>NC_044034.1:130707436-133355497 GCF_901765095.1 Microcaecilia unicolor | reverse complement strand
AAAATTAATTATTATATGAAAATGAAAATAAAAAATAAATAAACCCTGGTGGACTTTGGTCCTGGGGAACTGAGGAACTGAGTTTGATTCCCATTTCAGGCACAGGCAGCTCCTTGTGACTCTGGACAAGTCACTTAACCCTCCAGTGCCCCATGTAAGCCGCATTGAGCCTGCCATGAGTGGGAAAGCACGGGATACAAATGTAACAAAAAAATGTATTGTATAAAAAATGTATGGTCTAAAAAGAGTGTGTGTGTGTTATACGTGTACGTGATACAGTGGTGGAAATAAGTATTTGATCCCTTGCTGATTTTGTAAGTTTGCCCACTGACAAAGACATGAGCAGCCCATAATTGAAGGGTAGGTTATTGGTAACAGTGAGAGATAGCACATCACAAATTAAATCCGGAAAATCACATTGTGGAAAGTATATGAATTTATTTGCATTCTGCAGAGGGAAATAAGTATTTGATCCCCCACCAACCAGTAAGAGATCTGGCCCCTACAGACCAGGTAGATGCTCCAAATCAACTCGTTACCTGCATGACAGACAGCTGTCGGCAATGGTCACCTGTATGAAAGACACCTGTCCACAGACTCAGTGAATCAGTCAGACTCTAACCTCTACAAAATAGCCAAGAGCAAGGAGCTGTCTAAGGATGTCAGGGACAAGATCATACACCTGCACAAGGCTGGAATGGGCTACAAAACCATCAGTAAGACGCTGGGCGAGAAGGAGACAACTGTTGGTGCCATAGTAAGAAAATGGAAGAAGTACAAAATGACTGTCAATCGACAAAGATCTGGGGCTCCACGCAAAATCTCACCTCGTGGGGTATCCTTGATCATGAGGAAGGTTAGAAATCAGCCTACAACTACAAGGGGGGAACTTGTCAATGATCTCAAGGCAGCTGGGACCACTGTCACCACGAAAACCATTGGTAACACATTACGACATAACGGATTGCAATCCTGCAGTGCCCGCAAGGTCCCCCTGCTCCGGAAGGCACATGTGACGGCCCGTCTGAAGTTTGCCAGTGAACACCTGGATGATGCCGAGAGTGATTGGGAGAAGGTGCTGTGGTCAGATGAGACAAAAATTGAGCTCTTTGGCATGAACTCAACTCGCCGTGTTTGGAGGAAGAGAAATGCTGCCTATGACCCAAAGAACACCGTCCCCACTGTCAAGCATGGAGGTGGAAATGTTATGTTTTGGGGGTGTTTCTCTGCTAAGGGCACAGGACTACTTCACCGCATCAATGGGAGAATGGATGGGGCCATGTACCGTACAATTCTGAGTGACAACCTCCTTCCCTCCGCCAGGGCCTTAAAAATGGGTCGTGGCTGGGTCTTCCAGCACGACAATGACCCAAAACATACAGCCAAGGCAACAAAGGAGTGGCTCAGGAAGAAGCACATTAGGGTCATGGAGTGGCCTAGCCAGTCACCAGACCTTAATCCCATTGAAAACTTATGGAGGGAGCTGAAGCTGCGAGTTGCCAAGCGACAGCCCAGAACTCTTAATGATTTAGAGATGATCTGCAAAGAGGAGTGGACCAAAATTCCTCCTGACATGTGTGCAAACCTCATCATCAACTACAGAAGACGTCTGACCGCTGTGCTTGCCAACAAGGGTTTTGCCACCAAGTATTAGGTCTTGTTTGCCAGAGGGATTAAATACTTATTTCCCTCTGCAGAATGCAAATAAATTCATATACTTTCCACAATGTGATTTTCCGGATTTAATTTGTGATGTGCTATCTCTCACTGTTACCAATAACCTACCCTTCAATTATGGGCTGCTCATGTCTTTGTCAGTGGGCAAACTTACAAAATCAGCAAGGGATCAAACACTTATTTCCACCACTGTATATACAGATGCTCGAATGGTGTATTTGATTGTTCCATTGTTTGTCTAAACTGTACATATAATGTTGTATTGTTCTTTTTCTACTTTACAAATTGTAAACCGTTCTGTCTTGCAGTTGCAATAAGATACGGTATATAAATTGACGAAAATAAAATAAAATAAATCTATAAACTGCTAGCTGATATTCTAATGAACGAACGCCATAGAAGATCATATTGTAGTGTATTGGACAAATATGAAAACATACATGTATATATGGCTTACTTGGTGAATGAATATAGTAGATGACAACTAATCGTCAAATTGCTAACAGTATATCTAGGTGTGCATATATCTTGGAAGGTACAGATATATACAAGAGCTGTGCAAAGGCTGTGCTGCAAAATACACACGTCGTATATTTTAAAGTAAAGGCATAACAATAGAGGCTGACACAACAGAGATTATTTATAATATGTGTACTTTGAATATATGTACGAATTGAGAAAATGATAAACAAAATATAATAAATGAAATGTGTTGCCCTGTATGTATGAAAACATTTTTGTATGAATACATAAGTATATTATTAAGTGGAAAGTATAAGATAAAAATGTCATAATGAGGGAAAACATCAATTATACTGACTACTTGCTAACAAATATAAATTTTAAACGCAATAAATAAGGAAAAATATGTAATAAATGGGTATATATTCTTTTTTAACATAACTATGTATTCATTTTTTTTTTATAAACATACCTTGAGAGACATCATGAAGTTGAGTATGTGTGATGCCTATAAAGACTTGACAAACATATATGCATAGTGACTTGGAAATTCTAAATGACTTAAGAAGACAAATTCAAATACACAACATGAGTAATCATATCAATATTTTGATGGTTGATCTTGAAAGGTATCACATGGAGGAACAGGACATCTGTTGAAGTGGAGCGATTGAGGATAATTAATTTAATAGGTAGGAAGAATTCAAAGGAAAACATTATAGTCTATCTCTGCATTTAGACCATTAGGATGCTCCCTTGTACCCTTCCAATAGCATGCATACTACTTCATGTATTTTGTCTGTTCCCCCTCCCTCCCCCCTTCCTTTTGGGGTACAGCAGGTCCCTTCTGGGATGATGGCTGTTCTGCTGCATGCCCATAATTCTTGCCAGAGCTTTCAGTACTATCAGAGGCATTCAAAGACTCCCCTGTATACATGCCTGCTTCTCTGGCAAGTTCATGAAATGGTGGTAACTGCAGGAGGGATCTTGGGGCCTGTTGCTATGGCAGTGGCATTCTGTGCTCTGTTGATGTTTCTATATCATAGCTGCCCATGGAATTCTAGAACTTAACCATGGCATGTGGCAATGAGAAGAATCAAGGAGGCACTGCAGGTTCCGAGCCACTTCTTTGCAGTCATTGTTTGGATAGGTGTTGGGGTCTAGCTGGTGCTCGCTGTGCTGGGTTGGGAAGTCAATAACACCATTGCCAGTGTCATATTGGTTATCCATTCATTTAAGATGATTAAGTGCATACATGCTAACCAACATTTCCCAACTCTCCTCCACCTGCTCTATGTTGAGCGCCATCTGCTGATGCATGACCTCCAGGATTTTTTCTTCCAGGGCAAGCTTGCACTTCCTCTGCTTCAACAGGTGTTGGTTTTTGGTCCATTAGCTGATGGGCACAGCTGAAGAGCTCCCTGAGATGTCTCACAGGCTGTTCACGTGCACCTGTGACACCCTCATCTGCAGCAGCATCTTCACTTTCAACATCCTGGAATGGAACTGCTATGTTGCTCTTCACCCAGAAATGCTTACAGATTCCTTTTTCCTCTTCCATAGGTGCCTGTATGCCATCATCTACTCCTGACAACACCTCTCATGCCACAGCAGCCTCTTTTCTTGGTCCTGCTTCTGCCTCTGTGGCATGGGTATCTTCTGTAGATAAGAACAAACAATGCAATATATGCCATATGAAGGGTGTTTGGGACAAACAATAATAATCACTTCACAAGCTCCTGATATTCTTGTACCCCACAGACATATGTTTATTACCTTGTCAGTAATGCTATCATATCTGTCATCATCTTATATGAAGTCAAGCCTTGCAAAATTAAATAATTAAAAACTAAAAACAGGAGGGGGACATCAAATAATATCAAACAATGGTCTGTATAGGTCAAATGCTATTTCAGGTCAATGATCTTTCCTAATGATTCTGATCACTCATACCACCCCGATTATGTAAAATATCCCTTCATTTCTACAGCTTAGCAAAGAACACCAGTAACTCAAAAATCATACCCCCCCCCAAAAAAAAAAAAAACCAAAACAAAACACTGCTGTTTATCAAAGTGCCACATAAAATCAGGTGTCAGCTTGCTTTCCTAAATAAAATTGAAAGGCCACTGCTTTGACAAAATAAACGATTGCCCAATGAATTAATGTTTTGTATTTCTTTAGAGTACATATATGGACATCTAAACTCTGCTGACATCCTTTGACAGTTGACAATAGTGGTATAAGTCCCATGTTATCTCTATATCTTTATCGGTGTGTACCTGCACATTATTTGAATAAATGCTGTTTTGAGCTTACTTAAAGAAATGTGTTTTTTTCAAGTTTATATATAATAATTTTTGAGAATTTATATCAGTTTGCTAAAATTATGGAATAATAACAATAAAAATTGTGTTTCAGAGATAAGGTGACGTTTGCTTCCTCCCGATGAAGCCCTAGGGTGAAACACAGTCTTGTGTTATTAATTTTAGTGTACATTTTGATTTGTGGTATTGTCTCCTTTTTTGCATTTTGATTTAACTACCTACTCCTTGATTGAGTGTTGTTTATTAAACCACAGTTACCATACTGCATATATATTCAGAGCCTCTCCCTATGCAGAGAGTGGTGTTAATATACGTATTATTTATTTAAAAATATTTGTATGCTGCAAATTACAGCGTTTCTAAGTGGCTTATAAAGCAACATATGACATATGATAAAATATAACTAAAACAAACATTACTTTAAGCACTATCATTAACTGTAGTTTAAGTTCCAGTTCTGTACCTGGAGACAAGCAATACATCCTGTTCTAAAGAATCCCAATCTTGAGTTATCTTCTAGGTCTAATTACCAACCTGTCTCCAACCTTCATTACTTCACCAAATTCATTGATTAAAATAACTCAGGGGTCCTTTTACTAAGGTATGCTGAAAATTGGCCTGTGCTAGAGTAAGCACGTGTTTTGGACATGTACAGATCCATTTTTCAGCGCACCTGTAAAAAATGCCTTTTTTAAAAATTTTGGCCGAAAATGGATGTGTGGCAAAATGAAAATTGACGCACATCAATTTGGGGTCTGAAACCTTACCGCCACCCAGAGACTTAGTGGTAAGGTCTCATGTGTTAACTGGACAGTTGTGGCCTACATGCATTTTATCATCATTTTCTTAGATTTATCCTTAACAATCAATCTATTGGTTCATGATCTTCTATTTTTCTTTCTAGCTGAACTTGGTATTGGTGGCCAGATAGTGAACTGGTTTTCCTCATTTCTTCTTGATCAACCTTTCCAAGTTTTTAGGAACTCTTCTCCATGTGTATCATATTTAGAATGTGACATTCTACTGTGCTCAGTTCTTCACCTGGTGCTTGATCTTGATCCTCTAAACTCTTATCTTGATACCATAGTTCCATGGCTTTATGATCATAGATTAAATATTAATTCAGTGAAGTCCACTGCCATGTGGATTATGGATATGCCACCTCTAATTCTGTGATCAAAAATCCCACTTGTTCACACTATTTACATTCTGGAGATACTTTGTGACAGAAAGTTGGACCTCATCGGGCCATATTCATACAGTCTGCAGGACATATTCAAGATAAGTTGTTTCACAACATTTCAGCACTTTATTTTGAGTATTTGTCTATTGGACAAAGTTTTGAATATGTGATCTATTGCGAGTTTCACAAAGATATGAGCATTAGTCACTCATATGGTTGTCAAAAAACCTAAATTGTGAGGAATTTTATGACATGCAATTTGCTCTCAGATACAAAGAAGACAGAAAGCTTTTAAGATTTAGGGTTGGCTGATATATGCAGTCAAATTACACCTGAGAATGTTTAAAAACTGTCTGAGAAGTCCTCCTCTTAAAAAAAATAATTATTAGTGATTTGTTAACAGCTTCCAATTAGTGACTCTGCTCATAGTCTTACATATGGAACATACAGAGAGCTAATCTTGAGTTGGGGAATGTGGCTGTTGTACATCGCTTGGTTAGGAGTCCTTGTTTTACATTCTTTAGTCAAAAAAGGATAGTGGAAAGTAGACCAGGCTGCCCAGGAACAAATTGGAGACTTCTAAGGTTGGTAGAACATATATAAGTGTAAAACACCAACAGAAGAACATCTGATCGCCGCGAGTCTTCAGGACGTCTCTCTTTCCCTGACCTGGGCCAACCCCCGTCTGATGTAACTTACGTCAGACGGGGGCAGGCCCAGGTCAGGGAAGGAGAGATGTCCTGAAGACTCGCGGCGATCAGATGTTCTTCTTGCCCATGCAGCGCCTTCACACAGAGATAAGAGGCGCTGCGCGGGCCTGGTAAGGTGGAGGGGGGGTCCGGTGGAGGGGGAGCAGCGGCGACAACCTCAGGGAGGCGGGGCATGGGGGTGGAGGATGGCGGGAGGCGGAGCTGTGGGAGAAGGAGAAAGAGAGAGAGAGGAAAGGGAGGGGGGCCAGGGCTGCTAAACTTTTGATTTTTGTTTTGATCTTTTATTTAATACAGGGGGAAGCGGGGAGCAGCGGCGACCTCGGGCGGGGGGGGGGGGCGTCCATGCAGGACGCTCCTGACGAGTGCCTTTGCCTCTTTTATTTTCAATGTGTTTGTGTTTTGTTTGTTTGTTTTGACTTTTGTGGCATGTGCAGAGCAGCCAGCATAACGCTGAGGCTGGCATAGAGGCTGGCAAGTAATATTTTAATCACGTTTTTGGGGGTGGGAGGGGGATAGTGATCACTGGGTGATTAAAGGGTGGTGATCCCCCGAGTCCCTCCAGTAGTCATCTGGTCATTTGGGGCACCTCTTTCGTGGAGTAGAGGAGTAGCCTAGTGGTTAGTGTAGCAGACTTTGATCCTAGGGAAGTGGGTTCAATTTCCACTACAGCTATTTGCTATAAAAACAGGTCTAGCTCAAGATGTCTAAGTTTTAGTCTTGGACGTCTTTGTTTTGTTCCATTATTGCTGAAAGATGTCCATGTCTTAGGAACACCCAAGTCCTGCCTTGAACACGCCCTTGGCACACCCCTTGAGATTTGGACATCCTTCTGATGGACTTCAGAGAAAGACATAAAAAAAGAGGTTTCGATAATACTGATTTGGACGTTTCTGTGAGATAAACGACCAAATGCTGACTTACGTCACTTTTTAGACGTCTATCTCTTTTGAAAATGAGCCTGATAGTCAAAACCTGTAAGTTAGGTTATTTCTACCAGCCAATTTTATTTAAACTTTTTTTCATGTCTCTTCTAAAATATTTTTCAGTTTCAGGTCTGGTGGTTGTTCTAGCATCCTCATGTTTCTAATTTACTGTCTTGTTGCAGGCTTCAATTTGTTTTCTTTTCTTTTCTTTTTGTAACTTTTCCACTTGCATTCATTTCCAACCAGTGTCTTATTGACATTTCTTATCACTTTTCTTTGGTAACTGGTTTACTGTACCTCTTACACCATAGCTCATATTGTCAGTCAAACATTGGACTCCAGTTGCAGCATAACTCTTTTTTATTGTAAAGATTCTAACAACTGTATAAGGATAAACAACTCTAGATTTTTGAGGCTGCTTCATGTCCTGAGGCTCCTGAAATATCATTAGCTCATCTTGAAGACATAAGGAGAATGACCTTTGTATTACCCTTTTGGCAAAGGATGAGTTATAAACATTGACATTATAGTTGCATCCAGTATTTTTCAGAAAGATCTTTGGTTAATTTTCACTAAGAACTGTAGTATCAACAATCATGACACAATATTTATCTTTATTTTGGATACAAAGACTTGAAAAATAGGATAATCAGAACAAGTGCATGTAGAGTGGATTAATTCTAATGGGTCCTGTTTTGTTTGTATCTAGTCATTTTCAAAATATAAACTTTTCACAATGCTTATGGGCAGTAGCTAAAGTTATTTGCTTATATTGGTTTTTCATATCTTGCTATGTACTTGACTCCCTCATTTAAAGGGGAGACTTGTTTGATATCAACTGGATAGGGAATATAGAACTGGCTATGGCAGCTTTTAGGCTGCTCCCACATTTTGGGGCCCTTTTACCAACCTGCGGTAAAAAGTGGCCTTAAGGTGCCCTTATACAAGACTTTCTCGAATGCTAAGGCCATAGGGGTAAAATGGCTAAATTTCCTATTTTCCCATTAATGGTCTTACACTAATTTTCCCATTAGTGTATAAGCCCCTAATGCCACCTGTTCTATAGACGGTAGGGACTCATGCGTTAAATCTGTGCTAATCGGTTAGCATGCAGCAATACAGACACACTAGCTGATTTGCATATATGCCCCAGCTCTACACCTGCAATCACGCCTCCCGTGAAAAAATGTAAAAAATATTTTAGCAGGTGGTTTGCACATGTACATTTAAAAATTAACATGGGGTACCTCAGCAAGCCCCATGGTATGCCATTTAAGCTGCAGTAAGCATGAGTTAGTGATCACCACAGATTTGAAAAAGGGGCCTTTTATGAGTTATCAGGTTCAAGGTCAAGGGCCTGGATACTTTTGGTTTCATTATCATTAATGTGAAACTATCAATCTATTGAACTTAAACACATTGTAAACCTGTTTGCTTGCAGGAGAAAAATTTAAGGGACCTTTTCACCAAAGTACGTTAAGCAGGAAACAGGCTACTGTATGACCACATTAAGGGAGTTTGTGGGAGTTTACCTGTTTCCATGCATTAAACCACATGTTACTGATTTTTTCCTGTCAGGGACATGGAATGGACAGAAACCAGTAGAACAGCCCTTAAATGTTTTTATTTTTCTAGAAATTCTTAATTGTTTGATGGTTCAGTGGCAAGAAAATTTGGGGTTTTATGGTCACGGGGTTTAAAAAAACATTTGGATGGCTTCCTAAAGAAAAAGTCCATAAGCCATTATTAAAATGGACTAGGGGAAAACCCTCTGTTTATTTCTAGGATAAGCAGCATAAAATGTATTGTACTTTTTTGGATCTTACTACTACTACTACTACTTATCATTTCTATAGCGCTAATAGATGTATGCAGCGCTGTACACATGAATATGAAGAGACAGTCCTTGCTCGACAGAGCTTACAATCTAATTAGGACAGACAAACAGGACAAATAAGAGGATAAGGGAATTGCTATGGTGGGAATGATAAAATAAGGGTATCTTGCCAGGTGCTTGTTACCTAGATTAGCCACTGTTGGAAACAGGATGCTGGGCTTGATGGACCTTTGGTCTGTCCCAGTATGGCAATACTTATGTGGAGTGGAGAAGTAGCTTAGTGGTTAATGCAGTAGACTTTGATCCTGCAGAACTGAGTTCCATTCCCAGCTCCTTGTGACTCTGGCCAAGTCACTTAACCCTCCATTGCCCCTGGTACAATATATATAAACCACTTTGAATGTAGTTGCAAAAAAAAAAAAAAAAAAAACCTTAGAAAGGTGGTATATCAAGTCCCATTTCCCTTATGTAAGATGTGTCTAAGGACATGCAAAGGTTAATTTTTACTCTAATTTTGTAAAATAACCACTTTATAATATTTCTGTAAACATATACAAAGGTTTTTACATGTGAAAAAATCCTTTATAAAATTACCTCCTAAAGGTGCATTGAAATGAACAGTAGTTTTAAAAAATACAACTATTTTCTTAAAAACATACAACGGGTAAACTTAAAAACATTGGCTAAGAATGGAATCATACTTTAATGTTAACACCAACCTACATAGGTGTTGACATTTTTCATTAGCATTTGATTTACTGCACATAAGAAAATCCAGAAAAAAAATTGTTTGTATAAGGAATTACAGCAAGTTTCTTTTAATTGCATAAATATTTATGTGTTTTTAGATTTTAAAGTTAGAAACAGAAAACAAATAAAGGAAACCTTAAACTTGCCATGTTCAATGTTCTAATTTTTGCTGGCCTATGTGTCCATGAAAAACATTTTAGGGCTAATTTTCAAAACAGAAAAAAAGCCCAAAAAGCAGCCCAACATGGCAGATGGATGTTTTGTTTACCAAAACATCCAAATTACTATTTTTTTAAATTCATTTTTAAGACATGTTTATATGCAGTTTATCTGCAGTGCATCCAAATCATAAGAAGGTGTGTCAGGGGCATGTTGGAGGTAGGATTTGGGCATTCTTAGAACTTTGATGTTTTGCTGTCACAATGGAACAAAGCCAAAAGGTCAAGGGCTAAAAGTTTGATATTTTGGTATAGACCTGGTTCAATCATGACTATGTCACAAAAAGGTGCCCTAAATGACCAGATGCCCACTGGAATGATTAGGTCATAACACCCCTTATTCCCCCAGTGGTCAATGATCCCCTCCCACCAACAATTAAATATGTGAAATAAACACTAAATAACAGCCTCTATGACAGTTTCAGATGTTATGGCCAGTCCTATTAGAGCAGCAAGCAGATCCCTGGAGTAGCCTAGTGATCGGTTCCGTGCACTGTAGAGAAGGGGACCCAGGTCTATATCCCAATCTAACTGTTTAGATTTACATGCACCGAGCCATATTCTATACCTATATACGCATATTTCAGAATACCCATGAAACATCCATTTCCCCACCCATAATCATGCCCATTTTTGTCTGCGCATGTTAGTTTGGCGCACTTCATTACGGAATATGCTTAGTGAGCTGTGTGCCTAAATTCTAATTATTGCCAATTAGTGCTCATTATTGCTTGTTAAGTGCTGTTATCATCACTCATTAGCTTGTTAAGCTTTTTAATTTAGGCGCGTTGTTATAGAATCTACTTGGAGTTTGGCGTGGATCTCTAGGCATGCTATATAGAATCTGGGGGACTATACACCCATCTGCAATGGTTCACACATGCATGCATTATTGGAAAAGAGTATGAACTATTCTTGAATACGGTGTACTCTTAAGAAGTTGTGCAATCTTTTGAAAAAGTGTGCACTATTCAGAGCACACAAAAACAAAACCATGAAATGTTATACTTGTTTTCTGCTCATTTTAATTTGTCAACGACATGAAGCAACATGTGAAATGTCATTTTGACATTTTCTATATCATTTCAAACAAATGTACATCCCTAATAGTTATACACAATTATGAATCTATGTTCTGGGGATATTGCTCCCAAAATCTCCACCACAGATAATTAGTATATACATATTCCTCACTCTCAAGAATCCCAACAAAGGATTTGCAAGTAGACCATTCCTACATTTTATGCTCATCATTTCAGGGATTAAAATGTTTATTTATCACCATTTGCGTTTCTAGTTCACGTTCAATAATAGCCCAAAATAATAATAACAAAAAGTAGTCAAATAATTTCATGGGTTTGACAGTAAATATATATGTGCAATTGTAGGATAAAAAGAAAATGGAATTTCCACTAAAGTAGCTCAGTACAAGCTTTAAAACTGTGTAGTGATGCTTTAGGTTAAAAACACTTCAAATCAAAACTATAATACATCAATTCAAGAGGTTTGGCTTCAGATGAATTACACCCAAAATATTTCAGGCAGCTGTTAGGATTTAATAACAGCACTTTAATTTAAAAAATAGCTGAAAGTAGTATTTTACTTAGTACACCAGAAAATACCTGAGTGAACACTATATCAGCACATACACGTAGCTTTCACATTTTCTAATATGCCAGTCAATATTTACTCACCCCTTTTTCGGTAGTAGGTCTATGGGGGTTCTCAGATGCTCATAGGAATATAATGAGCATCTTAGCATTTAGGGCCCCTTTTACCAAGCTGTGCAAAAGGGACCTGCTCTGGCACCATCATGTGTTTTTCACGTGCGCCAAGAACCCCTTTTACCACAGTGGGTAAAAGGGAAGTCTCTCTTTCCCAGAGGAAATGGCCATGTGACAAGTAAAGTACTTGCCACGTGACCATTTTGGGAGGAACCCTTACCGCCACCTAAATATATTTTTGTAGCACAGAATATGATGGCACACTAGGGGTGGGAAGTGCCACTAGGCTGCTGCAGTAGCCTGGCGGTACTTCCTGTTTAGCAAGCTGTAAGCCTTATCGCTGCTTAGTAAAAGGGGCCCTTAGTGCGCTCTAGTTGCTAGCGCATGCTAAATCATTTAGCGTGCTTTAATAAAAGTACGCTTAGGTGAATTACATTCATTTACTCTAAGGGGTCATTTTACTAAGGTACACATAATAAATTTGCATGCACTAACAGTTAGTATGTACTAAATGTTAAGATGCCAATTATATTTCTACTAGTAAAAAAGGCCCGTTTCTTAACGCAATGAAACGGGTGCTAGTAATGTAATGAGTTCCTGCCATTAATGTTTCCACGGTTGTATTCTGAATATAATTGTTTAAATGTTTACATGTGTAAGATTTCTTTATATACAATATTTTTTGTGTAAACTGTGTTACAATGTGGTAAAGGTTTCCCTTGTTCAGGCCCTTCAATCAGTTTAACAATCACATCAGAAGAGCTCCTTACTCATGAGAATGCAACATACAGTTGCCCATGTGAGAGACTGAGAGTGACAGTGTGTTTTACAGACAGTGTAAGAGAGAGATACACAGAGTGATTGAGTGTGTGTGTGTGTGATGTCTGCGTTTGATGTGTGTGAGTGACAAAGTGATTAAATGTTTGTCTTCTCTTCCGTTCTGTGCACTTGCCTCCACTGATGTTCGTACCTCCCTGTATATGATTGTTTGCTAGAGATTCAATCCACTCCACTTCCCTCCTCCAAGTTCCGTTCTGTCTGATTGGTTCTTCGTTGACAGTGAGAGCCAATGAAACGCTGAACTACAGACTTACAGACTTACAACCCTACACTGCCACAGTGCCACGGAGTCAGCTTCAGAATGTTGGAGGTGCTTTTTATTATATAGGATGGGTGTCTTATTATTTAGTGCACGCTAATCATTAATGCATGTTAAATCCATTAGTGTGCCTTAGTAAAAGAATCCCTAAGGGCTTCTTTTACAAAGCCATGCTAGAGATTCTCATGTGGCAAACCAGACGAAAGCCCATGGGAATTGAATGGGCTTCCTTTCATTTCCCGCACTAAGAATCAGTAGTGCGGCTTTTTAAAAGAGGCACTAAGTATTTTTCTGTACCTGGAGGACTCACATTCTAAGGGGCCCTTTTACTAAGCTGTGTTAGGCAATAACACATACCTAACACAGCGTAAAATGACATACTGCGGGATATACCCAGATGTCTTCCAGTAGCTACTAAAGTGTGCACTAACCACATGCTAAAAATAGTTTGAGAGTGTATCTGGGGGTGGAGAGTAGGCATTACTGTGCTAACCAGTTAGGACAGCTATACTACCACACACTAACCAGTTAGTGCAGGAATACCATGTGAGCCCATACAGCCTAGAAGATGGATGGCAGTAAGTGCATATACAATAATTTTCAAAAATGGCAACATGCTAACGGAAACATTAATGTATGGCCATTAATACAAAAAAAAAATAGAAAATTGTCCATTTTGTGGTAAAAATGGCCTTAGTGCAAGGGAAAAACCCACATGAGGGAAAGGGGAAGGGAAATGGGACTTGATATACCGCCTTTCTGAGGTTTTTGCAACTACATTCAAAGCGGTTTACATATATTTGGGTACTTATTTTGTACCAGGGGCAATGGAGGGTGAAGTGACTTGCCCAGAGTCACAAGGAGCTGCAGTGGAAATTGAACTCAGTTCTGCACTAAGGCCACTTTTTACCACAGCTTAGTAAAAGAGCCCCTAATTATGCATCTAAGGCAATGGAGGCTTGACAGCTCCTTTTATTAAGCATGGTTAGGCACTAACACAGCTTGAAATGACATACCATGGGATACACTCAGGAATCTTGCAATAACTGTCAAATGTGCTTGTGCTAACCACACAATATATATTTTTTTGAGGGGCATGTCAGGGGACAGAGGGAATTGATAGTGTGTGAGCCCTTACTGCCAACAAAATGGGTGAGTGTAAATGCTCACTATAGTAAATTTTTTAATCACTCATTAATGCCATTAATTCAAAAAAATACAAAAAATCCATTTTTATGACTGCATTAAAAATGTCCTTAGTGCATAGGAAAAACCTGTATAGGGGCACACTAAGGTACAGAGAAAGGCAACCAAAATGAATAAGGGGATGATTTTCCTTTCATAAAAGGAAAAGCTAGGGTACGAAATTAAGGATTGTCAGCTGGAGAAGAGATACGCCAGGTGTTCAGGAGGAGGGGAGAGGAGGAAAGTTGCTGGACCAGGGTAATAGAGGGAAGAGAGAGAGACTAGATGGGGTAGAAGGGGGAGAGATGCTGGAGAGTGGGAAGGATAGAGAGATGCTGGATTGTGGGAGGAAGGAGTAGCAGAGGGCTAAGAAGGAGAGATACTGGCCTAGGGTTGTAGATAGAAGCAGGAGAAAGGGAATTAGATGTGGGGAAGGACAAGGACACAAAGTGAAATGCTGGCCATGGTAGGAACATAGGGACAGGGACACAGAGTAAATGCTGAATGGGGCAAGATACAGACACAGAGGGGAGATATTGAAAATGGGGGAAGGTTAGGGACACTAAGAGGGCAGATGCTGAACATGGGAGGGCCAGGGACACAGATGGGAGAAGCTGGGCAGAATGGATAGGGGAGTAGTGGGGAAATGGTTGGTGGACATGGTAAGAGAAAATAGACAGGAGACCCTGAAAGAGAGTTATGAAAAACAGAAAAATGCACTGGGACCAAAGAGAATAGAAAAAGAAAATGCTCATATAATAACAGTAAAAGTAAAAGCATGTTATTATGTATTTATTATTTTGAATATGTCAGCTTTGGGAAACGTGCATCTCTGATATGTTGCATTTCAGTTTCTATTTCTCTAGTTTTGCTGTACATGCAGAGTCTGACTACTTGAGGTTTCCAGTTAATTTTTGCCTTCATGTTTCTATTATTGATCTGTGGATTCCCTACCTTCAGTCCACACTTGGGAGAAATTATATTTTATGAGCCCATCTTAATATTTTCACTTGGGGATCATTCAATTCTAGCTAAACCACTTGTCCTTAGTGAGAGTTGGCCTGCAAAACTGAGCATGATACTCCATATGGGACCTCACCAACAACTTGTACAGGGATATTAATGGTTCTTTTCTTCTGCTGGTTATGTCTCTCACTATGCAGTCTAGCATTCTTCTCACACTGATCACCACCACGTCACATTGTTTTGTTACCATGAGATCCTCAAACACTGTCACCCCAAGGTCCTTCTACCATCTGTGCATATCAGACTTTTGTCGCTATCATATATAGCACCTTTGAATTTCTATTTTCCAAGTACATAACTCTGCACTTCTTTGCATTAAATATAAACTGCCAAATATTAGACCAGTCTTCTAATTTCTGTACATCACTTCTCACATTATCCATTCCTTCCTGGGTGCCCACTCTGTTACAAATCGTTGTCTTGGTCATTGTCTAACCATTCAGCAATATCACTCATATAAGAACATAAAAATAGCCATACTTGGTCAGACCAATGGTCCATCTAGCCCAATATCCTGTTTCCAACAGTGGCCAATTCATGTCACAAGTACCTGGCAGAAACCCAAACAGTAGCACAAATATATTGAATAGAAACATCCCTAGTACCATTCCTTTAGTCACTCCACTACTCACCCTTCCTTTGAATGAATTCCATTTGTTGCCACACTCTATCATCTGTTAGTCAACCAGTATCTAATACAGTTCACCACTTTGGTTCCTAACTTCAGCCTGCTCATTTTATTTATGAATCTCCTGTCCAAGGCTTTGCCAAAATCCAAGTAAGAAATCAATCATATTCATTTTGAAAAAAAAAATTCTTTTGGTATGAAAAAAAGAGCAGCAAATAGACAAGATGTGGACTGAGTGAAAAAGACCTTTATTCTATCAAGTCCAGTAATATGATAGCTCAGCAGCCTAATGTGATTCAGTGAAACACACCTGAGTCGGGGCAATTTGGTCTTATATAATTTGGACAATAAACAGAGTAAGACCACTTACAACATGGGAGAAAAAGAACATGTATATGCATTTTTAGTTTGTGTTCTTATACAAATCTTAATTTACTTGACACATTTATGAAAGCGTTAGCATCAGATATAAAAAGAGAAATAAAAGATGGAAGCAGAAAAGGAAGAAGAGTAGAAACAAACAGCAATATACACTTAAAAAATTGCAACACATACCAAGTGGTGTGGGGGAATAGCCTTAGTATTAGTGCAAAAGCATGAGAACCAGGGGTACTGGGTTTGATTCCCATTACAGTTCTTTGTGATTCTGGGCAACTCACTTAATTCTCCATTGCCCTAGGTACAAAATAAATACATGAAAACCACTTTGATTGTAACCACAGAAAGGTGGTATATCAAAATTCCCTACCCTACCTACAAAAGTATTACTTTACAGGGTATATCCCTAAACATAAATTAAGCCATTACCAAACCAACTAGCGCCATATCTATCAACATATTTAAAACTGGCAAAATTGGCATAGCTTACAGTTGAAAGGAATAAGTAGTACCAGCCTCATTGAATATAAGAACCTGCTACCTAAAATATTTTTTTACATCAGAAAAGACTCTACACTACAAGGAGCCACTAGTGTTGGTCTCTGCTATGAACATAGAAGCAGTGCCACAGATCTGCTGGCAGATTAATAAGGACTTACATTTGAAAAGGCTAAAAAGTGCCAGCTTCACTTGAATAAAACAGTATAAAACTACCTTCAGAGACTAGAAACAGCACCAGGGATAAACAAAGATGCCAAGTTACCATTTCCAGGCTGGAAACTTTTTGGCCAGTCCTTATTTTGAACTTACATCTCAATCAGTGTGGGATTTATAGTGCCTCATCCTGCCCTTTGAAATCGGTGCTGCAAGTCCCATAGCACACCATGATGGAGTGGTAAGAAATCTAGGACTATCCTAAATTCTCCAGCCTCAAACTTGGCATCTCTGGACAAAATAAAAGTAATAACACAACAGAAACACTTATAAAAAACCTGAACATCCTTCTGGTGAAGCTGATTGACAGATCATACAATAAAAATCTTTAAAAACTTGCTAGGGGGCGCTTTTATTAAGCTGTGGTAGGCACTAGTGCATGCCTACCATGTGCTAAAAAGCACTGCTGAGGCAACCCACAGTACTGTGCAAATCTTTTTTTAAGCCAGATAAGATAAACACTGTTACCACATCCTCCAGCAATGAGTTCCACAGCTTAACTATTCTTTGAGTGAAAAAATATTTCCTCCTATTTGTTTTAAAAGTATCTCCATGTAATCCTAATTAGAATAATTGACTGTAAATTAAAACTGTAAATGAAGAGATATGCTAGGGGTCGAGGGGGGTGAGAATGAAAACTGAACTAGGCCCTGCTGTGCCTTCTAGAGGTTCTTAAAGCTTCAAACATACCCTTTGAAGTCAACACAGTTACTAGGATACCCTAGTTACCTTTGTAGCTATTATACCTTCCCCACACCTTAATTAACACCTAATTCAGGTCAGTAGCACTGCTACATCTCCTACATGCAAAGAACAGAAAATAACTTTCTTTTAAGGCAAAGTTTATGCCCTGTTACTATACTTTTTAATGCTCTTCGATATTACAGTTAAGTTTCTACCTCTAGAAGAAGTTAACTCTTCTATATTTCCTTTTGATTTTGAATTTTCTTGCAGAAAGTAATTCAATTTGAACTGTGGAGCACTGACCAAACAGAATTAATGCTTCTATTTTCATGGTTTGGAGACCAGTAGAGAGTGTATCCTTTTAAGGAGGAGCTTCATTTGTTTGGCTTTTATAGATTACATTTTTTTAGCAGATTCTTCTTTATTCATTTGTGACTGGCATTATTTAGCTCTTTCAAATGTAAACTTTCTTGCTTGTTTTAATATGTTTATAGATCCGTTGGTAATTTGCTTGCATCAGAATGGCTGCTGTTTTTACCTAAATTAAGTCATATTAAGCTGCATAGCACTGGCAGATCAGTAGCACTGCTTCTATTGTCATGGTTTAAAGAGATCAGTAATAGTCAATCTTTATAATGTGGAACCTTTTCTGATGTAAAAAGTATTTTGAGAAGAGGCAGATTCTTCTTTTATTCAGTGAGGCTGATATCAATTGTCTTTGTTTTTGTAATTTGTTTTTGTGAGTATGTTTGACATTGGGACAGTTTATGTTTTATCAGTATACTCTCCAGCTTATAATCGAAAAAGAAAAACGCTTATATTTCGACCCAAATCGGAAGATGGGCGTTTTTCTCGCAAAGGCACCCAAATCGGTATAATCGAAAGCCGATTTTAGGCGTTTCCAACTGCACTCCGTCGCGGAAACGAATAAAGTTGATGGGGGCGTGTCGGAGGCATGGTGGAGGCGGGACTGGGGTGTGGTTATCAGCTGAGGAGAGATGGGCGATTTTAGCTGATAATCAAAAAAAAAGGCGTATTGACCGCGATTTTGGGTCACTTTTTTGGACCCTTTTTCTCACGAACAAGTCCCAAAAAAGTGCCCCAACTGCCCAGATGACCACTGGAGGGAATCGGGGATGACCTCCCCGGACTCCCCCAGTGGTCACTAACCCCCTCCCACAAAAAAAAACCCACTTTAAAAACTTTTTTTCCAGCCTGTATGCCAGCCTCAAATGCCGTACCCACCTCCATGACAGCAGAATGTGTTCAATCCTCTCACAGCCTTTCCCTGGGTCAGATGTGGCTCTCGGGTGCAGTACAGGGTCACATCAGCATTGCATTGTGGTGAGTGTAGGGTATTGGGCTCCGTGATTTTATTAGCTTGTGTTACAGTCTCACGATGTTGGTAGTTGGTAGGCTCTTCTCCCATGGTGCTTTTCCCCCTGCCTACTGGGTCAGAGTGTGCCCTGTTGTGTTTCCTGTTGTAGTCCATGCGGTAGTGGCCATTTTTGTAACCCAGTTTTAGTTCCCTTTCCTGTGTTAGCCACGTTACAGAACTTAGTTCTTACCTTGAATGTGGCTGAAAGAGGGCATTGTACAGCATTCTGCCAGCTCTGACCTACTGCTAATCTCAGTACCAGGGAGACTCGTTGCCAGTGGGGCACAACCTCTGATCTGCAGTTAACAGTGAGTAAACGCGGTTATTCCAATAAAGGACGTTTTTGGAGACATTAGTCTTCAAGTGTCAACTGCTGTGCCAATGTTATACAGCAGCAACAAGTCCTAGAGGCCTGCATGTATGCAGGTCCCTGGAGCACTTTTAGTGGGTACCGCAGTGCACTTCAGCCAGGTGGCCCCAGGCCCATCCCCCCCCCACCTGTAACACTTGTGCTAGTAAATGGGAGGCCTCCAAAACCCACTGTACCCACATGTAGGTGCCCCCTTCACCCCTAAGAGCTATGGTAGTGTTGTACATTTGTGGGTAGTGGGTTTTGGGGGAGGGGGGTTGGGAGCTCAGCACCCGTGGTAAGGGAGATATGCATGTGGGAGCTTTTTCTGAAGTCCACCGCACTGACCTAGGGTGCCCAGTTGGTGTCCTGGCATATCAGGGGGGCCAGTGTACTACCAATCCTGGCCCCTCCCACGACCAAATGGCTCGGATTAGGACGTTTTTGAGCTGGGCATTTTTAGTTTCCATTATCGCTAAAAAAAACAAACGCCCAGCTCAAAAACGTCCATTTTTTCGAAAATACGGTTCGGCCCTCCCCTTCACGGACCCGTTCTCGGAGATAAACGCCCATGGAGATAGGCGTTTGCGTTTGATTATGCCCCTCCACGTAATGTAATACTTTAGGTATATTTTTGAATTTGGATACTGCTCTTTGTTCCTACTCTTTTTCTTTGTTCTCCTTCACTCTTTTCTTCTTGTTTTTTTCTTTTATTTATGCTTGATGCTGACTCAGTTTCAGAAATGTGTCAAAATAATTATGATTTGGAAATCTTTTTTTTTAATTTCCATTCTTATACTTGTTCCTTTTTTCTCCCATGTTTTTGGTGTTTTTATTCTATTTTCTAAATTATGTAAGATCAAATCGCTCTTGAGTCAGTCATCCTTTGCTGAGCTATCATATTACTGGATAGTGAGTTTTATATCACTTGAGTTTATTGATAGAATAAAGGCTTTGTTTTACTCAGATACCCCCCAAATTCCATATAGTGTGACTTAAGTTGTATGCACAACACAGTCATATTATGTATTTGTGTGCATACCTTAATTAGTTAACGAGCCAATCAGTGCTGATAATTGCTAATTAACATGCAATTATTAACACTAACTGGCATTAATTAGAATTTACGCACAGATCTGTCTAAGCGTATTCTATAACAGGCTGCTTGTAAATTCTGTCACATAGTTGAAAAGTAGGCGTGATAACATAAGTCTTTGGCGCAGCCTTCCCTACCTTCCATCCACATAATGAACTTGATGGGAAGAAGTGGCAGGGGGTTTATGAGCAAACAAAGGGGACATATCTGTTACTTATAGGATAATTATGAAATCTAAGATAAGTAATAGCTTATTGGTCTACTCAGTCTTGCGTGTGACGTGCAAGTCTCACATCCTAAAAATCTAGGGTGTTTTAACTGCTTTTACAAACTGCACTTGTCATTTAAGAAAGCACCAGATCCATACAAATTACAACATGCCAGTTGCTATTCTTCTATGTTTATATAATCGCTTTCTAATATCCATTTTTAATACACAAATAATCTGTGGTTGTGCCTGTCTCACTATTGCTATACATATTTGTTCAATTCCACTAACACTTGTTAAAAAGTAAACGATCATATAATTTGTGTATTTATATTCATTTACTAAATTACCATAATGAAACATGCTTTTAGATTTCTTGGAACTGAAATACAGTCAGACATCACTTCATATAATTGTTTCAAATAGGTCTAAAAACCAGCAACCTTTAGGTCTTCTAGAGGTGGAAATGGCAAAAAGCATCAAAGGAGACATTTATGTCAGTTAAGCTATTATATATTTTCCATTAGACAGAAACCCTTCTATCTTGTGCAGCTGCCCCTGCCCTCTCCTGCTTAATACAGTGTGAGTGGGAGTAGTAGCATTAATCAGAGAAACTCTTCCCCTCTGTCCTCATGAGAGCATGGCTGTTCCAACTGTATTAAAGACAGCACCTTGACATTGTTGTGGCTTATTTTATATCTATATATCTATCTATATCTATCTATCTCTCTATCGATAGATAGATAGATAGATAGATAGATAGATAGATAGATAGATAGATAGATAGATAGATAGATAGATAGATAGATAGATAGATAAACTTTTAATGGAAGAAGTACTAACCTGCTTTTCAAGCACACACACACACACACACACATGGATTAAAACTGGCTGCACATACTGTACCAGGACCTGTTTAGCCACACCTACACTAACTGAAATCATATTCAAACACCTTTCTGACTTCACATGCAACTTTCTTTACATTAGTCCGCTTATATTATAATGTTTTATTGCATATTGTATTGATATTTAAAATAGCAAACTATGCCATACTGGAGCTAATTTTCAAAACCAGTTTTTAGACGTTTTTCTATGAAGTCCATCAGAAGTGCGTTCAAATCACAAGGTGACTGTATCTGGAAACTGCCCATGAATTTCTGGAACATAGCAGCTCCTGGAACTTATCCAGGTACCCAAATAGCTATCTGGGTAAATTAGAACAGATATTTTGCTTATTTTAATCAAAAGATACAGTCCTCTTTAAACAGCTCGGATGAGTAGTTCAGTGTGTCTGAGACCAGCCTGTTTCATGATCTGACTGCAATTACACAAGAGAAATATTCTGGGATTGGTGAAAGACATATACATGGAACTTTCATTTAATCTATTTCTAATATTCTTTGTTGATAGAGGAATAATGTGTGACTGTACCTTACGCATTATATAGGTCTCCATATGTGTTGAATTCTACCCATATTGCTTGCTAAAAATAATAAATACATTAAAATTAAATTGAACATGTGGAGGGGCATAATCGAATGGGGCGCCCAAGTTTTCCTGACGGCGTCCTTGCAGGACATCCCCGCGAAGGGGTGGGGAAACCCGTATTATCGAAACAAGATGGACGGCCATCTTTTGTTTCGATAATATGGTCGGGGACGCCCAAATCTCAACATTTAGGTTGACCTTAGAGATGGTCGTCCCCGGTTTTCGACGATAATGGAAACCGAGGACGCCCATCTCAAAAACGACCAAATCCAACTCATTTGGTCATGGGAGGAGCCAGCATTCATAGTGCACTGGTCCCCCTGACATGCCAAGACACCAACCGGGCACCCTAGGGGTCACTGCAGTGGACTAACTGATGCACTAACTGAATGGAAAAAGCCCTTCCCTTACCAATCCCTTAGCGATTCAGAAAGGAACGGGCATGCATGAAGGAAATTGCATGCAAATGAGCTGCTCACTGTTAGGTCATTTGCAAGCAATTTCCTTCCTAAGGAGGGGAAGCCAGTGCAGAGCAGCAAAGCATTATGCATGGCTGCTCTGTGCATGCCAAAGACGGTTTCATACATGCAGACAAGCTGCGTGTATAATAGCTGTCTACAACCTTAAATACATTGCCATCTACAACCTTAGAAAAAAGTCCAGGTGAAAATGTCCAAGTGCTTGTTAGGGATGTTCTTCTATTTTTTAGAGTATGGGTGAAGGATGTCCTTTGCTATGCCTCTGTCCCTGTGATGGCAGTTGAGGACATCCATGTCTGGATGTTTCTGTGAGAGGGATGTCCATGCCTTTGTTATTCCTCCAACACCCCCTTGATTTATTTGGATTGTGGACCACAAGTAGCAGCAGTGGGATTTGAATTGGCCAACTCTGAATTGTAAGACCACTGCTCTAACCACTAGGCCACTCCTGCACTCTACTCCCTTGAACTTTGGCAGTCCCTGTGGTGGGGGGGCAGCTCAGGACGTCCAAAATGTTTGAAAGAAGAATGTCCATGCCTCCGCTGACACACACATACTTCTTTCCCCAGGGATCTGTATACTGCTGTGATGGACCTGAGTATGACATTTCAGGCTGGCAAAAAAAGTTTTTAAAGTTGTTTTTTTTTTTCGGGGTGGGAGGTGGTTAGTGACCACTAGGGAAGTCAGGGGAGGTCACCCCCATTCCCTCTGGTGGTCATCTGGTCAGTTCAGGCACCTTTTTGAGGCTTGGTCGTAAGAAAATATGGACCAAGTAAAGTCGCCCAAGTGCTCGTCAGGGACGCCTTTCTTTTTCCATTATCACTCAAGGACGCCCATCTGTTAGGCACGCCCCAGTCCCGCCTTCACTACGCCTCTGACATGCCCCCGGGAACTTTGGTCGTCCCCGCGATGGAAAGCAGTTGGGGACGCCCAAAATCGGCTTTTGATTATACCGATTTGAGTGACCCTGAGAGAAGGACACCCATCTCCCCATTTGTGTCGAAAGATGGGTGCCCTTCTCTTTTGAAAATAAGCCTGATAGGGCACTATGTTCTAAACTGTGAAGTGACTTCCCAATAGCTGGATGCTGGTTTTAAAAAAAGGCCCAGATTTTTTATTCACAGAAGTTTTCTACTTAGCTGTAGTAAACTTCCATGTAATATTTGTTTTATATGAAGTTGTATATAAATTCAGCATTAATAAACACTTGTGATGCAAAATCATGCAAAGAAGCCCATTGATACATAAAAATATGAAAATGAGTACACACACACACACACACACACACACAGACAAAACACTTCACACGTTGTTTTTTCACTGAAAAATAATTAAAGAATGGTGGTCCAGTAGACCCAAAATCTTCCTCCTCAGCACAGTGTGGGATAAAAGAATTATCCCCACTCCTCCCTCTACCATGCCTGTAAGAAATAAGAGAGGAGGGTCACCTGAACCTGCTCTGCCCCATGGTATTTCCTGCCCCCTCTAGCACCTCAACTTACTCCAAAGGTTCTGGGGGCAATGGGGCAGGAGTGATCCTTACTTGCTCCTGCTCTGTAAACCACTACCTGCAAAATGGCACTGGCTGACCCCTGGTGGTAGTCTTGTGGTTCTATCACTGGAGGTCAAATTGCCAAACCAGAAGCCAACATCCTTATTAATGCTGTGATTACTAGAGATAGCAAGGATGCAATTACTTCCTGCTGAGGAGGGGGTGGTAAATACTTCTGCATTATCAGGACTGAAGGGATCCCTGTTGACTAGTGGGGGGAGGGGTGTAAGAGCTATCTTCATATGCTTCTGCCCTGTCTGCTTCTGGTCCAAACTGCCAACTCTGACCCCTAGCATTAGTCTTGTTGTACTACTGCGAAGGATCAAGCTGCCAAACAAGGAGCATGCAGCCACAGTAGACCTTGGGGTTCAGTGACACCATTTTGAATGTGGGGGCTTAGGTGCAGGAGTGACTGGGGTCACCCTTCACACTTACTATCCACTAGGGAAACCATTGGTAGATGCTGAGAAGGTATGGAGTGGTGCAGTTTTGCAATATGAGCTCTGTGTGTAGGGGGGGGGGCGTAAGGTTTTTTGTTGTTGTTGCAAAAGGAGCATTGGAGTGGTAGGAGTGGTTGTCTTTTGCTTAAGAGATTATGGGGATTTGTGGTATGGTCAAGAGTGTTAGAGGGGTAAAAGGGATAATAATCAGGGGATGAGGGATGAATTGTTCCTTTAAAATGTTCCTGGGAGAAAAGGTAATGCAAGATAAAAGCTGGCTTTATCTTTCATTAATAGCACAGCTTTGTGAAGTTAAATGTAAGCTGTTATTCATTCTGCATAATAATGAGGTGCTTTGCAAGCGTTTGAATGATTTTGTATCTCATTAATATTTACTGTGTGTTGTGCTAACAGAAGTGTGGCAAGGAGAAATAATGCATGTTTTGTGTTTTAATGTATGCTTTTGGCCAAAAAAGCATGTGTTATCCATTTAACACAAGTTGGACATACCCCTCACAGAGTATCTACTTTTATTTCTATAATGCATGGAACCAAAAATATCTGAGATAAATGATGATTTGTATTTTGTAATTAATTTAGTTACTTGCTATCCTGAAAATAGTCACCTTTCAGCCTTGCCCCTCTATGCTCCACCCCCCTCCCCCAGGCAACTCAAGACACTCTAGTGCCACAAAAAGGAAGGCTCCCTTTGAACTTTATTTAAGAACAGAGGAGGGAGGATCCTCTCTCTCAGAACATTGGCCAGTGAAATATCCTAAGAATAAAAGGATACAACTTATATTCCAGGCTATAAAATAAAGAAATAAAAACAGTGTACATTAAGGTTTTAATATAAAAACAAAATACTGACCCCTGACTCTGCACACGTAACAATACCATTACAGTGGTAATTGTAAACATATATTTTGCATCCATATAAGTTCTCCTCACTCAAAAATAGGTGCAGAGCAGAAATATGACATTTGTTTATAGAACTCACCATTCTGGTTTCACCTCAGGAACAGAAACAATCTCCAGTTCAAAGAGTATCTCAGCAGGGTGGCAGGAGTTGAATCCTGTTGCATGTTCCTCCAGTGCTGTTGTAGACCAGTTGGTTAGAGTGAAGTCTTGTGGTGAGTTGCTGTCTGTGTTACAGAACTTTTGGGGCGGCCATGTATGGAGGTGGGCAGGAAGTAAGTGTGGCTTCAGTTGAGGGGCCTAGTAATGCAGGGTTGAAGCATCACTCTTTGGGGAAGAGTTTAAGAGATAAGACGTTTTTTTCATCGCCTGCACCATGTAGTTAAGTGACTATTTGCAGAAAAATGCCAGCAACCAGCTCAGGTGGGTGACCCTATGCACATAGGCGGTCGGTGGCCCAACTGTTTGGGGAGGCTAAAGAGGCAGGGTTAGGGGTGAGGCTTAAATCCATAATTGTCTGATAACATTTTAAAATAAAAATTAACACCATTTATACTGAAATAAAAATATAAACACACGAAGGTGTTAAACTAATATATATATATATATATATATAATAGACTCCAAGAAGAAAATATTTATTTACTACTGGTCTACACAGCCACCAACTCAATGCGAACTTTAATAGACTGTTCGACCTATTAAAGCTTTCTCTGAAGAGGTTCTGAGCATATTTCAGCTTCTTTTCAAGTTCATTTTTTTTATTTTTTTTTCACCCTATTTCCCTGTTACCTTCATCAACCGCCTGCTGGTCGCCATCTTGAATGAACAGAACCTTCCTTGATTGATGACACCACCAGTCGTAGACAGCCAAACACCGAACTCGTCGATTTCACCTGCACAAACAGGAACAAAGCGAAGCTGAAGACACAGCAGCAGGCTCCAGCATTCCCTCGCATGGCTCCGCCCTCTTCTGACGTGTTTCTGCAAGGGTGGAGCCATGTGAGGGAACGCCGGAGCCTGCCACTGCTTGCAATGCCGGCACCGCCCGCTCGAGGAGGATTACACTATTTTAAGGTAGGGCGAGGGCAGGACGGGAACGAGGGCCATCGGGCTGATGTCAGATGATTGACGACGGCGACGGGGGGAGCGGGGGTCGGGGGATCGGTTGGGCTGGGGAGGCTTAGCCTCCCCAAGCCTCTTATACTGGGCGCCTATGCCTATGCAGGTGTCTGAGGATTCTTTAGTAGTATCTTCTTCTGCTGCTGAGCGCAACAGGGTGGGAGCAGTTGGCCTGGTTTCTGCTGGTACTATTCTGGTTTTGGGGAGTACTGCTACTATTTCTAGGCAAGTGCACACATTGTGTGAGATAGCGCCTTTGGATTGTATTTTCTCACAGAAATGGAGGAAACAATTTTGCATGGCAAGTATAATTGATTTTTTTTTTTTTTTGCTTTGCTAGTGAGGGATCAGGACTTAGGGGATTAAAAAAAAACCACAAGGCTGTTGACAAGAAGAAAGGAACGTGCTGGTTACCAAAAACTATCATGAATTGGTTGTTAGGTTTTCATATTTTTGCCAGTGTTTTGGGGGCAGCTAAATCTGTCTTGTATGCTGGCCTATTGCATTATTTGGACCTTATCTTGCGTGCATACAAGATACACTGCAGGTGGTCATGGTCGAATTATGACGAACAAGTTTGCAAAGGTTTGGCTAAAGACAAGTTAGAGTATATGGATGTTGATTTATTGCTGACTGAAATGACCCTAATGCATGTCTGGGCCTTTCACTCAGGGGCCACCTCTGGACATGCTAGGAAAGCTGGGGGCCCAGCGAGTTTGCCTTTCGGTTCTGGTACCAGGCAGTCAGCTCCTCTGGGTGTGCCAGATCAAGTGGGGCTAGGCAGGTTGTTGCAATGTTGCCAGGGCCAACGTGTGTTTCTCGTTCAATGTGGGTCACTGTGAATGCATCTCCTGCAAGTACCGACATTATTGCCGTAAATGTGCTGACACACATTCAGCTTTCCATTGTATCAGGTTTGAACGTGGGGGAAGGGGGACAGGCGCCAAGAGTGGATTCATCTACTTTTGACAAATTGCCTGCTCAAGGCCCCCTCACCCATTAATCTGGAGCCCTTACAGGAGTGGTTATGTGTGCATCCTGCCTATGTGGATGCTTGCATGATGAGCATAGGCCAGTGTCAAGTTGTTTTCATATGCACATATGTTTAAATGATAGTTTTTGCATTGCCATTCTGTTATTGTTAGTCTCTTTGCAAGTACCATGTATGTACAATCTTTTTAAAGGACCATTGGGCACTATAGTTTTGATATCCTATGTACTATCTAGAGAAGGTGTCCTAGAAGTGCCATACATTAGATTTCATTTTGTGTTTTAAAATACTCTGATTTTAAGCTCTCGTTAGATGTCTATATTTGCTACACTATGTAGAGTTTGAGTTTAGCTCATGTAGTGTTGAACATCATGCTGACAGAAATATGCAAGCTCACTAACATGATGACATCCACAACTGGGTCTACATACTTTTTTTATGGTGGTCCTAGTGCCTTAGACCTCTTTAATGTAATGCTCTCAGAAGTAGTAATTTGCATGTTTATTGGTATGCTTTACACCTGTTTCACATATGCTTTGATTTAAGCAATACTGCACTTATGTGTTACCTTATCAGTCATTTTATCAACTTTTTACACTCTAGTATATATGATATCATCTTATTTGCCTGAATGTAAGAGAGTATAATTAGTCCTTTTTTCAATTCGCTGTTACACCATATAAAGTTTTTAAATTAGTATTGCTAAACATCTATGGATTGGGGTATTTACTGTTCCATTCAATTACTTCAATATGCTGAGCATTTATATGAGTTATGTAACATATTAATTTCACTGTATTAGCTTATTTCTCCCCTTTGGTCTTAGTGAGGTCACTATTGTTTTTGGACCTTTGTAACCTTTATTTCTCCATGAATAGTTAGAATGAATATTATGGTCGCTATTTTTGTTACACCTGTGGTGCTTAATATATACATTGCTCATATTATACATGGTGTATTTGATGAACAGATGATAGTCTTCAGTATACACTATGGGCTAGACTCTACATATGGCGCCTAAAATATTGGCAGCAAAAACCCCCTTCCTTAAGTGGTATTCTATAAGTCGCACTTAAAGTTTGGTGCGGTTTATAGAATAACACTTAAGTAGAAAGGTCATTTAGCCATTGCCCTTTGCAGCAACAAAAATGTGGGGTAAATACCCATGCCTAAATTTATGCACACAACACTGTGTGCATAAATTTAAGCATGGGTATCTGATAATAGAACAGATAAGACTTAAAGTTTAAAAGAGTGAATCCAGGGAGAAGCAACCCCTGAAGGTTTAGCCCATACAGGCTTCCACTGATTATCCTTCCCAGGGATTTGGGAAGGGGGGCTAAACAATGGTCATTCCCACCCTTCTTGTTTTGCTTTGTATAGTGGTGCAGCTGGCTCTTGGTAGGCAGGAACAGTGACAGCTTGGAGCTTCTGATTATTACCTGGGGCACATTTCTGATCTGTGGTACTAAGGAGATGATTGGTACAGGCATGCCTACTTTCTTCCCCCAGACATACTTCCCACACTGGAAAATAAAAAAATAAAAACTTATTCCAGATGCCTCAGCGGGTCCCACGGTAGTCCCTTTTTAGCATGCAGTAGACCCCAGATAGGCCTACTGTATCTTAGTAAAATAGGCCCTTTGTGTTTTGCGACAAGGCTTTTTTGGCACGCTAACCATGCATTAGGGCTTAACACTTAGCACCCTTTAGTAAAAGGGTCCTTTAGTTAAGTGTTTATTCTAATTTATATTGTAATATGTTTATTGTGAAATCTGAGTTTGTTTTTTACATTATCTTTCTATTTATGTTTTAGTAGTCATGTTTATTTTTTATATATTTCAGTTTTATGCATGTCTCACCCCTGATGCAGCCTGACGGTGAAACACAATGGATATTGTGTGAATTTGTGAATTCTGGATGACAGTACATTTTTTTTCTGCAATCACAGAACTTTGTTTCTTTCTCCTTGGTCTGTTGTGTGCTTTTCCTGATTGTTGACATTTTGTACTGCCCCGCCTCCATTTTTTCCCCACTGGAAATTTTCTTTATTACTTTATACTAATTTCCAGCTAAAAACAAATTGGATTTTATTTTATATTTGTGCATGTGTGAGTTATTTTACACATGCCATTTACCAAGATCATATGCTAAATATATATATAAATGAAACAGATTTTTTAAATGATATGAAACCATTTTTTGCCTCTAATTTTGTCCTCTAATTTTTGATTTGCATTGTCATTCTAACACACAGTGATTGCCTGAGATATTTAGAAAGAGTTGCTCTAAAATGGATCATGGTAATATATTCTTAGAATTTCTGGTCGACAAGCAAATTTGGTACCTTGATGATTACTAGGTTTATGCCATACAATTTAACATGCACTGCAAGGCTTTCTCGTGCAAGCTGAAAATAGTGTGTGTTATGCTAGAAGGCTTTACTGGGCTCATTAAGGTGGTTTTAAGATAAGTCTGCTCTGGCTCATAAATTTTTGTGAGCCTTTGGATGCAAATAAATGAATTCCAATGAGGACTTGTGTGTTCATGCTAAATAGAGTTGATATGCTCACTGCCCATGCTGTAGAGTTAGAATTCATTAAATGGATATTATTTAATGCCTGCTAGAACTTGGTGTTAACTTGCAATCCAAGGGTAAGCTAAATAGCATGAGAAGGCAGAACTGAACATGCTCAATTTTCTTTTTTCATGTTTCCTCCTAATAGCTTTCAATGGGCATACAGTAAGTCAGGCACACAGGGCTTGCATCAGTTCAGGTAAAAGAACTAGGGACCCATTACATTACATTACAATAAAATACTTTTATTCCACAGTTACCTACGCAGTTCAGTGCAGATAACATTATGAACGCTAGACTATCCCTAGTAAATCCCAATAATATACCAGTTAAAACTTATATAATACAAACTTCTTGAATAGATGTCTTCAGTGCTTTCCTATACATCATATAATCATTAATCATCCTAATGTCTAGGAGTAAAGAATTTCAAATCGATAGGACATGATAATATAAGGAAGAAACTGTTTAGAAAGTTTACATTTTTAACGCTCGGAAATCGAAGCAAAACCAAATTCAAGAGAGAAGATTTAAGTATACTGCCTGGAAAACAAAAAAAAAAAAAAAGACATGACTGCATGTTTAGAACTCTCCATTTCTGTGTCAGTAATGGTCTACAATAGCTGGTGTGAGAGGATGATGACTCTGGTCTGGTTTGCTGTTCAGGTAGAAACTACTGCTCCGAACCCTCCACTTCCAGCTTATTACAGAGATGATGACTCTAGTCCAGTTTCACTGCTCAGGAAGAAATCACTCATCCTCCTTTTCACTGACCCCACTCACTTCCTGCTTGACATGGAGGTGACATTTACAGCCTGTTATTTAACTGGATTACTCAGTGGCAACTTTGCTTACTGTAATTTATACTCTGTACTTGAACACCATGATTATAAATTTATTTGCTCCGGTTTCGCTGCTCAGGAAGAAACCTCTTCTTTTCCTCTACTCTTACCCTGCCCACTTCTAGCTTGATGTGGAGGTGATGTCTACATCCTGGTTATGTAATTTGATTATGTAGTAGTGACTGTGCTGATTGTAACTTTGACTCTGTACCTGCATATTGTGAATATATTTTCTCTATTATTGTGTCTCCTTCAGATGATGGATCTGGTCTGGTTTCACTGCTCAGGAAGAAACCACTCTTTCTACTCTACTCTGACTCCATTAACTTCCAACTTGACACAGAGGTGATGTCTACAACCCAGTTATTTAATTGGATAACCCAGTGGCCAGAGTGCCATACCAGCATATGAAATCTCTTTTTCACCAGTCTCAGTGTAACTTTCACTTCAACAGAACAGGCACTAAACAGTCCCAAAATGATTTTCTTTTTAGAAACGGTAAAGCATATCACTTATGTTGATCTTAGTCCCAACGAGGCCCATTTCACCACATATTTGGGCTTCGTCATGGGTTTCTGTATCAGGAACAAATATCTTCAGTATCTCAACAATAACCCCAAACTTTCAATGCGGCGTATAATTCATGCAATCTGCAGTGCCAGCTCTCAACAAGTCATGCCAAACTTTTGAAAACTTGGGACAAGAAGTATAAAATGTAATTAAACATCATTGTTAAACATATATTCACTTATTTAGAATGGAGCTGCAGTACATGACAGGTAATTTTATAGGCACCTATGTGTCTATAAAAGAGGAATTTGTTGCGAGAAAATGTGGTAAAGGTGGCTAGCTTAGCGGGGTTTAAAAAAGGTTAGGCTGGTTTCCTAAAGGAAAAGTCCATAGACTATTATTAAAATGGACTTGGGGAAAATCGACTGCTTATTTCCAGGATAAGCAGCATAAAATGTATTGTACTTTTTTGGGATCTTGCCAGGTACTTGTGACCTGGATTGGCCACTGTTGGAAACAGGATGCTGGGTTTGATGGACCTTTGGTCTGTCCCAGTATCACAATACTTATGTACTTATGTGCTTTAGAAATATGATCAAAGAGCAGGTTATGCTTTTTGGGTACTCTTTGGGGAGCCTCTGAGAGGTGGATCCAAGGGGTGGCCAAAACACAGTATATTTTGTTATTCCTGAAGTATTGTTGCAATGCAAGTTTGTAGTTGTTTTTGCTTATTTTGATTTTTAATAAGTCATCTGAGTGGGGGAGAGCAAGATGGTGGCTGCTAAGATGTTCCTGTGAGCCTCAGTATCTTAACTTTTGATGATTTTTTCCTCTACTCAGCTAAGGGGTAGGGCACTCCTTACATGGCTGTGAGCCAGCTCCCTCTTGTTTCAGTGATGGGACCACTGAATGGATTTGCTTGTTGTGGCTCAGATCCAATGAGTGTTTCAGCTGGGCAGCTGCTGTAAAATACTCCACCAGTTGGAGTATAAGCTTCTCCCCAGATCTCTGTGATTGCTCTCTCCCCTGAAGAACATAGGTTTCCATTGTCACCCAGTGCTGGGTTGTCTGAGGACCTTCAGAGACATTACCCATGCAAAGATTTAGTGTACTATTTTTTTCTGTACAAGGGCCTGAGCTTTGGAATATGCTACCAGAACACCTCAGACATCAACACTTCCTAGAACATTTTAAGGTAGAACTTAAAACCTATTTTTTTATGGAAGCTTTTCAATGCCCTCTGCCCCCCCCCCCCCCCAAATAGTTCCTGACACCACAGTCACCCAGACACTCCCCCATCCATTTATGTGTTTCCCCCTTTTGTCTCATCATGATTATTGTAGTTCTTCTCCTCTACCTACATTATCATGTCTGTATAGCTCCCTTTCTTTCTTCCCTTTCTTCTCATTTTAGTTTGTAAGCCGCTCAGCTGGCATTGCTGATGGGTGGTATAGCAAGACATGAATACATTTGAAACTTGAGGAAGCTCATGGAGGAAATAACACTAAGTTTAGTGCTGCTGAATTGAGTGAATTATCATTAGAGGTAATTCCTTTTTCATTTGCTCTGGGAGATTCAGGTGTTCAACTATCTATTTCAGCAGGAGTGTCAGAAACCTCTGGTGAGAGTGGCATGCTTGTTTGATCTGGAGTTTTAAACTCATCAATCTATATTTGAAAGGACATGAGTGACTTTGGAAACACTGTGTATAGCTATTGATAACTTGAGGAAGATATTGTCTGGCAGTCTAATTCTGTGGAAGACCTTAAGGGGCATTCTCCTTTCGATATGATGTCCAAATCTGATTTTGGATGTTTTGCTAACAATGTACAAATATCAAGTGGTGAGCATGGCCATTTTTGAACATGAAAAACATCAATCTTTTTGTTTCAAAAATGGCCATTTCCTAGATGTTTTGTGCTCAGTGTGTTTTTCTTTTGTGACCATTTTTGAAAAAAAAAAAAAAATGTTCAAGAGAAAAATGCACAAAAACAAGCCATTAGGACATATGGGGAGGAGGGCAGCATTCTTAGTAGACTGGCCACATAGACATTACAGCAGAGCAGTGGGTTACCCTAGGGGGCAATGCAGTGGACTTCACATATAAGGTCCCTGGTACACATCTCACCATTACCCCCTTATATTGTATGGTGGGCCCTCCCAAACTGACGAAAAACCTACTGAACCCAACTGCACACTACTAAAATAGCTCTTATATCTGCAGGTGTCACTTATATGTGGGTACAGTAGGTTCTTGGTGGGTTTTGGAGGGCTAACACTTTCCACCACAAGCGTAAGAGTTAGAGTTGGATATGGGCCTGGATCCTCTTCTCTGCAGTGCACTGCACTGACCACTAGGCTACTGCAGAGACCTGCTTGCTGCTCTAATAGAGTGGCCATGACATCTGAATTTGTCATAGAGGCTGATATGTACTGATCTTTTACATCTTTGTGGGGTGAGAGGATGGTCATGCCTTTATCCCTTCAGTTGTCATTTAGGGCACCTTTTTATGACTTATGATTGAAACACGTTCAAACACGATTTAACAGAAATCACAAACAAAATTGAACTCAGCCTGCAACTCATGAGCTCTTGGGCAGATGCATTTCAACTAAAACTCAACACAGAAAAAACACACAATCCTGCTTATAATCGAAAGAGAAAAACGCCTATATTGTGACCCAAATCGGGAGATAGACGTTTATCTCCCAAAAACGAATAAAGCGGTATAATCGAAAGCCGAATTTGGACGTTTTCAACTGCACTCTGTCGCGGATGCGGACAAAGTTGATGGGGGCGTGTCGAAGGTGTGGTGAAGGCGGAACTGGGGCGTGGTTATCTGCCGATCAGAGATGGGCGCCTTTCGCCGATAATGGAAAAAAAATATGCGTTTTTAGCGAGAATTTAGGGCACTTTTCCTGGACCCTGTTTTTCCACGAATAAGGCCCCTAAAAGTGCCCTAAATGACCAGATGACCACTGGAGGGAATCGGGGATGACCTCCCTGACTCCCCCAGTGGTCACGAACCTCCTCCCACCACAAAATATGCCGTTTCACAACTATTTATTTTCACCCTCAAATGTCATACCCACCTCCCTGGCAGCAGTATGCAGGTCACTGGAGCAGTGGACTTCAGGCAGGTGGACCCAGGCTCACCCCCCCTCCACCTGTTACACTTGTGCTGGTAAATGGGAGCCCTCCAAACCGCCCCCCAAACCCACTGTACCCACGTGTAGGTGCCCCCCTTCACCCCTTAGGGCTATAGTAATGGTGTAGACTTGTGGGCAGTGGGTTTTGAGGGGGATTTTGGGGGCTCAACACCCAAGGGAAGGGTGCTATGCACCTGGGAGCTGTTTTACCTTTTTTTTTTTTGTAAAAGTGCCCCCTAGGGTGCCCGGTTGGTGTCCTGGCATGTAAGGTGGACCGGTGCAGTACGAATCCTGGCCCCTCCCACGAATAAATGTCTTGGAGTTATTCGTTTTTGAGCTGGGTGTTTTCGGTTTCCATTATCGCTGAAAAACAAAAACGCCCAGCTCAAAAAAAGATAAACGTCCATGTTTTTTCGAAAATACGATTCAGTCCGCCCCTTCACGGACCCGTTCTCGGAGATAAACGCCCATGGAGATAGGCGTTTCTGTTCGATTATGCCCCTCAATGTCTCATCCTCTCATCACAATACAACATGAACAAACTCACCACCATAAACACCCCAGAATACAGTCTTCCTGTCTCAGACAGCCTGAAAATTCTCAGAGTCACAATAGACCGGAACTTAATGCTAGAAAGCCAAGCGAAAATTACAACAAAGAAAATGTTCCACTCAATGTGGAAACTCAAATGAGTAAAACCTTTCTTCCCGAGGGAAATATTCTGACGTTTGGTACAATCATTGGTGCTAAGTCACCTAGATTTCTGCAATGCAATATACGCTGGATGCAAAGAACAAATTATTAAGAAACTCCAAACTGCCCAAAACACCGCAGCCAGACTTATATTTGGAAAAGCGTGATATGAAAGCACCAAACCCCTTCGTGAAAATCTACATTGGCTCCCAATCAAAGAACGAATTGCGTTCAAAATTTGCACCCTGGTTCACAAAATCATTCACGTAGAGGCCCCGATCTACATGACAGACCTCACAGACCTACCAACCAGAAATGCAAAAAGGTCATCACGCACATACCTAAATCTCCACTACCCAAGCTGCAAAGGACTAAAATATAAATCAACTTATGCATCCAGCTTCTCCTACATAAGCACTCAACTATGGAACGCTCTACCAAACATCATGAAAACAAAGCACGACCTAACAATCTTTCAGAAATTATTAAAAACCAATTTGTTCAAAAAGGCATACCATAATGACCCAACCTAAACACCAGAACCACACAACGAAACTTATACAAGAACTGGACAAAACTTAACCCTTCCTCCTTGACTACCCAATGTACCCTATCACTTATTGATCCTTAATGCAAATAACACTCTCAGGCATATTTTCAAAGCACTTAGCCTTCCAAAGTTCCATAGAAACCTATGGAACTTTGGAAGGCTAAGTGCTTTGAAAATGAGCCGTATTTCATACCCAATGTACTCTATTACTTATTGATCCTTAATGCAATTACCACTCTGTATTTCTCATACCGGAATTGGCGATCGCCAGCACGGTATCATGTAAGCCACATTGAGCCTGCAAATAGGTGGGAAAATGTGGGATACAAATGCAACAAATAAATAAACAAACAGGTCCAGACCAAAACATCTAACGTTTAGCCCTGGATGTTTTTGCTTTGTTCCATTAAGGCAAAAAAATGTCCAAGTTGTGGGAATGCCAAAATCCTACCCCCAATATACTCCCAACATGGTCCCTTGTGGTTTGGATGCACTGCAGATTAACTGCATAGAAAAATGGCTTAAAATGTGTTTTCAGTGATTTGGAAGATTTTGCACAAAAAAGTCCATCTGCTGCTTTGTGCTGCTTATTGGACATTTTTCTATTTAAAAGATGAGTCCCCGGGTATCCAATATTTCTGCAAATGTATCTGAACATTCAACTCACTTATTAGGTCATAGCAAGAGATGGCATGTCTGGCTTTAAGAAAGATTTGGACAATCTCCTAGAGAAACATTCCATAGTCTGTTAATGAGATGGACATGGGGGGAAACTACCTTTTGGCCTGGGATTGGTAGCATTGCATGTTGCTACTAATTGGGGAGTCCTTTTACCAAGCTTCAGGAAAAAGGGCCCTGCACAAGCAGTGGGAGAAATGTTTCCCACATGTCAGGGCCCTTTTTAATGCAGCGGGTAAAAAAGAACCCAGCACACATGGCCATGCGGTAAAAACTCTTTCCACATGGCCATTGGCAAGGAGCACTTACTGCCACCCACTGAGGTGGTGATAAGGGCTCCTGCACTAACCCAGCGGTAACCGAGCAACGAGCGGTGATGCCTGATTATTGCTGGGTTATCGCCGCGCAAGCCATTTACGAGGGCTTTCCTTTTCCCCAGGAAATGGTATGCACTTGGGGTGGGACTACCACCGGTGACCACATTGGGCCAGCGGTAGTCCCAGAAGAGTGAGCAGTAAGCCTGCATTGGGCTTACCGCTGCTCTGTAAAAGGGCACCTGGGTTTCTACCATGTACTTGTGACCTGGATTGGCCACTGTTGGAGGCAGGATACTTGGCTAGATGGACAATTGGTCTGACCCAATATGGCTGTTCTTATGTACAAGATTAGATACTTTGGAGACAGCAATTGTAAAAGATAATTTTATCATTCTTACAAGACAGAAAGCAGTGGAAGATATATCCAAGTCAATGGACCTTTGGTTTATAAATTTTCGCAGATCTTCTGAACTGTCTTCTGAGACTATGTTAATGAAATATTTGTTTGAACTTTTGGATATGCCAGCTGATTCCCTACCATCTTTTGTTAGAGTGTTTCACATTTATTTACAGGTGCTTGACAAACCCTTGTTGATGCTAGGGAATAACAGTATAGTTTACAGTGAACTAAAAGCAGAAAGGGAGAAAGAGGACATAAAGGAAGAAGAGGGAGAGGCTAGAGGAGAGGAGAAGGGGGTGGGGAGGTGAAAACAGAGGTCTATTGATAAGTCACTTTTCTCTAATTAAAGTCTTTATGCTATATGGAGATCCCAACAGTTTAGACTGATGGGGTAATAACATTGACTGAGTCAGAAGGAAGAGAAGAGGGAATTAGTAGAAGGGAGGGGGTAGGGGAAAGAGAGAGAATAGTATGAAGGAGGAGGATGAGAGGGTTAATTTTTAAGTGAGAACTGTGCCATCAGGAGTGGAAATATGTTTGGAAAATGAGGGATGAGAGGATTGGTGGTGGTCATGGTAACGGCTGGGTGGGAAGGAGGGGATGAAGGTGGACGAGGGGTTAGGAATTTTGTGCCCTTCCCCATCCACCCTTTGTTGCCTAGTTTGTTTTTAATTATGGTTTGATAGTTGGTGAATTGTTGGGGGGGGGGGGGGGTTGTCATATGGGCTTTATGACATGGTTGTGTGGGTTAGCTGATTTATGGTTGGGGGGGAAAGGGAGGTTGGTCATAGCTTTTAGAGGTGGCCTGATATGTGGGGATAAAGAGGCACCAAATGTGGATAAATTGATATTTGTTTAACAGATGTTTTGATTGAAAAGAGTAACTCATGGGCGGAACTGCCACAAGTAAGCTGTGGCTTGACAGCACCGTGAGTCACATGGACTGAAGGGGTAATTTTGGACAAGTCAAAGAGCCAGTTTCATTACCAATTGGCTCTGAATTGTTAAAACCGCTCTGGGAATGCCAACATTGGGGCTGGAAGAATTTAATGTACTGGGTGAAAGATTCCAGTTATAGAAATGAGTTGTATATATGGTTAATAAAGCTGCAGCCAAAATTTAATTCCAACAAAGAGTAGTAGTGTTATTATTAATAAGTTGATTGTAAGAATGGTATTGGATGATATACGAATGTCAATGTTAAGGTCTCATGAATTTGTAGCTATCAGAAAATACTACTACCCCTCCATAAAGGCTGCCATTAAAAATTATTAACTGAGGATGAGAAGAAAGAATTTGCAGCCTGTCAGAAATATTCAGCTGCTAGTTCTTCTGTTGTCTCTTTTCTTTTTTATGATATTGGCAGACATGGCAGCTGCCGCATGGTAATGTGAACATGATAGTTTTCATTGCCGATCTCCACCAAGATCCTGAAATGATCCTGCTCCTGTGCTAAATGCAGTAAAAACTAACAATGATATTTTGGTGGGTTTAACTGCATGGTGTGTATGGGGGAGGGGAGGGGGTGGAATGGCAAACCACCCAGCTAATAGTCAACAAAGAAATCATCACACAAGTGGTAGCCCCTATAAGTCCTGTGCAAATCGGCCCTTGCATACAGGAAACAACCTCTACCTTTATCCTTTTTAGCCATTAGTACAGGCCCATGTTAATGGTTTTGTGCATTAAAACCTACAATAAATGCTTAATACAACTTAGTAAACATACTCCTAAGTCAATTAGTAAATGTTAAAAAAAGTTACAATCTGCCTATTTGTTTTATTATTAAAATGAATGTATGAAACAAACCAATTAGGAAGAAGTCCTAAACAAACCAAAATCAATCAAAAATGTTTGCTCTGTTCATATCCCTACTAAATTAGCTGTTTTACATTAATTATTGCTAATGGATAATTATCCACCAAATTTCAATCTGCAGGGGGTTTTATTATTATTTTGTGTGAGAACAAAACAATGTGCATAATTTTGTACAATACATATTGCTCCATTTGTTACCTACCCCTTCCCCACCAATACCTTTACAGCATGCAGATAAAGAAGTGCTGTTAAAAAAAGTTGTATACTTTTACTTATTCTCAGGTAAAGCACTTTTTTTCTGCAGCAGAAATGCCTTTGATCATTTCCCTCCCAGAGTATTAAACAAAAATGTTTTTTTAAGAGAATAAATGGTTATATTGATCTTAGGTAAGGTTTAATTTATTTTTATAAAAGTAATAACATACTAGCTTATGCTGTGAACTGCTGTATCAGCATTCCTCTGGTCCTAGCAGAAAATTTTGGAATATAACTAAGGCAAATTATTGTAGTAACTTACATAAAAAATTCTGCTATATATTATTGTTTGTATGTGTACAGGATTTCCCATATCAATAAAATATGATGGGTCCATATGTTAACTGCTTTTAATTCATTGAGAGACAAAATATTTTCATTTCTTGGCTTTTCGATGTGAAAAAGCATACTGTTTTCCAAATATTGAACTATAACAAAATAATAGTATTATCATTATTCTGTGGTTAGTAATAGAAAATATAGGTGATTTAATGCAATCTTGCTAGGATTGCCAGCTATTTGATTACAATATTTCTAAATAAATAAAAAAAAATTGTCTTGCTAACATTAATCTCTAGTATTCACTGTTGGTATTTTTACAAAGATGCACTAACGTTTTTATAGCGTGCTAAAATAATCATGTGCTAGAAACGCTACCATGCCTTTGTAAAAGACCCCCTGGGAAAGGCAGAGAGAAATAAAAGGAATAATGCAGGGAACCTTTTGTTAAGATGTGTTAGTCACCTAATGCAAGTTATAACGCACAGTAAAATTTAGCACAGGCCTGTACAAACAGCTGGTGTGTGGTAAAAGCTATCATACAATAAAATCCCACATTAGGTGGCAAACATAGAGTGGGATGGGATCTAGACTGGATCTGGGCAGAGAAAGGGCATGGCCTGGTCAGACAGTGTATTCCATAGTATGTTACCTCTCCCTAATCTGCTCTCCCAAACATATCCCTAAAAGTGAGGGACTGACCAGATCAGGGTTATATTTTGGGGATTATATCAGGGGAATGCTCAGGTGGGACTTTGGGGTGGTCAGCATTGTACTACTACTACTACTATTAACATTTCTAAAGTGCTACTAGGGTTACGCAGCGCTATACAGTTTAACATAGAAGGACAGTCCCTGATCAAAGAGCTTACAATCTAAAGGACAAGTGTACAGTCAGTCAAGTAGGGGCAGTCAAATTGGGGCAGTCTAGATTTCCTGAAAGGTATAAAGGTTAGGTGCTGAAGGCCACATTGAAGAGGTGGGCTTTGAGCAAGGATTTGAAGATGGGTAGGGAGGGGACCTGGCGTAAGGGCTCAGGAAGTTTATTCCAAGCATAGGGTGAGGTGAGGCAGAATGGGCGGAGCCTGGAGTTGGCGGTGGTGGAGAAGGGTACTGAGAGGAGGGATTTGTCCTGTGAGCGGAGGTTTCGGGCGGGAACGTAAGGGCAGATGAGGGAAAAGAGGTAATGCGGGGCTGCAGACTGAGTGCATTTGTAGGTAAGAAGGAGAAGCTTGAACTGTATGCGGTATCTGATCGGAAGCCAGTGAAGTGACCTGAGGAGAGGGGTGATATGAGTATATCGGTTCAGGCGGAATATAAGACGTGCAGCAAAGTTCTGAACGGATTGAAGGGGGGATAGATGGTTAAGTGGGAGGCCAGTGAGTAGGTTGCAGTAGTCAAGGCGAGAGGTAATGAGAGCATGGATGAGAGTTCTGGTGGTGTGCTCAGAGAGGAAAGGGCGAATTTTGCTGATGTTAAAGAGGAAGAAGTGACAGGTCTTAGCTGTCTGCTGGATATGCACAGAGAAGGAGAGGGAGGAGTCGAAGATGACTCCGAGGTTGCGGGCAGATGAGACGGGGAGGATGAGGGTGTTATCAACTGAGATCGAGAGTGGAGGTAGTATCCTTTATTGTTGTTTTTGCACCTGGGCCCACATTCCCTATTTCAGCAGGTACAGCAAATGCTCATGCACTCTCTACCAAGGCATCGAACATGAACATGTGTCATTAATGCATCCTTCTTGTGATAAGTGCAAGGCAAAATGCTGGGCTTGATAGATATGTGACACGTGAAAAATATGTTTTCCTTTTGTACTTCAAAACTGTATAATGTAGCAGCCTCAGTTTGCCCTAAGGACACAAGGCAAGGGATGTATTCTGATTTTTTAAAGTGTTTTACATCTATTTTTGTATGTATTGATAAAGACTGTACATATTTATGTCCAGGAGATAAACTTTACAAAACTCAATTCCCACTGCACCCTCTATTGCAAAAAAAAAAAACCAACAACAAAAACCCATATTTGTTAAACCTGAATAAAAAGAGACTTTCAAGATGTTTGAACCCCTTTTGGCAGATTAAAATTGGTGTTGAAAAATATCAGAGCCTCTCCTCTGGCTGGCTGACAGTGAGAACACTGATTTCCCTACTGACCACTATTTACACTTCATTTTTTATGTATGCTCATTCTTACACCCCATGCTGTACATTCCTCATGTGCTCCATCAGAATGATAGTAAGCAGAGGACTGATTTATTCAGCTGTTCAGCATTCAATATTCCAAAATAGCTGAGCTTAGTTAACAACCAGAAAGATCCACTCCTGCACACAAAACCCAAAGGACCTGAGGTAATCAGTTAAATTTAATCAATGCAAGCCTGAATTATTCAGTGTAAAATTATTTTTTAGAGTACAATATTCTACAGTATTGCTTTCCTGGTCTGCATTTGCTTTGTGATATTTACAGTTTGAATTTCTTTTATAAAATGAACTGAGTTCAATTCATTTTATTTCATAATATATTTGGCCTATATTCAATGCCAGTCATATGTTTACTCTAAATCTACCTCAAGGACTTCAACAACATTCAAACAATATTTCCATTGGCGGGGGTTAACTCACAGCGTAGCTCACTTCAGTGCCCATCATTCCAACTCACACATATGTAGTATCTTCCCTATTATCTCAATTTAATCTTATCCAATCTTTCACTAGAGTATGGCCCTCAGAAGCACAATGAGTGCATCAAGCGGCGATTCATCTGTCAAGAGACACGATTGCTCTCAACTCTTGACACACCCTTGGCTCATCACAGGTCCAAACTTTAACCACCTCCAACATGTGTGACCAATTTTTACTCACAAAATTTAAATATTTTATATAGTTTATGTGCTTTAGAACCAATCTTTCAAATAAATTCATTGGCACTTATCTTTGCTGAATTTTAGCTGGATTATCAGAACCAATAATATACAAAACCGACATGCGGCATGTTTCGCAGAAGCTGCATAGGGTTAGGTCCTCTACAATTAGAGAAAGATACAAACTTTTAGAACTATAATACTAGTATAACTTTTAAAATACTCATTCTATCACAACAATCAGCAACACCACTTACTGTCAAAGACGCCATCCTCTGTATTCTTCTATGCTAAAATGGTGCCCAAATCTGTGAGCTTTAAATAGTACTGCCCACAATTCCCACCAATCAAAAATGATATAACTTAGTACCTATCAGAACTCCTCAACTGACTACATCACAAGAGTGATTCCCAATCCAATTGGCTATTGAGACCATGAGAGCTTAAAGTATCTAACTCAAATATCCAATGCTGCTCTTTAAAGTTCAAAATTTTGCCTATATCTCCACCCTCCCATCCCATATGCACTGTATCCACAAATCTCCACAGGATATCCGATGTGGTATGATTTTTATCTATCCAGTGTTGAACTATCGGAGCTGATAGTGTCCGAGTACGAATACGAGATTTATGTTCAGATAGTCTCTGTTTAATTGGACGTGACAATCGTCCCACATACAGCATATCGCATGGACAAAGAATAGCATATATTACATTGACACCTTACAGTTCAAGCAGGACATCAAATCATTTGAACCCTGACTATGTGACCACTGCCAATACTAGTCTTAGCTGCAATTGTGCTAGGACTACTGTTCCACAATTCCAGAACCAAGGCTGACCACTGCAGTCTCCTCTGTCTCATGACTATCTGCCTATCACTGCAATGAACTTCCTGGACTGCTTTGTAGTTGTGAATGATTATGTACTTTTTCTTATCTTTCTTCTTCCTCTGCTTAGTATTTGGTTTTCTCTGTATTGGTCTTCTTTTGTTGTGGTGTCAGAACTACTATATTTACTTATTTGATTTCTTTGAGTCATGTTGCAGGTTCACCCTATTCTGATTTACTCTACGTTGACTTCATCCAAAAGTTGCATGCCATTTCCCATGTGCAACCCTGACTGTAAATCCTCTACTGCAACCATATGTCGACTGCGTCCTCTTAATACCAGAATCACCATTGACTTCTGTAAACTCATCTGGCACATGGATATTTCTACACAAACATTATGGACTTTAATTTTCTATTTTTTTCTTACCTTGTATTGAGACCAGTTATAATCTATAATAACATCTCTGTCTTGCTCTTTCCAGTTGAAATTGGGTAACCAGAATAGACCAACTTCTCACAGGGATAAGCCTGGTTACAAAGGGGAGGTGCTTCAATTAGAACCCTTGTCTCAAACCCAGTGAAGCAAACAACAACCCAAGCGAGAACTTAAGGTCGAAATGGAAGCCTTAACATCTGATCCAGAGGATCCACGTGAGTAATGGACTGAAAACAACTTTTTGGAGTCCCCTTGGATGACTGGAAAAGGGGAAAGCAATCAAGACTTCACCAACAAGCATATAACAATCCTGTGAACAATTTGTGATATAATCAGTGCATTTTTTTCTAACAAAAAAGGTTCTGGTACTTAAATGCTAGGCCACCCTTCAGGGGTGAGGTGATCACTAAGGGATCCATCCCATAATAGCCAGGCCCCCTGTAACCAGTCACAGAATCTATGGCAAGGCAGAATTCATGTGTCGAGCCTAAGCTCTTTCATTAAAACTTGAGGTTCATGGGTCAATTTTGTCAGACTATAAAAGGTGCCGGTACTTAGTACCCCCAAGTACCCCCTCAAAAAATGCCCTGGATATAATTCCATTTTTAAGAGACATATGAGTGTTCCACAGTTCCGATGTTACAAGATATCTCTGCAACAGCCATGTCTGAGACGCTAATATACAACTTACTGTATTTGAACTCTTGTTTGCAGCTTTGCAAGGACTTACTACTTTGGCTGACGAGTTGGCAGAAAACTCAGGCATTGATACCTCCTGGATAGGATGGTTGGACAATGCCTTTGGAAAATGGAAGAACTTCTTTCTGTCTGGACTGACCACAATCATTGTTGTTATTTTTGTTTTTATATTTTTTGGTTGTTGTATTATACCCTGTGTTAGAAGATTAGTAGAACACTTAATTGAAACTGCCTTGAGCCATCAAGATCCTATCAGACAATATGTGTTATACGAAAGAATGTTTCATAATGTTGCACCTGAACATGCTGAAATTCATACTGATTTTGAATATCTACAGTGGTGGAAATAAGTATTTGATCCCTTGCTGATTTTGTAAGTTTGCCCACTGACAAAGACATGAGCAGCCCATAATTGAAGGGTAGGTTATTGGTAACAGTGAGAGATAGCACATCACAAATTAAATCCGGAAAATCACATTGTGGAAAGTATATGAATTTATTTGCATTCTGCAGAGGGAAATAAGTATTTGATCCCCCACCAACCAGTAAGAGATCTGGCCCCTACAGACCAGGTAGATGCTCCAAATCAACTCGTTACCTGCATGACAGACAGCTGTCGGCAATGGTCACCTGTATGAAAGACACCTGTCCACAGACTCAGTGAATCAGTCAGACTCTAACCTCTACAAAATGGCCAAGAGCAAGGAGCTGTCTAAGGATGTCAGGGACAAGATCATACACCTGCACAAGGCTGGAATGGGCTACAAAACCATCAGTAAGACGCTGGGCGAGAAGGAGACAACTGTTGGTGCCATAGTAAGAAAATGGAAGAAGTACAAAATGACTGTCAATCGACAAAGATCTGGGGCTCCACGCAAAATCTCACCTCGTGGGGTATCCTTGATCATGAGGAAGGTTAGAAATCAGCCTACAACTACAAGGGGGGAACTTGTCAATGATCTCAAGGCAGCTGGGACCACTGTCACCACGAAAACCATTGGTAACACATTACGACATAACGGATTGCAATCCTGCAGTGCCCGCAAGGTCCCCCTGCTCCGGAAGGCACATGTGACGGCCCGTCTGAAGTTTGCCAGTGAACACCTGGATGATGCCGAGAGTGATTGGGAGAAGGTGCTGTGGTCAGATGAGACAAAAATTGAGCTCTTTGGCATGAACTCAACTCGCCGTGTTTGGAGGAAGAGAAATGCTGCCTATGACCCAAAGAACACCGTCCCCACTGTCAAGCATGGAGGTGGAAATGTTATGTTTTGGGGGTGTTTCTCTGCTAAGGGCACAGGACTACTTCACCGCATCAATGGGAGAATGGATGGGGCCATGTACCGTACAATTCTGAGTGACAACCTCCTTCCCTCCGCCAGGGCCTTAAAAATGGGTCGTGGCTGGGTCTTCCAGCACGACAATGACCCAAAACATACAGCCAAGGCAACAAAGGAGTGGCTCAGGAAGAAGCACATTAGGGTCATGGAGTGGCCTAGCCAGTCACCAGACCTTAATCCCATTGAAAACTTATGGAGGGAGCTGAAGCTGCGAGTTGCCAAGCGACAGCCCAGAACTCTTAATGATTTAGAGATGATCTGCAAAGAGGAGTGGACCAAAATTCCTCCTGACATGTGTGCAAACCTCATCATCAACTACAGAAGACGTCTGACCGCTGTGCTTGCCAACAAGGGTTTTGCCACCAAGTATTAGGTCTTGTTTGCCAGAGGGATTAAATACTTATTTCCCTCTGCAGAATGCAAATAAATTCATATACTTTCCACAATGTGATTTTCCGGATTTAATTTGTGATGTGCTATCTCTCACTGTTACCAATAACCTACCCTTCAATTATGGGCTGCTCATGTCTTTGTCAGTGGGCAAACTTACAAAATCAGCAAGGGATCAAATACTTATTTCCACCACTGTACATATTAATGTTAATGAACAGTAATGTATAATACATCCATGCATGATCATCTTCCCTTGTCACCAAGTGCTAATGGGTAACTTAATAAGACCATGGGTGGGTGTTTTAAAGGGTTCCACCTACACCTTATTGTCTTGCTACATATTACCCTCTGTTACACATCCTAGCCACCAACATTACATCGTCCCACCGTACCTCACAATTATAGTACACTAGTGTCTCTCCTATTTACTATCTGCCTCCTGGTGCTCATGCAATTGCCTAGCCATAACGGGTAAGTCAGGACTGAGTCTTTTCCCCCTACTATGGGATTCTCAAGCCTGCAACCTAAGACAGCCTGAAATTAGAGCACCAATCATCTGCTTGCTGAAAACACACAGATATTGAGGTGTAAATATTCACCTAGAAGTAGGACTAGGTGAATATTTACACTGGTAACTCCCAACTTTGGTGAAGGTCTTGCTTATAAAGACCTTCAAGGGAGGAACTGTTTATATGGGATAAAATAACTTTACAACAGTAACTGAGAATTATGAGCAAAGCTAGGCCTCTATGAACAGGCTATGAACAGGTTAAGAATCACTGAGAAGCTAAATCTTAAGAAATGTGAGTCTCATGTCAGCTTGCCCTTTCTGTTGAGGAGACAGGCAGATATGGAGTCATAACAAAGATATGTGTGGCAAGAGAATACTGTGCATGAATATAGTAATGTAAGGGGAAATTTGCTGCTGACCATGAAAGCAGAGACACTTTGGTTGCTGGGAAGATGTTTTTTGCAACGTAGGATAACCTTACTGACCTTACTTCTGATAAACAAATATGTTATGAAGAGCTTTGCTTCTGTAAGATAGAATTTACTAGAATATGCTGACTTTGTACTTCCAATACTAGCCTATGGGAGAAAAGAGTATAAAAGGAGACTTATGGACAGAGGTAATCAGAGAGTTAATATCAGAGGTCACGTTTGTGTCCCGGTTGCTGTCTCATATGAGAATTAATTAATTATATTACGTATTCTAATTGTATTCCTGATTGGTAAGTGTAATAAACAATTACTCATTATTCTCATATTACTTTAGCCTTCTATGTCTTTCTGCCTCTCCACCTGGTGGCGTTAGGATCATAATTCCTGGAGTCCTGGACATTCCAGGTTACAGGTAACTAGTACCTTTATACCTGGGAGAGGGCAGAAAGATAACAAGTGTCATGGGCACTGTGAGTTATATGTTTACTGGCAGCCGGTGAATGTATAACTGGACTAGCCTTGTATTTTTAGAAATAACTGATCAGACTAATAGTATCCATATACTGTGGAGTCAGGTTTGGAGGGGCAAATTTTAACATTAGCCAGGTAGTGATACTATTCAGCCTCTATCCAAATAACATATTCATTTAGTTTAAGCTCGCTGAATAACAGGATATGGATAGTGTCAGCATGGTGACTATATTACATGGGGTAATTTTGTAATATATAATTACTGCAGGGGCCACATGGTAGCTGTGTGGTAACTCTAAATTGACATTAGCTAGGCACACTTAGGTGCCTATCCAGCTTATTTTCGAAGGAGAAGGGTGCCCATCTTTCGACACAAATCGCAAGATGGGCGTCCTTCTCCTTGGGTCGCCCAAATCGGCATAATCAAAAGCCGATTTTGGGCGTCCTCAACTGCTTTCTATCGCGGGGCTGACCAAAGTTCATGGGGGCGTGTTGGAAGCATAGCGAAAGTGGGACTGGGGCATGCCTAACACATGGGCGTCCTCGACCGATAATGGAAAAAAGAAGGGCGTCCCTGATGAGCACTTGGACAACTTCAATTGGTCCATTTTTTTATGACCAAACCTCAAAAAGGTGCCCGAACTGACCAAATGACCACCAGAGGGAATTGGGGATGACCTCCCCTTACTCCCCCAGTGGTCACCAACTCCCTCACACCCTAAAAAAAAACTTTTAAAATATTTTTTGCCAGCCTCAAATGTCATACCCAGCTCCATCACAGCAGTATGCAGGTCCCTGGAGCAGTTTTAGTGGGTGCAGTGCACTTCAGGCAGGTGGACCCAGGCCCATCCCCCCCCTACCTGTTACACTTGTGGTGGTAAATGTGATCTCTTTAAAACCCACCAGAAACCCACTGAACCCACATCTAGGTGCCCCCCTTTACCCCTGAGGGCTATGGTAGTGGTGTACAGTTGTGGGGAGTGGGTTTTGGGGGGCTCAGCACCCAAGGTAAGGGAGCTATGCACCTGGGAGCAAATTATGAAGTCCACTGCAGTGCCCCCTAGGGTGCCCGGTTGGTGTCCTGGCCTGTCAGGGGACCAGTGCACTATGAATGCTGCCTCCTCCCACAACCAAATGGCTTGGATTTGTTCGCTTCTGAGATGGGCGTCCTTGGATTCCATTATGGCCGAAAATCATGGACGACCATCTCTAAGGTCAACCTAAATTTCGCGATTTGGGTGTCCCCGACCATATTATCAAAATGGAAGTTGTACACCCATCTTGTTTCAATAATACGGGTTTCCCTGCCCCTTCGCCGGGACATCCTGCGAGGACGTCCTCAGGAAAACTTGGGCACCCCTTTCGATTATGCCCCTCCACGTGCGCCAGAAAATGTGGTGGTAACTCTGACTTGATGCGTATAGGTGATTACCGCATGGTTAACATGAGAGACCTTACCGCTAAGTCAATGGCTGGCTGTAAGGTCTCAGATTCAAAATGGACGCGCACCAATTTTTAGTTTGCTACATGTCCATTTTTGGCAAAATTTTGAAAAGGCCTTATTTACAGGTGTGCTGAAAATTGGATCTGCGTGCACCTAAAACATGTGCCATTTTTCAGCACACCTTAGTAAGAGGACCCCTGAACTTTTTCTGATTCCGCTATATTGTTTTGTGGGATACGATGACTAGTACTGAATGTAATACTCAAGGTGAGGTCGCACCATGGAGCGATACAAAGACATTATATTATTCTCAGTCTTATTTACCATCCCATTCCTAATAAATCCTAGCATCCTGTTTGCTTTTTAGACTGCTGCCACATACTGGGCAGAAGATTTAAGCATATTATCTATAATGAGACCTAGATCTTTTTCTTGGGTGCTGACGCCCAAGGTGTACCTTAGCATCAGGTAACTATGATTAGGATTGTTCTTCCCAATGTGCATCAATTTACATTTTGACATTACATTTCATCTGCCATATGGATGCCCATAATGTCTTCCTGAAATTTCCTAAGGTCTTCCTGCAATTTTTCACAGTCCATATGTGTTTTAACAACCTTACATAGTTTTGTGTCATCTGCAAATTTAATCACCTCATTTGTCATTCCGATTTCCAGATCATGTATAAATATGTTAAATAGAAGCAGTCCCAGTACAGATCCCTGCTGCACTCATTATTCACCATGATCCATTGAGAGAAATTGCCATTTAACCCTACCCTCTGTTTCTATCCAATAAACAATTTCTAATCCACAATAGAACATTGCCTCTTATCCCACGACTCTTTAATTTTCTCAGAAGTCTCTTATGAAGAACTTTGTCAAAGGTTTCTGAAAACCTAGATACACTACATCAACTGGTTCACCTTTATTGACATGTTTATTCACACCTTCAAAGAAATGAAGCAAATTGGTGAGGCAAAACTTCCCTAGGCTGAAACCATGCTGACTCTGTCCCATTAAACTATTTTTATCCATGTATTTCATAATTTTATTTTTTATAATACTTTATATTGTTTTACCCGGCAATAAAGTTAGGCTTACAGGCATGGGAAGGAGTGACTGGGGATCACTTCTGCCCTAAATACACCCCTAGACCTTTAGGGATTGTAAGATAGATTCAAGACTTGAGGGGTCGCCTACAGGTGGGCAGGGGCAATACACATCTCCTATTGTGAGGGGAGGGGGAAAGGTCAAAGGAGGATACATAACAGACAAAGCACACATTTTCAGCTTACACTGAAAACACAGTCAGTTTTAGCCAAAACTGAAATCATGGCCATAGCCTTTTGGCCTTTGCCAAAAACCAAAAACAGTCAGGAAAGAGATTTTGGGCCAGTTTAAGCATTGTAACCAAAACCAAAACTCAGTCAGCCTCTAAAATGCTAGAATAATTAAAATCTCTCATTATTTATTGTATTAACAAATATACTAGCCTTCCTAATTTGTGTTAGTATTTCATTGTGCGTCTCTTCTTTATATCTAAGTGGATGGTACTATTCACCTACAACTAGATTCTTCCCTATCATATGAGGAATTTCAATACAGAAAGATTACACATTGTATTATGTTTCCTGAAGGACCTTTATCCTATTGTCACGGTCGTCAACATCTGTGCCTTGCTCGTCAGTGCCTTACTCCATCTAGAACCATTAGATTTACCTGCAATTCTTGCCAGTGACCTGTGGGGTCACTGTGGGGTGGTGGAAGCTAAGTTGGTGATGTTATCAGTGCTGAGCCCTTCTTAAACTGGCTTCTGTGTGCACTCAGTGTTCTGGCAATAATCCCTGATTGAGCGCGGGCCTGCCTGAGGCTGTGCTGGTTCCATCTCTTGTTTCCTTGTCAGACCGTGGCCTGGAGCATTGCTGTAGCTTTCACCTTCTCGGTCTGTTCCAGTGAAGCCTACTTCTAAGCCTTGAAGTCCTGAGAGCTTCTTATACGTCAGATGAGATCCCAGCCATCCGCTGTGAGTCCTTGGTCGCTGGTTGCAGTGAGTAAGCCCTGGGCTGTGTTTTGGACTATGTGTGCTTGGACAAGAAGTATCCCTGGTTAAGGTGGCTATGCTTGGAGCATGGAGGGATCTGCGTGGGCTGTTCCTGGTTCCTGCTTGTTGCACTGTGCCTGTGTGTTGTTTGCCCTGGGAGCTTTGGCTTGGGCATTGCTTTATTTAATCCCTTTGCCCTGGAAACTTTGACTCAGGCATTGTTTGCTAAACCTTGTTTGCCCTAGGAGCATTGGCTCAGGAATTGCTTTGCTTAAAACCCTTTTTTCCCTGGGAGCATTCAGCTTGGGCGCCTCTGTGACTGTTTGTTTTCTTCTACAAGAAACTATTTTGAGTTTCTTTGCTTTGCTGCTCATCTCCTGCTTCTGAGAGAGCTTACTGTGGAGGTCCTGTAGCTTACATGAGAGTCCTGACAGAATAAACCCTCATCTGACTGCCAGCGGTCTCACTGCTTACAGCTAAGTGCTACTGCTTTCTGTTGCCCACCAGGGCGGGCCTTTGACTAGTCTCTTGTGCTCTTATGTTTCCTCTTCTTGTAAAGCTAGGCTGTCTTACTATTTGTCAATATTGTATGCTTAATGTTTTGTTTTAGTGTTAGGACGTGCAGCTAGGCTGCTTATTGTCTTCTCTTCTCTTACGTTATTGTTGAGCCGTTTGTTTGCCTTTGCCTTGTGTTTCTTTTGCTGTCATTAAAGCTACCTTAGTTCACCTCCATTTGCAAACCAGTCCAGTTCTTTGAGATACTATTGTCTCTATGGCCCAGAGGTGGTTGAGTGATTCTCCCACAGCCACCCTTGGGCCAAGGGCTCACAAACATCACACCTATTTCCTATCTATTCCATCCTTAGCATAGGGACTATTTTACTGAACCACATTAAACAACTAGTGTGGATTTTACTGAATGTTAGATGTTAGTGCAAACCCATACTAACCCCTACACCAACTGCTTAACAAGGGCAGGAGTGGTGTATGGGCATGGCAGGGGCAAAGCAGAGTGCCCTACTGTGATACCTAGTATACGGGTCAGTACCATACAGGAGATGCCATGACTTTTGATAGCATGACTCCACTAAACACCACCTCATTAAGGGTCCTTAAGTGCAGCCATGCTATCAGTAGCTCAGCAATGCAGTTGTCCAGTGCTGTTAATGAGGTCACTGTCATGGCTGTTCCTCCCTTTTGCTTCCCCCTTTCCTAAAGTCCCTATCCCTATTCAACCCCCTCTTTTGAACTCCTACCTAATCCAGCTCCCCAATCTAATCCTCCACATAATCCAATCTCCCAGAGCTCCTGCCCACCCCATAAATAGCCCCACCCCTTATAAAAACACTATCTCTTCATACAAACTGACCTTCACTTAACCCCCCCCCCCCGCCCTAGCATCACTGGGCCTTCTCTAGGATAATTCTTGGTGGTCCAGGGGTACTAGCTCTGAGCAGTTCCCCTCCATTCCTACTCCATTAAGGTTCTGGCTGTAAAATTATTTCCAAAAGAGTTTGCAATAATTTTATATAACACAAAGGCTCGTGTTATTCAAGATCATTTTTATTAATATCTCAGTAAAAGAAAATCATCAATTTTGAATTTTGCTTATGTATTCTTGATTTATCGAGGTTGTTAATAAACTCTTAGGGCTCCTTTTGTTGATTGCCATGTCCCTAATTATATTAAGCCATTATCTGAAAAAACACACACTCTTATGTCACTTGTCTGTTGAATTAACAATATTACAGTCATGATAAACAGAAATACTCCCACAAGCAGTTCACTTCCATTTTTAATTATATCTTGCAATGTTGTTTGCTAAGCCTATTAAAATGTTCCTCACTGAGCCATGAAAATTATTGGAAGGCTAGTTAATGTTTCTGTTATTTTATTTTGAATAGTACCATGCTAAGTCTTTTTTTTTCAGGCAGATGACTTTCGTATATTTCTGTGTAAGTTAATATATTATTAATATACTTCTTTATCAAACCATACAGATGTAATTTATTTTTGGTAGAATTATATGAGTAGATACCTTTAATTCTATCTTTCTACTTGTAGAATAATATACTGTATGACATACATAATTATCACTAATCATTCAAGAGAATAGTCAGGAAATGATTTTTAAAGTGTTAGGTGCCATTTACATGTATGAAAAGCCAATGCACAAATGTAAATGGCCATATAGGGGTAAGTGGCTAATTGAGAAAAGCTACTACTTATTTATGTATATCTATGGCATATAGACAAGGAAGTATTTTAAAAAATTGTTTAAAAGAGGGCTTTTATGGGGTTTGAAACAGAATACATATATATTTCAAAAGAAAAATGTCCTCAATAGGATTTACACGTGTTCTGAGACTGTCAGCTAATTGCTCACTTGAACTTTGGGTTCTGAGGAGCAAATTGAGGACCTGTGCTTACATCTCTGATGATAAGCAGCAAAAAATTAAAAAAAGTGTTTTTCAGCTTGGAAATGCAATTTTGCATAATTTAGTAATTACACTTATAAGAGCCATATACATTTAAGGTGAGATTCTGTCAATGGTGCTCAAAAATTGTCACCCAATTTTGGGTGCCTTATGTAGAATCCAGGGGTTGGAGGGTAATATTAGCACATATGACCTAGATGGGGTCAACAACTAAGTACTTGTTTTAAGCATATGTTTATAAAGCCAGATTAGTGTAGGTACCCAGCATTTCACAGGAAATGTGATATTGCATCCTATCAAATTTTGAGACAAATAGACTGCTGAAAACCCTCAAGAACCCCTAGGCACATGTTTGTGCATGCTAACAATGTGCTGATGAATAGTTCTATGATACTATTAAATGTCACAATGACATTGGTCAGATAGATAAGTGGGCTGTTGCAGGTGGGGGGGGGGGGCATTGTTCTTTTAACAAAAATAGCTGTTAACCTCCTCTTAGATGACAGGATGGTCCCTGCAAAGCTCAGTTGTATTTGCTTGTAGTTTTGCAGGAGAAGTCTAATGGTTAGTGCAGTAGTCTGAGAACCTGGGGAAGTGAGTTAATTTACGTTTATATCGACTAAAGATAGGCCTGCTATTTGGACCACCCTATTTGGCAGCCAAACTTAGTTGGCAATTCACAGAATATTTGCAGATAGCCAGCTATATCACACAATATAACCAGTTAGCCACTAAGGTGGAGATTCTATATGGTGCCTAAAAAAATTGGTGCTGAAATCAGTGCCAACTAAGCGTATTCTATAGAGTACACAATTGATATCTCAGCACCTAAAACTATGTGCATCCATTTACACCAGTGAAAATGTGGCATAAATCCCAGTATGTAGATTTAGGCACAGTAGGCTATATTCTATAACTACAAGTATACATGTTGGAATACCCATTAACCCACCCATAACTAAGCCCCTTTTTACGTGCGTGCATTACAAGTGTGGCACACTTCATTACAGAATACGCTTAGCGAGTTGTGCATATAAATTCTAATCAGCACAAATTAGTGCTCATTATTACTTGTTATGAGCTGTTATCAATGTTGATTAACATGTTAAGCCAATTGTTACGTTTATTGTTGTAGAATCCATGCTGATTTCAGCATGAATCTCTAGGCGCACTATATAGAATCAGGGAGTAAGTGAGGACCGGGAATATTCAGTAGGAGTTAGCTGGCTATCTCCTACTGAATATTCGTGGATAGCCAGTTAAATGCCATTTTTAATTGGCCGGGAGCCGTTCTTGGTCAATTAAATAGTGCTGATTATGTTATGTTATACCACGTCTTGTATTCCACCACTACGAGGAGTGGCCTAGTGGTTAGGGTGATGGACTTTGGTCCTGGGGAACTGAGTAACTGAGTTCAATTCCCACTTCAGGCACAGACAGCTCCTTGTGACTCTGGGCAAGTCCCTTAACTCTCCATTGCCCCATGTAAGCCACATTGAGCCTGCCATGAGTGGGAAAGCGCGGGGTACAAATGTAACAATAAATCAAATACCTACTTCAACTAAAAAGAAGCAAGACACCATAAGGCTGATTTTAAAACACTACATAATACAAATAACAAAAAATGATATCCTTGCATAGTACTGATGTCATCAACAAATTAATATTAACAGGAGGAAAAAACCTCAAATTATAAGGGAACACTCTATCGTTGATAACATCAACATTAAGGAGGTCCCTTAAATCATCATGGGTAAAAAACCTCCTTTTATTGTCTCAACAAAATTTTCATTTTTATATATGGCTCATGCTCCACTTGAAACAACCCACCGTCTATTCATGTAAATATAGTACGGAATAGTGCACTTATCTTTGTAAATCTACAGTCAGCTCAAGACCCACCATGGCCCCTTTAGGGTCCGTGGTGTCTGACTGGTAAAATCTGTAAATAAAGTGCATCAAGATCACATCAGTTCGCTTATCTCTCTAAATAGACTTCACAGATTCAAGCTTAAAATCGGTTTAACTTACACAGTGCTTTCTTCACAACTAGCTCGCGCTTCATAGTCCATCAAAAAAAAGTCTCCGATTTATCTATGTCGACGTCAGACGCCAACTGACTGTAGATTTAAAAAGATAAGTGCACTATTCCGTACTATATTTACATGAATAGATGGTGGGTTGTCTCAAGTAGAGCATGAGCCATATATAAAAATGAAAATTTTTCTGAGACAATAAAAGGAGGTTTTTTACCCATGATGATTTAAGGGACCTCCTTAATGTTGATGTTATCAACAATAGAGTGTTCCCTTATAAATTGAGGTTTTTTCCTCCTGTTAATATTAATTTGATGATGACATCAGTACTATGCAAAGATATCATTTTTTGTTATTTGTATTATGAACTTTATGCAGATATCCATTAGAGCTCTTTCTGAGGTTTAAAACACTACATAACATTCATTCTATTGAAAAACTCATATAATCAACATGAACAAAATCTAAAAACCTAAGACAATTTCTTCCTAAATAACAAATAATGTTGACAGGATCGCAGAAAGGAAGGTAATGAATTCCAAATAGTAACCATTTGATAGTAGAGTGATGAAGAAAAATGTCTAATCTTAGCTTAATTGTAGTTGGAAGCCACAACAGAAACTGGTTTTGAATACTAACTCTAGAAACAGCTCCTTGTAACAACACAGCTAGAACAATCATATAAGAGGGAGCATCACCAGATAAAATTGTAATACCATTATGCCTTGGAATGCATTACCTTGAAATGAATACAAGCTATAATTGGCAACCAGTGTAAACTTAGATAGTAAGTTCTGACAGAACTATATCTCAATAGACCACACATCAACCTAGTGGCTATATTTTGCATAATGTGTAAATGATCAATTAAAATCTTATTTTATTGCTTATGAAAATTATTTTTGCAATGCTTTAAAGGAAATATTGAAGACAGTTTATTAAATGAATGCCGATGCGAGAAACATATATATATATATATATATATATATATATATATATATATATATATATATATATAATGCTACTTTAGTCAATGAAAAAATACTTTTGAATTTGTTATACATATTGTTATCTGCCAATTGCAATCAGTTGCGCAAATGGCATTTTGAATAGTGACAAAATGTTTTTTTTTTAATTAAGATCAAATAATGCCACTAGATATAATAGTTTTTGTTTTTTTATATTTGAGGATTTATATATTTATTCATTTCTGTGCTGATTTGAATGTTTTTGAAGGTTTATAATATTATCAGTGTAATGTTTGAAATTTATTGTACATTTTAAAATGTTTTTTAAAAAATTATTTTTGACCTGTTAGTTTAAGCTTTTATGAATATGAAATTTAGTTATAGCCAGTATTATATAATATGACCTTTTTATAAAATATATTATAAATAATTAAAATACGCATTTTAAACATATAATATTAATATATGAAAAAAAAATTATCCAAAAGAAAGGAATAATATATTGTAGAGGAATATATTCGAGTTATTCCCCAAGTTTTCCACGTCATCACTGTGGTGAGTTACCATTTTTGTTTTGATTAATTATCCATTTATTTTCAAATTACTATATAATAATATATGAGAATGTTAAAATATTAAATGCTTTAGGTGTTTATATAGGCTTATATATATATGCTTGATGAGTCTAAATATTAATCTTTGGTTTTATTCATTATATGTTAAAACATTTTTTAAAATATATTATTTCTGTGTTTTGTATTCTATGTAGACCCCTGACGCAGGTGCTAGTCACCGAAACACGGCCCGTGTCGGGTCTTTTTGTCAAGGCTCATTCATTAAAGAACTATGTTCCATTTTTAAAGGTCCATGGAGCTGTTTTTTTGTTTGGACTTTAGTTTGTACTTTGTTCCCTCTCTTTGATTATATCCAATTAAAATCTTAGAACATCCAATTAAGGCAAAGTTGCAATAGTCAAACCTGGATAGCACGAGTGATTGAACAAACAATCCAAATGTATCTATTGAAAAATATTTTCTGATAGCCCTAAGTTTCCTAAGGACAAAATAAGTTTTCTTCATTACTGAATATCAGGGGAAGTGTGACTTCAGGCTTTCATTGCCATCTCAAGGTAGCCTCAGCATGCTGAAATAGTTGTGCCACTCTCTCCTCTGCTCTGGACACCCTTGCACCATCCATCTCCCGTCCCACAAGATGTACTAATCCCCAGCCCTGGCTGACCCCTTGCATCCGATACCTTGGCTCCTGCGCCCGATCTGCTGAACGCCTCTGGAGGAAATCTCGCTCAAAGCCCACCTCTTCAATGTCGCTTTCGGGACCTAACCATTGTTCCTCTATCCAGGAAATCTAGACTGCCTCAATCTTGATTGACCCCACTTTTTGTCCTTTAGATTGTAAGCTTCTTTGAGCAGAGACTGTCCTTCTTTGTTAATTGTATAGCGCTGCGCAACCCTGGTAGCACTTTAGAAATGTTAAATAGTAGTAGTAGTAGCTAGTGGAGTGTATCAGCAAGCAGTGGGCAAACACAATACCTACCTAGAAACATACAAGCAGACACTCTAGAGCAAACTATAGGACTGCAAATAGAAAGAAACACCAATAATGTTGAAATGGTTGAAGAATCAGTGATACTTGGCTTTGGTACAGTGAGGGAGAAAATTGTAGCTTTTTTTCTTTTCCAGACTGGAGCTCTGTGACTGACTACCTCTGACTTTTTTTGAGACAGGCCTCAGCAGTTACCACTATACTTTTATTTTACATGAAATGTACTGCACATAACTATTTGTATGTTCTTATCTTTATCTTGAACAAAAACATATCATCAATATTGCCCTTTTCAAGATGTGTTATGGATAGGAACACTGAAATGGATATGTGCAGTGCAACCTGTGTAAAATAAATGTGCCTTGTGACAGATCTCACCATTTACCACCACACATTTATTTTACACAGATTGCACTGTACATAACCATATGAGTGTTCCTACCGTTATCTTGAACATAAACACTTTTCCCCCGATATTCAAAACTATTTAACTGGCCAGGATCTGTTCCTGGCAAGTTAAATAGCGTTTAAGTGCCTAATTATGGATATTCAGCAGGTGATAACCAGTTATCTCCTGCTGAATATCCAGTTAGCAGCTAGCAGCTAAGCGGCTATATCAGACAACATAGCCGGTTAGGTGTGCATATTCAGCGCCAGACCAGCTATGTTAAGCGGTCAGAATAGGCCACTTAAATAGCAGGCCTATCTTTGACTTCTAGAAAGTTAACCAGATAGAGCTGAATATCGGCATAGCCAGATAACGTTTTAGTGGTCAAAATAAACCTGGATATTCAGAGTCTTGCTGGAAATGACCCAGCATTGAATATCTGGAGAATAGCAAGTGCGCTGCCTGCCATCTGCTGAATATCAGGCCCTTTATCAATCTTGCCCTTTTCAAAAAGGAGGAAATGTGTAGATGAGAGAGGGCAAGAGAAAGAAGGAATAAATGGCTGTACTAGATGGCACTGATAGCACTAGCAGTGACACTAGCATTAGTCTTCCTACCAAAAGTAAACATGTTATCAGAGAGAGAAGATGAAAGAACATTGGAAGTTCACCTTAGAAGTAGGAACAGAGGATTATGAGAACAGTATCTGCCAAAGCAAGTAGAATATTATATTTTTAAGATACACAGCCCCTGCTAGAGAAATTATTTAAATCGAATGATGATAATAAGAACATAAGAGCATAAGCGTTGCCATACTAGGACAGACCGCAGGTCTATCAAGCCCAGTACCCTGTTTCCAACTGTAGCCAATCCAATTCACAAGTACACAAGAACGTAAGAATAGCCAAACTGGGCCAGACCAATGGTCCATTTAGCCCAGTATCCAATAGTAGCCAAGCAAGGTCACAAGTACCTGGCAGAAACCCAAATCATGGCAACATTCCATGCTACAAATCCCATGTCTGTCTCAATAGCAGACTATGGACTTTTCCTTCAGGAACTTGTCCAAACCTTTTTTAAACCCAGATATGCTAACTGCTGTTACCACATCCTCTGACACAGAGTTTCAGAGCTTAACTATTCATTGAGTGAAAAAAATATTTCCTCCTATATGTTTTAAAAGTATTTCCATGTAACTTCCTTGAGTGTCCCCTAGTCTTTGTACTTTTGGAACAAGTAAAAAATTGAGTTACTTCTACTCGTTCTACATCACTCAGGACTTTGTAGACCTCAATCATATCTCCCCTCATCAGTCTCTTTTCCAAGCTGAAAAGCCCTAACCTCTTTAGCCTTTCCTTATACGAGAGACATTCTATCCCCTTTATCATTTTGGTCACTCTTCTTTGAACCTTTTCTAATTATGCTATGTCTTTTTTGAGATACAGCGACCAGAACTGAACGCAATACTCAAGGTGAGGTTGCACCATGGAGTTATACAGAGGCATTATAATATTCTTGGTCTTATTTACAATCCCTTTTCTAATAATTCCTGGCTTCCTGTCTGCTTTTTTGGCTGCCGCCGCACACAGCAGAAGATTTCAGCGTATTATCTACAATAATACCTAGATCTTTTTCTTGAGTGCTGATCCCCAAGGTGGACCCTAGCATCAGGTAACTATGATTGAAATTATTCTTTCCAATGTACATCTCCTTGCATTTGTCCACATTAAATTTCACAGTTCATACGTGTTTTAACAACCTTGAATACTTTTGTGTCATCTGCAAATTTAATCACCTCACTCGTCATTCCGATTTCCATATAATTTGTAAATATGTTAAATAGCATCGATCCCAGTACTGATCCCTGTGACACTCCACTGTTCACCCTCCTCTATTGAGAAAAATGGCCATTTAACCCTATTTTCTGTCCAATAACCAATTCCTAACCACACCAGAACCTTGTCACCTATCCCATGACTAATTTTCTGAGGAGTCTATCATGAGGAACTTTATCAAAAGCTTTCTGAAAATCTAGATACACTACATCAACCATCCCACCTTTATCCACATGTTTATTCATGCCTTCAAAGAAATGAAGCAAATTGGTGAGATAAGATTTCCCTTGGCTAAACCCATGCTGACTCTGTCCCATTAAACCTGGCAAGATCCCAGAACAGCAAAACACGTTTAATGCTGCTTATCCTAGAAATGAGTGATTTTTCTCAAGCCCATCTCAATAATGGCTTATGGACTTTTCTTTTGACACATTCAGTGCCCCAGCAACATCAAATGATTTCACATCAGTAGTCAAACAAATCAAGGAAAGAAACAAATGTTTAGAGTGCCCTGGAAGACCAATGCTTTGCAGAATGTCTGCACTGCAAACAGCATATATGCTGGGGAAAAATATTGACCATCTTTCTGACATTTCTATAAAGTACAACTTAGAAATATAATATAAGGCTGTGTTGATTTCAGAGGAAGATGGAAGTCAGATAGTAACTGGAAAGGAACAGGAGAAAAGGAGAGGATCTTGTACCTGTCACTTAGGGGTAATATTCTATTTATGGTGGTCAACAGTTTTGTAAATACAGACCACCAAAAGCTGAATCAAGCCCTAAAATATGATGTTGGAACCTATGTGGTTACTGGCACTGAACATCTGGGCTCTGTATAAGCTCTAGCCATACACAGAATGTTACTGTCAGGTACGATATTCAGCCTGCTACCTGGATAACTAACAAGGTAGCAATCTGAATATCAAGTTAGCTCCTTCTGACCACTCCTCAGAGAATTTCCTCCTTCATGGTGGTCCCTACTGTTCTCTATCAGGTAGTTGGGGCAGGAACAATTCCTACTTATTTTTACCATGCCAGATCTGAGTTCAAAATGGCTGCCATAACCTCGTGCAGTAGTGTCATGGTACTGTCACATTAGGTCACAGCATGGGCAGGAGCAAGTGGTGATCGATTCTGTCCCAACTTTCTTCTGGACTACCAGGGACTCTAAGATGGGTTCGTAGATGGCTTTCAAGGGGGTGAGGATAGGGGTACAGGATAAGGGCTGTTTGTGGAGAAGAGTTTGAGGGGGAGGGTGATATCATATGAATGGGGTTGGGAGGGAGATACTCTTGCGGGGGTGTAGGAGAAGATACTCTCATGCAGGGGTATGTGTGTTGGGGGGAAAGCTCTTGTAGGAAGAAGTTTTTGAGCATGATTGGCCAAATATTTAAGCCAATCATGCTCAAAAACGTCTTTTGCTGCCTCATATTACCTGGTTAGCTAACTGAATATCACTGCAACCCAGTTAACTACTGGCTCCACCCTGATCGTGCCCTGACTCTAACCCTGGACTGCCCTGGCACTAACCTGATAGCATTGAGGTGGGCACAGAAAATATTCAGCAGCACCAACTGCTTAAGTGCTACTGAATATTGGCAGACAGCTCCATGATGTTTAAGCAGGCAGGAACCTCTTCTGCCTGCTCAAATTCTTTTGAATGTTTGGCCCCAGGTGCTACCATCACTTACAATATGAGACCTGAGCCCTGCCTCAGACACAGAAGTAGGCTATAATGGAGGAAATACAATGGTGCCCTACCGCCCTGTCCTGTGCTAAGACACAATCTGTGTGCAAAGTGGTTTCTTGGTATATCGGTGAAATGATCGCTTTGGATATTTCGCTCCTACAGGTTGTGCAGAATGTGTTGTTTAAACAGCTTTACCATCTGTTAGCCTTGAATTACAAAGTGCCCAGTAGGATAACATTTAATAGACAGGTAATCCCTACTCTGTTCACTAATTGTCATGCCTGGGTGAAGGCACAGCTGGATACGGCAGAGGGGAGAAACATCCATTTTACAATTTATGGAGCCTGACAGTGACCACTATAGTGACCACTACAATAATGGACAAAGAAGAACCAGCCTGGCATTGTAAGCTACTAAAGGGTTACGCTGCTGGTTGCTGAAAAAAATATATTCAGCTTTCTGACATATGGGTCAGAACAAGAAGGTATTTTGTTTTTAGAAGGGACTGCACCTGATGACAGTTGACCTGTTTTTCTCAGCTGTTTTTCTGAGATATAAGACAAGATATGAGACATGACATGAGATATCTAGATCATGGAACAGTGCAAAGATGGTACAAAAATACAACATGAGGGGGCTTACAGTGATAGAAAAACATGCCAAGAAAGGACTAATGGAAGAATGTGGTGGAAAGCACCAGTTAGCAGTTGAGAGATGCTTTAGAATGATGGTTGAACCCCTGGACAAATGTCACAAATGTCAAGGGTAAATGTCAAACATCATGTGATAGTATATTTCCACAAGCCTTTAGTCTGTATAAATATATGTATAATTTCTGTAGAAAGGTGGGTAGCTCCTTCTCTAGCCAAGGAATTGGTTGGCAACAGGATACCCCATCTAAACACCTAACCTGTCTGTTTTTTTCTGCCTCTTTTGTCTCTGTATTAGTATCTACCCTATTAAAGTAGAAATATGTCTTCTTCCTAGCCAATGCAGATTTTCTTACTCCAGGAAGTCATGGCAGTTTTAAAGTTACCTCGGACCTCAAAAGTGTCACTAGCAACTGCTCGGTTGACACCAGTGCCATAGCGAGGGCTAATGACACCTGGGGCGGGTCGCCGCTGCGCACCCCCCCCCCCCGGGGTGCAGCACGGCGTGACCCCCCCCTCCTCTGCAGCACACCCCCCTCCAGAGCGAAACCCCCCCCCTGGACCGCATTCTTACCTGCGGGAGGGCCGATCCGCCCCGAGTGCACGTCACTCGGAGCTGCGTCGGCCCCGCTGGTTCCCTGCTCTCTCTGCCCCAGAACAGGAAGTAACCTGTTCCGGGGCAGAGGGAGTAGGGAACCAGCGGGGCCGGCACCCCCCCGAGCGTGTGCACCTGGGGCGGACCGCCCTTCCCCCCCTTCCTACGCCACTGGTTGACACAATCACATGTAACTATTAGCACTTCCTGAAAATAAACCCTGCATCCAGCCTGATACCCATTGGTAGAAGTCCCAAGTTTGAGAAGGCTTCATCCGACTGCACTGTGTTACCTCCTTCTGTGTTAGCTATTGCAACCTCGTTGCAGAAAAGTAGAATTATGTTACCAGCACTATCCCCAGTGTGGGACTTTACTGTGCGCTGAGGCAATTTTTAATGTGGCAGTAAAATGGCCCCATTTTCCCTATTAATGGCCACATGCTAATTTTATCATTAGAGCTTGACCACTTGCTAACACCTATTTTCTAGTCGGTAAGGAGTCACAATCAAGTGCTAATCATTTAGTATGCTGATCAACTAGTTAGGTAGTACATGCCTACTCTTTACCCTTCAGACACTCCCCCAGTATCTGAAGGGTAAATGTGCGCCAATCCCAAAACTACCATGGGACGCCTGAGCACACCCCATGGCATTGCTTCTTACCCTGTAGTAAGTATGCACTGGTGCTTACCGCAGCTTAGTAAAGGGACCCCTATATCTGAACCTGCCAGAATGCCGCACATGCCTTATGTGTCACAGCAAGCTGTTGGCAGTTAGATGAGGTATGGATAGGTGTCAGATCTAGTGGGGAACACTATACTTGAAGGCAATTTAGGGGATGATTGAGGGTGGTTTAATAGCAGAGACATGCAAATCATTTAAAAAAGTTAATTGCAAAAGCAATAGCAGCAATGTAATCAAAGCTGCGAGTGATGGGGGGGGGGGGGGGGGGCTATCAAGGAATCCAGTGATTTGCTTACTAGCTGCATCTGGCAGTAATGGATGTCCTTAGCATCCATTACTTGCAAGGGAGGAGGCTGGAGGATCTTGTATGAGCTGATAGAAATGTGCAGGAAAATAGCTTTTCTTCCTTTTCTGAAATTACTGAAGAGGAAACTACACATCTTATTTCCTCCTCAAAACTAACTACTTGTTCCTCTGATCCTATTCCCACCTCTCTACTTAACACTATCTCTCCTACTGTCATCCCTTTTTATCTGTCATATCCTCAATCTTTCACTGTCCACTGCGACTGTTCCTGATGCCTTCAAACATGCCGTAGTCACACCACTCCTTAAAAAACCTTCATTGGTCCCTACCTGTCCTTCCAACTATTGCCCCATCTCCCTCCTCCCTTTCCTATCCAAGATACTTAAACATGCTGTTCACAGCCATCGCCTTGACTTTCTTTCATCTCAAGCTATTCTTGATCTACTTCAATCTGGCTTCCGCTTCCTAAAGTCTCCAATGATCTGTTCCTGGCCAGATCCAAAGTTCTCTATTCTATCCTCATTCTTCTCGATCTATCTGCTGCATTTGACACTGTTGATGACAGCCTACTCCTTGATATGCTGTCCTCACTTGGATTTCAGGGCTCTGCTCTTTCCTGGTTTTCTTCTTATCTCTCCCAGCGTACCTTTAGTGTATACTCTAGTGGATCCTCCTCTACTTCTATCCCACTGTCAGTCGGTGTAGCTCAGGGATCTATCCTGGGACCTCTTCTTTTCTCCATCTATACTTCTTCCCTTGATACTCTGATCTCATCCCATGGTTTTCAGTATCATCTTTACACTGATGACTCCCAGATCTACCTCTCCACACCAGAAATCTCAGCCGAAATCCAGGCCAAAATATCAGCTTGCCTGTCTGACATTGCTGCCTGGATGTCTCAGTGCCATCTGAAACTAAACATGACCAAGACTGAGCTTCTTATATTTCCCCCTAAACCAACCTCTCCTCCTCCCCCATTCTCTATTTCTGTGGATAACACTCTCATCCTTCCTGTCTCATCAGCTCGTAACCTTGGGGTCATCTTCGAGTCCTCCCTCTCCTTCTCTGCACATATTCAGTAGACTGCTAAAACCTGTCATTTCTTTCTCTATAATAACACCAAAATTTGCCCTTTCCTTTTTGAGCACACTACCAGAACCCTCATGCACACTCTTATCACCTCTCGCTTAGACTATTGCAACTTGCTTCTCACAGGTCTCCCACTTAGCCATCTCTCTCCTCTTCAATCTGTTCAAAATTCTGCTGCACGACTAATATTCCGCCAGTGTCATTATGCTCATATTAGCCCTCTCCTCAAGTCACTTCACTGGCTTCCTATCCATTTCCGCATACAGTTCAAACTCCTCTTATTGACCTATAAGTGCATTCACTCTACAGCTCCTCAGTACCTCCCCACTCTCATCTCTCTTTATATTCCTCCCAGGGAACGCTGTTCACTGGGTAAATCTCGCTTATCTGCACCCTCCTCCCCCACTGGTAACTCCAGACTCCGTTGCTTTTATCTTGCTGCACCATAAGCCTGGAATAGACTTCTTGAACCGGTACGTCAAGCTCCATCTCTGGCCCTCTTGAAATCTAAGCTAAAAGCCCACCTTTTTGATGCTGCTTTTAACTCCTAACCCTTATTCACTTGTTCAGAACTCTTATTTTATCACCCTCACTTTAATATTCCCCTATCTCTTGTTTGTCTTGTTTGTCTGTCCTAATTAGATTGTAAGCTCTGTCGAGCAGGGACTGTCTCTTCATGTTCAAGTGTACAGCGCTGCGTACATCTAGTAGTGCTTTAGAAATGATAAGTAGTAGTAGTAAGATCAAAAAAAGTACATTTGAGTTTTTTCTGTCTGGTAGTGCCAATCGTACGATATTCTGTAATAAGTTCTTATAGAGTAAGGGCTCTGTTTACTAAGGTGCACTAACGTTTTCAGCGCATGCACAAAATTAGCGTGTGCTAACTGTGTAGGTGCCCATAGGAATATTGTGGGCACCTACACAGTTAGCACGCTAATGGTTAGTGCGCGCTAAAAACACTAACGTGCCTCTAGTGCGGCTTAGTAAACGGGACCCTAAGATTGGTGACTCTAGAGAGTCACTTTCTGTGGACCGAAAATGCCATGGACAGGTGACCACATTCCTGCTTATAATCGAAAGAGAAAAACGCCTATATTGCGACCCAAATCGGGAGATGGGCGTCTTTCTCCCGTGGGCGCCCAAATCGGTATAATCAAAAGCCGATTTTGAGCGTTTCCAACTGCAATCCATCGCAGAAACAGGTAAAGTTGACGGGGGCGTGTCGGAGGCGTGGTGAAGGCGGAACTGGGGCGTGGTTATCGGCTGAGGAGAGATGGGCGTCTTTAGCTAATAATCGAAAAAAAGGCGTTTTACCGCGATTTTGGGTCACTTTTTGTGGACCCTTTTTTTTCAGGAAGAAGTCCCAAAAAAGTGCCCCAACTGACCAGATGACCACTGGAGGGAATCGGGGTTGACCTCCCCGGACTCCCCCAGTGGTCACTAACCCCCTCCCACCAAAAAAAAAACCACTTTAAAAACTTTTTTTAAAGCCTCTATGCCAGCCTCAAATGCTGTACCCACCTCCATGACAGCAGAATGTGTTATATCCTGTGACAGTCTTTCCCTGGTTGTGATATGGCTCTCGGGTGAGTGTGACACCTTTTCTGTTATGCTCACTGCAGAGTCACATCAGCAATGCATTGTGGTGGGTGTAGGGTATTGGGCTCCGTTATTCCACTAGCTTGTGGCAAATGCTCACGATGTTGGTAGTTGGTAGGCTCTACTCCCATGGTGCTTTTCCCCCTGCCTACTGGGTCAGAGTGTGCCCTGTTTTGTTTCCGGTAGTCCATGAGGTAGTGGCCATTTTTGTAAGCCAGTTTTAGATCCCTTTCACGTGTTAGCCACGTTACAGAACTTAGTTCTTACCTTGAATGTGATTGAAAGAGGGCATTGTACACCATTCTGCCAGCTCGGACCTACTGCTCATCTCAATACCAGGGAGACTCGTTGCCAGTGGGGCACAACCTCTGATCTGCAGTTAACTGTGAGTAAGCATGCTTATTCCAATAAAGGACGTTTTCAGAGAGATTAGTCTTCAGGTGTCAACTGGTGTGCCAATGTTATATAGCAGCAACCAGGCCTAGAGGCCTGCGTGTATGCAGGTTCCTGGAGCACTTTTAGTGGGTACCGCAGTGCACTTCAGCCAGGTGGACCAGGCCCATCCCCCATACCTGTAACACTTGTGCTGGTAAATGGGAGGCCTCCAAAACCCACTGTACCCACATGTAGGTGCCCCCTTCACCCCTAAGAGCAATGGTAGTGTTGTACATTTGTGGGTAGTGGGTTTTGGGGGAGGGGGGTGGGTGCTCAGCACCCGTGGTAAGGGAGCTATGCATGTGGGAATGTTGTCTGAAGTCCACCACACTGACCTCTAGGGTGCCCAGTTGGTGTCCTGGCATGTCAGGGGGGCGAGTGTACTACGAATCATGCCCCTCCCACGACCAAATGGCTCGGATTAGGATGTTTTTGAGCTGGCCGTTTTTAGTTTCCATTATCGCTAAAAAAAACAAACGCCCAGCTGAAAAACGTCCATTTTTTCAAAAATACAGTCTGTCCCGCCTCTTCACGTACCCGTTTTCGGACATAGACCCCCATGGAGATAGGCGTTCGCGTTCGATTATTCCCCTTATTGTATTCCAATTTGGATCATATATCCTTTTTCTTATATTTCAGTACTGCAAGTATGGTCTAGGCACTCCAGTGCTATAGTACAACCTATGGAGTTGGCCCAAAGGTGCTAGTTATATTCACTTACAGAAAAAATCTTGAAGTAACCTTCATACAATATATAGTGAATTCATTACTCAGGACCTCCATTTTCAAAACACAAAGATGGCTTTCTGAATTTTTGCTCTCATCTACTTTTCAAGATAGTACCAGAACTTTGTGTTCTAGTATGTTAGTTGCTCATGGATTCCATTTCGGTCTGAGGGTTATCTGAGAGGTCTATAATTAACCAGGTAAGTCTATGACAGATCAAAAGTAGTTGTCTTTCCTTAGTTTAGATGTGAAAATGCTACAGTCATTCAGATGTGGGTCATTTCATGTCACAGAATACTGCAGTTCCTTTTTTTGTTTTAATCTGAAGAAAGTGCAGGTACGGGTTAAAATTAACGGCACTCAATTTTAATCTGATGTCTTTATTTGGAGTAAGAAATAAAGCCCTGCAATTAAACTAGTTCTTTCTTCTAAAGAGAGTTATTAGCAGGAAAAAAAACATAAATAAAATAAGCCCTCCATCCCCAAAATTCAGCACAACTAGATTCACTGGAAACAGGATACAGTACTCACTCAGTCCTGCAGTTTGGCTTGATGACATGCCTGAAACAAAGTTTAATTTTAAGTCAACTGCTCTCTCTAGTGGGATTAGATACAGAACAAACAAAAGACTGTTCACAGCAGGCTGCTTACTCTAGCAGGGCTGCATGCAGTGAAAATGTAATGCAATATTAAACAAGACCAATACTCTGGTACATTCCTTGATACAGAATCCTTTTTTCTTTGACTTTTCAGTGAAGTACATGTTCACTGCTGGTTGAGTTTGTATCTCTGTCACTCTCCTAGCAGTCTATTACCCAAATATCCCTCTCTTTCTTCCTTACAAGAAGAGCTCCAACATGAATTGACCCCCCATAGCACTTTTTGCTGTCATATTCATTGATACCAGTCTTTAAGGAAATGCATTTACTAGCAAACATTCGGTTCATTAAGGGACCCTTTAACAAAACCAGAAGTTGCAACCAAACATTGCAGCAGTTAAGGATGCAAATCAGTAACTTCTGAATGAGCTGAGTTCCAAGGTAACTGATCTGAGTCATAGAGTGGAACAGTGTGATGGTCATTTAGACAAGGTTGCAGAGGAGGCTACTGATTAAAGGCAAATGGCTAAAGAGCAGTTGGAGCTCAAGGTAGAAGACATAGAAAACCACTAAAGAAGGAATAATCTTCACATGTGGATAGTTTTAGAGGTGGCAGAGTATAAGCACTGTGCAGAAGTTGTGGTTGAATTCTGTGGGCCAGGGTTTATAGAGAGTGACCTGATTTAGGCAGATGTGCAGCTTAAAATCAAGCAGCATAATGGTCCATGGGCCCAATATGCAAAGGGTTTATCTTCCTAACATTGGAAAGCATGCTCCTAAATTGGCTTCTTTGAAACTTTATTAGGGCCTGAGCTCTTAACTTTATATTCACAGTCTCACTAAAACTCCTGAATTTAATAGACTGTATTGTAGACTCTATGCATGATGTGGCTAGACTGCTCACCAATAAATTTAGAAGATTCATAGCTATAGGAAAGTGGCTTTGTTACATATTATATTGTAGAGGAAGGTCACAAATGAATGTATCCTTCACATTACATGTTGTATTTTGCCAAAACACAGCTGCCTCGGGTAACCTTAAACTGTTGTAAATTCACACCATTCCTCTTGGCTGGTTCCATTCTTTGCATTCTTAATAAAATGATTGAACAAATCCTGGGAGGATATACAGATGGGAATCAGAGAGGGTAAAGTAAGTTATTCATAATAAGATAAGTTTCCCAAGCTTCTACTGGATTTTCTTCCTTTGAGCTAATGTTAGACAGATAACTAAGAGGTTTAATAGAGTTAAAGATCTGTGTATGTGAGTCAGGAGTCAGAATATTACAATGTATGATTATTAATTACTTACTTGTAGTTATTTCTTAGGTGACATGAACCTCAGGGAAGAACAATGGGGATCTGGAAGAGAAACCCCTGACAACTGGTTAAACAGAGATTGCATCCTCACTTGCACAGGCGAGGTTATCAGAATGAGGGAAGAGTGTGCTGAGGAAACAAATCCTAGAGCAAGAGGTAGCTGTAGAGTTAACTATTTACAAAGAAGGAGCTCATGGAGGATGGAGCCCAGCATTGAGAAGAGAGGGTTAATAAAACAGAACAAGTATTTGTTCAAAACAAAGTGAGGCCATGAAAACTTTGAACTGTAATTACCTCCCTTTGGACTATTGTTTGTTTCTGCAGTAGTTTGCCTTGGGATAGAAGAAGGAAAATTTTGGTTCCTCAATGCCTATTCTTCTAAGAGTTTTGCAGACAAATGGGGCTGGAAAAAAGCCCAAAGCTTTATTATTTGTTTTTGCCTTAAAAGTCAGAGAGACTGTGGGGATTTGCAGCCAGGTGGGCATGGAGAAAAGCTGAGAGATTTATTGTAACAAGTATTGAGAAAAGGCAGAAGACAATCAGGCTAACATTGTATCTAAGCTGAAAGCTTTACAGTAAAAATGTTTGACTCCTGCAGAGGAGAATCAATGGAATAAGTCAAGCCTGTGTGAGAACAATTCTAGAATCCAGATTTAAGGGCATGTCAAATGACTAGTGAGGAGATGAAACATTCTAAGTCAAGGTAATATGTTCTGTTACAGGAAAGTCAAGGCAAAGAAGCAGAGTAATCTTTCTAACATAAAACGGTGAGAAGTATGACACAAATAGTACTCTTTTTTTTTTTAATCTCCAAACATGAGATCTTCTAACTTACTGGACTCTCCCAAAAGAATATCATCATTAATTAATTTTAACCCAAAGCAAATATGCTGAACTGAGGCTTCAATGTTTTTTTTTCATCAAAAGCAGAAATAGTTTATCAAGAAGCTGCAAAAATGTATCTAACTTTCAGATGTGTTCTTGTTTGTTCCTCATTTTCTGCATATCATCCTTAGGAGCTTTTGTACTAAGCTGAGGTAAGCACTAATGCATGCTTACCGCAGCAAAAAGTGCATGTGTGCGCGCTTCCCGTGAGCTAAAAAATAAACTGTAATTTTTAGCGCTGGGGCAAGTTGGGTGCAGATAGTAGGTATGTTCTGCGCTTAGCAATTAGCACAGTTACATTGCCATGCGCTAACCAATTAACACGTGGTTAGCATGTGAGCCTCTACTGCTGACAAAATAGATATAGTTAAGTGCTCATGTGCTAATGGGAAAATTAGCAGCAAGCTCCAGGGAAACAAGGTGCTATTTTGTTTTTTGTTTTTTGCTCAGCAGCAGCAAGTGGATGGTGATGCCATGGAAAGTCGCTGGAAGACAGTAGGGGATTTTGATCCACATATTCCCTTCTCAGATAAGTACTGACTGGTGCATCACATGGGGGGGGGGGGAGTTCTTAGTTAAATCTGCTGGCTATTTCTGATAGATTGCTTATTTTAGAGTAACTGAACACTTTCTTGCATAGTCTCATCTTCTTTAATTAAACATTGAGAAATGAGGGGGAATTTTTTAGGAACTAATGTTTTTTCTCTATATAAAATGTTTTGTTTTTTTTTTTATATTGGTATATTGTTTCCCCTCTTCATTGATTATAGATACCAATGATATTATTTTGCTCCAAATATAGTTGAGTTGCATCCGTTGAGGGTGCAGATATTCATCATTGAATTGTCTCACTAGGAAGTGAGAGCCTGTGTGATAAACTGCTCAGTATTCAAGTTAGTATTAGATTTGTAAAATAAGCATGTCATCATTAATGCTGGAAATAGAAAAATGTGTCATTCTACCCACGCAGTAAATATGGCCTTAGTACATGGGAATGACCCATGTAAGCATGCACTAAGGCCACTTTATACTGCAGCTTAGTAAAAGGGCCCCTTAAATTATAACTAAAAGTATAATTTTAAAACATGTGTACCCAGCAATGCAGTTGGAGAAATCCTACTCAGCTTAGATGGAACAGTGGTGTTAAACCAGCAAAAGTTTTTCTAGCTGAGCTCACCAGCTGAAGATCCTCTTATATTTAGAATTCAAAGTGTGGGTTCTTGTATCTGATTGATCTTTATGAAATATGCATTTGTGTTTTCAAACCTGAAGGTGAAGCTAGTACCTGAGCACAGGTGGCAGATGATGGCCAGAGAGGGTCGACTTGTGAGAATGAAGCTGGGACTCATTGGTAGGGTGCCCAAAGCCTCAAACAGTTCCTCAGGTGACAGTATCAATGAGTTAAGAGGCAGGAGAAGAACAGCAAAGCACTGAGAAAGAGAACTAGGAGAGAGCTGTAGAAGATCCAGTCAGTGAGATATTTTAGATAGTTTCCATACCTGCAAGGTCATCAGCACCAAAGGAGAAAGCTTTGAAAGAGCTATGTGATAGGTCAGGTAGCCCATAGTCACTGGAGCAGAGAAAGATGTGCTAAACATCTAGAACAACACAGACAGCTGTGACAGAATGTGTCTGGAATTGGCTTGGACTTGGGCCTGAATCTGCATCTTGGACTGCCTAATGGAGAGGAGACAAAGTTCAGAGAGTACTCTGTGGAAATAAAAGACAAGTATTAGCGTGGTACTGTAAGTGATTGTGAGAGTTCCTTGCGTACCTATAATGATAGTACCACTCTCAAAACAGTCATGTTTGTTCAATTGTGACAGAATATATGCATTATGATAGGAGTCTGAGAAGCATAAACACATCAGTAATGATTTTGGATGCATTGTAGACTGCCTAAATGTTGAAAGAATGAAAAAACTTTCTGTTCTCTTTGTGCCCTCTTTAACTTTAATCATCGCCGTGGAAACCAAATTGTGGAATACCACAAGGATCACCATTATCACCAATCCTTTTCAACCTCATGATGACCCCACTAGCCAAGGCCCTATCCACGCAACCCATTCATATATGCTAACGACGTCACAATATATATCCCATACAAACAGGATCTGTCAGAAATCAGTAACGAAATCAAGCTCAGCTTGAACATCATGGACTCATGGGCAAATGCATTTCAACTAAATCTCAAAACAGAAAAAAACACACTGTCTCATCATCTCCTCCTAATACAACACATACAAACTCAAAAATCTAAGCATCCCAGGTCATACCCTCCCCATGTCAGACAACCTAAAAATTCTCAGAGTAACAATCGACCGAAACCTCACTCTAGAGAATCAAGCGAAAACTACTATAAAGAAAATGTTTCACTCAATGTGGAAACTCAAACGCATGAAACCATTCTTCCCGAGGGCTATATTTCATAACCTGATACAATCAATGGTACTAAGCTATGCAGATTACTGCAATGCAATTTATGTGGGATACAAAGAACAAATTATAAAGAAACTCCAGACAGCCCAGAACACAGCAGCCAGGCTTATATTTGGAAAAGCATGTTATGACAGCGCCAAATCCTCTGAGAAAAACTGCACTGGCTCCCAATCAAAGAACACATTGCTTTTAAAATCTGCACCATGGTTCATAAAATTATCTACGGCGAAGCCCTGGGATACATGACAGACCTCATAGACCTGCCAACCAGAAATAGAACAAGATCAGCACGAACTAACCTAAATCTTCACTACCCAAGTAGTAAAGGACTCAAATACAAATCAACTTATGCATCCAGCTTTTCGTACTTAAGGGCACAACTATGGAACGCACTGCCAAAGATAGTAAAAACAACGTAGGACCACCTAAGTTTCCGGAAAGAACTAAAAACAAACCTGTTCAAAAAGGCTTACCCCACCATTCCAACATAAAAACCTAAGTTCCTACGACACTGAAAAACCAAGACTGTAATGGACACACCTTAACCCTCATCCCCCCTCCCTATCTTCCCCCAATGTACCTACCAAATGTGAACCTTCTTTTACCACAATAACACCTTGTATTTGTTCATACCACAACTGGCCACATTGAGCCTGCAAATAGGTGGGAAAATGTCGGATACAAATAAAACAAATAAATAAATAAAATGAGTTTATAAATAAATAAATATATGCCTCCAACACCGATGAAAACTATGTCAGTTCATTAAAATCCATCATGGTTTCATGTACCTGCTGCTCTTGCTCAAGGAATGTAACATATTAACTCACACATGGACCAGAAGGGCATGCCCCCTCCAAGTGGTGGGCTCCAGGTCCTCCTCCAGTTGTTCACACAGGTTTACAATGGTCTTTCAATTAAAGTGATAGTGGCCTATGAATTGCTCATCAGTTATGTCTGATGTTGAATCTGCCTGTACACCCGCTGCACCTGGCCTCAGCCTCAGCCTTGGACTCCCTCTGTTGCCTCCACCACTCTTGTACCATCAGTCATTCCATGAAGAGCTCAGCCATCATTCTCAGCAGCAGTCATACACACATAATGGAGCACCAACATGTACAGAGATGCATTCAAAACAGATATAAGTGGCTGCAGATTACAAAAGCACACACACACACAATAGAACACCAACATGCACAGAAACACACCCAATACAGACCCGAGTGGCTGAGCTTCCCAAGCATACACACACAGACATACAGAAACAGATACATACACACACACACACACACACACACACACATACACTATGGAACAACAACATGTACAGGGCCACACCCAGCACCAAACACAATACAACATAGAGCAAGACAAACACAGAAGTGGCAGCAGCTGCACACACACCACACAGTAACTTGCATGCAGGGATGAGATATGAGATTGGGGGGAGAACCAGGGAGGGGAAAAGGGACAGCAGAGCACTGGGAAGAGATGAATTGGCAGAAATGGAGGTGGTAGAGGTGAGAAGGGAGTGAGCAGGAGCAGCAGGGACAGTAACCTAAGAAAATGGATATAGTGTAGGGTCAGGGCACACACCATATTCACAAAATATCACAAGAAGCACCAGAGAACACAAACACACCTTCTGAGTCCCAAGGACAAATCACCTGCACCTGAACACTTTTTATGACAGATTGGCGCCAACATCACCATGTCATGCCATTTTGTACCACTTAATAGAGGAAATAAACATCATTCATTAGTTCACAATATTGCTAGAGTCAAGCAGGAAATATAAATATAGAAAAATAAACAAAACCTTAACAACAAGGCAGAGGAATTCTATACAGTGGCAACCAGATTACATGTTAACCAAAGGGAATTACCATCGCAGTTGGACCAGCCTCCCAAGCCATCAAAAATTCCAACAATTGCTTAGGCTCAAGAAGTAAATCACCACCATTAAATTTTGACATGATATATAACAGGAAATTTTAACGAATATGATGCCCCTATTGCCAAGACCCTTGGGCAAAATCCCAAAAAGAGTCCTTACGGCACCTTAGGGTTACCAAAGAAAAATCAGGAAAATATATGAACATTAGAACCCAGAAATTGTTCATACATATATCTGAAGTAATTATATAACACCAAATTTCTGTCCAGTTCTAGGGCAAAAGGTTACTAACCTTATCCTGAAGGAACCCAAGTCAGTCAGGTTTCAAGGATCTACAATGAATATTCATCACACTAATATCTGAGTATCTTAATTTCAATCTAGTTACAGTCTATCTATACCAATCCAAAGTAACTACCATAGTAGCTTATGTAAATATTTTTCTTTATTATAGCAAACATATCAAAGTACACTAATATATTATTATATAATTCAACATATATCCTCACTAACATCACACTCATACATGCCCACACACACTCATACATGCCTACACACACAACCCTAGAGGAACTGTTTACTTTTGTAATACAAATATGGAAACATATTTATAGGTCCACTCCTGATGTTCTATCACATGTATCAAATAAAAATACTAAAATTTTCCTTCAAAAAACATTGGTGTTATATTTTAAATAGACCTTTCTAACATAGATACTCAATGAGTTTCCATAATTCAACAGTAGATAACTACACCATATGTTGTTCTGGAATATTTACTTTCTTTCTTCTCAGTTTATTATCTGTAACTAACTCCAGCAGTATACAGTCCTCCATATATCTCAATGTATAATGTTCAATATTTTGGATAGAATAAGCAAATAAAGATGTTCTTATCTCAATATATCATAAGATCCATCAAATCGGGCAGGTGGCACTTCAGCACTCTCCTTTCAGTCTAGACCATACACAGTATATATTCACACTTGACAATTATCCGATAAAGAGTGGAATTTATTGTGACCGCAGCATTCTACAATTTATATCTATGAATTATTCACAATAGCAAGCAATTTCCAATCATGTATACATTTTACAGTAATAAACAATCAAATATATGACTTGATTTCTATCTAGAGCATTTGAGGCAAGTGGCCTAGCCTTTTTGAGTCACACAGTTCTCTCTCTTTCTGCCATAATCATGCTGTAGCTTTTTGCTCCACCTGGGGCATATACCGCCGACATGCCCAGACGCTAACATCATAGCTTTGCTCAAGGGATTGCCGTAAAAGCATCTTCCCTCTCATACCCATTGACTCTCTTTCTTGAAGCCTTCAGGCTCCCCATTCTGTCCAAGTCTGAGGTAGGCTCCGCTGATCATCTGCTAATCTGGCACTGCCCCCCCCCCCTCCGTACAAGAGGGAAACTGCCCTTGATCTTAGACATCATCCATGACACTGCTAGCATGGGACAACAACTACATGACCTTTGACCTTGCTTTGCTGTGAAACATAGTGCTGTGTACTCTTTCAGGCTAGAACCCACTGCCACAGACCGGGACAGCAAAACCTCGCTTGTCGCGGTCCCCCACCATAATCCATCCTATCTGTGGCCACATTCACTCTGACACTTATGGCTGTACTGCAAATAATTCCCTGGTAGAGCCTCGCTAGATCTTGTGCTGATCTGTCCAAACTATGTGCACTACTGCATCCAACTCACTCCTTGCCCCCTGTTAGGCTGCTGCCGTGTGAGTCTCTTACAGCTCCTCATGATTGCCAACACAGGGAATGTAACTGACAAACAACTGGCACAACACCTCACCAGTGGGTCTTTCTGTGCCCCAAACCAATCAATGGTAATAATTGGTGTGCATTTCTATGGCCCAAACCAAACAGTTTTAATTCACACTTGCCTCCGTCCCCATGTCTCTCTCCCACTCGCGACATCATATGTTCTACTAAGGCTCATCAGAACCTTCTGGAATAAGGAGCACATTCCCTCTAGTAGGCACTTATTCATGGATCAGCATCCCATATGTACGCATGTATGTGCACCTGTCTTCTTGTGACCTGTATATATGTGTTACAGCCAAAGTTGGCAACTATAATTCCAGCCATTAAGCCATTTCAAATATGTGAAGAGTATCTGACAATTGAAGTTGATTATATCTTAAACATAAGCAGTGCTTGATTTGTATCTTAAACATGAGCAACGCTTGATTTGACATCTGTAATGCATCTTAAACCTGAGCGGTGCTGTCCTGTGATGCAGAGCGCTTCCGCATTCCATAAAGTCAAAGGGTCATGCTCATCTGATACGAGCACTTCGTCTCATACCGGCATAGTGGGCAGTTAAATCTATAATGGTGGCCCGACAATACATTAGGATGCTATTGGGACCCAACTTGCACTGTCCAGAACAATAGGTTACTAGTTTTGCTACCCATGTCTTATTCTATACTCACCCAACCAAGAATACGTGGATGAAATTACTATACCCACTATTGCCTGGAGAAGAAATTCTGTGTGTAATCCCTCCACGTGTGTCCTAAACTTGCTCCACTGATAGCCTACGATAAAAGGAAGGTGCAATGCAAAAAACACTATAGCCTGATGGGACCATAAACTGAGCTGTCACAGTCATATTGGCTCATGAGAAACAGGAAAAGGGGTCACGCCACTACCTTTACTATGACCTTCGATTGACACACCGAAGTGCATCTAAGTAAGTGACTTGGGCTCTATGGAGAGTGCAATGTCAACTGCACGTGCAAGTAACCCTTTTGTCTTAACACTATATGGTGCATAGTGAAACATGATGAGTCAACTCTGATAGATTACTTGAATGTGAAGTCCTTCAATAATTAACCAGCCTGATCGTAGGTTATGTGTAATCTGCTGTGTTGGTATAATAACCTTACCTAGCATCAATTATGTGCCTAATGATGATCTCCTGTGCTGGTGACAGTATTCGGTGTAGCAGCAATGTATATTTTTAGTATAAGGAACCAAACTGAAAAGTGAGAACTATTGCCATGACTTATGTTCATAAAGCCCTTTGTCTACCCCAAGCGAAATGCGAGCAAAATGCAAAGAACTATTGTGTTTATCATTCTTGACATGAAGACCCCATAAAGAATACTGGTGATGTAAATGTAAGAAAACAATCTTATGCATAGGTAAGTGCTGAAGAGAAAATGTGCTGTAGAGAAGATGGATGTGTCACGCTTCGATAGTTAACAAGCCTGAGAGCCGGTAGATGTAAAACTAATGTGTGCTGTTACTACACTGCAACCTCCGTTATATGCTGGTTTTACCATTGTAAGTGCTAGCATTCAAGGTAAATCCATTATGCCTAAGACTACCTACAGTGTTGATGTAGGTACCCTATCTAGCAGTCAGGTATGTTCTTAGCTTGGGAACCTAAAGTGACACCAAGTTGAACATCAAAGCCAATGGAGACTCTGTACTGATAGAAAGGTAAGAATTGCTGTTATGAATTATGCTCCCAAAGCCCTTTGTCAATAGCCTCATGCTCATTGCTAAGCATTGTCGACCTCAGCCCTAAATGTCACGTACTGAATGCTGGTTAACCACTGATTTCTTGATGTACATTCCAGTTAACTGCAGCAGGTTTCCAAGTGCAAAGCTAGTTATATGTGCACCACATCGTATCAATTGAGGTGTAACACCAAGGATCTGAACTGGGGCCCAGAGTTACATGTGAGTGCGTGCATGTCAAAACTGAATTGTGAAGATGTAGTATGCTGGTGTGCGTGTGTAGAGTGCCATCTGTCATGATCCAAGCCATGGATACTCTTTATTTGGATTCAGCACCCTCCTACATGCACCATTCAGAAATGGCTGTATATGTTGGTATGTAAAAAATGTGTAGATGTACCATGCCCCATGAGTCTGAATGCTAATAACAACCATAGTAACATAGTGAGTGCCAAGTTCTAAACAATCCATCCCGTCTACCCAGCAGTCAAATTCATTATCTATTCAAGTTTAAGTCAACAATAAGCATGAGATAATATACTTACTGATTATGAGTAGGAAAGCTAGGAATAACCATATGGTGTGCTACATGTCTTCCAATTGGTAGACTGAATGTGTGCAAGCATGGCAGTACCTGCTGACAAATTCTACATACCTATACTAAGGCAGATGTAGTGTGCCCTGGAAGGCCAGGAAAACTTCACATCCATGCCATTATTCACTCGCACCAAGCTGGTGCTGTCTCTCTGCCTGCTGCTTCAGAGTATTCCGTGAGTGGAGGCATACCTGCAAAACCATAGTGAACAGGATGTAAATTAGTGAGTGTAATACTCTCAATCATGTTAACAGGTAGCCTCTACCCTCAACACCAACACAGATATTCTAAAAGTTCTAAAGCAGAGGAACTAAGTGGGTCCAAGTGGTCATAAATTCAATGCCAGGAGGGCAAATTTAGTGAAGAAGGGAATGGATACTGTGTTTTAACCCTATCTGGTATCCTGTTTATTGCTATATACGCATGTCCTTGGGATTACCACTTTACCAAGCAATACGTCCCGGGAAGTGTAGCACAGGTACTGGATAACTTTAAACTTACCATAGGGTTACCAATCACACCGTGATACATCTGGAAGGACATAATGCACATAAAAATGCATTTAACAAACTTGGAGCTAACAGTTACTCCTTAATAATGAAACAACAGGGAGCAGTATGATATATCCCTTGAACAGCACAAACATGCCATAGGCATAGATATCTATGATGTCAGCTTGACCTTAATGTGCCTTCTAATGAGAAGTCCTTTGTAACCTTACAATAATATAGTTCCTTGGCAGTGTTTTGCTTGGGTGGTGTAGCTTGGCTGCCTGTATGCTCCCTGTGTTCGTTTGGAGTGCATATCTCATTGCAGCCCTGGTTTTGTCCTTTAGTATGTCTTTCAGTTTATAGTAATAGAATAAGGCCTCTATAAAGTTGCTGGATGTTCTAAAGTCTATGTATAGACAGAGCGAGTACTATATATATGGGAAACATATTTATCCAATGTATCTTTCATAGCATAAGACATAAGAACCTAAGAGTAGCCATACTAGGTCAGACCAATAGTCCATCTAGCCCAGTATCCTGTTTTCCAAACAGTGGCCAAGACAGGTCACAAGTACCTGGCAGAAACCCAGATCGTGGAATCATTCCATACTACAGATCCCAGGGCAAGCAGTTGCTTCCCATGTCTGTCTTAATACCAGACTATGGACTTTTCCTCCAGGAATTTGTCCAAACCTTTTTTAAACCCAGATACACTAACGACTGTTACCACCTCCTCCGGCAAAGAGTTCCAAAGCTTAACTATTTGTTGAGTGAAAAAATACTTCCTCTTATTTGTTTTAAAAGTATTTCATGTAACTTCCTCAAATGTCCCCTAGTTTTTGTAATTTTAGATGACTAAAATGTGATTTACTTCTACTCGTTCTACACTACTTGTGATTTTGTAGAGCTCAATCATATCTCCCCTCATCTGTCTCTTTTCCAAGTTGAAGAGCCCTAACCTCTTTAGCCTTTCTTCATACAAGAGGAGGAATTTTTTTTTCTATATCCAAAAACATTAATTATTGATCTGTAACACTTTTGTACAACCAATTTGCTGGCGGATGGATTTGAAAAGGAGTTCTTTCCTGTTATGCTATATGTGGAATGGGTGTTTTTTGGGGGGGAGGGGGGACATAGGGGGGACACAAAATAGCCACCTGCACACTGAGTGTCCTAAGACCTCACCAGTATGGCTGCCATAATAACTGAATAGTGCAGTATGATAACCCCTCCTAAGATGACCGCCAGGTGCTGTAGTGATTCACCTGGAACCCCCTCTCTGCCACCAGGCTTGCTCAGAATGGCCCACCTGACACTGCAATTTATGCATCGAAGTTGCACATTCACAGAGTCACGTGCGTGCAAGGGAAAAACACACCTGCCTATTCAGGAGGACCACGGTACAACTCGAAGGCCTAAAAATAGTCCACATTCCCAGATGTGACCATGTGCAATGCATGCCCTTTCATGGTCACCAACCCATGATCTGATGGTTCACAGAGAAGGGGGAATCTCTTATCCAGATGCTGCCCGATGCCCAGGAGCCATACTGAACCCTAAATTATATAGTAAACTGAGGCCACTGGCTCAAACACATTTTTAAATTGAAACTTACCTGCAATCCACCCTCAAACAATGCCTGGTACCTGCACAGCTGACGTTAATTGTGCCCCCAGAGTGAACCGCTGATGGCTCATCATGATTTTGCAGACACCGCCCATCACAGCAGCACAGTCATTTTACCCGCGACCATGGTTTGCTCCGCACATGCAGGAGCGGAATCGCGTCTACCAGAGCCACAGATGCATACCGGTTTCCAACCAATCCAGCAGCACCATTCTATGAAATGGAACCATGCTGTTCTCACCACGGCCGCTGGCACGCTCACCAGCACTCCGCCTCTCTGTGGGCACATTATATCCTATCCAGAAGACACAGGTCCTGAAAAGAAGGGCAAGCCAGGCAGTGAGGACCCTCATACCAGCACTGTAAATAGTCAAACGGCCGACTTACGCCTGAGCAGCCCACTGCACTTCAGCCCTCTGCTGTGAGCCAAATCCCTGTGCTCCCTTCCTGTCCACAACCAGCAGCCCACATAGAAGGCGCCCTGTACCAAACAATGCAAAAGGCAAGAAGAGAAAGAGATTAAACAAATTAAACAGAATTTACCAAATGTTTCAGTGGAATGGAGCAGAGCTGTGGGAGCAGCAGGCTAAAATAGTGAATGCACCTTGCAGGCACTGCCCTTCTTGCTCCCAGAGGTCACCTCTTTCCCCAAATCCCAGCCTTCTTGTCTTGTTACCTGCCTCCCTATAGGTCCTCTATTCTTTAGTGCCTCCCCCTTGTTGGAATGTAATTGTATTTTACATGCATTGCCTGTCACCTATTATTTCTCTGTGATTACTCTGTGACCTCTGATGTGAATTACTTAGAGAGGTCACACAGCTATGCAACTTCCTGTGGGGGATAGATGCAGCACATGCAGCACATGGAGCACATGGAGCTCATGATCTCTCCTAACCTGAGAGGATCTATGGTGGTGTGAGCATCCATTACCATCTAAGCACATGGAAGGAGCTGATAATACAAATGTATAGTAATATGTATATATAAGCCTGTCTGATTATAATCTAACTACAAACTGTGAGTAAACAGATGTTTTGTTACTTCAACTTTAAAGTGACTCAGCAGTGAATTATTCAGGGGTGAATGAGAGAGAGATGAAGAAAGAAATTAACATTTCTAAAGCTGAAGCTGTGTGTACTAAAATCTGCTAATTATTTACTACAAATAATCCAACAAAAGGGTTATGGGCCCAGGGTCCAGGAATTGAAAAAGAAGAGAAATATTACCAGGCAGAAAAAAAGGCCACATTTTTCTCTTAAGTTTTAAAGGAAAGATTCAGTCTGTCTCTCTCTCCCCCCACACAGCAGACAGAAGGCTAAGAAAATGGCTGAGGGAAGAAATTCACCATTGTTCTATTCTCTCAAGGTGCCTAAATTAACTGAGTTTAATTATCGGCAGTGGGAACTAAGATTCATATGTCTCCTTCGAGCAAAAAGATTAGATATATGCTTAGACCAAGACAGAACAGCTGAAAATATGGCTGAATGGGACAATGCAAACTATTATGTGAAGTGCATGCTTTTGGAAGCTCTCTCAGAGAAACAAGCCATATTAGTGGAGGGAAAAGATACACCAAAGGACATTTTATATAAACTGAGAACTATGTATGCAACTACATATGCAAAGCAGCAACCAATTTGGCTGGCAGAGTTGAATGAAACCAAATTAAGGGATAAAAGTAAATGTAATGATCACATTATGCATCTTATGTCTTCATTTCAAAAGCTAGAACTTTCAGGAATTCCCATGTGTGATGCATTGAAAAGAGCATTTCTTTTTACCTCACTATCAAAGAAGTTTGATGTTTTTAGGTCTGTAAATGAGGCCATTGAAGGGCAATCTTTTGAACAGACAACATCAAAACTAAGGCAGGAATGCATAATAAATGATTCTGAGGAGATGTGTTCTCAAAGTCAGTCAGAGAGAAATGAAACAAATTTCTTGGCAAAGAACAGAGGAAGGCGGAGCTATGGGAAAACTCCACCCAAGGGCAAGCTGATTTGCTACTCATGTGGAAAGGAGGGACATGTATCTAAATGGTGTAAGGAAACACAAAACACTCCCTCTAGCTCACCTAAGCCAATGGAACTAAAGAATTTTCAAACCAGGAAATGTATGAAGGACAAAGATAAACACAAGGGCTTTCTAATGGCAGAAAAATCTTTGACTATGGTAAATAATAATTCAAATGAAAGTACTTGGATTTTGGATTCAGGGAGCACATGCCATTTAACCAATTGTAAGGATTTCTTTCAGGAGATGTGTCCAGAGGAAGGTATTCTTAAAACTGCAAACGCAGGGACTGCTAAGATCCAAGCAAAAGGTATTGGATTCTTAAAATGCAAAGTGTCTAATGAAGTTAAAGAAATTCCTGTAAGTGATGTCTTGTATATTCCCCAAGCAGTTTGCAATATGCTTAGTGTATCTACATTAGATAAGAAGGGATTTGCGATTCATTTTGAAAACAGTAAGTGCACAATCTCTAAAAATGATGAAGCGTATGCTGAAGCTTTTATGCATAATGATGTTTATAAACTGAGCATTTCAGGTGAAGCCTCACATATGGCGCAAGTAAGGAAGAATGATGGTAAATGTAGTCTGGAAATCTGGCACCGCCGCCTGGGACATCGTGATTCTAAGGTGATCCAGGATCTTTACAGTAAGCAACTAGCCACTGGCATTCAGATAAGTGCAGATGCTGGTAAAATGGAGAAATGCATAGACTGTGTTACTCAAAAAGGTGTGAGACCCTCATTTCCTGCATACACAGGAAATAGGAGTAATAAAGTGCTGGACTTAATACACAGTGACTTATGTGGACCGTTTAATATCCCATCATTGGGAAATAACAGATTTGTGCTAATATTCTTGGATGATTTCTCTAGATATTGTGTGGCCTATTTGCTGAAAGAGAAAAGTCAAGTCACAGACATGCTGAAGAAATACGTAGCCATGGTGAGCAATAAATTTGAAAGAAAACCAAAGGTTCTTCAGACCGACAATGGTGGTGAGTTCACTTCACAAAGCATGCGCACATTTCTAGAACAAGAAGGTATTCAACATATCACAACAGTAGCTTATACACCAGAGCAAAATTCTGTTGCAGAGAGAAAATTTAGGTCACTTGTGGAAATGACCAGATGTATGCTGTCAGATAGCAATCTCCCTAAAAGACTATGGGGGGAAGCCATTCTCACAGCAGTGTACCTACAAAACAGAATGCCAACTAAAGGCGCTGAGCGCACACCACATGAGACATGGCAAGGTAGGAAGCCAAACCTGTCACACATAAGAACATTTGGAAGTACAGCATATGCTCATGTACCAAAGCAAAGAAGGCATAAGCTGGATTCAACAACAGAAAGGGGCATTTTAGTTGGCTATGCTCCAGGACACAAAGGATATAGAATTTTGAATCTGAAAACTGGCATTGTTGGCATAAGACATGTTACATATTTTGATGAAAACAAAAGGGTTGATAAAGGCTGGATTATCCCAGATGAGCCTTATCATCCAGAATATGAAACTAGAACCATAATAGACATGCCAGTGTATATAAATGCCATACCAAGGCAGATGTCTGAAAGCAACTCATCTGTATCTAACGAGGAACAGGCAGAGGAAGCAGACACAGAAAGGATCATTGAAGAAGACAGTACAGTTGGAGAAGGGGAATCAATTGGAGAAGGACTCTCAGATTTTGAGGATGCGGAAAGGTCAGACCAACCTGTTGTCAGACGCTCATCCAGGGAAAACAAAGGTGTTCCACCCCCAAGACTGTCTTACCTAACAAAGTCAGCAGAAGCTCAAGAGCCCTTAACATGGGATGAGATTGAGAAAATGCCAGCAGAAGAAGCTGCTGAATGGCGTAAAGCTGCACAAGAAGAAATTGATGCATTGGATAAAAATAATACTTGGATTCTTACAAAATTACCTCCTGGCAAGAAAGCTATAGGATGCAAATGGGTATTCAAGTTAAAAAGGAATGCACAAGGAAAAGTGGAAAGGTATAAAGCCAGATTAGTGGCAAAGGGATATCTTCAAAAATATGGAGAAGATTTTGATGAAGTGTTTGCACCTGTAGTGAAACACACGACAATCAGAACACTTCTGAGCATTGCAGTCTCAAAAGGCATGCAAGTCAACCACATTGATGTGAAAACAGCATTTCTTCACGGAGATATAACTGAAGACTTGTACATGGAACAGCCAACAGGTTTCATAAATACAAAACAAAGACAGCTAGTGTGTAAATTAAACAAAGGTCTTTATGGATTAAAGCAAAGTGCAAAATGTTGGAATGATAAATTGCATGAAATATTGACAAATTTAGGATTTAAGCAAGGTGAAGCAGATAAATGCTTGTACACTAGGTGCAGAAATGGACAATATGCATACATTTTAGCTTTTGTTGATGATCTGCTCATTGCAAGCAAAAGTGAGCAAGAGTACAAGGACATTGTAAAGTGTTTAAACCACAATGTTGAGATAAAAGAACTGGGTAATGTGTCATACTATCTTGGTATAGAAATTGAGAAACAAAATGATGGTTCTTATCTTCTAAGCCAGAAGCAGAAAATAAATGAGCTTATTGAAAGTTTAGGTATGCAAGATGCCCAAGTTGTAAGCACTCCCATGATCACTGATTTTCTGAAGGATGAAACAGTAAGAGAACCTTTACCAGATAACATCCAATATAGATCAGCCATAGGTAAGCTTTTATATCTAGCTACCACATACAGGGCTGATATAGCAAATGCAGTAGGAATTTTGAGCAGAAGGGTCAGCTCACCTACCAAATCAGATTGGACTGCAGTTAAAAGGATGGTAAGGTATTTAAAGGGTACCATTGATTGTAAATTAAAGGTTTCAGCCAATAGTAATCCAAAACTAATATGTTACTGTGATTCAGATTGGGCAGGGGATCATTCTGATTATAAATCCACAAGTGGATATGTGTTTATGTATGGAAATGTACAAATTTCATGGGCCAGTCATAAACAAAGTATTGTGAGTTTGTCTTCTACAGAAGCTGAATACGTGGCCGTATCGGAAGCGTGCAGAGAACTGATGTGGATTGAAAAACTTTTGCTGGATTTTGGAATAGCTGAACAGAGACCAATCCAGATAATGGAAGATAATCAGAGCTGCATCCGACTGTCACAGAATGACAAGGTTCAGTCACGCACCAAGCACATCGCAACGAAATACCACAACGTGCGAGAGTTGGCAAAAGAAGGGGTCATCAGTCTACACTATTGTCACACCAGTGAGATGACAGCTGACATCATGACCAAACCGTTACCCAGAGAACATTTTGTGAATCTGCGTATAAAGCTTGGACTTTGTATGAATAAATAATTGCATGACAGTTATGCATGAGAAGGGGTTTGTTGGAATGTAATTGTATTTTACATGCATTGCCTGTCACCTATTATTTCTCTGTGATTACTCTGTGACCTCTGATGTGAATTACTTAGAGAGGTCACACAGCTATGCAACTTCCTGTGGGGGATAGATGCAGCACATGCAGCACATGGAGCACATGGAGCTCATGATCTCTCCTAACCTGAGAGGATCTATGGTGGTGTGAGCATCCATTACCATCTAAGCACATGGAAGGAGCTGATAATACAAATGTATAGTAATATGTATATATAAGCCTGTCTGATTATAATCTAACTACAAACTGTGAGTAAACAGATGTTTTGTTACTTCAACTTTAAAGTGACTCAGCAGTGAATTATTCAGGGGTGAATGAGAGAGAGATGAAGAAAGAAATTAACATTTCTAAAGCTGAAGCTGTGTGTACTAAAATCTGCTAATTATTTACTACAAATAATCCAACACCCCTTACTTATCCCTTTCCTAACTTTCTGTGCTTGTAGCTCTTCTATACTTCCCATCACCCTCCCCCTCCCCTTTCCCCTACCTCCTATTCCTGCTATGCTGGGCCACCTCCCATTTGTGCTTGATATAGATAGATAGATAGATAGATAGATAGATAGATAGATAGATAGATAGATAGATAGATAACTTTTGTTGTTTTGTCAAAAAGAAAATATTATGGAAAAATGATAGCCGATTCAGAAAATTTATCAAACAGTTTTTCCAAATTTTCAACTCATTGATAACAACTGATAAGATGCAAACAATATCATAACAAATATAGTTATCAAATTATTTCAGCACAAAAATAGATATTATTAATAGATATTTATATTAGATATGCTTTTTACTATGTAAGCCGCACTGAACCTGCTGTAGGTAGGAAAATGTGGGGTACAGATGTAATGAATAAATACATAAATAATTAGGCAAAGTCTTGTTGAAACCAGACAGGATTGCCAATGGTGGAAGAAACAGGAGGAGAGAGGAGATAACTCTGTGAAAGGAGACATGCTATGGAATGAATTTCTGGAAGTTGATGCAAATACTATTAATATCTACCTCAAAAGGTTGTCTAAGAAAGCTAGTTACTTAGATGTTTGTTCTTCCTATTTACTTAAGACACCACCCACTGACATACTCTATTCTGAATATTGAGAGTTGCCTCCTTGACTTAACATATATTATGCTGACTCCTATTCCCAAATCAATGGGAGCCTGAAAATTATAGACCAGTGGCAATCATAACATGACTTGCTAAATTTATTGAATCTGTTGTGAATACTCAATTATGTGACTACTTGAGCAAATTTGACAGTTTTCATATTTCACAACCAGTTTCAGACCACTACATAGTACTGAAACTATTTTGCCAGAAATGATAACTGAAATAAGACTGGCTCTTAGTAAGGGAAAGCAAATGATTTTGCTACAATTCAATATATCAGCCACCTTTGATGCCGTGAACCATGACAGCAGAATGTGTTCTATCCTGTGACACCTTTTCTGTTATGCGCACTGCATATTGGGCTCCGTGATTCCACTAGCTTGTGGCAAATGTTCTCGATGTTGGTAGTTGGTAGGCTCTACTCCCATGGTGCTTTTCCCCCTGCTAACTGGGTCAGAGTGTGCCCTGTTTTGTTTCCAGTAGTCCATGAGGTAGTGGCCATTTTTGTAAGCCAGTTTTAGATCCCTTTCACGTGTTAGCCACGTTACAGAACTTAGTTATTCCCTTGAATGTGGCTGAAAGAGGGCATTGTACAGCATTCTGCCAGCTCTGACCTACTGCTAATCTCAGTACCAGGGAGACTTGTTGCCAGTGGGGCACAACCTCTGATCTGCAGTTAACTGTGAGTAAGCGTGCTTATTCCAATAAAGGACGTTTTCGGAGAGATTAGTCTTCAGGTGTCAACCGCTGTGCCCATGTTATATAGCAGCAACCAGTCCTAGAGGCTTGCGTGTATGCAGGTCCCTGGAGCACTTTTAGTGGGTATCCCAGTGCACTTCAGCCAGGCAGACCCAGGCCCATCCCCCCCTACCTGTAACACTTGTGCTGGTAAATGGGAGGCCTCCAAAACCCACTGTACCCACATGTAGGTGCCCCCTTCACCCCTAAGAGCTATGGTAGTGTTGTACATTTGTGGGTAGTGGGTTTTGGGGGAGGGGGTTTGGGGGCTCAGCATCCGTGGTAAGGGAGCTATGCATGTGGGAGCGTTGTCTGAAGTCCACCGCACTGACCTCTAGGGTACCCAGTTGGTGTCCTGGCATGTCAGGGGGGTGAGTGTACTATGAATCGTGGCCCCTCCCATGACCAAATGGCTCGGAGTAGGACATTTTTGAGCTGGGCGTTTTTAGTTTCCATTATCGCTAAAAAAAACAAACGCCCAGCTGAAAAACATCCATTTTTTCGAAAATACGGTCTGTCCCGCCTCTTCACGTACCCATTTTCGGACATAGACACCCATGGAGATAGGCGTTCGCGTTCGATTATGCCCCTCCGTGCTTTTCTTGAGGGAGATTGTCATCAAAACTGATAACTGAGCAAAAGCTAATTTTCTGAAATTGAATAGACTAAAGACTAAGGTTGTTTGGAGATTATGAGAAACTGACAGCTAAGTGTTTGGAATTGGGCACAGGTGAGAAACTAATGATTGAGGACCACTCAAAAGTGTTGGCAGTCATAATTGATTCAGGCTTAACTTTTGAATTATGTAAAAAAAAAAATTCTGATTACGACAGCTGAGAGCAATTCAATCCAAGTTACCCAAGGTATCTTTAGAACAGTGGTACAGTCAACCCTGATACCATAGTTAGGGCCCTGTTTACTAAGCTACGCTGTAGGCATGATAACTTTTTAGTGTGCACTAAAAATTAGCTTGCTTTAATGCTAGAGACACCCATAGGAATATGTGGGTGTCTAGCATTAGCGCAAACTAAATTTTAGTGTGTGCTAAAACGTTAGTGCATCTTCCACGTGGCTTAGTAAACAGGGTCCATAGATTATTGTAACTCACTATTTGGGGGTCTTATGAAAAAAAATGTTACAAAAACTTCAGTTTCTGCAGAATACAGCAACAATATTGATTTACAGCCTGGGAAAATATGAAAGAGCATCCCCACTGTTGAAGGAGCTACATTGGCTTTCTGTATCTTCAAGACTGAAATTTAAGCAAACATTTATGATGTACAAAATGCTGTATAGTGCTGGATCTGGTAGACTGATTAATGATTTGGATTTCCCATCACCTTTTTCCTCAGGTAGAATGAAATGCTGTTTGAAATTAAACTATCCGTCCTTTAAGGGTGTTCGGAAGAAATCCATACTAGAGCATTCCTTTTTACATCAGGGAGTTAGGCTTTGGAACAGACTGCATTTAGAAATCCTAAAAAAAAAAACCCACAATATTATTCCTTCAGGAAAGCGTTAAAATATTTTTTGATTGATGTTTTTTGTTTTCAATGTATTTGATGAGAAAGATCCTTTTTAGTTTCAATATACTAGATATTGAACTGTAATTAATATTTTAGATATGCATTTGATGATAAAGATCTTTTTTTAGTTTCAAAGTATTAGATATGCAATTGTTAATTCTACCGATGTCGCGTTCTCGAGGGCCTTGGCATGCTGTCAGGTCCTCGAGGCGGAACTGGGAATAGTGAGTCCTTGGACCCCTGCCGAGGAGCGGCAGAGGCAGGCAAGACCACCCTGGAGCGGAACACACGGAAGGCCCGGACTGGACCTCTGGATTGGGAGCAGTCAACTGGAACTAGCAGAACAGGAACCTCTTCACCTGCACTTAGCCACCGTTCCGCTGGAGTTGAGCTCCAGCGTGCAGGCGGCTGGCAGGACTTGCAGGACAAGGTGGAACTGGAATCCAGAGGACCCGCCCTGGGTCTAGGAAACACGAGGGAACAAACTATACTAGACTGCACTAAGCGCTGCACGCAGCCGCTAAGCCAGACACACCGGACAGACTAGACAGACAGAAGCTTATCAGGAGCAGGGACTAGGGCAGACATGCAAGCAGGGAAAAAGGGGAGACAGGGAATACCCACAGGGCAAACCCACTAGCTAGGTTGAGGCAGGTAACAGGATAAATCCCCCAGAAGATACACTCTGGCTAGACAGATACAGGAATCAGGATACATAAGCAGGGATCCGGATAAGCACCCAGGATATACAAGCAAGGTACAAGGTAGACACACGGGACAGAAGGTAGCTAGGCAGAGCGGAAAGCCGGAAAACACTAGCTAGCCAAAACCAGGACTCAGGACGAACAAGCAAGGACCAGAATGTGCACACAGGATATACAAGGTTCAGGATGTGCACACAGAATATACAAGCAGGGAGTAGGGCAGGCTGCAAACACAGACGGGGAAACCCGGGCTGACCTGCAGAGGCTACCTCCACAGCGAAAGCAGAAGGACTAGCAGCCAGGATGTGCACACAGGATATACAAGGTTCAGGATGTGCACACAGAATATACAAGCAGGGAGTAGGGCAGGCTGCAAACACAGACGGGGAAACCCGGGCTGACCTGCGGAGGCTACCTCCACAGCGAAGGCAGAAGGACTAGCAGCCAGGATGTGCACACAGGATATACAAGGTTCAGGATGTGCACACAGAATATACAAGCAGGGAGTAGGGCAGGCTGCAAACACAAATGGGGAAACCAGGGCTGAACAGCAGGCTCCAAACACAGACTAAAGGCAGAAGGGCTAGCAGCCCACGCAGAAGGGCAACCAGCCCACAGGTACCGGGAACAGAAGGGCACCAGCCCACACAGAAGAGAAAGCAGCCCACTGGTACTAAACAGAAGAGCAAGAAGCCCACACAGAAGGGAAAGCAGCCCACAGGTCCTAAACAGAAGAGCAAGCAGTCCACAGGTCCTAAACAGAAGAGCAAGAAGCCCACACAGAAGACAGGCTAGAAGCAGCGCAGCAACACACTGACTAACCTGTAGGCCTCTGGGCATGACACCAGACAATGACACCATGCGAAGGCCCTGACTGCAAGCAAAGGCCCTTCTTATAAAGGAACTCACTGATGAGTTACCACCAGCAAGGCAGAAGCAGGAAGTTCCTTGCCTCCAAACAGAGGCTTGACACACAGGGGAAGTGAGCCCACAGGAAGGACAAGCAGGAGCCATCTTGGATACTGGCATAGAGGAGGCAGCAGCCATCTTGGAAGAGGCATAGCCCACACAGGTGAGGTCCAGTAAGGCAATCAGCACACAGAGCAAGAGAGAAACTAAGACAGAGACATACACAGAGACATGCAGAAGCCAGCACGGCCACTGACTCCCAGAAACAGGGTAAGTATGAGGGTGGTCACGGCCACAGACGTGACAACCGAAGAGGGACTTATTATTTGTAATTGCTTAGAATCTCTTTTGAACTTAGTGGAATTTAAGAATCATATAGCATAGTATAGCATAGCACTGTTATCAAAAACTGACAAAATGAGAAATTGGTCAGAAAAAAATTGAATAGAAAGAAAATTCATTTAAACGACTCAAGAAATGACAGAAAGCACACCTTTTCTGGCTGCCCATTTCTGCTGTCTCATTGTTTTCCTAGCTGTCTGTTTAATTAGCTCTTCTATGTCAGCATGGTTTCTCTGTGTGTTGTCCTTAGAGATCTACTCAGTAACTGACTATAGCACTTTGGGGTTACTTTTATAAAGAACATTTTGGTTGTAAAGGCCGTTTTACATATATAGGGGCATTTATATAATAGAATCGGAGTTTACATGTGTATGTGTGGTGCCTATAAAGTGAGTACTTGTATGTACCCCATGTGTAGGCATGTTTATATAATCATGTTTAGAGGTAGAATATACATAGGTACTTTATTCATGAACATTTATATGACATAAATATCAGCAGTTTTTAATTAGCTGCAACTTTTGCCTCTTTACCCTGGCATCTTATAAAAACACTTGGTGCCCTTTTACTAAGCCGTGTAAGTGTCTATGTTTGCCCAATGTGCTCCAAAATGGAGTTACCACACGACTACCACGTGGCCCTTGCAGTAATTTTATTTTTGGCACATGTCTGCTACTCATGCCCCCAAATATTTTTTATTTTCTGGCACAAGTCAGCTACTTGCGCCAAGTGGCATTTAGCACACATAGGTCATTACCATCTGGTTACTGTGTGAGACTTTACAGCTAGGTCAATGGCTGGTGGTAAGGTCTCAGACCCAAAATGGAGGTGCGGCAATTTTCATTTTGCCACATGTCCATTTTCGGCAAACATTTTTTTAAAAAAACTTTTTTTACAGGCGCGCTAAAAATGGATTGGTCCATGCCCAAAACCCACGCCTACACTACCGCAAGCCATTTTTCAGCACACCTTAGTAAAAGGACCCCATAGGCACTTTTGTAGCTTTAATATAGCTAGGAATAGGAACCTACTTGATCTTCCCACATGGGTTACCTGGTAATCATAACTACATGTCTATTTTTCTGCTATATCACGATAACTGATGTACAATGTTAAGGCAATATATTTTAATTCTATGCATGTTTAAGTTAATATTTCAGATGAATTTTATTTCTTCTTCTGATCAACAACCTGGAGCAAAATAAACAAATAAATAGAAAAGAATGATGAATGGATATATTGATAACTATGTCAAAAGGAGACAGGGAGACAGTTTAAGGGCAGAACGGTGCAGAATTCTGCCAAAGAAACATTGTGAATAGGAATTTTATATCTGCAATGTTCTTGTAGAAAGGTTGCAATAACAGGTAAGTAGTCCTTACTAAAGCTTGTGGAATCTGAAATTTTGACATCTTCCAAAAAAAAAATTTGACAAGTTATTTCAACATTTAGTTGACATTTTCTTTTCTTCCTTGTGATATTTTCAAATACAGATTTGCAATCCCAAGGCAGAAAATAATATTTTTAAAGGGCACATTGTGGCATTCATAATAAACTTAAAGAACAATATGCCACAAGCATATTTCAGTTTCCTTCAAAGGTACATTTTGGTTACTGATAAGTATTTAGCTCCAGCCAAACTAATATTCCAAAACCTCTATAGCAGTAATAAAAGCTAAAGAATGCTGAGCTATTTACAGATATAATAATGCTGCAGCTCTTAGCCCAAAACAGAATAGAAAGAAAACCAGAAAAGAAGGAACAGAAAGTCAGCTGGGAGTTCAAGTGAGAAAGGTAGGAAGGATAAAGTGTAACAAATGGTGATCCTAAAAAAAAAAAGTTAATAGAGGTCTAAAAAAATGTGGAGGCAGCAGCAGCTGGGACTGATTGTAATGCAATAAATCATAATAGCTGAAAAACTAAGTACTTTTACATTGACAATCAGTCAATTCCCTGAATTCTGTAAAAAATTATGTGCACAAATTACGGGGCACACCAAATTTTCACATGCAATTTAATTACATAACAAGCCAAGTTAGTGCCAATAATTTTCCTTTTAACAAGCAATTATTGGCACTAATTAGATTGAATTAGAACTTGTGTTCATACATTTAGGCACAGGATCCACACCTAAATTTTGCACATGGTCCAAAAAAGGGGACACAGAAATGGGAGGGTCATGGGCATTTCAGGGCAGATCGGGCTCATGGTTTTGAGTTATACATGTAATCATAGAATATGAGGGTTCATTGGTGCAAATGGTGGCACCTAAATTTATGTGTACCCCTGGGTGTAAGCGCTAGTCTATAAACCACACCTAACTTTAAGTGTGGTTTATAGAGTAGTGCTTTTTTTCAGTGGCAATTTCTTTTGTGCCATATATAGTATTTGCACACAGTCTTAGTATTTCTAATCACATGTACAGTAGAAGCAGCTCCTTTTACCAGTGGTGCAAATAGCCATTAGAAATTATTTAAATATATAAATAGTTTATAAGAAGTGTGCTTAGATTTATAAGGTGCCTGATCTAAGATTTCAAAGAGCTCTTTCATCCATCACACCCACATAAAGCTTATATTTCATGTGTATGTAATGATGTGCTGCTTTACATTATTCTTCAGAAAAGGTGCTTTATCTAAATTGAATTGCTTCTTTATATATTGATGTTGATAGTTAAGATTTAGGCTCCTAAACTGAAAAATGGGTGACAACAGGAGTAGATTTAAGGCAAGGAAAAAATGTAATATTGATTTAGTCTGTTCATCCTGGCCATGCGGACGGTAGTATACTCCTATCACTATTCTTTTCCCCTTTACACATGGAATTTCAATCCACAGTGATTCAAAGAAGTGTTTTGTTTCCTGCAGAATTTTCAATCTATTTGATTCAAGGCTCTCGTTAATATACAATGCTACCTCTCCACCAATTTGATCCACCCTATCACTACGATATAATTTGTGCCCCGGTATGACAGTGTCTCACTGGTTATCCTCCTTCCACCAGGTGTCAGAGATGCCTATTATATCTAATTTTTCATTTAGTGCAATATATTCTAATTCTCCCATCTTATTTCTTAGACTCCTGGCATTCTCATATAGACATTCCAAACTATGTTTGTTGTTCCTATTTACATCATGCTTAGTACTTGACAGTATTAATTTGCAATCATTTGTCTGATTTTTATTTTTATTTAAGGACACCTGATCTACTACGCTCTCTTTTGCAACCTCACTATCAGAATACCCTATCTTCCCTGTTTTGGTGATATGTTTGAAAGATACCTTATCCTGAACCAAGCACTTTTGAGCAACTGTTGCCCCCCCCCCCCGTTTCTAGTTTAAAAGCTGCTATATCTCCTTTTTAACAGGGCCATGCCTAGGGTCTCTGGCAGCCCCCTGCAGACTATCAGTTGGCGGCGGCGGCCCTCCCCCCCCCCCCCCCCCCCCCCCCCGTGAAAATGATCTCTCACCACTTTCCACACTGACAGGAATTGTCAGCAATATTCTTAGAAACAAATTGCTATACATTGCAAAATAAGATAGCAGATGTAAATTCTCAAAGTGGACATATTCCAAACACTAAAAAGAAAATAAAATTATTTTTTTCTACCTTTGTTTTCTGGTGACTTTCTTTTTCTGATCATGCTGGCCCAGTATCTGATTCTGCTGTTATCTGTCCTCTTAACTCTGATTCCAGGGCTTCCTTTCCATTTATTTCTTTCCTTTCCTCCTTTCTTCTTCATTTCTGGTCCTCAGCTTCTGCCTATTTTCTTCATCCATGTGCAGCTTTTCTCCTCTCTTCCTTTTTCCTCATTTCATCTCCTTCATCTCTCTTCCCTCCTCTCTATGTCCAGCAATTTCTCCTCTCTCCCTGAGCCCTGCCCTTCCATCCATGCCCATCCATGCTCCTCTGTCCCCTGCCCCCTCCATTCATCCCTATCCAGCAATTCCCCTCTCTCCCTGAGCCCTGTCCTCCCAATCCATGCCCATCCATGCTCCTCTGTCCCCTGCCCCCTCCATTCATCCCTTTCCAGCAATTCCCCTCTCTCCCTGAGCCCTGCCCTCCCATCCATGCTCCTCTGCCCCCTCCATTCATCCCTAATTCCCTGTCCAGCAGTTCCCCTCTCTCCCTGAGCCCTGCCCCTCCCATCCATGCTCCTCTGTCACCCTCCATTAATCCCTATCCAGCAATTCCCCTTTCTCCCTTCCATGCCCCCCCTCGCATCCATGCTCCTCTCTCCTCTGTCCTCCCGCTCCCATCATGTCCCAGTTCACCTGGCCCGCCCTCTTCTCCCCTCCCCCTTCGCATCCATGTTCGTCTCTCCCCTGCCCTCCCGCTCCCATTGTTCAACTGCCCACCCTCTTCTCTCCCCCCAAGATCCCTTTTCTTTTTTTTCTTTTTAAATTTACCTCCGTGGCAGTCCAGCAGTGCAGCATCAGTGAAGGAGGCGGTGCTCCCGACGTCTCTAGCCTTCCCTTCACTGTGTTCCGCCTTCTTCTGATGCCATGCTTACCCCACTTACCGTGTTGGCACGGCCCTGCTTTTTAAATGCCGATGCCAGCAGCCTGGTCCCACCCTGGTTAAGGTGGAGCCCATCCTTTCGGAAAAGGCTCCCCCTTCCCCAGAATGTTGCCCAGTTCCTAATCTAAAACCCTCCTCCCTGCACCATCGCCTCATCCACGCATTGAGACTCCTGAGCTCTGCCTGTCTCTTGGGCCCTGTGAGTGGAATGGGTAGCATTTCAGAAAATGCTACCCTAGAGGATCTGGATTTGACCTTTCTATCTAAGAGCCTAAATTTGGCTTCCAGAATCTCTCTCCCACATTTTCTTATGTCATTGGTACCCACATGTACCAAGACAACTGGCTCCTCCCCAGCACTATCTAATATCCTATCTAGGTGACGCGTAAGGTCCGCCACCTTCGCACCAGGCAGGCAAGTCATCAGGTGATCCTCATGCCCATGAGTCACCCAGCTATCTATATGCCTAATGATTGAATTGTCAACTTCAACAGCTGTCCTAACCTTTCCCTCCTGGGCAGCACTTGGAAACATGTCCTTGGTGTGAAAGGATTGTACATCCCCTGGTGGGCAGGTCCTGACTACAGGAGTATTTCCTACATCATCAGGGTGATGCTCTCCTTCTAGGAGACCTCCCTCCTCCAAGATAGCACAGAGGCTACCAGACTAGAGGTGGGACTTCTCTACAACATCCCTGTAGGTCTCCTCTATGTACCTCTCTGTCCCCCTCAGCTCCACCAAATCTGCTACTCTAGCCTCAAAAGAACGGACACGTTCTCTGAGAGCTAGGAGCTCTTTGCATCGGGCACACACATATGACATCTCACCAACTGGGAGATGTGACACTCAATGCAAAATACTGGATAACACCCCTCTCGCTGCTGGACTGCTGACTCCATCTTAGTGTTTTTGAGTTTTTTTAATAATTTAAAACTTGCTACAGTATTAAGGATATTAGCCTAATATAAAAGTGTCTTTTAGTTTAGGGAAATGGGACTTGATATACCACCTTTCTGTGGTATTTTGCAACTACATTCAAAGTGGTTTACATATATACAGGTACTTATTTTGTACCTGGGGCAATGGAGAGTTAAGTGACTTGTCCACAGTCACAAGAAGCTGCAGTGGGAATCAAACCCATTTCCCCAGGATCAAAGTCTGCTGCACTAACCACTAGGCTACTCCTCCACTAGTATATTGTATGATTTATTTAGTGTTTCCTTCTTAGATGGTAATTACATGTATTTAAAACTCTGTAAGAGCACTCCTTGCTTGTTACCCTAATTACAATAACTGACTATAAATGAAGAGTTGTCCTAGGGGTGGGAAGACTAAACTAGATCCTGCAGTGCCTGCTAGATTCTATCTGTTAATGCTGTGGTACAAAGTTTTTAAAACTAAGTGGAAAAGACTATGGAGATTAGTTGATAAAATTTGCTTTTTATATTTTTATTTTGCCTATCATTTACCTACAATTCCTCCTTTAAACCCCAATCTTTAAGTTTCCAAAGCACAAAGCAAAATAGTCGTCATTTACTAGAGAAATGTCCTCTTCTCTCAGAACTTTTCAGCGTTTAGCAAATGTAAAGCATTTATGCATGTTAAAAACTCACCCACAGAGCACTACGTTTCAGTAGATGCAAATGGCCACACCTAAAGATTGGCATGAGTCCTGGGTGTAAACTCTATTCAATAAACTATGCCAACCTTTAAGCGCAGCTTATAGGATAGTGCTTTTTTGTGCCATATATAGAATTCACCCCATACAGTGAAATGAATTGATTTATTATCTGACCCCTTGGAGATGAAATATGTTCCCCACAGGGTTCGCCAATGTCTCCTGTACTTTTCATTCAATATTTTTATGTGCTCTTTTGGCAAACAACTGTCTCAGGAACCTTTTATCAAGCTGTGGCAAAAGGGGGCCTGTGCTGGCATTGGCACCGAGGCCCCCTTTTACCACAGCAGGTAAATGGTAGGTCTTCTTTTTTTCAGGAAATGGCCATGCTGTAAATGAAGCACTTGCAACGCAGCCATTTCAGAAGGGATCCCTTACTGCCACTCATTGAGGTGGCAGTAAGGGCTCCCTTGCTAACCTGGTGGTAAGTGGGCAGAATGTGGCACTGCCCAATTACTGCTGGGTACACACTGAGGGGCATTTTCGAATGGGGACGCCCATCTCTAAGGGCGCCCATCTCTGAGGATGTCCCTGCGAAGGGGCGAGGCATCCCGTATTATCGAAACAAGATGGGCGTCCATCTTTTGTTTTGATAATACGGTCGAGGACGCCCAAATCTCAGCATTTAGGTTGACCTAAGAGATGGTCAATTCAAATGTTGAGATGGTCGACCTTAGAGGTGGATGACCTCGGTTTTCGCCGATAATGGAAACCAAGGACGCCCATCTCAAAAATGACCAAATGCAAGCCCTTTGGTCATGGGAGGAGTCAGCATTCATAGTGCACTGGTCCCCCTCACATGCCATGACACCAACCGGGCACCCTAGGAGGCACTGCAGTGGACTTCACAAATTGCTTCCAGGTGAATAGCTCCCTTACCTTTGGTGCTGAGCCCCCCAACCCCCCCCCCCCCAAAACCCACTCCAACTGTACACCACTACCATAGCCCTAAGGGGTGAAGGAGGGGCACCTAGATGTGGGTACAGTGGGTTTCGGGTGGGTTTTGGAGGGCTCACATTTACCACCACAAATGTAAAAGGTAGGGGGGATGGGCCTGGGTCTGCCTGTCTGAAGTGCACTGCACCCCCTAAAACTGCTCCAGGGACCTGCATACTGCTGTGATGGAGCTGGGTATGACATTTGAGGCTGCCATAGAGGCTGGAAAAGAATGTGTTTTAATTTTTTTTAGGGTGGGAGGGGGGTTGGTGACCACTGGGGGAGTAAGGGGAGATCATCCCCGATTCCCTCTGGTGGTCATCTGGTCAGTTGGGGCACCTTTTCGAGGCTTGATCGTGAAAAATTTGGACCAAGTAAAGTCAGCCAAATGCTCGTCATGGACGCCCTTCTTTTTTCCATTATCGGCCGAGGACGCCCATCTCTTAACCACGCCCCCGTCCTGCCTTTGGTACACTGCCAACACGCCCCCATGAAGTTTGGTCGTCCCCGTGATGGAAAGCAGTTGAAGATGCCCAAAATTGGCTTTCCATTATTCTGATTTGGGCAACCCTGAGAGAAGGACACCCATCTCCCGATTTGTGTCGGAAGATGGGCGTCCTTCTCTTTCGATTATGCCGCTGACTGGGACGCATGCTGGGAGTGGGAACTACCGCCGGGCTGCTATGGTAGCCTGGAAGTACTTCCTTTTTAGTAAGCGGTGAGCCCGCATTGGGATTACCACCACTTTGTAACAGGGGCCCTCAGCTAGGAGGCAACTTTTATACATAGGCTGATGACATCACTTTTCTCATTCCAATATTTTATAACTGGGATGATATATTATGTATTATTCAACAGTGCTTTGATAAGGTTGAATATTGGGTTAGTTCCCAATATTTGAAACTGAATTCTAGTATTCTAGCTGGGTCCCCCTACATTTACAGTGATAACATCATAATTCAAGGTAATCATTTCTTTTTTGAATCATCTCTCAGAGTTTTCATTTATCACTAAAGCAAATCAAGGCTGGATACAATAAAATTAAAATACATATGAAAAAACACCATAGTTAGATAGGATAGAACAGCATACACTCAAAGATTACACACAAAATAAAACATATGGTAAACAACAAAAGATAGAGAGAAAATATCTGCCAAAAGGCGGAGAACTCTAGACGCCCCACGGACAACAACAAGAAATAAAATAAAAGTGGGAGGACGACCAAGGATTCCAAAGACTTATTGCAGCATTCTATACAAGCATTGTGTCAGAGGAGACAACGAAGCACGTTCACCTTCACAACGGTCTTTCTAAAGACCTCCTTTTGTTGAGGATTTGTCTTCATCAAATAGTTCTCAAAGGCATTTGGCATTAAGACTCTTGATGCAGGCCTAACGGCCGAAACACAACATTGTGTCGAGTCTTTACACCTCAATAAACATCTTTATTTTTATATATCCTTTCAGTCTTTAGAATCCTTGGTCGTCCTCCCACTTTTAAACAACAAAAGATGTACAGTATCTCCTATACAGAGAACCCAACAGAAGTGGATATAAACTAGGTATTACTTGTTAGAAAAAGGACATTAAATTCTTGATTAAAAGAGTTTTGGGTGTTAGCTTAGACCTCAACCTTACTGTGGAGAAACATGTTAACCTTCTGATTAAAAAAAAGCTTTCTGTAAACTGAGACAACTTAGCCGTATTAGAAAGTATCTTTAATCAGTTTAGGATCACGGTTCAGGCAATTCAATTACTCCAAATATATTAGTGAGAGATCATTTTACTAGGCTGAAAAAGCAGTTACACGTGCCCAATGACCGTCAATTATGAGTTACCACCCGGCTACCACGTGGCCCGGGTGGTAATTTCATTTTTGATGTGTGTCCAATATGCGCATCAGAAAATATTTTTATTTTCTGGCGCAAGTGGTAATCAGCATTTTGACGCATATTGACTGCTACCTCCCGTTAATGCATGAGATTTTATCGCTAAGTCAATGGCTGACAATAAGGTCTCAGACCCAAAATGGACATGCGACAATTTTCATTTTGTCGCACATCCATTTTTGGCCCCAAAAAAGGCATTTTTTATTTTCAGTACAACTTAGTAAAAGGACCCCTGAACTTTCTATTTACTGGATGCTTTGAAAAATTACTAAAACATTTACAAACAGCTACAAGATTCATTTCTGAAGCTAAAATGTTTGACTAAGACCTTCATTAATTAACTTGCTTTGGATTCCAGTACAGACTTGTATTATTTTTAAGTTACGTACCCTGGTATACAGAATTATCTATGGTCAAGCCCCAGGTTATATGAGCCACATTTTCTGTTAATAGGTGTTTGTGCAACAATGAGCAATTGATTTTGCATTTTCCATTTGCAATAGGTATGAAACATAAAAAGATATTTACTTCCATCTTTATCTATCAAGCTACTTTAATGTGGAATTCATTACCTTTATATGCTAGATTGCAAAACTAATTATGTTCATTTCTGCAAACTATTGAAAACAATCTTGTTCTCAAAATTTCTAAACAAGTAATTTAATTTATATTGTTATCTATTCTGTGTAATTCCTAGTAATGGCTACCTTCTTTAATTGTAATCTGCACTGAACCATTTTTTGGGGGGAGGGGTAATTGCAGAATAAAAGTGTTTATATTATATTGTATTGTATAACTCTTTCAATAAAACATAATGGAATATGAACACTGCTGACTGAAATTAGAGGACACCTATGACAGTGGCATGACAGTGGCATGTTGTTTAAAAACATGTGTGCTTGCTACCCTGCTCTGTCTCTTTTCTGGAAGTATAAGCTCGTGTCTAAGCACAGTTGGTACTGGTAGATGATCTAGATGGGGACCTGATGTGGGCCTACCTATGTGTTTCTTTGGCATATAGGGGGCCATGTTAGTCACTCTTTCATATGGGCAATGTCCTTATGCTGTGTGCTATTTGTCATGATCCCTGAGGACTGCACTTCACAAAATATGCTTAGTGTTCAGACATGGGGTGTTGAGATCTGTGGGCATGCCACTCTTTTGTTGAAACTATGAAAGCTGTTGTCTGTAAACACTCAGGGATCAATATTCAATGGGGTTTAAGAGGACAGGAGAAGCTTGCTTTTGTGGGTTTATTTTGCACTAGGACCTTTGGGTTAAATGTGCATTTACTGCATGTTAATTTCTTGCATTAAGTTATAGTTACTGCAAAATTTAACACACTTTAGTAAAATGACCCCTACGCGTTACTAGACCTTTAAGTATTGTATAACCTTGGTTACCTTACAGGCTTTGCTATTCTCGACCAGCATTGTGATTTTTGTGATTTGTCTGTTGCTCTTTAGACCATCACATGCCCTGACTGCCCTTCCCCTGCTCTATATTTTTCTGGTATGCCAGTGGACTTCCGGAGCTTCTCTAGTCATGTGTCTGGCTTAATTGAAAAAGAAAAAAACATAGCAATCATCTCCAGCAAATATGCCTCTATTCTAAGACCACCCCTAGCCAGTGGCGTACCTAGGGTAGTTGACACCCGGGGCCGGTCATTTTTTAACACCCCCCCCCCCCCCAAATCCAGTACTAGGCATGCCGAGAATACAAAACACTCAGGACCTATAGAGCAATTCTACCATACCATAAGCAGTCATTTCTACGAGTCACACAAGGAAAAGGAAAGCATCTTAAACACTACAGTGAGCACTAGAACATCAATTCACCTATTGTAAAGCGAAACCAGACAGAATAGTACAGATCGTTTATCCTGCACAGTCAATGCCAACTGAAAGCTATGTCTTTTTCACAAACACAGATACACCCTAATCCACTATAGAATAAGTAATCATAAACTTTCTATTTAGACAAAAATTAAACTGAACCCCCAATGCCAGACTCTGCATACAATGCAACACCACAGAAACAGAAACTGTCCCCTAGTACTGTGCAAAATATAAAGACAGCAGATGTAAATTTGAAAAAAACTAACAAGTACCAATCACCACTTTACAAATTAACAAATAGAAATAAAACAAATATAGAAAGTAAAATAATACCATTTTATTGGACTAATACACTTAGCTTTCAGAGGCCAAAACCTCCGTCCTTGGGTCAGTACAGTATAGTGCTGTTACAGTATCCTATCCTGACCTGAGGAAGGGGGTTTTGTTCTCCGAAAGTTAGTCAAAATGTATTAAAATTAGTCCAATAAAAAGATTACCTTATTTACATGTTCTATTATAAACATTTAACACATCTACAATACTTTATCCTAAAGCAAAAAAAATAAAAAAATATATTTTATTTACAGTTTGTTGTCTCTGGTTTCTGCTTTCCTCATCTTCTTTTCACCGTCTTCCTTCCATCCAGCATCTGTCTTCACTCTCTCTCTCTGCCATCCAGTGTCTGCCCTCTCTGCCTTCCCTTCCATCCACTGCCTGCCCTTTCTCTCTGCCCCTTCAATCCACCATTTGCCCTCCCTCTCCCATCCATCCAGAGTCTGCCCTCCCTCTCGCTCCCCCTTCCATCTAGGATCTGTCCCCTCTCTCTCTCTCTGCCCCTTTTTTCAGCCCCCAGTTCCAGCCCCCTTCTCCCCTCTGAACACCCCCACCCCAGTCCCCTTCTCCCCTCCCCTTCTCCTGTCTGAGACCCCCACCACAGTCCCCTTCTCCCCTCCCCTGTCTGAGACCCCCACCCCAGTCCCCTTCTCTCCTCTGAACACCCCCACCCCAGTCCCCTTCTCCCCTCCCCTTCTCCCCTCTGAGATCCCCACCCCAGTCCCCTTCTCCCCTCTGAGATCCCCACCCCAGTCCCCTTCTCCCCTCCCCCTCCCCTGTCTGAGATCCCCACCCCAGTCCCCTTCTCCCCTCTGAACACCCCCACCCCAGTCCCCTTCTCCCCTCCCCCCATCTGAGACCCCCACCCGTCCCCTTCTCCCCACCCCTTTCCCCCTCTGAACACCCCCACCCCAGTCCCCTTCTCCCCTCCCCTTCTCCCCTCTGAGATCCCCACCCCAGTCCCCTTCTCCCCTCCCCTGTCTGAGACCCCCACCCCAGTCCCCTTCTCCCCTCTGAACACCCCCACCCGAGTCCCTTTTGCCCCTCTCCTTCCCCACCTCAGTCCCGTTAAAACCGGTGAAGCAGCGTCGCAGGCAGCGCCTCGTGTCCTGCTTGTTAAAAAAAAATCAAATCTCCTTCCTTCTCCTCGTCTTGACGTCGACTCGGGCCTTCCAATCAAAATTGATTGGAAGGGCCGAGTCGACGTCAAGACGTCAAGACGAGGAGAAGGAAGGAGATTTGATTTTTTTTTACAAGCAGGGCACGAGGCGCTGCCTGCAACGCTGCTTCGCCGGCTTTTTAAATGTGCGGCGCCGCGGGAACGGCCACGGGAGGCGGTGGGAGCAGAGCACCCCCCCACCCACTGGCACCCGGGGCGGACCGCCCCCACCGCCCCCCCCTTGGTACGCCACTGCCCCTAGCAACAGCTGGGGCTGAAGCCATACCTTGCTCCCTTATTCCTTCTGGAAGATTGCTCTATAGGAACTTTGTTCCCATGGTAGCAGGGGTGATCTTTACTCAGTCCTATTCCAGTATCACCATTTTGCAAAACAGTGCCACTTGATCCATAGCCATACGTCAAAGTCTGTACTTCAATTCTATTCAAATTCATTGCCTAGACTAAGTGTGAAGCTTGCTCGGAAGGTTATTTTTTAAATTTTTTCTAACCAAATGGAAGTTGGATAGAAATATATTAAAGGTTCAAGAAATGTTTGCTCATCTGTCTTTCTGTCTGTCTGGGGACAAAATAACTTACGAAAATGTAACAGAGTGGAATAAAACCTGGCATGTAAGAAAAAAAAAAAAAAACACCTTGCAGCTGGTTCACCTACAACTGCCTTCACAACCCCCAAAATACCTACATATAACTACCCCACCTCTCCACAAACTGCCCAAATACAAAAACTACCCCACCCCACTTCCCACAAACTGTCCCATCATAAACAGCTACCTCCCACAACTGATCAATCACCTCACTATCTGCCGCAACCCAAAAGCTACGCCTTGCTACTGCCCACCACCTCTCACATTGCCCCTACCCCCAAAAAACTATTCCATAGTCATCTTGCCCAACATACATATACACAGAAGCATAGGAAAGAATTTCATGAGTCAGTTTTGCATGTTTTCTTCACTTATTAATAACACAGGGCTGAAAGTCTTTCAGGAGGTCCACTTGCCCATCAAGGAGTAGAAGTGCTCAGGGGTAGGGAGCTGCAATAAAGACTGTGGTGTTTTTAAGGTTTTGAGAAAAACCACACGGAGTGTGGAGGTGCACTTGATCCCCACAGGACAAAAAAGTGAAAACAAAAAAAGGAGTGGGGAAAATAGGCTCTATTCAAACAATGGGGCAGACGTATAAATTAGTTAAAACAATGATTTTTATTGTGAATAGGTGACTCAACACAGCCGTGATATTCCCAGCAGTGGTTCTCAGCACAGTCTGTAGCCAGTCGGGGCTTCAGAGTATTCACAATGCATTGAAGTTTATCTCATGCATATTCAAAAATTGCAAATATTCAGATCACTTAACTGGCTGGAGGTCTTTCAGGACAGATTTTGGAATCACCATTTTAAATCACTGGCTACACATTTATTTTAATATGCAAATAAAGAAAAAATGAAAAAGAAATTATGAACAAAATGAAGATCTAGGCAATCCTGAATTATCCATAATTGAATAAATATATGAGATAGTTTTGTTAAATGTCACTGAAAAATTATGGTTGGTTTCCTATTACAGAATACAGGATGCAATGCTATAACTTAATTTTGACCCTTCAGTTATAAATGTAGCTGCTATTACATACATCTTCTAGAACAAATTAAAAAGTAATAATGTATCTCATTCTGAAGTGAAAAATATGCCTTGTATTTGGCCCTTCTAGACTGACACTACAGCAATAATAGTTTATGTGTTTGTCTTGACTCGATTGGATTAGCTTAACTCAGTTTTGATGGATCTCCCTCAAGGCTCAATTCAGAAACTGCAGTGGAATCAAACTACAGCTGCAAGAGACCTTTGTCAGATAATAAATTTGATCATTTTGTATCACCATAGCTTTATGAGAATTTTAATTTGCTTTTGTATTGATTTTAAAGGTCTAATGCTCTTTCTACTGTACCTGTTGGATAGGTTTAAAATTGTTCATAGCACTCATTTCTTTATTACTGCTTCATCTCTCTTGTTCAGTTAAAAGACTTCAGTTTAACCATGCATGAAATGTGGTTTGCAATCATTTTTTGTTACATTTTATATTTATAAATTATCACAACAGCACAGAAGCATCCACTTTCTACAGAAAAAAAGGGAGAGAAAATAAATATAACACGCTTTTCAAATAAGAAAATGAGGAATAGGCAAGACAAAAAATATAAAAAATCTATCCCTCTCCGCATTAGCCAAATTATGGGGGTATTTTACTAAGCGCGGTAGTGTTTTTAGCTCATGGTAGAAATCAGATAGCGGTAAATGCCAAGATACCATTTATCTATATATACATGCCTAGATATCTACGCTGAAATCCAAGCATATTCTATAACAACTAGTAAAAAAGGCCCATTTCTGACACAAATGAAACGGGTGTTAGCAAGGTTTTCTTCGGAGTGTGTATGTTTGAGAGAGTGTGTGTGAGAGTGACTGTGAGAGAGAGAGAGAGAGAGAGTGTGAATGTGCGAGTGTGTGTGTGTGTGTGTGTGTGTGTGTGTGTGACAGAGAGTGAGACTGGGTGCGAGTGTGTTTATGAGAGAGAGAGTGTGTGTGTGAGCATGAGAGTGTGTGCCAGGGCTCCCCCTCCCTCCCAGTTCCAGGGTCATCTGGTCAGTTCGGGCACCTTTTCGAGGCTTGGTCGTGAACAAAAAGGGACCAAGTAAAGTTGGCCAAATGCTCGTCAGGGACGCCCTTCTTTTTTCCATTATCGGCCAAGGATGCCCATCTGTTAACCATGCTCCCGTTCCGCCTTTGGTACACTACCAACATACCCCCTTAAACTTTGGCCGTCCCTGCGAAGGAAAGCAGTTGAGGACGGCCAAAATTGGCTTTCGATTATGCCGATTTGGGCGCCCTTAGAAGAAGGACGCCCATCTCCCGATTTGTGGTGGAAGATGGGCGCCCTTCTCCTTCGAAAATAAGCTGGTTAGTAAACAGGGGAGTCAGTTTTTTATTTATATCAATTTTTGAAATTATATATTTTATTCAAAAGCATTTTTTTGTTTGTTACCAGTATGGCTATTCTAATTCCAGTATTTGCTATTCTAATTCCATTTTTTTGTCATTTTATGAGTTTGCTTTTTGTAGAATTATTTATATGTTTTACGTATATTTTTTATATGTTTTAATAGATATCGTGGTCAAGTCAGGTTTAGTTTTAGGCAAATAGTGCCATTTTTTTCACCATACTAGAGTCCTGTGAGGGTTTTCTGTTCTGGTTTCCTGGTGTCTTCTCACCAGATTGTACTCTATACCATTGCTTAGGTTTTATTGGTCCTTGTTTTTTCAATGTGATAGTGATTAGTCATACTAACAACTACAATGTGTTCAAACTAGCCAGCTCAATAGAAATCTATGCTAGCTGCTTAATGCTGATGGGGGAAGGGTTGTGGACATAATGTGGTTGGCAATAGGGTATTGAAACCAATGACAGCTAACACACAGATCGGTGCTACATGCTAGTTGTCACAATTGCTGATTGTGCAGCCACTCTGGTTCAAATCCCACAGCTGCTCCTTGTGATCTTGGGCCTCGGGTACAAAATTAGATTGTGAGCCTTCCTGGGACAGAGAAATATCCAATGTATCTGAATGTAACTCACCTTGAGCTACTACTGAAAAAGGTGTGAGCAAAATTCAAATAAATAAATAAATAAATAAATACTACTAACATCCCAATAGTAGATGGTGTTAAGTGCATCTCTCTAACACAGTCACTGCCCTCAGTTTAAAAAAATATAAGTGCTGCAGTGGTGGTTCAGTCTCTTCCTAATTCCTCCAACACTTAATTTCCTCTAATCTCCTTGAGTGGACCCTCCTCCAATTCCCCCAAGCATGAATTCCACCTCTGATCCCCCAACAGAACTTCCCTAAATACCCCTCTGGCAAAGGTCACTCCAATAATGTACCCTGTCCCTCCTCTTCCACTTCTGACCTCCAAGGATATACCGAGGGGTTTCTTCATAATCTATAGCCTGCCTTGGTGGAATTATGTGGGATATAAATGTTCACAATAAATAAATAAATAAATTAGATGTTCAACTTTGGGTGTGAGGATTTATGTCAGCTGAAAGCTGGGGTAAATTTTGGTGCACAAGTTGGATGCAGATCTCTACTATTCTGTAACATTTCACGTATTTTTTTGTGAATGCCCCAACCTGCCCATGCCCCTCCCATGACCATGTCCCCTTTTGAGTTAGTGTGCAATCCAATTTATGCACCCATTGTTCCAGAATAGTGCACATCCAGATTGGTACCCAAATCATAATTAGTGCCATTTAAGTGATTTTTAACTGTAATAATTAATCATTGGAGCCTATTAACTAATAACTGAAGGTGCCAATCTGGTACCTATGCCCAATTTTGGGCACCCAAGTTTGGGCAACCTTTATTGAATTCAGGGGTAAGTGTCTGCCCTGTGCCATAGACACCAACTGGGGGGAGACGTGCTGTGCATGCTCCAGCAACCCCAATATTTGGACATGATCAATCTAAAACTCCTCACCTGCTAAGCTGATATTATAAACCTGATTTCAACCTGAGCAAACCCTACTTCGTCAAGGAAATGCCTCTGCTGGCAGCATTGCTGTTTTCAGTTCTGATCTGATTTGGTTTTGGATCACATTTGTCATCATGTTGGGGCTAACATAGCAGGCAGCCATTAAAGCACTTTCAAAATGTGTGGCTTGGAACAACGTCAAAATGGTGACAATAGATATTGAAAGTGTGGTTTTTATTTTTTATTTTTTGCTGTACTGGCAGGCAGCATTTCTTCTCCTAATCAAATCGAGGAAGAGACCAGAGCACAAAAAAAAAGAGTCTGTCCCCTGAACTAAGAGAGGCTCCCAAAATAAGGCTGGAGGGAACTATTCCCCTGAGCAGGTCTGCCTGAAGAGAATAAGGGCACCTACACAGTTAGTGCTCGCTAATGGTTAGCCCACGCTAGAAGCACTAACGCACCCCTAGCACGGCTTAGTAAATGGGGCCCTAAGTGTTTGTCCATAAGGCCTACCTTAGAGCCCAATGAAGACTGTACAGATTGATTCTTGTTCCTTCCTTTCCTCATCCCCCTCATTGCACCTCAGTGACAAAAGAATAAACAAAATATTTGAGCTGGCAAGTCAAACAAAGTTCTGGGCTCCAGGCTTCTTCTGGGTTCCTCCTTTTGGGCCATGTCCTTGCAGCCGCGCACCACAGGAGTGGCACACTTATGTGTGTCTTCAGCTGGCCCCAAAGATGACATTATTGGGGCTGACCAACTCTGCCTCTCTTTCAGGGACTCCAACTCACAGGTACAGCTGTTGTTTCTTTCTCCCCAGTTAACCATATTTTTATAACTGGTGTGTGTAGCCTATTGGATACTAGATTAAATATGAACTTGCTTTTGGGAATTTTTGACTTTGTATACTTCTATTGTACATTTTTTTGCCTGCTGATGAGAGATAAAAGTTACACTGGAAAACCTGCTCCTTCTAAATGATGGAGGGACTAGGAGTAATGGGATGATGGTGCTTTACAAAGGGACTCAGTAGTCTTGCATTCACTATCCATCTGTTTGATACGTAGCACAATTTTTCTCAGAGATGGCCAGGGGAATAATGATATCACTAGGACCACACTCTGGTTTTTAATTTTACTGTTGACCAAACACAGCCATGTTTTGACACGTGGTTGTGTCAGGGGTCCTTGTTTTTCTATGTGAATAAACACAATGGGGCCGATATACATCCGGCGGCGAGTCATTCGGTTAAAGTCCACTGCTGGTACTGAAACTGGAATTCAATGCCACACCATATTCGGTGATCGGCAATGAATACTCTGTTTCATTTTTGGCCACCAGAACTTAACTGGTTAAGCTGATATTCAGCATTAAGTTCCTATTGGTTAAAGATAGGACTGCTATTTATTAAACCCAGCACTGAATATCAGCACTAGCCATCTATATCTAATTTTTCTCATAACTCACACTAACATTATCAGCTTTTGTCTCACCTAGAATGTAAACCACACTGAACCCTGGAAAGGGAATATTAGCAGTATACAATAATTGATTTGATATCACGTGATATAGCTGGTTAGCTGTTATGCGTTAACCGTGAATATTCAGCGGAGATAACCGATTATCTCTTCACCACATTGAACTCTCTCCTCAAGGTGCCCCCTCCCCCAACTCCCCCTTCATTATCTCCTCAGACCCTTGCTGAATTCTTTCACAACAAGGTTCAAAAGATAAACCTTGTTATCTCTACCTCACCACCTCTCCCTCCACTGGTCCGTTCCCCTCTCTCTCCTTCCCTTTCCTCCTTTCCTGAAGTTACTATTGAGGAAACTACACTTCTCCTTTCTTCCTCAAAATGTACCACCTATTCCTCTGATCCCATTCCCACCCACCTTCTTAATGCCATCTCTCCTGCTCTTATTCCTTTTATCTGTCACATTCTCAACCTCTCACTTTCCACTGCGACTGTCCCTGCTGCCTTTAAACAAACTGTGGTCACACCTCTCCTTAAGAAGCCTTCACTTGACCCTACTTGTCCCTCTAATTACCGACCCATCTCCCTCCTTCTACTACTACTACTATTTAGCATTTCTATAGCGCTACAAGGCATACGCAGCGCTGCACAAACATAGAAGAAAGACAGTCCCTGCTCAAAGAGCTTACAATCTAATAGTCAAAAAATAAAGTAAGCAAATCAAATCAATTATTGTGTACAGGAAGGAGGAGGGTAGGTGGAGGCGAGTGGTTACAAGTGGTTACGAGTCAAAAGCAATGTTAAAGAGGTGGGCTTTCAGTCTAGATTTAAAGGTGGCCAAGGAAGGGGCAAGACATAGGGGCTCAGGAAGTTTATTCCAGGCGTAGGGTGCAGCGAGACAGAAGGCGCGAAGTCTGGAGTTGGCAGTAGTGGAGAAGGGAACAGGTAAGAAGGATTTATCCATGGAGCGGAGTGCATGGGAAGGGGTGTAGGGAAGGACGAGTGTGGAGAGATACTGGGGAGCAGCAGAGTGAGTACATTTATAGGTTAGTAGAAGAAGTTTGAACAGGATGCGAAAACGGATAGGGAGCCAGTGAAGCGACTTGAGGAGAGGGGTAGTATGAGTAAAGCGACCCTGGCGGAAGACGAGACGGGCAGCAGAGTTTTGAACCGATTGGAGAGGGGAGAGGTGACTAAGTGGGAGGCCAGCAAGAAGCAGATTGCAGTAGTCTAAACGAGAGGTGACAAGGGTGTGGATGAGGGTTTTGGTAGAGTGCTCGGAAAAAAAGGGGCGGATTTTATGGATGTTGTAAAGAAAGAAACGACAGGTCTTGGCGGTCTGCTGGATGTGAGCAGAGAAGGAGAGAGAAGAGTCAAAGATGACCCCAAGGTTTCGAGCCGAGGAGACAGGGAGAATGAGAGAGCCATCAACAGAAATAGAAAACGGGGGGAGTGGGGAGGTGGGTTTGGGGGGAAAAATGAGAAGTTCAGTTTTGGTCATGTTTAATTTCAGGTGGCGTTGAGACATCCAGATAGCAATGTCAGACAAGCACGCTGAAACTTTGGTTTGGATGCAAGGTGAGATATTAGGGGTAGAAAGGTAGATTTGGGAGTCATCAGCATAGAGATGATAGGAAAAGCCATGGGATGAGATTAATGAACCAAGGGAAGAAGTGTAGATAGAAAAGAGGAGGGGACCAAGAACAGAACCCTGAGGTACGCCGACAGGCAGAGGGATAGAAGTAGAAGAGGATCCACCAGAGTGAACACTAAAGGTGCGGAGGGAGAGGTAGGAAGAGAACCAGGAAAGGACAGAGCCCTGGAATCCAAGTGAGGACAGGATATCAAGGAGTATGCTGTGATCCCGTGCACTCCGCTCCATGGATAAATCCTTCTTATCTGTTCCCTTCTCCACTACTGCCAACTCCAGACTTCGCGCCTTCTGTCTCGCTGCACCCTACGCCTGGAATAAACTTCCTGAGCCCCTACGTCTTGCCCCATCCTTAGCCACCTTTAAATCTAGACTGAAAGCCCACCTCTTTAACATTGCTTTTGACTCGTAACCACTTGTATCCACTCGCCTCCACCTACCCTCCTCTCTTCCTTCCCGTTCACATTAATTGATTTGATTTGCTTACTTTATTTATTTTTTGTCTATTAGATTGTAAGCTCTTTGAGCAGGGACTGTCTTTCTTCTATGTTTGTGCAGCGCTGCGTACGCCTTGTAGCGCTATAGAAATGCTAAATAGTAGTAGTAGTAGTAATAGTAATCTCTTGCTGAATATTTGAAGTTAGCCGGTTAAATGCTATTTAAGCAGCCAACAGCCATTGCTACCCAGTTAAATAGTACTGAATATCGGGAGGAATGTGTTCACACACCTTAGTTTCTACAAGCTTTCTTGCTTTACTTTTGTATACCACAAATGAGTGAATTTGTGAAGACTTCTGTTGCAATGTCCTTTTGAATGGTAGAGCAGTATTTTGTTGTATCACCTGATTATATGAGAGGCTAAGGTTTGTGAACACATTCTGGTCAATATTAAAAAAAAATTAACTAGCCAGAAATGGCTGCTGACCAATTAACTTGCTTGTTTTGGGTACTCCACTAATTTTCATAGTCACTTAACCAGTAATTGCTGCTGAACATTCGCAGTTAGTGTTTAACCTGCTTATTTTCGAACAAGAAGGCCGGCCATCTTCCGACACAAATCGGGAGATGGCTGGCCATCCCCTAAACCTGGCCAAATCGGTATAATCGAAAGCTGATTTGGGCCGGCTTCAACTGCTTTCCATCGCAGGGCCAGCCAAAGTTCAAGGGGGCGTGTCGGCAGGGTACCGGAGGCAGGACGGGGGCTTGGTTGTGAGATGGCCGGCTTCGGCCGATAATGGGAAAAAGAAGCCCAGCTCTGACGAGCACTTGACCGGCTTTACTTGGTCCATTTATTTTTAGGACCAAGCCTCAAAAAAGTGCCCCAACTGACCAGATGACCACCAGAGGGAATCGCGGATCACCTCCCCTTACTCCTCCAGTGGTCACCAACCCCCTCCCACCAAAAAAAAACATTTTTAAACATTTTTGTGCCAGCCTCTATTCCGGCCTCAAAGGTCATACCCAGCCCCATGACAGCAGTATGCAGGTCCCTGGAGCAGTTTTTAGTGGGTACTGCAGTGCACTTCAGGCAGGCAGACCCAGGCCCATCCCCCCTACCTGTTACACTTTGGTGGTAAATGTGAGCCCTCCAAAATCCACCTAAAACCCACTGTACCCACATGTAGGTGCCCCCCTTCACCCATAAGGGCTATGATAGTGTTGTACAGTTGTGGGTAGTGGGTTTGGGGGGGGGGCTCATCACCCAAGGTAAGGGAACTATGCACCTGGGAGCAATTTGTGAAGTCCACTGCAGTGCCCCCTAGGTTGCCCGGTTGGTGTCTTAGCATGTGAGGGGGACCAGTGCACTATAAATGCTGGCTCCTCCCACGACCAAATGGCTTGGATTTGGCCGGGTTTGAGGTGGCCAGCATTAGTTTCCATTATCGGGTGAAACCAATGGCGGCAATCTCTAACGTCAGCCATCTCTAACACCGGCCCAATTGTTGAGATTTGGCCGGCCCCGACCGTATTATCAAAACGAAAGATGGCCGGCCATCTTGTTTCAATAATACAGTCGGGTATGCCGCTTTACGGGACCGGCCTTAGAGATGGCCACCCATATAGATGGCCGGCCCCGTTTGATTATGCCCCTCTTAGTGAAAACTAGGTATCCGCGGCTGAGTAAGCACTTGACTAGTTAAGTGCCGATATTCAGGACTTAACTGGTAGGGGTAACCGCATAAAAGGGATCACATAAAACACAATCCTACGTTTATGCAGCATTAAATTCTGAATATTGCGTTAACCAGTTGTGTGTTAGCAGGCACTGCATAAACCAGATATTCAATGCCGAAGCTCGGACATGGCCTGGCATTGAATATCTGGAAATAATGCTGGCAGCAGTCAGCAAAACCCTCACCATCCCTGGCTGACTATTTACCCCATTATGGGGTTATTTTAATAAGCAGCGGTAAGCACTAACTACTTTGGTATGCAAAATGCACTACACCAAAATGCACTACAGTAGGGCAAACTCGGATGTCGGTATTTTGTGTCTACCTCTGGCAGCAACATGAAAGTTTACAATAGTAAGTGAAACTCTATGGCTGGAAAAAACAAAGTTAAGTTTCAGTCTGGCTCCAATTTAATGAGACTAACAAAGTCACTGAGGCAATATATTTTTTTCTAACGTTATCGCAAGAACTTTAGACAGATTTAACCTGTGCATTGACAGAGAATACACTTGTAAATCTTCTTCATTCCCTTTCCTGTGCTTTTTTTCTGGAGCATATAATACATTTTTTGCAATGGGAAGACATGCTTCACTTGACATTTTCAGTACATCCAAGCAATATCTCTGGAACATAAGGGATTTGCACACACAAGAAAAATTTGGTTAGTCACCCCCCCCCCCCCCCCCCCCCCCACACACACACACACACACCCTTCCACCAATGTTATGGTCTATGGTTTATTGAATTTGATAAACCACTCTTTCTTAGGACTCAGCAAATCAGTTTACAAAGGTTTAATTATATAAAATTCACAGGAAGGGAACTCCATTTTTGATAGGAAAGAAACAGTGAATATAATAGGAAAGTTTTAGTGCACTCCAAACTGAAGACATGTACTTCAGCAGATGAATTCAGACACAATAAAGGGTCCTTTTACTAAAGTGTTGTGTTTCCACTTCACACACCTTAACTGTGAATGCTAAGGTGTGTTATGTGCAGAGCCTAGAATATACTGGGCTCGCATAATAGGGGGGTCAATGAATCACTAGTCATCCCCAGGACCTCAATTGAGCTACTACTGAAAAGATGTGAGCAAAATCCAAATAAATAAACAAAAGTAAAATATTTCTTGGCCATGCTCACTGGGAAAATCAAAGGAAACCTAGGGAAAACAAAACAATTTTCTAGCACAAAAATGGCACGTGGTGGGATCCAAACTTATTGCTGGGCTCCTCTGGTAGCCCGTCGGTAGAGCTGAATCGCCACACAGCAAGCTGGCAGTAGGTCCACTGTATGTTTGTAAAAGGGCCCCTTAATTCTTTAAGGGGTCTTTTTACTAAGGTGCGCTGAAACATGGCTTGCAGTAGTGTAGGTGCTGGTTTTGGTTGTGCGCCGATCCATTTTTCAGCGTGCCTGTAAAAATGCCTTTTAACATTTTTGCCGAAAATGGACGTGAGGCAAAATCAAAATTGCCGCGCATTCATTTTGGGTCTGCGACCTTACCGCCAGCCATTGACCTAGAGATAAAGTCTCATGCGATAACCAGGCAGTAATGACCTATGCACTTCAAATCCCACTTGACACGTGTCCGCTACGCGTGTCCGAAAATAAAATTTATTTTTCAGCCACGCACACCAAAAATGAAATTACTGCAAGAGCCACACAGTATCTGGGCAGTAACTCCATTTTGGCATGTGTTGGGCACTCGTAGACGCTTACGTGGCTTAGTAAAAGGGCCCCTAAATGATGAACAACCAACCAACCAACCAATGTTAGTCTTTAAGCAGAGAAGTCACATGATCCTTTTACACTATACAGAATTTTAACTGCAGTTGTCTGTATGAATTGAGGTCACTGGATGGTCGCCGGGACAGATTAGCATAGAACAGATCACAATAATTTTACTGAGTTATTACAAAAGCATAAAACAAGATCGTTATAGAACTAGAGTCTAGAACAGAACATAATGCTTTAATTCTCTACAACTGAAAGATATGTTTCCTAGTGTATAGAGAAACCTGTGATTGCATTTTGAGCTGGCATACAGCTGAATCGAGAGTGAAGTCTTCAGTCTGCACAAAACCATAACAGACGTGCAAATATCAGAACAAGAAAGCAAAACATTAGCAACAGTAGTTTGGCTGCATAACTGATACAGAATCAAATGAAATGAAAGAATAGAAAAAATATACAGGTATGATGAAAAAATAATAGCATAACAAGGTATACTGTGATGTTTATCTGTGTAGTCATTGGTAGGAATCAGTGCATATGTGTGCTACAAAATAAACTGTGTGCTCCGTGATATTGGGCTATTGGGAGATCTATTTGGAATGGAGGCAAATATGATTTAAATGATCAAAACAGAGTAGCAAAATATGAGATGTGCCTGGAAAGAAATGTACTTTAATATTTTTCTGAACTTGAATAAACAGGTCAAAAATTGTTAGGGCTTCTTTAAGATCTTGTGTCTTGCTGGATTTATTGTACACTGCAATTCCATCTGCTTTCAGGAAGGAAAATCATTAAATAAATAGACATTGACTTTATTTTCCCTTGCAAGGAAAAAAAGAGAGCGAGAAAGAGCGAGCCAGAGAGAGATTGTTGTTGCCATTGCCTATTTAGGAAATGATTTGAAGTCACACTTCTGCACTAGCTGTTTTCTCCTTGAGTCTGGTTTGCCATCTTAGCTGTTTTCTGACTCAGATAATTGCTCAGGGTGGGAAGACTGTCGATTTGGTCTCTGCACTGTTGCACTAGATGTCAGAGAGCACTCACGTAGTTACTGCTGTGGATCTCCCATATGTTAAAGATCAGAACAAAAATAATACAATCTACAGGCTCCACAGAAAACGAGGCAGACAATTTGCAAAACATTGCAGCTGCAATCTTTTATCCTGCAGCTCTCTTCTACTGGATGTTTTTATTCTTGTTTTATAACAGGATCTTATAAATCATCTTTCTTTGGTATAAAGGCATCACAAAAAGAAGGATTTTTACAACAACAAGAAAAAAAAGTATAATAAAGCATAAGGGCCTTTGCCAGTGGTTTCCAAACCTGGTTTTGGAGGCACCCCAGCCAGTCAGAGGTTTTCATGATATCCACAATGAATATTCATGAGAGAAATTTGCATGCACAGCTACTTTGGTATGCAAATCTCTCTCATAAATATTCATTGTGGATATCAGGCGACCCTCAGGGGGAGGAATGCTGGCTTCGGCCTAACCCCTGGTAAGCCTTTCCTCAGCTAAGAGGTGCCCACCTCTACCACCGGCTGCCTTTCAGGTGCTGTGGAGGACTTGCAGCTCATCTGCATATCCTTACAGCCTTCTCCGGGGTGACACCCAGGTCCACCCCGATCCACTCAGGGCCTCCGCTCTAGGTGCCCAGCGCTCCCACCAGGTGCTGTGGAGGACTTGCAGCCCTTCTGCATTTCCTTACAGCTGTATCCGGGGTGACTCCCAGTGTTGCCAGGTGGGTGGTTTTCCGCGACCCGCCGCGGGAAATTTTTGCCCGCGGCGGGTTGTGGTTTTTTGGGCTTCTTTGTTGGTTCTTGGGCGGTTTTTTTGGCGGTTTTTTCGGCCGCGGGGGGCGGGGTAAGTGATGTTTTGGGCGGGGCCGATGATGTTCTGGGCGGGGCCGATGACGGGGGAGGTGGGGCTGATGACGGCAGGGGCGGGGTTGATGATGGCGGGGGTGGGGTTGATGACGGCGGGGGCGGGGGTGATGACGGCGGGGGCGTCGGGGGCGGGGTTTGAGTTTGGGCGGGTTTTGGGCTGGATTTAGGCTGTTTTGGGTGGGAAAAAAATTTTCCACCTGGCAACCTTGGTGACTCCAGTTCCACCCCGATCTTCCCAGGGCCTTCTCTCCAAGTGCACAGAGTTTCCAGGTGCTTTTTGGCTAGGATCAGGCGACCCTCAGGGGGAGGAATGCTGGCTTCGGCCTAACCCCTGGTAAGCCTTTCCTCAGCTGAGAGGTGCCCACCTCTACCACCGGCTGCCTTTCAGGTGCTGTGGAGGACTTGCAGCTCATCTGCATATCCTTACAGCCTTCTCCGGGGTGACACCCAGGTCCACCCCGATCCACTCAGGGCCTCCGCTCTAGGTGCCCAGCGCCTAACGGCGCGCGGGGCATTTGTCTCTTTATATCTAATCTTTTTCCAGTTGCTAAAGTACCTTAATCGTTTATGGCCCCTATTCACATTCTCTTCCTAGCTCTGTCCCTTCCTAATCTTTTCCCTCACCCCCTACCTCTCTCCGCTACAGGAACTCACTTCCCATCCATTGACTTCATTACCTCACCTTCTCTCCTACCCTCTTCCTCCCTCTTGGCTTTTAATCTCCGTCTCTTTCTTCCTTCCATTTTGCCTTCCCCATTCCACCTAAATACCTCTCGCCTTCGACGCCTTCGTGGCCACACCTCTCCTACTCTCCTCCGCTCTCTTTTACTCCTTCTCTTACTCTCAGCTGGTGACATCAATCCCAATCCTGGCCCTCCTCACCAACTATTATCCAAACTCTACAGATCTCACTGTGACCTCTCTAACCTCATCTCTATTCCTCTACTCCCCTCCTCTTCTCTGCCCTTCTCTTGCGCCCTATGGAATGCCCGCTCTATCTGTAACAAACTCCCCTATATCCAGGACCTCTTTATCTCGCGTCACCTCCATCTGCTCGCCATAACAGAAACCTGGCTCTGCCCTGATGACTCTGCTTCAGTCGCAGCCCTGTGCCATGGCGGTTATCTATTTTCACATACTCCTCGCCCTGCTGGCCGTGGGGGCAGTGTTGGACTACTTCTCTCTCCCTCCTCCAGATTTCAACCCCTTCTTCCACCTCAATCTCACTGTTTTTCCTCCTTTGAAGTCCACTCTATCCGCCTTTTCTCTCCTCTGCCTCTTCGAATAGCGGTCATTTATCGTCCCCCTGATAAGTCCCTTTCATCCTTTCTCAGTGACTTTGACGCCTGGCTTGCCTTCTTCCATGATCCTTCCTCCCCCTCTCTCATCCTTGGTGACTTTAATATTCCTGCTAATGATCCTTCCAACTCTTATATTTCCAAGTTACTCGCTTTAACGTCGTCCTTTAATCTCCAACTCTGCTCCACCTCCCCCACTCATCAAAATGGTCACTGTCTTGATCTCATCTTCTCCTCCAACTGTTCACCTTCTAGTTTCCTTGCCTCTGATCATCCCTCCTCTGATCACCATCTTATAACTTTCACACTTAAATCTCCTCCCTCCCAGTCCCGTCCTATCCTATCTAATTTATCTAGGAATCTTCTCGATATTGACCCTTTATCTCTATCCTCCCATGTTTCAAACCTCCTCTCTACTGTGGCACCATCCACGTCTGTCAACGAGGCTGTTTCTTCTTACAACAATACTCTATCCTCTGCCTTAGACACTCTTGCACCTTTGATGACCCGCCCTGTAAGGCGTACAAAACCCCAACCTTGGCTGACTTCTAATATCCGCTACCTACGTTCCTGTACCCGCTCCGCAGAACGCCTCTGGCGGAAATCTCGGGCCCTTGCTGATTTCTTACACTTTAAGTTCATGCTGACCTCCTTCCATTCTGCTCTTTTACGTGCCAAACAGGATTATTATATCCAACTGACCAACTCTCTTGGCTCTAATCCTCGACTTCTCTTCACCACATTGAACTCTCTCCTCAAGGTGCCCCCTCCCCCAACTCCCCCTTCATTATCTCCTCAGACCCTTGCTGAATTCTTTCACAACAAGGTTCAAAAGATAAACCTTGCTTTCTCTACCTCACCAGCTCTCCCTCCACTAGTCCGTTCCCCTCTCTCTCCTTCCCCTCATTCCCTTTCCTCCTTTCCTGAAGTTACTATTGAGGAAACTACACTTCTCCTTTCTTCCTCAAAATGTACCACCTGTTCCTCTGATCCCATTCCCACCCACCTTCTTAATGCCATCTCTCCTACTCTTATTCCTTTTATCTGTCACATTCTCAACCTCTCACTTTCCACTGCGACTGTCCCTGCTGCCTTTAAACATGCTGTGGTCACACCTCTCCTTAAGAAGCCTTCACTTGACCCTATTTGTCCCTCTAATTACCGACCCATCTCCCTCCTTCCTTTTCTCTCCAAATTACTTGAGCGTGCTGTTCACCGCCGCTGCCTTGATTTCCTCTCCTCACATGCTATTCTTGACCCATTACAATCTGGTTTTCGCCCTCTCCACTCAACCGAAACTGCGCTTACTAAAGTCTCCAATGACCTATTACTGGCTAAATCCAGAGGTCAATATTCCATCCTCATTCTTCTTGATCTTTCCGCTGCTTTTGACACTGTCGATCACAGCATACTTCTCGATACCCTGTCCTCACTTGGATTCCAGGGCTCTGTCCTTTCCAGGTTCTCTTCCTACCTCTCCCCGCACCTTAATCGTTTATGGCCCCTATTCACATTCTCTTCCTAGCTCTGTCCCGACTGGAGAGGGGAGAGGTGACTAAGTGGGAGGCCAGCAAGAAGCAGATTGCAGTAGTCTAAACGAGAGGTGACAAGGGTGTGGATGAGGGTTTTGGTAGAATGCTCGGAAAGAAAGGGGCGGATTTTACGGATGTTGTAAAGAAAGAAACGACAGGTCTTGGCGATCTGCTGGATATGAACAGAGAAGGAGAGAGAAGAGTCAAAGATGACCCCAAGGTTTCGAGCTGAGGAGACAGGGAGAATGAGAGAGCCATCAACAGAAATAGAAAACGGGGGGAGCGGGGAGGTGGGTTTGGGGGGGAAAATGAGAAGCTCGGTTTTGGTCATATTTAATTTCAGGTGGCGTTGAGACATCCAGGCAGCAATGTCAGACAAGCACGCTGAAACTTTGGTTTGGATGCAAGGTGAGATATCAGGGGTAGAAAGGTAGATTTGGGAGTCATCAGCATAGAGATGGTAGGAAAAGCCATGGGATGAGATTAATGAACCAAGGGAAGAAGTGTAGATAGAAAAGAGGAGGGGACCAAGAACAGAACCCTGAGGTACGCCGACAGGCAGAGGGATAGAAGTAGAAGACGATCCACCAGAGTGAACACTAAAGGTGCAGAGGGAGAGGTAGGAAGAGAACCAGGAAAGGACAGAGCCCTGGAATCCAAGTGAGGACAGGGTATCGAGAAGTATGCTGTGATCGACAGTGTCAAAAGCAGCGGAAAGATCAAGAAGAATGAGGATGGAATATTGACCTCTGGATTTAGCCAGTAATAGGTCATTGGAGACTTTAGTAAGCGCAGTTTCGGTTGAGTGGAGAGGGCGAAAACCAGATTGTAATGGGTCTGGAATAGCACGTGAGGAGAGGAAATCAAGGCAGCGGCGGTGAACAGCACGCTCAAGTAATTTGGAGAGAAAAGGAAGGAGGGAGATGGGTCGGTAATTAGAGGGACAAGTAGGGTCAAGTGAAGGCTTCTTAAGGAGAGGTGTGACCACAGCATGTTTAAAGGCAGCAGGGACAGTCGCAGTGGAAAGTGAGAGGTTGAGAATGTGACAGATAAAAGGAATAAGAGTAGGAGAGATGGCATTAAGAAGGTGGGTGGGAATGGGATCAGAGGAACAGGTGGTACATTTTGAGGAAGAAAGGAGAAGTGTAGTTTCCTCAATAGTAACTCCAGGAAAGGAGGAAAGGGAATGAGGGGAAGGAGAGAGAGGGGAACGGACTAGTGGAGGGAGAGCTGGTGAAGTAGAGAAAGCAAGGTTTATCTTTTGAACCTTGTTGTGAAAGAATTCAGCAAGGGTCTGAGGAGATAATGAAGGGGGAGTTGGGGGAGGGGGCACCTTGAGGAGAGAGTTCAATGTGGTGAAGAGAAGTCGAGGATTAGAGCCAAGAGAGTTGGTCAGTTGGATATAATAATCCTGTTTGGCACGTAAAAGAGCAGATTGGAAGGAGGTCAGCATGAACTTAAAGTGTAAGAAATCAGCAAGGGCCCGAGATTTCCGCCAGAGGCGTTCGGCGGAGCGGGTACAGGAACGTAGGTAGTGGATATTAGAAGTCAGCCAAGGTTGGGGTTTTGTACGCCTTACAGGGCGGGTCATCAAAGGTGCAAGAGTGTCTAAGGCAGAGGATAGAGTATTGTTGTAAGAAGAAACAGCCTCGTTGACAGATGTGGATGGAGCCACAGTAGAGAGGAGGTTTGAAACATGGGAGGATAGAGATGAAGGGTCAATATCGAGAAGATTCCTAGATAAATTAGATAGGATAGGACGGGACTGGGAGGGAGGAGATTTAAGTGTGAAAGTTATAAGATGGTGATCAGAGGAGGGATGATCAGAGGCAAGGAAACTAGAAGGTGAACAGTTGGAGAAGATGAGATCAAGACAGTGACCATTTTGATGAGTGGGGGAGATGGAGCAGAGTTGGAGATTAAAGGACGACGTTAAAGCGAGTAACTTGGAAATATAAGAGTTGGAAGGATCATTAGCAGGAATATTAAAGTCACCAAGGATGAGAGAGGGGGAGGAAGGATCATGGAAGAAGGCAAGCCAGGCGTCAAAGTCACTGAGAAAGGATGAAAGGGACTTATCAGGGGGACGATAAATGACCGCTATTCGAAGAGGCAGAGGAGAGAAAAGGCGGATAGAGTGGACTTCAAAGGAGGAAAAACAGTGAGATTGGGGTGGAAGAACGGGTTGAAATCTGGAGGAGGGAGAGAGAAGTAGTCCAACACCGGCCCCACGGCCAGCAGGGCGAGGAGTATGTGAAAATAGATAACCGCCATGGCACAGGGCTGCGACTGAAGCAGAGTCATCAGGGCAGAGCCAGGTTTCTGTTATGGCGAGCAGATGGAGGTGACGCGAGATAAAGAGGTCCTGGATATAGGGGAGTTTGTTACAGATAGAGCGGGCATTCCATAGGGCGCAAGAGAAGGGCAGAGAAGAGGAGGGGAGTAGAGGAATAGAGATGAGGTTAGAGAGGTCACGGTGAGATCTGTAGAGTTTGGATAATAGTTGGTGAGGAGGGCCAGGATTGGGATTGATGTCACCAGCTGAGAGTAAGAGGAGGAGTAAAAGAGAGCGGAGGAGAGTAGGAGAGGTGTGGCCACGAAGGCGTCGAAGGCGAGAGGTATTTAGGTGGAATGGGGAAGGCAAAATGGAAGGAAGAAAGAGACGGAGATTAAAAGCCAAGAGGGAGGAAGAGGGTAGGAGAGAAGGTGAGGTGATGAAGTCAATGGTGATGAAGTCACTTACAGTATTCTGTAAGTTAATGCATAAGCAGTAGTCCATGGTTTCTTTTGTGTGATTGTTGTTTGTTCCTATGTTATAATGTAGTTTTGTTTTCTTTTAATTCTCGTTGTGATAGTTATATTTTCCGATGTTATAATGGGGTTCTTTTTTATCTTTATTTTAGCCTGTACACTGCCCTGCTCTGCTGGTCAGTTAGAGCAGTATAAGTACATAAGTACATAAGTATTACTATACTGGGACAGACCGAAGGTCCATCAAGCCCAGCATCCTGTTTCCAACAGTGGACAATTCAGGTCCCAAGTACCTGGCAAGATCCCAGAACAGTACAATACATTTTATGCTGCTTATTCTATAAATAAGCAGTGGGTTTTCCTCAAGTCCATTTTAATAATGGCTTATGGACTTTTTCTTTAGGAAGCCATCCAATCTTTTTAAACCCCGCTAAGCTAACTGCTTTTACAACATTCTCTGGCAACAAATTCCAGAGTTTAATTACATGTTCAGTGAAGAAATGATTAGTTTTTAATTTACTACTTTGTACCTTTATTGCATGCCCCTAATCCTAATATTTTTGGAAAGAGTAAACAAGCGATTCATGTCTACCCAGAAATAAATAAAATATATTTTTTTAAAATCCATGCATGTGCCCCCTTGCATTTATGTGCTATGACATTTACACACACCATTGAGAATAGCACTTAGGCATCCTGCTGGCAGGTTTGTAAGTAAGTGTACACTTACACATATAAATGCTAGTATTCTATACATTTAAACTCATAAGGGGCACATAAATAAGGGTTACCTAGGTTACAGAATTGTCCTTTAGGGCAAATTTGTTCATTTATTTAGTTTTTCATGTCAAGCAGGGACATTTTCATTTTATTATGATTTGATTTTTTTTTTTAATTTTGTGATAAATAGTGCATACTCTTTGGAAAGAGTATGCATTTTTTGCAAAAAAAAGTGCACATTCTTTCTGAAGTATGGTGAGGCTGCCACTAGAGGTCATGGTGAGAATTTTGAGAAAGGAGCCATAATGGGAAGGAGTGAGTGGGCATTGCTCCTGCCTATTGGACTCTGCTAGATCACCAAGGATAGAAATGTTAGGCCTTAGGGTTTGAGGCCTGGTTTAGGGATTACTGGTTTTAGAAGGGAGGCAGAGGTAAAGAGGCCAGTGGTAGGGAGGAGGGATTGGAATGGATGAGGAAACCTGCTTGTTCTTTCTTATTCAGGTGCTGGCTGAATATCAACCAGGACCCGCATTAGCTCCAGCTGCTTTCATATGCTGAATTATTCAATGCCAGTGCCTGGACATGGCCCAGCATTGAATATCCATAGCTAATTCTTCCCAAAGAGGTCAGCATTTAAACATAATCATTGACTACTGTGGGCTGAATATTAACCGTCAACAACATTAACAAATGTGAGCATGCCCAATTTTTAATATTATTGATGCTACCAGCTATCTCACCATAAGTACTGATTAAATCAGGGATGGGCACTCTAAGTCCTCAAGGACCACAACCCAGTCAGACTTTCAGGAATTCACCAATGAATATGCATGAGATCTATTTACATACAATGGAGACAGTGCATACAAATAGATCTCATGCATATTGTAAAGAGTATGTAGGACAGGCCCCAAAGCAACTCTGGGATAGGCCAGAATACCCCCGTTATAGGCCAGCATTCCCCAGAAAAAAACTAGAAATAAAGAACTACAACTCCCAGCATGCCCCAAGGGAGCCTGGGGATAAGAGAAACGATGTGCATTCCCAGGAGTCTCCAGAGGAGGGCCGCAGGGGAAGGAGTAAGGCTGATTCTCCAACCTGGTGGAAGAGGTGGTGGAACAGGTGGGTGGAGAAAGAAGAGACACCAAAGAGCTTTATTGAAAGAAAGGGTGAGCAGCTGGGAGAAGGGTGGGGCGAGGAGAATATGGATTGGGCTCCTGAGGAGAGAGAGGCAGAGAGTGAGCCTTGCCCTATGGAGTTGACTGAATCGGAGAACACCCTGGAAGAGCCGATGGACTTTTCAGCTCTGGCTCAGCGAAAGCCAAGGAAGTAGCGGGGCCAAGCCGGGTCAAGCAGGAGGAGGTCAGGTAGGAGTATGACTGACCAAGAGGGTGGGACCCTAGGCTTTGAGCCCGCGCAAAGCCATTACTGTGTGTTTTGAAAGCCTGGCTAAGCGGAGCTGTGTTGTGAAAGCTTGGCTAGAACTGAACTGTGTTTTGAAAGCCTAGCTGGACTGAGCTATGTTTTTGAAGCTTGGCTAAAATTGAACTGTGTTTTTGAAAGCCTAGCTGGACTGAGCTATGTTTTTGAGGCTTGGCTAAAATTGAACTGTGTTTTGAAAGCCTGGCTAAGCGGAGCTGTGTTGTGAAAGCTTGGCTAGAACTGAACTGTGTTTTGAAAGCCTGGCTAAACTGAGCTGTGTTTTGAAAGCTTGGCCAGAACTGATCGGTGTTCTGAAAGCCTGGCTAAACTGAGCAGTGGGGGTAAAGCCTGGCTAAAAGTGAACTGTGTTTTGGAAAACCCCGCTACACTGAACAGGGTATTTTTTTTCTTTTTTTTTTCTTTTATTTGCTGCTACTCTCCCTCAGGAGGGAGGGAGAGGCAGCAGCTGTGGAACCCTGGACTGGGAAACTAACCGGATTGAGAAAGGTGAATGATAACTGTGCTTTGTTTTGTGTTTTGGTGCCACAACTGAGGGAAGGAGGGAAGCCCTCCTAGGCAATAAAAAGCTTCAGTGTTCTGAGGAAAAAAGGAGCAGTATTGGAAGGTGTTCTTCAGGTTGTGGAGAGCTGCAACCGCTGAGGGAAGAGGATCCACTTTACAATTGGTGGCAGTGGTGGGATCCCTTCTCGGACCTGTCGCTCGAGGAGGCCAAGACCAGCAGGACAGAAAAGCCCGACTGAGGGGCCAACGCTGAGAAAGGCGCAGACCCGTCTGGGGTTCCGGTAAGCGGGGCCTAGATTGGGGGAAATAAAGGGATCCTAGTAAAAGGGGAAACATAAGTAGTGAAACCGCACTTGGAGGTGTCCTCTGTTTTTTTCCCCCACCAGGAGTCGCTGTTCCGGAGCAAGGATGGACCCCAAGGAGATCTTCGCTTGGATGACGATGCAGTTCCAGAAACAGCAAGAACTGACGGGGAAGATGGTGGAAGACTCCTTGACGGCGGCACGAGAGCAGCAACAACCGGTGCTGAATATGCTCCAGGACTTTTTTCAGCGAGGGATCGAGGCTCCCAGGGGCGGTGGAGCCGGAGCAACTGGACAGGGGCCAGGAGGAAGCGGTGCGGTAGGACCTTTATCCCTGAACTCACTTACTTGGGGAAAGTTGTCTGAGCAGGATAATGTAGATGATTTCCTGACCGCCTTCGAGAGGGTGGCAGTGGCCGCAGGATGGCCACAAGAGCAGTGGGCCATGCGGTTAGTGCCTTCATTATCTGGGGAGGCTCTAGGAGCCTTTAGAGACTTGGCTCCTGGGGACGCTGCCAACTATGGGAGGTTGAGAGAGGCCATTAAAGACCGGTATGGACTGAGTACCCAGGCTTATAGGCGTAAGTTTCGGTCCACTAAATGGGAGAAGGGGAAACCCCTAAATCGGTGGCCACTAAACTGATGGACTTGGTAAAAAAATGGTTGGAACCTGATCGCCACACCACGGGAGAGATTCTTCAGGAATTAGTAATGGAGCAGTTCCTGCAGGGCCTTCCCAGGGAGATTAGGGCAGGATTGGTCCAAAGGGGCTGTAAGACGGTGGAGGCCGTGACAGCCGGGTTGGAGTGTTATTTGGAAGCCCAACATTGGGGAGAACCCGACCTGGAGGGGGGTAAGCCCCGACCTGTGGGAGGCTGGGGTTCCAAAAGTTCCTTCTTTAAGCCAGATCTCCAGGGAGGGAAACCCGATTATGGCTGGGGTGGTAAAAAGCCCGTAGTGCCCTCAGGCCCGGGAAAAAAGGCCCCCTCGTATGAAGGAAAATTCTGTTATAAGTGTGGGAAGGCGGGGCACTTCAGGAGGGATTGCCCAGGTCGAGAGGGATGGACCTCGCAGGTTGCCCAAGGGTTTAGGCCCCGGTATACGGCTAAGGTGGAGGTTGAGGGTTTACCGATGGTAGCCATGTTAGACTCTGGGGCAGACCAGTCCATGATCTCTAGGAGGTTATGGGAACAAATAAGAAAGAGGAGGACAGGATATAAGGATACCTATGAGGGAGCAGTGGCTATTCAATGTATACATGGGGCCAGTACTCGTTATACCCTCCATAGGGTTCACGTGAAGGGGCCCACAGGGGAGATAGAGATAGCCATGGCCGTTCTGCCCAGGCTGCCACAGGAGATGATTTTAGGAAGGGACTGGCCCCCCTTTACCAAGTGTATTAGTGGGAAAAGTGTGTTGGTCACTACCCGCTCCCAGGCTCGGCGAGACCCTGAGGCTGAGGAAGAGGGGATAGGAGGTATTTTTCCTTTTCAAGGGGAGGTCTTAGGGGAGCCGGGAACAGAGAGAAAGGGGAAAGCTTTGAAGAAAAAGGAACAGAGGGGCAGACGGGAGGCCTTGGAGCAGGCAAGAAAAGAAAGTTATCTGCCAGTGGCCCCGAAAGAATTGAGCGAGCAGTTTCCCCAGTTTCATAGGGAGCAGGCCACGGACCCTACTTTAGAATATGCCTGGGAACGGACCCGACAGGGGGAGGGCCAGGAAGCCCCGGGGTTCATGATAGAGGGGGACATTCTATATCGCAGGGTACCCAATTGGGAGAACACTGAAGCGGGGAGACAGCTAGTAGTCCCCCAAGCGTTTCGTCCCCTAGTAGTAAGGCTCGCGCATGATCACCCTTTGGGGGGGCATAAGGGCTCCCAAGCTACCCTGACTCAGATATTGGGCCGGTTTTATTGACCAGGAGTTTATGGGGAGGTGGAGAGGTATTGCAAGTCCTGCCCCAACTGTCAGAAGGTGGCAGACCGGCTACCGCCTAAGGCACCGTTAAATCCCCTTTCTAGAGTGGAACAACCGGGGAGGAGAATCGCAATGGATATTATTGGCCCGGTAACAAAATCTCGAAGAGGCTTCCTCTATGTTTTAGTGGTTATGGATATGGCCACTAGGTACCCCTGGGCCATACCTTTAAGAAGCATATCAGCGAAGGGCATTGCCAGGGAACTGATAAAAATCTTTTGTGAGGTGGGATTCCCCCAAGAAGTTTTGACCGACAGGGGGTCCAACTTTATGTCAAGTACCTTAAGGCAAGTGTGGGAGGCTTTTGGGATACAACATATCCGTACAGCGGCCTACCATCCTCAAACTAATGGGATGGTGGAACGTTTTAATAGAACTTTAAAGGGTATGTTAAAAAAAGCGTTAGGCGAGGATAGGACGGGTTGGGACCAACTGTTACCCTTCGTGCTATATGCCTACAGGGAGAAGGTGCAGGACTCATTAGGAGTTGCACCTTATGAATTGATGTTTGGACGGAGGCCCAGGGGAATTTTAGATATTTTACAGGAACACTGGGTACCCCCGGACACCTCCGATCAGTCAGTGGTCGAATACCTACAGGATCTGAGGACCAGATTAGATAAGTTACAGGAATATTCCCAGGATAGGCTCGAACAGAGCCAAAATCGTCGAAAGGAATATTATGATAAGGGTACTCGGGAGAGGGAGTTTGTAATAGGAGATAGGGTCCTTATCCTAATCTCGGAGGATCCTCATAAGTTTGCCTCTAGGTGGAAGGGTCCTTGGGTGGTGAGGAGGAGACTGGGGCCTCTTACATATGAGGTGGCGAATGAGAAGGGGCGGGTCCAAACCTTCCATGTTAACCTGATGAAACCCTGGGTAGCAAGGGTAGGCTTTCAGACCCGGGGAGAGGAAACGGAGGGAGAGGAGTTGGGACCGCAAATAAGAGATATTTTCAAGCCCGGTGAACCAGGGGTTAATCCCCGGTTGACACAAGTACAAAAGAAAGAGATAGGAAGGCTCCTGAAAGGGTTTGATGATGTGTTGACGGCCTGCCCGGGAAATACGCACCTAGTGGAACATGACATCATAACGGAAAGGGGTAAAGTGGTGCGGCAAAAGCCATATAGGCTGTCCCCCATGAAAAGGAGGGAGGTGATAAAACAGGTCCAGGAAATGTTAGACTTCGGGGTGATCGAAGAGTCAAATAGCCCCTGGTCAAGCCCAGTGGTGTTAGTACCAAAACCCGAAGGGGAGTGGAGATTCTGCATAGATTTCCGCCAGCTTAATAATATCTCGCAAGCAGATGCATATCCTATGCCCTATATTGAGGAGCTGGTGGACAGGCTAGGATCTGCACAATATCTCACCACCCTGGACTTGACAAAAGGGTATTGGCAGATTCCCCTTACGTCAGGGGCACAAGCTAAGACCGCCTTTAGTACGCCCATAGGCCTGTACCAGTTCAAAAGATTGCCCTTTGTCCTTAATTCAGCTGCTGCAAGTTGCCAGAGGTTGCTGGACAGGGTTCTCCGACCACATCAGGCATATGCCGCCGCATATATGGATGATGTGGTAATACATAGTGGAGACTGGAACACCCATTTAAACCAGGTAGAGGCAGTGCTGCAGGCTTTTAGGGAGGCAGGTCTCACCCTGAACCCAAAAAAATGTTATTTTGCGCAGTACAGGGTGAAGTATTTAGGGTATAATGTGGGAAGGGGAGAGGTCCGGCCCTTATTGAATAAGGTTAAAAGCATCCAAGAGTTTCCCAGGCCAAACACCAAGAAACAATTGCATAGATTCCTGGGGATGGTAGGGTATTACCGCAGGTTCATCCCTCATTTTTCCGCAATGGCCACTCCCTTAACTGACATGCTGAGAGGGAAGAATCCGGACCACTTGAGGTGGGGAGGGGAGGAGCTGAGGGCATTTGAACAGATGCAGAGGGCCCTGTGCCAGGAACCTGTGCTGAAGGCAGTTGATTTTGAAAAACCCTTTGTCCTTCAAACAGATGCTTCAGGGAGGGGGTTAGGCGCAGTGCTGTCCCAAGAGCATGAAGGGGAGGAACACCCGGTGCTTTATTTAAGCCGGAAGCTCCTGCCTCATGAGGAACATTACTCCACCATAGAAAAGGAGTGTTTAGCCATACGATGGGCAGTGCAGGAGTGTAGTGTCTATTTAGAAGGGAGAAAATTTAAGTTGGTAACGGACCATGCTCCCCTGAAATGGTTGAATGTGATGAAGAATAATAATGGGAGACTAATGCGATGGTACTTAGCATTGCAGCCTTTCCAATATTCGGTGGAGCATCGTCCCGGGCGATGTTTAGGAAATGTTGATGCCCTGTCCCGGGTGGAGGAGGAGGAGGAAAAAGAATGCGGGGGTGGAAATTTAAGGGGGGGGGGTATGTAAAGAGTATGTAGGACAGGCCCCAAAGGAACCCTGGGATAGGCCAGAATACCCCCGTTATAGGCCGGCATTCCCCAGAAAAAAACTAGAAATAAAGAACTACAACTCCCAGCATGCCCCAAGGGAGCCTGGGGATAAGAGAAATGATGTGCATTCCCAGGAGTCTCCAGAGGAGGGCCGCAGGGGAAGGAGTAAGGCTGATTCTCCAACCTGGTGGAAGAGGTGGTGGAACAGGTGGGTGGAGAAAGAAGAGACACCAAAGAGCTTTATTGAAAGAAAGGGTGAGCAGCTGGGAGAAGGGTGGGGCGAGGAGAATATGGATTGGGCTCCTGAGGAGAGAGAGCAGAGAGTGAGCCTTGCCCTATGGAGTTGACTGAATCGGAGAACACCCTGGAAGAGCCGATGGACTTTTCAGCTCTGGCTCAGCGAAAGCCAAGGAAGTAGCGGGGCCAAGCCGGGTCAAGCGGGAGGAGGTCAGGTAGGAGTATGACTGACCAAGAGGGTGGGACCCTAGGCTTTGAGCCCGCGCAAAGCCATTACTGTGTGTTTTGAAAGCCTGGCTAAGCGGAGCTGTGTTGTGAAAGCTTGGCTAGAACTGAACTGTGTTTTGAAAGCCTGGCTAAACTGAGCTGTGTTTTGAAGCTTGGCTAAAATTGAACTGTGTTTTGAAAGCCTAGCTGGACTGAACTATGTTTTTGAAGCTTGGCTAAAATTGAACTGTGTTTTTGAAAGCCTAGCTGGACTGAGCTATGTTTTTGAGGCTTGGCTAAAATTGAACTGTGTTTTGAAAGCCTGGCTAAGCGGAGCTGTGTTGTGAAAGCTTGGCTAGAACTGAACTGTGTTTTGAAAGCCTGGCTAAACTGAGCTGTGTTTTGAAAGCTTGGCCAGAACTGATCGGTGTTCTGAAAGCCTGGCTAAACTGAGCAGTGGGGGTAAAGCCTGGCTAAAAGTGAACTGTGTTTTGGAAAACCCCGCTACACTGAACAGGGTATTTTTTTTTCTTTTTTTTTTCTTTTATTTGCTGCTACTCTCCCTCAGGAGGGAGGGAGAGGCAGCAGCTGTGGAACCCTGGACTGGGAAACTAACCGGATTGAGAAAGGTGAATGATAACTGTGCTTTGTTTTGTGTTTTGGTGCCACAACTGAGGGAAGGAGGGAAGCCCTCCTAGGCAATAAAAAGCTTCAGTGTTCTGAGTTAAAAAGGAGCAGTATTGGAAGGTGTTCTTCAGGTTGTGGAGAGCTGCAACCGCTGAGGGAAGAGGATCCCCTTTACAATATTCATTTGAGAAATACTGAAAAGCTGACTGAGTTGCCGCCCTCTAGGACTGAGGTTGCATAACCCCTTGGTTAAATAATTTAAAACTGGTGCAAGTACAAAGATATTGTCTACATAGGATAAAAGATGGTTTCCAATAGGTAGTAATATATTATCTAATAAACTTATAAATAAATTGAAAAGTAATGGAGAAAGTGGGGACTCCTGGGAGACCCCACAGATAGGCTTTCAGGCAGAAGATTTTACCTCATTTTTTAGAACACAACTACAGTTGGATAAAAAGTCAGAGAACCAATTGAAAACTAAACATGATATTCTGAGCTTACTAAGGATTCCTTTTAAAAAGTATGCTAATGGATTTAGGGATCCTTTTACACAAGTTACAGTAAAAGGAGCCCTTCGGTGGCATCGGTGCATGGATTTGCCGTGTGCCAGGGTCCCCTTTTATTGAAGTGGGTAAAAAAGTTTTTTTTAAAGGAAATGGCCTTGAAAGAAGTTAAGCACTTACTACGTGACCATTTCCTAGGGGAGCTCTTACCTCCTATTTAGGAGGCAATAAGGTTCCTGCATTAACCTGGAGTAATCGGGCAGCGCCGGGAAACATGTGGCGCTGACCAATTACTGCCGGGTAAGCCCCCATCACTAAAAAAATAAAGTTAATTTTTGAGCTCTGGAAATGGTGCACGACACACACCAGAACTACTATTAGGCTCCTGCAGTAGCCCGGTAGTAGGGCCGATTTCCCACAACCCATTGCAGTGGTAGCCCTACCACGGCTTTGTAAAAGGGCCCCTTAATGCACACTAAAGATTAGTAGCTCATTGTATTTTGGGGGGGCTGCACAACATTTAGTGCATGCTAATCATTAGCATGTGCTAAATTCATTAGCACTCCTTAGTAAAAGGACCCCTAAGTCTCAGAGCTGCCAAGGGGTCCCACTTTGCATTGGCTCCATCCACTCTACATGGCTCCACCCCCTGGCACACCTCGAATCCGTGGCCATTTCAGAAAATATTTTATTTAATAGCCTAATACCATTTTCAATTAGCTTTCAGAGGTTAAAACCTCCTGCCTCAGGTCAGTATAATGCTGTTCTGCCTCAGAAAAAAGGAGCGGCTGCAGAGCTGACAGCCCATGCTTGAAGGCTGCTGCTGCCCCGCGCTTGTTTTTTTTTAAAACTTTTTTGGTTGCAGCCGCTGCTGCTGAAAAGGAGAAGCAGCAGTGGCCAGAAAATCAATACTAGGTGGAAGGGGGAGCTGCTGATGCCGTGTCTCAGTGGGAGACTTTCCCTCTTTGGTGGGAATGCGGGAGATGACCCGCCAAAGCCGGAGTCTCCGCTGAATGCAGGAGACTTGACAGGTCTGAAGTCTCTCTAATAGCAAGGTATGATCAACCGTATCAAATGGTCCAGATATATTGTGCCACAGCCCCCTCAGCCCTGGGGTATGCTGTAATAAGTAAAGGGGTCTCAACAGCCGGATGATTGTAGTCGTGGCAGCTTAGTTGAAACCCCAATCGCCCAGGCCGGAAGGTGGGTACAATCACTAACCTCGTCTCCTAGTCTCTAAGACCAGGAGAGGAAAATAAACTAAAATTTTAGGATTCTTTCCTGCCCAAACTCCCAAAATCAGATAGAAATCATGTGCTTTTTTTTTCATGTAATTAGATAACATTTATTCACAACTTTTCATTAAAACAGTAATCACAGTTCAATAAAAAACCCCAAATTTACCATACAATCCTTTTCTTTTTCTTACAGATTGAATTTCAGCGCTACACCAGATTATATATCAGATAAGTTCTTTATTTTCTTTTCCTCTTTATTTCCTTAACCCTTCCTAATATTTTTTAAGTATTCCCTTAAAAGATGTTTTCTAGAATGTGATTCTTTGTGTTCACTTTTATGTTTTACAGAAGACTTCTACACCCAGCCTTTCCAATTACAGGTAAGTATTTGTTTGGTCTGTTCTCTTTTCTCTGTCAGGCTACATAACCCCACCGTTTTCCCTTTATCCTCAGTCCCAGAATTCCCTTTACAGTCACTTAGCTGTAGGCTGTTCCTCTTTCTCCGGTGAGCCGGTGAACCTTTCTTGCGTTGGGGCCCTTGTAATTGTAGTGTCAGCTGTTCCAGAATTCTTGGCAGATGACGGCTCTTCCTCCTAAACCTCACTCTTTAATAAAATAAATGGAAGCAAGACCCTCCCTTCGCTGACCAGGTACCAGGATACCTAGTGTCAGTAACAGTCTTATACTGTGGCCATCTAACTAATAAAATTAAAATAATTAAACAATTCCCTATCCTACAGACTTACACTCTCTAATTAAACTTTTATTTTACCTAACTTCCCTATTAAATATGTTTGGCAGTCTTTATTCACACATGCCTCTCATTCCACTCCCATACTCTTAATTATAATCTTAACATTCCATTCTATACCCCTATACCTATCCCCTCTCTATTAACTTAACCTTTAGAATAAATTAACTCACCCAGATTCTAATATTAATCCAGACTCTTCACTATACCCCAACTTCCCATACACATACTTCACTAATCCAAATCCCCCCCCCTTTTAAAACTACCCCAAATTCACAAATCCCAATAAAAATGAATATTAACTATACCAAACAGCCTATACTCTAACCAATATCCTATTTTCCAATACTTTCCCAATATTTCCTCAAACCTCTACACTTTTTTCCCTGAAACCACTCTCACACACTCCCAATGCACACCACACCTCCTCTCACCTTGACTCCCAAACACATTCTGACCAACTGCCCAACCACCGTTTCCAAGGAGACCAGCACTGGCTTGCCATTCCGAAGTCAGCTCAGCCAATCACCATCCCTTTTTACAATTCTAAACTGGCCAAGCTGACCTGCGGAATGTTGACCAGCACTGCTCCAGCCCCATTTTGAACAGAAAAATCCCATAGACTTCAATGGAAAAATATTTCCAAAACTCCTAGCCACCCTACAGTTTACCCAAACCCCTTAACATTTGGCCCAAAAATTAAATCCCCCATTCTCTATCCATCCCTGTTTTTCAATTTAAAAAATCCCAAATTCCAATGTCCGCCCTCAAATAAACTGTTCTAAACCCCTCCAAAATCCCTAAATTCGACCAAAAACCATCCCAAAAATTTCCAACTCCCCTCCCGTACCTACCCTATCGAATTAAAAAAATTAACCCTTAATTAACCCCTTAAAACCAGACCCCTCCCAAAAGACCCCCTTAAAATACTAAAATTCAAAATGTAACCCACTGGAAAAATCAGGAAAAATCCCCTGAACCCTAAACTGAAAACCAAATTTAAATTAAACAAATCCCTGATTTTTTAAAAATAAAAAAACATATTTGTACAATTTAAAAATAAATAAATTAAAATTTCGGGTTAAAAACCCCCTTACCTGAATTTAGATTTTCCCCACACGTGTAGACTTCCCCTGGTTCCGGTCCCGGACGTCCTGGGGCCGAAACGGAGCTAAAATAAAAAAACAACCGGAACCAGCCCAAAATTTAGGCCCCGGCTTCGGCCTAAACGTACCTTCACGCATTCCCAATATGTGCATGAGGCGCGCCCCCTCATGCACACTCGCGCAGAACTCCGGCAACGTCTCCTACGTCGTCCTCTCTCCTTGCCTCCCTCGCTAGGCCTCGCTGCAGCTCTTCACTCCCGGGGACGCGATCCTTCGCCCTGGGAGTGGGGAAAAAAACCTTCAACGCTGCTTTATGCAGCGTTCTCAGTGCCCTCACCAGCCCCGAATACGTCTTCACTCCCGGGGACCAATCGTCCCTGGGAGCCCGCTCCTGCCTGGGGATGTACCCAATCATCCCCAGGCCCTCCGAAATGGCCCAAAACACCAGCGCCACCATTCCCTCATGGCTCTCCTCCTCCTTCCGGCCCGAATCAGGGCCCCAAACCCCCGAGAACCGCCGGAACCGCCGACGGGGGGGGGGGGAACCCCAGCCCAACTCCTCTCACCCAGGGACGTCCCGAACTATCCCCGGGCTTAAAAAAAACTCTCCGCTTCCTGCAGCGCCCCAAACCCCAACAACAGGGCCCAGAAAACTCAGCGCTCCTCCTGTATCTTCTCTTCTCTGCCTCTCCTCCTCTGCCTTGCCAACTGACTCCTCGGACCCAGGTAAGTATTTAAAATTTCTATTAATATTATTTTCCTTTCTCTTCTTACCCTAAACCCCTTGTTACAATATCAAGCTGAAGAAACATCAGTTGACTCAGTGCATATCTTATTTTCATTGTCAAGGTCAACAGCAATAATTCAGTACTCTGTTGGCTTCTAAATCCAAATTGTGACAGGTATAAGCAGGAGTTATCTTCTATATATTTCACCAATCTAGCTACCACTAATGTTTCAATTAATTTTGTAAATAGAGAAATATTAGTGAATCTGATATCCTGTTGTTGAATATTGACTGCCTAATTTTTGATTGTTGAAGGCTGATTATTCATTTTTTGATCTGTTGTTTTATTTTCCTTTAATATTGGCACTCACACCTATTCCTCTCTCTAAACATAACAATTACCAAATGAAACCATGCTCTGGTGGCAAAAACAATGGCTGCAACTAACTTTATTAATATTATACATAAACTCAGTGAACAAGAATTGGAATACCTGTTATCCAATACACCCAAACCTTTCAGCTAGTTGGTAGCAATCTAGCTGCACTCCCTTGTTTTCTTCCCTGAGGTCTGCGATGCAGCCAGTCCATATCAGCAGTCATGGCGGTGACACCCAAGCTTCCAGTCTCCAAATTTTATTTCTCTCCTCTAACAACTCCCCCCTACCACTTCACATCTAAGTTCAAAGTTGCTGACAATCCTGCCACAACATCACAGTAACCAGCTACAGCCTCATCAACCCCCATACTTCATCCCAACACCTGCCCCATGCCCTCCCCCATGGATTTTTTTTTATTCTGTGATCTCAATGATACTCACTCCCACCAAGAAAACAAGGAGTGGAAGGATGTGAATGCACCACAATACCCTCCTGTACTCTGTTTCTCTCACCACCTACCCACATACCTCTGGATTCTATATAGCGAGCCTAGAGATCCATGCTGAAATCCGAAGCGGATTCTTTAACAGCATGCATAACTTAATTGGCTTGACAAGCTAATTACCATTGATAACAGCACTTAACAAGCAATAATGAGTAGTAATTGGCAATAATTAGAATTTATGTACACAACTTGCTAAGCACAGACAAAAATGGGCATGGTTATGGGCAGGGAAATGAGTGTTTCGTAGGTGTTCTGAAATTTACTCACATAGTTATAGAATATGGCCCTCTGTGCCTAAATCTATGTGCCAGGATTTACGCCATGTTTTCATTGGTATAAATGGAGGCGCCTAAGCAGAATCCTATATATAGATTATAGAATATGTTTTGGCAGAAATGTCTTCTGTGCAGATTTTTTAGGTGCCATATATAGAATCCCCCCCCCCCCCCCTAATGACTAGCCCACCAACATTCTCGGCTTCTTCTCACACTTTGCCCCTCCCCTTACCTCCACAAAGTCTATCAGGGAGTCTCTCAACTCACCAGCTGTCTATCATTGACCACACTCCTCAGACCCATCCCCCACCCTCCCTTAGCATCCTTAATCTCCCACAACCCAACCCCGCCTCCACACAGTTGATTGTCAAAGGCCTCTGCCATAATAATTGCCTGAAGATAATACTTGGGCATTTCTTAGCCTTGGTAGAAATTAATTCAAATATTTTTTTCTATGCTTAAAAGCAGTACTAGTTTAGTTTTTACGTTATGGTGGTGCAATACTTTAAGCTTGTATTTCACATATTTTGGGGGTTTCTCTCCTTTTACATGCATTGCTAATGTTAGGGGTCCTTTTACTAAGCCATGCTAAAAAGTGGTGGGCGTAAGGTTTAGCGCATGGGTTTCCCATGTGCTCCGACCATTTTGTAGTGTGGGTCTAAAATGGCAGAATTTTTATTTTTGCCATTAATGGCCACACACTAATTTCCAAATTAGCACATGAACATTACCTCCTGAGCCCTTACTACCTCCTATTTGTAGGCAGTAATGGCATCCACACTGCCCGATGACCACCAGGAATGCCTACTCCCCATCCTCCATGTTAGAAAATAAAAATTATTTTCTAGTGTGGGAAATGGCGAATGGCAAATTTAGAACTATCGCAGGATGCTTGGGTGCACCTGGCAATAGTGATATTTTGTCACACGCTAACCTAACGGTAGCCCTACCACCGCTTTGTAAAAGGGCACCTAAGTTTGTCATATATTTTTATTTTATTTTGTTCCTGTCATCTTAAGGGTATTTTGATAAAGTGAGATACAGACTGTGGAAAATAATCCCAAAACAAATATTATATGGATTGCAACTGTACAAGTATGCATAATGTGGAGATTTGTTTTTCATGTCTATTTTCCCTTATTTCATTATTAATTAGTGTCTTCCACGCTGTAAATTGTAAAGTCAGTTAATCTCTAGACAATATGCAACTGACACTGCATTAATTTGAATAGTCAAGGGAGTTTTCAGCAAGCTTGATGGCAATCTTTTTTCTACACATCAAAAAAGATAGTTGTATAAGATTGATCATTACAAACCATAAATCATGACATTGTAAAATATTATTAGTTGCAGCATAACCTTGCCATGCAACAGAATTCTGACGTGGCTACAAATCTCTCATCCACTTAGGGCAATGGTTCACAAACCTGATCCTGGAGGCATCCCAGCCAGTCAAGTTTTCAAGGTATCCACAATGATTATTCGTGAATAGATTTACATGCAGTGAAGGAAGTGCATGCAAATCTCTCTCATGAATATTCATTGTGGATATCCTGAAATCCTGAATTGCTAGGGTGCCTCCCGGACCAGGTTTGGGAACCACTGACTTAGGTGATATGATAATGAATGATTGGTAGGTTCTAAAGAAGGAAAATTACACTTTGGGCATTTTTCCCTCTTCTATAGAAACCATCTTCACTCATATAGTGTTGAGCCTTTGTTATGTGCTTGTGTGATGCAGCTTGTAAACCAGATCTGTACAGTTTCATTAAGGTCCAAACTGTTTTTATTGCTGGGTTATCTGTCTTCCATTAGTGCAATAGGAAAACTCAAAAGATTTCCTTCAGAATAACTTCCCTGAAGCATATAGTTGGAAGGTTTACAGGGAGTGGGATTATCTAGGCTGGTTTCATAACAGAGAACTGGTACCAAAAATCCTCAGGACACTGAAACATGCACAGTACACCAGGGCCGCCGAGAGACAAAGCTGGGCCCGAGGCAATCTTAAGGTCCCCCCACCATCCTCACCATCCCCACATCTCCGTACTCCCATATCAGTCGAAAGTAAAAATGTTGATAATATTTATAATGTAATATATTGTAATAATTATATGCTTAGAGACAGGCTTGGAGTGCATTAACAAGTTTAAGCACAGAACTTGTTAATATGATGGCCCCTCTCCCTTCTCCCCTCCCTACCCTACAATTATTTTTAAATTCAGAGCCCTCTCTTCCCCCACGAATTATAATAGTTGTTTGCACTTGTCTTTAAATTCAGAAAATAGATAGATCTGCTACTTACTAGCCTGCAAATTTGATGATGGCACTGGCAGCTGCCTCTGGTTTGTTGTTGCCCTAAAGGAAATGTAGTACTGTCTGTGAGTTGGAGCTTTGGAGAAGGCTTGAACTTCGGTCCTAAGGATGTTTGCACTCAGCCCAGCCCCCACTGACAATTCCTGAATGATTCTGAATCCTGGCTGCTTCAGACAGTCTTTCTCTCTCTCTCCTGTACGCTGGTTTGTGCAGGCCGGGACCCAGTTAGCATGTTAATGCGTTAACTCCGGCCACTGCAAATCCTTCCTGCCGGCTGCTGCATCCTCTCTCACAAAATAGGAAATACATTGTGCCTTCAATCAGGAGGATGAGGGACGAAGGACCCACTGAGGTGGCAGAAAAGCATTAAACTGGGCCCTGGTTGGGCCCAGCACAGCACACAGAAGAGCTGCAGGAGACCACTGGCACTGGAAGTCACGCCAACTCAGCAGCAATACCAGGTCCCCCTTAGAGGCCGGGCCCAGGGAATCTTCCCCCTCCCCCCACCCCTTTTGGCGGTCCTGCAGTACACAGTTAACCAGTAATTGGTTGACATACAGTAAGAATAAGTAACAGCAAAGGATTTGATTCACCCAAAATAGATGTAGTTTCTGGAAGGCAAGTATCAGAACAGCTGAACTGAAACCTCATAGTCGCAAGATATTCTCTTTTGAAAAGTTCTTGGACAGATTCCAAAAAAATTAATTGGAACACATAGGATGATTCATCAAAAATGTACTAACTACACCCCCACTCTGCCCAGAGGCATGTTTACATAGTTGATCTATTCAAATTCATGCAAATGCTCTAGAAGCTGTAGTCCCATCCCCGGAGACTTATCAGCCTCATTGGGATTACTTCTCTCTATATGCTACTATACATTCATCCCAGAATTGTATTCTCTTTTCCGGAACCTTATCAGCTTCCTTGCACCTATTATTACTCTATTTTCCACCGTATATATTCCCGGAGTTCGTACTGTCCTCTCCAGAACCTGTAAACCACATTAAGCCTACTGCTATGCAGGAAAATGTGGGATACAAATGTAATAAATAAATAGATATTACCCTGAATTTGTTTATTACTGTCTCCTGCATGAATAATTTCAGACCACAGTTGCATTAGCTCCCTGACCTTCAAATACTCATTTTGACACCTTAAACATTAAGCAAAAGCAGGCACAAACAGATGTTTTTCATAAAATTACCATATGATAGGGAGTATGCATGCCTAGCTTACGCCAGTAAGATACATTTACATCTGTTTATATGCATGCACATGATTGCTACACAGACAATAGATGCTAAGAGGTTAGCATCTCTCAGGAAACACAGTTTTGCACCAGGGGAAGTTAGTCATGCTTTCTTGCTGGATCAAGTACTACAAACGTCTGTGTCTGGCATGACATTTATAGCAAATTGAATGTCATCTTCCATAATAACTGAGACAGTGAAACCTCAGGATAAAGTGGAGAAATCTTTGGTAGAAGGCCAATACTAAACAGGTGGCCAGAATTTGAGAGTGACCTTCCAGCCAAGTTACCATGTCCCAGATTAAGTACCAGGTCCTTAGGTCTCTGCATGACTCCACTATCACTGGAGTCAGCCAGCTAGATACTTCCCACTCTTCAGACATATGATATCTTGCTATGTCATACTTTTATAACTAGATTCTTCAGTCATACTTTGTTAATTGTGTTCTTTTGTCATACTTTCCTGTAAGCCTAGCAACTTAGGGCTGTGCACTTTTTCACTTTTCCCTGTGCGAAGGCCTCTCTCACCTACTTGTCAGGTTGTAATCTACCCCTCCAATGTGCCAATCTTCTGATTAATACTGATGCCTCACAACTTTTCTGATATCTGAATACAGTAAAGAACTGCTGGTCTAGTGTTGAGGGGATACTGTGGCTGGTTGAGAATCTGGCCTGAAGTCTTGGTTGAACAACTTAGAGTAAAGACACAAGAAATACTATGTCAATGGATATAACATATAGGCAGGACTAGATGGGAACCAAAATTAAGAAAAAGGTGTGGGTAAAATTCAAATAGAGTACTTTGTTCTTTTCAATCAAAGGGATCAAATTTATGACAACGTGAAAGTTTTTCAGTAATTTAAAAGTGCTGGAGCACGAGACAAACTGCCTTTTTGTGAAAGACTTGAGCAGATAGAGAATTTTAATAGAAGACAAACTCAGTTTATTGAATTTCCCAAAACCCACTGGAATGCCATCAATGGTTCTTTTTAAGAGATATCTTACTGAAATTTTGAAAAATTCCTCTGATAATTATTCCTCCAGTTAAGAAGATATTATTTGCCTATTTCCTCAAAGAAATCTCAGGAGGACTGCAAGGAGATGTCAGCCAAGAACCCAAATTGGATGTTAAGAATATATCTGCAATTTTGGAGGAATCTAAATACAGAATCTGCTCAAAGGGCTACTCTGTTGGATTCTTAAGTATTTGAGCAAGATTTAAATGAAACTTTGAGACTTTATTATAGATTCTCCTAGGAAAGGTATTGTGGGCAATAGCTTTATATCTACCCTGATGTAACAAAAATTACTGGAGCATGTTTCTTTTTAACATATTCTGGTAAATGTAAATATATGGTTAGATTGCAGAGGACTAGGTAGATATTTTTTTTTGCCCCAGAGCAGTTGTGTGTCTTTCTAGATATAAAGAAAATCATGTAGGATTGATGATTTTGGTAATTATATATAAGATAGTTATTTTGTGTTCCTGCTAATGCTATTTCTATTTTAAAATTATTCTTTAGGACTCCCTGTATTTTCTTCTCCCCCTCTCCATTAAATTGTGGTCTAAGGAAGATTATTTGGTTTCTTGAATTTTGAAAATTATACTTCTAATGTAATAGTTATCTGTGTAGCTCCAGATTAGCATGTGGTAAGCCCACATTGGGTTTACCGCTGCTTTGTAAAAGGGGCCCTAAATGCACAAGACAAAAAAATTATCTGGATGATAGAAAAACAGCAATAAGGGTATTATGAGGTAGGCTTACAACTTGGGTTAACTTTGTAATGTGACTCAAATGTGATATATATATCACATTTCCCGATGTTTGTTTGACCCAGCTTTCCTTCAGCCTTTCCATTGGACTGCTCCAGTCCGCGATAGTCTACTGCGCTGCTTGTAGCTGGCTGTTGGGCGTTGAGGCCTACTTCGCGATGGGGAGATCTTTTGTGCATTGCTGCATCTTGTGGGGGACTTGATTCCTTTTGAGATGTCAGATGTTGCGAGGGGCTGCTGCCCTTAATTCCGGTAGACTGCGACTCTCATACCTTGGCAGTGTTATTGCCGGACCTGTTGGACTCGCCTCCAGCTGCTGTCTTCTGCCTCCGGTGACCACCTCCACTTTCCAGGCTGCATGTTGCTTCTTCTGCGCTTCGACTGCACTCGCTGGGTCTCACTACAGTGACTTGTTGGGAGCTGTTCCAGTCACTCTGATACATCTCTTCCCTCCCCTCCATCTATGTCCAGCATGTCTCCTCTCTCCCCAACCCTCCCCTCCCATGTCCAGCGATTCTCTACTCTCCCCTTCCCTCCCCTATCATCCATGTCCAACAATTCTCCTCTATCCCCTGCCTGCCCTTTCCATCCTTGATCAGCAAATCTCTCTTCCCTGACCTCCCCTCCCATCCATATCCAGTATGCTCCTTCCCCTGCCCTCCTCTCTCATCCATGTCCAGTGATTCTTCTCTGCCCTGTCCTTCCCTGCCATCCATGTCCAGTGATTCTTCTCTTCTCCCATCCTCCCCTGCCATCCATGTCCAGCGATTCTTCTCTCTCCCCTGCCCTGCCCTCCCATCAATGTCCAACGATTCTCCTCTCTCCCCTCCATGTCCAGAAATTCTCTCATCCCTGCCCTTCCCTCCCATCGATGTCCAGCAATTCTCTCTTCCCTGCCCTCCCCTTCCATGATGTCCAGCGATTCTCCTCTCTCCCCTGCCCTCCCCTCTCCCATGTCCAGCGATTCTTCTTCCCTCAGCCCATCCTCCTCCTCCCAGCCTGTCCTCCTTCTCCACTGCCTGCCAGCGAAGCGATAGAAAGCCTGCCCACGTCAGACTCAGCAGTATGAACAGTGCAGCGATTGAGAGAGAATGGCAGCGTCGGAGCTTCCCTCTGTGAGTCCCGCCTATGCGGAAACAGGAAGTTGAAACAATGTAGGTGGGACTCGCAGAGGGAAGCTCCAACGCTGCCAGCCTCTCTCAATCACTGCCTTCACCGTTTGCGCTGCTGAGTCCAACATAGTAGTAAGTAGGGGAGTGAGAGGAAGGGTGCAGGACTTGCCAGAGGAAAAAAGGTGCCGGTATGCCGTACCGGTGCGTACCGGCACAAAAAAAGCACTGCCTCTATCCATATACAGCAATTCTCCTCTCTTCCCTGCTCTCCCCTCCATGTCCAGTGATTCTTCCTTTCTCCCCTACCCTCCCATCCATGTCCAGCGATTCTCCTGTGTGCCCTCCTCTCCCATCCATGTCCAGTGATTTCTCATCTACCCTCCCCTCCATCTCCAGCAATTATCCCCTGCCCTCCCCTCCCCTGCCCTCCCATCTATGTCCAGTGATGTCTCCTCTCTCCCCTGCCCTCCCCTCCCCTTGCATCCATGTCTAGCAATTCTCCTCTGCCCCCCTCCCATCCATGTCCAGTGACTTGCCCCAGCCCCCACCTGCCCCCCTTTTAAGCACCCGAGTTCCAGTTCAGCCCCAGCCCTCACCTGCCCTCCCTCTTCTCCCACAAAAGCCTTCCTTTCCTTCCCACTACCCTGCCTTAAAAATGTTTATTTTACCTCAAGTCGCAGCGGCAGCAAGCTCGGCTCGGCTCACCTCCAGCCTTCCCTCTCACTGTCCCATTCTCCTCTGATGTAATTTCCTCTTTCCACAAGGGTGGGACACTGAGAGGGAATGAATGGGAGCCAATTATATAGTAGCTCATTTGCATATGGTTACGATGTCCCCCTCCCATCCATGTCCAGTGACTTGCCCCAGCCCCCACCTGCCCCCCTTTTAAGCACCCGAGTTCCAGTTCAGCCCCAGCCCTCACCTGCCCTCCCTCTTCTCCCACAAATCCCTTCCTTTCCTTTCCTTCCCACTGCCCTGCCTTAAAAATGTTTATTTTACCTCAAGTTGCAGTGGCAGCAAGCTCGGCTCGGCTCGGCTCGGCTCACCTCCAGCCTTCCCTCTCACTGTCCCATTCTGCTCTGATGTAATTTCCTCTTTCCACAAGGGTGGGACACTGAGAGGGAATGAATGGGAGCCAATTATGTAGTAGCTCATTTGCATATGGTTACGAACCTAGCCAGCCAGCCGTTCAGGGGCGCAGATTGAGAAATTATTATATAGAGGATTAATACATATATTTTGTATGATGCATACAAGAAGAAGCTATTTCAACAAATGGTATTTGGGGCTTTGCACTTATCGGTGGTGTCTCTTGCACATATGAATGTTCATTTTGCTATTGACAAATGTAAGTGATGCTGCATACAAATGCAAGAGGTAGATTTTGGAAACCTGGATGTTCACAGGAAATAGGAAAGGGCTGTCATTGACACCAACATGGGGAATGTTGCATGTCATTAAAGCCCAAAAATGAGAAGGAAATAAAAACCTCATGTTTTTTTATTTGTCAATAATGGTGTGCACTCTTTTGAAAGAGTGTGCCGTATTTGGAAAAAGGGTGCATCCTTTTCCTGATAGTGTGTCATTGTGCATGCATGAATCATCATTTTTTAAAATTTATGTAGTACTTTATGTTGGAGAATAGTATACACACTTTTTAACAAGTTTTTGACAGTGAAGATCACAACATAGGTATATGTCCAATTAGCATGTTATTATAATATGGTTGTCAGTCTACAGACAATTTTTGATGTGACACATTTATTTATGTGTGTGTATATGACATATTTTTACAGATGTTATTTTTAGGGTGGGAGGGGGTTAGTGACCACTGGGGCAGTAATGGGAGGTCATCCCCATATCTCTACGGTGGTCATCTTATCATTTCGGGCACCTTTTAGTGCTTTAGTCATAAGAAAAACAGGTCTGGGTGAAAACATCCAAGTGCTCGTCAGGGACGCCCTTCTTTTTTTCAATTATGGGTCAAGGACGTCCAAACATTAGGCACGCCCAAGTCCCGCCTTCACTACACCTCTGACATACCCACTTGAACTTTGGCCATCTCTGCACCGAAGTGCAGTTGGGGACGTCCAAAATCGGCTTTTGATTATACCGATTTGGACGTTTCTGTGAGAAGGACGTCCATCTTCTGATTTATGTCGAAAGATGAGCGTCCTTCTCTTTCGAAAATGAGCCCAATTGTGTATCTCAGTACACATGAGATCACACAGTCTTCTATGACAAAATTGCAGGGTTTATTTATTTATTTATTTGTTACATTTGTATCCCACATTTTCCCACCTATTTGTAGGCTCAATATGGGTTACATAGTACCGGAGAGGCCTTTGCAGGCTCCGGTGTGAACAAATACAGGGTGATGTTGTGGTAAGATCAAGTTCATGTGGCACAGCCACATTATGGAATCGGGGAATGGAAGAGTTGTGTTATGTCCATTACGTGCTTTAGTTTGGTTGTGTTGGAGAGATTAGGCATTTAAGTTGGATCGGTAGGGTATGCCTTTTTAAACAGGTTGGTTTTTAGTGATTTCCGGAAGTTTAGGTGGTCATATGTCATTTTCAAGGCTTTTGGTAATGCATTCCACAGCTGTGTGCTTATGTAGGAAAAACTAGATGCGTAAGTTGTTTTGTATTTGCAGCTTGGGTAGTGCAAATTTAGATAAGATCGTGTTGATTCGGATGTATTTCTAATTGGTAAGTCGATCAAGTCTGTCATGTAACTCGGAGCTTCTCCGTAGATGATTTTCTGAACCAGTGTGAAGATTTTGAACGCGATGCATTCTTTGATTGGGAGCCAGTGTAGTTTTTTGCGGAGGGGTTTTGTGCTTTCAAATCGCGTTTTACCAAATATAAGCCTAGCTGCCAGGTTTCTTTAAGGTTTGTTCTTTACATCCTGCACAAATTCCATTTCAGTAATCTAAGTGGCTTAGTACCATTGATTGTATCAGGTTGCGAAATGGGTTTGAAACAATAACTCCCTATTGTTATATAGAGTATGTTTAAATGTTTTTTTTTTTCCAATCTGTTTTAGATTCCCTCACAGTATAAACTTGGTGGCCAATGCTGAAGCTGCTTGTTTAAATTGTTGAGTGGAATCACAAATTTGACAGTACCTCAAAAATTGTGAGACGGGTAGATTATTCTTCAAATGGTAAGGATGCATACTGTTGTACTGTAAAAGGATATTTCTATCTGTAGGTTTAGTATAAACATTTGTGTAAAATATTCCTCCTTCATACCAAATCTGAACATCCAAAAACAAAATCCATTGAGCATGGATTTGGCACTCAAACCTATACACACATAGATAGATAGATAGATAGATAGATAGATAGCTGTCATTCTACAAATAGGTTTGAGTGCCAAATCCATGCTCCGATCTTGAGTTTTAGCAAACATTCTTTTGTGTGTTTGATATTGATGTATGCTACCCTTATGTTTTGTTTTGTTTTAAATTCTGAACAGGATATGCCATTACATGAATATTTTCTGGCTACCCATCCCTAACAGGGAACTGATTAATCAGTCATTCTCTAAAATTCAATTTTTGACAATGTAAAGAGTTTTTAAAGGCCAGAGAGAGAAGCACAGTGTTAAAATTCCCACCTCAAGTTTTCTTCCAAAGCCCTGAATGTGTGACTTAAAGCAAGTGTAAATGTCCATCAAGAAATTTACCATGCAATACACATGTTGCAGAGTTGTTAAGCTTTTACTAAAGTTTAACTGGAGCTATCTGTAGCAGGGCCCATAGGAATAAAATGGGCTCTGCTGCAGATAACTTGAGCTAAGCTTTAGTAAAATACCCCCTAAGTTACCCAATAATAGGAGGGACATTTTAGGTCAATTCTCAGTTTCAGAAAGCCCCATCTTGATATGTTATGGGACCAGTAGCACTGATTTCAGTAGGTAGAATCATGGACTACAAATATCAAACTGTAGAGAGGATGTAAGCTGAAAACCAAGACTGGTGTCCTGGAACTGGGTAACTTTGCAGCTTTGGTATTGATGTTCTAAAATACCAAATATACTTATACTTTTAAGTTTCACTAAAACCATGCTAAGAACATGCTACCTCCTTAAAATGTGTGCCTGCTATTGGCAATCAAGCATACATTGTTTTTCTAAAACGTCTACTCATATATCTATACCAATATTTGCATGTAAATCAGCTTTTTACACTTGTAAATGGTACCTAATCCTTCTAAAATCACCTCATAATTTTTTAGCCAGTCAATGTGTATGTGTTTGGGGGGGGGGGGGATTTCTTAAATGTTTGACTCCCAAGGTAGCTAGTTAACCTTTGAAAATTGCCCTTTATGTATCATTCAGTTAAATATCAGAAATGTTAACACTGACCAGATTGACTAGTTCAGGAATTTCTCAAGAATGTGTACATTATAAACAACCCCAGGTTGAATGTAAATGTTTTCAATTGGCCTTACTCATATCTGCTTGATTATATAAGCTGGAGTAATTCCCAGAAACATTTAATAATTCATGGCACTTTCCAAAAAAGAGATTGTTGATAAAGCATGTAATGACTAATTTATGAAACAGCTACTAAACATTATAAAATGTTCCATTACAGATTTGACAAACAAACCACTTAAGATCTCTGGGAGGATTTGGAGTATCAGACATAAATGTCATACTTTATTTCTTAATGTTAAAAGTTTCTCTGTTTTGATTGTTTTGTCTTCAAAGTTTCTTTAGAAACACTCTCAGTAAAATAGTAGACTAGCCAGCTTATAATCGAAAGAGAAAAACGCCTATATTGCGACCCAGATCGGAAGATGGACGTCTTTCTCCTGTGGGCGCCCAAATCGATATAATCGAAAGCCGATTTTGGGCGTTTCCAACTGCAATCCGTCGCGGAAACGGGTAAAGTTGACGGGGGCGTGTTGGAGGCGTGGTGAAGGTGGAACTGGGGCGTGGTTATCGGCCGAGGAGAGATGGGAGTCTTTAGCTGATAATCGAAAAAAAGGCGTTTTTACCGCAATTTGGGGTCACTTTTTTTTACCCTTTTGTTTTCACAAACAAGTCCCAAAAAAGCGTCCCAACTGACCAGATGACCACTGGAGGGAACCGAGGATGACCTCCCCGGACTCCCCCAGTGGTCACTAACCCCCTCCCACCAAAAAAAAAAACACTTTAAAAACTTTTTTTCCAGCCTCTATGCCAGTCTCAAATGCCGTACCCACCTCCACGACAGCAGAATGTGTTCTATCCTGTGACAGCCTTTCCCTGGTTCTGATGTGGCTCTCGGGTGAGTGTGACACCTTTTCTGTTATGCGCACTGCAGAGTCACATCAGTAATGCATTGTGGTGGGTGTAGGGTATTGGGCTCCGTGATTCCACTAGCTTGTGGCAAATGCTCACGATGTTGGTAGTTGGTAGGCTCTACTCCCATGGTGCTTTCCCCCCTGCTTACTGGGTTAGAGTGTGCCCTGTTTTGTTTCCGGTATTCCATGAGGTAGTGGCCATTTTTGTAAGCCAGTTTTAGATCTCTTTCACGTGTTAGCCATGTTACAGAATTTAGTTCTTACCTTGAATGTGATTGAAAGAGGGCATTGTACACCATTCTGCCAGCTCTGACCTACTGCTCATCTCAGTACCAGGGAGACTCGTTGCCAGTGGGGCACAACCTCTGATCTGCAGTTAACTGTGAGTAAGCATGCTTATTCCAATAAAGGATGTTTTCAGAGAGATTAGTCTTCAGGTGTCAACTGGTGTGCCAATGTTATATAGCAGCAACAAGTCCTAGAGGCCTGCGTGTATGCAGGTCCCTGGAGCACTTTTAATGGGTATCGCAGTGCACTTCAGCCAGGTGGACCCAGGCCCATCCCCCCGCTACCTGTAACACTTGTGCTGGTAAATGGGAGGTCTGCAAAACCCACTGTACCCACATGTAGGTGCCCCCTTCACCCCTAAGAGCTATGGTAGTGTTGTACATTTGTGGGTAGTGGGTTTAGGGGGAGGGGTTGGGGGCTCAGCACCCGTGATAAGGGAGCTATGCATGTGGGAGCGTTGTCTGAAGTCCACCGCACTGACCTCTAGGGTGCCCAGGTGGTGTCCTGGCATGTCAGGGGGGCGAGTGTACTATGAATCGTGGCCCCTCCCACGACCAAATGGCTTGGATTAGGACGTTTTTGAGCTGGGCGTTTTTAGTTTCCATTACCGTTAAAAAAAACCAAACGCCCAGCTGAAAAACGTCCATTTTTTTGAAAATACGGTCTGTCCCGCCTCTTCACGTACCTGTTTTCGGACATAGACGCCCATGGAGATAGGCGTTCGCATTCGATTATGCCCCTCCAAGGGGCTCATTTCTGAAAGAGAAAAATGTCCAAAAAGTGTCATAAAGCATCATTTGAACGGATTTCTTCTCAAAACATCCAAATCGGTATTTTCAAAACCTGTTTTGCAGATGTCTGTCTATGCATTTTGTCTGCAGTGTATCTAAATCACAAGGGGGCATATCAGGGTGTTTCATAGGCAGGATGAGAGAGGGCTTAGGGTGTGCCTAACACTTTGATGTTTTACAGCCATAATGGAACAAAATGAAAATGTTTAGGTTGAAAACTTCAACGTTTTGGTCTAGACCTGTTTTCAGAATGAATAAGGCACATAAAGGTGCTCTAAATGACAAGATAACCACTGGAGGGACTCAGGAATGACCCCTTACTCCACCAGTGGTCACTGACCCCTTCATACTCTTTTTACACAACAATGCCAAAGCAGATACTGCTCTAGTCTCATTCCGACTCCAACTGCACAACAGATGAATTATGAATGTCTTTTTTTTTTTAGATTCATCCAAACCAAAGCATAGCAATAGAAATAGATATGGTAAAAATCAGGACACTACACTTTTCACCTAGTATGTCGATGGTTTACAGCATGTGTCTAAGGAAGATCATCTTTCTTTTACAGCCTACAGTAGGTTGTTGGGTTATTTTTTTTTTTCTAAAAAGCTGAAGAAAATATTCTGTAAATATCTTCAATAGTGAACCTGGAGCACTTCAGTCTATGCAGGCTAGTTATCAGGTCCACACAGAGCCAACAGGATGGTCTCATAATCGCCTTTAGTTTCATCCAGAATAGCCTGGCGGAGGGTTTTGCTATACAGCCTCTTGTAATGAACCTTAATCTCATTCACGTCTATCTCAGAACAAGAAACCATAGTTCTGATCAATGCTTTATCATTTGTTCCGGAGCCCTTCATTGCCAAATTGAGTCTTTCAGCAAAATAAGATGGTTTGCTACTGCACATTTCTCAATGGCTGTCAGGCAGTTTTCAATGCCGCCTTTCAATTTTAGATCCAGTGCCTTGCTCATATCATGCTGACTGTATTTAGCATGTCTCTGGTAAACTCTTTGAAGATGTAGTAAGCTTTGTGTAGTAAGGATGTTAATATATACAGAAACATCAGTGCCTTTCCTCTTCTCTCCAGCTTCGTACAAAGCCCTAGCATCATTATCAGCAAGTTCTTCATTTACTCTGGTATCTTCATGTCGTTCTGCCTGAATTAGTGCCAACAAAGCTTTTTGGAAATCTCCAGATGTATGTGATGCAATGTTTTTGGCTAGATCACTCTTAAATTCTTCACTATAGACTTCCTTGATTTCCCTCATCTCTTGTTATTTCTTGATGCCAAAATCTATATCAAACAATCTGCATCCATTCCAAGACCCTTTGTGGCCCACTTGAGCTCATGGGCATCAAACTGAGCAGGAGTCTTCAGCAAAGCCACAACAACGTCTTCAAAATGACTAGAGAGGGCTTTTTTTCAAAGCATCTTCCAGTGGCTTCCCATAGGCATGCTGGTATGCCGCCTTGTACTGCTGACGTTGTGCATTGGCTCTTTTTGTCAAGATGTCTATGATAGTTGCTTCATCCACATCTTTAGTTTTGATGGCCTTCTCCAGGGTGGAAGCATCAGTAGAAGCATTAAAGCCTGGGAATGCTTTAACATATGGTCCAGCATGTTGAGTAGTGCTGAGCTCTCCATGGCTATCAAGGTATAATGTCTGCTTTAGAAATTCTTGCACAGCAGAGGAATGATACATGATGGTTCAGCTTCTTGTCCAATACAGCACAAGACTGTTAATTCACCAGGAGCTATAGTATAAGCAAACAGAAGGTGTAGCTTCCAGCGGAGGAGGGGGGAATTTCATGCTCCACTCACCAAAAATATGAATACAAATAGTATTTAGCAGCCTCTATGACCGCCTCAAATGTTAAAGCCAGGTCCACTAGAGCAGCATGCAGGTTCCCGGAGTAGTGTAGTGGTGGGTGCAGTGCACTGTAGACAGATGGACCCAGGCCTATACCTCTGTTGTGAATTGAGGGGTCCCGAGCCCCCCAAGAAGGCTGGAGTGACCTTAAATCTGACTCCATCTCTAAATAGCACTAGTACTGGGGTAATCAAGGAGTTGTGAAGTTCTAAAAGGAATTGCCACTAAGAGAGACATTAGGTCTAAGGAAAAGATACCAGCCTTATGACAAACTGGATTTATGTCACAGGTTATACAATGCAGTGAAAAATAGCCTGATACAGCAAAAGCATTTATACTTACAGCCTTTCATCATAAAGTGAAGTCCACAAATCATCATTTGGGATGAGGAGTTTATTTTTACCAAGATACAAGTCAAATCAGTGATTGACAACAGGCACGTACAATCAATTAATTAATTATAGGAATATAATAATCCAGCTGCAAACAGGTGTTAATTCCTAATCTTTTATAATTTCTTTTACCAATTAGAGGTTTTACAAGGGAAAGCAATTAGGTAATTTGTCAATTCTGCTGGACACATTGGTTTCCCTTGGAGAGAGAGAGTGGCAACCCTTCTCTCTCTAACTTAAACCAGGAAATACCCTGATTTTTATAGGTGCCCTCAGGATATGGATAATATGACAGTAGATATACCTGATTGGATCTATGCTAATGTCATGGTTGTCACTGATTGGCTCATGCTAATGAGTAGCTTCTATCTTGCTAACATGGTTTTGTCTTTAGCTCGCTTGACCACAAATCTTAAGCAAGACACTGCATCCAGCTATACCTTTCCTTTCTCACACCATGGCTGACCACAATCCTGCTCACAGGAAAGTCTCATTTCTCAACTTGTTTTTCTAACTTACATTAGAGAAAATTCCACTTTGTAACAGATACGGCTTCCATTTTGTGCTGAAATCCTCCATTTTGTTTCCATATCTATTGACCTAACTTTTCCTAATTTAGCTTATTTAGGCCTCAATCCGGGCTACAAACTAGGCCATACTTTTCCAGTAAGCTCCCAGTTATGTCAGCCATCAGATTTCTGACTCAGCCAAGGTCTGTAATGGCCTGAGCTCTATGACTGGGCCCTCCACCATTCCAGTGGGGGGTCTCTGACTGTACCATAATTATACACCTCCCACTTACCACTTGTGGTGGAAGCTGTGAGACCGCCAAAACTCACTAAAAACCCACTGACCCACTTATAGGTGCCCTCTTCACCTATAAGGGCTATTATAGAGACATACAGTTGGGGTAGTGGGTTTGAGATGGGTTTTGGAGAGCTCAGCAGACAAGATAAGGGAGCAACAGTGAGATTTGTACCTAGGAGAATTTATAAGACATCCACAGCAGTGCCCCCTAGGATGCCCCATTGCTTTCCTGGGATGTCTGGAGGACCAAACTGCTAAAAATGCTGGCCCCTCCTACATCCCAATGGCTTGATTTTCTATGCTCTTAACCTGTATGTTTTTTTTAATGTCCTGAAAAGATAACCGTACAGAGCACAAAAGCTTATTATAAATGGTATTTTTTTTAAAAATGTAGATGTTTACAGCTTTCAAAATAGTCATATTTTCTATTCAGATTTTGGACATTTAGAGGGGAATAATCGAACGTCGCCAGTGAAATAGGTTGCCGGCGATCTATTTTGGCAGCGGCGCAACAGCAGGCAGGAACCGTATTTTCAAAAAAGATGGCCGGCCATCTTTTTTTTAGATAATACGGTGTGGGCCGGCGAAATGCCTTGGATTTCGCCGGGTTTGAGATCGCCAGTTTTGTTTTTCCGCGATAATGGAAAAAACTGCCGGCGATCTCAAACCCGGCGAAATCCAAGGCATTTGGCCATGGGAGGAGCCAGCATTTATAGTGCAATGGTCCCCCTCACATGCCAGGACACCAACCGGGCACCCTAGGGGGCACTTCAAACATCTTTTATAAACAACCAAATTAGCTTCCAGGTGCATAGCACCCTTCCCTTGTGTGCTGAGTCCCCCAAATTCCCCCCAAAACCCACTGCCCACAAGTGTGCACCATTACCCTAGCCCTAAGGGCTGAAGGGGGGCACCTAAATGTGGGTACAGTGGGTTTTGGGGGGTTTGGGAGGGCTCAACATTACCCACCACAAGTGGAACAGGTAGGGGGGGATGGGCCTGGCTCTGCCTTTCTGCAGTCCACTGCAACCAACAACTGTTCCAGGGACCTGCATACTGCTGTCAGGGTGCTGGGTATGACATTTGAGGCTGGCATACAGGCTGGCAAAAAAGGTTTGTATTTTAATAATTTTAGTGTGGGAGGGGGTTGGCGACCACTGGGGGAGTAAGGGGAGGTCATCCCCCATTCCCTCCGGTGGTCATCTGGTCAGTTGGGGCACCTTTTTGAGGCTTGGTCGTGAAAATAAAAGGACCAAGTAAACCCGGCGAAATACTGCTTATCGCCGGGTTTTATTTTTCCATTATCCGCGAAAACCAGCCATCTGGTAGCCACGCCCAAGCCTGCCCATGTCCTGCCTTCGCTTCGCCGCCAACACGCCCCTTTGAACTTTCACCGGTGTGGTGAAGGGAAAGCGGCGAAACTATCACAAATGTAGCTTTCGATTATACGCTTTTCGCCGCTTTTGCGAAATCGCCGGCCATATCCCGATTTGTGTCAGGAAATAGCCGGCGATTACTTTTGATTATAAGCTGGATAGTGCAAAACATCCAAAGTCTGACTTAGACATCATATCGAAAATGTCCCTCTAGGTCTTTTCAAAACAATCTTGGGGACCTCAAGGCTAGTGCTTTCAGAATCTCTAATGCGGACAGATTTATCTCCTGCATATTCACTGTAGATATTCTAAAAATATAACTGTCTGGGGGATCATTAGGATAGGGTTAAGGTAGGAACAATCTGGCCAGAAATGTATGCATATATAATATAATAACAGGAGATTTTGGTATTATTTCCAGTAGATTAGATCTATGAAACATACATACTGTACTAAACAACAATAATGTTGAAATAGTTCCATTAAATAATCAAAGTCATTGTCTAATAAAAAAATGCTAACTATTGAGCTGTATACTAGAATAATACATCCACCATCATCGCAATAAGTGGGAAATTGGTGCAGTGAAATACATTTCAGTTAGTGCCTAATAGCTTGTGCTAATACTTTAATAATTTAACAAGCATTAAAAGTACCATTTAAGATCTGAAATAAAAAAAAAAAGATTAACTTTGGAAAAATATAAATGTAAACCTTTCTAGCCTAGTGTCTTCCAGTGCTAGGAGAATGATAAGGAGAACAAGTAACAGGAAGTGAGGTAGTTTTTTTTTCTTGTTTAATGATAGATATACTCCCAAATTCTGTATAGGTCTCCCAAAGTTAGGCATATAATTGGCTAAGTTGGCAATAACAATCAATAATTGGCCTTTATAGGATAAAGGTGAAAGGAGACAGACTCAGAAGTAACCTGAGAAAATTTTTCTTCACAGAAAGGGTGGTGAATGTGTGGTACGGCTTCCGAGTAGCGGTAGTAAAGATGAAAATATAACCAAATTCAAGAAAGCTTGGGACAGGTAAATAGGATCTCTAGGGGAGGGGAAAGGATGGTAGATGGCACGGGTGGGCAGATTAGATAAGCCACATGATCTTTATCTGCCTCTATTTTTCTATGTTTCTATACTAATTACTGGTTACTTGCATATCTGTTCTACACCTGTATTCTATAACCTGCTTGCCAAATTCATCTTGTGAGTAACTCCAAAGGGGGAATGGCCAGGGGAGGGGTATGAATAGGTAATGGGCATTCCCAGGATTTAGGTGTGTGTTCATTCCATTTCCATGCCTCACTGACAGGAAAACTCAAAATTATATTATTTTCAGGAAACTTTTAAAAACTGTCCATTTTAAGAAATATCTAGGGTAACAGCACTCTATCTTCACAGGAGTCTTTGGTTTAAGGGCTATTTTAAGATATGATTTAGTCAGAAATAGGTTAGAGGAGTATCTTTTCTGATTTTATTTTGTTATTTCACAGGGTCTGCCTGTTTCTCTCTCTTTTTTTTTTGTTAGCTGCATTGAACCCTCAAGATTAGTTGCAGCATACAAAACTTTTAATCAATGTAATGTAGTTATATGCAAGCACAAATGCTTGAAAATGACTTAAGCTAGTATTCTATAAAGATAGTTCCATGCAGAACTGCCTTTATAGAAATTGTGCTTAGCATGCATCATCCTAACACTTAACGTTGGTGCCATTTACTGAATCTACCCCATAATGTGCTCTGAAAGTGGTTTCTTTTTATATGTCTATTTCTTTTTTACAGCCTTTGTATCTTCTCTGATGAAATGAGAATGTACGTATAGATGTTTGTTTGTTTTTAGATTTTGTCAGTTTATTCAAGCTTCTGTTCTTTGTGAATCTCTAAGCAGGATTTATGACAAGTGTATATGTATTTGTCAGAGGGATAATTGGGTGGGTGACAGGGCATGAGAGTAGTTATAAGAGGTGTGTGAAGAATGGAAAAAGGGGAATATAAGGAGAAAACAGGAGGATGAATGAGGATGAAACAATTGAAAAGTGCTATAAGATGGGCAACAAACCTTTATATTAAGAAAATAAATAAAAGGAAGAGAAATATATATATATATATATATATATATATATATATATATATATATATATATATATATATTTTTTTTTTTTTTTTTTTTTTCCTTAAATTAGTTGACTGATGAGACAGAAAAAAAAAAAGCTAGTATTTAGAAAGTGCAAATGATCACTAAAGGAAGATAACACTAAAAGAAACAGAAAAGAGAAACCAGGAAGACAAAAGTGAGGGCAGAAGCAAAAATGTCCAAAGATGTAGAAATAGGTGACAAATCTTCTGCAGATATTCCCCCAAAAAGAGTAAGGGCATAAGTAAAATTCTAAAACTGAAAGGTGCTGGCGTCTGATAATTGTAGAATGATAAGGAAATAACACAAATATTAAATACACACTTATGTTCATTCTTTGTGAAGAAGATTTGGATAAGGGCCACAAAATAAGTAGAACATTTTCATATAATAATGAAGTAGATATAACAGTATTCACAGAATAGGATGTTTATGATGAACTTGCAAGGCTGAAATTGGACAAAATCATGGGATCAGATGAAATATATCCCAGGATACTAAGGAAGCTCACAGCAGTCTCTGGAATAAGTTCAACAGATCCCTGGAGACTGGAGAGGTTGTATGTGATTGGAGCAAGACAGATGTGATCCTTCTTGACTAAGTGGCCGTAAAGAATAGATGAGAAACTACAGCATGCTTTACCTTGGTGGTGGAAAAAATAATAGCAATGCAGTCTCATTTTTCTACAGAAAATGGCTGGGCAGCAAGTAAAACACTTGCTGCACAACTATTTCAGGGAGGAGTCCTTACCGCCACCCATTGAGGTGGTGGTAAGGACTCCCGTGTTAACCCAGCGGTCGCCGGGCAGCACACAGCACTGCCCAATTACCACCGGGTACACTCCAGCGCTACACAAACAAATAAATACATTTTTGTAGCGCCTGAAATGACGGCGCACTAGGGGTGGGAAGTACCACCGGGCTGCTGCAGTAGCCTGGTAGTACTTACTGTATAGCAAGCAGTAAGCCCACGTTGGGCTTACCACCGCTTAGTAAAAGGAGCCCTCACACTTTGAAAAAGGCATAGGGAGTATCACCTGCATTGAGCACCCAATTCAACTCTAGTCATCTTATTGGTCAGACTAGATGGACCATACTGGTCTTTATGTTCCACCACTATGTTAAGAAGTGAAGATGGGAGAGGAAAAGGGGAAAAACATAAAAGGAAAAAACGATGAGGCAATGGAAATACAAAAGATAAGCCAGCTATGAAAGGTTCCCTAAGAAGAAATGTAGGGCAATTTTGATATGATGACGAAATCCAATTTTGGACATTTTATGAAAAACATCCAAAAATCCAGTAGCAATGTGGCCATTTTCACAACAGAAAAACATTTATTGTTTTGTTTCAAAAATTGTCCATTTGCTAGATGTTTTGTGCCAGTGCGTCTATCTTTTAGGACCATTTTTGGCCAGTGGAGTACCAAGGGGGGGGGGGGTGGGGGCGGTCCGCCCCGGGTGCACGCCGCTGGGGGGGTGCCGCGCGCCTGTCGGCTCTTCGTTTTCATGCTCCCTTTGCCCCGGAACAGGTTACTTCCTGTATATATATATTTTTTTTGGGGGGGGGGAATGGGGTCAATAACACTAGGGAAGTAAGGGGGGTCATTCCTTAATCTCTCCAGTGGTCATCATGAGGTTTAGGACACCTTATTATGACTTAGGCATGACTGAAACAGGTCTAGGTGAGCCAACAACTACAAAGGTGGTCTAAAGAAGAAGGAACAACCAATGATATGCAAAAATACCTTTATTAAAGAAGGATCCAATTTGACCAAGTTTTCCAGAAAGATGATGTTACTGCTCAAAGCCTTTGTAAGATGCAGGCAGTTGCCAAACCTTTGCCAAGTCGGGGTCCATCTTCAATAAAGGTGTTTTTGCATATCATTGACTGTTCCTTCTTCTTTAGACCACCGTTGCTGTTAGTTCACTAGTTGGTTTTTGAAAAGGTTGTATTCCTGTTTTGTTGCTCTGAAATAGGTCTAGACCAAAACATCTAACTTTTAGCCCTAGAGGTTTTTGCTTTGTTCCATTAAGACAGAAAAATATTCAAGTTTTGGCAATGTCCAAATCCCACCCCCAGTATGCCTCCTTGTGATTTAGATGCCCTGCAGAGAAAAACATCTCAAATTTAAGTTTTAAAAAAAATGGATGTTTTTCAGATAAAAATGTCCAAATGCCACTTTATGCCATTTATGAGATGTTTGTCTCTTTTGAAAATGAGCCCTTTAATGTGTTTGCAATAAAATGAGATTTTCTTCAAGGATCACGGGGAATTTTTTTCACACTGACAATAACCTCATACTTTATACCTGCAACAACTATCTGATAAAATGTTTAAAAAATCTTAGTCTTACCACTATGTGCCCTATATACCAACCTATCCAAGTATTTGGTAGATATACTTAGTTTATATGCTCACTCTGGAGCTATGCTGCATTCTTGCAAAACTTATCTTCAGAGTATTTATCTAGACCTACTATTACTACTAATAGTAGTACTACTACTATAAATCACTTCTATAGTGCTACCAGTCATACACAGCGCTTTACAATTGAACATGAAGAAGACAGTCCCTGCTCAAAAGAGCTTACAATCTAAATCAGGACAAACAGACAGGACCAAAAAGGATAAGGGAAGGACAGACAGAAGGACACATAAGAATAAGACCTGACTCTTTATTCAGTATTTGCATATTTGACTCAATGGAGGACCTTCTATTAACATGTGCTAAAATTTTAATTACCACAGCTTAACATGATGTTTTACCACACAGTAGCTTCAAATTTTACATGACACTTTTTGGGGCATTCCCACTATTTTTATTGCAGATCATGCATTAATATTTCCATTAGTGTGCAGTATCTGCTGAGAGCAAACACAGAGCTACTTATAGAAGGCCCGCATTACCTCTACATTACCTAGTTAGCAAGTGTAACAAGCTAGTTGGCTAATGCTTCCTTACCAACTCTCGGAGCGAAAGAAAATCTGAACAATGCAATAAAAAACAGTTAAAAACACGCAAACAGGCAAGTTGCCACAAAACCCTTTAGTGTGGTCATGCGATAGCCTGCTTCTGCTAGTTGACCACACATTTAGGGCTTAATGCTCTTTAGTAAAAGGTATCTTGGAACGTCTTGCATTTTAATCTGTGTAAATTTGCCTAGCCAGGGTCAGAGGAAAATTTAAAACCTGGGTTTTCCAACAAGCATTTTATCAAGTTGAATAGAGATATACTGGAGAGGTGAACTAATTTTGTTTTCTCTTCTCTTCATGTTTAGTTTAGTTTTTTTATATATATAATTATATCTGTAAACCACTTTGAGGTGTCTAAAAGTACAGCAAAAACCTGGAAACAAAAATAATTAAATCTTTCAGATTAGCTCAGGTATATAAGAGATGATATGCAGCAGGACAATAACCAGTTATATTTTTCTGGATAACTTAACTGGATATTCAGTGGACCTAGGAGGTCTTTTACTAAAGATTAGCACATGTTATCTGCCACAGGACCCTTGTTATTACTATGGGCCCTATTGCAGATAACACATGCTATCTAATAAAAGACACTTTTAATTGGATAATTCTGACTGCTGCCTATAACTGGTTAAAGTTATCAGGAAAGAGTTATCCAGATTACATCAGGGCTCTTTCACCACTCAGACATATCTGGTTAAAATAAAACCATGCCCACAGAATGCCACAATAACCACCCCAACATAACCGAATATTTTTTCCGGCCAACTTATTGGCTGTACAAATTGTATACATTTGTCAGGGAAGCAAATGGAAGGGGTGGGTTATTTAGCATCAAATATTTGTTTAGGTAAATTCCAAAGCCTCTTAAATTATAAAAAGATCATTTTTATTACTTTTTAATTAATGCATGGATTGTTTTCATCTAGTGCTACCTCAAGATATTACACATTGACAGTGCCTCATAAATGTCTTCACAACTATGCATATTTTTCACTCAGAATGCATTAGAGTTGGAGTTTGCTTCATTGATCTATACAATGTACTCTGCACTTTTTACATGAAAAGCAATTATAGAAACACATGTTTGTATTAAGAATAAGAAACCACAAAGTATTGGTTGCTGAAGTTTTTGCGTTGTTATTCAAAACAAACACTATTTAGTTCTGTTTATAAAATGTCTTATCATGTGATTATGGTGCTCATTTTCAAAGCACATAAACTGTTTACAAAGTGTGTAGTAACCTGCGTAACTTTGTAAGTGTACATGCTTTGAAAATGAGCATCTTAGTATCTTTATAAAATACTAGCATACTTGGCAGAAATCACTCCTTGAATGTAGGCAGAGACATATACACCTGCTCATGAACAAGGTATGTATATTTGCACATAAAGTTTGCCTAACTTTTTTTTAACTTCCTTTTTTGGTTATTTTCTAATATCTATTTGTGAGGATGCAAGTAGGAATCTGTTGCTTAAGACAAGCCATATGCACCCTAATTCTACAATGGGGCTAGACTCTATATATGGTACCTGAAAAATCCACACTGTAAAGAAAATATACCTAGGTGTATTCTCTAAAGTATGCCTAAATTTCTTAGAATAGACTTAAATTTCCATATGGTATATAGAATACATCGAGCACTTCTCCATGCGGTCAAATTTGGTTGTGTCCATTTAGCTCATGTTTTACTTGGCATAAGTCCCAAAGCCTAAATTAGGTGCAGAGCGGGTGTATTCTATAATATTGTGCATATACTTTAGAAATACCCACACCCCGCCAATGGCCATGCCCCCTTTTCAACTATGCAGGCAAACACAGCAGAGGAGACAACAAAGATGATGGAACAGAGTTACCCTTTTCAAAAATGCAAGGACTAGGGGGCATGTAATGAAGTTTCAAATTTAAGTTTAAGTTTCAAGTTTATTTTTTTTTTATATTATTTCTTTATTCATATATTTCAATATATCATCACAATACGTGAATATGCAATCGGCATTTATACAAGAGGCAAAAATAAAAAATAAAAGGAAATATCATTAACAGCCTTTCTGTCCACAAGTTTAGGAAATTTGGAATCCAAGAATATAGAATTTAAAGTAAAACATATAGCAATAATTACGAACTAGTGGTTGCAACCTCTGGTTCAGACCCCAGCCTGCATTTAGGGAGGGCACAGAACATTCAATTCCACTCTAGCATCTAGAAATTGTTTTAACTGTTTTGGTCTACAAATTGAAACTGTTTACCCTCAAGCATTACATTACAATAACAAGGAAAACGTAATATAAAAGTTGCTCCCAGTGCCACCACCCTAGGGCGGAGTTCCAAAAAGGCCCTCCGTCTCATCTGTGTAGGCCTTGAGAGATCAGGAAAAATACGAATTTTTGAGCCCAAAAACAGATTTTCTAAGTGTCTCAAGGAAAGCCTTAGTACGGCATTCCTATCATGCTCCAGCACAAAAGTAACAAGCAGAGTCAACCTCTGAGTAATTATCTCCAATGAACTTTCAAGGAAAGAAGTAAGATCCATTCCTTCCCCTCCTATCAGGGAATTTTCTTCCACCACTCCACCACTCCTGATGTAATAAGCCCGAGTAAGGGGAGGCAATGAGTCCTTATCCATTCCAAGAATATCAATCATATATTTTTTAACCATGTCCAAAGGGGAAATTAAAGGCGATTTGGGAAAATTAAGAAACCTGAGGTTAAGTCTTCTAGCCTGGTTTTCCAGGTACTCCAAATTTTTTATGTAGGAAATTATTATCCTTAACCAAAGCCGTTTCTACAGATCCCATTTCTTGAATTTTAATATTCACAGTCTCCAAATCTAAGGTTTGCTGTGCAGTCTTTTGCGCCTGAAGCAGGGCAGCCTCAGAAAGAGTCTTTATATCAGAAGTATTCATTTTTAAAGTAGTTTGCATAGAAGTGTGAATGCTGTAAACCATATCCCATAGTGACTCTAATGTCACAGTTGCTGGTCTATTCACACCACTAATGGCTGGAGAAGGGTGAGGTTGATCTTCAACACGAGCAAGTTTAGAAACTATATCCTGGGGCAATACCTTTGAAGCTGAATGTAGCAATAGTTCTCGGTGTTGAGATTCAGCCTCCGTTACTGCAGACACTCCCTCAAACAGGTCGGGCTGAGCCCCTTCGGCTTCCTTCCCTGTCAGAGCTGCCAGCAACTCCCCTCCAGGCTGGGGTGGAACAACTCATTCCACGGGGCTCAGGGAAGCCCCGTTTCCATTCTCAATCGACGCTGAAGCGCCGAGAGTTGCATAGGGGGTCGAAAAGCCCTGAGGACCTGGTTGCTGTCTGAAAAATTGCAAAGTTGTCTGCCTCGTCGCTGAAGAAGTCACAGGAGCTGAGGGATGTTCCTTCACTTTCCCCCTCCGTTTCCCCATGCTTGATGAGGCGACAGAGGCACCGAAGAGGACCTACAAACAGAGCAACTTCCAGGAGCTAATACAGGTGCGTCCATTCACAACGCCATCTTGGATCACAAGTTTCAAGTTTATTATAGGTTTTCTACCCTGCCCATCGCCAAATACATCTGGGCAGCTAACATACTAAAAAATAGAGAGATAAGAAGGGAGTAAATGTAAAAATAAACACAAAGGGATAAGGGCAGAGCTACAATATCGATAGGACATTGGGGGGGGGGGGGGTACAAAGGTAGGATGTGCTGCATTTTAGACTCACAATTAAAATGAGGAGTTTGCATACAAACAGTTACTCTAAACGTAAGTGTCACAAAAAAAGAATGTTTTAATTCTGTTGTAAATGTCTGGAGATTCGCTTGATCTCTCAGTGATTGCAGAAGCAGATTCCAGTGTTTTGGGGCTTGAACTGAAAAAATAACAGAACATGTATGTTCATGAAAAATTTCATGGAAAGATGGGCAGTGAATAGAGATTTTGTTGCCGATTGCGGTGTACAAATTGGAACATACGGAGTGAGATAATGAGAGAGAAATTGAGGTTCACCTGACATTTTGATTTTATGAACCAAAAGCATAGTTTTGTATGTGATTCTGTGTCTTATGGGAAGCAACTGTACTTCCCGAAGAAGCTGGGTAACGTGATCAAATTTCCTCGAACCAGTAATCAATTTTATAGCAGTGTTTTGCACAAGCTGGAGACGATGGATAGCTTAGAAATTGAGACTGTTGTATAGAGCATTACAATAATCAAGTTGAGATATGATAAAAAAGTGGATCAGGATATTTAATGCATAAGGGTGAGTCAAATCGAAAGAAATATCTACAGAATATAGCATTAATCTGTGATTCAAAGGATAATGTCTCATCCAAGGTCACCCCCAATATTGTAACAGTTGAAAGATGGGGAACCCCTACTGATGAAATGACTAAAGGCTGTGACTAAATGGAATGTGGGAATTTGAAAACAGAATGTATTTGAACTTCTCAGGATTGGGAATAAGCCTATTGCTATTAAACCATGCGGCAAGTTGGATCAGCTTAACATTGATTTCAGAAATCCAGTTGGGACAAAGAGAACCTAGTGGGTGCAGGAGTTAAATCATCAGCGTAGATGAAAGCCATGAAACCTATAGATTGGGCCAGGGTCATGAAAGGTGCCATGAAGATATTGAATAACATTGGGGATAAGATGGAACCCTGTGGTACTCCTGATTGTGTAGCAAAAGCTAGAGAAGTTCCATTCGGGAACCGGACTACATAAGATCTGCTAGAAAGGTATGACTGGAACCAGTCAAAAGTACTATCGCAAACACCTAAGTGGTGCAGTCTGTTTAAAAGATGTCATTATCTACCAAATCGAAGGCCACAGATAAATTGAGAGACAGCATGACAACTGGATTGCTAGAATCTAATCAATGCTGAATAAAAGTGGTAATCTCTAAATGAGCAGTTTCTATACTGTGGTGTGGATGGAAACCTGTTTGATGTGGATGAATGGCATTAGTTTTATCTAGGAAATCTTGCAACTGTTCAAAAAATAATTTTTTTCAATAACTTTTATAGGAAATGGGAGATTGGCAATTATTGTTATCTGTTGACTTAGAGATACCTTTTAATTTTGGTGTAATGGTTGCAAGTTTCCAATCCTCAGGAACTATTCCTGAAGACAAAGTTGTAGAGATCAAATGTTGTAGATACGGTCTAAACTCATTGAAAAACCTTTAGGAAATGTGAAGGGAGAGAGTCTATAGGAGCTGTGGTGAGATTCATTCCCAAGAGTATGGTGTTTAACTGTGTGATATTTGGAGGACAAAGTATAGAGACCTTACTTACAGGTAACAAAGAATGGGTGGGTGGCTGGTGATCTGACAACATTTGTTGCTGGAGACAAAGTAGCTTTTAGGGAGGAGACCTTACTAAGAAAGTGATCTGCCAATTCCTGACTCGTGGGAAGCTGAACAACTGACAGTGTAGCTAAATGGGGGGGGGGGAGATTAATGACTCTATAGTTTGGTACAGTATAGCTGAGTTTGGAGCCCTAATGATTTTTTTCTGTGAAGAATGTTTCTTGTTAGTTTGCAGTGTAGTCTTATAAGATCACACTGTATCTTTGTAATTTGATAGACTGGTTGGGGATGACAAACATCTCCAATGCCTTTCCACCTGCCTTAGGGGCCCTTTCATCAGCCCAATGTGCTAGTTTTCACGATTCAATAAAGTCCACCATTAGCCATTTATTAATGTTACCAACGTGGGCTTACCGCTTGCTGTTCCAAGACTACCGCTGGCCCAACGTGGCCGCCGGCAGTAGTCCCGCCCCAACCACATGCCATTTTTTTGGGAAAAAGAAGACCCTAGAAATGGCTTGCGTGGCGATAACCCGGTGGTAAATCAGCATCGCCATGTGCTCCCTGGTTTCCACCGGGTTATCATGGGAGCCCTTATCACCACCTCAGTGGGTGGGGGTAAGAGCTCCCCCCTGTATGGCTATGTGGTAAGAGTTATCTCACTGCTTGGCAATTTTTTTTTTTTTTTGGGGGGGGGGGGGGGCTTTTACCAGCTGTGGAAAAATGGCCCTGACACATTGAAAAAATGGCCCCTGCCACTAGCGCAGGGCCTTTTTTCCCCACAGCTTGGTAAAAGGATCCCTTAGTTAGAAACATTTAAAACAAATCAAAGAAAATATCTCTTCACTCAATGTGTAATTAAACTCTGGATTGCATTGCCAGAGAATGTTGTAAAAGAATATAGCTTATCAGGGTTTTTAAAAAGTTTGAACAAGTTACTAAAAGTCCATAAGCCATTATTAAGATGGACTTGGGGAAAGGTTTCTGCTTATTCCAGAGAACTTGCCAGGTACATATGACCTAGATTGACCACTATTGGAAACAGGATATCAACTTGATGGACCTTTGGTCTGTCCCAGTATGGCAATGCTTATGTACTTAATGTAGCTGACCAGTTTGCTGTTTTCTTTGATGAGGAAATTTATTTGCTGAGGACTGGCTTTAATTGGTCAGTCAAACCTGTTTGTTCCCCTACTGGGTCTTTGTCTCTAGGACTGAAAAACTTGGGGGGCTACAGCAATCAGGACAAGTGCTAGTTTTTCAGGATTCAGTTAAGTTCCACCTTTAGCCATCTATTAATGTTATCCCTGGGAACTCCTTCCCAATCCAGTTTATTAAGAGGCTATCTGATCCCCTTGTGCCTTTTTACTCCCACACTTGATAATGCTAGCATAAGGTTAGGCTATATTTAATATTCGGATTCTGGACGTTTTGAGCAAAACAGCCAAAGTCAGACTTAGACAGCATATCAAAAATGCCCCTCTATGCCTAAAATTGCATTTTAGCATGATCATTTTTGATATGATAATTTTTATCAGGTTTACTTATACTTTTTATTTTTCATATTTTTTCATAATCATTTTTCTTTTTGGATGTTTGCTTTTTTCCCTTTTGGGTATTCATTTTTATATTCCTGTATGGGGCAGGATCAATCCATCTTTCTGAACTTTTGAGTGGAGTTTCTTTTTGACTGTTTTATTTTCCAGACAGACTTACACCATTTTGTATGAATCCTTGACATATAACAGAGCTCATAACAACTGCTGGACTTTTCAATTTTTAAAACCATTTTCAGATGTACTGGTTAATTTCTACTATGCAGTGAAATTCAAATTCATGTTCATGTTCCAAATTCTAAGAGGCCCTTATACTAAGTCATGTAGGCGTCCATGCGCACCCAACGCATGTCAGTTTTGAGTTACTGCCCAGCTACTGTGTGGCCCTTGTGGTAATTTCATTTTTGATGCACGTCCACTATGATCCTGTCCACCTTGCAAAAGACATGGACATTACAGTTGACATGAGAATAACATCCATACACATGGGATCACTTGTTGCAATGTAAGATTTACCACCTATAGCCTGCAAACTACAGATTCAATGACATCCTAAAGACATTCTATTATGTGCATTGTGCACTACAGTCACATTACTTGCTTCATTGCTTTCCAAGACTACTTCCTAAATTTAGTCTATAAAAGTGACTTTTCTATCAATGAAACTACACAACATCACTCTTTCCACTAAAGAACTTTTTTTTTGTTGTTACATTTGTACCCCGCACTTTTCCCACTCATGGCATAATCACTTTCTGCATTTATATTACTTACTGAAGCTATATTTATTTTGCTGCATTCTATTATGACTTAATTTGATGTGTATTTGCATACCTGATTCATTACTATAAAACTATTATTTTTTTGCATATTCAATAAAAGCGTTTACCCATATTAGCATTATATCTATTCATTATTTGCTATTATTCATTTTTTTCTTTACTAGCTTTAAACCTTTTGTTTTTTTATCTTATGGACCTAACACACACGCACAGTAAAGCAGTTAGTTTTAAGATACAAGATGACTTTGACCGCTCACCTTAAAAGAGGAGGAACTATAGGGGATAGCACACTATCCCATCCCATCCCATCCCCCTGCCATAGTAAATCCAGTGTATCACAGACTAACTTATTGCACCCGTTTTTGCTTCTGATTATCAGGGTATCAGTTTGAGCTCAGATTTGATAAAGATGAGAAATCCAGTCTGAACCCAGCTCAATACACAGGTACCTCAGTCATCCTCTGTTGGGTGTGATAATTATTGGATACTTCTTTTCTGCTTTAACATGACTCTTCCTTTTATTAGTATTTTTCAAGTGCTGTACTACAGCTCTAATTATGTTAATGACTTATACCTCACTAATTTGCAAAGTCACTTCTAATGAACAAGAATTTATGTTTTAATTAAACCATCCATTTATAGTTTAACTAACTCTAATTCTAAATCACAGTTTAAGAATGGAAGAAAGCTTTTTTTTTATGTAGCTAATGACTGCCTCTGGTTGTTCACATACTTTATTTTAAAAGCTTAATTCTAAAAGAAATGATAAAAAAATATATCTTTTTATCTTAAATATTCATCAAAGCCTTACTTCAGAATATTTATGTTGCATTGTGTTGATCATGTTGAGGAGTTTTATAAACCTATATAATAAAGAGGCCAGGACAGACACTGTTAAACATGCAGATATTAGAAAACATAGGAACCCTTTTACTAAAACACGTTAAGATCTGTGCTTAGTGCATTTTAATGTGGATCTTTCCTTTTTATTTTTTTGGAGGTCTCATGCTAATTTTTCCATTCATGTGCGGGAATTACAAACAATTAATGTGGGAGCAACTTACATTCTCCTATTTATGAGGTGCTAGGTGCTTCTACATTAAGAAGCCCTTTAATAAAGGTGTAATAAACCTACCATGGGCAGGAGCCAACGGTAGTGCTGCCCCCATTGCATGCCATTTATGGCGTGATTTTCTTTGTGTGTGTGTGTGTGCCAGAGGCTTACCTGGTGGTAAATTGGCAGTGCTGCATGCTGCCTGGTTACTGCCAGGTTAACATGGCAGACCTTACCGTTTCCTAAATAGGAAGCGGTATGGGGTCCCCTAGGAAATGGCCACATGGCAAGTGTGTAATATTGCACAGTCATTTACTTTAAAAAAAAAAAAAAGAAAATGCCTGTTATGATAAAAGGGGCCTTGTCACGTGGGAAATCCATGTGGCAATGTCACCACAGGGTCCCTTTTACTGCAGCATGGTAAAAGGAAACTTAAATTTACATTATCCAATTAGCACATGCTACTCAGAATTTGCTAGCTGGATAATGCTGCCATGCTCATTCCGTGCCCATAGAATGCCCCTATTGAAAGAATTGCTAAAAGCTTAAATACCATGTGTTTAGAGTACGTTAACAAGTAAATTACTGCAAATTAATTTAACATGTTTTATGGTAAGCCTTTTTTTGTTGTTGTTGTGATAACATAAGTACACAAGTACATAAGCACTGCCATGCTGTGAAAAGACCAAAGGTCCATCAAGCCCAGCACTCTGTCTCCAACAGCAGCCAATCCAGGACCCAAGAACTGGGCAAAAACCCCAAATTTAATAACAATCAATGGACTTTTCCTTCAGGAATCTGTCCAGACCCCTTTAAACTCAGCAAGGCCAGCTGCCATCACTACCTTCTCCGGCAATGAGTTCCAGAGTCTAACCATGCGCTGAGTAAAGAAAAACTTTCTCCAATTTGTTTTAAACCTTGTTGCCCTTCTCTGCAACTTCTCCAATTCCTTTATAGCTTTTTTGAGATGAGGCAACCAGAACTGAACTAACCATGCATTAAGGCCCCATAGTTATCACTTTGCTAGTTCGCCCTTTCCTCTCTGAACACACCACCCGAACTCTCGTCCACGCTCTCATTACCTCTCACCTGGACTACTGCAACTTACTCCTCACCGGCCTCCCACTTAGCCATCTATCCCCCCTTCAATCTGTTCAGAACTCTGCTGCACGTCTCATATTCCACTAGAACCGATATACTCATATCACCCCTCTCCTCAGGTCACTTCACTGGCTTCCGATCAGATACCGCATTCAATTCAAGCTTCTCCTTCTTACCTACAAATGCACTCAGTCTGCTACCCCTCACTATCTTTCTACCCTCATCTCCCCTTACGTTCCCGCCTGTAACCTCCGTTCACAGGATAAATCCCTCCTCTCAGTACCCTTCTCCACCATTGCCAACTCCAGGCTCCGCTCATTCTGCCTCGCCTCACCCTATGCTTGGAACAACCTTCCTGAGCCCTTACGCCAAGCCCCCTCCCTGCCCATCTTCAAGTCTTTGCTTAAAGCCCACCTCTTCAATGCTGCGTTCGGCACCTAACCCTTACCATTCAGTGAATCCAGACTGCCCCAATTTGACTGCCCCTATTGTACCGACCGTTCACTTGTCTATTAGATTGTAAGCTCTTTGAGCAGGGACTGTCTCTCTTTGTTAAATTGTACAGCGCTGCGTAACCCTAGTAGCGCTCTAGAAATGTTAAGTAGTAGTAGTATAATTTAAGATTGCTACCTTTCTCATCTCTTTCCCTGATATCCCCTTCTTTTCCTCAATACATTAGACTCCCTCCTTCTCACTCATATCAAGCCTCTCTCCTAATGTCTAAAATAACAATGTAGAAAGTATTGGAGACAAAATTCAAATCAAACACATTTTCAGCTTGCTACAAATTTTGGGTCTGATTTACAAATGGGTGCTAACATGTATTAATATGATATAATGCATGTTAAATAATGCATGATCTATTATTCTCAGACGGTCCTATTTAGTAACTGTGCACTTAATGGACTAGGGGGGCCCTTTTACTATGACGTGTAGGCACCTATGCACGTCCAACACATGTCAAATTGGCACTACCATCCAGCTACCATGTGTCCTGGGTGGTAATTCCATTTTTAGTGGCACCAAGGACACCCAGTGGCACCCAAACACCCAGTAGAAAATACTTTCTATTTTCTACCACGGGGCCCTTATCTGGCGGTAATCAGCAGTTGGTGCATGCTGCACGCTTACCACCCAGTTAGCATGTGAGACCTCACCACTAAGTCAACGGGTAGAGCTAAGGTCTCAGGTCAAAAATGGACACATGCTGATTTTCATTTTGCCGACGTCCATTTTTCAGCACATTAAAAAATCCTCTTTTTTCCAGGCGTGCTCAGGAAATGGACCAGCGCAGGTCCAAAACACGTGCCTACACCAGCACAGGCCAGTTTTGGGTCTGCCTTAGTAAAAGGTCCCTAGATTCTATAAATGATGCCCAAATTTAGATGAAAAAAAAAAAAGAGCACTAAGTACTATTCTATGAATGGCATTCCGAGTTGGGTATGTTTTATAGATTACAGTTTAGTGCCAGGTCTAATGAAAATCATCATAATTGCTATAATGATTCTAGAAAAAATGTTTATCTAAACAGGATGCCATTTTTCCTTGAATTTGACATTTGTGAAAATGTTCATACACCAAATCTGACAGCTGCAGACCACACAGGTTGGTAGATGTGCCTGGTAGATGTATGTATGCAGACCACTGTTCCCTCTAAGCTGAGCAGGAGTCCTCCACCTTTAGTCTTTCCAGTGTATGTGTGAGGTGGTGCTGTTTCACTATCATAATTTAAATAGTGAGATACAGGCCAACTCTGCAGGACTCTAGGGAACCTGCCTGTCCCAAGTGATTGAAAATACAATATTGAAGCACCACCCCCCACTGGCAGCAATGCAGTTGGAGGAAACCTGCTCAGCTTAGAGGGATCAGTTATGCAGACTCAACTATATTGAGGAATTCATATCTGGATTTGTATTTGACAAATCCCCAACTTTCTTAAAGGTTCATCAAATTAAACTTTAGAGCCTATTCAGATGTATATCTATCTATCTATCTATCTATCTATCTATCTATCTATCTATCTATCTATCTATCTATCTATCTATCTATACATAGATAGATAGATAGATAGATAGATAGATAGATAGATAGATAGATACTGAGAAACAAAGCCTGAGTTTCATGCATCCATTCAAACAATTATCAAAATATAGGGTTACCTATAATCATAGCATTATTCACAAAATGTGATTGATTCAGCTATAAAAGAGACAGAAAAAAAATGTGTTAACATTATATTTGATGTATGTACTTTACACACTGCTTATAATCACAATTTAATAAATAGACTAACAAACTCACATCACAGATGGGCAGTGCCATAGTGAGGGCAGCTGACACCTGGGGCGGTCACCACTGCGCACCCCCCGGGTGCAGCACGGCGCACCCTACCCCCTCTGGAGCACCCCCACCCCGGAGCGCAGACTTACGAGGTAGTACTCTTTCCCAAAAGTTTGTGCATGCACACACAAGTTTGATGACCATAATAAACCTTGAATCACAGTGCTGCTGGCTCTTAACGGGACACTACCCTCCACTACCCTTAACGGGACACTACCTTTCTATGTGAACCAATGATGAATGTATTTAGCCTATCTTTGCTCAAGTTTTTATTTTCACCCTAGATTTCTAAAATAATTTTGTAACACTGAGCAACAATGAGTTAATTAATTGATATTTTTTCTTCTAGGACAGTTGCATTTCTCTCACAGAAATATCATTGTAACTACTTATTTCATTCTGGATGCCATGGAAACTAGCAACAAATGCTACAGAACATTATATCTTACTTCTAAAATAGAGAATCAGAGCATAAAGGAAGGCTCAACAGGGCATATCAAAAACAGAAGGACAGTGGATTGTAGGGGCAAAAGGTTTTTTAAGCATCCACAATGATTCCTTGCAGTCTTAGTTTATTTAAATGTTCAACAGAATAAAGTAAAGCCTTGATAATTTGTATATAAATTTGGGGATTAACATCAAAATCCCGTAAAGAAAGAGATAAAATGAAGGCTCCTAAAGTATAAAGGGAGATGAATTTCAAATATGTATTTTAAAGTGCAGCTTTTAAAACAGCATGCAGTGAATTCAATTTACAATAGGGATAGGTTTTTTTGTAAGACGTATGTGACAATATTATTATTTATTTATTCAACTGAGCCAGAAGAGGAGTCAAAAGTGCAGTGAACAAAGCACAGCATTAAGTAGCTCAATTGACCTCAAAAGTGAGTGTGGGAGATCAAATTTTATTTGAAAGACTGTACAGTAGATACAGCCTGCAATAATTTGATAGGTGTATCCAACATATATTTGCTGTGGTGCCCTTTTGTGAGCAATGCATTCAGTTAACTGAATTGGACTGAGCTGATTGTGTTTGTATGTCCATCTAGCAGACCCTTGATGCAGGTATATTTGCAGAAACACAGCCTATGTCAGTTGTTTCAATGAAAGTTGCTCTCCCACATCCACGCTTGAGGCCCATTCTACTTTATGCTTTTATTTATTCAACTGGACATTTATTATTCACCTTCTTGTCAATATACCTAAGGTGAGGTACATTGTAAAGATCAAGGCAATAGTCAAAGTAATGTTATGATATTTAAAATATCACAAACAAGGCAAACTACAACTTGTCACTCACCTTTCGCCCTCAAGAGCTCTCAACACATCAATTTATCATAGTCACAGCATTCTAATACTTAGATATGCATAGACAATTACAATATTTTGCAGTTAAATTCATTCAAACATATTACAATATGAAGAAATTAAATACATAAACCAACTTCTGTCTAGAGCGTTTGGGCAGCATGGATAGCTTCGAGTCACACAGCTCCAACTGTTTTCACCACCCATTCCTGCACCACCTGTGGCATATACTATAGCAATGCTGATGCACTACCATCACTTCCTCGAGGATGGGTTGCAGTAAAAACATTCCCCTTCTCAACCAGTGACTCTCTCTTGATGCCTTCAGTCTCCCCAACCTGTCCAAATATTTATTTATGCATTTGCACCCCACATTTCCCCATGTGGCTTACAGGTTACATCATGTAAACATGTTACAATAGCCGTTAGAAGCTTTATCTGTCCTTGAACCATGTGCTGTTAATGCTCTGGTATCGTGGTGTGATGGTTGGTGATCAATTTGATTAGGCGAGGCCACTGAAGAAGAGTTTTCTAAAGACTTGAGCTTTCAGGTGTTTTCAGAATGTTAAGTAGTTGTCCGTACGTAGGGCTTTTGGTAGTGCGTTCCATGTCTTGGGTCAGATGTACAGTATGTGAAGTTGGTTGAGTATGATGATTTGTATATCAGGCCTTGACATTTGAGAAAGTGAAGGTTCAGATAGGTTCTTGCTCCTCTGATTGCATTGCATGTAAGTAGTTCTATTAGGTTTCTCATGTACTCCGGTGCAAGTCCAAATATTATTCCATAGGCGAGTAAGCATATCTTGAAGGAACCTGTGCTGTAACTGATAGCTAATGTAGGTTTTAGAGTAGTGCTGTGGCGCTTTGGATCAGTTTTTAAAGTAGATAAGTCTTCCTGCTGTGTTTTCTGCTGTTTGTAGTCTCTTTAATGATTGTTCCTTACATCTGGTTTAGATTCCATTGCAGTAGTCAGTATGGACAAGGACCATGGATTGAACCAGTGTGCGGAATATGGGGCACTTTTACAAAGCTGTATAAACACCTAAGAGAATCCAACATGTGTCAGTTTTGAACTACCGCCCAACTACTGCATGACTCGTGCGGTAATTTCATTTTTTACGCAATTCCACTACATGCACCGGAAAATATATTTTACTTTCTAGCGCATGGGCAGTAATCAGCATTGTATGCACGTGGATGATTACTGCCCGGTTAACATGTGAGACCTTACCGCTAAGTCAATGGCTGGGGATAATGTCTCAGACCCAAAATGGACGCGTGCCAATTTTCATTTTGCCGCACATCTATTTTTGGCCAAAACCCCCCCCCAACATTTTTTACAGGTGTGCTGAAAAATGATTCTGCACACGTCCAAACTACAAGCCTATACTATCACAGGCCATTTTTCAGCACGCCTTAGTAAAAGGACTCCTAGGTTTCTTGGAAAGTAGTTTTTAATTTGTTTCAGTTTCCACATAGATTGGAACATTTTCTTCATGACATTTGAGATTTGTTTGTCCAGGGTCAAGTTTCAGTTTATGGTGACTCCAAGGATTTTTATATTGTCATATATTGATGGAGATGTTTGGGAATTGGTCGGTGTTGTGTGGTGATGTGATTATCAGGCATTGTGCTATGTCTTTGTTTAGTTTGAACTTGAACGCTGATGCCCAGGATTCCATTATGTTTATGCCGTCTGTAATCCTGGTCATGATTTCATGCAGGTTCTTATTAAAAGATATGTAGATTGATACATCATCAGCATATATGAGGGGGTTGAATCCTTGTTTGGATAGTGTTCGGGCCAGAGGAGCCATTATTAAGTTGAACAGTATTGGTGAGAGCAGTGAGCCTTGGGGGACCCTACAGTCAGCTTTCCGTGGAGGGGAGAGAAAGGAATTTATTTTCACTTGGTAGGATCTGGTGTTAGGAATCCAGCAGGCATTTGAGCACTTTCCCACTGTAATGGAAAAGTTTGTGCTTGACATTAAGTTCTGCCTAAGTATTGTTATCATATTTAACGTTTCAAGAAACATTAAATATGATAAAAAAGTGTTATCATATTTAATGTTTCTTGAAAGTACATAATAAAGTAATGATATCATAGTTAATGCTCTCTTGGAAATACATAATGGACTCCCATATGAATATTTAATGCTCTCTTGAAAGTACATAATGGACTCTCAGGGTAGGAATTGATAGAATTATCATATTCTATAATGAAGTAATGTATACTAAATGGAATGACAACATGCTTAGGGCTAAGGATGATGTTTCACATGAATCTCTGGAAACCTGGCCAGTTCCTGGGGATGCATTAAGAAACTGTCACATCCTTAACTACACGTCAGCCTTATTCAATTAAAAGAGATCATGTTTATTGGTCAGTATAAAAGCTGGGAGCTAAGGGCAGAGAGGCAGAGGTTAAAATTCAGAATGGGAGCAGATGTGTTACCCAGGCCCCTTGTACCCGCTGAGATTCTCTGCCTGGCTGCATCCCAAACCTCCCAGTCACTGGTGGAAGGTGTTGTCTGCAACTCAAGTGGTGATGTTAGATTTACTTATTTGAATAAAGTTTCTGTAATAACCTTTGACCGCCTCTATAGTATATGTCTGACAGAGATATACTCGAAAGAACCTAAAACAGAACACCCTCCTATGACAATTTTGTTGAGACTTATGAGGATTTGATGGTTGACCATGTCAAATGTGCTTGACATGTCAAATTGTAGTAGAAGAATGTTTTTTCCATGGGTGATTTCCTTTTATGGTTGGCCACTTGTGTGGTCAGTACTGTTTCAGTGCTGTGATGGGGTCTGAAGCCTCAATGAGATTTGTGCATTATAGAGAATTTGCTGATGTAGTCGGTTAGCTGGTTGGCTATTATGCCTTCCATTTTTTTGCTCATTAGACGTATGGATGCCACTGTCCTGTAGTTCAAAGTATTGTTGATGTTTTTCTTGCATTTTTAGGGATTGGTGTGAGCAGTATGTTGGAAATCGGCCTTATTGGAACATGTAGGTCAGGTGGGATATGAGTGGTCTATGAATCAATCAGGGGTGACGGGGTATATGATTGGGACATGTATTTATCATGCAGTAGGCGGAGAAGAATTTTCATAATGCTTGGGCCACTGTCTCATATGTGGGTTCTGTGAAGGTGGTCCATGTTCTATCAGCTGGTGCTTCTCTGGTGTGTGGTTGAGTTCATCTAGGAGGGTTATGAAGTTTGTGTCATCTTGTGATGTACTGTTCCTTAGTTTGAGGATCTTTTCTTCGAAGAATCTAGTGAGTTCAATAGCTGACGGAGGGGGTCATCATTCGCCATCATCAGGGGCTTGGTGTTTGTTAGGTTGTTTATAATTTTGTAATTTTGTATAATTTCTTCATGTCATTATAGTCTGAGCCTATTTGTTCTTTATAGTTTTTCTTGTTAGCCTGTCTTATTTGGGTTTTGTACTTGTTTCGTGCATTCCTCTATGCGGTTTTGTTTGTTTTATTTTTATTAAGTATTAGGTATGAGGTAGGCACCACTGACCTTCTGTTACTTTGACACAGACCCCACTCCATGCAAGAGGAGGACTGCCCCTGGTTGTAATGTCATTCATGCCACTGCTAGCATATGACAACCACTTCACATGTGACCACTGTTACAGCTTGCTTTGGTCTAAAATATACTGCTGTGTGCTCTATCAGGCTAAGACCCACCACTGTAGACCAAGACAGCAAAACTTTTGTTGCGGTCTCCCCACCAACACCACCCCTAGCTATGGCCAATTCGTCAACCCTGGTGGAACATAAGTCAGACATAAGTCATCTTGTTAGGAATGTCATGGACTTAGACTACTACTACTACTACTTAGCATTTCTATAGCACTGCCAGGGTTACGCAGCGCTGTACAAGTTTAACATGAGGAAGGACAGTCCCTGCTCAAAAGAGCTTACAATCTAAAGGTTACAAACTATGTAGTCAGTGTAGGTAACATGAATGGGGAGGGTGGTTAGGCGCCAAAGCAAGGGAGAAGAGATGGGCTTTGAGTAAGGACTTGAAAATGGGCAGGGAGGGCGCATGGTGTATGGGCTCTGGAAGTCTGTTCCAGGCATAAGGTGATGCGAGGCAGAAGGGGCGGAGTCTGGAGTTAGCGGTAGTGGAGAAGGGTACAGATAAGAGTGATTTGTCCTGAGAGCGGAGGTTACGGGTGGGAACATATGGGGAGAGGAGGATAGAGAGGTAATGGGGGGCTGCAGATTGAGTGCACTTGAAGGTCAATGGGAGAAGCTTGAACTGTATATGGTAGCGGATCGGGAGCCAGTGAAGCGACTTGAGGAGAGGGGTGATATGAGAGTATCGGTTCACGCAGTAGATAAGCCGTGCGGCGGAATTTTGGACAGATTGAAGAGGGGATAGGTGGCTAAGCGGGAGGCCAGCGAGAAGAAGGTTGCAATAGTCAAGACGAGAGGTAACAAGCGAGTGGACGAGGGTTCGGGTGGTCTGTTCAGAGAGGAATGGGCAAATTTTGCTAATATTATAGAGGAAGAAGCGACAGGTCTTAGCTGTCTGCTGGATATGGGTAGAGAAGGAGAGGGAGGAGTCGAAGATGACTCCGAGATTGCGGGCTGAAGAGACGGGGAGGATGAGGGCGTTGTCAACAGAGACGGAAAGTGAGGGAAGAGGAGAAGAGGGTTTTGGTGGAAAGACAAGGAGTTCAGTCTTTGCCATGTTCAGTTTCAGATGCCGGTTGGACATCCAGGCAGCGATGTCAGAGAGGCAGGCCGAAACTTTGGCCTGAGTTTCGACTGTGATGTCGGGAGTGGAGAGATAAAGCTGGGTGTCATCAGCATAGAGATGGTACTGGAAACTATGTTGAAGGGATCATAGAGCTCTCCTGCCAATTAATGTCTGGACTCAAAACATGTAATTGACAATTGAACCTCTAAACTGGAATAACTCTGAGTGTCAAGTTTATGTATCCCTCTTGTGTTTATGAAGCCCTAATGCAGGTTTAGCCTGCAACTGCATGAAATCAAACATAGTATAATGCTCGCCATCCCCTCAATCAAACATTGCTCCATCATTCTCTGATTCAGATCCTCTAGATTCTTCTCCTGTGTTTTTTTCAATCTCAGGAATTATCATCAATGAAGAAGATAATGGCTATGATAAGATCTGCATCTTGTTCCATTGACCTCTTTCATTCCTCTTGGCTATGGATCCCTGAGTTATGTTTACTTCCACCAATCCTTTCCATAATCCATCTTAGTTTATCATCTAGACAATTCCCTGATATATGGAAATCAGCTATAGTCCATCCAAATTTGAAGAAACCATCCCTTGATCCTTCATCACTATCACCCTGTCTCCAATCTTTGTTATATATCAAAGATTCTGGAATAAATGGTCTTTCTTCAACTGACGTCCTTTGCTGATAAAGCATTAGCACTACACCTCCACCAATCTAGTTTTCATAATTATTTCAGTACAGAGACAATTATTACAGCTATTCTTAGTGAGGTTCACAGTCATTTTGAAAAGAATAATGTAGTTCTGGCTATATTTCTGTGGCGTTTGACTTAGTGGACCATTCATTGCTTTTCTGTCATTTATCTTCTCTGGGGATATCTGGGAATGTGCTCTCTTGTTCTCTTCTTTTCTATCTCACCATTCGTTTAGGGTTCTTATATGAAATTCTAGTTTAGGTAAGAAAAATCTGCACTATGGTGTTCCCCAGGTTTTTATTTTCTCTCCACTCCTCTTCAATCCATTTTTGAGATTGCTTGCCTCCCTTATACAAACCTCTGGTGTTTCTGAATACTTTTATGCAGATGACATCCTTCTTCTATACCCAAGTAACCCTTTTTCCCCTTCACTTGTCCACTGCAATTATGTTTAGATTCTATTTCTCAATGGTTATTAGATCATGTTAATCCTTAATAAATTTAAAACAGTGGGTTGTTGGTTATCTGGGTATATGAGTCCTCCCTTTTTCCAATTAACACTCCTGTGCCAAGTTTTCGTTATCTGGGAGTTATACTGGACTCTTCTGTCTCTTTCCTTCCTCAGATTTCCCACTTAATGAAAATCAGGTTTTTTTTTACAACTGCGCAGTATCTGCTGTTTGATTCTACTAGATTTCATTCACTTCTCCCTTCTTTTTACATCCCGCCTAGATTACTGTAATGTAATCTATGTGTGATTACCACATTCGCCTCTTAAAATTTTTCAGACTCTTCAAAATGTGGTTGTCAGGTTATTCTGACGTGGAAAATCTACACAATGGTGGAGGTGCACTTGATCCCTACGAAAGTCGAATCAAAGTAGAGCATAGAATGAGTATAGAGAGTAGGCTCTTTCCAAGAAACGAAAGAGATGTATAGGTGGTTAAAAGTCTTTATTAGATAACATCAAAAGCAACTCAACACAGCAGCTGTATTTCGGTGCCAAAGCACCTGCTTCAGGTGTCTACAAAATACACATTGATATAAAAAGAAAATATAAAACTAAGACACAAAAATATTGTAAAACTCAGTAAAATCATGCATACATAAGAAAGATAAAATATTATAAAATTGTATAAGGACAAACATTTTTTAGTTTTAGTTTACTGTTTCACAAAGATAATCATGAGACCCAGACACTGTTATTATTTGAATAAGTTTGGCTTTACATTTGCACACATCTCTTCATCCTTAATGTTATTCTTTCTTTTTTTAAGTGATTAGTGTATCCCCCTCTTTTTCTCCCCCTACAGGGATACAGTCCCCTTTTGTAAAAAAATCATTTTTGCACTTTCTTTCACATTCAGCATTACAATCACCTTTACATCATAAGGTCAGTAAATTCTGTGACATTCCTTTTGTTTTACAGTTTTCACCAGCATCTATTTAATGTTCTTTATATATATATATATATATATATATATATATATATATATATATATATATATATATATATATATATGTGTGTGTGTGTGTGTGTTCTCACAATAATTCTCACCATAAACATAGTGTATCCTTACATACATGATGTATCTTTACCCATGTCTTTGTATTACATACATATGCATAATGATAAATTGTTTGTCCTTATACAATTTAATAATTTTTTATCTTTCTTACATACACATGATTTTACTGAGTTTTATAATATTTTTATGTTTATATTTTTCACCGGCATCTATTTAATGTTTTTATATGGTTTTTTTTTCATATATGTGTTCTCATGATAATTCTCACCATAAACATAGTGTCCCTTTTCATACATGTTGTATCTTTACCCATATGATTTTGTACTATATATACATATATGCATAATGATAAATTATGTTTGTCCTTATACAATTTTATAATTTTTTTATCTTTCTTCTGTACACATGATTTTACTGAGTTTTACAATATTTTTATGTTTGTAGTTTTATATTTTCTTTTTGTACCAATGTGTATTTTGTAGACTCCTGAAGCAAGCATTTTGGCGCTGAAACATAGCTGCTGTGTCGAGTTGCTTTTGATGTTATCTACTAAAGACTCTTAACCACCTATAGGTCTCCTTCGTTGTCAGGTTATTCTGTCACACCCATTGTATGGGTCATACTACACCTCTGTTAAAGAGTATCACTGTTTACCAGTGGAGCACATGATCATTTACAAAATAGCAGTTTTGACTTTAAAGCTTTCTATTTTGGCTATCCAGAATATTTAGCTAATCTCATTATACCTTATACCCCCACCAATATTCTGTTTTCCTTGAATGACCATCATCTCGTCCTTCCCGGATCGAGACTAGCTCACTACGAGTTGATTAGACATAGTGCTTTTTTTTCTCGTGCTACATAGCTGGAACAATTTACCTCTGCATGTAGTATTATTGAGTTTAAGAGCTTTAAGATAGAGTTGAAAACTTGGCTACTCTAACAAGCCTGTGGGGGCTCCAATTGATTAGGTTGTCATGTCATTAATATGCCTGTGAATGTCTTCTGTGTCCTTCTTTATTTTTTTGTCTCTTCTCTCTCTCTTTATCTTTCAGTGTTTGTATTTATTTTCTGTCAGCTCATGGAGTTCCTTCCTTTTTCTTGATATTTTAGTCTGTACACCGCTTTGTTCTGCCTGTCAGTAAGAGCAGTTTAGCTAATTTTTTAATAAACACTCTCCTCTAATAGAGTTCAAGGATTACAAAAGTGTGAATCAGTTTCAATCATTTAGTGTATTATCCTTTCTGTCACATCCTGGAACAGGGATCACCTGAGCACCAGTAAATGGCCCACCAGAAGTGATGCTCCTCTGCTCCCACTTCTATCCTACCTAGGGTGTCTTTTTCCCCAGGCACTCCTTCCCTTAATGCTCCCTCCTCTGGTACCAAACTGCAGGCACATGCTGCCCTGAGGCATGGTCTCATCCATCAAGTGATACCAATTCCTCCTTCTTTTTCTGAAGACTTCTGTAATAAAAGTGAATTTTAAAGATTGTTTTTCAACTCTGCCTTGACCGACCAGTGCACTTGGGGTCTGTATTTTTGATTAGAAGTAATTCTGTTTAACGATGATTGCTTAACTTTTATTGTGTGAAAATAAGTTAGAATGTAAAACATAAGACACAGCTCTAATTAATTTGGTATGTAAAGGGAGAGGTGAAGCCTGTTTCGAGTTTAGACTTGCCACCTGGACTGAGAAACATGTGATCACATTCCCACAGTATGGCTTTTACCTAAATAGAGACATTCTCAAGCATTCTGTAATTTTTCTTAGCTCTGAACATGAGTTTTAAGCCTAATAAAAAGGGAGTTTCTATCAGTGAAATTGGGAGCTCGTCTGAGTAACGTACGAACTGCACAGAGAACCATATTTCCTGGTCAAAGAAACTCCTGGCTTTTGCTGTGAATAGGGCACCCCCAGCTGATTATAAGAGCCTGGATGATGTATTGATCAGTGATGGACATATGTATATTATAGTGTATTATTTCTTCTTTTCCTGGTCTAGAAACTCCTAGCATTGCTTGATGTAGAGATTAGGGAATAGTGATGTAATGATAGTTTATAGGGATTGTTTCTTTTCAGTTATGTAGCTAATCATTGTATATATATTTAGATTTTCCTCACACCTTTTTCAGTAGTAACTCAAGGTGAGTTACAATCGGGTACACTGGATAGTTCTCTGTCCCAGGAGGGCTCACAATCAAAGTTTGTACCTGAGGCAATGGAGGGTTAAGTGACTTGCCCAAGATCACAAGGAGCAGCAGTGGGACTTGAACCGGCCACCTGTGGATTACAAGACCAGTGCTCTAACCACTAGGCCACTCCTCCACTCCATTGTGTATCTTAGATTTTAGACCCTCTAAAAGTCTCATTTACCAAAAGAATCCACAGTAATTACTGAGTAGTCTGTGTCAGTGAAGCAGGCTGTAAGACCAGGGCAGAACAACTTCCCCCTTGGTATTTTGGACTTAGCGAGGTTGTGCAACCAACGACCACATTTTCACAAAATCAAACTCTTTTATTAACTCCTGGCTCTGCCCACTAGAATTGGCCCCTCCCATGTCTATCCACCAAGCTGGCAATCCCAGAAGATCCTCCCACCAGAGGATATATTCTGGGGTGTTTCGTTCTCCCCCCAGTTAATGTAAAAATGTACCATCCAGAAATCTTTTTTTCTGTATCCAGAAAAACAATGTTATCTCCTTCATTTCCAATACACTTCTCACATGATACATTAGGTAACATAACTAAATTCTCAACAATCCTCACTTTTTATCCCTGAATGTACCACACCCCTCTTGTCATGGTAGTGGGGTAGCCTATTTCTTCTGCTCCATTCTTCAATTAATGCCCTGTACTACTAAGCCCCTCACAATATCAGAGGTCTTTATTCTTCATCTCTTTCTTCCTTTCTCACAGCGTTACATTGTTATCCTTCCATTGCTTTATGAGCTCTTTGCTTTTATGTGTGAATTGCTCCACTTTTTTCCAACCATTCTTTCTTCTTAGAGATTTCAATCTTCCTCCTTCTGACCTCTGTTCATCCTTTCTATCCCTAGCCCACAGTCTCGGTCTCACAAAACATATCTCTCTCCCCATTCATAAAGCTGTCAATATCCTCAACTTTATTTTTACCTCCTCCATACTTAGTATTCCTCCCTGATCCCTCCTGCCCTTTCCTGTCCCCTGGTCCGGCCACCTTATTCTCACTTTTCATCTTCCTCTCCCCATCCAGTTCCTTCAGCACCTCCCTGTCCCCTCTCATGTTTTCAATGACGCTATCATCTCCCATATTTCTTTGGCTATCTCACACCTTGAACATCTCTCCCCCCCTCCCTGCCTATTGATCAACATGTCCTGCAGTATGACCACAAATTTGCCTCCATCCTAGACCTTCATGATCCCCATTCCAGAACAACCCTTTCCTTCCCTTGGGCCACACTCTGATTTCCCCCTTTCCTTTGCCTTCTCTATTCTTATCTTCACTCTGCAGAATGGTCATTCCATAAAACACACTCTTTAGAGGACTATTCCCTCTTTCCACTCCTGACACAAATAATATCACTGTGCTAAAACCAATTTCTTTGGTAGGCAGATATCTCACTCCCTCAGCTGCTCTCAGGCTCTTTCTCTTGTTCTTGCCACTGTTGTCCCTGTCTCCACTGTCTCACCTGACTATGACCCTGCAATCCTTCTTCTTGATGTCCTAGCAGCTGAATGGCAAACCAAAACTGCCACCCTCCATTCTAGCCTCGTTTCCTCCTCCTCCTCCATATATCTCTTCTCTGCTTCTGAGCCTACCATCTCCTCTCTCCCCCTGCCCCTCATCTACCTGGTCACCATTCAACTTTCCACCTCTCTATCTTTCTCTCTAAAACCTTAGCTTCCCTTATGCCCTTCTCCTCTTCAATTGATATTTGGACTGCCTTTTTGGTCAAGTTCCTCTCATGTCTCATCCCTCATCTTATTCCCCCCTCCTCTCTTCCTCTATAGCTGAAGGCTCTGTCCTTACATCATGAAAGCATGCTTTTGTCCGCCCACTCCTTCAAAAACATCACCTTGTTTTATCAATGCCATCTAGTTTTCACCTCATCTCAAATATACCTTTCTTTTCTAAAGTCTTGGAGAACCTGGTTCACCATCAACTAGTTCAGCATATTGAGCACAGCAACATTTTCCATCCATATCAATCAGGTTTCCACCCCCGCCATAGCACCAAGACTTTATTGTTGGCTCAATGTGATATGATCTTATCCATTCTTCTGTTGATCAGCACTGCTCCATTATTCTTGTTTCTCCTGATCTTTCACCTGCCTTTCAGTCTCATAGATCACACTCTACTGCTTCACCAACATCTTTCTATAGGAATCTTAGGCATTGTTCTTTCATGGTATTTTTGTTTATTTGTTTTTTATTTATCTCTCTGGTCACTCTTACCAACTCTGCTTTATCCAATCCTCTACCTCCTCTCTCCTCCTTCTTGCTGGGGTACCCCAGGCTCTATTTTTGCACCAACCCTTTTTAATGTCTTTCTTGCACATCTGTTCACCATTATTCAAGACCAATCTTGCACACCTTTTTGCTATGCTGATGATATCTAAATCATCTGCAGAATTTATGACTCTTCTACTATTGTTCATCTCAATGCCTACTCGACCCAATTCACCTCGTGGCTCAGAATTAATCTTCTTTACTTGAATGCTACCAAATGTGAGCTCCTTCTTTTCCCTTCCTCCTATGGCAGTTCTTATTCTTCTCCTTCACTTGATGGCCACCTACTCCCTTTCAAGGATTCCATAAGATCCTTGGCATTACTTTTGACACTCATCTCACGTTTAAGCCCCAGATAGACAATGTTCTCTGTTCCTCACTTTTTGCACTCCACCATATTTGTTCTGTATGTTCTTTTCTTCCTGCATCTCTCTTGCACCCTCTTATTCTTGATTTTGTTATATCTTGACTACTGCAACTCCCTTTATAATGGCATCTCTGTGCCCTCACTTAAATGCCTACAACTTGTTAAATCAACTGCTGTCAAATTCCTACACAATGTTCACCAATTTGAGTACATCACTCCCATTCTCCACACTGAACACTGGCTACCTATCACTGCTCGCATGAAATTTAAAATCCTCCTTCTGGTCTATAAATCTCTGTCTCTCTCCATTCCCCATCTACCTTAATAACCTTCTCATCCCTTATACCCCCCTTTTGCTATCTTCAATCTATTGTCAACAATCTCCTGAATCTTCCCTCACCTTCACTTCTATGCCTTAATATCTCCAGTGACTCTGCTTTTAGGTATCTTGGCCCTAAACTTTGGAATGATTTACCACTCAACATTAAGATTCAACCAACACCCTCAGTCTTCATACAAGCCTTAAAAACCCATCTGTTTATATTTCAGGTGAGCTGGAGGCTAGGGCTGAGCTAAAACCTAGTAAGCTAAAGGAAAATCTTTCCTTGGGGCACACTATAATCCACTTCCACACAGTATGATCCAAATGACTCTGAGTTTAAATCTAACTTCTTCACTGAACAACTTGAAAATAAAAGTTCAAAACATGTCAGTAAGTACAGTTTCAGGGCATATTATGATCACAGGTCAGCTTCAGACTATCTCCTCTAATGCAGTTCAAGGCTTACAAAACAGTGAATCAGTTTCATTTATTATCTTATCCTCTCTGTCCTATCCCAGACCAGGGATCATCTGAGCACCAGTAAATGTCTCACAAGAAGTGAAGCTCCTCTGCTCCCACTTCTCTCCTACCTGGGGTGTCTCTTCCCCCAGGCATTCCTTCTCTTAAGGTTCCCTCCTCTGGGAAACCAAACTGTAGGCACCCGCTGTCCTGTGGCAGGGGTCTCATTTACCAAGTGATACAAATTCCTCCTTCACTGTCCCAAGACTTCCTTCTCAATACTTGGGTCTCGGCCAGGGTGGGCAACCAAGAACCACATTTTCACAAACCCAGACTCTTTTTACTAACTCCTGACTCTGCCCACTAGGGCCATCTTCTCCCTGTCCACCCACCAGGCTGGCAATCCCAGACCCTGTTGTCTTGGTGACCCCCAGAAGATCATCTTGCCTCCAGTACTTCAGTACTCCAGGACTTCTTTTGGGAGGGTCAAACACGTAATATATTTTACACAGATCACTTGTTATCTAAATGATATTTTCATATTGATATTGTAAATAACATTTCAGATTATGGTTACCTTGCATAAATTCCATAGAAACATACTGGGTTGATCCAGCACATTACTAGTTGCAGCCTTAGTTCAGTGTGAAAGCAGTGAATGTTCCAATAAGAATAAAGAGAAAGTTATAAAATTAATATTTGAATTATTCAGTGTATTGTATATTCCTCCAGATCATCTTTTGTTGTAGTGACACCACTTCATAATTCATATATCAGAAGGCAAAACCATCACTTATGTGAATTAAACGCATATCAACTTGAAATAATTCACCTGATGTTTACAAATGACAGGTTAGTTAGGATATGGTAGTCACAGACATTTAGGGGTCCCTTTAGTAAACTGTGGTATGTACTCACACGTTCATACCGCAGATTAAAATCCACTACTGTGGGTCATGTTGATTGTTTGGCGCATGCTACTCATGCACTGGGGGTGTGTTTGAAAGTGAATAGTAGGTGTACCCAGTGCTAATCAGTTAACACAGCTTCATTGCTATGCATTAACCGGTTAGTACGTGGTTAGCACGTGAGCCTTTACCGTTTAGTAAATAGGTGGCCATTACTGCAGAAAAAGGGAAATCTAGTCATTTTACAGTTGTGCTTAAAGTGACCTCAGCATGTGAGAAAGCCCCACACTACTGATACCACAGGCCACTTTTTAGTGCAACTTAGTAAAAGAGCCTCTCAATTTGTTTTTAGAAAACCCTTTTAAGGGAAAACAATACTATTACTTGAAAAAAATGATTTTCAAATGTTCTTTATGCTATCAAACATTTTTGTAGTCTAAAATCACAAAATAATATCATCCATAGATTTCATATATTGATCTTTTTTATTACTTTGAAAAATTCTTCTCAGGAGATAACTTTACATTGCGCAAACATCATAATAGTTTCAGTTCTGCATTATTATGTTAGCCTAGGGATAAGAAATGAAAGCATTTTAAACTCTCTAGTTCCACTTATCTGAAAAATTCAGACAACACTTAATGAGAAATACTCAGTAATAAATTCCCTTATTATAGTTATCAGAGTAATAATTTTTGCACTATTGAAAACATTTACATTTTGACAATATTAGTTTTGTACCTGCTCTAGTTTAGTTTATTCCTGTATTTGATATACTGCCTTTCTATCTATGCAAGATACACCAAAGTGATTTACAATAATCATTAAAAGTAGAGAGAAACAAAAAAACTGATGCAGCAGTTCATGTTCCTGATCTACCACCCCATTTCACATTGGCAATTACAACTCCAAAAGCCTGTATGCCCATGCTTCCCAAGCTATACTACAAGCTAAACGCTTGTAAAAATAACAGGGCTTTCAAAACAGCCTTGAGTAAAGTGGTTTGGTAGCCATTTTAATCCACTTTAAAGGCAATCAATAGATGTATAGTCCCTAGTGGTGAGCTGCTGTTACTAAAGTTTTGTTAGATCGGAAATAAGCAAATGTTGGTAGATGACAGTATATATAAGTGAAACATCAAAGCATTTCAGTGACAGTCTAACATGATGGGGGTGGATGGGTGAGAGACAGGAAGATATGCTTGGAGACAAACAGAGCATTACAACTTTATGGTTTATAATGGGCTAGAAAACCCAGATGTTTGTTAAGTCCTTTCTGGTGGGTGTCAAAATATTTGATCATTCTGACTTCAAAGGTCTTATGTTCCTGTATTGTTTTAATGTTACCTTTCAGGATTCTTACTATGAAGTCACTGGTACAGTGTTCTGGTTTAGTTAAGTGCTGCCCCACAGGTGTGGCATCTTGGCTGGCACTGGCATTTTTCATGTGATGTCTATGTAAATTAAATCTTGTCTTTAGCATCTGGCTCGTTTCTCCAATATAGCATCCTTCGTCACATTTTTTACACTGAATGATGTAAACCACATTGGAAGATAAGCATGTAAAGGTTATGTCCAATAAAAAAGGTATCATCTTATTTTCTTTTCCATGTTTTATTTTGTTTTATTTCTATTGATTACCTTTAAAAGTAGACTAACACGGCTACCACACCTCTCTACTCAAGATGGAAGATACCGCATACAGCCGCATGAAAAAGCTAATGAACAAACTTATGGAAAAAGAAACAAAAGTGAACAGTAATCTTTACTTTCTGACAATCTGCAAGAAGAATGACATCATTCCTAAAGGACTGAGGATCAAAAATCCTTTGGCTACTACTTACAATTCTGACTATTCAGAGAAACTCTGCAGACACACTAGTCAGAAACTAAGAAATGAACGTATACATCAACTCTACAAGAAGAAGGAAATAATACAAACCCTAAGGGATGAAATCATGAGGAACATGGAGGAACTACATCCACACCGTATGAGCCAACTTAAGGAGGACCTGCATAACATCCAAGGAGAAAAACAATACATTGCTATCCACAAAAAAGAAAAAAAAAACTGTCTTCTTTCCTGCAGAATCACAGAGAGAAAAACAGCTTATCCTGGAACAAAAATAGCTCTGCAAAACCAACATTCCCAGACACCTTGGAGACACTTGGATACACATCTGAGGTATGTGAAAATAAGAGCTCAAACAAACCAAGAAACACTGATCACACTTTTGGAGATGCAGATCAAATGGGGATAGTAAACCACTTGACCCATCAATTATCACAGCATGAAGTCTCTGTACTCTCCAAAGGAGTGTCATTTTGCCCATCCAACAAGCTGGACGAAATCCAATTATACTCGGACCTAGAAGAATTTTTTTAGAAAACTGCACCTGAAGGCACATTTTCACAACAAAGGGACCCCCAACAGACCGGAATACAGTTTTAAACAAAAGAACACTTATTTCACCCCACAGGATGGACAAAACTACAAGCTGGACAACTACAAAACTACAAGCTGGACAACTACATAGAAAGCTTCAGACATAGGGTAAAATCACAACTTTACAGCAAAACAAAAGATAATTCTGTACAATCTTGCTCCACCAGAAAGAGTGGCCATAACAACTCTGCAAACTAAGCAACACATTATTATCAAACCCGCAGACAAAGGAGGCGCAGTGGTAATTATGGACACACAAAAATACATCGAAGAAGGGCACAAACAGCTCTCAGACAATACATACTACCGGAAACTAACTGAAGATCCAACACAGGATCATACAAAGCAGCTAAAAGACCTTATCAGAACATTTCCTAAACAAGTACAGCCACATCTGAAGAAACTCATACCAAACTAGCCTTCTGTGGGCACATTCTACATACTACCCAAAATCCACAAACCTGGAAACCCTGGCAGACCAATCATATCAGGTATTGGCACACTCATGGAGAAAATATCTGGACTCATAGAGGGAATTCTGAAACCTCTCGTAAACAAAACAAACAGCTTCATACAAGACACCACAGACTTTCTGAATAAATTGAAAAATATCAAGCAATTACCACTAAGCATCCTTCTGGTCACGATGGATGTAGAATCACTATACAGCAACATTCCCCATGCGGATGGCATAGCTGCATGTGGGAGGCTCCTAAAAACATCCACACTAGACCATCTTCAGGAAATGACCGTGTAGCAAGTGAAGCACTTGCTACATGACTAATTTGGGAGGAGCTTTACCGCCACCCATTGAGGTGGTGGTAAGGGCTCCTGTGCTAACCTGGTGATAACCAAGCAGCACACAGCACTGCCTGATTACATACCAGAATTACAAAAATTAAAATATTTTTGTTGTACTACTACTACTTAGCATTTCTATAGCGCTGCCAGGGTTACGCAGCGCTGTACAAGTTTAAACACGGGGAGGGACAGTCCCTGCTCAAGAGAGCTTACAATCTAACGGTAACAGACTACGTAGTCAGTGTAGGTAACAGGAATGGGGAAGGTGGTTAGGCGCCAAAAGCAAGGGAGAAGAGATGGACCTTGAGTAAGGACTTGAAAATGGGCAGGGAGGGCGCATGGCGTATGGGCTCAGGAAGTCTGTTCCAGGCATAAGGTGCTGCGAGGCAGAAGGGGCGGAGTCTAGTAGTAGTAGTAGTAGTAGTAGTAGTGCTAAATATGAAGGCACGCTGGGGGTGGGAACTACTGCTGGTCTGCTACGGTAGCCCGGCAGTACTTCATTTTTACCGAGTAGTAAGTCCGCACTGGGCTTACCTCCACTTTGTAAAAGGGCCCCTCAATAACTAAAATGGAAAGAGAACACCTATCTCCCTCTTCAGTAACAGGTGTAAGTGCTGGGTTTAAAACACTGTGGGCTTTCTTTCTAATTACAAATAAAAATTAATTATTTTCCATATAAAAGTTTCCTATTCTTTCACTATTTACCCTATGATATAGGCGCCATGGGCTACTGACAACTCAGCCCACTCATCCAATGCAACAGACAATTACCGCATTTTTCACTCTGCAGCTTTGCTCACTCAACTTCCCAGTCAAGCCTTTTATGAGATTTTCTGTCACCTCAGCCAGGAATTATTCCAGAGACACAATATTCTGACTTAACTACGTGCAGCTTCAAGCTGTCACTTCACTACAACCAGCTGGGGCCCAGTAAATTAGACAAAAACAATGTTGTTTTTATTTTGTCACGCAAACTCACTCTTAGCACTTTCAAGCTGTTTACCTGCTCACATACAACAGAAACACAAATATGCATCCACTCTCCTTGGGTTCCTGGGCTCCATTGTCAACAGTTAAAAATCCTGTTACCCAGACAATGGAGACTCAGCTGGGGTCACCTGACCCCTCTGAGCCAATCAGGTGCTAGCACATAGAATGTTTACTTTCTTCTACCTCATGGAATCTCAAGAAAATCTCTATTTGTAAACCCGTTTTTTCATTGATTTCAATGGGGAAAACACATTTCTTTATAAAATAAAGTGGAAATTACACAGAATTTCAATAAAAATATCCTAGACACAGTCCAGACCATGGTCCCTATTTGCTAAGCAGCACTAGAGGTGCATTAGCGTTTTTAGTTAGCCCTAACTGTGTGCAGGCACCCACAATATTCCTATGGGTGCCTACACAGGGCGGGCTAATTTTATGCACACACTAAAAATGCTAATGTACCTTAGTAAACAAGGCCCCATGTTTTTAAATTTTTTAAATAATTTTTCATTGCCACATTACATATTTTCACTCAACATTAAGCCCCAAAACATACTGAAACATTCCCAAAATTTCAGAAAGAGTTCTAATAATTTTACCTTTGCAGGCACAACTGACAGAATTCAAAAATTCATGCTTTAAGTGACATTAGACCCTCTGCATCTTAATTATCAAAAAGAAACACATAAAGGGCCCTGTTTACTAAGCCATGCTGTAGGCACAGAAACTTTTTAGTGTGTGCTAATGATAGAGACACCCATTATATTCATATGCCCACAACCCACCCGGCTACCTACATGCCTAATAACTACTTACTACTACTTAACATTTCTAAAGCGCTACTAGGGTTACGCAGTGCTGTACAATTTAACATAGAAGGACAGTCCCTGCTCAAAGGAGCTTACAATCTAAAGGACAAGTGAACAGTCAGTCCAATAGGGGCAGTCAAATTGGGGCAGTCTAGATTTCCTGAAAGGTAAGAGTCAGGTACCGAAAGCAGCATTGAAGTGGTGGGCTTTAAGCAAAGACTTGAAGATGGGCAGGGAGAGGGCTTGGCGTAAGGGCTCAGGAAGTTTGTTCCAAGCATAGGGTGAGGCGAGGCAGAGTGAGCGGAGCCTGGAGTTGGCGGTGGTGGAGAAGGGTACTGAGAGGAGGGATTTGTCCTGTGAACGGAGGTTTCGGGCGGGAACATAAGGGGAGATGAGGGTAGAGAGGTAGTGAGGGGCAGCAGACTGAGTGCATTTCTAGGTAAAGGAGAAGCTTGAACTGAATGCGGTATCTGATCGGAAGCCAGTGAAGTGACCTGAGGAGAGGGGTGATATGAGTATATCGGTTCTAGCGGAATATAAGACGTGCAGCAGAGTTCTGAACGGATTGAAGGGGGGATAGATGGCTAAGTGGGAGGCCGGTGAGGAGTAAGTTGCAATAGTCAAGGCGAGAGGTAATGAGAGCGTGGATGAGAGTTCGGGTGGTGTGCTCAGAGAGGAAAGGGTGAATTTTGCTGATGTTAAAGAGGAAGAAGCGACAGGTCTTGGCTATCTGCTGGATATGCGCAGAGAAGGGAGGAGTCGAAGATGACTCCGAGGTTGTGGGCAGATGAGACGGGGAGGATGAGGGTGTTATCAACTGAGATAGAAAGTGGAGGAAGAGGAGAAGTGGGTTTTGATGGAAAAACGATGAGCTCGGTCTTAGACATGTTCAGTTTCAGGTGGCGGTTGGACATCCAGGCAGCAATGTCGGATATGCAGGCCGATACCTTTGCCTGGGTCTCCGCAGTGATGTCTGGTGTGGAGAGATACAGCTGGATGTCATCAGCATAAAGATGATACTGGAAACCATGAGATGAGATCAGGGAGCCCAGGGAAGAGGTGTAGATAGAGAAGAGAAGGGGTCCAAGGACAGATCCCTGGGGAACACCAACAGATAGCAGGATGGGGGTGGAGGAAGATCCATGAGAGTGAACTCTGAAGGTGCGGTGGGAGAGAAAGGAGGAGAACCAGGAGAGGACAGAGCCCTGGAACCCAAATGAGGACAGTGTGGCAAGAAGTAAATCATGATTGACAGTGTCAAAAGCGTTGGATAGATCGAGGAGGATGAGGATGGAGTAGTGGCCTCTGGATTTGGCAAGGAACAGGTCATTGCAGACTTTAGAGAGTGCTGTTTCTGTCTAGTGTAGAAGGCGAAAACCAGATTGAAGTGGATCGAGGATAGCATGAGAGGAGAGAAAATCAAGGCAGCGGCTGTGAATGGCACGCTCAAGTATTTTGGAGAGGAAGGGTAGGAGGGAGATCAGGCAGTAGTTGGAGGGACAGGTAGGGTCATGATGGAGAGGTGTGACTACGGCATGCTTGAAGGTGTCAGGGACAGTTGCAGTGGAGAGAGAGAGGTTGAGAATATGACAGATGACAAATCACTAGCTACAACATCTGTCCTAACCCTTCCCTTCTGGGCAGAAGTGAGTGGATATTGCATCTCCTGGTGGGAAGGTCATGGCTACAGGATTACTTTCTACTTCACCAGGGTGATGATCTCCTTTTAGGAGACCTCCCTCTTCTAGGGGCTGCCATACAGGAAGTGGGGCTTCTATACAAACTCCTTGTAGTCCTCTCTGTCTCTTTCAGCAACTCCAAGTCTGCTACTCTAGCCTCAAGAGAACAGACTTGTTCTCTAAAAACTAGGAGCTCTTTGCACTGAGCACATATGTATATCCTTTCACCAACTGTGAGATAATCATACATGTGACACAGTGCAAAAAAAATGGATAGCACCCCTCTTGCTACTAGACCACTGTCTGCATCTTAGCATTATAAAGTTGTTTAATTAAAACTTCTTAAGGTACTAGGGATATTAGATTATTATAAAGAGCTTTAAGATTCTATGGTATAATGTGTAATTTATTTAGTGTTTTCTTCTCAGAAACTAATTAAATATAATTAAATCTCTAATGAAAACTCTTCTCTTGTTATCCAAATTAGAATAATTGACTATTTGGAGGTAGTGGGCCTGGTGGGCATGATTTGATGGACATAGCCCCAGAAGTTTCCAAGGCTGACAGACTGATGTCTAGTTCTGTATTAATGTGGCATCTAGGTGTTGGTAGCAGCATCTTCACATGGTTGCTTCATTCATGGCAGGCAGGTAGGCCTCTGACATGGTGGGGCTATTGTCAAGACCATTCATCATGGTGAATGCTGATGGGCTATGCCTGTGCACTGTTTGCTCTAATGCTACACGGGGCAAGGGGTCATAGGGACTTATAGTTGTTCTTAGCTTGCCAGGATCATATGGATTACTTCCCTGATCCACATACCTGTAGCCTGGGTGACAAGAGGTCTTCTCAGGCCTGACCTGAAGAAATACCTCTCATTTCTTATTATTAAAGTTTTCAGGAGGTTGCTATCCTCCTTGCAGAAGTTCTATTTTTTTCTTGGTAGCTATCTTACACATGTCTGACTATTGCCCAACAAGGTATGAGGGGCCAGAAACATATAATCAGGGCTCCGTGCACCCCAACATGCACATTTGAAATTATACATATGTATGTTCCAGGCCTATATCAGCATGGATGGTCACTTCTGTAGATGTTGTCATTGCACAGCCAAACAACAAAGCATAATGGGTCTTCAAGAGTGAGTCATTCTTGTGCTTTGTTGTTTGGTTTCATTTTCTGCCAATCCCTTTCTTTTGCTGCTTGTCAATGCATAGCAGTCTCATATAAATGGACATATGGAGGCATATTTTCAAAGCACTTTGGGAGGCTAAGTTCCATAGGTTTCTATGGAACTTTGGGAGGCTAAGTGCTTTGAAAATGAGCTTGATGGTCTAGCAGCTGCCAGGATGCATATGCAACCATCACCCCTTCCTTCCCTTCACAACCCAGAATTCTATGGGACTGCATATGTTCCAGAATATAGATCTTTTTCTTATTGGTCAACATGTGCATTCAGGAGAAAACTTGTCAACCTAGATCACGTTTGAGTTACCTGGCTGGGGTGTCTATGTAGTAGCGGTCTGCTATCTCATGAACGTCTTTACTGTCGGCAGGGTCAAGCAGCCTTTTGAACATGCATGCTGCCAAATTTCAGAGGCATGGACATTTATCTGCTATTCATACATCCAGTTTTTTCCTTGTTATTCTTTTGAGGAAGAGATGTGCTCATTTCACATTGCTCATACATGTCCATACACACTCTTTTCTAATTATGTCCCAGTAATGTTTTTTCTTTATCTGGCCACATATATGTCCTATAAAAAATGTGCCTCTAAAAGTAGTAATATTTTTCAATTACTACTACTACTACTTAACATTTCTAAAGCGCTACTAGGGTTACGCAGAGCTGTACAATTTAACATGGAAGGACAGTCCTTGCTCAAGGTGCTTACAATCTAAAAGACAGATGTACAATCTAAAAGACAGATGTACAATCTAAAGACAAGTGTACAATCTAAAAGACAAGTGTAGAGTCGATCTGATAGGGCATACTATATTTCTCGAAAGGTTAGGTGCCGAAAGCAGCATTGAAGAGGTGAGTTTTAAGCAGAGATTTGAAGATGGGTAGGGAGGGGGCTTGGCGTAGGGGTTGAGGAACATTGTTCCAGGCATAGGGTGAGGCAAGGCAGAATGAGCAGAGCCTGGAGTTGGCCGTGGTGGAGAAGGGTACAGAAAGGAGGGATTTGTCCTGTGAGCGGAGGTTACGGGTGGGAACATAGGGGGAGATGAGGGTAGAGAGGTAGTGAGGAGCCGCAGACCGGGTGCATATGTAGGTAAGGAGGAGAAGCTTGAATTGTATGCGGTAACTGATCGGAAGCCAGTGAAGTGACTTGAGGAGAGGGGTAATATGAGTATATCGGTTCTGGCGGAATATAAGACGTGCGGCAGCGTTCTGAACAGATTGAAGGGGGGATATGAGTCAAAAAAGAAAACAATATTTGGATAGTTAAACAATAACATATCTCTATCAAATATCTTACAATGATCACACATGAAAGTATGTACCATATTTGAAGCTGATCTGTTTTTCAATTTAAGATTTGCAAATACCTACTATATACTTGAATGTAACTCACCTTGAGCTACAACTGAAAAAGGCACTTCTTAACAACTAATCAAATAAATAAATAAGTTGAATACATAATACATGACATGCTTTTCCAAATGATACAGTGCTAGTAGGTTTAAATTTCATAAGCTCAATTTAGCCAGCCCAGAGCACAGTAAAAATTAGAATTTACTATCATATCCTTTACAAGACTCCCAGGAATGAAGAAGAGCCATATGAGGTAGTTAAGTCTGGCAAATTATGGGTGTCTGCCAGCAAATCCACTGTAGACTGCTATTCTTTGCCAAAGAAAATATTACAGTATCCTGTCTGAGTCCAAACATGGATAATAAAACATGTTGCTTTATATCACCTCTGAATTAGAAGGTGATGAGAAGAAGTTTCTTCAGACTGTGAGTTCTTCATCACAAACCAATTTATGATTCTATTTTTCAGCTTGAAAGAACAAATGGATTTTTTTTCTTCCATACTTCTTATGATAACCTGGATCAAGCCCTATGCAAGCAGGTATAACCATCATTTCAAATTGATAACAACAATTTATGGTCTCTGTGACTCTGTGGGGGAAATTTAAAGTGTTCATTGTTGTTTCAAGCAGTGTTCCCAATATAACTGTCAGGCATGACAGAGATGCTGTCTAGTAACATCAGCAGCCTTTATTCCTGACAAATTTGAAACTCTATTGGAGATGTCAGTGGTAGCAGGAAAGTTCCAGTAGGACAGGCTCAGATATCAGGAACTGCATTCTGGATTCAACAAGATACTATACCACAGCTTGTTTGTGGTAATTAAATCAGCTTATATGCAGCAAGCACATGATTAAATGACTTGGTTTAACAGGCATACAGATATTATTGTAAGTTTTAGAGGGTAACTACATTTTAGCATTCCTTTGAACAGAAGGTAGAAAGGTAGTCAAGTAATGAAAGCACTCCTGGATCCAAACTGAAGTAATAAAAGGACTGAATGGTTATTCTTTCTGTAAACAACCTTTGCAAAAGCAGCTGGAACAACAGATTGCTAAACTTTAGAAGTTTTTTTTAGAGTAGTGTATGACAAAATCACGCTTAGTATCAAAGCCTTGGCAGCTCATATCTCTTAAGCTGCCCGAGTACCTTCGTAATGAGTGATCTAAGCACTTCTCTCATTAAGCATATGATTTGAATGCATTTAAAGAATGTTCTTTAATATTAAATTTTGCTTCTACACCAAGCTCCTTTTAAATCTCTCTTGGCCTGCTTTACATTTTTAAATCAGCATGCCAATATGTATGCCCAGTAGTGTGCTGGAGCCAACTCGATCCGGCTCGCAAGAACCACTTGTTACATTCTGACAGCTCTTGCGAGCCGGTTGTTCTTGGGGGCGAGCCGGCTCCATTACGGGAGGTAAGCATGGCATGAGGGCGCCATCACAGGCCATGCTTACCTCCCCTTCCACTCCCAAACATATCCAATGATGTCCTTCGCCCCCACCCTCCCCTCCCGATCCCATCCGTCAGTTTCTATTACCTCCATTGAAGTGCCGCATTATTTAAAGCCTTGATGCCCATCTTCAGCTTTCCCTGCTTGCGTCTGATGAGTTTGTGCCCTTAGTTCCGCCTTCTGATGTCATTTACTTTTTCCGCAGTGGGACTGAGGGAACGAACATCATCACGAAGCAAGCAGGGGAAGGCTAGAGACAGGCAGTAGGGCTTTAAATAACGAGGCGTTTCGACGGAGGTAATACAAAAAGATGGATGGGAGCGTGAGGGGAGGGTGGGGGCGACGGAGAATCGCTGGACATGGATGGGAGCGGGAGGGCAGGGAAGAGAATTGCTGGGCATGGATGGGTAGAGGGGGACAGGGGAGAAAATTGCTGGGCATGGATGGGTAGAGGGGGGCAGGGGAGAAAATTGCTGGGCATGGATGGGTAGAGGGGGCAGGGGAGAGAATTGCTGGGCATGGATGGGTAGAGGGGGGCAGGGGAGAGAATTGCTGGGCATGGATGGGTAGAGGGGGCAGGGGAGAGAGGAGAGTTTCAGGACATGGATGGAGGGGAGGGCAAGAGAAATTCTGGACATGGATGGAGGGGAGGGAAGGGAGAGAGAAGAAATGCTGGACATGGAGGGAAGATAGAGGAAGGAGATTAGATGAGGGAAAAGGAAGTGAGGAGAGAAACTGCACATGGATAGAGAAAATAGGCAGAACTGGATCCACTGTACAGTCAAGTCTGCGGAGGACCAGAAATGAAGAAGAAAGGAGGAAAGAAAAGAAATAAATGGAAAGGAAGGCCTGGAAACGGAGTCAAGGGAACAGATGGAGAGCAGCAGAATCAGATACTGGGCCAGCATGATCAGAGAAACAAAGTCACCAGACAACAAAGGTAGAAAAAAATAATTTTATCTTCATTAAAGTGTTTGGAATATGTCCACTTTGAGAATCAGGTGCTGAACGTTAAAAGTTTATATTTATTTACTTATTTATGGCATTTTATCCCATATTAAACATGAATTAGATTGGGATCATTTAATTTTTTTTCCTGGAGAGAGTAATGCATTGCCACCCCCCCCCCCCCCCCCGGCTATAGCCAGCTCTGCAATTTTTTTTTTTTTGGGGGGGGGGGCACAGAGGTGGGGTGGGGGCGCCGAGGTGGACCAGGGAGAGAGCCTGTTGTTAAAAATGTACCAGCACACCACTGTGTATGCCCCTCCTTATTTTCCTAATTTGGGTTTGCCTCCATTTCCATTTTCCTTTTTCCTCTATTTGTTTATTTTACTATGTAAGCTCTGTCGAGCAGGGACTGTATCTTCATGTTCAAGTGTACAGTGTTGCGTACATCTAGTAGCGCTATAGAAATGATAAGTAGTAGCAGTAGTACCATTCATCCATACTGTCAATTGTTGTTTTGTTGTTTATTTTACTTTTTTATGATTAGAATATATTTTGCCTGTGTTTTCAAAATGGTAGTAAGGGTACTACATAGGAGTGCATAGAATGGAAGGCTCAGGAAAAAGTGACTGGCTGGCTCTGTTTTAAATTCTCCTTCACTGGAGATCCAACCCCATGACCCACTCAGCAAAGGTACTGCATAGGAATGAGCAGGGTGATAGTCTCAATTCTCATCTCTGCTCTGTTCGGGGGGGGGGGGGGGGTGGCGGGGGTTAGATATTCTGGAAGCTAAATTTAAGCTTATACATAGAAAGCTGAAATCTAGAACATCCACAGATGGGACCCAAGAGGCAGACAATACTCTAGAGTCCAAGTGCACAGTTGACACTAAAATGTAATCCATCTAATAAGTGAGCTAGACAGTTATCTAGAAGAACCCAGCATATTGTTCATTGCTGCATATTAAGTATGGTCTGACTTCTTACCTCCAACTTATTATACAACCAAAACACTTCTACATAAATATTCTACCACTCATTGCATCTTAGACGCTTGTCTAGGCTACCTCCTGAGATCAGCTCCTGACTCCTTCATTGAATGTGTAAGATCACATTTATCGTACTTATTCAAATATACCATCTTTCCTGAATCAAAAGGTGACATCATGTTAACGCCCATCCATAAAAACCCATCAGGGGATAAAAATGATGTGACCAATTACAGACCAGTAGCATCAATTCCACTGATTACTAAATTAATGGAAGGTATGGTAGCACAACAACTTAAGGAATTCCTAAACTCCACATTATTGTTTCAGACCCTGTTACTGCACTGAGACAGTCTTAAATTTAATATATTATTTTAGGAGAGACATTAGTAGAAGCAGAAAAATTCTTATCCTACAGTTGGATACGTCCAGTGCCTTTGACATGGTAGACCACAATATATTAATGACAACATAGTAATAAGCGACAGAGTTCTTCAATGGTTCAAAGGTTTCCTCAAGTTAAGAACATATCAAGTGAAATTCACAGGTCTCAACTTTATGGACTCCTGTATGTGGTGTGCCACAAGGTTCTCTATTATCTCTTATCCTCTTTAACATCATCATGGCCCCACCTGGGACGAAACAAGAAGAAAATGGCTTCAATACCTTTATTTATGCAGACGATGTAACCATTTACATATGTTGCAATAATGATTTAACCACAATTTGTATATTGTTAAAATAGGACTAGACCTGATGGAATCTTGAGCATCCACCTTTAAACTGAAACTAAAAAGGGAGAAAATAAACAAATTCCTAGTCTTTACTGATGCATTCCATTCGTACCTTGCCAAAGAATTCATTATAGATGAAGGCTTATTTTCAAAAAAGAAGGGCGCCCATCTTTCAACACAAATTGGGATATGGGCGTCCTTCTCCCGGGGTCGCCCAAATCGGCATAATCAAAAAACGATTTTGGGCGTCCTCAACTGCTTTCCGTCGCGGGACGACCATAGTTCATGGGGGCATGTCGGAAGCATAGCGAAGGTGGGACTGGGGCATGCTTAACATATGGGTGTCCTCGGTCGATAAAAAAAAGAAGGGTAGCCCTGATGAACACTTCGCTGACTTTACTTGGTCCTTTTTTGTTTTTATGACCAAGCCACAAAAATGTGCTCTAAATGACCAGAGGACCACCGGAGGGAATCGGGGATGACCTCCCCTTACTCCCCCAGTGGTCACTAATTCCCTCCCACCCTAATAAATATGTTAAAATATTTTTTCCAGCTTCTATGCCAGCCTCAAATATCATACCCAGCTCCATGATACCAGTATGCAGGTCTCTGGAGCAGTTTTAGTGAGTACTGCAGTGCACGTCAAGCAGGTGGACCCAGGCCCATCCCCTCCTACCTGTTATACTTGTGGTGGTAAATGTGAGCCCTCCAAAACCCACCTGAAACCCACTGTATCCACATCTAGATGCCCCCCCCCCCTTCATCCCTAAGGGCTATGATAGCGGTGTACAGTTGTCGGGAGTGGGTTTTGGAGGGGGGTTTGGGGGGTCCATCACACGGTAAAGGAGCTATGCACCTGGGAGCTTTTTCTGAAGTTCACTGCATTGCCCCCTAGGGTGCCCGGTTGGTATCCTGGCATGTCAGGGGGACCAGTGCACTAAATGAATACTGGCTCCTCCCATGACCAAATGGCTTGGATTTGGTCGTTTCTGAGATGGGCATCCTCGGTTTCCATTATCGCCAAAAATCGGGGACGTCCATCTCTAGAGACGACCATCTCTAAAGTTGACCTAAATGTTGAGATTTGGGCGTCCCCGACTGTATTATCAAAATGAAAGATGGCCGCCCATCTTGTTTCGATAATATGGGTTTCCCCGCCCCTTCACGGGGACGTCCTGCGAGGACGTCCTCAGGAAAACTTGGGTGCCCTGTTCGATTATGCCCCTCTTTGCATTCCAGATTATCTACAGTATGGCCCCTGACTATATGCTCCCTTTGATTGACCTCCCTACGCATAATTCTATCCCCCTGAATTCAGAGATTTCCTAATTATCCATCATTCTAATTGGTCACCCTCTAATCTTCCGGTACCACTCTCGATTTTAAGGATAAATTGCATATCACTAACAGTAGCTCCGCAAGCTCATTTTTCAGTTCTATCAGTACTCTAGGATGAATACCATCCGGTCCAGGAGATTTGCTACTCTTCAGTTGGCTGAACTGCCCCATTACGTCCTCCAGGTTTACCGTGAAGTCAGTAAGTTTCTCCGACTCGTCCACTTGAAATACCATTTCTGACACCGGTATCCCACCCAAATCTTCCTCAGTGAATACCGAAGCAAAGAATTCATTCAATCTCTCCGCTACGTCTTTATCTTCCTTGATCGCCCCTTTTACCCCTCGGTCATCCAGCGGCCCAACGGATTCTTTTGCCGGCTTCCTGCTTTTAATACACTGAAAAAAATTGTTGCTATGTTTTTTGCCTCTAAGTTGTTACTTAGAAATTCCTGTTTGTTTAATAATAAGATTGCTGGAGAAGGTTCAGAGCTATTGTTTATTACAAAAACATGGTACAGGATGATGATTCATCTTCCCATATTCTGTTTTTCTGTTGGTTTTGTGTTTTTATATCATTTTGTGGCTCAAGATAGAACAAGAGGATGAGAGGATAGGGTAGAATTTATTTGTAAGAATGTTTAATGGAATCAGCATGCAATTTAGTATTTTTTAAAATTCAATTGAGGGTTTCACAAACTTAAGCAGATGATTAGTTTAATTATCATCCACCCTAGTACAAATAGAAATACAACAGCTGTCTTGGAATTACTTTTATATATTTTTTAAAGTTGTTTTAGGGACTTTTAAATGTCATGTTGAAAATACTAATTTTATTCAATCTGTTTATTTTTTTGGACAGTTTTGGAAATGATGGGCTTAGACGTGTGTTTCTGGATCTGCCAATGAAAACAGATACAGTATGGATCTTATATCCCATTCAGATTTTAGAATTAGAAAAGAAATATTACTAATATTTTCCCAGGCAATGTATTTTTCCTGGCAGGACCATTATATATTCTAGAGTTTCCTTTTTGGCCCTTTAACTCCATCTGTTAAGGGATCAATTTAGATAGAGAAGTTTCAGTTAAAAAGATGTCACTCCTGATATATTTTTAGATAACTGGGTTGGATTTTTCTGGTTTGAACATTACAAAAGCCATTGACCTTCAGAATAATTCTATTAGCATGGTTGTGGATAGTTTAACCCTGGTAAAGAGAATTAGATTAGACAGTATAAAGCCTAATCCTTAGTTTGCTCAAAGAAAACTAAATGGCAGGCAGAAAAGTGCCAACTACAATTAAGCAGCTAGAAAGGAGTGAGGGAAAATTACTATATTCTAGCTCTTAAATGAAAATATTTAAAGTGAAAAGGTTTCACTGTTCAAATTACCCTTTCTGAAAACTCTTCAATGTTTTGTGGTTAAGCCTAAGCAAATTCAGTTATAGCACCCTTCTCAGAGAACTGTGAACTATTTTCACATTTTTTTATAACGCTATAGAATCAGAGCAACATTAAATAAACAGCAAAGTGTTGTGTCATCTCCTGTACCTTCCGTTTCATTGTGTTTTGTCTTTTTGACTGGCAGAAGAGGAGGATATATTAACTTTCTCTTTCTTGTTATATCCCTGTTTATATCTTGGTCCTTGGTCCAGTGTTTTTGGTTAAAGTGTTTGGTATTGAGTCAGTAGTTTGGAATATATTGTGCTCTGTTCCCCCAGGATAATATTATACTACCATGGTTAAAACAGTCTGTGCTGTAGAAACCAAGCTTGAATTCATTTTTATCAGATAATTTTAGGGCTTGAGTCTAATACTTCATTATTGGCAAAGAATATTAAATAGAAAGTATCAAAGCAGGTTCAATCTTTTATTATTAACTATTTTTGGATGTCTGTCAATCAGGCTTTAGTGCAGGTACTCCACTCCTGGCTTTATGTGATGGTATGCTTCATCGTGCTCATAAAGAAAGTGTATTTTGCTTATTATTTTTGGTCTTTTGTCAGCCTTTGACACATTAGATCATGGTATTTGGACGTTCCACTTGATGAATGGTAAAATCTAGTAGCTTATATTGGGAGAATTTCATTCTGATGTGTAAAGGTGCTGTTCTTTTAAATTTTAATCCACATTATCGTTCAATTAATATTTAAGGCCAATGGGTAAGATTATCAGACCATATGATGACAAATTTCATTTTTTCACTGATGATATTCACCTCTGTGTCACTTTTTGCCCTACATTAAATTGTGCTCCTGATTCTATTTTTTAATTTCTTTCAGCTATTTTAACTATGTTATGATTAATAAACTTAGACTGAACTTTGATAAGACAGAATATTAGTATTTTTCCAAAGGTTTTATCTCCATCTATTTCTGTCCAGATTTTTAACCTACACTATCTAAAATTCTACATGGTATAAAAATAAATATATGCTAAAAAGTTTAGAACAAATGGATTTTTGGAGCAATTAACAAATTGCCCACTTTTATTTGTTCTAGGGCTGTAACAAGCTAAATAAAGACTGCTAGGAAAATCGATTTTAGACATTTTACTTTAATACCTACTTTTATTTTGTTCTAGAGTTGTACAATGCTAAATAAAGCTGTAATGCAACTTCTTTTTGCATTATATTTTAATGTTTGAAAATAGGTAGCTTATTTATTATTTACATTTGTTTTCAATACCATTTGCTTTAGGAGTGGAGGAGTAGCCTAGTGGTTAGTGCAGTGGACTTTGATCCAGGTGAACTGAGTTTAATTCCCACTGCAGCTCCTTGTGACTCTGAGCAAGTCACTTAACCCTCCATTGTCCCTGGTACAAAATAAGTACCTGAATATATGTAAACCACTTTGAATGTAGTTGCAAAAACCTCAGAAAGGCAGTTTATCAAGTCCCATTTCCCTTTCCTCTCTGTAAAATATGTATGTAGGAATGTCCACCTACTCATTTTTGGAAGTTTGTCTGAACATATATACATATAAATAGTTTTATGTTTATTTGCTTCATTATATATACATTTTATACATCATTCAGTTTATTTTTAAGTGCTAATTTTAGTTATTTGTGTTTAATGCAGACCCCTGACACAGGCACTGTGCGCCAAAACACAGCCCATGTCGGGTCAATATTTGAGTATCGATTTTGCAAATTAAAGGAACTGTGTCCCATTTCTGAAGGCTCTTGGTGCTTCTTGTTGTATTTTGGACTTTGTTTTGTACTTCAAACCCTCTCTGTACTGTTGCATTGGGCATTGTTGAGGGATGACCTTCAGAAATTGGGACATTGTACTCAGCTACTCTGAAGATAGACTGCACAATTTATTACAGGTACCCTCTGTTTTTGATGAGAACAATGAAGAAACTTTAACAATCTAATGATTTTGTTGATAGAAACATCAAAAGAAAAAGTTGATTCTCTGAAGATAGAGATTAATGAAAGAATTGAAAAAATTACTAAAGGAAGATACAAATTATGAGACCCACATGTCCACTTTTCAATCAAAAATAGATAGTTTTAGAAAGGAGATTAAGAACAATAAATATGAAAAATGTAAACTTTTAGAGTGGAGGAGTGGCCTAGTGGTTAGGGTGGTGGACTTTGGTCCTGAGGAACTGAGTTTGATTCCCACTTCAGGCACAGGCAGCTCCTTGTGACTCTGGGAAAGTCACTTAACCCTCCATTGCCCCATGTAAGCCGCATTGAGCCTGCCATGAGTGGGAAAGTGTGGGGTACAAATGTAACAAAAAAAAAAAAAATGAGATGAGAATGACTACAAACAAGGAAATATTTATCCATGGGCAATTCCCAAGATAGTACAAAAATCGAATAGAAGAAGAATAAGCTATAGAGATGTACCAATATCCAAGCACACTCACACACAGGCTAATGAAGAAACATCCAAAGGTTTTTTAGAGAGAGCATGGAAGAGAATCAGAAATGACTAAAGAATTATTCATATCCCCCTGCTTGACTCCTAATTACTATTACAAATAGAAGGAATGATGAACAACAGGACCTTTTTTTTAGACAAGATTTAGAACTTGAACAATCCGACCAGGACCCATACACAAAATCCATCAGTTTCGGAGAAGAGGACATGGGAGAGAAAGAGGCAGAGGAAAAGCTTGGAGAACCAACAGTTTTCAATAATGGGACAACTAACATCCCGATACTTAACTTATCCAGTTATACTCTAACTGATGTACATTTACAGTTCTCAATAAGGCTTCAAATGTGTACCCACAAATAGATATGACCCTCTACAAACTAGGATTACCTTTTTCGTATTGAAAGAAAATTGAAGATTACACATTTCTTCTCTGAACAAATGACATCTTTCGAGGGCCACAGTGTTATTAAAAAGAAGCCTCATTGGAATCCACCAGGTAGCACGGAACCACTTATTAACTGCTTTTCAGACATGTGTAATGAAAGATCTTATCAAATTAGAAGACAGGAAAAAAAGATTATACTACAATCTCTCTAAAAGTGAAAAAGATGCATTCACCTCCTCAAAAACAATAATATCATCATCAAACCAGCAGATAAGGGAGGTGGAATCGTCATCCAAAATATCCATGATTATGTAGAAGAAGTGCAGCGTCAATTATCCCATACCTCTTTTTACTAACCTCTGGAAGAAGATCCCATTAAAGAACTCAAACTGGAAGTTGATTTTTGGATTAACTTTGGGTTCACATCAGGTTTTCTAATGCATAAAGATAGAGAATTCCTCATGGTCGAACATCTCACTACTCCAACTATATATATGCTGCCCAAGGTCCATAAATCACTAACCAAACCACCAGGAAGACCTATTGTCATCGCTACTGGTTCCCTACTAGAACCACTATCTAAATTTGTTGATGTGTTTTTAAGACCATTCATTCCAAAGGTTGCATCCTATATATGGGATGCTTCTCAAGCAATTCAATTTCTACAAGAATTTGAAGGGGACATGCAAAACACTATTTTGGTCACATTCAACATTGAAAGTTTGTACACCAACATCCCTCAGGATAAAGCACTGTCTATACTCACCAACGTGTTACATGATTGTACAGAAGCCGTGAGAGTTCCCACTTTTTTCATCATCCAACTAGCAAACTTGGCATTGAAAGAAAACTTTTTCTGTTTTCAAGGAGGATACTAAAAACAAATGAAAGGGGTAGTGATGGGAGCAACCATGACTCCTGACATTGCTATCCTATACGTCGCAAGCTTTGAACAAGAATTTCTACACTCACATCCTTATAAAGAAGAAGTCAGATTATGGAAACGCTACATCGATGACATATTAATGCTTTGGAGGGGAAGTGATGATAAATGTCAAGATTTCTGTGCATGACTGAACAAACTGGACAACAATTTAAAATTCACAATGCACTACAACCATACTAATATCCTATTTTGGGGCATTACTATTAGTAAGAACACCTATGGTTTCAACACCACAATATACAGGAAGCCAACAGTCAAAATTCTTTATTTGCATTTGACGCTTGAAGGCGAACTTCCATAACTCACAATTTCTGCGTCTGATAAGACTCTGCAATGACTTTGATGATTTTGAATCCCAGTCTAAACCAATGATTAAACATTTTGAGGAAAGATGTTACCCTATGCATTGCATTAGACAAGGTTTTCTGAAGGCAAAAACAGCAAAACAAGCTGAATTATTCCAACCATGCACCAATAGGAATATGCAAGACGTTGTATGCAGTTTAAGATTTTCTAATCTGTCTGATGATATTAAGAAGATACTCAAGAAAAACTGGCATATCCTGGAAGGTCATCAATGTTTTTGTAACAAGAAAGTTACAGTGGCACTCACTCGTGGACGAAACATTAAAGAAATCATAGCTCCATCTGCTTTACCAGATCTGACTGCACATATGCACCATGACATTAATCATTTAGCCATGGGCCATCATCCCTGTGGCAGTTGCTCTGTTTGTTCCTCATCCTTGCACATTTGAGAATTTCGACACCCTCGTACCGGCAAAATATACCCATTTCTAAGCAACACTGACTGCAACACTGAACGGGTTGTTTACATTATTATCTGTCCTTGTTCATTGCTGTATGTGGGCAAGACCACGAGAAAACTCAAGATGCATGATTGAACATAGGAGTAATTTATGGAGGAATAATCTCAATGCACCACTTGTTCAACATTGTACTGAGTTTTCACTTTCATTCTTGGAACTAAGATTCTTCGCATACCAGGTTGTTAATACATCATGGCGTGGAGGTGATTTGGATTCACTGTTCTACAGGTAATCAATAGAAATAAAACATGGAAAAGAAAATAAGATGATACCTTTTTTATTGGACATAACTTAATACATTTCTTGATTAGCTTTCGAAGGTTGCCCTTCTTTGTCAGATCAGAAATAAGCAAATGTTGGTAGATGACAGTATATATGAGCGAAACATCAAAGCATTTCAGTGACAGTCTATATGCATGGAGACAGGGAATGAGTGAAACAACAAAGCATTTCAGTGACAGTCTAACAAGATGGGGGTGGATAGGTGAGAGTCAGGGAGACAGGAAAGCACTACAATTTACAAAGGAATACAATTTTGTGCTTTGTAATGGGCTAGAAAACCCAGATCTTTGTTAAGTCCTGTCTGGTGGGTGTCAAAATATTTAATCATTTTGACTTCAAAGGTCTCATGTTCCTGTATTGTTTTAAAGTTCCCTTTCAGGATCCTTACCATGAAATCACTGGTACAGTGTTCTGGTTTTGTAAAGTGCTGTCCCACAGGCATGACATCTTTGTTTATACTGGCATTTTTCATATGATGTCTATGTAAATTAAATCTCTTCTTTAGCTTTCTGACTTGTTTCTCCAATGTAGCAGCCTTCATCGTACTTTTTACACTGAATGATATATACCACATTTTTGGAAGTTTGTCTGAACATATATACATATAAATAGTCATGTTTATTTGCTTCATTATCCTGCTTATTTTCGAAAGGAGAAAAATGCCCATGTTTGGGAGATTGGCGTCCGTTTCCTGTGGGCGGCCAAATCGGTATAATTGAAAGCCAATTTTGGTCATCTTCAACTGCACTTCGTCGCGGGAAAGAATAAAGTTGATGGGGGCATGTCAGAGGTGTGGTGAAGGCGGGACTGGGCATAGTTATCGGCTGAGCAGAGATGGGCATGCTTGGCCGATAATGGAAAAAAGAAAAGCGTTTTTTAGCGAGAATTTAGGACACTTTTTTTGACCCTTTCTTCTCACGAACAGGTCCCTAAAAAGTGCCCTAAATGACCAGATGACCACCGGAAGGAATCAGGAATCACCTCCCCTGACTCCCCCAGTAGTCACTAACCCCCTCCCACCAAAAAAACCCACTTGCAAAAACCTTATTTCCTAGCCTCTATGCCACCCTCAAATTCAATACCCACCTCCATGACAGCAGAATGTGTTTCATCCTCTCACAGCCTTTCCCTGGGTCAGATGTGGCTCTCGGGTGCACTGCAGGGTCGCATCAGCACTCTGCTTACTGGGTCAGAGTGTGCCCTGTTTTGTTTCTGGTAGTCCACAAGGTAGTGGCCATTTTTGTAAGTCCGTTTTAGATCCCTTTCGTGTGTTAGCCACGTTACAGAACTTAGTTCTTACCTTGAATGTTGCTGAAAGAGGGCATTGTACACCATTCTGCCAGCTCTGACCTACTGCTAATGTTAGTACCAGGGAGACTCATTGCCAGTGGGGCACAACCTCTGATCTGCAGTTAACTGTGAATAAACGCGGTTATTGAAATAAAAGACGTTTTCAGCGAGATTAGTTTTACGGTGTGAACTGCTGTGCCAAGGTTATACAGCAGCAACAATTCCTGTCCCTGGAGCAGTTTTAGTGAGTAATGCAGTGCACTTCAGGCAGGCGGACCCAGGCCCCCCCCCCCCCCCCACCTGTACCACTTGTGGTGGTAAATGGGAGCCCTCTACCCCCCCCCCCAAAAACCCACTGTACCCACATGTAGGTGCCCCCTTCACAATTAAGTGCTATGGTAATGGTGTTGAGTTGTGGGGTGTAGGTTTTGGGGAGGATTTGGGGGTCTCAGCACCCAAGGTAAAGGAGCTATGCACCTTGAAGGTAATTTAATGTTTTTTCCTATTTTTTAAAAGTGCCCCCTAGGGTGCCCGGTTGGTGTCCTGGCATGTGAGGGGGACCAATGCACTACGAATCCTAGCCCCTCCCACGACCCAAAGCTTTGGATTTGGTCATTTTTGAGCTGGGACGCTTTGGTTTCGATTATCGCTGAACAACGAAAACACCCAGCTCAAACAAACGACCAAATCTCAAAAATGCCCACATCCAATGCATTTGCCTGGCACAAACCGTGTTTTCGAGACTGAAGATAAACGTCCATCTTTTTCGAAAATACGATTTGGCCCACCCCTTCACGACCCGTTCTCGGAGATGGACGTTCTTACACATGGGCGTTTGCGTTCGATTATGCCCCTCCACATATACATTTTATATATCATTCAGTTTATTTTCATGTGCTAATTTTAGTTATTTGTGTTTCATGCAGACCCCTGACTCAGATGCTGTGCACCGAAACACAGCTCATGTCGGGCCTATATTTGAATATCGATCTTGCTAATTAAAGGAACTGTGTCCCATTTCTGAAGGCTCGTGGTGCTTCTTGTTATCTTTTGGGCTTTGTTGTGTGCTTTAAACCCTCTCTGTACTGTTACAAATGGATTTTAGAGCATTTAATAAATCCTTCTTAACAATACATAAATTAATCACTGTTCAGTTTAATATCACAGTTTTCTCATCCTTTGACAGTGGGAAGTATTTTTTTCTGTTTAAGGCACTAAAAGTACTATGATAAATGATGGATTTTAGAAAATTTAACCAAGCAGATACTTTTTTGTTCTAGGGCTGTAGCAAGCTAAACAAACCTAGGCAAATGGATTTTAGACCCTTTAACCAATGTACTACCTACCTTGTTTTTTTCCAGTGCTCAAACAAACTAAAGGACCCAATTACTAAGCTGCGCTAAAAGGGGCCATGCACTAAGATTAGTGCATGGGTTTCCCCTAACACCGAGGACACTTTTTGTGTGGTTGTAAAATGACCACATATACATGTTTTTTTTATTAATGGCCAGGCACTACTTTCCAAATTAGAATGTATTCATTAGGCATGAGCCCTTACCAACACATTTTTCGTAGGTGGAAAGGGCTCATGCGCTAACCACTTGCTAATCAGTTGGCATGCAGCAATGTAGCTATGCTAACTGATTAGCACTGGGCACGCTTATTCTCTGGCTCCCAAACACACCCCAGGTGCAAGGGAAGCGTGTGTAGATGCCTGAGCTACTGCTAGGCATCTGAGAGTACTACTCGTGGTAGTGCATTTTGGTATGCTGATAGCATACTTTAGTGTTTACCATTGCTTAGTAAAAAGACCCGTAAATAAACCTTTAATCAATCAAATACCTACAATTTTGGTTCTGGAACTAAACTAAAGAGCTCTTTTATTAAAATGAAGTAAATTTGGCACTTACCACACAGTTAACACAAAAATGACTACACAGTAAGTGCAAAGGCTGTAGGGTAAATAAATAAGAGCATGCCCAGCACCTTCTCTGCATTTGCCGCACAGGGAACCAGGATACTACAGAGCCACAATGTTAAATGACAGTTTGCACACAGTAATAACCCATGCATTAGCTATCACAGCCAGCCACTCCTCTGCCTGATCATATCATGTTCAGATTCCACCTAGTGCTGTGTTAGGCAGCTAACATGGAATTTTAAGTAAATGGGTTCCCTTTTTAGTGCAGTAGTCACAAGTGCGGTCCGATGCTTTGATCTACTGCATTGAAAACCACTTTAATTTTAATGCGGCTTAGTTAAAGAGCCCTTAAAAAAGCTAGAGCAAATGGACTGTAGACCCTATAAGCAAACTAATATCTATCTTTTTTTGTTGTTTTTGTTCTAAGGATGTAACAAGTTAATACAACTAGGGCAAATGGATTCAAGACTAGTTACCTATCTTTCTTATTCTAGGACTATAACACACACACACCCCTGGATTCAATAAAGTTGAATACTCACATATGAGACTAGAATGCAAATTTAGGCAAGCAAGTTATAGAATAGTGCCAGTTGCATTCCTAAACTAATTGTTAAATTAGGCACCAATTGGCATTAAGTACTAAAAATAGCCCTTAACTGGCAATAATTGGTGCTAAACTTAGGTGCTATTCTATAAAGATAGTTCTAGGGCTGCCGAGATACTGGGCCAGGCCTGGGGCAAGGTCACCCCCGCCGCTCCCCCCTCCATCCGCCACTGGGCCGGGCCCCCTGCATTGAAATCATAGCGCCTCTGACCTCTGTGTGAAAGTGCTGCAGGCAGCAGCGGATCGCATCCCTTCGGGCCTTCTTCCTTCCCTGTGTCCCGCCCTCGTGGAAGTTATGTCAGACAAGGGCGGGACACAGGGAGGGAAGGAGGCCCGAAGGGAGGCGATCTGCTGCTGCCTACAGCGCTTTCACATGAAGGTGAGAGGCGCTGTGATTTCAATGCAGGGGGCTCGGTCCGGTGGCAGACGGTTGACGACGGAGGATGGGTGGGACTGCAGCGCCAGGCCCCCCTTGGAGGCCTAGGGAATTTTGTCCCCCCTGCCCCCCCCCCTCTCGGTGGCCCTGGATAGGGCTGGATTCTATATATGGTGAGTAAAATCTAGGTGCATCTGATTCATGCACCTAGTGGTGTTCTATAAGCTGCGTCCACATTGAAACATAGTTTATAGAATACCACATAGGTCAGGTGGACGCATTTAGGTGCAACCATTTCCGCCAGTGAAAAGCTGTTATATATGTCTGCACCTAAATCTAGGCATATGCCCCCAAATGCTGGAACCACATGTGTAGATGTGATTGACATGCCCACACTCTCCCATCTTTATAAAGGGTCTGTTCCCGAGAAATAACTAAGTAGAGCTGGCGCTGATAGAGACTTGAGAGGTATGTCCTTGATACAGCTCGCATCCGAGAGAAAACATGCATGTCGGACAACTAAATCCCCGGGTCTGACATATTAAGATAAGTGAAAAATTAAAAATCATAGAAAAATTAGGAAATCTTAAAATCGGGTGAGCCATGAGGAAGTGGTTGCTAAATACATTGCCATACTTTTGTTTTGAGCAATGAGCACTGCTGAGGTCACAAAAAGTGAATAAATAAAAGTGAAAATGTTCTTGTGATGGACTAAAATAGATTTATAAAGTTTGTTGCACTGAATCTCACAGTAAATATACCACACTCTCCCATGGCCATGCCCCCTTTTTGGCTATGCATATGGAAATTTATCTGCGTTGCTTTTTAGAATATGCCTAAAAAGAAGTGCATAAATTACAATTATGTCCAACTAATGTTGATAATTGGTCATTTTCAGCCAATTATCAGTACTAATTGGCTCATTACTTAATTTAGTAGCATGCATAAATTGGCCTTGCACACAAATTCATACATTCTACTTGGTGCACCATATACAGACCTGCTTGTGTATCTCTCTGAGCCTGGTTTTAAGACCAACTCTGCAAGGGTTCACCTTGGTGCAATTAGTGCTTATCATTCCCTTGTGGAAGGCCATTCATTCTCACATACATTCCCACCACCCCTTGGAGTTGTCTCCTGTCCTGATAGCTATACTATTGTATTGATGATCCCACACTCTCACGGTGGGCGAGAAGTCACTTGCTCATGCACGGTGGGGATGCTGTCGCTTGTATTTAAAGATATACTATACTTTTCTAAGCATTCCACACTGTGCAACATGGATGACGTCACCCCCCACATTTGAGAATGAATGTCCTGCTGTCCTTGGAGAATACCTAATTCAGGTACAGCTACAGGTTTATTTCATTGGATAAGCTTGGTAAGAAATACCTTGCTGAGGCTGAAAGAGCGCTATTCTATAAACATAGGGGGTAATATTCAGCCGGTGGCAGTAAGCATTTTTAAAATACTAACTGTTGCCACTTAAATTATCCCTGAATATTCAGTGCCAGGCCACGTGCAGGCACTGACACTGAATACCTGGGGCTAAATGTTCCAGTGCTGGCTGCTAGATCTTATGTGGGTCACGTATAATCCATCCCCCTACCAGTTCTGATCCTCCCCTGATATGGCAGCTTCCTAATCCCCCCTGACATGAGAGCCCCAACATCTTCCTCCTGACCATGCAACCCCCACCCCTCCCTCTCTTCCACCATACAGGATAGTCCCCCTCAGGCCTACTTGCAATCCCTGTTGGTCCAGCAGGGGCAGTGGGGGCAGGAACAAAGCCTACTCACTCCTGCCCTTAGTGATTGCCTTTCAAAAAGGGCTTCCATGACATCTTTCAGGAGGCTCACCAAAAAGGGCAAGTGTATGGGGGGGGGGGGGGGGGGGGGGGAGGTTCAGGGGCATATCTTGCAGTTGATTGCATAAGTTACAGAATGTTATCACTTATATGCTAAACTGCCAACTTTAGAAACCAGCATTTACACCAGCCTTTGATATGGTTAAAGTACTCGTACTTCAAGTTAGGCTCGCATGTCAGCTTACACTATTCTTTAATAGCAATTTTGTGTGCAATTGACATTACAGAACTTGTATTTACCATGTATATTTTTGGCCTCCTTTGTAGACTCTACCCCATTCCGTAGTTTTAACTGCCTGAGTAAATTGTTTTCTTTTCATCAAAAGATATCAGTTTATTTTTGTTTGTTTGTTGTGCCTCTGTTATTACAAATTTAGTCATTTAGGACAGGTGTGTACTAATATGGTTCAGTTTATTAAAATGCTATTATCACTTTATTGCTTTATTACATCTTAATTGTACTAAAAGTTCTACTCCAAGTTGAAAATTAGTATACTACTGAGTACATTAGAATTTTTAATAATATTTAATACACATTATTAAGCTAATGCAATTTAACTGAGTAACAAAAAGGATACAGATATAGAAGAGGTATCTATAACCAACAAACTCTGACAGCAAATGTTGAATGTTACATGCTTGCAATTTTGTGTAAATATTACTGCTCAGAATGATTAAATTAATGGCAGGAGAAGCCTATGATTCCTCACATTGATGCAGCAACCTTGTCTAGCAGATTGCTTTTAGATTTGTTCATAGTGACTCTTTCCTATAGGGATTTCTGAAAGAGCAGGGATATGTCAAAAGACGCTCTGATGTATTATAGAGATAGGCCCTGCTTTAGTCTCTGGCCACCCATTAAAATAATTAAGGTTGTTTTTGGTGGTAGCACTGTAGAGATAAAAATAGAAGATGCACTGTTGATTCTCAGATTAGACCTGATGCTGATATCTGGGTCTAATTCAGCCTGTGATGGTCAGTATTTAAAAAACAAATGCTCACCAGTGAAGACAAAATATTTCCTCCAATATTATTGATGCTCCAGATGCTGATAGTGAACATTTTAAGCTGCTGGAGTGGTTTTATTTGGAAAGAGAGGTACTTGTGATCCATTTATGTAGTTATATATACTTTTTAGATTTAGGGCCCTGTTTACTAAGCCGCACTGCAGGCACGCAAATGTTTTTAGTGCGCGCTAACATTTTTAGCATGTGCTAAAAATTAGTGCACACTAATGCTATTGACACCCATATATTCCTATGCATGTTTCTAACATTAACGTGCGCTAAAAAAGCTAGCACACCTTAGTAAACAGGGCCCTTAGTGTTTTGAGTGTGACCAAAATGCCAGTGGTATTTATACTATGCTTATGAAGATAGCCTCTGATGCAGGCAAGATACAGAAAGAAACATGCTGGGCTGAGTGAACACTAGTACATAAGAGACTGGACACTGGCCTGCTGTATTTGTTTGTAAAGATATGTACATTTGCTCTGCTTTTTGTGCTGCTTGTGTTTTCAACTCCAAAATTACTGAACATGTCTTAGTCGGAATGTGTTGGCATGGAAGGAACACAGGAAAAGATTTGTTACACATGGTCTGTTCATACCCTGAGCTTGCTTATACCCTGAAGAAGTGGAAAGGATCTGCTAAACAAGGGCCTTGTCGGAATTGAACTATGTTCTAATAAGAAGCTTTGCATTGCTTTTTTTTTTTTTTTTAATTTTTAGAAGTCTTTATTGATAAATGTTACAAAACGTCTGGTACATAATACACTATGCAAACCGTGTTACAAGCCTTTTAAGTAAGCCAGATATATGCAACATAGAACACAACAACAATTTCTTTGTATATCAAAAGGAGACAAAGAAAAGAATACAATATTCTTGTTAAGTTGAAATAGCAAATAAAATAATCAGACTTGTGATTTCAAAACTTCACTTTTCCAGTGTTTTCATTTATGTTACTAGTCCCTTCCTCTTAACCTCTCTTAACACAGGTATACCCTTCCCACCCTCCCTCCCCATCCCTCCCACCCTTCCAGCACAACCTTAACAAAGAACTTTGGTCAAGTTATACATGAAGAAGAAAAGAGTCCCAGATCTGGTGCCATCTGTCTAGTTGGTTACGCCTCTCTGCTAGAAGCCTTTCCATTTCACAGGTGTATCTCAATTTCTGGACCCATCTAGTGATAGGCGGGGTCACCGGCCGCTTCCAGTACGCGGCAATTATTACTCTTGCGGCGATTATGGCTTGTCCCACAAATTTATGCTGAGCACTGGGAAGACTCACCGCCCCCCCAAGAAATAGAAAGAAAGTTGGGCTCCATGGCAATGGGCTGCCCGTCCACCGTTGTAGCCTGCTATGAATCGATCTCCAATAGGCCCTGACCTTCTTACAGGTCCACCAGATATGACCAGCTGTGCCCCTTACTCCGCAACCCCTCCAGCACAGCCCTGACAATGTGGGATAGATATGCTGTAGACGTTCAGGCGTCAAGTACCAACGGTACAATAGCTTCACAGCATTTTCCCTAAAGGGCACATGAGACGACACCCTCGTTACTGCCCGCTCCATCCTCTCCCATGTTGCCTCCTCAATTACCATACCCAGCTCCCTCTGCCAACTCTTCCTGTGGAGCGTGTAGCTCGGGGAATATCTATTAATAATGCGGTAGAGGCGAGAGATCACCCCAGCTGTAGTGGGTGGGCCATCACAAATAAGCTCCAGCGCAGTTTGTTCCCTGGCCATGACCTCCCGAACTGCGCTTGTCTTAAGAAAGGAGGCCAGTTGAAGGTATGAGTATCTATCAGACCCCACTATCGGGAATCTTTCAAGAGCTGCAGGGTAGGACAACAGTTTCTCTCCATCGAATAGCTGACCCCACGTTCGTAGGCCCCCAGTGAACCATTTTGTGAATACTCCTTTTGTCGTTCCAGGATAAAACAATGGGTTGTAGGCTATGGGGGATAGACGGGATAGCGTTGTGCGGCGATGTAAGAACATGCTATCCCAATTGGAAAGGGTGACGTATATTGATGGGCATAGTCCTGTCTCCAGAGATCTAAATGAACCCGGAATCCACATGAGGGCCCCCAGTGACCTATCGCCCAGGGTGTATTGTTCAAGTTGTACCCACTGCCTGTCTGGGTAGTCTTGGAACCATTCCACTGCTGCTCGTGCCTGAACTGCTCTGTAGTACCAGGCCAAATTGGGTACACCCAGCCCTCCCCTCTCCCTGCCTTGATACAGAACCGTGCGTGCCATACGTGGACGCTTCCCTGCCCAAATAAAACGCATTATACGGTCCTGTAAAGATGATAAGAATCTTCGTGGCATATTGATTGGAGAGTCTGAAATAAATATAATAGGCGTGGCAAAACGTTCATCTTTACTGCTGCTATTCGACCCAAACCACGAAAGGGTAATGTCACCCCATTACCCAGGTCCTCTATGAGAGCCTCTGCCAAACCTTTATAGTTGGCCGAGAAGAGATCCGGGAGGTCTGCTGTCAAGTTAACCCCCAGGTAACGAATGCTCCTATCTGCCCATCTAAATGCATAGGAGGTCCTCAGTGAGTCCCTGAGCTCCGTCGGGAGGGTTATGTTCAAAACCTCAGACTTGGACATATTAACTTTAAATCCTGACATGGTCGAGTATTCCTCTATCTCCCGCAGAAGCCCAGGGAAAGTGGACAGGGGGTTCGTAACAAATAACAGGACATCGTCCGCGAAAAGGGCTAGTTTATGAGTTCTCCCACCCATAGTTAGTCCTGATATGCTTGGATTATTTCTCAGCCGGGTTGCAAATGGTTCCATAACCATAGCAAATAATAGGGGGGACAAAGGGCAACCCTGTCTAGTGCCTCTATGCAAGGGTATCATCCCCGAGTTACCCCCGTTCACCCGAATACAAGCTTTAGGGGAGCTATAGAATGCTTGTATCCATTTACAAAACTGTGGTCCTATTCCAAAGGTCTCCATCACCCTATGCATGAATGGCCAATGCACCCGATCGAAAGCCTTTTCGGCATCCAAGCTAAGGAGGCATAGAGGTCTCTTCATTTTCTTAGCCAGATATATTAAATCGACCACTCTCCTAGTATTAGCAGTAGCTTTTCTATATGGGACAAATCCCACCTGGTCAGGATGGATAACCGCTGGGAGCAAGGGAGCCAGCCGATTGGCCAGGACTTTAGCTAAGATCTTGACATCAGCATTTAAGACAGATATAGGGTGAAAGGATCCACAATCATTATGATCTTTATTTGGTTTGGGCAATACCGCAATCCACGCTTCCAACATGGTAGCGGGCAGAGACTCTCCCTTCCCTATCAAGTTAAATAAATCGGCTAGCAGTGGGGACAATTCAATGCTAAATTTCTTGTAAAATTCATTGGGGAATCCATCCAAACCTGGTGACTTGCAGGATGGTAAGTGTTGGATGGCTTTTTGTACCTCAACTGGGGTGACCGGTGCATCTAAAGCTGTTCTTTGCTGACTAGTTAAAGAAGTCAATTGACTCTCTGCCAAATATTCTGAAATAGCATTTTCAGGTGGATTGTTCTCCTGCGCATAGAGTTTCTGATAGAATTCACTAAAGCGCCTCCTTATGGCCTCAGACGTGTTAAGCAACTCTCCCTTCGAGCCCCTTATGTGAGGGACCGTTTGGTCTACTCTTTGCCTACGCAGCTTTATGGCCAGGAGTCGACCTGCCTTGTTAGTGAATTCATAAGATCGAACTTTATTTCTGGATTGTAACCAACTTAGCTGTTCTGAATAAATAGAATCCAGCTGGAGCCTCTGCCCGCGCAACTCTTCCAAAACAGCCTGGGAACCTCCCAACTTGTGTTGTGCCTCCAGTTTCCTTATCTTTTCCAAGCACTGCGCCAGCTGGATCCTACGCACCCTAGCACGTCTACTAGCTATCTGTATAAAGTGACCTCTTGAGACTGCCTTCATTGCATCCCACACCACACTGAGGGGGGGGGCCAGATTCCATATTTAACTCCAGATACTCTTTCAGGACCTTCCTACACCCCTCCACCACTTCCTCCTCCAATAATAGGTCTGTGTTAAGTGTCCATCTTTGGTCTTTAACCTCTGCTTTGATAGTCGGTAAAACCACCCATACTGGGGCATGATCTGAGATTGTTATACTGCCAATTTCTGCTCTCGGGCCCCTCTCTGCTAGTGTGACGTCCAGGAAAATGTAGTCGATTCGAGAGTATGACTTATGTACAGGGGAGAAAAAGGTATAGTCCCTGGTTGTCATATGACTCAGTCTCCAAACATCCAGGGTACCTAATGAGTAGACCAAGGAACCCAAAGCCAGTGAATCCCTAGATGTCGGTTGTGGTGGTCTCCCAGATCTGTCCACCCCAGGATCCATAACTTCATTAAAGTCACCCCCCATAATCAGGGAACCCCTAGTGAACGTAGCGAGTATGTTTTTCACCTTAGTGTAAAAAGTTCCCTGGTGTTCATTAGGGGCATAAATAGAGGCAAGTGTGAGATCTACCTGACCCAGGACAATTTGCAGAAGCAAAAAACGCCCTCCCGGATCCCGTCTGATTTTCTTTATTTGGGCCGAGATTGTTTTATGAAACAGAACTGCCACCCCACGTTTTCTGGAATCGTCGGCAGAGGAGGCAAAGAAGACGCTTGGGTATTCTGGATGAGCTAACAGTCTCTCATGTGCCCTGCGGAGATGAGTCTCCTGCAATAGTATAATATGCGGCCTAAGCAACTGCATCTCTTTGAAGAACTTCTGCCTTTTCTGAGGCATATTCAGCCCCTTGACATTATATGATAAGATTTTTAAGTCTGTATTCATACCTGTGGTGTTACACCAGCTGTTCTACCCCCCACCAAGCGGGAACCCTCCACTTCATGTTTTTGTGCTATCCAGTACCAATTGTGCTCCCTTCCTATCCTAACCCTCCCCCCCCCTTTTAATGACCCTCCCCCTACCCATACCCACCCCATCCCCTCCTGTTTAACACCGACTAGAGGGATCAAGTCCCAATAGTGGGAAATGAGGAAATAACACACCTGCATCCAGGCACCCCAGCCCCCCCCCCCCCCCCCCCCCGATATCCTATGTCATCACCAATGGCACGGGCACAGCTCGAGCATTCGTAAACGCCCGCATGTTTGATTGGATCCTGCCCATTTTCCATCACCTTACATTCCCCCTCTTCTTAGTTTCTCATAACTATGCAGCTTTATACACATTATACCTCACAGCCATGATTATTATATACTCTATGGGCTTTAAAGTTAAGGTTCAAGTATGCATAGAATAGCAATAATAAACTGAGTACATTGTATTGTCAAACTTGAAACAGAGAGTATTTTACCTAACTCTCTACAACATTACCAACCCGGAAAACAGTTTCAGCTAGTTTTCTTCTGGCCAAGTTCAAGTTTCTTCCACAGCCATTTTTCTTTTTGGAATATTCCTTTTAGGAGTGGCAGGAATCCTCTGCCACTTTTGAAGCTTTGTCTTCGTGGCTGGGGCCAGAGCGCCTGGTGGTTTGGTTGTCTGTACCAGGCCTGCCCCGTGCAGGGATTTCCATGCCTCTGTCAGCGATGTAGCTCTCATCTTGACACCCTGAAGTGAGTAAATCAGGGAAAAAGGGAAGCCCCATCTATAGGCAATCTGTTCTTTGGCCAAAATGTCCAGAGCTGGCTTCATCAAACGTCTTTGTTGCAAGGTAAACTGGGATAGGTCTTGATAAACAGATATACGGGTCCCGCCATAATCCAAGTTGGGCTTTTTCCTGGCGCAGTTGAGCAATTGTTCCTTTGTTTCATACCTATGAAACCGGGTGATAATGTCCCGTTTTCTATTTTCCTGCCGCTGGCCCAGGGATCTGTGTGCTCTGTCGATCTCAATCTTTACCCCTGCTCCATCTGCCCCCAGCAAACTGGCGCACAGTGTCTGTACAATTTGAATAACATTCTCTGTCTCTCCGCCCTCCGGGACTCCGCGGAATCTAAGGTTGTTTCTCCGTCCCCTATTTTCAAGATCATCCAGTTTATAGGTTAGATCTACATATTTTTGATCTAGGGTTTGGAGATTAGTCTCAAATGTTTGTATAGACTCCGAGTGCTCTTCCAGCTTAGATTCTACCTCCTCAACTCTGCTCCCCAGTTCATGGAGGTCTGAGCTCAGCGACTCCATTCTGTCCAAAATCTCATCCTTCGATTTATTTATATCCGATTGTATACCGCTCAAAATCTGACGAAGTTCGCCTGAGATCCCTTTTTTGATGTGCGGTTTCCGCGATTCTGCTAGTGAGAGCGCCGAATCAGAGTCAGAAGGAGAGACCGGCGCCATTACCTCGTGGCGCTTCGCGGTTTTAGCCGGTCCGCCGCCAGCTGACTTCTCCTGCTCTTTAGCTCGCGCCGAAGACGCTTTGCTCATTCTGTTATCGATGAAGAGCAGCGGGGAACACTGCAAAAAGTTCCAAAAAGGTTGGTGATGTCTTTTTATAGCTTTTATATGTACCGAGGAACGGGAGCTAGAACGCTAGGCAGCCATCTGCTTCAGTGACGTCACTTCCTCTCCGCTTGCATTGCTTTTTTACTGGACTGAACTGTGTTGAAGTTGCTGCCAATGGATTATACTGTGATCCAACAGATAAGTTTTTGATTCATTTTGGGCTTTGTTTAAACTTTACCAGGGTATAGTAATTGTATTCTGGAACTGTGTTTAAAATTAATGTGAAAAAATTACTATTAATTGGAGGTAGAGGGTTTTTTAATGCCAGTGATGGAATGTATGAAGCACAAAATGTTCTATCCTCTGACAGCCTTACCCTGATTTATAATGTGGCCCTTGGATGAGTTTGATACCTTCTCACTGCAGAGTCACATGAACGATGCATTGTGGGTGGTGTGGTTCTCAGGGAATGTAGCTACACCGGCCTGTCTGCATAAACTGTTATTATTGGTTATGCTGTTGCTAGATGGCAGGCTCTGTTCCCATTGGTGGGTCTCCCCCTGCTCCCTGGGCCTGTGTGTGTCCTTCTCTATCTCTCTCACATGAAGGCAGTCTCCATCTCGTTAAGACAGCACCCTTCCCTGCCATCCTCCCTGTTAATGTACTTGGTTTTTGCCTTGTGTATATCTTACTGAAGAGATATTGCACCCCAGTCACCCAGCTCTGAGCTAGAATTACGGAGTTTCTATGCCATGGGGCAGTGCTTCTGAATTACATCTGACTATGAGTAATCTTTGTGTTATTCAATAAAGGAACTTCAGAATTATAGAGTCTTCAGGTGTGAATTGGGGTGGCAAGGTTAAACGTCAGGATATCTAAACTTAGACAGTTTATGAGAGGCCTGAACACAAAATAGTGCTCAAATAAACTTCTGAAGCTTTTCCCTCTACAGTGGTTAATATGTGGTAATTATTGATCCCTATATTGAATATTAATGAAGTTGGTAAGGTCTGTATGAATATCTATATTGCCCCTCATTCCTCATTATTTATAGTTACAGGTTTAGCGAAAACAAAACTTACCTTAACAATATCTTACATTTTTTGGAAGTTGTAAACAAACAAGTGGATAGCAGTGTGCCTGTTGATATAGTGCATATAGATTTTCAGAAGATATTTGACGAGAGACATCTTTTGGAAAAAAGAAAAGACAAGGTGAGGGGATATGATAGAAGTTTTTTAAATCATGAGTTGCTTGGAGAAAGCAAAGTTACTCACCTGTAGCAGATGTTCTCCAAGGACAGCAGGATATAAATTACTACATATATCCCACTCCCCCTAGTTGAATTCTCTATGCTTTTTATTCCACTACAGGACCCATGCGAGTTAGACAGGCGGGAAGGCACTTGCACATTTGTGATTGTGCCTTCCAAAACCTTCTAGAAGATATGGAATGCTGGGCAGCATTCATAGCAGGGCTCTGTAGATGATGTCACAGATCACAGCTGAACAGGTGCTGAGGTTGTTCAGCCACATGGCCTCCACAATACATGCCATAGCTGTTGTGTTATCTGTGAGCTGTGTTGATTAAATGGCACTCCACCCTCCTCCATTGAGAGAACTGACCTCTGTTTTTTTTGTCTAATAACCAATTCCTAATCAATACCAGAACCTTGCCCCCTATTCCATGACTCTTTAATTTTCTCAGGAATCTATCAAAAGCTTTCTGAAAATCTAGATACACTACATCAACTGACTCACCTTTATCAACAGTGATGAATCAAATTGGTGAGGCAAGACTTTCCTTGGCTGAACCCATGCTGACTCTGTCCCATTAAACTATGTTTGTCTATGCGTTCTGTAATTTTATTCTTTATAATAGCTTCCACTATTTTGCTCAGCACTGACGTCAGTCTTACCGGTCTGTAATTTCCTCCTATTTGTTTTAAAAGTATTTCCATGTAATTTCATTGTGTGTCCCCTGGTCTTATTTATTTGAAACATTTCTAAACCACACTATCCATTAGTCCTTGGTGGTGTACATCATGAACATACACAATAAAAGATACAAAAAGCATAGCAGAATACACAAAATCTACAATAAAGAATCACCAAATGAACTTCCCTTACCATGACTAGAAACTTGTGGCTGCAAGCCTAACTTTCAAGATAAAACTGAAAAGGCATGGGCAAAAAAAATTGTTTTAACTGTTTCCTAACAAAATTGAAGTTATAATACATTTTTTCACAGGTAAAGAATTTCAAAAGAGAAACAACCACAATCTGAAGCATGACTGAACTGTTAGCTTCAAGTCTAAACATACTTAATGGAAGGAATATCCAATAAAAGTTTATCCGCAAAACATAAAATATGAAACAGCTGATACAATCTTAAAGATTAAGCTAATTTAGAAGCTAATACCCAGTACAAATGGCTGTTCTATGATTGATTGCTTGTTACTCCAAATCAGAGAGAGGTTTTTCTGACATGATTAAACTGAAATTTGTAGCTCTTCTTGATACTTCTAAATTTATAACACATGCCAAAACTTTCTGAAGGGATGCATTCTCCATTTTGAAGGAAACATACAGTCAGCACTTTGACTTTGTCAGGCTTAAGAAAGAGCTGACAGTGATGTATACATCTGAAGAGCTCCATGGGAAATATTCACACAAATTCCATAAAGTACTAAACAATATTGGACTAGGCTCAGTTGGTTTCTGTGAAACTTATAAACCTTTCACACTGATTCGTACAATTCCGAGCACTACAGCTACAGTGGAATGATCGTTCTCTGCTTCAAAAATAATTAAAAAATATTGCAGGAGTACAACAGGGCAGGAGAGATTTTCATCAATAGGAAAACTATCTGTTGAAAAAGAGCTGCTCATTACTTTAAGGTTAAATACACAATTCCATGATGATGTCACTATTTTATTTAAAAAAAAAAAGAAAAGAGGATGATATTTCAGTTTCAATAAGCATTTCCTCTTAGCTCAACACACACTTCAGCCTAAGCCATCATTTACTGACAGTTTGATAACTGGGTTCTGCTTCAAATGTTAAGGCATTTTCATGGATGTAGCATGTAGCTGTACCATTAGTTTGGCTCAAAGCAACACAGCAACATGGATGGACTGCAACTTCTCCACATACTCACCGGTTTGCTGGGCAAGAACTGCCATTAGCTTCCCTTTCTTTCTAGCCAGACCCTGTGTTTTGAGTCTCAAATGACCAGACATTCTAGACCTGTGACCAGTCTCTCTCCCTTTTTAATTACTCCTCCCATTGGACCAGCAATATTTCACAGAACTGTAGCTCCTCTAGCTTGGACTGTAGGATAAAAACTCTTGGTCTTATTATCTGCACTCCTGTTTGCTTCCATCTGCTGTATACAGCTTCCTGGGGATATTGTTACACTTGGTATATGGACCTTGTCTCAGGTCCTGCACTTGTTCCAGCTGAAGTTGAAGAACGTCCTTCTCTTTTTGCAGTCTCTGGCACTTCTGCTGCACCTCACCCAACTCCCTGGTGAGGTCTTCACTGTAGAGAAAGGCTCCCTCTAGCAGTTCCCAAAGCTCCTTAAATTCTGTATCCTTGTCAGAGGATTCCTGCTTCTGAACTCCTCTGACTCTGGGCAGATTCAGATCAGTGGACAGACTTTTTCCTGGGGCTAGTTATCCCCCTTATGTGCCAATGATCAGAAGCAAACGCAGGTGCTAGAGGCTATTAGCGCCATACTAGTACCCGCGTTTGCTACTGTCCCATGATCAGAGCCCCCAAACACTTGAAACAATGCACTTGTGGGCTCTGACCATAGGTAGCATGCAAATGCAGCTAAATATATTTTTCCCCAATGATCATCAGGCAGCATGCCAAACATTGGCATGCTACACGCGGCAAACCCTATGCCAGCTCGGAGCTGGTGTTAGGTTTTATGAAACATTGGGGAGGAATGGATAGCACTGTCCAGCATACATTCATATGCTAGTAGGTCCCCCATCCCATTCCCCTCTGCAGGAGGTTCAAGTCCCCACCCCAAGCTGGCCTCCAGTCCCTCCCCCCCCCCGACACAAGCAGGTGACACAGGGGCTGGAGGTCCAGCAGAACTCCTGCCCCCCCCCGATCCCCTGACAAAAGTTCAACTCCCCAAAAAAGCCCAGGTGGCCCAGTGGCCACAAACTCAAGCACCTCCCCACCAACCTGGTGGTCTAATGGCCCACCCTCAGCACTTTAAAAGTGGAGGAGGGAGTGCAGTAGTACACTCTGTCCTTTTCCAGTGCCACCTTGAAAATGGTGACGCTCATTCTTGGATGTGCTGGGCAGGGCTTCACCACTATATAAGGGGGGTGCTTGAGTTTACGGCCACAGGACCACCGGACCTCCAGCCCTTGTGTCACCAGAATTTGTTGGGGGTCGGGAGGACTGGAGATCCACTGGACCTCCAGCCCCCGTGTCACCAGCTTGGGGTAGGGGTGTTTGGGTTCGGAGGGCACTAGACCACTAGGGCTTTGTAGTTTCAAGGAGGTCTGGGGGTCACACATAACTTCCAGTCCTGTGTTTGACAGGGCCAGGCTTTTGACAGCTCGGACCTGTCAAACAAGTGCTGGAGGGTTGTGCCTGAGGGCAAAACCAATGTGAAAAGTTCAGCGTCAATGAAAAAATGAAAAAAATGCAGTGCCACTGATAAATTAAGGGTCCAATAGGCAGATTACAGAAGCCGGCACAAAAAAAGTTGTGCTTACCCTAACAAAACAGCTGGTCTTGCTGTGATCACTGTAAAAAAAAAACCAACACCGAATTACTGAAGAATAATCATAAGGAAAAGGGGAAGGGAAATGGGACTTGATATACTGCCTTTCTGAGGTTTTTGCAACTACATTCAAAGCTGTTTACATATATGCAGGTACTTATTTTGTACCAGGGGCAATGGAGGGTTAAATGACTTGCCCAGAGTCACAAGGAGTTGAAGTGGGAATCAAACTCACTTCCCCAGGATCAAAGTCCACTACACGATCCACTAGGCTACTCCTCACAAAACCGTTGCTTTGTTATACAAATCATTCCTTAACAGGAGATGTCAATGCGATCTGAATGCTGCACTTTTCACATTGGTATTGCTGGCACAGATTGCACTACACTAATAACAAATTGCAAGGTTGTTGCATGATTAAAGTCAAAATAAGCACCGATGGTTGCATCTCAAGTGAGCTATAGTTAAAGGAAGCACTGATGTCTGCTCTCTATAGAATGGGATACACTTTTTTTTAACCCATCTTAGTTAAAGCTAGCACTTCATCTCTTCATTTTTATATTTAGAGCACACATAGAACTTCACAGGTCCTTTTCCTACTAGTTTACACACAGTTTACTCAGTCATCACTATTTATATAGTACATCACCATCACTTCAATATTTTTTTTCTTACCCAGTTTTATCAATTTATTTGAAAAGAACCAGACAATTGGGATTTTTCTGGTAAGATTGGCAACATTGTATATGATGGCTCGCTATGGTCTTTTATATTGTTCAGTATAACTTTTTTAAATCTATGTTTTAAAGTACTACATTTCTATATAATTTTTTTAAATATATATGGCAAAATTTTATGTTTTTCTATTATATGTTTACAAATGTATATGTCCTTTTTGATGGGAATTCACTGTATTTATATATACATTCTTTTATTTCTGACATATCAATGTGTGGTAAATTATTTTTATTTACTGTTATTATGTTATTTGTCATAGACTCTTGATGTAGGCGGATTCATGCCGAAACACGGCCCTTGTTAGGTCATATTTTGAATACATTTCTCCCATTGTCCCATTCATGAAGACCCTTGTATGCTCTTTTTTTTTCTTTGTAGATTGGATTTACACATTTGCACCATTCCAGATTTTCTAGCACACCTGGTTTCAGCTGTCTTCTCCTTTAATTGAAGAATCTTGCACTTTCTACTAAGTACTCTAAGAGCTGATCCTTCCCATTAAACAGTTCCAGTGCTGGCTGCAATTCCATTCCAGACCAGGTTCCTGATCAGCCACAGTTGCAATTTCCCTGAGAGCAGTTATTCTCAGCAGCAGCTCTAGTTCCCGCTTCACTCTGGAGTCTGGACCAGCTCCCTAGCTGCTCCAGTACCAGCAACAATCTTTACTTTCTCTTTCCACAGAATATTTTTTTTTGTTCAAACCAACTTCTCTGCTAATTACATTCTGATACAGACTCTGCTTGATTATGGAAGCCTCCAAGCTTGCTACTGTCTTTTCCTCATCCAGTGATCTGTTCACTTCCACATACTATGCTTCTGTTAATCAGGTACACTCTGCAGCTTAATCAAGCTCTCAGCATATCAGAACTCTGTAGCTCACTCTGAATACCACAACACACTCTCTTCCACTGCCCTTCAAATAAGGTACAGCTGCCAGGGCTTTACTTTTTTCACATTTTAACTTATTTTTTCTTATTTGTTCTTGCTACCTTGCTAGTCTACTGGTTAGGTGTAACTTGCACAACAGCTCTGAAACACACTTTGCTGATTTTTCTGGCCCCTCCTGGCCAGAGTTTACTGGTTGTTCTGCAGCACTGTGACACAATTTTCTACAGAAAAAAAATCCTGCTTGTTCAGTGCTTGTTAACTCTTTTATTTCCATAAGATCTGTTAGGCAGATCTAAGCTCTTTAGCCTTTATTAACCCTCCCTCCCCCCCCCCCCCCCCCCCCAGCTGTACTGAGGTCCCAAGCCCTGGAGGTAAATTAAGTCAGCTCCTTTGAGATAGAAGCCCAGATTCCATCAGCAAAACCATAATGTGATAGTGTGACTTTTGGAAATGAGGCATGGAACCCTCAGAAAACCACCAGAGGACAATGTAAGGGCAAAAAAGACAACTTTATTACTATGTACAAAGAAAATAAATAAGCCTGTATCATCACAGTTTCAATACTCTTTTTGGAAGACTCTCAAACACAATCTCATTTTAATTTGTCCGTCTCTGGCACGGTTCCTCTTCTATATATGATATTTTCATTATTCACAACCATAGTTCAGCAACCAAGGGATTCTGAGCCTACCTCAGCAGTCTTCTCTCTTACACGACTTGACCTCTAGAATTCTATCAAGCATAAGCTTCTGACTTCTTCTCACTCAGCATACAAAGTCTGAGCTAGGGCCACCCTTCTTCCCTGAAACTTTGCCACATACTATAATCTTAAGCCCGATCACATTGTAAAGATCCTTATCCTCAGTACCTCTGCAGGAGACCTCTGTTCTTGGGGTCTCTCACTGTATGCTAACTCAGGGCATTTAACTGTATCTTGGCCTGAGCCCTACCCCTCTGACTCAGCCTCTATGATGGCTGTTTAGCACCATCTGCTATAAGATGGCTCAACTGCACCGCCAGTGAGGGACTGGTCTAGGGGACACCTGTCACTGCACCATTCACACCCTTACACCATAGTTCATTCTGTCTCAAGTATGAGTGGCGTTTTAGTAAATATATATTTTTTTCAAATACAACAAAATAAATAAATAAATGATGGCAACATACTCAAGACTGGATTAAGATATAGGCAAACTAGGCCCTGCAAGGATGATGCTAGAGTTTCTGGCACCTCCATGCAACCTATAAATCAATGATCTCCTCCTTATTTCTTTTTCTCACCCTCTAGTGGATCATCTCCTGTTTCTATTTTCTTCCTTTCCCTTCTCCCATTCATCACCATTTTCTCTTCTGTTACCTTCCCAAATCCATCCAGCATTATCCCTTCTCTCCCTTTCCTTCCACCAACCCATCCAGCATCACCCATATTCTCTCCCTTCTCCCACAGTCCAAAATTTCCCTTAGTCTCTTCACTCTCTACCTTCCACATGTTCAGTATTTCCCCTCAAACCTCCTTACATCCCTACCTTCTGCTGGTGCTTCTGTAATTTCCACTGCCTGTCACTGCCATGTCACCAGGCCCATCATCTCATGGCAGCAATAAAAGCACTAATAAGTGCAAAAAAGCTTTCCAGCCCAGATACTCACAACTCAAAAAGGCCCTACTGGTCCTGCTCCTTCTGATATGCACTTCCTATTGTCAGGGGGAAGTATCAGAAGGGCCATCATAAGTTGTGAGCACATGGGCTGGAAAGCTCTCCTGTTTTGGCTGTGGTTGCAAACCAGCATCTGCTGGGCCTAGAGAGGAGGGACAGCAGTAGTATCTCTAGACAGAAAATGTTTGGGGTGGAAGCAGGGAGGCAAGCCAAAGCAACACTTCAAACATCATGTCCACCAGCAAAACACAAACATCCCTCCCTCCCACCATCACAAACTTTTAAATTAGCAATATAAGACACTAGGTCCTTTTATGCATAAAAAAAGGTCTCCCCACCAACTAGTTTCCTTTACCAGGTAAAACCACCATCATAATTGATAACATCATTCTTCTGTATGGAAGTGAAATGTGGATTCTCTACAGGATTGGACAGAATCTCAATATAAACACTGTACCTCCAGTTGCATATCACAAACTCCATATTTCCCAACAATGGAACTATCCTTTTATAATTTGCCATAAAAGTACTCAAAATGTGCAGAGGAACAGCACACACCCCTTCTACAGCCAAAAATTGTTTAAAACAGATGGGTTTTTGTTTGTGTGATGACTTTAGAGGATGGAAAGATCACTAATCTTGAGCATTTTTATTTAGCATGCCAAGGGCCTATTTTGAAGGGGGCCAGACATTAGAAAAATAACACAAAAACCCTATAAAAAGGCACTCAAAACCTATTTAGCAAACTTACCAAACCATACCACCCATAACCAACCTATGAAAAGACAGTGGTATAAATATTGCACTAAGTAATACAGCACCAATATAGCTATTGCAAAGAAGCTAGAACAAACTGTATTGTTACAGATTCCTACTCAGACACTGCATGATAGCAGAATCCTTCACCTCAGTGAAATCTGAAGAAAGTGAACAGAACCTCACCTGAAACAAAATAGTGGATCACAAAAACAAAACAAAACATGAAGACAGAAACTAAAATGGAGAAAACACCCCCTCCCCCAAAGACAGAATAAAAGCAATACAATACTGGTAAAACAGCAAAAGAATGCATTTTCTCCTGTACTCTACAAAATTTTTAAAAATGGGGGCTCTCAAGCACATGAACTGGAAGTAGATGTATTTGAGAAGCTCTTTTGGCACTACTTTCATAACATCAATATTGATTTGAGATGTAATTTTTTTTTTCTTCCTTTATAATCAGTGATCTGGAAGACAAATCTATGATGTACCACTCTACTCATAAAATATTGCTAGAACCCAAAGTACTCTGGAGGATGCAAATAACCACAAAAGAAAAAATAACATAAGGTTCTTCAGCAGCAGCAGCATATCCAGAAAATGTTCACAGGGGTTGTATCTCCAGCCTCCTTTGCTGCCCTTGCGCCACTCTCCACCCATTCCTTCAAATCAGCTCTGCTCCAGTCTTGCCCAGGTAGCAGTAGTGGCACTCACTTCACTCTGAACCTTCCTGTCCTTCACAAAACAGGAAGTCCCTTGGAATGTCCAGAAATCTCAGAGCACCATGCAACTGTTGGACTCCTAGGGGCTGTGCACCCATCAAAACAGAGAAAAGTCTTTGCAGGAACACCGGATATGAAAGGTCCTCTTGAGATACTGGAACATCGCAACAGGGGAAGAACAGTGTGAATGATCCAGGGATGTGAAATCCTCCCCATGCTCTGAGAAACGGTGAGATGACGAAGCAGACAGTACCTCCATGAGGTCTAATGCCTGCAACGACTCAGTTCCAGGCATCAACGGTGAAGGATCTAGATGAGGCAGTACTGCACATCTCTGCTGTAAAAACTACTGCCACATTTCCTGGAACAGAGGATGTGGTTGTTGTATCATGCAGTCCAATCAGAGAGGCGAACTTGAGGGCAGTGCTTCAGGAATACTTTGGTGACCCAAAAGAGCCACTGAAGAGTGGCTGATGAAATCACAGTCTCTGTACTGTTTAGCAGGAACCCTATATGTGCTGCTCTGCAATGGCTGGGATGACTTCTGACCTCGCATCATGACATTTGACACTATGTCTGACGGCCTCGATGCTGACTGCATCACTGTGCCTGACAACTGTGCTTGCTTCGTCAAGGCCTCTGAGGAGAACTGAGCCGAGAGTCCCAGAATTGCCTCTAGCGAGGACTCCAGTCGCTGCATACCCGCATCCCGAGACACCGGGGAGGAGCGACTAGACCGCACATCTAGCTGTGCTGCAGTGGTTGAAGGGATTTCATCCCTAAGATGCTTCGTTTTTTGCTGCTGCCTTTTTTTTTGGGGGGGGGGGGGGGCGGAGCCACCATGTTAGGTATATCTTTTAAGAAATCCTTTAACTTCTATTTGCACATACTATCGGTGCTCAGCGACATGCAGGAACACATCGAGAAATCCTGGACTTGATGCTTGGACCCCATGCACTTGACACACCAGTCATGGGTGTCTAACCTGGACATTTTTCCTTTACACCTTGGACACTTTTTAAACCCGGGCTTTGAAAGTGGCATAATTTAAGGGCAGTGTCCACTGATGGTTCAGAGTGAGAAAATATCCCAGTGAAGGTGCAGGCAGCCTATGTGTGCTGCCGCTGCCCAGAAAAAGACTGAAGCAGAGGTGATTTGAAGTCATGCACACAGAGGGCGGGGATAGAAGCGCGCACAGTGGGGAGATGTGCAGGGAGGCGGATTATAGAGCTTTGCAAGGAAGGTAAGTGAGAAATGTCAGACAATTTATCTGCATTCTCAAATAAACTGTCTGACAGGGGGTGAATACGCAGTACATGCACCTTGAATTGATATTCAATTGCTCTTGAGTATTTCTGAAGGTTTCGAAGGATCTGATTCTATCAAATTTTTGGAAGGATTTATAGTCCAGATTTTTTCAACAGACTATTTGAAATAGAAAAGGTACATAGGATGCCTACACATGCTAATTCTACAGAAAAGCTACATTGCCCTTTCATGATAAAAATTATGTGCTTCCCTCAAGTATATAAGATCCTGCATGTGGCTAAAAATAAACTACCTTCTCAGTGGATTAGAAGCCATATAATCTTCACTGCATATTTCTCCAAGGCAACTGTGGAGAAACACAAATCTTTCCTGGCACTGCATCTGAGACTCAAAGCTATTGAAGCAAAATATGGCCTCTTTGCAACTGTGATCATGAAGACTACACATCTCAATGCTACTAAATCTTATTCAGATCCAAACGTTCTAGAACAATACTTGGAAGCTCCAGAGGCTCTACAAATGTCCACTCCATAATTGGTAACTGTATAATAAACTCACTTTATGCTTGCAGTTTTTAATTTTTATTTTTAACACCTGGTATCTTTAATATTCTTGAAGAATAACCCCTACACTTACTGTTCAACACCCATCCCTATCCAACTCTTTGGGTTAAATGGTCAGTGTTCTCAATGGAATGGAGTAGATAGTAGGGTTCCCTAGGGATTTGTGCTGGGACTGCTGCTCTTTAACGTATTTATAAATTATCTAGAGATGGGAGTAACTAGTGAGGTAATTAAATTTGCTGATGACACAAAGTTATTCAAAGTTGTTAAATCGCAAGAGAAAAATTACAAGAGGAATTGCAAGAGGACCTTATGAGACTAAGAGACTGATGGGCTCATTTTCGAAAGAGAAGGGAGCCCATCTTTCAACACAAATTGGGAGATGGGCGTCCTTCTCCCAGGGTCAACCAAATCAGAATAATCGAAAGCCAATTTGGGGCGTCCTCAACTGCTTTCTGTCGCGGGGACGACCAAAGTCCCAGGGGGCGTGTCAGAAGCATAGCAAAGGTGGGACTGGGGCGTTCTTAACACATGGGTGTCCTCGGCCAATAATGGAAAAAAGAAGGGCGTCCCTAATGAACACTTGGCCGACTTGATCCTTTCTTTTTTACAACCAAGCCACAAAAATGTGCCCTAAATGACCAGATGACCACCAGAGGGAATCAGAAATGACCTCCTCCTACTCCCCTAGTGGTCACTAACCCCCTCCCACCCTAAACAAAATGTTAAAATATTTTTCCAGCCTCTATGCCAGCCTCAAATATCATACCCAGCTCCATGACAGCAGTATGCAGATCCCTGGAGCAGTTTTAGTGGGTACTGCAGTGCACGTCAGGCAGGCGGACCCAGGCCCATCCCCCCTACCTGTTAAACTTGTGGTGGTAAATGTGAGCCCTCCAAAACCCACCAGAAATCCACTGTACCCACATCTAGGTGCCCCCCTTCATCCCTAAGGGCTATGGTAGTGGTGTACAGTTGTGGGGAGTGGGTTTTGGGGGGGTCAGCACACAAGGTAAGGGAGCTAAGCACCTGGGAGCTTTTTCTGACGTTCACTGCAGTGCCCCCAAGGGTGCCCAGTTGGTGTCCTGGCATGTGAGGGGGACCAGTGCACTACACATGCTGGCTCCTTCCACGACCAAAGGGCTTGGATTTGGTCATTTCTGAGATGAGCGTCCTCAGGTTTCATTATCGCTGAAAATCGGGGACGACTATCTCTAGGGACGACCATCTCTAAGGTTGACCTAAATGTGGAGATTTGGGTGTCCCTGACCGTATTATTGAAATGAAAGATGGCCACCCATCTTGTTTTGATAATACGGGTTTCCCCGCCCCTTCGCTGGGACGTCCTGCAAGGACGACCTCAGGAAAACTTGGGCTCCCCGTTCGATTATGCCCCTCTGAGTATCCAAATGGTAGAAGACGTTTAATGTGAGCAAGTGCAAAATGATGCATGTGAGAAAGAGGAACCTGAACTATAGCTACATAATGCAAGTTTCCACATTAGGAGTCACTGACTAGGAAAGGAAATTAGGCATCATCGTTTATGATATGTTGAAACCTTCTGCTCAATGTGCAGTGGCTGCTAAGAAAGCAAATAGAATGTATTATTAGGAAGGGAATGGAATACAAAAATGAGGAAGTTATAATGCCTTTATATCGCTCCATGGTATGACCACACCTTGAATACTGTGTGCAATTCTGGTCACTGCATCTCAAAAAAGATATAGTGGAATTAGAAAAGGTACAGATAGCCGGTTATTCCCTGCTGAATATTCCTGTTTAGCACGTAGGAGATAACCAGCTATATCACATGATATAGTTGGCTATCCTCGAACATTCAATCCATATCTGGCTATTGTAAGTGGCCACTTGGGGCCGCTTTAATAGCTGGCATATATTTAGCTGGTTTAAAGTTAACTGGTTATCCTCAAATATCAATGTAGCCAGTTAACTTAAACCTTATAAAAATAAACCAGATATTCAATGCCGGTCACCGGAAGTGGCCCAGCATTGAATATCCGGACTGATTGCCGACTACAGGAGTTAGCTGAGCTCTCTCTTGCAGTCTGAATATCAGTCCCAATTTGATTTGGGGAGGGCAAGGATAGTGCCTATGACTCTGAAGATTACGAGGAAAGCATTAATTGGTGCCCATGGCTGTGTTAATCCAGCTCTGGACACATTATGAGATTCTAAAATTATTTGTCATTAAGTAAAGGAGAAAATTATTTTCATTTTCTAATCACCTTGGGCCCTTCTACAAGAAAGATTAAGTTTTGGGCCTAACATTCTATAACACAGGATTTTAATACACAACAAGCCCATAGACTAATGCTGCGTCAAGAAGAAACATTCACACTATTTTGTATTGCAAATCATGTTAGCATTCAGATTATTATGTGGTACCTGCTCCTTGTTAATGCGGAAGTATTTACCACCTCCTATTTAGAAGCTGGTAAGTGGTCTCATGTTAAATCTGGCTCAGTTAGCATGTGCTAAGTGTAATGCACTAGCTGCCTAACACTTTTGTGCTCATTCACTACCCATACCACACCAACTGACAGCAGAATTCAGTAAAGAACATTTTAACAGGGAAGTTACTGCAAGCCCCCTTAATACAATGGTGTGGTAGCATGTTACCGGAATTCAGCATGCTTTAAGTGCTTAATGACCTTTAATAGAAGAGCTTCTTTATGTCAATGGTCCTACATCCCTGCTGATTACAAAGTTATCTATTTTACCCAGACAGATTGCTCTGTTTTTTCTAGTTGAAACACTCCCTTTCAACAACAAGCAACAAAGTAGATAATTTTCCAGTGTGCACGTTATCATTCATGCAAACGTGGATGGCTTGATGTATAATAGCAAACTTGTCACGTGTATACCTGAACCCATGTGGTTCAAAATATAAACAATAGCAGTAAACATTTTGTTTAAGTCTCCATGAAAACAATGTTCTCAGATTTTTCCCCATGCGTTCAGATGTTGAAATATATTATAATTAAAAACATTGTGATCTGACCTTTTGCAACACAAGGCCCTCATTTGCATTAATGAACATGCAAATTTGCTCAAGGGCCAACATAAACAAACAGAACAGAGTGAAAGCTGAAAAATTATTTTTAACCTTTTGTACTGTTCATTTAATAGCTCATAAATTACCTGTGTATAAACAGAAAGCAATTTCATGTTGTTATATAACATTCGTGAAAATGAAGCAAAACAATAAGCAGGGATAATCCTTACCACTTCAGTTTGGAAATGAAGACTCCGTGTTATACAATCATGAAAGAATCCCAGAAATTAAATAGATTGTCAATTCTAATTAGTAACAGAGAACAAAATGAAATATTATAAATATTCTGTACCAGTGATTAAGTATTGCAAACAACTAGACTGCTTAGAGAGGCATCAATTTATGACTATGGCTTTTATCATAGATTGACATCAAGATTATCATCATAGGAGTGAAAATACTAACTGGTCTGGCTGGTGAAGGGCTTAGCTTTTCAAACTTTGTCAGGCTGAGTAGTTAAACTAATCCACACAAGGATTGGCAAATATATTGAGATCCTGAAGGAGGTGTAGGATGCCTAGACATTGGGAGGTGGGTTGATGCATAGTTGAATAATTAGGTGAGTGGGTGAGAATAAGTATGTGGGCGAGGGTTGGTTGACTGGATGGTAGAAAGGACCAGAAGGCAGTTTCAATAGATGGCTCACTTTAGACAACCCAATTCTGTCCGGTTCAGTACACTGTTGGATTAAGAATAAAAGGTATCTGGTTAGCAATACTTTTTCAGTGTCAGCCATCTAACTACTCTGGCTTAATCTAGGCAAAGCAAAATTAGGTGTAAATCTGCCTAGCCATTGCTCAGCACCCTTCCTATGATCTTCTTTCTCAGCAGTTCATAGCTCTTTTATCCCCTACACATCTGCCCAATAGAATCCAAAATGTAACAGGCTGATGGTGCCACAATCCCCACTACCACAAATAAATAATTCAGCAGATTAATGGTGACTCTTTCTTCATCTCACCACCTGAGTTTATAAAAAGTTCCCATCACTATCCCAACTCCACCTTCCAAACCTCTAAAACTTTGTCAACTAACCCTGATGGAGGATGCAAGTTTATCTCCTTCATGCATCACATCCAGCATTATTCTGACAATACAAGAGTATAGTTATCAGAGCAATGCTAGGTATTCTTTTTTTTTTTTTTTTTTTTTTTGGGGGGGGGGTGGAGATGCTTTTGATTGGAGAGATTGGAGGGATGGGGTGAGAGACTAGTATATTCAAACTTTATAAGGATACAATATGGCCATTTAACTGCTAAATGGTCATATTTTAACTGTATAATTAGAGGACAGCATTGAGGAGATACAAAGGAAGAATGGTGCTAATATATTTAGGAAGGCCTACTCAGCTGCAAAATGGGTAAGCCATAGATTTAAATTTACACCTGCTGAGTAGCTAGAGAGCAAACCTAGTTTAAAAAAATCACCCAACAGAACTGAGATCTCCAATCTCGAGACTCTTGCATTTAGGCAACCTATGTTTTGGAACCCCTGCATTCAGTGGATCTGATATTAGGACCCTATATCCAAGTTGTTTGAATTTGAGACCCATGCAAATAGGGGACCCAAGTCTATGTTCCCAAACAATATCTGGATCTCCATACCAAGTTGCCCGAGTCTGAAACTCCTGCATCTGGTCAAAGTTCTTTGCGTGCCTGATATCTGTGCTTTCCTTTATTATTTCTTGTAAATCCCAAAGCTCTGTTGACTATTCCAGCTCAGTCTCCCACTGTGAATGCGGCAAGGATAGCCATGCGCATCTCACCTCTGGTAATGGCATCCCGAAGCTCTGTTGACTATTGCAGTTCAGTCACCTGCTGAGAACATGGCAAAGTTAGCCATGGTTCTCTCATCTCTGGTAGTGATATCAGGAACATTGTCTTTTAAATTAGACTTAACTATGGTACATGCCACAGGTGTGCTCCACGGTCATGTGCCTAAGGAGCATGTACAAGAAGCAGGATGTGCTCATTAGGTGCACTCCTTCATGTGCACAAGATACATTACTCTGTAATAATATTGTTGATATACATTTTCTTCATATTTTCTTCACTATACATGAGCCTTAGTCTCCTTATCTGTGCCCATTGGGGCCATCGTCTATGTCACCCAAATCATTATGTTTTGGCACATACATTTCAGGTAAGTTGTCTGCATACCATAACATATTCTGGTAACCAATACCTCACTTCTACATACGTGAAACTTGCTCTGCTTAGTACTAGTTCTTTATGAGGTAAACATGCTTTTATTGAAAACTTATGTACTCAGCATCAATTGATATTCTCTGTATTACTGAATCTTGGCTCACAGACAGTGATATAGCATATCTGAACCAAGCAATGCCCCCTGGATTTTTCTATATATATGCTAATAAGAATTATAATGAGATGGAGAACTAGTTGTTTTTTATGACTCTAAATTACATTTATGCCAAATCTCTAAATCTCAAAAGAACAAGGCCAACATCAAAACACCTTAGGTGACTCTCTTATATTCAAAACTCAACAACAGGAAAAATCCACCAATAAAGCTAACACATAGGATCTCAGCAGTGCCACTTAAAGGAATATCAATTTTAAACCTTCAATATTTATGCACCCACGTCCTCATTGATCCAATGAGCATATCACTTTAAATGTCAAAATTATCAAAACTTTATATGTATTCAAACATTATGAATTTTGCATATTTCATGATTTACATTATTATAACTTTTATCAAAAAGAATACTCATCTTCAAGATGTTTTAAATTCAAGTTGGTCGGAGACCAAATCCGACATGAAATGTTTTGTCACACAGACTTTTTAAGAATGTTCCCTAGATAACAAACCACAAAATTAGCAGTTTATATAGCAGCAAAACTAATATTCTCTTAAATTACAATCAGTACACACACTCTTACCTTTTATCCAACCAAACTCACCTCTTCAATAGACATATCTTAGAGTCAAAGATGGCCGCCATTGGAAAACCTCTCTTTTAAAACACACCTAAGATCAATCACATGACAGGAATAACATTTTAGCCCCCCACATTGATGTTTAATATTTTCTATCTCCTCTGTTAACATTAATTCAATACCTTGTTCTTACTGCTTATACATATGCAGACAATATTCAGATTCTTGCCACTCTTACAAAAAATTATTCTATAGAAATTAGTAACCTGAATCATAAATTTGCACTAATTGCAGGCTAGTTTTTTAACCAATTAAAACAATCCATACAAAAAGATTTTACCAATAGGGCACTCTATAATTTCATCTTTATCTGCCCCCATCCTTACGTCAGGAACTCATATTTCATTATCGTAAACTGTTCAGCTTTAAATTAATATTTAATGTCCAATTTTCAATGATATTATAACACTCTTGAATGTGGTGCATACTTTCTTATAGGGAAAAATTAAAGGGAAGCATTTCGGAAATGTCACCCACATAGATATAGAAGAATACACCCATTTCTTTAATTCTTTTATTAATAGTTGTCATAACAATGTTAAAAAGAATAGAAGAAAGTGGGGAAACCCTGAGCTACCTATCATTTCATTAGGTATCACTTTTGACACTGCTATGTCTTTCTGTTCTCACATAGCTACCATTATTAAAACTTGTTTTTTCAAACTTAGGTTAATATATCCAGTGCAACATTTGTTTATAATCTCTGTACTTAGAATTCTCAATCATTCATTCATTCATTCATTCATTCATTCCTTAGTTATCTCTCATTTAGATTACTGTAACTTTCTTCTTTTTGGATCAAGATCCCAAGCTCTCTGTTGATTACAATTAGTTTGGAATTCAGCTGTGTGCCTTCTCACTAACTCATGTACAATTGATCATGATCATGTTGTGCCATTGATTTGATTTGAACATTGTCTTTCACTCTCACATCATATTACTTATAGAGTGCTACTACTGACTTATAAGACTTATCACTCTGGACAACCCCTCTATCATTCTTGCTGTCTAATGCCATATGCACCATGCAGATCTCTCTGCTCCACAACATAATCATCTCATTGTGTCAACTGACCAGCAAATTTTCATCAAGACTATTCACTGTAAACATTTTTGTGTTAATGGACCTTTTCTCTAGAATATGCTTCCTTTGCAACAATGTTTAGAGTCCCCTCCATCACAATTCAAAGTAGCATTAAACACTTTTCTATTTTCAGATGCGTGCAATAATCTTTAATATTTTATTTCATGATATGGAATAGTATACAGTAGCTTGGAATCTACTATATTTCCCTCCTATTTAGTTTATTATTTAATTCCTATCCTCATAATGGATTTTTTCTTTTTATTTTATTTCATGATTCCTCTGTCCTATTAGTTTTGTAGTTATTTTCAAACTTATAATAATTTTAATTTAACTGTAAACTCCCTAGATGGTTATCTATGTGTGGTAATATCACATTTTAATAAAACCTGTAAAACCTGGAATCTGATTTCTTGACCCCAGTACCTGGGACTCCCATATCCGGCTAGCCCAAGTCTGTGACTTCTTTACCTTCTTTACCTACCTTTATTATATACCCACTACCTAAACCTATCAACCAATCTACTTACCTAACCTACCCTTCCACCAATCTACTGTATGCACCCCAGTTACCTTTCATACCCCATCCAGTCACCTAACATCAAGTTATTCCTAGTTAACTAACACACCACATTCACCTACCTACCCCCATACAATCTTACGTGACCTCACCCACCCACTCACTTACTCACCTCCAATGTATGTACCTTATAGACACTTCATATGCTAACCTATCTGTAGAGTGGTTTCAATTTTCTTTTTTTCACCCTCTGACCATTTAAAAAATCGCAAGAGTCAGCTTAGGCCAAAAACTTTATCAGTGCTGTTCTTAAAATGGATGGTGGATTTTGAAAAAAAAAGATCTAAAAGGCAGGTAACTATCCCCCTGATATTCAGCCAGTAGCAGACAGCGCTTTGAATGCCCACTGCCGGAGTTCAACCCAGATACTGAATGTTGGGTCATTTCCTGTGACTCTCATTAAATATCCACGTTTTTCAATGCCAGCGTGTATGACCAGTTAAGTTGATATTCAGACTTAACCAGCCATGGCTTAGCAGGCAAGGATAGGCTTGCTTTTTATGCAGCTTTATTTGGCCACTAAGCCTGGCAAGTTAAGATTTGAATATCGGACCTTAACCGGTTGTGCCCTGGAATGCCCCCAACATTGCTGGCTTTATTTTTGGTGGTAACAGGCATTTTCAGTGGCAATAACTGGTTAAATGCTGCTGAAAATGACCAGTTATCCATGGAGACAGGGGTTAACCATTTAGCAGACATTCTTGGCCAGATAACACATGCTGAATATTGGGCCCAACATGGCCCTGATACATTTTTTCATTCATACATATTACAATAATAATAATAATAATAATAATGCAGGTACATATTTGTCTCTATACACCATAAGGTTTAGAGTGAATTACCCCCCCCCCCCCCCCCCAAAAAAAAAAAATAAAAAAAAAAATAAAAAAAAATTGTAGAACAGGAAAAGTATTCTGTAAAGTACATAACAATCACTTACAACAAAGACCACTTAGCGATACAATAAAAACTTATGAAATTAAAAAAAGCTTTCAAAATCTTCTGAAATTGAAGACAGGAGGGTTCCTGTCTGATCTTTAGTTGTAAAGAATTCCAAAGTTTGACAGCCTGATATAAAAAGAAAGTAGAAAAAACTCTTGTATATCTAATATTTTTGATTGCAGGGAAATGTAGTAATAAATTATTTCCACATAAATTTCTAGAAAGTTTTGAAGAAAGAATTAGCCTAGACAAGTAGCCAGGCACCAAGCCATGAAGAATTCTAAAATCAATGGTACATGTTTGTAAAAAATTGGGAACAAACAGGGAGCCAATGGAATCTGATCAAAAATGGAGAAGCTCATTCTATACGGCATGTGCAATAAAGTAACTTGGCTGTAAATGGGTGAAGGAAGTATTAGTACAGCCCAAATAGAGAAGGTTGCATTAATCTAGAGAGGATAAAATCAAGGCTTCAGTAAGAAGTTTAAAATGATCAACAATACATTTTTTCTAATGCATTCAATAATTTAGGGCTCCTTTTTAGAAAGGGGCGTAGGCACTTACTCGTGTCCAATGCACATCAAATTGGCATTACTGCCCAGTTACTGTGTGCGCCAGGTGGTAAGTCCATTTTTGGCACATGCCCAAAAGACAAGGTAGAAAATATTTTCTATTTTCTGCCGCAATTGTGGCGCTGGACACTTACTGCCCGGTTAGAGTGTGAGACCTTACCACTAAGTCAATAGGTGGCGTTAAGGTCTCAGGCTGAAAATAGACACATGCTGGTTTTCATTTTGCCACACGTCCATTTTCTAGCACATTAAAAAATCTGTTTTTTTCACGGCACTCATGAAATGGGCCAGTGCGTGTCCAAAACATGTGCCTATACCAGTGCAGGCCACTTTTGGACACGCCTTAGTAAAAAGGACCCCTTAATTTGTAAAACACCCCTTGAGTGACTTTCTGTATTTGAGCTTTAAAAGTTAGTTTGGAGTTTATAATTGTAAAGAATGAGCAATGTCAAACTCTGTATCATTTATTTTCATCTTTTCAGATAGAAATAGCAACACAGTATGGCCAAACTAGATGAATTGCATCTTTTCCATGTTCAACTTTAAATTTTTTTTTTGTTACATTTGTGCCCCACACTTTCTCACTCATGGCAGGCTCAATGCGGCTTACATGGGGCAATGGAGGCCCAATTTTCAATGATATTATAATGCTCTTGAATGTGGTGCATATTTCTTTTAGGGAGAAATTAAAAGGAATCATTACAGTAATGTCACCCAAATAGATATAAAATAATACACCCATCTTTCATTCTTTTATTTATTGCATTTGTATCACACATTTTCCCACTGTATGGCAGGTTCAATGTGGCTTACATATTGCTAAAAAGGCAGTTACACAATTTAGATTTGTAGAAGTCTAGTACATAATACAGAAGTACATTAAACACTTAGGTTGATATATTAGCATATTGTGAGAGAGGTTAATATTATTGTTTTCCATTTCTGAACTTTTCGTGATGTATGTTGGTGTGGGATTAGGCAGATCCAGGGTGGAAAGTCTTCTTGAAAAGATATGTTTTCAGGTTTTTTCTGAATTGTAGGTAGTTTTCTGTGAGCTTCAGGTCTTTGGGTAGTGAGTTCCAAAGTTGTGTGCCTATAAAGGAGAGGCTGGTGGCATGTGAAAATTTGTATTTTATACCTTTGCAATTGGGATGGTGAAGGGTTAGGTAGGTTCTTGCTGTTCTCGTCACATTTCTTAATGGTAGATCGATAAGTTCCATCATGTAATCTGGTGCGAGTCCGTAGATGATTCTGTGGATTATTGTGCATATTTTGAATGTTATGCGAGCGTTAATAGGCAGCCAATGTAAGCATCTTAGGGGGGGGGTTTGTGCTTTCGAAGCATGTTTTCTGAAGATGAATCTGACAGCTATGTTTTGTTCTGTCTGTAGTTTTCTTATGATTTGATCTTTGCAGCCTATGTAAATACTATTACAGTAGTCTACATGGGTTAGTACCATGGTTTGGATCATGTTGCAGAATGAATCCCTGGGAAAGTAAGGTTTTATACATTTGAGCTTCCACATAGTGTGGTACATTTTCTTGGTCGTGTTCTTAGCTTGGCTTTCTAGCATTAGGTTACGGTCAAGATTTTCAAGTGGTCTGAGATTGGGAGGAATGAACCCTGTGCGTTAATTGCCGAGGGGGAACATTATTGGTATTGGGACGAGAGAATGAGACATTGGGTTTTATCTCTATTAAGTTTTAACTTGAATGCCGATTCCCAGGAATTAAAAGTTGTCATAACAATGTTTTAAAAAATTGGAGAAAATGGGAAACCCTGTGGTTCCTCATATTTCATTTGCTATGGTATTGAATAGTCACCCACCCATTTCACTTGGTATGATCTTTTTTCTCAAAATTCCTTTGAACCAACTGTCACGGTTGTGGCCGTGACCCCTCTTTGACTTACCTTGTTTCCAGATGGTCAGCTTCTGAGCTGGTTCCTTGTCTGTTCTTTTCCACTCCCTGTGTGTTCCAAGCCTCACTTTGGTGTTCAGTGTGTATTTCCTGATTTTCTGTCCTGTAGGGTTTCCACTTCCTCTGTGTTTCAAGCCTCACCTTGGGTTCTGTGTATTTCCTGTCTCTGTCCTGTTTATAAGGAAGTGGTTCACTTTCATTCAGAGCCTTTGCAATGCCAAAGGTCCTGAGGTTAGTCTGTGTGCTTGTGAGCAATTCTTCCTTGTTCTAGTCTGTGTACTCGTGGGCACTTCTGTTTAGGTTTCTTGCCTTGTTCTTGTCTTGGTGCCTGTGTGCACTTCTGCCTTTAGCCTTAGTTCTGCTGTTTGTGTGGTCAGCTTCGTGTTTTGCCTAGTCTGTCTTGCTTGTTCTAGTCCCCTCTGCCTTTAGCTCCAGTCCCCTTCCTGCTTGTCTCTGCCTTGCAAGCCTTCAGCTTTGGTTCTGTCCCTGCTTGTCTGTCTTTACCCTGGTAGTCTTTAGCTGCAGTCCCCTTCCTGCTTGTCTCTGCCCTGTTTGCTGCCAAGCTTGTTTGTATATCCTGAATCTTGCTTGAGTATCCTGAATCCCATTCCAGTCAAGCCAAGCTTGTTCCTGAATCCGGTTCCAGTCCAGTCAAGCCCAGCTTGTTCCTGAATCCGGTTCCAGTCCAGTCAAACCCAGCTTGTTCCAGTATCTAGTTCCTGTCCAGTCAAGCCTGTTCCAGTATCCAGTTCCAGTCCAGCCATGCCTAGTCCGTTCCAGAATCTGGTTCCAGTCCAGCCAAGTCCGTTCCAGAATCCAATTCTAGTCTGGCCAAGCCAAGTCCGTTCCAGTCTCCTGTTCCAATCTGTCTGTTCCAGCCCTGCCTGTCTACAACTCCAGTCCTGTTAGTCCAGTCTTGGTTGGGGAATTTTGCCTCCTGCTGCCGCTCATCAACAGTATGCCAAGGGCTCATGTGGTTCCAGAGTCCGTGACTGTTTGTTAAAAGCATGGGATCATGACACCAAGAAAGAATGCATCCAGAAATGCCTACTGCACTCAATAAATGGAGCAGCAAATCATGATATATAAAATCAAAAGCTGCAGATAAATTAAACTGTAATAAATTTAATGACCTAATGCCAGGTGTATTTATTTTTCAGATAAAAGTGTTCCCAACAAGGATTCTGTACTAAAGCTTTTCTGAAAAGCAGATTGAGTCTCTGAGAGAATGCTGAGTCTGGAAATAATCGCTCATTTGAGTAGCTACAATACTTTTGGTGATCCTAGTAAATAAAGGGATGCCAGTGATTGGCTAGAAATTCATTGGTTTATAACAAACTATAGAAGAATCCTTAGGTATAGACATTAAGACTATTTCTCCACAATAATCAAGGAACTGATCCTATCAAAATAATTCAGATTACACCATAGACAGCAAGGTAACACATGATGGTGGTGATAAAAAAATATATAAATATAAAGACAAACATCTAAGAAGCCTTAATTGTAGAGAATTAATCTCAAATTTGATCACAGAAGTGTTAAAGGATCTAATTCAGAAGGTAGTATGACATCTAAAGGGGCTCATTTTCAAACTAAAAAAAAAAACATCAAAAATGTCCAAGTTGCGAACTCTAATTTAAAATGTTTTTCTCCACAGTTTGTCCAAATTTCAAGGGGGGGGGGGGTGTTAGGGGCATGTTTTGGGTGAGACCTGGGTGGTACCAAAACAAAGACATTTTCCTGCAATAATGAAACAAAACAAAAATGTCTAGGGTCAAAATTAAGACTTTTTGGCTAGACCTGTTTCAATCACAAATAAGTGACCTCTCTTCCCCCATTCTCTATCTCTGTGGATAACACTCTCATCCTCCCTGTCTCATCAGCTCATAACCTAGGGGTCCTCTTCGACTCCTCTCTCTCCTTCTCTGCACATATTCAACAGACTGCTAAAACCTGTTGTTTCTATCTCTATATCACCAAAATTTGTCCTTTCCTTTCTGAGCACACTACCAGAACCTTTTATCCACACTCTTATCACCTCTCACTTAGACTATTGCAACTTGCTTCTCACAGGTCTCCCACTAAGCCATCTCTCTCCTTTAATCTGTTAAAAATTCTGCTGCATGACTTATATTCCTCCAGTGTCACTATGCTCATATTAGCCATCTACTCAAGTCACTTCATTATTCTCTATCCATTTCCACATACAGTTCAAACTCCTCTTACTGACTTACAAGTTCAATCACTGCAGCTCCTCAGTGCCTACCCACTCTTATCTCTCCCTTCACTCCTCCCCGGGAACTCCGTTCACTGGGTGAATCTCTCTTATTTGCACCCTTCTCCTCCACTGCTAACTCCAGACCCCGTTCCTTTCATTTTTTTCTGCACCATATGCCTAGAATAGACTTTCTGAGCTTGTACGTCAACCTCCATCTCTGGCTGTCTTCAAATCTAGGCGAAAAGCCCACCTTTTTGATGTTGCTTTTAACTCCTAACCCTTACTCACTTGTTCAACACCCATTTTTATAATTCCCACTTTTGTAATTCCCTTATCATTTATTTGTCCTGTTTGTCTGTCCTAGTTAGATTGTAAGCTCTTTCAAGCAGGGACTGTATCTTTATGTCCAGTGTACAGTGCTGCATATGTCTAATAGAACTATGGAAATAATAAGTAGCAGTAGTAGTAGTAGTAGTAGTAGTAGTAGTAGTATATGCCCTAGGTGATCAAATGACAACTGGAGGGACAAAGGCATACCCCCTTTACTCCCCCAGTGGTCACAGATCCCTTCCCACCTTTCCAAGATATGACAATGGCAGTACATACCAGGTTCTATGACAGATTCAGATGTGATGACCATTCTTGTTAGAGCAGCAGGCAGGTCCCAGGAATAGCCTAGTGGTTGGTACAGTAGACTGTAGAAAAGGGGACATAGGGCCATATCTCACTCTAACTGGTCCACTTGTGGTGGAATGTGTGATCCCTCCAAAATACAGTAAATACCTACTGTACCTACATATAAGTGACACCTGCAAGCTTGAGTTCTATTAAAGTGGTATACAGTGAGGTACAGTAGGTTTTTCTCTGTTCCTGGAAGGCTCACCATACATTATAAGGGGATTATGGTGAGATGTGCACATGGAACCTTTTATGTGAAGTCCACTACAATGCCCTCTAGACTTCCCTACTGCTCTTCTGGGATGTCTGTGTGGCCAGTCTACTAAGAATAATGACCCTCAGACATCCCAATTGGCTGGTTTTGGGGCATTTTTCTCTTGGATAGATTTTTTTCAAAAATGGTCGCAAAAGAAAAATGAAATGAACACAAACCCCTGCATTCTATATATGGCGCCTGAAAATCCTCACGGAAACTGAGGCGTATTTTATAACAATGCGCATAACTTTATTTTATTTTGTTACATTTGTATCCCACATTTTCCCACCTATTTGCAGGCTCAATGTGGCTTACATAGTACTGTTGAGGCAATCGCCAATTCCGGTATGAACAAAATACAGAGTGATGTTGTAGTAGGGTAAAGTTCATGTGTGACAAACACATTGGGGGATTGTAAGGAGGAGGAAGAGTTTAGTTATGTCCAGTACGGTTTTGGCTTTGTTGTGTTGCAGGGTTCAGGTATTTAGGTTGTATCTTTATGGTATGCCTTTTTGAATAGGTTAGTTTTTAGTGATTTCCGGAAGTTTAAGTGGTTTGATTGGTAGACTAGCTAATCAATGCTGTTAATTGGAAGTTAACAAGCAATTATCCGCATTAATTGAAATTTACTTGCATAACTAACTAAGGGGCCCTTTTACTAAGCCACATAGGCGCCTACACATGCCTAATGTGTGCCAAATTGGAGTTACCACCCTGTTACCACTTGGCCCTTGCAATAATTTCAAATTTGGTGCATCCGCTACGCACTTTGGAAAAATATGTTTTCTTTTCTGACGCACGTAGATCATGGAATGGATGAAAGTAGCCAAATCATTAAGTGGAAAATGATGACACCTATTGAAAGAAGGTCAGAAGTTCATCCTCACAAGGTTTTCATAGAAACAGAGCCATTCTACTAAGCTGTGTAGGCACCTACGTGCGCCCAGTGCACATCAATATGGAGTTACTGCCCAGCTACCATGTGGCCCTTGTGGTAATTTCATTTTTGATGCATGTCCACTATGAACGCCGGAAAATAATTTTTATTTTCTGGTGCATGGCAGAAACCAGGTGGTAATCGCCATTCTATGCATCTAGACAATTACTGCATGGTTAACGCGTGAGACCTTAGCACTAAGTCAATGGCTGGCGGTAATGTCTCAGACCCAAATGGACACGCACCAATTTTTATCTTGCCGCATGTCCATTTTCGGCAAAAATTTTAAAAAGGCCTTTTTTACAGGTGCACTGAAAAATGGATCGACACATGCCCAAAACACGTGACTACACTAGTGCAGCCTTAGTAAAAGGATGCCAAAGTCACCTACAGGTTAGTGGCAGAGCCTCATAGAGTTATATGAATAGTTAGTAAATAGGAGGAAAGAGTAGGTGAGCAGAGATGGGCTAGAGTTGGGGAGAGGGTATTAATTTTAAATATGTATTAGGGTCTCTGTTTCTAGGACCATGTATGAAGCCCTCTGGTCACTCAGGACTGGGTGAGAGAGTCTTGGTTTTCCTTATATTTTTTTTCTAAATAAGTGCTTAGAGTTGGAAGTTGAACTAGAATTCTACCTGTAACAATTGATGTAGAAGTAGAAATAAAGTTAACTCTGATGTTAACTCTGCTTATCTTTTATAATTTATTTACACTATTATAATTATTGTGTGCCATTTATCTCAGTTGCTTGTTACATCAGAATTGAATTAAAATTTACCCCAAACTGTAAAATAACTAGAACTAAAAATTTAGGGTGCAGTAATTAATGTTTGTTATGGTGATAACACACATAATTTGCCCCTTAACACATATTAAAAAGCAATAATTAGCATATTAAGGTACCATGGGATATTTAGTAATGATATCCAAAATATGCAAATAAATGGAAATACCTCATTACTATGTAAATCAAATAGCATAGCTCTTGGTGAACAACGCAAGCTGAGGTTTGGGAACCATTGGTCTGGTGGGATCAGAGAAGGGACAATTCCAAGTCACGCCTATTCCTGATGGTACTGGGTTCAAAATGGCATTAGTGACCCCTAGCAGTAGAGGTGGTGTTAAGCCATTCCTCTGCTTTGTTCAGTCACATCTGTGAACTGTCCCTGTCGACATTAAACAGCACAGGATTTTTACTTCATTGGCAGTTTTTAACTTGTGACAGCTTCAGCATGGGTGCATGCTAACTCTACTGCACAGCAAAACCCATGCTAGCTGCTTATTGCAGTCTAGTAAAAAAGACCCCTATATTTTTTAGGTGGGTTAGAAATATTTCATGAATATTTTTACATTTAACAAAAAAACAATGCAGAAACCTAATTGAATACTGAAAGTAAAATTTCCAGCCAATATTTTTTTTTAATGTCTTTAAATTGTTCCTGGTTGCAGTAACATTTTTATTAAAAGATATTTGACCTTGAACAAACATATACTGATGATGTTTTAGCTCAAGATTTATGTTCTGGTACAGCTTCTTTTTTTGTAGTAGTAAGACAGTTGTTATCTTACATAATACTTTATAGAGTTAAAGCTCAATAGCACAAAGCAAACTTTAACATGGTATGAAGTTAATGGACTGGAAAATAAGATAAGAAGTTTTTATTTGATTGTATCTTATCCCTAATACCGCTGTGAAAAGTCCTTGTCAATTCAGTAGTGTGTGAATCAAGATTGGCACTTATTGAAGTGAATCAAAGGATCTGTGAGTACTTCACCTTGTAAAGAAAGGTTCAAAAGAGGATTTTGGTTATACAATGAACTGAATACAGTCATTTTAAAATATACAATGATGATGAGCTCCAGAAGTATTCTAGAGTTGATTGGTAGTATACATGTATCACATTTATGGGCATGTTTACTAATGTGTGCAAAAGTTTTATACGCACCACACCTTAAATAAGAAAGAGCAAAATGAATTTAAAGCTATGCCTTCATCAAATATTTTAAATATCATTTTGATTTTTGTATAAGTAGTAATAGTAGGAAGATACAATCTAGATACTCGGGAAAGGATTCCCTGAACACATGTAAAGCATATGTAATACTTAAGGAAAAAGGAGCCCTTTCACAAAGGCATTTTTTTAATAGATGCGCTAAAAAATGTTTCTGTGCATGCCAAAAACACGTTTACACTACCACAGGCCATTTTTCAGTGCACCTTTGTAAAAGGTTCACTAAGAAAACTGGGCTTTCCTAGGAATATTCTATCAAAGAAAGCCACAATACAACAAAAGTAATTTTTTTAAAAACTATATATATATATATATATATATATACAGTGGTGGAAATAAGTATTTGATCCCTTGCTGATTTTGTAAGTTTGCCCACTGACAAAGACATGAGCAGCCCATAATTGAAGGGTAGGTTATTGGTAACAGTGAGAGATAGCACATCACAAATTAAATCCGGAAAATCACATTGTGGAAAGTATATGAATTTATTTGCATTCTGCAGAGGGAAATAAGTATTTGATCCCCCACCAACCAGTAAGAGATCTGGCCCCTACAGACCAGGTAGATGCTCCAAATCAACTCGTTACCTGCATGACAGACAGCTGTCGGCAATGGTCACCTGTATGAAAGACACCTGTCCACAGACTCAGTGAATCAGTCAGACTCTAACCTCTACAAAATGGCCAAGAGCAAGGAGCTGTCTAAGGATGTCAGGGACAAGATCATACACCTGCACAAGGCTGGAATGGGCTACAAAACCATCAGTAAGACGCTGGGCGAGAAGGAGACAACTGTTGGTGCCATAGTAAGAAAATGGAAGAAGTACAAAATGACTGTCAATCGACAAAGATCTGGGGCTCCACGCAAAATCTCACCTCGTGGGGTATCCTTGATCATGAGGAAGGTTAGAAATCAGCCTACAACTACAAGGGGGGAACTTGTCAATGATCTCAAGGCAGCTGGGACCACTGTCACCACGAAAACCATTGGTAACACATTACGACATAACGGATTGCAATCCTGCAGTGCCCGCAAGGTCCCCCTGCTCCGGAAGGCACATGTGACGGCCCGTCTGAAGTTTGCCAGTGAACACCTGGATGATGCCGAGAGTGATTGGGAGAAGGTGCTGTGGTCAGATGAGACAAAAATTGAGCTCTTTGGCATGAACTCAACTCGCCGTGTTTGGAGGAAGAGAAATGCTGCCTATGACCCAAAGAACACCGTCCCCACTGTCAAGCATGGAGGTGGAAATGTTATGTTTTGGGGGTGTTTCTCTGCTAAGGGCACAGGACTACTTCACCGCATCAATGGGAGAATGGATGGGGCCATGTACCGTACAATTCTGAGTGACAACCTCCTTCCCTCCGCCAGGGCCTTAAAAATGGGTCGTGGCTGGGTCTTCCAGCATGACAATGACCCAAAACATACAGCCAAGGCAACAAAGGAGTGGCTCAGGAAGAAGCACATTAGGGTCATGGAGTGGCCTAGCCAGTCACCAGACCTTAATCCCATTGAAAACTTATGGAGGGAGCTGAAGCTGCGAGTTGCCAAGCGACAGCCCAAAACTCTTAATGATTTAGAGATGATCTGCAAAGAGGAGTGGACCAAAATTCCTCCTGACATGTGTGCAAACCTCATCATCAACTACAGAAGACGTCTGACCGCTGTGCTTGCCAACAAGGGTTTTGCCACCAAGTATTAGGTCTTGTTTGCCAGAGGGATTAAATACTTATTTCCCTCTGCAGAATGCAAATAAATTCATATACTTTCCACAATGTGATTTTCCGGATTTAATTTGTGATGTGCTATCTCTCACTGTTACCAATAACCTACCCTTCAATTATGGGCTGCTCATGTCTTTGTCAGTGGGCAAACTTACAAAATCAGCAAGGGATCAAATACTTATTTCCCCCACTGTATATATATATATATATAATACCTAACAATAAAATTCTAAAGTCAATCAATCAGTATAGGTCAGTAGATCAAATACTTTCTAAATAAAAAAAACCTTTAATGACTTCCAAAATTGATCATAGTCTGTCTGACCTCTAACATCACATGGGAGACTATTCCAATTACTTGCAGACTGATAACAGAAAAATTGTTCATGGAAAAATTCTTAGATTTAATATTTTTGGGATTAGGGTACTGAGGCATTAGGAACTTCCTCAATTCAGAACTAGAATTTCTAGATGAAAGATGTATAAGTGAAATCATATAATTGAGCACTAACCCATGCAAAATTAAAAATATACATATATGAACACAATTTGAGCACAACACTCACGTGCACTGGTAACCAAATTGAAACAGCAATGGTGTGGCCCTCTCAAACTTTGGTACTTTAAAAACCAAATGGGCTGTTTCATTTAACAAAGTCTGAATTTTTTTTATTATCATCTGCAGCCCATGTAGACTATATTACAATATTGAATATGGGCCAACACTATTGTCGGTTCAATCATTCTGAAAACTTCTGGTATGAAATTAGATCTTATATGTCTCAATTTCTATAACTTAAGCAAAGTAATATGGTAGTCATGTTCATCCACTTTTAAAGGTATGAAGTAGAAATAAAACAAAACAGAGAAAATAAGATGATATCTTTTTATTGGACTAACAATACATTTTTAGATTAGCTTTTGAAGGTAACCCTTCTTCAGACTATAAATAAGCACATGTTGACAAATATCAGAATATATAAGTGAAACACAAAAGCATTCCAATGATAGTCTCAGAGGAAGAGGGTGGGGTGGGTTAGATGAGAAACAGGGAGAACTGAGTAGATGAGAGACAAGAAGAGGTGGATGGTTGATAAGAGGGTGACAAAGCAGTACAATTTTATGGTTTATAATGGGCTAGAAAACTAAGTCCTGTCTGGTGGTCTTAAGTTCCTGGACTGTCTTAATGTTATCTCTATGGCACAGCATGTTACTAAACCAGAATACTGCATCCTTGATTTTGTGGTGAGAATACTAAAAGGAAAGTTTAAGACAATCCAGGAACATAAGACCTTTGAAGTAAAAAATGATTAAATATTTTGACACCCACCAGACAGGATTTAACAAAGATCTGGGGTTTCTAGCCCATTATAAACCATAAAATTCTACTGCTATCCAGCTTATTTTCGAAAGAGAAAAATGCCTATAGTGCGACCTAAATCGGGAGATAGACGTTTGTCTCGCAAAGGCGCCCAAATCGGTATAATCAAAAGTCGATTTTGGGCGTTTCCAACTGCACTCCGTCGCGGAAACGAATAAAGTTGATGGGGGCGTATCGGAGGCATGGTGGAGGTGGAACTGGGGCGTGGTTATCAGCTGAGGAGAGATGGGCGTCTTTAGCTGATAATCGAAAAAAAAGGCGTTTTTACCGCGATTTTGGGTCACTTTTTTGGACCCTTTTTTTTCACGAACAAGTCCCAAAAAAGTGCTCCAACTGCCCAGATGACCACTGGAGGGAATCGGGGATGACCTCCCCGGACTCCCCCAGTGGTCACTAACCCCCTCCCACCAAAAAAAACCCACTTTAAAAACTTTTTTCCAGCCTGTATGTCAGCCTCAAATGCCGTACCCACCTCCATGACAGCAGAATGTGTTTGATCCTCTCACAGCCTTTGGTTACTCAAACCCTTGCTGATCTGCGGGAAGTCTGGAACATGGCCCTAGAGCAACTACAGAAAGCCGCCGCCAGGTATAAGTTGTTTGCAGACCGGCACCGGCGCCCCGCCCTGGTTCTGCAGCCTGGGCAAAAGGTGTGGCTGAGTACCAAATACCTGAGGCTCCAGGTGCCCTCTTGGAGGCTGGGGCCACGGTACATCGGGCCATTTGTGATCCAGTCTCGGATCAGAGCTGTGACATACCGCCTGCGGTTACCTAGAACTCTACGGATCCATAATGCCTTCCATGTTTCTCTGCTGAAGGTCTTTCGGGGGTCTAAGTGGCATCCACAGAGTAAAGAGTCAGTTGTTCCAGAGGCTGACCCCGATCCCGAGTACGAAGTTGAAGAAATCATAGACTCCAAGAGGCGCCGGGGAAAGCTGCTCTACCTGTTATCCTGGAAGCATTTCGGTCCCGAGGACAACTCCTGGGAGCCAGCTACCAATGTACATGCCCCAGAGTTGGTACGGGCCTTCCATGATCACTATCCTCAAAAACCAGGACCCAGGAGGAAGGGGGCATCTGGGGGGGATACTGTCACATCCGTCGCTCCCTCCGGCTGCTCCTCTGCGGGAAGCAGGAACCAGTGTCCATCACGGCGAGGGCCGGCCTTCTTGAGGCCGCGACGGAGAGCTGGGGCTCGCCGCGGCGATAGCCGCCCAGTCCGGGGCTGAGGCCGTGGGCCGGTGATCGCGGCTGCCGGGTTCTTGATCGCCAGCTATGGGGTCCGTGCTTGCGCCAGCAGGGAGAATGGCGCCGAGATGCGATGGCCAGCGTCTCCTTCACTTTCGGGCGCAGGAACCCGAAGCTCCGCCTCAGAGGAGTTAGATTGGGAAGCCGGTGCTATAGTCCCACCTGGGAGGTCGGACGGAACCAATCAGAAGGATTTTGTCAGTAACCGGGTTCTGATTGGCCGGCCATGTCGGCTGGGGCTGGGCGGTTGAATGCTGATAGTATTTAAGGAGCGGGCCTGAGACAGGACATTGCTTCAGGTTCTGTTTCCCGAGGCCAGTCTTCGTGTTTTCTAGTTTTCAGTTTGTTTCCTTGCTCTCCTGGTTTTGACCTTTGGACTGTTTCTGGATTACTCTGCTAGCCGCCTGCCTTGACCTTTTGCCTGTATCAGACTACGCTGTGAGCTGCCTGCCCTGACCTGTTACTGGTTTTGGACTCCTCTGTTTTCCACCTGCCCTCTTCGCTCCTGGTTCCAGTACTGGGTCAGTTCGTCAACCCCGCGGTTCCAGAAGTCCCGTTGGCTGCCTGCATCTGGAGGCTCAACCCTCAGTGAACGGCGGTCGCCGCGGGTGAAGACTTGGGGTTGCACAGCTGTCCTCTGAGGTCCTTCAGGGCCTTGCGGGACCTAAGGGCTCACCTTCTTTTCAGACAAGACAGGCGGTTATTCCAATAAAGGACGTTTTCGGAGAGATTAGTCTTCAGGTGTCAACTGGTGTGCCAATGTTATATAGCAGCAACCAGTCCTAGAGGCCTGCATGTATGCAGGTCCCTGGAGCACTTTTAGTGGGTACTGCAGTGCACTTCAGCCAGGTGGCCCCAGGCCCATCCCCACCACCTGTAACACTTGTGCTGGTAAATGGGAGGCCTCCAAAACCCACTGTACCCACATGTAGGTGCCCCCTTCACCCCTAAGAGCTATGGTAGTGTTGTACATTTGTGGGTAGTGGGTTTTGGGGGAGGGGGGTTGGGAACTCAGCACCCATGGTAAGGGAGCTATGCATGTGGGAGCTTTTTCTGAAGTCCATCGCACTGACCTAGGGTGCCCAGTTGGTGTCCTGGCATATCAGGGGGGGCCAGTGTACTATGAATCGAGGCCCCTCCCACGACCAAATGGCTCGGATTAGGACATTTTTGAGCTGGGCGTTTTTAGTTTCCATTATCGCTAAAAAACAAACAAACGCCCAGCTGAAAAACGTCCATTTTTTCAAAAATTAGGTTCGGCCCGCCCCTTCATGGACCCGTTCTCGGAGATAAACGCCCATGGAGATAGGCGTTTCCGTTCGATTATGCCCCTCCACGTCACCCTCTTATCAACTACCATCTCTTCCTGTCTCTTCCATTCAGCTCACCCTGTTTCTCACCTAACCTGCCCACGCTCTTCCTGTGAGACTGTCATTGGAATGTTTTTGTGTTTCAATTATATATTCTGATATTTGTCAGCATTTGCTTATTTATGATCTGAAGAAGAAAGGTCACCTTTGAAAGCTAATAAAAATGTATTAAGTTAGTCCAATAAAAAAGGTATCATCTTATTTTATTCTCTATGTTTTGTTTTATTTCTATTTATTACCATAATAACTTGAAAACTCTGCCAACTGTCTCCTGTATCTGAAGTTCAAACGTGAGAGAATTTTCAAAGTAGACTCTAAAGGGAAAGTCATTCCGTCAATGTTTAATTTCTTATCATTAATTGTGTTGAACGGACTACTAAAGAATAAAATCTTAAGTAACCCTGATTCAAAATTTGAAACTATATTTGACAGCTCTCCCAGAAAAGGAATAAACAGTTACAGTATATCATCAGCTTAAATTAGTGGTCAAAAATCATATTTAGAGAGTTTCTCTCCCAAGGACACTATCATCAGGTTGCACAAGATTGGTGAAATGGGGGAAGCTTGAGGAGTGCCACAACCCGGGTTCTATTTGGCAGATAATACTCCCTTCATTTCACCCGATAGGGTCAGAATCTATATATGGTGCTTAAAAAATCTGTGTGGAAAACATTTCCACCTAAGCATATTCTATAAGTGGTGCCTAGATTTAGACACAGTATATAGACTATGTTTAGTTGATATCCTAGCGCCTAAAACTATGCGCATCCATTTACACTAATTAAAATGTGGTGTAAATCCTGGCATGTAGATTTAGGAGCAGAGGACAATATTCTATAACAACATGCATAAATTTTGGAACGCCCATGAAATACACGTGTCCCCGCCTATAACCATGCCTCTTTTTGCCTGCACGCATTAAAATTTAGGCCCAGCGCATTACAGAATACATTTAGGGAGTTGTGTGCATAAATTCTAATTATTGACAATTAGTGCTAATTATTGCTTATTAAGTGCTGTTAACAACTCTGATTGGCTTGTTAAACCAATTAAGTTATATGCATTATTATAGAATACGCTTGGATTTCAGTGCGGAACACTCACCGTATAGAATTCAGGGGATAATGTCTATATGTCAAAACCCCATAAAACACTCTAGAACTGTCCAGGACAGATAGTAAGACCTCATGATCCACCAAGTCAAATGCACTGGACATATCAAATTGCATTAAAAGAGTCCTTTTCCCTAAACTGATCTCCTGCCTGACTTCCACTGATAATATCGCTAGAACTGTCTCAGTGCAATAACCACTTTTGAAGCCTGACTAGGAATTATGCAAAATATCATGATGTGCCAGATAATTAGTAAGTTGTTCTGCGATCACACCCTCCATGATCTTTACCAACAAGGATATGTAAGCCACTGGCCTATATAGACTCAATACAATGTCAGGGGGGTTTTTTTGGAAGAGGGGTAAGTATTATACATCTCTTCTCCACTAGAAATCTTCCTGCATCCATCAGGCTTACTATTCCTTGGTGTAAAAATGACAAACATTCATAAGAAGCACTTAACAGCAAGTGTGCTAGACAGATATCAGTGAGCAATTGGATCTAGAATAATTTTGTAAACAAGCTTTAACTAAGGAAATAGGAAGATGGAGAAAACCTCTCCCAGATTCCTTCAACATCAGTAGCATCCATATCATGATCTATGTCTTGAATGTAGTCTAATGGATACAATGTTAGAGTTGGTATTTCCTTCCTATAATTTATTATCTTAGACCTGAAAAAAATGAGGCAAGTGAGTCTGCAGATGGGACTAATTTATTTATTAGGAATTATTTACTGCCTTTTTGAAGGAATTCACTCAAGGCTGTGCAAATTGGTAGCAGGTAACTCCTTCAAGTTAGTCATGTTATTAACAAGTTAGTGAAGTTTTTTAAGATCCATATGATCCTTGCCTACATAATTTGAATAGTAATTAAATTGTTGTATATTTGATTTATATTCAGGACAAAAATTTAAAATGCACAAAGGTATGCACAAATGGCACACAAAGGGCATAACCTGCCCCTTTGACATTCCTCTTCAGCATGGCACTCAAGGTCCTACACCTCAGGAACTGGAGTCAGCTTTATCAGGTTCGGTGATGTCATCAGGTTACGCCCAATTAGTTCCTCCCATGCAATTTGCTGCAGTGTTCTCTTACAGTCCAAACTACTAGCAAATTCACCAGAATATACAGTGAAAGCCTCAGGAACTGGCATGGCTTTATTGCATCCAAATGATGTCATCAGGCCACGCCCAATTAATTCTTCCCATCTAATCTGCTGCAGTGCCCTCTTACAGTCTGAACTACCAGAAGACTTTCCAGGAAATATAGTGAGATGTTACCAAATGCAGGAAAGACACTCTGGTGAGTAATGTCACATGGACCATAGGTATAAAATAGGATGCCCAGCATTTATCACAATCTAATGTCCATTTCATTGTGCTATACTTTAGTAAAAGGACCCAAAAGGGGCCCTTTTACTATGTTGCATTAAGTGCTAATGAATGTCTAACACAACTTTAAATGGCATACCGTGGGACACACTCAGTAATCCTGCAGTAAGTGGCAAATGTGCACACGCTAACCGCACACTAAAAAAATATTTACATTTTTTGAGAGGTTCTGTCTAGTGGGTGGAGAGTGGGCATTCCTATGCTAATAAGTTAGCAGAGCTACATTACTGCATATTAGCTAGAATAGCGCATAAGCCCTTACCACCTACAAAATGGGTGTCGGTAAGTGCATATATGCTAATTATTTTTTTAATGGCCATGTACAATGGCAACATTAATGCATGGGAATTAAAAAAAAATATATAGAAAAAAGCTATTTTTAAGACTTCAACAAAAATGGCCTTAGCATTTGAGAAAAACCTGTGCAAGGGTGCACCACGGCAGTTTAGTAAAAGGGCTCCCAAAAGTTATAAATTGTATTAAACATTAAAAAAAGAGCTTTGAATTATTAAGGAGTTTTTTTAGAGTTATGATAGAAAGATAATTTAGACTTAGATTTATCATACTGCATTCATTATTCTCCGAGGTCTTTTTTTCCACAATCATATTGGAATTAATTGTAAGTCCTCGTCGATTTTATTTCAGTAGATATTAGATTGTGCATGGCATTTTTGTTGATCCAATACTGTTGTTAGCCTAATTCTTATATTAAACTAATAAAAGACATCATGAACCACAATGCATTTAGTGGTAAGAGAATAAATCAGTCTGCATATATCAGGATATATTAAGCAAACTGCATTGTTTTGGTATTTTATTTCAATACCCTTTGCCTATAAAATGTGCACAATGTGAGAATTTGCAGAAGTGTTATGCAAATTAATAATGCATAATAACTGAAAAGATCATCATTTTATTTTCTTTTGTTTTTCTTGAAACAATGGCAAGACTAATTATGTTTTTCAATCAATTGGAGCACATAAACAGCAAAAATTATTAGACAATCAGTCTGTAACACAGTGATAATATACCAACCCATTAAAATCTGGTTTGAGTGCAAATCAGAAGAAACTCAATATAGTGTGTATGCAATGGAGGTTTATAGTAGAGGTGTACCCTAGTGGTTTGAGCACCTGCCTAATAACCTGAGGAGACAGGCTATTTTAATTTTGGGCAAGTCACGTAAACCTCCATTGCCTCAGGTACAAAATAACATTATAAGGCCTCTGTGGACAGGGAAACCATAGCATAGCTGAATTAATTCACCTTGGGCTACTATTGGTATAAGATAAACAAATGGTGTGAGATTCTGCTATGGATAATCTAAAAGTGATGCAGAGGATGCAACTCATTCATGGCAATCTGAATTCTTCTGCTTTTGCCTTGATTGACCTCCTATGGAAACAAAAAGCTGGACTTAATAGATCTTGAGTCTGACTCAGTGTTGTACATCTTATGTTATCATGTTCTTATAAAGAGTAAAATACTGTCCTTACCTGAATAAAGGAGTTTTACTACCTGAAACAGGGGTTGGCAACCATGATCCATGAGAGTCATAACCCAGTCTGCTGTTCAAGATTTCCACAATGGATATGCATAAAATTGATTTACAAATAATAGAAGCAATACAAGCAAATCAAACTTATAAATATTCATTAAAGCTAGTAAAAATGTATTATTAATCCAGTAAAAAAAGGCATTGCCTTATTTTTCTTTGTTTTTGTATTATTTTTATTTATTAAAATATTTTAGAAATAATTCTAGATTGTGTGAATATTTGAAAGACTGGAGGGGAACTTTTGAAAATGTTTGTTATAGATAGCTCATTATATTGGCCTTTTACAATGGTGTGCTAGCATTTTTAGCACGTGCTAAAAATAAGCATACGCAAAACATTAGAGATGCCCATAGATTCATATGGATGTCTCCAGAGTTTAGCGCACAGTAATCATTAGCACATGATAAAAACCCTACCACAACTTTGTAAAAGACCCCCTATTATAAATAATTGACTAATAACACCATAAAGCTTTTACTACACATGGATAACATGTTCTCTTTTAATGGTATATAAAAGCTTGAAAGGTATTTTTTAAAGGAAATACCAACATATATTCTGAATTTCCAATAATCCTATTATTTAATATATTTTATTCTATATATTCTATAGGTAAGTATGGTTTGTGGCAATATTTTGGAAGTTATTTCTATGTTTTAAAAGGACTACTATTTAAATAGTGTTAAGCATAACACAGCTGTGCTGTCAAGGGCATCTTTATTAAGATTAACACTATTCAAGTTTGTTAAAACACTTGCGGACTGTGAAAAATTGCAGGAAATTGGAAGACTGGGCATACAAATAGCAGATAAAATTTAATGTGGACAAATGCAAAGTGATGCACATTGGAAAGAATATCTGAATCATAGTTACCTGATGCTAGGGGTCAGCACCCAAGAAAAAGATATAGGTGTCATTATAGATAATATGCTGAAATCTTCTGCCCAGTGTGTGGCGGCAGCCAAAAAAGCAAACAGGATGCTGGGAATTATTAGAAAAGGGATGGTAAATAAGACCAAAAATAGCTCTGTATCACACCATGAAGCAACCTCATCTTTAGTACTGCGTTAAGTTCTGGTCGCCATCTCTCAAGAAAGATATAGAGGAATTAGAAAAGGTTCAAAGAAGAGCAACTAAAATGACAAAAGGGATGGAACACCTCTCATATGAGGAAGGGATTAGGGTTCTTCAGCTTTGAAAAGAGATGGATGAAGGGAGATATGATTGAGGTCTACAAAATCCTGAGTGGTTTAGAACGATTGGAAGTGAATCAATTTTTTACTCATTCCAAAAGTACAAAGACTAGGGGACACTCAAGGACGTTACATGGAAATACTTTTAAAACAAATAGGAAAGAAATTTTTTTTCACTCAACAAATAGAAGCTCTAGAACTCTTTGCTGGAGGATTTAGTAACAGCAGTTACCATATCTAGGCTTAAAAAAGGTTTGTACAAGTTTCTGGAGCAAACGTCCATAGTCTGCTATTGAGACAGACATGGGGAAACAACTGCTTGCTCTTGGATTTGTAGTATGGAGTGTGAAAACAGGACATTGGACTAGATGGGCCATTGGACTGACCCAGTATGGCTACTCTTATGTCCTCTGGTGGCCAGGGCAGTATAAATTATCCCTAGATATTCAGTGTCGGTGCCCAAACATGGTCTGGTACTGAATATCAGGTGCTAACCTAGCCAGCAACAGTCAGTGTTTAAAAAATACTGACTGTCACCAGCTGAATATTGACCAGAGTAGATAATCTGTTCTTAAATGTTGCTGTTCAGGGAATATAGCATAAGAGAAAAGTAAAGTTGCCTGTGTTTGGGAACTGGTTGCTGGTCTCCAGCCAAACAAAACAGTGATAACTTGGGTCATTCAAAAAGCTCTCATAGCTATAAATTCAACTACAGCACTGCTCAATTCTATCCCTCTACTCATAAGAAAGTTGAAGGCCTTCTTCCTTCTGTATCTTCACAATAAGGTAACTAACTCATTAGAAACTTTTAATATCCCAGCAGCTTGGAAACCTGCATACATATGTCCCAGGCTAAAGGATACCAAGAAGGGCATGCAAGATAAAACTAATTATCAAACAACCAACTGTCCTCTCAAAGCAGGCAGAAAATATTTCAGACCAATTACAAAAGTTTTTAGAAGTTACATATGCTCTATACCCCTATCAGACAAATTTTAGGTGTAATTATTCTACTGAGATTATGATGTTATAGGTGACTGCACTTATAAAAACTCACTTAGATCAGAGTAAATCTTTCATGTGCATTTGATCTAGTTGATAAAGAAGTAGTTTAGGACAATGGAAATCCAAAGTCTTCTCTTGGGCTCCTTTTGGTTGCCATTGTCCGTTCCTACACTTTTTTTTTTTTAAATCTTTGTCTATGTAAGGTATTCTTTTTGTTTCTGACTGTTCATTTTTACAAGATCTCATGCTTGAGCATTGTCTCATGGAAAGGATTTACGTCACATGCTTACTCTCATAGATGCAGTGTTCCACAAAATTCTTTTCTAACACCTACATTGTTCAATATATTTCTCATTCCATTACTGATGCTAATTCAGTCTTTAGGTCTGACCTCAGTTGTTTATGCAGACAATATATTGTTGCAGATTTATCTTGTCCTTCTACTATTCATGAACTTAACAACAAACTTGATATTGTTGCAGCCTGGTTCATGCCCAACAATTTAAAATTGAATTCTTTGATACATCATCACTGCTTTCAATAGCTGTATCACTTGAAATGGATAGCACCGGTTGTTCTTCTGGATGATTAATTCAGCTATCGGTTACACATCTCAGCCATAGTACAAAAATGTTTCTTTAAACTAAGAATACCATATCAGGCTGCCTCCGGGTCTTGGCCTTCCCTGTGATGTGTCCCACTTCCTCTGATAACAACTTCCTGCTTCTGTATGAGTGGGACACATCGCAGGGAAGGCTAAGGTCTTGAAGCAGCCTTATTAAATTGCTGTTGCACTACTACCAGCATCGATCAAGGCAAGTTAGAGAGATTATAGGGAGGGAGGAAGAGAGACAAATGCTGCAACTGGGAATGGGAGGAGAAAGAAAACGATAGAGATGCTGGACCTTGCAGGATGAAGGGGGAAAGAGAAGTCCTGGACCCAGAGAGGGAGACGTTCAGGGACAGCTACTCCTCTGAGCCTAGAGTGAGGAGGTAGGGATAGACTGGAAAAGTGCTGGGCCCAGGAGGGAGAGTGGATGGATAGATATTGGACTGGGGGAGAGTGAAACAGAGAAAGGGGGAAGATGTTGGTTGGAAGAGATGAGGCAAGACAATTGACCCCAGAAGGAGAGATGCTGGAATTGGAGGAGGGGAGGAAAAGAGAGAGATGCTAGACTTGTGGGATGAAGGAAGGGATGGGGCAGGTGCTCCTCTGCTGAACTTGAGGGGGGAGGAAGGAACAGACAGGAAGAGGTGCTAAATTCAGGAGGGAGAATGAGATGGAGAGAAATAGATGCTGGACCAGCATGGAGAGAAGGAGTGGAGGTAAAATTGGGAGAGAGAGAGAGAGAGATTCTGGCTCTAGGTAGGGGGTATAGGAAGAAAGGAAGAGAGGGGAAGGGCAGGAAGACAAGCAGAGATGCTAGAAATGGAGGGAGCATAGGGACAGGGACCTAGAGGGGCAGTGCTAGATGAATAGGCTATAGGGACACAGAGGAGCAATTCTGGATGCAGGGGGTATAGGTATAGAGAGCAATACTGATACAGGAGGAAGGATGGGGATGTGGTAGCTTTTTGCTACTTTAAACTCAAATTTTAACAAAATCTTAATGTAATTTTAAAAACACTCTCAGATATAAGAATTGATTCTTTGTGTGATGTATTTTCTTTCAAGTACAAGTATCTCACACCCTACAACAGGTAAGTATATCTCTATTTTGTCCCTTTTCCTGTTTTAAAACATTTTCTTGATGTTTGTGTTAATGCAAAGTTCACTTAGCTGTATCTTTCTTGGCTGAAGGTTTTGGTCTTTCTTGAATGTTGGGGTCCTTAAATAGCAGTGATGTCCTTACACAGCACTGAGAAATCCCACAATAAGTGCCAGATTATAAGCCTCACCTGACTTTTAACAACATAAATAGAAAAAAAGCCATACCTTTTAGGGTTGTACAATTTAAATCACTGTGGCCTCACTAGCTAAGGACAAACAAAAATAATTTTAATTAAACCATAACTTTCTAGGATCTGTACTAAAGCCACTTTCCCTTTCACTAATGAAGAGCCTTTGATATGCTTCTCCCAGGCTTCTTCTGGAACCCACATAAAATTTAATATCCACTTCTTTTCATCAAACTAACATTGTTGGCACATCTCTACCAGGGCTTCATACACCCCTTGCCAACCACTTCTCCCAGTATAAGATATCATTCACACTAAGAAAGAAACATTCAGAACTTATTTTCTTTTGCACTTCTGCTAAATATCACGCAAAAACACTTTTTCAGCAATTGTAGCCAGACCCTACACACTCTCTAGGAAGTTTCATTCACCATAGATACAATATCATGCCTTTCTCATACTCTGAAGGATCAGACACTCTTCCACACATCTGCTGCCTTTAGTTTTCAGGACTCTTCTGAATAACTGACACAGGGAACGTTACTATGGAAACCTTGGCTTGGTTGGACCATCTGACCAAGACTAACCAATCAGATAGCCTTTAAAACTAAACAATTTTTTTCTCCAGTTCCTCATGGAACCCTGCTTGAACATTCCTTTTCCAATCTCCATTTTGAGTTCAAAGTTTCCCATAGGAAATAATAGGAAATTGACATGTTCTTAAAATACTTAAAAAAACAAGATCAAACAAGATCAAATTCATTATTCCACCCATGCATATCTTTACTCACAAATCTATGCTTTTAGTTTTCAAAAGCCCCCTTTATTTAAGGATGTCATCCAATTTTACTTAATAAAAGTATTTTAAATTCATAAATTCTACTGAAACCACTTTAGAAAATTAATACAAATTCACCTAAATGTCCTCCATTGAGGATTTTCCAAAACAAACCCATCCTAAACCTTAAAATCACCCCTAATGTCAATCTCAACATTTCTTCACTTTAAATATGTTTTTTTAACTCACTAATTCCCCCTAAGAGAACTAAAAAATAAATTACAAATAAGTTAACCCGTTAAGCGCCAGCATACCCAACCCCAAAACCACAATTTAAAAAAACAAACAAACCTTTTCTCTGGGCCATCAGACCCCTTAGCTTGTTCCCCATAGGCTTCTCACCTGGTGACCACCTTTCTTTCGAGTCCCGATGAACCACAATGATCCCCAAGTGCCAGTGATGGGGAACCGCCAAATTCACGGAACTCCAGCTGGGCAGGCTCTAAAATCAAGCACTTGGCTTCGTTTTGGGCCTAGTTGTATCCCCAGAGTGCTACTGCACATGTAAGAAAAATCATGCAAGTTCTGGGGACTTGCCTAGGCCAAATCTGGCCTTAGATGCTCCAGCCCTGGGAACATCATTCCCAGGTTGGACAGCACTGAAAACAGCCACACACTTCACAACCTTCCTTCGGAGGCCCTCAAGATGCCTCTTGATACCAGCTCAATTCCAGTACCGGCCACCATGAAACCCACTGGCCACAAGGACAGCACAGAGAGCCAGGAACAGCCCAGACCTCCCAGAATGCAGCAGAATGAATACCTCCCAGGTATTTAAACTTTAACCTGTTAAGGGAGTTACATAGTAACATAGTAACATAGTAGATGACGGCAGAAAAAGACCTGCACGGTCCATCCAGTCTGCCCAACAAGATAACTCATATTTGCTGCTTTTTGTGTATACCCTACTTTGATTTGTACCTGTGCTCTTCAGGGCACAGGCCTTATAAGTCTGCCCCGCACTATCCCCGCCTCCCAACCACCAGCCCCACCTCCCAACCACCGGCTTTCGCACAGGCACAGACCATATAAGTCTGCCCGGCACTATCCTCACCTCCCCAGCCCTGCCTCCCAACCCTGGCTCTGGCACAGACCGTACAAGTCTGTCCAGCACTATCCCCGCCTCCCAACCACCAGTCCCGCTTTCCACCACCAGCTCTGGCACAGACCGTACAAGTCTGTCCAGCCCTATCCCCGCCTCCCAACCACCAGCCCCGCCTCCCGATCTTGACTAAGCTCCTGAGGATCCATTCCTTCGGCATAGGATTCCTTTATGCTTATCCCACGCATGTTTGAATTCCGTTACCGTTTTCATTTCCACCACCTCCCGCGGGAGGGCATTCCAAGCATCCACTATTCTCTCCATGAAAAAATACTTCCTGACATTTTTGTTGAGTCTGCCCCCCTTCAGTCTCATTTCATGAGTTGCACTGACCCATTGGGGGCAGCCTGGCTACCTCTCACTGTCTGAATATCAGACCGAAAATGACTTCATGAAATTGCCAACCAACATATATTCAGCTGGTAAACAATATGTGGAGGGGCATTTTTGATATGACATCTGAATATGATTTTGAACGTTTTGATGGAAAAGTCTGAAAATCAAATGATGAATATAGTGATTTTCAACCAGAAAAAAACATCTATCTTTTGTTTTGAAAATGGCCATTTGCTAGCTGTTTTTTTGCTCTGTACTTTTATCTTATAAGATCATTTTTGAACCAATAAAACTGAGGAAAAATCACACTAAAACAAGCCATTGGGATATATGGGGGAGGTCAGCAATTTATCTAAAAGGAAATTAAATCAACATGAGCGTTCAATTCTCAATAAAGGGCTGTCTTTTGTTCCAACAGCACAATATAATGCATTCAACACACGCATCGATTTATTTAAATTAACTAGGAAATTAAGAATTATGGATTTTTTTTTCAGATAAACATGTATACGAAAAGAATGAATCTGTAATTATGAAAAATAGTGTTTGGATGCCCCCCGCCCAAATCAATCCCATGATACAAGCTTTTGAACAAATGGTTATTAGGGACATTGAGATTTTGGAAAATAAGAATAAACATCCATTCTTTAACATCTCTAAAAATGAGAAGAAAGCAATTGAGACATTGAAGAAAGATAACAGTATTGTGATTAAACAGGCAGATAAAGGGGGTGCAGTTGTGCTATTAGATAAAGATCAATACATTGAAGAAATTAAGAGACAATTAAAAGACAAAAATTTTTATTTACCTTTATCTAAAGATCCAACCAGTAATTTAAAACATAAGATATTGGGCTTGAAGCTGGTTTTCTGACAACCAAAGAAGGTATTTTTCTTAGAGTAGAACACCCACGCATCCCAACCATGTATATACTCCCAAAAATTCACAAATCCTTGATTAACCCTCCAGGGAGACCTATTGTGTCAGGCATAGGTTCTCTTTTGGAACCACTTTCCAAATTTACTGATGTATTTTTAAGACCTCTTGTTCCATCCATCCCCTCATATATTAGAGACTCAGCACACATCATTAACATATTAGAACATCTACAAATTAAAAATAAAGATATCATTCTTGTTACATTTGATGTGGAGTCTCTCTACACTAATATCCCCCAGGATGAAGCTCTAGATGTGATTAGGAAAGCATTATCAAATAGGTGTGTGTTTAGAAGGATACCCACTGAGTTTATCATGGAACTTATCACTATAGCATTGAAAGAAAACTATTTCTTTTTTGAAGGTACTTTTTACAAACAAATAAAAGGTACCGCCATGGGTGCAATGGTAGCACCTTCATTAGTTAATCTGTTTATGGCATGTTTTGAAGAGAAATTCTTGCAGAATAATAATTTCACAGAGAATATTATGCTTTAGCGAAGATACATTGATGATATTTTTGAGGTCTGGGCTGGTAGTGAATCACAGTTGATGGATTTTTTCAAATGGCTTAATACAAGAGATAGCAATTTGAAATTTCAGATTAATTTCAGTAGAGTGGAAATTTCATTTTTAGATATTAAAATTCAGTTGGAATCCGGTAGATTTATTACCTCACTATATAGAAAACCTACTGATAAGAACAAATTCCTACATTTTGATAGCTGTCATAGTCATGCCTTAAAGTGTAATCTTCCTTACAGCCAATTTTTAAGAGTAAAAAAATTATGTTCAGAGGATCGTGATTGTAAAGGGCAAATAGGAGAAATGGCTTATAGATTCACGCAAATAGGCTATCCTGTAAAATATATTGAAAAGGGTATAGCAAGAGCAAAACAGGTCCATAGAAAAGACCTTTTGCAGAATAAGGAAAAGAAACATAATGACCAAAAGGTTATTTGCACTTTATATATATATATTTTTTTTTTCATGGCCACTGTGGAGTTCTTTTGAATGATATCATCATCAGGATACATGTGATTGTCATAGAACAGTATGATGTTTTTAGGTACTTTGTATCAATTTCTATTGATTTGAGTTGCTATCTATTAGAACATGGAAACCCACTGATTCTCACTTTTTAACAAAGTGAATATTAATTTCAATATTTTTAGATCATTGAATGTGCTTAAAAGACGGCAATTGAGGCCAAGCATTGTGAGATTTTATTTATTTATTTTATTTTGTATTTTTAGGTGGTTGTAGGACTACTTTTAGGGGCTCACTTTGCTTTTTACCCCTATTAGGTAGGTGATATTTAGTATGTATGGTCATTTAGTTATTTTAGTGTTGTATATCTCCACCTATCTGTCCGATGCAGTTCTATTGATATACATTTAGTGTTGATATTATTATATTTTTTGTTGATATCATGTCTTGTATTAAAATTATTATTTTATTGCATGCATATTTAATCTGAATGTTTTTAACTGATATTGATTTGATGTTATATTTTATTGTATTACGTTTTTAGATTTGATCTGTTTTTATTTTATATGATGTGATAGTGTTTTTAGATATGTTTTATTATCAAATATACAATGGTGAAGTTTATGTTTTACTCATTATGTATTTTTATTTTGTAGTTTTTTTACCCCTGACGCAGCCTGAGGGCGAAACGTGGCCACGTCGGGTAACTTGTAATAAACCACTTCTTCTGTTACCCTCCTGTTCTATTTTTTTGTCTTTTTTTATCTGCTTTTTTTCTTTTGATTTGCCATTTCTGTGGCAGATCTTTGCCTTTTTTTGTTTCTGTCCCATCTATACACCACTACAATAGCCCTTATGACTGCAGGTGTCACTTATATGTGAATACAGTAGGTTTTGTTGAGTTTTAGAGGGCTCACACTTTCCACCAAAAGTGTAAGAGTGGCATATGAGTCTGGGTTTCCTTCTCTACACTGCATTGCATCACCCACTAGGCATCTCCAGGGACCTGCTTGTTTTTCAAATTGGACTGACTATAACATCTGAAGCTGTAATAGAGGCTGGTATATACTGTTTCTTTCATATCTTTGGGGGTGGGAGGGGTCAGTAACCACTGGGGGAGTAAGGGTGTCATGCTTTAATCCCTCCAGTGGTCATTTAGGGCACCTTTTTGTGACTTACAAAGCCATACTAGTGTTTCCCATAAGGCAAATGAGAGGATGCTCGTTCACTTCCAATGAGCTTCTTCTCATTTACTGGGTAGGAATCACTAGCGTGGTTTTGTAAAATTAGCCCTTAGTCATGACTGAAACAGGTCTAGACCAAAACATCTAACTTTTAGCCCTGGATGTTTTTGCTTTATTCCATTATGGCAGAAAAGCGTCCAAGTTTTGGGAACGCCTGAATCTCACAAACACCAATCAATTACTCATGCTCCTTACTCATGAGATCTAAATCTTCGACAATCTTTTTGATAATTTTTTAAGGAGAAAAAGAGACCTCAGAGATTATCAGGGAAAACCCTAGGATATGACTAGCCTTGTTATGTGCTAGTTCCCGATTTCTGTCATCGCTAAAAAAAAACTCCCTTTTTTTTCTTTTAAATGTGTGCAACCCTTAAATATGCATCAACTTCTTCATTCAATTTACAAATCACCAGTTGCTTTAAACCTACAAGTGAAAAAACATCTCATTAACTTAGGAGAAACATCCTGTGAAAATTCTGAACTTCTTAACCTTCAGTTCACATACTTAAAGCTGTGAAGTTTCTTATTCAAAATGGTGCTTGTGCGTCACCCACTGATTTCTCCTTTTAAATATCCCGTGACGTCAATTCCCATGCTTACATTCTTAAAAACTTCAGAAATAGATGATGAGTGGCCTAGTGGTTAGGGTGGTGGACTCTGGTCCTGAGGAACTGAGTTTGATTCCCACTTCAGGCACAGGCAGCTCCTTGTGACTCTGGACAAGTCACTTAACCCTCTATTGCCCCAGGTACAAATAAGTACCTGTATATGTAAGCCGCATTGAGCCTGCTATGAGTGGGAAAGCGTGAGGTGCAAATGTAACTAAACTAAATGAATTCTGAACAGAATACATGCCAATCTATTGAGTTGTTTAAGCCTGTTCGATGTGCTCCGATGAAGAGACCACACAGGGCACCAGAAAACAACCTCAAGCTAAAGGATTATATTCTGGAAGTAGTGATGATTAATCTAGCAGCGGTGAGAGCTATTATTTTTTTTTTTTAGATTCATGAAGTATGAGAGGGAAGATGAAACAAAAGGGGAAGAGGAACACAAAGGAAGAGACCATGGATGAGGTCCCAGAGATCGGGCTGTCAGTGGTAATCAATCTCTGAAGTAGACAGTTAACAAATCATGAGGAAGGCAAAGAGAGACTTTGAAAAGAAGATTGTGTTGGAGACAAAAACATATAGTAAAAACTTTTTTAGGTATATCAAAAGCAATAAGCCGGCAAAAAAATCAGTTGGACTGCTAGATGACTGAAGGGTAAAAGGAGCACTCAGGGAAGACAAGGCCATATCAGTGAGATTAAATGAATTCTTTGCTTTGGTCTTCACCTAAGAAGATGCGGGAGAGATACCGGTGCCAGAAATGGAATTCAATGCTGATGAGTCAGAGAAACTTAATCAAATCTCTGTAAACCTGGAAGATATAATGGGGCAATTTGGCAAATTGAAAAGTAGCAAATCACCAAGACTAGATGGTATACATCCCAGAGTACTGATAAAATTGAAAAATGAACTTGCAGAACTATTGCTAGTAATATGTAATTGATCTTTAAAATCAAGCATGGTACCACAAGTTTGGAGGGCGGCCAATGTAATACTGATTTTTAAAAAATGTCCAGAGGTGATCTGGGAAATTACACTATGAGCCTGACATTGGAGCGGGGCAAAATGGTAGAGACTATTATAAAGAACAAAATTACAGAGAATATACATAAGCATGTATTAATGAGACAAAGAGGGGCATAATCGAACGAGACGCCCAAGTTTTCCTGAGGGCGTCCTCGCAGGACGTCCTTGGGAAGGGAAAACCCATATTATCGAAACAAGATGGGCGTCCATCTTTCGTTTCGATAATATGGTTGGGGATGCCCAAATCTTAACATTTAGGTTGACCTTAGAGATAGTCGTCCTTAGAGATGGTCGTCCCCGGTTTTCAGCGATAATGGAAACTGAGGAAGCCCATACTACTACTACTACTACTTGACATTTTTAAAGCGCTACTAGGGTTACGCAGCGCTGTACAATTTAACATAGAAGGACAGTCCCTGCTCAAAGGAGCTTACAATCTAAAGGACAAATGTACAGTCAGTCAAATAGGGGCAGTCTAGATTTCCTGAAAGGTATAAAGGTTAGGTGCCGAAAGCAACATTGAAGAGGTGGGCTTTGAGCAAGGATTTGAAGATGGGTAGGGAGGGGGCTTGGCGTAAGGGCTCAGAAGTTTATTCCAAGCATAGGGTGAGGCAAGGCAGAATGAGCGGAGCCCATCTCAGTAAAGACCAAATCCAAGCCATTTGGTCATGGGAGGAACCAGCATTCGTTGTGCACTGGTGCTCCTAACATGCCAGGACACCAACCGGGCACCCTAGGGGGCACTGCAGTTGACTTCACAAATTGCTCCCAGGTGCATAGCTCCCTTACCTTGTGTGCTGAGCCCCCCAAAACCCACTCCCCACAACTGTACAACACTACCATAGCCCTAAGGGGTGAAGGGGGACACCTACATGTGAGTACAGTGGGTTTGTGATGGGTTTTGAAGGGCTCACATTAACCACCACGTGTAACAGGTAGGGGAATGGGCCTGGGTCTGCCTGCCTGAAGTGCACTGCACCCACTAAAACTGCTTCAGGGACCTGCAGACTGCTGTCAAGGAGCTGGGTATGACATTTGAGGCTGGCATACAGGCTGCCAAAAATATTTTAAAAGTTTTTTTAAGTGGGAGGGGGTTAGTGACCACTGGGGTAGTAAGGGGAGGTCATCCCGATTCCCTCCGGTGCTCATCTGGTCAGTTCAGGCACCTTTTTGAGCTTGGTCACAAGAAAAAATGGACCAAGTAAAGTCGGCCAAGTGCTTGTCAGGGAAACCCTTCTTTTTTCCATTATCAGCCGAGGACGCCCATGTGTTAAGCACGCTCCAGTCCCCGCCTTTCCTTGGTTGTCCCCTTGATGGAACGCAGTTGAGGACACCCAAAATCGGCTTTCGATTATGCCAATTTGGGTGACGCTGTCAGAAGAACGCCCATCTCCTGATTTGTGTCGAAATTAAACTCTGGAATTCATTATCAGAGAATGTGGTAAAGGCAGTTAGCTTAACGGGGGACATCTTACTAAAAGAAAAGTCCATAAGCCATTATTAAAATGGATGAGGAAAATCCACTATTTATTTCTAGGATAGCAGCATAAAATGTATTGTACTGTTTTGGGATTTTACTAGATACTTGTGACCTGAATTGGTCACTGTTGGAAACAGGGTACTGGTGTTGATGGACCTTCGGTCTGTCCCAGTATGGCAACATGTATGTACTTATATAGGTTCTCTCTAAAGGACTCTCATTTCTTCCCATGATTCCATCTGACAATTTTAAATTCAATGTTGTTTAGAAAATTTTATTCAGAATTTACAGCTGAAGTTATTTTCTGAATTCCAGTCTACCAACTATGATCGACTGTCATTAGCCCAAAATCGACCTGGAAACTACCAGGTTCAATGGATCCCATTTTGAATATTTTTAAGCAAATAGTTTTGAAAGACTTGGAGAAAGCAAAAAGTTCAGGTTTAAGGATGCACAGATATAATCAAAATTTAAGCAAGAATAAATTAAAAGTGATACAAGATTTAAGCAGAGATAATAAGGTTGTAATTAAAAAAGCAGAGAAAGGTGGCACAATTGTGCTTCAGGATACTGAAGACTACTTAAAAGAAAGATTACGGCAATTACAAGACGAGAAATTTTATTAAAAAACTAGTCCTGGATCCCACTAAATGTATACAATAGTTTACACGTAAAATTACAAATAAGGGTGTGCAAGAAGGATATCTCACTTGTAAAGATCAAACTTTTTGAATTGTTTGAATCCTATGGTTCCAGTAATATAGTTTTTACAGAAGGTCCACAAGAATGCCCAGAAGCCTCCATGAAGACCAATATTGTCCGTGAGACAATCGGTACTTGAACCTTTGTCAGTGTTTGTGGATATTTTTTATAAACCGGAAGTGCAAAAAAGTCCTATCTAATACTGCAGTTTTCCAAGTGTTGTAAGACCCCAAATCTCACCCTGACATGCCCCCTTGTGATTTGGATGCACTGCATATGAACTGCATAGAAAAACATCTTAAAATGGGTTTGGAAAATAGTGATTTGTATGTTTTGGCAAAACAATGTCCATCTGATGCTTTGTGCCACTTTGTGGATATTTTTCTGTTTTGAAAATGAGCCCTATAGTACACAAACTTCTATATATGCAGGAGACAAATGACCTCAGTAGATGCTCCTTCTACTGTATTAGTTTTGGAAATACTACTGATGTCCTTACCCCACTCCCCCATTTATAGACGCTTGAATACTATATATTGTTTACCAGCTCAATATATGTTGCTTGGAATTATACAGTTGTGATTTGAGTTGGATTTTTTTGCCTTGAATGCATTTTTTGTTTAATTTTCTGTGTTAAGATTGTTTATAAAATTACCTACTTCCAGTACATCCAGCAGAGATATTTCTGAATGGAGGATATGGTCTAGAAAGGCAACAATGAGCTTTTAAAAAAAATTAAACTGCTGTATTCATATTGAGTTGCCTACTAAATGTAAGTTTTGCCAGAGGTAATAATAACAAACAATTACCTAAACATTTTTGTTATGGGCTTTGGTGCAAACCCCACGGGCAGAGTGCCATCTTTAAATTAGCATTATATTTGGATATCTGAAGTAAAACATCTACATTCAAACCCCTTCAGTCCCAGCTTCATTTAAGTTTCTGTGTCATAAAATATGAAGCACAGTCTACATTATGCTTATGACATTAACTTGAATTTAGTATCAAAGTTCTTCAATTTTTGTTTTTGAATTGCAAATGCAATTATAAAACGTGTACCTTGATGTATATGTGAAATTATAAAAGAAACCCAAATCTATTTATCTTTTTTAAATAGTCAAACGGTAATTAACATTAAACATAAGGACCAATGATATGTAAATTGTGTGCCAATTAATATTTAAGTACCAGAATCTAAGCTTATATCCAAGTTTTAAATGTGCCTGGATAATTATTTGGGTACTGATGCTGAATATTGTTGGTACTGGGATAAATTCCAGTGGCTGCTCTATTCCTTCAGCAGTGATATCTGGGTTTTGACATATGCTGAATATCCAGGTGTAGAATTAAATACCATGGTCAGCACCTGAATCCATCATTGTCCACATTGTTTAAATGTCGGGGGTACATATTTACATTCAGGTAATACATTTGCTCCACCTTATTTACAGAATTCATGAAGACAATTTTTATGTTAATAGGTATTTATCCATGTAAAAGACTGCAAAAATATTGATATCCCTGTATAGCTAAAATTACATATGAGTTTCTTGGCATATAAAATAGAAGTATTCTTGTGGATTTTCAAATTTATCTGTGATATTTTCCTCTCCCTACTCCCCACCCCTCCCCCAAATCAAATAACAAGTACAGAGTACTTTTTTGGCGTCAGTATTTTCCACTTTACAATTTTTAAACACTTTATTAGCAAACAAATTCACATGAGAAAAAAAACATCAAAGGCTAACAGGCAACTCATTTAATAAAGTACGTCAATTGGTATTACAATGAAAACAATACATATTGATCATATCAAAGTGAAGATAGCATAGCAGTAGCAAACAAGTAAACAAACTGCACAGTCCTCCTGCTGATATAATTTTATTTTCCTTTCTCTCTACACCCCACAGCCTACTTCTCCCTCACCCCCTCCCATCAATCACTCTATGAATCCCTCTAGACACCTTTACCATGGGGAAATTGAGCCCTATAGCATAACCACAGCTGACAAAGGATCTTTAACTCCAATCTTTTCACCACTATCATGCTATGTTCCTCCCATTCTGCCTTTATTGCCTTGAATGAGTGTCAATGCGTCTATGGAGGAGGCATTTCCTGAGTCCAGTGCTGCAAAATATCTTTAAGTGCCATGATTATTGCCACTCTAATAAATTAGAAGTGCAGGGATGAAAAAGCCTGTTCATGCAATGCTTTTGTTTCTCCCAAAAGTATGATCCCTTAAGTCCATTGTACTTCCTGCTGTAACACTGCCTCAATAGTCCCTAGGGATCCCTTCCACAAGGCTAAGTAGTGCATTCTATAAATAAGTGCAGAAATGTTCCCTTGCACCCTTCACATTTTATACATGTGTCTTCCTCTCACATCCCCAGACCTTTTTGTTTGGTAGTAAATGCTCTATGTATCAGTCTGAAATGGGTTTCCTGGAGGCTTATATCTTTCAACAGCAAGAATCCCTGTTGGAACTCATTCTGCAGGGATTGAGGGGTCACTGCTATGCCAAGTTCATAGCAGTGACCCCCAGTGGCATACCAAGGGGGGGGGGGCGGTCCGCCCCGGGTGCACGCTGCTGGGGGTGCCGCAGCGCGCACCTGTCGGCTGCGAGTTCGAATTGCTACGCTAAATTCTCTCGTTCGCTGCAGCTCCCTCCCTCTGCCCTGGAACAGGTTACAATATACTGACAATATTGGGAAGCTGAGACAAAAACAAAATCCAGTGTAATTTACAGAAGGAACTGTAACTGTCACAGCAGGAGAGCACACATGAAAGACAGTCAAATACGAATAAATGAGCACTTGATCCACCTCAAAAAAGTCCATCTCCAGGCAGATCCCTGCCCACCATAGTGTGATCCCTGTACCCCACTAGCAGGGGCTAATAATATTGATTAGTTGGTCTTTATCACTCTTGGAATATTTTCTAAACTATATTAGAAGGCTTAAATTCCTTCCGGTGAAAGTTGACTAACCATCAAACTGTATCTATAGAGTGTAATTAACTATTAGTTCTTTCTTCAACCCCAAACTCCTTCACTGGAACATTAAACTTTCAGGTTAATTCATGAACTGTCAAGTGCAATTTATTAAAAGCTTTTACATGTTTTATACTAATGAATTTTGTCATATGCATTACCATTTCAACCTTGTCAATTGCCTATTCTAAACAAGGATATAAGTCAAGTAGATTAGTCACATGAGAACTTTCTCACTGATCTGAATATCACTTGGGTTAATACATCAAATTTCTACCAGCAGCACAGAAAAAAGGTGAGAGATATTTCTCTATTCAGTTTTATTTAGTATAATGTATTTACTTAGAATATACAACCATTTTACATATAAAATATGCTTTCTATTCTGCCAAACAAAATTAATTCAGTAAAGAAAATATTTAAACCCCATTGCAAGTAAACACCTGCTGCAGTGTTTAATTACTTCACGAATATTCAGTGCCACTATCAATAGAAGTGGTAGTGCTGAATTTACTTAAAGCTGCCAAGTTGTATGGATAACAGTAATATTGAATCACTACATGGATAATGGCTGAATATTACTGCTATCTGTATAGCTCTTTGGAAAGCCATCATTCTATTAGTGCTGGGAGGTCAAATTTTCATGTAGTGCCCTTTAAAATTCATGGATAGAGAACTTGGCTACATATAGGTTGAAGCTATACAGAAAAGTGCCTTTGAATATAGGGCTGATAGTGTTTAAAAAGCTGGCTGCTAGGAGCATAGTTTATTTATTTATTTAAATTTATAATTCGTACAAATACATAAAACAAAAAAAAATCACATCAATTAAACCACTCACCCAACCACCATCCCTAATCATCAATACTACTTACAGAATATCCTTCATAATCTGCCTCTTTCCTATTATTGACTATTGTGCCTTATTCCTCACTCAAATCTTCTGGATATTACCAAAAGGCTTGCACAAAAAAGTGACAGTCTTTTAAAGTGGGTCTTATTTGCACAGAGCTGCAATTGCCCTGGCAACACATTCCACAACAAAGTACCAGCTGCTGAAAACGCAGAGGCTCTTGTAGTCGCATAATGCACTTTAGTCATTGCTTCCACATTTGATCATATAGTACATTATGATCTCAAAGTTCTCTCAGGTCAACAGTCAATACATCAGAAAAATAACAAGGCGCTCTCCCATACAAAACCTGATGAATCATAATCAAAACCTTATGCTCTTTTCGATATTCCACTGGCAACCAGTGAAGACTTTTCAATGTAGAATTATATGATCAAACCTTTGCACTCAAAAATCAGCCCTGCAGCAGCATTCTGAATAATTTGCAAGGCTTTCAGCCAAACTTTCGAAGCCCTAAATACAGCACATTTCTGAGGTCCATAATTATTATTATTATTATTATTATTATTATTATTAAGAAGAAGAAGAAGTTAAAAATTTATTTTCAGCATGAAAGGATCTTAGTGTACCTTATAGTTATTTGGCTTAAGAAATATCTATGTGGACCTCTTCAGGGAGAATGGCTATATCGCATACTTCTGGCATTTAGAACATTTATAGAAAAAAAATTAGAAATATAAGAAAATATCCATGCTACTCCTTCTTCTAGGTTTAAACTAAAATATTTGTAACATTATTATCAGATGAAGTAGTCCTTACCAAACTGAATGTTGATAATAGAAGATGAAATTTATTGCATCTTCACTAACGCACATACAATGCATGTCTAATTGGAACTACCGCCCAGCTACTGCATGCCCCGGGCAGTAATTCCAGTTTTGACACACATCCAAAACACATAGTAGAAATGTCTGTTTCTGTTTAACTGAGACCAAGTCTCAGTTAAACAGAAAATGTAACTCTTAGTCTCAGAGATAAGATCATAAATAATGACAGATATGGCATGGTTGTATCTGAAATTACATAGCACTAAATGCAGACTGGTATTTGGCAGATACCTGAGGGGTAGTGAAGAAGAAGAAATAGAAAAAAAAGGACACAGGAGCCACCAGATTAGTATCAAATGGATGACTACCATATCCAGAGAACCGACCATTGGGAATATTAGCAAAAATAATTAAATAGGATCCAGTGAAAAAATAAGATAAATAAACTAGCCTGTGGGGACTAACATAGGAAAGAAGAAGACTAGAAAATGTTTCCCCTTGAGTAACCCAAAATAGCTCACCCATGACCTGATCCTTGTTCATGTTCCTTTGGGTGGAATACCATGACACAAATACTGCACCAGGCTGCAATTTCAAGGCTGTACAGTGACATTAACTTCCTTGCTACAAGTCAGGTGATTGGAACCAATTAGTTTTTGGGTGTCAGTGAGTAAGAGAGCAAAAGTGAAGAACATGCCTTCTAGCTCCAGGTCAGGTGAGCAGAGCCAATCAGGACACCAGTATCAGCAAGTGAGAGTCCAGAAGTACAGAAAATGCTTGCGTAGCATCCACTTAGCTTTGGCACTACACAGACAGATGAATAAGAGTCTTGCCACCATCTGTAATAATTAATTGTTTTATTACAGAAACAAATGCTATTTTCAAACTTAGGAACAATTTTTTTTTAAGTTTGAATCTGTAAACTTTGCTTTAATTGATATTGCACAATAAATGCTTAAGCAAACCAGTGATCCCAAACCCTGGACCAACTTGCATTAAGAATTTTTCAAAACAAAACTCTTCTGTGAATAATTTAGCAAACAACATGAGAAATTTAAATCTTCAAATACTCAATTTTCCAGTTTGTGATTTGATTTCCCCGAGAGAGATGTTCTTTAGATTATTGAAAGAACAATTAAAATATTCTGAACAGATGTTACCTCCACTACAAAAAGTGTTTTATTTGTCAACGAAAGTTGCACAGCCAACTCAGCAGGAACCTCTCTCAAAAGAAGAAATACCAGCTTTGGAATTATCTGCTTTCCTGGAGCAATCCAGGGAAGAGATAAAACAGAGATCAACATTGTTCGTGACATTTGTATTTCTGCAAGACAAGGAAGCCTTGCTGAAAACTTATTTTCAGAAAGTTAATATAGATTTTCTTGGATCCCATTTTGTGGACTAAAAATGACACCAAATGACATATTTCTTTATAATGATTTTCTGTGTTATTCTTTTGGTTTAATGGTTGTTATATCTTAAAAGATTGTATGTCTTGATAATTATTGCAAATTATAAATAAATAATAATAATAAAAAAACCTCTTCTGTGAATGTTCTGTGACCTTAGTTTCAGGCTCCCCAACTATATGCAAAAACCCACTTAATGACCTTTTCACTCTTGGAACACAACACAGATCCTGCTCTGAATGCTTTGGCTCAATGCTTGCTTATATGGGGTGCCATTCAAGAACATCAGCACTCAGGACTAGAATCAGTCTCTGGACAGGAACTGGATCTGCATTGCTGGCCGCTTGAACAGAATCAGAACATATTGCCTTAATTAAACAAATCAAAGGACCTTTCTACCTTAATGATACAATCAATATATTGCTAGCTCTTCAGCTGGAACCTTGCTATACTACCAGCTAAACCCCAAAATAAAATACAAGCAAAGGCCCTTTCTGAGATCAACCCTTCCCCCTACTAGGAATTCTTTCAAAGTTCTTGCCTGCCAGCTTATTTCCACTGTCACGGACTCACACTCTCACACAGCTAGTACTCTCATCCAGGCAGTCACACCTCTGTCTCACACAACTAACACCTCAGCACTTTTCAACACTGTAAGCACACCAGAGCTAAGCAGCTCACCAAAGCAAGTAGCTTTGCTACTTTTAAAGAGTTGTCTCTGCCCTCTGCCGCTGAACACCTGCAGATCAACATCCAGGGTATCAAAGGACAGACTTTTGTTCTTGCCCAATGCTGTTAGGAAGTTTGCACACTACAGCTCACCATTCCACAGCTCCTCAGACTGCCTGAGCTCCAGCAGCAGTCATAGAATGTTGGGCAGCATAAATGTCCTAGACAGCTTCCAGTACAGCTCAACCTGCTTTCACACCAAACCTTAAAAAAAAAAAAAAAAACACAGGAACTATCCTAGTCCTCTAACTGATACTTCTCCAAATCACTTTAACCACCTCCCAAAGCTCTTTCATTCTTATCAGACCTCTCCACTAGTGCTAGAAAGAACTCCAATTCTGCCTACAATTCTTTGAAACTGGCTTACCCAGCCTAATCTAGCCTAATAGATTAAAACAACCCTTTTAGGAATCACTGATTCCTCATGTGACACCTCTGCAGGCTTCACTAAACTCAGCCTGCCTATAAGAAAATATATAAAACAGGTCAGAACCCTACAGGAGCCTCTCTAAACAACACCAAACTCCCTGGAAAGTCACTCAGAGGCACCCAAACCAGATGTTTAAGCCTAAAAGAATCCCACTCACATACACCACAACCAGCAGCACCCTGTCTCTTCAGAACTAATCTTCAACTGCCACAACAGTTGTTTCCTTCTAGTAACATCACTCCCTGTAATATTCTAGGCCGACATGCTCTTGCTGACACAGAGTTTCATTTAACATCTTTTTTTCCAAATTAGCAATATTTTTCCTTAAAACCCCTTTCATACACACTCATCGACACACCCCCTACCACCGCGCTATTGCCCCCCTACTGCCACAGCTGATGCCCCCGCTGCCCCAGTCCTACCTGAAGGGCCCTGGTGGTCTAGTGGCCTCTGCGGGGGGGGGGGGGGGATAGAGCATGTTCTTTCCTGCCTGCTGTGCTGCCGCTATTCCCCCACCTGCCAGCGTCATTGTGTTTTCTATGATGCTAGGTTCTACATTAAGAATTATCACACTGGAAAAGGATCATTGTGGACAATATATTGGAATATTCTGCTCAGTGCATGATGATGACCAAAATAGCAATCAGAGGGGTCCTTTTACTGGACCTCCTGCCCCCCCGACGATCCAGCCCCCCAGCGACAGGGGAGCTGGAGGTCCTCTGGACCTCCGGTCCTCCCCCCTGACGATCCCCCCCCCCCGGTTCAAGGAGGGCTGGAGATCTGTTGGGTCTCCAGCTCCCCCCTAGTCCCCCGGCAAGGGGTCCCTTGTGGTCCAGTCCCCCCTACCTTGTGTGTTGGAGGAGAGAGGGTAGCCTGCCTCCCTCCTCTTCCTGTGACGCTGCAAAATGGTGGTGCCCAGTCCTGCCCAGTGTATCCTGGGATGCGCTGGGCAGGGCTATACACCATATAAGGGAGTCCTGTATTGCATGCAGATCTCTTTCATGCATATTGATTGTGGATATCCTGAAAACCTGACTGGCAAGGAGTACTGCAGGACCGCCATCTAACACTCGAAACCCATGCAAACAACACAACCAAAAAGATGTTCTATTGCATGTGGAAACTGAAAAGAATAAGACAATACTTCCCAAGATCCGTCTTCCACAACCTAGTGCAATCCCTCATCCTCAGTCATCTGGATTACTGCAATTCACTATACGCAGGTTGTAAAGAGCAAATACTAAGAAGACTTCAAACAGCCCAGAACACTGCAGCCAGACTCATCTTTGGAAAACCAAAATACGAAAGTGCTAAACCCTTATGAGAGAAGCTGCACTGGCTTCCACTCAAGGAACGCATTACCTTTAAGATATGCACATTAGTCCACAAAATCATCCACGGTGAAGCTCCAGCCTACATGTCCGACTTAATAGACCTACCACCCAGGAACGCTAAAAGATCATCTCGAACTTTTCTTAACCTCCACTTCCCTAACTGCAAAGGCATAAAATACAAGACGCTGCACGCATCAACCTTTTCTTATTTAAGCACGCAATTCTGGAATATACTACCACGCAACTTGAAAACAATCCATGAACTAACCAACTTCCGCAAACTACTGAAGACTCATCTCTTCGATAAAATTTACTGCAAGGAGCAATACACATGAAGTCCACACTCACTATTCCAGAAATACACCAATACATTCTTTTCTGAACTCTATTCCCCCGTAATCTCATCACACTTAAACCTTCACTCACAGAAAATGTTATACCGAATGTTCTTTTGCTAAGGTTTTATCACCCTACCAATTTCCAGTTGTATCTTTCCATTGTTCCATTGTTCTTTTCCTTGACCTATTCCCTAACGACACCTTGACTTTGTCTCGCTTAACTTCTCATAATGGAATCCATAACTGATTGTAACAAACTGCATTTCCATTATTTACAATGTATTGTAAGCCACACTGAGCCCGCAAATAGGTGGGAAAATGTGGGATACAAATGCAATAAAATAAATAAATAAATACACTTGGGAAACATCGAGTCACAGGAATGTTCATTTTGTTTAGTGTAGTCAGGGCATTTTTTAGGTTTTTCTTTTGCATTTTTTCATGATGGGAGCTTGTCATAAAGAGTGTGCACTCTTTTGGAAAGAGCAAGTCCTCTTATTTATTTATTTATTGCATTTGTATCCCACATTTTCCCACCTCTTTGCAGGCTCAATGTGGCTCTTATGATAAAGCATGTAATATTTTCAAAGAGGGTGCACTGTTTCCCGATAGTGCATGCACATTCACTCATGAGCTATGTGTGCATTGTTGGGAAAGAGTGTGCCCTCTTTGTAAATAGTGTATTCTCTCTAGAAAGAGGGCACACTCTAGAAAAGGTACACACTACTGATGACAAATGGGGAAAAAAAAACCATGAAATTCCATGTTATTGCTGCCCATTGTCATTTGCCAATGACATAAAATGACACGGGCAATGTTTCTGACATTCCCCATGTCATTTCAAACAAATGTGCAACCCTGCCATGTAATTTATTTATTTATGTATTTATGTTCTTGATGCATAGATTAGTTCTGGAATTAATAGACGTGGTATATGGTAAAAACATTTAGTCTAGCTTGGTTTGAAAAATCTTTAGATATATTCTTGGAGGGCAAATCTATAAATTGTAATTAAACTACACTAAGGGGAACCCTGGGATCTTATCAGGTACTTGTGACCTGGATTGGTCACTATTGGAGATAGGATAGTGGGACTGATGGACCCCTAGTCCAATACAATATGACAATTCTTCTTGTCCTATATTCCTACAACTAGTTCTATGGGAGAGAACAGCAACAAGGGAACTCATCTGACAACTGAAAGTGTATTCTGAACTTTGACATTCAAGACAACAACATTTATAGGGTTGACATATAGAATATCTTATTGCTATAAACAAGACAATAAAAATAGTGATCTATTGTTTTCTTCCAAGTATACAGACTAATTTCAGCTGCTCAATTTCTGTTTGAAAGCAATAACGCATTCTATGTGACTCTTGTTTTTGTTCAAAATGAAGTCAATAGATCTTTAAGTGAGAATGAAACGAGCAGAAAAAGATTTTGAACATCAGGGAAAGTTTATTCCAAAGGAATGGAGCAAGTAGGAAGATAGTACAAAATCAGTGAGAAATATTTTATTGCATGGCATGGTAAGTAGTGTAGGAGACTGAGTACATAAGGGTGGTGAATGAAGAAATAAAAGTAAGTAGGAAATAGGCTACATATATACCTGAAGGCAAAGATCAGTATCTTGAATTGGGAATAGTGTTAAACAGGTTGCCAGTGAAGGAAGGCTAGAAGGGGCAGGCAGAAAATGATTGAATTCTTGAAAAACTAAGCATGTAGCAGGTGTTTTATTTATTTATTATTTATTTATTGCATTTGTATCCCACATTTTCCCACCTATTTGCAGGCTCAATGTGGCTTACAGTATTCCGCTCTGGTTATCGCCACAACGGAGTAAAGATACAATTAATAATTACATAAGAACATGAGTAACATAATGGGATAAAGCATTAGGTATAACAAGATCAAAAATGTAATAACAGGTAAAGCAGTAATGCGCTAAGGTTCAAATGATGGATCATTGTGGTATGTCTTATTGAAGAGATAGGTCTTCAGTGATCTCCGAAAGTTGATTAAGTCGCTCATTTTTTTCACATTAAGTGGTAATGCATTCCAAAGCTGTGTTCCTATGTAGGAAAAACTAGATGCATGTGTTAGTTTATATTTTAGGCCTTTGCAACTGGGGAAGTGAAGATTTAGGAATGTGTGTGAAGATCTTTTGGTGTTCCTGAGTGGTAAGTCAATAAGGTCTGACATGTAGACCGGGGCATCTCTATAGATGTGATATGCTAAGAACAGAGGATGAGTTTTGCAGATACAGAGGAAGAAATTAATTTAAGGCTAATTTCCAAAAGTCATTTTCATGCTTCTGGGAATTTATAATCCGCTACAATCAGTAAAGAATCTAAGCAGGTTCAAAACATACAATATAGTATAGCCCTACTATAGTATTTAGCCAAATATTTACTAAAAAGATAAGTTGTATAGTCTTAATGTAGTAGTAGTCTTCAATCCTTTATTGAAATTGTAAATATCCAAAAAGCATTCAGATTTGTTCACGTATAGAATTCCACAATTTACTAGCTGGATAAATAAAAGAGACATCAAGAACTTTTTTGTAATTATTTTTTTAACAGATGGAAACCCCAGTAAAAGAGTAGATTGAAAACACTAGGTAAAAGGATTTTAATTTTGCACCTGCCTGCATAGTTTTGAAAATTGCTTTATTTCTGTACAAGCATTAGACACTGAGGGCCCCTTTTGCAAAGCAGCGGTAATCCCAAATGTGGGCTTACTGCTCCCTAAAAAGGAAGTACTGCTGGGCTACCGTAGCATTTTTATTTTTGTAGCGCCAGTGTGTACCTGGCGGTAATTGAGCAGTGCCGCGTGCTGCCCAGTTACAGCCAGGTTATCACGGGAGCCCTTACTGCCTCTTCAATAGGTGGCAGTAAGGGTTCCCTCCCCCCAAAATGGCCATTTCCTCAAAAAAAGAAAGACCTACCTTTTACCCACTACGGTAAAAGGGTACCTCGGTGCGCATCAAAAACATGCGCCAACACCAGCACAGGACTCCTTTTGCTGCACCTTGGTAAAAGGGGTCCTAAGGCTGTAAGAACAACACATCATGTTTTAGGCCAAGGTCCCAAAGATGAATGAAAAAGGGGAGACAGATGGAGTAATGGAGAAAACCTCCAAAGGGATATGTAGCCCATAATTAACTGATATGAAGAATTTTCTTTTTTTTTTAAGATAATCATCATGGAATCTTTGAGGATGCATTCAAAAACAAAAGTAACAACAAGACTGAAAGAGAAAAAAAAGTACATAAGTACATAAGTACATAAGTAGTGCCATACTGGGAAAGACCAAAGGTCCATCTAGCCCAGCATCCTGTCACCGACAGTGGCCAATCCAGGTCAAGGGCACCTGGCAGGCTCCCCAAACGTAAAAACATTCCAGACAAGTTATACCTAAAAATGCGGAATTTTTCCAAGTCCATTTAATAGCGGTCTATGGACTTGTCCTTTAGGAATCTATCTAACCCCTTTTTAAACTCCGTCAAACTAACCGCCCGTACCACGTTCTCCGGCAACGAATTCCAGAGTCTAATTACACGTTGGGTGAAGAAAAATTTTCTCCGATTCGTTTTAAATTTACCACACTGTAGCTTCAACTCATGCCCTCTAGTCCTAGTATTTTTGGATAGCGTGAACAGTCGCTTCACATCCACCCGATCCATTCCACTCATTATTTTATACACTTCTATCATATCTCCCCTCAGCCGTCTCTTCTCCAAGCTGAAAAGCCCTAGCCTTCTCAGCCTCTCTTCATAGGAAAGTCGTCCCATCCCCACTATCATTTTCGTCGCCCTTCGCTGTACCTTTTCCAATTCTACTATATCTTTTTTGAGATACGGAGACCAGTACTGAACACAATACTCCAGGTGCGGTCGCACCATGGAGCGATACAACGGCATTATAACATCCGCACACCTGGACTCCATACCCTTCCTAATAACACCCAACATTCTATTCGCTTTCCTAGCCGCAGCAGCACACTGAGCAGAAGGTTTCAGCGTAGATAACCAATCTGTTCTCTATGAAATATGAATCTGAGACTGGCTATTGTCAAGATTCCTAAAATCCTAACCCCTCTCCTTTTTTTAAAATTGCATACAATATGGGTCAAATTCTATAAATGGAGCCTTAAAAATTGATGCCGAAAAACCATGCGCTTAGTGCGATTCTATAAACTACATTGTGTGACTAAAATGCACACCCATTTAGGCTAACTAAAACCAGGCCTAAAAGCCTGCACCTAACTGGCACAGATTGGGTGTATTCTATAATACTGCATATAGTTTTTTGAAATGCCCACAGCCCACATCCATGGCCATGCCCCCATTTCAGCACCTCACATTAGAATTTCAGCACACCATGTTATAGAACAAACCTAGAAAGCTGAGCGTATAAAGTCTAATTAAAGCCAATTAGTGTCACTTATTGCTTGTTAAGTACAAAATATCAGCAGTGATTGGCTTGGTAATCAATTAAGTTGTATGCACAACTTGGCTGTGTAGCCAAATTAGCGCACACAACTTAAGGCACCATTTATACAATTTGGGGTATGTGAATATGTAGTTGCATGTACTGAATATAATATTTAGAAGAATGTAACATAGTAACATAGTAGATGATGGCAGATAAAGACCTGTACAGTCCATCCAGTCTGCCCAACAAGATAAACTCATTGTATGTGCTACTTTATATGTTTCCCTAATCTTGATTTGTCCTTGCCGTTTTCAGGGCACAGATCGCAGAAGCCTGCTCAGCACTATCTTTGCTTCCCAATTACCAGTGTTGCCACCCAATCTCCGTTAAGCTTCTGTGGATCCATTCCTTCTGAACAGGATTCCTTTGTGTTTATTCCACACATTTTTGAATTCCGTTACCATTTTCATCTCCACCATCTCCCGTGGGAGAGCATTCCAAGTATCCACCACCCTCTCTGTGAAAAAATACTTCCTGACATTTTTCCTGAGTCTGCCCCCCTTCAACCTCAATTCATGTCTTCTAGTTCTACCACCTTTCCATCTCCGGAAAAGGTTTGTGATAATACATGGAGGCTCAGAGGTGCCTAGTTCCCATTCCCTAACACAATATGCAGTTAATGTGTAAATTAGCATGTGTTAACAGTAATGTCAATGTAGTAACAGTTGCTACACTTGGCCCAACAGCGCATGCTAATTCACATGTTCACCTGCTTAACACACTTTACTGAAAATGTCCCATGACCTTCCCTTTGAAAAATATTTGTTTAAAAAGCAGGTTTAAATTTGCATGAGCATTTTTTATGATGCAATAATCAGAAGAAAATGTATTCACATTCTTTAATTGCAGCAAGTCATACACAACTAGAGTTTCTTTCCAAACATCTTGTTTTTGTAGAATTCAGTTTAGAGGATACATATACTTTAAAAACCTGCAGATTTAAGGCTTAGTTATATCATTTAGGTCTTATTCAGATGTTTCATTTTAATGTATACTGTAGGTATGTGTGTATCTGTTTGAAATTATATAGGGAATGGATATCCCAAGTTTTTTTCATGTCAGTTTTTGAATGAAACAACGGGATCCCCCCCCCCCCCAATTATTTTTAAATATATTAGCAATAGTATGCACCATTGCTCAATGATGTGCAATACTGCTCAACAGGGAACATCAATGCTTAACAGAATGTACTATTGAAGAATAATCCACTGATCTCTCTAAACGGAGTGGGATTGCTCCACTTATAGTTCAGAAGGGGGTGCTGTCTCACTATCACATTTTAATAGTTTGGGACAGGTACGCTGTATCAAACTCCAGGGAATTGGCCTGTCTCTAGTGATTAAAAACACAATATTGAAGCACTACCTCCCACTGGCAGTAATGTAGTTGGATGACTCCTGCTCAGCTTAGAGGGAACAGTGATATTGACCTATTAATAATGTGCATAACATTGACATTCACACTTCAGGCAGCCCTTAACACATACTTAAATTTTTTTAAATAATTCAAACAACAATTTCTTTTTTGGAATAAAATTTGGCTGCAGCTTTATTTCCAAATATTAATAAATTCATTTACTTAACATCAACTTAGTAACATATAATTTTCCACCAGGTTAACTTCAGAATGCGGTTAATAATGTTAAGCCCTTCGGTAACGAACTGGCTCACTTTCTCCCCACTTCACAGTGTGATTAATAATAATGTTAATCCATTCGGTAACGAACTGGCTCACTTTCTTCCCCCCTTACCCCCCTCCCCCCAGGTGACTTACGGTACCGTCAAGCCACCTCTTACTCATGGCGGTTCCGCCCACGAGTTCATTTCCATTTCATATATTTCATACAATTCCTTTAACCGCTTCTGGTGCCTCTTAAACCCCTCATCCAGGCACCCCTTTCCATTTAAAAGCTGCTACCCTTTACCCCCAAATCCTCCACTTTCCTTAACCATCTCAAACTTTTGTCCCCACCCACACCCCCCCACCAAGGGCGGGCTGGGATGGGTCTTTCACTCCCTCCTATTCACCCTAACCCTCTCCTACCTAACTAAAAACTAATTATGAGCGCCCAAATCTTCCCTATCCTAGCACTTCCCTTCCAGCCAATCCTATCCCTTAATTCCTACCCAATCCCCTTTCTCCCTTTCCTGTTGCTAACCTAAACACTAACTACTTCCAAACTAACTCCCTCCTGCAACTCCACCCCCCCCCCCCTTTCCTTTCTTCTTCTGGCTGCCTGGCTTCAGTCAATGTTAACACCCTCTCAGCTTAACTGTGAGGCCTTTCTAACATTGACATTCACACTTCAGGCAGCCCTTAACACATACTTAAAATTTTTTAAATAATTCAAACAACAATTTCTTTTTTGGAATAAAATTTGGCTGCAGCTTTATTTCCAAATATTAATAAATTCATTTACTTAACATCAACTTAGTAACATATAATTTTCCACCAGGTTAACTTCAGAATGCGGTTAATAATGTTAAGCCCTTCGGTAACGAACTGGCTCACTTTCTCCCCACTTCACAGTGTGATTAATAATAATGTTAATCCATTCGGTAACGAACTGGCTCACTTTCTTCCCCCCTTACCCCCCTCCCCCCAGGTGACTTACGGTACCGTCAAGCCACCTCTTACTCATGGCGGTTCCGCCCACGAGTTCATTTCCATTTCATATATTTCATACAATTCCTTTAACCGCTTCTGGTGCCTCTTAAACCCCTCATCCAGGCCACAAGCGATGACAGACTCCATCTTGTCACCGCTCCCCCATAACCAAAGCTGCCGCCAAATCCTTCTTTAAGCAATCCTCCAACAAATCTTGGAGTGCACTCAAAAAGATATCAGTTCCAATATCGGACAGATGAACTCCATCATGCCTATACAAACCTGCACAATCTGACGAGATCAAATCATGTGCTAACACCAAACCCCCCATTCTCCCCATAAATTTTGACACTTCCCAATTCACCCTGCGCCTCAACCGCTCAATACCTTTTGGATTAACTGCCCCCCTCCACACTCTTCTGGGAATAATCTGTGACCATACAATCACTGCTCCTGGAAAATAACTCATCACCTCCAATAATTCTGCTTTCATTAAACGAATTAACTGAACTCCTTTTACAGCACATAAATCATTTCCCCCCCCCCAAATGAATACAAATTAGAACTGGAGAAGAAAATCGCCGAGCTTGCAGTAATGCTGGCAACAACTGCTTCCAAGTCATTCCTCGTATGGCCAACCAGCGGATTTGAATACCGAATTCCACCAATCCCAGGTTGGATCCCCACTTTGATTCCAGAGCATGCTTGTGTGCCCAAAAGACATATGAATGTCCGCAGATCCATACACATATGTCCAGAGGCAATACATCTGTAAAAGAAACTAGAACAATTAGCATAAACCTAATCACTTCTCATCCCGAACATACCCTTTATATCTATTAGACCTCCATCTTCCCACCCGCTGAATTAAAGCCACTGAACCCCCTTCTTGGGCTACATTGGAAGCAGCACCAATTCGAAAGGAATGTGTCCCATACTCCTTCGGCTCCAAACCCATATATCTCAAACCTTTCTTAAGCACTGCTGCAAATTGATACCTCGTTAAAGGCATACCATTACTATGCACCAACCAAACCTCACCACCCACCGGTCTTACACCATTGAACTCCACTGCACATTGCACTGGACAAAATTCCAAAGTCTTAGCCGCTCGCAGACTAATCCAAATGCCTTTTCCATCTTGGTCCGTTTTAGACTTCCTTAAATATATACGCAACACCCCCTTTTCCACCACCACATCCCTTCTTCTCAAACCTTCATCATCCATAGCTCGCGTTGATGAAGCTACCAACTCCCCAACCCTGCAAGCTGAAAAGAAGGCTACCACAAAAGCCACCTGAAATAACAATATTTCATATTTTGAAAAACAAATATTGGTTAATACCTTGCACAATTGCACTACCTGTGCATAAAATAGCGGCCTCCTCACCCTCTCCATTCGTGATTTCCCATGTTCTCTGGAAAAACCACACAATAACTTACGAATCAAATATTTCCCAGCTGGATCTCCCCAACCCAGCAATTTAGACACAAATGCTATTGCAGCCATCGTCTGAGATACCATCCCAAATGACCATTTATTATCCACTGCAAAAGCAATAAGTCGGACCACTCTCTCTTCACAAATTGGGAAAACCAAATCCCAACCTCTGCCAGAAATGATAGGAATCGCCTCCATCCAACTCCATAAGCCTTCCAAGTATTAGGAGCTAATGCTCTCATCAACAGCGCCTCACAACCTCCTGAAAATTGTGCCACAAATCTTCGGACATCCGTGTAGGCTCCCAATTTGCTGACGGAGCCAAAGCTCTGAAGCGATGTAACTGTAAACGAGATAACGCATCAGCAATCTCATTACAAACACCAGGCACATGTCTCGCTGTTAGCCATAAATTTAATTGCAGACATTTTAACACAATCAATCTCAACAGCTCCACTAACAGCGGACAACACGAATACTGCTTATTGATTGCCCATACTACTGACATGTTATCAGAATACAAGGCAATCCTCCTGTTACACAACCTCCGTTCCCATAGCCACAAAGCCACCCAAATTGGAAATAATTCCAACAAAGCTATATTCTTGCACAAACCCATCTCTCTCCACCATTGAGGCCACTCTTCCGCACACCATGCCCCTCCAAAATAAATCCCAAATCCAATTTCTCCCGACGCATCTGTGAATAATTGTAAATCCACACTTGAAACCAATACATCTTGCCAAACACAAGTTCCATTAAACACCGACAAAAATTCTCTCCAGATTTGCAAATCCGCTCGCACTGCCTGTGTCACACGCACTCTAAAATGCGCCTTCCGCAAACCAACTGTTAACAATGCTAAACGTCTCGAAAAAACTCGTCCCATAGGAATCACTCTCGTTGCAAAATTAAAATGCCCCAACAACGACTGAATCTCCTTCAACGTCACCTTTTTCTTGATGCATACCCTATCAATCTCCTGACGCAAAACCACAATCTTTTCTTTAGGCAGACGAGACTCCATTCTCACTGAATCCAACTCTATCCCCAAAAATACCAATTTGGTAACTGGGCCCTCACTTTTTTCTTTAGCCAAAGGCACACCCAACTCCTTTGCCACCGTTCTAAATGCTGACATCAAGGAAGCACACTGCAATGAATTTTCTGGACCCCCAAACAAAAAATCATCCAAATAATGAACAATAGAATCCCAACCACTAACCTGTTCCACTACCCAATGTAAAAATGTAGCAAATGCTTCAAAATAATTACAAGAAATAGAACAACCCATAGGCATACATTTATCAAAATAAAATTTACCTTCAAACTTAAATCCAAGCAACCTAAAAGCTGTAGGGTGCACTGGCAATAAACGGAAAGCTGCTTCAATGTCCGCTTTTCCCATCAATGCACCTTTTCCCAAATTCCTCAACAAATCCACCGCTTGTTCAAAACTAGCATATTGCACTGTACACAAATCCGGATCAATAAAACTATTTACACCAGAACCTTCAGGATAGGACAAATTATGAATCAACCTGTATGTACCCGGCTCTTTTTTCGGTATCACACCCAATGGAGACACTACCAAATTTTTAAGCGGCGGGTCAGCAAACGGTCCTGCTATCCGCCCAAGACTCAACTCCTTCATCAACTTCTTCCGAACCACCTCCGCATGCTGAATCACAGATACTGAATTCTTACACTTATGATCCAACACCGGTCCCTCAAACGGGATCGGGAAACCTTCCGAAAAACCTACCCACAGCAAATATGCATCACCACCACACGGATACAGACCCAACCAATTTTGTAATGCCGCTACCTTAATAGGAGAAGGGGCCTTGCCAGCCCACACCTGGGCCGCCCATAGCTCCTCCCCTCCCCGACCTTCCCCGACCTCCCAATCCCCCTCTTGGACATTTAAACACAGGGTGGAATCCCTGACAGACACTGCAACAGTGTCTGAATCTGCAGGCAGGCCTATTACATCGTCCCGAATTAAATTGGAAACAAGCATTACCGGGGCTACTCCCCTTTCCCCCTGATCTGCTTGTCCCCACACTTCCTCCTCCTGCCATTCCGAAACTCCCTGTTCGACCAACGCCCATTCCCCCGGTATTTCCAACTGAGCCACTACCATACCCGGGAAATCCAGCAGAGGCTCCCGAACGAAAGGGAGGATTAACCGAAGGAGTAAAATTAGCAATCCACAAATCCACATCTCTCACACCCCAATTCTCAGATTTGTCCTTCGCCAAACTCCGCCTAAACTGCTCATCATAATTTACCCAAGCCCAACCTCCATACATTTTATAAGCTCTCAAAATTAAATCACAGTAATTCCATAAACCCGGATAAAGAGCAGGTTTCTGACCTCCCAACACACTAGCAAAAACATGAAAACTTAACAACCAATTCATGATTGTCTTTGGTACCCTCCCTCTTTTCTTCTTTCCTTCTTCCTTACCCCCATCCTTCCCCCCATTAACATCCCTATCACGCACTAACAAGGCAAATAAATCTATATATTTTCCTTTTAAAATTCTCTGCTTCCATTTTAACGTTATATAACAATCCAGAGGGGCAATATTACATAATGTATGACCCATCCTCGAACCCATAAATATACCTGCCCTTTGATTCTCCCGCATCCCACTTACAACATTCCCCCTTTCCACCTCTACTTCATCCGAAGAAGATGAAGAAGACCCTGATGAATCCCAGGAGTCTGAAGATTCCCATACCTGCATAGGATCACCTGTTCCACCCCTCCTCTGCCTTTTTTCACTATCCAACCGCCTTACCACATGACACAAATTCCGCAAAAATTTTTTTATTCCGCAGCTTCTTTCTCAAACCTTTTCCCGACACCCCTTTTTCCCAACTACCCCGATCTCTAACCCCCTCCCGTACTTCCCCTCCCCCCGCCCCCTTCTATATCCAGTTACACACAATTCCTCCAACTCACCCATTGCTCTCCCAGAAGAAGGCCCCTCCAACGGATCCTCCGCCGCAGCATCCTGCAAAGGAACATCACCACGGGTCCGCATACCACCTGCCATCGCACTGGTTGCCGTCCCACATTGCATCCTGCTACCCCTCTCCTGCTCGATATTCAATCCCACCTGACACCCCATTTCCACACCTTGTCCACTATTCACCCCTTCTGCAACATCAGCATCTCTCCCTATATTCCCCATACCCCCTTTAGCACTCCCCCCTCCAGACACATTCATCCCATGTTTCTTTTTTCCACTCACTTTACCCCCACTTTTCACAATCTTCTTTGGCCCCATTAAACAGTATTTTTATTTATTTATTATTTATTATATATATATATATATATATATATATATATATATATATATATATATATATATATATATATATATAATTATTTATTTATTTATTTAATATAATCAATTACCCACAATCACTCACTCTCCCCACTCCCAAGCAAACACCCCTTCAATTTTGAGTCTCTTAATCTCTCCTTTTAAAAAGGTTACACTGCTGATTTAGGTCCCCTAATTTGCCCATCCAGTTCCTGACCAGGGTTGCACCTGCTTAGCTTCCTGCTTTTGCCATGTGACATACACCTAATAAAAATGGTGCTCATTATTTGCAGCTGTGATCACACTTTCTCCAGTAGTCGATCAAGGTGCGTAACACACACTTCAAAAAACCCCATTTGTCCGCCCAGCAATCAAAAAACCAACCCAAATTCCCCTCACCGAAACCAGAAGTGCTGTCGCGATGTTTTCTACAACGCCACTGCCAAACACCAGCCTCCCCCACCTCAGGTAATCTTTAAAGGGGAATCGAACCAGCAACCTTCTGATTACAAGCTCAGTGCTCTAGCCAGTGCTCCACTGATTAGACATATGAATTTGTTTCGTTTTTTCTACTTTAAACCCCCCCCCAACTTCTCTTTCACTCCCTCCTATTCACCCTAACCCTCTCCTACCTAACTAAAAACTAATTCTGAGTGCCCAAATCTTCCCTATCCTAGCACTTCCCTTCCAGCCAATCCTATCCCTTAATTCCTACCCAATCCCCTTTCTCCCTTTCCTGTTGCTAACCTAAACACTAACTACTTCCAAACTAACTCCCTCCTGCAACTCCCCCCCCCCCCTTTCCTTTCTTCTTCTGGCTGCCTGGCTTCAGTCAATGTTAACACCCTCACAGCTTAACTGTGAGGGCTTCCCTATTGAACAATAGTGAGCACTGCTGAATAATAGTGTACACTGTTAATGAAATTGCCAATAAATTAAAATTAAGAAAAATCTGTCTATTTATATAGATATATTGTCATGGAAAACTAAAATCTATATCAATATCGATATAATTTTTTCTCTTGCACATTCCTAATACTGTAGATCTTTTAGTATTAAAATTAATCAGTGTTTTCACAGCAGAACATAGCCTTATTAATGTATAAAATAGCAGATGTGTTCAAGTAACAGTAAAATGAAACAAAAAATGTAAATGTGGATAACTTTCTGTATTCAGAAATGACCATAGTGAACTAGAAATCTTTAGTGTTGTTTGGCTGTCCAGCAATTATGTCACAATAAGTTGTAATTCACTCCTCTGCAATTAATAGACCCACAACACGTTGCTATGACTTCTTATAGTTAATTTACAGGTCTGTTGTGCATTGTCAGTGGTTCATAATGACTAGCCTAGTAAACTCTTTTGTTTTCCAATTTTACTGAAAAATATTCTTATATTTCCTCTAATATAAACCAGATAAAGTATGTGGCTCATTTTCATGTGTATAGGGTAACTTGTTTTGATTCCTACTAGAACTCAATACATAAAAAGAGACCTCATGCCCTTGGGTGCTATAAGCAGAGACAGTAATCGGTCGCCTAAGACTGTACAGTACTTTGTAGACCCTCAGGGGAGTTTGACTAATGGTCTGATTCCTTATAATTAGCTCAACATCAAAAGTAAGTTTTTCTACTTGTAATATATATCATGCAGATCAGATTAATTGACCTTGCTGTCTGACCCTTTCTGATAACGATGATGCTTAAACTACTATTTATGGCTAAAAAACTATTGTTTATTTAGAGGATAATTTTAGAAATATTTTTGCTGGTTAACTAGGCTGAAAATTCTTCTTTACCTCCTGCCATGTATAAAGCTGCCCATGCTGGTTTACAGTGTGAATAGTATTACCCATGTTTAAAAGGAGCAGGGTTGAGGGTTGGGGGAAGATGAGCAGGCAGACAATACAAAGGAATTTCATTTCCAAATCCCTGCACATCATTTATGGTAAAGATTTTGTGTCTGTGGCAAAGCAAATTCAGAACTAAAGTGCATGCTGTGCAGGCTGGTCCCAAATTTTCAAAGGGAACCTCTGAGGGGAGTTACTATTGAATATGTAGTAGCAAGAATGCAAGGAACTTGTGAACTTTAAAAAGAATTACCCCACTAAAGCTTTTTTTTTTCCTCTAAACTTCAATCTATTATTAAAAGTGAGTACAAAACATGTCTCAAGTAATGATTATCATAGTTGATGTGATTATATGGTGATGATAAACCTGTTTTCTCAGGCATCATGCTTGTCTCAAAATGACAAAGGAGGGAAAACAGTTTTAAAAGCTATAAGCAGGCACAACACTTGGTTTCTTGCACAGTAGTTTTCAACAGTGAGCAATAAGCAACATATGTTGATAAACTTGTACATATTTGCATATTATTTTTAACATTATAAACAAGCTATTTTTAGACATTTCTTATATGGCTGTTACTTTGGGGCCCTTTTAGTAAAGCTTAGTGTGTGCTAATGGAATTAGCGCATGCTAATAGAATGAGCGTGCGCTAAACTTTATACCTATGGGCTTCTTACCATTCAGCATTCACTAGTAAAAGGGCTCCTTTGTCTCTTTTCTGAGTGGGGGCAGGGATCATGAGTATCATTGTAAAGGGAGGGAGATAAACAAGACAGTAAAGAGGGGAATCTGATGGATGTGGAGAGAGGAAAAAGATCTCAGCAAAAGGAGAGCAAAAGGGGATCTCAGAAGAGGGAAAAGGGAGACGGGGTTGCAAGCAAAAAGGATAGAAAAGTAAGGGAATGAAGGTGGGTAGAAAGTAGAGGGAGGAAGAATCAGGAAACGCAGGAAGGAAAGTGAATGGAAAGGGAAGGGAAGGGAATGATCACATTAGAGAGGGCAATCTATTCATGCTAATCCTACTTACTTTTCTCACTCATTTTCCAACCCCTCTACACCTATCCCCATGCTTCCTTCTGATCTTACTCCCTACAATGCCCTTGATCCTCTTACTTACCCACTTTTGCTCCAAACATCTTATATCTCATACCTCCCATTCCTCTATCACTCTTTCTTTGCCCCCATTCCCATACTTATTCATTTCCCCTTTGCTCTCTTATCCACTCATTCATTCATTCCTCCTTTGTCACCTGTTTATTCATTCTCTCCTTGCTGCCCCATCTCCTGACTTGCTCTTCCTTATGCTTCTGCCCCATCTCCGGGCAAGTTTTTCCTTATCACCCATCCCTAAATAAATTATTATTTACTCTCTATCCCTAGACAACATCTCTCTTATTCCATTCCTATCCTTTGTTCCCCTACCTCTCACTTATCTTCTTGGCTGTAGAAGGAGGAGACCAGCTGTAGCATGACACTCAAGTTACATTATCCTTATCTGTTTTTGGCTGGTCTTTAACTCTTTGAACATAGTGGGTCAGAATGTGATGGTCCAGCCAGAAGAATAAGGGGAAAAGGTGTTGTACTGCTATAGGGATCACTTACATTATGCTGCATCTCCAAACAGAGACAGTACAGCTTCTGAAATCAAATAAAGCCTCTTGTGACCCTCTGGAGAGAGAAAGGGCATGCCCTAGTCCTGACCTAAAACCACCCAGGCCACACTACCTTGCCATTTGTTCACACTTGGATTTTTTTGTTGTGTATATCCCGGCTTTGGTAAATATAAATTTAGATATTTATTGAATGTATAAGTACCAGTTTGTGCACATCTCAAATATGAGTAGACCGTCTAAAATGAGCATCTTGATGTAAACAAATACAAAAGATGCACTTTGGAAAGAATAATCCAAACAATAGCTCCACATTAAGTGTCACCACCCAACAAAAAGATCTAGGTGTCATCATGGACAACACATTGAAATATTCTGCTCAGTGGTGGTATCAACCAAAAAAAGAGAACAGAATGTTAGGAATGAATAGGAAAGCAATAGAAAATAAGACAAAGAATATTATAATGCTTCTGTATTGCTCCATGGTGCAATATATCACCTAGAATATTATGTGCAACTTTGGCCACCACATCTCAAAAATGGTATAGCAGAACTAGAAAAGATACAAAGAAGAGCAACCAAAATGATCAAGGGGATGGAACTCCTCTTATATAAGGAAAATCTTAAGAAGTTAGGGCTCTTCAACTTGAGAAGAGAAAGCTACGGGGACATATGATAGAGATCTGCAAAATCCTGAGTGGAATAGAACAGATAAAAATTGATCGTTTAATCTTTCAATATGTACAAAGACTAGGTGACACTCAATGAAGTTATGTAAGCTCCCTGTTGATGGAGTTGTATTACAATTTAAGAAAATGGATTTTAACAAGTCAAGGCCAGTGGTTGCTTGGATACAGGGAAAACATTCCAATACTGGTGGTAGTGTTTCTTTTGAAGAAGCAGATGAAAGGGAGCCTGTAAAGATGACATGTGTGAGGTGGAAGGTATCAGAATCAGTGAAAAAATTCTTAGTTTAAGGGATTTTAGAGTAGGGGCATAATTGAAAGGGGTGCCCAGGTTTTCCTGAGGACGTCCTCGCAGGACATCCCGGCGAAGGGGCAGGGAAACCTGTATTATCGAAACAAGATGGGTGTCCATCTTTCGTTTCGATAATACGGTCGGGGACACCCAAATCACTAACTTTAGGTCGTCCTTAGAGATGGTCGTCCCCGATTTTCAGCGATAATGGAAACCGAGGAAGGCCATCTCAGAAACAACCAACTCCAAGCCCTTTGGTCGTGGGAGGAGCCAGCATTCGTAGTGCACCGGTCCACCTCACATGCCAGGACACCAGCCGGGCACCCTAGGGGGCACTGCAGTGGACTTCAAAAATTGCTCCCAGGTGCATAGCTCCCTTACCTTGTGTGCTGAGCCCCCCCCCCAAATAAAACCCACTCCCCACAACTGTGCATCACTACCATAGCCCTTATGGGTGAAGGGGGGCACCTATATGTGGGTACAGTGGGTTTGTGGTGGGTTTTGAAGGGCTCACATTTACTACCACAAGTGTAACAGGTTTGGGGGGATGGGCCTGAAGTGCACTGCACCCACTAAAACTGCTCCAGGGACCTACATACTGCTGTCATGGAGCTGGCTATGGTATTTGAGGCTGCCATAGAGGCTGGAAAAATATATTTTTAATTTGTTTTGAGGGTGGGAGGGGGTTAGTGACCACTGGGGGGGGGGGGGTAAGGGCAGGTCATCCCCGATTTCCTCTGGTGGTCATCTAGTCATTTAGGGCACATTTTTGTGGCTTGGTCTTAAGAAAAAAAGGACCAGGTAAAGTTGTCCAAGTGTTCGTCAGGGACACCCTTCTTTTCTCCATAACCAGTCGAGGACGCCCATGTGTTAGGCATGCCTCAGACGAACGCTGAGGTCCCCTTTTACCTCAGTGGGTAAAAGGCTGTTTTTTTAAAGAAATGGCCATGTGACAAGTGAAACACTTACCGTGCAGCCATTTTAGGGGCAGCACTTACCACAACCCATTAAGGTGGTGATAAGGGCTCTGAGGCTAACCTGGTGATAACCAGGCAGTACCCAACACTGCCCATTTACCATCAGGTATATACCAGTGCTACAAATATAAAATTATTTTTGTAGCACTGGAAATGGTGCACACTGGGGAAGGGAACTACCGCCGGGCTGCTGCGGTAGCCCAGCGGTACGTTTGGTTTAGCGAGCGGTAAGCCCACATTGAAATAAGGCTGATTGTGAGTCACCCTGCAAGCAACATTATTCTAGCAGCCTGGAACATCAGGACTCAAAGCCATAGCCCAGTACTCTTGGGCTGCATCATCTAGGGTCCACAGTGCTGCACCCACTACCCTCCAATCCTGAACCCCCCAATAAAACCCCTCTATGATCCTGATCCCACCTCCTGATCAAGCCCCCGACTCTCAAAGGATCTCTCCCATGATTAATTTAATCTCTGGTGTTGTAGTGCCTGCTCTTCTGACTAATGATTGCTCCTGCCCTGGGTCTACTATATCACCAGGGATTAAGGCAAGACAATGGCTTTAGAGGGCCCTTTTGGTGCGTGGGGAGTGAGGGGCTTGATCAGGGAGGCTCAGGATTGAAAAAGGGATCATGATTCGGAGGCTTGATTGGGTGGCGGTAAGGGCTTCCCCTCGAAATGGCCACGTGGCAAGTGCTTTACTTTATGTCCAGCCATTACTTGCAGGAAAATGAGACCTTCCCTTTTACCAGCTGCGGTATAAGGGGGCATCGGCGAATGTGGAAAACATATGCCAACTCCAGCACTGGCCCCCTTTTGCCACTGCTTGGTAAAAGGGGCCCCAAATGAGGTCTCATTCCTGACCTAGTTTCATAGAATGAATTCTTCCAGACATAAGTCTCCAGATCTCCTTCAAGATGCAGTGCTCCAACTTGAAGGATAATTTGCTTTGTTGCCATTTTGTTGCCCCTATTACCATAATTAAGAACCTGTTATACACTGAGTAGGAGTGAGTATAATTTCAGTTTCTCATGTGGGTATGGCATCACACTGTTCATCAAATAACATATTACAGAAACTTTGCCTGTGTCTAATGAAGTTCACTCATCCTCAAAATTTCTCAGTACATTGTTTAGACCACAAGGTGCCACTTGCCTCTTATTTTTTCTATTCCAGATTAACACAACTATCTCTAATATTTGTCATAGCCTGTTAGTAACAGCCAAAGAAAATATTAACCACAGTGGCAAAATGCATATATATATATATATATATATATATATATATATATATATTCTTTAAACCTGAATGCTGTCAGCTGTTTGAGAGCAAGAAAAAGATATGTAGTCTCTACAGCCTTTAACTCTGCCTGTTGCTACTTTCTCTTCCCTTGTTCATTAGTTATCTAGTTGGCATATAGATGTTTTCAATTTTCTTTATTTTAGCTCTTCTAGGGTTAAGCCAGGAAACTTCATTGAACAGCAACCCTTGCAGTGTACCTCACCAATAGTCAGCCACTTTGACAGAGGAGGTTCCAGCCCATCAGGGTGCTTCATATTTAGAATAACAGATGTTAGAAAATTGACCCCTTTATGTATTGTAAATTTTTCCATTGACTCTCCCTCACTTTGTGCTCATAAACAGAACACTTTTCTATTATAAGATTTATTTGTATTCATTCCATCGTATTCTGTCATATGAAATGAATTGTAAAGAACAAATGCATCTGCACGTATTCATATGAGTTATAATGCTTCATCAGTTTTCTATTGAGCAGAATGACTTTCACATAAAATATAGATCTTTTTGAAATCTTTTCCAATTGTCTTTCTGGTTACTTTCAGAGTACATTACTTGTGTGAAGTTTCAGCTCTTCCATTTTCCTTTTGTTTAGTTTTTCTTTACAGTCTATTTTTCATTGTCTCTTGTTAGAATTATAAAAATGTTATCATGCTTGGTTTCAGAAAAATACATCCAGTGGAATTATGCTTACAATCTAAGCAATATTTTAGCATCTATTGCATATTGTGGGGCCTTTTTACTAAAGTATGTTAGCAGTTAGTGCCAGTTATCTCACATGCTTACCATTAGTACAGGTCTGCGATAACGGTTACTGCACACTAAAATAGCCTGGGGTATGACGTTAGATTTTTCTATGTAGAACTGAGTGGTTTCAAAGCTGAATGTTTTACACAGGAGTATTGGCAGGAAGAAGTTATGCTTCTATTGTTATTTGAATGTGTTGTATAGTGTTGATTTGTCAATAAAGACCTCCTTAAAATAATAATATAATATAATAATAATAATAAACTAATAAACAGCTAGTAAAGTAGAAACTCCTGCATTCTTTAGCATTGGATGAGATTGGGACTGGACAGCTTGGGTGTACTTAACACCATCCCAAGAGGGACCTCTTCTTTTCTCCAGCTATAGTTCTTCCCTTGGTACTCTGATCTCATCCCATGGTTTTCAGAATCATCTTTACGCTGATGACTCCCAAATCTACCTCTCCACACCAGAAATCTCAGCCGAAATCCAGGCCAAAGTATCAGCCTGCCTGGATGTCTCGGCGCCATCTGAAACTAAACATGACCAAGACTGAGCTTCTCATCTTTCCCCCTAAACCAACCTCTCCTCCTTCCCCATTCTCTATTTCTGTGGATAACACTCTCATCCTTCCTGTCTCATCAGCTCGTAACCTTGGGGTCATTTTCGACTCCTCCCTCTCCTTCTCTGCACATATTCAGCAGACTGCTAAAACCTGTCGTTTCTTTCTTTATAATACCAGCAAAATTTGCCCTTTCCTTTCTGAGCAGACTGCCAGAACCCTTATCCACACTCTTATCACCTCTCGCTTAGACTATTGCAACTTGCTTCTCACAGGTCTCCCACTTAGCCATCTCTCTTCTCTTCAATCTGTTCAAAATTCTGCTGCACGAATAATATTCCACCAGTGTCATTATGCTCATATTAGCCCTCTCCTCAAGTCACTTCACTGGCTTCCTATCCATTTCCGCATACAGTTCAAACTCCTCTTATTGACCTATAAGTGCATTCACTCTGCAGCTCCTCAGTACCTGTCCACTCTCATCTCTCCCTACATTTCTTCTAGGGAACTCCGTTGACTGGGTAAATCTCTCTTATCTGCAATCTTCTCCTCATTCCTTTTATCTTGCTGCACCATATGCCTGGAATAGACTTCCTGAGCCGGTACGTCAAGCTCCATCTCTGGCCGTCTTCAAATCTAACCTAAAAGCCCACCTTTTTGATGCAGCTTTTAACTCCTAACCCTTATTCACTTGTTCAGAACACTTATTTTATCACCCTCACTTTTATATTCCCTTATCTTTTGTTTGTCCTGTTTGTCCTAATTAGATTGTAAACTCTGTTGAGCAGGGACTGTCTCTTCATGTTCAAGTGTACAGTGCTGCGTATGTCTAGTAGCGCTTTAGAAATGATAAGTAGTAGTAGTAGTAGTAGTATTAGGTGAATCTACACTAATTGTACTTGACATGAACGTCCAATATTGAAATTGTCTGTGTGAAAACTGCAGGAGAAATGCTGGAATCACCCCCAACAGTTACCACAAAGCCTTCACACTTACTGCACATTAATTTTTCTTGTTAACATGCTGTAGGTGCAAAAAAATATAATTACTGTTTTGCAGTAAAAAAAAACCCCAACAACTTCTGAAACAAATACAGTGAAAATTTTCTCATTATGGGTCACTGAGAATACAAATTATGCTTAAAACCAGGGCTTTTTTTGAGGGAGTACTTGGGGGTACTGACTATCGGCACCTTTTCCATTGTGTGCTGAAATTGTCCCATGGTCCCCAAGTTTTAATGAAAGATCTCAGGCTCTACACACCAATTCTGCTTTGTCATAGATTATGTGACTGGTTACAGGGGTCCTGGCTATTATGGGGTGAGTCCCTCAGTGATCACCTCATCCCTGAAGGGTGGCCTGACATTTGAGTACCGGCACCTTTTTTGCTAGAAGAAACACACTGCTTAAAACTGTAGTTTTCAAGGTATGCCAATAGATGAAAATATAAGATTCTTGACTTGCAAGTGATGAAGGATAGGTGAGTTTTAAAGGGAAGGGATCTCAGTTCAAACCTGAAATAACTACAATACATCTTTGACTGAATCTATGAATAAACATATGATGGGTTTGAACAGTAATTGCTTCTTAAACAAAACAACGAATGATGCAATCTGAATGTGATATTGTGTCAGACGTGATATGAATTTCATTGTGAAATTAGTAGAAGTCATGGATGATGCAACCATAACTCAGCTTATATCACTCTGCCTTACATATCAGCTCCAGCAAACACATAGTGGAGGAGTGGCATAGTGGTTAGAGCACCAGCCTTGAAAGGCAGAGGTGGTCAGTTTAAATCCCACTGCTGCTCCTTGTGATCATGAGCAAGTCACTTAGCACTTCATTTCCTCAGGTACAAACTTAGCTTGTGAGTCCTTCTGAGACAGACAAATATCCAGTGTACCTGAATGTGACTCACTTTGAGCTACTACTGAAAAAGGTGTGAGCAAAAATCTAAACAATTAAAATAGTGTTATGCTCTCTTGTCAGTTTTTGATTTTGCAAAGGGACAAATTTCTGTTTAGCCTAAGAGATGTCAAGTGTTTGAACAATGCAGATAACTTCTGCTGTGTTTGTGGTGATGTCACATTTGCATCACAAAAGTGGAGTGCAACCATTGTGGTTAAGAAAGTCTATCACCTTAATTTTGTCTGCAACATTGGAGTTCAGGAAAAGAACTGTGTCCACACATACGCTGCTTTACTTGTGCAACAAATCTTCACCAGTAGTTGAAGAGGAAATGGTAATCTATGCATTTTACAGTGCCAGTGATTTGGAGAGAAAACTGACAGATCACATCAGCTGTTGTTACTTTTGCATGGTGCCTCCAGTTGGAAAGGTTCATCAAGGGGAAAAAAAATGACTGTTGTAGTATCCAAACATTCTATCAGCCATATGTCCAGTACACTAAGGAGAAGGAGTGCCAGTTCCTGATGCACCACAATCATTCTCACTTGACTCCAACAAGGAAGAGGAAGAAAATGAAAATGAAACTTCTGGTCCTAAAACATTGATGTTACATGATTCAGTTTTTCTCTCATCCTCCTCATTTGAAACACACCTCACAACACAAGATGAACAGAATGACCTTGTCAGGAATTTGGAACTACCTATGAAGATAGAGCTGTTTAAGGAGTGGAGAAGTAGCCTAATAGTTAGTGTAATGGCCTGAAGACTGGGGGAACTGGTTTCAATTCCCACTGCAGCAATTTGTGACTCTGAGCAAATCACTTAACCTTCTATTACCCCAGGTACAAAATTAGGGGCTCTTTTACTACCTGGTGGTTGGGCTACTGCTGGGTTTGCTTACAGAAAATAGGCCTTACCACTGGGCTTGTTCAGGAGCCCAAGAGGAGTTCCAGTGTCCAGCGCACACTGTTTCTAGTGTTTTTTTATTATTATTATTATTATCTAGCACTGGGGGAATGCCTGGTGGTAATTGGGCAGTGCTGCATGCTGCCTGGTTATCGCTGAGTCATCACCAGAAACCCCCACTGCCTCCTTAATAGGAGGCGGTAATGGCTCACCTAGCAAATGGCCACACACCAATGTGTTTTGTTAGTACATGGCCATTTACTTGCTGTAAAAGGTGGCCCACCGTGGCACTGTTATGTGGAATAGTTACATACCAATGCCACCATGGGCCTCCTTTTACTGCCAATTGTTAAAAGGACCCCTAAGTACCTGTATGTAATATGTAAACTGCTTTGATCATAACCACTGAAAGGGGGCATATCAAATCCTACCCCAGTTTCCCTTACAGCAGCATGATTTCCTTGCAGCTGATGTTAGGGTTTCTATGTTCTGTGACTGCCAAAAGTAGCTTGCCCCAATCTTCTTTATGGAAGGTGATCTTGTAGCCTGCAACAACATAGATATTCTAATGGCAGCCCTCAACATCGTTCATGATCCAGATGGACGGAGATTGTTCAATTATTCATGAAAGACAAGTCTTAAAGCTGTTTTGCTGCATAATGGTAATCAATAGAAATAAAACAAAATAAAACATGGAAAAGAAAATAAGATGATACCTTTTTTATTGGACATAACTTAATACATTTCTTGATTAGCTGTCGAAGGTTGCCCTTCTTTGTCAGACCGGAAATAAAAAAATGTTGATAGATGACAGTATATATATTTTTTTGTTACATTTGTACCCCACGCTTTCCCACTCATGGCAGGCTCAATGTGGCTTACATGGGGCAATGGAGGGTTAAATGACTTGCCCAGAGTCACAAGGAGCTGCCTGTGCCTGAAGTGGAAATTGAACTCAGTTCCTCAGGACCAAAGTCCACCACCCTAACCACTAGGCCACTCCTCCCTACATAAGTAAAACATCAAAACATTTCAGTGACAGTCTAATAGGATGGGGGTGGGTAGGTGAGAGACAGGGAGATATGCATGGAGACAGGAGGGTGTCAAAGCAGTACAATTTTATGGTTTATAATGGGCTAGAAAACCCAGATCTTTGTTAAGTCCTGTCTGGTGGGTGCCAAAATATTTAAGCATTCTGACTTCAAAGGTCTTACGTTCCTGTATTGTTTTAAAGTTCTATTTTAGGATTCTTACCATGAAATCACTGGTACAGGCGTGACAACTTTATTGGTACTAGCATTTTTCATATGGTGCCTCACGAAAATTAAATCTCTTCTTTAGCATCTGACTTGTTTCTCCAATGTAGCAGCCTTCGTTGCATTTTTACACTGAATGATATATACCACATTAGAAGATGAACATGTGAAAGATTCTTTAATGTTGAATATTTTTCCTTTGTGAATGACCGTGGGGTCCTGTGAAATATTTTGGCATAGTTTGCAGTTGGTTATATTGCAAGGATGTGTGCCATTCTTTTCTTTTTGAGTCTGTGTTGGGAGCTTACTTCTAATTAGCTTTGTTTTAAGTTGGGTGGCTGTCGGAAGGCCAGCACTGGTGGGAATGGGTTGTATGTCACTATAAGGGGGATTCTGTCTGTGGCTTTTTTTTCTTTGTACTGTAGCAGATTTTCCCTGGGTGTGGTAGCCGTGTTAGTCCACTCTTAAGGTTATCAATAGAAATCAAACAAAAGAAAATATGGAAAATAAAATAAAATGATACCTTTTTTATTGGACATAACTTCATACATTTCTTGATTAGCTTTCGAAGGTTGCATGGGGACATCAAAGCATTTCATTGATATTCTAACAGGATGGGTGTGGGTAGGTGATAGGAGGGTGATAAACAGAGAAATACAATTTTATGGTTTATAATGGGCTAGAAAACCCAGATCCTTGTTAAGTCCTGACTGTTGGGTGTCAAAATATTCAATCTTTCTGACTTCAAAGGTCTTATGTTCCTGTATTGTTTTAAAGTTACTTTTCAGGATTCTTACTATGAAATCACGGGTGCAGTGTCCTGGTCTTGTAAAATGCTGGCCCACCGGGGTGGAAACCTGACTGGCACCTGCTATCTTCATGTGATGTCTGTGCAGATTAAATCTTGTCTTAAGCATCTGGCCTTTTTCTCCAATATAGCACCCTTCGTTACATTTTTTACACTGAATGATATATACCACATTGGAAGATGAGCATATGAAAAATTCCTTTATGTTGAATATTTTTCCTTTTTGAATAACTGTGGGGTCCTGTGAAATGTTCTGGCATAGCTTGCAGCTGGATATATTACAGGGAAATGTGACCTTCTTTTCCTTTTCAGTCTATGTTAGGAGTTTACTTCCCTGGGTGTAGAAAGGTTACAACCCCAAAATAATCTCCAAGAATATTGCCTCCTCCCTCAAAACACCCAGAGAAAATCTGCTACAGTACAAAGAAAAAAAAAGCCACAGACAGAATCCCCCTTATAGTGACATACAACCCAGAGCTGGAAAAATAAGAAAAATCATAAAAGATCTGCAGCCTCTACTGCAGGAGTAATTTAAGCTGTTCTTTAAATTTATCGATATTATCAAGCAAGAGGGTATGTTGTTTTTCATATTCTTCTGATATTAAGCTATCCTTTAACTTTACTAACTCGTGATATAATTTCTCTTTATTCTGTTGTACCACAATATTACTTCTATCACTAATAACAGATCAAATAGTAGGTCATTATAAATGTTTAAAATGCTGTATATGTGATGTCACTTTATAGTTAAAAGAATTTAAGAATCCTGTTGATGGAAAATCATACCAACTAAGACATTTTACAACATGCAGGAGTGATTTTGTAGTGTATGTGGTTATCTGTCCTTGTATGAAACTCTATGTGGGCATGACAATTTGTTGTCTAAAAACAAGACTATTAGAGCATAAATCGAATATTAAAATAAAGAAATTTACAGCGCCCCTTGTGGATCACTGTATGGAACCTCAGCACCAATTTAGTGATCTTAGATGTTTTGTCATTGATCATGAACCAACATGGAAACGGGGTAGAGATCGAGTATCCAGAGTGCAGAGACGTGAGGCAAGATGGATTTTCACTTTAAATACGTTACAACCAACAGGTTTGAATCATGATCTGGAATGGACCACATTATTATAATAAGATTAATGTATATTTCCAGACTTTTGTAAGTTTATATATTGGGTTCCGCTTTGGAACGGATATGACGCAGGTGAGCTGGATCCTTAAAGCGCTTAGAGTTGGTGCCTGATGTTAGCAGCGCCATTTTGGAGACTTGAGTTGTTCTTCGATTTACCTACAGGTTTTCCAAGTAAGTGCACTTTTTAAAAAGTAATAATTAATCTTACGATATGCAATTGAGTAATGGAGTATCTTTCTGATTTTCAGATATGATGCCTGTGTTATAATTGACCCTGACAAAGACATTTAAAGTGGCAAAACGGGTCCCGTTGGCTTAATCTGAATAGGCCAATCTTGGCTGAATTTGGGCTGGCTAAACTCATTATTTTTGCCTAATGGGCGCTTTCAGGATTTATCTAATTTTGTAATCCTGAATGGTAGTTTTTAGGATTCATTTAATTCTGTAATCTTGAATGTTTTTTTGTGTTCCATTTGAAAACAGAGCATTCTATGAACAGTAATCTTGAAGAAAATAAAATTTTTATATTTTTGGATTATTTTTGTGCTTTTGGTTTTTGTGGGGGCAAACCATTTTTAACCCCAGATATGCTACCTTCTGTTACCCTATCCTCCAGCAATGAGTTCCAAAGCTTAACTATTTGCTGAGTGAAAAATATTCTCTTAGTCATTTTAAAAGTATTACCATGTAACTTCAATGAGTGTCCTATAGTCTTTATAATTTACCCATTTTACACCACTCAGGATTTTGTAGACCTCTATCATATCTTCTCTCAGACAAACACTTGGATGACTTTACCTGGTTGTGTTTTTCTTACGACCAAGACACAAAAAGGTGCTTGAAATGACCAGATTACCACCGGAGAGAATTGGGGATGACCTCCCCTTACTCCCCTAGTGGTCACTAACCCCCATCCATCCTCAAAAAATAAATTTCAAAGTATTGATTACCAGCCTCAGATGTCATACTCAGGTCCATATCACAAAAAACGTTCTTCCTTTAAAATATTTAATTTCTTTTATTACAATACATATATCACATAAAACCACTTATGCTGTGTAAGTTCCGGAACTTGCCCAGTCACACCCTTCACTTCACCACCCATTCACATAAACCTTGTGTGGGCACATTTCTATATATCCATAATCTGTGTACATGCTCCCCAATTGTTGTTTCCTCAATTTCAAATCTTCCACTTGTGTCTTAGATATCGTCCTTAAAGGTTCAAATTATAGTCCTTATAAATCATAAAAATCTTCTAAATCACATCAAGCAGGAGCACAGTGTTCACAACAAAGTTTCTCCAGCACTCTTCTTGGAGTAGTGTTAGTTCAGCAGAGTGAATCAGTGCAGTGTGTCAAGGGCTTCCTGGAATTTACATACTGTTTCCAGACTTTAAACACCTTCTAACTCTTCACACCTTCTCTCTTTTGTTCCTCGATGCGAGACCGCATTTCGAACACTCCTTCTTCAGGAGGAACATTTCCCTATACCAAAAACAGCACATAGTTTATCTATAACATTAACCCCCTATACAAACTTATTCAATCTAAATCAAATTCAATAATGAAATCTTTAACCTTTAAATTTTAAGGCAGCCTACCTTAGGAATCATGAGTCCAGCACAGGACCCTCTGTGAGCGTCTCAGCAACTTAAATGACTAAAGCAGGAAATCACACTGCTTCCTTATATGAAATTTCACTGAATCATTTTCACCTGGGGGGCAAAACCTACTATGTCCATTCTACCTCCAGGTTCAGACCCCTGGGAGCCACCGTATCCCACTCAAAGATAAATCTCTGTTCAATATACAGCAGCTGTGCACATACTCAGGTCCATGACAGCAGTATGCAGGTCCCTGGAGCAGTTTTAGAGGGTGCAGTGCACTTCAGGCAGGCGGACCAGGCCCATACCCCCCTACCTGTTACATTTGTGGAGGAAACAGCGAGCCCTCCAAAACCCACCACAAACCCACTGTACCCATATCTAGGTGCCCCCCTTCACCCATAAGGGCTATGGCAGTGGTGTACAGTTGTTGGTACAGTTGGGGGGGGGGGGGTTGGGTGGCTCAGCACACAAGGTAAGGGAGCTATGTACCTGGGAGCTTTTTCTGAAGTCCACAACAGTGCCCCCTAGGGTGCCCAGTTGATATCCTGGCATGTCAGGGGGACCATTGCACTACAAATGCTGGCTCCTCCCATGACCAAATGGCTTGTATTTGGTTGTTTCTGAGATGGACGTCCTTGGTTTCGAAAATCGCTGAAAATCAGAAACGTCCATGTCTAGGGATGAACATCTCTAAGGATGACCAAATTTCAGGATTTGGACGTCCCTGACCATATTATCGAAACAAAAGATGGACATCTATCTTGCTTCGAATATACGGGTTTCCCCACCCCTGGATCCGGACGTTTTGCGAGAAGGTCCAAATCGAAACATAGACATTACTTTTGAAAATGACCCTCCACATCATACAGTATAATTGAAGTAGACTTATGCAGTAATTTTATGTTTGTTGATTGTCTCCTGGTATTGTCACATCTATGATCTACACCTGCTTCTTTACAACCACAGTGTTATTTAGTTTATTAATATTATTATATTACTACTGGAAATATACAGTGTTGTACAGTGGTAGATGTCCTGGCCCTAAGTATCTTACAGTTTAAGAGACTATCTGAATACTCTCCCAGAGGCGATGCTGAAGACAAAAACAGTGACAGAATTCAAAAATGTGTGGGATAAATGCAGAGGATCCCTATACAGTAAAAGTATAGTATAAAATTAAAACAAAACAAATGAATTCATAGCTGGAGTAAGTTTTGAAGGCAGCTCTAGAGATTGGCAAGTAAGATCAATGCTGAACAGACTTCTATGATCTGGATCTTGTAAATAGAAAAGTTAAATCATAGGCTAGAATGGGCTTCGATAGCAACTCCAGTAGTTGGGAAGTAGAATTGGTTCTGGGCAGACTTCTACAGTATATGTCCCAAATTGGCAGGGAGAGCTATTAACTAAGTTTGTGTATATCATATTATATTCCAAGCAAAGGTTATAATTGCAGTTGTTGATGTCTCTATTGAGAATGGAGGGTAAGAATCATGCTAGTCAGTGGTGGGGGAGAAAAAGACAGTCTTGGGGGTGAAAGCAATGGTATTGTGGTATTATGTTCCAAAATTGCATCATACAACTGCCAAAATGAGGTAAGTAATGCAAAATTCCAATTACACTGTTTATTATGCCAGTGTTTAATCAGGAAAAAGTGGAGCCAGGGCAGAGTGCCAGATATAACTCTGGACACATTGTTGGGCAGACAGGATCAACCATAAAGGTCTTTATCTGCCAACATTTGCTATGTTACTATAAAGCAACCAGAAATAATGACTTGTCCTTGTGTTAATGATATCAAATTTAAGCCCTGCCTTCATTGGTTCTCAATTCATCTCTCCAGTCCACATCTTCTCCAAAAGGAAGCTCTAATATAGGCTTCTATTTAAAACATGAAAACAAAAAAGAAGAGAAAAACTCTACAAAGCAAGGCACAGAACAAAAATTAAAGTAGAGGAGGACCAAAAGCAATTTTATTCATCAGACTTAATGCAGATCTGTGTTTCAGTTTGGGGGCGCCTGCCTCAAGAGTCAACAAATCAATCCAGATGGCTGTAGATGTCAGTGTATACAAACTGATAATACAAATAACAGAATAAAATATTATATGCTGCAATTAAATTTCAGGTCTCAATGCTGAAAAACAAAGAGGGGCATAATCGAAAGGGACGCCCAAGTTTTCCTGGGGATGTTCTGACAGGACCGCTCCAGCAAGGGGCGGGGAAACTCGTATTATCAAAAGAAGATGGGCGTCCATCTTCGTTTTGATAATATGGTCGGGGACGCCCAAATCAGCAAATTTAGGTCGACCTTAGAGATGGTTGTACCCAGCAGAGATGGTCAACCCCAGGACTTGGTCGTTTCTGATTTTCAGCGATAATGGAAAGCGAAGATGCCCATCTCAGAAATGACCAAATCCAAGCCATTTGGTCATGGGAGGAGCCAGCAAAGATAGCTTCATATATGCAGACAAGCTGCATGTATAATAGCCGTCTACAGCCTAAACACAAGTCCAGGTGAAAATGTCTAAGTGCTCGTCAGGGATGTCTTTAAAAAAAAAAAAAGACATCCCTGACGAGCACTTAGACATTTTCACCTGGACTTGTGTTTTATGTTGAGTGTGGTTGAAGGACATCCTTTGGTATGCCTCCATTCCTGTGATGTCCAAAATGTGGATGTTTATGCCTTTTCTATGCCTCCAACATCCCTTTATTTATTTGGATTTTGGATCACAGCTAGCAGCAGTGGGATTTAAACCACCCACTTCCGGATTACAAGACCAGTGCTCTAACCACTAGGCCACTCCTCCACTCTGTGCCAGTCCCTTGAAATTTGGACATTCCTGTGGGGGGGGGGCAGTTCAGGATGTCCAAAATGTTTGAAAGAAGGACGTCCATGCCTTTGCTATGCCTCCGCTGACACAAACATACCCCCCCCCCCCCCCCAGGAACCTGCATACTTCTGTGATGGACCTGAGCATGATATTTCAGGCTGGCAAAAAAAGTTTTTAAAATTATTTTTTTCAGGGTGGGAGGGGGTTAGTGACCACTGGGGGAGTCAGGGGAGGTCATCCCTGATTCCCTCCAGTGGTCATCTGGTCAGTTTGGGCACCTTTTTGAGGCTTGGTCGTAAGAAAAAATGTACCAATTAAAGTCACCCAAGTGCTCCTCATGGATGCCCTTCCTTTTTCCATTATCGCTTGAGGATGCCCACCTGTTAGGCACGCCCCAGTCCCGGCTTCGCTACGTCTCCGACACACCCCCAGGAACTTTGGTCGTCCAAGCAACGGGAAGCAGTTGGGGACGCCCAAAATTGCCTTTCGATTATGCCGATTTGGGCGACCCTGAGAGAAGGACGCCCATGTCCCGATTTGTGTCGAAAGATGGGCACTCTTCTCTTTCGTAAATAAGCCTGAAAATGTCTGCATGATTTTGTGTACACTGATAACCACACTAGTGCTGTCCGATTCAGTCAAAAAGTTTTCAATTTGATACAATTCGATTAAAAAAATTGTTTTTTTTATTCCATTTGATTTGATTTAACTAGATTGAAATAGTGAGGCCCACATGCTAATATTATGACACAAAGGGTAAAAAAAAAAAAAAAACAGACAGCAGCAATTGAACAAAGGCAAACTTTAATGTGAGCACACCATGCTGTGTTACATCATGTGAAAAGTGAAGTTTGGTGAAGTCCTACATCTTCCAGTTATTATTAAGAAAAATCATTTTGTCCACGTTGGCTGACTTCAGACAACTGCATCTTGCAGCTATAATTTGTTCAGCAGCAGAAACATGTTTAAAAACTGAATAATCAATTTGTGTACCTGAAAGGTAAACTTTTACAAAGATGAAGATGTAATTTCATGTGCCACAATGAAACAAGAGTTTAATTCTACTTCCATTTAATTTCAATATATTCTATCACCTTTATAACACCAAGCTTCCCAAGGCAGATTACAACAACAGTTAAGATGAACCCGTCAGGAAACAGGATATCCTCACTGATATCTGAACAGTATAAAAAAATGAGCACAACCAACAGTGTATATAATTGCGGTTTCTACAATAAACTTTGAAGCTGTTTTAGTGATATTTAATTGTTATTTCTTTTCTTCTCCAGCTTTTAGGGCACTGCCTATCCAACTGAAACAGCTTTAGACTTCTCCACCCCCCCCCCCTCGAGTCTTACATCTTTCGCCCACTCTCTCCCATCCACGTGGGCATTTTCACTGCCCTATTCTCCCTCCGGCACTGGCAATTCACTTAGCCTTCTACCAGCGTCAGAGCCTCTTCTCAGGCATGTCCTGCCTACTCTAATGCAACTTCCCGTTTTCCGCAGAGGTGGGATGCGCCTGAGGAGGCCCTGATGCTGTTAGAAGGCTGATTATGTGAATCACCAGTGCCGGAGGGAGAATGCTTCAGGGCAGTGAAACTGACCACGCTGACGGGAGATACCGATGAAAGATGTAAGAGACCTTGGGCATTGCTATGGTAAGTGACAGTGGCTTGGGTGACGGCAGGAGGGAAGGAAGCAGTGGCTTGGGTGACAGTGGGGGGGCAGGTGGGTGGGGAAATCCCAAATCGAGAATCCCCATTTTTTATAAAACAAATCAATTCAAATCAATTCATCCAAAACAAATCGATAAATCGAGTTGAATCGTGAATTGGACAGCACTAATCCACACCCATCTTGACTGATTTGTTAACTCCTGAGGCAGGTGCCCTTGCACAGAAACATAGATCTGAATTGAGTCCAACTAATAAATTGCTTCCATTTACAACACACCACAAAACATTACAGGAAGATAAGAAAAATGAGATGCAATAGGAAAGAAAATAAATAAATAAAGCAAAGAAAGAGATATGTTAATTGCAAACCAGTATCAATGATTATCACTAATCCATTTTATTACATATTTATAATGTTTCATTAAATTCTCTCTTTGTTTCTGTTGTTTACTTTAACTTTCTTTCTTAATTTTTTATGCATTCATGCCATTTTATGACTACTAACTGCGAGAGTAACAAGCTAGTGTTTACATCATTGTGAAAATGAATTTAATTGTCATGTAGCTGAGAACAACACTGGTGATACAGATCACAATGATAACCAGCAACTAATTATATGGTATATTTTATAGCTGCATAGCTCATTTCAATGTTCAAAAGAAAAAGATAAAACCTCCTATTTTGCTTGCATGATTTAGGGCTTCTTTTCCAGCACTGACATTTCCTTTGTTGCTTTTGAAAACTTATTCTGTAGTAAATTATACAGTATAATGTTTGTAAAAACAGGATGGTGACAAGAATGCTAAGGTGAAACAATGGTAATACACCAGTGTTTTAACTATATTTAGAGGGGTTTGCATAAAACTCTTTTAAAAATAAAAATGTTGTGAACATTCAAAGCCCCTAAACTATTCTAGCTGTTTTGAAATATGGACTAAGGATAATTACATTAACCCCCTCCCCTTTTACAAAGCCGTTCTAAGGGCTGCCTGTGCAGTAATGCCAACAAAGCCCATTCAAAGTGAAGGGGTGTGTCAGCATTGCCATGCAGAAGCCGCTAGCATGGCTTTGTAAAAGGGGGGTAAGCTTGTTTCTTTTTTTTTTTTTAAGCAAACCATTCAGGCTGCAGCTAAATAGATCAGGATGTGCAAACTTTAAAGTTGTTCAGATAGAGAATGGTAGAACAAAACAGAGAGGTCTGTAAATATACTTACATCAAGTGGTTCAGTCATTTGAAAAAAACATAAGAAATGTCAATGCTATCTCCTATATCATTTTCTAAATAGAGAGATAGAAAACAAACTGTAATTTTTGTTTTAATATGTGTCATCAATAACACACACTGGGCCCAATATTCAGCTGGCAGCTTGCAGCACTTTTGCTGTCTGCTGCTAGTTTTAAACCCGGATATTCAACGCTGGGCCATTTCTGGTGACCAGCATTGACTATCCGTTTTTTTTAACCGCTAAAAAGTTAACCAGCTATGCTGATATTTAGCTCTAGCTGGTTAACTTTTTTGCAGTTAAAGGTAAGACAGCTATGTATATGATCCTATTTAACCGCTAAACTTATCTTGTTAGGTGCTGAATATCGATGCCTAACCAGATATGTCATGTGATATAACTGGTTATGCTCTAGGCGCTAACTCGCAATATTTAGCAGAGATAAGTGTTCTCCTGTTGAAAATAAGCAGTTAGGTCTGATATTCTATTTAACCAGTCAGCGGCCATGTTTGGCAGGTTAAATAGCTTTGAATATTGGGGAGGGGGGGGGGCTATTCTTAGTGTGTACTGATCTTACTTAGAATGCACTATTCCTACAGAGCACACACCTTTGCTGGTGATATTGCTTTCTTCTCTATTTTTTTCTTTAGAAGATTATGAAGCCTATGGAAGTGTGGTGATGTTTTGAGTTTCAAAGTAATACTGGTTAAGATTTCAGATAATTTTTAATCTGTCTTAACGAAGTTACATTTCTAACTGGATCAGATTAGCTAACACTGGCATTCACATACTCCTCGTAGTCCCAGACCATTCAAACATATTAAAAATGCACAAGAATACTACATGGCAAACAAAGGGCCGCAGCTTTCTTATAACCAACAAAAAATACAACAATTCTGCAATTATCAAATCCACAGATCAGTATAGCTTCCTATCCATTCACCCCAAGGGAGCTATTCAGAATCAAACTAGCCCTGTACCCCAATTTAAAGATGAACAATCGCTGGGTATGGGTGGCTGGAGGGGGGCAGGAGATAGAGGACAATCGCTGGGTATGGGTGGCTGGAGGGGGCAGGGGAGAGAAGAGAATCACTGTGTATGGATGGCTGGAGGGGGGGCAGGAGAGAGAAAAGAATTGCTGGGTATGGATGGATAGAGGGGGCAGGGGAGAGAAGAGAATTGCTGGGTATGGATGGATGGATGGATGGATGGAGGGCAGGGGAGAGGACAGTTGCTGGACATGGGTGGATGGAGGGGATGGCAGGGGAAAGGAAAGTTGCTGGACATAGGTGGATGGAAGGGAGGGGAGAGGAGGTTTCTAGTCATGGGTGGATGGAGGGGAGGGCAGGGGAGAGAGGAGGGTTGCTGGACATGGATGGATAGAGGGGAGGGCAGAGGAGAGAGAGGAGAGTTTCAGGACATGGATGGAGGGGAGGGAAGACAGGAAGGAGATGCACATGGATAGAGGGGAAGGGAGAGAGAGAAGAAATGCTGGACATTGATGGAGGGGAGGGAAGAGAGAGGAAGTGAGATGAACATGAATGGAGGGGAGAGAGAAGAAATGCTGGACATGGAGGGAAGACAGAGGAAGGAGATGAGATGAGGGAAAAGGAAGAGAGGAGAAAAACTGCACATGGATGGAGAAAATAGGAAGAAGCTGGATCCACTGGAAAGTCAAGTCTGCGGAGGACTGGAAATGAAGAAGAAAGGAGGAAAAATAAGAAATAAATGGAAAGGAAGCCCTGGAAACAGAGTCAAGGGAACAGATAGAGAGCAGCAGAATCAGATACTGTGCCAGCAAGACCAGAAAAACAAAGTCACCAGACAACAAAGGTAGAAACAATTATTTTCATTTTTGTGTTTGGAATATGTCCAGTTTGAGAATTTACATCTGCTATCATATTTTGCAGTGCATAGCAACATGTTTCTTTCTATTTTTCTAGTGTTGTGCTTCTTAGCATTTCAGGTTAATTTTTGAAGAATTTGAATAGGGGCTATCTCTGTTCTGCATGTATGACTGCAAGGGCAAGTGTCTGAATAGGGATCTGTTTGTTAGGTTCTGAGATTTTGATAACACGTTTTTCAGAGTTGGCAAGACTGTCTGTTCTCCTAATTCCTGGTCTGTATGCTAATTTGGTTTGTGTCTTTTTGGGTATACACCTTTGGGTATATACCTCTGCATACCTCCCCTCTGCCCTTGTGTCTGGCATATCACCCCTCTCTCAACCCCTCCTGCCAATGATCCAGCATCTGCCCCTCTCTCTTAAAATTATATTTTTATTAAAGATTTAGCCTTACATAGAATGCAAAAGTAAACACATAATCAAACAAAACCCCCCTTTAAAAAAAAAAAAAAAAAAAAAAAAATTCGTTATTAAAAGGCAATACCTGGAGACAAATTACAGAGTTACACAAGTTCAAGTTCAAGGCGTGCTATGTGGCTCCTGACAAAAAAGGTCTAAACGAGCCCAGGTCTTCAAAACAGACCTAATATTTCGGCGTCTATGAGCCAAAATTATTTCATATTTTCTGATCACGCATACATAACTCCACCATTCATTATAATTCAGGTACACATTATTTTTCCAATTGGAGACAATTAAATGTAAGGCAACAGCTAGCAGTATGTTATACAATTTCTTATCTGACTCCAGAAGAGGGATAGTAGGACAAGAAGCTCGTAAGATCACAACCTCATACGAGATCGCAGTGGTCTCAGGCAAATGAAAGATACGACACATTTTTGCCCAAATTAATTGCCAGTAAGCTCTGACATTTTTACAGTAGAAAACCATATGTGCCAGTGAGCCATCTCTTTCCTGACAAGACCAGCAGTTGAAGTTGATACTCTTAGTAATTCTGGCCACTCGAGCAGGAGTCCAATAAGCTTTATGAAAGATGAAATATGAGGATTGAGATATTGCTGCTGACTTCGTGGGACGTATGGAGTTAAGCCAGAAGGTAGACCAATCAAATTCAGACGCATCCAAACCAAACTCCGCTTCCCAAGATATCCTCAATGGAGCAACTGTATCAGCATGTAGATTCTGAAGTTTTTTATATAGCAAAGAAGCCTTCTTACGACCTGATGAAATGGTGTGACAAAAGGAGATAAACTCTGAAGGGTTCGAGCTAAGTAAATTGGAGACCTGAAAGGTTGCAAAACATGTAGAGATTTCCTTCCATGTGTCGGAATCTAGCAAAGAAACATTATACAATGCAGACATAGTAGCAGGCGATAACAGGGTACCAGCAATATACAGTTGCGACAGCTGCCATACACCCCTTTCTTGCCATTCCGCTGTTTGAGACTGCAGGAGACCAGCTGGAAAACCAGAGTTATACCAGAGAGATATATCTTCCAAAGAGATAGCACGGATTCCAAGGCCAGCCCTAAACGTACGGATATCAGAGGCAGAGGCCTTTAACAGCCGAATGCGTCTGGTATAGGGGTACAAATCTGCATACGGGAGTAGAGATAAAGGGCACGGGTGCACCAACGCTGCCTCAAATCTCTGCCATCGAGGCGTGAGGTGAGATAATTCCCTTTGGAACCACCTTAAAGACTGGGCAAGCCGGAAAGCCTTGTGATAGTACTTAAAATCAGGAACATTAAGACCTCCCAGATCCTTTGGTAATTTAAGCTTCTTGAGCGCAATACGGGGAGGCTTCTGCCTCCATAAAAACTTAATTAGGAGGGAATCAATTTTGTTGTAGAATGAGTTGGGAAAGGAGAGGGGAGTCATACTAAAAATGTAATTTAGTTTTGGAGCCAGAACCATCCTGATAGCCTCTACCCTCCCCCACCACGTTAGATATAGCGGAGACCAGACATTTAGAATGGAAGCAGTTAAAGATAAGATTTGGTCCTTAATGAGGGACAAACTTTGATCAACCGATTTGGAATACCATACTCCCAAATACTTAATTTTGTGAGGCTCCCAGGAAAATGGGTATTGAGATACCTGAGCTCTATGCACGAAGGAATTGAGCGGCATTATAGCTGACTTAGACCAGTTTATCTTATAACCAGACAGAGAAGAAAAAGAATTGATTACTTCCAATACACTGGGAAGAGAATTTGGTGTGGTATATAGCAATATATCATCAGCATAGATGGAAAGTTTAAACATCTCCCCTCCAACAGAGACACCAGAAATATGCGAATGAGCTCTAATAGCTATAGCTAATGGCTCCAAGGCGATGTTGAAAAGGAGAGGTGACAGTGGACAGCCTTGTTTTGTGCCTCTTTTTAGAGGAAAAAAGTGAGAATTATTACCATTCACTGAGATTGAGGCCTTTGGATTAGTATACAATATTTTAATCATTTTAATAAAGGATGGGCTAAAATTAAACCAAGCCAAGATGTGAAACAAGTACTGCCATTCAATTCTATCAAAAGCTTTCTCAGCATCAAGTGAAACCGCTAGAAAAGGCTCCTGAGAGCCCTCAACATGCGCCAGAATATTCCAGAAAAGTCTAGAGTTATCGCTAGCCAGTCTATCTACTGTAAATCCATTCTGATCCCTATGGATTATGTCTGGGACAATATGTTGAAGGCGGAGTGCCAGGATTTTTGCATAAATTTTGTTATCTATGTTAATCAGAGAAATAGGTCTATAATTCTCAACTTTGGCCGGGTCTCTGTCTGGTTTAGGTATAACAACAATCGTGGACTGGTGGAAGGAGCCAGTTTGACCCTCATGTAATAAGAGAGAATTATAGAGGGCTTGCAGCTTGGGCGCCAGAAACTCCGCAAACCTTTGATAAAATTCTACAGTGAAACCATCATTCCCTGGCGACTTACCTGGCGAAAGAGAGTGAATGGCCTCTAGGATCTCCTTATGTGAGATTGATTGTTCTAAAGCTTGATTTTGAGAGACATCTATAAGAGGCCTATCAAGATGGTTCCCAAATTCCTCAAAAGGCCCCTCAGAAAATTGAACTTCAGAGTCATATAATTTGTTGTAGTACAATTGGAATTGCTGGGCAATGGCATCATCTTTGACGTGTATGACCCCCGAGGAATCAACAATTTGCGAAATCCTATTCCTACTTTTTTTAGTTTTCAAGTACTGCGCAAGAAGGTGGCTTGCTTTATTACTCTCAGCATACAATGTGGATTTGTGAGCATGAATGATGTTCAACGCCTCCCTTGAGAGAGTGGTATTTAAATCATATTTTAATTTCTGCAAGCTCATAAGAGTAGCTGGTTCATTATCTACAATGAACTGACTTTCCAACAACTTAAGTTTGGCAGTTTTCTCTAGCAGGTCCATTCTGCGCCTACGATTGGCCATGGCAGAATAACTAATGATATGACCTCTGACAGTAGCCTTAAAGGCATCCCACCACAAGAGAGCTTTATGTTCCTCTAAGAGATTAAATTGAAAAAACTCTTCCATTTTGGACTGTATAAATTGAATAAAAACATCATCCTGCAACAGCATGGATTGAAATCTCCAATACGATTTATTCTGAACTGGTAAGATATCAGCTAACTGAAGAGATACTGGCGAGTGATCAGAGAGAACTCTACTAAGTATCTCAGAATTACATAGATGAGGTAGTAAATTAGAGGAGATTAAAAAGTAGTCAATCCGTGAAAAACTTCCATGAGGAGGTGAGTAAAAAGTGAAACCCAGGTCTGTGGGATGGAAAACACGCCAAGGATCTAAAAGACCTAGAATCGTCTTGAGATCCTGTATCTTATGGAGAGCTTTCGATCCCCTAGAGGGGCACTTGGATTTTCTGTCCAGAATAGGATCTTGTACCTGATTGAAATCACCACCAAGGAGAATAAGGTCAGCTCCAAAGGAAACAATCTCAGAGATTACACTGTGAAAAAACGAGGGGGAGTCAGAGTTAGGGGCATACAAGTTTCCTATTAACAACTGGAAATCCCGTAGTTGTAAGTGCACCAATATCCATCTTCCCTCATTATCAGAACATTGTTTTATAATGGAAAAGGAAAGTGATTTCCGCACTAGAATTGCAACCCCATTCTTTTTAAATGCAGCAGAAGAAGCAGCAACAAGAGAATAGAACTGATCCTGGAATCCAACTACATCAGAGGCCAAAAGATGAGTCTCCTGAACTAGAACAATGTCAGCCTGCAGTCTCCCAAAGTACAGCAATACCTTCTTACGTTTTATAGGATTGTTTAATCCTTGCACATTAAGAGAAATTAGTTTCATTTATAATGAGAAAAATGCAAGTATGGTGGTAGAGAATATAAATTAGAACAGCAGCATAGAATAACTCATGAAAAAGGCAGTAAAGTAGTAAATGGTACCACTGAAAGTACAACCTGCCTGAAAAAACAGGGACCAACAGAAATACCATTTTGATTACATATGAACACATGCAATGACTATATTATTAACTATATTAGCCATATCGAGGTGGGACAATATGGGATACAAATACAGCAAATAAATATTGCAAGAGAGAGAATCCACCTGACCATACTCCATGGATGACAACACAGGCAAACTGTTGAAAAAAGACACCATGTTAAGCACATTATGGAGGAGAAAAGATAAATCAAACACAGAAACTCCAGCAGCTCTGCAGTAAAGACATAACGAGAGTATGAATGAGCATATGAAAACTCTAATGAAACCTTCCATCGAACTTGCTAGAGAAAAGACTTGTACTCACAGGTATTGCCATGGAAATTGCATAATAAAACCCAAATAAAACATAATTCAAACCCTTGAGAACAAAACAATAATAAAAACTACAAGCAACCATATAATAACAAGAGATCATGGGAGTGGAAAGGAGAGCTGAAGACCGCCCCTACTTCAAACAAGAAACTAAGAACTAACATCCAGCAGAAAGAATATGTCCACAATGTGTAAAATATAATTAAATACATTCAAGTCTTCAATGAGTCCAGAAAGGAAGCCAAAAGCTGTGGGTCATCAAAATTTCTGGTAGTATTGTGCACCGTCACTTTCATCCGTGCCGGGTAAAGAAGCCCATACTGCGCTCCGAGGGCTTTCAGACGATCTCTGAACTGCAGAAAAGCCTCTCTCTGAACACTTCTTCCCTGCTGTCTGCAATCCCCCTCTCCCTCACCTCCTCCCCCCTCCACATTGTACCTGAGTCCAAGAACCTTCCCTCGGTGGTGCCTCACCCCTGTTGAAACAGAAAGCTATGTCGAAGGGCATGGAATGCTGCAGAGGGAAGGTTCTGGTGAGCTGTAGACTCATGGAGAGATTCCATTTCAAGTAAAAGTTTTGGTGGGGATGGTCTAGAGAGAGGGAGATATGCCAGATGAGGGGCTACCAAACTTGTCCAAACATAGTTCCACAAGTGCTAATGCCAGCTCTTTCCATCAAGACAGAGAGAGGGGTGACCACTGGGTAGACTATCTCTAACACACTATTAATATTTAACCATACAAATTGTTTACAGTTCTTTTTCAGGCCCAGCTCTTATCTTCACAACACTTGCAGCTGAAGCAAGCTGGATCTTTATAATGATTCACTCTTTGCTTTGAATGGAACACAGAATGCTCCCTCCTTCAGTACTACAGGGATTAGGCTCCCAGCTGCATACTTCTTTCTTTGTTGTTACGCGTAATGCCCCCAGTCTGAAATATTTCTAAAGATAAGTATTTTATTATATATTTATAAAAGAGATAATTAAGCTGATGACAAAGTTAGTGCTGTGGGGATTGCCCTAAACATCATTGTGGGACAATTATGCACTACTGAGGCAAGAGATGCTAATTTTGAAAATCTTTTGATATATATGTGTGGTTAAAGTGGGGAGTTAATCTGGACCTGTTAAAGTGGATATTATCTTGATGAGTGGGTTCCAGAACTTAATTCTTTGTTGTTGCGCCATCTGGAACAAGCTATACCTTCAGTGCTGCAGGACTTGGCTACCCCAACAGTATACTTTTTTACATTTTTGTCATGGTTTCAGTCAATGAAGGTCAACTTCTTCAGTGATATAGGATGTGGGTTTTCCGTGGCACACTCCTTCATCCTGTGACATGTTTCCAGCCATGTTTCCAAACTTTTCCCAGTAAGCAGAGCTTGACTTATCCATCATCATGCCAATCTGTGCCAGCTCCTTTGCTCCTTTATGAATAGATTTAGATGTATCATTTCTAATCTGCCTTTACCCAAGGTGGAGTACAAAAACACACAAATAGGCAAAATCATCAAATTAGATCACATGCTTAAATAGAATAAATGGTGCTTCAATAAACGCTTAAAGGTAGACATATTTCTCTGTGTCACATACCAACCAGCCCCATTAGCTCCAAGTTTCCCACAGATCAGATGTTTCTTGGAAGCATTGTTATATGATTATGCACAGATTGTGAATCCCCACGGGGACAGAGTTCAATGGTGATGTAGGTGGGCAATAAGCCCTATACTGTGATCCACAGTGATGTTTATCTGGACTGCCTTATGGGGTGGGGGAGTGGCCTAGTGGTTAGGGTGGTGGACTTTGGTCCTGAGGGACTGAGTTCAATTCCCACTTCAGGCACAGGCAGCTCCTTGTGACTCTGGACAAGTCACCTAACCCTCCATTGTCCCACATAAGCCACATTGAGCCTGCCATGAGTGGGAAAGCACAGGGTACAAATGTAACAAAAATAAATACAGGGCTTACCTCAATGCAAGCAGAGACTTGTAGCATTGCTTTTCTTAGGGAATCCAATAGAGAAGTCAGAACCACAAGTCCCTGCATGCAACAAGGTAAGGACTGGACAACCCTGTTGTTTTTTCATGTACAGGAAACTGTAGCTATATAAAGGAATAATTGTGTTGGTCATTTCAGCTGACCAACCTCCCCCAACTCCCCAAAGGTACACTGCATGTGCTATGGCTATGGGGCATCTGTGAGTGGGGCCTTTCCTGAGATGAGACATAAGGCCAGATATTTCCCTGTCAGATCCTGGAGTCACCATGGCCACTCAGGTGGTGAGGAGATGCATATCTCTCTCAGACACAGAAACGTAGAATAACGTAGACAGATAAAGACCATACAGCCTATCCAATCTGCCCATCTATGCCATCTTTGCCCATCCATGTCATCTACTCTCCCTATCACTCCCTTAGAGATCATATGCACTTGTCCCAAGCTCTCTTGAATTTAGATACTGTTGTTGTCTTCACCACTTCCACCATTTGTATTCCACATTTTCCCACATATTTGCAGGCTCAATGTGGCTTACATACTACCGTAGAGGCGATCACCAATATCAGTTTGAACAAATACAAAGTGAGGTTGTGGTAAAGTTAGTTCTTATGTGAGTCATTAGAAGGAAGAGTTAAGTTATGTCCAGTATGAGCTTTGGTTTTGCTGGGTTAAGGCATTTAAGTTGGATCGTTAGGGTACGCCTTTTTGAACAAGGTAGTTTTTAGTGGTTTCTGGAAGTTCAAGTAGTCAAATGTTGTTCTCATGGCGTTTGGTATTGTGTTCCATAGCTGTGTTCTTATATAGAAGAAGCTGGATGCATAAGTTGATTTGTATTTGAGACCTTTGCAGCTTGGGTGATGGAGATTTAGGTATCATTGTGTTGATCTTGATGTGTTTCTGGTTGGTAGGTCTATAAGGTCTGTCATGTATCCCGGGGCTTCTCCGTAGATGATTTTATGAACCAGGGTGCAGATTTTGAATGCAATACGTTCTTTGATTGGGAGTCAATGTAGTTTTTCTCGTAGGGGTTTGGTGCTTTCGAATCTCGTTTTTCCAAATATAAGCCTGGCTGCTGTGTTTTGAGCAGTTTGGAGTTTCTTTATGATTTTTTCTTTGCATCCTACATAGATTCCATTGCAGTAATCCAGGTGGCTTAGTACCATAGATTGTACCAAGGTGCAAAATATTTCCTTCGGGAAAAAAGGTTTCACTCGTTTCAGTTTCCACATTGAGTAGAACATTTTCTTTGTTGTAGTTTTCACTTGGTTCTCTAGTGTGAGGTTTCGGTCGATTATGATATCGAGAATTTTCAGGCTGTCTGAGATAGGGAGGGTGTAGTCTGGGGTGGTTATGTTAGTGGATTTGTATGTGTTATATTGGGACGTGAGGATGAGACTGTGTGTTTTTTCTGTGTTTAGTTTTAGTTGAAATGCTTTTGCCCATGGTTTTTCTGAGTATAACCCCTTTCATCTTCATTCTATGTGGGAATGCCCCAATCTGCCCATGATCCTCCCATGGCTACGCCCCCTTTTTGGACCCACACTTAAATTTACGCACGTAAATTTTTCATTAAATATAATTAGCACCTATAATTGCTTGTTAGGAAGCCAATTATCAACACTAGTTGCTCATTATTCAATTAAATAGTGCACACAAATTGGACATGCACCCAAATTTGTGTGCACAATTATTAGCAATGTTTATAGACTTTGGGGTATTGGGGGGTGGCAGGTGGTGGTGGCACTTAAATAACACTATTCTATGTCTGAGGCACAGGAGGACCAGGAGCTTAGACTCCTGTACTGAGAAACTGGGCTCCCTGCACAGTGATATTGCTGTCCACAATGAAGAATGTTCTTCTATGTGCAGAGGTATATATATGCACATTTTGCATGTTGAGGAATCGTCCTTCCATTGCATTGGGCATTTTCTCGACTCAGAGACCAGTACCACCATTGCATGTTTTGCATAGTATATTTCCAATTGGTAGAAATGTTTACCTCAAATATATATGACTTATTTATTTATTTATTTATTTATTTATGTATTTATTTTAGTGTATTTTCAAATACCAGAAAATGTTTACTTACCTCTTCCATTATGGGCTTAGTTTTTTTGCAGTTTTTCCAATAAACATTTTTTTTCATCATTTGGACGTTGTATCCACTGTATAGAATTAGGTGACCTGACCGTTCACCATACAAAGGAGGAGAACTTATTTTGCACTTTCTGTCACTACTACTTACAGGGAGAAAAAAGATGCAAGAGATAAGTAAATACTTTGGGAAGATGATAATCATCCCCCCCCCCCAAATGATCCTTGTTTCACCTCTGCCTTCATTTTCCAAAACAATAATTTTTTTCTAATATCATCATGGTTGTTACTTTCAATATATGTGCATGCTGATTATTTATAAATATAAATATGCTCATATGAGATTGTGACTTTTGTTATTGTGTTTACATGCAGATGTCTGCGTTGTCAGTCATAACAATGATTTCCACCAGTGTCTCATTCATCATGCATGCACAATGGTAAGTGTCAACTGTGTAGCATATGTTTATCAGAGTTAAGAGGTAGAGAGAATGCAGCCATCATTTGATACTGTGCTCACTCTTATTGTGAACCTTCAATTGCTTTCTTGTAACACAGTTGGAAGTAATCATAGTGTTACTATTTTCATTACCGGTCTGTTTTTGCTATTTCTCTGTTTGTTTATTATTTTTTACAGCTTAGGCTCCTTTCCCCTCTGTCCATTTTAAGTATTAGAAAATGTCTTGTTAAGGAAAAGTGTTGTTAGTAGTTGCAGGAGGAAGGGATTCCAAAGGCTTTAATAAGTGTGGATATGTAGTTAGAGCAAACACACATTTAATCTCCGTTCACTTGGGGCTGGATTTAAAGTGGAAGCAACAACGGTAATAATTTAAATGCTAGTGCCAGCGTTTCAGTGATTACATTAGTGCTTCCCAATCTTATTTCTGCCATGGTTGTGGCCAAATAAGCAGGTTTTGTGACCCCATTTGGGGGTCCTGACTCACAGTTTGAGAAGCTCTGGATTATACATATTCAGCAGCACAATACATATAGAGGCTCATTTTCAAAGCACTTAGCCTCCCAAAGTTCCATAGAAACCTATGGAACTTAGCCTCCCAAAGTGCTTTGAAAATATGCCTCATAGTCAATAGTATAAAAGATATATATATATATATATATATATATATATATATATATATATATATATATATATATATATATATATATATATATATATATATACCCCCATTCTAGAAATGGCACCCAAAGATAGGCATGCAATAGGATGCTCGTGTAACCCTGGTTTACCCCTCAGTCAGGGTCACAGGATTCATAAAAGATTTTTGTGATTTTACTTCAGATGAGATGAGCTCAGGCCTGGGCCAAAGAAAATCTCTGGTAGGCCAAAGTGTTATGTCGCTCTGAGGTAATAGTTCACTCGGAAATAATGAAACAGCAGTCACAGTAAGTAAACTTTCAACTCTTCTTTTACTGTAGCAATTTCAACCAATCCAACAGTTTATAGAATATCCCCAGCATTTACAGTTTTGGCTCATAAGAGGTCATAAGCTACATCCAGTCAAATTCCGATACAAGTATGGCCCATCCCAGATAAAGGACCCCTCCTGGGCAACTGACAAAGTCCTGTCAGGAAGGGAGGCTTTTTCACATCATCCTCCTTCCCACCTGGGGTGTCCTTTTCTACCAGGCAGTTCTCCTTTCCCTTAGATCCCTCATACTGAGAAATCATATGTAAATCCCCTCTTCCCCCTGACAGAGGTTGTAGCAGCCAGTCCTCTCAGGATTTTCCTATTCAGCTCTGGGACTTCCTCTCAGTTCTATGGGTCAAAGCAGTGGTTGGACAACCAAAGACCCCTACCAGTAATCACCATCCCTTTTATTGTTTTTTTGCACTGCTTTTGGAGTCTGAGCTCCGTCCATCTCCACCCATTAGGCCAGTTTTACCAGCCCCCAATACCACAGTGACCCCCAGGAGATCCTCCCATCTCTGGCTTGGCCACAAAGGCATTCTCCTGGGGAGTCACTCACAGTTATAGAATAGGGTTACTTGAGTGCATAAACTAATTGGTTCAATTGGCACTTGATTGGCTATAAATATCAGTAATTGGCCTTAACAACTGGTAATTGGCCCTAATTAGGAGTTATGCCCATAACTGATCTACACTTCTATTCTATAAGTAGTGTCTAATTTCTACTGTGCGTATATTCTAAAGGGGCATGGCCATGAGCGGGGGATGGGCAGGTTTAGGTGTGGTTTAAAAGAATACTTTTAAATTTTAGGCACAAGTTGCTACTGACATTTAGGCAAATAAATGCAATACTTGCATTTATTTGCCTAAATGTCAGTAGCAACTTGTGCCTAAAATTAGGTGCGAGAATGCAGACTTAAGCCATTAACAAATTCAGAATTAGTGCCCTATCTTTTGGCGCTATTGACTGAATCTACACCAAAGGGGGTAATTCTCAATAGATCACTTAAAGTTAAGAACCGGGATGATACTCACTAAGTGGAAATTCTACAACGGCAGCTGCGTGCTCAACTGTCATTACAGAATAATAGCATAAGTACACATTTATGTACCTAATTTTAGGCATGAGCACTTATGCTAACCAAATGGTGGCTGTAAATACTCATGCCTAACTGTAGACTCTGTGGCACGTATATCCTAGTATTTTAAACCTGTGTATTTATCTGACACCCCTCCCCCCCCCCAATCTGCCCATGCCCCTCATTGGAGTTGTGTGTTCTGAAATTTGAGCATACGACTTATAGAATATGGACTAAGGGCAATTATGCACACAACTGCTAATTAACACCAATTATAGCCAATAACTTTTATTTATTTATTTATTTGTTATATTTGTACCCCACATTTTCCCACCTATGTGCAGGCAAGATGTGGCTTACACAGTACCATAAAGGCATACACCAAGTCTGGTTGAGAACAAATACAAGGTTATGTTGTAGTCGAATAAGATAGGTGCATTTCAGGCACCATGAAGGTTGAAGGGAGGGAAGATTGTAAATTGTCCAGTACAGTCATTGGTTGTGTTGTGTTGCCAGGTGTGGGGATTTTTACGTTGGATTGGTAGGGTAAGTCTTTTTGAAGAGGTTGGTTTTTAATGATTTCCTGAAGTTTATGTGGTCATGGATTGTTTTCACAGCTTTTTGGAAGTGCGTTCCATAGTTGTGCACTTAGGTATGATGAGAAGCTAGAAACATGGGTTGTTTTATAACTAGTTGTTAAGGTCAATTAGCATCTATTTAATCATTTAAGTTCTGTATGCAACTGACCTTATTTTATAAGTTGTGCGCACTAGTTGGAAATTTGGACACACAACTTTCTATAATTAAGATATAAAGGGCAATTCTGCAACAGGACACCAGAGTTATGTACCACTTTAGTGCATAACTGAAGTGCATAAGTGAACAGGATATTGTCACTTTCATGGATAAATGAACACTTATGTGCGTGACAGCAAAACACCAAAGACCTATTGTGTAAAGGCATCTGAAAATGACAGAGAGCCAGATTCAGTAAATGCTCAAAAATCAATACTGAAAAAAAATGGTGCTAAGTGCTATTCTATAAAGGGCACTTCTGGCTAAGTGTCCTTTATAGAATAGTATGTAGCTCCAATTCTCACCCATAAATTTGATTGCTAGCTTTTGGGCACATAAAAATGGCGCTATTCTATAACACTGTGCTCAAATTTTCAGAATGCTCCTTTCCTATCCATCCTTCTCCCATGGCCATGCCCTTTTGGGTTGCATGCCATAGGATTTAGGTACCCAGTGTTATAGAATAGTGCACAAATCCAAATTAGTGCCAATTAATGTCAATAATTGATTGCTAGTCAGGCTGCATCTTGATTAAACATTTTAATCACAATTCATCATACAATCAAAGATATATTATTTATTTACTACTGCATCTCCTTATGACTCTGGGCAAGTCACTTAACCCTCTATTGCACCAGGTACAAAATAAGAACCTGTACATAATATGTAAACCACTATGATTGTAAGCTCAGAAAAGCAGTATATCAAATCCCACCACCCTTTCACGTCACCCCAGGTCCATTATCTCTCTTTCTTTATTTCTTTGTTTCCTGAGGACTATAATCTCTCTCTCTCTCTCTCTCTCTCTTTCTCTCTCTCTCCTCTCTCCTCTCTCTCTCCTCTCTCTCCCATTGTCCAGCATCTCTCTCTCCCTCCCCTTCCCTTCATAAGCAGTTTATATTTATGTTTATTACATTCATTTGATATACCACTTTTCTTAATTATGTCTAAGCAATTACAAAGATTTAAAATGTTAATTTACAATTAACAAAAAGGGAATGCCATAAAGTAATAGGATAGAGTCCAGATGCATAAAAGTAATCTAACAATCTACACCTGGACTGTTTCATTCCTCTGCTAAACTGTCACCACTTGTATCAGACCAAACACACTTCATGCCATAAGCCAATGTAAAAAAAAGTAGGAACTAATTTGTTTTTTGAAGTTTAGAAATGCCAACTCGAGGGCTAGCTAGGCCCCAACTGGCAGCAGGACTGAAGATAGGGCAAGGCTGGATAGAAGATAGAGCTGAAGCTTGTAGAAAGGGCTAGAGCTTGTAGACAGGGTTGGAGTTGGAAGACAGGACTGGAACAAAGCAGGAAGTAGGGCAGAAAAAATGCCAGAATACAGTGCAGGGCAAGAACAAGACACAGACTGGAACCGGAGACAAACTGGAACAAGGCTGCAATACATAGACAACTCTAGGAGAACTGTTATAAAGGCACTGGCTGGGAGACAGGAACTTCCTTAAATACTACCAAACAGGAAATGATGACATAGCCAGTATCCTCTTGCAGAGCTATAAATTAAGTGTTGAGTTTCTAGGATATAAACAGATCCTTCTTGGCATGAAATGCTGCTGAAGACCACAAATAGGTGAGGGGTGTGACACAAAGTTTTGGGATTAATAAAAAAGTCAAAGAATGAGACGATTCATAATAGGTCTTTTTAGCACCAAGGAGCATCAATCAATCAATGTGCATCTACCGATCTAAGACGTTAATTAGAAGTGTATGGAATGGTCAAGAATTCTAAATATGAGGGAGGTCCTAGAAGTTAGGCTTTAAACTTCAAACAGAGTGGAGGAGTGGCCTAGTGGTTAGGGTGGTGGACTTTGGTCCTGGAGAACTGAGGAACTGAGTTTGACTCTCACTTCAGGCACAGGCAGCTCCTTGTGACTCTGGGCAAGTCACTTAACCTCCATTGCCCCAGGTACAAATAAGTACATGTATACAATATTTAAGCCGCGTTGAGCCTGCCATGAGTGGGAAAGCGCGGGGTACAAATGTAACAAAAAAAACATATAATCTTGAATTGCATCCAATATAAAATGGGCAACCAATAAAGTCTACAAATAATGTACAGTCAGATTTATGGGCCTTAGAAAGAAAACACTCTGTTGTATTCTGCAAAGTTTGCAGACAGCGTAGCTGGGAATTAATGATACCTGCATAAACAGTTTGCAACAGTCAAGTCTAGACACAATAAATGCTTGTATGAGCATATATAAGCTAGATGCATCCAAAAAAATCATGATGTGATCAGATTCAGTACCAGGAGCCTTCAAAATAGGGACATAAATCCTTTAATCATACGTGTTGGTAAAACAATCCTCGGATACACCCGATACGGGCCGAGTTTCGGCGTTTAGCGCCTGCGTCAGGGGTCACAAAGAGTAGCAGGAAGTGTGCGGCAATGTTGTTTAACTCAACAAGATTGTTGGAAGCAATATGCTGCAACGGTGTGTTGTCCCTCTTCGCCAACAATCAAGTAGAAAGATGCTCTAGTAAAAAGTCGCTCTCCTTCTCTCTGCTGTATTGGTGATCAGATTCAGCACAGGGACCATTTCTCTTGTCTTCTCAATCTTACCTTTGCCCTTCTTCCTTTATCTTATGTACTGAAAAGTTTAGTCACTTTGCTTGGTCTTTAGCTATCTCATTTTCCATGCCTTTGCCTTTCTAACTACTTTACCCACTCCTTATTGGTCCTTTCTTCACCATGTCACTTGCCTCCAAACCCCCAATCCCCCCCACCCCGCCAGTATACTTTAAAGGTGGTCTTCTGTTGATCCCTGGCAGCAGCAGCATTGCATATATGCTGCTTTCTCCCTGCTCTGAAGCTTTCCCTCTGACCCATCCCATCCAAGGAGAAACAGGAAATGATGTCAGAGGAGGCAGGACAGCTAGAGGGAAAGCTTAAGAGAAGGGTGGAGGCTGCCTGTGTGCAATGTTGCCACTGCCAGGGCCCAATAGAAGACTACTTTTAAGGTAGAGCAGCGTGCAGGGGGAGGATTGAGAAAGTGGATGATGTTGAAATGAGGATAGGGGGGAAGACACCAGATTACACTGAGGATAGGGGTTTGGGTATGGAAGAGAGCAGACAAGATGTTTGGAGGAAACATAAGATGCTGCAATTTTATTAACCAAGATTAATTAAAAAAAATTGTGATTAATAAATAATGCATTAATCGCAGTGTTAACTATGATTAATGTGCAGACCTAATTGTTAGCATCCAATTATTGACTGTAATTGATTCGTTAACTAATTAAGTTGTGTGTGCATCTCAGGATCATGCCACATGTGGGCGCCCATTGTTGGGTGACCTTTATTGAATCTGGGGGATAGTGCATAAATACAAAGGGGCTTACATATGGACAGTGCATAGGAAGGGCATGGGTGGGGCTGGAACTTACACATACAACTTACAGAATACAGTAAATTACACGTACCCTTGCTGCATTTGCACACCCACAGTTACACTAGGTCTGTGCCTGATATAACTGTGTGTACCTAAATGTAAGGCGTACTGATATCAGTTTTCACTAGTATTTTAAAATTCAATCTGGTCACACTGTTGAAGTTATAAATAAGCTCTCACTGTGATGCATCCTAAATGAACCTCTATTCACGTGTTTTGCTTATCGGCATTTCTCTTCACTGTCAGCCACAGTCAGGTTGAAAGAATATTTTGCATCATTGAAAGACCAAGTTACAGATTCCTTTTTTGTTTCTTCACCTTCTCTTTGGAACCTCCCAATTTGATTCTGCATGATCTCCAGTCCTTAGAATCAAAACAAAGACTTAAATATAAGCTACCTAAAGAACATCGCAATGCACTCAAGTAAATGGCACAACGTAATGATGTGATAATTAATAGAGCAGATAATGGAGGTGCTATTGTTTTACAGTCTCAAGTCTATTATCTAGAAGAAGCCATTCATCAATTGCTGGACAGTTCTACTTATAGGAAATTGGAAGTAGATCCTACTGCTACATTAATGATCTCTATCTTGGAAATGCTAGAGAATATGAAAGAAAAAGAAAGGAAATATTTACAAGAACTACATTCCCACCTACCACATATCTATTTTCTTCCAAAAATTCATAAGAACTTCCATTCTCCTCCAGGGTGTCTGAATAGTGAGTAGAAAACAGTCAGTATTGGAACCTTTGTCAAAATTTCTTGATTATTATTATTTTTTTAAACCAGAAGCCCAAAAAGTGAAATCATATTTGCAAGACACATTTTAAGGGTGATTCAGAATCTGTAAAATATTCTACTAGAACATTTAGATACGATGGATGTGGTATCACTATATACAAAAATTCCTCAAGAAGGAGCTCTGCAAGTTATAAAAGAAACTTTGGAAAAAAAGACAAGAACCAGAAAGAATCCCCACAGACTTTCTTATGCAATTGGCTGAATTGGTTCTCAAATGCAGTTAATTTAAATTTCAGGATAATATTTTTGAAGAAATCCATGGAATAGTGATGGGGGCCACTCTAACACCATCTGCCGCAACATTGTACGTATCAAGGTTTAAAGATATTTATGTATATAGATCACCACTTCCTCCTTTGAAGTCCACTCTATCCGCCTTTTCTCTCCTCTGCCTCTTCGAATAGCGGTCATTTATCGTCCCCCTGATAAGTCCCTTTCATCCTTTCTCAGTGACTTTGACGCCTGGCTTGCCTTCTTCCATGATCCTTCCTCCCCCTCTCTCATCCTTGGTGACTTTAATATTCCTGCTAATGATCCTTCCAACTCTTATATTTCCAAGTTACTCGCTTTAACGTCGTCCTTTAATCTCCAACTCTGCTCCACCTCCCCCACTCATCAAAATGGTCACTGTCTTGATCTCATCTTCTCCTCCAACTGTTCACCTTCTAGTTTCCTTGCCTCTGATCATCCCTCCTCTGATCACCATCTTATAACTTTCACACTTAAATCTCCTCCCTCCCAGTCCCATCCTATCCTATCTAATTTATCTAGGAATCTTCACGATATTGACCCTTCATCTCTATCCTCCCATGTTTCAAACCTCCTCTCTACTGTGGCACCATCCACGTCTGTCAACGAGGCTGTTTCTTCTTACAACAATACTCTATCCTCTGCCTTAGACACTCTTGCACCTTTGATGACCCGCCCTGTAAGGCATACAAAACCCCAACCTTGGCTGACTTCTAATATCCGCTACCTACGTTCCTGTACCCGCTCCGCCGAATGCCTCTGGCGGAAATCTTGGGCCCTTGCTGATTTCTTACACTTTAAGTTCATGCTGACCTCCTTCCAATCTGCTCTTTTACGTGCCAAACAGAATTATTATATCCAACTGACCAACTCTCTTGGCTCTAATCCTCGACTTCTCTTCACCACATTGAGCTCTCTCCTCAAGGTGCCCCCTCCCCCAACTCCCCCTTCATTATCCCCTCAGACCCTTGCTGAATTCTTTCACAACAAGGTTCAAAAGATAAACCTTGCTTTCTCTACCTCACCACCTCTCCCTCCACTAGTCCGTTCCCCTCTCTCTCCTTCTCCTCATTCCCTTTCCTCCTTTCCTGAAGTTACTGAGGAAACTACACTTCTCCTTTCTTCCTCAAAATGTACCACCTGTTCATCTGATCCCATTCCCACCCACCTTCTTAATGCCATCTCTCCTGCTCTTATTCCTTTTATCTGTCACATTCTCAACCTCTCACTTTCCACTGCTGCCTTTAAACATGCTGTGGTCACACCTCTCCTTAAGAAGCCTTCACTTGACCCTATTTGTCCCTCTAATTACCGACCCATCTCCCTCCTTCCTTTTCTCTCCAAATTACTTGAGCGTGCTGTTCACCGCCGCTGCCTTGATTTTCTCTCCTCACATGCTATTCTTGACCCATTACAAAATCTGGTTTTCGTCCTATCCACTCAACCGAAACTGCGCTTACTAAAGTCTCCAATGACCTATTACTGGCTAAATCCAGAGGTCAATATTCCATCCTCATTCTTCTTGATCTTTCCGCTGCTTTTGACACTGTCGATCACAGCATACTTCTCGATACCCTGTCCTCACTTGGATTCCAGGGCTCTGTCCTTTCCTGGTTCTCTTCCTACCTCTCCCTCCGCACCTTTAGTGTTCACTCTGGTGGATCCTCTTCTACTTCTATCCCTCTGCCTGTCGGCGTACCTCAGGGTTCTGTTCTTGGTCCCCTCCTCTTTTCTATCTACACTTCTTCCCTTGGTTCATTAATCTCATCCCATGGCTTTTCCTACCATCTCTATGCTGATGACTCCCAAATCTACCTTTCTACCCCTGATATCTCACCTTGCATCCAAACCAAAGTTTCAGCGTGCTTGTCTGACATTGCTGCCTGGATGTCTCAACACCACCTGAAATTAAATGTGACCAAAACCGAGCTTCTCATTTCCCCCCCCCAAACCCACCTCCCCGCTCCCCCCGTTTTCTATTTCTGTTGATGGCTCTCTCATTCTCCCTGTCTCCTCAGCTCGAAACCTTGGGGTCATCTTTGACTCTTCTCTCTCCTTCTCTGCTCATATCCAGCAGACCGCCAAGCCCTGTCATTTCTTTCTTTACAACATTCGTAAAATCCGACCCTTTCTTTCCGAGCACTCTACCAAAACCCTCATCCACACCCTTGTCACCTCTCGTTTAGACTACTGCAATCTGCTTCTTGCTGGCCTCCCACTTAGTCACCTCTCCCCTCTCCAGTCGGTTCAAAACTCTGCTGCCCGTCTCATCTTCCGCCAGGGTCGCTTTACTCATACTACCCCTCTCCTCAAGACCCTTCACTGGCTCCCTATCCGTTTTTGCATCCTGTTCAAACTTCTTCTACTAACCTATAAATGTATTCACTCTGCTGCTCCCCAGTATCTCTCCACACTCGTCCTTCCCTACACCCCTTCCCGTGCACTCCGCTCCATGGATAAATCCTTCTTATCTGTTCCCTTCTCCACTACTGCCAACTCCAGACTTCGCGCCTTCTGTCTCGCTGCACCCTACGCCTGGAATAAACTTCCTGAGCCCCTACGTCTTGCCCCATTCTTGGCCACCTTTAAATCTAGACTGAAAGCCCACCTCTTTAACATTGCTTTTGACTCGTAACCACTTGTAACCACTCGCCTCCACCTACCCTCCTCTCTTCCTTCCCATTCACATTAATTGATTTGATTTGCTTACTTTATTTATTTTTTGTCTATTAGATTGTAAGCTCTTTGAGCAGGGACTGTCTTTCTTCTATGTTTGTGCAGCGCTGCGTATGCCTTGTAGCGCTATAGAAATGCTAAATAGTAGTAGTAGTAGTAGTAGTAGTAGTAGTAGTAGTAACCAATATATTTTATGCTGGAAAAGATTTCCAGATGATGCATTTCTTGTATAGACTGGAACAGAAGTAGAACTAAATGAATTCATATATTGGTTAAATCATCAGAATACAAATTTGCAATTTACTGTTTCTTTTTATCAACAGACTAAACATTTTTTGGATGTTTGTATCATTAAGACACCTCAGGGGATAGTTACCATGTTATATCGGGAAAGCACAGATCACAATAATTTATTACAATATGACAGCTTTCATCCAAGGAAATTGAGAAATAGTTTGACAATTAGTCAATTTTTGCAACTTTGATGAGTATGTTCACCCCTACAAGATTTTAAATATCAAGAACAACAGTTAAAACATCACTTAGTAACCAGGGATTTTCCTGCTAATGTTATTAAGAAGGCATATAAACGGGCAAGATATGCGCAGAGAGAATTGTTACTAACATATAAAAAACAAGATATATAGCAAAGGATGACGTGTGTATCACCATATTCGAATTTGTCTTCAGAAATTGCAGGATGTATTTATAAAATGGGTATATTATTGATTCTGTATTAACATCTGCAGAACCCCCAGTTATGGCTTCTAAAAGAAGTAAATCAATAGGACAAATACTTAAAGGGCATAAGTCTCAACAACAGGGATCAGCCTGCAGATCACATCAATGGCGTGCATTTACTATAGAAGAACAAAAATGGTTCCCACCAGGTTCACAGAGAATTAAGCTCAAGCTAATGGTACTTATAACTCTAACAATGTGGTGTATGCCTTACAATGTCCTTGTGCAAAATTGTATATAGGGAGAACTAGTAGGAAGATGAAGACTCACCTCAATGAGCATAAATCCAGAATTAATACACAACAGTTATCAGCTCCCATAGTGGGACATTGGGTTCAGATGAAACATACTTTTGAAAATCTGAAATCATGACTGATGATGGGAAGTTGGGAAGCAATTTGGAAAGAATCTTAAATATTAAAGAACAGCGATGGATTTATGAGTTAAAATCAGTAAGTTTGGGAGGTTTGAATGAAGAACTTGATTGGTTCTTCTGGTATGATCTGATTATTTAGTTCTGGTGGTGGTGGTGGTGGTGGTGGGGGGAATATTTAAATTTTCCCTATGAACACCATTGCCATATTGACAATGGTGGCTGACAGTGAAGAGATGTGCTGATAAGCAGTAAAAAGTGAGTGCAAGACCATAGGCTGTTTTGATTTAATAAAAAGGCTGTTTGTTTGATTGGTTTGACATACTCTATACTTTCACACAGAATTTGAAGAATCCCTGACGCACCAGCATGGATGGTGATACGTAGTGCTATGTCAGAATAATGTCTGTGTGAGGGAGCAGCTACTGTATTCATGAATAGAAACTGAGATTAAAGTTGAACTTAGATTGGAAGTTTGAAGTGTGAATAAATCTGAAGATAATTGTTTTGAACTATGGATTGGATAATATTTAAGCTACAAATAAGAAGGAGATCAAGTCAGATTGTAATATTTTATATATACATTCAGAAACAAAATTGAAACAAAATTGAAAATTAGACTGATGAGGAAAAGCAGTGAGGCAACCTATGTATGATTTGAATACATATACGTGGATGGACTTTTGCCTTTGGTGCTGGCTATGGGTGTTCCTAAATTTCTGCATGTAATTACAGAATATGGGTCACTGCGTTTAATTCTACACACAGGGATTTACACCAGATTTTTATTGGTGTAAATGGATGTGCATAGATTTAGACACTACAGTATTTATTTTATTTATTTATTTATTACATTTGTAACCCGCATTTTCCCGCTCATCGCAGGCTCAATGCGGCTTACATAGTAACAAGAGAAAACAATCTGTAGTATCAGAATCAACAAAGGAGGCATGTGATAGGACAAATGAACAAGGAGTAAATGGGATAGTAGAGGTGTGAGAGAAAGGATAGGGATAGGTAAGGAGGTGGGGCGATAAAGGAGAAGTTGGGACAAGCATGGAGGGTATCGACTAAACGTATTTTATACACCACGCCTAAATCTTATAGAATATGCTTAGTTCCATGTGGATTTTTTAGGCGCCAGCATCTGGCTCTAAGTGGCTAACAAAAAAGAACATACACAATAATAATCACAAACATACAAGTAACAAATGTGATGTTATAACTCCAACAAGCCTCTCAAAAACAATTGTTGCTACTACCTGCCATCATCTAAGGGCAAAAAAGGCTTAAACAAAAAAGTGAGTTTTTAATATCTTCCTAAATTGTTCCACATGAAACATAAAGGTGCAAATGACCAGGTAGAACATACCACATTACTGAATCTGCAATTGAGAATGCTGCAGCCTTCATCAGAGTATAAAGTGTGGTCGCTAACAAATCAGTTGCTAACTTCTTCACAGAATCAGATCTCAAACCCCTAGCAGATACAAATGATGTAACCGTAGAATGCAAATAACATGGAGCCCTCCCATAAATAGAGTGATACAGAAGAAGCAAAACATTAAACTGGATTCTAAATCTCACAAGCAACCAATGGGATGCCTCTGAGGAACATATATATATATATATATAAGTAGGCACCTCCTTTCTTTTGTAGAATACTAGCATAACCAGGTATATATGTGCAGATGTGCATAGGTGCTAACACTTTTGTCAGCCACAAAGCAGGTGCACTCACTCACACCTAGATTCAGGAGGTACACACAAAACTTATAGCATTCTGTAAGTTATGCCCATGTGAGTCCTGCCAAGGATGCTCCCAGATTCTACCCATGTGAATGCCCACCTGTAAACTATAGGCTGTTTAATATGTTTATGTATTTAAAGAACACCACATAGCTGGATTTTGGGCATTTATACACATATATGTGCAATGTGCCCACATTGTAGGCAGTACTAGGGACAGGTAATCAGATAGCAACTACTGTGGACATGTTATCTAGGGATATGAAAGTACCTATATGTTGGCCCTTGGGTCCTAAGTAAGTAGGCTGTCCACAATGAAAGACTAATACCAAGCGCATACTGTATATATGTGCTATATAGAAGCATCCAGTTATAGAATCACCCTTATATATTTGTCATGTAAATTATAGTGCCTTCTTTACAGAATTGTCCCTTAAAGTGAAAACAAAGCTATGACTCTTAAACAAAATGTCTGCACTGAAGGAGAATAAATTTGCTCCTATATGTTTTCTAATTTGAAGAAGTATGCATTCTCAACAAGTTGCTTTGGATGCAAATAATTACCTCATTAATCTTGGAAATATCAACATGATAATACTGTAAAAGTAGGACAGAATGATGAACAACATATTAAAGCACATATAATAACCTGCAGGGACTACATACATTCATTACTTGTTTTGCATAAATATAATAAGTGCTTTTTTTCCCCCATAGCTACTAAAAGTTTCAAAAGTTAAGCCCCAGCAGTATTTTCTATTTCCATCTTTTCTTTTTAATGACTAGCATCCTCATGATCATACAAACATTACTGGCTTAGAATAATGAAAGGCTTTATATCAGTCTAGTGTTTCATCTTTTCAGCTTAAACTCATCAAGAAGTAGATATTTGCAATCAAAATCATAAAGAACATAGGGCCCCTTTTACAAAGCGGTGGTAAGGCCAATGCGGGCTTACTGCTCGCTATAAAGGAACTACTTTCCGGCTACCGCAGCAGCATGGCAATAGTTCCCAACCCCAGAGTGCCATCATATCCGGTGCTACAAAAATGTATTTATTTCTGTAGTGCCGGTGTGTACCCAGTGGTAATCTGGCAGTGGCGTTAAGGGCTCCTCCCCACAATGGCTGCACGGCAAGTGCTGTACTTGCCACACAGCCATTACCTGCAGAAAAGAAAGATCTACCTTTTACCTGACTGTGGTAAAAGGGGGCCTCAGTGCGCATAAAAACATGCGCTGACACCAGTGAATGCCCCCTTTTGCTGCAGCTTGGTAAAAGGGGGTCATTATTATCTATCTCGCTCTTTTCCTGTATTTAGGTTTAGAATAAATGCAAAGAGCAGGGGGTAGACCAAAAGGCATATTTTCAAAGCACTTTGGGAGGCTAAGTTCCATAGGTTTCTATGGAACTTTGGGAGGCTAAGTGCTTTGAAAATGAGCCTGTCTATCTGTCAAATTGGGCATTCGGCACACATTCAGCTCAAGACTTCTACTTCTACGAAGATACTGGATGCAGTTTCGATAGATGCAGCCAGGAACATAAACACCATAGCTTATTTAAACAATATAACCTTACAACATTTCTGCTATCAAAATTCCATCTTAGGGTACACAGCCTATTATATCACAGGTGCTGCCGTCTAAGCACCCCATCTCTGTTTTGTTCTGTCACTCTGAGGACACGTAGTGCTCTTGGCATATCCCATTTAATGATGTGCCTACACCGTTTCTTACAGCATCCGATGTCACAAGTCCTCCCCATTGTCAAAGTCAGGAGACACAACCGTCCTAATACTCCTTTCTCTCAGGTATCCGCTAACATGCGGCCATACCTGATCCTTCATGAATTTTCCTTAACCAGCATAGTTTGACACTTCTCTTTCATCTATTTACTGATATCACATACTGCCCCTCGCTGAGACTAAAGTTGACAGGGTGGGTGGGGAGGGAAACGCTGCGCTGCCCTGCCTGTGAATTGCAATGTCCCTACTTCCTCTATTACTTAATCTTTTTCTCCCTTTGCTCCTCCTTACCTTCCCTTTTTAACCCTTTACTCTCCTTCTCTCTGCCTTCCCTATCTTTCAACATAAGTTGTGCGCGTATTTGTATGATGCTGCTTTTATGATATGCTTTAGTATATATAGGTTTCCATATAATGCCTCATGGATATTTTATCTATTGTCCTTCATATATGCATGTATTTTAAGATAGTATGATCTATTTTTACATGTTTTGAATGTTTAGTCCTTCCTATAATTAGTCCCTCTTACAATTATTTATTCATTTACACAACCATTTTGTGTAATTTTTTGGTAATTTTTTGGTGATATTATAACATCCTACGTGGGCAGACTAGATGGACTGTGCAGGTCTTTTTCTGCCATCATCTACTATGTTACTATGTTACTATATGCATAATCTGTGTATATGTCACTTAGAGACTTTACGTTCATCATTATTTATTATCATTATTTTTATTGTTGTATTTTATTATATGTTGACCTCATTGTATATTTATTACTTATTTGAATGTTTTATTTGATATTTGATTCTGTATATGTATTTGTTTGAAAGATTTATTTGATTTATGTTTTTATAGACTCCGGATGCAGGCCTGTAGGCTGAAACACAACAGTTGTGTCGAGTCTTTTCTTCAATAAAGAAGTTTTTATGATATTGTCTCCAGGATTTGTATTTCCGTGGTCAAACATCCCACTTTTACCCATATCTTTCCCTATCTTTTAACCATTCCTTGGCCTTCAGCCCGTTTGTGGCCAGCTCCCACCTATAGAGGTTGCCTTGTTCTTTCTAAACAGTGAGTTTATAAAAAAAAAGGTTCTCGATGCAGTCCTGCATTTTGGCACCAACAGTACCAGCCTCAAAAGTCAACAAATTGTTTCAACCACTGATGACAATAGTAAACAAATAGGCTAAAAAATCCCAAAGTACAGCATTAACCTATGGTTGTCCTTAGCGGCACACTTTTACATTTGGCACTTTTCGCTTGGCGATACTTTGTTTCTCAGTGTGGGATTTTTTTTAGGATATTTGTTTACTGTTATCATCAGTGGCTGAGACAATTTGTTTGACTCCTGAGGCAGGTGCTGTTGGCACCAAAACGCAGGACTTCATCAAATCGTTTTTTTAATAAACCCACTGCTTGGTCTATGCCTGCTCTTTGCTTTTGTTTCACATTTTTTGTGGTTTGTTGTTAGGAGAATTCTTCTGCTTGTTTTGTGTGGCTTAAGTTTAGGACATCTTTTAGAACTCTCTCACATAACTTTAACACAGGCGTACTGAAACCTTCCTCCTAATTCAAACCCTGACAATGCCAACTATCATAATAAATAGCACACCTAGTCAATGAAGACATCCACAATAAATATGCATCAGATAAATGTTCATGCACTACCTCCATTCTCTGTTTATCTTTCTCCTGCATATTCATTGTGGGTATCCTGAAAACATGACTGGATAGGTGTGCCATGAGGTGGGTCACCAAGAATTTCCTGGGCCCAGCCTCCAAGGGGGACCTGACACCAGCAACCCAAATGAAAAACAATGTCTTTCCCTCCATTTCAACAGTCCCCTGTCCTCCACTTGCCTTGTTGTCATTGGCTGACGGGCAACATGATCAAGAGAGATTATATGACTGCCACATACTACCTATGCAGAAACAGAAAGTTACTTCATAAGAGGTGGGACGTGGCAGAAAGAAGGACCCATGTCTGGCAGAGCAGTCTCTCTTGATCACTACTGCCTGTCAGCCAATGACTCCAAAGTGAGTAGAAGACTGGGGGGAGGGGGGCAGCGATTGTGGCAGTGGCAGCAGGAGGCAGCAGGCCACTTAACATTGTTTGCCCCGGGCCCAGCTTTGCATTTTGGCATCCCTGATCCCGAGGACTGAGTTGAGAACCCCTGCATTAGACAATTTATTTGAAAGATTACTTTTATTATTATCAAGTTTCCAAAATTTTCAAGTTTTATTTATATTTTATTTGTCACACTTATATCCCACACTTTCCCACTTATTAGCAGATTCAATGTGGCTTACATAGAGGGGCATAATCAAATGCGAACACCCATCACCATGGGTGTCCAGCCAGCTTATAATTGAAAAAGAAAAACGCCTATATTGCGACCCAAATCGGGAGATAGACGTTTATCTCACAAAAACGAATAAAGCGGTATAATCGAAAGCCGAATTTGGACGTTTTCAACTGCACTCCGTCGCGGATGCGGACAAATTTGATGGGGGCGTGTCAAAGGCGTGGTGAAGGCGGAACTGGGGCGTGGTTATCGGCCGATCAGAGATAGGTGCCTTTCGCCGATAATGGAAAAAAAAAACATGCGTTTTTAGCAAGAATTTAGGGCACTTTTCCTGGACCCTGTTTTTCCACGAATAGGGCCCCAAAAACTGCCCTAAATGACCAGATGACCACTGGAGGGAGTCGGGGATGACCTCCCCTGATTCCCCCAGTGGTCACAAACCCCTTCCCACCACAAAAATATGCCGTTTCACAACTTTTTACATTCACCCTCAAATGTCATACCCACCTCCCTGGCAGCAGTATGCAGGTCACTGGAGCAGTTATTAGGGGGTGCAGTGGATGTCAGGCAGGTAGACCCAGGCCCATCCCCCCCCCACCTGTTACACTTGTGCTGGTAAATGGGAGCCCTCCACACCGCCCCCCAAACCCACTGTACCCACATGTAGGTGCCCCCTTCACCACTTAGGGCTATAGTAATGGTGTAGACTTGTGGGTGGTGGGTTTTGAGGGGGATTTGGGGGGCTCAACACACAAGGGAAGGGTGCTATGCACCTGGGAGCTCTTTTACCTTTTTTTTTTTTTGTAAAAGTGCCCCCTAGGGTGCCCGGTTGGTGTCCTGGCATGTGAGGGGGACCAGTGCACTACGACTCCTGGCCCCACCCACGAACAAATGCCTTGGATTTATTCGTTTTTGAGCTGGGCGCTTTCATTTTCCATTATCGCTGAAAAACAAAAACGTCCAGCTCACAAATTGTCGAATAAAACATGGACGTCTATTTTTTCCCAAAATACGGTTCGGTCCGCCCCTTCACGGACCCGTTCTTGGAGATAAACACCCATGGAGATAGACGTTTTCGTTCGATTATGCCCCTCCATGTCTGAGAACGGGTACGTGAAGGGGTGGGACAGACCGTATTTTCGAAAAAAATGGGAGTCCATCTTTTGTTTCAAAAATACGGTTTGTATGGACCAAAATGCCATAGATTTAGTCGTTTGTGAGCTGGGCGTTTGTTTTTTTTAGCGATAATGGAAAATAAAAACGCCCAGCTCAAAAACGTCCTAATCTAAGCCATTTGGTTGTGGGAGGGGCCAGGATTCATAGTACACTCGCCCCCCTGACATGCCAGGACACCAACTGGATACCCTAGAGGTCAGTGCAGTGGACTTCAGAAAATGCTCCCACATGCATATCTCCCTTATCACGGGTGCTGAGCCCCCAATCCCCCTCCCCCAAAACCCACTACCCACAAATGTGCAACACTACCATAGCTCTTAGGGGTGAATGGGGCACCTACATGTGGGTACAGTGGGTTTTGGAGGCCTCCCATTTACCAGCACAAGTGTTACAGGTAGGGGAGGTTGGGCCTGGGTCCCGCCTGCCTTACGTGCACTGCGGTACCCGCTAAAAGTGCTCCAGGGACCTGCATACACGCAGGCCTCTAGAACTTGTTGCTGCTGTATAACCTTGGCACACCAGTTGACACCTGAAGACTAATCTCTTTGAAAAAGTCCTTTATTTGAATAAGCACGTTTACTCACAGACTGGCAAAGAGTCTTCCTGGTACTGAGATTAGCAGTAGGTCAGAGCTGGCAGAATGCTGTACATTGCCCTCTTTCAGCAACATTCAAGGGGTTCTGTAACGTGGCTAATACATGAAAGGGATCTAAAACTGTATTACAAAAATGGCCACTACCTCATGGACTACCGGAAACAAAACAGGGCACACTCTGACCCAGTAAGCAGGGGGAAAAGCACCATGGGAGTAGAGCCTACCAACTACCAACATCGTGAGCATTTAGCACAAGCTACTGGAATCACGGAGCCCAATACCCTACACCCTACACCCACCACAATGTATTTCTGATGTGACTCTGCAGTGCGCATAACAGAAAAGGTGTCACACTCACCCAAGACCCACATCAGAACCAGGGAAAGGCTGTCATAGGATAGAACACATTCTCCTGTCATGGAGGTGGGTACGGCATTTGAGGCTGGTATAGAGGCTGGAAAAAAAAGTTTTTAAAGTGTTTTTTTTTTGGTGGGAGGGGGTTAATGACCACTGGGGGAGTCAGGGGAGGTGATCCCCGATTCCCTCCTGTGGTCATCTGGTCAGTTGGGGCACTTTTTGGGACTTGGACCTGAAAAAAGGGTCCAAATAAAGCTGACCAAATTCTTGTCAAAAATGCCCTTCTTGTTTCGATTATCAGCTAAAGACGCCCATTTCTCCTCAGCCGATAACCACGCCCCAGTCCCGCCTTCACTACGCCTCCGACACGCCCCCATCAACTTTGTTCGTTCCTGCGACGGAGTGCAGTTGAAGACGACCAAAATCGGCTTTCGATTATACCGATTTGGTCGCACAAGGGAGAAAGACGCCCATCTCCCGATTTGGGTCGAAATATGGGCGTTTTTCTCTTTCAAAAATAAGCTGGATAGTATAACAAGTTTATAAAGTAAGACAAAATGGATAACAATTGTAATATTGTGTATAAAGAGGTGGTCAATTAGATGTGGATAAATAAGATGGGTAAGGGTGGAGGGTGGTAAAGGTAGGGAAGTGGGAGGAGGGTTTGTATTAAGGTTAAGTGTGCTGTTAATTATGGAATAATAAATAGTGAGGGGTTGGAAGAGGGATGAATTTGGAAAGGATTAAGTAGGGGAGCATATTCCAGGTTCTGTCTTTATAGTCTGATCCGGGTAGCGCAGATGCCTGAATTCCCACCTGGAGTGCCCTCTAAAAGATATTAGAGTTACCCTTTGTTTTTCCTTTTTACCCACCTCACTCGAAGCCATCTAGGTGGTTTGCAATCTAAAAAATAATAAGTGTTCAAATAACAGACAACAAAACAAGGTAGTTTGTGAGGGAAGGGGAAAGAATTCCATTAAGAATAAAAAGATAGTTAAAAGGGAAAAACATAGGGTAACTCTAATATCTTTTAGAGGGCACTCCAGGTGAGAATTCAGGCATCTTAGCTGAAAAGTTACCTAAAGTTATCCAAAGGCATCATTGAATAGGAAAGTTTTAAGATCTGTTTTATATTGGGCCAGATAGGACTGTAGACAGAAATGGATTAGTAATGAATTCCATAAGTGGAGACCTTGGACTGTGAAGATGGTGGCCCTAGTGTGTTCATGAATCACTTATTTATAGGTAAGTACAATGAGCCTATTTTGATCAAGGGGTCGCAGGAACAGGAAGGTGAGTAGTGAATTAAATATTTAGAGAGATGGGGGGTTCACCTGAGGATAGAGATTTGAATATCGGAAGTAGTACCTTATAAGTAATTCTATGGAAAATAGGGAGCCTGTGGGCAGTTTTAAGTAAAGATGTAATATGGTAATATTTATTAGCCTTATGGATGAAACAAATTGCAGTATTTTGAACAATTTGGAGTTGCCGATGAACTTTAAGTCGAATACCCTTGTATAGTGAGTTATAGTAGTCTATTTGACTCATCACCAATGAGTGTATGAGGATGTTTAAAGCAGACAGTTGTAAGAGACAGTGAATGGAATGAATAAGATGGAGCCTATAAAAATACTGACATACCACCTGCCCTATTTGTGGTAAAAATGTGAGACTCGAGTTGAGAATAACACCAAGAATTCAAGTCCAAGTCGAGAATAGCACCAAGAATACAAGTCATTGAAATTTGTGGGTCTGGAATGTCACATAGACTAATGAATGAACTAGGATTGGTATTTGGCTGACTAGTGAAGAACAAGGCTTTTGATTTTCTCAGGTTAAGGACAAGGCTACTGTTGCAAAACCAGTCAGTTGCTTGAACTTGTCATTGACAATGGAAATATCTTTGGAATCTAGTTTGCTAAGTGGGTAAAGAATTTGAATGTCGTCAGCATAAATGAACATGGTAAAGCGAAGGGATTGTATGAGAGTATGTAACAGCACTAGTAACATTGAAAAGCAGAGGGGATAGAATGGAGCATTGGGGGACTCCTGAATCCAGGTATAAGGGGCAGAGACAATATTAGTGGACAGTGTAGTGTCTGGCTTTGAGACATGAGTGAAACAGAAAAGGGCTGTATCTGAGATTCCAATGCCATATAAGCATTGCAGTAAGAAAGTATGATCAATAAGGTCAAAAGCCATGAAAATCTTCCAGTAAGAGCAAGAGTAGTTTTCAAAATTTGTTGTTTATGGCACAGCTCCAAAATACATGATGTCACTGGTAGAGCTTGAGGAAAGGGGGGGTAGGAGAAGTAGGCTCTTCAACAACACCAGTAGGCGACGTGGGTGAGGAACAATCTCTTTATTAAAATATACACTCGACTCGACACAGCCGTGTTTCGGCGCAAAAAGCGTCTTCTTCAGGAGTCTTGTGATATATAGATATACCAATATTAAGCACAAAAAGAATGAAAACAAGGCATCTGCTACAATGGTAATCCACTGCCAATGTAGGGAAAACAGCTCAGCGTATTCAAAAACACTTCCATGAGTTGTTTTGGCTAAACTAGAATTTAGGCTGGAAATGTTTTGATAGAAGTGATCAGCTATAGTCTGAGCAAAGAGAAGTGGCTCAGTAGCAATTGATGGTGAGAGAAAGTGTCCAAAGGGTCTTGTAAAAAAACTGCTGTGTTACGGCCATGGTAATCTTCTTTGAGTAATAGGCCTTTTTTGCCTGTAAAATATCATTTTTATAGCAGTGAACAGCATGTTTGTAGTTATTAAGGGAAACAGAGGAAGGATACTGATGACAGCATCGCTCAGCATGGTGACATTGTCTTTTGAATATGTGTAAGTCCTGAATATACCAAGGTTCAGAATGAGAGTGAGAAGAAGTAATCCAAAGATTAAGGGAAGCAAGAGAGTCATAAGCAGATTTTAAGGATGTGTTCCATCGGTTGAGCTGGTTGTCCAATGGAAGGGACAAGAAGGAGTCAACATTTAGAGTAGAATGGTGAATAAGAGCTGTGACAGTAATCTGACTTAATTCACGGGAGTATAGAGCCTTTATTGGCAATTTTGTCAAAAGTCCCTGAAGCTAACAGTGGAAGAGGATTAAAGAATGATCCTTAAACAGCAGAGTATGGAGAGCATTTATTTGAAATGTGTATGATTGAACTGGTATGAAGAGAATACACCATAAAACAGACAAAAAGACTACATTACAAAACAATAATAGGACCAAACTACAAAGACACACATAAACTCTTCAACCTCGTGAACAAACTGCTAGACACCACACCAGTTACAAACAATGGCAAAGATATACCAGACGTCGACAACCTTGCGAAATACTTCAAGGAGAAAATTATACTATTACGACACAAAATACCCGCTAGTCCTATAGAATACGCCACTCTTCTGGACTGTCTAGATCCAGAAGAAGGAACACACCCAGCAGACAGAACCTGGACCGAATTCGAACTACTATCAGAAGACCTCATCTCTAAAACTCTCAAATGATATGCCAAATCCAATTGCAAACTAGACACATGCCCAAATAGCCTCATGAAATCTTCTCCTCAACAATTCATAATAGACCTAACGAACCATGTAAATTTCATGCTACAAAACGGACTCTTCCCAAAAGAAGAAGGAAAAATCTTACTCACCCCAATTCCTAAAGATCCAAAGAAAAACACAAGCTAAATAACCAACTACAGACCAGTAGCATCCATACCACTAATAACCAAGATAACCGAAGGAATGGTAACTAAACAACTCACAAACTATCTAAACAAACACTCAATACTGCATGATGCCCAATCAGGATTCCGGTCGAACCATAGCACAGAAACAGTATTAGTCACCCTTATGACTAAATTTAAACAAATAATAGCAACTGGCAACAATATACTCCTCCTACAATTTGACATGTCAAGCGCCTTCGACATGGTTGACCACGGAATCCTACTACACATACTTGAATACTTTGGCATTGGAGGAAATGTCCTGAACTGGTTCAAGGGGTTCCTAACCCTGCGTTCGTATCAAGTCACATCAAATTCAACCACGTCCAAGGCATGGACACCTGAATGTGGAGTTCCACAAGGATCACCTCTCTCACCAACTATCTTCAACCTAATGATGATCCCTTTAGCAAAACTCCTATCAAACCATAACCTCAACCCATATATACACGCCGATGATGTGACAATATACATCCCTTTCAAACAAGACATCAAAGAAATCTTCAACGAAATCAATCAAAGTCTATACATCATGAACACATGGGCAGATGCATTTCGTCTGAAATTAAATGCAGAAAAAACTCAATGCCTGATACTCACCTCCCAATACAACACAAATGAATTCAATGCGATAAACAAACCAAACCTAAACCTTCCAATCTCAGAAACGCTAAAAATCCTTGGAGTCACTATCGACCGCCACCTAACACTCGAAACCCACGCAAACAACACAACTAAGAAGATGTTCCACTGCATGTGGAAATTGAAAAGGATAAGACCATTCTTCCCAAGATTCGTCTTTCACAACCTAGTGCAATCCCTCATCCTCAGCCATCTGGATTACTGCAACTCACTATACGCAGGCTGCAAAGAGCAAATACTAAGGAAACGTCAAACAGCCCAGAACACAGCAGCCAGACTCATCTTCGGAAAACCAAAATATGAAAGGGCAACACCACTACGAGAGAAACTACACTGGCTTCCACTTAAGGAACGCGTCACTTTTAAGGTATGCACATTAGTCCACAAGATCATTCACGGTGAAGCCCCAGCCTACATGTCCGAGTTGATAGACCTACCACCCAGAAATGCTAAAAGATCATCCCGAACATACCTCAACCTCCACTTCCCTAATTGCAAGGGCGTGAAATACAAGACGCTACACGCGTCAACCTTTTCTCACATGAGTACGCAGCTTTGGAATACACTGTCGCGCAACTTAAGAACAATTTACGAACAAGCTTCCTTCCGCAAATTATTGAAGACCCATCTGTTTGAAACAATTTACGGAAAGAGCCAAAACACATAGAGTTCTCACTCACTGTTCATCAATGCATCATACATCCACTTCTGACCCTCATCCCCCGTAATTCCACATCACTCATACACTTACTCACAGAAATATGTACACCATATGTCTTTGTGTCTTAATACTGCCCTTTAAGCTTCCCATTGTCTCCTTCCAATGTTTCTATGTTGATGTCCCATTGTTAAATTCCTAACGATACTTCGATGGTCTCGCATAACTTGTACAATGTAACCCATAACCAAGTTGTAACAAATGTATTTCCATTATTCATATCTTATTGTAAGCCACACTGAGCCCGCAAAGAGGTGGGAAAATGTGGGATACAAATGCAATAAATAAATAAATATAGTCAAGGATGTGTCCTCCTTTATGAACAGGGGCTGAAATAAGTTGAGAACCGATAGGAGCGCTGATAGATCTTCGACAAATGGGGCTGAAGGGTTATCATAATGAATGCTAAAATCCTCTAGGATAACTGGGTGCAGGGAAGTAAGACAATAATAAGGAGGGCTTGTAGATGATGAAAGGAATCAGTGGAGTTAGGTGGTGATAAAGTAATAGAAAATCAATTGCAGGAGATGTGTTAAGGTGAAAAGATAGTCAACAGAAGCTATAGTATTACCTGAAAAGTGTGAGCGGCATAAACTATCGGAGTAGATGAGAGTCTGCCCCACAGTGGATAGGCCTGTTTTGAGCATGATAATGATAGCCAGGAGGAGTGGCTTGGTTCAAGTAAGAGGCATCCGTGTCTGATAGCCAGGTTTCAGTGAGAAAAATTGCCTGTAGCTCGTAAAATAAAATAAGGTCATTTACAAGACAATAGGGAAAGGAGATGGAACTTGATATGCTGCCTTTCTGTGGTTACAATCAAAGCAGTTTACATATTATATACAGGTACTTATTTTGTACCTGGGGAAATGGAGGGTTAAGTGACATGTCCAGTGTCATGAGGAGCTGCAGTGGGAATTGAACCCAGTTCATAGGATCAAACAATGCTGTTGGATGAGTAGACCACAGCTTTCAGCAAAATAAATTATGTATAGAATATCATTGGGGTTATTTACTAAGTAGGAATAGAAAAGTTATTAGGCAGTCTGTGTCCTGTCTGGATCTTATTCAATTGAATTGGCCGTTAGTGCCAGCTCATGGACTTTTGACTTTGGTGCTGGCAATGACGAATCAGAGTTTGATTCTGAGTAAAGTACCATTATCCTGGAAGCTTGTGACTGATTTTGAAAGCTAAAATGTTGAATCCGCTTTGTCCAGAGCATTATAGGCCCATATCAAATCTGGCTTCTTTTTTTTTGGGGGGGGGGGGGGAGGGGCTAAATTGACGGAAAAGGCCATCATGGTTCATTCAGTTGGTGGGGTTTGTTTTGAATAGGAGGGTGTTATACCTGCGTTTAGGGTGGATATAATAGGGAATCTACTTTGATTGCTTTCATTATAGAGTTGCACTCTATATTAGATTTAGGTGATTTGGTTTTATTGATCTTTCTTGATTTGTCTTTGGTATTTGATGTGATTAACCATAGCCTTCTACTGAAAAGGTTGCAGATGATTGGTTTGGGAGGGAGAGTGTTAGCCTGGTTTGAGAGGTTTTTTTATAGGGACACACATTTTCAGTGTCTGCATGTCAGGTATGTTCTCTTCCTAGATCTTTATCTTGAGGTGTACCACAGGGTTCTGCTTTGTTGCCGGTAATATTTAGAAAAAAAATACGAAACTGCCAAACCCCTAAGAGAAAGACTACACTGGCTTCCACTTAAAGAGCGTGTTGCGTTCAAGGTCTGCACTCTGGTTCATAAAATCATTCACGGAGATGCCCTGGCCTATATGTCAGACCTTATTGACTTGCCACCCAGGAACGCTAAAAGACAAGCACGCACATTCCTAAATCTTCACTTCCCCCAGATGTAAAGGACTAAAATACAGATTAATACATGCATCCAGCTTTTCCTACATGAGTACGCAGTTGTGGAATGCATTGCCACTTGACCTGAAAACAATCTACGACCTAATCAACTTTCGCAAGTCACTGAAGACTCATCTCTTCAACAAGGCATACCACAACGATCCATAATAGGAACTGCAACGCATCACCATTTAACTGATATTCTGAATGTTATCTTTCTATACCTGATTGCTTAATTCTATTATGTCATCCATGTTCTTTATGTAATACCAATTGTATCTTTTACTCTGGTATGGCGAATGCCATGATGGAACATTGTAAGCCACATTGAGCCTGCAATTAGGTGGGAAAATGTGGGATACAAATGCAACAGATAAATAAATAAATAATATTTAATATTGTTGTACCCTTTGGTAGGATTGATTCAGGAGTCTAGGGTCAGTCCTTATATTTATGCAAATGATTTTTTTTTTTACTGGTGGCTAGGATCCACCCTCCTAATTGTGTTTTGGATTCTTTACAGCAATGTTTGGATATAGTTGGGAGTTGATTACTGGAACATCATATGATTTTGAATTTGGACAAAACGGTGGTTTGTTGGGTAACTGGGGTTCATAGTTCCATGAGTTCTTTGGTGTCTCTATTATGTAAAGAATTGCCTGTGGTTCCGGTGTTTAAGTATTTGGGAGTCTTAATTGATGCTGATTTTTACTGAACAGGTGAATGGGATAGTCCATTGGGGTTACATGCTTCTTCGGAGGATTCGAGCAGTGTGTAAGTATATTAATTTAGAATCATTTTTAATCTTATTGCATGCTTTGTTTATGACTCAGATTATACAAATTCTGTTTTAGTTGGATTATCTCAGGTGAATTTGCATAAGTGAATTTGCACAAACTCTTCAAAATTCCGCAATTCAATTGTTGGGTCATGTGAAAAAGTGTGAACATGTAACTCCTTTGTATCAGGTGCATCATTGGTTACCTATCTACTATAGAATTCACTTCAAACTTTACTCCACCTATTTTAGCTGAGTTAGTCTGGGGTATGAGCCTTTGCAGGCTTTGTGTTTTTGGTGGAGACCATTTATTGATAGTATCTGAAGTATAAGATTCCATATTGGAAGTCAGAAGAAAAGGTGCATTTTTCTATGTGGCCCCTGAATTGCGGAATGCTCTTCCTAGTTCTCTTTGGGATAGTATGTTTTTGCCTTGTTTTAAGTGGCTTCTTAAGACTTATTTGTTTTTACAAGCTTTTTGATATCCTTTTAGCGGTGTCAGTTGGGTTACCAGTTTGTGTGTCTGTTTTCTGTTTCTCTTTTTTTATGGTTTTTAAGCTGATTAATCTGATATGTATGTGTGCTATCCTATTTTAAATGGCGTTCTTTTCTTTCTTTTTATATGTTTTTTATATTGTAAACCTCTGTCATCGCCTTGTTGGATAAGTGGTATATCAAATTTAATAAACGTATTCGCTAAATTTCTGCAGCATAAATCAATTTAATGGCAAATAGACAATTGGCTTTTAAAATCATTCAGTTTTGCTTCTGAATCGTCTGTTCACTACAGGATGTTATGAGACATGGGATCATTGCACTGTGAAATCCTTAAAAATGTCCAATTATAATATTTCCAGATTACCTCTATTACCAGTCTGATCATGCCTTTCATTATTGTTTTATAATTATGTTTACCCTGTTATCCATATCTGTAGGCTGAGTACTAGGGAGCTGACTTTGAAAACTAAACTAATATGCACCCTCTGATGGCTGGTGGGCTCCTCCGTAATGCTCTTTGGTATTCTAGTAGTCCCAGTCATGGTTTATTCCATGAGCTGTATTTATCTTCTCCTTATTCTTTGCTTCCATCCAACTGTGCTCTGTGATCCTGCCATCTCAACATTTTTTTCCATGCCTGCTCTCCTTTTCGCTTGCTTGTGAATTATCTACTGATTGATTGCTAAGTGTTCCTCTACTCAAAACCTGGCTCTCCCTCTCTCTTTTTTAAATACTTTTCCTTTGTTTGGAGACCATTCTCTTGGATTTTGGGGGGTAATTCTGAAAGTAAACACTAACTTTTACATTGCCAGTCAGCATGCTAGCATATGTGCATATAAATGCTGAATGTGTGCCAATGCACTATACTTTAAATACATGCATATCTTACATAGCTTGTATTTTACAAGCATTTAGTTATTTATTTAGATTTTGCTCACACCTTTTTCAGTAGTAGCTCAAGGTGAGTTACATTCAGGTACACTGGATATTTCTCTGTCCCAGGAGGGCTCACAATCTAAGCTTGTACCTGAGAAAATGAAGGGTTAAGTGACTTGCCCAAAATCACAAACAACAGCAGAGGAATTTGAACCAGCCACCTTTGGATTGCAAGAACAGTGCCCTAACCACTAGGCCACTCCTCTGTTGTAAGAAGTAAAAGGCTTCGGATGTTCAGTTGTTTTTTCTACTATTTCAGTTTGCCAGCCCTCCTGGGACAGAGAAATATCCAGTGTACCTGAATGTAACTCACCTTGAGCTACTACTGAAAAAGGTGTGAGCAAAATCTAAATAAATAACTAAATGCTTGTAAAATACAAGCTATGTAAGATATGCATGTATTTAAAGTATAGTGCATTGGCACACATTCAGCATTTATATGCACATATGCTAGCATGCTGACTGGCAATGTAAAAGGTACAAACTGAGCCAATGGAAGGTTAAGTGACTTGCCCAAGATCACAAGGAGCAGCAGTGGGATTTGAACTGGCCACCTAGGTGTGCACATGGACAGAATCTGGTCAGCACATGCACATTACTTATAGAATACCATGTTATGCACATATCGACACAAATGAGTGCATACTTATGCCAGCTCTATGGCTGATATGTGTGCTTTCTCCTAAGCACATATGTATATACAGTATACTCAGTTATATCAAGTAGGGATCTACTTTCCTTTATAGAATATGAGCTTATCATGAACCCTCAGGGGGCTTATATATAGGAGCACTGTTATAGAATGATAAATGGGATGGGATGACTTCCCTAAGAGAAAAGGCTAAAGTAGCTAGGGTTCTTCAGTTTGGGAAGCAATGACTAAGGGGGAGATATGATAGAGGTCTACAAAATACTGAGTAGAGTGGAATGGGTAGACATGAAGCACATGTTTACTCTTTCTAAAAATGCTAGGACTAAGGGCATGCAATGACACAAAATGGAGAAAATATTGCTTCATTCAATGTGTAATTAAACTCTGGAATTCATGCCAGAAAATGTGGTAAAAGCAATTAGCTTAGCAGGGTTTAAAAAAGGTTGGATAATTTCCTAAAAGAAAAGTTCATAAGCCATTATTTAGATGGACTTGGGAGAATCCACTGCTTATTTCTAGGATAAGATCAATTATAAGTAGTACTATATACATAAAATATTTGATGTTTGGGACATGTGATATATCATCTTATTTGAGAAGTCCCCACATATATAACAGTGATCATTTAAATTCAATATTTCTTCGATAAGCAGCATAAAATCTGTTTTAATCTTTTGAGATCGTGCCAGGTACTTGTGACCTGGATTGGCCACATGATACTGGGTTTGATGGATGGACCTTCAGTCTGTCCCAGTATGGCAACACTTAAGTTCTTATGAATTATTTCCTTTATTCCTGGGATAATGACCACATTGCTATTGGGACCCACCTTAAAGACTGAGGGCATTGACTAAAAATTAGTCAGCCAGGACCACTTAAATGTTATCATTCTAACTTTGACCCTTGCAGAGGTTTGAAGTGGCTGCAAGTAATAATACAAAAAATAATTATAACTGTCAAAAAAGGGAAATAAAGTTAACAAATGCAAATTAATGCATAATAAGGTAATGTATTTTACATATAATAAATTAATATATTTCCTGAATAACTTTCGTAAGAAAGCATTTTCTTACTCCGCTCCCAAAACAGAATAAACAAAAAGGTGATTTGCTAGAAAATAGAAGCAAAACATAAAAAAGCATTCCAAAAATAATTCTAAGGGGGGGGGGGGGGTTGAATTAATAGGGTGATAAGGGAGTGACAAGTAATGCAATTTTATGTCTGGCAATGTATGTATTTATTTATTTAATGCATTTAGGGGCCCTTTTACTAAACCACGTGGAGGGGCATAATCGAACGGCGCCATCTATTTGGCCGGCGTCGCAAATATTAGTCCCGAACCGTATTATTGAAAAAGATGGCCAGCCATCTTTTATTTTGATAATACGGTTGTGGCCGGTCAAATGTCAGAGATGGCCGGGTTTGAGATGGCCGGCATCGGTTTTCACCAATAATGGAAACTAATGCCGGTGATCTCAAACCCAGCCAAATCCAAGGCATTTGGTCATGGGAGGAGCCAGCAATTGTAGTGCACTGGTCCCCCTGACATGCCAGGACACCGACCGGGCACCCTAGGGGGCACTGCAGTGGACTTCACAAATTGCTCCCAAGTGCATAGCTCCCTTACCTTGGGTGCTGAGCCCCCCAAATCCCCCCCCAAGACCACTCCCCACAACTGTGCACCACTACCATAGCCCTTAGGGATGAAGGGGGGCACCTACATGTGGGTACAGTGGGTTTTGGGGAGGGATGGGCCTGGGTCCATCTGCCTAAAGTGCACTGCACCCACTAAATACTGCTCTAGGGACCTGCATACTGTTGTGATGGAGCTGGGTATGACATTTGAGGCTGGCACAGAGGCTGGCAAAAAATATTTATTTATTTTCTTTTTTGGGTGGGAGGGGGTTGGTGACCACTGGGGGAATAAGGGGAGGTCATTCCCAATTCCCTACGGTGGTCATTTGGTCAGTTGGGACACCTTTTTAGAGCTTGGTCCTGAAAAATAGGGGCCAAGTGAAGCCGGCGAAATGCTTGTCAGGGCCGGCTTTCTTTTTTCCATTATCGGGCAAAGCCAGCCATCTCGTGAGCACGCCCCTGTCCTGCCTTCACTACCCTACCGACACGCCCCCTTGAAGTTTGGCCGGCTCCGCAATGGAAAGCAGTTGGCGCCGGCTAAAATCGGCTTTCGATTATACCGATTTGGCCAGGTTCAGGAGATCGCTGGCCATCTCTTGATTTGTGTCGGAAGATGGCCGGTGATCTCCTTCGAAAATAAGCTGAATAGGCACCTATGCAATCCCAATGCATGCCAATTCAGAACTACCGCCCTGCTACCACAAGTGATAATTTCACTTTTTATGTGCATCCACTACGCGCATCAGAAAATATATTTTATTTTCCAGTGCACGGCGCTAACCGGCTTTGTACGCACGTTGATGATTACTGCCCAGATCTTACTGCTAAGTGAATAGGTGTCAGTAAGGTCTCATGCCCAAAATTTTCATTTTGCCGCACATCCATTTTCAGGTTAAAAAAAAGGCATTTTTTACAGGTGTGCTGAAAAATGGATCTGCGCGCATCCAAAACACATGCCTACACGAGCGCAGGCCATTTTTCAGCACACCTTAGTAAAAGGACCCCTAGAAACCTATCACATGTCTGTTGAGTCCATTCTTGTCAGGTCCAAACTCTCATTATTTTAACATCACTAGATTGTTTGAAATTCCCTTTCCTGATCCTATGCTCATTCATACACTCATCTTTTCCTGAAAAGTGCTCCCCAATGGAAATATTGCATTGATTTTCTCTTTTGTTTGTGATCTTCTATTTTTCTGAAAGTTATTTGTTGTCTAAGTTATGGCATATTTCAACAGTGCAGCACCCCTTATCACATTTACATTTATATAGAACTGCAACAGTGCATGGAATCCTCTAGATTTCATTGATCCTAAGAATGCAGTCTGCGAGCAATTAGAATGTAATTTGCAAATACATTTCAATGGGTAAAAGAGTACTTTGCCAGTGGAAATACTTCTTTGCAACATTTCTCTCCAATTCTATAAATTGGTGCCTCCATTTAAGCATGTCAATGCTGTGTACTGGGTGCTAATTCTATAATGGCATCTGTGCACCCCAATTTAGGCACAACCATTTACATCATGCCAATGGCAGGAAGAAATGGGCATGCCTATATGCACCAAGTAATGCATGTAACTTCTTTTCCTACAATCATTCCTTACTCAGAGACCCCATTAACCCACAACCAATTTGGCTGCTTGACCAGTTGGTTACAACCTAGCTCATTGAGATACTAACCAGCTTATAATCGAACGAGAATAACGCCCAAGTTCCGACCTAAATCGGGAGATGGGCGTTCTTCTCACAAAAACAAATAAAGCGGCATAATCGAAAGCCGAACTTTGGACGCTTTCAACTGCACTCCGTCGCGGATGCGGACAAAGTTGACGGGGGAGTGTCGGAGGCGTGGTGAAGGCGGAACTGGGGCGTGGTTATCACCCGAACAGAGATGGGCGCCCTTCGCCGATAATGGATGCGTTTGTAGCTAGAATTTAGGGCACTTTTCCTGGACCCTGTTTTTTGACGAATAAGGCCCCAAAAAGTGCCCTAAATGACCAGATGACCCCCAGAGGGAGTCGGGGATGACCTCCCCTGACTCCCCCAGTGGTCACTAACCCCCTCCCACCACAACAAATGATGTTTCACAACTTTTTACTTTCACCCTCAAATGTCATACCCTCCTCCCAAGCAGCAGTATGCAGGTCCCTGGAACAGTTGTTAGGGGGTGCAGTGGACGTCAGGCAGGTGGACCCAGGCCCATCCCCCCCCTACCTGTTACAATTGTGCTGCTTAATGCTACTAGTCGTCCAACCCCCCCAAACCCCCTGTACCCACATGTAGGTGCCCCCCTTCACCGCTTAGGGCTATAGTACTGGTGTAGACTTGTGGGCAGTGGGTTTTGAGGGGGATTTGGGGGGCTCAACACCCAAGGGAAGGGTGCTATGCACCTGGGAGCTCTTTTACCTTTTTTTTTGTTTTTGTAAAAGTGCCCCCTAGGGTGCCCGGTTGGTGTCCTGGCATGTGAGGGGGACCAGTGCACTATGAATCCTGGCCCCTCCCACGAACAAATGCCTTGCATTTATTCGTTTTTGAGCTGGGCGATTTCATTTTCCATTATCGGTGAAAAGCAAAAACGCCCAGCTCACACCTTGGCGAATAAAGCATGGGCGTCTATTTTTTTTTAAAAATACGGTTCACTCCGCCCCTTCACGGACCCGTTCTCGGAGATTAACGCCCATGGAGATAGGCGTTTCTGGTCGATTATGCCCCTCTAAGTACCTTATGGCAATGTTCCCTGAAAGGAATGTGTTGATGTGAGCAAAAAGCTTTTTTTTTGTTTTTCAAACAAAACTTTTCTATTACATTACCCTGTGAGCACTTCTTGCAAATACAAACATAGACGTGTACATGTATGCATGCACACATACATACATGAACACTCACAGGGAGGTTAGAAAGTATTCCACTACTTGTTCACCTGTAATTTAACTATAAGTTTATAGCTACTCTGAATATTACTCATCTTCTGTAAGTTTAGTGCAGCTCAGGACATGCTTCCCCATTTAGAGAACCACTATTTAAAAAAAGGAGGACAGTATAGGCACTTTTGAACATATCACAGAAGGACTCCTTCACTGTCTATTAGCTACCTCCCCCAGCTGGTAGACAGCTGTTGCTGATGGTATTATGCATACTATTCTGCTTATTTTCGAAAGGAGAAAAACGCCCATGTTCGGGAGATGGGCGCCCGTTTCCCGTTGGCGGCCAAATCGGTTTAATCAAAAGCCGATTTGGGTCGTCTTCAACTGCACTCCGTCGCGGGAACGAATAAAGTTGATGGGGGCGTGTCGGAGGCATGGTGAAGGCGGGACTGGGGTGTGGTTATCGGATGAGCAGAGATGGGCACGCTCTGCCGATAATGGAAAAAAGAAAGGCGTTTTTAGCGAGAATTTAGAACACTTTTTTGGACCCTTTTTTCTCACGAACAGGTCCCAAAAAAGTGCCCTAAATGACCAGATGACCACCGGAAAGAATCGGGAATCACCTCCCCTGACTCCCCAAGTGGTCACTAACCCCCTCCCACCAAAAAAAAACCCCACTGGCAAAAACCTTATTACCCAGCCTCTATGCCACCCTCAAATTCTGTACCCACCTCCATGACAGCAGAATGTGTTCGATCCTCTCACAGCCTTTCCCTGGGTCAGATGTGGCTCTCGGGTGCACTGCAGGGTCACATCAGCATTGCATTGTGGTGGGTGTAGGGTATTGGGCTCCGTGATTTCACTAGCTTGTGTTACAGTCTCACAATGTTGGTAGTTGGTAGGCTCTTCTCCCATGGTGCTTTCCCCCCTGCTTACTGGGTCAGAGTGTGCCCTGTTTTGTTTCCGGTAGTCCACGAGGTAGTGGACATTTTTGTAAGTCCATTTTAGATCCCTTTCGTGTGTTAGCCACGTTACAGAACTTAGTTCTTATCTTGAATGTTGCTGAAAGAGGGCATTGTACACCATTCTGCCAGCTCTGAGCTACTGCTAATCTTAGTACTAGGGAGACTCATTGCCAGTGGGGCATAACCTCTGATCTGCAGTTAACTGTGAGTAAACGTGGTTATTGAAATAAAGGACGTTTTCAGCGAGATTAGTCTGATGGTGTGAACTGCTGTGCCAGGGTTATACAACAGCAACAAGTCCTGTCCCTAGAGCACTTTTAGTGGGTAATGCAGTGCACTTCAGGCAGGTGGACCCAGGCCCATCCCCCCCCCCCTACCTGTACCACTTGTGTTGGTAAATGGGAGCCCTTTAACCCCCCCCAAAACCCACTCCCCACAACTCAACACCATTACCATAGCACTTAATGGTGAAGGGGGGCACCTACATGTGGGTACAGTGGGTTTTGGGGGGGATTTGGGGGTCTCAGCACCCAAGGTAACGGAGCTATGCACCTGGGAGGTAATTTAATGTTTTTTCTTATTTTTTAAAGTGCCCCCTAGGGTGCCCGGTTGGTGTCCTGGTATGTGAGGGGGACCAGTGCACTACGAATCCTGGCCCCTCCCACGACCCAAAGCCTTGGATTTGGTCGTTTTTGAGCTGGGACGCTTCGGTTTCGATTATTGCTGAAAAATGAAAACGCCCAGCTCAAACAAACGCCCACATCTCAAAACCGCCCACATCCAATGCATTTGCCTGGCACAAACTGTATGTTCGAAACTAAAGATAAACGTCCATCTTTTTCAAAAATACGATTCAGCCCACCTTCACAGACCCGTTCTCGGAGATGGACGTTCTTACACATGGGCGTTTGCGTTCGATTATGCCCCTCCATGTACACTTCAGGGAAGTACGTACAAAAAAAAGAAAAAAATCTAAATAATGCACAGCAAAATAATACAACATATTAAACAGAATTATACTTGTTGTATTCTGGAAATATATGCAGTCACTTTAACACTTGGATCTCAATCAACCCTAGCTCCGCAGTCCATCATCTTCCTATTGGTCATGTGAACTGTTATGCTCAGCAGAACTGTAAAAGAAACCCTAAGGTTACTAACAACATAAAATGATTTACCTATCAATGTTTGTGGTAGCTTGCCAAATGGCACCGTGCTTCAGCTCTGCTAGCCTTTAGTTTACTCTACCTAATGGTTAGAGCAGCTGGTTGAGATCCAAGAAAGCCAGGGTTTAAATCCCACTGCCACTCCTTGAGATCTTGGAGAAGTCACTGAACTTTCCTCTGCTTCATACTGAAAGCCCTGCAAGGACAGAAAAATACCTACTGTACCTGAATGTATCTTGTCTTGAGCTACTACTATGAAAAGTGTAATCTAAATTCAAATCCAAAATCTAGCACCAGGTATACTGTGAAGTAATACAAAATACTAATCCCCCTGTTTACTAAATCTTAGCTCGAATTATCTGCACCAGGGCACATTTTATTCCTATATGGGCAGTAACTTTTCTCATCACAAAACAAGGGCTTATCCAGGAAAAGGTAGCACCATAAATATTGTAATGGGCACTAGAACATCAGTACACCTACTGGAAAACTAAACATGCCATATTAGTACAGATCAATTATGAATAGACAGGCAGTGCTAACAGAAAACCATGTCTCTTTCACACACCCACAACACAGAGAGAGCAGTGGCAAGGAATGTGGTCTCAGGGCATAATATTGTCCTCTTACCTTTTCTCTACCTATTCCTACCCTTATATATAATTGTATTGTCTCTCTTTCCTTTCCTTTAGACTTACTTTTCCTTACATATTGCAATTATGACTTATGCACTTCAAATTTTTCTACTTTGACTAATCAACAGACTGTTAATGGAAAATAACTATTAAAAGTGCAAAAAAGGAGGAAAATACCTCAGAAAATGTCTGTGGATATGAAAGAATGTTTACTTCACTATTGGGTTTATTTTCAAAAGAGAAGGACGTCCATTGTTCGACATAAATTGGAAGATGGACATCCTTCTCCCAGGGATGTCCAAATCGGTATAATTGAAACCCGATTTTAGATTACTTCAACTGCAGTCCATCGCAAGGACGTCCAAAGTTCAAGGGGGTGTGTTGGAGGCATAGCAAAGGTGGGACTTGGGCGTGCCTAACACTTGGACGTCCTTGACCCATAATCGAAAAAAGCAAGGACGTCCCTGACGAACACTTGGACGTTTTCACCTGGACGTGTTTTTCTTACAAATAAGGCACAAAAAGGTATCTGAAATGGCCATGGATGCTTGGTTGGTGTCCTGGTATATCAGGGGGACCAGTGCACTAGAAATGCTGGCTCCTCCCACATTGAAATGGCTTGCATTAGGATGTTTTTGACATGGACATCTTTGGTTTTGAAAATCGCTGAAAGTCAGAAATGTCCATGTTGTAGCTGGGTCCCCTTTCCAGGACCCAGCCAGACTTGACCCTGCTTAGCTTCCTTCTTCACCTGACTGTTGCCTCACTCCACACCACCTTGGCCTGTTCTGGGAACTCAGCGCCAGACCCCCTGAGAGCTTGTAGGACTTCCTCCTCTCTCTATTGTTTACACAGAGGCTCAATCAAGGCAAAACGTTTATAGAAAAATAACTTTATTGTCTTGCTTCCATTCAGCATAGACACAAAAGGAAAGCACCTTACTCCCAGGTTGTTAAGGTTTGCTGCCAAAGTCTTATTCAGGGTTTAAACAGTCCATATAACTTCACTTTAGCCAAAATTACTTCTTTAAGGGAACAGTACCTTATCAGAAAGAAAACACAATAGCTTGGTAGGTTGCAGGCCCAGACCTTTTCAGTATGAAACAGTTTACACAGTCTTTCTTACAGCACAACTACACAGCTTTGGTCCCACCTGGTTCAGACTGGGGTTTCAATTGTGCCCAGCCCTCTTTCTCTCCCAGGGGCTGCACCTGTTTCCTCTTTAGTAGAGATCTCCCCCAGCGCTTCAGTCTCTCTCCTCTGGTTTTCCACCAGTCTCTCCAAGGCACAGCTAGCCGCCCTCTTACAGCAGCTTTTCGGGTTTGAGCCAGAGCTCCAGTCTCCATCTGTTCCTCCTCTAGTCCTTCAGTAAACTCCATTTTATCCCCCTCTTCAACTTCCCCCGCCCCCAACCTCTCCAGCTGGCCCTCATCACCTTCCTCAGAGACCATTTCCCAATCTTCTATCTCCTCCCCTAACTGTTGCACAGCCGGGTAGGGAAGAGAGGGATTCTGGGACTGGTAGTTCCTCCTCTTCTTCCTTAACCCGGCCAACCTCTCTGCCTCCGGTAGCGCAGCTTTCTGAATGTGGGTGTTGTGCACATGAATTCTGCCCCATTGGGGTTCCCCGGCTGCCTGCACCCCCCTTCTGCATGCCTTCCCGGATCCCCTTTCACCTACCCTCTCACAATGTCTAGGGACATCCAAATCTAGAACGTTCAAATTTAAGGATTTGGACGTCTCTTATGGAAACGAAAGATGGATGTCCATCTTGTTTTGAAAATACGAGTTTCCCCACCCCTGGATTTCGCCATTTTGCAAGGACATCCAAATCGCAATTTGGACTTCCCTTTCAAAAATGCCCCCCCCCCCCCACGTATCAACAGATGAAAACTTCTAATTGTTGGCCAAAAACCTCCAGCACTATTGTGCAAAATAAATTATGTATGCTGTTATATATGTATTGATAATCACTCATCTACATTTAATCTTAATCTTCATTAATAAGCGTATGTTCATAAAGCAGTATGTATCTTTTCTTTTTAATTATTTCAGTCCTGATGGGGTCCCGTATCATTAAACACCTTATCAGGGGGTTTAGCATGCTTGAACATAATCTGCAAATCAAAAAGACCTCATGAGACATGCACTTCAGAAAACCATATAGTTAAAATGCCCAAAACAGTGGACTGGACTGCTTACTGCCTCTTGTCACAGTACTACTTCTCCTGCTGTTGAAACCAATTGAAAATGGTACAACAGGGATGCTGCCATTTTTTTTCAACCATTAAGGATTCAACACATCAACACTAGGGCGGGCCACAACTTTTCTAAAAAGCCGCCCATTCAATAGTAGTATTCGGGCCATAGGGATTATATGATTTCAGTCTATTAATCAAATGCTGTTTATACTGTAAAAGTTTTCTGTCTTGATCTCCTCCTCAGATATTTTCTCTAACATGATCTATAACAAAGCGTTGTAGCTGGTCAAAACTGTGATGAAATGTGATACAGTGTGCCACCAGCAGAGGGCACTGCTCTTGTTTCAAGATATGCAGGAATGATGTTCATTTATGCGTACTAATAATTTTCTGATCATCTTGCCTACATAGAGTTTATTACAGGGACATGCTAATATATATTACATGATCAGAATGGCAGCCAGTGTACGTTTTCACCTTGTAGACTGTACCATCAAATGTAATAATGAATTCAGTGCATTCATATATATTGTATCATACACTGCAGTCACAACATTTATGTTGTCCAGTATTATTAATCAAACAATTGTCTTCATTTCTCTTCAGGATGCTAACTGGACTTAATAATTCTTCTAAATTCCATCCCCTGGCAAATGCAATATGTAATCTTTGATCTTGGAAAAACTGGATGTGGTTGCATGATGTCCCAGTTCTTTCTAATAATGTTGGCCACACTTCCCCACCTCTCGAAAATTGCAATACAAAAGTTTCTCATTGATCTTTTTGCAAGGAATTATCCTTAGTATTTAGTAATAGGACTCTGTTATTATATTTAGCCCTTGTATATGCTGTATTCAGAACTTTCATAGGATATCCACGTTTCCTCAGATCATTCCATAATTTCTTTGCCTGACTTTTAAAATTTTGATCCTCAGTGCAGATCCTGAGGAACCTTAAAAACTGAGAAAAAGGGAGACTGTTTTTCAAGCTCTTTGGATGGCTTTTGGCAGCTCTGATACTGTAAAAGTGTATTGTGATCTCTTGGCTTTTTATATACTTTTGTCAGATACTGACCTTGTAATTGCATGACTTCCACATCTAGAAAATGGATGGAAGAATTTGAATATTCATATGTAAATTGAGTGGCAATATTACATGTGTTCAACCACACAATGAACATGCCGAGCTGCTCACAAGACATCATCAATGCATTGTCACCATAAGGTGATTTTTTTCTTTACTTAATTAAGTAACCATTGTTCTTCAAATTCAGTCATGAATAAGTTGGCTATCGTAGGTGCAAATATGGCTCCCATCACTAGACCTGATATTTGCAGAAGGAAAGACCCTTTGAACAAGAAAAAAATCTCACTTAATACCAAGAGTCTGTTGATTAATTTTGCACTGTTTTTCATGGTGGATGTGACCCTAGATTTCTATTCTACTTTGACTACACAAATAGCTCAAACTATTTTTCCAGCATTGGCAGATCTTGACTATTCATTCTATTTTTATGCCTAGACCAAAGTCACTATTGCATTGATTTAGTTGATACATTCTATGTTACTTGTTCCAGAAGAAAGATGTCCACCTAGCATGTGGGAGTTGTATTTATTTCTCTTCCATATAAGAATATGACAGGTAGGTTAGGGACCCTTTTACAAAGTAGCATTAAAAATTGGCCTTAGTGTACCCTTACCAAGGTCTATCCCACACACCAACTCCCAAATTCTATATAGGGTGCCTTATGTTGTGCGCATTAATTTGGTTGCATGGCCAAATTGTGCGTACAACTTAATTGATTAACAAGTCAATCAGTGTCAATAATTGGTACTTAGCAACCAATTAGTGGCACTAATTGGCTTTAATTATAATTTACATGCTCAGCTTTATAGGCATAGTCTATAATATGGTGCACATAAATTCTCATGTGTGCAGTCAGAAAGGGGGCATGGTTATGAGCATGGAATGGGTGGGTTGTGGGCATTTCAAATAAACTATGCACACTGTTATGGAATGCACCCAATCTATGCCTAACTTAGACACAGGGATTTAGGCCTGGTTTTAAGTGCCCTAAATGGGTGCACCTAAATTTTAGTTGCAAGAATGGCATGTAGGCATATTCTATAAACTACAACAAACTATAGGCATAGTTTATAGAATCACACTAACTGTGTTTTTTTTTTTTTTGTACCAATGTTTAAGGCACCATTTATAGAATTTGGCCCTAAACCATTTTTACCACTGCAATAAGATGGCCAATTTTCCTATTTTTTTCTATTAATGGCCACGTGCTAATTTTGCAATTAGCACATGGCCATTAAAAAAGATTAGCTTGTGAGCCCTTATCACTACCTATTTTGTAGACAGTAAGGGCTCACATGCTAATCCTGTGCTCATCAGTTAGTACGTGGCAATATGGCTGCGCTAACTGATTGGCAAAGAGATGCCCACTCTCCACCCTCAGACATGCCCTCTTAGTGAAAAAATAAATTTTATTTTTTAGCACACTTGTAGTGTGCACATTTGTCAAAAGCACTTCCGGATGCCTCAGTGCATCCCACATTTCACCATTTTAGTAATCATTTCAGTAATCATGCATTAGTGCTTACCGCAGCTGGGTAAAAGGGCACCTTAACCTGGTGACCAAAAAAACAGTTTTCCATCCCTGCTTCAGCCAACTGCATTTTCTCATATGTCGTCTACGTGATATGCTGTCCCTGTCTGAAAATATATGTGAGACATGCCACATGACCAATGAAGGTGTGACCCACAGAATATGAATCATTTAAACATTAGTACTGTGACAGCTCCATTGGTACTCCATTTTCATCAATTAAATCATACTTTTTGGACCCTGTTTGGTTTGTCATTGATCAAATTCCAATTCCACTTCTGGGAGGAGAACATCCACTCCAATTAGCTAGAAGGGAACAATTTTGAATCTTTAAATTTCATTGTCAGGCTTCTAAATGATTGAACAAAGATATTGAATGAAACAGCATCTTGTGATCAGATAGGGCAAATATATAGTGCAATCTGCTTAAGTGCAAGAGTCTGGGACCAAAGAAATACATGCAGTTAACCAGAGCGTGCACTTAACCGTTGTGACCCAAAGAAGCTTGACATCTGATAAACATATGTACAGTACTGTTTATTATACGTACAGTATACAGTCTCTGTTAACCGATGTTATACAGTCTCCATTAACTGGCGTTAGGCTTACTTGAAGTAATCAGTGATAGTCCTATGTACACTATTGTGTCTGTGAGTTCCATAGACTATGTCTGCCAGACGGTAAAAACTGTCATAGCACTGACATCCAGTGGCCTCCAGATAGGCCTGCACGGTGTTGAGACTCTCCAGCGTTCTTGCAAAAGTGACAGGAGGTTGTTGAATTTTGTCAGCATGTGCCTCACTGCTCATTTCATCATCATCTGTTTCATCATCAGCCATTGCCTGCGTGTAGGCGCATATCTCGACATCAGTGCTGTTGTCAGCTGTTTGTAGATCGTAATCAACAGCTATGTAGTGATGAAACTCCTCTTCAGTAACACCTGCTGGGATGTCAATAGCCTGTTCATCTGACGCGTTTGCAACTGCATCTGTTTCGTTCCTCTCCACATCCTTAACAAAGCTTGCCCACTTGTAGCAGTTCACAATGGTTGCCTGTGTAACATGATTCCAGGCTTTCTGCATATGTAGGGAATCCAGCAGTGATAGATTACGAGCCAGTTCAATGGCACGTTTATCCTTGCCAGTCTGGTCAACCATAACACTCATCAGACGACGTAGCACAAGAGTCCGATAATGTTGTTTGAAATTGGCTATTATGCCCTGATCCATAGGTTGAATCAGAGAGGTAGTGTTTGGTGGCAGGAAGACCACCTTGACGTTAGACAGCCTGACATCATCACTGTGAGCAGCACAATTATCACAAAGCAACAAAATCTGATGCTTTTGTGACCGCATTCTAGTGTCTAACTTCTTTAGCCACTGCTTCCAAATTTCCCCAGTCATCCATGAATTTGCATTAGCTTCGTATGACACAGGAAGTCACTTAACATTCTTGAAGCAATGGGGCTGTTTGCTCTTTCCAGTGATGAAGGGTTCCAACTTCTCACTCTCATCCATATTGCAGCAAAGGAGGATCATCAGTCGGTCCTTCGACGTTTTAATTCCTGTAGTTTCGGCTTGTTTGAATGCAAGTGTTCCATCAAGAATCGCTTGCCAGTAGACTGTTTTCGTCAGCATTGAAAATGTCATGAGGTGCAAACTCATTCAAGATGGTAGGAAGAACTGAAACAACCCAATTTTCAGCACCAAAGTCATCAGCGTCTTGTTTTTCACCATGCTATTTCTTGAATGTTATGTTGTTCCTCTCCTTCCATCTTTCCAACCATCTAACAGTGGGTTTGAATTCAGTTAGTCCAAGACTTTCAGCTAGCTGATTAGCTTTCTTCATAAGCAGTGGACCACTGACAGGAAACTGTCTGCTCCTGACTTGAGAAAATCACCAAAGAAGAGCATCTTCTACATCCTCAGCTTTTCCCACCCGTTTTCGTTTCCTGTGTGGATTTGTATTGTTTTGCCAGTCTTCCAGAAGCTGATCTTTCTGCTTCAAGATACATGAAATTTGACTGGGATTGACATCATATTCTTTAGCAATAGTTGCTTGACTTTGTTTGTTTTCTAATTTTTAAAGAACTTCTATTCATTCAGCCAGTGTTAAAGTATTACAGTTGCACGATGACGACGATGACTCCAGTGTACACTCTAACAACTTTCTTTCACTTATTCTGCCTGTGGCAGTTAACCAACGAGATTTCAAATTTACCGCCCCTTTGTCACGTGCCAATCGGCTTCCATGTTTCGTACGTGCACTTATGTGGCGTCTTTCCTGCAGAGGAGCGGTCTTAAACCATGCATATAAGCAAATCTTGCAGTTATCAGTGGTGCGCTAAACCGAAGTTTGTCCCCATAGAAATTGATGGCGCCAAAAACGGGACCGAAGTACAGCATGCAGTTAAGCAGAGCATGCGCTTATCCGACGTGCACTTAAATGGAGTGCACTGTATATAGTTTCATTTCATAAAAAAATGAAAGGAAATGAGGCAGCTGGTGGGCACTAGTTTAAGAATAAGATGATTAAATATGTGTTCAATTAGTGATCATTGTTATGATTATCATAACTGTCTTTGCTTAGGACAATTATAGACATAATAATATATATATTTTTTCTCCAGCAATCTCAATCATTGTTGTAGCCACTGGTTGCCACATCAATTGATTTACATATGGGAACTAGTGGCTATTTTTTTTTTTTTGGTCAGGCTGTTTAATGTGGTCTAATTGTTTGCAGTGCTATCATTGGGGAGATGTGGCTACATCACTGTTAGGAGCACCGGAATACTGTAGCACCATTTTGGATATTTAAGCAGGTAGCATTAGCAGCAATATGAGAAGCTTTACAAAAGACTATAAGCATGTTTCACATCATGAAATCATATCCCTAGCCCCTAAAGCAGTGTGAATGAAACTCAGCATGGAGTCAAATTCAAGGGACTGCTTGGTGAGCTGTTCAGCACATTTTGGATAGCAAGAACTGAATCAGATACGTCTTTTGTCACAAGCTTTTAGACTTGCATTTGCTACGTTTATCCACAAGAATAAAGATATGGTACAAATATTGAATTACGGTTTTTACATGGACACTTTCATTGGTTGCATATGTAGTTTGTAGCAATCAATGTTTAAAATTTGATCTAGTCTATACCAACAACTATATAGCTGTAGTGATGGCTTGGATTTTAATTATGAAGATTTTTCCTTTTTATATTATACATGTATATTAGGACACCACCTGGGCACTATCTCACAGGTCTTTTACAGCAAGATAGTCCTTTCATGAATAGATAACAGCCATTGAATACTGTGGCTACTGTGAAATTCAGGTGAGCTATATTAACAGACAGCTGCGGAAGAAGATTGATGAATCCAGAGTAATAACAGCAGGAGATATTATCAGTGAGCTGACTACAGCAGCAAATTCACCTGGAGGAATCTCTTTTGGGGCTGAAAGAACACCAGCATATAATAAAAATGAAAGTACTTGGATAGAAAATTAGAATTAATGCAGAATGAGAGAAAAGCCATCTAAAGAAGTTTATTAGGATAATTTAAATTTTATCCCATAAAGTGTATAAGATGGCAATTTCCAAAGACATTTCCATGCATAAAGTAATATTTTATATGAAGACATGAAGTAATTGAAAATTGGCACATGTGTGTATCACAAAAAAGCATTGAATCGTATACTGTATCCAGAAGTCATTCTTAAAGACGTGGTTGTGGCACAGAGTGCACCTTCAAATATACTTTTTAACTTCCAAAGTATGTAATTTAGTTTTTATTTAAAAAAAAAGACCGAAACAAATAGTAGATACAGATTTATGCAGATACTTTTCCCCAACTTAACTTTAATGAGGAAATGAGTCTCCCATTCAAGTTTTCCAGCTATACCAGAACCCCAATAAGGAGATGGAAAGAATGTCAGACCAGGAAGGAACTGAAATCATATGCTTAGCACTGTTCCCTCTAAGCTGAGTGGGAGTCCTCCACCTACAGTCCTGCCAGTGGGTGGGGGGGGGGGGGGTGTTGTTTCACTACCACATTTTCAATAGTGAGAGACAGGTAAGGTTTGTAGGACTCCAGGAAACCTGCCTATCCCTAGTGATTGAAAGCACAATATTGAATCACCACCTCCCACTCAGCTTAGAGCAGATTTTTTCCAACATTTTCAACTGCAAGAAGCAGACAAAAGTGAACACACTGTTGAACTGACATGAGAAAAGAATTATTGATGCGAATGGACCACCTCTTAAATCAAGCCTAACTCTGCTCATTCATGATTTCAAATTATGTTTGATTAAAACTATGTGCCCTTTTTACCAAGCTATGGCAAAAGGAGGCCTCTGCTGGCATTGGTGTTTGTTTGTCACGTATGCCGAGGCTCCCTTTTACTGCAGCTGGTAAAAGGGAAGTCTTGCTTTCCTTCAGGAAATGGCCGTGTGGCAAGTAAAGCGCTTGCTGTGTGGCCATTTCAGGTGAAGCCCTTACTGCCACCCATTGAGGTGGCAGTAAGGGCTCCTGCACTAACCCGATGGTAACCAGGCAGCGTGCAACACTGCCCAGTTACAGCCAGATATATTCTGGTGCTACAAAAATAAATACATTTTTGTAGCACCAGAAATGATGGCGCACTAGGGGTGGGAAGTATCGCCAGTTTGCTACAGTAACCCGGCGGTACTTCCTGTATAGGGAAGTGGTAAGCCTGCATTGGGCTTACTGCCACTTATTAAAAGGAGCCCTATGTTTCTCTGTCATATGTCAAAGCAATTTACAAAACTGTCCACTCTGCAGACTTCACTTACCTAGGAACCAAATGGTGGAACTCATCACCCTAAATAAGAAATATACAGGAATATACTAGATTCCACAAAATCCTCAAATAGTTCCTATACAAACAAACCCTCTCAAGGAACAACCATATCTCAAACAACTAATTATTACCTGAATTGGTTATTGCTTTATTTACTATTAACCTTCTCTTTGCTTCATGTACAATTTCTCATTCATAATACATTTTCTAAGTGTTAAACATATATAGCAATCCCAGTACATTAAGATACTGTATTGTAAAATTGGATTCTTATAACAAATTACTTTCTTATGTATTATCCTTTGTTACGTATCTTATACTGTTTATTGTAAGCCATATTGAACTCAAACTGGTTTGGAATAATGTGGAATATAAATGTCACAAATAAAATAGGTTAACTGCTTTCTACATATTCCATATGCTGTAGAAAGACTTTGGAGGCTATATTTTTCTTTGAATGCACCTTAAAGAAGATTTACAATAAGTCTCAGCTTTCTGTTTCAGAAGAGATCAATAGAATCTGTCACTCTCTAGACCCATGGTGTTGTCACCTCTAAGATGCTCATAATTATTTTATAGAGACTTAATGACTTGTATCATTGAGGAAGGAACAACTGCCATTTTTAATTCCTTTCTGGAATATGGAATTTCATATAAATTGTCCTTCCTTTTAGGAATAGACAACCCAATCCCATAACAGTATAAAGTTGAATGTTTCCAAATCTTCCTACTTCAGTCCTGCAACTTCAGTCCTTCATGCAGCTGTTCCTATGGAGTCCTCTGTCTGCTCCTGTCATAGGGACTCAGTAGATATATGAGGTAGATGAGCCATGTCAATAGTAGTGCTCCCATAATAGAGTTTCCACATATCTCATATATCTCAATTATACTTTCTATGTTTGTCCTTTCATTTAGTCTCATAGCCCTCATTCCTGGATTAAGGACTTTAACTCATTAATTCTCAAGATGCTGCATCTGATGAGGCCTTCTGGAGAGGATATCAGCATCCACAGTGTTTTTCTAAGATGGGACATCAGGTTAAACCAGGGGTTCTCAAGCCAGTCCTCAGGACACACCCAGCCAGTTGGGTTTTCAGAAAACTCACAGTGAATATGCATGGGATAGATTGGCATGCACTGCCTTCATTGTATGCAAATCTATCTCATGCATATTCATTGTGGATATCCTAAATATATAACTGGCTGAGTGTGTTCCGAGGACTGGATTGAGAACTTCTGGGTTAAACTGATTATTGGATAGGCAAATGAGATACCTGTGTTCTATGGCATCCAGCTTTGCTGAAATGAGTAAATAAGCCAAATGACTATTGTGCATACTAAAATTGAACTTGGACCCATAAAAGTAATCATATATCTTGTCCCTCACTGTCTGTTTCAAGAGTAACTACTCCAATTTGTGAACAGGGTAATTTTTGGTTACAAGCATATTCTGAGTTATAAACATGACAGGTGTTAAAGATCGGTTCTTTTCTGGGTATAATATACCTGTCACAAACTGCCTAGCACCCTGCAGCTACTTGGAGGGTCTGTCCCCAGCACTTCTCAGGCCCGCCTGCACCTGGGCATGTGCTCTATACTAGCAACCTCCTCCCACCGACTGGGTCCCACTTGCCTCTGGGCTAGTCTTCAAGTCTCAGGTTATTTCCTGGTGATTTCTAGGACACTGGGGCCATTCACAAGGGGTCCCACAGTTCTTACCCAAAAACACCAACCATGATTCTTAGTCAGTCTAGGACAGCAGAGTCAAAAAACTAAAAAAGGTTTATTGCCACAGAACTTGAACAGTGAACAGAAAAAGGTAAAATCAGCAAGCAATAACAGGTAACTGAATATGGATCAATTATAAAACTATCTAGTACCTGGGGAGTTCAGGAAATATAACTGTTCACAGGGTCTCAGTAAAGATCTCTCTCTCTCTCTCTCTCTCTCTCTCTCTCTCTCTCTCTCTCTCTCTCTCTCTCTCTCTCTCTCTCTCTCTCTCTCTCTCTCTCTCTCTCTCTGCTCCCTGGCTGAGACTGGGGAACATCCAGTACTTTCAGGCTAGATTTGAAATCCAGGGCCAATCAGAGCCCAGGGCATCAATTTTGAAAGTAGCTCCCCAATGGCAGATTTCCTTTCCATAAGCTGAAACTGGAGAAGAGAAAGTCTTTTTCTGCAACAGCTTTAAAACTCAAAACAAGTGCCAAATGTTGGCCAAGTAGGGGAAATATGCTTCATGAAATAATAATACAGTTTTCAGGCTTGTAAATCCACTGTTTCATCACAACACTATCTCTGCTAGTGTCCATCTGTAGGAGGTATACAAGAGAGGGAAAACATCCCCATGTAGAGAACAGCAGGTTGAAACAGTGAGGCAAGAAAACAAACAGAAGCAAACAACTTAAAGAACCAAAAAGACTTTAATACTTGAAACAGTTAAGCAGTATCTATTGTACAGAAAATAAAGACTCGACACTGCTGTATTTGGTGACCAATGCCTGTGTCAGAAGTCATACAATTCTATGGACCTTTTATTAAAAGCTCACAGTAGAAATCAGCTGACAGTAAATGCTGAGACACCCATCAAACATATAAACGGCAAGTAACCGACTCACCTGCAAATGCGCAGTACAGACTTCCCTCTCTGTCCTGCCCTCGTGTCAAGACGTCATGACGTCAGAGGGAGGAACAGAGAGGGAAACGGAGTCGTACGCCGCCGCTGCCGCCTGGAAATGAACATCGTGCGAAACAACCTCCACCCCCCATCCCCGCCGCCTCTCCCACCCCCTCTGTATTGGGCCCCCTGCACTGACCTGACAGCACCTCTCATCTCTGTGTGGAAGTGCTGTAGGCAGCAGCAGAGTGATCTGCTGCTGCCTGTAGCACTTTCAAACGGAGGTGAGAGGCGCTGTCAGGTCAGTGCAGGGGACCCGGTACGGAGGGGGGAGGGAGCGGCAGCAAGGAGGGTAGCTGGACATGGGGGGAGGGCAGGGGGGAGAGGGCATGGTTGCTGGACATGGGGTGAGAGCAGGGCAGAAAGGAGGGTTGCTGGACATGGGGGGAGGTGGAGGCCAAGGGAAAGAGGAGGGTTGCTGGATATGGGGGGGGGGGATCGGCGGATGGGGTGAGGCCAGGGGAGAGAGGAGGGCTGCAATACTCACCCGTTTTTACGGGCTTAACGGCTAATACGAATATAAAGGACGTCTTGGGCGTTTACCGCAAGCTGATTTTTATCGTGAGGTAAAAGACCCCCTCTATGAACAATTAAAAAATGTAAAAATATAAATTAATACAAATATAAATAACACTCTTAAAAAATTAATACATAGAATACCTAAAAATATAAAAGGCATCAAACAAACACTAGCAAGTGGCATTGCATTCAAAAAAGACGTAACATTTATTATTACTTTTTATTTATTATGCTTTCTGTAGCATGTTTTCACATGTGCATACATTTTATGACCCTCATCCCAATAAATTGTTATTGTTTCATTTTGAATGTTATGTCTTTTCTGAAAGCAATGCCACTCGTTAGTTGACACTATCAAGTATTAAAGTCTTTTTGGTTCTTTAAGTTGTTTGCTTCTTTTTGGTTTCTTGCCTCACTGGCTCATCCTGTCAATATGTAGGATACATTCTTTGTCAGGGTCAGTGAAAGCTAGTACAGGGGCTTCAGTCAACTGAATTTATTGAAGAGGAATGAAAGATATATGAATCCTCTCTTTATAAGCCTGTGGGTGGATGGAAGAATTATTCTAGCTGAAGACGCTACCACGGGTGGAGGCAGAAAACAAACTTTTCTATTTGACCTTAAGCATAGTGTAGAAATGTCAAGAAAAGGAAAGGGCTTGTGAGAGAGATTTGAACTCCGTGCAAGTTTGATTCGAGTTGCTTGCACTCAACTGAAATTTAAATCCAGCACAAGTTGGTTTGGATTTATTTGCTCCTTGTGATATATTGAACAGTGCTTGCTTCCAAGCCCTTCATGGTATTACATTGAAATTTTAAGTGCAGTCCTGATGAGTTCATCCACAAGGAATAAAGACTGTGTAAATGCTATATTGACCGGAGGGGCTATTTTCAACAATGGGACCGGCACTAGAGGACTATGACCTATAATATTACTAACTTTTACCTGTAACAGTTGACATACCCAAAAGCTCCAGAGGACCAAAAGAGTAAGTAAAATCAGACCCCATTATGTTTCATGTAAAATTGCTTGTATACCACTAAAGGGAGGGGGAGTTATCAAAGTGGGCTACCATTAAGATGTGTTATTGTAACAAGAATTCATTGCATATAAAGGCACGTGTTCTAAAATAGTGGTAAAGTAACATTGTATTAATGGTAGCCCACATTGATAACTATGGGTCTCTTTTAGTAAAGAGTGGTAGGGCTACCACACAGGTAGCATGTGGGAAATCAGCACTACCACCAGGTGTATCCAGGTGCCCAGCGGTAGTTTTGATTTTGCTGCATGCCATTTCCTGTGACAGAATATATTTTTCTATTTTCTAGAGTGGGCCCATGATGTAGGTGCACCCGGTGGTAATCAGGCAGTGGCACGTGTGACCAATTACCACCTGGTTGGCACATGCACCCTTTAAAGGCTCAAGCAGTAAATGGCTGCGGGCAGATTCTTTTTTATTAGCGCACAGCCGTTTACTGCCTCCATTTTTAAAAAGGGTTTTCACGACTGTGGTAAAAAGTGTCTGGGTGTACGGCAAATCTATGAACCCACACTACCATGGGCCACTTTTACCACAGCTTAGTAAAAGTACCCCTTAAGAAGCCAATTAATCCAGATGGTTTGCATAAAACCACAAAACAACATAAAGTATAACATGAATATCTTCCTAATGACTGCTAGGTTTGAGCAGATGGCAAATTTTCATTTTGTGTCATTTCCCATGTTGTTTATAGAAATTTTCCTTTTATTTGAGAATTTTTTCTTTTGCCTTTTTAACATTTTGACAATGTTGTTAAGAGCGTGCCCTCTTTATAAATAGTGTGCACTAGTTGCAAACAGTGCATTGTCTTTTGGAAAGAATCATAACTCAAGAAACACCCCTCCCCCCCCCCCCCCCCCCCCCCCCCCGCCCCAACAAACCTCTTGAGGAGACTATACTGTCAGGGAGGATTTGTTATGGGTTAAGTTGTGATGCTATTGTATTTTGATTTGCGCTGGAACAGATTTGCAGCTGTCATGATTGCTAATTGTGTAGGTACACTTAATGCCACCTCAAAAGAATGAATTAAGTGCTGCTTCTCTACTGGCAATCTAGTAATGTAATCATAGCCCTTGTCAAAAAGTATTCTGATACAGCCCTGAATAATATCTCCAATAGGATCATCCTAAGAGTATCCACCTCTTAAGAGCCCCCTCTCCACACCCAAGGATACTATCAGGAGGATACATAGAAACATGACGGCAGATAAAGGCCATATGACCCATCCAGTCTGCCCATCCTCTGTAACCACTAATTCTTAGATCCCACATGCTTATCCCATGCCTTTTTAAATTGTGGAACAATCCTTGACTCCACCACCTCCACCGGGAGGCCATTCCACGCCTTCACCACCCTTTCTGTGAAATAATACTTGCTTAGGTTACTCCCAAGCCTATTCCCTGTTATCTTTGTCATATGCCCCCTCATTCCAGAGCTCTCCTTCATTTGAAAAAGGCTCTCTTCCTGTACATAAATGCCCTTGAGATATTTAAACGTTTCTATCATGTCTCCTCTCTCCCCGGTCTGGAAGGAATCAGTGCCATATGCCAGGCCCCTTCAAAAGACCCTTCCCCCCATACACACACCTAAATACATCACTTGAGGAATCATTAGGTTATACTACCATGACTGCTGATTTTGTTTGGTTTGCATCAAGGCCATGTGACATGTCTCAACAGATAGTTCAGGTCCACCTATGATGCATGGGTGATGCATCTGCTGATGCATGTAGCACAAGTCAATGCAGTAAGTGTCTGGCCTATGCATTCAGGACTGAATTCTGTAAATAGTGCTGAAAAAAGGAACAAAGCACTATTCTATAAATGGTGCTCAAAGTTAGGCGTCATTTATATAGTAGCGATTAGTGCCAGGAACCAGGGCTATATTTAAGTGTGACCATTTACACCAACAAACCCCCCTTATTCTATGACAATGTGCCTAAATTGCAGGAATGCTCCTGAACCACCCATGATGAAAATATTTTTTTTAGAAAAACAAAAATGTAATTATGCTTTTAATAGCCTCACAAATAAATGGTTGACAAGTACACTGCTACCTAAAATTTGTAGCTCTATAGGAGTCCAAATTATTAACATTAATAAAATAAAGATAGATAGATAGTTGTGTATTCTATGAGATTCAGTGTAAACATTATTACAGTCAATGGTGCACTATTTTATTTTATATTGATTTAATATTGTTTAGTTTTATTAAACACAACATGGATTGTGATGAATTTACTTATTCAATAGCCTGCAGAGATCATCAGACACCTCTATTGTACTACAGAGATGACCCATAGATTTCCACAGATATCCAAATTCTGCTTTAGCAATGCATGCAGTGTATTATTTGTGAATGTCATTCCACCTGTGTTTTTCAATATAAACTAGCATGCAAGAAACCTATAATTCACCCCCTGCTATGAAAGAGAACCATGACACAACAGGATAATGCATATGCGTATATGAATCATTTATTTGTTCTAACCCTCTTCTCATGAATAAATATCTGATTCCATTAAACTTAATTACATGGTATGTGCTTTGAGACTGTTGGACCCTGTTATGCTCATGGGCATTCACATCCACAAAAATTACTTAAAAAATAATTGTTCAAATCTGAAACAAAATGACTATTGATTGTCATTGTTTAGAGGACTGCCTTGCAGTGTCTTAACAGCAGCTTATGGTATGTGCAGTATGATTTATTTCTGGCTGTTAGTGGTCTGTAGGTGTGTACTGCAACATGTTACAAGCCCAGAAGGTCGATAAGATCTTGGAAGGAAAAGGCTATGTGGTTCATTTGGTACATCCAAAATATATCTTCTGACAGGAGCAGACAAACAAGGAAGTGCTGATGGTTGAAGCATGCATAGAATACTGTTTTTTTTTTTTTGTCACTGGGTTAAATTAACTGTCACAGTCTTCTCTGGAAGCGCTAAAACCACAACTCCCACATGCTCAGTGGCCACCATATCTCGGCATTTGTCTTCTAAATTAAGTAACAGACCATACTAGCTTCTCTCTTAAAATAGTGCCCCTGGTAAAGCAGGGACATAGCCACAGATGGACCAGGGTGGGCCTGGGCCTACCCAGCAGTGATGGGGTAGGAGCAGGCTGGGATCCATGGCTATGGAAGCTCCCATGGTTCTGCATCTCCCTCTCTTAAGAAGCATTGCTATCTCATCACTGGATCCCAGCAGTGGCAGCAATTCCCACACACTGCTTGTCATTAACCTGGTAGCCCCCCCTGTGCCACATCTGTGCCCTCCCCATTACAACTTCTTGTTGCTGCCTGGGTGGGAAATGACAAAGGTGAATGTTCTCGGTTAGCGGCAGGCAGTGTGTGTGGGAAATGCTGCTGCTGCCAGGGACCCATTGAAGAAAAAGATGGAGTAGCTTAGTGGTTAGTGCAGTGGACTTTGATCCTGGAGAATTTATGTTGGTCACTCTATCCGTAAGATACGCACATGTTTAATTGAGCACTGTAGTAGATTAAACACCAAGTCGATGGTGACTCATTGTTTGTCTTACCAACATAAATTTTCTGACCTTAGATGGCTTATCATTGAACAGATTCGTGAAGATTTCCAAGGGGACAGAATACACCATCTTTTATTAAGGGAACAATATTGGATTTTTGAACTTTGTGCAATCCAGCCTTGTGGCCTCAATGAATGTATAGAATGGAACAGTATTGTTTGAATCTTGTTCATTTCATAAAGTTCATTTAAATGATGATGCCATCATGGGTATTTTGGTTCTGCTGGAAACTGAGTTAGTGTCCCTCTTGTTTCCAGCACCATTTTGAAATTGCCTGACTATCCGGCTTATTTTCGAAAGAGAAGGACGCCCATCTTTTGACACAAATCGCAAGATGGGCGTCCTTCTCACAGGGTCGCCCAAATTAGCATAATCGAAAGCCGATTTTGGGAGTCCTCAACTGATTTCCGTTGCGGGGATGACCAAAGTTCACGGGGGCGTGTCAGAGGCATAGCAAAGGCGGGACTGGGGCATGCCTAACACAAGGACGTTCTCGACCGATAATGGAAAAAAGAAGGGCGTCCCTGACGAACACTTGGATGACTTTACCTGGCTCTTTTTTTTTTACAGCCAAGCCACAAAAATGTGCCCTAAATCGCCAAGTGACCACCGGAGGGAATCGGGGATGACCTCCCCTTACTCCCCCAGTGGTCACTAACCCCCTCCCATCCTCAAAACAAATTTTTAAAATACTTTTTCTAGTCTTTAATGCTAGCCTCAAATATCATACCCAGCTCCATAACAGCTGTAAGTAGGTCCCTGAAGCAGTTTTAGTGGGTGCAGAGCACTTCAGGTAGGCGGACCCAGGTCCATCCCCCTCTCTACCTGTTACACTTATGGTGGTAAATATGAGCCCTTCAAAAACCACCAGAAACCCACTGTACCCACATGTAGGTGCCCCCCTTCACCCATAATGGTAGTGGTGTACAGTTATGGGGAGTGGGTTTGGGGTGGGTTTGGGGGGCTCAGCACACAAGGTAAGGGAGCTATGCACCTGGGAGCAATTTATGAAGTCCACTGCAGTGCCCACTAGGGTGCCCAGTTGGTGTCTTGGCATGTCAGGGGGACCAGTGCACTATGAATGCTGGCTCCTCCCATGATCAAATGGTTTGGATTTGGTCATTTCTGAGATGGGCGTCCTCGGTTTCCATTATTGCCGAAAATCAGGGACGACCATCTCTAAGGTCGACCTAAATTTCGTGATTTGGGCGTCCCCCACCATATTATTGAAACAAAAGATGGACACCCATCTTGTTTTGATAATATGGGTTTCCCTGCCCCTTTGCCGGGACGTCCTGCGAGGACGTCCTCATGAAAACTTGGGCACCCCTTTCGATTATGCCCCTCCACTTTACCTACTCTTGCTACCGGGGTTCCTGAAGAAGATGACAAAACAGAGTACTGTAGAACCATCAGTTGGAGAGTTTTGTCTTCCAGTCTTTTGAACTTTAAGATAAATAACTTGGACTTATCATTATTGAATAACATTATCTTTTTGCATTTATATCTAGAGGCTTCTTTCTTTTCCTTTTTGGGGACTTGTTTTTTATTTTGGTTTAATTGATTTTACAATTGCACACATATAGAAATGCTGAACTTGAGGATGTAGCTAGGCATCAAATGTTAGAGCATGAAACAAATTGCTCAGAGTTCTTGTTGCCTTAGTAAACTTTAGATGCTGGATGCATCAGAGCTTAGATAACTGAGAGTCACCTTTTTCCTCACATTATATTTATTTGCATGGTATTTCAATCTCTATTTTGTTTTGTGGGATATTTTCTTGATGGCATGATAGTAATGGCAGGTGTGGAAATTAGAGGGGAGGAAGAAAAGAGAGCAGATCTTGGAAGGGAACCCTCATTTATTTTCTGACCTGGGCCCCAGCATGTCTAACACCAGCCCTGACAGCCACAAAACCTCAATGATAGATCACCACATACTTTAACCATCTCACAGAGAAATGGTCTGGGTTATGCAGATGATATTTACTCTGAAAAATTCCAATTTGGGAAGCTGATGGCTGCAGACTGAGGGTATCCAGCTTATAGTGGGTAGTAACGGAAAATGCTCACTAAGGGCACCCACATCCTATCACTTCTAATATAACAGCAATGACATCTGCATCCATGTCACCCAGCATTTGTATTGCCAGATATAAGCATGTAGCAGGAGAGCTGGTCACCATATATGTGCTAAAAAGCCTTATGCACACAAGCACACTCACCCTCAGAGACCAATGCACAAGTCTGCATGCTGTGTCCGGAAATGGTCCTTTATGGACATCATATGGAATGTGTCAGAGAGGAGTAAGAGCTATGACCATGCACATGTAACACATAAGAACATAAGAATAGCTATACTGTGTCAGGCCAATGGTCCATCTAGCCCAGTATCCTGTTTCCAACAGTGACCAATCCAGGTGAGAAGTACCTTACAGAAACCCAAACAGTAGTAACATTCCATGCTACCAATCCCAGGGCAAGCACTGGCTTCCCCTATGCCTAGCTCAATAGCAGACTATGGACTTTTCATCTTGGAAATTGTCCAAACCTTTTTTAAACCCAGCTATGCTACATAAGTACATAAGTATTGCCACACTGGCACAGACCAAAGGTTCATCAAACCCAGCATCTTGTTTACAACAGTGGCCAATCCAGGTTACAAATATTTGGCAAGATACCAAAAAAAGTTCAATACATTTTATACTGCTTATCCCAGAAATAAGCAGTGGATTTTCCCCAAGTCATTTTAATAATGGTCTATGGACTTTTCTTTTAGGAAGCCGTCCAAACCTTTTTAAAACTGTGCTAAGCTAACTGCCTTTACCACATTCTCTGGCAACGAATTCCAGAGTTAAATTGAACGTTTTAAATTTATTACTTTGTAGCTTCATCGCATGCTCCCTAGTCCTAATATTTTTGGAAAGAGTAAAGAAATGATTCACGTCTACCTGTTCCACTCCACTCATTATTTTATAGACCTCTATCATATCTCCCCTCAGCCGTCTCTTCTCCAAGCTGAAGAGCCCTAGCCACTTCAACCCTTCCTCTTAGGGAAGTCGTCCTATCCCCTTTATCATTTTCGTCGCCTTTCTCTGTACCTTTTCTAATTCCACTATATCTTTTTTCAGATGTGGTGACCAGAATTGAACACAATATTTAAGGTGCGGTCGCACCATGGAGCGATACAAAGGCATTATAACGTCCTTGTCTTTGTTTTTCATTTTTTTCCTAATAATACTTAAACATTCTATTTGCTTTCTTATCCACTGCAGCATACTGAGCAGATGGTTTCAAAGTATCATCAACGCCGCCGCCACCGAGATCCCTTTCTTGGTCTGTGACTCCTAATATGGAACCTTGCATTAAGTACCTACAATTTGTGTTCCTCTTTCCAACGTGCATAACTTTATACTTGCTCACATTAAACGTCATCTGCCATTTAGATGCCCAATCTCCCAGTCTCATAAGGTCCTCTTGTAATTTTTCACAATCCTTTTGTGATTTAACAACTTTGAATAACTTTGTGTCGTTAGCAAATTTAATTACCTCACTAGTTATTCCCATCTCTAAATCATTTATAAATATGTTAAAAAGCAGCGGTCCCAGCACAGACCCCTGAAGACTCCCACCCCAGGTCCTAGTATTTTTGGAAAGAGTAAACAATCTATTCTTGTCTACATGTTCCACTCCACTCATTATTTTATAGACCTGTATCATATCTCCCCTCAGCTGTCTTTTCTCCAAGCTGAAGAGCCATAGCCACTTTAGCCTTTCCTCATGGGAAAGTCATCCCATCCCTTTTATCATTTTCATCGTCCTTCTCTGTACCTTTTCTAATTCCACTATATCTTTTTTGAGATTTGGTGACGAGAACTGCACATAATATTCAAGGTGCGGTTGCACCATGGAGTGATACAAAGGCATTATAATGTCCTCATTTTTGTTTTCTATTCCTTTCCTAATTATACTTAACATTCTCTTTGCTTTCTTAGCACAATGAGCAGAGGATTTCAACATATCATCAATGATGACGTCTAGATACCTTTCCTGGTCGGTCTATGACTCTCCTCAGTTGAGACCTTGTTCTTTAAATGTTAACCCCTTACCATATCTTCTGTTTACACAACCAATAGAACAAAAGATATCTTTATAGTGTTGGTATGTGCTATTATGTAAATATGCAAACCATATACATCAGTTTCAAACAATTTATGGTTTCCACTGTTGATTATTTACCACAGACCTCAGCGGTGCACCTTATTGATCAATTTTTTATAATTGGCAAGTCTTTCGCACCCACCTCCTTATCAGTCTTGTGGATCAGAGCTACAACTCAATCTTTTAATAAATTCACATTTTTATTTTTATCATACAAAATTAACTCACATGCAAAATTTTTGTGACTTTTATAGAATTTGAAGTATAGTGTGTAAATTCAAGGGGATCATACAGAAATGCACAGTATGGACAGGGTATGACTAGAGCTCCCAGCTATATGCCAATAACTTAAAAAATGCAGTAATTAATGCAGGCTGTTTCTGCATTTAGGTGTTCATACTTATGCCAGCTTCCTAATTGTCAGGCACATCAATACAAGGTTACGCTAATATCATATAAAGGAACCTAGGTGCCCAGGTTGCATTATAGAATAGGCTCCCCCTAATGACATTGAGGATACCTAAATGGAGATAACAAATTATAGAATTGCCCCTTTAATAGAAAAAGGGAATGGGATTTGATACACTGCCTTTCTGTGGTTACAATCAAAACAGTTTACATATTACTTACAGGTTTGTACCTGGGGCGATGGAGGGTTAAGTGACTTGTCCAAAGTCACAAGGAGCTACAGTGGGAATTAAATCCAGGTCCCCAGTTTCTTAGGCCACTACACTAACCATTAAGCTACGACTCCACTCAATATACATATTGGATCACAAAATATTGACATCTGACCACAATGAAAGCAATGAAGACTAGATATAGTATCTGGTTCTTCAGAGAGGCGTTCATCAAAATAAAATTCATACTGAATAAGTTAAAAATCATTGTGGTAATTACAGCAGAGAATGAAAACAAGTTAAAAAAAATCCCTGGGAAACATTCTAACTATTGTCACAGATAATGATGAAGGAAGTTCAAAACCTGTGAAAATTGCTGAGGAGCATGAATATACGTTAAGAATCTCTGAGGAAAGAAGCTGATGATTGTGGAAGATAATATGTACGCACACAGTGTGACTCATTTAACACTTGTTTATTTGAGACATGTTTCTATTCATGCTATAAAAGATTTAAAAAATTAAATATTATTAAATATAAAGAAATACATTGGATGTTTCTTTAATTTTCCATAATTGGGAATACTTAATTGTTTTTATTGACCTGACAGTTTCCTTTTGCTTATTTTGGAATTCCAAATCATTGTAAGCCATATCTAATAATATAAACCTTCATGTATATCTGTGAATCCTTCTAACTCATTTTAGTCCAAACGATGCAGAGTAAATCCTTTGCTAGCAACTTCCAGATCCTGAAATCATGTGTCCTAAATCTAGCCACTTTATGTTACCATTACATAATGACTTGCATTACCCGCTGCCTCCCCCCCCCCCCCCCCAAGACTATGAACATTGTCTCTGCAGTTTCAACCTGGACTGGGGTACAAAAGCCAGGCATCAAACCCAGGTCTCCAAGTGGCAATACATTACATTGGTAAGGAACTTCTAGGCAAGATCTCTTTCACTTATTAAAGAAGGCATTGGACTGACTAAGAAAAACGTGTAATCCGTGTTAATTTTAACCTCTAAACTGCTTAGGCCAACTTTGTTGTTTTAGCGGTATATCATTTTTAAAAATAAACCATAAACAGTAAGTAATTACCATTGCTATGTAAGTATTTTTATGATGGAAGAATCATGGCAGTGAAGCTTTACATGCACATTACAGCTGTCTTTAGCATGCTAAAAACAGCATAATATGTAATAGGGCAATGATTTCCAAACTGTGCACCACAGCTTCCTGGGGCATCACACCAAACACATAGGGGATACGCAAATATTTTAAGACCCCCCCTTCAAAATTGTGGCACCCATTGAATGACTGGCAGGGATACCCAAGCTCCAACAGCTGGAGCGGTCTGCTGTCCAAGCCCCGAGCTCTATGCTGCCTGGAGAAGTCAGTGGCATGTCTCAGCTGCTGAAGCTGGCACTGCTATGCATACTCAGTTTACGTTGACATTCATTACCCAAGAAAAAGATCCAGGTGTCATCATGGATAATATGTTGAAATATTCTGCTCAGTGTGTGGAGGCAGTCAAAAAGGCAAATATAATACTAGGAATTGTTAGGAAAGGGATAGAAAATAAGATAAAGAATATGATCATGCCTCTATATTGCTACATAGTGCAACCTCACATAAAGTATTGTGTGCAATTCTGGATTCTGCATCTCCGAAAAAATATAACAGAATTAGAAAAGATTCAAAGAAAGGAGGCCAAAATTATTAAGGCAATAGAACTCCTCTTGTATGAGACAAGTCTTAAAAGGTTAGGGCTTCTCATCTTGGAGACAAGACAGTTGAGACGGTTATTATAGAGGTCTACAAAATCCTGAGTGATGTACGATAGATAAACATGAATCAATTGTTTACTCTTTCAAAAACTACAAAGACTAGGGAATATTCCATTAAGTTACATGATAATTATTTTAAAACCAAGAGGAGAAAATATTTTTTTCACTCAATGAATAGTTAAGTTCTGAAACTCATTGATGGAGGATATGGTAATAGCAGTTAGTGTAACTGAGTTTAAAAAAAAGGTTTTGACAAGTTCCTGGAGGAAAAGTCAATTATCTGCTACTTATTGGGGTTCAGTCAGCTACTTGTGACCTGGATCAACCATTGTTGGAAGCAGGATATTGTGCTAGATGGCCTATCAGTCTGACCCGATATAGTTATTCTTATGTTCTTCAGCACAATTAACTACCAGTTAGCTCCTACCTGTGCTGGCTCCAATCCCAAAATGGCTGCTGCTATACCCCGCAGCAATCTCGCAAGTCTGCCACTGGAATTTTCAACAGCATGGGTAGGAGCAAGTAGAGACTGCTCCTACACCTACTAGCCACTAGACTACCAAGGTAGTATAGTAGGACCAGGGTTTTATGGGTGAGTCCAGGAGGGGGGATTCTTCTGTTTGGAAGAAGGGAGGAAGGAAGTGGGAGCACTTTTGGTTTAGGGGCAGTAGCGACAGAGGAAGAAGAAGAGGGACACCATGGGAAAGAGGGAAGGGGAGAAATTCTGGACAGCTGAAGAGAGATACAGTGAAGCACATAGTAAAATCAGGGTTGTCAATGAACAAAAATTTGACAAGTTGACATCTTGCTCCAGGTGTTTAAACAGATCAATGAGGGTGAACTTCTCTATGTTCTACCTAATGTTTGTGACATCTTTGTGACTTGTAGTCACCATAACCTTGCCATCAACCAACAGATGCCTGATCCAGAGACTCAATCCCAACAAAGATAGTAATGAAGAGGGGGAGGTTGTGCAGCCAAGAGACCTACTACACCAACAGGCCTACCGGTGTACTATCATTATGAGGAATGAACTCATCCAGATACATGTCTGCTGTGTAACTGTCAATTATTTATTATAAGTGCACATGTGAATATAATAAAATAAGTGATAACTTCAAATAACAATGTGTTTCTGGTAACCCCTCCCTTCTTCCCAATGAGTAGCCTAGTGGAAGTAGATTGAGAACCTGGGGAACTGGGTTCAATTCTTGCTGCAGCTCCTTGTGACTCTGGGCAAGTCACTTAACTCTCCATTACCCCAGGTACAGAATAAGTACCTGCATATAATATGTAAACAGCTTTGATTGTAACCACAGAGAAAGTGTATCAAGACCCATCCCTATTTGAAAACAAAATCCTATACTGTGATCCTTTAGCATTTCTTTCATCCCATCCTAATACAACATGGTGGAAACTGTTTAATGCATGTATTTGATTCTTACATAACCCTAAAATATTGTTTTTAATGTTATATTCAGTTTTTTAAACTGATTGTACCCTAGTCTCTAGTTATTTGCAAAGGAAATTTTTTAGGTATGTTCCCTCTGGGTCTTTGTGCTCATGCTTATCAATTAATTTTGTGATCCCAAGACCAACTGAAAAGCAGATTCTGATGAAGAAAACAGAAAAGAGCACAATAACTGGCAAGTTAGATGTAAAAGCCACTCAAGAAAAAAGATAATGCACCAAAAATATTCTGTCTAGTGTGCTGTAGCTGCAAAACAAAATAGAAACAAAAACACTCCACTTACCTAAAAAAAAAAGCAAAATAGAATGCTAGAGATTAGCCAAAAATAGGTGCTGGACAAAGATGAAAATATCACTATGCACCTTCATTGTTTGCAGTTCTGATCATCTCATCTCAAAAAAGGCTAAACCCCCTAATTCTATACAAGTCACCAAAAATTGTACATGCAAATCTGGTCACATGCCCAATTAGTGCACACAACTTAATTGAATAGTGAGTCAATTAATGCCAATTAATGCCAACAACAACAAAACAACTTTCTCTGATTTGTTGTTGTTGGCTTTTTATCAAGCAATTATTAGTGCTAATTTCGATCAATTAATATGTACCTGCACAAATTAAGGTGTATGCTCCGTGCCTAAATTTTACATATGTACCAGAAAAGAGTGTGTGGAACTAGGATGGTCATAGGTGTTTCAGTGCAGAATATGGGTGTAGATTCCAGTTATGCATGCAATTATAAAATAAGGGGGGGGGGGGGGGGTTCTGCAGATAAATTTAGGCATGGGCATTTGCACCATATTTTCGTTGGTACATATGGATGCACCTAAATTTAAGCATGACACCTGAGCTTAAATGCTGTTCTGTAAACTGCACCTAACCTTCGACATGGCTTATAGAATAGCCCTTAAGCAGCTTATATCAGTGCCATTTTGGTGTGATTTATAGAATTCACCCCATAGAGCAAATGGAAAACGTTCAGAGAAGGACAACAAAAATGATAGAGGAGATGGAACACTTCTCTTATGAAAAGAAACTAAACAGGTTAAGGTGTTTCACTGTGGCAAAAAGACAACTGAGAGGGTATATGATAAAAGTTCATGAGCTATTGATTAAATGACCAGCACATTGAAAACAAATCACAGAAAGTTGTTGTTTTGTTGTTGTTGTTGTTATGCTTTGCATAATTAAGCTGTGGAATACATTCCCAAAGAATGTGGCCGAGATGACCAACATAGTGAGATTCAAAAAAGAATTGGGCGCGTTCTTTGATGAAACATCCATAAAAACCTATTAGCCAGGTAGACCTAGGAGAGCCATTATTTATCCCTAGGAATGAGCTATGGGAAAGAGCTCTATCTTTTGGGATCTGCAAGGTATTTGTGACCTGAACTGGCTACTGTCAGAGACAGAATGCTGGGTTTCATAGATCTTGCTATGATTCAGTATGGCTTTTCCTGTGTTCTTATGTTCTGGTACAGCTGAAACTCCAGTGGCATTTATCTGGAGAGCAGATGCTGCTATTCGGATAAGTGATTTTAAATATCAGACCCAAGGAACATCAATAAAAACTAAATTGTTTTTTTTTAGAGTGATCATTGTGTCTCTACTTGCAAAATTTCCATTGTACTGAAAACAATTAATGAATAACAGTTAAATGAACATAAGCTCAGGGAAGTCATAAAATGTAACATTTACTAATAAAACATGTACAATCTATTTTATGTTTTCACATTGACAGTAATTCAAATAATATTTTCATACTTCACTTGTTCTGACATAGTATTACATTCATTGTACACTTTAGCTAAGTACCTATCAGTGGATGAACCATTGTTAACAGTTCTGATAATGATTAATATTCCAAAGAAAGTAAGTCTTTGAAGCATGAATAAAGTTAAAAGCACAAGAAATGTGCTATGCTTGCAATTCTTTATTGGTGATGAGGAATTTTAATGAACTTGGACTTTCAATTTGTAAAGCTTCACTATGCTACAGACAGCCTCTAGAGTATCATCAAACCAGAAAATGTAGTTCTTAAAACAGTGCCACCAAAGCTGTCTTTTATGTACCATTCATTGATGGCACTACTTATTCTTAAATGTGCAATTTTCATAAATTGCACCATTTTCGAAGAGAAGGTACATGGGCTTTTTCCCCCTTTAAAAACTGTCAAAAGATAAAGTAACTGCAAAATTCACAGTGCTTTTTTTCTGTGATTATTTTTTTCTGGCAAAACTACATGTATAGTTTGAAAATGTGAAACTATGTTCTACATTCTCTCCCTCATCCTAATCTCACTCTGTGAATACTTTCATAAAATACAGGTAACTGTAGGCATATTATAGCCACCATACAGAGTTGACAGTTTCCAAATGGCTCATTTAGGAGCTCTTCTACTTACTAAGATGTGTTAGTGTTTTTATCGCATGTTAAAAATTAAGATGCGCTAATGCTTGAGACACCTATAGGTGCCTACAGCACGGCTTCATAAACAGAGGATTCAGGGGCCCTTTTACAAAAGCATTTAAGGGCCTATGCACGTCCAGCATGTGCCAAATCAGCATTATCACCTGGCTACTGTGTGCCCCAGCCAGTAATTCTGAATTTGACACATGCCGAAAATACACAGTAGAAAATAATTTTTTAATTTTTTACCATGGAAGCGTTCCCGGTGGTAATCGGCAGTTGGCCACTGGATGGATACCATGCAGGTAACGCGTGAGCCCTTACCACTAAGTCAATCGGTGGCGTTAAGGGATCAGGCCATAAATAGATGCACATTGGTTTTCAATTTGCTACAAGTCCATTTCCTAGCCCTCAAAAAAAAAACCTTTTTTCCAGACATGGTGGAGAAATGTTCCAGTGCATGTCCAATACACGTGCCCAAGCTACCACAGGCTAATTTTTGGTGCATCTTTGTAAAAGGGTCCCTCAGTGTTTTAGAATCTGAGCATAACACATGGTAATGCAGGATTTTACTGTATACTAAATCTAGATTTAAGATGGCATATTTTGGGGGCGTTACCTCTAATTTTTACTGCAGATTATGGAACCCTTTTACTAAGGCGTGTGGGCGCTTACACATATCCAATGCAAATCAAATTGGCACTACCACCTGGCTACCATGTGCCCTGGGTGTTAATTCTATTTTTTTGGTGCATGCCCAAAACAGGCTGTAGAACATATTTTCTATTTTCTACTGTGGGGCTCTTACCCGGTGGTAATGAACAGTTGGCGTACGCTGCACACTTACCACCCGGTTAGCATGTGAGACCTTACCGCTAAGTCAATGGGTGGCATTAAGGTCTTAGGCCCGAAAATGGTTTTCATTTTGCCACACTTTCATTTTCCAGCACATTAAAAAATCCCCTTTTTTCCAGGCATGCTCAGGAAATGGACCAGCGCAACATGCACCTATACAAGCGCAGTCCACTTTTGGGCATGCCTTAGTAAAAGGGACCCTATCAGGCTCATTTTCGAAAGAGAAGGACGCCCATCTTTTGACACAAATCAGAAGATGGACATCCTTCTCAGAGGGTCATCTATGTATAACACACCAGCTGGTTAAGGCTTCCATGCCACTCTCTGTCCATGCCACGCCCTGAATGAAATATATATTTTACATTCTGTAACACACAGTTTACTGCATAATAACAGACAAACTATCACAAAACACTCTACCACGATTGTGCATTAGCTTGTTTTTATGCTTTTAGAGGTCCTTTTACAAAGCATGGTAAAAAGTGGCCTGCGGTAGTGTGGGTACGTGTTTTGGATGCGTGCTGGGCCATTTCCCCATTGCGTCTGAAAAAATGTGTTTTTTATGGGCAAGAAAATGGATGTGCGGCAAAATTAAAACTAGTGTGTGCCTATTTATGGCCTGAGCCCTTAATGTTAAGGGCTCAGGTGCACCCCCTCGCCCCCCCACCCCCCACAGTAGAAAATAGAAAATTATTTTCCACTACAGGATTTGGTGCATGCAAAACTCAGCATTACCACCAGGTGGCGGTAGTCCAGATTTGGCATTAGCCCTCCTGCACCTTTATAAAAGTGCCCCTTAGTGTCTAACACTCTTTAGTAGAAAGCCTCATTAATTATGTAAGCAACCCTGCACACAGGTAAATGGCTTTTGAAAGTTACCTTCAAAAAATCTTTGGCAATAACATATGATCCTTTCTTAATAGCATTGCTTTCCTCTAAACATGTGCAGAAGAATGTTAAATTAAAAATGCATTTCTAGTAGCTTTCAGTGAATTTAGAATCTATACCTTTTTCCCATTTTTTTCTTGTTATTCTTTTTCTGATATACAGAATTCATGGTTGAACTAGGAACATTTCAGCATGAATCTCCTAGAGATTTGTTGTACAAAAATGAAGGGCTCAGTATTCCAAGCTACACGGGTGGTCAGTACTTGAATAAGTAGCTGACTGGGGTTTGTCTACTGATTTTCAAAGGCATTATCCTGATAATACTACTGAGAATCTGTACATACCACACTAGCAGTGTCCAGATAGTGCCAGGGAGTATGGGATCAGAGCTTGGGCAGAGACAGGATTTATTAAAAAAAACCAGTGAAATCCAGAATCAGTTTCCAGATAACTATATGGACAACTTAAGACTGGAAAAAAAGTTATCCTAAGTTATTATAAATCTGAAGTTATTCAGATTTATATTCAGATAATGGTGCTGAATATCACCATTATCTGTATGTTGTAGCAGCACGAAGGAGGATGGGCCTGGAATGTTGATAAACACAGCCACACAGAGATTTAAATGTGAAATAAAACTATTTATATGCAAGAAAATGGGTGACCAGGTCAAGACAAAAATCAGTCCTTGTAGTCATAAAGTTCTCTCCCATGGCCTGCTCCTTCAGGGTCACGATGTGTACTAGTCTGTCTCAAAAGGCAGCACAAACAGCTTGTCTCTGCCCTAGAGTCCCAGAGTTCTGTCTTTCAAAATTCAGCATAATTAGGCCAAACTTGGCCCTGGGTTCCAGGGGCGTAGTGCGGGTGAGGCCCACCCACTTTTGCCCAAGGCCCACCCAGGAGTGGTGCACTCGATGTCCCCAATACTGCATCCCTAGCTGGCTCACTCCCTTCCCTCCGCTCCCACTCCCGTCCGGCGAGTTCTTCAGTTCTGTTTTTTTTTTTGTCCTTCTACCGCGGTGCTTCCAGCTTAAGAGTATTGGTGTGCGCTACCTGTCAGCAATTCACATATGTGGGAAGGCTTCGGGGTTCGCTCTTCCGCATCCCGCCCTCTCAGATGCAACTTCCTGTTAGGGTGGGATGCCGACACACGTGGCAGAGGGAACCCCGTTTTTGTTAATCACTGTGCACGCCGGTACTGAGTTGGAAGCACTGCGGCTGAGGCAGAGAGGAAGAGAGCTGAAGTGCCGGACTTGTGGGATGGGGTAGGAGCACAGGGAAAGGAGCAACAAGCAGGGAGGAAAAAGACAGCGATGACCTTCTGGGCGGGGGGGGGGGGGGGGTCTGGAGGGAAGGGAGAGAAGTGCTGTCCTATGGGAGGGGCAGGCTGGGTGGCTGGCTGGGTGCTGCACTTTGGGGGGGGGGCTGTAGGGAGAGAGGGGCTGGAGCTGTGGGGGGAGGGGCTGGAGGGAAAGAGATGCTGGAGCTGTTGGGGGAGGGGCTGGAGGGAAGGGAGAGAAGTGCTGGACCCATGGGGGTAGGCTGGAGAGAAGGGAGAGGGGTACTGGACTTGTGGGGGGGTGGGACTGGAGGGAAGAGAGAAAGGTGTTGGACCCCTTGGGGGGCAGGGGAGAAGGGAGAGAGGTGTTGTACTCATGGGAGGCGGCGGCTGACTGCCTGGAAGGAAGAGAGGTGCTGAACCTGGGGGAAGGGAAAAGGAGAAGGGGAAGGGAAAGGAAAAAAGGGTACTGAACCCAAGGAATGAAAGAACAGGGAGTCAAATACTAAACACACAGAACAAGTGAGAAAAGGAGGGAGGGCAGGAAAGCCAAATGCGGGCGGGTGGGGAGAAAGAGGGAGGGGAGATAAGCTGTATAGGGAAAGATAGGGGCACAAAGATGGATGGTGAGCATGAAGAGAGAAGAAATGTCAAATGGACAGAAGACCCTAGCGAGAGAGTTAAGAGAAGGCAGTGGGAAGCAGAAACCAGAGCTTGAGATAAACATTATTTGAAAAAAAAAAGATGACCAAACAACAAAAGGTAGAAAAAATAATTTTATTTTCTATTTTGTGATTACAATACGTCAGATTTGAAATGTACATCCTGCCAGATGTGGTGTTAGATATGGCTGGGGCCCAGGGCAGAAATCTAGGAGGGACCCCAAAGCACATTATCAGGCTGCATCTTCTTCAAGTTCTGGCAGGCTTGTGGCTTTCTCTGACCAGGAGACCAAGGGCATTTGCCCTAGCTGCACTCCTCTAACACCATCCCTGGCATGTGTCATCTTTCGTTTTTGCACAGTATAGGAGGAAATGCATCTCTTTCTATTTCTCTGGTATTGTACTACATGAAAAGTTTGGCTTCTTGGGATTTTGGTTTAATTCATGTTTATATTTGTGGTCACCTATTCTGTATTTGGCATTTGTGTTCTGTGTGTGTGTGACCAAGGAATTCTTTTAGTATGAATTTTCTATGTAGCATTCTGTAGTAATTTGGCTTGTTCAGTTTTCCTAATAGATGTATTGATATTTTAGGGCATCACTGTAATATTTAGGGCCCTAAAATATCGTAGGTAGAATCCTTGTTTTGGGAGCTAGTGCTGGAATGATAGATTTGATCTAGGTTCTGAGTAGCTTGAATTACTTTACACGTCTGTTATTGAGATTACACAAGAGACAAATGTGTATTTGGTGAGCTTTATGGGGAAGTGTCCTAGCCCTGCTCTGCATCCACTGTTGGGGAAGGGCCAGGGGGTTCTGTGGATGCAGAATGTATTTGGCTTCAATACCATATAAGACAGAGCTTCCCAAACTGTGGGTTAGGATACCAAATGGGGTCACAAAACCCACATTTGGGGTCACAACTTGAGTGGGCTCTCTATAGGTACATAATTGTTCGGCACCTCTAGGGGGGTCACATAATTTTATTTGTCCACTATTATGGGGTTGTGGCCACAAAAGAATTGACAAACCCTGATACAGGAGAAGCATATATGTGTTGGGGGACCATGGCTCAACGGGGACTGAAGAGTGCAGTCTTTTGGACTTCCCTCAAGCTTCAGTGTGGCCTGCACTGCTACCCTCATTGAAGTTATTGGGAGCGGAGTAGCGGTGGAGCATGGGATGAGGCAGGGCACGGGTGCATCAGGTGGTGGGTTTTTCTCTTTCAGAAAGTTGGCAACCCTAGTGCCCACCCATCCGACCTGTTGGCCCACACAAAAATTGCCTTCTGGCTACGCCACTGGTTCCAAAGTCACAATTCCAGCAGGGTTCTAAGACAAATTTGGCCTACCTGAGTAGAGCTTCTGTAGCTTACATATTCATGGTATAGAAATATGCTGGAGGGTTTCTCTTTTCTCTTCTTGGCCTCCCTGACTAAGCCGTGCTAAGGGGTTTTATCCTGCTTTAACCACATCTTCCCTGTTCTGTAGTCTAACTTTTAAGCTGGCTCTATGAGTGTGAGGGAATGTTGTTAAGGGAGGAGGTGGTAATTTCCAACAGACTCTCTTACAGCCATACTTGGATATTTAGCGCCAATATCTGAAGTTTAAATGCTAAATGCAAAATTGAAATATTGGCCTGTATAATTCTCATGGCGATCTAACATGGAAATTTAAGGTACATTTGCAGATATCCATAGTTGTTTCAGATTTCAATGGAGCTACCAGTAATGGAATGTTCCTTTAATAGATATTGTTGAATTAAAAAATGTATAGGGTGATATTGCTACTGTTTTAAAATATGTTTATATTTATTTATCCTCCTAATTTCCCATCCTTCCTAGTGAAATTATCTCATCTTCCTTGCTTTCTTTCCATAGAATCCATAAGCATATTCATGAGATAGATTTGCATGCAGTAGAGGCAGTACATGCAAATCTCTCTCATGAATATTCATTGCAGATACCCTGAAAACCTGCCTGGTTGGGGTGCCTCCAGGATAAGATTTGGGAACCACTGGGCTAGACCCATGCCAATCTGATTGTATACATCAATACAGAACAGAAACCATTATTGTGTCCCTTCTTGACAATCTCCACAGAAACTATGACAGAGGCTTTGCCACAATACTATTGTTGCCAGATTTCCTAACAGCCTTTGACAGCAAAGTTCATAATATCATGCTCATGCAGATGGCAGAAACGGGTATCAGTGGCACAGTGTTTGCATTCAAATCCTATTTGTCATATAGACAACAATCAGTTCTGTTCAGCAACAGTACCTCATCACCTTGGACATAGGAGCCAACTTTTCAAAATTATTGGGGGTGCTAAGCCTAATGGAAATAACCCCTGAATGGACACATGCAAGGAATGTTCTCAATATTGGGGGTGCTCAAGCACTTACAGCACCCACAGAGTCAGTTCCTATGACCTTGGACACTGAAATATGAGTTACTGCAGGAATCCATATTTTCACCTATTTTATTTAATACTACCTTAAGCTTTTAGCTGAGTGTTTATTTATCTATGTGAATCATATGGATCTACTCATACTGATTGAACCAGATCTACTCACAACTTTGAGCAAACTGACTGGCTATATAACAGTGACTCAGGAATGGTCAGAACACAACAAACTCTGCTTGACCCCAAGCAAAACAGAGATTGTGTGGATTTCTAACACAAGTGGACAGGTGCAGTTGGGAAGGATGAACTTTCCCTGAAATTACAGATCAGGAATCTAGGCATACTGTTAGACTCATCACTTGCTTTGATCCTCAGACTCAAACAATCTTGAAAATCTGTTTGATACCTGCAAAAATGATGAAATCTTTTTATGTATGTTGAAAAGAAAAATGAATCTGAACGCAGTGGTTTATGCCATGATAATATCACAACTATATTACTGTAATGTCCTGTATATAGGTCAAATTAAAATGAGTTTGCACCAGCTCAAATTAGTTCAGAATGCTTCAGCACAACTGATAAAGCGACCATATCACACCCTTCTGAGAAAACTACACTAGCTACCAGTACCTCACAGGGCTACATTTAAAACTTTCTTTGATTATCTATGTCCCCAAACAAAATGAGTCAGAGTAGCTAAAGAATAAGTTAGACCTCTACTCACCTTTAAGGTCTCTAAGGTCCTATTAATGACTATCACTATCTGTACCCTCATCTTATTCAAATGTACATATCATTTGTCTTCAGTTTAGACAACCATCTATTTATCCTAATGACTTTGTATTACCATCTTGACTATTTTAACTGCACTTTTCCCCTTGGCTACCTATTAAGATGTTTCATTGTATGTTAGAACAGAATTAGTATTGTATCTATGTTATCTGAATGTTCTAATGCAAGTAAGGTGTTTCATTTGTATTGTGCTGACACCATGAGTATCATATCTATGCTATATGAATGTTCTATGCTGCCTACTATAGTATCATTTGTATTCTGCTGACATTTATCATATTTCTATTATATGATTGTTTTATAGTGTTGTTAAATATTTGTGTTTCTGACCCTTAAGTTGGCTTGATGGTGATAGCTACCATTGATAGGATTTGAACCAGCCATCCCTGAATGTCAGGTCAAGTGTTCTAATCACTAGGCAACCAAAATATACTAGAGCCTAAGGGCTAGCAGCCATTCTTAAAGTCATATTAGTTTACAAACCAAACCAAGGTACTACTGGTGGGAATAGAACTCACAACCCCTGAACTGATTTACCCACTACACTATCTACTGTCTCTGCATCCAGGGGATTATGCATTTAATTCTAAGTAGTCTTCCAATACAAACTGATCTCAGTGTTATAGCTTATATCTAATATTCCATTGAATTGAATGGTGCACATGGTTCATATGAAGCAATTTTCTAAAACTATATTTCATAACTCATCATTTTATAAATGACTACTACTACTACTACTTAACATTTCTAGAGTGCTACTATGGTTACGCAGCGCTGTATAGTTTAACAAAGAAGGACAGTCCCTGCTCGAAGGACCTTACAATCTAAAGGACGAAATGTCAAGTTGGGGCAGTCAAGATTTCCTGAATAGAGGTGTAGTGGTTAGGTGCAGAAGGCGACATTGAAGAGGTGGGCTTTGAGCAACGATTTGAAGATGGGCAGGGAGGGGGCCTGGCGTATGGGCTCAGGGAGTTTATTCCAAGCATGGGGTGAGGTGAGGCAGAAAGGGCGGAGCCTGGAGTTGGCGGTGGTGGAGAAGGGTACTGAGAGGAGGGATTTGTCTTGAGAGCGGAGGTTATGAGTAGGAACGTAAGGGGAGATGAGGGTAGAGAGGTAAGGAGGGGCTGCACCATATAAAAGATTGCTGTTTGTGTTTTGGTATTTATATAACTGTCTATAGTCCTCCATTAGTGAATGTATTCTTTCTTCTGATAAAATCAACAGGTAAAAAGAAAATGTCTTCCTTTTTTTTCTCCTGAAGTAATATCCATTTATTCTTTGAAAATAATGTTGATGGTATGACTTTAAGACTTTTTGAGACTTAAAAAATTGTTCATGGCTTAGTTTTACAATTCCAGTTTACTATCAGCTCAAACACAGAAAGAATCTAACATTGGTATGGGCAGTAAATGGTCTTCCAGTACAGTAGCAATGGGAACTGGTCATCTGTCATTCCAAGTACTATTAAACCTGTCAACAAAATTTGACATGTTAGGTAATTATGTGGTGTTGAATTTCTTGAATTCCCACATGAGTATGATTGAGCTATTCCAGAACTGGCTCACATTCTACCTAGAAAATTGGACATGGGTTATGGTTTGTGATAAATATATTTTGCCTCACTCTCAAAGCTCTTTAGGGTACCTTAGAGGTCTCTTTAAGAACTATTTATCTACAGTATGTCAATTTTGCCACTTTCTGCCAAGATTGTTATGAGAAATGGTGTGTACTTTTCTTATGAGACTACACTGCATAATATTTCTTGATGCCTCATATAATTTGCTTCTTACAAATTATATGGAAGCTAGAAAAGTAAACAAGCCTATTAATATTTTTTAAAGTGTTTTCAAAACCTTTGTTAAAAAAACATATTAATATGTTGCATAGCAAAAATGTAGATGCTGAAAATTAATGTGTTAAGAGGAAGTGCAAAATTTCATCAAAGCAGCTAATACAGAGGAAAACCATGTAGATGACTTGAAGTTCTACAGTCCCAGTAATCAACATTTGGAAGAACAACTCTATTTAGTGAAAAGCTTTTCAGATGACATTAGAATGACTTTTGGTCTAAACAAGTGTTCTAAAGCAACTTTACTAGGAGAAAGTTTTAATAAACATTAAATATCTCCTTGAAGCCTAGGACTTTGGTTCTTGGGACCATATTTTTCCTGAAATTTCCTTGTAAATGTATTCTTACCAGGATAAGGATTATGTATGTTGGTGTTCTCTACAGCTTGATACATTTCTTCAAGGACTTAGGGCTAGGTTCTAGATATGGGGCCTGAAAATTCTGCATGGAAAAAAATATGCCTAGGCGTATTCTTTAAAGTATGTTTCCCAAGTCCAGTCCAGGAGTACCCCTAACTAGTCAGGGTATCAGGATATCCAAAATGTATTTATATAAACTTGATTTGCATAAACTGCTTCCATTATATGCAAATCTCTTTCATATATATTCATTGTGGATACCCTGAAAACCTGACTGGCTAGGGGTACTCCAGGACTGGACTTGGGAAACACTGCTCTAAAGCACACCTATATTTTATAGAATAGGCTTAAATTTCCACACAGTATATATAATACACCAAGTGCCTCGTCACTAAACTAAATTTAGTTGTGGCCATTTACGCTATGTTTTACTTGGCGTAAATCCCGATGCCTAAATTATGTGCAGAGTATAATGTAACAATGCATAGATTTTAGAAATGCCCATGGTCCTCCCATAGTCACACCCATTTTTCAACTATGCAACTTAAAATTTAAGCGTACCATGTTAAAGAATACACATAGGGCCCTGATTACAAAGGCACACTAGTGTTCTTTAGCGTGCACTAAAAATTAATGAATCTAACTGTATAGATGCCCACAATATTCCTATGGAAGCCTACACAGTTAGCATATGCTAATTTTTAGGACATGCTGAAGAACGCTAGTGTGCCTTTATAAACAGGGCCCTGCATGAGTTGTGTGCATAAATCTTAATTAATGCCAATTAGTGTTGATATTTGCTTGTTAACATCCAATTGACGGTGCTGATTAGCTAGTTAACCAATTAAGTTGCGTGCACTGTTGTAGAATATGCTTTGATTTTTCTGTGGAATAGGAAGGCACAATATATAGAATCCAGGTTAATGGGTAATCACTTTAGGTTAGGAAAATAGGAGTTTATTTTTGCATGCGCTGATGTAGGGTCAGGGCAGGTTTCTGGCTATGATTACTATTTGTCATTTTTCCTCTTTGTTTTTATCTTTCCTTCCTAGAAATGGAATTTTTAGAAATGCTATGAGTTTTCTTTTCTTCTGGATATTCTGATATGTATTTCATGTTCTTGTGTTATTGTTTTTTTGACATTGTATAATGCTACGACGCTAAGAAGCCCCTGTGAAACAGTGATGCACTGAAGAGCAAGGCAGCATATAAACCCAGATAAGTAACTAAAATAGAACTAAGAAATATGGACTATTTTATTATATAGCATATGGAAAAAGGAGAAAAAAGATAAAACAAAAAAAAATTAAAAATTTGTCAAAAAGGAAGTTAAAAGAGGTTTTTTTCTGGGGTAGTGAAGAGGTTGTTTGGTCATTAGTCCAAAGTCAAACTGAGACGAGACTGCAAAAGCTGAAGCCCCTTTTCCTCCTTCCTTAATTTTAGCAGACTCTCAGCATCTTGCAAAAATTATGTACAGTAATATCATCATCATTGCAAGTAGATAGCCATCTGAGCGTACTACATCTTAATAATTACCCCCTTAGGGACCCTTTTACAACACTGTGGTAGAGCTACTGTGGCATTGGCATGTGGGAGCCAGTGGTAGTGCCCCCCCTCCCCTCCGTGTGTCATTTCCAACATGACCAGAAATAGTTTTTTATTTTTACCACTGGGGGGGGGGGGGGGGGGCTTACCAATTGTAATTGGGCAGAGCCACACGCTGCTCAGTTACCACTGGGTTAGTGCAGGAGCCCTTACCGCCAAAAGGGGTCCCCCAGGAAATGGCTGCACTGCAAGTCTGTACTTACCACTCAGGCATTTCCTTTAAAAAAAATGCTGCAGTAAAAGGGGCCTTGGCACATGGCAAATCCACATACCAATGCTACCGTAGGTTCCCTTTTAACACAGCCTGGTAAAAGGGCCCCTAATGTTTGATGATATGAAACTCAAACCTATAGACAGTTTAAACACTAAAATCCATGTCACTGCACATGAAAGGAATATAGGAGTATAAGAGTTGACCTACTCAGTTAAACCAAGGGTCCATTTTGCTCAGTATCCTGTTTCCAACAGTGCCTAGTCCAGGACACAAGTACTTAGCAGAGGCCCCCAAAATAGCAATATTCCATGTTACTTAACCCCAGGGACCAGCAATGTTTTACCCATGTCAACCTTAATAATCTTTCATGGGCTTTTCCTCCAGGAACTCATAAATCTTGACAAATCTAAGGGTGAGGCCTTCTCATTCCTTTTCAAATATATATCTCTATTTTTTTTATTTTTGTTTGTTTTGCTTGTTTGCTCTGCAGTATGGGTTACCTTGCATAATTATTTCTGCCCTTGAACTGCCTGCATACATTGAGGTGCATGCAAGGGTACATATCTGAAGTTAATAGTAACTTGTCTCTCACACTTCTTGATTGTTTCAAATGTCTAATGTTCATAATTACCAAATAACACAGGATGCCTGGCAGCTTTATTTAGGTAGCAAATATAGGTATGTTTTCTTTAAATGCTGGTAATGTACCACCCCAGTGATAACACTGAACAAAATATAAGCAGACAGTCTCATGTGCTTATGTTTATAGCCTGAGTATGGAGATTAGTCAGTGGCTCAGTTGGTCTCAGCTATAACCCTGTGGTTTTCTTCCAACTCAGTTCTCTAGAACTGTCATTGGGCTGCTATGGAGAACCAGTTAGTCCTTTTGTCATCTCCAGTCTGTCTGTCTTTTCTTTGAACAGTTGGTCTTCCACTGTTCAAAACAAATGTTTCCATGAAAGAGATGTACATTTTGTTAGAATTAGGGTATTTACAGATATGGTAGACTCATCTACAACCCTGTTATCTTTAGATCTGTAGACTTTCTGTGGATTTATTAAACTTTTAACATCTTGCTTTTGGGAGGATGTACAGACAAAATCCAAAAATAAAGAGTGGAAGACACCAAAAGTCTAACATTCAAAAGACAAAAAGATACATTGATATTGCAGACTATGAAAGTGATGATAAATGACTGAGTACAACATTATTATGTAGTCATAGGAACAGAGGCAGAAAACAAGTCAAGTGAATTCAAAGCATATCTCTTTTTGTCTGGTAAGAATAGAGCTGACCTCTGTTATTACAGGCATTCATTTTTATAATTTCAAAGGCAACTTGTCATTTATTTCACTGTTATAACATTTATAATATTTTAGTTACATGCATATGTATCTCTTCCATCAGACCTAGTCCCTGGAGAAGTATTGTTTAGTATATTACAGATTAAGTGGATTATTTTACTGAAAGGTAGTAGAGGGTATTGCATCCTTTGAAACATGAATCAATTGTTTATTCTTTCAAAAAATATTAAGACTAAGGGACACTTTAACTAAACCGCGGTAGTGTTTTTAGATTGGCACTAAATGCTGAGACATCCATTATATTCCTATGGACATCTTGGCGTTTACCACCAACTGATTTCTACCACAATCTAAAAACACTACCTGGTAATACTTTTAAAACAAAAAGGAGAAAATATTTTTTCACTCAATGAGTTTAATCTCCGGTACTCATTATCAGAGGGTGTGGCCTCTGCGATTTGCATATATAGGTTTTTAAAAAGTTAGGGCAAATTCATGGAGGAAATGTCCATAGTCTGTTATAGAAATGGAGAAAGCCACTGCTGTCCCTTGGATTGGTAGCAAAAAATCTTGCTACTATATGGGATTCTGCCAGACACGTGACCTGGATTGTCTACTGCTGGAAGCAAGATACTGAGCTAGATGGCTATTCTTATGTTCTTACAACAAAATCCTGGATGTTTGTGTAAGCCATTTTCTGTGAATCACATCTCATAGACGGGCATTTTCAAAAGAAACGTCTAAGTTTGGATTTGGACGTTCTTGTAAAACGTCCAAATCTGGAGGCAGGGAAAAGCGTATTTTCGAAAAAAGATGGACGTATATCTTTCATTTTGAAAATACCAAGGACGTCCTTGGACTTGGACGTTCCTAGATATGGACATCTTTGACTTTTGGCAATTTTCAAAACCAAAGACGTCCATGTCTAAAATGTCCAAATGCAAGCCATTTGAATTTGGGAGGAGCCAGCATTTGTAGTGCACTGGTCCCCTTGACATGCCAGGACACCAACCGGGCACCCTATGGGGCACTGAAGTGGACTTCATAAAATGCTCCCAGGTACATAGCTTCCTTACCTTGTGTGCTGAGCCCTCCACCCCCCCCCTAAAATCCACTACCCCCAACTGTACACCACTACCATAGCCCTTACAGGTGAAGGGGGGCACCTATTTGTGGGTACAGAGGGTTTGTGGTGGGTTTTGGAGGGCTCGCTGTTTCCCCCACAAATGTAACAGGTAGGGGGGGTAAGGACTTGTCCAGCTTATAATCGAAAGTGATCGCCGGCCATCTTCCGACACAAATCGGGAGATGGCCAGCGATTTCTTAAAAGCGGCGAAATCGGTATAATCGAAAGCGGCATTTTTGACAGCATTGCCGCTTTCCCGTTGCTTCACCGGTGAACGTTCAAGAGGGCTTGTCAGTAGATTAGCGAAGGTGGGACATGGGCGGGCATGGGCGTGGCTACCAGATGGCCAGCTTTCGCCGATAATGGAAAAAAAAAGCAGCGTTAAGCAGTATTTCGCCAGCTTTACTTGGTCCTTTTATTTTCACGACCAAGCCTCAAAAAGGTGCCCCAACTGACCAGATGACCACTGGAGGGAATGGGGAATGACCTCCCCATACTCCCCCAGTGGTCACCAATCCCCTTCCAAACTAAAAAAATAAAACTAAAAACCTTTTTTGCCAGCCTGTATGCCAGCCTCAAATACCGTACCCACCTCCATGACAGCAGAATGTGTTGTATCCTCCGACAGCCTTTCCCTTGTTGCGATGTGGCTCTCGGTGAGTGTGACACCTTTTCTGTTAGGTGCCCTGCAGAGTCACATTAACAATGCATTGTGGTGGGTGTAGGGTACTGGGCTCTACTCCCATGGTGCTTTTTCCCCCTGCTAATTGGGTCAGAGTGTGCCCTGTTTTGTTTCCTGTTGTAGTCCATGAGGTAGTGGCCATTTTTGTAAGCCAGTTTTAGTTCCCTTTCCTGTGTTACCCACATTAGAGAACGTAGTTCTTACCTTTAATGGTGCTGAAAGAGGGCATTGTACACCATTGTGCCAGCTCTGACCTATTGCTAATCTTAGTACCAGGGGACTCTTAGCCAGTGGGGCACAACCTCTGATCTGTAACGTGGTTATTTCAAGAAAGGACTTTTTCAGAGAGATTGGTCTTCAGGTGTGAACTGGTGTGCCAAAGTTATACAGCAGTAATAAGTCCTAGAGGCTGTATGCAGGTCCCTGGAGCAATTTTAGTGGGTGCAGTACATTTATGGGTAGTGGGTTGGGGGGGGGCTCAGCTCCCAAAGAAAGGGAGCTATGCACGTGGGAGCTTTTCTGAAGTCCACCGCAGTGACCCCTAGGGTGGCTGGTTGGTGTCCTGGCATGTCAGGGGGGCCAGTGCACTAAAAATGCTGGCTCCTCCCACGGCCAAATGCCTTGAATTTGGCCGGGGTTTGAGATGGCCGACATAACTTTCCATTATCGCTGAAAAACAAACCTGGCCATCTCAAAACCGGCGAACTCCACGGCATTTGGCCGGGCTAAATCGTATTATCGAAAAAAGATGGCCGGCCATGTTTTTCGATAATACGGTTTCGGCCAGCTGTAGCGCCGCTGCCAACATAGATCACCGGTGATCTATTTGGCCGGCGACATTCGATTATGCCCCTCCACTTCCGCCTGTCTCAAGTGCACTGCACCCACTAAAACTGCTCCAGGGTCCTGCATGTGCTGCCATGGACCTGAGTATGACATCTTAAGCTGGCATGGAGGCTGGCACGTAATATTTTGATTGATGTTTTTTAAGGGTGGGAGGGGTTAGTGACCACTAGAGGAGTAATGGGAGGCCATCCCCGATTCTCTCCGGTGGTCATCTGCTCATTTCAGGCACCTTTTTGTGCCTTATTCGTAAAAAAAAACACATCCAAGTGTTCATCATGGACGTCCCTGCTTTTTTCGATTATGGGTCAAAGACGTCCAAATCTTAGGCACGCCCAAGTCCCACCTTCACCATTCCTCTGAAACACCCCCTTGAGATTTGGATGTCCTTCAGCTAGAGACGTCCAAAATCGGGTTTCGATTATACTGATTTGGACATCTCTGGGAGATGGACGTCCACGTTACGATTTATGTTGAAAGATGGGTGTCCATCTCTTTCAAAAATGAGCCTGTTAGTCTTGCAGGCCTCATGAATAGTAATTGTGGGTCACATATAAGGAGTGATTCCCTTTCATAGAAGAATGATCCTTAGCATTAGGACTTTAGGACTACTGCTAGGGTCTATGAATACAAATGAAAAAAGTTCTCCTAAACAGACTAAACTGGATTATAGAACTTCCAGATAAGCATATCAGGCAGTTCTATAATCCAGTTTAGATTTAGGAGAACTTTTTCATTTGTATCTTTTTCAGTTCCTCCTTTTGGGTTATTTTTTGATAAGGGCCTATGTGTGCCATTTTGAAACCTGGAACCAGATAGAGCAGAAGTAAAAAGGGACTACTCTTGTCTTATGCCACTACAATACCATGGGAGCCCTAAGAATAATTGGGGTCTGCATGGGGGGGGGGGGGGGGGAGGGTGTCTTCAGAGAGGTTCTGATGTAGGGAGGGTTCTGAAGGAGAGTTTCAATATTGTAGAGGGTTCTGATGAAGAGATCAAATGTTTGGAGAAAATCAGATAGGGTAGAAGCAGAGAAGCAGGAACAGTCTGACCTGCTACCATTGTGGTTTTATCTATTTTTGAACAGTGGTCACACCATCTGACTGTGGCGTGGCTGCACTTAAAGCACTCTTGACAGCAGTTATGACAGCTAGTGCATGGCACGGGCCAGCATTCTATCTGTCAGAACTGGACATTCCTCTACTCCACTCTGTTTCCTACTCACGTTAAGCAGCTGACATAGATTTTTTTAACACGTGTGGTTTAAACATGCAGTTAAACCAGTGCTAACTGCTTAATCCAGTTTACTAAGAGAGCCCTAGAATCTGTTGTTTCTGGAAAAGTTCATACTACAATTATTGCAGTTGAAGTTGAGGAAAGATTTTGAAACAGAGTGTGCCTATTGCACTAAAAGTTCTGCATTATATCCAAATACTACAAATATTTCAGAAACAAAATCATCTTATCTGGGAGGGGAAGAGAATATAGATCCTTCCTGACTTACATAAAACAACTGCAGATAAGAAGAAGCAGTTTCTGTCTTTGAGAAAAGATCTAAAGGAACAGAATGACAGATCCAGCCTTTTGTATCCTACAAGTATGAAGGTCATGCTTAATAATTCAGTGAAGAATTTTTATGATCCAGATAACTTATAAACTTACATTCATTCCTTTCAGGGAACCTGCATGGATGTTCACTGAAGTTTTGAACTAACAGACTTTGATCTTTCTACTGTTATCACTTCTTTCTTACTTCTAATGTAGACAAGTCCTACCATATATGTCCAGCTACTGGAAATAATATTATATATCTATTCTCATATAGCACTAAGTATTTTAAACAAGGTATTATATGATAAATAAGAAGCACTATATATTCTTTATTAATTTCCCATATAGGTATACAAATGAACTGGGTGTCTTAACAAGAATATTTCATTTTTCTGTGTTTCTATTTTTTAGTGTGTCATACTGTTTAAAATAACAACATGCCCAGCAGTATTGCTTGCAAGTATGATAGAAAGGGACAAACTGATCTGTGAGTGTCATCATCTTCTTCCTCAAACTGATGATACTCTAGCAAATGGAGAAATAGGCTAGTGGTTAATGTAGCAGATTTTCATCTTGGGGAGCTGGGTTCAATTCCCACTGCAGCTCCTTGTGATTCTGAGTAAGTCACTTAACTCTCCATGGCACCAGGTACAAATAAGTAACTGTATATACTATCAGGCTTATTTTCAAAAGAGAAGGGCACCCATCTTTCGACACAATTTGGAAGATGGGCGTCCTTCTCACAGGGTCGCCCAAATCGGCATAATCAAAAGCCGATTTTGGGAGTCCTCAACTGCTTTCTGTCGTGAGGATGACCAAAGTTCACGGGGGTGTGTCAGGAGCATAGCGAAGGAGGGACTGGGGCGTGCCTAACACATGGGCGTCCTCGACCGATAATGGAAAAAAGAAAGGTGTCCCTGACGAACACTTGGGCGACTTTACTTGGTCCATTTTTTCTTATGAAGAAGCCTCAAAAAGGTGTCTGAACTGGCCAGATGACCACCGGAGGGAATCGGGGATGACCTCCCCTTACTCCCCCAGTGGTCACTAACCCCCTCCCATCCTAAAAAAAACGTTATAAATATTTTTTGTCAGCCTCTATGCCAGCCTCAAATGTCATACCCAGCTCCATGACAGCAGTATGCAGGTCCCTGGAGCAGTTTTAGTGGGTGCAGTGCACTTTAGGCAGGCAGACCCAGGCCCACCCCCCTACCTGTTACACTTGTGGTGGTAAATGTGAGCCCTTCAAAACCCACCAGAAACCCACTGTACCCACATGTAGGTGCCCCCTTCACCCCTTAGGGCTATGGTAGTGGTGTACAGTTGTGGGGAGTGGGTTTTTTGGGGGGTTTTGGGGGGGCTCAGCACCCAAGGTAAGGGAGCTATGTACCTGGGAGCAAATTCTGAAGTCCACTGCAGTGCCCCCTAGGGTGCCCGGTTGCTGTCCTGGCATGTCAGGGGAGTAGTGCACTACGAATGCTGGCTCCTCCCATGACCAAATGGCTTGGATTTGGTCGTTTCTGAGATGGGCATGCTTGGTTTCCAATATAGCCGAAAACCAGGGACGGCCATCTTTAAGGACGACCATCTCTAAGGTCGACCTAAATGTTGAGATTTGGGCATCCCCGACCGTATTATTGAAACGAAAGTTGGCCACCCATCTTGTTTCGATAATACAGGTTTCCCCACCCCTTCGCGGGGACGCCCTGCGAGGACATCCCAGGAAAACTTGGGTGCCCCGTTTGATTATGCCCCTCTATGTAAACTACTTTGAATGTAGTTGCAAAAAACACAAAAAGGTGGTATATCAAGTCCCATTGTCTTTACTTCTCTGGACCAAATAAACCTGTGACACCATCTGGCTGTGACTCTCACCAGTGATACTTCCTAATCCATTTTCAAAAGAAATACAGTGGTGCTCACTGAAGGCTAGATTTATTTATGGGTCCTTTTACTAAGCTGCGTTAGGTTCTAATGCATACCTAACATAGCAAAAAAATGCAGTACTGAGAGACACGCTCAGGCATTCAGCAGCAACATCGAAATATGCATGTGCTAAACATGTGCTAAGACAGAGGTCAATACTAAAGCATACTAGTGTGTTACAACACTCTAACACTGTTTATGCACATTGGGCTGGATTCAGTAAATGTAAAAAATCAGTGCTGTGATTCATTAAAGGGCATGCACCCTTTACAGAATCGCACTTGGCCCCGATTTCTATACCTAACTTTAGGCACCAGACTTACAACTGTTGAAGCCTGGTGCCCAAGATAGGCACACTATAATTAAGTGCAACATTTTGGAATGCCCCTGACCCACCCATGACCACACCCTTATGAGTTATGCACAGAGTTAGGCACCAAGCTTTTTTGAACAGTGCACAGCCAGATGCACACACAAATTTTAATGAGTGCCAGTTAACTTCAATAATTGGTTGGTAACACAAAATTATTGATAATTAAGGGCTTGATACTCAATTTTAATTTGTGTGCCCATCTTACAAATTTGGGCACACAAATCTAGCACCATATATAGAATCCAAGGGATTGTATTCTGTTTACTAAAGTGCAATCATGAAACCTACCAACATGATGTGCCTAATCCTCCTACTGTGTGTGTTCGCCATGCCTATTGTACAGGGAACACAGAGTTTAGAAGCTTTTATGCAGAAATTCATGCCTAACTATAAAATACCATTACCCACCACTAAGGAAACGATAACAATAACCCTTGATGTGTGTGCCTACACTATGTATGGTGAACATCCTGTGCAGCAATATTTGTCAGCTTCTGAGATATACCTGTGTCCCTTTTCCAACTGCGGAAGTTGGGCACAAGTATGGTGGTACACGGGTTCATGGGTTCCCTATTCAGGTGATGAAATTCCAGATCTTAAAAAGAGTATTTCTGTTATGAAACTACGGGTATCTAACCTTTGTCCGATGACCAAATGTAATCAGGTGGCTATCACTTTCAGAGGAGTAACAGCTGTAACGTACCGAACCTATTCCTTAGGAATTGATACCACAGGCAGAGACCCAATTGGAAAATTTCAGATTATTCCCCCTCCCCAACCAGAAAAGAACCCCTTGATGCCCACCAAGATCCCAGAAGTAACAATTCCCTATCAGATTGTACCAATTAATAATTCCAAAGATTTAATGGCACTAGAGACAGGGTTTGGGGATACTAATCTGTGGCTCGAGTGGGCCCATTATACTACAAAGAGTTTGAATGTTTCTAATTGTTATTTTTGTGCCCATGCAAGGGCAGAACCAACAGTAGTCCCCTTTCCTTTAGATCTTTACAACGATCCAGATGGTTTTTGGTGTATGTTAGAGCTACTACAAGTAGCAACTGAAATAAATCAGTCTTGTCAACATCTTGACAAACACCACCCCTACTTACCCCCTCGGATGAGGGTTCCACCTGCATTCAGGATTCCAGACCCTGCTACCAGATATCATACTTGTCTGGAACGATATGGAGTGAAAAATTCACGGTTTCTGGGAAATTTGGCCAATTGCAATACTACTCTAGCAAAAGGAGCTCTGAGGGGTCTGAACCTCACAGACTTCTCACAGGCTAGAGCAGATGTATGGTGGTATTGTGGAACCCACACTATCCACCATACACTTCACAGAAGTTGGACAGGCAGATGTGCCTTAGTCAAATTGGTAATTCCAATCATTATAGCATCCTTGCTCCCTTCTCATAGCAGCTCTTCCTCATGAGTGAAGAGACATGCAATGCCTGGATCCTTTGATGATCGGGTTTATATAGATGCAATTGGAGTGCCAAGAGGGGTCCCTGATGAGTTCAAAGCCAGAAACCAGATTGCCGCAGGGTTCGAATCTGCCTTCTTTTGGTGGGCTACGATTAATAAGAACGTAGACTGGATTAACTATATATATTACAACCAGCAGAGATTTGTAAACTATACTAGAGATGCGGTTCAAGGAATTGCAGCGCAGCTAGACGCCACCAGCAGAATGACGCTGGAAAATCGATTAGTGCTTGATCAGATTCTGGCAGCAGATGGCGGGGTGTGCCACAAAATAGGTACACAGTGTTGCACCTTTATCCCCAACAATACTGCTCCAGATGGATCAATTACCAGAGCTTTGAAAGGTCTAACCTCACTGTCGCAGGAATTGGCGGAGAACTCTGGTGTTGATACATCTTGGACTGGTTGGATGGATAAAGCCTTTGGTAAATGGAAGACATTTATCATTTCTGCGGCCACCACCATAATCATAGTGGTTGCAATTTTTGTATTGGTAGGATGCTGCATAATCCCTTGTGCTAGAGGCTTAGTAGAACGCTTAATTGAAACCGCCATAACAAAAAAGACAACCGCAGGACAATATGTCCTATATGAAAATCTCCTTCCCAACACCACAGGAGATAACACATTGGACTATCTCCCTATGAGATGGACCAATCGCTATGCAAATGCTAGAGACAATGTAGAAATGTCTGCAACTGTATAATCGGGTAATAGCAAACAGGGATGCAATATAATAACGTAAAGCTTTATAAAAAGGATGTGATCAATAATCAATATGACTATGTAATCCATACAAATGTATACTCAAGATATAATCAGTATATAACCAAAGAATTAATGATTGTTAGCAATATATATATATACACACATATGTAAGAGTAAGATTAAACCTGCATATTAATAGGTAGAAAGGTATTAGAGTTGTAATCATAGTATGTGACTTAATCGCAGATATGGGTAAGCCCCAAGAAGGATTGATATAATCAAAGTAGTGCCTATGTTGTAACCTGAACTCAAGCCAATTTAAACCAATTTGACGATACCGGTTATCGATTAGACTCTTCAATTCCATAGTTTTATAGAATACCTTCTGGAATGGATGGTACCATGGTACGTTAACCCTGGTGTCACCCTATGAGATAGGGTGAAGAGGGGAATGTTAATATGTGTTCTAGCTTGAGACTCATCCACTGCAATGGTGGTAGGCCAAGCTACACGGCTTTAAACAGCTGAAAAGCACTGACTAGGCCTGATAACCAGCTGATGGCCTTATAGCAGAGAACCTGCAAGAGCAGGACTGCTTGGTGAGTCTTAAGGAAACCTGGTACAACTTTCAAATTAAGTGTAACCCTCAAGATGAGGAAATTAGAGACAAAAATGGTAAAGAGTTTGGTTCTTAAGATGGAGAATGTTTTTATAAAATGGCTCTCAGTATCACAAGATATAAAGAAACAGATCTGTATCTTAGGGTTGGAAAAGAGGAAGTGAAAGTGTTGAAATTGGCACTATTAAGCAATCTTTGAGAGGAGGGGCAGGTGGGCACCTGACCGGCGGTTAAGTATGATTCACTGATTATGCAAGATTAGAAAAAAAGTCCCTATCCATAGACTTGTATGTGGACCAAAGACTATATAAGGAGTGGGGATCCGAGAATCTTCGGAAGTTTTTTCCCCAACACATCGTAGGGAGCGGAGCTCTGGCCAGTTGGATCCAGAATCTGTCTACTGATTGTACCAGAATAAAGCCTGATTTTGGTAAGAATAAAAAGACTATTTCTGTACCTAAACTTATCCTGTCTTTATTTCAATTTATTCTCTATTTTCCATATATTTTACAAATTAACACACACACACATAAGTAAGATTTTTCCCTGAAACAGTTTTATAGATATTTTATAGATTTTATGTGGGAACATAAATGGCCAAAGATTCACTTAGATCCAAGTAGACAGAAAGCTGTGGTCATGGGAATTAGATTTGAACTGCGCCTTCTGATGCCTCCCCAGCGCCGATACCCATGGGAAGGGGTGTCACTGGAATTCAGGGAGGTGGTTAAAAAGATCTTAGAAGAACAAACCCTCTATACACCTCCTTGTGGAAGGATCCCCTGGGGGTTTAGAGAGGGGTAGATTAAAAACATTACCTACATTAAGAGTAAAATCAATCAAGTTTACAGATGATTACCTAACTTTTAGAAGTCTTCTAAAAACACAATTCTTCAGTCTGGTCTTTAGTCTGGTCTTTCTGAATACAAAGAACTCCATTTGCATTTTACCCACACCCTTTTCTTAATCTCGTTCTCATCTAGTCCTGCCTAATTATGCTCTTACCTATCCACCCTTAATTATTTGTTTGTCCTTGAGATAGTCTAAATCCCTGGTTATTTACTGCACGTTTTAATTTCCTTCTCGAAGTTATTGTAATTTGTGTTAAATTTTGTGCATTATTATGTTTTATTCACTTTATTGTTTGTTTGCAAGTCACATTGAACCTGAGTCTATTTCGGGCTAATGTGGGGTGTAAATGTCATGAATAATAATAATAATAATAATAATAATAATAATAATATGGTAAGTGCAAAGCCTGGGGGATAACTGTTATGGCATGATGAGCATCTGTTCTTCAGTTATTGGATAAGGCAGACGTTCACCATATGGTACATGCATCAGCAGATATTGTGGTTAATGCATCTGCACTATTGGCTGAGGCATTTACGATGGCCTGCTGAGATAAACTATATAATAATTAAAATGAATTAGATGGCAGTGGAAGACAAGATGGCAACATGAACTGTGGTGGCATAACTCTGAGCAAAGTTTGCAGTCTTACCTGTAAGATTTTCACTTTCCTTCTTTTACAATGATAAAAGAAAAGGAGTTCTAAAACTCAATTTCCTCACGATTAAAGCTTCTGCTCCTGTGCAACAAGAACTTGAGTGCTACGCCACCAGAATCCCCAACTCGGCTGGAGTCAAGACACCTACTGCACTGCTTGAGGGAAAAGCATAGCAGAACTTGGGCCTGGAGTCAATGCTCATGATTAAATAAACATGTTGACTCAGAATTTAGATTTGTTTAAAAAGGACAGCTTTAGTCAGATTCAGCAAATTATACCTGAAGGTAATTTTAACAAGAAGTGACCTCTGCTTTGGATAAGGATAAACTGTTGATACATAGAAAAATTGAACAGCTTGAAAACTTTAATAGAAAATTGGACTTACAATTGCTCAGCTTCTCTAAACTCTTGGGAGATGCCTTTAAAAGATATTTGACAAATATATACCCCTTTGTACTTTACCAGTTTCTTCAGATAGAAACTTGAGAATGAATCCTAGCGGTCAATGTCATAGATGTTGGGCTAGATTTAAACAATATAATAGCTATGTTGAAAGATTCTATAATAGAAGTATTGGAGAGATCTACTTTATTAGTTTCTTTTGTTATTGAACAAGATTTGAATTCAGTTTTCTGGCTATATTTCTGAAATTTGCAAGAGTTCCATGGGGATCAATCTGATTATAAAGACTGATATGTATATACCTGGATGTGTAAAGATAGTACAGGGGAACCAGCTAAGCACACAAGTTTTCAGAGTACATCTAGTAGTTCTAGTAGTGGTAACGGTGATAAGTCCCCTGATAAGGAATGGGACGGGGAAGAGAAAAATGCCGCAGCGGGGGAGAGGGCGTGAAAGAAGAGGACGGGAATCCAAACCGGGAAAATGAGCACAAGCACAAACCCATCAGGATCAATTGTGGTGAATATCTCTAATAACATTTTGACAGCTGATGAGATTTCTATACTTTCTAAAGGATTGTCTTTCATTCCAATCAATATCCATGACCCTTTTCAGTTCTGGCTGGAGCTAAAGAAATTTGTGCGACAATTGCAATTGAGATTGTTCTTTGACAAACATACAATTGTGTAGATCATTCTGTAGTATATGAATGGTCTTTTTGGACTTCCCCAGGACCATTGGATCCTGTGATAGTAATGTTTAAAGCAAAGGTATTGAAAGAAGTAGAACATTTGGAGAGAGCTATGGGATATGTGGGATTTAACATTACTCGATTGAAAAGACAAGCATTGAAAACCTTGTGGGAGGATTCTACCATTGTTATCTGATGGGCAGACAAAGGTGGTGCCGTGGTGACTTGGGATAAAAGTGACTATATGCAAGAAGCAAATTTACAATTGAGTAATATTGTGAATTACGTAGAGCTCCCTGTGGACTCCTCTCCCTGTGTAGCGGATAAGGTATTGGAAATTACAAGAAGGGAGAACCTTCAAGAATTCTTGGCAGATTAGGAATTAAAATATTTGAATTTTGATAAACATAAAATTACTGTTTTCTATTTACTGTTTAAGATCCATAAATGTTTAAATCATCCTCCTGGACATTCCAATTGTCTCGGCTAGGGATTACCTTCTGGAACGCTCGTGTAAATACATTGATGAACATCTACATGTTTGTCTTGCTATAGTTAAATCATATTTGAAGGATACTACTCATTTCCTACAGATTTTACAATGTATGGAAATGAACATTAGTGACTTTTGATATACAGTGGGGGAAATAAGTATTTGATCCCTTGCTGATTTTGTAAGTTTGCCCACTGACAAAGACATGAGCAGCCCATAATTGAAGGGTAGGTTATTGGTAACAGTGAGAGATAGCATATCACAAATTAAATCCGGAAAATCACATTGTGGAAAGTATATGAATTTATTTGCATTCTGCAGAGGGAAATAAGTATTTAATCCCTCTGGCAAACAAGACCTAATACTTGGTGGCAAAACCCTTGTTGGCAAGCACAGCGGTCAGACGTCTTCTGTAGTTGATGATGAGGTTTGCACACATGTCAGGAGGAATTTTGGTCCACTCCTCTTTGCAGATCATCTCTAAATCATTAAGAGTTCTGGGCTGTCGCTTGGCAACTCGCAGCTTCAGCTCCCTCCATAAGTTTTCAATGGGATTAAGGTCTGTTGACTGGCTAGGCCACTCCATGACCCTAATGTGCTTCTTCCTGAGCCACTCCTTTGTTGCCTTGGCTGTATGTATTGGGTCATTGTCGTGCTGGAAGACCCAGCCACGACCCATTTTTAAGGCCCTGGCGGAGGGAAGGAGGTTGTCACTCAGAATTGTACGGTACATGGCCCCATCCATTCTCCCATTGATGCGGTGAAGTAGTCCTGTGCCCTTAGCAGAGAAACACCCCCAAAACATAACATTTCCACCTCCATGCTTGACAGTGGGGACGGTGTTCTTTGGGTCATAGGCAGCATTTCTCTTCCTCCAAACACGGCGAGTTGAGTTCATGCCAAAGAGTTCAATTTTTGTCTCATCTGACCACAGCACCTTCTCCCAATCACTCTCGGCATCATCCAGGTGTTCACTGGCAAACTTCAGATGGGCCGTCACATGTGCCTTCCGGAGCAGGGGAACCTTGCGGGCACTGCAGGATTGCAATCCGTTATGTCGTAATGTGTTACCAATGGTTTTCGTGGTGACAGTGGTCCCAGCTGCCTTGAGATCATTGACAAGTTCCCCCCTTGTAGTTGTAGGCTGATTTCTAACCTTCCTCATGATCAAGGATACCCCACGAGGTGAGATTTTGCGTGGAGCCCCAGATCTTTGTCGATTGACAGTCATTTTGGACTTCTTCCATTTTCTTACTATGGCACCAACAGTTGTCTCCTTCTCGCCCAGCGTCTTACTGATGGTTTTGTAGCCCATTCCAGCCTTGTGCAGGTGTATGATCTTGTCCCTGACATCCTTAGACAGCTCCTTGCTCTTGGCCATTTTGTAGAGGTTAGAGTCTGACTGATTCACTGAGTCTGTGGACAGGTGTCTTTCATACAGGTGACCATTGCCGACAGCTGTCTGTCATGCAGGTAACGAGTTGATTTGGAGCATCTACCTGGTCTGTAGGGGCCAGATCTCTTACTGGTTGGTGGGGGATCAAATACTTATTTCCCTCTGCAGAATGCAAATAAATTCATATACTTTCCACAATGTGATTTTCCGGATTTAATTTGTGATGTGCTATCTCTCACTGTTACCAATAACCTACCCTTCAATTATGGGCTGCTCATGTCTTTGTCAGTGGGCAAACTTACAAAATCAGCAAGGGATCAAATACTTATTTCCCCCACTGTATGTTCTCTATGCACTAGTATACCCCAGAATGAGGCTGTGGATGCTATTTTTGAGGCAGCAGTGCCCTCGTCCTTATCTGGTTCCTTCAGAATTTTTGGTACAATTAAGTAAACCATGCGTTTCAATTTTTTTCTTTTTGACAATTGATATTATCAACAAGTATCTGGTATAGCCATGGGGGGCTACTTTTACCCTGACTGTGGCTAACCTTTTTATGGCTGCTTTTGAAGAGTGATGGATGTACTAGTCAAGATATTTTCAGTATATCCTATGTTGGAAACAGTTTATTGACAATATCTTTTGTATTTGGACTGGCACTGCAGAAATGTTGCAACAATTTGTTGGTTATTTAAATGCTTGGCATTCCAAGATTAGATTTAAAGCTTCTAGTGATGACTACAAGATTACCTTTTTGGATGTTATGGTAGAAAAGAGACTGGATGTTTTTTCACCACAGTCTTTTCTAAACCAACTGATAGGAACTCTGTGTTATGCTTTTCGAGTATGCATCCACCGCATAAGAAAAGGTATATTCAATTTGCATAGTTCTTTCAATATTGGAGGATTTGTTCTTCAGATGATGAATTTAAAGAACAAACCAGGGAACTGAACCATAAATTTGTACAGTAAGGGTATCCTAAACATTTGGTGAAAAAAGCAGCAAGAATAGCTTTTTTCAGTCTTATGGAAGTTCTTTTGCAATATAAAGCAGTACAAGAGGACATGTTGCCATTTGTGATTAAATATAATGCAAAGACTACCATACTAAGTAAAGCTGTTAGGAGGCATTTTGAATTGCTTAAAGTGCATCCAATTATTGAGCAAGCTGCAATTTTGTTTTGCTATCAAAGGGGGTGTAATCTGGGTGATTTGTTGAGACCGAATGAAAAAAAATAATGTAAGAGGGAATCACAAGAAAAGTGGCCACTGCTCAGTATGCCACACCATGCTGGAAAGTGATAAATTTGTTCATTCTAGAACCGGGAAGAAATATATTTTACAATTCTTCACTAATTGTGAATCAATGGGGGGTTATTTATTTAATCCAGTGCCCTTGTGGTTCGCTGTACATTGAACAAATAACAAGAAGCCTGAAGACGAGATTGATAGAACATCATTCCTGTCTAAAAACATGTGAGCAGGAAGCCCCCTCTGGTTATTCATTGTGAGTCACATAATCATCAGTTTGATATGATACAGTGTACCATTTTAGAACAAGTGGATCACTACCGGTGGAGAGGGGACTTTGGTCATCTACTGCGACAGTTAGATTAGAAGTGGATCTTTTTCTTTAAGTCTGTGGAACCCAAAGGCTTGAATGTTCGGTTGGAATGGGCCGCCTTTTTGTGAGGGTGGTCTGTAATGACGTTCGTTCTGGGACTATAATTGGGTATTGGTTGTCCTCTGAGAAGAGAGGTGGTGCTTCATCTATTTAAAGATTTTGTTAGTGTTTGTTTTTCAGTTACCTACTTGAGTTTTGAATGCAGTGGTCATGACACAGGATTGCTACCCCTGACATAGTTTTGGCGAAACGGAGAATCCCTGTTGGGCATATTGGACCCTTAGACATGCTGGTTAGCTCTACATTGGAGAAGAAGATAAGTGGATGATTATTAAGCTACCAACAGGTTTTGATTGGGTTTAAACAGTAACCATTTTTAAAAACAATTCTTGTGGGTATATACATGTGCTTGTTAGTCTGTTGGAGTTTTTGAAAAGTCATTCTCAGCACCCTGTTTGAATGAAACTTTTTTAAGACCTGAGATGTTGAGCCATGCCTAAGCCTAATAACTTTGGGTGGCTTTACTGAGGCCTTTTTTCTACACTTTTTGTGAGTGCTTGAGTGTTTTTTCTTTTTCAGTATACCTGCGCATGTAGTATTTGAGTGTATAAAGAACTGTTGTTTCTTGATAGATTTTCAGATTTAACATTTGAGCTTTTGTGAACTTTTAGTCCATAATAGTCTGACAAAATTATCCAGAGAGAAAAAAAACTGAACAAGAAAAGTCCACACCTTATTCGAAAGGTTGTAACTTTAAGCTGAGGTCCAGCATTCTTCCTGGTGGCCACCCTAGAGAAGCTTAAGCTCTGCTCTACCCTGCTGCTTCCTATAGAGCAGTTGACTTCTCCAGTAAGTTCCACCCCAGGGTCTGGAGTCAATAGATTTGTTTGCCACAATAAAGAATACAAAATATCATCTGTTCAGGTCTCTAAGATCAAGCCATCCAGATTGCCTAGAGGATGCATTTGTGTTTCCTTAGATAGGCAAGTTCCTGTACGCATTCCCCCCCCCCCCCCCCCCCCCCATTCCTCTGGTAGCAAAGACTTTGCACAAGTTGCAGAGCCTGCCTGAAGGAATAAAGTTGTCTAAACAGTAATGTTTTGCAAAAACTTGAAAAGTAGACCATGTGGCTGCTTTACATATTTTTGTATGAAGGCATTATTAAGTTGTGCCTTTGACGTGGCCACTGATTTCAAACTATGAGCTGTTACTTTTCCCCCGACTCCTCCCCTGATAACTTCTAACACAAATGAATACATTTCACTATACACAAAGACAATGTTCTTTTAGTTACTGGAATAACAGCACTCTTATAAAATGACAAAAATAGCTGTGAAGGTCTATACAGTACACAGGTTTTCTGTAAATATACTTGTAATTCCCTTTTACAATCCAAATATGCACTGTAGCCTGAAAAAAACACTTTCATGAGAAGTTGGGTAAAAAAAAAAAACAGGTAGGACCAGAGATTCATTCAGATGAAAATCGAATACCTGCTTAGGGAGAAACTTCAGCTAAATTTGCAAGATTACTCTATCAGTAAGAAATTAAGTGAAAGAGGAATAATATACCAATACCTGTATCTCACCTATCCTATGAGCCAATGCAATCAAGTGTAATTCATAGTACTTAACTTATAAAATATCAGCTGACCATAAGACTGACAACGTGGCTAAGTTTTAGTCCTTCCTCAGGGTAGCAGTCCGAGAATCATATGTAAATGCTTTGGACTGCTACCCTGAGGAAGGGTGCAAAACTTGGTCATGTCAGCAGCACGTTCGATGTTATTGGTCAGTTGAATAATGTTTTATAAGTTAATTACTATGACATTACACTTGAAGATGATTTTTCTATACTAGAAGGTTGAAAGATCATTGCAGAAGTAAAGCTTGTATAAAAATTGAGACTTGCGAGGAAGAGGTTATTTTGCATTATAGATGTATCTATGCTTAAATATGCCAGTTGTTCTGAGGATCCCTAAAATGTACTTATCAGTAGTAGAAGATGAATAATCTAATAAATAATATTGCAATTTAATAAATGAGTATACTTTTTACTTATTGATAGATTTAACTGCTGGGATTTATATATGTGCTAATGAGTAATCCTGCACATAAGAATTGTCCTATTTCTTGTGGAGTTAACAGTTAGGTGGGAGCACTTATATCAACCTCTGACATGGCTAAGTACTCATGTCTGAAAGGCATAAAACTGCCAACTTACGCTAGTATTCTACAATGGAAGTTCCACATGGAAGTGCTGCTATGGAATTTGCACTTAGTTTTCATTATCCTTGTGCCTACATTTGGGTGCTCTTCTTTGAATCTAACCCCATAACCCATAAGATCATAATATAAAAGCCCCTTTATGTGCATAAAACACTGTTTTTAAAATTAACCTATAATGTTGATCTGATTTGAGATTTCCTAGTGATTATCAGTGTAGGCTTTAACAAGTAATGGATATATTCATGGATAGGAGCTCACGGAATAAAGGAGAACCTACTAAAACTACTAAAATTATTAAACCAATTATGAATTAACCAGGCCTAGTCAATCCATGCCAACTTTCCTACCATTGACTGAATTCTTTTTTGTTTCTTTCCTCACAAGTCATTTTCCTGAAATGATACTTTTTGATTTCTAAATACTTCTCCATATAATACAGCTAGTAAAAAGGGATAATTTTCTTGTATTAGGACATTCTGCCATCAAAATGTCCTTGGCCTAAGGCTAATAAGAAATAGATTCCACTATTTCATGATCTATTTATTGGACTCTGAAGAAATTGACTTTAAATATTATATTGTTGCAGGTAGTGATGGTGACACATGTATGGTAGCTAGATGAGATGCAGTAAAATTATTGATCATTCAATCAGAAAATCACATTCTGGAAATAACCTTACTGGAACATCAGTACATTTTCAGAAGAGATAATGTTCTTTTGCTAAGGCTGCAGAAATTAAAATGTGACCAAAGCAAAAAACAGTTGAGAGACTAGTTGTCCTCTTTTTGTGCAAAAGGCCTGTTACTATGAAAGTAATAATAAAAGTGGATTGTTATTTACATGATATCTTAAACCACATATGAATAATAACATAGAGAAATCTGGTACCCATGTTTATTCTGAGATTTTAAAACAATTTACAGAATTCTGTGTAAAGAAATTTATTATTTTTTAAATCATCTAGAACATACTATACTTTCCAAGAACAGGCTGAGTATTCTGAAATCACTTGGGGCTGATGCAGAAAGCAACCACGGGCTTAGCCGCAGGCTGAATGTAGATTGTACACGTTGAGAATGTACAGAGGAATTGTGCATGAGTGTTAGCTTGCACGGGAAGACACAGTACAGGATGTATTAAACTGCATGCTAACAAGCTTATTGAGATATTCTGTGCAATGCAGAGAGTACACCACACCATTTTTGTAAGCTGCACAATGCAAAAAGATTTCTTCAAGGGTCCAGGGTGAGATAGAAGTTATTGCAGAGAGGATTTCTTGTCAATCTTTCACATTTAAGTGCTGGTTTTAAATTGGTATGCAAAGAGGAAGGAAACCTGTGAAAGTTTTAAAGGCAGACGATAAGTATCAAACATGGGTGTGTCTGAATAAAACTGAAATTGAAAGCACACAGAGAGGGGTCTAATCGAAAGAGGTGCCCAAGTTTTCCTGAGGACATCCTCGCGGGACGTCCCAGCGAAGGGGTGGGGAAACCCCTATCATCGAAATAAGATGGGCGTCCATCTTTTGTTTCGATAATACAGTCGGGGATGCCCAAATCGTGAAATTTAGGTTGACCTTAGAGATGGTCGTCCTTAGAGATGGTCATCCACGATTTTCGGCGATAATAGAAACCGAGGACGACCATCTCAGAAACGACCAAATCCAAGCCCTTTGGTCGTGGAAGGAGTCAGCATTCGTAGTGCACTGGTCCCTCTGACATGCCAAGACACCAACCGGGCACCCTAGGGGGCACTGCAGTGGACATCATGAATTGCTCCCAGGTGCATAGCTCCCTTACCTTGTGTGCTGAACCCCCCAAACCCACTCCCCACAACTGTACATCACTACCATAGCCCTAAGGGGTGAAGGGGGCACCTACATGTGGGTACAATGGGTTTGTGTTGGGTTTTGAAGGGCTCACATTTACCACCACAAATGTAACAGGTAGGGGGGGGATGGGCCTGGGTCCACCTGCTGACGTGCACTGCTGTACCCACTAAAATTGCTCCAGGGACCTGCATACTGCTGTCATACAGCTGGGTATGATATTTGAGGCTGGCATAGAGGCTGGAAAAAATATTTTAAAACATTTTTTGAGAGTGGGAGGGGGTTAGTGACCACTGGGGGAGTAAGGGGAGGTCATACCAGATTCCTTCCAGTGGTCATCTGGTCATCTAGGGCACATTTTTGTGGCTTGGTCGTAAGAAAAAAAGGACCAGGTAAAGTTGTTCAAGTGTTCGTCAGGGACAGCCTTCTTTTTTCCATTATCGGTCGAGGACACCCATGTGTTAGGCACGCCCCAGTCCCGCCTTCGCTACGCTTCCGACACACCCCCATGAACTTTGGTCGTCCCTGTCATAGGCGGTCGGTGGCCCAACTGTTTGGGGAGGCTAAAAGGGGTGGGGTTAGGGGGTGGAGCTTAAATCCATAATTGTCTGATAATACACAAAAAAATAAATAAATAAAAATAAAAGTCACAATACCTTTTATTAAATTTAGATATTAGATATGTATCATATGTCAAAGAATAAAGTGGTTGCTCAAAGCATATACTAACCACAATCGCTCAACTGTAAAACACTATGCACAAATTTGTGCAAAAACACACTCAGAACCTTACTGTACCATAACACTAGACAGACCCTAATACACCAATATATCACCCATATGGAAAATGCAGACCGTCAACAATATGAAACAAGGGATCATAATATAACAATTCTCATGTAGAGCCACAAAACACCCTTTTAGGGTGGATAGTGTTCACAATGAGCTCCTTTTATTAACGACTATATGTAGATCCTTCAAGAGGTAGTGTGTCGTGATTTAGGCTCTAAAATCCTTTCTGATGTTTTGGTGCCACCTCAGTAAGCCCAATACACAATCTCTCCACTGCAAAACACTATACACAAACTTGTGCAAAAACACACTCATAACCTTAGCAAACCATATCAGCACTAATTCCAAGGACAGGACAAGCTACAACCTTATGTGTGGAAAGGCAGCACTGTAATTACACCGGGCTCTAAAACCTAGTGAAACAAAAAGAAACCCCAAAAGGGCTGTAAATACTACACACTAGTAGAATACTGCACCTTGATTACATATTAAAAACACACAACACAATAGATATGAAGGCAAAACTGGAAAGTTACCTCAAGAAGTCAGACTCAGCATGCAGCAATACTAGAAAAATTGAAACTTACATGCAAAATATCACAGATGCACATTTCCAAAAGCTGACATATTCCAGTTAATAAATTCTGAATAAAATACCTTTTTTTTTTACCTTTGTTGTCTGATCATTTAGTTTTTCTATTCACTTTGGTCCCAGTGTCTTCTTTCCATTTGATATTTTTTCTCCACCATCCTCCTGTGTCCTTATGCGTCCTTGTGTGTCTTTATGCGTCCTGTCTACCATCTGTAGCTCTGTCCCTATCCTTTCTCCAGTTTCAGCATCTGCCTTCAAAGTGTTCTGATCCAGCCCTTAAATTCAGCAATTTTCTCTCCATCCATAGCCAGCATTTCTCCCCTCCCCTCCATTCATGTGCATGTACTTCCTTTGTCTTTCCTACCCTCCATCCTTGTCCAACATTTCTCCTCTGTTCCCTGCCCTCCACTCCATCCATGTTCAGATTTTTCCTCTCTTCCCTCCCCTCCATCCATCCATCCATGTCCAGCACCTTCCCTCTTTCTCTCCTACCCTTCCATCCAGTGTCATCCCTCTTTCTCTCTGCATCCTTCTACCCATTACCCTCTCCCAATCCTTCCGTCTATTGTCTCCCTCTCCTTCCATCCATTGTCTTCCTCTATATCTCCTTCCTTCTAAACAGTTCTCTCTCTTGACCCTTTTCCATTCAGCATGTCCTCTCTATCCCCATCCTTCCAGTGTCTTTCCTCTTTCCCTCCCTACCCTTACGTCCATTGTCTTCCCTCTTTCTGTCCCCTCCTTCCAGCTTTTCCCTCTTTATCCCTCCTTTCATTCAGCATTTCTCCGTCTGACAGCTAGGGTCTCCCCCAGTTTCTCCCCAGCAGCTTCTCTCTCCTGCCCATGTCCCCTCTTTCTCCCCCAATCTTTCCACTAATCTCTCTCTCTCTGTACCCCTCTTCCATCCAGCATCTTCTCTCTGGCTCTCCCCTGCTCTTTTCCATGGCCCCTCTTTCTCTCCCCATCTCTCTCTGGCTTTCCCCTGCTCTTTTCCATGTCCCTGGCTTTCCCCTGCTCTCTTCCATGTCCCCTCTTTCTCTCCCCATCTCTCTCTGGCTCTCCCCTGCACTTTTCCACTTTCTCTCTCTCTCCTCCAGTGTTCTCATGCATCCCACCTTTCTCTTCCCTCCCCTTCTTGTTTCCATCACTCTTACTCCTTTCTCCACCCCCTTTTCCCATTCCCATGCCCTGCCATTGCTTTCCTTCCTCCCTCTTCTCCTTAGATGTGGCATCTCACATCCTCCTCTCTCCACCCCCCTTTCCCTTTGGTCGGTCTGTCTGGCATCACTTCCCCCCCCCCCGGACTAGTGTGGTACCGTATTGCTCTCCCCCTCCGCTCCTGTCACGTCGTCTTTCAACGAGGCTTCCTGTTCCCATAGCATCAGCAGCAATGATGTAAGCGCCGTTGCTTTCAGCCTGCCCCGGAAGCCTTCTCTGGACAGCGCCCCTCCTACGCGGGAAGCTGTTCAGAGTGCTTCCGGGGCAGGCTGAAAGCAGCGGCGCTTACATCATTGCTGCTGATGCTGCTGCTGCTGCTATGGGAACAGGAAGCCTCGTTGAAAGACGACGTGACAGGAGTGGAGGGGGAGAGCGGCACCGTACTAGTCGGGGGAGACAGGGGGGGTAAAGATCGGGACCGTTGCGCATCAGTCAGGGGGGGGGAGGGAGCCGGGAGGGAGATGTTCACGAGCTGCACCCGCCCCACCCTTGCTGCACTTCTGGCTGGGGAGGCTTAGCCTCCCCAAGCCTCTTATACTGGGTGCCTATGGTCCCTGTGACAGAAAGCAGTTGAGGATGCCCAAAATCGGGTTTTGATTATGCCGATTCGGGCGACCCTGTGAGAAGGATGCCCATCTTGCGATTTGTGTCGAAAGATGGGCGCCCTTCTCTTTTGAAAATAAGCCTGATACTATACTTTCTTCCAGAGACAGACTTAGGGGCCCTTTTACTAAGCTGCATAGGCACCTACGCATGCCCAATGCATGCCAATTTTGAGTTACCGCCCGGCTACTACGTGGCCCTTTAAATAATTTCATTTTTGATGCGCATCTGCTATGCGCGCCAGAAAATAATTTTTATTTTCTGGCACATGGCAAAAACTGGGCAGTAATCGCCATTCTATGCACATAGACAATTACAACATGGTTACCGTGTGAGACCTTACCACTAAGTCAATTTTTATTTTGCCTCATGTCCATTTTCAGCATAAATAAAAAAAGGTCTTTTTTTTGCAGGTGCACTGAAATATGGGTCTGCATGCACCCAAAACACGTGCCTACACTAGTGCATCCCAATTTTCAGCGCAAAAGGACCTCTGAGTGTTCTGAAATCACTTGGGGGCTTGTTCTTCTGAGTCTAAATATAAGCCTCTCAAAAATTTTCAGTGTAAACAGTTTGTGCAAGGCTTATATTTAGGTGCTGAAAAACAAGCACCAATGTGTGCTGACACTTTAGTTTTTGGTTTAGACATGCACACAAGAAAAAAAAAATCACACACAGATCAGATTTACTCCCTAAATATTAAGGATAACCAAAACATACAGTGAATCGTTGTACTGACACTTCCACTTTTTTGAAAAAATAAGGGAAGAAAATGACCTCACACAACTGTGTCAAACAACTACACAGAGAACCAGACTGCTGAATCAGCGAATTCACATGCACACAGTTAATAGTTGATGTTGATCATCGGCCAAAAAGTCTCCAATACAATGTTGCTAAATAATACAATCAAAAATTGAAATGTGCAAACAAAGCAAAGAGCTGTCGCTTCAAAATCAATCTTCAACACATGAGTGTCATGCAAATACAGTCACAAAATGTGAGCACTTATTTTAATGGTGCTGTATCCCAATCCATGGTCTCTCAGTCTTAGCAGGATATCAAACATCAGTGTGGTCCCGATCAACCCATTTTGCTCCAGCTTCTTCTGTCTCACAGTATAGAAACTACCCGCTAATTCTGGGAACAGTGAGGTCTCCAAAAGACCTGAAAACAAACAGGTTTATTTGTGGTAGGACAGCCCCGTCAGCCACAAACTGCTTGAACTGTTACTAAATAAGAGAAACCGTTGCAATTGATGTTCCTGGCTTGTGAAGCAACAGGCCCCAGGATGCAAGTGAATAAAACATTTGTTTTCACATTTATATCTCTTGTTTGACTGAGTTATTTATAGGGCTACCCCATAATCCCATCCAGGGTCTTACAGTATGCTAGAATGTAAATTCTAAGAATACATATAGAAAAATATAAGCAATAGTTTATTGTATAAAAATCTAATCTAATCTAATAGTTAAAACTTATCCTTGATCGTAAACAAGGTGCACATCTAAAAATGTTGAGAAGCATGCCAACTTGCTTCAGATTTCATTGTAGGATGACATATTTTCAGAAAACTCTCCAAGGAATGCATAGTACCTTGCTAAATCAAAAATATTCCGTCTATAAATCTCCACCAGCAAAGTAGTTTATGAAAAAAAATGGTGATGTTTTTTTTGTAATTATTTTTAACAATTGTAAATTCCCAGTGCTTGTCTGGTTAATCTTTTGTAAACTACTCAGAACCCTTTGGGATGTGCAGTCTATAACTGTCAAGACTAGATTAGTTTAAAGTTTTCTTCAAAACATTTGCCACTGTTGGGGCAGACATAGCCCCAATCACCACAGCTAAAAATTAGTTGAAAAATATATGATCAAAGAAAAAGTAATTTCTGAAAATAGTTATTGCACTTAAATCCACTTAAAAATTCTGAGGGCACTAATGCTTTGTACAATACAGCCTTTATCACTGACAAGGCTTCATCCTTGAAGTATACTTGTAATTATGATCATGTTTTCAAAGATACCACACAAAATGGATGAAACATTTAAACCTCACAAACCATTTAATAAACCTCAAAATAGATAGTATGTTTGACATAAGATTGAATATCTGTCAAAAATGATTGGAAAAGTTTGTCTACATATTTGCACAGTCTCTCCAACAAAGAGTATCTGGCAGAAGCCCAAAATCACCTTGATGTGCCAGGTCAGTTGGGTTAGGATGGCACATTGCAGGGATAATACAGACTAGATCCAGAGCCAGGGAAGACTAGCACTATCCTGAAAGCACTAATAATAGAGTCCAGCAACAACATAGTCTGAGGTCATTCCTGTTAAAATTCTGCACAACTCTTCATAATTTATTTGTAGTATTTTTGTGCAGAATTCTCCCATCCATAAGGCCTGAAATCATCTCCTTCCTTTTCCCTCCTCAGGCTCCAGTCTGTCCAGTTTCCTCTCTCACTCATTGCAAGTACAGTTCTCTCACCCTCTAATTCTCAACATGACACCTAATTTTACCTTCCCTTTAAGTCTTCTCTCACATGTAATACCCCACCTTTCTTTCTCCCTCTCCCCCCCAGACACACACTCCTACCTCTTAATCTTTCTCCGACCTATGGCATATGTCCCTACCTTATTAATTTTTTTGTTACATTTGTACCCCGCGCTTTCCCACTCATGGCAGGCTCAATGCGGCTTACATGGGGCAATGGAGGGTTAAGTGACTTGCCCAGAGTCACAAGGAGCTGCCTGTGCCTGAAGTGGGAATCAAACTCAGTTCCTCAGTTCCCCAGGACCAAAGTCCACCACCCTAACCACTAGACCACTCCTCCGCCAGGTACATATCTCCAGTATGCAGCCCTGGTGAATTTCATTGTATATGATTTTTGTTATTGACTAAGATCATTGTATAATTCCAGGATGATTTGACCTGTTTTTCTTTCTAGTTGTGATTGGTTCTGAACTAAGTGGGTAGAGGTGGAATAAAAGACTTGACATATCATAACATAACATATAACTGAAAGAGATGAGAGCATCTCACAAACAGGAGGAATCAAAGCTCAAAATCCCCAAACTTTCTGGATTTGTGCCGACTAGAAAGCAAAACTAGTGGTGGTCAGCGATTCCCTTCTGAATGGTACAGAGATATCCATCTGCTGATCAGATATGAAGTCACAGGAGGTATTCTGTCTGCCGGGTGCCAAGATTTGAGATGTTATGGACAGTTTTCTGAGACTTTTCAAGCCTACTGATTATTATCTGAAGCTACTTATCCATGTTGGCATAAATGATACTGCTAGATACCTTTCTGAACATATCAAAAGTTACTTAATAGCTCTGGGACAAATGGTGAAGCAGATAGGTGGAAAAACATAGAAGCAGATAGGTGCAAATGTGGTTTTCCTCTTCAGAATAATGACCAAAGCAGAGAAGCCTGCATCCAGGTGATGAATATATGGCTACACGAATTGTGTCTTCAAGAGTGTTTTGTCTTCCTGGACCATAGGATGATTTTCCAAGGGCTGCTGAGCTGAGATGGTGTCTATCTGTCAAAGAAGAGAATACGTATCTTCAGCAGCAGACTGGCTAACCTACTAAAGAGGGCTTTAAATTAGAATCATTGGGCTTGGTGATCTAAGCCCCCAGGTAAGTATAAGTCCTCAGGTAAGTGAAATATTAATACCACTACACAAATGGAAAAAGGGGGCAACATCTGGAAAATGGTGAATAACAATGTCTGTAGTATGGAAAATAAGATTCTGGATCTAGAAGCTGTGACAGAAGAGGCTGAGTAGTGTATCTCACCTGCATCTATCAAAATTAATTGATTTGACAGGTGACATGCCCACTTCTGGGTGTTCAGCAGTCAGAAGTGAGAACTTGCTGAGCCATGCCCACTCCCCACCCCTTGGATGACATCACCAGATATGATTGTTTGACTCCACCTAAGCCCCACTCCTTCTGCATAGCCCTGCCCCTTGACCCACTGTATTTGCATAGCCTCATCCAAACCCACCCCTTCTGCATAGTCCTATCCCCTAAGCCACACCTATTTTGGTGATATCATAGGAAGTGACATTATAGCCATGCCCCTTTTCAAGATGGTGGCCACTACTGTATACATCACATCACTTCCTGTTTCAACTACTAGCCGCCATCTGGGATTAGGTCACATGATAAGAAGTGACATAAAACCCATGATACCACCCCTAAAGCTTTGGCAGAATTTATTTCTACATGCACAGCTTAACCTTTTTTCCTCACATAAAAGGAAAAATAGGCATTTGCTTTTCTTTTTTTCAAAAAATGACATCTGTAACTATTTTCTCTATCTCTGAAAAAGCAGGGAGGAAAAGTATATCTGCCTTATGGCTACTGCTTAACTCCACACTTCTTGGAAGGGGCAGAGCTGGGATGCCCTGTAAATGTGTTGCTATACTAGGGCAAAGGGAAGGGGGTCACTGGGTGGAGGCTACAGGCCCTGTTGATCTCACAGAGACAGAGAACAAAATACTTGTTGAAAAAAGCAAACAGCAGTCTATAGTTCCTATTTATCTCAAACAGAGAACAGTGTGCTTGCTGCTTGCTGGAAAAATCAAACAGCTCTTGAAAAAAAAGCAGGACCATAAGAATGCAAGCAGATGGACCTAACATGATCCATCTTAAAAAAGGTGTCCTTTTTTAAATAAAAAAGAAAAACAAATGCCTATTTTTCTTCCTGTAAGCAAAAAGGTTAAGGTCTGCATGTGCAGTTTAATTCCACCGAGGCTGTAGAGGGTGGTGTCAGGGTTTTTTGACATCACTTCCCATTACATGACCCCATCCAATATGGCAGCAATAGTGGAAACAGGAAGTGACATGATATGTACAGTAGTGGCCGCAATCTTGGAAAAGGGGCATGGCTATGATGTCACTTCCTGTGATATCATCAAAAGGGGTGAGAATTGAGAGAGCGGTATTTATTTATTTATTTTTTATTTTCTGCATTTATATCCCATATTTTCACACCTCTTTGCAGGTTCAATGTGGCTTACAAATACCGTAGTGGCGATCGCCATTTCCGGAATAAGAAATACAAAGTAATATTCCAAAAATATGCAAAAAATGGGTGGGGTTTGGGCAGGATAATACAAATAATGTGGGGCAAGGGCCTATGGGCTTAGATGAGGTCAAGGCATCATATCTGGTGACATCATCGGGGGGGGGCAGGAAGTGGTCATGATTTGGACATGTCCTTACTTCTGAGTGGCTGAAAACCTTGAGGTGGGTGTGTCACCTGTCAAAATCAATTGATTTTGACAAATGCCGGTGAGATACACTACTAGGCTGATTTGGATTTAATGGCAGTCTCGGAGATATGATTCATGGAGAACCATGACTGATATATAGTTATACTGGGCTACAATCTGTTCAGGAAAGACAGAGTGGAAAGAAAGGGAGGGAGACTGACATTATCTCCCAAATTCTATAAACAGCAGTTACAGTTAGGCACATAATTGTATGCTTAGTTATAGAATAGGGTCAGTTAGCTAATTGACACTAAATCAGTTCTTAATTGAAGGTAAGTACCAATAATTGGCATTAACAAACATTAATTGACATTACTTGTAACTGACTTACACCTCTATTCTATATACTGAGTGCCTTTATATAGTGCACAAATGCAAAGGGGGCATGTTAGGAGAACAGTTGAAGTGGTCAGTTTCCACAAATGCAAAAGTAAGCAGGAGGATGGGAACTAAAGGCCAGTTAGTCTGACCTCTGTGGTAAGCAAATTATTGGAAACACTTCTAAAACATAGAATAGTGAGTTTTCTGGACTCCAATGGACTGCAGGACCCAAGCAGCATGTTTTCATTAAAGGCATGTCTTGTCAGACATGTCTGAATAATTTCTTTGGATGAGAGGCCAGAGAGTTGAATCGAGAGAGAGTGCTAGGTGTGGTGTACTTAGAATTTAGCACAGTTTTTTATAGATGACTTATAAATAAACAGAGTACCCTCAGTATGGGCCCTAAAGTGACTGACTGGCTTAGGAACTGGTTGAGTGGAAAGCAACAGAGGATAGTGGTAAATGGAGCTCACTTTGAGGAAATGGATGTTACCAGTGGAGTGCTGCAAGGTTTGGTTCTTGGTCTGGTTCTGTTTAATACTTTTGTGAGCAAAATTGTAGAAGGGATCTCAAGGAAAATTTATCTCTTTGTCAATGATTCCAAAATCTGAAATAGGATAGATACCCTTGATAATGTGGATAATATAAAGTGGGACCTAGCAAATTTTTAAGAATGGTCCACAATTTGGTAACTAAGATTTAATGCTAAAAAAATGAAAGGTCATGCATTTGGGCTACAATATCTGAGGGAGCAGTAAAGTTTAGAGGGTGAAGAACTTTTATGTATCGAAGATGAGTGGGGCTTGGAGGTGATCATATGTGATGATCTTAAGGCGGTCAAACATGTAGCAAAGACAATGGCAAAATCCAGAAGGATACTTGGATGCATAGGGATAGGAATAGCCAGCAGGAAAAAGGAGTTGATAATGCCTCTGTTTAAGTCTTTGCAAAGGGCATACACATCGGCAAAGCATGGGGAAAACCATGGACATATCTCCTAGTTATGTGCATAGCTTTTAGAATACTATAAACTACACACATCACTAGCAGGATTATTTTTGAAAGAGAAGGGCGCCTATCTTTTGACACAAATCGCAAGATGGGCATCCTTCTCACAGGGCCACACACTCTCTTAAAGTATAGGTTTAGATTTATAATTGGTTGTATTACTCATGTAGTGCTATTCAAAACAACCGTTCACATTTATTTAAATTCAATATAAAACTTTATTAGCTCAAAAATTCTTATGACAAATCTGACTTGAATTAATCACATGCACACTCTATCATCCATCCATATCCATTCACACAAATACTTATACAATCATCTTATTATTCATTAAAACAACTTGTAGTTATATAAATATTGATCAATCACATATTAACTGGTCCTTCTTTAACACAATCTTGGTATGCCCAATATAACATCATGTATATTATCCCGTATTAGCACTTAATATGACTGTTGTTATCCATCATCTCTGATCTTCCACCAGAATTTGCATAAACTGCGTTTATCTTTTGTTTTTATATTGGAACCAATGTCATAATCATTATCCAATAGATATACAGAGACAACAGAGCACCTCTTGTTGAATCACAAAATTGTTGAAGGTCCAGTATTGGTGTCCATCACACTTTCTTTAGCCTCAAGATTTTCCGGAGTACACAAATGAAACGAAAAACCCGACACAATCGTGTTTCGCCAGCAATGGCGTCTTCAAGGGTCGTTCATTCATCCTAAAGATATAATGTACATGATATTCAATCCTAACCTCTAATCTCTCTCCCATATTAAAAAATTCAATAACTTTAAATTTCTATCGAGAAAACCTCTTACCGACTTCTATCAGTAATCGGGAACACACCTTGCTTCCAGTTTACTAAGGAAAGAGCAACGTTTGATTCATTCCAGGTGTATTTCCAGGTGGACTCAACCATGAGAGTGATTGGTTGAGCATTTGATTGAACCACTGAGAATCCTGAGCGCCAGTACGCATGTGTGGGCATTTTTTGCCTTCTATGCTGCTGGTGGAGGTGTGTTCCCGATTGCTGATAGAAGTCGGTAAGAGGTGGTAGGAACTATTTTCTGCCATGTGGTGCTTACCTGATGGTAATTGTCAGTTTATGTGCGCTGGCTGCTTACTGCCCGGTTGATGCGTGAGACCTTACCGCTAGGTCAATGGGGGGCAGTAAGGTCTCAGGCCGAAAACGGGCGCGCTCTAGTTTTAATTTTGCCTCACATCTATTTTCCGGCACAAAACAAAATGCCTTTTTTTCCAGGCATGCTGAGAAAATGGACCTATGTGCATCCAAAACACGTGCCTACACCAGCGCAGGCCACTTTTAGGTGTGCCTTAGTAAAAGGGCCCCATAATACGTTGAGAAAAGAAAGGTTTAACAGAAGGCATAACTACAAGGTATATCCCAAACATCTGAAAAATTGAAGTTAACTATGAGCTAAATAAAAAAAGGAGAATTATGAAACACATCGGGCCCTGTTTACTAAGGTGTGCTAGTGATTTTAGTGTGTGCTAATGCTAGAGACATTAGTGCACACTAATTTTTAGTGTGTGCTAAAAGTGTTAGCGTGTCTATAGTGCAGCCTAGTAAACAGGGCCCATCATCAGTTAGATATATGAGGGTTGCAGCTTTAAGGACCTTTTACACAGCTACAGTAGAATATGGCCTTAACGTGCTCTTACATAGGTGTTTCTTGTGCAATAAGACCATTTCTACCACAGCTGGAAAATGGTTGTTTTTCCATTTTCTGAACTAGTGGCCACATGCTAATATAGAGGTAAACTAAATAGTACTATCTGCGGGAGAGATACCCAAACTAACAAACATGCACAATAAATGTATAAGGTTCTCTTTTATAAATGTAAATCAGCATGAAAAGGCGTTATAGGAGGAAAAGCCTCAAGAAGCTCCTAGACTTACTAAATTGTCTTACAGGAGTGGGACTTCGTCATCATTAGCAAAAAACCTCCGTATTTATCAAAACAGCCTATAAAGTAATTTATGTAAACTTAGCTTAGGCTACCAGGTCTCTTTTTCTTCCCTTCTCAGGATCTTATCACACCGGCCGTGATTATAAAAGAGAACCCTATGCATTTTTTGCACATGCTAATATAGCCATTAGCGCATGGCCATTATTACAAATTGTACACAGTACCATACACAGATCACAAAATACTGCTTGCTAATATTGATGTCTCAAGAACCCAAACTAGCAGTACTGTAGTGTCTATATTGAAAGCATGGGGAAAAAGTCTGAACAGTTGCGGCAATGCCTTAAAACAATCAGTTGCCCACAAAAAAAGTAATCATCAACTAAAAAATCCCCATCAATTTTTTAATATTTTAAATTTTTTATTTTTCTATTACTCTTTAGTCAGTCAATGCACTGTTTGCTTCAAATAGCAATCTTTCATAGAGTGCACAAATACACTTATCTTATAAGCTCCAGCTTGCGTGTTGATTCCAACGGTCCCATTTCGGTAGTCTTCCTTAGGGAACCATACCACAAGACTTTTATGGATCGCTAATGCCTCTTTTCTGGGCCTCTGAGTTGGGACCTTTCTTCTCACTCCTACACCTGAAGCTGAAGCTTCTGTGTCGGGGCCCCCTGCTTGGTCGCTGTCCTTGGAGTCTCTGTATTGGGGAGTGTATTTGTGCACTCTATGAAAGATTGTTATTTGAAGCAAACAGTGCATTGACTGACTAAAGAGTAACAAAAAAATAAAAAAATTTAAATATTAAAAAATTTAAAAAATGATGGGGGGTTTTTAGTTGTTGATGACTCTTTTTGCGAGCAACTGATTGTTTTAAGGCGTTGCCACAACTGTTGAGACTTTTCCCCCTTATGTTCAATATAGACACTACAGTACTGCTAGTTTGGGTTGTTGAGACATTATTAAAAATTAGCATGCAAGCTCTTACTGATACTTATTTTATAGGTGGCAAGGGCCTACATGCTAATCCCGTGCTAATTAGTTAAGATGCAGCAATGTAGCTGAGCTAACTAATTAGTGCAGAAACATCCACTCTCTGCCCCAGACATACCCCATCTGAAAAAACTAAAAAAGTTTTTTAGAACGTGGTTTGTGCGTGCACATTGCAAAATTACTGCAGGATGCCTTAGCGCATCCCACCGCAAGCTTTTGTTTTAACCTGCAGTAAGTGCACACTAGTGTTTACCGTAGCTTAATAAAAAGAGCCTTAAATAATTTAAAGAGAGTCACAGAAGTCATTAGCTCTTTGATAGAATGAGTTGGTACAGAGAAAGCAAAATCAACTAACAGTTTTGATGTTAAAAGGCATGAGGCCTATATTCAGGGAGCCAATATTCACTTAAAAATATTTGGATAATTTAGCTGTTTATCTTTAAGGTAATATTAAGCCGACGTATATGATCAAGTTAGGCTGCTGAATATGTGGCCTTAAAGTTAACTGCATAGGTTATTTGATTATGTTTAGGACAGCTGTTTATGCAGTTCGACTTGACTACTTAAAGTTAATTGGATATCACTGAATATAAGAATTATCTGGTTATCTTTCTGTCACATCTCCAGAATTCTCATGAACAAGGTCATTATTTAGATATTCTAGCATTTGCAGAAGTTACTTCTCAGGCTGCATTGCTTTCTGATACAGTTTGGTCATCAGTTGATCTGATCATTTTTCTGGCTAATTTAAATTACTATACAAGAGGCAAAATTGATCCCACTGAGTTTTGGTCTGACTTGCTTTCATGATTAGATCTGCTATAGTCCAGTTCTGGGATAATGCAAAAATATATGGAATTCATCTGTCTGCCTCCAATCTGAATAGAGTTGCCACATTGCAAAGATTTCACTTTTGTAAAAATTCTTCCCCTAATTCCATCAAACTGTTCTGCATTTGACGTAAGAATGTCATAGAGCGGCATCTGTTTGGCAAAGGCAGGTGGCAGGGAACTGAGAAATAAGTGGGTAGAGAAACAGGCAGTGTATAAAAGAGTAATTACTGAAGCCAAACTGAATTATTACTCCAGATTGATTGGTACCAGTTTAATAGATCAAAAGTCATTATTTAAATCTGTAAATAAACTGTCTGACTAGAGATGTCATCTCATCAGATGGTTCGATTTATTCCAGGGGAAGATGAATTAACAATTTATTTTCAAAGCAAAATTGATAGTATCAGGCAACAAATTTGTTAAAATATTACTTTAGATAGACAGGAAGTTGATTTAGGAGTAGGCCAACCAGATGCTATTCCAGTGGATAGGCCAAGGATTTTTCCTTCTTCCTGAAGAAGATTATGTTACTGTTATTAAGTAAATTTACAAAAACACACTGAGGCCCTTTTACAGATTGATGTTAAGCCCAATGCGGGCTTAGCGCTCGCTATTCCGGGACTATCTCTGGCCAATGCAGCTGCTGGCAGTAGTTCCAGGTAAAGCGCATGCCATTTCTGGGGGACCCCTCCCCCCAGCAATGGTTAGTGCAGTGGAAACCCGGTGGTAATAGGGCATTGCCGCATGCTGCCCGGTTACCACTGGATTACCGTGTGAGCCCTTACCACCACCTCAAGGGGTAGCGATAAGGGCTCCCCACCACATGGCCATGTGCTAAGAGTTTTCATACCTCATGTCCATTTTGTTTTGGGGGGCTTTTTACCCGCTGCAGTAAAAAGGGCCCTGGCAAGTGGGAAAAATGGCCTCCACTGCTACTGCAGTGCCCTTTTCTCCACAGTTTGGTAAAAGGACCCCATTGCAAATTGGACATTTGCCCTTTTTCTTTTAAAATATCCTTCCTCAGCTTTTGTCCTTTGACGATTTGGATGCATAAATTGTTAGGCTCTTTTCCTGGTTTTTTGAGCAATATACTTCTGATTCCTACCCCCAAAAATCATAATGTGGATTGCAGTGTGTTATCAAATTACTACTACTACTACTTAACATTTCTAGAGCGCTACTAGGGTTACGCAGCGCTGTACAAATTAACAATAAGGACGGTCCCTGCTCGGAAGAGCTTACAATCTAAAGGTCGAAATGTCAAGTTGGGGTAGATAAGTTTTCTGAGAAGAGGTGTAATGATTAGGTGCCGAATTAACATTAAATTAACATCCAATGGCAAATATTTCATTATTTATCAAAATACTAGAAAGATTTGCAGCTAACCATTTAACTGATTATTTGGAGAAAATTGATCTTTAGATACTTCACAATTTGGCTTTTACAGCTATTCTATTTCGGAGACATTACTTGTTAAATTAACAGCAGATGCAACGTCCGTTTTGGCAAAGGGTCATCATGCCATTCTTTTACCAATTTGACTTGATATCAATGTTTGATCTTGTAGATCATTCATTCTTACTACAAAAGTTAGATGAAATAGGGCTCAGTATCAGAATGGTTTAATGGAAGTTACATATTAGGAGACACTGCCCAGGAAAAGGATCTAGTGCCATCATTGATGAAACGTTGATACCTCTGCTCCATGTGCAGTGGAGGCTAAGAATGCAAATAGAATGTTAGGAATTATTAGGAAAGGTTTGAAAACAAAAAAAGAGTATGTTATAATGCCTTTGTATCGCTCTATGGTGTGACCGCACCTCAAATACTGTATGCAGTTCTGGTTACCACATCCTTTCCACCTTATTCAAAGCCATTTTAACAGGGAAATAATTTTTTACACTTCCCTGACATGAAAGGGATAAAATATAAAAGAGCTAGTGGAACCATACCCGTTTCCTCAACAATAAAATGGGCCCTAGGAAGGCTGTCATGTAAGCTTTTTTTTCTCTCTCTCCTGCCCTCCCCTCCATGTCCAGAGATTCTTCCCTCCCCACCCCTCCCCTCCATGTCCAGCGATTCTCCTCTTCCCTGCCCTCCCATCCGTGTCCCACAATTCACTCCTCTACTGTCCTTCCATCCCAGCCATATCCATCAATTCTCCTCTGCCCTGCCCTCCCCCCCTCCTCCCTCCCCTCAATGTCCCACGATTCTCTCCTCTACTGTCCTCCCATCCCATCCATTCTCCTCTGCCCTCCCCTCCCCTCCCCCCCTCCCTTCCTCCCTCCCTCCATCCCTCCCTCCCCACACAATTCTCTCCTCCCCCTGATTTGTACCTGAACGTTCTCTGGCTGGCTGATGCTGGCTTCCCTTCCCTCTAACTGTTCTGTCTTCTGACGTCATTACGTTTTGACGCGAGGGTGGGGCAATGAGTGGTTATGGATGTTACGAACCCAGGATTCCAGACGTAGAACGTTGGAGGAGCAAATTATTATATAGGATGTTCTCAAACTTTTTTTTAAATATATATCAAGCAGCTCATCTGCATATCCTCATAGCCTTCTCCGGGGTGACTCCCAAGTCCACTCCAATCCACTCAGGTCCCCCGCTCTAGGTGCCAAGTGCTCCCACCAGGTGCTGTGGAGGACTTGCAGCCCTTCTGCATATCCACACAGCCCTCTCTGGGGTGATTCCCAGGTGCACCCCAATACTCCCAGGGCCCTGGCTCCAGGTGCCCAGGGTTTCCAGGTGCTTTTGGCTAAGGTCAGGTGACCCTCAAAGGGAGGAATGCTAGCTTTGGGCTAACCCCTGGTAAGCCTTTCCTTGGCTGAGAGGTGCCCAGCTCTCCCACCGGCTGCCTTTCAGGTGCTATGGAGGACTTGCAGCTCATCTGCATATTCTCACAGCCTTCTCCGGGGTGACTCCCAGGTCCACTCCGATCCACTCAGGGCCTCCGCTTTAGGCCTTTAGGGCCTTTAGGTGCCTTTCTCCTTACATTTAGATTTTCTCCCAGTTACTAGTTATGGCTCCAGTACACTTTCTCTTCTTGGTACTGTCGCTTCCTAATCTGTTTCTCCATCTGAAACCACTGTACACTGCACAAACACATTGCCCAACCTCTGCTTTCATCATCTCACGGTCTATTTTGCCCTCTTCTTTCTTCTCAGCTCTCAACCTTAAACATTTCCTTCCTTCCATTCATCCATCTCCTTTCTATCTGAATACATCTCACCTTCGTCGCTGTCGTCATACCTCTCCTACTCTTCTCCGTACTCTCTTGCTCCTTCTCCTGCTCTCCACTGGGGATATCAATCCCAATCCTGGTCCTCCACTTCAGCTCTCATCGTATTTGTGCAAGTCACACCATGATGTCTCCAATCTAATTTTTGTTTCTCTCCTCCCCCCTCCCCCTTCTTGCCTGCTTTTCTCGTGGGCTCTGTGGAATTCCCACTCTGTCTGTAACAAACTTTCCTACATCCATGACTTGTTTATCTCTCGTTCTCTCCATCTGCTTGCCCTAACCGAAACTTGGCTTTGCCCTGAAGATTCTGCTTCAGTCGCGGCCCTATGCCATGGAGGTTATCTTTTCTCCCATACTCCTCACCTGGTTGGTCGTGAAGGTGGTGTTGGGCTTCTACTTTCACTCTCCTGTAGATTTAAACCTCTTCTTACACCTCAGTCTCACTGCTTTTCTTCCTTCGAAGTCCACTCCATCTGTCTATTCGCTCCTCTGCCTCTCTGAGTAGCAGTCATTTATCGACCCCCTGATAAGTCCCTTCCTTCCTTTCTCACTGACTTTGATGCCTGGCTTTCCTTCTTTCTTGAACCTTCATCTCCTTCCCTCATTCTTGGGGATTTTAACATTCATGCTAATGAACCCTCTGACTCTTATGCTTCTCAGTTTCTAGCTTTAACATCCTCTTTCAATTTTCAACTGTGCTCCACAATCCCCACTCACCAGAATGGCCACTGTCTTGATCTTATCCTCTTCTCAAACTGCTCACTCTCCAGTTTCTGTGTCTCAGCTCTTCCCCTCTCTGACCATCATCTGATAACTTTCACACTTAAACACCCTCCTCCCCAGTCCCGTCCAATCTTAACCAATACATTTAGAAATCTTCAGGCTATTGACCCTCCTACTCTGTCTTCCAGTGTTTCAAATCTCTTCTCTACCACGTTATCCAAGTCTGTCAATGAGGTTATCTCTTCCTATAATACTATTCTCTCCTCTGCTCTGGATACTCTTGCTCCTCCCATTCCCCGTCCGGTAAAGCGTACCAAACCCCAGCCTTGCTGAACGCCTTTGGCTGAAATCCCGTGCCCATGCCGACTTCATACATTTCAGTTACTTGCTGACCTCCTTCCAGTCTGCTCTTTTACTTGCCAAACAGGATTATTACATCCAGTTGACAAATTCTCTTGGCTCAAACCCTCGACGTCTCTTTGTCACACTGAACTCACCTCCAACTCCCCCTTCACTTTCTCCCCAGACTCTGGCTGAGTACTTTCATGATAAGGTTTGCAAGATTAATCTTGAATTCTCAACTAGGTCACCTCCACCTCTCCTTCCCTTAGTCCATTTTCTCAACCCTCCAACCCCTGCCTCCTTTTCTTCCTTTTCTGAAATCACTGAAGAGGAAACTACACATCTTCTCTCCTCCTCGAAACTAACTACCTGTTCCACCGATCCTATTCCTACCCATCTACTTAACACTATCTCTCCTACTGTCATCCCTTTTATCGGTCATATCCTCAATGTTTCACTTTCCACTGCAACTGTTCCTGATGCCTTCAAACATGCCATAGTCACAGGTCTCCCACTTAGCTATCTCTCTCCTCTTCAATCAGTTTTTTTGTCACCATGGTGACCAGGAGCCTGGGGTTTGTTGAACCCTGTGTTAAAGGTCTGGGACTGTGGGCACTGGGCATGTGCCTTCTGGGTGCCTGTCAAAGAAGATGTTATATAAGGATTTAGAGTGGAAAGTAGCATAGTTTAAATTGGGAGACATCTGAGCGCAATCTCACCCCATCTGTAATCAAGTGCAGCTCTGCAACTGTACACTAGCTAGCTAATAGGTTTTGCAAGAGTAATGAGCCCAGGCCTAACTGAGACCCTATACCAGTAACATGTTCTCTATCAAGAAGTGGAAGCAAACATACATGCATTTATGAGAAAACTAGTATATAGGAGTCCAAAGACACATTACAAATCCATTGACTGAATAATTCACAACTTTTTACACTAAATGGCTTCACACACCCGTGCCTATCCTGTGTCAGTGAGCATACCAGATGGAATGGGTGATTATAAACTTTCCAGCCATATTCCAATGGCTCACAAATATATGGAAAGTATTATGCATATACAGTTATGCTACTGGCTTCATGCTTGAAAAAGCTTCTCTTGAAGGTATCACTATTTTGATTCCCATTCCACGAATGCACTTCCAAAATGAACATTCTTACATGCCATAACATTCACATCTTTATTGAGAGGGTCACTGATATGATGATATGTTCAGCATATGACAGTATACTATCCAGCTTATTTTCAAAAGAGAAAAACGCCTATAGTGCGACCTAAATCGGGAGATAGACGTTTATCTTGCAAAGGCGCCCAAATCGGTATAATCAAAAGCTGATTTTGGGCGTTTCCAACTGCACTCCATCGCGGAAACGAATAAAGTTGACGGGGGCGTGTCGGAGGCGTGGTGGAGGCGGAACTGTGGCGTGGTTATCAGCCGAGGAGAGATGGGCGTCTTTAGCTGATAATTGAAAAAAAAGGCGTTTTTACCGCGATTTTGAGTCACTTTTTTTGGACCCTTTTTTTCACAAACAAGTCCCAAAAAAGTGCTCCAACTGCCCAGATGACCACTGGAGGGAATCGGGAATGACCTCCCCGGACTCCCCGAGTGGTCACTAACCCCCTCTCACCAAAAAAAAAACACTTTAAAAACTTTTTTTCCAGCCTGTATGCCAGCCTCAAATGCCGTACCCACCTCCATGACAGCAGAATGTGTTCGATCCTGTCACAACCTTTCCCTGGGTCAGATGTGGCTCTCGGGTGCAGTACAGGGTCACATCAGCATTGCATTATGGTGGGTGTAGGGTATTGGGCTCCGTGATTTCATTAGCTTGTGTTACAGTCTCACGATGTTGGTAGATGGTAGGCTCTTCTCCCATGGTGCTTTTCCCCCTGCCTACTGGGTCAGAGTGTGCCCTGTTGTGTTTCCTGTTGTAGTCCATGCGGTAGTGGCCATTTTTGTAAGCCAGTTTTAGTTCCCTTTCCTGTGTTAGCCACGTTAGACAACTTAGTTCTTCCCTTGAATGTGGCTGAAAGAGGACATTGTACAGCATTCTGCCAACTCTGAGCTATTGCTCATCTCAGTACCAGGGAGACTCGTTGCCAGTGGGGCACAACCTCTGATCTGCAGTTAACTGTGAGTAAACGTGGTTATTCCAACAAAGGATGTTTTCGGAGAGATTAGTCTTCAGGTGTCAACTGGTGTGCCAATGTTATATAGCAGCAACCAGTCCTAGAGGCCTGTGTGCATGCAGGTCCCTGGAGCACTTTTAGTGGGTACTGCAGTGCACTTCAGCCAGGTGGCCCCAGGCCCATCCCCCCACACCTGTAATACTTGTGCTGGTAAATGGGAGGCCTCCAAAACCCACTGTACCCACATGTAGGTGCCCCCTTCACCCCTAAGAGCTATGGTAGTGTTGTACATTTGTGGGTAGTGGGTTTTGGGGGAGGGGGGTTGGGTGTTCAGCACCCTTGGTAAGGGAGCTATGCATGTGGGAGCTTTTTCTGAAGTCCACTGCACTGACCTAGGGTGCCCAGTTGGTGTCCTGGCATATCAGGGGGGCCAGTGTACTACGAATCCTGGCCCCTCCCATGACCCAAATGGCTCGGATTAGGACGTTTTTGAGCTGGCCATTTTTAGTTTCCATTATCGCTAAAAAAAAACAAACACCCAGCTCAAAAACGTCCATTTTTTCAAAAATATAGTTTGGCCCGCCCCTTTCCGGACCCGTTCTCGGAGATAAACGCCCATGGAGATAGGCGTTTCCGTTCGATTATGCCCCTCTATGGATCCATGTCTCAGTAGAGAATTACAAGCCAACCAGATGCATGACATATCTGATATCTTGGACTATAATTACGGGCTGAAGTCTTCACTCTTGGACAGCTACATCAACCCTTGCTGTGTCATGAGTACAGAGGCTCTGACATATCAAGACAAAAACTCTAGCTTACTGCATAAAATATAGAGAAATCCAACGGAGTGGTTTATATCACTGGATATAGCAACAACAATGCAGAAGAAATTCATACTGCATATATGACATACTACTGTCATCCATAGCAACTATCTCATATCACAGACAAACCATCTATAAACTTACTCAATGATCAAGGTGACAAGGCACATTACTTTCAATGTCAGTATGTCTTTACATGCAGACCTTGATAGAAACTTGCTAGGTAAACAAACAGTCCATTTTAAAACATAAGCTAATTTATTTCAGATGTTTGATACAGTGTGGAATACATGGACAGCTGGTTTCCAAAATTCAAACTGCTGAGAAAAGCTGCTCAGAGTGGATGGCATGTATGGATCCAAGGGCATAGTAAAAAAAATAAAAAAAGAGACAGACAGCAAAAGATTTCAAGTCTAAAACTGCAGCCATAAACCAGTATTTCCTACTCACATACCTTTTGTACAGTATCAACAGATTGTTTCTATATGAAATATTCCCTAAAGAAAATATACAATACAGACAAGGGAATACGTGTGAATATAAATGGGTGCCTTCAGCATTACAAGCAGGGCTTCCCTTGTCCCTCTCACCCTAACCACTAAAACAAGAGTCTTTCTTGCTTGCTTCAGCCCATTTGTATGTGGCTTATTAGACATATACTTTGATAGTTATGTTAGTGTTTACTCCCTTGATCCCTAGAGGTTATCTTGTACATCTCTGGCTTGGTAACATTAGGTAAATGTAATCTGTTTTCACACTAGTCCCATCAATCTGGTAATGGCTGGACAGGTTCTGAACAGTAATTGGTTCCCTGCTAAACACCTCTACCTGAAGAAGCCAAATCATATCTTTACCATTGCTACCAACTAAACTCATAATTATACCACAGTTGGGTACAATGCACCACCAACACAGCCATGTAAATAATACTAATACAGATATAGAGGTAGACATTTTCATTGTTATCAATATATGAAAGACAGAGAGTGAAAATTCCTAAATAGTAATATCTATCTGGGTTACAGCTAGCTAACTACATTTACCTGTATGTGTGGTGATATTAAAAAAAAAAAGGAAAGAAAAAAGTGTTGGGCTTACCTCTGCTTAGTAAAAGGGGCCCTTACTTATTATGTCCCTCTGGTATGAGTTTGGTCACTCATAATTGATACTGATAAGCAAGGAAACAGGCCAAGTTTTGTAAAAATAGAAGCTCTTTATTTACAAACAAGTAAAAAACCAAAAGTGGAAACACAAACAACTAGGAATTTTGAATGAATGTGAGGTAGCTCAGAATGAAATAACAGACAGATGTTCTTTTCAGAAAATTAAAATAAATGCACACAAGCCCTGGTTTAGGCCCTGCAAACAAAGCTGGCATACAACTTGGATATAGATGAGGGTAACCAGCAATGATGGCAGGCTGTGCTTTATGTTCCACACTGAATAAATGAGTAGAGCAGTTGAGGTGCAGATGCTGGTTACAGCTCAGGATCTAAAGATGGAATCAGCCACATTTTGGTCTCCAGAGATGCTTCTTTATACAATTCTGATAGAGGCCTTATCTTGAAAGATAAGGTAAGCACTTTCCCCTGCTCTGGACACTCTGACCTCGGAAATCACAAGAATGTCTATTTATATCAACAAGGATGCAGTCCTAGAATCCAGGAAAGTCCCTGGACCCAGGCACCACACTGTCTGGGGTAATTCAATCTGGTCTCTGCACAAGAAGTTTGGGGCGCAGTGGTTGTACAATCATGACATCAGCTAAGTTGTCCAGAAACAAGTTCCTGCTGATGACATAATTCAGGCTAAAGTACACCCTACATTGGGGCTCTGTACTTGCAGGAGGTTGTCAAGTCAAGCTCTGTATTATAGTTATGTAGGCTTGGGCTTAGACCCCTTTCACATACTGAAAAAGGATGCCAAGAAAAAACAAGCAAACAACAGCTGTCTTCCTCACACCGCATTCCTCTCTGTAGCAGGCCCTGATTGCTCTTCAGAGTCACTTGGCATAACAACTGATAGCCACAGGAACATTACAATGACTATTACAATTTGTCATCCTTAGTTACAGTTCAGCCCCTCCAACTCTATGAGAGCAGAAGGACTACTACTCATGCATTGAATATATCTAATTCTTCTCACTCCCTGATCATTATCTCTTTTGGCTTACGTTTGCTCCCTAGGTACAAGTATTACATGGATAATATGACTAGGCTTTTGATTGTCCTAGGGGGAAGCAAAGTAGATATCTTGTATTTCTATGTGTCATCTGTACAGCCATTAGTTAACCACTTGGAAGCTTTACTCAAAAGACAGTTACAGTTCTGTTATCCTGTTACAATAGACATGTTTACTTGCCACATTAATATAATACAATATCAACACATACTGTGCTCTTGACCCCAGTTAGTCTCCTTGCCAATGCAGCAACTTTAAACATTTCTCCCTGGTCCTTTATTGTATCTCTTTATTTGACTGTCAGTATTACCTATGTCACCTTTTCTCCTTCACTGTGTCTTTTCCCAGTCTATCCCCACCAGGTCCTCCAGATCCCACCCTCTTGCTGGAGCACTCTGAACTGGTGACTGCTGATATCCAATGAAGGTTGAATTAATCTGGTTTGGCAGGCTCTGGGTGCTGATTGCACTCCCAGAAGCCCTTGCTTCCTCCTGGTTCCGAGTGCTGATTGCACTCCCAGGTGCTGCCTTTCTGCCCTGAGTGTGTTCTCAAGGGCTGCTCTGCCCCAAGCAGTCCCAAGCATGCTTCCAATAGCTGCTTTGCCATGGTGCCCCTCTTCTTCCTTGTAGGCCAGTCTGCTGTCTTCAGGAGGCACCTCTAGTGGTCCTTTCCCTGACAGGTTCATAGCTCAGCTCTTTTTGTAAGTCTAACTCTCTCTCTTTCACTGATTTCAGCTCTTCAGAGCCTGTGACCTGCAGTTCTAGGTTTTACCCAATAGATAGAAATCTCCATCTCAGCCAAAAGACCAGAGCTAGAAACCTAAAAAGGATTTCTGTATATCAAAGGAAGATCAACTTGAATTGAGTCTAAAGGTCATGGTTAGCCCAATTCAGTTATATTCTGGTGAGGAGTTTCCCTGTCCCCATAATCAGCTTTAGTTGTCTTTACCTAGAGTGTGTGAATTATTAGGTCCAACTTTATTAATTACTTTTAATGGATAATCATTCCCAAAGTGTGTAAATGTGGACTATTTGGCTGCTTTTATTTTTCCCAGTGATCAATTTACATATTGTGCTGTTCACCTCCCTCTTATCTCAGTGATGTAACAATTTTCAAATGGTCATATTTCACTATGAAAAGATGCTAACTGCAAGAACAGAGTGTCAGAATGTTTTCTCAGACAGAGAGAATAATCTACTTTGCAAAATCACATTAAACAGAGATTTCTTCTTTCCCTTCTGTTTCTGAACCCCTCCCCCCTTTCCTGGGGAGGGGCATATGTTAAGAAGAACAGAACAGTGAGGGAAAACACCAACAAACAGTAAAAAAAAACACCTTGTATTGAAAAAAATGCATTTAATAATTGCAACAATGATAAATCAAAAGCAATTTCACTCAACTATAGGTCTAGTGGTATAAGGTATCAACTTCAACAAAAGTCTTGATTAAGAACATTTTAGATTCTTTTAAAATCCTAAGGTTCCTTGGGATTCTCTTCACCCAAGAGTAATCAATAATAGCAGCATAATGCAATTCATGTTCTTCTTTAGGAAAATAAGTTCAGACCATTAGTCAATAATGGTTTCATGACTGGAGTCATCTTCATTGAAGAAAGGTGGATTTTATAGTGGTCTCTGTAGACGATCTTCCAGAAAGCTGAACACATTATCCCAAGTTTGGAAAGTCATATGGGTCCTTCATGATGTCAAAGTGAAAACAAAGTAAGAAGGTAAAAAAAAAACCTCACAAAACTTCTGAAGAACAGAGCAGTGAGGAAAAACACCAAAAAGGAAATCAAAGAACCTTGTATTGAAAAAAAATGCATTTACCAGTTCCAACAATGATAAATCCAATAGATCTCACTCAACTACATATCTAAGATGTTCTTAGATAATCAAGACTTTTTGGGAGTCTGATTCCTTGTGCCTGGGACCTGTAGTTGAATGATATCACTTGGATTTATCATTTTTGGCACTATTAAAGACATTTATTTTTACAAAAAAATGGTTTAGTAGAGAAACTCCACTAATTGTTCAGCCACAGGTTTCTCCCCTACCTTTGCTGTGATTAGAGATGGAGTAGATATTGAGAACAGAAGATAAATCACCTTTAGGCTCCCTACAATGAGGACAGACAATGACCTGTTTCCAAGCATCAGAGAAAGCACCAAGGGAAAGGCATGGAAAGCAGAAAAGGTAGAAGTGGATCTTTAAAACACTTCAGAACAATAGCAGGTACAAGATCAGTTTGGGGAGATGAGGAGTTCAGTGAAGTGAAGAAATAATCCTGTCAATTTGTGAAAATGAAGGGTGCTCAAAATATAAAAGAGAGGCAGAAAGTACAAAGTTTGCAAGGGGGTCAGGATGTAAAGGCAAAGTAGAAAAAATAGAGGTGATCAGTGGAGGGGAGTCATCTAATAGATCCCTGACCTTATTTGAAGAAGCTGTTAGTGAAATTATCTGAGAAAATGAGGAGAGGAGGACAAGGGATATATTGTTGAGTTTTATAAGAATGCCAAACAGATGAGAAGGTTTCAATTAAATATTTTGCTTAGCCAGATTGATCTTGCACTTACAGATTTAAGATTGTTCTGAGAGAAGGCAGTAAGATATGGAACAGAGGCAAATGTACCAGTTTCACTCAGCTATTCTGACCTGTCTTCTTAGATCCCTTGATCAGTCTGCAAATGTATTTGTTAGCCTTGGTTGAAATGCTTGCTGGCCTCTGTGGAGAAGTAGCCTAATGGTTAATACAGTAACCTAATAGCCAGGGAAACAGTTTTCAAGTCCCATCACAGACCCTTATGTCTCTGGACAAATCAATATATAATCCATTTTGATTATAACCATAGAAAGGCAATATATTCAAATCCCATTCCTTTACTAGATTCTCTTGTTTAGCTTGGTAACTTTAATATTCATGCCAAAGTTCCTGGGTCCTCGCAGCTGTAGAGTTTCCAACTAATATAGCTGCAGTAGGCTTTGGCCAGTTAATTTCATCAGCTACACATTTAGCTGGTCATATTTTATAGACTTACGTTATTCATATACCCAGCATGGCACAATTATGGAAATTTAGGGATGTTGTGGTAAAATTAACTGTTAAGTTTTTATTATTATTCATTTTTTAGAATGGTCTTTTCAGATTTTGAAGTTATAAGTAATGATCATGATGACGAAATGGAATACTTCTTTATTACTACTACTACTACTACTACTATAAATCATTTCTATAGCGCTACCAGTCGTACGCAGTGCTATTAGCCACTATTAGTCGTATTAGCCACTGTAAATGATATTGCTCTATCACATGCAACATAGAGAGACTATGGCAAGTTACTGTGGCAACTGGAATATTTCTGGGGGAAGTCATCAATGTAGGCTACTGTTAAGTCAGGTTAGGTTACAACAAATTGAGTTATTTTAGCACAGGGTCCCATTTTATGCAAGCAGGCCCTGTGTTAAAATAGGCCAACTAGAGCTAAATGGTTCGGCGTTAGTCGAGTATTGTAAAAAAGAACAAATACCAAGAGGATTGAGAGTTAATCTAGCACCACAACTATTTAAAGATTCTGAAGAATTCATCGAATCATGGAATACAATACTGAACAAATGTTCATTGGACATTATGTTGTTAATCATTCAATGGAGCAAACACACACTTGATGAAGAGAAAACATTTTTGTTGATCAACATTTGATAAATTTGAAATAAAAATTAGGAGATCACAATTTTGAAAAACGTCATCAGGACATAAAAGAAAATATAAACAAATATAGAGAGATTGTTAAAAAACAGAAAATGAAAAAACTAATGCATGATGCCAAAGATAAGGAATTAAATAACATGTATGCATGGACTTGCAATAAAGGCAAGGCTAAGGAAACTAACCGTAGCCATAAAGTTAGTTTTCATTCTTCCGCATCCAGGTCATCTAGTTCCTCCAGTAGTAGTGACTCATCAAATGGTATTTTTAGAAACATGCAAAGGAAACTACAGAAGGTCTCGAGGAAACAACAACAGAAGAGGAAGACGTTCCCGTCCACAATCACAAAGGAGATATTAATAGTGATCAATTTATCATCTAGACCATTAAGTCTAGTAGAAGAAACAGTGTTGGAGAAGGGTGTTTCTTTTGTCCCAACCAATCATTTCGATAATTTTCAGTTTAAGATTGATTTTGAAAAACTCATAAGAGCTTTGCAACTACGTATGTATTTTGGTGATATATCTATAACGGATCATTCTTGCCTTAGAAATAAATCCAATTTGGATACCGCCTGGTCCTCTAGATGCAACAATTTCCACCTTTCATCAAGTTTTTCTGAATGAAGTGTCTAAAGAAACATTTAATTACAGGAACAACAATTTAAATCGAGCAGAAAGAGACACATTAACATCTTTACTGAAGGATAAATCAATCATCATTAAAAAGGCAGACAAAGGAGGCACAATAGTTGGACAAAATATTTCAGATTACCAAAAGAAGCAGAATGGCAATTGAATGATAAAAATATATACAAGAAGTTGAAATTAGATCCCATATTCAAACTACAAAAAAGAATTAACACTGAATTGATTTGCTCTTTTTCTGACCACTGACAGGTCAGTAGTGACCCATGAAATGCCTAAGTTAAAAGCTCAGACTTAAAATGTCTGAGCACTGCATTTTCTGTACTTTATGCTTAAAGCTGCATCTTTCTGTCTAAAGGCTCAAACTTAGAAAGCCTGACAGTTTCATCTTTCTGTACTTCGAGGTCACACTGTTCAGCAAGGAGTACTCTTCCCCCGCCCTGGCAGAAATGGTGCCACTAATTCTATATTCACAAGGACACTGAGAGAGCATATATAGTTTGAAAGCGGAGATATTTTTAGGTCTTAGATAGTTCCATAATATTTGTGAGTTGCAAGAAAAGTTTAATTGACTGTTTTCAAATTGATATATAGAAATAATGCAAACATAGCATTACTGTATAGATTCAATCATATAAAAGATATGCTTTAAAGAAACAAAAGCATTAAGATAATTGATAGTACTGCAGATTGACATAAACCAGAACCAATAAATTTGAAAAAGTATTGAGATGTTCTAATTGGTCCACCGCATGATCTAAATGATATAAATATCGCGATGACCCAAATGTTCAATGTTTGGAGCTCTGTTGAGTCTACTACCAACAGGATAAAAAGTGAGTAAAAAAGATGGTTGATTCTTGTTTTACAGAAAGAACATGTTGAATATACGTTAAAGATTAGATGAAGTATGTTACAAAGTAGTCAGTTCTGTTACCCATGAATGAACAATATGGCATTTATCATTTAGGTAATTTGAGAGTTATCCTTTGTGTATGAAATGTCGATGCACAGCCCCTGATGAAGCCAAACAAGTGAAATAGTTTTGGATTATCATAAGTTTAGAGTCTCAGTTTGTTTCCTCCTATTTTTTCTATTTACTGTGCATTACAAGTTAGGCACTTTACATTATAGAATGTACTTAGCAAGTTGTGTATGTAAATTCTAATTATTGCCAATTAGTGCTCGTTATTGCTTTTTAAAAGCTGTTATCAACACTGATTAGCTTGTTAAGCCAATTAAGTTATGCTTGCTATAGAATACACTTGGATTTCAGCGCAGATCTCTAGGCGCACTATATAGTGGCCAAAATAAACCCAGATATTCAACACCGGCCACAGGAAATGACTCAGCATTAAATAGCCAGCTTTAAGACCACCACCGCTGGCTGAATATCAGGCCCTTAGAAAATAGCTAATGAGTTAAGAGTTTGGTCAAATACATTGAGAATAAGGTCCTGGGATTCTGTGGTGCCTGTTCCAGTTAAGAAAGATCTGGCTACTGGGATATTGATAAAGAACGTTTGGGAGGAGTTTAATTTAGTCACTGACGCTGAAGTTAAGATGATTTTATCTGCTTTGAATAGGAAGGACAATAGTTTGGATCTGTTTGGATGTTAAAGCACAAGCAAGATTGTGCAGTGTTGATTTTAATGTCTTTAATGTCTATTGCATATGCTTCCCTACAGGAAACAGCCTGTTCTAAAATACATGTGAGATGGACCTCCATGTGCTGGAAAGGTTCAGCATGAACATCCGCTTTACAAACTGAAGCATATAAATTATGAACAGAAAGCAAGGGGCATGGACATTTTTTTTAATTTCGAGCCCTCTGGAAACATAAAAATACCTATAGTGCACCACTTCAGTAACCTTCAGGCTTGCAGTTGTCTTATATATTCAGGTAAAGTAGGTATTTTTCTGTCCCTGGAGGTCTCACAATTAAAAAAAAAGATTACATGGAAATTGGAATTTGCATCTCTTGGTTTTCAACCCACTGTGTGGGATAAACACAAAGGAATCCTGTTTAGAAGGAATGGATCCACAGAATCTTAGCGGAGATCAGGTGGCGACGCTGGTAATTGGGAAGCGAAACTGGTGCTAGACAGACTTCTACGGTCTATGCCCTGATCATGACTGAATAGATAAGGATGGGCTGTACTGTAAATTTTAAGGGGTTTCAACGTTAGCTTTAGAAGCTTTAGAAGAGTGCTGGGCAGACTTCTATGGTCTGTGTACTGAGAATGGCAAGGACAAATCAAACTCGGGTATAAAGTATCACATACCATGTAAATTGAGTTTATCTTGTTGGGCAGACAGGATGGACCATACAGGTATTTATCTGCCATCATTTAATATATTACTATCCTGCTTATTTTCGAAGGAGAAGGGTACCCATCTTCCGACACAAATCAGGAGATGGGCATCCTTCTCCTAAGGTTGCCCAAATCGGCATAATCGAAAGCCGATTTTGGGCGTCCTCAACTGCTTTCCGTCGTGGGGACGACCAAAGTCCAAGGGGGCGTGTTGGCAGTGTACCGAAGGCGGGACAGGGGTGTGGTTAACAGATGGGTGTCCTCAGTCGATAATGGAAAAAAGAAGGGTGTCCCTCACGAGCATTTGGACATTACTTGGTCCATTTTTTTTTCACGACTAAGCATCAAAAAGGTGCCTGAACTGGCCAGATGACCACCAGAGGGAATCGGGGATGACCTCCCCTGACTTCCCCAGTGGTCACTAACCACCTCCCACCCCGAAAAAAAACAACTTCAAAAACTTTTGTCTTTTTTTTTTTAGAGTATATCCTTCGCTATGCCTCCATCCTTGCAATGGCAGTTGAGGATGTCCAAAATGTGGATGTTTTGTGAGAAGGTCATCCATGCCTTTGCTATGCCTCTGACACTCTATTTATTTATTTATTTGGATTTTGGATCACAAGTAGCAGCAGTGGGATTTTTTTTTTGTTACATTTGTACCCCGTGCTTTCCCACTCATGGCAGGCTCAATGTGGCTTACATATTATATACAGGTACTTATTTGAATTGGCCACCTCTGAATTGCAAGACCAGTGCTCTAACCACTAGGCCACTCTGCCACTCCTCCAGTCCACTCCACTCCCTTGAAATTTGCAATCCCTGTAGGGGGGGGGAGTAGTATGCAGGTCCCTGGTGGGGGGACGTATGTGTGTGTCAGCGGAGGCATAACGAAGGCTTGGACGTCCTTCTTTCAAACATTTTGGATGTCCTCAACTACCCCCCCACAGGGACAGCCAAATTTCAAGGGAGTGGAGTAGAGTGGAGGAGTGGCAGAGTGGCCTAGTAGTTAGAGCACTGGTCTTGCAATCTAGAAGTGGCCGGTTCAAATCCTACTGCTGCTACTTGTGATCCAAAATCCAAATAAATAAATAAAGAGAGTGTTGGAAGCATAGCAAAGGCATGGACATCCTTCTCAAAGAAACATCTACACTTTGGAAGTTCCCCCTCCTAAGGAAGGAAATCGTTTGCAAATGAGCAAGCAGCTCATTTGCATGAAATTTCCTTCATGCATGCCCGTTTCTTTACAGATCAGTAAGGGAAGGGCTTTTTCCATTCAGTTAGTGGGACCATTGCACTACAAATGCTGGCTCCTCCCACGACCAAATGGCTTGGATATGGTCATTTCTGAGATGGGTGTCCTTGCTTTCCATTATCGCCGAAAACCGGGGACGACCATCTATAAGGTCGACCTAAATTTCATGATTTGGGCTTCCCCGACCATATTATCGAAACAAAAGATGGACGTCCATCTTGTTTTGATAATACGGGTTTCCCCACCCCTTTACGGGACCATCCTTAGAGATGGGCACCCTTAGAGATGGGTGCCCCCATTCGATTATCCCCCTCCATGTATTTAACTATTAGGCTGCTCTTCAGATTTGCAGCATCTTTGTTAAGAATGTTCATAGTACCTGCAGCCATCATAAAGACTGATATCCCTGGCCATTTTCACACATTTGGGTGAGAGGAAGGAGGACAGCAACCACTGGAGGATTAAGGAGGTGTCCTGCCTTAATCTCTTCAATGGACAGCTACTCAATCAAAGCACCTTTCTGTTACCAGGATGTGCTAAGTACCAGGTCTAAATAACAACATCAGTGTTTTTAGACTTGACCATTCCTCCCCCTTTTATGATCTGAGTTGGTCATCCATATTTTGGCTTCTTCCTAGCCCACTCAAAATATGCCCAGGCTATGCCCTCTTGCCATATGGATGCACTGCAGTGTTAGACATCCATATCCTTGCTTTATATTCATGGGATTTGGACATCCAAATGCCAGTTTTCAGATATCCAAAACAAGAATAAAGCTTCTAAAGTCATCACCTATATCTCTTTTGAGATGTGATGACCTGACTTGTACTCAATATTTGAGGTATAGTCTCAGCACGGAGAGATACAAAGACGTTATAATATTCTCATTTCCCTTCCTTTCATAATAATTCATAGCATTTTATTTACTTTCTTAACCACTGCTGCACACTTAGCAGGGAATTTCAACAAATCATCAACTATCAAATCTGCTTTATCACACTCTGTTGGAAATGCTTATACAAGCATTGCTGATAACACAAAAAAAGCTGTCCTATCTTACAGAAAATATTAACAAGCTCTATTGAATGTAAAGCAGTTTTTTAAAGTCAAAATAAAGCAACATGGATTATGCAAAACTTTGTAATTTGTATTATTCCTTTTAAGATTGTAGTTAACTTGTCCTGTGACAAGTACAAGGTGTGGGGAACCTTTCATGGTACTGGTGGACAAGGCTTCCTCAGGAGTAAATGGGATGATTTACTGTGGGGAGCAGATAAGAAGGCCATTGACTTTAGGCCCATATATGGAGCTTGACACTTCATTTGGGGGAAGGGTGCTGAATCTTGAGGCCTAATGCCCCCTCCCACTTTATAATCATGCTCCAAAGCCATTAGCACATAGTCTGTCAACTGTGGAAACACTTTCCAGGCATCATTGCAGGAATAAAGTAATTTAGTGAATCATATGATAAGTAACTCACATTAAAATGCTGCTAAAGCACACATTTGTATAATGAATAAGCCTTATGAATAATAATTATTGGTCTGATTTTCAAAGTGAATTGTGATAGCTAGTATGTAGGAAAAGTATAACATACTTTTCCATATATGGTCAGATATACAGTAATCTGCATAGTAACGAGCCGGATTAGGGAAGAGGAGGAGGCAGAGCTGGCAACTATTAATTTACCAGTGAAATTCAGATGCTAAATGAATAACTTAATTTAATTTAGGCCTGCTGCATAACAGAACTAAATTTAATGCATGGTTGATACAGTAGACACTGCCTTTATGGATATTCAATGATACACCTTAAATGAAGAATACCGCTGAATACATGAATCTTCGCCTCGTCCTTCTGTTATTGGAGTCCCAAATACTGGAACACATTACCTCGTCACCTTAAAACTCAAGAGGATCATGCCCTTTTCAAGAAGTTGTTAAAGACATTCCTCTTTGCTAAGACTTACCACTCAACTTGCCATGTTGATTAAAGTATCCCTTGTCCCTTACCCTACCTAGTTCACGTTGTTAGTTTCTTCCCTCCAACCTACTTCTTTATGCTTGACTAAGCTATTAAGTTTGTACTCTTATTTAATTCTCTGTGAGCCACATTGCGCCTGCATGAGTGGGAAAATGTGGGATATAAGTAATAAATAAATAAATAAATAAATAAATGTATAAAGATAAGTGCCAGGACCAGCTCTTAACTTTGGGACCCTTTTACTAAGCTGTGGTAAAAAGGGATCTGCACTAGTGGCAGAGGCTATTTTTGCCGTGCTGAGGCCCTTTTTACTGCAGCACTTTAAAAGGCCAAAAATAGACATGGCCACGTGGTAAGATTGTTCTTACTGAATGACCATGAAGGAGGGAGCACTTACTATTGAGGTGGCAGTAAAGGCTCCCATGCTAACCTGGCGGTAACCAGGCAGCACACAGTGCTACCCGATTACTACCGGGTATCCCCCTATGGATAGCTACCGGGTAGGACTGTGTGCTGCATGGTTACCGCCAGGAAAGCATTGGGAGCCCTTACTGCCACCTCAATAGTAAGCACTAGAAATGCTGTGCACTGGAGGTGGAACTACCACCGGTGCCTGTGTCGAGCAGGCGGTAGTTCCAGATTGCGAAGTGGTAAGCCAGCGTTGGACTTACTGCCGCTTAGTAAAAGGGCCCCTTTATTTGGTGGCCACACTTGCTGAACATCAGGCCTTGTGTTTACGAGGGAAAATGTGAGTGATGTATGCATTTTCTATGGTTCAATCATTTTCTAATTTACTGGTTTTGCGCAATTATCACATTTTTGTTCAAAGTTATATAAGCACTTTTATGGAGCACATCAGCACAATAGATACATAATATGAGCATGGATTAAAAAAAAAAAAAAAAAACTAACATTGCTCATAAACCGGTTGAAGTGGCAGCCACAGCACTATATGAAATGCTGAAACAAGAAGGCTTTTTGCCTTGGAGGGCTTACAATATCTTTCTTTCTTTTGAATATATATTTTAGTCCTCCCCCACCCCACACTCTTTTCTCTGCCTCATCTTAATCTCCTGTTTTATGACATTTTAAAGTATATAGATATATGGTTTCAAGTAGACATACTGCCTTCAGGCTTTCACTCTTAATGCTTTCACCTGTAACATTCAAGCATTCTTGAGAGTACAGTATATGTTTATTTTGCAGTGCCAGGCTATGGTGACAGCAGTTTTCATCATTTTCAAATGCAGAGAGACTGTATAGCTATTCAGAAACAGTGATCAGATAATACTGGCAGCCCCACCAGTAGCTTTAGGTCACTCCTTTATGGTGTTGGGCAAGAACTTTCATAGTGAGGAACAAAGAGAGATGGGCTGAATATTCCAAACAAGAACTAACAAATATGAAGCCTGAAGAGATAGACATCAGTAAGAGAAGAGATCCTATTACACATTGCTTCAACTCAACCATTGTTGCTAAAGAGACTTTACTAGAGCATTGACAAAAATCTAATAAGCTTCAAATCTTTGGTGAATATGTGTTTTATACCTCTAATAAATCCAAACATATTTTAATGAAAAGTGAAAGAAAATTTTAATGGAGACAAGATGGCATCAGGTCCTGAGGACGTCTGTGAGTGAGCTTTTGCTTACCTTCAGCTTTCCCTATTCTTTGGTGACTCCTTTGGCCCATGATATAGGAAGGAAGAGGGGAAAGTCCAAATCTTACTCCTTGGTGCCTGGACAGACCACCAGATTGAAACAGAGGCTTTTAAAGTTCCTCTGTTATAACAAATTTTTGTAATTGAAAGAAGAGCTAAATTAAAAAAAATATTGACTTTGAGTAGGTCGATTTGGTATTAAGTTCAGACTTAAATTGATATGATCTGATGGACAATATCTGTAGAAAATCTTATGAACTAAACATACTATCTTAAAGTCTACTCTTGAGACAATAGGTAACCAATAAAGATCTCTCAAAAGTGGTGTCATGTGGTCAAATTTCTTACAACCAAAAATCAACTTCACAGCGCAACTGCAAAAACTGGATTCTTTTTAAAAGAACCTGATTAATACCAGCGTATAAAGAAGTACAATAGTCCAAGTGTAGCATAATTATTGCCTGTACTAGTAATTTAAATTGTACAGGATAGAAAGAAGATCTTTAAGCTCTAAATTGTCGTAGTTTAGCAAATACCCCTCTGCACAAGTTATCCACTTGATATTTCATAGTTAATTGTGTGTCCAGAATAAAGCCTAGTACTCTAGAAGATTTTTCAAAAGGCAGCAATTCACCTAATTTAAGGACCAGATTTTGTGGGATTCTAGTTAAAGATGTGTCAAAGTAAAGTAGTTTGGTTTTAGCTGTATTACGATTTAATAAATTCAATGATGTCCAGTTATGTGTCTTAGAAATACATTCAGAAATTAAAATACCAGCATCATCAATATCCTGTGACAAAGGTTTTAGGATAAAGATGTCATCTGCATAGGAAGCAGTATAGAGTAATGAAGAATTGAGAGTAAAAGCCAAAGAGCTCATAAAGATGTTAAACAATACTGGCAACAAAGGAAAGCCCAGGGGAACACCAAATACAGAACTCCGAGCCCCTGAACATTTCCCATTCTTCCTAACGCTGTATAGCCTGTTACTAAGGAAACCCCTAAACCACTTCAATATATTTCCAGCTAATCCCATTTCACTCAACCTTTTAATCAACAGTACATGGTCAACAGTATCAAAAGGTGCCTGAAACGTTGAATTGCGTCAGAAGAGATGAAATATCATGGCTTAATAAGGTCTTAGCTTAAGTAACCAATGTCACCAATAAGGACTCCGTAATTTACATAGATCAAAAACCATATTGGGACTCATGGAGACAATGATAGTGATGTAAATAGGACTTTAACTGCAATGCAACTATTGATTCTGTTAATTTTGTAAGCCAAGGAATACTTGCAACTGGATGGAAGTTGGCCACTTCAGTCAAGTTATCTCTGTTTGACTTTGGAATTGGAGTTAAAATTATCTGCCCGAGTTTGTCAGGGAAATTACCTTCCTTTAGTAAAGCATTTATTAAAGACGTTATCCAATCAACTGTTGGAAGTGTGATGGTCCTTAATAAGTAATAGGGACAATGATCATGGAAACAGAACTTATCATCTAGTTTCCTTAATAACGATTTGACTTTATCAGATGTAACCTCACCAAAATCAGAACAAAACTAAATCAGCTTTTATTCCTGGCTCTTGCTGATTGACTTTAGAACTCATTTTCAGAAAAGAAAAACATTCAAAACGTGGCACAAATCTGCATTTGGACATTTTTCTCACAAAAATGTCCAAATTGGTATTTTCAAAACTAATTTTTAGATGTTTTTCTATGAAATCTGTCAAAAGTGCGTTCAAATCACAAGGGGGCATGTCAGGGTCATGTTAAGGCATGGACATTTTTCAGCCATAATAGAACAAAACAAAACAAAACCATTCAGGACTAAAACTAAGATGTTTGAGCTCAAAAGGTATCCTAAATGACCAGATGACCACTGAAGGGAATCAGGGATGACCTCCCCTTACTCCCCCAGTGGTCACTAACCCCCCATCCCCTAAAAATGTAATTAAAAACATTATTTGCCAGCCTCAAATGTTATACTCAGGTCCATCAGAACAGCATGCAGGTTCATGGAGTATTCTAATGATGGGTGCAGTGTACTGTAGACAGGTGAAACTAGGCCCATACCTCCCTCTACCTGTTACACTGTACCCTCATATAGGTGCTCCCTTCACCCATATGGGCTATGGTAGTAGAGTACAGTTGGGGTTAGTGGATTTTGAGTGGGTTTTGGGGGGGCTCAGCAGAAAAGGGAGTAATGGTGGGATGAAATCTACTGCAGTGTTCTCTAGGGTGCTCTATTGCTTTCCTGGGATATCTAGGGGACCAGTCTACTAAAAATGTTGGCTCCTCCTACATCTCATCTCTTGCAGTATTACACTATAGGATTTAGGTGTTAAGATTATAGATTAGCACATAAGTGCAGTTGTGTGGAACTGCAAATTAGTGCCAATTAATATATACATATCCTTTAATGATAATTTGAAAGTAGAAGTAAAAGCACAAAAACTTCAGACATATGAAGAAAACAGAAAAGAGAGAGATTAAAATAAACCATTTGGGAGAGATTCAAGATGGTGCTAGCTAGCTAGCTAATCACTTTAGCGCATCCCTCTCTTACCTTGTAAAAAAATATTTCTTTGATGGAGAAATGGAAGGCATGACACCAGGCTATTTCTCAATTTGTGGTGCCTGCTTTGACTGGCCCAATTGATCTTTTTGTGGAGCATGCTGGAGCCCAGTCTGTGTAATACAAGGAGATCCCAGCTGCAGCTCTGCCTTTGGAGGGAGTGAATGACATGTCTACTAGGGTCATCATACTGAGTCCGGACCAGAGAGCAGTCCCTCCACAACCTTAGGCACAAAGTTTCCCGCTGTCATCGTCTCCCAGCCTACTACAGGTTTATACAGTAGCATTAGAGAGGAAGGCTTCCTTTGAAGCCAAACTGCTCATGAAAACAGTCCAGGAGACTCCAGGTGGGAACGGTACTAATGGCTGAATTGAAATGGAACACCAATGCAGTGCTTCATTGGAACATCCTGGAGTTTTGGCTGGACCTCTCATTTTCTGTCTCTTGAAGATGCAACAGATTCCAAGATTGCCTCTCCTTAATCTGTCTGTGATAAACTTGGAGAACATTTGGGAGACTGTTTCAGAATTAGCTAAACTACTTTTCCGCATATTAATTAGCTGTTTAAGAAAGTGAAAACATTGAAAGATACAGTTGCTTATCATACTGTGGAATTAGCTCAAGTGACTGGTCAAATAAATAATACTGAGCTAAATATTGATTCAGTTAAAGGTTTCGCAATCAACTATTATTAAAGATGTTTCTACAATGAAATATAAAACTGAGAGCTTGGAGAATTCCATTTGAACTTGTAATCTATATTTGTTGAACTTTTCAAAATTGCCTATGGTTTCAGCAAAGAAAATGTTTAAGAAATATATTATAGATGTTTTGAATGTTGAAAAAGCTAATTCTCTGCCCATTTTAGGAGCATATTATCTTCTTTCAAGAAACACAGGAACAAGATCAATCAAGGTGAAGTTGATGTGGAAATAAATAGATTGGATGTTACTACTTTACTTAAGACTTTAGACTTTGAGCAATGTATTTCAGCTACATTAATTATGACTTCTGCCTTGTGTCTGATAGGGAATGGCTATTCAAGTTTTTTTTTTTTTAAGAATCATGGAAAGTTGTCGATGAACCTTAAAATGTTAATTTCCTGATGTGGAAAGAGAAAGACACAAAAGAGGGAGAAGCAGTTTCTTTAGTTCTATCATGGTGTCTTGCTGTTGGGAGTGGTATTTCCATGCAAAGGCATTATTAATTTTCAATCTGTTAAATATATATTTCTTGAACCAGTTCCACTATTTTTTTGGTGCAAGCAGAATTAGAATTGATAGTTCCACTTTGTTTTGTGTGTGTGTGTGTGTGTGTGTGTGTGTGGAGGGGGGGGGGGGGGGGTCTACCTATTTCTTCTGGATGTTAATAAAGTTCTCTTTGAATTGTATAGACTCTTGAAAAGAGGTTAGTTATCCATGATTTCTACAGTTCTTTTTTTCACTTTGTTTTCAATTTGACACCCCTGTTCAATTCTTGGATTTTCAATTATAGTGAACTTAAGCCATCACTAGGTTTGGGTTTCTGAATGTACACCATGTTTTCCTTTTTCCGATCTGTATGTTATTTTTGGCTGGCTTTTCTGTATGTTATTGCTTGGTTATAAATTGAATCAGTGAAATCAATGACGGCCTGAACATCATGGACTCATGGGCAAACTCATTCCAACTGAAACTGAACACTGAAAAAACACACTGCCTCATCTTCTTATCTCAACATAACAAATACAAACCCACAACCATAAACACCCCAGGACACACCCTCCCTACCTCAGACAGCCTAAAAATACTCGGAGTCACAATTGTCCGTAACCTTACCCTTGAGAGCCAAGTAAACTCCGTAATAAAGAAAATGTTTTATTCAATGTGGAAACTTAAACGATTAAAACCTTTCTTCCCGAGAGAAATTTTTCGAAACCTAGTACAATCAATGGTCCTAAGCCATGCAGATTATTGCAACGAAATCTACGCAGGATGCAAAGAAAAACTCACAAAAAGCTCCAGACCGCCCAAAACACAGCAGCCAGGCTGATATTTGGTAAAACACAATTCGAAAGTGCTAAACCCCTCCAAGAAAAGCTGTACTGGCTCCGAATCAAAGAAAGGGTAATCTTCAAAATCTGCACTTTGGTCCACAAAATTATCTACGGCGTAGTCCCAGGATACATGACAGACCTAATAGATCTACCAATCAGAAACAGAATCAGATCATCACAATCATACCTAAACCTACACTACCCATATTGTAAAAGACTTAAATACAAAACAACTTACGCATCCTGCTTCTCCTACATAAGCGCACAACTATGGAATGGACTCCCAAAAGTTGTGAAAACAATCCACGACCATCTAAACTTCAGGCAATCACTAAAAACCAACCTCTTCAAAAAGGCTTACCCCCTCGATCCACCGTAAATCCCCACAACCAGCAACACAGCATAACCTATGATCATACTGGACAATATACAATCCTCATTCCCTTCGACCTTCAAGGTGTCTGATACACACCTATCTCATTAGACCACAATATAATCTTGTATTTGCTATGAACTGACTTGGTGAACGCCATTACGGTACCATGTAAGCCACATTGAGCCTGCAAATAGGTGGGAAAATGTAGGGTACAAATGTAACAAATAAATACATAAACTTACATAAATAAACACATTTAAAACCCCTATTTAGATTAAACATGGCATCTGCATGTTGGAGAGCTGCAGCAGGTCTTTTACTTGCTTTAGGGCCCCTTTTACTAAGCCGCATAGGTGCCTACGTGTGCCAAACGCACACCAAATTGGAGTTACCGCCCAGTTACCACATGGCCCTTGCGGTAATTTCAATTTTGGTGCACGTCCACTATGTGCGTCTGAAAAATAATGTTTCTTTTCTGGCACACGTAACGGACACACGCCAAGTGGCATTTGACACACGTAGGTCATTACCACCCAGATTCTTTACTGCTAGGTCTATGCCTGACAGTAAGGTCTCAGACCCAAATGGACGTGCAACAATTTGGATTTTGCCGCATGTCCATTTTCGGCAAAAAAAAGAAGCCTCTTTTAAAGGCACACTGAAAAATGGATCGACGCGCACCCAAATCTCATGCCTACACTACCGCAAGCTATTTTTCAGCTCACCTTTGTAAAAGGACACCTTAATTTTTCTTTCATTTTTATAAAACATGCGGGTAAGAAGGCAAGCATATCTGCACAGCCCTCTGATACTGCTGTCACTAAACTGAGTCTTATAAGACACTCACTGAAAGGCAGATACTTTGGTGCAGGTTCCATTGAGACTGGCAGCTGAAGGAGTTGTCATGTTCCAGAAGTTACTTTGACCTCAGAATCCCAATCTTCACCACTGCAGCATCGAACAACTAGCTCTCCTGCTCAATGTGAATGGTGAGAATCTCTGGAGGGAGCTGCTGCTGCTGATGATGATGAGCAGGTTAGAGGAGAGATGCAGATTCAGATGCCTCTGTAGATCATTGCGGGAAAATCTTCTAAAGCTGTGGCATTATTGCAGATCCAAACAGGGGATGTGATATTATGGAAGCCTCCAGGAAATGAAGGTGTGGTGAGGTGGTGGGGACAGATTTGGATGTCAATTTGAATATGCCTTATTGAACAAACTGTCTGATATGATTTTGGAGACTAATCTGGCTATCAGTATTGGATTTAGCTAAGACTTTACTACCTGCAGTTAACAACTTGACCATCCAATATAAAATTGGGAAAGTAAGAGGGGCATTTTTGATTATGAACATGATTCCTTAAAAAAAATCCTAAATGACACCAGAGACGTTTATTGCAAAACATCCAATGCTGACGTGGTCATAATCTATTCAAAAATATGTGAAATATAATGTCCCCAAACAGTAGGTGAACAACATCTCTGGCAATTCAAAATACACTATGCAAATGTCCATCGTCACTACATGTCCCCATGTAAAAAAACAAATGTGCGTGGCTGCGGCAGAACATTCCCTCCATGTACAACATATCCCTAAAAAGCTCTGCACATGGAGCAACATCCATCAGTCTGCAAGCATGTCACTGTGAAGAGAACCTAATTATTTCTCAGAGGAGGCCCAGCTCCTGGTCCTCCTGTGCCAGAGGCACAGGAGGCATCTCTTCAAATGCCACCTCCACCTGCCCCCTATAAATGTCTCCCTTAGAGCTTGAAGACTGATCAGAGCCACCCTGTCAAGGTGAGGGTCCAGAATTGCCCCTGGTTCACAGCACCATTCATGTACAAGCACCAGATATAGGCAGGGTCATATGCACTGAAGTTCAATTTCTTAATGTATTTCTCAATTCAACAGTTATCATGTTTGTAAATGTGAACATTTATAAATTCAGAATGAGAAACAAAATAAAAAACATTCATTGCTGAAAACAGAATGTACACCACATCCAATGCCCAGAAGGTTTGGGGGCCACCCACCACTAACTATGCAAAGCTATAATGAGAGGCTGCACAGACCTAAACCCCTTCCACTCCCCCTTACCTTAACCTGGCCCCTGCCTACATAGTGATCCTAAACAGTGATGGAACATTCGCAACAACTCCCTAAAGTACAGGCAGATGCCCAGAGGAACACCAGCTTTACCCACTACCCATCCCCACATTCCTGCAATACTGCAAATGCTACGCAGAAAGGTCACCATGCACTCTCTGTCCCCATGGCCACCTTACTCACATATCACTTGTGCCCATGTAATGCATACCCTCCCATCAGCGACTCCCCCATCTGCCTATTACCATCTATCACAGCCTATGTGAAGAACATTGCACAACATGTCTTAAATAAAATAATGTATATGAAGGCAAGAAGGCCCTCACCTGAACCCCATCTCTAACAAATTGTGTTTTGCAGATGATTTGGCATCCACCGCAACCTGGAGTTGCTCTCCACACCAGTACCGGCGTGTCCGGGGGGAGAACCATGTGCTGATCCAGTGCATGAGGAAGAACCTCCAGGGCCAAAGTAAGTACCACAATAGAGTACCCCAATAACACCTCTGCTTTAGATCAAGGGCTGAAGATGCAGCTACCCTTCTTAGAGTGTGCTAGTTAGTCGGCCCTCACGCCCGGGATGGTGTAAATAAACTGGACCCTGGTAAGCCTGATGGAAGTAGTCGTGACAGCTCTTCAGGAACCAGTTCCCAGGAGTGAGGAGCAGACAACAGTCACTAACCTCGTCCCCTGCTTCTGAAGCAAGAGAGGAATGTAAACTAATTTCAAGATTTTCCCACTCCTTGAGAGCACAAATCACCAATTCCCCATATAAAATTTCAAATGATTAAGAATTTATTTTAAACAGATGTAACCTTTTGCATAACATTAATAAAATTTATAATGTAAAACAACTAGGTAATTTTATTTCTCTATTCCTTTCACAGGTTTTCTCTCCACATCCCCCAGTCTCAGATAAGTATTCTTATGCTTAACCTCTATCTTATACTTTACAATATCCAAATAAATTATTCAATTTCTTTTCCAGAATTGTGTTCATATAAGGATTTTGATTCTTTGTGTGATGTTTATGTTTTACAGGGATACCGGACCCAACTTCCCTAGCACCAGGTAAGTATTTATTTTATATTATGTTCTATTTTTTCCCCCCCTTTTTGTTCTTTTCCTTTTCAAAAGTCCCGTTTTTCTAAACGGATGTAGCAATGCAGTCTTTTCCTTACGCTCCTTTTAGCTGGTCGGTAGTCTTTCTTGCGTGGGGGCCCGTGTTCTCAGCTTCACTTCTCCAGCACGTCTTCGCTCTAACCTCACCTTAAAAACCAAAAAGGAGGCAAGACCCTCTCTCCCTTGTAAATACCCCACTTAATGACACTACTTTCTTACACTATCAAAACTTTGGTTCTATTTAACTTTTAAACAAATATAATTATAATTCCCTAGTCTAAAAACCTAACCTTATTTTATTATGGACCCTAAACTAATAAAGGAGCGATCAGGTGATCAACCGGAACCCAACACAACACCCCACAATCACTCTTTCCCCCCCCCCAGTAACCCTAACATTCACATTCAACTCCCTGTATATACAAATCAGCCCCACCAGCATTAATTCACTCTTTAACACCCAATCCTTATTTATTCACTTTCCTCCTGACCACTCACTCCCTTCTTCCAACTCAAATCCACACCACTCACCCTCAAATCACCTATCTCCACCAGCCACTCCAAAACACACCCTCTCCTCACCAGATCCCAACTCCTTCTGATAACTGCCAGCGACTCCGTATCCTAGGTTACGGAACTTCCACTGGCAGTTCCGAAGACCCTGAGCCAATCCGTCACCACTTCCAAGATTCCAAGACTCACTGCTGACCAACGGAATGTTGGCCAGCAGTGCTAAATCTCCATTTTGTTTAGTGAAATCCCATAGGAATTAATGGAAAATTCTTCCATTAATCTAAATCCCCTCTTAACCTTAATTAATTTACCCCAAAATTTCCACACTAATAAAACTCCCCGTCCCCTATCGAATCATGTTTTAAAATTTAAAATACCCCTTTTTACTATCCGCCTACCCTTATTCCACTTAAATCCCCTTTTAAAAATCCCAAATTCCATAAAAACCCGATCAAAATTAAATTAACCCTTCCTTCACATACCCCGTCGAATAAATTAAATTAACCCTTTATTAACCCCTTCAAACTAGCACCCCCCAAAATACCCCTAAAAATATTTAAATTTAAAAACTAACCCACCCCAAAAATCCAGAAAAATTCCCCGATCACGAATATGCAAACCAAATTTAAATAACTTAAACCCCTGATTTTTTAAAAATAAAAACGCTATTTTCACAAATTAAAATTAATCAATCAAAATTCCGGGCCAAACGACCCCTTACCTTGATGTAGATTTACCTCTTTCGCGAAGACCCCCGCTGGTTCCGGTCCCGGTGATCCCTCTTCCAAAACGGAGGAAAAACAAAAAAACCTGCGTGGCCGGGCCCAAAATTTAGCCCCCGGCTTCGGCCTACACGGAGTCTTTTCGCCGATGCGCGTCGCCGATTCGTGCATGAGGCGCGCTGCCGCATGCACGAACTCCTTGACTCCTCCCGCCTCTCCTCTTCATTCCGGCCCTGTAAAACGGGCCTCGCCGGCTTCTTCGGCGCTTCTGCGCCCACCACCGAACCCGACTTCATCTTTTCGGGTCCGGGGACATCCGCAATTGTCCCCGGACATGGAAACGACAGCGCTTCTGCGCCCACTACCCCGCGCCCAAACCCCGACGCGAAACGGCCCCAAAACAGGGCCCGAAGACCCCACCAGTTCGCGCTGCCTGCTGCACGATTCGGGGCCCCGAATCGGCCCGAAAACCCTCCCCAGCTCCCTAACGGCCCTGAAATCGGCCCCGACCTCCCGACTCTGCCCCCTGCAACACTGACCCCCCAAAAATGGCAGGACCCCTCAGACCCCAGGTAAGTTTATAAAAAAAATTATTTTTTATTTCTTTTAACCCCCTCTAACATTCGCCCGGTCTGAAAATCAATATTGTCCCCAATATTCCTTTCACAAACTCACAACCCTAACATTCTTACCATTATCAGAACTTTCCTTCCTCCCACACATTCCACTCTTATCATCAGTCAACACCTCCATAACACCATTCATTCCCGGATTGCTCCTTTATTTTAACACAAAATGCTCACTTAAGTATGAAGAGCATATTCCCTTGTTAGGCCTACTTGAACTTCTTACATTTCCCAGTTTTCCACAATCAGACTCAGCAGGAGTGATCATCACCTCCGTACAAATAGTGTACCAACCACATTTTTTTGATTTCAATACAGGAACCGTACACATATCTTTTCTGAGTTCTACAGCCACATTCTGTATTTGCCCATCCCCAGACATAATATCATCAAAGTCATATTTTTTCACCAAATCCCTATGGATTACTTTCTCCCCAGATAGGTCAATTCAATACATTGTCAGTATTCCCAAGAATTTCCATGATCTGATACGGTTGATGTTCCCAAATATCTTGAATTTTATGCCGTCCCGGAAATCTCTGCCTCTTCAACAAAACCCAATCTCCTGTTTGAAGAGGTTTTACATCATATTTCCGGTCATGATATTTTCTCATTTTTTCATTTTGCTGTTCATCCGCTTCCCGGGCTAATTGTTGCGCCCATTCCAATCTCTCCTTGTGATTCTGCACCCACTCATCCAAATTCCTTCCAGTTACCTCTTCCTCCCACTCCTCCACGAACTTTCGTTGTGGCATCAAACTCTCCTTTCCCAAGAACAGGGATGCCGGTGTATAGCCGGTGGCATGATGTAAAGAACTATTATAGATCTGATTCACTTCCGGGAGATATTTGGACCAGCTTTTCTTTTTATCCTCAGGAAAGGTGCGCATAATCTGGTGAAAAGTTCGATTGAACCTTTCACATCTTCCATTGCCTTGGGGATGGTACGGTGTTGTCCTGGTTTTCTTAATACCGTACCAGTTACACAATTCTTTGATGATGGAAGATTCAAAATTAGACCCCTGGTCGGAATGTAATCTCTCCGGGATTCCATAAACAGAAAACCACCTATTTACCAACTCCCTTGCGACTGTTCTAGCGGTCTGGTTCCTTGTCGGCACAGCAATTGTAAATCTAGAAAACATATCCGTCATCACAATCACATGTTCAAATCCTCTGCTGTCTTTTTCCAGAACTGTGAAATCCACAGCCAACACTTCATGAGGCTTTGTCACATTAAAGCACGACATTCTGGCTCTTTCCTTTGGAAACAACTCCTTGGAATAGCAGCATCTCCTGCAACTTTGTATCCATCTCTCCACATCGGCCTTCATATTCAACCAAAAGTAACTCCTCCTTAGATTCTTGAAGGTAGTCTCTGCCGCGAAATGTCCTCTCCGATCGTGAAACATCTCCAGAAGTTCCTTTCGCACTGCCTCCGGAGCCACCACTTGGTATACCTCTCCTCCATGTCGACAATCTTCAAATATTCTATACAAAATTCCTTTTCTCACACATAATCTGGATCTTATTTTCCACAGTGCCTTCACTTCCGAAGAAGTCAACTCCTCTGATACGGGGACATGTTTAGATTCCAGCCATAACATGACCTTAGATAGGGTTTCATCTTCTTTTTGCAATTTCTCAATCTCTGTCTCCTGCGTCTCAGTCAAAATTCCATCACATTTTCTTTTTGCAGCTTTTCTCCTCTTCGCCTTCACTGTAATTGCCGAGCATGTCATCTTCAAAAAATCTTTCCCAGACTCCTCTTCACTCAGTTCCGCCTCTCTCTCCGGCAGTCGGGACAATACATCAGCCGCTAAATTATTTCTTCCAGGCTTATACTCGACTATAAAATCCAGTTCGGCCAGCTGCGCAAGCCAACGTTGTTCCACTGCCTGAATTTTAGCCGTCTCCAGGTATTTGAGAGGATTGTGTCCGTCCTTCTATGAACTCTTCGGTACAGCAGATTCTCTAAATTTTTCTGTAGCTGCCCACTTCAGCGCAAGGAGCTCCAGTTTAAACGCAGAGTAGTTGCTGGAGTTTCTCTCAGATTTTCTCAACCCCCTGCTGGCAAAAGCGATAACCTTCTCGCAACCTTCTTGAACTTGGCTCAAGATCGCCCCCAAGCCTTTGCAGCTAGCATCCGTCGTTAAAATAAATGGTTCAGTGAAGATTGGATACGCCAGTATAGGAGCGGTTGAAAGTTTCTCCTTAAGTGTCTCGAATGCTGACTGACAGTCTTCATTCCACACAATCCCTGCGCCTTCAGATGCTGATTTCCCAGTTAAGGCATGCAATGGGGCTGCCACTTGAGCAAAATTTTGGACAAACCCCTATAAAAACTGGCGAACCCCATGAAACTACGCACTTCTGTCTTCGTTGTGGGAACTTTCCACTCCTTCAGGGCCTTCACTTTGTCAAGATCAGCTGACACTCCTTGACTAGATACCACATACCCCAAGAAACGAACCTCCTGGCAAACAATTTTGCATTTGGAAGGCTTCAGCTTTAAGCCCACTCCTTTCAACCGCTGGAAAACCATATTCAGCCTTCTCAGATGTTCTTCAAAGCTAGAAGCGTAAACCAGAATGTCGTCCAAATACAGCAGAAGGATCTGGAACACGTAATCACTCAAGACTGTTTCCATAAGACGCTGAAAACTCGCTGGCGCGTTGCACAAGCCGAAAGGCATCCTAGTCCACTCGAACAAACCGAAGGGAGTGGTAACGGCAGTTTTCTCTATGTCATCCCGAGACATTCCCAGTTGGAAATAGCCAGAGGTCATATCCAATGAAGAGAACCAGCGAGAAGCCCCCAAGGCGTCCAACGATTCATCATGCGCGGTAGAGGGTACGCATCTCGTACTGTCACTGCATTAAGTTTGCGGTAATCGCAACAAAAGCGAAGACTTCCATCCTTCTTTCTTATTACAACCGCGGGTGATGCCCACGGACTAAAACTTCTTTGCAGAATTCCCTGTTGCACCAAATCCTGCACGTGTGTCTTGAATTGGTCGAACAGGTGAGGAGATACTCTCCGGAAGGGTTGCTTGATCGGATGTACATTCCCCGTATTTATTTTATGAGTAATCAGGTCAGTATACCCAATATCAGTGTCATTTACAGAAAACACATCTCTGTGTTCCCATAAAAGCTCCTTCAACATTTGCGCTTGCTTTGTAGTCAGCTTTTCCCACTCCACCTTGACCTTAGGGAGTAACTCTTCCCAATCTTCCATCACCGCCTCAGCTGAATCCAGCTCTGGTTCCTGTGCAACCAACTCAGCTGAATTCACCTCTGCGATTTGAGCTCTTCCCGGTATCTTGATATCTCTGCTTCCAATATTTATCATCCGGACCGGAACATTCCCTCTACACTGCTTTACCAGGGTGTTGGCCACCATAATCTTATCCGGTAAATTCACTCTCCTTGATGCTGATACCATCAGAACTCCAGAGGTCTTCCGGACGTTTTGACATTTTCCCATGATGATCTTCTCCGACATAGCTGGGATTACCTCACCCGAACTCCCCTGCAACTTCACCCAACCTTCATTCTCTCTGGAATTGGACTTTTTCTGGGAGATTTTTGATAGTATTCTTGCTATCTTTATCGGTTCCAGGGTAAGCAGGATAGGTCCTTAAATAACCCTTCCAGGTGTTGAAGAACGTTCATTCCACAATACCCTGGGTGGAGGTGTTGTCCACTTGCCCATTCTGAAAATTGTCCTTTACAATGAAGATGCACCTCTCACCAACTGCCCCAAACACTGCACATCCGCATCGATGTACCCTAACACTGGTAGATCAGTCCCGTTTACCGCTACCAGTGTCAGCTGACTCGCATCCTGAAGATTCTCCGTATTCTTAAAATTTTATAAAAAAAACTTGCGAGAATGGTGGAAACACTCGACCCGGTGTCTACTGTGCACACTGTTTCCACTCCATTGATTTTCACTTTCAGCACCGGGCTCGCACCAATAGCTCTCTCTCCAAACAATTTTTCCTCTTTAGCCTCCGTGCTCAAGTTCCTCTGCATTCTGACAGCCGCCCGAGGATCACTCCCTTTTGGTGATCTGAAATTTCACCACGGACACCTGGTTCTGGGTGCACTCCCGCTCGTACTTGGTACTGCTGGATCTTCTCGGTTGGGCCCAGAGTAGGGTCTACTGAGCCGTTCACTCTGACAATTTCTGGCCATATGACCTGGCTCCCGACACCTGAAGCAAATGATCTCCCCAGTCTGTGTTCTAGACGGCCCCCAGCTCTGGCTAGGGCCCGCACGCTCTCTTGGGGGATTTGCATACCTCCATTCGTTCCTTTCCTTTCTTTGGCGATCCCACTCCTGCTCCTGCCGCTCGCACATTTTTGTAAACATAGATGTCATTTGCTGCATCATGGCCACCGTGGCTGATTCCCCAGCACGACAAAAATCTCCGGCCTCCTCTCTGTTCCGCTGTAAAATTCTCTTCGGCGTCTGCTCCCATGACATCAACCCTCTTTCCTCTCCTGCCCACCGGATGGCAGCCTGCATCAGATCGGAGAAAGGCATGTTCGGGTTGTCCTCACTCCGCTTCGAAATTTCCCTTTTCAACGCTTCATCTCTTAACCCAATGATAAATTGCTCTTTCAATGACTCTTCGGCGTTGCCCATCCTCCTTCTGTCACGCTTCATGATGATTTCCATCTTTTCTTGTAACTTATAGGCGAACACTCGGATAGATTCACGTTCACCCTGTCGGTAGTTGTAAAACTCCTGAATTCGAAGTCCAAGGGCCACTTTGTCTCCATATACCTGTCGAAGTACATCAAAAATGGCATCCACAGAGCAATCTCTAGGTAGGGAGTATTTGATGGTGTCGAGTGCTATCCCTCTCAGGTGATCCCGTACCACCTCCACCTGGTCCTCCACCGGAACTCTCAGAATCCTCAATCTGGATTTCATTTTATCTATCCACTCTTCAACTTGAAGGTCGTCCGGTCCTTTCGGGAACCCATGGAAATCCGGCACAGTTCGGTCTTGTGGAATCACCACCGTGTGGGTCACAATTTGTGGAACTCGGCTTCCCATTGCGGCCTCTCCTTCCATCTTCTCTCTTCTTCCAGGAGACCGGGTTTTCTTTCGAGACAGAGATCCCAGGAGACAAAAACCCAAACCACTTTTTTTTTCCAATATCTTTATTAGCACAGCTCTCCCGTATCCCTGGAAACCCTGAAGAGAAGATTTGTTAATACAATTTTCCCCAAATTTCTCAGAGCACAATATACACTTCTGAGGTTACCAATGTCCCCGTTTGTTACCCTCAACAACGGGAAAATCCTGCCGACTACGCCAAATGTTAGTCGGCCCTCACGCCCGGGATGGTGTAAATAAACTGGACCCTGGTAAGCCTGATGGAAGTAGTCGTGACAGCTCTTCAGGAACCAGTTCCCAGGAGTGAGGAGCAGACAACAGTCACTAACCTCGTCCCTGCTTCTGAAGCAAGAGAAATGTAAACTAATTTCAAGATTTTCCCACTCCTTGAGAGCACAAATCACCAATTCCCATATAAAATTTCAAATGATTAAGAATTTATTTTAAACAGATGTAACCTTTTGCATAACATTTAATAAAATTTATAATGTAAAACAACTAGGTAATTTTATTTCTCTATTCCTTTCACAGGTTTTCTCTCCCATCCCCAGTCTCAGATAAGTATTCTTATGCTTAACCTCTATTCTTATACTTTACAATATCCAAATAAATTATTCAATTTCTTTTCCAGAATTGTGTTCATATAAGGATTTTGATTCTTTGTGTGATGTTTATGTTTTACAGGGATACCGGACCCAACTTCCCTAGCACCAGGTAAGTATTTATTTTTATATTATGTTCTATTTTTCCCCCCCCTTTTTGTTCTTTTTCCTTTTCAAAAGTCCCGTTTTTCTAAACGGATGTAGCAATGCAGTCTTTTCCTTACGCTCCTTTTAGCTGGTCGGTAGTCTTTCTTGCGTGGGGGCCCGTGTTCTCAGCTTCACTTCTCCAGCACGTCTTCGCTCTAACCTCACCCTTAAAAACCAAAAAGGAGGCAAGACCCTCTCTCCCTTGTAAATACCCCCACTTAATGACACTACTTTCTTACACTATCAAAACTTTGGTTCTATTTAACTTTTAAACAATATAATTATAATTCCCTAGTCTAAAAACCTAACCTTATTTTATTATGGACCCTAAACTAATAAAGGAGCGATCAGGTGATCAACCGGAACCCAACACAACACCCCACAATCACTCTTTCCCCCCCCCCCCAGTAACCCTAACATTCACATTCAACTCCCTGTATATACAAATCAGCCCCACCAGCATTAATTCACTCTTTAACACCCAATCCTTATTTATTCACTTTCCTCCTGACCACTCACTCCCTTCTTCCAACTCAAATCCACACCCCTCCCCCTCAAATCACCTATCTCCACCAGCCACTCCAAAACACACCCTCTCCTCACCAGATCCCAACTCCTTCTGATAACTGCCAGCGACTCCGTATCCTAGGTTACGGAACTTCCACTGGCAGTTCCGAAGACCCTGAGCCAATCCGTCACCACTTCCAAGATTCCAAGACTCACTGCTGACCAACGGAATGTTGGCCAGCAGTGCTAAATCTCCATTTTGTTTAGTGAAATCCCATAGGAATTAATGGAAAATTCTTCCATTAATCTAAATCCCCTCTTAACCTTAATTAATTTACCCCAAAATTTCCACACTAATAAAACTCCCCGTCCCCTATCGAATCATGTTTTTAAAATTTAAAAATACCCCTTTTTACTATCCGCCTACCCTTATTCCACTTAAATCCCCTTTTAAAAATCCCAAATTCCATAAAAACCCGATCAAAAATTAAATTAACCCTTCCTTCACATACCCCGTCGAATAAATTAAATTAACCCTTTATTAACCCCTTCAAACTAGCACCCCCAAAATACCCCCTAAAAATATTTAAATTTAAAAACTAACCCACCCCAAAAATCCAGAAAAATTCCCCGATCACGAATATGCAAACCAAATTTAAATAACTTAAACCCCTGATTTTTTAAAAATAAAAAACGCTATTTTCACAAATTAAAAATTAATCAATCAAAATTCCGGGCCAAACGACCCCTTACCTTGATGTAGATTTACCTCTTTCGCGAAGACCCCCGCTGGTTCCGGTCCCGGTGATCCCTCTTCCAAAACGGAGGAAAAACAAAAAAACCTCCGTGGCCGGGCCCAAAATTTAGCCCCCGGCTTCGGCCTACACGGAGTCTTTTCGCCGATGCGCGTCGCCGATTCGTGCATGAGGCGCGCTGCCGCATGCACGAACTCCTTGACTCCTCCCGCCTCTCCTCTTCATTCCGGCCCTGTAAAACGGGCCTCGCCGGCTTCTTCGGCGCTTCTGCGCCCACCACCGAACCCGACTTCATCTTTTCGGGTCCGGGGACATCCGCAATGTCCCCGGACATGGAAACGACAGCGCTTCTGCGCCCACTACCCCGCGCCCAAACCCCGACGCGAAACGGCCCCCAAAACAGGGCCCGAAGACCCCACCAGTTCGCGCTGCCTGCTGCACGATTCGGGGCCCCGAATCGGCCCGAAAAACCTCCCCAGCTCCCTAACGGCCCTGAAATCGGCCCCGACCTCCCGACTCTGCCCCCTGCAACACTGACCCCCCAAAAAGGCAGGACCCCTCAGACCCCAGGTAAGTTTATAAAAAAAATCTATTTTTTATTTCTTTTAACCCCCTCTAACAATACAACACCCATATGTGTTGCACTCAACCCCAACCTATGAGATGACATGGAAAGGAATGGGGGAGGAAGGAACTCCATGCTCACCCTCCACCAGCCACCAATACACCAGCCACCAATACACCCTCCACCAGCCACCAATACAGAAGACAGCCACATGGTACATACATCTACCTAGCACATTACAGCCACTACAACAGGGGAAATAAAGCAGTTAACAAAACACCCCTCAAAGAGAATTGAAACCCTGACTCCTGCATTCAAGGATCACAGACCTAACATCTACACCATACAGTCATCTGCACGGTGTTTTCAAGAAGGACAGTACACTGACCACACAGGGTCCTCACCGTATTAGTTGCCCCCTAAATGGAAGCTCTCTCATGGCCTCTAACCCGCACCCTTTTGCTATAACATTGTCAAGACCAGTGCTTCATATGGTGCCTTGTGAGAAATCCCTCAAAGCCTCAGCTGGTGTACCCCAAAATATCCATATGGCCCACAATTCCTGCTATGTGACCGCGCATCTATGTGTATGTTTTCCACCATGCAAAGAACCACAATTATCCTGTGTGGTCCCAGCAGATGTGGCCAGAAGGAGCAGTGGCTATAATAGCCTCCCCTGACATCTCCCACACATACCCATATCCCTGTCAACAATGGAAACAGTGCTATATTACTTCCCAGCCAGTGCCTGCCCCCCCAGGGCCCCTCAGTAGGGCCAAAACATATGCAGCATGGACCAAAGGCAGACCCCCCTCTCAGGAGACTAACCCCTCATCTGATCTGATTACCGCCAGGTACACTCTGGTGCTACAAAATAAATACATTTTTGTAGCACTGGAAATGATGGCACACTAGAGGTAGGAAGTACTGCTGGGCTGTTGCAGATCCTACACCTAAATTTACCATGCATATGCTCCAACCACATCTAATAGTGCCAATCATGCTTGTTAAAAAGCCAAGTATTGGCACTAATTGGTTCATTATTCAATTCAATTGCACACGCAATTGGGAATGCTCAAATTTGCACACGTAATTTTGGTGAGATTTATAGAATTAAGGGGCATGCATGGTACAATGCCATGCATTGATTGTTGAAGTGGCAAATAATGCAGAGCAGTTAATCCTCCTCAATAGGCAGCATTAATAGCTTGAGCTACCAATGTGCACTACCATGTTAGCATGATCTAACTCAATTAATGTGCATTATTTTGTAAGTCCCATTTGTGCAATGAAACCTAGTTACTAATAACATGCATTAATGGTATTAACACATGCCAATGTGTAGCACTGCTAGTATCTAAAATTGCATGTGCATTTGCATGATCTACAGTGCAGCTAACAGATACTATTATATCTTCTCTATCTTAGTACATGGGAAGATGCTAGGAGTATCCTCAACAATTCATACAGAGATTTACAGTTGCAGTGTGGTAATTTTAGCACTTACCACACAATAACTGCCAAACTTTACCATATTTTAATAAAATACCCCTTAAGGGCTAGATACTATATATGGTGCCAAAAATATCAGCACCAATAAAAAAAAGCTATTCTATAAGCTGCCCTTGAAGTTAGGCATGGTTTATACAATAGCACAGTGAAACCTGGTCCTGGAGGCACCCCAGCCATTCAGGTTTTCAGGATACCCACAATGAATATTCATGAGAGAGATTTGTATGCTATGGAGGCAGTGCATGGAAATGTCTCTCATGAATATTCATTGTGGGTATCCTGAAACTCTGACCTGCTGGGGTGCCTCCAGTACGGGAAGCACTGGAATAGTACTTATGTCCGAGAATTGCACCTAATGTTAGGCATGGCCATTTGCACCAACTGAAATGTAGTGCAAATGTACATGTGCACATTAGGTGCGTATCTCTGTTATTCTATAACGATGCTTGTTAATTTTAAGAATGCTCCCATTATACCTGTGCTCCTCCCAATTCCACATCCCCTTTTTCTGACTGTATGTAAATTTTAGGTGCAGATCCTGCACCTAAATTTATGTGCATAAATGCCAATTAAATCTAATTAGTGCCAACAATTATTTGTTAAAAAGCCAATTATTGTAGATAATTGGCTTGTTATTCAATTAAATTTGTGCACACAATGTTTGGTGACTTTTAAAGAATTAGGGAGTAAATGTCCTACGGTCCTGTTGCTTTTAACTCCTAACCCTTACTCACTTGTTCAGTGCCCATATTTTATCATCCCCACCTTAGTAATTCCCTTATCTCTTATTTGTCCTGTTTGTCTGTCCTAATTAGATTGCAAGCTCTGTCAAGCAGGGACTGTCTCTTCATGTTCAAATGTACAGCGCTGTGTACATCTAGTAGTGCTATAGAAATTATAAGTAGTAGTAGGAATGCCTTACTATCCAGCCTTAGATCTCAAAATGATTATATGACAAAGAATTCTACAAATGTAGAGTGGTAATAGAAAATGATGTATCCCCTTCCCCCTCTATCTGACTGTCTGTCTGTCTGTCTCTGTCTCTCTCTCTCTCTCTCTCTCTCTCACACACACACACACACACACATAGATTTGCCAAGCACAGCATATTTTCTTTATATTCAAATTTTCAAAATGGCTTTTAATTTCTATATTTTCCTGCTTCTGATATCCTTATAAAAGATTTCAGTTGACATATATGACTGATTTCTTATAGATGTTCACTTATTTGGTTTAACCAGCTTCACTGTGCAAAACAGATTATGTGCTTGTGTTTCTCGTACAGAAGTGCTTTAAATGCCTATAATATTCCATAAAAATATTTGGTGTCACAGAAGAACCAAGAGTTCCTTAAAGGCAAATACCTTTCATGAGTGTATAGCCCATTTATTTTAAAAACGCTGTCATTCTTCCTGAAACTCAAGTGAAATATTTTATTTCTGCAATTGAAAATATAGCTTGAAGCCATCCAATGTTATGTTAATTACTTTAATAGGATGGCTGATGGCTTTCTCCATGGCAACAGTGTATCCTTATATTTATCTGCCTTGTCTCTGCTGCCTTATGAGCTATGCTTCAGGTTTCTCTGACAACCACTAAAACTGTGCACCACTAACTAGCAAAAGGCCCAGGATCAGCCTTTTTTGAACTACCACAGGCCATTAACATTAGATTTAGTAGATACAATAAAGCTGATGTTTTTCATAGCCAGGACTGCTGGGAGAGTCTTGCTTTTTTATGTTGCTGTTTGTACTTACAGTAACAAAATTCTTTCCACTGCATTGCACTTTTTATCACCTGAGTTTTTATTAAGTTCAGCTAAGAAAGCACATTTTGTACAGCTTGATGACTAATCTGTGTAATAGTAGCTCTGTGTCCTTTGGGGAAACCTACACATTTTTTGGATGCATTCAAAATCTCTAAGGAAAGCATACGTTTCAGCAGTAAGCTGCAGATATTTCCAAGTCTATTCATCCTGCCTGCTAAAAATTACATTACAACATCATAAAATGGCATACTGTATGTCACTGTGGAATCAAAGTCCACATATTTATGTTTATTCCACCTTTCTTTAAATACAGTCAATGTGGTTTACATATACTAGTTTTGCAGGTACCTTTCTGTCACAAATGGGCTCATATTCTTATATATCAGAGCAGCATGTTTTTACCACAGTGGATTCAGATTTTTTAAAATGCAGTCCTTTCAGACTCTGGGCCCTTTTTACTAAAATGCACTAAAATTAGCAGTTGCTGCAGTTTAAAATGGGATTTTACCATATAGTAGCTGCAAATGTTATGCAGCACCTTTAGGGAGCATTTCCACTATTTTGATTGCCGGTCATACATTAATGTTCCCATTAGCATGCAGCTTAGCATAAACAATTGTGTCAGGCGATTCTACCGCCAAACACATAGAGGACTTGCAGAGTCCTGTCTCTCTGCTTTCAGTTTTTGTCTGCATGTGTTTTGTTGTTTCCTATTTTGTATCAAGTGAGAGTCATGTTCTGCACTGCAACTGAGGTAAACAATACTGCTAACATGGGGTGTTTGTGTAGGAATCTGTAACAGTCCATCTTGTTGCAGTAATAGATATATTGGTTCTCTAATGTACTGTATTTCATTAGCATAATTACATGAAATAACTATTTCTGAAGGTTACAGGTACAGGAGGAGATTACTTGTGGGGGTGGGTGGGGATGGAGTAGATGTTAGAGATGGATGGATGGATTAGATTCAAATGACAATGACAATGGAGTGGAGGAGTGACCTAGTGGTTAGAGCACCACTCTTGAAATCCAGAGGTGGCCAGTTCAAATCCCACTGCTGTTCCTTATAATCTTGGGCAAGTCACTTAACCCTCCATTTCCTCAGGTACAAATTTAGATTGTGAGCCCCCCCCCCCCCCCCCCCCCCAAGGACAGAGAAGTACCCAAATGTAACTCACCATGAGCTACTACTGAAAAAGGTGCAAGCAAAATCCAAAAACTAAATAAGGTTTGTGTCTTGTAAGTATGCTGCAAGATGATAAAGGTCAAAAATCAGTGTTAATAGTTTAACACTCCTTAGTAAAAGGGCTCCTTTGAGATTTATGTGCTAGAAACCAGTATGCTCACGTTTTGAGATTGTAAAATAAAACAAATTATAATAGTAAATGTGTACTATTGGGAAGGTTAAAAGACAAATAGATACTGATTCTATGCACCATAACATGAAGACATTTTGTACTGCTATTTTGTGCATTTTCATTTGGTGGAGCTTTGTTCCATTTTCCAGCACACATGGTTATCTCCTGCTACAATGGAATAATGCAGTCTAAAGCAGAGCAAAATTCAATGAAAAGCCAAGAAATGAAAATAGAACTTCTTTCTCCTCCACATCCCACTGCTACTGCAGGGGAAGACAGGAGAAGGTAAACAAAGGACATTTACTTCTCAGGGATTTCTTTTCAAGAACGGGCAGGATTTCAGTACTATAAATTATTTACTTTACCAGAAGACGAAAGAATAGCCAACCAAACTAACACATACTGGGCAACTGGGCATTATGAACTTTGCTTTTTTTTTGTATTTTTAATTTCATATCATTTTATAATAAATATTTCCGTAGTCTGTACTAAACTATTTCTGCATTGCAAACAAATTATTTCTGTGATTTTGAACAGTCTGATACACAGTTAAGTTTAAAAGATCGTATTCAATGCTGCTGCATTAATAGGTGATGTTTTTAAATAGCCTGATTACACTTAACTGGACAGGACTTGCCTTTGATACGGTCCCCCACAGAAGACTCATGAATAAACTGAAAGGGTTGAACTTAGGACTAAAAGTGGTGAACTGGATAAGAAACTGGTTGACCGACAGGTGGCAGAGGGTGGTGGTAAATGGAATCCACTTGGAGGAAAGGAAGGTGAGCAGTGAGCCCTATTCTGTTTAATATATTTGTGGGAGATATTACTGAAGGGTTGGAAGGAAAGGTGTGCCAATTTTGCGGATGACACGATTGGAGGGAATGCAATCACACTATTGACCAGCTCCAGTGTGTTGTACTAGTGCAGGTTCCTCCTTTTAGGAAAGGGGGTGATATTAGTGCTCACCTTTTGGCCATTGAGCAACGCTATATTTTCACTTGGGGGATGGTGGCTCCCAATGGACTCAATCAGGAGGTCGAATGAGTTTAAAGCAGTGTCCCTTTAACTTTTAGAAAGCGTGGTTTTATGTGCTGGGTATTTAAGTTACGTTAGGCAGTATACGCCCTAGCTGTAAGCTTCAGTGGTGCGGTTCTTAACCTATGTCTGAGCGAGTATCCCTCCGGCTGTTTATAAGATTATGACCATGTTTCTTATAGTGTGATAACTGATTTAGCAGTATCGGATATATAAGATTTAGTGTTATATAGGCACAATTGTTATTGTACTGTTACAGATTCAAATGGTGGTTCCTCCTGAGAAAGTGATACGAAATTTGGCCCAGCATTGAGGAACCAAATGATCAGGAGCAATATGACTAGGAGGTGGATTTAGTAACCTCTCACCCTTGACCCACGATTGAACATAACGAGTGTTGTTTGGCAATGAGTGTTCAGGATTTGTGGCTGAAGGAAGATTGAGCTTTGATGTCCTTTTACAAGATAGAGGGCACATCGATTTCTTTACCATCTGAAGAGCACGAGATAAGTACGGTATCATTTGATAAGTGATACATGAATTAACTGATTTGAACATTGTTCAGCACATCCAGCATTGCACAAAGAGACATTTCTTTAATGTAACTTTTGTGGACATTATGAACTGCAGTTATATTCACTGCAATCCATGTTTATGACGCAAAGTTGTATTTATTATTATGGTTTATTCTAACAAACATGGGTTTAAATGAGTGATTGGTGGATGACTGGTGGATGGATGAAGTTTTAATTGGTATTAGTGTCATGTGTGAGGGCACTTAGATATAATAAACAGGTGTTTAATAAACAGCTACTGGAGTTTTAGTGTGTTATAGTTATTTTATTACTCCGGTATTTCATTTACATCCCCTAATTAGGTGGATTAGTTAAAATTTAATGCCAAGAAGTGTAGAGTGATGTACTTGGGGTGCATAAACCCAAAAGAGAGATACCAGATAGGAGGGGAGAGATTAGTAAGCTCGACTCAGGACAGAGACCTTGGGGTGTTGGTGTTGGAGGATCTGAAGGTGAAGAAACAATGTGACAAGGCGACGGCCGTGGCCAGAAGGATGCTAGGCTGCGTAGAGAGGGGCATAACCAGCAGAAGAAAGGAGGTGTTGATGCCCCTCTACAAGTCGTTGGTGAGGTCCCACTTGGAGTATTCAGTTTTGGAGGCTGTATCTGCTAAAGAAGTAAAAGACTGGAAGCGGTGCAAAGAAAAGCTACAAAAATGGTATGGAATTTGCGTTGCAAACCGTACGAGAAGAGACTTGCTGACCTGAACATGTATACCTTGGAGCAAAGGAGAAACAGGAGTGATATGATACAGACATTAAATATTTGAAAGGTATTAATCCGCAAATGAACCTTTTCCGGAGACGGGAAGGCAGTAGAACTAAAGGACTAGAGGTTGAATGGGGGCAGACTCAGGAATAATGTCAGGAAGTATTTTTTCACGGAGAGGGTGGTGGATATGTGGAATGCCCTCCCGCGGGAGGTGGTGGAGATGAAAATGGTAATGGAATTCAAATATGCGTGGGATAAACACAAAGGAATCCTGTTTAGAAGGAATGGTTCCGTGGAATCTTAACGGAGATTGGGTGGTGACGCCGGTAATTGGAAACAAAATGGTAGCTGGGCAGACTTCTACGGTTTATGCTCTGATTGTGACTGAATACATAGGGATGAGCTGGAGAGTAAATTTTAAGGGGCTTCGATGTTAGCTTCAGAACTTAGTTCAAGAACAGTACTGGCTAGACTTCTATGGTCTGTGCCCTGAGAAAGGCAAGGACAAATCAAACTCGGGTATACATATAAAGTATCACATACCATATGAAATGAGTTTATCTTGTTGGGCAGACTGGATGGACCATACAGGTCTTTATCTGCCGTCATTTACTGTGTTACTATGTTACTATGAATTATGGTCTCTTTGCTTTTACTTTTATTTTTCGTCTTTTTCCACCTATCTTTACAATAAGTACATATTTCTTACACTCTATTGGTCATAGATATCTAGACCAGATAGTAAGCTCCATCATGGACTTGAGACTCTCTCTTACCATGCTATGTAAGTGTCACCACCCCATGTGAATGTCCCTGGGTCTGAAGTCCACCTGGTTGGAATCTCCCTTGGACATGCTCTGTTGGGTCCTGGAATGATTGGCACTGGTGCCTCTACCTGGGGAGATATATTTTGATTATTTTTTAACCAAATTAGGTACATTCCCCCTGATATTCAATGGCATTTGATCTGCCATAATTAGCACCTGGCTGGTTAAATGACAGAAAACCAGCTATACGGTGATATTAGCAGGGGATAACCGGTTATCTCCCATGGAATATCACCAGTTAGTGGCTATCTACCAATTTTTAAAGCTGGTTTAGCGGCCATATTTGGTTGCATAAAAACATGGGATATTTTGGGCAGGTTTAAAGATAAACGTCTAGCGCTGAATATCGGCTTAGCCAGTTATCTTTAAACTGGCCAAAAGTAAACTGGATGTTCAATGTTGGTCATTGGAAACAGCCTGGCATTGAATATCCAGGCTTAGTGCCAACTTCAGAAGTTAGCCAGTGTAACTCCCATGGTCTGAAAATCGGCCTCTTAGAATTTATAGTTTTATTAGATAAGAATAGCTTCACATTGCAATGCTGTCCTTACGTGGAGGTTTTTTATTTTGTTGCCTATGATTGAAGTTGGGAAGTACAGTACAGTACTGCAAAACACTCCGAGGCTTTTTCTTCCATTAGTGGCTGGTACTGCTTTCGCATATATTTCACAGTGAGGTAGTATATTTTTTGTTAATTAGTCTCCATATCTTTTCCCCCATAATTTTAAAACTTGAACTTTCTGCCACAGACTACTTCATTAACATATAGCCTCTAGAAGACACATCAGGGCCTAGTTCAGTCTTCATTCCCATCCAACCTCCCTAACTCAATCACACCACTAGCACATCTCTTCATTTATAGTCTTAACTTTTAGTCAATTTTTGATTATATATTTTAATTACATTTAATTATTTTCTGAGAAGCAAACACTAAATAAATCACACAATATACCATATAATCGTAAGGCTCTTAATATTACAAAGTTTTTCTTAAAAAAAAACTCAACAATACTAAGATGCAGACAGCAGTCCAACAGCGAGAGGGGTGTTATATAGCCTTTTGTACTGAGTGTCGTATATATGATTATCTCCCACTTGGCAAGAGGTTACATGTGTGTGCTTGATTTAAAGAGCTCCAAGCTCTACAAGTCCATTATTTCAGGCTAAAGTAGCAGACTTGGAAGAGCTGAGAATGGCAGAGAGATATATAGAGGAGAACTATAAGGATGTTGTAGAAAAGTCCCATCTCTAGTCTGGCAGCCCCTGAGCTGCCTTGGAGGAGGAAGGTCTCCTATAAGGAAAACAGCACCCTGGTGAACTAGGAAGTAATCCTGTTGCCAGGATCAGCCAACCAGGAATTGTAATATCCTCTCACATTGAGGATGTGTCCCAGGAGTTTCTTCCCAGGAGGGAAGGGTTAGGACAGCTGTTGTAGTTGGTGATTCATTCATTAGGCATATACATAGCTGGGTGACTGGTAGATATAAGGATCACCTGGTCACAATGGCGTTCCTGGCCTGGATGTCACCTGGGGCGGAGCGCCAATGCCCCCCCCCCCGGGTGCAGCGCCCCCCCCCCCCACTAAATGACACCTTCCCCCCCTCTGGCGAAATGACATCCCCCCGGGTGCACGCCGCTGAGGGGGTGCCGTGGCATACGCCTGCTCCGAGTTCACTGAACTTCGCTTCACTGCAGCTCCATCTGCCCCGGAACAGGAAGTAACCTGTTCTGGGGCAGAGGGAGCTTCAGCGAACGAGCGACAAAATTTAGCGAACTCGGAGCAGGCGCGCCCCACAGCACCCCCCAGCGGCGTGCACCCGGGGCGGACCGCCCCCACCACTCCCCCCTTGGTACGCCACTGCCTGGTCACTTGCCTGCCTGCCTGGATCTGGGCAACATTCTGGGAAAAGGGGAGCCTGTTCCAAAAGGTCGGACTCCACTTTTATCAAGATGGAACCAGGCTGCTGGTGCTAACATTTAAAAAAGAGATAGAACAGTTTTTAAACTAAATTGAGGGAAAATTAAACAGTCACCCAGGAGTACATGGTTCAGCCTGGAGTATACTTGAAGGATGCTATTGAAACAGGACATTTAGGGAATCACAATATGAGGTTTCAACAATAGTGAAATAATGCCAGGAATGTTAAATCTGAAACAGAGTAAAGGATGAAAATTATTTAAGGCAACTTCAAAGTAGTTTGTAGATGGAGGGGAAGAAAACAATTTGAAGTGTCTATATACAAATGTTAGCAGCCTAAAATAATAAAATAGTTGGAGTTTATAGCACTGAATGAAGTGATAAATATAATAGGCATCTCAGAGACTTGTTGGAAGGAGGAAAATCAATGGGACACTTTGTTATCAGGGTACAAATTATACCACAATGATAAATTGGATGGGGGTTGTACTATATGTGAAACAAAGAATTGAGTCAAACAAAATAAACATTCTACATGAAACAGATAGCAGTATGGAATCTTTGTGGATAGAAATTTCATGTGTGAAGAGAAGGAGTATGAAGGTAGGGCTGTACTACCTTCTACCAGGACAGAACAGTCAGATGTAGAAATGTATACAAAAATTAGGTAAGCTGGCAAATTAGGGAACATTATAATAATGGGTAGTTTCAATTATCCCAATATTGACTAATAAATGTTGCATTATGCAGCGCTATGGAAATAAAATTCCTAAATGTAATAACTGACTGCCTCTTGGAGCAACTGGTCTAAAAAGTGAAAAGAGGGGAAGCTATTGTAGATCTAGTCCTTAGTGGAATGCAGGGCATGGTATGAGAGATATGGTGTTGGATCCACTGGGAAAAAATGATCATAAAATGATCATATCTGAGCTATCTGGAGTGAACTCACAAAAAAACCCCATATTTTAGCAGCATGTAATGCGAAAGGGTGACTATCAGGCTTATTTTCTAAAGAGAAGGGTGCCCATCTTTCGACACAAATCGGGAGATGGGCGTCCTTCTCCCAGGGTCACCCAAAATGGCATAATCGAAAGCCGATTTTGGGCGTCCTCAACTGCTTTCCGTCGCGGGGACGACCAAAGTTCACAGGGGCATGTCGAAAGCATAGTGAAGGCGGGACTGGGACGTGCTTAACACATGGGCATCCTCGGCTGATAATGGAAAAAAGAAGGGCGTCCCTGACGAGCATTTGACCGACTTTACTTGGTCCAGTTTTTCTTGTAACCAAGCCTCGAAAAGGTGCCCAAACTGACCAGATGACCACCGGATGAATCGGGGATGACCTCCCCTTACTCCCCCCAGTGGTCACTAACCCCCTCTTACCCTAAAAAAAGCAAACTTTACAAATATTTTTGCCAGCCTCAGATGTCATACTCGTCCATGACAGCGCATGAAGGTCCCTGGAGCAGTTTTAGTGGGTACTGCACTGCACTTCAGACAGGCGGACCCAGGCCCATACCCCCCCTACCTGTTACATTTGTGGAGGAAACAGCGAGCCCTCCAAAACCCACCACAAACCCACTGTACTCACATCTATGTGCCCCCTTCACCCATAAGGGCTATGAGAGTGGTGTACAGTTGTGGGTAGTGGGGTTTGGGGGGCTCAGCACACAAGGTAACATTTTATGAAGTCCACTGCAGTGCCCCCTAGGGTGCCCAGTTGGTGTCCTAGTATGTCAGGGGGGACCAGTGCACTGCGAATGCTGTCTCCTCCCATGACCATATGGCTTGCATTTGGTCGTTTCTGAGATGGGCGTCTTCGGTTTCCATTATCGTTGAAAACCGGGGATGACCATCTCTAAGGACGACCATCTCTAAGGTTGCCCTAAATGTTAAGATTTGGGTGTCCCCAACCGTATTATCAAAATGAAAGATGAACGACCATCTTGTTTCGATAATACGGGTTTCCCCGCCCCTTCCCGAGGACGTCCTGCGAGGACGCCCTTAGGAAAACTTGGGTGCCCTGTTCGATTATGCCCCTCCACATTAAAATGAGGAAAATGGTTAAAATAAACCAAAATAATTGGCTGAGAAAGTTATGACTTTAAATCAGGCATGGTCATTGTTTAAAAATACCATTGTGGAAGCCCAGACCAGATGTATTCCATGCATTAACAAAGGTGGAAAGAAGAGCAAATAGCCAGCATGGTTAAAAGGTGAAGTGAAAGAGGCTATTAGAGTCAAAAGAACATCCAAAAGAATGGGAAAAGAATAAAAAATGATGAAAGTAAGAATCAACAAAAGCGCTGTAAAGCTAGATGTGAAGCATTTATAAAAATGGCTACAAGAGAATAAGATGAAATCTTGCTGAGGAGACAAAAACTCATAGTAACACCTTTTTCAGGTACATCAGAAGCAGAAAGCCTGTAAGGGAATCCATGTTATGTTAGATCATGAAGGAGCAAAAGGGGTACTCAGGAAGGAGAAGGTCATAGCCAAGAGACTGAATAAATTCTTTGCTATGGTCTTTATGGAAGAAAATGTAAGAGATCTACCTATACCGGAAATGGTTTTCAAGTGTCATGATGTGTAAGAACTGAAAGAAACCTCTGTGAACGTGGAAGACTTACTGAGCCAAACTGACAAGATAAAGAGTGATAACTCACCTTGACTGGATGGTATTCACCTCAGGGTACTGAACAAACTCAATTATGAAATTGCTGATCTGCTGTTAGTGATCGGTAACCTGTTGTTAAAACCATCCATAATACCTGAAGATTGGAGGGTGGGGTTCCAGGGATCATCTGGGGAATTACAGACTGGTAAGCCTGATTTCAATAAAATTATGGAACACATAGACAAAAATGGTTTAATAGGACAGAGTCAGCATGGGTTCTGTCAAGAAAACTCTTGCCTCAACAATTTACTTCATTTCTTTGAAAACATGAATAAGCATGTGGATAAAGGTAGGCCAGTTGACGTAGTGTATTTAGATTTTCAGAAAGGTTTAGACAAATTTCCATATGAGAGACTCCTGAGAAAATGAAATAGTCATGGGATAAAAGGAAATATCCTTAAGTGGATTAGGAATTGGTAATTGGACAGAAAACATATTGTAGGATTAAATTGCCATTTTCTCAATGGAGAAGGGTGAATAGTGGAGTACTGCAGGGATCTGTATTGGGACCAGTGCTATTTAATATATTTATAAATGATATGGAAATCAGAATGGCCAGTGAGGTGATTAAATTTGCAGATAACACAAAACTGTTCAAAGTTGACAAAACACATGCAGAGTATGAAAAATTGCAGAATACCTTAAGAAACTGGAAGACTGGGCATCCAAATGGCAGATGAAATTCAATGTGGCGAAATACAAAGTGAAGCATATTCAGAAGAATAATTTCAATCATAGTTACCAGATGCTAGGGTACACCTTAGGAGTCAGCACTCAAAAAAAGATCTAGGTGTCATTGTAGACAATACGCTGAAATCTTCTACCCAGTGTGTGGTGGTGGCCAAAAAAGCAAACAAGATGCTAGGAATTATTAGGAAAGGGATGCAAAATAAGACCAATAATATTATAATGCCTCTGTATCACTCCATGATGCAACCTCTCCTTGAGTATTGCATTCAGTTTTGGTTGTCGTAACTCAAAAAATATATTGCAGAATTAGAAAAGGCTCAAAGAAGAGCGACCAAAATGATAAAGTGGATGGAACTGCTCCCATATGAGGAAAGCCTAAAGCGGTTAGAGCTCTTCAGCTTTGAAAAGAGATGTCTGATGGGGATATGATTGAGGTCTATAAAATCCTGAGTGGTGTAGAATGGATAAAAGTGAATTGATTTTTCACTCTCTCAAAAAGTACAAAGAGCAGGGCCACTTAATGGAATTACATGGAAATACTTTTAAAACAAATTGCAGAAAATATTTTTTTCACTCATTGAATAGTTAAGCTCTGGAACTCATTGCCAGAGGATGTTGTTACAGTGGTTAGCATGTCTGACTTTAAAAAAGGTTTGGACAAGTTCCTGGAGGAAAAGTACATAGTCTGTTATTACATGGGAAGCCACTGCTTGCCCCAGAATTAGTAGCATGAGATGTTGCTACTAATTGAGTTTCTACCAGGTACTTGTGACCTGGATTGGTCTCTGTTCAAAGCAAGATTCTGGGCTAGATGGACCATTGGTCTGACCCAGTATGGCTATTCTTATGTTCTTAGTGGGAGGAGGGGGGGGGGTCTTCATCTTCTTATGGGATGATCTGAAATGGGTTTTCATCATCTTCTGTGGGGTAGGAGGGAGAGAAGGATGATCAGATGAGGGCTTCTTCTTCCATGGGGATTCAGAGGGAGGGAGGGAGGGAGGGAGGGAGGAAGGATTGGATGAAGGGCATCATCATGTTCTATGGTGAGAAAAAGGGAGAGGGTTGGCACCACTTCAGGCTGGGACTTAGAAATTAAGTGGACACTGGCTGATATTTAGACTTATGGGTAGGTACAAAAGATAAAAGCATATGAATAGCCAAGGCCGCCGAGAGGTGGGGTGGCAGGGGGGGCAAAATTCCCCAGGCCCGGGCCTCCAAGGGGGGCCCAGTGCCGCAGTCTCCGGTCTCACCCGCCCGCCCTTGGCTCCGTCGACAGCCCCCCTCCGTTTGCCACCAGGTCCCCTGCATTCAAATCACAGCACCACACTTCAGTGTGAAAGCGCAGCGGCAGATCGCCTCCCTTCAGGCCTTCCCTCTCTGTGTCCCACCTCATCTGATGTAACTTCCTGTTTCTTTGAGGGAGGAAAGAATGACCGAAGGGAGGCGATCTGCCGCTGTGCTTTCACATGGAGGTGAGGCGCTGTGATTTGAATGCAGGGGGCCAGGTCACGTATGGAGGGGGGCTGTCGATGGGGCTGGTCGAGACTGGGGACTGTGACATGGCGGCCTCGAGGGGGCGGCTCCGGCAGGGGCGGCCTTGCCCAAGGCCCAGCCCAGTCTCTCGGCGGTAACCTTAAACAACAGGTAACAGATTTGCAGGAAAAAAGCTTTGAGATTCAGAATCAGCAAGTGGCTCATGTGAAAGACTTAAATACTATTCATAGGAAGCTAGAGAATGTATATTACTTAAGGACAAGGAATTTCCATATGTTAACTTTTCTCATGTGCTCCGCATATCCACACAATGAATTATTTGGTTTCAGTACTGAAGATTGCACCTGAATCAGTTCCTCCATTTGCAATAGCCTTTTATCTTCCTGATGTTGTAAAGAAGGAGAATATTGAGCAGGTCTCCTCCCCTTAGCCTTTTATAGGATTTTGGTTTTAATAGTGCACATTGGTACAGCTACTTTGTCAATAACTCTGGCACTAGAACTGAATCATAACTGGATTCTGATTATGTCCAAATTTAAGAACAGTACTTATGTGAGCACCCATGCTAACTACAACTGCAGATAAAACAATACAGGCCCAAGAACAAATAAATAAAATTTCACAAGATGTCCTACAGTGGGGTACTCTACACACACATACTCACACACACATTCATGCATCTGATACCCCTCCTGACCCCTGTATCACTTCATAGTATGACCTCATCTTGAGTATTGTGTTTAGTTCTGGTCGCCGTATCTCAAAAAAAATATAGCAGAATTAGAAAAGATTCAAAAAAGAGTGACCAAAATTATAGATGCAATGGAACTGCTCCCTTATGAGAGACTAAAGAGATTAGGGCTCTTCAGCTTTGAAAAGAGATGGCTGAGGAGGGGATATGATTGAGGTCTACAATCCTAAGTGGTTGGAAGTGAATTGATTTTTTACTCCTTCAAAAAGTGCAAAGACCAGGGGACACTCAATGAAATTACATGGACATACCTTTAAAACAAATTGGAGGACATATTTTTTCACTCAATAGTTAAGTTCTGGAACTTGTTGCTGGAGGATGTTGTTACAGTAGTTAGCATATCTGGCTTTAAAAAAAAGTTTAGACAAGTTCCTGGAGGACACTTCCATAGCTTGTTATTGAGATGGACATGGGGGAAGCCACTGTTTGCCCCAGGATTGGTAGCATTGAATGTTGCTACTAACTGGGTTGCTGCCAAGTATTTGTGACCTATATTGGCTATTGCTGAGAGCAGGATACTGGACTAGATATACCATTGGTCTGACCCAGTATGGCTATTCTTATATTTGTTATATATATTACTGGGGATAAATATTTAAACTAGAAGAACAGATCTCAAAGCTATATCACAAAAAACGTTGCTGAGACGCTCACAGAGGGTCCTGTGCTGGACTCGTGATTCCTAAGGGAAATGTTCCTCCTGAAGAAGGTGTGTTCGAAATGCGGTCTCACATCGAGGAACAAAAGAGAGAAGTGTGTGAAGAGTTAGAAAGTGCTTAAAGACTGGAAACAGTATGTCAATTCCAGGAAGCCCTTGACACACCAGCTGATTCACTCTGATGAAATAACAATACTCTGAGCAGAGAGCTGGAGAGACTTTGTTGTGAACATTATGCTCCTGTTTTTATGTGATTCATGAGATTTTCATGATCTATAAGGACTACAATTTAAATCTTTAAGGACAATAACTAAGATACAAGTGGAAGATTTGAAACTGAGGAAGTAACATCAATGTATAAAACAAGTGGGGAGAATGTACACAGTTTGTGGATATATACAAATGTTCCCACATAAGGTTTATATGAGTGGGTGGTGAAGTGAACAGTGTGACTGGATGAGTTCCAGAACTTACATAATATAAGTTGTTTTATATGATATATAAATGACATAAATATTTGTAATAAAAGAAATGAAATATTCTAAAGGAAAAACGTTTTTTGTGATATTCTTATATTTGTACATGATCTGAGCCTTCAGAAATCCAATTCCCCAACACCCCCAATCTGAGCTCCTTATTGCCTTATCAGATCCCCCTCAATCTGATCTCCCAAAGCACCAGAACCCAGCCCTCCAATAAATCCATCTCCTGAATGAAAGCACTGAAACATATTCTCGAGGATACCCTCCACTGTCCCTCTACTCTCTACCCTCCATATCAGTGGGTTGGAACAGGAGTGATCCCCTTCCACTTTCATCCTGTCAAGATCCAGAAAGCAAAATGGCTGCCACAATCTCTAGTCGTAGTCTCATTGAACTACCACTAGAGATCATCATTGCATATAATGAAATTTTATTTTATGGGAAGATACCTGCTAGCGGTACTAGTGCAAAACTATTGCTAGGAGTCACAGCAGCCATTTTACATTTCAGAGATGGATGGATTGAGACTGGCATTGAACAGTGGCCAGATCTGGCCCAAACTGTTCATACCATAACCCCCTCCCCCCCCAAAAAAAACAAACAAACAAATGCCACTCTAGAGTGCCTCCCCGCAAGACCTCCCCCTTAATGTGACTCCCCAAACTGTCTAGTCTTATCCCTATAATTGAGCTCAAGCAGAAGAGCCCACCAGGCCTTCTTGTCCTGGCCAACTGGACTATTAGTAATCATCTGTGGTTAAGACCCAGGAATGGTATGGAGGCTTGGGGAGGAGGGTTTCCTTGAGAACATGTGTGTGGCTTGAGTTTGGTGGAGAGGTTTTTCAGGGGAGGGAATCTGCTATGAGGGTAGAGGAATAAGATTGGAGGAGGTGTTGGAAAGAATGGGATGTTTGGTAGATGGCCATGGGGGGGGGGGGGCAATGAGCTGTGACATTGGGTCTGTGGTAGCACTACCAGAATGCTGGTAGCATTGCTGTACTTTCTGTTACCTCTTGAGGTAGGGGTTAGTGCAGCTGTGTTTTCTGCAGTCATTAAAGTTAATACATACTACCAACCTGCGTGTTAGCTGTCACAGCCACCCACTCTTCTGACCTATCCTTATCATGCCTAGCTCCTGCACCTATGTGCATTAGGCAGCCAGCATGGGTTTTTGGTATTACACTGCTAATTTCAATGTATGGGTCCATACTAATTGTTCAGGCCTCTAAGACTTGTTGCTTCTAAGTCTTATATCCTGACATATAATATCGGTACACCAGTTCACACCTGAATACTCTATCTCTCTGAAAGTCTTTTACTTGAAAAACACAATGTTTACTCACAGTCAACTGTAGATCAGAGGTTCTGCTCCAATGGCAAAGAGTCTCTGTGATTCTGAAAACACCATTAGCTCAGAGCTGGTTGAATGGAGTACAATATCTTTTTTATTAAGATACTAGTAAAAAAGGCCCGTTTCTGACACAAATTAAACGGGCGCTAGCAAGGTTTTCCTCGGAGTGTGTATGTTTGGGAGAGTGTATGTGAGAGTGACTGAGAGTCAGAGTGAAAGTGTGAGTGTGTGTGTGTGTGAGAGAGAGAGTGAGTCTGGGTGTGAGTGTGTTTGTGAGAGAGTGTGTGTGTGTGAGAATGAGAGTGTGTGCAAGTGTGTATGTGAGACACAGTGTGAGAGAGAGTGTGTGTGTGGGCAAGAGAGAGTGTGTGTGAGACACAGATTCTCTGTGAGAGTGAGTGTATGAGACCAAGCGAGTGTGTGAGTGACTGTGTGGCACATAGAGAGTGAATGTGATACAGTGTGAGACAGAGTGTGTGAGAGTGAGAGTCAGAAAGACATTGTATATGAGAGAGAGAGTGTGAGCCCTGCCCTCCCAATCCATGCCCATCTGTCCCCTGCCCCCTCCATTCATCCTTTTCCAGCAATTCCCCTCTCTCCCTTAGCCCTGCCCTCCCAATCCATGCCCATCCATGCTCCTCTGTCACCTGTCCCCTCCATTCATCCCTATCCAGCAATTCCCCTCTCTCTGAGCCCTGCCCTCCCAATCCATGCCCATCCATGCTCCTCTGTCCCCTGCCCCCTCCATTCATCCCTATCCAGCAATTCCCCTCTCTCTGAGCCCTGCCCTCCCAATCCATGCCCATCCATGCTCCTCTGTCCCCTGCCCCCTCCATTCATCCCTTTCCAGCAATTCCCCTCTCTCCCTGAGCCCTGCCCTCCCAATCCATGCCCATCCATGTTCCTCTGTCACCTGCCCCCTCCATTCATCCCTATCCAGCAATTCCCCTCTCTCCCTGAGCCCTGTCCTGCAATCCATATCCATCCATGCCCATCTGTCCCCTCCATTCATCCCTATCCAGCAATTCCCCTCTCCCTGAGCCCTGCCTTCCCAATCCATGCCCATCCATGCTCCTCTGTCACCTGGCCCCTCCATTCATCCCTATCCAGCAATTCCCCTCTCTCCCTGAGCCCTGTCCTGCAATCCATATCCATCCATGCCCATCTGTCCCCTCCATTCATCCCTATCCAGCAATTCCCCTCTCCCTGAGCCCTGCCCTCCCAATCCATGCCCATCCATGTTCCTCTGTCACCTGCCCCCTCCATTCATCCCTATCCAGCAATTCCCCTCTCCCTGAGCCCTGCCCTCCCAATCCATGCCCATCCATGCTCCTCTGTCACCTGGCCCCTCCATTCATCCCTATCCAGCAATTCCCCTCTCCCCCTGAGCCCTGTCCTGCAATCCATATCCATCCATGCCCATCTGTCCCCTCCATTCATCCCTATCCAGCAATTCCCCTCTCTCCCTGAGCCCTGCCCTCCCAATCCATGCCCATCCATGCTCCTCTGTCCCCTGCCCCCTCCATTCATCCCTTTCCAGCAATTCCCCTCTCTCCCTGAGCCCTGCCCTCCCAATCCATGCCCATCCATGCTCCTCTGTCCCCTGCGGCCTCCATTCATCCTTTTCCAGCAAGTCCCCTCTCTCCCTTCCATGACCCCCCTCGCATCCATGCTCCTCTCTCTCCCATGTCCCAGCCTGGCCCGCCCTCTTCTCCCCCCCCCCTTCGCATCCATGCCCCCCCTTCGCATCCATGCTGTCATTTCTCCCCTGCCCTCCCGCTCCCATTGTTCAACTTTACTGGCCACCCTCTTCTCTCCCCCCAACATCCCTTTTTTTTTTTTCTTCTTTTTAAATTTACCTCCGTGGCGGTTCCGGCAGCGAATCGTCAGGGAAGGAGGCGGCACTCCTGACGTCTCTAGCCTTCCCTTCGCTGTGTTCTGCCTTCTTCTGACGTCATCCTTGACGTCAGAAGAAGGCGGAACACAGCGAAGGGAAGGCTAGAGACGTCGGGAGCGCCGCCTCCTTCCCTGACGCTGCGCTGCCGGATTTGTTTGTTTTTTTTTCCGCCCTCGACGTCATGACGTTTGACGCGAGGGCGGGGCAGAGACGGCTGGCTGGCTTGAAGGCTTCACACCATGAATCCACGAACCCTTCAGCCTGGGAGTGACGTCAGATGGCTTCAGAACGTTGTCCTCAGAACGTTGAGGGTGCGTTTTATTATATTAGATAGTCAAGGCAAAAACTAAGTACTCTAACAGAGGGTAATGAAGCAAAGGGTTCTGTACTGTCTAACAAATGGAACCTGCCTCAGAAGGGAACAGAAAAAGGGCAAACTCTGACCCAGTGAGCAGGGGGGAAACCACCAATGGGAACAGAGCCTGCCAACTAGCAACAGCAAAGCCAATCATATAACAGTTCTATGCAGACAGGCTAGTGAAGTCACATTGCCTGATAACTACACCCCCCACAATGCAACGCTCATGTGACTCTGCAGTGAGAATGACAGAAAAAGTGTCACACCCGCCCCAGAGCCACATTACAATCAGGGAAAGGCTGTCAGAGGACAGAACACTAATATCTTCTGTATGGTAAAACTTGCACTAGATGCTAAATGCAGCTTAGTAAAAGACCCCCTTAAATTTTAGTTTATACTAACAGACATTAATGTGCTGTGTCAAATAGTATATGCTAATGCCCTGTAATATGCATTAATTATTAGTAAACATGCTCCATAACGGTTTTTTAATCTTGTTTTTGATATAAATATTTCATGAAATAACAACAATTTTTAAATAAAAGAGGGGATATAAACTATTTAAAGGTAACACATCTGTTGTTGAGTTTTAACTGTCAGTTTTTGATAAATGAATTTAACAAAAGCATGGAAATTAGAAATGCTTGAATTGTACATTATCCACTTCATTGATAATTTGCTGGATCCTGAAGTTTTTCAGTGGGTGTTCTTAATCAAATGCTATCTTTTATATATAAGAAATGTCATTAAAAATCACTGTTTAGTATATGCTCTTAGGGGCTGTTTTACTAAGCTGCAGTAAAAAGTGGCCTTTGGTAGTTTGGACGCGAGAAATTGGCATGCACTGGGACATTTTTTACTACATCTGGGAAAAAGTTTTTTTTTTTAATTGGATTAGTAAATGGCCATGTGCTAAAATTAAAAAATAGTGCATGGCTATTTTTCTGCCTGAACTCTTACTGCTACCCATTGACCTAGCGGTAAGGGCTCACACGCTAACAGTGCAGTAATCATGCCGTGCACTCCAATGTGGCCGCGCCACCAATTACTGCCGGGAATGCCCCCCACGGTAGAAATTAGAAAAACATTTTCTACCACAGGAAACATCACACACTAACTTTGAAATTACCACCAGTCACCTGCACTACCCAGGTGGTAGTGTCAATTTGGTGCATGCTACCCGTGCTTTAGCCCTTCCATGCTTAGTAAAAGGGCCCCTTAAGGTGGCTAGGGAAGTCTATTGTTTCTTCTTCCCCAAATTACTGGGATGTATGATAATGTTCTTACTAGGTCACTTATGGTATGGTGCACAGCACATAAGTGTTTCCGGTTTGGTAATACTTATGGATCATATGACTTGCAGGGTTTGGGTGGGAGTAGCTCATGAGGAGAGCAGCATTCAGCAAGAGCCATCCAGAGTTCAGGTCACATGACTTGCAGGGGTTTGGGTGGGAGACAGCTAAGGAGGGGAGCAGCATTCAGCGAGAGCCAGCTGGAGTTGAGGTCATGTGACTTGTAGGGTTCAGGAAGGACACAGTTCAAGAGGGGAGCAGCATTCAGTGAGAGCCAGCTGGAGTTCTAGTCACAACTCAGGAGGGGCAGGGTCGCTGAGAGGGGGGCAGGGGGGACAAAATTCCCCAGGCCTCCAAGGGGGGCCCAGCACCACAGTCCCCTCCACCCGCCCCCCTCCGTCCACCACCGGGCCATGCCCCCCTGAATTCAAATCATAGCGCCTCACCTCGACCTCACTCCATGTGAAAGAAGCGCAGCAGCAGCAGTCTGCAGATTGCCTCCCTTCGGGCCTTCCCTCCCTATGTCCCCACCACTCATACATATCTCCCCTCAGCCATCTCTTTTCTAAGCTGAGGAGCCCTAACCTCTTTAGCCATTACTCATACAATCTTATCTCTGGAGTGCTTTTGTGGACTTTGGAAGATTATCTGTCTGTCCTTACATTGTTTTCCTTCAAAAAATAATCCCAAATATGCAGATCCTCCTTAATGCCTAATGGAATTGTCAGAAAATGATGTTTTCAGTTGAATTCAGATAGTTTTTATCTGCACCACCTTTAGCAGGAAACCATTCCATGAATTTGCCACTCTTTTCATGAAGAAGTATTTCCTCAGGTAACTTTTGAGTCTGTCTCCTTTCAACTTCATCCTATGGCTCCTTATTCCAGAGTTTCTTTTCAAATGAAAGACACTCACTTCCTGTGCATTTATGCCACAGAGGAATTTTAATGTCTCCATCATAAGTCCCTTCTCCCATTGTTCTTCCAAAGGATATATATTGAGATCTTTAAGTAGAGTTTTCTATACTCTTTCTTCTGTCGTAATTCTTAGAATTAATAGTGGTTCTTGCCTTTGACCATTTATAAATAGAGCCCTTACTGTAGTCTTCCTGATCTCTTAAGACTTTACCTCATTAATTTGACATTGGGATTGATACTTAATGTATCTTATTGATAGCTGATTTGATGTTGTTTAATATTTATTTTATCTTGAGTTACTGAATTATTATATTATTTTTGTACTTTTTTTTGTAATAAACCATGACAAAAACCCATGAGAGGAGACAGTGGTAGATATGCAATATATTGATATTCCTCTCCCTATGTTCTAATGCATTCTTCTTGCGTTCACCATCACTGTTTCTACCTGTTTAACTACCTTACATATGATCACACTCAAGGCCTGCTCCTCTTTTGTGCGCAAATGTTCTTCACCCCATAAACTGTACCGTTCCCTCTGTTTTTGAGCCCAAATGCATGACCTTGAATTTTTTACCTTTAAATCCTAGCTGACAAATTCTGAACCTATTGCAGATTTTGGTATTGGCTGCAAAGAAGCAAACCTTACCAGACAGCCCTTCAGCAATATCACTAGCAAAAATGTTTCAAAAAACTGACCCAACTGGCCCATAGTACTTGTATATACTATGTAAATCACTTTAAATATAGTTGCAAAAACCACAGAAAGGGATTACATCATGTCCCATTCCCTTTCTCCTAATATTGGGCTTTCCATGTGTGATTGGGGTAGATGTATAAATAGTGATATTTACATGTGAAAATTGACAATAGAGCTTCTAAAACAATGGCCCTCATCCATAGAGTAATCTTATAAGTAGCCATCTAAAAGAAGGTTTACAAATAAAAAAATCATTTATTAAATTACCATAGTATGTGTTACTTTTAACTAGAATGAAAAGACAAGACTAGGAAGCAAAAAAGATGGACCCCCGCCCCCTTCAATACCACACTACAAGCCGTATCTTCGATAGAATTGGATTTATTTTGGCCGCAGCCAGAAACATCAAAATTGTTACAACTTAAACAAATTACATTACATCTTCTAATAATCATTATGCCAGCATGCATTTCTACCCGGGTACACAGCTTCTACACGGAGTTGCATATTCTGGGCCACAGGCCAAGCCGTACCTGTGCTGTTTTCCAAGCACCCGATGTCACTTGGTGTCTCCCGTTGAAGGAGGCACCTACCACATTTACAAAATGATGTTCTAGGCCTCCCGCCCGCTGAAGCCAGGAGACAAGCTGTATACACGTTGTTTCCCGTTGAAGGAGGCACCTATCACATTTACAAAATGACGTTCTAGGCCTCCTGGCCGCCGAAGCCAGGAGACAAGCTGTATACACGTTGTTTCCTTATAACAAGGCTGCTCACATGCAAGCCTACCATTTGCATCAACTTGATAACTTTCCACACAACTCTTTCTGCAGCAGTAGTTACCCCAAACTTGTAACTGTTATGTGTCAAGCTGCTGTGTACCCATTGCTGGCTGTGCGTAAACATTGTAGTCTAACGCCACAGGCCACGGCAACGACACCTCGTTTGCCATGGTCCCCCACCCCTCCTGGCTGCGGTCATGCCTTAACGCTATGGCTTGTATCTATTTGCAAGTCATGTGGGATCGTATGGCTTTTAATGAACACATGAATGCCTGAAGCATCCCTCCCTTACCTGTACCCTGTTATGGCTACTCTATCGCCCTGGCTCCTCTATCGCCCTGACAACCCAGGCTCTCACTGTTCAGTCTCACTGCTGCCCTTCTATGCGCCCACCGCCTTTCCCTGTGCCCAATGTACATACGAGTGATGAGTGACCGCATATCCAAATCTGCTGCAGCTCATTCTGGATATGGATACCTGTAATAGAATATAATGGGAAGCGACATGTTAGCACAGTGCATGCAACCATTATCACTTTGCTGTGGATGCCGTAATGGGTCCAATGTACCGCTTGCATACACTAGATGGGTCTGATGTAGCGCTTGTATACATTAGGTCGCCATCAGCCCAGTGTTTTGATGGCCTCTATGGACACTCCTAGCGCTGCCACTGCCATAGCTGCCCCAATCCTAAATGAGTGGGTACTGTACATAGTGTATGAATCAGCAGGCTGGTCTTTGTTTTAAGTCGGCTTGAAGGTTCAGGACAGGGCATGTCCATTCCGATCCATTTTTGATTTGTGAATAAGTAGGTCATTTGCCGCGGCTGTAATGACCGCGTCACGTATTAAGAGGGACATGCCCTGGTGGGCATGCTTGTACGTAGCCACCAACTCACTGACTCGCAGAGCACCATGCAAAGCTAATGAGAATGCGCATTTGACTCGATGGCCCTCAAACTCAGTGTCACTTTTCTCCTCTAATAATGCGAAGAGACGGCCCATTTCCCTGCCGGTACTAGGTTTTCTTTTACCTGGGTAGGGTACTCCCGGCCTGCCCCATCCTCTCATCAGTCTCGTGACAACAAATGACCTAGATGGATTTTGGACAGCCACCGCTTTGGCGAGAAAACTTATGGCTGCGAACATGATTGAGACCTGGTTTCTGCTAATTCCCTTCATACATGCCGAGGGCCGGGAATATATCAGTACCACCCTTCTCTTCTAAGTGTTGACTATATGTGCGGTTGTGTATCTTGTCCGCGAGGTGTCTGTTAACTATCGGAGCATCGAGTCCCATTTCCGGGTCTGCGCTCTAAAAATGAGAAAGAGCATCCACTATAACCATTCTCTCTGCATGGTATATGTTTAGCTGTAATCACTGCGGAACTATCTGTCTGCGCACATAACTTGTGGGAAGTGCAAGGCGGACAACTACTGCCATATTGTCTGAGGGAATTACAATTGACTTGTTAGATATGTCAGGTCCCACCAGGAAACATGATATCCTATGTGGTTCCTGCTGGAACCCAAGCTTGCTGCGCACCATGCTCCCTGGAAGTAAATCTGCCGCATCTGTAAAGAAAATGCAGGGCTTCCGTGAGAGTGGGTGAATCGTGCCAGAATGAAATCCCATGGGCCAAGAACCTGCTAAATCTCGCTTGATGTCCTGTGTACGTCTGAGATGAAAATGCGCTTTGTTTGTTCCCGACATTGCTAAAGCTATTGGGAATCACCCTTATTGCGAAGCCTACTGGACCCTGCTTCGGCCTTGCTTTTTTACAGTGCCACCTCGTATTCACCGCTCTGGCAAGCTTATCAATTTTGTCAGCTGGCAGTCTGGAACATCTAGTTCCAATTCAATACCTACAGCGTAAGGATTCGCCTTGGGCCTACTGTTTTTTCGACGGCTAATGGGATGTCCATTTTCTATGCCAAGTGGATAAAGACCTGTAACACGTCCGTCCACTCTTGTGATTCCCGGCCTTTGAACAGGAAGTCCTCCAGATAGAGGACCAGAGACCTAGCGAGGGCTAGTTGCTCCACTACCCCGTGCTCAAACATGCTAAGCTGTTTGAAGTATGCGCACTAGATGTGGCCACACAGGGGGACACATTTATCGCAATAAAACCTCTCCTGGAACCTGACACCTAACAAGGGAAAGGGCTGTGGGTGTAAAGGCAAGGGGCGAAAAGCTGAATCTCCATCCACCTTAGCCCAATGTGCCTAGTTGCCTTGCCGCCAAATTATTTGAATGGCGTTGTCTACCGATGCATATTGTACTGTACAGCTGCTATGGTCAATGTAGTCATTTACTGATGTTCCTATGTGGCGGGACAAGTTATGACTGGGCCTACCTTTCCCCAGCTTCTTCCTTGGTATTATGCCTAGTGGAGACACTGTTGTTGCCTTGAAGGCCGGGTCCTCAAATAGCCCCGCTATGCAGCCTAGCAATAGTTCTTTGGTAATCTTGCCTGCAGCTATCTGTCGATGCCTGTGAGTCGAGGATGCATTATTGGGGTATGCATGTGAATCGAGGATGCATTGTTGGGGTAATGTTGTCACTGTGGTGTTGGCCTCTAATATGGAATCATGCAACCTGATTGGAAACCTGTGGTGATGCACCCGTTCTGTCAGGGTAACGAACTAACCTTGAAGCTTGATGGCTTCCGGACCCTGTCCTGAGTTAATAGGTTGCTGTCTCCTGTCTCTTAAGCTTGATGGGGGGAGCGCTAGTTCCCTCAGTACCCTGTCCCTTGTTACTAGATTGCTGTTCCCTGTCTCTCGGAAGCCTGCCTTGCCCTGCAGCATGCCTGCCCGCGTGGGCGTGTCGGGTGCTAGGTGCAATGTCCGCTGCCTCCGTCCTGCCTTTGTCCTGATGGCATTGCCTGAACGGACTACCACTGGCGCTGACCTGATATGAATGGATTGTCTGCACTGCTTTCTTGTAAATTTAATATCTTAGTTAAGCCATGCCTGTCCCCTAAATATCTCATGCGCTTTTAAAATTATATTCCATATCCCACACCAAGTCCGGGCCCCTTTCTGTTTCCTTCACTATAGTGAGTGTCCTGAGTATGTGAACAGCTGAGTGTCCTGAGTATGTGAACAGCCTACGACCAGTCCATGAAGGACCCGAATATCTTGGGCTTCTTATCTGTTACACTATCCCTGCCTACGGTACCCTCCTCATGCAATTCCCACACAAGGAGGGAGAAGATATCGATCCACCTGTATTGTGAGAACGGTACCTAATGCATCACTCCTGTGATTAAGTACTCCCACATCCTGACTGGTCCTCTGTGCACCGACCGGTGCCACAACCGCATTCTGTCCTGCCATATTGGGCTCCGTTACCCGTTCTCATCGTCCTGTACTGCATATCTAGTTATGTCATGTGTCTGCGCTGGAAGGAGTGTGGTGCTGTCATTAGACTTACTCCTTACTGGTACTGGCGATAGCCCCGCAACTATGGAGGTGGAGTCTGTGGTGCTGCTACCTCCCTTGCAGGCCCCCGCACCGTCTGTGCTTGTGGTGTAGGTCCACTGTGACTTCTAAGGTCTGGGGCCGCAGCACTCCGCGTCTTAGCTGGCGGAGTTTTGTTGGGCCGCTTGGCTGGCCTAGCTGGTGCATATGTCTCCTTCGCATACTACAATGACATTACTGCAATGGAGAGACTAAAAGAATAGACAATTTAAAGCAAAATGACCTCATAATAACTGATTGTGGTGTCGCCGGTTTCCCCAATCGCTGCGTGCATCCTATGGCACCTGTGTAAACTGTACCCTCCTTGGTCACAGCTACATATCTGGCTGCGTGCTGTCTGCGCAATGCGCCCTTCCTTAAATGGCCGGCCTAAAGCCCCACGGGCGATGGCCGTTACATTCAAATTTGGCCTGGTAGTCAAAAACGGCCGCCGTATGCAAAATGGGCTGCTAAAATTAAAATGGCCGGGCCCCTGTAAACCCGGCAGATAAATCAGTAAGACCGGTGGTCCTTATATCAAAATGGCCACCGTTTTCAAATTAGCTGCTTTAGTCCACGTGGCCGCTCTAGTCAAAATGGCCGCTAAGTGCACATGGCCCTCTAGGACTAACACTGTTGTACCAACCCTTCCCCCCGTGGACCTGGTCCTAACGGCAGCTGAGAGTAGCATACTGTAACCGATATGTTTGTCCGATGCCCCTAAGTACTGTGTCCCGCTATGCTGGCACCAACGATATGATATCAATTGTTCCAGCCTATGCAGTGTGTCAAAGACACATGCGTGTGGTATCCAAGGTTGCCGCTGCGGTTAAATTTGTATTTGGAATGTCCGTTCTAGTGAATTTTAGCGCCATAAAACTAACCGCCTTTTACAAATTTTACTGCTAGTCGAAATGGGCAGTGTATTGAAAGTGGCCGCCGTTTTTACAATCGGCACTCATGCAAATGGCCGCCTTATTGAAATTCAACGCTGCCGTATGTGCCTCTGTAGGTTAATGGCCGACTGTATGGGCGGGCAATTTCAATGCGTAGCGAAGTGCATGTCCTGCCAATTTGGGACTCCCCCTATGTGACCCGCAAGAGAAGACCCTGACTACCGAGGATCGCAATGTGGACGTTTCTGCAAAAACCCGCATCTCAAATCATACAGACATGGCACCGGTAAGTAACGTTTGGGATGAAGCGTAGTCGACCGAGTAGAAAACACGGCATGGCCGTAGTGCTGTGTGACATGGGCGGCTTATACAACATGGGCGACTTATACCGCACTAACGTTTACCAAATTAGATAACACGGCGTGGCCGACCACAATGGGGCTTGTATAGCTCTGCGTGGCCTGGGTGGCTTATACAGCATGGGCGACGTATACCGCACTCATTTTTGCCGCATTACATCGAAAATCCGGTGTGGCCGGCCATAACGGGGCTTAAGGTCCGTCGCCGTAATGGCATGGACGGCTTATACCACATTAATTTATTGAATTTGATAACATGGCGTGGCCAGCCACAACGGGTCTCAAAGGTCCGTTGCCGTATGGTGCGTAACTGTCGGCCAAGTATTATTGGCCGGCCATCACCACATCTTAACATGCGGTGTGCCGCTGAGGCAGGAGAAGAGCAAAAATGACGTACCGTTAAAAGTGTTTTCATCTCCCTGAGATTGTTTGCGTTTTGGTTCAGTGCTGTGCACAAGGTCTTCCAAGTCGTGCCTCAGTGCTGTGCTATGCACTAGGTCTGCCAGATCAACCGAAATGGGCCTAGACACGTGTGCCTGTAGAACAATCAATGGCCATAACGGGTTTTAAGGTCCATCGCCGTATTGGCATGGACAGCTTATAACGCATTAATTTTTCGAATTAGATAACACGGCATGGCCGGCCACAACGGGGCTCGAAGGTCCGTTGCTGTATAGTGCGTAACTGTCGGCCAAGTATTATTGGCCAGCCATCACTGCAACTTAACGTGCGGTGTGCCACTGAGGCAGGAGAAGAGCAAAAATGATGTACCATTAAAGGTGTTTTCGTCTCCCTGAGATCGTTTGCGCCTCGGTTCAGTGCTGTGCACAAGGTCTTCCGAGTCGTGCCTCAGTGCCGTGCTATGCACTGCGGATTGTGAGCACTGCGTGGCCGGCCAAAAACGGCAACCGCACTGTGGCAAACCCATCTGCCATGTGCCATGGGCAGCGTATGTGGGGCTCTAGCCTATTGCGCGTAATCCCGTGAGATAGGCAGCTAACCCCAGATGGCCGGCCATCCTGGAAAAGCTAAACGGGGGTCGGCAGGAGAAAGCTAAAATGCCTTGCAGCCACACAAAGTTTTAAATGTCTACATACCGTAAAAAGTTTTCTCAATTTGCTGGAATATCTTGCTCTGCTGTAAGAGCTTCTTTGGCTGTACTCTGCCCAAGCTCTGCCCAGGGCAGACACAAAACATGTGCCTGTAAAAATTTCAGGAGCTGCTGCCTAGGGTTGCTCTTCTCCTGCCTACAAATTCAAAAGGACTTCCTGTGCAGTTCGAATTCCTCTCTCCTCCTCCCTTGCTCCTCCCCTTCTTTCCTGCCCCCTCCCCTTGCTACCCCTTGTTTACCTCCCACTACTACCTCTGCTCTCTAGCTGGCCCTCCCTGTACCCTCCCCCACACTTCTGTCTTCTCTGGCCTTCAGCCTGGTTGTGGTCGGCCCCCCTTTAATGGGTGTGCCTGGTTCTTTCCCCTAATATTGGGCTTTCCATGTGTGTTTGGGGTAGATATATAAATAGTGATATTTACATGTGAAAATTGACAATAGAGCTTCTAAAACAATGGCCCTCATCCATAGAGTAATCTTATAAGTGGCCATCTAAAAGAAGGTTTACAAATAAAAAAATCATTTATTAAATTACCATAGTATGTGTTACTTTTAACTAGAATGAAAAGACAAGACTAGGAAGCAAAAAAGATGGAATGTTGCTGATAATTGGATTTCTGCCAGGTACTTGTGACCTGGCTTGCCCACTGTTTAGAAAACAGGATACTAGGCTAGATGGACCATTGGTCTGACCCAGTATGGCTACTCTTATGTTCTTATATAAGAAAACCAGAAAACAAAAATTAGAAATTGTTACCCATATAATTATTGATTGAGAAATGAAAATTGGATTTGCCACTGAGTCTCTGGTTTCAGCTTTTTTTAAAAAATTCTTATTCTGTATTTTTGTGTTTAGGTACACAGATCATGTACTTGTCTCTGCAAAGAACCTAGCTCATCAAGTCCAATGTTACAAATACATGTCAGCAGGGGATCCATGATAAAGCAAGTGAGGACACGATTTGAAAACAGTTTATGCCTCTAATACATTTTCATTCTCTATCAGTGTGTACAAAAATAAGCAATAGAGAAACAGCTCCTTTCCTACTATTCCAAACTACAACTTTCCAAAGGTGTGCTGGATATTCCAGAATAATTTGCTGAATTAAGGGGTCTTTTACTAAAGATTAGTGCATGTTATCTGAAGCAGGGGTCATAGGAATAAAATGAGTCTTGTGGCAGATAGCATGTGCTAATCAGCAAAGGCCCCCTTAGAACCTTTGCTATAAAAAATATTGGTATATATTTTATAGCAACAATTGATTAATGATTGGTGTCTTGAGTTGCTGGTGGATCCATACCAAGTTTTTGTAGAAGAATTATTAGCCCTTCTAAAAAGACATACTAGCTTTCCTCGCATTAATATAGCCAGTAACTAATTTAAAAAGCCAGGATAATAAATCAAAAGATAATACCTTTCAGAAATTTGATAATAGCTAATCAAACCCTGTGGTCTCACCTAATTTTAGTTTTTACAGACAACTTCTAGAAAGGACAGAAATTCTAGTTGCTTTCAACCTTCATTTGTTTCTGTAAAATGCTTTCTTAAAATTGTCTTATAAAGTATTTTATGCCCTAGACTCACACACGTATAATTAGCTTAAAAGGTTGACAAATTACTCCTCAATGTTATCATCATAAGTGATTAGGGAACCATTAGCCACTTCAGTAGTTCTGCTGTGAAAAATGTATTCACCACTGCTCCATATTTGTTTTACGCTGTTGACAGGAACTATCTATAACCGTCACAACTACCTGCAGTGAAAGTACATGTTCCATCCCTGAACCAAGAAGCAGTTATTCTGTCAGTTGATGGTTCATTATTCACTACAAGAAGAGATTTACCAATGTATAATCAAGCATTAATAACATGCTGCATGCTCCATACCTTGGGGTCAAGGTATTAAAGCAGGTAAACACTATCACAAATATTAATATATGTCAAACATCAGTTTTGATTATAAGTGGGTGTTGCCTACTAACAGAAGTGTTGATGCATGTAAAGTAGCTTGGGATAGTGTTAACATGAAATGCTGATAAAGCAGGGTGATTCAAAAACAAGTGAAATAGTTATTGGTTATTGCAAGAAAAATGAAAGCAAAAAACAAACAAACAAATCAAAACAAAACCCTAAAAACCCTTTAGCTATGCCTCAAGAGAGTATAGATACATTTTGCATTGCCATCTACAAGTATGCATACAGGGCCTGAATTTGTGAAAGAATAACTATGAGGTCCATTTACTAAGGCACACAAATAGATTTAGTTATGTGCTTTCTTAGCATACAGCAAATCCATTAGCACACCTTAGTAAAAGGACCCCTATGTGAGAAATACCACCCAAAACACCCATAATTAGAATATTTTATAAAGGCAATATAGACACCAGCATGCCCCAATCATAAGTCCACATCTTTCTTGCTGTTACTTAATATTTTCTCATGACACTGCTTCCTCCTTACTGCCCTTACCTTTACTACTCCCTAACCCAGCCCCCATATGATTCCCTAAGCCCCCCTCCCACTATTTGGCCCTCTTTCTCCCACTATTTTAAAAATGAAACAGAGGTAAGGGGTGGCTCGGCCATGTTATTACCCTCTCACTCCACTGCTAATGCTTCAGGTAGTGCCTACCATCTGTTCAGAATTAAGAGTTTCAGTGGTTCAAATCACAAATGCTATACAAAGCTTACACATATTTCTTTCACAAATCCTGGAGATAGCAAGCTTTCTCTTGTCTTCAGACCTGACAGTAAACCCTTTCACACAGCAATGATTCTTTTTCACTCAGAAATCCTAAAAGCTCTCACACTATCAGTCACTGTACTATTCTGCTACCACAGAGACACTTTTCCAGTCACAAAATAGTTCTAATCTTACCAATTTCTCACTAATACTCACCCTACACTTCCCTGCATTATTTACTCATGGCTCTTTAATCCTCCATGCTGCTTAAAGATTTCTATTTTTTTTCCTCTGCCTGACCTCCGTCTACTACTAAGACTCCACACGCATCTGGCTTTGTTTCGTAATTAATTACTCATATACTAATAGCTATTTAAAGGGCTCTTTTACTAAGGCGCACCAAAAAATGGCCTACACTGGTGTAAATTATAGTAAAATGCTTGCCTGATATTAGTGAAATCTGTCACAGTGTCTGTTACCTGAGAGGCAAAAGTTAAACATAAAGGGCCCTGTTTACTAAGTAGTGCTAAGGGAGCGCTAGTGTTTTTAGTGCATGCTAATGATTAGCACCCGCTAAACACTAAAGTCGCCCATAGAAACATATAGGCAACTCAAGCATTTAGCACGCGATAATTTTAGCACATGCTAAAAATGTTAACGCATCTTAGTAAACATGGCCCAGAGCAGCAGTAAGCCGAATGTGGGCTTACTGCTCGCTCTTTCGGGACTACAACCGGCGGTAGTCCTGCCCCGATCATGTGCCATTTCCAGGAGAAAAAGAAAACCCCTGGAAATGGCTTGCATGGTGATAACTCGGCGGTAATCAGGCATCACTATGTGCATAGCCATGTGTGCCTAGGGTCTTTTTACCCACTGAAGTAAAAAGGGCCCTGGTGCACGGGACAAATGGACCCTGTAGCTTGGTAAAAGGACCCCTCATTTCTTAAGAGAAAGAGTAATTTTAGGGTTAAGAAGTAGACAAAAAGAGTTGGTATAAATATACTTATCTGATAGTCTTTGAAGTTTCTGATATTCAGGGTTATTACTCCTGAAAGCTGAGTAAAGAAGTATTGTAATACTTTTCCAAGGAGAAAAGCACTTAAGAGTTAAATAACAGTTTTATTTAAGCACAGATTTTGAGAAATATTCAAAGTGATTTTGAAAGGAGAGGTTTTGTGACATTATATAATTGTTTAGATGGCATTTATATTTAGAAAACTGTGTTATTAATAATTATGTATTCTTATTTGTCCAATTCATTTACAATTTTAAATTAATATCTGAACAAAAATAAGCCATGTTTTGAAAATTGTAACATCTGCCTACTGCTTTGGTTTCAAAGTCATTTTAGAGTCTTACTCCTTCTCATAATTTTGAATAAGGAGAACAAGTTTAGGGGGTCTTTTACTAAAGCTTAGCTCGAGTTATCTGCGGCCCATAGAAATAAAATAGGCCCTGCTGCAGATAACTCGAGCTAAGCTTTAGTAAAAGACCCCCTTAGTGAACTGTACACTGCTATTCAAGTAAAGACTGCTGCTCTGATGTTTCTGGCTGTAGAGTACAACTCTGGATAATCAGTATGATCTTCAGTCAACTCTTGGTTAAAGTACATGTGTTTTCTACCTGGCCGGGAGTTTGTAATGACCAGGGTGCTCCTGGTCTGATTTGGAGCAGGTCTGGATGAGTCAGACCTCTCTTGGGATCCATTTCATGGCCCCTCTTTATCTGCTTGTTTAATGACTATTTGCTGATTTTTAGCAAGGGCTTCTATTGCATTATTTTCCTCTCTTGTAGTGTTAAAGAACCTTTGTTTCTTAATAGCTTCCAACCTTTCTTCATCTTGAAGAACACAACTATTAAATGCAAAAATTAAAGGGTCTGTTTCTCCAGGAGGAAACTGCTTTGAGTCTTTCCTTAAAATGGAGGTATCAATGTTATGACTCATCTTGAAAAAAATGATTAATCTGAAATTTTCTCATAAATTTAAACATGTCAATTCTAGTTTGTAACGTATTATATTTGTCAGTAGGTACAAATTCTAGCTTATATTAACAACTATAAATAGAGCTGTAAGGATGGATTGAATTTAATTTATGATGGTCTCTCCATAAAATATTTTTTTCACATTATATTACAGGACTGGCATGTAAGGATATAGGGGAAGATTCTATATATGTCACCTAAAAATTGGTGCGGAAGTCAGTGCCAACTAAGCATATTCTATAAGCGGCACCTACATTTAGGCATGGTATATAGAATACATTTAGTTGATATCTCAATGCCTAAAACTATGCTCCTCCATTTACACCAATGAAAATGTGGCATAAATCCATGAACGTAGATTTAGGTGCACTGGGCCATATTCTATAACTACACGCATAAATGTCAGAATGTCCACGAAATGCCCGTTTTCCCACCTATAACCATGCTCCTTTTTGCCTGCACATTTTATGTTAGGTGCACTTCATTACAGAATGTGATTAGCAAATTGTGGGCATAAATTATAATTATTGCCAATTAGTGTTCATTATTGCTTGTTAAGAGCCGTTATAAATGCTGATTAGCTTGTTAAGCCAACTAAGTTATATGTGTTATTATAGAATATGCTTGGGCTTTGGTGCGGATCTCTAGGCACACTATAAAGAATGCGGGGGATATTGAATATTTTCATCTTGTAATTTTTGTGGGTTATCAATTATTTGGTTTATCTAAATAAGTTTAAACATCATTAACAATAAAGGATTTTTTTTCCATTGCCTATATGGAAGTAAGCACTACAAATTGTAATTGCTAATAAGTTATTCTGAAGTTCTTTACTTCTCTTAAATATGAATTTAATACATTATTTTCTCACTGTACATTTTTAAAACTGAAGTTAAGGTCATACTTTGAATTCTGTGTTGTTCTCCACTCCTTCATTTGGTATCAATATGGGCATGCATAAAATCCTTTATAAATTTACCCTCATCATTTATCAAATAAATTGCACACTTGAAAACTGACTTTTTCAAGTACATACTTTAAAAACATTACCTCCTATCTTAGATGTAATCTTTTGAAGTAGCTTTTGGTGGACTATTTTGTAAAGACACACAGAGAGGCATTAAAAAAAAGGCACCTAAGTCCAAAAACAAAAAAAAAACCACATCCTGCTCATAATGTCCAAAAAATCAGTCATCTCACTGCTATAATCAACCAGGGAAGATATCTAGATTTTTTTCGATTATGACTGTGAGATGGATGTTTTTACCCGGAAAATGTCCAAAATGATTAGCCAGTTTCCAAAGTGAAACTTTCAACTTCTGAATAACAAAAAACAGTGACATGAATGTTTGTCTGGCATCATTTTCAAACAGACCACACAATCATTCTTGTAGAGCAGTGGCATAGTTCACTGGTTAGTGCAATAGAGTGTAAACCAAGGGATGGAGTTTCAAACTCCACTCTAACACTTTTCTTTTTTGTAAATGTGATCCCTCTAGGACCTGAAAAATACCTTCTATACCTGAATGTACACCACTTCCAATAGCCTTCAGGCTTCTTATATATATTTAGATATAGTAGGTATTTTTCTGTTTCTGGAAGACTCCAAGGGGTCCTTTTACTAAGATGCACCAAAAAATGACCTGCACTGGTGTAGACGCATATATTGAATCTGCAAAGTCAATTTTCAGCGCACCTACAAAAAAGGCCTTTATTTTGGCTGAAAATGCAGGTGCAGCAAAATAAAAATTGACGCACGTCAATTTTGGGCCTGAAACCTTATCACCACCCATTGACCTAGCGGTAAGGTCTCACGCATTAACCAGGCGGTAATGGTCTACGGGTCTACAATGCCAATTACTGCCCACTTAGTTTCATATGCCGGATAATCTCTGGCATGCTTAGGGGATACACGTACAAAATGAAATTACCATCCAGACCACACGGTAGCCTGGTGGTAATTCAAAATTGACTTGCATAGGAGCCTATCCAGCTTATAATTGAAAGACAAAAACGCCTATATTACGACCTAAATCGGGAGATAGAAGTTTATCTCACAAAAATGAGTAAATCAATATAATGGAAACGAATGTTTCAGTGCGTCCGTGTCGCTCGTACGTTCACGTAAAAACGTCCAAATAAGAGGCGTGTCGGGGGCGTGTTAGGGGCGGTGATACGACGTGGACGTGTACAACGTATAACGAATAGCGAAATGGCTCTGGTTGAGCGGGAAGATGGGCGTAATATGATGGACCTGAAATAAAAGCGACCAGAACAAGGGGGAAATCGTCTTTAGACCCATTAGCGATTGTGCGTAGTTGGAGAGTGGCGACATTGTTGGTGGAAGAGCTGAAGTGGTGGTTGCAGAGAGAAAGCCGAGCGTGTTGAGTACCTGTGACGTTCGTCTGTGTGCCCTGCCTCTTTTTGTGTCTTACCCTTTGACCGTTCCTTACTCCTACTCCTTTGCTCCATCGCCCCCTTCCCTTCCCCCTATCCCTCCCCATTCACTCTTCCCATGTGTATACTCTATTCCCTGACCTCCGTTTGTCTCTGTGTTCCTGTACTGTTTGGCGAGTGAGTGGCCAGAGGGCGTGGTGGCTGGAAGTGACAGAGCTGTGTGTGTTGGTGTTTGACTACTAGTCCTAATGCTTGCACTGGTGGTGGGGATATGGATGCACTTAATGCACTTGTGGCATGCATGCTACACGAAGAGGCCACCCACCGCAGGAGGTATTCACGGCCCCGAGTGTTTAGGCCCCGCACCACCTTCCTACAACTCACTGACCAGCAGTGTCTAACAAGGTTCAGGTTTGATAGGGCCACCATTCGTCAGCTGTGTGAGCAGCTGAAACCCCTCCTTCAGCCCCAGACACGTAGGAATAACCCCATCCCTGCCCACCTCAAAATCACTTCCTCTCTCTCTGTCCTGGCCACTGACAGTTTTCAATCCGTATTAGCTGCTAACACAGGCCTCACCCAGGCTTCTATTTCACACTGTCTCACCCAGTTCCTGGATGCCTTTATAACTCACATCTCACACTACATCACTTCCCCCCCCCCCCCCCCCCCCAGGCCCTGCACAACTACATGGCCGCCTTCTATGCTCTTGCTAGATTCCCCTCGGTCATCGGTGTGATAGACTGCACACACGTAGCCCTCAGACCCCCCCCCCCCCCCCCCGGGCACACGAAGCCACCTACAGAAATAGGAAGGCATTTCATTCTATGAACATGCAAGTTGTATGTGATGCCCAGGGGGAGATATTAGATGTGTGGCCAGGTACCCCGGCTCCACCCACGATGCCTACATCCTACAGCACTCGGGCATCTTCCGCAGGTTCGAGCGAGGGGAGTTCATTGGTGGATGGCTACTAGGTAAGTGCAACATGCATGTACCACCCATACTAGACCTCCTCCACTGGGCAACCCTCCGCCCTGGCTTCCTCCACCTCACTCCACAACCCACTATCCAAATCCCCCCACCCCCCCTGTACCTGCTCCAAGCAATACACACTCATCTATCTCATCCTGCTGTTCTCCAAAGGTGACCGAGGCTACCCGCAGAGGACATGACTCATGACCCCCCTGATCCACCCACAACCAGGGGCAGAAGAAACCTACAACAGGAGACATCACAGCACCCGGGGGATCATTGAGCGCACCTTTGGTTTCTTGAAAAACCGGTTCCGCTGTCTGGACCGGTCTGGAGGAGAGCTGCTCTAAAGTCCAGAAAAGGTGGCCAAGATCTTTGTGGCGTGCTGCATGTTACACAATTTGGCCCAGCGCAGAGGACAGCCTCTCCCAGAGGAGCCACAGCCACCACCAGAAGAGGCCCCAGATGAGCTGGAAGAGGAGCCCCCTCCACCCCCAGCCCACAGAGCAGAGCTCAATGCCTACCAGCTTGGCGTAAGAGCAAGACAAAGACTCATTGAAACAAGTTTTAGGTGAAAGTAAGTGAACATTTATTTATTTACATTAAGTGCATGTGTTACTGTGTTCAACCCCACCACCACCACCACCACCCCCCTCCCACACCCACCCCCCTCCCACCAACCCTCACCCTACAGCATGTCCCATCACTTTCCCCTTCCTTCCCCCGTCCCCTCCTACCCCTCCCATGCCCTTCCTTTGCAGCTGGTGCTGCACGGGAAGTCTCTTCACCCTCTTCTGAGCTGCTGCTCCCAGTGTCCTCATCCCTATCCCCATGGCAGCCTGCGGCTTCGGCTGCACCGTGGAAATCGGGCCACCTTGTTGGTTGTAGTCTGGCCACAGGACCCAGAATGGGAGCAGATTTGGTGAGTGCTGCAGGAGTGGGTGCGGAGGCCGATGATCGCAACGCCCACCTCTTAGCTGGTGGTTGGTGGTCAGTGGAGGAGGACATTGATGGCAGGGGCTGCTCCAGCAGCATGGGGGCTGGAGTAGGTGCTGTGCCCTGAGGTCGCAGGTGTTGGATGCTCTGCTCCAGCCGTTTCAGTTGCTGGAGCACCTCCTGGTGGCCTTCACGTTGCGCCTGGAGGAGTTCCTGGTGGGCTCGCTGCTGTGCCTCCAGTGCTTGGCGCTGCAGCTCGAGTTTCTAGTGCCTGTACTCCTCCAAGCGCACGTTGTGGCGGAGTAATTCCATGGCCAGCCGCAGGAGTTGCCTCCTTTGGCCGGATGGCCTCTGGCGAAGAGCTGGCCCCTCCTCAACGAAGTCCTCCGGTGCTGGAGGTGCGGCCTCTGCTGGTGGTGCATGTGCCTGTGCTGCAGGTGGTGGAGGCAGAGGCTGGACTGGTGCAGGTGGTGGTGGTGGCAGAGGCTGGACTGGTGCAGGTGGTGGTGGACGCAGAGGCTGGACAGCTGGTGCAGGTGGTGGTGGAGGCAGAGGCTGGAAAGCTGGTGCAGGTGGTGGAGGCTGGACTGCTGGTGCTGCAGGGGGTGGAGGCAGAGGCTGGACTGCTGGTGCAGGTGGTGGAGGCTGGACTGCTGGTGCTGCAGGGGCTGGAGACAGAGGCTGGACTGCTGGTGCTGCAGGCTGTGGAGGTTGAGGCTGGACTGCTGGTGTAGGGCGTTGGCCTTGCAGGCCACTAGGGCCAGCCTCCTCTGAGTCATCACCTGTATAGCACAAGAGTGAGGAATAGTGTTGGTGCAAATAGCCCACTTTTGTCTTTCAGCATTCATATACATTGGCATGTCCCCCAACCTGATGACCCAGCAAAGAGATGGTGAGGAGGAATGGAATTGACACGGGTGTGAAAGAGAGAGCCCCACAGGCAGCTGGGTAGAGGTGGTGGATGATCAGCCAAGAGAAGGACACCACTCACAACGTTGTGGACAAGCTGTTTGTTGTATAATTGTTAAATTGAACAACATTGCAGCATGTGTTGTGTTACTACTGACTTGCTAGACTGCATAGAACTGCTTTATGACCCCCATTACAGGCTCCTTCAGTTGAATGCATGTGGCCCACACTCAGTAGAGCACAGAGGTCACAGAAGGAACTAGGCACAGTTTGTTAATGGGAAAATAGGAGGGAGTAGTAGGGAAGGAAGGCCCCCAAAGTTCTGCCACAGTAGTAACCTACACACACCCATAGGAGCCAACTGTAAAGTATTATTGGGGGTGCTAAGCCCAGTGCACAAAACTCCTCCCTGCACAGCTACATGATCTTTCCTCAATATTGGGGGTGCTCACACACCCACAGCACCCACCCAGTCTGCTCCTATAACACACATGAACACTACCACTACTCAAATAGAGCTTACAATTCAATTAAGATGCACACACAGGACAAGTAAGAGGATAGGTAGGGATAGGGAGTAAGGGTACAGAGCTAGTGAGTAGGGGTTACCAGGTCACAACAGCATCATAAAGGTGGCCTGTTAATGTACATAACGACAGCCAGAGACACTCCCCCCCACCTCCCTCCTCCTGCCCCCCACTCCTCACATCCCTCCCCCTGGCCCCAACTTCTATAACACAAGTGTACTGCAGTACAACAGATACCCCAACTGCATAATGAAACACCTACCTGAGTCCTCAGCCTGGCCCGAGGTGTCCAGGGAGCCAATCCCGTGGATGCCCTCCTGGGGTAGGAGGGAGTGCACCATCAGCTCCATGGGGGTGAGGTTGGCTGTGTCATTGCCTGGGGGATTGGCCCCCGCCTTCCTCCTAACATCCCTCCTCAGCTTCCGCCACTTCCTCTTGCAATCCTCTACGTCTCTCCCAGCATGGAACACAGCATTCAGGCTGTCCCGTACTGCCTCCCATTCGCGCTGCTTTGTGGTTGCAGCCAGCCTCTGCCCTGTGGGAGCAAACAGACTCCGGTGCCGCTGTTGTATTTCCTGCACCAGGAGCTCCACCTCACCTTCTGAAAAATTACCCTTCCGGGTCGGGGGCATACGCAGTGGCATTGTACCAATGGGGTTATCGAAAATACGGAGTGGGCGTTTATATAGTCGCCAAGAACGCCCATTGAGATGGGGGAATAGGCATTTCTGATATGGGCGTTTGTTTTTCAATTATACACATAATTCCTAAGCGTGCCCAGCTGAGATAGCGAATAGGAGCACATGATTTCGATTATGAGTAGATAAGTATGGGCGTCTCCACCTGCCTTCCCTTTCTTCATTGCCATTTAACCTGCCATTTCCTGCACTGAGACCTTGCCGGTTGTTCGTAATAATCATTTACAGGGTTTTACCCTCACTTATATTAAGGTTTGTGTTTAGCAATGTATGCTTGGGTACACCTGTGTATTTAGGTGGGGGGGGTTATTGTTGGCCCTCAGCCACCACGCCTTCCGTTTCCTCTCTTCCACATCCCCTGATGCTCCCTTCCTTTCTCCCATTCTCTCTGCCTGGCTGTAGCAGGCAGTGTGTGGGGGCCACAAATTTGCTACACTCGCCCTAAATCAAGCACCCCTCGGTTAAGGGTCATTTCAATCAGGGAGATGTGCAGCTAATGTTCCAGAAGATAAAAGGCGCACTACACAGTCTTGGAACAGATGTTCATGGTAAGCTCTCATTTGTCTGCCACCTCTTCTCTTTGTACTCATAGTCAAGGAGTGTGCATTCACTGTATGTATGTAGTCTGGAGTCAGATCTTAGGTAGCTCTCTTTTCACCAGGTTCCTGTGCACTGTACTGTGGGGTTGGCAGGTCCTCAGTGATGTGGGCCAGCTGTTGGAACTGCTGTATTGGTTCCCGGTAGGTTCCATCTTCCTTGTTTATGTGGTGTACCCCAGTCCCCATTTATGAAGTGGCCACCCATTCTCAAGGTCCATAGGCGGGGGAGGGGAGAATGATATATGCAATGGATGTGTTTAGGACATTATGGAACACCTTCCTAAATTCCTCCATAGGTAGTAGGAACATGAACATTGTTTTTAATCGGTAGCCTGGACAAAATGTTCAAGGTGGCTACAGGTACTGCCACTGAGGCCTAAGACGTGGTGGTGAGGGAGAGGGGTGTGTGTACAGGTCCCAACCCAAAGTACCTGCAGGTGGCTAAAGCTTGGTGGCTGCTGTGGCCTAGTGGTTAGAACACCAGCCTTATAATCATAAGGTTGCTGGTTCAAATCCCACCTAAGGCAAATCAGTTCAGGGACAAACTTTGACACAAACCCTGAATGTAACACACCTTGATCTACTACTGAAGAAAGTGTGATCACAGCTGCAAATAATGAGCATCATTTTTATTTGTGCCCTTCTCTAACACAAGTATTACATTGCAACTGTGATGAAGTAACCATCCATCTATTGGGTTTCTCATTGTTTCCCTTTTCTCCTCAGCATTATATACCATAGCTGATGTAATGAATGTGAAAATATGAGCCAGCTGTTTGTAGGTCATTCTTGCCCCCCCCCCCCCCCCCCCCACCAATGTGGCTTGTGGGTAAGGATATGTGACCATCACACAGCAAACACTGTGTATGTGCTACCTGGGGTTATGTGGAAGTGTCTACTTGGCAGATCACACGTGGTACACTATTAATCTCTTATTGATGGCACTCTGTGTTGTGGGTCAGTATGGTGGAGGGGAGGGGAGGGGAGGGAGGGAGGGAGGGAGAGATGCTGGCTGGCCATTTGTATTCATGAACACAAATATCCATCCAGGCTCCCCGGCCCAACCCCCCTACACATATGGCCATGCAGGTTGGAATGAACAGGTGGCCTTCTGTATGGGCAACATTCTCAGACATACATCACCTTCTCATTCACACAGCACATTTAATGCTATGCATATTGCTGCCTCCTTCCTCTCAACAGCACCATTTGCTGATATGTAATGCACAAGGGAGACAAACACACACACACCCTGATAGTTATAGTGTAAGAAAAACATTTATTTCCCCCCACCCCCACCCCTACAAAATAACGCCCAACAATGCCCTCCTCCCCCCACAACTCCCCACAACCCCACCAATTCCCTCCCCCCCACAGAACCCCAACAATTCCCTCCCCCCACACAGAACCCCAACATTTCCCTCCCCCCACACACACAACCCCAACATTTCCCTCCCCCCCACACACACAACCCCAACAGCCCCCCCCCCCCCAATTTAAATTAAGGGCGGGCACGCCCTCTGACTACGGCCCTCTGTAGCAGGGCAATGAGCAGGCCCAGCAGTACCCTTAGTGGGCCCTGGAGCTGCTCATTGCCCTGCCATAGGGCTCTCACCTCCTGCAGCAGCTGGTGCTGGCCAACTACAAGCTGCTGCTGGCCATCAACCAGCTGCTGCAGGAGGCGCATCATGGCCCCTGTGCCTAGGGCTGCTGGAGGTGGGGCACGAGCTGGAGCAGGCCCAGGGCTTGGAGCAGGCCCAGGGGACAGAGCAGACCCAGGGGATGGAGCAGACCCAGGGGACGAGCAGACCCAGGGGAACGCAGTGGGGCAGGTGATGGTGCTGCTGCTGCCGCAGGGGATGTGGATGGCTGAGGGGAGGGAGAGGGCTCTGCTGCTGGTATAGGTGGGGAGGGGGCCTCCATAAAGTCCTCATCTATGATGAGGACCCCCTCCTTCGAGCCCGATGACTCCTCCTCCTGCGCCTCCTGTGCAGGTGCCGGCGCCTCCTCATCCTCCTCCTCCTCTTGGCTTTCCTGCTCCTCCTGCTCCTGCTCCTCCTCCTCCTCCTGGAGGTTGTGGCCCTCCTCATCTGCCCGCTCGGCTTGCTGCTGGTGGAGCCCTGTGTATGTAAAAGGAGTGTGATTGAGATCAGCGCATACAACATGGCTTGCATAGTGCAGTAGCTGGGTGGCGTGAGGCAGGGGATGGGGCAGGGTGTGGTAAGGCGTAGCCTATGCCCATGGGGAATGAGCTGCATCAGATGACATGACAAAGAACCCTGGAACCTCCTCTGACACACACCACACAGGACATGTTGCCATATCAAATTCATTGCTGACCAGCATGTTTGCATTGTGAGATGCAACGAGGGGTTGATGGGCAGTTGTTGTAGGATTTATTGGGGGGGGGCAGTGGGAAGGGTGTTGAGCACAAATCTTTTATGTGAGTTAGGCCATGACATGCAGTAAAAGTAGGGCCTCAGGCAGGTCTACCAGGACACACTAATCAGCCACCACAGAAAGGGGAATAGTAAAGTGAGGCATATCATCTCATTCATCTCGGGGGGATGGTCGGAAGTTGCAGCCACACTCATGGGAGAACCCCTGCAACCTGCATCCTTGATCTGGGACAGATATGTTATTACTTACTAGTTGGCTATTAGGCACATGGGAATTGATATTGTACAACACATTTGCATTATTCAAGAAATGTATTTACTAATCTGTACAGGTGTCCTGTTTTTGAATACTTACGGCGAGCCCTGAGGTGCCTTCGCACCGCCCGGATGAGGTCGGGCCTCTCCCGCCTCACACAGCGGAACCGCCTCCTGAGGGACTCCAGGTCCCGGTGGACTCCAAAGCGTCTGTAAGATATAAGTTTGTAGAGCAGGGGTCAGGGGGGATGGTCCTTTTTGTCCTCTGCACACATTCATTTGCTATTCAAATACCAGGGAGAGAGGGTCAACGGTGTTGGGGGGGGGGGGGGACCACCTCCATTGGTACTGAATCATAGGAGCCACCTTTTTACCATTTTGGGGGGTGGAACCCCCAGTGGAGATTACCCCTCCCTCCATACATACAAGGCATTTATTTTATATTGGGGGTGGTCAATCACCCACAGCAGCCACCGAGTTGGTTCCTATGCAGATGATGCCAGAGAGGTGGGCATGAGGCCAGACAGTACCGTTTGTATACATTATAATGTATGCTTGTTAAACTACTTTATATGTGTTATCATTACCATGTTTTAAAGTATGGTATACGTTTCATTGGTCTCATGTTTCCACTATTCGGATGCATTGTAAGCCACATAGAGGTTGCAAAGAGGAGTTGGAAAATGTGGCCTTCACATAACTAACGAAATTGTCACATAACACTAATATAATTGTCACATAACTAACGAAATACATTCTTGTAGGGATATGGGAATGGTCGTCCTTTCAATAACATACAATTTATTAGTGATTGTTCATGTTCCTATATTACTCATGATCCTTGCATGGACACTCCAGTTACTGGTGGTAACATTGGTGACGGAGCTGTTATATGTGTAGGTACAGGAGGGGTGGGGGGTTGGCCCATAACCTTACCTTTCCAGCCTGTCCCTGATGCGGGACCAGGCTCGCATGGCCTGGAGCCTGGGGGGCAGGTGGTGGTGCTGCACAAAGAGCCTGTGCCAGTGCCTTAGGCACAGGCGCACCAGCAACAGGCTCTCCTCCTGGCCGAAGTTGGGCTCCCGTCGCTGCGCCATGTTTCCACGTGTTGGAAAAGAAGTGCCTTATATAGACGACTTTGCGTGAGGGACGTCGTTTCATGCACAGCTCCATATATATGGATGACCATTCCATATATGGCCCCTATCAGCTTGTGGACGCCCTCGTAAGCATAGACGTCTTTGACGTGCACATGCTTGCACGTGTGTGGAACGTGCCTTATATAGATGAGTATGACGCACCCCACCCGACCCTTTTCACATATACACAATATGCATATAGCTGCATGTTCAGTAGGTGTACAGTGCATGCAGATCCGGACATGCAGATGGGCACATATGATGAAAGTATGGGTGGAGCAGCATGATATGTCTGTAGTTGACACATATACGCGTTCCTCATATTTTCCCGTACCTGGATGGCCTGAACAACATGTACTGTACTTGCGGTACACCTATGTACATTATTTTACACACTTTGTGATTTGGTCGTTTGCACCTGCAATAATCGACAGTGTTAGGGCGCCCAATTTAGTCACGCTTATGCGCTCGTCATTTGATTGTTTTCTTACAGGGATAATCGATTATCGAAAAACGCCCACACTATTTTCCGATTATACATGTCTATTTTTGGACGTTTTCGTAAGAACGTCCTAATTCGTACTTGGACGATCTTTCAATTATGCCCCTCCACGTGACTTAGTAAAAAGGGCCCCCAAATTATTTTTATTTTCAAGATTTGAAGTAGGACTTGATCCTCAGTTGTTTGGGTCACAGTCTACTGCACTAACCACTAGACTACTTCTCTGACCTACTTGGCAATTTTTTCAGAATGGCCATAATATCTGCAGCTGACACAGAGCCTGGTTTTCTTTACTAGTTTCATTTTCAAGGGAGAGGGAGGGGGCAGCAACCACTGTGAGAACACAGAGGGATCATGCCTTAATCCCTCCAGTGGTCATCTGCTCAATTAGAGCAATGTTTTGTAATTTGGATATGACTGAAACAGGTCTAGATAAAAATGTCCTTCTTTTTAGACATGAATGTTTCTTTCTATTTGAAAATCTCTGTTGGATGTCCAACCTTTGGGCCCTCCCTAGACCTGCCCAAAACACACGCACACGCCTTCTTGCTATTTGGACAACCTCCAGTGTGAAATGTCCAAATTCTGACTTTCCACAATCAGGATTTGGATGTTTTTAGCAGATGCACTTTTTAAAGGCATTTTCAAATATTCATCTGCTTTGAAAATGGTTCCCATAGGCACATATCATTTTTTATAAAGGTGTCCCTTCTTAGTTATCCTCATATAAAATTATCCTTCCTAAGTGCAACTGTTGTCCATGAGATTTATCCTATGAGGTCAATGCACTAAAATGCAGAATTTCCCACAGGTTAGCAGTTTTCATCTTCAAACGTTTGGTGCATATGTCATAAAAAATTTTTATTCCAATGTTGGTCAAAAATAGGTAACTGCATTGACTGAAAATTGGTATATTTTATGCTCTTATGTATATAAAGAGCTGTGTTGTATGCTTTTGCATCACAGCAGCTCAATATTCTATTTTTCCTCTTATGTTACAGTTTAAAATATTGATCTTAAGTTACAATGCTTTCATGGCAACTCCCCAGGTTACCTAACTGAACATTTTGTTTTCTTTAATAGAGAAATCATGGTAGATCTACTAGGTTTCTTTCTATGTTAGATTTTCCCACTGTTCATAAAGTTAAAACATTGTGACCCTTACAAACTTCTTTAACGTATCAAGTTACATCTAGTTAAACATTATTTCTCATTGAAGAGGTTATTAAAGACTTTCTTTTCTGGAAGTATTGATTGATAAACTTTGTACTTTATTTCTGATTTTTTTTCTTTGTGTGTGATTATGTATTGTATAGTAATTTGGAGAATGCTTTTTATCTTTTTGTATGTTATCTGCTCTCAACTCCTCATTGGTTGTAGCGGCCAATAAGATCCCAGTGTAAATGTAAATGTAAACATATGTAACCGAATTAAGTTTCATGCATGAGAGTTTATATAGGATCAAAACTTGCAGTTGCAAAACACACAACTGCTCCAAATTCTAACATTTCAGTGTCTATTTAGATTTTCAGGCATAATAAGGGTAATTCTATAACAGGACACCTATTTTAGGAATCATTAACATACCCATTTCATCCTATTCTATTGAGAAAATAGATGCCTACTTATCTTTATAGAATACCACCATAACTGGGTAAATATACATGTATGTTTTTATATGCAACCACTTATGCAAGCTATAGAGTAAAAGTAAGTGTGTGAATCATAGCATTCTATAATTTACATGAATATGTGTCCCACCTACACTCTGCCCTTGCTAACACACAATCAACAAATTGGTGCATACTTACAGAATAGCAGGTGACCAGATTATTGTCATTTGCACATCTATTTATTCAAATTCATGTGTAAATGTATTTATTTAGATTTGGCTCACATCTTTTCAGTAGTAACTCAAGGTGAGTTACATTCAGGTGCACTGGGTATTTCCCTATCCCTGGATGGCTCACAATCTAAATTTGTACCTGATGGAATGGAAGGGTTAAGTAACTTGCCCAAGATTACAAGGAGCAGCAGTGGGATTTGAACCAGCCACCTCTGGATTGCAAGACTGGTGTGTCCTCTCATTTGCAGCACCAGGAATCAGTAGTGTGGCTTTGTAACAGGGGCCCATTATATCCTATAGTTCACTTTGCTGAAAGGAAGGCTCTTTTTTGATAACAGTTTCAACTAATAGTCTCTTTATATATCCTAGGGTATTTATATATTTACACTTCCAACTAGTCCTCAAATATCCATCCCTTCTGGCAGAATACTTCAAGACTGTGCTTCCTACCCATGCCGTGGAAAGCCATCTTGCTAGGATTTACCTAGCTGCCGGACCTCCTCGGGACAAGACCTCCTTCCCTCCAGAGGTGCACTTCCAAGAACTGCAGCTTCTAGCACCTAATAGTCTCTTTCCAGTTCTGCTCCCAGGCTAGGTTAACCCTATCTACCCTCCTGCAGCTCTCCTCACAGTTAATACTTATGTTTGCAAAACTTCTTTTTTACACAGCCTTAGGTTATTGAACCTGACCAGGATAGGCCCCCTCTCCTCACAGGTCCTGGCTGGGGTAAAGGCAACCAAAGATCATGTGCTTACTAATCACTTTTATTGTCTTCCAACTCCACCCCCACTATGACACCTATTGTCAATTAGTTTCTGCTCATCCTCCCTCTGGGCTGGGCTTTTCACCCTCCCACTCGTAACATAGTAATATAGTAGATGATGGCGGATAAAGACCTGTATAGTCAATCTAGTCTGCCCAACAAGATAAATTCATTACACATGGTATGTGATACTTTATATGTAATCTTGGTCTTGATTTATCCTTGCCATTTTCAGGGCATAGAACATAAAAGCCTGTCCAGCCCTGTCTTTGTTCTAAGCTGTCTGAAGTTAACATCAAAGCCCCTGAACAGCTCCACACTCCATCCCATCTAGATCTATTCAGCCACAATCAGGGCACAGACCTTAGAAGTCTGCCCAGTGCTGGCCTTGTTCTCCAAGTTCTGAAGTTGAATCTGTCTAACCACGATCAGAGCACAGACCATAGTAGTCTGTGCAGTACTGACTTTGCTTCCCAATTACCTGCTTTGCTTCCTGATCTCTGCTAAGCTTCTTTGGATCCATTTTTTCTAAACAGGATTCCTTTATGTTTACCCCATGCTTTTTTTAAATTCCATTACCATTTTCATCACAACCACCTCCCGTGGGAGGGCATTCCAGGTATCTACCACCCTCTCTATGATAAAATACTTTCTGAAATTATTCCTGAGTCTGCCCCCTTTCAACCTCAATTCATGTCCTCTCATTCTAGTGCCTTCCCATCTCTGGAAAAGGTTTGTATGCAGATTAATACCTTTCAAATATTTAATGAAGGGAAATCTTGCCTCACCAATCTATTACATTTCTTTGAAGGGGTGAACAAACATGTGGATAAAGGTGAGCCGGTTGATATTGTATATCTGGATTTTCAGAAGGCGTTTGACAAAGTACCTCATGAAAGACTCCAGAGGAAATTGGAGAGTCATGAGATAAGAGGTAGTGTCCTATTGTGGATTAAAAACTGGTTAAAAGATAGAAAACAGAGAGTAGGGTTAAATGGTCAGTATTCTCACTGGAGAAGGGAAGTTAGTGGGGTTCCCCATGGGGCTGTGCTGGGACCGCTGTTTTTAAACATATTTATAAATGACCTAGAGATGGGGGTAACTAGTGAGGTAATTCAATTTGCTGATGACACAAAGTTATTCAAAGTAGTTAAATTGCGGGAGGATTGTGAAAAATTACAAGAGGACCTTACGAAGCTGGGAGACTGGACATCTAAATGGCAGATGATGTTTAATGTGAGCAAGGGCAAAGTGATGGATGTGGAAAAGAGGAACTTGAATTATAGCTGCGTCAAGCAAGGGTCCACGTTATGAGTCATGGACCAAGAAAGGGATCTAAGTGTCGTCATTGATGATATGTTGAAACCTTCTGCTCAGTGTGCTGCGGCGGCTAAGAAAGCAAATAGAATGTCAGGTATTATTAGGAAAGGAATGGAGAACAAAAATGAGGACATTATAATGCCTTTGTATTGCTCCATGGTGTGATTGCACCTCGAATATTGTGTTCAATTCTGGTCGCCGCATCTCAGAAAAGATATAGTGGAATTAGAAAAGATGCAGAGGGTCGAGGAAGTGACGTCACCACTGGCAATGGCTGCCTAGCTTCTTAGCTCCCGCTCCTCGCAGCAATAAAAAGCTAAAAATAGGACCCATCTGCTATTTTTGCCACCTCAAAGCGCTCTTGGTAGGCAACTATCGACGACCAGAATGAGCAAATCACATTCAGCACGGAATAAAGACTTGGAGAAGTCGACGAGCGGTGGGCTGAGCAAAACGCCACGAGGCAATGGCGCAGGCCTCGCCCTCTGACTCTGACTCGGCTTTATCGCTGGTGGAATCACGGAGGCCCTCTACTAAAAAGGATGTTTCGGGCGAACTCAGACAGATCCTGTCTGGCATCCAAGAGGACATTCAAAAATTGAAAGAAGAAATACTAGACAAAATGGAGGTGCTCAGCGCGGACCTCCGCGAACTGGGGGGCCGAGTCGAGGAAGCAAAATTTTGGCTGGATGAGCACGCGGAGTCTCTAACCGCCCATGAGGCGCAAATACAGGAACTCGACCAAAAGGCAAAAGATCTGACTTACAAATTGGACAATCTGGAAAACCGAGGTCGAAGAAATAATCTCTGGTTTCGCGGAATTCCAGAGAGTGGAGAAATGGAGGATGTCCCACAAATCGTGCAAACCATATGCACAACCCTGAGGGGAACTGAGTCAACAGTAGAGGCCATTGAGCTGGATAGAGCTCATAGAGCCCTGGGCCCTCGTCAAGAAAACAGAGCGCGAGACATTATTGTTCGATTTCATAAATATGAAGTAAAAGAACAAATTCTTGCCTGGGCTCGGAAGAAACAGGATTTGGAGTTTAACGGAGCCAAGATTATGGTATATCAAGATCTTTCTCAGTTCACATTGCAGCAGCGACGCCTCCTGAAACCGGCTCTGGATATTTTAATCAAGGAGCGGATTGTCTATAGATGGGGCTTCCCTTTTTCTTTGAATTTTACCATCAAAGGATCTAGACACAGGGTTAGCTCCTTATCTGAAGCCTGGGTGATCTTGCACGCGGAGGGCCTGGTGAGCACAAAGGCGCCCTCAGGGGAACTGGCATCCGTAACAAAAGCAAAACTACAAAAATGGCAGAGGGTCCCTGCATCCAATAAACGCAGTAACCCGAAGAGGAAAGTGGCAGCGGAGGGGACCTGAACATTGCTGTGACGGCTTCATGGAGGCTTGACGCTTGAGTTCCTGGCTTCTGTGGATATCGGAAGGAAGATGGATACAGTCGTGGTAACCAAAAGACTATGCTTATTGAGTTTCTCGGACTACTCTGATTTAAGCTTACTTGATGTTTTATGCTTAACAGGGGAAGGGTCTGTATGTGCACCACTAGTGGAAGGGGAAGAGGGGGATTCTCTTCTAGTTGGGAGAAGTGCATAATGTGTTGGGGAATGTTTTAGTACCACTAGAGGGGTAATGAGAAGAGTAATATGAAGAGAAATGATCTATATAAAGTAAGCAATGTCTGAAGTTGAACAGATCAGACGAGGGACAGGAGGGGCTTTTAGTTTTGATGGTAGTATGGCAATTGCTGGGTGGGGGGGCGGGGGGAGGCTGGGTTTGCCTGATATTCAATGGGTTACTTTCTCACATCCCACTCGGAGAGAAGGTATCTCCGGGATGGTGTTTAAAGGGGGGGGGGGGAAGAGGGAGTTGATTAATGGGTTTAAGGGGAGGGTAAGGGAGGGTGGGTTCGGACTGGTATTTTGTAAGAGGAGGGGGGAGGGGGGAGTCCTGTGGGTGTTATGTTGTGCTTGTGCTGTTCTCTCTTGTGTTTTAACTATGAATACACACCTTAAGATTCTATCCTATAATGTGAAGGGGCTGAACATGCCACAAAAACGGCAGAAATTATACAAAGAACTCAGACAGTTAGAGGCTCATGTAGTCCTGCTGCAGGAGACACACCTCCGCCGAAAACATGAAAGACTCCTCTCCCACCCTAGCTATCCCAAATCCTTCTTTGCTTCTTCAAATGAGGGATCTAAAAAAAGGGGGGTGGCAGTGTTATTTCATGAGTCAGTCACAGCCCAAATAGTAAAGATCAAAAGGGCGTTATCTGATCATACATGCAATATTAGACCAAACGGAAATAACCCTAGCCTGTATATACGCTCCGAATGATCACCAGAGGGATTTCTATACAAAAATAAAAAATTTATTAGCAACATTTGCCCAGGGTTCTATAATATTGGGGGGTGACTTCAACGGAGTTATGGACCCGAGTCTGGACCGTTCTGGACCTGTACAGCCTGTAAGTTCCCGGGATGCATGGGCGTTGGGATCCTTGGCCACTTCCTTAGGGACCCTAGATGTGTGGCGTTTGAACAATGCGCAAGTGAGAGATTATACATACTACTCCACAGTGCATGCATCGTACTCACGCATTGACTATATCTTCTTGGATCTAGCCTTGGCTGAGCAGGGGCCAGGAGCGGGAATTGGTAGTGCAACTTTATCAGATCATGCCCCAGTTTGGGTTAATTTACCTACAATTAAGACGGAGACCAAGGATACGAGATGGGCACTTAATGCCACAATTTTACAGGAGGGTGAGGTGGTAGAGGGTTGTAAGAAAATGTTGAGAGAGTACCTCGAGATCAATAGGGAGTCTGGGCCCCCCCTGAGCATTGTGTGGGATGCTATGAAGGCAGTATCGAGAGGCTACTTTTTACAGCTGGCCAGTAGGAGAGCGCGGATTCGTAGAAAGCAAGTGGCCCAATGCATGGATAGGATCAAGAAGTTAGAAGCACAACACAAAGTAGAGGGCTCTCAGGCTGTGCTGGAGGAGTTGCGAGCTCAGCGCCTTCAGTTGAACTCTATCTACTCTGAACAGTTAAGCCAACTGCAATCTAGATCAAAAGTCTATTCTTATGAATTCTCCAATAAGGCGGGGCACCTTCTGGCCTTGCGGCTGCGTAGGCAAAAGGTGGAAAAGGCTGTAACACATGTCAGGGAGAGGGGGGGGGAAATATGTTGCATACATCGGAGGCTATTAGGAAGCAATTTAGTGAATTTTACCGGGAGTTATACACCCGTGAAATAAATCCCCCAGCAGAATCATTCTAAACTATATAGCTGAGACTGATCTAACTTCCCTAACAGTCCAGCAGCGAGACCTGCTGGATGAGCCGGTCACGCCGCTTGAGATAAACAAAGCTATTCAACATTTACCATCTTGTAAGTCCTCTGGCCTGGACGGGCTCCCTAATGAGTTCTATAAAAAGTTTGCCCCAGAATTGTCTCCACTCCTGGCTGATCTGTTTAACCAAATTGGGCGGGGGGAATCTTTACCGGTTTCCATGCTAGAGGCCTGGATAGCAGTGATACCGAAACCAGACAAGGCTCACACGGAATGTGGTTCTTATCGTCCCATATCTGTTCTGAACGCAGATGTCAAAATTTTAGCCAAAGTTCTGGCCAATAGACTAGCCCCCTTACTTCCAGCGATTATCCACCCTGATCAGGTGGGCTTTGTTTCCTATAGAAAAGCAATAGACAATACGAGACGAGTGGTAGATTTAATGTATTTGGCAAAAAGACTGCACAGGCCTATGTGCCTTCTTAGCTTAGACGCTGAAAAGGCCTTTGACAGGGTGCACTGGCCATTCATGTACAAGGTTATGGAGACCTTTGGGATAGGTCCCCAATTTTGTAGATGGATTCAAGCATTCTATGCTTCGTCTAAAGCATGTATCAGACTAAACGGAGGCTACTCCGACTTTTTTACTTTGCACAGAGGTACTAGACAGGGCTGCCCACTCTCCTCGTTCTTGTTTGCCATGGTTATGGAACCTTTTGCTTCCAGGGTTAGATCTAATCCGGGGATCACTGGAATTACAATAGCAGGGAGGGCACATAAACTTGCCCTCTTTGCAGATGACGTGCTATTGTTTATTACTCGCCCTTTAACATCTTTTCCTGAGCTCTTGAAAAACATTGAGCAGTATTCGACAGTCTCCAGTTTTAAAGTAAATATGTCAAAATCTGAGGCTCTAAACGTAACCCTACCCGAAGACCAGGTGGAAACCTTAAAGGATACGTATGCTTTTAGGTGGGCTAGTGGGAGCATACGATACTTGGGGGTGAACATAACGGTTGGGCTCCCTGACCTCTTTACGGCAAATTACAAGGGACTGGGCCGAGTTCTATCCGCTGACATGGAGAGATGGGGAGATATTGCGCTCTCCTGGCTCGGCCGAATAGCTGCAGTTAAACTGAACATATTACCGCGCTTACTGTATTTATTCCAGGCTCTTCCGATCTCATTGCCCCGCAAATTTCTTGCTGCTCTACAAGACCGTATTGTGCGATTCATCTGGGCTGGTAAACGTCCGAGGTTAGCAAGGGCCTTTCTGTATCAGGATAGAAAAAGAGGAGGGCTTGGGGTCCCTAACATAGCTTGGTACTATAGAGCATCTCAGGCGCGTGCTGCTGTGGAATGGTTTCAGGCCTACTCTGACCGGCAATGGGTAGATTTGGAACAGTTTACCTTGGGTGATAGACCGCTGGGAGCATTAATGTGGCTACCGCGGTCCCTTAGGTGCCTAGAAGACGGGTTATGTCCTTCTATATACGTAACCATGGCTAATTGGGACAGTCTGTTTCCACAGCGTAACTGCTTATTGACGCGCCTCTCCCCTATAGCGTATAACCCATTGTTTGTCCCGGGGACAGAGAGGGGCATATTTACTAGCTGGTATGAGGGAGGTTTGTGAACATGGGGGCAGCTGATCGATGGGGAGACCATACTGACCTTTGCAGAAGCCCAACAACAGTTCCCGACAGTGGTCTCTGACAAATATGCATATCTTCAACTTACTCATTTTCTTAAGACAAAAGCTATACAGGAAGTATTGCACAGGAAGCAATCAGTTCATGAGCAAATTTGTGAGGGGCCGGGCACGACTACAGGGCTGATATCTCACCTACATCATATTATCACTCAACAAACACCCCGTTACACACTCCATAGGAAAAGCTGGCAGAGGGACTTGGGTATTGAACTAGAGGAGGGGGCATGGGAGAGGATGGAACAGGCCGCGGCGGGGGTATCATCTCATGTGCCATTTAAAGAGAATGCCATTAAAGTCCTATTTAGGTGGTATATGACACCAGAGCGTTTACAGCGTATTTACCCTACCTTATCTGGGCTGTGTTGGAGAGGATGTGGAGTGAAGGGAACCATGGGACACATTTGGTGGCATTGTAAGAAAATAAAGGCTTTCTGGAAAGCGGTCCATAGTAGGCTGCAGCTGTGGCTGGGGGTACAGATCTCATGGCAGCCCACTATCTACTTATTCTCTGCTAAAGCAGCAGGCCTCTTAGCTAATCAACAAATATTGCTGCGCTATGCCACATGTGCAGCTCGAATTGTTATAGCAGGCTGTTGGAAACAGACTACGACTCCACCTTTAACTCGGTGGATTCGAAAGCTGAGATATGTGTGTGAGATGGAGCGGCTTATTGCAGAGCGGAGCAATCGCACCAATAAATGGCACCTGATTTGGGACTCCTTTCTCCTTCATACATAATGTAACTGTTGATTCATAAAACCAGTCCGGGTTGGGCGAGGGAGGGGTAAGGGGAGAGGGGGAGTGGAGTTTGTTTGTCTTATACTATAAAAACTCTATAAAAAAATTTGAAGTTCTGAAGGATATCAGTATTACTTCATTCATGTTCTGATGCGGAGGCAACACGTACCATATGCTAAAGTGTTGTGGTTTTGGTATTGTTAGGAGAAACTTGACTTGTAAAACCATACCTCTGTCATTATACAATGTTCTAAGTGGTACTGTTGCCACGGGTTGTACTGTTGAAAGAATGTACCATTTACTTATAAAGACTTCATATAAATTTAAAAAGAAAAGATGCAGAGAAGGGCGACAAAAATGATAAAGGGGATGGGACGACTTCCCTATGAGGAAAGGCTAAAGTGGCTGGGGCTCTTCAGCTTGGAGAAAAGATGGCTGAGGGGAGATATGATAGAGGTCTATAAAACAATGAGTGGAGTGGAACGGGTAGACGTGAAGCGTCTGTTTATGCTTTCCAAAAATACTAGGACTAGGGGGCATGCGATGAAGCTACAATGTAGTAAATTTAAAACGAATCAGAGAAAAGGTTTCTTCACTTGATGTGCAATTCAACTCTGGAACTTGTTGCCAGAAAATGTGGTAAAGGCAGTTAGCTTAGAAGAGTTTAAAAAAGGTTTGGACGGGTTCCTAAAGGAAAAGTCCATAGACCATTTTTAAATTGGACTTGGGGAAAATATTTCTTGGATAAGCAGCATAAAATGTTTTGTACTTTTTTGGGGATCTTGCCAGGTATTTGTGACCTGGTTTGGCCACTGTTGGAAACAGGATGCTGGGCTTCATGGACCTTTGGTCTGTCCCAGTATGACAATACATATGTATTTATATGTACTTATGAACGCCTGTATCATATTACCTGTTTCTCCTTTCCACCAGAGTATACACACTCAGGTTAGTAAGTCTCTCCTCAAATGTCCTGCAGTACATCATGCTATTCCTGTGGCTCCTTCTTATTTTGAATTGGTAGAGTGCCCCACTGGCACCACAGATCTAGTCCCAATGTGTCAGAGGAGGATATAAGCTTGGTATCCTTTCCAACTGAGAACTTTTCAGCATTATCGATGGTCAGAACTACAAAAGTGTTGAGACTCCTGATGCAGGCATTACAGCCAAAACACATGTCTTTTAAGTACTGTCATGGAATGAATACTTTGAAATCATCATCCACGTGGTTCTCTTTGGAAGTGTCCTGTTGACTACACTACTCCACCCATGCAATATCTATCTTGGTAGTGTTCCACGTTCCTCAACTTTTTGCGGTTATCTTCTGCCCAACTCAGAGTTCCATTTATAGAATAGTGCTCAGTGCTCATTTTGTTGTTGGTGGTGGTGGTGCCCAAAGTTGGATTCCATTTACTGAATCTAGTCTTATATATATTTCAAATATTGCTGCATTTTGCCAAAAGTGTCAGTTTAGTACATTGGACTGTTTGTAGGAAAAGTCATGTTTTTGATTATTGGAATGTGCAGGTTCTTGAGTCATCTGATATCTTGGAAAATTGTATTAGCCTTTTGAGAAAGTCCACATAAAGTTAAGCAAGTATATGTATGCTGTCTGAAGCCATGGACATAGAAGTGTCTTTAACAACTTTTTCAATTTGAGATATTTTTTTCTATTGAGGATCTTGGCTCTTCCATGTATTTTAAAATGGTTCAAAATTAGAACCAGCTTGTTTGCCTTCATAGGCTTACCAAATTTAGAACATGCATTTCCTTGGTCTTAGGGCTTTAAAAAAAAAATACTGCAGATCTTGCCTTCTTGGTCTTTATGTTGGCGTGTCAATCATATTTTCATTATGTGTTAGGCTCCTTTATAATCATTCAATAAGTTAGTAATAACATGGACCCTAAAAAGGAATGGCACAAATTGTTATGTCATTTTGTAATTAAATTATAGTATAATCAAAAGTATATTTTAGATATATACAGTGGGGGAAATAAGTATTTGATCCCTTGCTGATTTTGTAAGTTTGCCCACTGACAAAGACATGAGCAGCCCATAATTGAAGGGTAGGTTATTGGTAACAGTGAGAGATAGCACATCACAAATTAAATCCGGAAAATCACATTGTGGAAAGTATATGAATTTATTTGCATTCTGCAGAGGGAAATAAGTATTTAATCCCTCTGGCAAACAAGACCTAATACTTGGTGGCAAAACCCTTGTTGGCAAGCACAGCGGTCAGACGTCTTCTGTAGTTGATGATGAGGAGGAATTTTGGTCCACTCCTCTTTGCAGATCATCTCTAAATCATTAAGAGTTCTGGGCTGTTGCTTGGCAACTCGCAGCTTCAGCTCCCTCCATAAGTTTTCAATGGGATTAAGGTCTGGTGACTGGCTAGGCCACTCCATGACCCTAATGTGCTTCTTCCTGAGCCACTCCTTTGTTGCCTTGGCTGTATGTTTTGGGTCATTGTCGTGCTGGAAGACCCAGCCACGACCCATTTTTAAGGCCCTGGCGGAGGGAAGGAGGTTGTCACTCAGAATTGTACGGTACATGGCCCCATCCATTCTCCCATTGATGCGGTGAAGTAGTCCTGTGCCCTTAGCAGAGAAACACCCCCAAAACATAACATTTCCACCTCCATGCTTGACAGTAGGGATGGTGTTCTTTGAGTCATAGGCAGCATTTCTCTTCCTCCAAACACGGCGAGTTGAGTTCATGCCAAAGAGCTCAATTTTTGTCTCATCTGACCACAGCACCTTCTCCCAATCACTCTCGGCATCATCCAGGTGTTCACTGGCAAACTTCAGACGGGCCGTCACATGTGCCTTCCGGAGCAGAGGGACCTTGCGGGCACTGCAGGATTGCAATCCGTTATGTCGTAATGTGTTACCAATGGTTTTCGTGGTGACAGTGGTCCCAGCTGCCTTGAGATCATTGACAAGTTCCCCCCTTGTAGTTGTAGGCTGATTTCTAACCTTCCTCATGATCAAGGATACCCCACGAGGTGAGATTTTGCGTGGAGCCCCAGATCTTTGTCGATTGACAGTCATTTTGTACTTCTTCCATTTTCTTACTATGGCACCAACAGTTGTCTCCTTCTCGCCCAGCGTCTTACTGATGGTTTTGTAGCCCATTCCAGCCTTGTGCAGGTGTATGATCTTGTCCCTGACATCCTTAGACAGCTCCTTGCTCTTGGCCATTTTGTAGAGGTTAGAGTCTGACTGATTCACTGAGTCTGTGGACAGGTGTCTTTCATACAGGTGACCATTGCCGACAGCTGTCTGTCATGCAGGTAACGAGTTGATTTGGAGCATCTACCTGGTCTGTAGGGGCCAGATCTCTTACTGGTTGGTGGGGGATCAAATACTTATTTCCCTCTGCAGAATGCAAATAAATTCATATACTTTCCACAATGTGATTTTCCGGATTTAATTTGTGATGTGCTATCTCTCACTGTTACCAATAACCTACCCTTCAATTATGGGCTGCTCATGTCTTTGTCAGTGGGCAAACTTACAAAATCAGCAAGGGATCAAATACTTATTTCCCCCACTGTATATATTTTATTCAGCTCTTATTATAAAATCACTTAGTTTTCATTGTTTATTTAGGATAGTTAATCCCTATATCATGTCCTCTTTGTTATAATCTATATATTGTTTATAACATGTATGTGGTAATAACTCAACGATTTTCTTTGAGGCTATAATATATATATTTTTTGTTGTTGTCCAGTCATATCTTTTTCTCATATATTTACATGTTTATTTATATATATTTTTTCACCTCTATTTAGATCTGTCCGAATTTGAATGTATTTTTGGATACATATATGAATATTTGTATAAGCCAATTTATAGGTATGTTATAAATTCCATATTTTGAATCAATCTACGCATACTCATCTATTGTCATATTTATCATAAACCATTCCATATATCCTTGAATGCACTATCTTGTCCCCTTATTGCTTATTCACATATGTTTTTATATGCTTATGCCTTATAACTATATCATTATGGTAACATGTTCTTAATCTTGCCCTTACAGCAATATGTTACCTTTATAGCAATATGTCACCTTTTTGCGGTTTATCTTGTTCCTTATGTAATACTTTTATCTTATATTTATGATATACTGTATGTTTTGTTTTTAGACCCCTGAGGAAGGCCTTTCTGGCCGAAACACGGACCGTGTAGAGTCCTGTGCAATAAATTTGGCTTTTCATATATTTTTTGAGCCTGGTTCTTTTGCATTCTTCCGTTTTGTTGTTTTTTTCTTTTTTTTTCTACAAATTGTTACAAAGGCATGAAAGAGATGTAGAATCTCACACACAACTGGTTCTTACACTTTTTGAGTTCTTTTGAAATTAGGTTGAAGATTTTTGTGGATGAAGAGTGAGTTGTTATGAGATAAGGCGGAAGAATATTCTAAGAAAACTTTTGTAAGAGAACATAATCACCAGTCAACAGCTGATAAGGAACATAGACTGTAGTGTACGTAAGTGGAAAAGAAAAACATGCTGAAGGGAAACATTCCAGCAGGCTGAAATAAATAAATGATGTCAGGACATTATTCATTCTCTACAGTACATTATAAAACTTAGTTTACTTTTTTTCTATAGAGACTAGCAATGGGTCTACAAGAGAAAATATTTCCAACTGAACAAAATATGAACCAAGATCAATCCCATTTTATAGAGGGTTAGGGGACCTTATTTGTATTATTTTATGTATTTTATTTATTGTTAGCCTTTAACATTGCTCTAACTAGGGAACAAGGACATTGAACATAATGTTCTATTTCATTTCTGAGACCCTTAGCACAGAAGATTAGTTTTCCTTTTCTTATTGTTCTACAACTTTTATGGGAAAATAATAATAATAAACTTTTTTGCTCTCCTCGAGGTCTGTAAAGAGAAGTAGAGCTTTGAATGCTTTCTTTTCTTTGCTTAGACTTGTTAAAAGAATTTAAGATACTGCAAGATAAGAGATCCATGACTTCCCAGGTCTAAAATCATCAGAAGAACTGTAAGCTGTGATTAAAACCTATATACAATCTTTTTGAGACACTCATCTTGGTTTCTTGAATTACCCTAGCAGAAAGATAGGGCTCCATTTACTAAGCAGAGGTAAGCCCAACCGCTCGCTATACAAAAAGTGCCACCGGGCTACCATAGCAGCCCAGCAATACTCCCCACCCCTAGCACACTGTCATTTCCAGAGCTACAAAAATTCATTTTTGTAGAGCTGGAGTATTCTTGGCAGTAATTGGGCAGTGCTGTGTACTGCCCAGTTACTGCCCGTTTAGCGTGGGAGCCCTTACTACCATCTCAGTGGGTGGCAGTAAAGGTTCCCCCAAAATGGCCATGCGGGAAGTGCTTTACGTGCTGCATGGCCATTTGCTGTAGGAAAGTGAGACTTCCCTTTTACCAGCTGCAGTAAAAGGGGGCCTCGGCGCGCATGAAAAACATGTGCAGATGCCAGCATAGGCCCCCTTTTGCCACAGCTTGGTAAAAGGGACCCATAGTTACTAATGTACACTAACACTGTTAACATGCATTAAGCCCAATTTTAGATAGAATGTAGAAATAGGAATTAAGACTCCCAGGCTGTCAATTGTTGCTAGTATTTTACAAAAGGATCTGCTGACACAAAGCCTTGTCGAACATAGACAGGAATGGATGTGTATGCACCAGCTACACACAATAGAAACATCTGTTATACAACATCTAAACTATCAATGAGGACAACAGAACCATATGCACATCTAGGTGTTGGCACTTACACGCGCATGTCTATATTTTAGAGCATATACATGCCTTGCTAACATATAAACATCAATGTGTGCCAACTTAGAAACCTACATGTCTGTATGTGCTCAATTAAGTTCCAAGCCTGAAATCATCCAGTAGAATTGATTGGGGAGGGGCAGGATGCAATTTATAATATTAGCATGCACCAACATCAACAAAAATGGATGCATGTATTCATACCTGATATTGATGATGCCTCTCCTGCACCCTCCTGCAGAGTGCTGCCCAAAATGTGCACTTTCAAAAAACCTAGATGCCCTCAGGAGCAGCTGCAAAGCCGGACATTCAGAATGATACGCACAGGAATGCATTTCCTTTTTGAAATGGAAAATACATATATATAATTTGGCACTGCCCTAGTCCTGCCCAAACTACATCTCCTTGCTCCATGCACGTATTCATGATTTGCACATATAAATCCCAGATTTCTAAAATCATGGTTTTTATGTTTATTTGATATGCATGTGAAAATACTGATGTTCACATGTGCAAATCACAAATAAGATTTCTAACCATTATTAGTTACTCAGATCCACTACACAAAATGCAGTCTGTGGTACAATAACCTGCATAAAGGGGCTGATGTTCAAATAAGAAAACATCCAAAAAGCGGCACAAAGCGACAGATTGATTTTTTTTTTTGCCAAAACATCCAAAAAAAACATTTTGAAACCCCATTTTAAGATTGTGTTCTATACAGTTTGTCTAATCTCAAGGGAGGGTGTTGAAGGCATGTTTTCGGTGGGACTTGGGCAGGCTTATGTTTTAGATGCTTTTCTGTGATAATGGAACATTGTAAAAATGTCTAGGGTAAAAAAATATGACTTTTTAGGCTGGACCTGTTTCAATATCAACTATATGCCAAAAGGTGCCCAAACTGACCAGATTAAAGCATAACCCCTCCCCCCCCCTTTATTCCCCCAGTAGGCACTAACCCCATCTCACTCCCATTACAGATGAAAGTGGCAGTATATACAAGACTCTACGACAGCAGCACATGTGATGGCCATTCCTCTTAGAGCAGCAAGCAGGTCCCTGGAGTAACCTAGTAGTCAGTGCACTGGACTGTAGAGAAGGGGAGCCAGACCTATATACCACTCTAACTAGTACACTTATGGTGGAAAGTGTGATTACTCCAAAACCCACAAAATACCTACTAAACCAACATAGAGGTGACACCTGCAGGCTTAAGGGCTATTGTAGTGATGTAGAGTTAGGTACAGTATATTTTTTGCTATTCCTGGAGGGCTCACCATAAAATATAAGGGGGTTATGATGCGATGTGTAACTGGGACCTTGTGTATGAAGTTAACTGCAGTACCCCCTAGGTTGCCCCACTGCTTTGCTGGGATGTCTGTGTGGCCAGTCTACTAAGAATTCTGGCCCCCAAACATCCCAATGGCTTATTTTTATGTTTTCCCTTGGATGTTTTTTTTTTAATGTTACCAAAAGATAGATGCACTGAGCACAAAGACAGCTAGAAAACAGATTTCTATACAAAAAGATACGTTTTTTTTTGTTTGAAAATGGCTATGTTCACCGCTTGATTTTTTGATGTTTTCAGGAAAACATCCTAAATCACATTTAGACATTATATCAAAAATTCCCTTCCACATTTTATAAATCATGCTAAAACAAGAGTACGTGCTAGTAAGTCTAGATGATAGACACTGTTAGGGAGGTCTCTGCACTTTACCCCTATATCATTTGTCTCTTTTCCTTTTTCTCAGCTATTTCCCAAATTTATACCTTACTCAGCATCTTCATGATATTGTTTTGTGCCTTAGAGATGTGTATTTGTTAGTATACATTTTGTTCATTAGTGCCTTTTAAAATTTACCAATCAATATTCAGTCAGTGGTGGTTGGCGGTTGATAGTCCCTGACTAAATTAGCCCAGATATTTAATGCTGATCTATGCCCGAGCATCAGCATGTATTATCTAGCTCTCACTGCAATCCAATTTGGTCACTTAGCTATGCTGGTGCTGGCATTTAATATTGCCAGCACCCGCGTAGCTCCTGGCTCCTCCCTGACTCCACCTCTGGAATGCCTCTCTGTTGCTCACTTTTAAAATGTTTCAATAATCTGGAAGTAAACTTGTCTATAGAAATTTTCCAAATTCAGACCAAACAAGTTTCTTCTATCACTCTTAAACCTTACTTTCCATTCATTCTTCATTTAGATTTTGCTCACACCTTTTTCAGTAGTAGCAGCTCAACGTGAGTTACATTCAGGTATACTGGATATTTCTCTGTCCCAGGAGGGCTCACAATCTAAGCTTGTACCTGAGAAAATGAAGGGTTAAGTGACTTGCCCAAAATCACAAACAACAGCAGAGGGATTTGAACCAGCCACCTTTGGATTGCAAGAACAGTGCCCTAACCACTAGGCCACTCCTCTGTTGTAAGAAGTAAAAGGCTTCGGATGTTCAGTTGTTTTTTCTACTATTTCAGTTTGCCAGGTACATAAGTACATAAGTAATGGCACACTGGGAAAAGACCAAGGGTCCATCGAGCCCAGCATCCTGTCCACGACAGCAGCCAATCCAGGCCAAGGGCACCTGGCAAGCTTCCCAAACGTACAAACACTCTACACATGTTATTCCTGGAATTGTGGATTCTTCCCAAGTCCATTTAGTAGCGGTTTATGGACTTGTCTTTTAGGAAACTGTCTAACCCCTTTTTAAACTCCACCAAGCTAACCGCCTTCACCACGTTCTCCGGCAATGAATTCCAGAGCTTAATTACGCGTTGGGTGAAGAAGCATTTTCTCCGATTTGTTTTAAATTTACTACACTGTAGTTTCATCGCATGCCCCCTAGTCCTAGTATTTTTGGAAAGCGTGAACAGACGCTTCAAATCCACCTGTTCCACTCCACTCATTATTTTATATACCTCTATCATGTCTCCTCTCAGCCGTCTCTTCTCCAAGCTGAAAAGCCCTAGCCTCCTTAGCCTTTCCTCATAGGGAAGTCGTCCCATCCCCGCTATCATTTTAGTCGCCCTTCGCTGCACCTTTTCCAATTCTACTATATCTTTTTTGAGATGTGACGACCAGAATTGAACACAATACTCAAGGTGTGGTCGCACCGTGGAGTGATATAACGGCATTATAACATCCTCACACCTGTTTTCCATACCTTTCCTAATAATACCCAACATTCTACTCACTTTCCTAGCTGCAGCAGCACACTGAGCAGAAGGTTAAGTGTATTATCGACAACGACCCTCAGATCCCTTTCTTGGTCCGTAGCTCCTAACGTGGAACCTTGCATGGCGTAGCTATAATTCGGGTTCTTTTTTTCCCACATGCATCACCTTGCACTTGCTCACATTAAACGTCATCTGCCATTTAGCTGCCCAGTCTCCCAGTCTCTAAGGTCCTTCTGTAATTTTTCACAATCCTGTCGCGAGTTAACGACTTTGAATAACTTAGTGTCATCAGCAAATTTAATTACCTCGCTAGTTACTCCCATCTCTAAATCATTTATAAATATATTAAAAAGCAGCGGTCCTAGCACAGATCCCTGAGGAACCCCACTAACTACCCTTCTCCATTGTGAATACTGCCCATTTAACCCCACTCTCTGTTTCCTATCCTTCAACCAGTTTTTAATCCACAATAGGACTTTTCCTCCTATCCCATGACCCTCCAATTTCCTCTGTAGCCTTTCATGAGGTACCTTGTCAAACGCCTTTTGAAAATCCAGATACACAATATCAACCGGCTCCCCTTTGTCCACATGTTTGTTTACTCTTTCAAAGAATTGAAGTAAATTGGCCAGGCAAGATTTCCCCACACAAAAGCTGTGCTGACTTTGTCTCAGTAATCCATGTCCTTGAATGTGCTCTATAATTTTGTTTTTAGTAGTAGCCTCTACCATTTTCCCTGGCACCGATGTCAGACTCACCGGTCTATAATTTCTCGGATCTCCCCTGGAACCTTTTTTAAAAATGGGCGTTACATTGGCCACCCTCCAATCTTCCAGTGCCACGCTCGATTTTAAGGATAAATTGCATATCACTAGCAGTAGCTCTGCAAGCTCATTTTTCAGTTCTAGCAGTACTCTAGGATGAATCCCATCCAGTCCAGGAGATTTGCTACTCTTCAGTTTGCTGAACTGCCCCATTATGTCCTCCAGGTTTACCGTGAAATCAGTAAGTTTCTCCGACTCGTCCGCTTGAAATTTCATTTCCGACACCAGTATCCCACCCAAATCTTCCTCGGTGAAGACCGAAGCAAAGAATTCATTCGATCTCTCCACTACGTCTTTGTCTTCCTTGATCGCCCCCTTTACCCCTCAGTCATCCAGTGGCCCAACCGATTCTTTTGCCGGCTTCCTGCTTCTAATTTACCGAAAACAATTTTACTATGTTTTTTTGCCTCTAATGCTATCTTTTTTTCGTAATCCCTCTTGGCCTTCTTTATCTGCGCCTTGCATTTGATTTGACACTCCTTATGCTGCTTCTTGTTATTTTCAGACGGTTCCTTCTTCCAGTTTCTGAAGACATTTCTTTTAGAAAAGAGGTGAACTTCTTCATCAGCCTAAAAACCTCCTGCATTATTTTTGTCTTTACTTATCTTATTTAGTTTTTATTGCTATATGCCATTCTTCTAAGACATTCATATATAATTCTTAACTTATTTCATAAGGACACCAAAGTCACTTATCTTTAGTGAAGTGTTCTTAACGTCGGTTTGCTCAACAGAGGAAGCGACAATTGGTTTTCCTACCTTGGTAACATACAGTGAACATATTTATATCGGCGATACAATGATACACCCAATCATATATTTCAGGGTAGGAAAATCAATTGTCATTTCCTCTGACTAATATGCATGGAGTGCCCATTTTCTTACAAAATTTTACTCTACTTTATGCAGGACAAAAAAGGAAGTGGTGCAGTACAGTTTGTCTCCTGAAGAAGCAGCTGTGAAATGGAGGTGCTTTGTTGAGCAAACTGACGTTAAGAGCACTTCAATAAAGATAAGTCACTTTTAAAATGGCCAGTTTGTGGTGATATTCTGCTGCACTGCCCATTTAAGGGGTGCTTTTACTAAGGTGCACTGAAAAATGGCCTGCAGTAGTGTAGGCATGTGTTTTGGGCGCGCACAGAATTATTTTTTAGCACACCTACAAAAAATGCCTTTTTTTGGACAAAAACAGATGTGCGGCAAAATGAAAATTGCTGCGCGTCCATTTTGGGTCTGAGACCTTACTGCAAGCCATTGACCTAGAGGTAATGTCTCATGTGGTAACCAGGTGGTAATGGTCTACAAGCATCAAATGCCACTTGATGCACATAGCTGCCACATGCCAGAAAATAAAAAAATATTTTTTAGATGCACGTAGCAGATGCACGCCAAAATTGAAATTGCCACAAGGGCCACGCAGTAACCGGGCAGCAACTCCAATTTGTCACCTGTTGGGCACACATAGGTGCCTACGTGGCTTAGTACAAGGGCACCTAAGTGCCACTGAATATCAGCAGCTGGCCCACTCGGCATGATTTAAACAGACAGGAGCCTCTCTTGCCTGCTTAAATCACTTTCAATATCAGCCTGTTAGTGTATAGTAAATCAATTTACTATGTGTTAAGTTGATTAATATATATTAGGAACTAATGCATGCTATTTTTTTAAATTAAAACAATCATGAAATTAACTAAAAATTATCTGAAAAGCAAGGTGGGGAAAAACCTAAACGAAACAAACACATGCCAAAAATGTTGCCGTTTATGCACTACTGCTATTTTTATCTACTATATCTGATTTTCCAGTTCATCTCATCAAGTTGCAGCATGAAAGGCTATCACATATCTCGTTATTCATACTAAACTAATTCAGACATTTCTGGATTTCCAATATGTAGATAAAGTTAACAGTCTAAACTTGCTAGTCTAAAGCAAATTAAGTCAATTTAGTATAGTATAAAGCATTATACAAATTAGTCATACAAAATGGGACTTTTAGACGTTCCTATTAGCTTACTATTAATGACAAATACAGATGGTGCTTTCCCTTTTAAATTTCCTTTCCATCTGTGATCTGTACATATGCAAATCAGTTAACTAATTTCAGATGAGCACTCTGTCCATGTGCATAAACTTGGCTGATAGTGCTTCAAGGAAAATTAAACTTTTATGAGTGTATGTGCCAAGACAATTGCTCTTTTATTAAAGTGCTTATATCTAAAGAATATGCATTACATTTTCCAGATGGAAGGAATATTGCTTCAAAAATAATTGTTTTGGGGGGCACTTTGCACTCACCTAAATTCCACACAGCAAAGAGAATGTTTGTTGCTCCTTGAAGACAATCTACCTGGTGGATTTTCTTTTCTTTTACAATAGTAGTGTTATTAATGGAATCAGAAACTAATTGACATAAATGATTGCACAGGCTAGTTTAGTATTGTATTTTACCACAGACAGGAAATTTATTCCGATTTCTTCTCAAAGGCATTTCTGATTTAACACAATAGACTTAAGAAAATTATATTCTATGACATGCCATACTGTTTTCCATTACAAAATATTTTAGCCTCATTATGATATTTTATGGAGACATTTTCACATTTTTATCCAACATATTGTATTCACTGCATATTTTACTACCTAATTTCTTTGCACAGTGTAATAAAGCATGGACTAATTAATGTTATTTAAAGACCCATTTTGCAAAGGGTGCCTAGGTAGGAAATGAGACATCCAGGTCAGGACATGCAGAAATTTCTTAAGTATTTCAAAAGCATCCCTGAAAGTGGAACCTTTGGGCGGGGGGGGGGGGGGGGGGAGAGATATAAGAACATGGGAAAACCGATGTCAGTGCTGGTGCATACAGCAGTAGCATCTATTTGACCAAAGAAAGGTTAAAAAAAAGAAAAGGTGCATCACTGAGGGCCCTTTTTACAAAGTGGCAGTAAGCCCAATGCAGGGTTACCGCTTGCTAAAAAGGAAGTACCATCGGGCTACCACAGCAGCCCAGCGGTACGTCCCACCCTCAGCATGCATGCAGTTATATCCGGTGCTGCAAAAATATATTTATTTTTGTAGCACCGATGTGTAACCGGCGGTAATCGGGCAGTACCACGCGCTGCCCAGTGTTAGTGCGGGAGCCCTTACCACCACCTCAATGAGTGGCAGTAAGGCCCCCCCTGAAATGGGTTACTATAATAGGGGCATAAGAAGTTACATAGAAGGCCTTTTACAAAGCCACACTAGCATTTTTAGCTCACAGTAAAAATCAGCTGGCGGTAGGAATATAATTGTCATCTCTCAACGTTTCCCGCCATACAATTTTTCCCACAAGCTAAAAATCCTAGCATGGCTTCATAAAAGACCCCCTTAGTAATCTATGGAACTTTGTAAGTCAAAGTGCTTTGAAAACTCAGCATGTGACTGGGAATTGTCAGAAATCCAAGATGCCACGGTTTTGTCCCTGTTAAGAACCTATTTATGTAGAGAGAGCATTACATTAATTTTAACCTCATTAATTTTAAGGAACACAAACAAATGCACATTAACAAATGCATATCCCTATTATGCTCTCCATGCCGTTTCATAAAATGGGATATTAAAAGTGTATGTAAGTCAGTATTTGGAGATCAATATATGTGCCTACAATCTGAAAATGAAATGGGTATGTACTGAGCAGAACATGGTAGATACATATTTACTATGCAGTTTATAATGTCAGCATGCACTAACATCAACAAATTGGATGCACTCATTTATACTTGCTATAAATGGTGTCTAAGCCACCAGTAACTTGTTTTACCCCCCTCCATTCCCCTTCTACATACAACCCCCAACTAAAAAAAATTCCACAGGATACAAAACAAATCTTGGAATCCCTATGGATTGATATTCCATGTGTAAAGGGTAAAAGGATAGTGATAGGAGTGCACTACTGCCCACCTGCCCAAGATGAAGGGACAGATGTAGAAAAGTTATCAGAAATTAGGGAGGCTAACACACTGGAGAATACAATAATAGGTGAATTCAATTACCCCAATATTGACTGGATAAATGTAACATCAGGACATGCTAGAGAGGTGAAATTCCTTGATGTAATCAAGAACTGCTCTATGGAGCAGCTGGTTCAGGAGCCAACAAGTGGAGATACAATTCTAGAACTAGTCCTTAGTAGAGCAAATGATACAGTGATCAGATTTGATATAAGCTCTGGAGTAAGTACTTACAGAAAATCCAAAATGTTAGCTTTTAACTTTCAAAAAGGAGACTATGATAAAATGAGAAGAACAGTGAAAAAAAACTTAGAGGAGCAGCTGTAAATTTACATCAGGCATGGATGCTGTTCAAAAATATTATCCTGGAAGCCCAGGATAAATATATTCCATGTATTAAAAAAGGAGGAAGGGAGAATAAATGATAGACAGCATGGTTAAAAAGTGAGGTGAAGAAAGCTATTAGAGCTAAAAGTAAATCCTTCAGAACATGGAAGAAGGATCCAACTGAAAATAATAATTATGGGTCAAAGACATCCAAGTGTTAGGCACGCCCAAGTCTTTGACCCATAATCGAAAAAAAACAAGGATGTCCCTGACGAACACTTGGACGTTTTCACCCGGACCTCTTTTTCTTACGAATAAGACACAAAAAGGTGTCCGAAATGACCAGATGACCACCGGAGGGAATCGGGGATGACCTCCTGTTACTCCCCCAGTGGTCACTAACCCCCTTCCACCCTCAGAAAACATCTTTAAAAATATGTCGTGCCATCCTCTATGCCAGCCTCAGATGTCATACTCAGGTACGTGACAGCGCATGTAGGTCCCAGGAGCAGTTTTAGTGGGTACTGCAGTGCACTTCAGGCAGGCGGACCCAGGCCCATACCCCCCTACCTGTTACATTTATGGAGGAAACAGTGAGCTCTGCAAAACCCACCACAAACCCACTGTACCCACATATAGGTGCCCCCCTTCACCCATAAGGGCTATGATAGTGGTGTACAGTTGTGGGTAGTGGGGTTTGGAGAGGTTTGGGAGGCTCAACACACAAGGTAAAGGGAGTTATGTTCCTGGGAGCATTTTATGAAGTCCACTGCAGTGCCCCTAGAGTGCCTGGTTGGTGTCCTGGCATGTCAGGGGAACCAGTGCACTACAAATGCTGGCTCCTCCCATACCCAATGGCAGTGTGGAGGAGTGGCCTAGTGGCTAGGGTGGTGGACTTTGGTCCTGAGAAACTGAGTTCAATTCCCAGCACAGGCAGCTCCTTGTGACTCTGGGCAGGTCACTTAATCCTCCATTACCTGCCGCATTGAGCCTGCCATGAGTAGGAAAGCACGGGGTACAAATGTAACAAAAAAAAAAAAAAAACATTTTTGACATGGACAGCTTTGGTTTTGAAAATCGCAGAAAGTCAAAGACGTCCATGTCTAGGGATGTCCAAATCTAGGGACAGCCAAATTTAAGGATTTGGATGTCTCTGACAGTATTTTCAAAACAAAAGATGGATGTCCATCTTTTTTTGACAATACGTTTTTTCCCGCCCCTGGATTTGGACGTTTTGCAAAGATGTCCAAATTGCAACTTGGACGTTTCTTTCGAAAATGCCCCTCATAGTGTGCAACCCAAAAGGGGGGGTGACCATGGGAAGTACATAGGCAGGTCAGGGGGATTCCTAATATTTGCACACAGTGTTATAGAATACCAGGGATATTCACACAAATTGGGCACTGGGTTTAGCAGGCATAATTCCTGACCTTCAAATTTGTGTGTCAAAATGGGCACTCAGTGCTATTCTCTAAAGGACATCTATCTTTGAGTGGCAATTGTAAAATAGCATTGATCGCTGATTTCTTTTCCAGCGCCATGTTTTCAGTACCATTTACTCCAAGCTAACCTCTATTGATACATTTATAACTGAAAAAGAAGAGCGTAGAGCAACCATGTTAGATAGTCATTCTATCTATTAGCTCCACAGTTTGTTTACTGATGTAGTGTGCAGAATGGCATAAGGGTTGAAGAAAAAATGTAATTTACATCACCTTTCAGGGATTTTGTACTATAGTTGAATTTGCATGAAAGCTGTATTTATTGTCAGTTGGATATCTGTTAATGCATATTTTATAGAATTCTGCTCTGAATTCAGGGAGAAAAACTATCATTTGCTGGTAATATCTACTGATGGACAGATTTTAACATTTAAATGCAATATATTTCTAGTCTAAAATGAAGTCAATTGTGAGATGAAGGGAAAGTTAAATTTAATCTGTGTACTATTATTCATGAAACTGAACTTCTGCAAACTTCAACCCTATTAAAATATAACAAGACTAACACAGTGCATATTCAATAATAATTCATATTTAGCATGATAGGAAATGAGTTATTTGAATTAACTGTGAATATATGATAGCTCTGTAAATTAAAGAATATTGATTATATTGGGTTGCCATTTCCAAAGTCCGTGTGTAATTACAGCTAAATTATGAAATCTAGAGCAGAGATGATTTTTCATTTCTCCTTGAAATATTGCACAAGTAATATTAGTAAACAGAAAAATAAAGTCAATTAATATCAACTTCTAAACTTGAGCCATGAAGGAATACATATTGGTTACATTTTTTATTCTAGAGATTCAGAAATATCTGCATTTCTTATAGGACAAGTAAAACACGTTATATTGTAGATATGATTATCAAAGCAATTAACTTAGGGGCCCTATTACTAAATGGAGTTGTGCTTAATGCCCCGTTAATGCCATGTTAACTGCTGGCACAGAACTGGTATTTGTGCAGTTAGCACTAGGTAAACTGGGCATTACAGTCTAATATTGAGAGACTACTGCTTACCCTGGGATTGGTTGCTTGGAATCTTGCTACTATTTGGCACCAATTTGAGGATGCTGATGTGCTATGACACACTTTTTTTCTCTGTCAGTGTGACAATTTTAATCAGCCTCGATTTGCTGATTATCCAGCTTATAATCGAAAGTGATCGCCGACCATCTTCCGACACAAATCGGGAGATGGCCGGCGATTTCTTAAAAGCGGCGAAATCGGTATAATCGAAAACGGCATTTTTGACAGCTTCGCCGCTTTCCCGTCGCTTTGCCGGCGAAAGTTCAAGGGGGCGTGTCGGTAGATTAGCGAAGGTGGGACATGGGCGGGCATGGGCGTGGCTACCAGATGGCCAGCTTTCGTCGATAATGGAAAAAAAAAGTGGCGTTAAGCAGTATTTCGTCGGCTTTACTTGTTCCTTTTATTTTCACGACCAAGACTCAAAAAGGTGCCCCAACTGACCAGATGACCATTGGAGGGAATGGGGTATGACCTCCCCATACTCCCCCAGTGGTCACCAATCCCCTTCCAAACTAAAAAAATAAAACTAAAAACCTTTTTTGCCAGCCTGTATGCCAGCCTCAAATGCCGTACCCACCTCCATGACAGCAGAATGTGTTGTATCCTCCGACAGATGTGGCTCTCAGGTGAGTGTGACACCTTTTCTGCTAGGTGCCCTGCAGAGTCACATTAGCAATGCATTGTGGTGGGTGTAGAGTACTGGGGTCTACTCCCATGGTGCTTTTCCCCCCTGCTAACTAGGTCAGAGTGTGCCCTGTTTTGTTTCCTGTTGTAGTCCATGAGGTAGTGGCCATTTTTGTAAGCCAGTTTTAGTTCCCTTTCCTGTGTTACCCACGTTAGAGAACGTGGTTCTTACCTTGAATGGTGCTGAAAGAGGACATTGTACACCATTGTGCCAGCTCTGACCTACTGCTAATCTTTGTACCAGGGGACTCTTTGCCAGTGGGGCACAACCTCTGATCTGCAGTTAACTATGAGTAAATGTGGTTATTTCAAGAAAAGACTTTTTCAGAGAGATTAGTCTTCAGGTGTGAACTGGTGTGCCAAAGTTATACAGCAGCAATAAGTCCTAGAGGCTGTATGCAGGTCCTTGGAGCAATTTTAGTGGGTGCAGTACATTTGTGGGTAGTGGGTTTGGGGGGGTTGGGGGGGCTCAGCTCCCAAAGTAAGGGAGCTATGCACGTGGGAGCTTTTCTGAAGTCCACCGCAGTGACCCCTAGGGTGACTGGTTGGTGTCCTGGCATGTCAAGGGGGCCAGTGCACTAAAAATGCTGGCTCCTCCCACGGCCAAATGCCTTGAATTTGGCCGGGGTTTGAGATGGCCGACATTTCCATTATCGCTGAAAAACAAACCCGGCCATCTCAAACCCGGCGAACTCCATGGCATTTGGCCGGGCTAAACCGTATTATCGAAAAAAAAGATGGCCGGCCATCTTTTTCGATAATACGGTTCCGGCCAGCTGTAGCGTCACCGCCAACATAGATCGCCGGAGATCTATTTGGCCGGCAACGTTCGATTATGCCCCTCCACATGAGTTTACAGCTCATTATTTTAAATAGACTGATTTCAATGACCCCTGATGCAGGCGCTTGATGCTGATAAGGTATGATGTATTAACCAAATAGGGGAGAAACATATGTAATACCCTCTTGCGAGGGTCTCTAGGTTTGGGGCCTGACCTGACAGGATTCCCCCTTGGGCAGGCCTTATTAGTCCTCAAGGGTGTTGGTGTCTGGTGCCTAAGCAGCATGTCTCAGTAATGTTCCTGAACCTCTCATCCTACTGAGGGGTATACATATTCCAATGATAATAGGATATGTGCACTGGAGATATCTGGTGGCTGAACAGAAACAAGCTGAGGTATATCACTCCTAGCACTGTTTGATTCCCAAAGGTGGCTACACAATTTTAGATAAGCACCATGTCATGATTGAACTATTGTAATTCCCTTTATTTGGGTTTAACTTCAGCTAGGACACACGCTCTGCAGATTGTGCAGCATGTGGCAGCTCGTTTACTTATGGGAACGAAGAGATCTGAGCACATTACTCCTACTTTAAAATGTTTGCATTGGTTACTAGTAAAGTTTCATGTGTAGTATAAAGTATTGACTTTGATCCATCAACATGTATATGGCATAATTTTTTATGGACACCATGACTATATATAAACCACAATGAGCTTTGTGCTGTGAGTCGATGAAACAACTTTATGTAACTACATGCCATCTATCAGAATCAAGAAACGGTACCTTTTCAATTGCTGCGGTGAATCTATGAAATCATCTCCTAGGTTACTTAAGACTCTGTTCCAATCAACAGTTTAAGAGGTTTTTGAAAACTTTTTATTTTGTAAATGTATTTGTTGATGGGCAATACTCTCCATTCCATGCGCAGGACCCAAGATGCAGGCAGAACCCCAAAGTCTCAATGTATGATTGAGACGATGGTGCAGGGATGAGGGATTTAGATTTGTTAGGAACTGGGCAACAATCTGGGATAGGGAGAGCCTGTTCTGAAAGGATGGGCTCCACCTTAACTGGGATGGAACCAGGCTACTGGCATTAACATTTGAAAAGGAGATAAGCTTTTAAACTAGAAATTGGGGGAAGGCTGATAGTCACTCAAAAGTGCATGGTTTGGAACAAGGTATCTGTAAAAAGGTTATCTGTAAAAGATATCACCAAAACAGGGAAGGTAGTGCATCCTGATAGTGAGGTTGTAATTGAAACCATAGTAGATCAGATATGTAAAGAGCAGACAGATTTTCAAGATTGCAAATTAACACTGTCAACTGCTGAGCAAGTTGTGAATAGGAACAACAAACATTTGAAATGTTTATATGCAAATGCAAGAAGCCTAAGAAATAAGATGGGAGAGTTAGAATATATTATAAGATAGATACAATAGTCATCTCTGAGACCTGGTGGAAGGAAGATAATCAGTGGGACACTGTCATATCAGAGTACAAATTATATTGCAGTGATAGGGTGGATCACATTGATGGAGGGTAGCATTATATGTTAACAAGGGCCTTGAAACAAATAGACTAAAGATTCTGCAGGACATAAAGTACATCTTGGAATCCCTATGGATCAAAATTTCATGTGTAAAGGGTAAAAGAATAGTGATAGGAGTTTACTACTGTCCACCTGGCCAGAATGAACAGACTGATGCAGAAATGTTATCACAAATTAGTGAGGCTAACAAACTGGGCAACACAATAATAATGGTTGATTTCAAGTACCCTGATATTGACTAGGTAAATGTAACATCAGGGCATGATAGGGAGGTAAAATTCCTGGATGAAATCAATGACTGTTTTATGGAGCAACTGGTTCAGGAACCAACAAGAGGGGGACAATTCTAGACCTAGTCCTTAGTGGAGCACATGATCTGATGCAGGAGGTAATGGTGCTGGGGTCGCTTGATAACAGTGACCATAATATGATCAGATATGATATCAGCTCTGGAGTAACTACACATAGGAAATTCAATACATTAGCAGAAAAGAGACTATGATAAAATGAGAAGAATGGTTAAAAAAAAAAAAACTTAGAGGAGAAGCTGCAAAAGTCAAAAATTTACATTAGACATGGAAGCTGTTCAAAAATACCATCTGGAACCCCAGATACATATTCCATATATTAAAAAAGAAGGAAGAAAAGGCGAATGATAGCCGTCATGGTTAAAAAGTGAGGTTAAGGAAGCTATTAGAGCTAAAAGAAAATCCTTCAGAACATGGAAGAAGGATCCAACTGAAAGTAATAGGAAACAACATAAGGAATGGCAAGTCAAATGCAAAGCACTGATAAGGAATGCAAAGAGATAATTTGAAAAGAACATTGTGTTGGAGGCAAAAACACAGAATAGTAACTTTTTTAGGAATATTAGAAGCAAGAAGCTGGCAAAAGAATCAGTTGGACCGCTAGATGACTGCTGGATAAAAGGGGCAATCAGGGAAGACAATGCCAAAGCGGAGAGATTAAGGACCATGTTTACTAAGGTGTGCTAGTGTTTTTAGTGCATGCCAAAAATTAGCATGCACTAATCGTGTAGACGCCATTATGAATAATGCTTAGCACACACTAAAAACGCTAATGCACCTCTGGTGCAGTTTAGTAAACAGGGCCATAAATGAATTCTTTGCTTTGGTCTTCACTGAGGAAGATGTGGGAGAGATACCAGTGCCAGAAACGCTGACGAGTCAGAGAAACTGAACCAAATCTCTGTGAACATCGAACATGTAATGGAGCAATTTGACAGATTGAAGAGTAGCAAATCACCTTGACCAGATGGTATACATCCCAGAGTACTGATAGAATTGAAAAATGAACTTGTAGAACTATTTTTAGTAATATGCAACATATCTTTAAAATGAAGCATGGCACAGGAAGATTGCAGGGTGGCCAATGTAATGTCAATTTTTAAAAAGGGTTCCAGAGGTGATCAAGGAAATTATAGACCAATGAGCCTGATGTCGGTACCAGGCAAAATGGTAGAGACTATTATAAAGAACAAAATTACAGAGCATAAGCATGGATTAATGAGACAAAGCCAACATGAATTTAGTCAATGGAAATCTTGCCTCAACAATCTACCACATTTCTTTAAAGGGGTGAATAAGCATGTGGATAAAGGTGAGTCAGTCAATATTGTGTATCTGGATTTTCAAAAGGAATTTAAAGTACTTTTGAAAATTTGAAGTACTTCATGAAAGACACCTGAGTAAATTAGAGAGTCATGAGATAGGAGGTAATGTCCTACTGTGGATTAAAAACTGGTTAAAAGATAGAAAACATAGTAGGGTTAAATGGTCAGTATTCTCAATAGAGAATGGTAGAAAGTGGGGTTCTGCAGGAGTCTGTGCTGGGACCACTGCTTTTTTAACATATTTATAAATGATCTAGAGAGAAGAATAATTAGTGAGGTAATTAAATTTGCTGATGACACAAAGCTATTCAAAGTTGTTAAAGCACAAGAGGATTGTGAAAAATTACAAGACAACCTTACGAGACTGGGAGATTGGGTATCCAAATGGCAGATGACTTTTAATGTCAGCAAGTGCAAAGTGATACATGTGGGAACAAGGAACCCAAACTATAGCTACATGATGCAAGGTTCCACATTAGGAGTCACCACCCAGGAAAAGGATCTAGGTGTCATCATTAATAATACGTTGAAACCCTCTGCTCAAAGTGCAGCGGCAGCTAAGAAAGTAAATAGAATGTGAGTAATTATTAGGAAAAGAATAGAAAACAAAACTGAGAATATTATAATTCCTTTGTATCGGTCCATGGTGCGACCACACCTCGAATACCGTGTGCAGTTCTGATCTCCACATCTCAAAAAAGATATGGTGGAATTAGAAAAGGCACAGAGAAGAGTGGCAAAAATGATAAATGGGATGGGACAACTTCCCTTTGAGGAAAGGCTAAAGCAGATAGGGCTCTTCAGCTTGGAGAAGAGACAGCTGAGGGGAGATATGATAGAGGTTTATAAAATACAGAGTGGAGTGTAACAGGTAAATGTGAATCACTTCTTTACTCTTTCTAACAATACTAGGACTAAGGGCCACACAAAGAAGATACAGAGTAGAAAATTTAAAATGAATCAGAGAAAATATTTTTTCACTCAATGAGTAATAAAATTCTGGAATTTGTTGCCAGAGAATGTGGTAAAAGCAGTTAGCTTAGCAGGATTTAAAAAAGCTTTGGATAATTTCCTAAAAGTCCATAAGCCATTATTAAGATGGACGGGGAAAATCCACTGCATACATTATATAAGGTATGATGTATTTACAGAACAGGGGAAAAGCACATGTAATATCTTCTTGCGAGTGTCTCTGGGTTTGGGGCCTGACCTGGCTGGAATCCCTCTTGGGCAGGCTTCATTAGTCCTTAAAGTTTTTGGTGTCTGGTGCCTCCACCCAGGGCAGAAAGGTGTTAGTGGATAACATTTCCCTCCCTTCTTCTCTGGAAAATCCAAATAGATATCACTGTGAGTTTAGCTCCTTTAGGATGTCAGTCCTTTCTCATCTATGACCTGCACAGTACATAAGACTTGCTGTATATTAACTCCTTTAAAATATCAGCCCTCTTTCGATCAAGACCTGTAACTGCAGCCTTTCCAGCACTTGCTTGCAACCAAGACAGTCTTCCATTACTCTTGCACAAATATGTGCTTTTCTTTAAACATACTAGATCTTTTATCTTTAGCAGTTATAATCATTTTATAGGTACAAATGATCACTGTTAGTGATCCCTTTTCCATAGTAAGTTTAATAATTTACATACGGCTGTGACTCTTCCCCTCCGCTACATATTGAGGTTTCAGAATGTAATGTAACAATGTTCCCTGCCTGCCAGTGAACTAGCCCAACTGTCATTATATCTTCAACAAATAAATCCTGTCTCACTCAAAACCTCTCTTCAGAGGGGTTTCACGTGCATGTGACATGCATGTGCGTTTATGTGATATGGTAGCATTCTGAGCATTTGCGTGTATAACTGGTGCATAAGTATTTGCATCTGTTTTATAGAATTACCCTCCACTTGCTTCACATACTTTAGTAAAAGGTCTTCTTAGTATATGTTTGGCATAGCTTGTGTTAAAGTCAATTCTACAGGAACAGCTATTTCCTGGAAAAGGATCCTACATTGGATTTGCAGCCTGTAAATGTCTCATAGGAGTATATATGATGATGTGAGAAGTCATTTCAATGACATAATGTATTAAAATACTTACAAAGTAAAAAGAATCAAAAGTGAAACCCAGAGAAATGGATGGATCTTACTGAACAAAAAACTAACACCCATAAAAGAACAAACAATCTGTCCAACTTCCAAAGTTTTTGAATTGGAAGGCCCAGATACAATAGGATTGAAGGCTTCTCGAGCAGCTAACAAATGTGCTTATATATAACAAATATTTCATTTGCATCATTGCTGTCTACTAAAGCATTAGTCATATGTGAATTTTAAATGAGCTGCAATTGTAAATATGACAAATCCTTATAACTTAAAATTGGTATGTTCCATATCATTTATCATTACACAGACTTTATTTGAAGATACGGGCATGGATAATAAAAACTACTCTAAATCTTCAAATCCCACAATATGAGACAAGCAAGACAGAATATATACTTGTAGTCTCAACAGACTTCTATTCCTGTGCACACCCAGATTTAGGAATCGTGGAGGGGCGTAATCGAATGGGACGCCCACGTTTTCCTTAGGGCATCCTTGCAGGACTTCTCCACGAAGGGGCGGGGATACCTGAATTATCGAAACAAGATGGGCATCCATCTTTCATTTTGATATGCGGTCGGGGATGCCCAAATATCAACATTTAGGTTGACCTTAGAGATGGTCGTCCTTAGAGATGGTCATCCCTGGTTTTCGGCGATAATGGAAACCAAGGACGCCCATCTCAGAAACGACCAAATCCAAGCCATTTGGTCATGGGAGGAGGCAGAATTCATAGTGCACTGGTCCCCCTGACATGCCAGGACACCAACTGGACAACCTAGGGGGCACTGTAGTGGACTTCAGAAATTGCTCCCAGGTGCATAGCTCCCTTTCCTTGTGTGCGGAGCCCCCAAACCCCACTCCCCACAACTGTACAACACTACCATAGCCCTAAGGGGTGAAGGGGGGCACCTATATGTGGGTATAGTGGGTTTCTGGTGGGTTTTGAAGGGCTCACATTTACCACCACAAGTGTAACAGGTAAGGGGGATGGGCCTGGGTCCACCAGGCTGAAGTGCACTGCAGTACCCACTGAAACTGCTCCAGGGACGTGCATACTGCTGTCAGGGAGCTGGGTATGACATTTGAGGCTGGCAAAAAATATTTTTAAAGTTTTTTTTTTAGGGTGGGAGGGGGTTATTGACCACTGGGGGAGTAAGGGGAGGTCATCCTCAATTCCCTCCGGTGGTCATCTGGTCAGTTCGAGCACCTTTTTGAGGCTTGGTCGCAAGAAAAAATTGACCAAATAAAGTTGCCCAAATGTTCGTCAGAGACACCCTTCTTTTTTCCATTATTGGCCAAGGACGCCCATGTATTAAGCACGCCCTAGTCCCGCCTTCGCTACGCCTCCGACACATTCCCGGGAACTTTGGTTGTCCCCGCGGTGGAAAGCAGTTGGGGGACGCCCAAAATAGGCTTTTGATTATGCCGATTTGGGTGACCCTGGGAGAAGGACGTCCATCTTCCGATTTGTGTCGAAAGATGGGCGTCCTTCTGTTTCGAAAATAAGCCTGCCTGGAACCTATGAGGTAGAGCATATAATCATGTTCCTGATCAAGTAGATCAGGACATCCTTACCACAGAATAAAAGTACAGGAATTGAACAATAGAATACTGCTGAAGGAAAACTCCTCTTTAACTGCTTCTGTGGATCAATTCCAAACCGATATCATTTCAGCTTTAGAGAAATTACAGAATGTATCTTATTAAACTTGAACAAGTACACTAGAGTCAGCAAAAACCTACTTAGGGAAAACAACAACAACAACAACAAAAAGATATGGAAAAGCCACCTCTGGTCCTGATTCTGACACATGAGGACAAAAGCATTTTTTAAATAAAGTGTGTTAGTGCTAATGCAAGCATTAATGAATATTAAATGCCTACAGTATCTAATGCACTGTAACATACACACGTAACATACTAAATCATCATTAATTTATTTGTGTTAATGTTAATGCTCTTGCATTTAATGATGAAGAGATGACTTTCAAATTATTCAAAATCACCTTAACTATTAAATGTAAGATATTAATGTGAGTTAAATAGTGCAACTTTACATAAAGATGCAATAAAGCAAAACTAACAACCGCCAGTAGGTATAAATATATATATTTTTAATGTTGTAAAATAATTTAGAGACAAGTAAACTCATATTTATAGGTAGTAACTAAATACATGTGATAGACATGCACAATGTTTTAGTCAGATTCCCCTGGATTCTATAAATGGTGCCCAAAATTGTCATGCATCGGGCATATTCTATAATTTCACCCAACTTAATTGAGAAATGAGCAGTTAATTGGCAAAAATTGGGTGCTAACAATTATTGACACTAATTGGCAAGAATTTGGATTTACACATGCATCTTGCTAAGTGCTATTCTATAAATATATGTGTGCAAATCTTACAGCAAACAACTGAAAAGGGGGCATGACTATGGTGAGGGGCATGGGCGGGCTAGGGCATTTAGTAAAGATGTGTGCATATTAGGGGATCTGCACCTAAATTATGCACCAAGATTTATACCAGGCTTTAGTTGATATAAATTCTTGAGCCTAACATTGGTCACAGATCCCAGAGCTAAACTCAACTTTGAACACCATTGATAAAATAGCACTTAGCACTCATTTTTGTATGCCCATATTTGGGCACCATTTGTAGAATTTATTCCTCCATTTGTTTTTGAGCCTGACTTGGCTTCTATTAGAATGCAGAAAAGTTGAGTTTGCATTGCTGCATAAGCAGCAGTGTCTGAAGGAGTTCAGGCTGGATCAGAGACCCAGAGGAACACTGAATGGGACAGAATTGCCAGAAAACCCTGATTAACAGGAAAGTAGGCAGTGATATGCAAGATGTTCTTGCTGCAGTGTGATGTCCTGTTCCTGCAACTCCAGCTGCAAGTCCATGCATTACCAGATCAGCTGCCATCTATGAAGTTTGGGGGGGGGGCCATCTGCTCCTGCATCAGTCATAGAAGTCAATCTTCACCCTCCTCCTCCTTCTCTTCTAAGGCCTCTTCATCTGGCTGATATGGTGAGGAAGGGTGCAGAGCTTCTGGTCTCTCTGGCCAGCCTACAGCTGGTTCTGTCTTCTGCTGACACTCAGGGGATGATGGCTCCTCTTGATGGTCTTTAGGGGATCATAGTTCCTCTGCTTGACTTCTTGTGGTGGAGGTTCCTATGGCTGTCCTTTATCTGTTATTGGAACTTCTGGTTGCCCCTTAGGAGTTGTGGTGTCCAGTTGCCTGGAAATGCCTTGCTGTGATTCCCCCTATGGCCAAAGGGTAAAAAAGGATGCCCATAAGGCACCAATATACAATAACATACAGTGGGGGAAATAAGTATTTGATCCCTTGCTGATTTTGTAAGTTTGCCCACTGACAAAGACATGAGCAGCCCATAATTGAAGGGTAGGTTATTGGTAACAGTGAGAGATAGCACATCACAAATTAAATCCGGAAAATCACATTGTGGAAAGTATATGAATTTATTTGCATTCTGCAGAGGGAAATAAGTATTTGATCCCTCTGGCAAACAAGACCTAATACTTGGTGGCAAAACCCTTGTTGGCAAGCACAGCGGTCAGGCAGTGTTTACCACCTTATTGTATTTCACCAGCATCCACAAAGTTATTTGCATCATAAAAAAATAAATAAATCCTAATAAATAAAATAAATAAAAAACCAGCCAATATTCAGAGTGATTTAAGTGGGTTGATTAAATCACAGTGAGCTGCCCAAACAATGATATTCAGCAGCACTAAACCAGGCAGTGCCACTGAATATCATCTCGGACCACTTTTGTTAAAAGTGAGGTCTGAGGCGGTAAAGGGGTGACACTGAGGAGGAGGAGTCAGGGGATATATGGGCACCAGCAATATTCAGTGACAGGACCCACATAGCTAAGCGGGTGAATTTAGGACAGCTCAAATGCTGGCCAAAATTCACCCATTTAGCTATGCAGGCTGAATATCGGCTGTTACCTGCATAATCTTTTTTTTAAATCCCCTCTCTACCTCGAGCCCCAAGAGCCAGTGAGCTGCCGAATGTACCATGAGCTGCCACAAGAGGCGGCGACAGCCATTTGCAGAAGGCAGCCTCAAGGAGCAGGAGCGAGTGTGCTTTACATCTGCCACCATCATCCCCCACTGGAGAGAACAGTGTTGGTTTCCTTTCCCTGCATAGATTGTAAACATCTAGGTTAAGAGTGAAATGTCTCACTTAGGCATTTATAAAATATGGAGACCAATTTTCCAAATTTTTGAGTTTCTGTCATCATAGAGAGAAAGAGAAAATGTGTATATTGTCCATAGCCATTCTGCCCTTGAGAAAACTTCTCTGAGAGGGATGAATTAGCTTAACAATTATGTAAAACTGCTCATAATTAGCAGTACATTAGCCATAAATGTTAGCTAATAAGGACTCGTGCCAGGATTCTCAAGTACCACAATTGTGGCTTCAGTAGAAATGCCATTCCCTTACTTTAGAGATAGAAAATAAGAATAAATCTTTAACAATTTGAGCACTAAAAAAGAAGTACAAATCTTTTAATGGTCTGCAGTGAGACCATGTCCCCCTGGAGCTTTCTTTGATTTCAAGGAGGATATGGTTGTAGAAATCTCTTGAACTGAGATTGGAAGATTCAATTGGTCTTTGTTGAGAAGTAGGTGATCTCCGAGAATGGTAGATCTCAGAGTAAAAATTTAAAAAGTGAGTAACATTTTTTAGTCAATAGTTTACCCATCACCAGAGACTGCATTAACATGAGTTGCCCTTTTCTTAGTTTTTAGATAGTTATCCAATCTTATACCAGCTTTATTCATACCAGCATAGTATTTATTTTATTTGTTGCATTTGTATCCCACGTTTTCCCACCTCTTTGCAGGCTCAATGTGGCTTACAATACATCATGAGTAACAGAAATACATGAAAAAGTATACATTTAGTGATAACTGAAGGATTTTGGGTAGCATGATAATGATAAAGCATGATAGTATATTAACAAACAAACATAATAAGAAGTATTTAAGAAATATATAAGAGTTGTATAAGAAAGTATACATTTAGTAATAGTTACAGGATCTTGGGTATCATGATAGTGAAAAACATGGTAGTGTTTTGGCAAGTAGATATAGTAGAGACAGTTTTTGATGTGTGTATAGGAGTTTGCTCTGACAATACAGTAGCAGAATTAGTAATCAACAAACGATTATACTGAAATTTCAGTTTTTGTAACTGGAGTAAATTATTAGCAGTGGAAGCCTTTCCATAACTTTAATCTCTGTGAGATTTATTTTCAAAAGAGAAAAATGTCCAAAAGTGGCATAAATCTGCATTTAGACGTTTTTGTCACAAAAACGTCCAAATTGCTATTTTGGAAACTGATTTTTAGATGTTTTTATATGAAGTCCATCAGAAGTGCATTCAAATCACAAGGGGATATGTCAGGGGTATGTTAAGGGTGGGATCTGGGCATTCCTAATACGTCCAATACTTGGACATTTTTCTGACTTAATGGAACAAAACAAAAACATCCAGGGCTATAAGTTGGATGTTTTGGTCTAGACCTGGTTTGTTAATGAATAAGTCACAAAAGGTGACCTAAATGACCAGATGACCACTGGAGGGAATCAGGGATGACCTCCCCTTACTCCCCCAGTGGTCACTAACCCCCTCCCACCCCAAAAATGTGGTTAACAACATTGCTTACCAGCCTCAAATGTTATACTCAGGTCCATTAGAGCAGCATACAGGTCCCTGGAGCAGTCTGGTGGTGGGTGCAATGCACTGAAGACAGGTGGACCCAGGCCGATACCTCCCCCTACCTGTTACACTTGTGGAGGAAACTGTGAGCCCTCCATAACTCACTAGAAACACACCATACCCACATATAGGTGCCCCCTTCACCATTAAGGGCTATTTTAATTGCGTACAATTGGGGTAGTGGGTTTTGGGTGGGTTTTAGGGGGGCTCAGCAGACAAGATAAGGGAGAAATAGTGAGATGTATACCTGGGAGCATTTGTTTGAAGTCCACTGCAGTGCCCACTAGAGTGCCCCATTGCTTTCCTGGGATGTCTTTGTGGTCAGTCTACTAAGAATACTAGCTTCTTCAACATCTCAATGGCTTGATTTTGTGCATTTTTTACTTGGCTGTTAATTTTTCAAAAATGGACCAGAAAGATAAATGCAGCACAAAAACATTTAGCAAAGAGACATATTTCTTTTTTGAAAATGGCTATATTCCTCTCCACAACTCTCTACATAGCCTGTTTTTAGAGGCATTGTATTTTATGATGTCACCTCTAACATAGGCCTTGAAAGCATCCCAAATTATGAACTAGTCTAGATCATCAGATCATTACACTTAAAATAATTCTCTGATCAAGTTTCTAGATTTTTATAGAAGGTAGCGTATCAAGTTATTAGATAGTTGTTTACATCTAAACATCTCTAAATACAATGAAACACAAGCATGATCGGAAATATACATAGCTTCAATTGTAGAGTTATGAACAGAAGAGATTTGGACACAAAAATGTAATCTATATGGGAGTAGGTGTGATATGGGGCTGAATAAAAGGTATAGTCCAAGTCAGTTGGACAAAATAAGTGCCAAGAATTGCATAAATTTAATTTATGCAAAAGATGTTAGAAGGCAATAGTTGCTTTGAGAGGTTGAGCCTTTGCTGAAGATTTACATTCCAACATTCCACATCAGGTGATAGATTCATATCACCACCCATAATTATAAAGTCTACCTATAACAAGGCTAATTGTTGTTCTAGTTTATAGAAAAAGTATTGTTGATCTATGTTCAGGGCATAGACATTTATAAAAGCAAACATGTCTTCACCAAGTTGAATCACATTTATTAACCATTAGTATTACTTTGTACTGCAGTGATTTAGCCAGTAATGTGAGAATAGAAACAATCCTAGACCAATCTTGTTTTTCATTTTTTAAACGCAGGCAAGGACAGATGTGATTCTTGTAGGAAAACAACAGAGTGATGACATTTTTTTGAAACACAGGAGGATCTTCTTCAATTTGATGGGATAAGAAATTCCTTTTACATTTAGAGAAAAATCATTCATGGAGTTACTCATGCTAATGGCTGACTACAGGGATGATACTGATTTGTGTGTATATATATACATATATATATATATATATATATATATATATATATATATATATATATATATATATATATATATATATAATATGAAACGAAACAGGAACACCATATTTTCTCACCATACACCCTCTCTAAGTAGACCATGGGGTCGATGGGTAGTGAATGGGTATAGGATAGAGGCAGACACCAAAATGTACTATGTGCTTAGTACCTGGTATAAAGAACACTGTATGCAAATGTACAAATTCTGGGCACATATTCATATGATATTTATACGGATGGACTCTTATATATCCAAGAATTTTTCCAATAGCTTAGGATCTGTGTAAGATTTTTGTCTGATTATGATGATAGGCTACCTTCAAGTTTGCTAGAGAAAATAGACCATATGATGTATCTAATGCTTTAAGCTTGGTCTTAGCTCAACAAACCGTTTCAATTTCTCTACTGTAGCTTTGTTAAAATCAGCCAGTACAAGAATCCGGTTCCTTTTCCATTGTAAATTTAAATTCATTTTAGCAGCTTGTAGGATTTCAGACACTTAAGGAAAACAAAGGATTTTTACAAAAAAAGGGGATGGCATCGTCTGTGATGACTATCAGGCTTATTTTTGAAAGAGAAGGGCGCCCATCTTTCGGCACAAATCGCAAGATGGGCGTCCTTCTCACAAGGTTGCCTAAATTGGCATAATCGAAAGCCGATTTTGGCCATCCTCAACTGCTTTCCGTCGCAGGGACGACCAAAGTTCACGGGGGCATGTCAGAAGCATAGCGAAGGCGGGACTGGGGCGTGCTTAACACATGGGCGTCCTCGGCTGATAATGGAAAAAAGAAGAGCGTCCCTGATGAACACTTGGACGACTTTACTTGGTCCGTTTTTTTTTACGACCAAGCCACAAAAATGTGCCATAAATGACCAGATGACCACCAGAGGGAATCGGGGTTGACCTCCCCTTACTCCCCCAGTGGTCACTAAGCCCTTCTCACCCTAAAAATATATTTTTAAATATTTTCCCAGTCTCTAAGCCAGCCTCGAATATTATACCCAGCTCCATGACAGCAGTATGCAGGTCCCTGGAACAGTTTTAATGGGTACTGCAGTGCAGTTCAGGCAGGCGGACCCAGGCCCCCCATACCTGTTACACTTGTGGTGGTAAATGTGTGCTCTCCAAAATCCACCACAATCCCACTGTACCCACACATAGGTGCCCCCCTTCATCCCTAAGGGCTATGGTAGTGGTGTACAGTTGTGGGGAGTGGGTTTTGAAGGGGTTTGGGGGGATCAGCACACAAGGTAAGGAAGCTATGCACCTGGGAGCTTTTTCTGAAGTCCACTACAGTGCCCCCTAGGGTGCCCAGTTGGTGTCCTGGCATGTGAGGGGGACCAGTGCACTACAAATACTGGCTCCTCCCACGACCAAATGGTTTGGATTTGGTCATTTCTGAGATGGGTGTCTATCTGCACACATTGGAGACACAGTCTGTGCAAATCTTCTCATGTATAGTCATTAGAGATACCCTGAAAACAAGATTGGACTGGAAAACACATGTTTTAATGGATCACTGTCAGTCACTTAGATTTCATTTGTTATAAATGGGCAGATTGTCTTAGGAATTTAGCTTTATTTAGTTTGTATTGTCACCTTTTTCTTCTTTCATTGATGAAACAAAGTTAAGAAAAAAACATCCTTCTTCTCTATTTTTCTGCATGCAATTAAACAGCCAGGAGTGCATTCCCTTCCACTCCTTTATAAATGCAAGAATTGGCTTGGTTTTACACATCTCTGGTTATCAATAGAAATCAAACAAAATAAAACATGGAAAAGAAAATAAGATGATACCTTTTTTATTGGACATAACTTAATACATTTCTTGATTAGCTTTCGAAGGTTGCCTTTCTTCGTCAGATCGGAAATAAGCAAATGTGGTAGCAGATAGTATATATAAGAGAAACATCAAAGCATTACTTTGACAGTCTGAAAGAGTGGGAGGGTGGGGGTACGCATGGGGACATCAAAGCATTTTATTGATATTCTAACAGGATGGTATGGGAAGGTGAGAGGAGGGTGATAAACAGAGAAATACAACTTTATGGTTCATAATGGGCTAGAAAACCCAGATCCTTATTAAGTCCTGTCTGTTGGGTGTCAAAATATTCAATCATTCTAACTTCAAAGGTCTTATGTTCTTGCATTGTTTTAAAGTTACCTTTCAGGATCCTTACTGTGAAATCACTGGTGCAGTGTTCTGGTCTTGTAAAGTGTTGGCCCACAGGGGTGGGGGCTTGACTGCCACCGGCTATTTTCATGTGATGTCTGTGCAGAATGAATCTTGTCTTAAGCATCTGGCCTGTTTCTCCAATATAGCATCCTTCGTTACATTTTTTACACTGAATGATATATACCACATTGGAAGATGAGCATGTGAAAGATTCCTGTATGTTGAATATTTTTCCTTTGTGAATGACTGTGGGGTCCTGTGAAATATTTTGGCATAGCTTGCAGCTGGATGTACTGCAGGGAAATGTGCCCTTCTCTTCACCTTCAATCTGTGTTGGGAGTTTACTCCTGATCAGCTTGTGTTTTAAGTTTGGTGGCTGTCGGAAGGCCAGCACTGGCGGGGAAGGGAATATCTCTTTCAGTAATTCATCCCCCTGGAGTAGGGGTTCTAGGTCCCTTATGATTTTCCTCAGTTTCTCCAGCTCTGGGTTGTATGTCACTACAAGGGGAATTCTGTCTGTGGCTTTTTTTTCTTTGTACTGTAGCAGATTTCCCCTGGGTGTTTTGAGCGCGGAGGCAATATTCTTGGAGATTATTTTGGGGTTGCAGCCTTTCTGTTTGAAGGATGCAGTCAGGGTTTCAAGGTGTCTGTCTCTATCCCCTGGGTCCGAGCAGATATGGTGGTATCTTGTGGCTTGGCTGTAAATAATGGATCTTTTTGTATGTGAAGGGTGGAAGCTGGAGTTGTGAAGGTAGCTGCATCTGTCTGTGGGTTTCTTGTATATAGATGTTTGTATACAGCCATCACTGACTGAGACTGTGGTGTCCAAAAAATTGACTTTTTCTAGGGAGTAGTCAATTTTGAATCTGATTGTAGGATGGTATGTATTGAAGGAATAGTAAAATTGTTTCAGAGTTTCTTCCCCCTCCATCCAAATCATAAAAATGTCTTTGATGTACCGGTAGTATTTTAGAGGTTTGGTCTGGTATGTATTCAGAAATGTCTGTTCCAGCTCAGCCATAAAAAGGTTGGCATATTGGGGTGCTGTCCTGGTGCCCATCGCAGTGCCCATTATTTGTAGATAGATATCATTGTTAAAGCAGAAGTAGTTGTGAGTTAAAATAAATTTTATTAATTTTGTACCAAAGCAAGGGGAGGAATAGGAGCGTGTTTCCCTACTGCTCCCCGTGTGTTACAGCCCACTGCACCCCCTTCTGTGACCCAGTTGACCCTTCTTCTCGGTGAAAACCGTCCCCCGCCACCGTCCAGTACCTGTGCTGACGGGGGACCCCAACCCCCGTCAGCCGAAGTCCTGTGCTGGCCTTCGCGCCATTGCTTCTTCAATGATCTTCGGTTCAAGTTCCTCTGCGTGCGTCTGATGTCAGATGCACGCAGAGCAACTTGGACACAAAATCATTGAAGAAGCAATGCCTCGAAGGCCAGCACAGGACTTCGGCTGACGGGGGTTGGGGTCCCCCGTCAGCACAGGTACTGGACAGTGGCGGGGGACGGTTTTTGCCGAGAAGGGGGGTCGACTGGGTTGCGGAAAGGGGGGGTGACAATGAAGGGATGGCCCGAGTCTGGAACAGTGAGGGAGGGAGGGTGAGGGATGGCCTTGCTAGCGCCCGTTTCCTTCCCTTTTGAAACGGGCATTTTTTTACTAGTTTTTATGATTTTTTAACCGTGAAAATGATCGCTCACCACTTGTCACAATGACAGGAATTGTCAGCAATATTCTGTGAAACAAATTGCTATACATTGCAAAATAAGAAAGCAGATGTAAATTCTCAAGGTGGACATATTCCAAACACTAAAATGAAAATAAAATGATTGTTCTTTACCTTTGTTGTCTGGTGACTTTCTTTTTCTGATCATTGATAAGTCTCTGACTCTAAAGTTTAGCAATTTCATTAAAGCAAAATATATTTTCACATATCACAGACTCTTCCCTATCCAAGGAGAATCTTTTATATAAACAAACACCAAAAAAAAAAAAAAACAATCAGATTTTCACTTACCAGCTCTTCTACACTACACATCAGCTAAACTTCCTCTGAAACTACTGTTGGAACCATCAGCCAATGAAATGGCTTTTAGCTGTAGATATCGGAATACCTGATAATTATGCAAACACAATTGCAGTCATGCCCTCCTCTCGGTGTACAAGCTCAGAGAAAAAAAAAAAAAAAACTTTGAACCACTTACAGATTTTAACAATTACACTATTTAGTTTTTATTTCTCCCCAGTCTCACTTGCACACCTCCCTCCAAACCTGGCTGTTCTCTTTAATTTGAATGTTGTTCAAGCTTACCCTGACATAAATAGCACTGGTTGTATTCTTTCAAACAGCTTCAGCAGAGCCTGCCTGCCTCAGTGAGCACTGTGGTCAAAGAGGGGAGGGCAGGGGAGAGAGGAGAATCACAGCTTCAGGTAAAACATTTTGCAAGTGAGCTGACCTCAGGAAACGGTAGGCGCCCTCCAGAGGTCGGGGCCCCCCTGCGGTGCTTACCTCGCTTATCGTGTTAGCACAGCCCTGCTTGCATTTGAGAAACATGTCCATCTGCCACTTAGACCATTTTTTGGACTTTTTTTTTCTTTATGAGCCCCCGTAACTTGTACAATTCTTTTCTTTATGCACATATGTCCTTAATCTAGGTATGAACTCTATGGTTAGCGTAAATACTTGAGCCTAGACATGTATTTGCATATATACCAGGTTACAGTAGTATTCTATAAAGGAAAGAGGCAACCTTTTATTCAATTGCATTCTTTATGAATTGTAGAAGTGCTGCATTTAGAAGATCATTTTTTAAACATATCAAGTTTCTAAAATTAATGTGGGTAGTTGAGGAGGGGAGGGGGACTAGAGTGTAGGTTTGCCTAAGGCATCAGATATCTTTAGGCCAGCCTCATACATTTGAAAGTATGGAGTAGACACTGGTTATGCGGGTTTCCTGAATTTAGAAACATCCTAGTGTGAAATTGACTGTTATCCCAGAAGCTGTCAGAAAAATAATCCATTCAAATTTGGCTGACACAATCCAAAAATCACTCTTTAGCTTTTGATAAAAAATACTGTCAAGTTGTTGCAATGGATAGTGCAATGGAGCTTAAAACACCATTGAATTTTTTGAATCATGAATATGTACGAGTTAGAATTAATTTAGTACAAAAATAAAAGCAACAAAGAAATCTGAATATCTGTCTTATCCCAACTCAAATGCACAGATCAGCAGGACATTTTAATTCTTTAACACTACATCTTGATTTTTGTTAATTAGCTACTTGATGTTCAGATAAAGGAATCTGGACAAGAAAGCAACACTCATAGAATCTAGTCTGTGGGAGACTCACAGGGAGTTCAGTTACTCTCTACTGGGTTTTTTCTTTTTTTTTTAAAGGTTAAATAGCAATTTTGAAGAAAATCCTATACACTTAGGAAATGAAAAAGAAGTCATTCAAAGAAAGAAGTGACATCCAATGTTCCCAAGTTACAAGAAAGAAGTGGACTATAAGCTCACATACACAGACTGTGACATAAAAGTAATTAAATACCCTCTGGTCTGAATCATTTCATCACATTTTAAGAAAGTAAATTATATTTATTATACTTTTACAAGGGTGTTTCTCTCCATCCCAAGAATGTATCACTTTTTAAGTGTGTCTGAAAAGAGAGAACACATAAAAGATTGTTGAGATGCCTTATATCATGGGTGGGGGGAGCAGCACACCTGTATCATATGGGGGAGTCCAAGATCACTGTTGCTTCTGCTGCAGCATATGATAATGTAAACCAAATGATTATTTAAACTTGTATTTGGCTTATTATACAATAATAGTTTTACTCTAAATTTTCATGTTAATGCACTTTCTAAGAGATCCTATGTTGAAAATGTGTGGTCCATCCTTTGTGCCTGTCTCTTATCCAACTTCCAATGCAATCTTTGCTATTATTATTATTATTATTATTATTATTATTACAGTGCTGACAGAATGTGGGGTTTTCTTTGCACCCCTTACTCAATTTGAGGATGTGTATAACAGGTTGTCTAGGTTGCAAGGCCAAATTCAAACTTATTTTGTCTTTTTTTATAGAGATACATTGTGGGAGGGGGCATTTTTTATATGATGTCTAAGTCTTTGGATGTTTTAGGCCACATTCTATATAAGGTGCCGAAAAAATCCACGCAGAAAACATTTGTGCTTAAATGTATTCTATAAGTGGTGCCTAAACACATAGGCACGGTATATGGAATATGCTTAGTTGACTTTCTAGCACCTAAAACTCCTTTATCTATAGCAACAAAAATGTGACATAAATCTTGATGCATAGTTGTAGGCACAGCGGACTATGTTCTATAACAGTGCATGCAAATTTCAGAATGCCCACAAAATGCCCATTTCCCCACCTATAACCATGACCCTTTTTGTCTGTACACAACATTCAGAATACGCTTAGTGAGTTGTGCTGAACATAAATTCTAATTATCACCAGTTAGTGCTCATTGTTGCTTGTTAAGTGCTGTTATCAACATTGACTAGCTTGCTAAGCCAATTAAGTTACGCGTGTTGTTATAGAATACACCTGGATTTTGGCACGGATCTCTAGGCATGCTATATAGAATCCGGTGGCTTGTGCTAAATGTCACAGATCTGCCTAGATAATAGAGACATTTTTGAAACAGCAAAACATATCTTTTTTTTCAGAAATAGACACATGCTAGATGGTTTTGTGCTCTGTGTGATTATCTTATTGGTCCATTTTTGACAAAAAAAAAAAGTCAAAGTGCTAAACGCAGAAAATCAAGCCATTGGGATGTAGGATGAGCCAAAAATCTTAGTAGACTAGCCACATAGACTTCCCAGGAGAGCAATGGTACACTGCTGTGGACTTCATTAAAAAGTTCCTAGCTATACATTACCCTCTTATCTTGTCTTCTGAGCACTCCAAAACCCATCACCCCCAACTGTACACCACTATAATGGCTTTATGGGTGAAGGGTTCACTTATATGTGGGTACATTAGGATTTTGGTGAGTTATGGAGGGCTCACACTTTGCACCACAAGTGTAACAGGTGAGTGGGATATAGGCCTAGATCTTCCTTTCTACAGTGCACTGCACTGACCACTATACTACTTCAGGGATATGCTTGCTGGACTAAGAGAACTGGCTATAACATAAGCAAATGTCATAGAAGCTGGTAGGTAATATTTTTATTCACAACTTCGGGGGTGAGAAGGGGGGTCAGTGACCACTGGGGGAGTAAGAGGGATTATCCTTGATTTCCTCCAGTGGTCATTTCAGGCACCTTTTTGTGTCTTACTCATTCTAAAAAAACAGGTCTAGGTCAAAATGTCGAAGTTTTAACTCTACACATTTTCACTTTGTTCCATTATGGCTATAAAATATCCAAGTGTTAGGAATGCCCTAAGCCTGCCCTAATTCCACCCCTGAAATACCCCCCGACACACCCCTTTGTAATTTGGATACACTGCAGATGAATTGCATAGATGAACGGCTGCAAAATAGGTTTTGAAAATACCAATTTGGATGTTTTGAGTTGCACACAGGACTCAAGGTGAAGTATCTGTTTATTTCCTAATAATTCCTAACACTGTTTACTTTTTTGGGCCATTGCTGCACACTGAGCACAAGATTTCAACATGTTATCTATGATGACATCTAAATCATTTTCTTCGGTGTTGACTCTTAATGTGGAACCTAGCATCATGTAGCTATAATTTGTGTTATCCTTCACTAAGCACTTGTCTACATTAAATTTCATCTGCTGTTTGGATGCCTAGTCTTATAGCCTTCCAAGGTACGCCTATAATTTCAAACAGTCCAGATGTGACTTAACATCTTTTAGTAGTTGTGTTTCATCTGCAAATTTGGTCACCTCACTCATCATTCCCATTTTCAGATTATTTATAAGTATACTAGGAAGCACCAATCCCAGTATAGATCCTTGCATTGCTCCACTGTTCACCTTCCTCCAATGAAAGCACTGGTCATTTAACCCTAATCTGTGTTTTCTTTTAACCAGTTTCCAGTCCACAACACAACACTACCCATGTTTTAAAATTTTCTCAGAAGTCTCCTGTGAGAGAGTTTGTCAAAAGCTTTCTGAAAATTTAGAAACAGAATATCAACTTGCTCACTTTTATCTACATGTTTATTTATGCCTTCAAAAAATGTTGCAGATTGGCAAGGCAAGACTTCCTTTGGCTAAATTCATGTTTACTCTATCCTGTTAAGCCATGTTTGTCCGTGTGTTCAGTAATTTTGCTCTTTATAATAGTTTCTACCATTTTACCCGACACTAACATCAGGTTTACTGGACTGAAATTTTCCTGGGTTACTCCTGGAACCCTTTTTAAAATTGGCATTAATTTGTCCACCTAATCTTCAGGTACTGTGGATGATTTTAATGATAGGTTACAGATTACCAACAATAGATCTGCAATTTTATTTTTGAGTTCTTTCAGTACCCTATGAAACTAAAATGTAACTGATATTTGAGAAAATATTTGAGAAAATATTTTGTCATGCAATAAACAATCAAGCTGTTTTTTTTTTTAATTCTTTTATTTATCCTTTTATATATTTTACAAGCTTAAATACTTGTACAAGAAAAACAGATTAATTTGGTTTACAAAGAAAATTTCTCACAAGAAGTTAAAAGAAAATAGACATCTTGTCTTAGACCACCATAACGGGGGGAGTATGCCGATAACTCAGGAGAAGAGCTTATCAAAAATAGTAAATAATAAGTAAAGCTTAACGGATATTACCACTGTAAATCTTCATTACTTTCCCTAAAGTTAATACAAGTTGGCTTCAAACAGCTTTCATAATATTCTTTTGTGCAATAAATTGTTTTAAGTGATCTGGTACAAAGAAAACATATTTATGTGTATGCTTATATTTATTTAAAAGCTTGATATACTGCTTAACTTTTCCAAACCAGAGCAGTTTACAATTTTAAATCCAATAAATCATATAGGTAAAGGAACGCCATAAAACTAGCAGACATAACACATACATCTAAGGCCAAATTTCATTCTTCAACAAAAGTATACTAACATGTCTAAGTAAGTATCCCATGAGGATTATACTAGCAACTGTAAACAAAAAATTTCTGGAGGACATGGCAGTCTCCTTCATACTATAAGCTGAATGCCAAAGGTCTGTTTAAAAAAAGTGAGTTCTTAGTAGAACTTTAAATCTCATAATTTGCTTCTGCATGAACTTCTTTGGTTAATTCATTCCACATGTGGGTGCCAACCAGAAGAATGCCTTCTCCCTTGTTGCTGCTCAGCATGTCCTAGAGAAGTTTAGTAATAATGTCTTATAATTTTGTAAAAATCTAAGATATCTCACAGGTGTATATAGCATTGTCCACCTACTTAAGTATAGCAATTGATGTTCCCATAGAGATCTATGTGCTATACAATAAATTCTGGTTAATTGGGACACTGGTTAATCGGGGCAGCCACTTATTTGGTCCAAATTCAGGAGAGCAAAAACAAAAGCATATTTTTAAAGTGGGAAAAGTTTCACATATTTGGGATATTGTGCCATTTAACTGGGTCAGTAGCATCTACATTTGCAATATCTATTCTGTTATTCTCCAGGCCAGTGCAAATTGTTTTTGTCCTCCCCCTTTCCCCATGCCATTACCATGCCCTACTCTCGAATCAGACATGGGGCTCGTACTATCACCAGTACTCTTCCACAATCTTGATGTTACTCCTTGCATCCATCTCTGTATAGTCAGCTGATGAGATGATGTGTATAGAAGGTGGAGCCACCAGGCATTCCCGTTTTCAACCCAAAGCAACCACTTCCAACCCATAGCATCACTTCCTTCTATGCGATCTTTAACTTCCACCCTGCAAAGTAATTTAACTGAAGTGGGTGCGAACCATATTCAATTCCCACTGTACCCTTTTGTGATTATGGGCAAGTTTGGTTTCTTGGGGCAGCCACTTGATTGGAACAAAGTACTGTGATCCCAATTTGTCCCAATTAACCAAAATCTACTGTGCATAGAATTTCTGAAAAGTATGGGCAACCAATAATACATTATAAATAGGAGGGTCACATGTTTGATCTATTCTTACTGTACATCACCTTGAGTGAATTCCTTCAAAAATGCGGTAAATAAATCTTAATTTAAAAAAATGATTACATTTTCAGGCACTCCCCAAAAATCTAATTGCTGTATTTTTGTGTCTGCAAATGTCTAAGCTGAACATTTGCTGCTAAGAAATGAGGTTAAGACATAAGACATAGCTGGGTTTAAAAGTTGTTTGATCAGATTCCTAGAGGAAATAGTCCATAAGAAATTATTTGCAAGGAAACCTTGAAAGCAGGGGTGAACTGACCGATCTAGGTCCCTGGGAAATTAGTGTCATGGGTCTCTAACTACCAATTATAAGTGATTACATTTGATGGAGGCTAGGGGACAGTGGGCCCCTTATTGTTGTGGGCTGTTGGGCACTGACCTATTGTCCCAATGGTCAGTCCACCCCTGCTTGAAAGGCTTCCATTTATTCCTAGGACAGTACTACAGAGAATGAATCTTTTTGGGGAGATTTTCCAGGTACTTCTTAGTGATTCTGAACCACTCTACATAGCTTCCAAATAGTTTCTTTTGCTATAGCTGGTATGTGTTAAAACTTGACTATCCTAAGTTTTTACTCTCCAGGTCATAAAGAATCAAATTCTATAAATAGCGCCCAAAAATTGGTGCAAAAAATGTGCCAAGCGCTGTTTTATAAAAGGCACTGAAAGTTAGGCTCTATTTATAGAATATGCTTAGCGCCAAGATCAATGCCTAAGTTTAGAAGTGGCGATTTACACTAAGTAAACTCTGATGTAAATCCTCACACCCAAATTAGGACGGATCCCTCTTATTCTATAATAGCACACATGAATTGTAGGAATGCTCCTGATCTGCCCATGACCCTACCATGGCTGCACCTCCTTTTAGGATTCATGGGTAAAATTTACATGTGGATCCCTGTGCCTAAAAATGCACATAAATTCTTATTAATACCAATAATTGATTATTAGCACCCAATTATCGGTGCTAATTGGCTTGTTATTCAGTTAACTTATGCACGCAAATTAGGTGTGTGCCCAACTTTGTACGTACAATGTGGAGTGCCATATATAGAATTTAGGGGAAAGTGCCTAGAGCTGAATTGATACCTGTGATATCATGTGGATAAAAAAATGGATTGATGGTTAATGTCACAATTTCAGGCATGGAGAGATGAGTTCTATGATCAACTAGCTAAGATTATTTACATCATTCCCTGGCTTGACCAGTTGGTACTTAATGCATGCCGTATGTTTATTTGAGAGACACACAGTGATTGCATACACTTTTTGATTTCCTTGTATAATGTACTTCATTAACTGCAGCTGGCTTGGCTCTCTATGCAAATTACCATACCATTACTTTTCCTCTTGGTTAAATGAAATTTTCCCTTTAAAGCAATCTGTTGGCAATCACAGCCTGTAATCTGATTGCTTTCAAAGGAAAATTGTAAGTAAGGAAATTGGAATAAGAGACTCAGAGTATGTTCTTGTGTCAATGTTATAAAAGCTCAGACTTACAACTAAGGCATGTTCCTGGCCTCCTTCTTGAAGTTCACTGTTCACTAGTCTCAGCTTGTATTTGATTCAGATGTCTATAGTCTGTTTCTCTTCTGGCAATGTATAATGTTTATTCATTTCTATAGACTTTCCAAAAGAAAACTAATGGCATTCAAGGAAGTTTAGTGCACAGGGAAAGGAATGGCCAGCTTGAAAAAGGAGATGATAGCACTGCTGTATACATCTCTGATGAGACCTTAATTAGAGTACTTTGTACAATTCTGGAGACCTCACCTTCTAAAAGATATAAACAAGCTTGCCAGGTGCCCTTGGCCTGGATTGGCCGCTGTCGTGGACAGGATGCTGGGCTCTATGGACCCTTGGTCTTTTCCCAGTGTGGCATTACTTATGTACTTATGATGGAGTTAGTCCAGAGGGTGGCTACTAAAATGATCAGTGGTATTTGTCATAAAGCATATGGAGACATGCTTAAAGATCTCCATATGTATACTTTGGAAGAAAGGCAAGAGAGGGGAGATATAATAGAGACAATTTAAATATCTCTATGACATAAATGCACAGGAAGCAAGTCTCTTTCAATTGAAAGGAAGCTCTGGAAAGAGGGAGTACAAGATGAAGGTGAAAGGGGAAAAAATCAGGAATAATCTAAGGGAATACTTCTTTATAGAAAGAGTGGTGGGTATGTGGAATGGCCTCCCAGTAGAGGTGATAGAGAAAAAACTGTATCCGAATTCTAGAAAGCATGGGACAAGCATATAGGATTTCTAAAGGAAAGGAAGGGCATTTGATGATATGGATGGGTAGTCTGATCAATGTGGTCTTTATCTGTCAACATCTTTTGTGTGTTTCTGTTATATAAACGAGACCCATCAGCATAAGCTAGTCAAAACAATTCCCTTAGGAATCTTAACTCTAACTGGCCATGCCCCAATCCAAATAGCCACCAACCCCACTAGCAACCAAAGCTCCATCTGCCATCTAAACACAAAGGACCACAGAAGAATATGGACAAATATAAAACTGAGGCTGCAGATATTGGGGCTTCCTTTTCTCTTGCATACCCTTGCAAATGTGTAGTTTAATTAGGTCAAACTAAATATACTTTCTTTTCACCGGAACAACTGAAATCGTTTATAGAATTAAAACAACTGAAATAATGTACAACCTGGAGAGAATGCAGCCTTTACCCGTAGTTTAATTACTTACTTATTTACTTCTCTAATTCATTTCCCCCCTCCTTCATAAAATTGGGGTCTAAGAAAGGTTATATAAAATTTGCATGATTAAACTCTAATCTTAGTATTTTTCTTTAAATTTTACCTTAATGTTTGTATTTGATTGCTTAGAGTGTTACTCATATTATTTTTACCTGTATTTCTGTACAAGGGAATCCTTGTTTATTATAATTTAAAATCATAAATAAAGAATTTTAAAAAATTGAGGCTGCACTGTGATTATTACCCAACTGAAGCTACATGGCTAAAACCAAAGAGCTACAAACTGCAGTATTGACAAAGCTGGTCAGGCGGTAAGGTTATCAGGTTCACCAAAAGTGCATTCCCTTTTCATTTGCCCATGTCCATAACGAAGTTGTAGAAACAATTTCAGGTAATTTAGAAAAGTTTGCTGAAAGCATCCCGATCAAATATCTGATGCTGATGTTATCTTGATCCCAATTCTTGTATATATTTTAAAATATTATAAGCAATTTTGTTTTAATATATTTGAGTTCTATGTTTTTAATATGTTAATGGACATCTGACACAGGCAAGGTGCTGGAACACAATCAGCGGCATAATCTAAAGAGAAGGACGCCCATCTTCCGACACAAATCGGGAGATGGGCGTCCTCTCAGAGTCACCCAAATCGGCATAATCAAAAGCTGATTTTGGGCGTCCTCAACTGCTTTCCATCGCGAGGATGACCAAAGTTCAAGAGGTCGTGTTGTCAGTGTACCGATGGCGGGACGGGGGCGTGGTTAACAGATGGGCGTCCTCGGTCAATAATGGAAAAAAGAAGGGCGCCCTGACGAGCATTTAGCCGACTTTACTTGGTCCAATTTTTTTCACGACCAAGCCTCGTAAACGTGCCCGAACTGACCAGATGACCACCGGAGAGAATCGGGGATGACCTCCCTTACTCCCCCAATGGTCACCAATCCCCTCCCACCCAAAAAAAAAACAAATTAAAAAACATTTTTTACAGCCTGTATGCCAGCCTCAAATGTCATACCCAGCTCCATCACAACAGTACACAGGTCCCTGGAGCAGTTTTTAGTGGGTACTGCAGTGCACTTCAGGCAGGCAGACCCAGGCCCATCCCCCCCTACCTGTTACACTTGTGGTGGTAAATGGGAGCCCTCCAAAACCCACCCGAAACCCACTGTACCCACATCTAGGTGCCCCCTTTTCCCTTTAAGGGCTATGGTAGTGTTGTACAGTTGTGGGTAGTGGGTTTTGAGGGGGGTTGGGGAGCTCAGCACCCAAGGTAAGGGAGCTATGCACCTGGGAGCAATTTATGAAGTCCACTGCAGTGCCCCCTAGGGTGCCCGGTTTGTGTCCTGGCATGTCAGTGGGGACCAGTGCACTATGAATGTTGGCTCCTCCCATGACCAAATGGCTTGGATTTGGTTGTTTTTGAAATGGATGTCCTTGGTTTCCATTATCGGTGAAAACCGATGTCGCCCATCTCTAAGGTCGACCATCATGTTGAGATTTGGTGATCCCCAACCGTATTATCGAAATGAAAGATGGACGCCCATCTTGTTTCAATAATATGGGTTTCCCCGCCCCTTCGCGAGGACATCATCAGAGATAGGCGCCTTTAGAGATGGGCGTCCCCATTCGAAAATGTTCCTCCATGTGTTGTTGGTTTTGTTTTTTTGTTTTTTTAAATATTTCCTCTTCTAATTATATCTAAGAAGTTCTGTGTTTTATGGTCAACTCCATTGTTGTGACTTGTGCACCAGATTGTGGTGTTTGGATGCCTCTTTTGAAACTTGCATTTAAAGCACCCTCCCAATCCCGGGTGGGAGGAGGGGGAGAGACTTTAACAAAACCTTATACTTGTTTTGTCTCTATGTCTTGATTACAGTATAAGTTCAGGAAATCAGAAAGCTTTCTCTTACATATTTCATTTCATTTATTGGGATTTATATATTGCCATAGACCACAATATATGCTATGTACCTTATAACCATACATGTTCAATCATAACGCATTGTAAACAAAAATAAACTATTAAATAAATTCAAACTGATAATTTTATACTACATACTAAAACAAAACTCTCACACAACTAGTAGACATAAGAATAGCTATGTTGGGTCAGACCAAAGATCCATTTAGCCTACTACCCTGCATTTAACAGTGACTAAGCCACATCACAAGTATCTGTCAGAATCCCAAAAAGCAGCAAGACTGTATGCTACCTGTCCACAGGAATAAGCAGTGGCTTTCTCAATGAATTTGTCCAAACATTTTTAAAACCCAGCTATACTAACTGCTTTTTGCCACATTTTTAGGATATAAATTCCACGCGCTTAACCATGAACTGAGTGAAAATATGTTTTCTTCTATTTTTTTAAAGTATTAATATAGAGCTTCATGGTGTGTTCCCTAGGGGTCCTTTTACTAAGGTGTGCTGAAAAATGGCCCGCGGTTGTGTAGGCGTGGTTTTTCAGCGAACCTGTAAAAAAGTCCTTTTTTTATTTTTGACAAAAATGGATTTGTGGCAAAATGAAAATTGCCGTGCATCCATTTTGGGTCAGAGACCTTACTGCCAGCCATTGACCTAGAAGTAAAGTCTCACACGGTAACCGGGCAGTAATGACCTAGGAACACCAAATACCACTTGGCGCGCATCCAATAGGCGTGGCAGAAAATAAAAAGTATTTTTTGGCCGCGCATATCGGACACATGGCAAAAATGAAATTACCGCAAGAGCCACGCGATACCCATGCAGTAACTCCATTTTGGCGTGCTTTGGGCATGTATAGATGCTTACGCGGCTTAGTAAAAGGGCCCCAAATCTTTGTACTTTTTGACAGAGTACATAATTGATCCACGTTTACCCATTCCATTCAAGATTTTGTAGCCCTCTTTCATACAACCCTTTGACCAGCTCATCTTCAAGCTCTTCTAACCATTTTAGACCTTTTTCATCAGACAGTCATTCCGTCCATTTGATCATTTTGTTCACCCTACAACTGTACGTATCTTTTCTAATTCTGCTGTATCTTTGTATATGTCAACCAGAATGATACACAATACTCAAGGTATGTCAGCACTATACATGTAATATATTATATTATTATTAATAATGCTGCAAAAATAGCTAGAACTATATATTCAAATTAAAATATGGAAAACGTATTGGTGAATAAAAGCAATAAAGCTACTGAGCACTCTAAAACATGAGACATGAGCATTATCCTCAGTTTTTCAGTACACCCTGTAAGGAGGTTGGAGGGTCTAAGCAGGTCAAGAGGAGGTATGGGGCCAGACTACATTCCCCACAAGGCCCTGAGAGAAGGGATCGGGGGGGGGGGGGGTAGGTCCCAAAACCCGGGATGGCCCCCACATGGAAGGGAGGGGGAAAAGGACTGGAAAGAGCAGCTGCTATGGCAGATGAGGGCCAGAAGGGGGAGCAGGGATGACCAAGCTCAATTCCCTTGGGTTAGAAAGTAGTACAAGATTCCTTCCACCTGGGAGGGGGAGGAGGTCTCCAAACAACAGCCTAGCAGAGAAGCAGAGTTAATGGAGTGCTTGGAGGAAAGAGAGTCTGGATGGACCAGCACACCAGGTTTGGAGGAGTCGGTTGACATGGACTGTAATTGTACTTTGGGGTAGAGTTGCAGGGACTGAAGGCAGTGGGTGGTCACAGGAGTCAATTAGCTGTGTTGTGGGCGGTGTACTGCCATTCTGCAACCATCCAAGCGGAAAGACTTTTAAAACTGAAACCCAGGCTGTTGAACTGGGGGAGAACTTGGATTTAAAGGGAAGTTTTTTCTTGTTGCTTTGTTTTGGAAACTGAATGGGACTTTAACCCCCTTGAACTGAGATTTGTGGAGGAGGGGAAATAAACTGTTTGGAACTAAAATCTGTGTTGTCTGGAAGAACTTTGTTTGGAGGGCTGCTGAAGGGAGCCTACCACCCCTGAAGGTTTGCTACCAGGATTACAGTTATTACAACCCCTATAACATTCCTTTGGGCATTTTATTTATTTATTTATTTCATTTAATGTGTAAAACACAGAAGCACTTGAATATATGCAGTAGGATTATTATTATTTTATTGCTTCTTTAGCCATGGCCAAGGAATAGAGTAACGATCTTGTATGTACTTCTCCTACTCTGTGGGTCAATCAGATTTAGGGGTCATTTTGCCAAGCCATGGGAGGGCTAACATGTAGGTAACACATGCCAAATCGGCACTACCACTGGGGTAGCGCATGTGCCCAGCAGTAATTCTGAGTTTGGTACATGCCAAATCCCATGGTGGAAAATATTTTTCTAGTTTCTACATGAGAGTGTTCCCGGTAGTAATTGGCAGTCCAGCAACTTTGGCACATGGCTGCATGGTTATCACATGGGAGCACGTGAGCCCTTACCGCTAAGTCAATGACTGGCAGTAAGGGCTGAGGCCATAAATAGGTGCACACTAGTTTTAATTTTTACACACCCATTTTTTTTACACACCCATTTCCCGGCCCATTAAAAAAATAACCTTTTCCCAACCGCGGTAAAAAGTGGCCCAGCGCATGCCCAAAAGACGCGCCCACTTTTTACCATGGCTTTGCATAAAGACTGCTTACTTGGGTCCAACCTACAGAAAAATAAATGTTTAGCAACAAAAGATCAGAATATTTATTTTCAGATTTTGATGTCAATTTTCAAAGTGACCAGTAGGGTAGATATGAAATCAGATGCCTGGTAAAACTGAATAATGGCTCAAAAGACATGCATACTTTCATATCATTTGTACTTTTAGTCAGATCAAAAGAGTTATTCATAGATTATGATCAGATTGGAGTAATGAATAATAGGTGCACAAATGCATTTTCAAATGTATGAATGCATTTTGATAGAAGCAAAAACTACATACATGTTATCATCTTGCCATTTACAGACAAAGATTCCCAATTGGTTGACAACCAATCTAAACATTAAACATACTACACAATCTTGTCCAACATGTTTTACCTTTCAATTAATCTGCATTAATAGAATACAAAACAAGCAGTTTGCTGACTTTTCACAAAAAAATATTCCCCCCTGAAGCATTGCATTATACTTGAACCACTAAGTACTTTAAGTTGGCAGAAAACACATGAAATCAGCAAAACAAAAGAGAGCATAGTAGCACATTGGGAATTTAAACAATTCTGCAGACCCAGCATCATTGCAATGCCTGCCTAAAGGGTTAGTTTAATTAGGCTACAATTCATATGCCAGAAAGTGCTTTTATAATTACCTTCAAATGATCAAGTCTAAGGAGAAACCTAGGGAGAATTATGTATTCCCAGTAATGCACCATGCCAAGATTGATTGTGTTTATTATGGCATACACTTGTTTGGTGGAATTCCAAACAATCCTCAAAGTGTATCTTCCTAATTTCTCTTTGCATGCCTGATGTACACAATAACACAAATTCAACTGTGCTGATATAAAATGAAAAGTATTCATTTTGTTTAAAATCATAAGACTTCTGTTCAATGAAAGCTTATATCTAGATGCTTGTTTATTTATAAGACCATCTGGGCAATTTTATACAGTATTTTGAGTTGAACTGTTTGCTATAGTTGATTAATACTACTAACACCCATTCAACTTTGTAGACACTTTTTATTATCTTCCCAGGTTCAACCTTTGGCTTTTGATTTCATATACAGCTGGCAAGTTGGCATATTTGCTAAACTACAGCCTTTTTTGTATGTGGAAATACGAGCAGGACTTGTTCTGTATGATTACATCATTCTGAAAACACAGTGCTTCTTTCCATTACAATCATCATACAATGTAGCCTAGACTCCCATTAGTGCTCATACAGATGGTACTAATTGACTGATGCAAAATCCTTATGCATATTTAAATTAACATAATCCTATAATTTGGTATCTCAAATAGCAATGTTTATCATCTTTGCAAATAATTATGAATGTTGACTTTCCAATGATGTATATAGTGCATTGAAAATGCAACTACTTGTTATGGCTATGATCGGTACTGGAACTCTGAAACTGTTCAACAAATTACTCAGAGCCCTTCCATTGTTTGTGGTACTATTGATTTGATTTATTTCATATATATATTTACTAAATCCATAGAATAAAGTTCTTCATCAAACGATTCCTCTTTAATGAAAATATCCTATGCCCAAGGTTTTTCTTACATAGTAACAAAGTAAATGATGGCAGATAAAGACCTGTATGGTCCATCCAGTCTGCCCAACAAGATAAACTCATTTTACATGGTATGTGATACTTTATATGTATATCCAAGTTTGATTTGTCCTTGCCTTTCTCAGAGCACAGACCGTAGAAGTCTGCCCAGTACTGTTCTTGTACTAAGTTCTGAAGCTAACATCGAAGCCCCTTAAAATTTACACTCCAGCCCATCCCTATCTATTCAGTCACGATCAGGGCATAGACCATAGAAGTCTGCCCAGCTCCCGTTTTGTTTCTAATTACCGGTGTCACCACCCAATCTCCGCTAAGATTCCAGGGAACCATTCCTTCTTGGTCACTTATAAAATAAATTTAATTTTCAAAGCCATTTTTTCATGTAAAACTGTGGTTTGCCCATGGTAATGGACTTATTGAAAATTGCCACACTATGAGATGCTCAATGAAGTTACATGGAAATACTTTTAAAACAAATAGGAGGAAATATTTTGTCACTCAAAGAATAGTTAAACTGGATCTCATTGCCAGAGGCTGTGGTAAGAGCGGTTAGCATATCTGGATTTAAAAAAAGGTTTGGACAATTTCATGGAGGAAAAATCCATAGTCTGCTTTATGATAGACATAGGAAAGCCACTGCTTGCCCTGAGGTTTTTAGCATGGAATATTGCTATTATTTGGGTTTCTGCCAAGTACTTGTGACCTGGGTTGGCCACTGTTGGAAACAGGATGCTGGACTGGATTGACCATTGGACTTACCCAGGATGGCTATTTTATGTTCTTATTTCCTTTTCTAGAATAGTAGCAGAACTGGATATATATGCATGCAACATTTAGATGCAGCTACTTATGCCAGCCAAAGAGCTGAGGCAAGTGTGAGTTCCTAAATGCAGCAGATACTTGTGTAATTTACAGTTTTCTGTAAGATATGTATGTAAGTGGGAATGCTGCCTATATCCTCATTATGCTATTCCCTAAGCTTGCCTCCTAGCAAATACATGCTATTTAAACTGCTATTTGGAGAAGAGTCTTGCAGTAGCTTCTAAGTGCTATCGAAGTACAGCAAGGCTGTCACTATAGTTTGCACGAGCAAATTTTCTAGAGACATATGCTAGGGGCAGGAGTGAATGGGATTTGTTGCTGCTCCCATCACCTCCACTGGACCACCAGGGACTTTAGGTGCATTGTGAGTTGCATTGTGAGTTGGGGGGGAGGGAGAAGGGTGAGATTGGGTGTGGACCTGGAGGGTTATGAGGAAGAGTCTTGTCTTGTCAGGGGGAGGGAATGGGAGTGGAGTCTGGTCCTCACTAGGAATATAGGAGGAGGAATCAGGTCCTGGGTGAGGAGAATCTTGACTTTTCAGGGTGTGGAAGAGAGGTTTGAATATCATCCAGGGAGGGGGATTGGGACCAGATCAGTGGGAGGGAGGGGGAGCTCAGAGTTACTAGGGACTTAAGTAGGGTTACCATTTTGTGTCCTCTGAAAAAGAGGACACATGTCACGCCCCCCTACCCCGCCCCGCCCCGCCTCATGCCCCGCCCCTGCCACGCCCCCTTCAGGTCCGGGTTCCGCCCCTATTCCCCCCCCCGTCACATAGTCCCCTCCCCCCCATCACATACCCCCCCTCACTTACTGTCTAGCCCTGGTGGTCTAGTAGCGTCTTCTCTTCGGGGCAGGAAAGAGCCCCCTCTTTCCTGCCCGGAGCGCTGCCTGCCCTTGCCTGCTGCATCCTCCTCGGTATGGCTGGGGATTCAAAATGGCCACCGAGAGTTGAAGCGGCCTCGCGAGAGTTCAACTCTCGGCGGCCATTTTGAATCCCCAGCCAGACCGAGAAGGATGATAGACAGGGGAGGCAGCGCTCCGGGCAGGAAAGAGGGGGCTCTTTCCTGCCCCGAAGACGTCACTAGACCACCAGGGAACATGGTAAGGAAGGGGAGGGGAGGGGACGGGAGACCATGCGCCGATCGCCCGCCCACACGCCCACCGCACGCACGCGCCTGCCCGCACCCGCGCCCACGCCCACGTTTGTCCAGAAATCCGGACAAACGTGGGCGGGGGCAAAATCCGCCGGACGCCCCGGACATGCCCTCAAAAAGAGGACATGTCCGGGGAAATCCGGACGTATGGTAACCCTAGACTTAAGCACAAGCATAAACTCCGGTGGCCTGCATAAGTCCGGTCTTCCACCGATATTCAAAGCTGATGCCTGAAATTGGCCCAACATTGAATATCAGGGCATAATTTAGCCAGTGATAGTAATCATTTTATTAAATGCTAACCAGCACTGGGTGAATATTGGTTGATTAGTATTTAATGATGTATTTATCAAATGTATATCCTGCATTATCTGCAAAATCTAAGCAAGTCACAATCCAAAATCAATCAAATTATTTTTATACACCCATTACACACAAAAAAAGGTCAAATCTTAAAAAAATAGACTTACCATCATCCAATAGCTACCTAAAATAAACAAGCTTTCAATAGCTTTACAAAACTCAATAAGGTGAGTTTCATCAAAATCATTCAAAGGCTTCCTGAAATAAATAGGCTTTTAAATGTTTCCTGAAAGAAAGTAAAGAGGTCATTTGCCTTAACTCCAGAGGAAAATTGTTCCACATGGTAGTCCTGAAATAAAGAACATACATGCTTGATCTTCCACTAGAGAAACTTGATGGAAAGAGGAAACATCCAGCAAACATTTACCCTGATGTCTCCGTGCTCTAGTCAGGTGATATACTTTTAAAATGCAGCAAGATTTTTTTTGTGTACATATTTGCTCTATGCAGGTCAAATGTACTTTTTTCTTGCTTAAGAACATATGAATATAAGTGTTGCATACTGGGACAGACTGAAGGTCCATCAAGCCCAGTATCCTGTTTGGAGCAGCTGTCAATCCAGGTTACAAGTACCTGGCAAGAACCCAAAACAGTACAATACATTTATGCTGTTTATCCTAGAAATAAGCAGTGGATTTTCCTCAAGTCCATCTTAATAATGGCACAAGGGCTGCCAGACTGGAGGTGGGACTTCTCTACAGTGTTCCTATAAGCCTCTTCTATATACCTCTCTGTCTTCCTCAGATCCTCCAAGTCTGCTATTCTAGCCTCAAGAGAACAGACTCTTTCTTGAGAGCTAGGAGCTGTTTGCATCGAGCACCCACATATAACCTTTCACTAACTAGGAGATAATCATATGTGTGACACAATGCAAAAGACTGGATAGCACTCCTCTTGCTCAGTCAGAATAGACACATTGTCAGGTGTTGCGCTTCAGTTCACTGTCTTTGTTCAGTGGATGATGGATACTAGACTGTCCTAGAGTTGATGACTGAGACAATGATTCAGATTAGGATATGGTTGTGCATTCATTTTGGTATGAATGAGGCCATTTTTTGTTCATATACTTCTAAATTAAATGGACAGGGATACCAAATGTACCAAAAACTCTTTGTTTTAGGCACTGATTTTAGTCTATGGCCCAAGTAAAGAACATTTGTTTATTTTATTGAGAACAGCATTGATATTCTTTGTTAAAGAAGGCATCACTGTGTGTGGAGCGGGTGGATAGCTTCCATCTCATTTCTCTTTGTTTTTTTGTTTGTTTTTGCAAAGGTGCTTGAGAAACTACTGCTGTTTCAGTTGAATGATTTTGTGGAACAACAGTCTTTGTTGGATTCGTGCCTGTTTGCTTTTCGCTCCCGGCGTAATATGGAGATACTTTTACTTACTAGGCTTGATGAGATTTGCCTTGGTTTTTGGACAGGGTAAGCAGTATTTGTAGATTTCATTAGATGTAGCAGCTTCCTTTGATACCGTTAATCATGAGCTTTTGTTGGAGCAATTTCATTTATTTGATATTTCAGGTCATGTTTTGGTCTGGTTTCAGTCTTTTTTCACAGACTGTTATTTTCAGGTGGTGTAACGTACTTCCGTTTTTCAGTGGGTGCCTGTGGTATCTGGCTCTTGCTTTTTGACATTGTTGTTTAACTTGTTTATGTGGCCTAGGTGCCAAGTGTTGGCTGACCTTGGTGTCAGCTATCATCTATATGCAGATGATTTTCAATTTTTCTTTGCCATTCTTCCTTTAGTGGAGGAGATCGTTGACTTGGCACAGCATTATTTTCAGATAGTGCAATCATGGATATGTGAGAATAGGCTGTCTGTAAATGTGGCTAAAATGCAAATTTTGTGGCTCTCCCAATGGGTGAGCCTTGTACAGTTGCTGGGTTTACCTTTGTTTCTGTTTTTGTTCCAGTGGTCTTTTTGCTTTGTAGTTTGGGTGTTATCCTACATACACGGTTGTCTTTTAAACAACAGCTTCAATGGTTAAGTGGGTTTTTTTTCAAATTATGATTAGTATCTAGGATTTGTAATTTCTTTTCCCTGGAGCATTTTTGTACTGTGCTGCAGAGTTATGTGCTACCTTATTTTGACTATTGTAATGTTCTGCTGTGTGGTCTTCCCCACTCAACATTATGGGCTTTACAGGTGGCACAGAACTCTGCGGCACATCTTCTGATGGGTTTGAGCTGGGAGACTCATATCACACCTCATTTGAAGATATTGCATTGGCTACCTGTCGTGCAGTATATTGAGTTTAAGCTCTTGCTGTTGGTGTTTCAGGTGTGTCAGGGCATCGATCCATTGACTGTAGTATCAGTCACTGAAGTCTTTTTCTCCTTTTCCTTTTGTATATAGTCTGTAGTGGTTGAAATTTTGAGCATTACTCATTCTTTGATGTTACATTTTCTTTATTTAGGGCCCCTTTTACAAAATGGTGGTTTGTCCAATGGAGGCTTACTGCTAGCTAAAAAGGAAGTACTGCTGGGTTACCACAGTAGTCCTGTGGTAGTTCCCACCCTCAGCGTGCCATCATATCTGGTGCTACAAAAATATATTTGTTTTTGTAGTACTGATGGGTACCCTGCAGTAATCAGAGAGTGCCATGTGCTGCCCGGTTACCACCAGGTTAGTGCAGGAGCCCTTAACGCCACCTCAATGGATGGTAGCACTGGTGTTCCTAGGGTGACGGACACCCGGGGCGGGTCGCTGATGCGCCCCCCCCCGGGTGCAGCGACCCCCCCCCCCGGCAAAAGGACACCCCCCTGGTGCAGCGCGATCCCCCCGGGTGTGTTTTTACCTGCTGGGGGGGGTGCTGCGTGCCTGTTGGCTTCGTTCGTTCCATGCTCCCTCTGCCCCGGAACAGGAAGTAACCTGTTCCAGGGCAGAGGGAGCACAGAACGAGCGAAGCCAGCAGGCACACAGCACCCCCCCCCAGCGGCGTGCACTCGGGGCAGACTGCCCCCACTGCCCCCCCCCCCCTTGGTATGCCACTGGATGGTAGTAAGGGCTCTCCCCCCAAAATGGCCATGCGGCAACTGCTTCACTTGCCTCATTGCTATTTCTTTTTTTAAAAAAGAAAGAACTACCTTTACTCATTGCGGTAAAAGGGGGCCTCGGCGCCTGTCAAAAAGACACGCCGAAGCTAGCACAGGCCCCTTTTGCCACAGCTTGGTAAAAGGGCCCTTACTTTGTGAGTATTTGAGCCATTTAGGGATTGTTGTTTATCATATTGGGTGCCACAAGTCTGATTAAAAGCAATTCCCAAGCACACCTTCATAAGTTATGTATATGCATTTCATTTTATAAACTCAAGACAGGTACTACAATGAGTGTTAGGAATAAAATTTTGAAATACTGAGGTCATCTCCAACATACTCTTATATAGGAATCATTTCTGTCACATTACCCCAAACAAAGGATTTTTCACAGCTAGAGAGGAAATAAGTCAGAGAAAATTTATATAATAAAAGACAGAGCAGACCGAATTCATAACAGCTACTCTCATCTCTCTTCTCATTCCTCATCAAACTATCTCCAGATTTCAAGAACTCAACTGCTACCTGACAGCACTAATATGGAGTGTTAATGTGCAGTCTATTTATAGAGAGTGGAAGCAGCACTTCTGTGTATGCATTAAAATTGCATGAAAATAATTGCATTATTTTCCACCATCTTTAATGCAGTATGCACTGTAATACACAGAAATATTCAGAGCCACAACTGCTGCATAAAGATAAGGAGATGATTTATATGTTTATCATTGTGGCTGACATTCAAAGACCATAAGTGATCATGTGTGTGCCTAAACATGAACAGATTAATTGTTCATTTTGGATTGGACTGAAATTCAATCAATCCTATTAAACAATTAGCTATTCCAATAGAGGCTAAAAATCATCACTGTGTATATACAGTAAATTTTGGTTTTGACCCTGGAACACCTATAATCCTGTCTTCTCCAAAGTAAATAATTTTTGGCAGGACATTAAGATGTATAGTTACATCTTGATTGTCACTAAATTTTAAGAGCATACAGTATGTGGGAAGCACCCGAGGTTGTCACCATAATTCCTGTTGAATATCAGCTTTATAATATTTTTGTTAATGTAGCCTGTGGATTAAAATTTTTAATTTGCCTTGTCTGGGTCTTCCCTGGACCCAGGACTTGTGGGAATGAATGCTGCCAGTCCTGGGTTAATTCCTGGGTTATATGTGCTGGAACTAGACTGGAGAGTGTTGTTGCTGCCACCTCATTGTCAGGGCTCGGTGGACAATGGACATGCTGAATGCACAGAGGAATGCGGCTGATGGAGGAGGACAGGGATGTGAGTCAGAACTAGGCTACAGCATTTCTGAGCATGCACAGACTTTTATGCATATGTGAACATGCTGCAGAGCTCTGGGGAAGGCCCTGTTTGAGGTTGAGGCCTTGATTTTGAGACTGCCCAGCAGGCCTACTATCAGAGCTTCTACCTGGTTTTGGCCATGAAGAAGATGTCATCCTGAATGAGGATAGAAAGGGCTAGAGTCTTATCCTAGGAGCAAGATATGAGGGGCTCTGGGGAGAAAAGGTGAAATTTACTTTTATTTTTATGTAAATTGACATGTCCCCTAGTAGATGGTAGATTAAAATTATTTAAATCACTTTTTAACTACATTTGAGACCTGAGGGGGAGGGGGTCCTAGGGAGATGGTCTAGGTGGTTGGGTGGTGGAAAGAAAAAATTGTTTAATTTAAGGTTATTTATTTTTATATATTTATAAAATTAAAAACACCTGTTGAGGTGATAAGAATGGGAATGTTAATATGAAGTGACATTAAGGGGTTTTATGCAATGTTTTTGATGTATTTTATCTACATTTTAGTTATATGGGATTATTACAGTATAAAAAAGGTATGAGATTTAAAATAGATTAAAGTGATCATTGGGTAAAGTGGAGTTTTATATTTATGTATTTATTTATAGCATTTATATCCCACAATTTCCCACCCAAGGGCAAGCTTACAACAGTCTGTAAAAACATACATCAAGTCAGCAAACAATCAATTTCTTAGAAGTGTAAGAGAGAAAGGGTAAAAGCAAAGAAGGGAAAAAGAGAAAGAGTAGTGGTGATCAATATGACGCTTTGACAGAGACAGTTCAGAAGTAAGAGATGCTAGGCGGGATTTGAGCATAAGCTCTTCCAAATAAAAATATGAGTGAGATATTATGTTTATTTGATATTTGTAGGAAAAAACTAGGGTTTATCATGTCTATAGAAAAAATCAGTTTAAAACTGTAAGTTTAAACTTTTTTTTCAGGTAAGTTAAGGAATGCATGCAAACAAAGAATATGTCTCAAGTGAATGCACCTGATTGGTTAAATGGGGCTCTGGTGGGAATAATGGTGTCATCAGAGGCTGTTTCCAGTGAAACAGTTGGGTTTTCAGTTAGGAGAAGGGCTTAAGACATGTAGAGTTCAGACATGACTGAGAACTTAGAAGAAATCCTGAGTTTAGTGTGAAAGTTAAGAGAAAAAAATGTTTTATTTACACAAATGTGATAGAATATGACTGAGAATTGTGCAAGTGCTAATTGTGTGCAAGATTAAGGATTGTGGACTGATTCTCACTCTTAAAAAAAAGTATTTACAGCTAACAGGGCTATAGAAGTCTGACTGGGATTTGCTGACAATGAATCAGTGATGTTAAGTGACTGACAGTAAGTAAATCTGTGATAGAAAAACCTGGTATTTCTGCAGAATTTTCCTTGACAAACCTTATATTGGTATACTAGGCCCTGTAAGACAAAAGATCCTGGAATTCCTGATTAGACCCTGGAGAATTAAATGGCCTGGGAAAGCTGATCCTAAGAGGGCAGTTTTTTTGAATGTTTCAGGTTGAAAATCTAGGTTTTCCCCAAAGTACTTCAAACTATGGCAAACTGAATTATAACAGTGATGCTATGTCTGTGAGGGTGTCAACAAGTGTAATATTGCCTACCAATTGTTGTGAATGCTACTATTGCCAGAGATATTAAATGTTAGTACTACCTGCATGTACTAATAGAACAGGGGAGAACTGTAATCAGAAATAATTGCCCTTCTAAGACTGGCTTAGGCCTCAATAGATATTTTTATTTATTTATTTATTGCATTTGTATCCCACATTTTCCCACCTATTTGCAAGCTCAATGTGGCTTACATAATTTTGTTATTACATTGTCATTCCAGGCCATCAGATATAGTTATTGGTAAGGTGCAGAGATTAAGTAAGGGAAGTAAGAAGGAAGTGATTAGGGGATAAGTATAGAAGGTAGACTTTCATGACTGGGTGTGTTGGTGAAGTGGATTAGTGAGGCTATAGGTTCTCTTTGTAGGCTTTGTTGAAGAAATCTGTCTTCAGAGATTTGCAGAAGTTAGTTATTTCATCGATTGCTTTCAGGTCTGTAGGTAATGCATTCCATAACTGTATGCTCAAGTAAGAGAAGGTAGTGGCATGCATCAGTTTGTATTTTAGTCCTTTATGTCACCCGCCTGTCCTGCAAACAACACACAGTTCAATTATCCCTCTGATTTGTAGTTGTGTGAGCCGAGGTTTACAAAAAGGCAAAGTGAACATAAACAAAGTGAACATAAACAAACATCATCCTGAGAAAGATGTTACCGGATGAATGCATGAAAAATAAGTATTAATTTCTATGAATAGAATCAATTTGATTTACATCAAATTCAAAACCACACACTTTAGTAAAGCATAAATATATTATTTATTTTAGTGCAAATTAAGGATTATATTGCACTTGTTAATTTATAACCATTAGTAAAAGTTAAATAGTATAAATGTTATCAATGTTTCAGTATCCTACTGGATCCAGTTATCACACTCTAAACTATTTTTCTTTTCAGTAAGAATAAACAGAATTATTTCTAATCACAAATAAGTATTACCCAACTACTGAAACATTTTGCATAAATTTTCCTAATATAACTATTTTAGATTTTTTTCTTTCCTCAGATTCTCAGTCCCTTAAGATAAGTATGTAAATGCAGTGCCAATGCAAAGTGTCTCTCTCTCTCTGTCCAGAGTCCAGTTATCCTTATTTTTCCTGTAGTACTTAGCTGGATTCCTGCTTCCTTGACCTTGAGATCAATTCTTCTTTCTTGGTTGACTTTACTTTGGTCTTCTTCCTAAACCTAAACCTTAAGAAATAAAAGGAGAGATTCTGCCTCCCTGCAGTGTATGTACTCTAATATTTGCCTGCCTGCAACAGGAACCTAAACTGTATTCTAAAATAAGCAAAATAAATTAAAATAAAGTCTCTGAGTCTGATTTCCTAACTTGACATAACACACATTTATTTCTTTTCCCTGACTAGGAAAGAGCAGTTGCTGAAATTGCAGTTCATCACTGACAATGTCATTCACACACACACAGTCAAACTAATTCACTCAGCTCTAAGAGGTTCTATTTCAGTTAAGCCTTTACTTTTACCCTTCTACATCCAATGTTTTTCTACTTGGCAGAATAAAATATCTTTAAATAGGATTCCAACTATCTTTCAGCTTAAATAATACCAATACTTCAATTAAAGCCTATGAAGCAGCAGCTTTCCTTTTTAAAAAACTAAATCAAAACTGCTTAACTCACAGAACAAACCTCTTATACCTTTGGTACTCTCAATCAGTATATTCCCAGTCAGTCTTTTATTATTACTCTCAATGTTTGTCAGCTATTCCTTCCTCACAGACCTCTCATACACAGACACATTTAAGCAGGTTTTCTCTCATGGAAATCTTCTGTTGCTCTCTTTAATTGTCACCAAGCAAAAACCCTAAAAGGAGTAGTGCAGCCAATCAGGAATCTCTATTTGAGACCATATTTCCATACAGAAATTCTATTAGGCATTTTAGGATAAAAACAAGACATAAAACCTTTGTTTTGGACTCAAACTTCATAGTTAAGGTCATAACCATGCTCTAATGTTTACCCTATAAAAATGTCCATGAAAATTAACCCTCACATACCTAAACTGGAACACTGCAAAAATGGATTCATTTGCATGAATTCCAAGCTTCAAAAACCCTACAGCTAATAAGTAAAAGTTTCCAGCATATGAACTCTAATCTTGAAATGCATGCAATTCCCTTTTTAAAATATATTTTCAGTATTTTTAAACTTGCCAGTGTCAGTGCAGGTCTCCATTGACACTACTGTGCATGCATCCCAGAGCCTCCCTCAGCTCCCAGATGCCAGGTACTAAATAAATAAATAATCTTCCACTGGTTACATTTACAGCTGGGGAAGTGCAGATTGAGAAATTTGCGGGATGATCTTGTGGCATTTCTGGGAGGTAAGTCCACGAGGTTTAGCATGTAGATTGGGGCGTCTGTGTGTGATTTTGTGTACAATCGTGCAGATCTTGAACGCAATGCGTTCCTTAAGTGGGAGCCAATGAAGTTTCTCTCTTAGGGATTTTGCACTTTCATATTTAGGTTTTCCAAATATGAGTCTGGCGGCAGTATTCTGGGCTGTTTGGAGTTTTTTGATAGTCTGTTCTTTGCAGCCAGCGTACAGGGCTTTGCAGTAGTCCAGATGGCTTATTACCATTGACTGTACCAGGGTACAGAAGATGTATCTCAGGAAGAAAGGTTTTACTCGTTTGAGTTTCCACATGGAGTGGAACATCTTTTTCATCATGTTCTTCACGTGGGCATCGAGAGTGAGGTTACAATCTATGGTAACTCCAAGAATTTTCAGGTTTTGTGAGACAGGAAGACAACCATATTGTGTGATTATGGTGGAGAAGTTTTTTGTGTTATGTTGTGAGGTGAGTACAAGACATTGTGCTTTTTCTGCGTTAAGTTTTGGTTGGAATGCATCCGCCCAGGTGTGCACGATTTGGAGGCTTTGGTTAATCTCGTTGGTGATTTAATTTAGATCTTGTTTGAACGGGATGTAAATTGTGACATCGTCTGCATATATGTAGGGGTTGAGGCTTTGATTGGCCAGAAGTTTGGCTAAAGGTATCATCATTAGGTTAAATAGGGTTGGTGAGAGGGGGGATCCTTGGGGGACTCCACATTCAGGTATCCATGGGGGTGATCTATACACGTTTGTAGTTACTTGGTATGTTTTTGTGGTCAGGAATCCTTTGAACCATTTGAGAACTGTGCCTCCTACTCCAAAGTATTCTAGTATATGTAATAGTATTCCATGATTAACCATGTCGAAGGCGCTGGACAGGGGATATAATTATTATTTTGATTTTTTTTAAAACTTGTAGTTAGTATTCCCTGCATAGTAATAAACAATTCCTAACTCACAGATAGAAGGAATTGAAAAGGAAGAGTAAGGGAGATAGCTTTCTTATTTAGTTTTCTTATTTAACTTTGTTAATCTAGTAGGAATGCTAGTGACTCCATCAAGTGTAAGAAGACGACTGGGCCTCAATGTTCAAGTAGTACCAAAAACTTGATTCAAGAAAGAACAGAAGACAAGGTGATAATTTACAACACTAACTTCAATAGACAATTAAAAAAAAGGGCAAATTAAAAAAAAAAGACACATAGAGGGGCATAATCAAAAGGGATGCACATGTTTTGCTGAGGACGTCCTCATAAAATGTCCCGGCGAAGGGGCGGGGAAACCCGTATTATTGAAACGAGATGGACGTCCATCTTTCATTTCAATAATACAGTCGGGGATGCCCAAATCTGGATATTTAGGTCGTCCTTAGAGATGGTCGTCCCTAGACTTGGTCGTTACTGATTTTCGGTGATAATGAAAACCAAGGACGCCCATCTCAGAAACGACCAAATGCAAGCCCTTTGGTCATGGGAGGAGCCAACATTCATAGTGCACTTGTCCCACTGACATGCCAGGACACCAACCGGGCACCCTAGGGGGCACTGCAGTGGACTTCATAAATTGCTGCTAGGTACATAGCTGCCTTACCTTGTGTGCTGAGCCCCCAAAACCCACTACCCACAACTGTACACCACTACCATAGCCCTTACAGGTGAAGGGGGCACCTAGATATGGGTACAGTGGGTTTATGGTGGATTTTGGAGGGCTTACATTTACCACCACAAGTGTAACAGGTGGGGGGGATGGGCCTGGGTCCGCCTGCCTGAAGTGCACTGCACCAACTAAAACTGCTCCAGGAACCTGCATATTGCTGCGATGGACCTAAGTATGACATTTGAGGCTGGCATAGAGGCTGGCACAGAATATTTTGAAAGATACTTTTTGAGGGTGGGAGGGGGTTAGTGACCACTGGGGGAGTAAGGGGAGGTCATCCCTGATTCCCTCCGGTGGTCATCTGGTCAGTTCAGGCACCTTTTTGTGCCTTGGTCATAAGAAAAATAGGATCAGGTAAAGCCGTCCAAGTGCTCGTCAGGGATGCCCTTTTTTTCCATTATCGCTTGAGGATGCCCATGTGTTAGGCATGCCCAAGCCCCACCTTCATTACACCTCCGAAACACTCCCTTTAATATTGGTCATCCACCTGACGGAAAGCAGTTGGGAACACCCAAAATTGGCTTTTGATTATACCGATTTGGGCGACCCTGTGAGAAGGATGCCCATCTTCTGATTTGTGTCAAAAGATGGGCCTCCTTCTCTTTCGAAAGTGAGCCTGATAGTACTATATATTTAGTTGAGATAAATTTAGTGAAATTCTCTTCTTATTCTTTGAAGTCTGATACTAAAATGGTTTAATGGGACAGAGTCAGCATTGGTTCAACCAAGGGAAACCTTACCTCACCTATTTGCTTCATTTCTTTGAAAGTGTTAATAAACATGGTTAAAGGTGAGCTGGTTGATGTAGTGCATCTAGATCCTCTGAGGGCAAGCAGGCCATATCCTTCTTATGTGTGGGTGATGTCATCCGCTTTGCCAATGTGGAACATTTTAATAGCATATATACCTTAGATAGCCATTTATCTATACGATAGATAGCCATTTATCTTTCGACAACCATGCCAAGTCCACCACGAAAAAAATGTTCAATATGATGTGGATATTGAAACAAGTGCAATCATATCTTCCCTTGGACACTTTCTGCAACCTGGTACAATCTACAGTTATTACCCAAGTTGACTACTGCAACAGTGTTTTTTTAGGATGCAAGACCCAAATCCTGAAGAGATTTCAGACTGCCCAGAACACGGCAGCCAGACTCGTCTTTGGCAAGTCGAGATTTGAAAGTGCATCTCCTCTTCGAGAGAAGCTTCATTGGCTCCCTATCAAAGAAAGAATTAATTTCAAGGCCTATACAATGATTCATAAAATTATATACGGAGAATCCCCTGGCTACATGAATGACTTGGTTGACCTCCCAATCAGGAGTAGATCAATATCCTCACGCACTTACCTCAACCTACACCTTCCCAATTGCAGAGGAATTAAATATAAAACCTACTACGCATCTAGTTTCTCCTTTCTGGGCAGCCAGCTTTGGAATGATCTGCCAAGATACATCCGAACAGTTGACGATTATCTGACCTTTAGGAAAATGTTGAAGACATATCTCTTCAAGCAAGCTTACCATAATGACCCATCTTAAGCTTATCAGCCCACCCATACAATCTTGCTCTGATACTGTTAATGTCTTTGATTCAGATTATACCTTGGACCTCATCTCCCTATCTCCTTACTCATCCCTAGTCTTTTCTTTTCCATCTTTCCTATACCATATCCCTCTCTATTCCTATCCCTTTTGCTTATCCTATCTCTGTTTATCTTCCCATATCCAACTTATTTACTTAAACCCTTCCTATTATTATATTTATTCAGCTTGTAATATTTCTTCTTACAAGACTTTGTTATTCTAGTTACAATCTAAGCCGCATCGAACCTGCTATGTGTGGGAAAACGCGGGGTACAAATGTAATAAATACATAAATACCTTTAAGAGCATGCACAAGCATCCCTACAACGCAGTAGTATAGTACAAAAGCATTCAAAAAACTCCAAGGAGAAGCAGGAGGGCATGAGTCCTCAGAGAATATCTGCTACAGGTAAGTATCTTCGCTTTCTCCAAGGACAAAAGGTGATATCCTTCTAAAATGTGGGAATCCCTAATTACCAGGCTCACCAAAAACACTAGGACAACTTGCAAAAGCGAGTTCAAGATACTAATCAATCTGAAACTATATACATAATGTGTGAGAGTGCAACCTGAAACAGAGCAAAATGGGCCTAGGAGGGTGAAGTTAGATTCTAGACCACCCAAAATTCTGTAGAACTGTCTGCCCAAACCAACTATTGTGTCAGATATTCTGGTCAACATAGTAGTGAGCTGTGAATGTGTGGATTGAAGATCACGTTTCAGCCTTTCAAATTTCTTCTATAGAGGCTGAACTCAAATGGGCTACAGATGCAGCCATGACACTGAAATTATGAGCCTTGACATGACCCAAGAGTCAGCCCAGCCTGGGCAAAAGTGAAAGAAATGTTATCTGCCAGCCAATTAGAGATTGTGCATTTCCCGATGTTGACCCCCATCCTGTAAAGAAATAAAAAGCTGGGTGGACTGTCTGTAGAGCCTAGTCCGCTCCAAGTAAAAGACAATACTTGCTTCCATTCCAAGTTGTGCAATGTACTTTCAACAGGATGGGCATGAGGTTTGGGGAAGCATGTCAAAAGAATGATCAACTGGTTCAGATGGAACTCTGTAGGCAGGAACTTAGGGTGCATTTGAAGAACTACTCTGCTATGATAGAATATAGTGTATGGTGGTCACACTACTAGGGCCTGAAGCTCACTGACCATGCGAGCTGAAGTAACAGCCATCAAAAACACGATATTCCATGTCAAGTACTTCAGATCAAAAGGAGCATTCATCAACTGGATGAGGATGATGTTGAGATCCCATGACACAGGTGGAGGTCTAAAAGGGGGCTTTGTCAATAGCAAAAATCTCATGAAGTGATATAGAGGCTGTCCAGAGATGGACTTACCTTCCAATCATAGATGGTAAGCACGAATTGCACTGAGGTGAACCCTTACAGAGTTGGTCTTGAGACCAGACTTGGTAAAGTTTAGAAGATATTCAAGCAAGGTCTGTGTAAGGAAATAAAGAGGATCAAGGACATTGCCCTCACACCAAATGGCAATCCTCCTCTGGTTTAATTAAAACCAGCATGCCAGATATGAGGGGAAGAGAGAGGAGGGCAGGCAATGCGGCGGTGCCGGAGACTAGCACTGGATGAAGGCTTCAGCTGGCAGGAGTTAGGGACCCCCGCCAGCCAAGGTATTTGCGGCAGCAGTGCTTCAGCTGGTGGGGGTTGGGGACCCCCACCAGGCAAGATATGTACAGCAGCGGCAGTGGGTGGTGAGCGGCAGGGCGGTGGACCAAAATATGCCTCCCACTTTGGACTTTGGCCCCTCCCACCTCAAGGTCTGGCTACGCCCCTGAGCTAAGGTATGTGACGAGGGGCATAATTGAACGAAAACGTCTATCTCCATGGGTGTTTATCTCCGAGAACGGGTCCGTGAAGGGGCGGACCGAACCATATTTTCGAAAAAAATAGACGTCCATGTTTTATTCGACAATTTGTGAGCTGGGCGTTTTTGTTTTTCAGTGATAATGGAAAATGAAAGCGCCCAGCTCAAAAACGAATATATCCAAGGCATTTGTTCGTGGGAGGGGCCAGGAGTCGTAGTGCACTGGTCCCCCTCACATGCCAGGACACCAACCGGGCACCCTAGGGGGCACTTTTACAAAAACAAAAAAAAAGGTAAAAGAGCTCCCAGGTGCATAACACCCTTCCCTTGTGTGTTGAGCCCCCCCAAATCCCCCTCAAAACCCACTGCCCACAAGTCTACACCATTACTATAGCCCTAAGGGGTGAAGGGGGGCACTTACATGTGGGTACAGTGGGTTTGGGGGGGGGGGGGGTTGGACGACTAAGCATTAAGCAGCACAATTGTAACAGGTAGGGGGGTGGGATGGGCCTGGGTCCACCTGCCTGAAGTCCACTGCATCCCCTAACAACTGCTCCAGGGACCTGCATACTGCTGCCAGGGAGGTGGGTATGACATTTGAGGGTGAAAATAAAAAGTTGTGAAACATCATTTTTTGTGGTGGGAGGGGGTTAGTGACCACTGGGGGAGTCAGGGGAGGTCATCCCCGATTCCCTCTGGTGGTAATCTGGTCATTTAGGGCACTTTTTGGGGCCTTATTCGTGAAAAAACAGGGTCCAGAAAAAGTGCCCTAAATTCTAACTATAAACGCATACTTTTTTTTCCATTATCGGCGAAAGGCGCCCATCTCTGTTCGGGTGATAACCATGCCCCAGTCCCGCCTTCACCACGCCTCCGACACGCCCCCATCAACTTTGTACGCTTCCGCAATGGAGTGCAGTTGAAAACGTCCAAGTTCGGCTTTCGATTATACCGCGTTATTCGTTTTTGGGAGATAAACGCCTATCTCCCGATTTAGGTCGCAATATAGGCGTTTTTGTTTTTCGATTATAAGCTGGAAAGTGTCCTTAGTACACCCTTACACTGGGTTTTTCCACATGCCAAGGCCATTTTTACTACAGCAGTAAAATGGCTAATTTTCCTTTCTTGTGTGTGTGTTAATGAACATGCACTAATGTTAGCAGACAATACAAGTCATAAGAGTAAGAAACTCTCAAAACTGAAACTCTTAATTTAGCATTGAAGTTTCTTTACACTTGCATAGTGGTATCACTCTGACTAATAATTATCATTAATGTACTAATTAATGATAGTTATTAGTCAGAGTGATACCACTATGCAAGTATGCAAAACAAAAAAGTGGAGAAAAAAGACCTCAGCGAACAAACCCAAGCCCTTTATTACTGTATAGAGCTAAGGGTCGATGACCATCACAAGTCAAGAAAAAAACTGCACTTTAAACTTTATATCAAAGAGTGAAAAACCACCAGCTCAATTAACAAGAAAAAACAAACACAATAGCTATGGAGCTTCCAATTATCAAAATGAGCACTTATCTTCTCCAACATTGCTAGTCTTCATCATGTGATTCAACATAGCCAGTCAATATACTCCTGACAGGGAAATCCTGTTTCACATAACTGCTTCAGGGGAAAATTATCCTGTTGCTTGGCCACAGCTCAATTTCATAATGGTAAATGCACTAAAGTTGCCATTAGGGTGCAGCCATTAAAAACAATTATTGCATTAGCACTTACCGATACTTATTTTGTAGGTGGTAAAGGCTCACGCTGTAATCCTGTGCTAATCATTTAGCTGAACTAACTAATTAGCACAGAAACACCAGTTCTCCACTTCCAGACACAGCATCTCCATGCAAAAATAACAAATATATTTTACGCACACAGGAGGCTCATAAATAAATTGAGCAGCCTGGATATAGGTCTCAAGACATTGGTTGAGTGATATCCAACAGAGAGTGGTAGTAAATAGCACTTTGTCTATGTTTATTAGATTTGGTTAACTACCCTTTGCATATCACATCAGGATGGTGTACAATGTATATAAATTATGGGTCAATATTCAACATGGTTTAAGTGGGCATGCGAGGCCCATAACTGATTGGGCAGCCGATGATATTCAACACTACTTAACTGGGCAATGCTGCTGAATATCAGTTCTAACCACACAAGTGGAATTTGGGCAGTGGTTGGGTGGTCTGGGAGTGAAGTCTAGGGGAAGCGGGGAGTTATGTGGGTACTAGTGTTATTAAGTGCTAGTGCCTGCATAGCTAAGCTGCAAGATAGGACTGCAGAAAAGGCTGAGCTATGTGGGTGTCAGTCATGAATAGTGATTGGCACCTGCATAACTTTCGGGTCATAGCCATTGAGTGCTTATGGAATCCCCCCTCGACCCACTTCATCAGCCTCCCAATATCCCCTTCTCCCAATTCAACAGCCCTTTGATGCTACTCTCCCACCTCATCACCCCATGATGATTGCCCCAACACAACACCCACCAGATGCTCCCTCTACCCACCCGTAACCTCTGAGAACTCCCAGGACTTACTGAGTGTCAGAACTAGTGACATACTGGGAGGGGCAGGAGCAGTCTTGTGCCTAAAATATAACCTTTTAGGTATATACTTCTTTGTAGCTTCATAAAGTTGAGTTGGGAGCCTACTGTCACTTATAGTACCCAGTATTGTCATCTTTGTGTGTCTTAGTACTAAGTTTATGATTGTTCTGGTATCTAAGTTTGAATTTTTAAATCTAGGCTTCTTATCATATCTGTTTATTTGTTTTTGTTTTGTCTCCCTTTTTTATAGTTTGAATTTTGTATTGTAAACCACTTTACTAATTCTTTTTTAAATTATGGTATAATAATATTATATTAATACTTGACATTTGATACTTGTAAATGCAGTATGCTACCTACTACTACTTATCATTTCTATAGCACTACAAGACGTACGCAGCACTGTACACTTGAACATGACGAGGCAGTCCCTGCTCGACAGAGCTTACAGTCTAAGGGCTATTCTATAAACACATGTCTATCTTGCATAGTGCATGTTTCCAAACGGGCATAATCATTAGCGAAGCATGGGCAGGACATAAGCAGGGCTCTCACTTGTATGTGAAATAACAGAACACTGTAAGTTATGCACATCACTACCATATTTAGGCACCTACATATATTCCATTTCTGTGACTGCTGTAAGTACTGATGTCTAAATATTAGGCACGCTGATACTATGTTGCGCTAGTATTCTGTTATAGAACCTATGGGCCACTGTTCCCTCTAAGCTGAAGGGGAATCTTCCAACTGCATTGTTGCCAGTAAGGGGTGGTGCTTCAATATTGTGTTTTCAATTTGCTAGGGACAGGCAGTTTACCTGGAGTCCTGCAGAGCTTGAGTGTCCCTCACTATTGAAAATGTGAAAGAGAAACAGCACCCCCTCACACACACACACACACACACACACACACACACACACACACACAGGCAGGGCTGCTGGTGGAGGACTTCCACTCAGCTTAGAGGGAACTGTGCTAATTTCAGTTACAGACTACCACTCCTACTTTTCAGCCTTGGAAGTACCTAAATGGAGGCACAAAGTAATAGAACTACTTTCTTATTGCCTTGCTAAATCTCTGTACTGCCCTGATCGCTGAATGAAAGCATGAAAAAGGATCAGCCAGTCATCAAGAAATAGTTCAAGAAAGATAATTTCATTTCTGAAAAAAGGTTTTCATTCTTCTCAGCTTTCAGCTTGGTGAGTATAGAAGGGGCAGAGGCTAACTGAAATAGAATAGATTGAAACTGGAAATAGAGGTCCTCTACAATTAACCTTATGTACTTCTGCTGGTGAAGGCTAATCGGTACATGTAAACATGTATCCTCAAGGCTGATTGAAGTGAAATAATCAACTACTGACTGCTTGAGTTTGAGATCTCAACAACTGTATTTTTCAGTATGCTGTTTGGAAGAGCTAGTTGATAGATTTCAGGTTCAAAATAGTATTAGCTTGAGGGTCATGGAATATGCCACTATAAATATGTTTTTCTAAGGTGTTGATGTAAGGAATATGTTTGAAAATCCTCCAGGAATTAGACTATGGATCAAAAGGGTCTACAATTTTATCTCGCTAGATGGAGAATGCACTGGTAAAAGTAACAAAGAGAACATTTATTTCAATTTGATGCACAGAAATTCAGATCAAAATATATATAAGATAATACCTTTTCATTGGACTTAATATATTTCATGCTTTGAAGAGTGACATTTCCTTCATCAGGTCACACAAAATGAGAAGTCAAGGCAGAGAATAATGTTTCAATATCCAAGTGATTCACAGCTTTCATTACAATTGTGGTAAGAAGGGAGAGGAGGACTGGTGTCAGCAAAGTGACAATACATTGACAGAGAGAGAGAAAGCCAGATTCTTTTTTTAAGCATTTACCTCATACGTTTTCCAAGGTTAGTTACATTTAGTAATAGAAATAGTAAATAGAAAATCCAAATGCCTAAGGGGTCCATTACAAAGCTGCGGTAGAAGGTGTCCTTAGAGTGCCCTTACATGGGTCTTTCCCACGCAAAAAGACATTTTTGCCATTGCCAGAAAATGGGCATTACCAAAAATGAGTGCATGAGCCCTAAACACAACCTATTTTGAAGGTGTTAAGGGCTCATTTACTAACCCCACTCTAATCAGTTAGTGCACAGCAATATAGATGTGCTAACTGATTAGCCCATAAATGCCCACTCTCCGTCCCCAGACATGCCTTTTTCAAGATTTTTTTTAAAATTTAGCACATGGTTTGCATGCGCACATTTGGAACTTACTGCAGGATGGGACAATTTCCATGTACAGTTTGATATCTCCTTATTGTGTTTTACAAATGTGTTTATCCAATTTTATTACTCTTATAATATGACTTGGGGGCTTATTTTCGAACGCTAGAAGCGCACAAAAAGCGACACAAATGGCACATGGACGTTCCCATGGACGAAAGACGCCCAAAGCCAATAATCGAAAGGGGGCCGTAAGGACGCGCCTAATGCAAAAACGCCCATCTACGGCCGGCGACATAGGGGGCGTGTCGTGGGCGTGTTATGAGCGGTGTTACGCGTTGGGCGTCCGTACCATATTACGGTTTGCGAAATGGTTTAGTATGTGCCAGAACATGGGCGTTCCTCGGTAGACCTCATATAAAAGCGACCAGCAGAAGGGGGAAATTGTCTATAGACCAAGTAGCGATTTTGTGTAGTTGGAGAGTGGTGACATATTTGTTGAGAGAGAAAGCTGAATCGTTGTTTGGAGAGAAAGCGGAGTACCTGTTACCTTTGCGTGTGTGCCCTAGTCCGAACCTCTTTACCCTCACCTACCTGTTTTGTGTTTTACCCTTTCATCCTTCCCTACCCCTTCTAGCCCCCAAACTCCTTCCCCTCACCCTATCCCTCTCCATTCAATGTTCTCACGTGCATACGTCATTCCCTTACCTGTTTGGAGTCTCTGTTTGTCCTGTGTACTGCTGCAGCGTGTGTTTGGCAGTGAGTGGCTAGAGGGTGTGGTCGGACAGTGCTTGCAAGTGCAGTGTGGTTGTGGTGGTGGGAGTGAGCTTATAGGCAATGGACGCACTAAATGCACTGGCGATGCACATGGTGGAGGAAGAGATGCCCCCCCATAGGGGATACTCACGCCCCAGGGTGTTCAGGCCCCGCACCACTTTCCTTGACCTCACTGACCTCCAGTGTATCACTAGGTACAGGTTTGATAAGGCAGCCATTCAGCACCTGTGTGACCAGCTCCAACCACTCCTGCAGGCCCGGACCCTTAGGAACAACCCCATCCCCGTGCACCTAAAACTCACTGTCGCTCTCTCTGTTCTGGCCACTGGGAGTTTCCAGTCTGTGCTTGCTGTCAACACGGAGCTCACCCAGGCTTCCATTTCCAACTGCCTTACCCACTTCCTTGATGCCTTCCTTACCTACATCTCTGACTACATCACCTTCCCCACCACCCCCCAGGCCCTGCACAACAACATGGCTGCCTTCTATGCTGTAGCTAGATTCCCCTCGGTCATAGGTGTGATTGATTGCACAGACGTCGCACTCAGACCCCCCCCCCGGGCACATGAAGCCACCTACAGAAACAGGAAGGCATTTCATTCAATGAACATGCAAGTTGTGTGTGATGCCCAGGGGGAGATATTAGACGTGTGTGCCAGGTACCCCGGTTCCACCCATGATGCCTACATCCTACAGCACTCAGGCATCTTCCGCAGGTTTGACCGAGGGGAGATCACTGGCGGATGGCTCCTAGGTAAGTGCAGCATGGATCTGCCCAACCTAGACCTCCTCCACAACCCACACACACACCTCCAAACAATACACACTCATCTTTCTCATTGTGCTTCTCCTCAAAGGTGACAGAGGCTACCCGCAGCGGAGCTGGCTCATGACCCCCCTGGTGCATCCACAACCAGAGTCGGAGGAGACCTACGACAGCAGGCATCGGACCACCCGTGTCATCATAGAGCGGGCCTTTGGCCTACTGAAAAACAGGTTCCGGTGCCTGGACCGGTCTGGAGGGGAGCTCCTCTACAGCCCCCAAAAGGTGGCCAAGATCTTCGTGGCCTGCTGCATGCTCCATAATTTGGCCCTGCGCAGACGACAGCCCCTCCCAGAGGAGCCACAGCCACCAGAGCAGCAGGCCCCAGAGGAAGAGGATGAGGAGCCCCCTCCACCTCCCGCCCACAGAGCAGAGCAGACCGCACACCAGCTGGGGGTCAGAGCAAGGCAACGACTCATAGAGACAAGTTTTGTGTGAGAGTAAGTTGAAATTTATTCATAGCAATCACATATGTGTACACCATCACCCCTCCACCACCATCAGCCCCTCTCCCCCATGTCCCATCACTTTCCACGACCCCTCCCCTGGGCTCTTCCCTTCCCCTTGCCCCGTCCCCTCCTACCCCTCCCACCGTGTTTGGTTGCAGCTGGTGCTGCAGGGGAAGTCTTTTCAGAGTGCTCTGATGAGGAGCTGCTCTCACTGTCCTGAGTATGCAGACGGCAGCCTGCTTCCTCAGCTGCCCTTTCAAAGGCAGGCCACCTTGTAGTGCTGCCCTCCAACCTGGCCACAGGACCCAGAATGGGAGCTGGTCTGGTGGGTGGTGCAGCAGTGGCTGGGGAGGCGGATGACCTCAAGGTCCTCCATTTAGCCGCTGGTTGCTGGCCACTAGAGGATGTTGAGGCCAGTTCCTGGTGCTGCAGCACGGCTGGAGTAGGTGGTGTCAGGTCACGGCGCAGGCCCTCGATGCTATGCTCCAGCTGTTGGAGTTGCTGGAGCATAGCATGTTGGCCCTCTACCGCCTCCCGCTGCACCTGGAGCGCCTCCCGCTGCACCTGGAGCACCTCCCGCTGCACCTGGAGCATCTCCCGCTGCACCTGGAGCACCTCCCGCTGCACCTGGAGCTTCTCCTGCTGCACCTGGAGCTTCTCACGCCGGTGTTCATGCAGCTCCACATTGTGGCGCAGCAACTGAGTTGTCACACGCATCAGTTGCCTCCTGTGGCTCGATAGCCTCTGGCGAGGAGATGACCCCCTTTCTCCATCCTCTTCATTATCAGCAAAGGCTGCAGGTGGTGTAGCTGCAGGTATTCGCTCTGCTGCTGCTGCTGCAGGTGATGGAAGTGATGGAGGTGATGGAAGTGGAGGTAGCGCCTCTTCGTCTTCTGCTGCTGCTGCTGCAGCAGGTGGTGGAGGTAGCACCTCTTCTGCTGCTGCTGCTGCAGCAGTTCTTTGCTGGGCCTGTAGCCCACTAGGCCCAGCCTCATCTGAGTGGCTGTCATCACCTGCATAGCAAAAGGGGGAGGAAGTGTGTTGGTGAAAATATCCCACTGTTGTTTTTCAGCATTCGTATACATGGCCCCACTCTTGAAGACCCAGCAAGGAGATGGTGAGGAATAGGATTGGCAGGCAAGCCACAGATGTGATTGTACATGAGACAGAGCTGGAGACCAGGACAGGAGAGACTGATGTGAAAGGCAGAGGTGCTGGAGGAAAACCCAAGAGAAGGACAGCAATCACCAACTCTGAGGATGTCCTTCCACATCCTTTTTGTTTTTGTTGGGTTTTTTGTAACTGAAGGACATATGTGCATGTCTTCTTTTACTACTGACTTCCTAGACTGGCTACAACTGGTGTATGAACCACGTTGCAGGCTACAGCACAGAGGTGTGGGAAGGATATATGGAGAGTTTGGAAATGGTAAAAGAGGAGGGAGTGGGGAAGGGCCCCACAGCTGTGACACAGTGCCAACCTACACATTACTACTAATCCTTTAGGCATATGCAGCACTGTACATGTGAACATGAAGAGACAGTCCCTGCACAATAGAGCTTACATTCTAATTAAGTCACACAGACAGACAGGGCAACTAAGAGCGAAGGGAATTACTAAGGTGGGGATAGTGAGTAAGGGTCTTGAGCAAGTGAGTAGTGGTTAGGAGTTCAAAGCAGCATCATAAAGGTGGCCTTGTAGGCTAGGTTTGAAGACAGTCAGATACACACATTGCTGACACTACTCCCCCCACCTCCCTCCTCCTGTCCCCCAATTGTGTAAAACAGAGTGTAGTGCAGCAGCACAACAGATACCCCAGCTTCATAAGGGTCAACCTACCTGTGCCCTCAGGCTGTGCTGATGTGTCAAGGGTCCCAGGGACGCCATGAATGCCCTCCTGGGGTAACAGGCGGTGAACAATCCGCTCCAGGGGTGTCAGGTTTGCGGTGTCATGTGCTGGGGGGTTCCCACCAGCCTTCTGTCTCACATCCCGTCTCAGCCTGCGCCACTTACGTTTGCAGTCTTCCACATCTCTGCCACTGTGGAAGACTGCATTCAGGTGGTCCCGGACCGCCTCCCATTCCCGCTGCTTGGTAGTAGCAGTGAGTCTCTGGCCTGTGGGAGCAAACAGAAATGTGTGTCTTCTGTCTATCTCCTGCACCAGGAGCTCGATTTCGGCATCGCTAAAATTACCCTTGCGGGTCGGAGGCAGCCTCGGTGCCATTGTAACAAAGCAATTCGAAAATCCGGAGAAAAACGCCTAAATACTCGCCAGACACGCCCATGTTGAAGGGGGAATGGGCGGCCTTGAGATAGGCGTTGATTGTTTGATTATGGACAAAATCCCTACACGTACCCAGCTCATCCAGCGATTTGGGCATCCGTGATTACGATTATGGGCGGAGTACTATGAGCGTCCCCAGCTGCACTGTGTTGTGGGCACGATTCTGATTATGGGTGGAGCCGTATGGGCGTCCTCACCTACATTCCTTTTAATGCTGGCCTTTTAAACGGGCTGTTTGCTTGCACTTTACCGATTGTTCTTTACATTTGGGGGGGGGGGGGTGTATGCGTTTCAACACCTGTTTGTTTGTACGGTTTGTATTTTTCGTGTCATCTGCTGGGGGGTTGGCCTCGCCCCCTCTGTTTGCAGTGTTCCACATCCCTTGAACTCCATTTCCGCATCAGTGACATTTCCGTTGCAGGTGGGTGCTTGCTTAGAATCTTGCCACACAAGTTCAAGGTAAGCTAATAGTTCTTAGCCACTTGTTCAAGGGCTGCCCATTCTCTGGATGTGCTTTGCATTCAACTGTTACTTCTATTTTCACCAGGTTTGGTAGTGGATGCTGTGCAGCGGAGGACGTTGAGGGCCCTTATTGGTGCTGCTTCACGGCTGTACTGTGTGGTGTTCCTGTTGGAGTTGCTGGACCATATCATGTTGGGCCTGTGGGACTCCCCGGTAGGTTCCACACTTTATGTGCTGCACCCCAGTCCCCATTTATGAAGTGCTCACCCATTGTGAAGGTTGCTGGGAGGGGGGGAGGGGAAGAATATATGCAATGAATGCCTTTTCCACATTATTGAACACACTCCTATAATTCTCCATAGTTATGGAAGTGAAGCATTTCTAACTTTTAGTCTGCAAACGAATTGCATGGTGGCCACAGGTACCTGCCTACTGAGCCCTTCAGTCATGGTGACAGTGAGGGTGTTTGATTACCTAATCCAAATTACCTGCAGCTGCCTGCAGCCTGATGGCTAGCATGGCGTAGTGGTTACAGCACCAGTCTTGTAACCCACAGGTTGCCAGTTCAAATTCCAGCTGCTCTGTGTGAACTTGGCCAAGTGACATTACTGTCCATTGTGTCATGACAAAACTTAACACCACCCTCCTGGGACTGAGACAGATCCAGAGTGCCTGAATGTAACACACCCTTGAGCTACTACTGAAAAAGGGGTGACCAAACTCAATGTAAATAAGCACATATATATTTGGGTGCCCTTCTGTACCTGTTGTATTATATTGCAATTGTGCTGATATAAATATCCATCAAATACTGTGACTATTGTTTTCCCTTTTCTCCTCAGCACTATATACCATTGTTGAAGGATTGGAATGTGAAAACATGACCCAGCTGCTTGTAGCTCCTTGGTGGCACCACCAATGTGGTGTGGTTGTGGGTAAGGGTGTCTGATGATCAGAGAGCAAACATCGTCTATGTGCTACCTAGGGTTATCTGCAAGTTTCTACTTGGCAGATCACTAGTGCCAGACAACAAATCTATTATTTACAGCACTCTGTGCTGTAGGGCTCTATGGTAAGGGGGAGGGAGGGAGAGAGGCTGGATGGCCATTTGTGTGCCTCAAGAGTAATGGCCACAACCCCTCCCCCCCCCCCCCCCCCCCCCCCCGCACATACAGCCATGCAGGATGGAATGAACAGGTGGCCTTCTTTATGGGCACAATTATCACATATTTCTCTTTCACACTTCACAGTTCATGCAATGCATATTGGCTCCTCTCACATCAACACCAGCATTTGATAATATGTAATGCACAACCTACAGACACACACACCCTGTTATATGCAGTAGAAAACACATACAGTGGGGGAAATAAGTATTTGATCCCTTGCTGATTTTGTAAGTTTGCCCACTGACAAAGACATGAGCAGCCCATAATTGAAGGGTAGGTTATTGGTAACAGTGAGAGATAGCACATCACAAATTAAATCCGGAAAATCACATTGTGGAAAGTATATGAATTTATTTGCATTCTGCAGAGGGAAATAAGTATTTAATCCCTCTGGCAAACAAGACCTAATACTTGGTGGCAAAACCCTTGTTGGCAAGCACAGCGGTCAGACGTCTTCTGTAGTTGATGATGAGGTTTGCACACATGTCAGGAGGAATTTTGGTCCACTCCTCTTTGCAGATCATCTCTAAATCATTAAGAGTTCTGGGCTGTCGCTTGGCAACTCGCAGCTTCAGCTCCCTCCATAAGTTTTCAATGGGATTAAGGTCTGGTGACTGGCTAGGCCACTCCATGACCCTAATGTGCTTCTTCCTGAGCCACTCCTTTGTTGCCTTGGCTGTATGTTTTGGGTCATTGTCGTGCTGGAAGACCCAGCCACGACCCATTTTTAAGGCCCTGGCGGAGGGAAGGAGGTTGTCACTCAGAATTGTACGGTACATGGCCCCATCCATTCTCCCATTGATGCGGTGAAGTAGTCCTGTGCCCTTAGCAGAGAAACACCCCCAAAACATAACATTTCCACCTCCATGCTTGACAGTGGGGACGGTGTTCTTTGGGTCATAGGCAGCATTTCTCTTCCTCCAAACACGGCGAGTTGAGTTCATGCCAAAGAGCTCAATTTTTGTCTCATCTGACCACAGCACCTTCTCCCAATCACTCTCGGCATCATCCAGGTGTTCACTGGCAAACTTCAGACGGGCCGTCACATGTGCCTTCCGGAGCAGGGGGACCTTGCGGGCACTGCAGGATTGCAATCCGTTATGTCGTAATGTGTTACCAATGGTTTTCGTGGTGACAGTGGTCCCAGCTGCCTTGAGATCATTGACAAGTTCCCCCCTTGTAGTTGTAGGCTGATTTCTAACCTTCCTCATGATCAAGGATACCCCACGAGGTGAGATTTTGCGTGGAGCCCCAGATCTTTGTCGATTGACAGTCATTTTGTACTTCTTCCATTTTCTTACTATGGCACCAACAGTTGTCTCCTTCTCGCCCAGCGTCTTACTGATGGTTTTGTAGCCCATTCCAGCCTTGTGCAGGTGTATGATCTTGTCCCTGACATCCTTAGACAGCTCCTTGCTCTTGGCCATTTTGTAGAGGTTAGAGTCTGACTGATTCACTGAGTCTGTGGACAGGTGTCTTTCATACAGGTGACCATTGCCGACAGCTGTCTGTCATGCAGGTAACGAGTTGATTTGGAGCATCTACCTGGTCTGTAGGGGCCAGATCTCTTACTGGTTGGTGGGGGATCAAATACTTATTTCCCTCTGCAGAATGCAAATAAATTCATATACTTTCCACAATGTGATTTTCCGGATTTAATTTGTGATGTGCTATCTCTCACTGTTACCAATAACCTACCCTTCAATTATGGGCTGCTCATGTCTTTGTCAGTGGGCAAACTTACAAAATCAGCAAGGGATCAAATACTTATTTCCCCCACTGTATATTTATTTAAACATGGAGACACAAATCCCCCCAAAACTTAAAAATCCCCCAACCCTACAAATCCCCCCCAAAAAGTACAAATCCCCCCAAAATGTACAAATCCCCCCCACCCCTAAACATCCCCCCAAAACGTAAAAATCCCCCCCACCCCTACAAATCCCCCCAAAACGTACAAATCCCCCAACCCTACAAATCCCCCCCCCAAACCCTACAAAGTCTTTCACCGGTGGCCATGCCCCAAGTGTAGTGCCCTTTGTAGCAGGGTAATGAGCAGTGCCAGAAGCACCCTCAGTGGCGTGTGGAGCTGCTCATTACCCTGCCTTATGGCTCTCAGCTCCTGCAGCACCTGGTTCTGGCCATCTACCAGGTGCTGCAAGAGGCGCAGGGCTGGAGCTGGCCCAGGGGATGGAGGTAGCCTAGGGGATGGAGGTAGCCTAGGGGATGGAGGTGGCCCAGGGGATGGAGCTGGCACAGGGGATGGAGCTGGCCCAGGGGATGAGGGCGATGGAGCTGCAGCTGGTGGGAGCTCCTCCATAATTCCCTCATCGATTATGAGGACCCCCTCCTCCTCCTCCTCCATCATGGCCTCATCGATGAGGAAGACTTGCTCCTCCTCCTCCTCCTCCTCCTGTTGGCCCTCCTCCTCCTCCTGTTGGCCCTCCTCTTCCTCCTCCTCCTCCTGTTGGGCCTCCTCTTCCTCCTCCTCCTCCTGTTGGGCCTCCTCAGCCTCCTCCTCCTCCTCCTCCTGTTGGGCCTCCTCGGCCTCTTCCTCCTCCTGTTGGGCCTCCTCGGTTGCATCTTCCTCCTGGTCGGCCTCCTCAGCCACCTCCTCCTCCTGCTGCTGCTGGTGGCCTGTATATGTAAAAGGATCGTGGTTGAGATCAGCACATGCAACATGGTTTGCATAGTGCAGGAGCTGGGTGGCCTGACGCGGGGGATGGGGAAAGGTGTGGTGAGGCGTGGCCTATACCCATGGGGACTGAGATGCGTCAGATGACATGACAGGGAACCCTGGAAGGTGCTCTGACACAGAACACACAGGACATGTTGGCAGACCACACTCATTGGTGCCCAGCATGTTTGCATAATGATATGTGAATACTGACCTGTTGTGTTCTTTGTATTGTTGTTTGTTTGGTTTTTTTTTGGGGGGGGGGGTTAGCACATAACTTTATTATAAGGCAATGACATCCACTAAAAGTAGGACCTCAGCCAGAACTACCAGTATCCACCCACCCCAGAAAGGGGGATACTAAAGTGAGGCATGTCATCTCATTCATCTCGGAGGAGGTTGGTTGGAGGTTGCAGCCACACTCATGGGAGGGCATCTGCAACCTAAGGCCTTGATCTGGGACAGAGGTGTTATGACCTACTAGTTGCCTATTAGCCACATGGAAAGTGATATTGTACAGTACATTTGCATTATTCAATAAATACATTTACAAATGAGTGCATGTGTCCTGTTTTGAATACTTACGTCGAGCCCTCAGGTGGCGTCGCACTGCCCTGATGAGGTCAGGGCTCTCCCGCCTGACTCGACGGAATCTCCTGCGCAGGGACTCTAGGTCCCTGTGAATGCCAAACTGTCTGTAAGATATAAGTTTGTACAGCAGGAGTCAGGGGATGGTCATTTTTTGCCTTCAGGACAGATAATCATTTGTATATCCAATAGCACAGAGGCACAACACTGTGTGCGTGTGAGGGGGGGGGGGGGGGGGGACGTCAAACACTTACCTTTCCAGCCTGTCCCTTATCCGGGTCCAGACTCTCATTGCCTGTATCCTGGGGGGCAGGTGGTGGTGCTAGATGAAGAGGCTGTGCCGGTGCCTAAGGCACAGCCGCACCAGCAGCAGGCTCTCCACCTGGCTAAAATTGCGCTCCCTACCTAACTCCTCCATAGTTCTCAGTGAATAAGCATTCTTGGAAAACAAGCGCCTTATATGGACGTCCTTGCGTGACGGACGTCGTTTCGTGCACAGCTCCATATATGGATTACTATCCCATATATGGCCGACTCAGTACGTGGACGCGTCATAAGCATAGACAACGGGCATGAATGGTTATGCGTGCGGGCCTTTGATGCGTGCGGAGCTTGCCTTATATAGATGAGTATGAACATTGCGAACCTTTTCACATATGCACAATATGCATATAGCTGCATGTTCCTACCTACAGTGCATGTAGTTCCGGACATCCAGATATGGAAACTATGAAGAATATTCGGTGGAGCAGCATGATCCTCCTGTAGTTTACGCTTATGAACGTTCCTCATATTTCCTGTACCTGGATGTCCGGAACTGCATGCACTGTACATGCGAAACACCTAGGGCCGGATTTAGTCGTTTTCAACTGCGATAATCGAATGTCTAAAGGCGCCCTTTTTACTACCCTTTGTGCGGCTGTTATTTGGGCGTTTTGAATGACGATAATCGAATGCCTAAGGACGTCCATATTATTATTTGATTATACCTACCGGATTTTGCCCGACTTCGCAAGAGCGTCCTAATTCGTACTTGGACGACCTTTCGATTATGCCCCTCTTGGTATACCTTGAGGGGCATTTTCAAAAGAAATGTCTATGTTTGGATTTGGACGTCTTTGTAAAACGTCTAAATCCAGGGGCGGGGAAAAGCGTATTTTCAAAAAAAAAAGATGGACGTCCATCTTTCTTTTTTGAAAATACCAAGGATGTCCTGTGATTTGGATTTCTTTGTGATTTGGACGGCCTTGTTTTTGGTCCATTTTTGAACAAAAAATGTTCAAATGCAAGCCATCCAAAACAGAGGAGGAGTGGCTTAATGGTTAGTGCAGTGGGCATTGATCTTGGCAACATGGGTTCAATTCCCACTGCTGCGCCTTGAGACTTTGGGCAAGTCAAATACAGAAAGGGCATTTTTGGATATGACATCTAAGTCTGAATTTGGACGTTGCCAAAATCAGAACAGGAAAGTTCATTTTTGAATGTGCTGTTTGGAAAAATGTTTTGTGATTTGGGAGAGTAAGGGGAGGTGATTCTCAAGTCCCTCCAGTGGTCATCTGATCATTTGGGGCACCTCTTGTGTAGAGTAGAGGAGTAGCCTAGTGGTTAGTGCAGCAGACTTTGATCCTGGGGAAGTGGGTTAAATTCCCACTGCAGCTATTTTTTATAAAAACAGATCTTATTATTATTATTATTTATTGCATTTGTATCCCACATTATCCCACTTCTTTGCAGGCTCAATGTGGCTTACAATTCGTCGTGGATAAAAACAGATCTAGCTCAAAACGTCTAAGTTTTAGTCTTGGATGTCTTTGTTTTGTTCCATTATCTCTGAAAGACATCCATGTCTTAGGAACGCCCAAGTCCCAGCTTGAACATACCCCTGGCATGCCCGCTTGAGATTTGGACGTCCTTCTGACAGACTGCAGTTGGAGACGTCCAAAATCGGGTTTTGATTATACCGATTTGGATGTCCATGGGAGATGGACATCCATGTTCTGATTTATGTCAAAAGATGGACGCCCTTCTCTTTCGAAAATGAGCCTGTTTGTCTCCCATGTGATACATAGCTCGGAAAAGCTCTACACCAATGGTTTCCAATGGCTGCCAGAAAAACATAAGTGCATTGTCTCAAGGGCTCAGATACTGCATGCAGAGACCTATTATAGTTGGATGCACAGAGTGCATATCTAGTGTGGATATGATGCAGATAGAGTATCTGTGGTGATTACCAAATATGAGACATTTGTGCTGGTGCTGCACTAGGATGAGGAAGAAATTGGCATGCCAAATCTGGTGTGGAGTTGCCCTTGGGATATGTGCAATGTCAGTGTGTCTGATATTAGTCTCATTTGCTATGCACACTGGTGAACCTCAGGTGAGCGCATTGCAACAGAATGTCTCAGTATCTCCCAAGAGACAAGATATGAACATACAACCAGAGGTGCAGGAGACAGAGGCAAGAACAGAGGGACAACTGCAAGACATTTCACATGAGACCAAAGACACTACAACACCACCCCTGCCATGTGAGCAGCGGGCAGGGGGCAACAATAGAGCTGCAACCTACATCTCAATCAGACCTGGACCTGATTCTTCACATTTTACATCACCTTTGCTCAACATCATGGAAGAGGAGGGCATGTAGAGGAAAGAAGAGGGTGTAAATTTTACCAGGACGGAGTAGAGAGAGATGATGACCATCATAAGACAAGTAGTGGAGTATTTTGGGGTCCATAAAAAAGCATCTTGCCCAACAGGGCAGCTACCTGGAATGGCAGGTATACTCGTGGAGGAGTAGCCTAATCGTTAGCATAGTGGGCTTTGATGCTGGTGAACTGGGTTCAGTTCCCACTGCAGCTCCTTGTGACTCTGGACAAGTCACTAAACCCTCCATTACCACAGGTACAAAATAAGCAGTGCATCTTTTCTAGCAAAAAAGGTGCCGGTACTCAAATGCCAGGCCACCCTTCAAAGGTGGGAGTGATCACTGAGGAACCCACCCACAATAGCCAGGCCTCCTGCAACTAGTCACAGAATCTATGACAAGGCAGAATTGTTGTGTAGAGCCTGCACTATTTCATTAAAGCTTGGGGTCCATGGGTCAATTTTAGCAGACAATGGAAAAGGTGCTGGTTCTCAGTACCCCCTCAAAAAAGCCCTGAAAATAAGTGCCTGCATATATTACACTCCACCACTCTTTCTGTATCAGCTGGTCTCATTAACTGACATTCTGTCTGTAACAAACATTCTCTGATTCAGAATCTTATTTAACAAATTGGATCTGCTTTTTCTTACTGAAACTTGGCTGTCGGACTCAGATGCAGCATATCTTAACCAAGTTACTCTTTTTAATTACTGATATTTTTACTCCAACAGGCTTGACTGTATAGGTGGTGGAGTGGCAGTTCTCTACTCCTCTACCAGGGGTGTAGCCAGACTTCGGCGGGAGGGGGTCCAGAGCCCAAGGTGAGGGGGCACATTTTAGCTCCCCCGGCACCGCCGACCCCTCCCCCACCATTTTGACCCCCCCCCCACACCGCCGCCACCACCTCCTTTAACCCCCCCGGCGCCAACCCTTTTGACCCCCCCCCTTCCTGCCGCTACCAACCCTCCGCTGCCACCGTTGGGTACCTTTGCTGGCGGGGGTTCCCAACCCCCACCAGCCAAATTCCTCTTCTCCAGCGCAATTGTGTTGCTGATCTGCAAGGCTTCTGCTTCTGTGAGTTGCAGGACGTCAGACTTACAGAAACAGAAGCCTTGCAGATGAGCAACGTGGATGCGCCGGAGAAGAGGACTTCAGCTGGCAGGGGTTGGGGACCCCCGGCAGCAAAGGTACCCGACAGCGACGGAGGATTGGTGGCGGGAGGGGGGGTCGAAGGGGTTGGTGGCAGGGGGGCAGGGCCAAATCTATGGGGGCCCATGCCCCCGTGGCCCCACGTAGCTACGCCCCTGTCCTCTATCCTGTCTTTAACTAATCTCTCAATCACTTCCCTTCCACACTTGGAAGCACTTTCATTTCATCTTAATACTTCTACTCCTTCTGACTCTCTCACTTCTTCTTCTACCTCTTTCCACCAATTAAAACCTGCTCTTTCAGACTTCTGCCTTCATGTTTTACATCCTATTATATTAGGTGACTTTAATATTCATATAGATTAACCTAATGCTCCTTTTTCTCAAGATTTTAAAGACTTTTTCTCTGCCTTAAATCTTACTCTACACATTCAGGATCCCACTCACCAAAATGGCCACTCACTTGATCTTATACTACCACAATTTGCTTCTTTATATATCACTTCTCTCCATAAGCTACCCTGGTTTGATCATTTGTTTATTCTTTTCAACTTCCTTACTCAATCCCCAAAACCTTCAGCTTCAATTAACAGTGATCATAATATGATCAGATTTGATATAAGCTCTGGAATAAGTACATACAGGAAATCCAAAATGTTCGCATTTAACTTTCAAAAAGGAGACTATGATAAAATGAGAAGAATGGTGAAAAAAAATTAGAGGAGCAGCTGCAAAGGTAAAAATTTACATCAGGCATGAATGCTGTTCAAAAATGCCATCCTGGAAGCCAAGGCCAGTTATATTCCATGTATTAAAAAGGGAGGAAGGAAGGCCCAGTGACAACAGGCATGGTGAAAAAGTGATGTGAAGGAAGTTATTAGAGCTAAAAGAAAATTTTTCAGAAAATGGAAGAAGGATCCGACTGAAACAGCATAAGGAATGGCAAGTCAAATGCAAAGTGCTGATAAGGAAGGCAAAGAGGGACTTTGACAAAAAGATTGCAGTGGAGGCAAAAACACATAGTAAGAAGCCGGCAAAAGAATCAGTTGGACTACTAGATGACCAAGGCATAATAGGGCCATACTCAGGGAAGACAAAGCCTTAGTGGAGAGATTAAATGAATTCTTTGCTTCGTTCGTCACCGAGAAAGATTTGGGAGAGATATCAGTGCCAGAAATGGTATTCAAAGCTGACGGGTCATAGAAACTGAATGGAATCTCTATAAACCTGGAAGATGTAATGGTGCAATTTAACAAACTGAAGAGTAGCAAATCACCTGGATCAGATGATATTCATCCTTGAGTACTGATAGGTTTGAAAAATTAACTTGCAGAACTATTGTTAGTAATATGTAATTTATCTTTAAAATCAAGCAGGGTATCAGAAGATTGGAAGGTGGCTAATATAACCCCGATTTTTTAAAAAGGTTCCAGAGGTGATCCGGTTCATGTCTGAAAATGCTACTCTGGAGGATCTGGATTTCAGCTTTCCACCTAAGACCCTAAATTTGGCTTCCAGAATATCCCTCCCACATTTCCATCTGTCATTGGTACGCACATGTACCAAGACAATTGTCTCTTCCCCAGCACTATCTAAAATCCTATATTGGTGATGTGTGAAGTCTACCACCTTCACACCAGGCAGGCAATTGACCAATTGATCCTCACTTCTACCAGTCAACCAGCTATCTAAATGCCTAATGATCGAATCAGCAAATACAACAGCTGTCATAACCCTTCCCTCCTGGGCAGAAGCTCCTGGAGTGAAGGAATGGCTCAATGTTTAGTGGTGCTGTTTTTTTGTTTTGTTTCAATGTTCAGTGCAGCATATTGCGGACCTGGGGAACTGCATTTGATTCCCACTACTTACCATCAGGCAGCAGTGGGTTGAGATCTTGGGGAACCAGGTTCAATTCCCTCTGCAGCTCCGTGTGACCCTGAGCAAGTCACCTAGCCCTCAATTTCCACAGGTATATATATTACTTAGATTGTGAACTCATTGAGGACATCATAAAGTACCTGTACCTGTAATATAATTTGTAAACCGCGTGGAGGGGCATAATCGAACGCAAACGCCCATGTGTAAGAACATCCATCTCCGAGAATGGGTCCGTGAAGGGGTGGGCCGAATCATATTTTAGAAAAAGATGGGCGTTTATCTTTAGTTTCGAAAAATACGCTTTGTGCCAGGCAAATGTATTGGATGTGGGTGTTTTTGAGATGTGGGCGTTTGTTTGAGCTGGGCGTTTTTCAGCAATAATCGAAACCAAAGCGTCCCAGCTCAAAAACGACCAAATCCAAGGCTTTGACTCGTGGGAGGGGCCAGGATTCGTAGTGCACTAGTCCCCCTCACATGCCAGAAGGACAACCGGGCACCCTAGCGGGCACTTTTAAAAAAATAGGAAAAATAGGAAAAAACATTAAATTACATCCCAGGTGCATAGCTCCTTTACCTTGGGAGCTGAGACCCCCAAATCCCCCCCCCCAAATCCCACTCCCCACAACTCAACACCATTACCATAGCACTTAATGGTGAAGGAGGGCACCTACATATGGGTACAGTGGGTTTTGGGGGGGGTTAGAGGGCTCCCATTTACCATCACAAGTGGTACAGGTAAGGGGGATAGGCCTGGGTTCGCCTGCCTGAAGTGCACTGCATTACCCACTAAAAGTGCACCAGGGACAGGACTTGTTGCTGCTGTATAACCTTGGCACAGCAGTTCACACCGTAAGACTAATCTCGCTGAAAACGTCCTTTATTTCAATAACCGTGTTTACTCACAGTTAACTGCAGATCAGAGGTTGTGCCCCACTGGCAACGAGTCTCCCTGGTACTAAGATTAGCAGTAACTCAGAGCTGGCAGAATGGTGTACAATGCCCTCTTTCAGCAACATTCAAGGTAAGAGCTAAGTTCTGTAACGTGGCTAACACACGAAAGGGATCTAAAATGGACTTACAAAAATGGCCACTACCTCGTGGACTACCGGAAACAAAACAGGGCATACTCTGACCCAGTAGGCAGGGGGGGAAAGCACCATGGGAGAAGAACCTACCAACTACCAACATCGTGAGACTGTAACACAAGCTAGTGAAATCACGGAGCCCAATACCCTACACCCACCACAATTCAATGCTGATGTGACCCTGTAGTGCACCCGAGAGCCACATCTGACCCAGGGAAAGGCTGTGAGAGGATTGAACACATTCTGCTGTCATGGAGGTGGGTACGGAATTTGAGGGTGGCATAGAGGTTGGGAAATAAGGTTTTTGCAAGTGGGGTTTTTTTTGGTGGGAGGGGGTTAGTGACCACTGGCGGAGTCAGGGGAGGTGATTCCCGATTCCCTCCGGTGGTCATCTGGTCATTTAGGCCACTTTTTGGGACCTGTTCGTAAGAAAAAAGGGTCCAAAAAAGTGTCCTAAATTCTCGCTAAAAACCCCTTTCTTTTTTCCATTATCGGCCGAGCACGCCCATTTATGCTCAGCCGATAACCACACCCCAGCCTCACCTTCACCATGCCTCCGACATGCCCCCATCAACTTTATTCGTTCCCACGACGGAGTGTAGTTGAAGACGACCAAAATCGGCTTTCAATTATACCAATTTGGCCACCCATGGGAAATGGACGCCCATCTCCCGAACATGGGAGTTTTTCTCCTTTCGAAAATAAGCAGGATAGTTGCCTCAGAGATTACTTGCGGTATATCAGGTGCTATTAAAAAAAAAAAAATCCTCAGTGCAAGAGGAATTGCATCTCCTGATGGGCAGGTTTTGGATACAAGATTATGTCTTACGTCTCCATGGTGATGCTCTCCTTTTAGGAGACCCCCCTCAATTAAGGAAGAACAGGGGCTGCCAGACTGGAAGTGGGACTTCTCTATGTAGGTCTCCTGTATGTACCTCTTCGTCTTCCTCAAATCCTCCAAATCTACTACTCTAGCCTCAAGAGAACAAACACATTCTCTGAAAGCTAGGAGCTCTTAGCATGAAACACACACACATACTGTATACAGTAACCTCTCCCCAACTGGGTGATAATCATACATGTAACACTGAATGGAAAAGACTGGACAGCACCTCTATTGCTGCTAGACTTCTGCCTACATCTTAGTATTATTTAGTTTAATTAAAACTTAAGGTACTAAGGATTTTAGTTTAATATAAAGAACCTTATAATTATGTGGTATATTAAGCAATTTATTTAATATTTGCTTCTCATAAATGAAACTTAAAGGAAAATAAAAACAGCCATAATGTTAACTAGGTTGTATTTGCATGCACCCCATCCAATGTTTGGGTCGATCCTCCCAAAGGACCCCCTACCATCCAACTTCCAAAAAACCATGGCATAGGAAAATATTTTGCTAACTTTTTAAGCACAGCACCCAAACAAAATTAGGTTTTTCCCTTTCACTGTACCCTCTTCCCTGGCTTCCTTTAAGAATCAGCCTTTTACTGTAAATTGCCATTAAAAAGCTTTCCAATTCCTAACAACGCTTCCAGAACTACGAGCTATGTTTAGGACTAGCAATTCTTACAATTTATGAATCCAAATGCCTCCCAGACCTAAATAATTCTTTTAACCTGTCAGCTCTCTCAAAGGCATCCTTCTTTTACCAGCTGTAACCCACAATTGAACTAACTACTGTATCCTAAGCCGTAACTATGACAACAAGCACTGGCTAGCTTCAGCTGACTCTCACTTCTAACCAATCTGTGACACCTACACAGAATTGACATTTCTCCAAAGACAAGCAGGCCAATATTTTCACATATAGGTGACGTCATGTCGGCCCGGAGGACTTTCTAGCAAAGTCTTCATCAAAATGAAAAAATGTCACTCGTCGCGCGGGCGGATGCAGTGCGCATGCGTGCGTCCCTTTTCCCGCCCGCCGTGAGGACACACTCCTCAGTTTTTTCTTCTCTGCGTCAAAGAGGTGACACGATGAGTTTTCGTCTTCGTGTTGCTGTGCCCGGAGGTGAAGAAAATCTCTACAAAAAGTATCCTTTTAGTTATTCTTAGTATTATTTTTTTGTTTTTTAAGTTTTCTTTCTTTTAGCCTGCGATTTTATTTAAATCGCTCGTTCGGTTTTTTTTTTTTTTTGTGTGTCCTTTTCTTTCAACGACACAATCGCGTCTTTTGATTTGGCAGAGGCTGTTTTTCCCGAAATGTCATCGAAGACGCCCAGCGGCTTTAAGCCTTGTGCCCGCTGTCATTGGGCCATCTCCAGCACTGACCCTTGGGCCGGACCACCGCTCGGAGGGCTGCAAATTGTGTCTCGCTATGAAAAAGCGGACACTGCTCTCCCGGGATGCCCAAAGGGAGAAGATTTTTGGGCCCGGTGCCTCGTCGTAGGCGCCGTCAGCGTCGTCTAAGTCGGCGCCGTCCAAATCGGCGCCGGTGAAGTCGGTGCCATCGAGGACGATGCCTTCGAAGTCGGCGTCATCGAGGTCGACGTCGAAGGAAGCGTCGGCACCGGGACACCGGGGACAGGCTGCCATTCGACCGATGCACGCTGGGAGCAGTGATACATCGAGTGGGTCTCCGCCCGCCTCGGCGCCTCCTGCTTTGCAGACCCCCCAGGACCGTCCTGCATCGGACCCGGCCCCGAAGAGACGTGTGGATTCCACGTCCTCTTCTCCGGTGCCGAGAAGTCTCGACGACGGGCATCGGGCGAAGGCCAAGAGGCATCGTCGTCGTTCTCCTTCGCGTCACAGCACCGGGAGCTCCGGGTCATCGATACATTCGATACCGGAGAAGCGTCGGTGCCAAGAGGATCGCTCCCCCTCTATTACTGAGGTACTGACGCGTGGGGTCACTGGCAGCCGAGTCCCCACTCCCCAACCTCAGCAGACTTTGCCTCCAATGCCTCAACCGACCCCTCAGCATCTTCCGGCACCAACTCTTGATGAGCGTATGCAGGCCCTTTTTCCTTTTTTCATGGAAATTATGCAGCAGTGGCAATCGGCACCGAGGTTGTCGGTGCCAATGGTGCCGGCGGTACCGGTGTCAATGAGTTCAGAGGTACCGGTGCCGATGGTGTCGGAGGTATCGACGTTGCCGGTGCCGGATGCTTATGCATCAGGCCTTCAGCCCGTGGTGAGGTCTGTCTCACCGGTGCCGCCTCTGGCACCGGTGTCATTGACTTCCCGGGTTGGCTCTCCCGAGACATCGGTGCAGGAAGCTTCGCCGGAGTCTCAGGGACCGTCAACTTCTCGACATCATCATTGAGGACGTCAAGCCTCTTCGTCGAGACGGGCTCAGATTCGGGTGGCTCTGTCTGAGCTTTTAGCCCCATCTGATAATACCTCATCAGAGGATGATGATGAAATGCATGGGGAGTTCTCTGGTGAAGACTCTCAAGGCATCCCATCTGAATCTACTCCCTCGCCCCAAAGACAACTTTCTCCCCCCGAGAGCTTGTCTTTCTCTTCTTTTGTTCGGGAGATGTCTGAGGCCATCCCCTTCCCTGTGGAAATTGTGGATGAGCCCAGAGCCAAAATGCTTGAGGTTTTGGACTATCCATCTCCACCTACATCTTCTGCCACAGTTCCTTTCCATGAGACTCTCAAGGAACTTATGCTGAGGAACTGGGAGAAGCCTTTTTCTTGTCCAACCATTCCCAAAAAAGTTGAGTCCCAATACCGGATCCACGGGGAACCCAGTCTCATGCGGGCTCAATTGTCTCATGATTCAGCGGTGGTGGATTCCGCTCTCAGAAGAGCCAAGAGTTTTCTCCTCGGCGCCCCCGGGGCGGGAGTACAGAACTTTGGACTCTTTTGGGAGGAAGGCGTATCAGGCTGGTCTGCTCGCCGCCAAAATTCAATCATACCAGCTCTACACGAGTATTCATTTACGGAACTCTGTTAGGCAACTTGAGAGTTTGGTAGACGCACTCCCACAGAAGAAAGCCGAACCCTTTCGCCAAGTGATCAGGCAGCAGAAGGCGTGTCGCAAGTTCCTGTCCAGGGGCGTTTTTGACACTTGCGATGTGGTATCTCGCTTCTCTGCCCAAGGTATAGCGATGCGCAGACTCTCATGGCTGCGTGCCTCTAACCTGGAGGAACGAACTCAGCAGAAGATAGCAGATATCCCATGCCGGGGGGATCACCTTTTTGGAGAGAAGGTGGAAGAGATGATTGATCATCTCTACCAGCGTGACAACGCTATGGATTCTCTCTCCTGCCGGGCGCCTTCTGCATCCACTTCCACCTCTAGGAAGTTTTTTAAGGGGAAAAGAAGTGCTCCTTACATTTCTAGAAGCCGCAAGTACACTTCTTATTCCTGTCAGCCGGTTCAGGCTCGACCCCAGCCCGCTCGGTCTCGTCAGCAGCGGGCACCGAAGCAGGCCCCTGCAGCTCCCCAGCAAAAACCAGGGACGAGTTTTTGACTGGCTCCAGCAGAGCATAGCCGAAATCAAAGTACCTGTGCTGAACGATCTACCGGTCGGGGGGAGGTTAAAATTTTTTCACCAAAGGTGGCCTCTCTTAACCTCCGATCGGTGGGTTCTCCAAATAGTCCGGTCCGGGTACACTCTCAATCTTATTTCTGAACCTCCAAATTGCCCACCAGGAGCTCAGTCTTTCAGCTCCTACCACAAGCAGGTACTTGCAGAGGAACTCTCCGCCCTTCTCAGCGCCAATGCGGTCGAGCCTGTTCCACCAGGGCAAGAAGGCCTGGGATTCTATTCCAGGTACTTCCTTGTGGAAAAGAAAACAGGGGGGATGCGTCCTATCCTAGACCTAAGGGCCCTGAACAAATATCTGGTCAGAGAAAAGTTCAGGATGCTTTCCCTGGGCACCCTTCTACCCATGATTCAGGAAAACTATTGGCTATACTCGCTGGACTTGAAGGACGCTTACACCCACATATCGATACTTCCAGCTCACAGGAAGTATCTTCGATTTCGGCTGGGATCACAGCACTTTCAGTACTGTGTTTTGCCTTTTGGCTTGGCGTCTGCTCCCAGGGTATTTACAAAGTGCCTGGCAGTTGTGGCAGCGTCGCTACGCAGACTGGGAGTGCATGTGTTCCCTTACCTGGACGATTGGCTGGTGAAGAACACTTCCCCGCAAGAAACTGTGCAGTCCATGCGGATGACTATTCAGGTGCTAGAGATGCTGGGGTTTGTCATCAATTATCCCAAGTCCCATCTCATCCCAGCCCAGAAATTGGAATTCATAGGAGCTCTGTTGTGCACAAAGACAGCTTGTGCTTATCTTCCAGGACCCAGGGCGGACAAACTTCTGTCTCTGGCTTCCAGGGTACAAGCGTCTCAGCAGATCACAGCTCGGCAGATGTTGAGACTTCTGGGGCACATGGCCTCTACAGTTCATGTGACACCCATGGCACGTTTACACATGAGATCTGCTCAATGGACCCTAGCTTCCCAGTGGTTTCAAGCTACAGGGAATCTAGAGGATGTTATCCAGCTGTCCATCAATTTTCGCAACTCCCGCAATTGGTGGACCATTTGATCCAATCTGGTCTTGGGACGCCCATTCCAAATCCCTCAGCCACAAAAAGTGCTGACGACGGATGCATCCCTCCTCGGGTGGGGAGTGCATGTAGATGGGCTTCACACTCAAGGAGCTTGGTCTCTTCAGGAGAAGCAGCTCCAGATCAATCTCCTGGAATTAAGAGCGATCTGGAATGCTCTAAAGGCTTTCAGGGATCGGCTATCCAACAAAATTTTTCTCATTCAGACAGACAATCAGGTTGCAATGTATTACACCAACAAGCAAGGGGGTACCAGATCTCGCCCTCTGTGTCAGGAGGCCATGCAGATGGGCCTGCCAACACAGAATGTTTCTCCAAGCCACTTATCTAGCCGGTGTAAACAACAGTCTGGCCGACAAACTGAGCAGGATTATGCAGCCTCACGAGTGGTCCTTGAACATGACTATTGTCAAAAAGATTTTTCGAGTCTGGGGCACTCCATCGATAGATCTTTTTGCTTCCCAGGACACTCACAAGGTTCCTCAATTCTGTTCCAGACTTCAGGCCCACGGCAGACTAGCATCGGATGCCTTCCTCTTTTTTGGGGGGACAGGACTCCTATATGCGTATCCTCCCATCCCTTTAGTGGGGAAGACTCTACTGAAACTCAAGCAAGACCAGGGAACCATGATTCTGATAGCGCCCTTTTGGCCCCGTCAGATTTGGTTTCCCCTTCTTCTGGAACTTTCTTCAGAAGAGCCATGGAGATTGGACTGTTTTCCGACCCTCATTACTCAGAACGAGGGGCGCTTCTGCATCCTAACCTCCGGTCTCTGGCTCTCACGGCCTGGATGTTGCGAGCGTAGAGGTTGCCTCTTTTGGTCTCTCTGAAGGTGTCTCCAGAGTCCTGTTTGCTTCCAGGAAAGATTCCACACATAAGTGTTATTCTTTTAAATGGAAGAGGTTTGCCGTCTGGTGTGACAGCAAGGCCCTAGATCCTTTCTCTTGTCCTGCACAGACCTTGCTTGAGTACCTTCTACATTTATCCGAGTCCGGTCTTAAAACCAACTTGGTCAAGGTTCATCTTAATGCAATCAGTGCTTATCATTCACGTGTAGATGGTCTGCCTATCTCTGGACAGCCTTTAGTCATGTGTTTCATGAGAGGTTTGTTTTTGACAAAGCCCCCTGTCAAACTTCCTCCAGTGCCATGGGATCTCAACGTCGTTCTCACCCAGCTGATGACAACTCCTTTCGAGCCACTGGATTCCTGTCATCTGAAGTACTTGACCTTAAAGGTCATTTTCTTGGTGGCGGTTACTTCAGCTCGTAGGGTCAGTGAGCTTCAGGCCCTGGTAGTTCATGCACCTTTCCTTGTCTTTCATCATGACAAAGTAGTTCTCCGCATGCACCCAATGTTTTTACCGAAGGTGGTGTCGGAGTTCCATCTGAACCAGTCAATTGTCTTGCCAACATTTTTTCCCCGTCCTCACATGAGCCCGGGCGAAAGCAAGTTGCACACTTTGGACTGTAAAAGAGCACTGGCCTGTTACGTGGAGTGGACACGCCCCTTCAGACAGTCCGCCCATCTGTTTATTTCTTTTAATCCCAATAAGAGGGGAGTTGCTGTCAGAAAACACACAATTTCTAATTGGCTAGCAGATTGCATTTTCTTCTCTTATGCCCAAGCTGGGCTGACTTTGGACGGTCATGTCACGGCTTATAATGTTAGAGCCATGGCTGCGTCACTGGCTCATCTAAAGTCAGCCTCCATTGAAGAGATTTGCAAAGCTGCGACGTGGTCTTCAATCCACACATTCAGATCTCATTACTGCCTTCAGAACATAGCCGACGCGACAGTCGGTTTGGGCAGTCGGTGCTGCAGAGTCTGTTTGGGGTTTAGAATCCAACTCCACCCCCCTAGGCCCATTTTTATTCTGTTCCAGGCTGCACTCTCAGTTAGTTGTGTTTTGTTTCAGGTCAATTTCAGTTATGTCCTCGCCTTTGCGAGGCCCAATTGACCATTCTTTGTTATGTTGAGTGAGCCTGGGGGCTAGGGATACCCATATGTGAGAATATTGGCCTGCTTGTCTTTGGAGAAAGAGTAGTTACTTACCTGTAACAGGTGTTCTCCGAAGACAGCAGGCAATATATTCTCACAACCCTCCCACTTCCCCTTTTGAGTTGTATTCCTCTTTTTCTTGGAATTTAACTGAGGAGTATGTCCTCGCGGCGGGTGGGAAAAGGGACGCACGCATGCACACTGCATCCGCCCGCGCGACGAGTGACATTTTTTCATTTTGATGAAGACTTTGCTAGAAAGTCCTCCAGGCCGACGTGACGTCACCCATATGTGAGAATATATTGCCTGCTGTCTTCGAAGAACACCTGTTACAGGTAAGTAACTACTCTTTTCTCCTGGAAGCATGGAACTTTGATCCAACTCCATTTTGAAACCCAGTTTTCCCATTGATTATGGTGGTGCATAGACATTTTCCTAAATTTTACAATAACAATAAATGTGATACACTTCCCGCTTGCTACACAGTCTAAGCGCTACTATCCTGACATCACCAAAAAATAAAATTTAAAAAAATGTACCTCCCCGGATGTCCCACCTTCCACCAGGTCTCTTAATGCTGATGTGGAGGGGCATAATTGAATGGGGCGCCCAAGTTTTCCTGAGGCCGTCCTTGCAGGATGTCCCCGCAAAGGGGCGGGGAAACCTGTATTATCGAAACAAGATGGATGTCCATCTTTTGTTTCGATAATACTGTTGGGGATGCCCAAACCTCCACATTTAGGTCGACCTTAATGATGGTTGTCCCTAGAGATGGCCGTCCCCGATTTTTGGCGATAATGGAAACCGAGGACGCCCATCTCAGAAATGACCAAATGCAAGCCCTTTGGTCATGGGAAGAGCCAGCATTCGTAGTGCACTGGTCCCCCTGACATGCCAGGACACCAACTGGGCACCCTAGGGGGCACTGCAGTGGATTTCAGGAAAAGCTCCCAGGTGCATAGCTCCCTTACCTTGTGTGCTGAGCCCCCAACCCCCCCCCCAATAAAAGCCCACTCCCCACAACTGTACACCACTACCATAGCCCTTAGGGATGAAGGGGGCACCTAGATGTGGGTACAGTGGGTTTCTGGTGGGTTTTGGAGGGCTCACATTTTCCACCACAAGTTTAACAGGTAGGGGGGAATGGGCCTGGGTCCGCCTGCCTGAAGTGCACTGCAGTACCCACTAAAACTGCTCCAGGGACCTGCATGCATATTGCTGTCATGGAGCTGGGTATGATATTTGAGGCTGGCATAGAGGCTGGAAAAAATATTAACTTTTTTTTAGGGTGGGAGGGGGTTAGTGACCACTGGGGGAGTAGGGGGAGGTCATCCCCGATTCCATCCGGTGGTCATCTGGTCATTTAGGGCACATTTTTGTGGCTTGGTCGTAAAAAAAAAGGATCAAGAAGTCGGCCAAGTGTTCGCCAGGGACACCCTTCTTTTTTCCCTTATTGGCCGAGGACGCCCATGTGTTAAGCACACCCCAGTCCCGCCTTCGTTACGCTTCCGACACCCCCCCAGGAACTTTGGTTGTCTTCTGGACTGGGAAAGCAGTTGAGTGCGCCCATAATCGGCTTTCTATTATGGCGATTTGGGCGACCCTGGGAGAAGGACGCCCATCTCCCGATTTGTGTAGAAAGATGGGTGCCTTTCTCTTACGAAAATGAGCCCAGATGTCTATCTCTTCGTTTAGTGCTATATTATATACTCTAACTCTCCCATCTTATTTTTTAGGGCTCTAGTATTTGTGTCCATACTTTTCAAATTGTATTGTTTTCCTTGCATCTACAAGCAAGTTGACGGGGATCATATGCATCTTTCACTCTGCTCTCCCCTTAAACACTCCTGGCTTTCTTTCACAATTATTGAAACCTCTGTATTGGAATTCCCTAAAGATCCAGTTTCTATGCTATCCTTCAAGGATACTCCATATTGAAACATGTGCCCCTGGTTGACTGTAAGCATTCCCCCTATTTTAGTTTAAAAACTGCTCTATCCCCTTTTTAAATGTTAGTGCCAACAGCTTGGTTCCATCCCAGTTAAGGTGGAGTATATTCTTTTCAGATTAGGCTCCCCCTTTCCTAGTTTGTTGCTCGATTCCTAACAAATCTAAATCTCCCATCACTGTAGATGTTGGATAAAGAAAGGAGTACAGGGTGTATCCTACTAGCCCTCTATGGTTGCAATTATAGTGGTTTCTCATTACTGACAGGTGCTCATTCTAAATGTAGGCTGATGTTATGTGCCCAGATTCACAGGGAGCTGTAGTGGAAACTGAACCCACTTCTCTAGGTTCCCCGGCCAGTGCCCAACCATTTGGCTACGAGTGTATGCCAGGATTCATACATCCTTAAAATACACAAGTTATTGACCATTCCCCCACTTCTTACACCCCTCCTCCCACCTCTCCACCCCTTCCCACTCCCCACCCCAACCTGCCCCAACAACATTTCTTTGCTTGTCAAATTTATGTGGCCAAGGTTAATTAACCCACTGCTAAACTCAGCAGGTTCCCCCATATAACCAAGGAAATGGAAACCATGATACAAAGAGGATTTTTCCACTAACTGACTTCCTTATTGGCATTTAACACCCCTTTTGGTCATAGGCGTAGACTGGGGGGGGCGAGGGGGGGGCAATGCCCCCCCAAATGACGCGAGGCGCCGCCGCGCCATTAGTTAAAGAAAAACAAAAAACCACATGCAAGCACGCGCTCCTCTCCATCCGCTTGGCTTCCCTGCCCTCTCTATCTGCGTCCCGCCTTCCTCTGACGTCATTTCCTTTCGGGCGGGACGCAGACAGAGAGGGCAGGGAAGCCAAGCGGATGGAGAGGAGCGTGTACGTCTACCCCTCTCCATAGGCGCCCGGTATAAGAGGCTTGGGGAGGCTAAGCCTCCCCAGCCAGAAGTGCAGCAAGGGCAGGGCAGACTGGACCACCCCGGGTGCAGCTCCCGCTGCCTTGAACATCTCCCTCCCTCCCTCCCGTGGACCGCGCGATCATTACCGCCACCCCCCCCCCCCCCGACTACTGCAGTATCGCTCTCCCCCTCCGCTCCTGTCCTGTCACGTCGTCTTTGAATGTCAAGGATTCCTTCCGGTAGCATCAAAATTGGCAATGATGTAAGCGCTGCTTTCAGCCTGCCCCGGAAGCACTCTCTGTACAGTTTCCCGCGTAGGAAGGACGCTGTCCAGAGAAGGCTTCTGGGGCAGGCTGAAAGCAGCGCTTACATCATTGCCAATTCTGCTGCTACCGGAAGGAATCCTCGACGTTCAAAGACATGACAGGAGCGGAGGGGGAAAGCGATACCGAACTAGTCCGGGGGGGGGGGGGGGTGAGCGATGCATCATGCCAGCCAGCTGCTAGACCAAAGGGAAAGGGGGTGGTGAGAGGAGGATGTGAGGTGCCACATCTAAGGGGAAGAGGGAGGAAGGAAAGCAATGGCAGGGAATAGGAAAAGGGGGGTGGAGAAAGGAGTGAGAGTGATGGGAGCAAGAAGGGGAGGGAAGAGAAAGGTGGGATGCATGAGGACGCTGGAGGAGAGAGAGAGAAAGTGGAAAAGTGCAGGAGAGAGCCAGGGACATGCAAAAGAGCAGGGGAGAGTCAGAGAGAGATGGGAAGAGAAAGAGGGGACATGGAAGAGAGCAGGGGACAGGCAGAGAGAGATGGGGAGCAAAAGAGGGGACATGGAAGAGAGCAGGGGAGAGCCAGAGAGAGATGGGGAGAGAAAGAGGGGACATGGAAGAGAGCAGGGGAGAGCCAGAGAGAGATGAGGAGAGAAAGAGGGGACATGGAAGAGAGCAGGGGAGAGCCAGAGAGAGGTGGGGAGAGAAAGAGGGGACATGGAAGAGAGAAGGGGACAGCCAGAGAGAGATGGGGAGAGAAAGAGGGGACATGGAAGAGAGCAGGGGACAGCCAGAGAGAGATGGGGCGCGAAAGAGGGGACATGGAAGAGAGCAGGGGAGAGCCAGAGAGAGATGGGGAGCGAAAGAGGGGACATGGAAGAGAGCACGGGAGAGCCAGAGAGAAGATGCTGGATGGAAGAGGAGAGAGAGAGAGATTAGTGGAAAGATGGGGAGAGAGAGAGAGAAGCTGCTGGGGAGAAACTGGGGCAGACCCTAGCTGTCAGATGGAGAAATGCTGAATGAAAGGAGGGAGAAAGAGGGAAAATGCTGGAAGGAGGGGGCAGAAAGAGGGAAGACACTGGACATAAGGGTAGGGAGGGAAAGAGGAAAGACACTGGAAGGATGGGGATAGAGAGGACATGCTGAATGGAAAAGGGTCGAGAGAGAGAACTGTTTAGAAGGAAGGGAGATAGAGGGAGACAATGGATGGAAGGAGAGGGAGACAATAGACGGAAGGATTGGGAGAGGGTAATGGGTAGAAGGATGGAGAGAGAAAGAGGGATGACACTGGATGGAAGGGTAGAAGAGAAAGACATGGATGGATGGAGGGGAGGGAAGAAGGAGATGCACACGGATGGAGTAGAAGGGAGAGAGGAGAAATGCCGGACATGGATGGAGGGGAGGAAAGACAGAGGAAGTTCATGCACATGGATGGAGGGGAGACATGCTGGATTTGGATGGAGGGGAAATTGCTGAATTTAAGGGCTGGATTGGAACACTTTGAGGGCAGATGCTGAAACTGGAGAAAGGATAAGGACAGGGCTACAGATGGTAGACAGGACGCATAAGGACACAGGAGGATGGTGGACATGTTGAGAGAAAAAATATCAAATGGAAAGAAGACACTGGGACCAAAGAATAGAAAAACTAAATGATCAGACAACAAAGGTAGAAAAAAGTATTTTATTCAGAATTTATTAACTGGAATATGTCAGCTTTTGGAAATGTGCATCTGTGATATTTTGCATGTAAGTTTCAATTTTTCTAGTATTGCTGCATGCTGAGTCTGACTTCTTGAGGTAACTTTCCAGTTTTGCCTTCATATCTGTTGTGTCATGTGTTTTTCATGTGTAATCAAGGTGCAGTATTCTACTAGTGTGTAGTATTTACAGCCCTTTTTTTTTGTTTGTTTCAATAGGTTGTGTACTGGTGTTTTAGAGCCCGGTGTAATTACAGTGCTGCTTTTCCACGCATAAGGTTGTAGCTCATCCTGTCCTTGGAATTAGTGCTGTTATGGTTTGCTAAGGTTATGAGTGTGTTTTTGCACAAGTTTGTGTATAGTGTTTTGCAGTGGAGAGATTGTGTATTGGCATTACTGAGGTGGCACCAAAACATCGGAAAGGGTTTTAGAGCCTAAATCATGACACACTACCTCTTGAAGGATCTATATATAGTTGTTAATAAAAGGAGCTCATTGTGAACACTATCCACCCTAAAAGGGTGTTTTGTGGCGTTACATGAGAATTGTGATATTATGATCCCTTGTTTCATATTGTTGACGGTCTGCATTTTCTATATGGGTAGTATATTGGTGTATTAGGGTCTGCCTAGTGTTATGGTACAGTAAGGTTTGAGTATGTTTTTGCACAAATATGTGCATAGTGTTTTGCAGTTGAGCGATTGTGGTTAGTATATGCTTTGAGCAACCACTTTATTCTTTGACATATGATACATATCTAATATCTAAATTTAACAAAAGGTATTGTGACTATTTTATTTTTACTTATTTTTTTTCTGTGTTAATTGTGGCTATAAGCTCCGCCCCTGGCTCCACCCCTAACCCCGCCCCCTTTAGCCTCCTCAAACAGTTGGGCCACCGACCGCCTATGCCCCTCTCTCTTCCTCCCTCCCTCCGGCGCAGGCAGCAGTCTTTTCCAGCGTTCCTGGCAGTGGTAGCGTTGTACACGCTGCCTTTGGCTCTGCCCCGAAGCCTTCTCTTCAAGTTCCTGTTCCTGCATAGGTGGGAACAGGAACTTGAAGAGAAGGCTTCTGGGGCAGACCGAAGGCAGCGTGTACATCGCTACCGCTGCCAGGAACGCTGAAAAAGCTGAAGATTGTTGCCTGCACCGGAGGGAGGGAGGGAGGAAGAGAGGGGGTAAACGGAGTCACCATCTTGGACCTCGCGGGGGGGGGGGGAGCAGAGGGAAGATGGATGGGACTGGGAGGGGTGGGAAGCAGAGGGAAGGAGGAGGAGATGGATGGGTCTGGGTGGGGTGGGAAGCAGAGGGAAGGAGCAGGAGATGGATGGGACTGGGAGAGGAGGTGAGCAGAGGGAAGGAGCAAGAGATGGATGGGACTGCGAGGGGTGGGGAGCAGAGGGATGGACCAGGAGATGGATGGGATTGGGAGAGGTCAGGCACAGCAGAGGGAAGGAGCAGAAGATGGATGGGACGGAGGGATGGTGAGCAGAGGGAAGGAACAGAAGATGGATGGGACTGGGAGGGGTGGGGAGCAGAGGAAAGGAGCAAGAGATGGATGGGACTGCGAGGGGTGGGGAGCAGAGGGATGGACCAGGAGATGGATGGGATTGGGAGAGGTCAGGCACAGCAGAGGGAAGGAGCAGAAGATGGATGGGACGGAGGGATGGTGAGCAGAGGGAAGGAACAGAAGATGGATGGGACTGGGAGGGGTGGGGAGCAGAGGGAAGGAGCAAGAGATGGATGGGACTGCGAGGGCTGGGGAGCAGAGGGATGGACCAGGAGATGGATGGGATTGGGAGAGGTCAGGCACAGCAGAGGGAAGGAGCAGAAGATGGATGGGACGGAGGGATGGTGAGCAGAGGGAAGGAACAGAAGATGGATGGGACTGGGAGGGGTGGGGAGCAGAGGGAAGGAGCAAGAGATGGATGGGACTGGGAGGGTGGGGAGCAGAGGGAAGCCTACTAGAAAGAAGACACTGCATAAAACAGAAGACACTGGGATCAAAGCGAATAGAAAAACTAAATGATCAGACAACAAAGGTAAATAAAAGTATTTTATTCATAATTTATTAATTGAAATGTGTCAGCTTTTTGAAATGTGCATCTGTGATATTTTGCCTGTAAATTTCATTTCCTTCCTCCATATTAGCATATTCATTTGCATATGTATATATGCAAATGATATGCTAATATGCTCCACCCATTCTTTGCCCCCCCAAATGAAACAGTCAAACTACGCCTATGCTTTTGGTACTTAAGCTTATAAGAGTGGACTGTAATGTTAGCCCTTTTTCTACATGTAAGTGTATACTTTTTGATAAAATTAACATGCAACCAATATTCTGCTACTTCTAATTCTTTATAAAACTTTTCAAGGGACAAGAAATATTGTAAATATTGATGTTAACATATAAAATGCAATTATTATATGATGCATGAGACCAGATTCAGTAAATGGCGCTCAAATTTAGGCACCAGTGGAAATCTGTGCTGCCATTTTATAAAGGGTGCTCTAGGCTGAGCGCCTTTTATGTAATAGCACTAGATCGGATTCCTGCACGCAAAGTTTGGCACAAGAACTTACGCCAGCTGAAATCTGGAGCAAATCCTGGAAACACAAGTTGGGCATATAACCTGATATTCTATAACTGCACCTAAATGTAACCTGGGTCTTACACTCTCATGAGCATGCTGGGCACCAACTAGCTCACAGGGTTGGGCACCCTTGACCCATGCCACAAAAGGTAATAGTTTTGCAGAAAGTTTCTTTATACACATGGAGCTGGGCACAGGCTGGGTCTGGATATACTCCGGAAGTCGGTAGGGTATTGAACTGGGGCTTTTAATCTTTTACTTTCTCCATTCCCTTCTCTTTTTTAGATCCAGGATATGTTTCACTCTCATGCAAAGAAAAAAAAAACAGTCCGGGTTTTATAATCCAAACACAAACTTTACTGAATTTCTGCAACAGGCAGTTCAAATCTTTGTAATCCAACTTGATATCAGATGAAAACAAGCCAAAGTCAAACTCAGGGATATGGCGTGTCTTCTCTAGTTCAATTAATAGATCCTTAAGTATGTAGATATTTACAGCTCCTCCTGTTCATACCCATACCTTCTGGGTGTAACAACCTAAGACTGTGCCTGCAGCACTTACAGCAAGCAAATCTTCTCTGTGGAATCAGACCTCCTTGTCTGTTGACTGTCCTCCAAAAAAGTGTATCTCACAGGGCTACTACCTTTTCTCTGAACAGGTTCTTTCCTGTTCCTGCTCCCAGACTGGGGTCCTGTACTTCCCACCTGGAGCACTCTTCCACTACTGGCAGAAACCTTCCTCTATGATCAGCCTTAGTTTCTTGAACCCATCCAGTACTCCAACTATACTCAAGGGTCCCAGTGGGGGTGGAAGCAACCAAAGAACACACACTAAATCCAAAAAGAACATTTATTAATTGCATGCCAATCAGCTCCAATTAATATCAATAATTGGTTGTCAGCACCCAATTGACTAGTTTATGTGCATAACTGGGATTCACATCCAAGTTTGGGTGACCTATATAGAATCTGGTGAATGCTGTGCTGTGCTGATTTCAGGTACCTCGACAACTGAACTCTGTTCTGGAAGAACTTAGTTTTGTCCCAAATAATATGCACACTCTCTAAACAAAGAGTTTAACAAACATTTCTCCTACCATAATTCAGTACTTTGCTGCAAGATGAAAATATTGATTCACAATCACCTGCTGACATTGTCATTTTGTTAAGTCATTTATTTACTGAACTGCAAACACTATATTTTGACAGAATAAAAGAATGTTCCCTAGCAAAAAGGGGAAAAATGCAGCATCATGAACACTTCATCTAAATGCCAAACCATATTTGTTACACTCTGCCTTGGAGTTCAGCTGTAAATCTTTTGAGTACACTTTCACAAACGAATAAATCACTTTGTTATTTTGTCGGAAATTGTTCTGATTTTTGAACAGATATTGTAGTGCTATGGTTCAGTCTTCTGCAAATTTTAAATTAGTCACCCTCCATTTCTAAAATAATTTCCATCCCTGTTGTCTTTGAAGCCAGTCTTAATTGCCTGCAGCTAACAAATGATTGAAAAAAAATATATATTTATCAACAATTTTGGCAATTTAACTGGACCATTGGATTTGTGGTGGATGTAATACTACACATGGAATTCCACTATAGAAGAAACCTATATGTGAGATGAGGCAGGATGCATCATTTTATAAAAGCAGTGGTGAACCTGAGGATCAGTTTTAAACACAATGATGTGAAAACATTATTTTTTTTAAAAAATGAAGCAGCAGCATCCACATATAAATATTCCAAAATGGCAGGCAGATACAAGTGTATGGTACGTTTGTTCTATAGGACAGAAGCACATTCAAACCACTGGAAAATCAAAATAAACATGTTTACTGGCATAGCACTGATATGAATATGAAAAAAAAAGTCAGGGCCCTATGATGGCATCCACATGAAAGTAGCAGCATTTTGTGTCAGATCCTTGTATAGATTTTATGTGTACATAATAGTGTGCCTGACACTTAAGTGTGCCTTCTGCACTTCCTATGCTCATGGCATAGCTTGTCCAAAGAACAACAATGACATGTTTCTGATCCCTCATTACATAGTGGCCTTTAGTGAGCCTTCTTTATAGAGCACCAACATTGCAGCCAGGAAGGAGAGAAACTTCTCTAAAGGAGTGAACAACCTTCTGGCATGCTTGGTGCCCTCTAATGAGGGTACACTGCTCCACCTAGGAGTAGAGAGGCTAGACCACGCTGCAACACGGAAGGTATGGGATTCAATCTGGATGACACAGAAGAGGTATGCAAAAATAATATGCCCTCATGCACCTACCCCAAGATCATATAGGTACCTATATAGCAGAATAATGCTACCTATGGGGATGGTACCTATACACCTAATGGCCAGAGATGCAGTGTCATCCTACCTAGGTCACACCAGTAAAATAAGGTAATATAACCTGGATGCAGCTCCCAGAAGCCACACTGATTCACCCAACTGGCATGCTCATCTAAGGAGGCAAGGCAGGCAGGCAGAACCCTTTCCCTTCCTCCCCCACCCTCTCACACAAATAAAATATTAAATCACTCATGCCACAATTAGTAATGTACACAAAAATTAACACAAGGTCTTGTTGAACCAGAGGAGTGCTGGATATCATATTGAAGGCATTTGGTTTACAATCAGTTTTGGGAAAGATTGAGGAAGCACCACAAAGATAAGTGATTATAAATACAATTGATACTTTGGTGCATTCACATTGAATTATGTGGTCTTCAGTGAACTTCACCAGAACTATTTGTATCATTTTGGACACTTTCCATATTGTTTGGTGTTATTAGCACTATTTCACACATGATTGAAGAAGATCAGTGATGACAATGTGAACTGTGTTCAATTTGCGCATGCAACTTAATGGGGCAATAACAAGCACTTATTGGCACTATTTAGCAATAATTAAAATTTACATGTGCATCTTTTTAAGGCATATTCTATAGAGAGATGTATGTAAATTCTAGTGCACAGATCTGAAAAAGGAGTGTGGTCATATGTGGGACATGAGCAGGTTAAGGGCATTTCTAAAATGTATGTGCATTATTATAGAATTAGCAGGATCTGCACCTAAGTTATGTATGGGGATTTATATCAGGCTTTCATTGGTATAAATGGTTGTGCCTAAATGTAGTCACTATTCCTGGTGCTAAGCATTATTCTATAAACCACATCTAATTGTAAGCATGATTTATAAAATAGAACAAAAAGTTTGTTTGTTTGTTTGTTTTTTGGCACCATCTATAGAATCTAGTCCAATATGTAAGGTGACCAAATGGATATGTCCAAAAAGCCTCAGCAGGCACACATGTTTGTAAATAAGGAATTATATGTATTAAAAAAGCATTAATGTACTCATAAGGTACAAAAGTACTCCTCTGGGTATAATCAAATAACAATCTATCTGTCCATAAAATGCAAATGTTGTAGGATTAATCACAGCTGTAAGGATGGTGTAGTGTAGTCAACAGGACACATCCAGAAAGGAACACGTGGACAGTGGAGATATTCAAAACCACATTTATTGCATAAAAGTTCTCAAAGGACTCGACACAGCACTGTGTTTCAGTAATTGTATTGACAAGGCAGTACATTTTACAGAATCCATATTTTTCCTCTACAAGAATCTTTTCAAAGACCGATATTGCCTTATTGATGTTCAGAATCACAAGGACTTTTTCCATCTTTGATTTATTGAGATTCCTGATGCAGGCACATTAGCCAAAATACAGTGCTGTGTCGAGCCCTTTGAGTACTTTATGCAATAAATGTGGTTTTGAATATCTCCATCATCCATGTGTTCCTTTCTGGAAGTATCCTGTTGACTACACTACTCCGTCCTTACAGTATCTACCTCCCGTAGTGTTCTACATTCATCCACATTTGTGGTAATTTTCTGCGTGTTCCTGTAGGATTAATCACAAACATTGGAGCCGACTCAACTCCAAAATATGGAAAAACATCACCCTTGCTTAAAATAAAACAGTGTCTAGGGCAACAGACTTCAGTCTCCTAAGCAGTCTATCTGGAAAACAAATCTAATACCACTCACAGTTAGTCAAACTTAGAGCCCCAAAATTAAATATACTATTGAGCCACCATTCTGAGACTAAAAACCAAACAAACCATCCTCAAAGCAAAACTTATTGTGGTTGGTGTAGAACAAAGAAAAAACACCACACCACACACATTGTTAAATGTAATGACACCACAAGAATTCTGGTGGGAAAACAACTACTATAAAAAGTTTGTGGTGCTCAGAGCATAGTCATGGGTCCAGGTATAGGTACAACATTACCATTATTTAAAAAAAAGTCATTGTATATGATAGGAGATCTTCCTTGACAGTATCAAACACCTTTAAAAAATACAATATATTTGTGCCAATATAATAAAAGAATATAAAAACAAATGCCTGCTGGATTAATGTTTTTTTTTTCAAAAGTACCTATTATATCCATACAGTACGTGTATGTTGCAAAGCTAAAGGATACTTATAGGAAAAATATTTAAAGGAAGATAAAATGCTGTAAGGTATTATCTGTGCATCAATTGCCTCATCGATGCACTTAAATATAAAAGACACCTGCAAGCCTGAAGGCTATTGAAGTGGTGTACATTGAGATACAGTAGGTATTTTTTCAGGTCCTGGAGGCATCACAGTTACAGTTATCTTGGGGTTTCAAACTGTGTCCCTTGGTTTACAGACCACTACACTAGCCACTAGGCTACTCCTCTATTCTGCAGGTGTTGCGTTCTCGAGGGCCTTGGCATTCTGTCAGGTCCTCGAGGCAGTACGGGAGTTCGTGAGCCCTTGGGCCACTGCCGAGGAGCGGCAGCGGCAGGCAAGACCACCTCGGGACTGGAAACACAGAAGAGCAGTACTGGAACTCTGGACTGGAATAGTACAAGGCAGGCAACTAGAACAGATGAAACAGGAACAGCTTCACCTGCACTTAGCCACCGTTCCTCCGGAGTTGAGCTCCGAAGTGCAGGTGGCCAGCAGGACTTGCAGGATAAGGCAGGAACTGAAGATCCAGAGGACCCACCCTGGGTCTGGGATACACGAGGGCGACAGGGCACGGAACTAGACTCAGACAGTGTGCTGCTGCACCACTGCACAGGGATAACAGAAAGGCTAGAAGCCCACAGCGAATAATAAACACAGAAAGGCTGAAAGCCTGCAGGTCAGAGAGATACACCCAGAAAGGCTAAAAGCCCACAGAAAGGCTGGAAACCCCCAGGCCACAGTAATACACCCAGAAGGCCTGGAAGCCCACAAATAAAAGGGATATACACAGATAGACTGGAGGCCCTCAGAGCAATGGGCACAGAAGGGTTGGAAACCCACAGAGCAATAGACACAGAAGGGCTGAAAGCCCACAGAGCAATAGACACAGAAGAGCTGAAAGCCCACAGAGCAATAAACACAGAGCAATAAACACAGAAGGGCTGAAAGCCCACAGAGCAATAAACACAGAAGAGCTGAAAGCTCACAGAGCAATAATACCCTGAGCCAGAAGGCAAGGCCCACAGGCAGTGGCGTAGCCACAGGTGGGCTTGGGTGGGCCAGGGCCCACCAAACAGTAGCACATATTTAGTGGTAACTGGTGGGAATCCCAAGCTCCGCCAGCTGAAAATTTCCCCCTGATGGTAACGAAAATGCTACTCTCCACAACACCAGCACCTGCGCATTCTCAGTTTTCAGTGCATTCCTGCTGCCAAGGTGGAAAGAAGCGTTTTCCCACCAGCTAAGATTTTTTTAGGAGGGGGGGAGGAGAACACTTGGTGCCCACCCAATTCTTGCCTAGGCCCACCCAAAATCTGTTGTCTGGCTACGCCCCTGCCCACAGTTGATAGTAACTCACAAAGCAGAAGAGCTGGAAGCCCACAAGAAAAGACAAGGAAAGCTAACTGTGCAAACAGCACACTAACCTCAGGACCTAAGGCACTGCGGAGGCATTGGCAATGCAAAGGCCAAGGCTGCAGTCTCTAAGTGCTTAATAAAGCCCTTCAACACCAAAGGCACAGCTGCAGCAATCTCTAAGCAACTACGGAGGCTGTTCAGGCACAAACCACAGAGCAGGCAGAAAGCACAGTGAAACACAGAGAGGCTTCCCACACCCAGGTGTAGTGTAGTGAAGCAACTAGAGTCATGCTGGAAGCAGCCAGCACAGAGAGAAAGAGAGCGAACCCAGGCAACACCCACAGGTGCAGTATAGTGAGGCAATCAGTGTCATGGTGCTGGATGCAGCCAGCACAGAGAGCCAGAGCTAGCTCAGAAAGGACAGACAGAAGAAACAGGAGCCAGCTAGGAAGCTGACCCCCAGGAATAAGGTAAGTCTGAGGGTGGTCACGGCCACAGACGTGACAGCAAGGATGTTTGTGTGGCAATATTTTTGAAAATGATGTCAGATAGATGTTCATGTTCCTGTTTTTTTGTCATTCACTTTGGAAAATGATTATTCATTTTGGATGTATTCAGTGCAAATACATTCACCTTACAGCCGTAATTGAACAAGAAATCTAGATGTTTTTCCTATTTTATTATGGCTGTGAGATGCTTTAGAGCAGAACTTTTTTTTTTTTGGACTTGAGTGTGTTTTTTTTAATGCCCTTCTTTCGAGACTTAAATGTCTTGTATCAGATTTATGCAAATGTCATTCAATTCTTTTTTGGCATAGACTGCTCCATAGTTAATACCTTGCTATAATTAGAATCTTACTTTTCAGCAATTTTGAATTGGATGGATAGAAGTCACTTGCTTCTGAATTTGACTTAAAAACAAAATTTCTGATTCATTTAATATACTACCTTGAAGGTTGCAGCTTTTTGTTACTAAGGGCTCCTATTACCAAGCTGCGACAATAGGGGGCCTGCATTGGTGTTGGCATGTATTTTTGATGCACGCTGAGGCCCCCTTTTACCACAGCCAGGTAAAAGATAGGTCTTTCTTTTCTGCAGGAAATGGCCATGTGGCAAGCAAAGCGCTTGCTGAACGGCCATTTCTGGGGAACCTCTTTGCACTACCTATTGAGGTAAGAGCTCCCACGCTAACCTGTTGGTAACCAAGCAGCGCATGACACTGCCCAATTACCGCTCTGTATCCACCAGAGCTACAAAAATAAATATATTTTTGTAATGCTGGATATGACAGCACACTGGGTGTGGGAACTACTGCTGGGCTGCTGTAGTAGCTCAGCGCTAGTTCCTTTTTAGCAGGTGGTAAGCCAGTGTTGGGCTTACCGCCATTTTGTAAAAGGGGCCCATAATGTTCCTGTTACAATTTTGCCTCAGATATTGAGTTTAGGTGTTAATGCTGAACTCTAATCTTGGCAGTGCCATGTTAGATAGGTTGTGGATATATTTCATTACAATTAGCGCTTATAGGCCACACATATCCAAAATTTATTTCATTGCTGCTTACAACCAAAGAGTAGGCAAAACCCTAGAGCATACATAGTTATTAAAACCATAAAATTATTACAAGTTCAACCTAATATAACCTTCTAGAATAACGAACCTCCCTGTTTACTAAGCCTTGCTAGCGGCTGCCGCAGGGCAATGCCGACACAACCCATCCAAAGTGAATGGGATGCATCAATATTAGTGCTCAGTAGCCACTAGTGCGGATTAGTAAATGGGGGAGGGGGAGCAAGTTTTTAACAGCTTTCAAAAGATCTGTATACTAAGACTCATACCCCCAAGCTTTCAAAAGATTTGTATAGTTAGACTCATACCCCCCAATATTCAAAACCATTTAACCGGCCACGAACGGCACTTGCAGGTAAAATGTTACTTAGCTGGCTATCCTGTGATATTCAGCGGGAGATAGCTGGCTGTCTCCTGCTGAATATCATTGGCTAGTGCTTAGCAGATAGCCAGTTGCATTGCCCAATATAACTGGCTATCCGCTGATTTTTGGCACATTACTGACTAATTTTGGTGGCCAATGCCAAATATCAACTTGGCAGGTTAAGTTGGAACCATCCAAAAGTAAAACAGATATTCAATGCCAGTCACTGGAAATGGACCAGCACTGAATACCAGGCTCAGCATTGACCACGGTGGTGGAATATGCTGCCAAATAATATATGCTATGGGGCTGATATTCAGATCACAGGAGGTAGCTAGACTGCCTTCCGTGGTCAATGCTGAGCCTGGTATTCAGTGCTGGGCCATCTCCTGAGATCTGAATATCAGCCCCATAGCATATAATATTTGGCAGCATATTCCACCATTTTGCTGCTTCATATGGAAAAGTTAAAGAACTTTCTGACTTGTAAATTATTATATTGAGGTGAAACTCGATTAGTTAGTGAAAATGTACAGAAATTGAGACTTATACAAGGCCAGGGATGCATATGCATGTGCCATGTAACATCGATATATCTCCGGCCTCTGGTACCAATAGAGAAAAGGGGGAAAATGTATAGGAGATATATGTAGAGATTAGCAAAATATTGCAATGATAGGCATGCAAATCCCAATGGCTTCGAAAAGGGATCCAAATATGGAAACACATATATAGCCAATCCATAGATGCACTGTACCCAGTGGTCCTGAGGCCCCCATGGCCATGGAAGATGTCTGTAAGGAAAAACACATACCTGGGTTCAAGTGCAATACTAGATGTCCAGTGGCCATACTCTTGTAATGCTACAATGTCTTCCATCCAGCCTCTAGTAGCAGTGATAAACATTGTGATCCATCATCTAAGTGTCATGCTGGATGGCACATACATACCTAATACAGCCATAAGATGATAGGCAAAGCCATATGCATGTGATCCAGGACCTGCACTATATACAGTGCTCACTATTGAGACCTACAAAGTGCAAGATGGAAGCAAGGGGGGAGTGCAAATTCTTTGAGAAGGAAAGTGACCTACTGATATCCCTTGTCATGCAAAATGAGGAATGCCTCTTCAGGGAAGAGAAGCTCAGGGTCCCACCACTGTTCCCTCTAAGCTGAGCAGGTATCCTCCAACTGCATTGCTGCCAGTAGGGGGTGGTGCTTCAATATTGTATTTTCAATCACTAGGGACTGGCAGGTTCCCAGGAGTCCTACAGAGCTTGCCTGTCTCTCGCTATTGAAAGTGTGAAGTGAAACAGCGCCCTCACTGGCAGGACTAAAGGTAGAGGACTCCCACTCAGCTTAGAGGGAACAGTGGGTTCCACAAGCAAAAAAGGATCTAAAAGGAGATACAGAAAACCCTGACAAAGTAAGGATCTACACTGCCAAAAGGTCCACATACCCACCACACCTAAATGATAGCATGCCAATCCACACAACTAGCAAGATACTGACAGCACGTAAACACAGCTGCAGGCTACTGAGGTCACGGAACCTAAAAATATAAGAATAGCCATACTGGGTCAGACCAATGGTCCATGTAGCTCAATATCCTGATTCCAACAATGACCAATTCAGATCACAAGTAACTGGCAGAAACCTAAATAGTAGCAACATTCCATGCTACTGATCCAAGGGTCAGTAAGGGCTTCTCTCATGTCTATCTCAATAGCAGACTATGGACCTTTCCTCCAGGAACTTGTCCAAACCTTTTTTAAACCCAGAAACAGTGACTGCTGTTACCACATCCTCTGACAATTTGTTCCACAGAAAAATTACTCTTTAAGTGAAAAAATATTTGTTCCTATTTGTTTTAAAAATATTTCCATGTAATTTCATTGAGTATCCCCTGGTCTTTGTACTTTTTGAAAAAGTAAAAACATCAATTTACTCTTACCTGTTCTATACCACTCAGGATTTTGTAGACCTTAATCATATCCCCCTTCAGCTGTCTCTTTTCCAAACTGAAGAGCCCTAACCTCTTTAGCCTTTCCTCATATGAGAGGAGTTCCGTTGTCTTAGTCATTTTGGTCGCTCTTCTTTGAACCTTTTCTAATTCCACTATATATTTGAGATACAGTGACCAGAACTGAATGAAAATCAATGTGAGGCATTATAGTATTCTTGGTCTAATTTACCATGGGATGTGAACCTAAATTTTACTTGCAAATTCAAAAAGGGGGTGCAGAAGTGGGAGGGTCATGGGCATAACGGGGGCATTCCTAACATTTATGCACATTTTTATAAAATCAGGGGGGATATGCACCTAATATAGGTGCATTTTGTAACACGTTTCAGTTGGTGCAAATGGCTGCACCTAAAGTTAGGTGCGATTCCTGGGTATAAGCGCAATTCTATAAATCACGTATAACTTTAAGCATGGCTTATAGAATAGCATTTTATTGGCACCATATATAGAATTCACCCCTATCTGAGTAATGTTCCTTCAGTACATAGAGCAAATAAAGGAGGCACTTTGCGCTTATGGACAGAGAAGAGTACATGACTGAAGTATGGTGCCAATTGTCTGGCTCATGTGTATCATCTGCTAGAATCTGATCCAGATTGCATGAGGTTGGTCCAGATTGCAACTATTATTACTAAATGGAGAACTTTGGAGTATCTTCCAGTGATGGAACATTAGTTTTTGAATTAAAATAATTCAAATTCCAGGTTTTTTTTATTTTTCTATCTAAAATTGACACAGGTTTAACATATCCACTAGCACACCTCTTTATCTTAACTAAAGATTCTTGTTGGAAAGAACATGTGAATATATTGATCAGTTTTTGCAGCATTTCATGTGTGAAATTTCTTGATTTCTGAAAGATTACTCATTTTTGAAGTTACTGTTTGAACTGGAAACCAGACAATCTTGGTGATTCTGGCTTCTTTGAATGTACAATTGCTATATACCAGCATGGCTCAGTAAGAACTATGGATGTGGTAAAAAAAATCTCCAAAACCTGAATAGATGCCCACCCAATTTTTGTTTCAGTTAATGTAAAGGATTTTATAAATTGTTTTTCAACTCTGTCTGAGTGACCGACAGTGCACTCTCTCATTAAAGTGATAATTCTGTTTGTGTGAAAGTGATTTGGAATGTGGAAGAAGATAAGACATGGCTCTAATTAATTTGATATGTTTCGAGTTCAGGCTGGCAACCTGAACAGAGAAACATGTGACCATATTCCCACAGTATGGCTTGTTTACCTAAACAGAGAAATTCTCAAGCATTCTGTAATTTTCCTTAGCTCTGAGCATGAGTTCTATGCCTAATAAAAAGGGGAATTTTTGCCAGTGAAATGGGGAGCTCGTCTGTGAGTAAAACGTATGTACTACACAGAGAACTGTATTTCCTGGTCAAGAGACTCATGGCTATCGCTCTGAACGCCCCCCACCCCCCCCAGCTGATGATGACAGCCTGGATATAGATATTAATGATCAGTGATGTATGTATATTATGTATAGATTATTATTGCTTTTCCTGGTCTAGAAACTCCTGACTTTGCTTGGATATAATGCCCAGTGATCCAGTGATGTAATGATTGTTTCTTTTTAACTATAGATAAACCAAGTATTGTTTTTTTTTCAGTTATATATCTTAATCATTGTATATCTTAGACTCTCCGTTTGAAGTGAACCTTTAATAAAAGTCTCATTTACCTAATACAAATCCAAAAGAATCCACAGTAATTGTTGAGTAGTCTGTGTTAGTGTTTTGTTAGTGAGGCAGGCTGTAAAACCAGATCAGAACAGTTGACTATAATTGTGATGGAATATAATATTTTTATGAGACCATCATTTTTATCAACAAATCTCGGGTGTAGCAATAGGGGTAGCTTTTGCTCCATCCATTGCTAATTTTATTAATGGCAGGACTTGAAGAAGAAGAATGGGTGTATACAATGCTGGTGGCATTTTATAGATTATATATTTTTGATTTGGTAATCTTCAGAGGCATCCTTTTTGTAATTTGTGAATTATTTTAATATTTGTCATTCCACTGTCATATTGATGCTCACTGCTATCCTTCTCTTTAATTTTTTGGATGTTAAAATCAGTTATCATAAAGGGACTTTTTCAACACCAATTTCTACTAAACCTACTGACAGCTATACTTTGCTTCAGTTTGATAGTATGCATTCTTGTCATTTGAAGGCAGGCATTCCTTTTTCTAATTTTATCACTCCCACCTTAGTAATTCCCTTATCTCTTATTTGTCCTGTTTGTCTGTCCTAATTAGATTGTAAGCTCTGTCAGGCAGGGATTGTCTCTTCAAGTTCAAGTATACAGCGCTGCGTATGTCTAGTAGCACTATAGAATGATAAGTAGTAGTAGTTCTCAATTTTTACTGACCGATTTGTGATAATGATTATAGACAAGCAGCAGCAGAATTAAGTAAGAAACATTTAGACACTGGTTACCCAAAGTCTATAGTGAAACAAGCAAAAAGATCTATTTTTTTGTTTTAATTTAAGAGAAACTTTACTACAGTGCAACTAGTGATCTCTTTACCACTGTAATGAAATGCAACATGTAATCAGAATATCATATCAAGCTATTGGAAGTGCCTCCTTGCTTTCAGGATATTTTCCTACAATAGAAACTACAATCCTAATGACAAACAGTATTAGGCAGATGTCTGAACATTAAGGGGGGGGGGGGGGGTATCAAACTAGGCTATTGCTAAATCAGGTTATTTTACCACAAGTTAGGTCAATTTAGCACATGGTCCCATTTTACTCTAACTGCCCCATCTTATTTATAGGCTTTTAACATTTGTGTACACATTTCAAAGTGTATTTTTTGTTTGTATTTAAAACCTGCATAGCAGTTGACAGGGATAATTTGCAATATGTGCTCTCTATCTGCTCTTTCCTTAAAGGCATCTGAGCTGTTTTTGCCTTTGTTGCAACCTTTGTATCAGGATACCCTAACTTCTGTGTTTTTACAGTATCCTTCAAGGATACCTCACTCCATTCCATGCTTTCCCAAGTGATTGTCAGCTGTTCTATGGGTTCTAGTTTAAATGTTGCTCTATATCATTTTTAAATGTTAGGGCCAGCAGTCTGATTCCTTCCTGTTAATGTGAAGCCCATGTTTTCCAAATAGGCTCTCCCTTTCCGAGAATGTTGTCTTTTCCAAACAAATCTAAATTCTTCTCTCCTGCACCATCATCTAATCCACAGATTTAGACTCCAGCACTATGTCTGCCTCTTGGGTTCTACATATGGAACAGGGAGAATTTATAAGAATGGTACACTAGAGATTCTGGATTTGTTTTCTAGAACCTTTCCCACCCCCACATTTTTTAATGCTGTTGGTGCCCACATGTACCAAGCAGATGGCTCCTCTGCAACAATGTCTAAAATCTTATCTAGGTGATGTGTGAGATCTGCTTTGTACCTGGCAAGCAAGTGACCAAGTGATGATTCCCATGCCCACCAGTGACCCAGTTATCTATGTTTATTTTTATTATGCAACCTTGTTACCAGTCCAAATAAAGACTGACTGGTTATCACTTATTCAGGAAACTTTTGAAAACCTTTTAAAGAAATTTCTTATGGTTATGAGTTTAGGTACCATTTATATGCTATTGTAATTCTCCTTGATATATATTTGATCTCTTTAACTTGTAACTCATAATGAACTTAACATTGACATTCACATCCACTTTCGTATTCACTCACAAATTAAGTCAAACAACAATTTTTAAAATGGAAGAGCATGTGACCACAGCTTTATTTCATTAACAACCACTAAGAAATAATTACATACAACTAAATATCAAGGACCCTTCAATTTACATTACCCATCTATTTTGCTAATTGGTGCCTTAAATAGTTGCCCCAATTTCACTTAAATATATTTAAATATTCATCTCATATGTATTCCAATGATACCTGTGGTGTCGACAAGGCCTCACCTCGGCTTGTAGCAGTCTCTCACACCAACATTTCATAGCCAAAGAAAATAATAATTCAATCATAACTGTAGAACATTTGCCAATTATTCATTGATTTTCTGCAGCTGTGACTCCCTAACCCAACTCCAGATTAACAACCCAAATACCAAATAAAGCAGAGAACAAAATCTTTACAAAAAGTATCCCATTCAAACATCTCAAAAGGCAAAATTAGAGCAACCCACAAAAAGGTGGCGGCCTGGGAAAGTGCAAAATATATATTTTAATTAATCCCTCAAATCCACAATCCCACCACCCATCGCCCTATCTCTTCCTCACAAAATAACTCCTCAGACGGAACATTACATTTCTTTCCCTTCCCACCTTCTCAAAATTCCAAACATCCACTAGTTAATCCCTTCCTGTCACCACTGCTTCTATAATCTAAATAACAGAGCAGAAGTTCCCTTCACTCATTTTAAAATTAATTTTTTATTTGAATTTCATTTCCATCAGCTCTTACCAAAATAATTAATTTAACCAGACTACTCTAGCCCTCCCACACATCTATTAAATTCCTCCTCTTTCACAAATTATTTTAAATAAAATTCTGATCCTCTTAACCGCTCCTAATTTTTCTTCACATTCCACCCTACGCCTCCTACTTCTAGAATATATTAAATAAGAAGGCATACACTTCATTTGCAGTGATATCAATGTTGTTTCACCCTTGGGTAATTCCTCAGGCTTCCTTAATGGTGCTTGTGGACTATAAGAATAGATGTAATGTAAAAAGCTAATAGCTAATGTTTGCTATTTTTAGTGAAATTAAAGCAAATGTTAATAAACCTACTATTCTCTTCTATCCCAAGCTTTAAGTAAGCAAGGGACTCATTTTCAAAAGAGAAAAATGTCCAAAGCATTTTATAAGCACTGTTTTCTCTAAACTGAGTGGGATTCCTGCCAGAGGGGGTTGTTGTTTCAATATCACATTTTCAATAGTGAGGGATAGGCATGCTTTGTCAGGCTTCAGGGAACCTGCCTGAAACTAGTGATTTAAAACACAATATTGAAGCACTACCTATCACTGACAGCAATGTAATTGGATGACTCCTCTTCAGTTTAAAGGGAACATTTGGTAGAGGAAGTATGTTTTTCTCTCCAAAACATCTGATTTACAATTTTTGACTCCCTGATTTTAGATGTTTTGCTCCCCAGTTCATCCAAATTTCAAGGGGTATGTTGGGGATGTGCTTTGGGTGGGACATGGGTGGGACCAAAAGATAGATGTTTTTTCTGCAATAATGGAACAAAATGAAAATGTCTAGGGCTAAAATTAAGAAAATTGTTCTAGACTTGTTTCAATCAGAAATAAGTGACCAAAAGGTGCCCTAAATGACCACTGCAGAGATTAATTCCAAAGTCCAGACCAGCGTTTATAATGTCATTTTAAAACTAATGTTTGCAGTTTTTTATATATACACTAGTGGAACCAAGCCTGTTTCATCAACAATGAAACGGGCCCTAGGAAGGCTCTTGTGTAAGTGTTTTTTTTTTTCTCTCTCCCACTGCCCTCCTCTCCATGTCCTGCAATTCTTCCCTCCCCTCCCATGCCCTCCATGTCCAGCGATTTCCCTCTTCCCTGCCCTCCCATCCGTGTCCCGTGATTCTCTCCTCTCATCTCATCCCATCCATGCCCATTGAGTCTCCTCTGCCCTGCCCTCCCCTCCATGTCCCACGATTCTCTCCTCCCCTCCATGTGCAGCGATTTGTACCTGAATTTTCTCTGGCTGGCTGACTTCCGTTCCGTTCATAAAATCCTGACGTCAGCTCACCTCCAGCGTTCCTTTCCCTCTCACTGTTCCGCCCTCCTCTGACGTCATTATGTCATTACGCAAGGGTGGGACAGTGAGAGGGAAGGGAACGCTGGAGGCTTGCTGACGTCAGGAGATGTTACAAACACAGACAAACAGCCATCCAGCCACAGAACGTTGGAGGTACAAATTATTATATATGTAAACCCCCACTATGATGTAATAAGTGTGCTCGCTTGAAGGAACAGGCTCTGAAAAATGTCAGTGTTTCCCCACAGAACAAATGATCAGAGCCTTTACCAAACCAATTGTTACAAGTTAAAATTTATTTTAAAATTAACTCAAAATTATTTCAGTATTTCAGTGGCTTTCATGTATTAACAGAAATTCTATTTCTTTTCTTTAACAGTAATCAATCCTAGCAACTTAGATCTACTCTCAATCAATACATCAGATAAGTATTCAACTTTTTTTAACCTAAAATATTGAGCAATAATGTTAAGATTATTCTTCTGTGTAAAGGACTGATTCTTTGTGTTGTTTTCTTTTCCTCCAGGTCTCACCATCAAGAACCCAAAGGTAAGTATGTATGTAACCTTTTAATTGAATTAAATCTTTTGTCCAAAGCTCGAGCAGGTAAGTACTTAGCTGCAAGACTGCTGCAAAACTTCCTCAGCCTTCTTCTCTTTCTTGTGTTGGAGCTCTTTCAGTCAGGACTATTACAGTGTTGTCTGTACCTGAACTCTAATTAAATAAAAGGGAACAAAAAACCCTGTCTCCCTGACAAATATATACAGAAATTCTGGGAATTTAAGATAAAACTGGTGGCCAAGTCTCTAATTTCAAAACAACAGATAAGAATTATTCCCTTTCCCTACTCTGATCTCACTGCTTTTCCCTCACTACTAATGAGAAGGCTATTGTTGATTTGTAATTTCTCTCTCACAGCCAGGTCCACTCACTCTCAAAACCATACACCTTTCTCTCCCTTACACTACCCACATCTGCAGCTTCTCTCACCCTCTAGCACTCAGATTTTCTACACCCCTGCGGCACACCTGCCATGCAGTAACTCCTCTCACTCACTAGCACCCAAACTACACACCTGCAGCACCACTATCATGCAGGTCTATCTCCCTCTTCTCACTAACATTAAAGTTCTACACACACCTGCAGCACCCTAGCATACAGGTCTGTCTCCCTCAGTGTCACAAGCTTTTCTCCCACACTAACACCCAATTTTCCACACACCTGCAAACACCTGCCATACAGGTCTGTCTCCCTCAATGTCACAAGCTCTTCTCCCACTCTAAACAGCCTTGTCTCCAGTGTTGCCAGGTGGCAAATTTTTTTCCCACCCAATCCAGCATAAAAACCGCCCAAAACCCGCCCAAACTCAAACCCCGCCCCTGACACCCCACCCCTGCGTCATCACCCCGCCCCCGCCGTCATCAACCCCACCCCCGCCGTCATCGGCCCCGCCTCCCCCGTCATCGGCCCCGCCTCCCACTTCATCAGCCCCGCCTCCCACGTCACTAACCCTGCCCAAAACGTCACTAACCCCGCCCAAAAACGTCACTAACCCCGCCCCCCGCGGCCGAAAAAGCCGCCCAAAAAACCGCCCTGAAGCCCAAAAAGCAGCCCAAAAAACCGCAACCCGCCGCGGGCAAAAATTTCCCGCGGCGGGTCGCGGAAAACCGCCCAATTGGGCGGTAAAACCGCCCACCTGGCAACACTGCTTGTCTCCCCTAGCAACAGCTTCACAGCTTGGCCATCTAACCCATAAGGACCAATCAGCTGCTGGCTGTCAGAATGTCAGCTAACCTTTGCAGTTTAGAATGTACAAGTCAGCCCCATCTTGGAACCCACTTTTCCCATTAAAATTAATGGAGAAAAAGGGTTTTAACACAAAAATATAATATAAATCACATCACATTCAGATAAAAATGATACCAACATCTATGTCACATTAGGCTGAATCCAGTCCATGCTTTCTTTTTCCAAAACCCTGAATAGACACTGTTTTACCCTATTTTCATTCAAAAACCCCATAAAAGTTTAACCAAAATTTACCAAAATTTCCACATGTATAAGATAACATGTGCGCTCCCAAACCCCATCTTCGGATTTTTAAAAAATGCTTCCAGAGCAGCACACAACGCTCTCCACCAAAAAAAAAAACCCAAACCCCATGGGGCGCATCCCAAATGGCCCCCAACGTGCCAACCAGCCCACGGATGGCCCAAAATGGCCTGGAGCAGCCCAGAGCCCAGGTAAAACCACTTTTAAAGGGGACACTCTTTTATTTCATTTTTTTGTAACCCTTTACATCTAGGATATATGATCAAAGTTGGGCCTCAGTGGTGATTTCTTTCATAAGAGCCAGAATATCTCTCAGCTTGCCTTGCCTCTTCATCGGTTGAAGTGAATTCACTGTAGAGATTAAGGCATAAACCTCCTTACACTCCCAGTAGTTACTGAACCCCTCCCACCCCACAAAGCCGTGAAAGAAACAGTACATAACAGCCTCTAATACAGCTTCAGTTATTATGACCAGGCCTAATAGAGCAGCAAACAGGTCCCTGGAGTATGGCTCCCTGAAAGCTGAATGGTAGTCCTCCAACTACAGTCCTGCCAGTAGGGGTGGGGGGTGTGGGGGGAGGCAGTGCTGTTTCAATTATCATATTTTCAGTAGAGAGGGCTAAGCAAGATATTCAGGACTCCAGGGAATCTGCCTGTAATGACTGAAAACACTATATTGAAGCACCACTCCTCACTGGCAGCAATACAGTTGTAGGACTCCTGCTCAGCTTAGAGGGAACAGTGTCCTGAAGTAGCCTAGTGGACTGTACAGAAGGGAACCCAAGTCCATAACACACTCTAACTGGTACACTTGTGGTAGAAAGTATGAGTCCTCCAAAACCCACCAAAAATCTACAATACTGTGATTCCCTGAGCGAAGGTTGAGGGTGGGCTGGCAGACAACAGGATATAAGCAAAAATAAGTACTTATTTATCTGAGTCCTGAGGCCTGTTACTTCACAGGGCCAGGAACATAAGTTGGAAAACCTTCCTCCATTGAATAAGCACAATCTCAAGCAGGCCTCTGGCTGACAGGCCCAAACATAGTCTGTGGCTCATGGGGCTGTCATGCCCCAAACTCAGCCTGTAAGTTCTTGGGTCTTCTCTAAGTACTAGGTCTGGTTCCAAGCCAGACCTCAAAACACAACTTGCAAGTCTCAATCAAATAGCAAAAGTGGCTTACCTCAGCCAGGTCATGATTACTGCACAACAGCAGAGGAACCCTTATACTTCAGGGCAGCTTCTCTCCTCCTAGGTCTTCTATATCATGGCCTCCCCAACTTATTCGGCTTCAAGGATTTTAGCTCCATCCTAATATAAGCCCTGCCCCTCTGACTCAGCAACTGCCTCCACCTCAGCCTCCGCCTCAGCAGACAAATACCGCCTGTTTCAAGGAGGCTAAACTGCATCATCTGTGAGGGAGTGCTCTTCATTATACTATCCACCCCCTCACAAGTACCTACATAGAGGTGACACCTGCAGCCATAAGGGCTATTGTAGTGGTGTACAGTTGAGTATAGTAGGTTTTTCATGGGTTTTAGAGGACTTACCATACAATAGAAGGGAGAAAAGGTGAGATGTGTACCTAGGTCCTTTTATGTGAAGTCCACTGCAGTGCCCCCTAAGGTGATCCACTACTCTGTTGGTATATCTGTGTGGCCAGTCTACTAAGAATGCTAGTGCCATGGCCATGGCTGTGCCCCCATGTCCAGACTCACCTTTTTCCAGTGATCTGGCTCTGTGGCTTAACTGGACTGCCTTTTCCTGAATTGATGCATCTGTTACCTGTTTCCCTGTTACCCAAGCCTCGCTCTGGTATCCCCGCATCCAAGCCACACTCTGGTGTTCCTACATCTAATCCTCATTTCAAGTTGTGACATCATCAGCAAAGTCCTTTTAATGCACCTTGGAACTTTCATGCCTTGCCTTTTCAAGAGGTCTTTTAACCTTGTCGTTGTGCTCCCTGCTTGGTGATAGCTCCTGCTCCAGTCTTACCTTGTTGTTCTTGCTTTGTCCCTGTAGCTTTGTTCCTGTGTGTCCATGCTGATTAGGCTCTCGGAGCAATTGAGACTCCATTCCACATCAAAGGTGCTACACTGTGACAGTACCACCTACAATTTTTTGATCAGGATTAGCTGACCCCTGAGACAGGCGCCGGTGCGCCGAAACACTGCCCGTGTTGGGTCTATCCATCAATTAATAAACAAGAAACTTTGATCATCTCAATCCTGAAGGCCCAGTGTTGCTTTTCTTCACTCTCTACTCATGACATGCCCCCTTTGAAAAATATTTTTTCAAAAATCGGTAATGCATGTGTTAGCATACTCAAAAAGGCAAAGTATGGTAGCCTGTTGGCACACACTAACTGCATGTTAAGGTCTAAGCTTGGGAGTCACCCACATGTGTGTCTGACTCAGTCCTGCTCATTGATAGAAAAATTTGTGTTGCTCCACAACAGTTGTTTCTCCTTCTATAACTGTAGATGTAACTGAGGAGATGGGGGAGATCACTGTGCATAGAAAAAGTCAGACATGCTCATACCTTTACACTAAATATGAGCTCTGGGAGAGCAGTTCCCTCCTTGTGCTGTCAAATGAGGTTACCCACATGTGTACCTTATCAATAAGTTGTCTGCTAAAAACACCTACTACAGGTTTAGTGACATTGATTTATCTCAAGGGTCCCAAGAAACCAGCTGAGGCAGGATGTGGTTAGCAGAGTGGCATATTTCAGTTGGTTGGTACAATTTGATCTTTTGGCTGAAGCCAGGTCTCCCAACACTGACTGATCCCATTCCAAGAATTCAGTATCCAGGCCCTGGGGTTCCAAATATGCATGGATGGCAGTTCTGTATCTGTCAAAGGGAATGCCACTGGCATTTGACGAGGGCCTTGTCTTCAGATTCATATATAAAAGCTCCCTATTCAGTAACTGTATGTAGTTTTCCACTGTGTGTTTTGTGACTCTGCTTAATGTTTTATTTTTGTTTTTTTTCTAGCAATCTTTCAGTTTTTAAAAGTGTTCTGAGTTTCCTTTTTTTTTTTCCCCCTTCATAATGTTCAGACACTGCCAGATGGGCTCAGTTTGCCTACTTCTACAAAGCAGTTGCCAGTTAAATTCTGACAGGTTTTCACATCTACAATCTCAGAAAATTGCCAGTGTTTTACAGAATATTTTTTTCTCTCAAGGTATTTAGTTTTCCTTTGTCCCGCTACTCACCAGTTGCTGTCAGCCTAAGTGATTACCAAGTCACCCCGATTCTGACAGGCTTCAAGGCAAGTTAGAAATTAGTCCTCTTATTTTTCTTTGAGATGTTTTATTTTGTCCCTATTGTATTCAGTTTTTTAACTATTTTCCATATTCTGTCCTCCTTCAACTGTATCTAGAGCAGTAAACTCCAAAATTAATGTGGAAACTTCCTCTTATTGTCTTCTTTCACCTGCTTTTGCCTATATTTTTATTGATCTTTTTTTTTAGTCTCTTTTCCTAATTCAGCACTTTCATCAGCTATGGAGGTGAATAGGATTTCCCACAGTTTCGTATGATGGGCTACACAGTCCACTGGATTCTATAAATAACGCACAAATTTCTGCATACACAATTTGGCACTGTCCTGTGATATACACACAACTAAATTGGCTAATCAGCCAATTAGAGCTAATAAATGGGTGCCAACAATCAATTATTGGCGTTAATTGGCAACAATTTGGATTTACACTTGCATCATGTTAACCACTATTCTATAAAGATTTGTGTGCAAATATTATAGTGCGCAGCTCAAAAAGGGGTATGGGCAAGTCAGGGGCATTCACTAAAGATGTGCACAGTATTACTGAATACCAGGGATCCACAACTAACTTACACATCAGGATTTACACCAGGTTTCAATTAGTATAAATCCTCGCACTCAAAGTTACACCATTTCTTCAGTGCCGTTTACTGAATCCAATCCATTATGTATATAAGTGCTTAGAATACTAGCCCATACGCACGTATTTGAGCACATACCAGTGAAAGTGCTAACAGGGTGACTAAATGCTATTCTGCAAATACACACAACTTACATAGCAAATATTTACAAGGGAGTGCACTCATGGGTGAGACATAGGCAAGACTTAGGAGGGGATCCCATTTATATGTGTAATTTACAGAATACTGTAAGTTATGCACATTACTGCTGCATGTAGGCACACATACACGTACATCAACTCCACGGCTGGTGAAACTGTAGGTATCTAAATGTTAGGCACATGCACACTGATAAAGGGTTACGCTACTAATCTATAATAGAATCTGGGCTCCCAAGTTCCATTATAAAATAGACTTCTACTGCATATCCCCAGGGCATCCAAATAGAGGTATGTAGTTATGAAATTGCCCTCATAGTGGTTGTAGCATGGCTCCCAAGGCCAGGAATTCAGCACCAATTTCCCTTTTCATACATGAAGCAAGATACTGGTGTACTGTTTAGATGTGCTTATTTACATCTTTAACTGGTGTTTCATATGGGCTTCTAATTAGCAACTCACCAATTTTATATACAGACCCTTTGCACAGCTTAATCCAAAATGCAATTAAAAATATTACAATTCCTTAGACCAAGCTGTTCTGAATTTCTAGGTCCAAATTATAGCATATGGCTTCAAACATCAAATGTTATGTTAATTTCTATTGCAATCTCACAGCTGGCTTGTCTATCTTCACATAGCACAGATGCTAGCATTGATGTTATTCTGAACAGGATATTATTCCATTTGAGCTTCTGGTCAGTAAAATCCTTATCCCACATACAACTTTAAATCTAGGTCTATTTCAACTGGCACTATAACGACCTCTTCCAGACTGTATGTCTTTTCTCCAGGACAGACAATGGGCTAGATTCTATATATGGTGCCTAAAAATATTGGCATTAAAAAATTCTGCTTAAACAGTATTCTTTAGGCTGCGCCTAAAGTTCAGCATGGTTTATAGGATAACGCTTCAGTGGAGAAGTTGTGCGTAAATTTAGGCACTTCCATTTGTACCAATGAAAATGTGCAAATGCCCACACCTAAATGTATGTGCAGAGCACTGTTATTCTATAATTACATGTGTAACTCAAAACCATAACCCTGATGCTCTCTAAAATGCCCATGACCCTCTCATTTCCACGCCCCCTTTTTTGGGCCATGGTTAAATTTTAGGCACAGATCCTACACTTAAATTTATGCACGTAAGTCCCAATTAAATTTAATTAGTGTCATGTATAGTGAGCTCTCCAAAACCCACCAAAAAGCTACTGTACCCAACTGTACACCATTAGAATAGCCCTTATGGCTGCAGGTGTCTCCTATATGTGGGTGCAGTAGATTTTTGGTGGGTTTTGGAGGGCTCACTCTTTCCACCACAAGTGTAACAGAGTGAATTATGTGCCTGGGTCCCCTTCTCCACAGGGCAATGCACCAACCACTAGGTTACTCCAGGGACATGCTTGCTGCTCTAATAGGACTAGCTATAACATCTGAGGCTGTCATAAAAGCTGGTATGTACTGTTTCTTTTACATCTTTGGGGGGTGGGAGGGGATCAGTGACCACTGGGGGAGTAAGGGGAGGTCATTCCTTTATTCTTCCAGTTGTCATATGGTCATTTAAGAAACTTTTTGTGACTTAGTTATTATTAAAACAGGTCTAGTTCAAAATGGAAAGGGAAATGGGACTTGATATACTGCCTTTCTGTGGTTTTTGCAACTACATTCAAAGCGATTTACATAGTATATACAGGTACTTATTTGTACCTGAGGCAGTGGAGGGTTAAGTGACTTGCCTAGAGTCACAAGGAACTGTAGTAGGAAATTACCCCAGTTCACTGCACTAATCACTAGACTACTCCTCCATTGCACTCCACTCTTAGCTTTAGTCCTGAACATTTTTGTCTTGTTCCATTATGGCTGAAACATGTCCGGTATTAGGAACACCCAAATCTTGCCTTTAATATGCCCTCCTACATGCCCCCTTGAGATTTGGATGCATTGCAGATGAACTGCATAGAAAAATGTCTGGAAAATGGGATTTGAAAACACTAATTTGGATATTTTGGCAAGAAAAACATCCAAGTGCAGCTTTATATCACTTTTCAGATGTTTTTCTCTTTCAAAAGTGAGCCCCATAGTGTACTGGATTCTCGCCTTTAACTTTGTTTCAGGTTTTTGGTTCCTAATTGTTTTTTTGTATTTTTCATATTTTCTATTACCTTTAATAGGATTATATTGCAGTTTAGTTATTGGCACTGGTGCTTTACAAGCAAGAAACGTTTTAGATGTTTTGATTGCATAAAATATTTGTTTGTTTTTAAATTTGTGATATAACTACAGACGCCATAAAAGACATGCTGGAGGGAGAATGTATGCACTAAAGTGTTTGGTAAGATAATAAGAGTAAACTCAGCGGAAAAGTCAAATGTTTTTGCTACTGAATAAAGGATTGTCAGAAATTATTTGGTCTAGAATGGCCTTTGTTCTAGCCATATCTCTGGTGCAGTGGTATCGCAAAACCTGGGGCTGTCAGATCTATGGAAAACATTCTGGTGAATCAACCAGGGTGCCTTAACATTGTTGAGACACCCTGACCTACCCCCTTTTTACAAATATTGGAACTCCATTTTTGCTTTATGGCTATCAGTCTGCCAGAGGTACTTTCTGCCCCACTCCACACAAATCCTGTATTGCTCCTGATTATTCTTGGGGTGGAGAGAGTGGGAGTTAGCTGGAACACAGGTAAGAGGCAGACAAATGAAAGACTGCACAAAACATAATTGCTAATCAGAGCTTTTTATTATGAGGCACCAATGACTGAAAACTTTGGCCAATAAAAGACAACTTTGAGCCATAGCTGTTATGGCTGATTATGTTTTTCCAATGGTGCCTTGTCTTCATATTTAAGTGACTAGTAGTTCTTAACATAGGCATTCACATGCCATCACCCACACTCAAACTCACAAAAAAGGATAGCTATAGACATAAATGCTTGTGGCAGAACTAGCAGCACACAGCTTTATTAAGTAAAACCATTAACAAGCACTTTCTGCTTTTCAATATTGACCCCTGAAGAAGGCTTTTTCAGCCGAAACACGGACCGTGTAGGGTCCCAATAAACTTTGTTTGGAACTCTTACTCCTGTGTTTTGGCTGGTCACTTGGACTTGTATTCTTCCACCCCGTCTTTTGTTTGCTTTCAAGAAACCAAGACATTCCCAAATATTTAACATGTCAATATCAACAGAATAACAGTTCAGGTTAGATGGTCATGACCTAAACCAGTAATGTTCATATAACCTGAGCATGACCTGTGGTATCACCAAGTCATGCTTGCTTCTCAAGGCCCATGGCGTTGACTCAAATGGACTCACCCCCCCCCCCCCACACAAACACACACATATGCATACTGGTTCTATAGAAGCCGTCCTTTACAATGAATCATCTCCAGCTGAGGATGGCCAAGCAACTCTGCTGTGACATCACTTCCCCTACTCCATTCCACTTAATCCCCCTTTCCTTTGAAATTCCTGAAATTCAATCAAACACTCCTAAACTATTAGCAGGGTAGGTGGGTGGGTCCACACCTGACTAAAACCTGAGCTTCCTCACAAAAAAAGCCAGCCTACTAAAAACCTATTGCTTTATCTCAGCAGGCACTCGGCATATGATTGGTGCTCAAATCCCTCACAAGCACCAATCAGGGCTGCTGAGAGACTAAGCCGGGCCCGGGGCAAGGCGCCGCCCCCCGCCGCCCCCCACCGCTGACGCCCTCGCAGCTCCCCCCCCCCCCCCCCGCCAATGCCACTGCTGCTGCAGTCCCGCTCTCATCTGCCTGCACTTGACTCCGTCTGCCACCGGGCCCCCTGCATTAAAATCGGCAGCCCCTCAGCTGAGCTCCATTTGGAAAGGCAGATCGCCTCCCTTCGGGCCTTCCCTCACTGTGTCCCGCTGTCGTCTGATGTAACTTCCAGTTTCCATGAGGGCGGGACACAGGGAGTGCCCAAAGGAAGGCAATCTGCCTTTCCCAATGGCTTGATTTTGTGCTTTTTTCACTTGTACTTTTTTTTTTTCAAAAATGGACCAAAAAGATAAATGCACAGAGCACAAAAACATCTAGCAAATAGCCATGTTCAGAAAAAAAAGGTGTTTTTCTGTTTTGAAAATGGCTATATCCCCCACTTGAATCCTGGACTTATTTAGCAAAACATCCAAAGTTGTATTTATATATCATATCAAAAATGCCCCTCCATATCTGGTCTGCCATTATTGTACTCCACTCAGAACTACTTAGGTATGAGTGGATTATAAATCCTAATGTATAAAGAACAGCAGCTAAGCAGATGGCTCTATGCCACAGGATTGCACTGAAATATATAATGCTAGCAGGTATACACAGTACTGTATTGATAAAGAGACAACCCCTGCTCCATGACACTAAGGGGCCCTTTTATTAAGGTGCAGCAAATTCCAATACTTCCTGCACACTAAGTCCAGATATACCGCATTAGAGCTGGGCATTTTAGGTGGGTGGGGGGGGGGGGGTTCTTTCTTTTCTTTGTTATTTTCCCAGGCTTTGTGCTAATGTTCCCATTAGCATACAGCACCTGCAAAAAATAATGCAGGAGCATGTATCACCCTTTGAGGGGGTTAATAGAACATTGCCCCTCACAAGGAAAGTCCTTCTCTAACCAGCCTGGGCCACCTTAAGAGCACTGGTCCCACCCTGGGAAGAAGTGTGCTTGTAGGAGTGGAGCCCTTATCAGGAAGTTTAGAAGACGGGGCCAGGCTGAGGTTAAGGAGGTCCAGAGGACCTGCTGAATCTCCTGTTCTATTGTCGCAACCTGGCTGAGGTAAGCCATTGTTACTGTTGGACTGAATCTTGTAGTGTGCATTGAGGTCTGGCTGGAGCCAAACCTGGACCTCAGAGGAAATCCAAGAACTTATAGGCTGTGTTTGGGGCATGGCAACCCCAGCAGTTACAGACTGTGTTAGGCCTGCTGCTGGAGGCTTGCTTAATACCATGTATTCTGAACTTCAGTGGTTTTCCTACCCTATTTCCTTGCCCTATGACTGAATAGGTTTGAGGATTCCTTTGAATAAATACTTATTTTTGTGTTCATCCCTTATGTTTGCCTGTGCTATTTCACTAGCCCACTCACAACACTCATTTAGAGTGCATTATAGTGCTCCCGCATTAATCCAGCATTCAGTTAGCATGCTTTAATCCTAACATGCTAGCTGGATAATACAGGAATGCCAACTCTCAGTCCATGATATGACCACTCAACAATATTTAAAAAGAAAATAGTTAACATATGTTTACTGCATGAAAAACAGGGAAATTACCACAAAACACTTTAATGCATTTTGCAGTAAGCTTTTTCTCATGCACTAAACACATGAGAGAGTTTAACACTCTTTCATAAAAGGGCTCCTTAATATTTAGATCACATGCACACACACATATGAACACACATGCAATTAATTTTCTAGTAATCATTAAACTACAGTACTACAGCCGAACATGCTTAATAGGGCAAGATCAAGGAGAAAAAATAATCGCAAAAAGGTGTGTGTTTAATCAAAACTTGAATGTGACCAGAAATGTTGCAAGACAGATTAACTCAGGAAAGCAATTCTAGGAAAGGCAGCAAGTGGAGAGTCTGAAATTAATAATGAAAGAGAAGGTCACAAATAAAACCTATTTGTCTAATGACTATTTGTCTAATGAACTGAGATCAGGAGGAAGGATGAATATGAAGATAAGAAAGAATAAATAAATTAAATGGAGCTGCAGAGTGAATGCACATATACGTGAATACTTTAAATTGAATGCAGAAGCCGATAAAGATTGATGAGAAGAGGGGTAACATGATTTTAATGAAGCAGGAAGAAGATAAGTCATGCAGCTAAATCTTGAATAGACTGAGGAGAAAGATAGTTTAGTGGAAATCCCATGAGAAGGAGGTTACAATAGTCCAAGTCATATGTGAAGAAAGAGAGTGGATATTTTTCAGTAGTGTGTCCAGAAAGAAAAGGGTGGATTTGAGTGATATTAAGAGAAAGAGGAGTCAAAGGCTGCAGGTCAAAGAGGTAAGAATAATGATGATGATAGCTACTGAGACAGGAAAGAAGTGGGTATGGAAGGAAAGATAAGAAAATTTGTGTAAGCCATTTTAAGTTATCAGTGGTTAATAAATGCAATTACATCAAATCAATTCTTGTATACCACTAATATCCCCTTTCCAGGGTTCAGTGCAGTTTACATTCCAGGTGAGACTAAAGCTGATAATGTTAGTGTGAGATATGAGAACAATTAGAGACCATTGGTGTAATGCATGAGACCAAAAACATTATAGGAAAGGATAATGGATGATACTAGGAGGTAGAAATCAATGTATCGTTATGAAGCAGTCTTTGGGAAGAGTAAGAATTTTAGCCTCTTCCTGAAGCTAAGGTAGCTGTTTTCTGTTCTGATGGCAATAGGTAGAGTGTTCCATATTTTAACTCCAAGTACAGGGAATAAAGAGTTGAAAATCTTCTGATTTTGAATTGTCTTTTGAAACAATGATGCTAGCATCAGTTTTTCTTTCAGTATGTTAAACTGGACCAAACATAGCGAAGTGGTCACAGTCAGCAGTTCAGAGAGGAACCCTGTAAGATTTGAAAAACTAAACAAGCAGCTTTGAACCTGAGTCTTTCTGCTAAGGGAAGCCAGTGCAGTTTGTTAAGATGAGTTGAAACACTAGTATATATTTCCAATCTGTATATTAGTCTAGCAGCTGTATTCTGTATGGTTTGCAGTTTCTTTTTTTCTGATATTGATACTTAATACCAAGAAATAGAACATTACAGTAATCCAATTGAGGTTGGACTAACATTTGGTCTAGTAGTGCAGATACATTTTGGCTGCTACAGACTGAGTTGTATCTTTGTTTGATGCTGTCATTGGTAAGAGAAGTAAGATGTCATCCACATAGGATAATAGTAGTTCAGTAAGACCCAGGTGTATTGAGGCAAGAGATGACATAAAGACATTGAACAGGATAGGTGAGAGGGGAGATCCATGTGGAACTCCACAGTTAGGAAACCAGTAGTTAGAAAGTTGTTTTTTTTGCTTGAAAGAATAGCTTTGACTTGAAAGAAATTCACTGAGCCATTTGATCACAGTCCTAGGGTTTTGAGTAAAAATGTGTGGTCAACCACATCGAACACCACTGATATATCAAATTGGAGAAGGATTACTCGGTCACCTTGTTGTTTGACATATGTAGTTAGAACTAGCAGCAATGTTTCCGTATTATGTGGCGATCTGAAGCCAAATTGTGACTAGTGTAGTATAGAATTTTTTTCCAGATAAAGAGAGAAGTGGCCTAGTGGTTAGGGTGGTGGACTTTGGTCCTGAGGAACTGAGTTTGATTCCTGGCACAGGCAGCTCTTTGTGATGCTGGGCAAGTCACTTAACTCTCCATTGCCCACCACATTGAGCCTGCCATGAGTGGGAAAGCACAGGGTACAAATGTAACAAAAATAAAAATGTAGGTTTCTAATACTTTAGTAAAAATGGGTATGCTTGCCACTGGACAATAGTTTGCGGGCGATGTTACACCTAGCCCAGATCCCTTCCACAGCAGAGTAAGAACAATTTTGCCCATATTAGGAGGAAGAGAGCCAGTTTTTAACAGCTCATAGAGATCATTGAGTAACCATTTTATTGCTTCCATAGGGATGGATTTGAGTAGATATTTTGGGCATTGATCCAGAAAGCAGTTGGCTTGGGAGCATTTCAACAGTGTAATGGAAAAGTTTATGCTTGACATTGAGTTCTGCCTATCATATTAAATGTTTCCTGAAAGTACATAATAAAGTACTGTTATCATATTTAATGTTTCTAGAAAGTACATAGTGAAGTATTGTTATTATATTTAATGCTCTCTGGAAAGTACATAATGGACTCCCAAGACAGGAATTGATAGCATTATCATATTAAATGATGTACTGATTTGTACTAAATAGAACAAAACATGCTTAGGGCTAAGGATGGCATTTCAAATGAGTCCCTGGGGACCTGGCCAGTTCCTGAGGATGCATTAAAAAAGCTGTCACATCCTTAAATACACTTCAGCCTTATTGAATTAAATGATGAGATCATATATATTGGTAGGTATAAAGACAGGAACTCAAGGCCACACAGACAGAGGTCTCTCCTGTGGAACAGACATGTTGCCCAGGCCCATTGTACCCACTGAGACTCTCTGCCTGACTGTACCAGGACCTCCCAGTCACTAGCGAAGATGTTGTATGCAACTCAAGCAGTGATGTATGATTTATGATTTATTTAAATAAAGTTTATGTAATAACTTTTGATCACCCTTGTGGTGTATGTCTGACAGAGATATATTCGAAAGCAAACAGCAATGATCTTACATCCTCAACTGTTAGTGGTTGAAAAGATTCTCAGTTTTGGTCAGTTTTGAGTCCTTGGATTGTAGGCTCTCTGGCTATTGAGGCTGAGCTACAGGTTGGACTATTTTTCTCTGTTGAAGTAGCTTTAGATAGTTCAGACCTAATTTGGAGGATCTTATTGGTGAAATGATCAGCTAGGTCTTGGGAGGTGGAGCGTGTTTTCTGTGAATGTTCATCATCATCATTAGTGGAAGCTAGCTAAGGAGAAAGGTTTTTTGTTGACCTATTAGGCTGCTATAGTACTGACGTTTTGAATTAGCTAACTTCTAGGCTGAATTTCATTTGGATTTATCAGTAGTATCTTTGTTCTATTTCCATTGTTTTTCAAGGCGTTGAAATTCTCTTTTTAGGATGGATAGTTCTTCTGTAAACCATGGTGAATTTCTGGATGTCTTGACTTTTAGTGATAAATGGAACAATTTTGTCTAGTATGGCTTTCACCTTGGTATCCCAGTGGGATTTGATTGAACCATGTGTAGGAGATGAGATAGTGACTTGCACTTGAATGAACTGCTCAAGCTATTGGGATAGTTAGTTCACAGACCTTCAGGAATGATTTGAAGTTGTAGACATTGGTGTCCACATCATTTTCCAAGTGTAGGTTTAAATGTTCCAGAAAGATAATCCTAGAAAATTGGGACATAGCAGAGGAATTAATCTCTACAAGTTGAGGTTGTGCCTTGGACCAAGCTCCCGGAGGATGGTAAATGAAGAGTCTTTTGAATCATCAGAGATTTTGCACAGCATATATTCCAGTTCAAGGAAAACCCCTGAACTAAGATACATGGAAAAGAACTGTTAAATATAAGAGGAAGTCTGCCACCTTTTTTACCCTGTCTTGGAGAGTGAACAATACCATAACCAGGTGGATAGATGTGAGGCAATATCAGACTATCAGCTTCTGTGAGCCATGTTTCTGATATAATCAGAAAGCCTAGGGCTAAAGATTCTAGCAGATCACTGAGTAAGAGAGCCTTGTTCCCCACAGACCTGATATTGATATAAATGGCAGGGACAGGAGTGAATTGAGACTTGTGCTCCAAAGCGGGGACTTGTTTGGGTAATTTCAAAAGGCATCACATTTTTTTCAGGCTGTTGAATGTTAGCCATTTGGTTCTGGTCTGAAACCATAGTAGTGTTCTAATGGTATATATTGGCATTGTCTAGCAGGTATCTAACATTATAGTTAGGGTGTTTCTTAGTATAGTGTTTTCTAGACAGACTGTAGATTATGAGGATTGGATTAGACACTAAGTTATCTGGTAGGTTGCCACCCAATGTGCTCAAAAGGGCTAAGCAAATCCATATGAGCCACTTCATGGTGATAGCTTTTGGAGCTAATTTAAGTCAGTCGGGTTTAGCACTCTTTATCAGTCCTAAATGTGCACTGTTAAAGACTTCAGAACAGAATCAGGTAATAAAGCTAAGAACCAGAGAAGATCTCTAGCAGATCCCTAAATATATAGCAAGCTAATGAACTAAGGTTTTTTGTCCAATAATGACCATGTTGTAGCCAGGGCATTGTGATTTCTTTTCCCCACAAAAGGAGTGTCTGATTAATAGATTACAGTTTGATTGGTGCTATACTATTCAATATAAGACAAGATTGCATATAATCAGCGTGTTTCACCATTTCAGGTAGAATTGGTATCTATGAGGCAATATACTTTTAGTCTAGATGAATGATAGGAACCTACTTATATGATATTTAGGAAGGATGAACAGGCCTGGCATTTTCCCCAGGCTTTCAGGTGACTTGGGGAGCGGGAAGTTATCAATGTGAGTTACTGTTGAGACATGTTATTTTACTATTAACATGGGTTATATAAAATGGGACATGTGCTAAAATAGCATGAGTTAATGGTAAAATAACATGTCTTAACAGTAGCCTGCTGTGATGAAACAGTGGGTTTCTAAGCCTGTGAACTGTATTAATTATTTTATGAAATGTATTACTCCTAATTATCTAGCAGATGACATTTGTTTTGTGTTTTAAAGCTGCTATAGAAAAAGACTTCTTTTCCAGATTAAGCTTGGTGAAAGGCAATCTGCAGTACTAATGGCCATTTGCTGTCAAAGCTGGTGCCCTGCTCTCTGATTGGCCTTGGAGTTCAAATCTAGCCAGAAGGTACTGGATTTTCCCCAGTCTCAGCTGGGGGTATAGAGGAGAACATCTCTATCCTGATACCCTAGTCAAGAATTGTGCGCAGTTAATTTCCTGAAATGCCCCAGGTGCTACCCAGGAGTAACAAGTGTTAGATAGTTTTAATATTGATCTTTATTCAGTTACTTGTTATTGCATGCTATACTTTCTCACCTGGTTTTTCAAGCATTCACTGTTCTACTGTGACAATAAATCTGTTAGTTGATTTGCTTTGTTGTCCTGGACTGACTAAGAATCCTGGTGGTTTGTGTGTTGGGTCTGTGGGTGCTTTGTAGGAACTTTGGGACCCCTGGGAGTGTTGCCCCAGTGTCCTAGAAATCACCGGGGAATAACTTGAGCGTGGGAGACTTGCCCAGAGGCAAGTGGGACCAAGTTGGTGGGGTGGAGGGTGCTAGAGTAGAGAACATGCCAAGGTGCAGGTGGGCCTGAGTAGTGCTGAGGGCAGACCCTCTAAGTGGCTGCAAGGTTAGCCCCAGGTGGATGCTAGTCATTTCGTGACACCTGCATTGATAACATTCCCCCTTAATCTGTTAATTTGAGGAATTGTCATGGGTTGAAGTATGAAAAAAGGTAGGCATTATCCCCCAGATTCTATATAGCGCGCCTCGAGATCCATGCTAAAATCCAAACATATTCTGTAACAATGAATGCAACTTAATTGGCTTAACAAGCCAATCAGCATTGTTAACAACACTTAACAAGCAATAATGAGCACTGATTGGCAATAATTAGAATTTACACGCATAACTCTCTAAACCCCTGTTTACAAAGCCATGCTAGCAGCTGCAGTGGGCTAATAGTACATTCACTTTGTATGAGCTGTGTCAGTATTGCCATGTGACAACCGCTAGTGTGACTTTGTAAACAGGGGGTAAGCATATTCTGTAATGCACTGTGCCTAAATTTTAATGTATGCAGGCAAAAAGGGCCATGGTTATGGGTGGAGAAATGGGCATTTTGTGGACATTTCGAAATGTATGCACATTGTTATAGAATAAAGGCCTCTGCACCTCAATCTACGTGCTGGGATTTATGCCATATGTTCATTGGTGTAAATGGAGGTGTGTAATTTTAGGCACTAGGATATCAACTAAGCATATTCTATATACCACACCTAAACTTGGGTGCCGCTTATACAATACGCTTAGGTTGAAATATTTTCTGTGCGGATTTTCTAGGCGCTATATATAGAATTCTCTTTGTAAACTGTTGAGATCTGAGAATGAAATGGAGGTAAGTCAAGGTTTTATAAATAAATATATAAAATGTTAGCAAATGCCATCATAATGAGAAAATTCAACAAACTGACTCCTACCAGTATGTCCTAGCCCACTGCCTTGGATCTAGCACCATCATTTAGAAACATGGTGGTGCTGTAGTAGGTACAGCTGGGGATCACTCATATTCTCTATGGATTTATTTACAAGAACTGAGTCAGGATCACTTAAGAGAGTGATAGGAGTGGGGCAGGGGATTTGCCTTGCTTGTAATGGGGGACCTTTTATCACTTACCATTTGTCCCACACTGTTTTTTTTTTAATTACATTTGTACCCCGTGCTTTCCCACTCATGGCAGGCTCAATGCGGCTTACATGGGGCAATAGAGGGTTAAGTAACTTGCCCAGAGTCACAAGGAGCTGCCTGTGCCTGAAGTGGGAATTAAACTCAGTTCCTCAGTTCCCCAGGACCAAAGTCCACCACCCTAACCACTAGGCCACTCCTCCACACCGTGTCTGGGGTGGGTGGGAGAATTAATAGGGTCACTAGCCTATCAAGGATTTATTGGTCCCCTGGAAAGGGGTCTCTGCAATATAATAGGATAGGTAGGGAAGACCACTGGACTACTACTGAGTGTAAAGTTTGGATTGACATGGGATGCTGGGAAGAATGATTTGCTTTTGTACTGTACCCTTTTAGATATAATAGATCCAGGAAGGGACAATGAAAACATAGCGAAGAAGACAAGGAAATCTCAAGACAACACTATAGCAGTGGTGAGTTGCTTTTACAGAGATTAAAGAGGTGTTAGTTCTTGAGCATTTTCTGCAACAAGAGCTTTTAGAGAATGTCAAAACCTTTGCATGTCAGTATTGCTTGAGATGCCATCCATTGATGTGCAACGTGTTACATGATTGTTCACACCCCCATGAGACTCCTTGTGCAGGCTTAGAAGCTGAATCACAGGCCCATGTCGAGTCTTGGAAGTCAATAAAAGCTTTCACAAGTCTAGCATCATTTTGAGATTTCCTTGTCTCCTTTGCTGTGTTTTCTTTGTCTTCTCGAGCTGCGAGGAACTGTTCTTCTGTTTTCTTTGCCAGATCCACCATCAATCCTGTGGTCAGGACCACATGATTCCCCTGGTTGCAGGAATGTAGAAACGTTTCTCCAGGTTCTACTAATCTGTGGTATCTTAATACTGCAGATTAGTAAGTACCATGGAATTCAAAAGTATTTTTTTTCCTGAGTAAAAGTTGCATTATTCATGTACATTTTAATGAAAAGCTTTACGTTCTCTTTGTTCTTTGCGTATTTTGATTTTCAGTTTTTCTCAATTTCCAATGCAGAGAAATTTTCAAACTGTATCATCTGGTCAATATTCAGCTGATGATTGTCAGTGGTTTTTTAAATGCTGACTGATGTAGGCAGAATTAGCCACTGATATTCAATGCCAGGCTCTGTCTGGGCACCAGCATTGAACATCGGCATTTGATTGGACTTGGTCATCCCTCTGGCTCTTACATGGGTCCAGGCTGATATTCAGTCAGGCTAAATATCAGCCGAGACCTGCATAGCTGGAGTGTTCATGTCATCCCCTCTCACCTTCTTGACACAATCACTGATCCCCCTCCCTCCAGTTAAAACAGACCCCCTCCTGTAGCCAATAGAGGCAGAAGCAAACCACAATTATTCCTGCCCCAAGTGGCTCCATCGCAAAAATGGCCACTGTGACTTCTAGCTGCTAGTTTCGTATCTGTAAATGAGAACAGAGTTCCACCAGAAATGAACAATTAGGATATAAGTTTTTAATACCTTGCAAAATTGAGTGCAGGGCTACAGCAGTTAAAATGTGAAACAGTTTCAAATCATATTCATCATGTACTATTGAGGTGAGGTTTAGGTTGAACAAGGCAGAACCAAAAGTCAGAGGCATTGCAAAAGTTGTTCTTTCTACTGAGCAGAAAATTGAAGCTTTAAAAAAGAATTTAATAAAGGTGACACTGATTTTACTGCTAGTGTGACTTGATCACTGGGAAAAAAAAAAGATATGGAGTAAGACAGCTTAATATTTCTGTGGGAAAATTGTCAGCAGATTCTGAGGAATGTATAGGAATTAAACACAATCATCGTCTTATTTGAAAAAAGGAATATCATGGGCGCAGATATACTGTATAACTGTGATGAAATTGGATTAATTTTTATAATTTTGCAGGCTTCTCAGCTCAAACCTTTAGCTCCTGGTTATAAATGAAGTAAAGAAAGAGTGACTATTCTAGCCTGTATTAACACAACTGGTAAACATAAATTTCAACTCACATTTACTGGAAAGTTTTAACAAAAATGTAAAACAAGTTGCCCGATATTCAGCGCTATTTAACCATCCAGGAATGGCTCCTGGCTGGTTAAATAGCACTTAACTGGCTATCCATGAGTATTCAGTGAGAGATAGATGGTTATCTCCAGCTGAATATTCGCAGTCAGTGCTTAGCGGATAACTGACTATATTGCGAGATGATAGCCAGCTATCCACTAACATTCAGCATATTGCCGCCTAAGGGGTATGTTTACTAAGGTGCGTTAGCGTTTTTAATGCGCCTGTAAATTTAAGGCACTTTAAATGCTAATGCGCCTATACATTTCTATGGGCGCATTAGTGTTTAACACACGTACACCATTTACGCACGTTAAAAATGCTAATGCGCCCATAGCGCCGCTTAGTAAATGTGTACGTTTGGTGGCCAAATTGGGCAGCTGAAAAGCAGGCCTATCTTTGGCCAGTTTCAACTTAACTGGCCAGTGCTGAATATTGACTTGGCCAGTTAAATTGAAACTAGTCAAACATAAACGGATGTTCAATGCCAGTCACCAGAAATGGGCTGACATTGAATATCCAGGCTGAACGCCAACTGCGGGAGGCTCCTGGCTAACTGCCACAGTCTGAATATCAGCCTCAATGTTTTTTAAACCCTGGTTTGTGCTGCACTTCCAGGGTCCCTTTCGAGGCATTTTTCTTCCTCCTAATGTCACATCATTGTGTCAGCCAATGGCCCAGGGTGTTCTTGAAGCATTAGTGATTGTGGCGCGGCAAATGCAATGAAGCCCGCTCAATTCCTATGGGCTTCATCACATTTGCAGCTCCAGAATCACTAGTGCGGCTTTGTAAAAGGAACCCTATGCTTCTAACAACACTTATTTGTGCATTGAACAATAAAACTGGAATGTTAAAAATGCTAGAGAAAGTGAATTTTAGAGATATTATATACTAGATTGCTTAATTGTGGGATGAAATTGAACCACAAACTCTAGCAAGATCATGGAGAAAGTTAGTTTCTGAAGATTAAAATGGACAAGGAGATGAGATTGACAATGTAGTGGCTCAATAAGTTGACAATAACCTGCTTCCTTTCTTACAAGACATTTCAGGCTGTGAGAAAACAAGTGAAAATGACAAAGAATGGATGCAGAAAGATGAGCAAGAAGAACAGATGGACAGTGATGTGATTGTTATGGAGAAAGGGAGTGAGAACAAAGAGGATAATGATTATGATGACAATTACACTAATAGACTAGACAAAACTAAGAAAATGAGTCATAATGAAGGGGGTCAAGGCGTTTGAGATGGCACTAGCTTATCTGAAACAGTAAGGGGAAGTGACTACAACTGATATTACGTTATTGAGATTCTTTTAAAAGAGAAAAATAAACTTTAATCACAAAAGGGGTTCTTTAAACTACATTGTGCTAGTAATAGAGCCTAGTGATTCTTACACGAGCCTTTCCCGCATGCCAAGTCCATTTCTAGCATGACCATCAAAAAGAGCTTTTTCCTATTTGTTACATTTCTGGCTATCACTAATACTAGCATTACTGAATGGCCATTTAACACAGGAACCCTTTCTACCTCCTTTTTAGGAGGTTCTAAAGGATCCCGCTTTATGGATATGCTAACCAGTTAGCATAATGGTATTGTCAGCGTGCTAACCGATTAGTGCAACCATGCTCATTCTCCATCCCTGACACGATTCTCATAAAAAATAAATATGAAAAAAATAAATACTGCACACTTAGCACAGGCAGATGGCAAAATGAGTGCAGAACACTTTAGTGTGTCCTGTGTTAGGCCAATTTTCCAGTGTTAGGCTTGCATTAGCACTTAACACAGCTTAGTAAAAAGGCCCCAAAAATCTTTTAAATAACTTCTTGGTTGATCATTTTGTATTTGCTCTAATTTAAATGTGTTGGTCAAATAACTACTGTGCTTGAATTTAGTATAATATGCTGCTATATCTAGTACTGGTTTTCTTTATGAACCTATTTCTGTAAAATGTTTTGATATCATACTAGCACATGTACAATACAGCTGTTAAATGGTTACTGAATGGTATTAATAAGCAAGATTTGAAACCTACCTTCAATATGCCTCACTTTTATCCATCACTCACTTTTCTATATTATCCAACATTTGCAATTATCCGATCACTTGTCAGTCCTGTTTAAATCAAATATTCGAGACTCTACTGTATTGCAAATATATACTGATTGCTTTGTAAGTTTTTACTCTTTACCACACACAAAAGAAGAATTGACCTCCACAGAGCAGATCACACACAAAAAAAAGACAAAGGACATGGCCAATAGAGTCAATGGTTAAATATTAGCACTATAGATATATTAGTGTTTATACCCAATTAACTAGTGCTGACTGGATCCAGACAGGATATTCAGCAACATGCAACAGAGTAGGCTGTTCTAAGTTAACCGGATAACTATCTGTGTCCCACTACTGCATATCAGAAGCACTCAGGTAACTCTCAGCAGCCACTCCAGTCCCGGATATTCTTTGCTGGTATGCAGATAAGGACCACTACTGAATATCCAAATCTAATTTAACCAGTGGTAGCCAGAGGTTAAAGAAATACTGGAGTGGACTTGATCAGCTGGGTGCGTGTGTGGTGCTCCTGGTTCAAAAAAAAAGCCCAAAATGGAGAACAGACAAAATATCCAGATCATGAAGTGTGCAATCAAAATGTTTTTTATTTATTTTTATTTATTTGTAGCATTTGTATCCCACATTTTCCCACCAATTTGCAGGCTAATGCGGCTTACATTTGACGTAATGGCGGTAGCCTTGCAGACCACCGCCATTTCCGGATAACAGAGTTACAAATACTATTGCGTTAAGGTGCATACATATTTGGTACTAAACATGTAACATTAATCAGTAATTTCAGAGAGTTTAATCAATCATGTGATAAAAGTTCGGTTTTGTATATATCGTGTATGGTGTTGTTTTTAAGTATTTACGATGAATGCTTATGGTATGCATTCTTGAAAAGATCTGTTTTCAGTAGTCTTCGGAAGATGGTTAGATCCTGCGTTGTTTTTATGGCCTTTGGTAGTGCATTCCATAGCTGCGTGCAGACGTATGAGAAACTGGGCGCATATGTGGATTTATATTTTAGCCCGTTGCAATTAGGATAATGGAGATTAAGGAATGTGTGTGATGATCTTTTTGCATTCCTCATAGGTAAGTCTATAAGGACTCAACAAGGGGCATGTTTCTGCCTAATGGCCTGCATCAGGAGTCCACATTATATCTGTGAAAGTCAATGTGATATCCTTATTTTCAATCAGAGGAAGAATTTTCTATGAAAGAGTGGCAATGCTGAATGATTCTATCAAGGCATGGCATCTCTCTCCACAGTGGCCCACCAGGCTCCTGGTTCATGTATGTGCTTGAACATAAGAATAACCATACTAGGTCAGACCAATGGTCCATCTAGCCCAGTATCCTGCTTCCAACAGTGGCCAATCTAATGCACCATAACTGGTTATCCACAACTTTTAGCTGGACATGGCAGCCATGACCCGCTGAAAATTCTGTTAGCAGATAGCCGGTTATATCACACAACATAACTGGCTATCCACCAATTCTCAGCACAAGTTTGTTGGCCTATCTGGATAGTGCTAGGGCAATCTGTAATGCTTTTCATTGACACTATAATGGTTATTTTAGAAGCTATATTCTTGTTTTGGATGTCTGAAAACTGGCATTTAGACGTCCATATGCATAGACACCCAACTCTCAATTTTATAAAGGCAGGATATGGATGTCTAACAATGTAGTACATCCATATGGCAAGGAAGCATGGTATGGACATATTTCAGGTGAGACTAGGAAGATCCTAAAATATGGACAACTGACTAGGACCATAGAAGGGTAAGGGACATCAAAGATGGATGTCTATATTTAGACCTGGTCATATCTAGGTTATAGAAAGGTGCTCTGATTGAGCAATTCTCTACTAAGAAGAAGTCACAGTAGCTATTTTTCTGTTTCTGGAATGCTCACAATTAAAAATAAACAGAAATTACAAAAAGCTGCAATGGGACTTGAACTGGCAACTTCTGGATGTCCACTGTGGCTCTCAGCAGGTTTGGACCCAAATATTCAGGCTGTAGGAGTTAGCCTGGTTAACTCCTGTGGTTGTCTCTGATCCTGGATATTCAATGCCAGGCCATTTCCAGTGACCGGCATTGAATATCTGTTTTATTTTTGGCTGGTTCAAACTTAACTGGCCAAGCTGATATTCAGTGCTGGCTGGTTAGATTTGAACTGGCCAAAGATAGGCCTGGTATTCACATGACCACCAAACTTCTGAAAGTTGGCGGATAGATGGTTATATCACATAATATAACCGGCTACTTGCTAACTGCAAATTTGCCGAGGGTCATGGCCAGCCATGCCCAACTGAAAATTCATGGATAGCTGGTTATGGGGTGTTTAACTGGCCAGGTGCTGATCTTGGCTGATTAAATGCTTTTGAATATTGGGAGATTTAATTGTTATGCTACTCCTCTACTTGAGGTGTCTGTGTGGCCATTTTATAATATGGATGTTCCTCTGCTGCCATATAGACATCCATGTCCCTCTTTTTACCCTGACCAAATCAACCAGGTTCCACTTAAAGAAAATACTCGATTTAAATAACAAACACCTCAGGATATCCAATACTCTTCATAGATATTCATAAACTCCAGTAAATCAACATAAGTAAAAGTGTTGGTTGATGAACCTCAGCAATAATGCACTGTGTTTAATCTACTCATACACAGTGCTTTACGTACTCAAATCTTCACTAGTTCCTTGACTGCCTTCATATGTTGTTTGTATCTGTCAAAATCTTTTTATGCATAACAAACTTGACTTATATTATCTTTTATTCTTCAAATTATATTGTACTCATTTTTAAGATATGAAACGTTTATCTGGTCGGCTTAGAGGCACTCTGTTCTGACACGGCACATGTTTTGCTAAATAGCTTTTTCAAGGGAGTTCCCTAGTATTAGCTACCACTCATCCTGCCGACAAGTATTTGGTGACTACCTTTTAACCACCTATATAGAATTTACTCCATAATGCCTAAGGCTGATGGAACCACCTCTCCCACCAAAGTTGTGAATGATTCTGGTGGGAAGGAGGATGCATGCAGTCAGATTTATGTCTGCTTTGTCGACACCTAGATTTATCTACCCAATAAAGGTGCTTAATGCTGGAAGTCGGTGCCAGGCACTTAACATCCTTCCTTGACTTCTAATTGTACTGGATAATGCTACTTTAAAAGCCCCCTCCCAAAAACAAAATCATGATCCTAAATCTTAAAGTCAGGCATCTAGATCTTTTGCTTATCAGGATCTAAACTGTTAAGTAACTATAACAAAAAGGTTCCTAGACTAAAGATTTTCATCCACGTAGGGTCTAATTTACTAACTTCTTTGATAATAACATCACTTTTTATTTGTTTCATCATTGAAAGTGACTAACTCCTCACGGTACTATGTAAGCCACCTTCAGCCTGCAAATAGATGGGAAAATGTGGGGTACAAATGTAACAAATAAATAAAATAAATAATTTGTCTATGGAAAATTACTTGCCACATAAGGTTTTTAAATAAGGCATTTTTATGTTTTTTTTCCTATTTGAATAATTGCTATATTCAGCCTATGCTAGTAATAATACATTTTCCTCATTCTGACTTTTGAAGTTTTGGTATCTTGAATGCTTTATGGAATATGTTAATATAATTTCACTTTGGATCCCTAGCTGCTTTTTAGAAACAATCCTACTTTGCACAAATGGTCAATCAAAGGCTTCTTTTTTTGTAGTATATGCTAATATCAGCATTACACAGTGGAAACAAAATACATGTAATTTAACATCTATCCCTGATAGCTTCAGAAACATGTCACAGCACAACATAACATCTGTGAAAATATTAAAGTAAACTGTGCTGCAACTTACAACATTAGAAAAGAAATAGTTTATAAGATTAAGGAACTATAAGCATTGTATACAAGAAAGAGCTTAATCTTGCATGAGATTATTATGAAACTCCTTATGGAAAGAGATCATTTTACATATATCCTCTTAATTCTTAAACTGCAAAGAATATAAAAACAAAATTAAGGGCATTCATTTGTACAGGGAGTATGAAGAGTCTAATAAGTAAGAAAAGTCTTTCAATTTGTACAATGGTGCCATTAAGAGAAGACATATTATACAGCACACTTCAATGTGTTTTCCCAAGATACCATTGCATTCAGCAAGAAAAATCTCTCATTAGCAGCTCTAGCCGAAGCCAGCAAGGTTGTCCTGATTTTAAAAGTTTAGCTCCTAGTGACTTTGAAAGTTTAGCCTAGACGTAACTAGGTTTGGCAAACTTCTATAACATTTCATTAAAGTTAGTGAAGAAAGTGAATGCCGTTGTAACCTTTAACCCCCAACCAACATTATTCATGAATCCTGCTTCAATATTTCATTTAAAAAATACAAAGGATAAACTATGCAGTCTAGATAGATACCCTGTACTTGCATGTCTCATTTTTTTCTTAATTTTATTTCAGTATTTTAAGAGTTAGAGCAATGACTGAAAAAGGAAATGTTTTCATATATAGTTATTAAAATATAGATAATCTATTGCAATTGTGACTGTTTTCTTATAAATGAAAACTAGTATCTTCTGAAAATATGTACAACTCTATTTCATAGGGAAGGCCTCCAGGTTTATGTTGTTTCATGGGTTGATTATGTATCAAGAGTTTAGAAAATTGAGCAGTATATTCAGGTTTTGAAGTGCTTCTGATCCATATGAGTCTGATCTAAGACCCACCACTCTCTTCCTGTCTTATACATCTCCTTTGCATTACTTCTCCTCTCATGTCACCAGTTTCCTCTTACCCCTCTTCTTTCTTTTTACGTGATATCCTCTGATTTCTACACATTCTAGAATCTTGGGGCCCGATATTCAAAGCGATTTAACAAGGCACAAGAACATAAGAATAGCCATACTGGATCAGACCAATGGTCCATCTAGCCCAGTATCCTGATTCCAGCAGTGGCCAATTCAGGTCACAAGTACCTAGTAGAATCCCAAATAGCAGCAAGATCCATGCTACTGATCCCAGGGACAAGCATTGGCTTTCCTCATATCTATCTCAATAACAGACTGGACTTTTCCACCAAGAACTTGTCCAAACCTTTTTTAAACCCAGATACACTAACTGCTGATACCACATCCTCCGGCAAATAGTTCCAGAGCTTAACTACTACTTAATCCATTTGATTTACTCTTGCATTATCAGCTTTGATCTTTCAGATGGTGAACACTCTTGACCATTCTCCCCCTACTGTTTTTATCTCCCTCTCTCACACTTTTTCCTTGGCTATAATGCAAATCTCTACCTATGATTTATGTTCTCCCTTTTGTATATAGTTGAGTTCTGTTTTGATTTTGTATTTTATCCCCAAACCTATGATTTATTTTATTATTATATAAACCACTCAGCTTTTTAAATGATTGGTAGTATATCAGATAAATTGATCTTGAACTGTACTATCTTTCAAAAGAGTATGCATTTTTTTCAAAATAAAACACACAATTGATGGCAAATTAAAAATATGAAATTTTGTGTGTGTGTGTGGGGGGGGGGGGGTTTCCCTCATTTTCATTTGCCAATGACATGAAACACCATAGAATATATTATTTGACATCTGCTAAGTCTTTTCAAATGAATGCATATTCTTAGAAGATACCAGTCCCCTTTAGGCACACTCCATCACAGGGCCATATTTAGAGGCCTCAGCCTAGAACATTCAACTAAGGAAGCATGGTTCAGTCAGGGCAAATATAATCTCAGGGAGGCTCAGAGCAGGAAGAAGCAGGCATCCAGTGTACTTCTAGAAAGCATATGTTTAAAGGACCATATGCTTTTCCATGAGATAGGAAAAGCTTGTACCTTATAAACTATATATAAACTGTGTTCCTTCTGTTTTCTGAAATAAACCAGATCCTCTATTTTGTTTGCTTTTAAACTCTAAGCTACAATATGTGCAGTCCTGAGCTAATATTCTATGAGAAGAACAAGTTTCTGTATGGTTTTCCTTTTGACCTGCACAATTAAATTAATTGTTTCATTCTCTTTTAAACTGTGGTCTGGCTGTGTTTATAAGAACTATTTGTTCTATACCAGCTTATGCTATCACTCCCATTTTTTCCATCCATCCCTTTATTCATGATAAATAACTATTGAGATGCCTGATGCCAAAGAAAAATCTCCAGCCAAAATGTTTAGTAATTGGATGTCATTTGCATTTGCAAACAATAACACATCAAACATACACACATGCATAATTTGCCCTAGTGGTTGAATAAAAATATCAAAAAGTACTGGGAATAACCACAATCCCAGGCTAAAGATTGTTCCATTGACCATTGACCACTAAATAGAACATGAAGGATTATCTCTTTTTAAAAAAACAATCAAATCCAGATTTTTTTTCTACCCATTTGAATTCCACACATCATATACTCAAAACATCAGGTTTACTAAATGAAAAGCTAATGAAAGATCTATGCAGATCACTAATATTGGCTCATGTTTTATTTAGATGAGAGTGCACAGATTCCAAGGTAAAGACCAACCGCATAATATTCAATGCTATTTGACTGGCCTGACACAGCTCCTGGCTGGTTAAATAGCCTTTAGTCAGCTAAGCGCTAATATTCAGTGCAAGTAGCTGGCTATCTCAGCTGAACATTATCAGTTAGGAGGAGGTTCTATATATGGTGCCTAAACAAATTGGTGCAGAAATCAGTGCCAACTAAGCATAATTCTATAATCTGTGCCTATATTTAGGTGCCAATTATAGAATATTTCAGTGTCTAAATCTATGCACATCCATTTACACTAATGAAAACATGGCGTAAATCCCAGCACATAGATTTAGATGCACTGGGCCATTATCTATAGTTAGACGTATAAATTTCAGAGTGCCCACAAAATGCCAATTTCCCCGCCCGTAACCACACCCCTTTTTGCCTGTGCACATTAGAAGTTCAGTGCACTTCATTACAGAATATGCTTAGCGACTTGTATGCCTAAATTCTAATCAGTGCCAATTAGTGCTCATTACTGCTTGCTAAGTGCTTATCAATGCACCTTAACTTGTTAAGCTACATGCAATGTTTTAGAATCTACACCGATTTCAGTGTGGATTTCTAGGCACAGTATATGGAATCCCGGGGTTAGCGGCTAGCCCAGTCACCAGCTATGTCATGTGACATAGCCGGTTAGTGCCAATATTCATTAGCTGACCGGTTAATGTTAGTGGCCAGATAGACCCACATAAATAGCAGGTCTTCTTTGGCCACTATAACTTTGTGGGTCAGCTGATGAATATCATCTTAACTGGTTATGTTTGCAGCAGTCAAACCCCTCCAGAAATTTCTGGGTTCGCTGTCACCCATGATTGTTGGCCTCCAAGAGCTTTTGTACCACATCCTACCCTACAACTAGATTGCTCTTTGCCCAACAGTGACTAGAACTCTTGGGGGAAAAAAACAATTTGGAAACCCCTTGCTTCTTGATAAATTGAGAGATAAACATTAAATAATTCTATAATCAGCACATCCTGAGTTATCAGATCCTTCTTGCTTTTCAATCAGTGAAACTATGGCTTTGTTTAGCAAGCTATATTAAGTCCATTGAACCAATAGTCATTTTGTATATCTTATACACTTTTTAATATCTCATTTGTACAATTTTAATAACAACTGGAACTAAGTTCAAACTGGAAAAAGATGCTTGAAGAATGTCTGCATACTGCATAAACCTTTCCAATAAGACCATGTTTAAGATCTCCAACCTTTCTGTCTGCCTCTCTAGTGGGTCAAAACCTGAATAATAATTCAGATGACTCATTAATGTTAAGATACAAAAAACTTCCCTTTCAATCACTCACTCAATCTTAACTACAAAAAAGTCCACAAAGCATGATAAGATTGAGTCATAATTACAAATCCCAGTAGAATATTTTTTCATTACTAAATGGTACGGTGAAAACTATTAGCTCCATCCCCGATGTTTCTTATAAATCTCTAAACCAAATTTTCTCTAACTTATTTCTTTCATGTGCACGTTTTTATTGCAACACGATATAATTAACAGTACTACAGTTTGACAGTAATGACAATCTACTCTGTAGCTGAAACATTTTCTGTACATCCTTAGTCCACATTGTTTGTAGCACTGTGCTGGTTATACTGGAAGCTTTATTCTTGTTTTGGAGATCTGAAAACTGGCATTTAGATGACCATATTGCATGGATGGTCAATTCCCAATTTTACAAAGGCAGGATATGACTGCCTAACTCTGTAGTATGTCCATATGGCATGATGTGGGTGGGATTTTAGTGGGACTAGGAAATGCCCAAAATATGGATATCTACTGATCACAGGGGAAGGGATGTCCATGTCCCCAAAAAATAGACATTGTTATTTAGACCTGGTACTTGTCACATCCAGGTTACAGAAAGGTGCTCTGATTGAGTAGCTGTCAACAAGAGAGGAGGGGGGGGGGGGTCCCAGAGGTATAACTTTGGTGGATGGGTTGTGTTACAACTTTATTTTATTAGTTTTAGTTGGAATAATTGGTTATAGTGTGTTTAAAGGGTTAAAACTCTAGCATAGTGATTGTGCAGTGAGGGGTGATCAAGTTTCATTTGTTTTATTAATGTGAGGTAATGTCATGAGGTTTTTTTGGTAATTTTCTTAATTTGTGGCTATGTGAGAAAACAAGAAGAGCTTACTACATGTTTTGATTTATCAAATAATACAAATTAAAGCAAAAGAGGTTTTTTAATGCCAATGATAGACACTGAACCCCGATTGGCTGAATTGGCATAAACTAGCTGGGATCTGCTAAAGCTTTTTCCTCTTTGTGTTTTGTGCAAATATTTTATAAAGTATCATTGGAAGCTATGCAAGAATTGCTGCGTATTCGGTGTATGATATTTATATGAGAGAAAAAAAGACAGTAAAGGGGATTTTCCATGGATTTATTGTGGAATATTACTAGATTTTGTATGAAAAGTGTGACTTTTTATTCTATTTTTGTGGAAAAATGGTATATTCTAATGTAAGTCTATAGGAAATGGCTGTTTGGTATCTGTGTTTGATTTGAATTTTATTCTGCAGCAAGCCCAGGCATGCATAAAAGAATTATTAGAATTTTCTTAATGCATGTCTGGGATTGGCTGAGGGGTTCTCTGGTAGGAGAAATGACATCACTACTGACATCAGTGGCTTCAGTCTCCTAGGAGATTGAGCCAGTTTCATTTAGGGGAGAAGGGTTGAAGATCATGTGCTGACAAGGCTTATGAGGAAGATGCTGCTCTGAGGGCTGTGAAATTGAGGAACATTGTGCATTCTGGTTGTTGTATTAAAAGAGATGAATAGTTCTCATAACTGAAAAGTGCGTTGTGAGAATTTTAGTGATAATTACTGAAGAATGTGATTTTAAATAAGGAAATTGCACTTATGGGCCCTTTTACAAAGGCACGCTGAAAAATGGTCTGCGGTAGTGAAGACGTGTGTTTTGGGCACGTGCAGAATCATTTTTCAGCGCACCTGTAAAAAATGCCTTTTTAAAATTTTTGCCAAAAATGGACATGCAGCAAAATGAAAATTGCCGCTCGTCCATTTTCGGTCTGAAACCTTACCGCCAACCATTGAAAGTCTCATGCGGTAACCGGGCGATAAATGACCTATGCGCATCAAATGCCACTTGGCGTGCTCCCAATACACACGTCCAAAAATAACAATTATTTTTCAGACACATGTATCGGACATGAGCCAAAAGTGAAATTACCGCAAGAGCCACGCGATAGCAGAGCGGCAACTCCATTTTGGCACACATTGGGCACACGTAGACACTTATGCAGCTTAGTAAAAGGGCCCCTTAAAGTATTAGTAATATTCCTGTTTAAATGGGTTATTGGTTTTAAGAAGTGCTGTCAATAATCAGAGCCTTTAAAATAACAGGTATTTTACCTGTGTTAGACTTGAATAACTAAGAAAGAGGCAGGTTAACCAAATGACTAAGTGGGTCAGGCCTGCGAGTCCCAAGACAAGAATTGCTTGATTATGATACCGCTGTGCCTAAACTGGGGTACAGCTGGCTGAGTTTGTGGGAAAAACTGTTTCATATTTGCTGTAAAGTAGACTGGTAAAGCCCTGTCTGGTTGTCAGAGGATGTGCTTGTGCTTCATTGTGTGAAGAAAAACTATGATCATCTATTATTTTGCCTAATTTAATGTCCCAGTAGTTTAACAAAAATACTTAAACCACTTAGAAAGAAACATTGTCGATAGTATAGGGAGTCAGTTTCTTTACTTGAGTTGTTTTTAGATAGGTTAGTAGATACTTTAAGCAAAAGGAAAGAGGAAGCAGACGACTACTGAGGTCCAATGCAAGAAAGAAGAAAAGCAAATACATGGCAGAAGACTATGGATAAGTGAGAGACTGTTCACAAAGAAAAGGAAAAGAAACAGAGAAAGACAGAGACATTGGGAAAGAAATATACTTACCCAAGAGCTAGTGTTGAGGTCATTTTAAGCATCCTTAGATAGCTTAGACCTTCATCTGCAGAGAAGAAAATAAACACAAAGAATTAATTTCTACATTTTGATACACTGGTAAAAATTAAATAGCATTACAAAAGTAGTAAAAAGTAAGTATTAGTGCTGATTTTGAGTCCGACGAAAACTGTAGTGAATTGTTTCTTATTTTGCACTTTAGCCTTTAGCTGTTGTAAAAGTTCACTTGAACTTAATATTTGCTGTGTTTGGGTATTTACTCTAATTATACTTAAATTATTTAAATAAGAGTATTATTTTATATTTATTACATCTTACTTATTTTGTGCAAGTACCAAAATTTAATCTAGTTAATTCAGTAAATTGAAATAACATTTGAATTCTTCATGTCACCTCTCTTATTAAAACAAAATAAAACATCTAGGTGGTCTTTTACTAAAGCTTAGCTCATTATCTGCGGCAGGGCCCATTTTAATCCTATGGGCCCTGCTGCAGATAACTCAAGCTAAGCTTTAGTAAAAGACCCCCATACTTTGTTATCATCATGCTAGTTCTGAACAATTCATCCTAAATTGTTTTTTTCTCCTGACCTGCCTAGGACTAGTTGGGCGAGATTTGGCTTTTTGTACAGCTTCACCTGAGTGCTGGGGCCTATCCGAGGTACCCGAACCATGACTACAATAATTTGGTATTTGATAGTACTGTCACCAGTCTGAGGGAGTGGGTTGCTAACACTAGCACCCCCTGTGGATAGGAGTCATAAAGCTAAAACAGCTCTGAAGAAAAAGCAACTAAACTTTAGTGAGGAGGAAACTCTAGAGCTCTGCCAAATGGTCAGGTGCAATGAAGCAGAGCTCTCTCCAGAAAGTCTGAGGGTCAGCCTGATGGAGGCCAATGATCTGTGGAGATTTCAAAGCCACCTCCAAAGAAAAGATATAATCCCAGTGCATGACACCTATAGTGTACACGTAGGCCATACAATATTACTGTTAGGATGTGATATAATCCTGCAGTCTTCTGAGCAGAGTTCACATGAAGGACACCTTGCGATGGCTGGTGGCAGATTGCATGATACCAGTGGTTGTCCCAACAACATGCTGGAAACTTCCTGTGGCAAGGAAAGTTAGTGATGTAGTGAAGATCACATATACAGTCAAGGCATGGGTCCTCACGATTGGGGCCTCAAGGTCATCCTTTAGCAGCTTGCAGAGGTCAATGATGGTAGACTTATTAAACCAGTATCTCTGGAATACATCATCTTCTATAAGATGAAAAAAAAAAAAAATCTTGCCTATGCCCTGTATATCATATGGGCCCTATTCCTGCATCTCCTGCTCTGGGCCAGGTGCTGTGGCTAGGCTCCCTGATGTCTTAGCTGACTTCTCCTCCTCTACAGCCTCTTCCTCACAAGAATGTCCAGACATGTCCACAAGACTTTCTGTCAGCAGCTGGTATATTGTACAATATAGTGGGAACTGTATGTCAGAATGATGATGATATTCCTAGATATTGAGAGCATGACATGATAATCACAAAACATGCTGTCCTAAAGTTAACTGAACTGTCATCATCATGTAGCTTGCTTTCCAGTACTGAATATGGACATTATCCACTAAACCTTCGGCATAACCCTGCACCACCCTGAAATGTCCCTATGGATACCTAGTTATTTTTTTAGCGGTTAGTGCTAATATTCAGTTATCTGGTGCGGCTGAATATTGGCTTTAATAATTTATGCCTTACAGTACCAGTTAAGTGCCATTCTTGTCTGCATAACTGCCACCTAAGTGTTTGAATATTGGGTCCTGTGTACTTATTTAGGTGCTACGTAGATATGTATAAATGTATTTATAACTACCTCCACAATGACTCATAATTATTTTTATGTTTATAATTGTTTAGTTTTTATTATTATATTTATGATGATATTGAAGAATATTATAAATCATTTTAAATAAAATGGGCCTGATATTCAGCACTTTTGCTGTCCGCCGCAGCTATTAAACCCAGATATGCGGGTTGTTTCCGGTGACTAGCATTGAATATCTGGGGGGGGGGGGGGGGGGGAACTGCTAAAAAGTGAACCGGTTATGCTGATATTCAGTGCTAACTAATTGCTAACTAATTAACTTTTTAGCAGTTAAAGATAGGACAGCTATTTATGATATTCTATTTGACTGCTAAACGTATCTGGTTAGGCGCTTAATATCAATACCTAACAGGATAAGTTGTGTGATGATAGCCAGTTATGCACTAGGTGCTAACCAGAAATATTCAGCAAAGTCAACTGGTTATCTCCTGCTGAATATTAGCAGTTATAACTGTTAACTAATTATAGACCGTCACTCTGTCCCATATGGTGAAATAACAAAAAATGTTCACAGAGTGTATGAATGCAAATATAGTAGTCTTAAATAGTTTTAGACTAAAGTGAAGGAGAGTCTCATATATAGTGCTCAGTAATATTGCTTTCACTCAATAGGTGAATACATTACATATGTTAATGTCATAATCATTGACTCAACCTCCACCATCCCAATTGTAATAACAAAAAAAAAAAAAAGAGACTTGCACTGCTTTTTTTATATATATACTTATCAAAAAATGCACACTGCACTTATCTTAGGCAGATTGGTGCGCTCTTAAAACCCCGACAGATTCCCGTTTCGTATTGACTTTGTCAAGGGGGAGTGACACCAGTTCTGTCAAAAAAGGAAAAAGAACAACAAAAAACAGAAATCAAGTCTATTGTATATAAACTTTAACCCTATTATTTAACTTCTCTAAATATTCGCATAAATTTTCTTAAAGCGGCTGATGGCTTACCCGATTGCTGCCCCAGGCATTTGTGTGTGCTAGCTTATTCTGTTTGAACTCAACAAAATGGCGATGGCGTCTTTTTATTATTGGCACATACACCGCTGATGATGTTACGTCAAACGTTAATACGTGAGAATCATTGCGAAACTCTTAAAGGTATAACCAACCTTAAAAGAACAGCTTAAAACAAACTGCTACGGCAGACACTGGAAAACATCGTGGAGAAACTTTTCAAAAGCTTGTCAGAACGTTTGTCTTTTTTGACAAAACTGGTGTCACTCCCCCTTGACAAAGTCAATACGAAACGGGAACCTGTCGGGGTTTTAAGAGCGCACCAATCTGCCTAAGATAAGTGCAGTGTGCATTTTTTTGATAAGTATATATATAAAAAAAGCAGTGCAAGTCTCTTTTTTTTGTTATTACAATTGGGATGGTGGAGGTTGAGTCAATGATTATGACATTAACATATGTAATGTATTCACCTATTGAGTGAAAGCAATATTACTGAGCACTATATATGAGACTCTCCTTCACTTTAGTCTAAAACTATTTAAGACTACTATATTTGCATTCATACATTCTGTGAACTTTTTTTGAATATTAGCAGTTAGGCACCAATATGCTATTTAACCAGTCAGCGGTTGTGTCTGGCCAGTTAAAGGGAAGGGAATGGGATTTGATATATTGCCTTTCTATGGTTACAACAAGGTGATTTCAATAGCTTTGAATACATGGGGGGGTATTTTTGAGAGACCACCACTGACTACAATCAAGAAGAACATACCAGAAAGTTCACAAATTTATATTAACTTATACAAAGAGGGATACATTTATGAGACATGCTTGTTTCTTCTGTGCTACCAGAAGCCGTTGTAAAACAAACATGGCTGTCCTGTGTGGGCCATTTTAAATCTGGCAATTGTTCAGTTTGTGATGTTTTATATGCAACACATTTTATACATTCACACAGGGAATTTCTTTTTGTGACATTTTTTAAATTGCACCACTACAAATGTCATACCAGTATATGCAGATATCTGTCCATGCAAATTATTTTACACTGGAAAGATTAAAAAGTAAAAACGTGACTTATTAAGCATGGGAAATATATTTAGAGAGGTTTGGAGCAGCATTGGTGCAACATATGATTGATTTTCATCATGCAGCAATTTTTTGATCTGAACCTAATGAATTGTTCTCAAAAATCTGTATCATTCTTTTTTAAATTCCAGAACAGAACTTCAAAGTCTCTTCATTACCTTTGAGTTATAGAAGGCTTTTGAAAATGTAGTGATATCTAATGTATGTCAAATAACTGTTGATTTTTAGATTGTTAATAATGGTATAACTAAGACAACTGTCATATTTCTCCCTTGTTATTACCAGTACTTTTATCTATGACTTCCATTTAATAAACATGATTAAGCATCAGGATATGTTTGTGCAGCGCTGCATATGTCTTGTAGTGCTATAGAAATGCTAAATAGTAGTAGTAGTAGTAGTAGGATCTAAAACATACAATGCAGTGGGATTCCATAACTGGATGCCCACATTTGTTCATCACTTGCACCTGTAAATTTACAGAATACTAACACTTATCCACCTTCATAACTAGATCCCTCCCTTCAAGATACTATTTCAATTCATAGCCCTAAGCCCACTCCATGGTGTCATAGAAGCATTACAAATTTAATGGAGGTAATGTACATGAGCCCAAAACTTCATATGGCTTTACTGAGCCAAACACTTCATTGTCAATATTTTATTACACTACAGACCTACCCAACTTTTTCCTTGCCATAAGTGGTGACAACTTAGCTTGTCACCACTTCTGCACCCCCCCCCCCCCTCCCCATTGACAGCTGTGGACTGTCTACTGCCATAGCATGCCTCCAATAAGTTCTGAAAATCACTTAAAATATATCTAAACCAATATCAGATAAATGTCAATCCGAGCGATATCGCTCTGGACAATCCCTAGTAAGAAGGTCATGACTCAATACCATTCTCCCCATTGCCATCACAATTCTTGATATTTCAGCATTCACCCACTTTCTCTAATGTTCTACTGCTTTCACTTTTCTAGCACCCTACCACGCCAACTGAGGAATTAAACTGTTTTGTTCATTTGATTTGATATATGATAGCATATGTTTTTTTAAAGATAATAAGTAGCATCTTTCTTAAATTATTATATTCTTTATATTCTTTCAGTGACTACACACAGTTCATACGCATTTTCTTTACTTTAGGGAACAAAAAGGATTCAAAAGTTATTTGCTGCTTTATATATAACACATTTACTTTTATGAAAAGACTTTCAAAAACACACAGCAACTAGAAAATTATAGTGGGGGATTTGATCAATCATTTTGATACTAACCCTGTTTCTTGTGCAACCTAATGATTTACTTTAATACAATATTACAATGGTAGCTATTGAGAAAATGTCTACAATGATGCATGATGGTAGATGGGATAGGACTGTGTATTTTTATAAAGGTATAGGTTAAACATAAGCACCACAATTTTATTTTTTTTTCTCTTTTATTATTGTGCAAATAGTCAAACAAAATAATTAAGATCTCTTTTTTGCCCTACTTTCCAAAGTATATATGTGTAGATATATACCAAATTCCATGTTGGAGAGTGGTCGGGGTCAGGAGAATTCTGACAGAGGAGGGGTTTTTGGATCCATCATATTTTATGAGGACCGCAGATGTGTAGACATGCAGTTTCCTTTATAGTTTTGGGTAGAATTTCTCAATAATCACCTGACCAGTATCCAAAGAAGTTATATATTAAGTGGCAGCTAGTAAACATATAGCTATTCTATCCATAGATTTTCAGAATTTATGCAGATAGGGGGTAATTCCATAACTGGGCACCTCCAAGTAGGCATCCTGGACGCTTGTGGTAGGTACCTATTCCATAAAGGGAAGTAAACACCTACTTTCCTTTATAGAATATTAGCAAAACTTGGTATTAATGAATCTAACATTTAGGTGCTTGCATTTGTGCCAGTCATAAAACTGGTGTAAGTATGATTACCTAAGTATTCTATAAGATAAACACATAAGTGGTAACCCTATGTCCTGCTCTGTCCCTGTGCATGCTCACTTGTCTGTGCACACTACAGAGGCAATTTGGTGTCTCAATTTAGGCATTACAATGGGACACACTTAGAACCAGTTCTGTAACTACACTTATGTGTGCCTAAGTAATTGTGCAAACCTGCTTTGGTGCACCAAAACTTAGACAAGACCCTTTAATCTATGTCAATGGAAGATGTAAATGGTCTTGCCTAAATGCACCAAATAATAATGATAGTGTTCTCTAAGTTATGTGCATTACTTGGCACCATGCCCATGTTCTATTCATGCTCCTCCCATGTTTACGCCTACCTTGGAGTTACGTACCTTAATACGTAAGCACTTCTTTACAGAATAGCACCCAGTACACTTAAGTGAGAAAGCACCAATTAAAGGCAACTTTGATACATTTAAGTGGCACATAGCTATAAGTGCAAGCTTATAGACTTGCTCTATATGTAGGTTTAGTGGGCATTTGCAGAATAGCACTTAGGCACCATGCTAGAACTTGTGATCATATTGTGCACATATGTACATAAATGCCAGTATTCTAAACATGTACGCATGTAATGCATACGTAAATGTGAGCGTTTAGGTCAGGGGTTCTCAACCCATTCATCAGGACATACCTAGCCAGTCAGGGTTTTGTGAAGCCAAATATTGTTGCCAAACTTGGCCACTCTCACTTAAAAAGTCAGTGGGTAGCCGGTTATATCGCACTGAATATCACTAGATAGTCACTTAATTGCTGGTTTAGTGGCCATTTTTGTTTGAATATTCAGCGGACTGTGTGCAAATTTTTGGAATGCCCCTGACCCACTCATGCTCCTCCCATGGCAACACCCCATTTTGTGTTGCATGTTATGGGATTTGAACATCCAGTGTTATAGAATAGTGCACAGCTAGATGTGCGTGCAAATCTTAATTGATTCAAATTAACAAGAATAGTTGATGGTTAGTGCTCAATTATTGCACTTAATTGGCTCATTAACCAATTAAGTTGCATGCACATTTCAGGATCATACCCAAATTTTGGCAAGCAAATTTGGACTTTTATAGAATCCAGGAGTAAGTGTTTAATTTCCTAAAGTAAAAAGGCCCCTTAATAGTCATATGAGTAGCACAGATTTTTATGTGCATAGGTAGTCCTTTAAAATATTGCTCTAGGGGAATACATCATAAAAGTGTGAGCTAGTATCATTTTGCAATTACTATTATACTATCAGGGGCATTTTCGAAAGAGAAGGATGCCCATCTTTCGACACAAATCGGGAGATAGTCATCTTTCTCTCAGGGTTGCCCAAATCGGCATAATCGAAAGCAGATTTTGGGCTTCCTCAGTCCGTCGCGGGTACGACCAAAGTTCACGGGGGTGTGTCAGAGGCGTAGCGAAGGCGGGACTGGGGCATGCTTAAGACATGGATAATGGAAAAAAGAAGGGCGTCCCTGACGAGCATTTGGTCGACTTTACTTGGTCCATTTTTTTTCACGACCTAGCCACAAAAAGGTGCCGACACTGACCAGATGACCACCGGAAGGAATTGGGGATGACCTCCCCTTACTCCCCTAGTGGTCACCTACCCACTCCCACCCTAATTTTTTTTTTTTAGCCAGCCTTAAATGTCATACCCTGCTCCATGACAGCAGTATGCAGGTCCCTGGAGCAGTTTTAGTGGGTGCAGTGCACTTCAGGCAGGTGGACCCAGGCCCATCCCCCCCATACCTGTTATACTTGTGGTGGTAAATGTGAGCCTTTCAAAACCCACCCGAAACCCACTGTACCCACATGTAGGTGCCCCCCTCCACCCCTTAGGGCTATGGTAGTGGTGAACAGTTGTGGGGAGTGGGTTTTGGGGGGGTTGGGGGGCTCAGCACAAACGGTAAGGGAGCTATGTACCTGGAAGCAATTTGTGAAGTCCACTGCAGTGCCCCCTAGGGTGCCCGGTTGGTGTCCTGGAATGTGAGGGGGACCAGTGCACTACGAATGCTGGCTCCTCCCACAACCAAGTGCCTTCGATTTGGTCGTTTTTGAGATGGGCATCTTCGGTTTCCATTATCGCCGAAAACCAGGGATGACCATCTCAAAAAAGACCTAAGGACGACCATCTCTAAGGTTGACCTACATTTCATGATTTGGGCGTCCCCGACCATATTATCGAAACCAAAGATGGACGTCCATCTTGTTTTCATAATACGGGTTGCCCCGCCCCTTTACAGGGCTGACCTGTGAGGACGCCCTCATGAAACTTGGGCGCCCCGCCCTGTTTGATTATGCCCCTCAATATGGGCTAAATTCAAGAAAGTATTTCAAAAATATGTTGCAAAAATATGGGTGCAAAATTGCCATTATAGAATAGAGCGTAAGTCAGCATATGTATTGGTATTTGCATGCATAAGTGATAGCATTCTATAACTTACATGTGCAACTGCAAGACATTCCTCTGATCCATCCATGTGCATGACCCCTTTGTAGTTGTGCGCAGGGGCGTATCTGCGTGGGGCCTCAGGGGCCTGGGCCCCCGCAGATTTTGCCCTGGCCCCCCCTACCGCCATCAACCCTCCCCCGCTGCCGTTCTTACTTTTGCTGGCGGGGGACCCCAACCCCCGCCAGCCGAGGTCTGCTTCCACCTGCCGCTGCCTTCACAACTTCTTCTTCAGCCGGCGGGGGACCCCAAACCCCCGCCAGCCGCCCCGCGCTGTTTAAAATTCATCTTCGGCCTCCGTGGCCGTGCTGCTGGGATAGGCGGCGCTGTTGAAATCCACTTCGGAGTCTGACGTCGTTGTACGTTGTACGTGCTGCGACGTCAGACTCCGAAGTGGATTTCAACAGCGCCGCCTATCCCAGCAGCACGGCCACGGAGGCCGAAGATGAATTTTAAACAGCGCGGGGCGGCTGGCGGGGGTTTGGGGTCCCCCGCCGGCTGAAGAAGAAGTTTTGAAGGCAGCGGCAGGTGGAAGCAGACCTCGGCTGGCGGGGGTTGGGGTCCCCCGCCAGCAAAAGTAAGAACGGCAGCGGGGGAGGGTTGGCGGCGGGAGGGGGGTGGAGAGACTAAGTTATTGGTGGCGGTGGGGGCTCGGCGGCGGCGGCGGCGGGGGGGGCGGGGGGGGGGGCGCTAAAATGTGCCCCCTCCCTCTGGCTCTGGCCCCCCCTACCGCCGGAGTCCAGATACGCCCCTGGTTGTGCGCTATATCGGTTAGGTGGTAAGTTTATAGAATAGTGCCTAAGTGCATATACCCATTTAACTAAAAATTACTGCCAAGTAGCACCAATTAATACTTTTAATACTTAAGTGCCTAATTTAACAATTACCCCCCCCCCCCCCATTTTACAAAGCCACGCTAACAGTTGCTAGTGCAGTAATGCTGACACAGCCAATTCAAAATTAATGGGCTTTGTCGGCATTACCTTGAGGCAGCCGCTAGTGTGGCTTTGTAAAAGGGAGGGGGGGGGGGGGTAAGTTAGGTGCGCAACTGGCACTATTTTGATGGTAGGCTATGTTATAGGCACATAGCTTATCTTTATAAAATATGTTAACCATGTGTGTGTATATATATATATATATATATAATGCTTATTCTGCCTAGGCACCCTGTTATAAAATTGCACCTGATATGTATAAGTGACTTTTATGTACATAAATGATTAAACATATAATGAAACTTAACACAGTAATGAAAATATGAAATGTTCACAAAATCCAACAAAAGGAAACACAAGATATTAGAGGGTTGAATATTCATAATGTAGAAGATCAGCAGAATTATCACTGGAACACTGGAATGGAACATGTCATTTAGGAGGGTAATGATATTTTCCAAAAAACTGAACGAAGTCTTAATAAGACTATGAAATAAGCTTTGATGTGCATGTTAAGGCTATCTTCTGAATCTAATTATACAGTAGAATGCTATGCAAGGAGACTTTATTGTAATTGTCAAGATGCTACTTCATAACTTTAATTAGATTGTGCTGCAATTACTGTGACCTTGCATGTAATTGAAGCAGCATCATATACAAATTAGGATTTACTGGTCCAACAGCAAATAGCATAATATGCATTCCACATTTGCTATTTTCCATGGTCCTGGTAATAAATAAATAAATAAATAAATACATAAATAAAATTGAGCATCTATCTTTAGATTGCCATTTAATTTTTACTAGTTTCTCTGTGACATAAAATTCCCAGAAAATAAAGTAGCATGTGGAATTCTCCCAAATTCATCCCAAAAATACACCCTCCCTTGTGACACCATAAAATCATTCTGTGCAATTCTGGTGCAAGTGTACTGTGTACTCTAAGCAAATCTTCAGCATTAAAAGCCCTTCCACATTAACTTTCAGGCCCCTAATCTCCCTCCCCCTGAAAAAAAAAATCATCTGCCTCTATGGCATTCATGCCTAATCTCTCTCATCAGAACAATATCATTGGTTCCCTCTTTGGATTTCCCATTCTATCAATGATGTTGCTTCTTTCAGGGTATCCCACCTTCTGAGCAATGACATAAGATTCCTTCATGAGTATATTGAGCATCACTCTAAGGAATAATAGTGGGTACTTTTTTCCTATAAGTTCCATTTCACATAGAACATGGAGACTGCAACTTAAACACTCAGATTGGGATGTGCTCAGTTCTGATGTCTTTTCTAACAAATAAATAAAACAAACAAACAAACAAAAAAAAACACCAGGAATGAATTTTCTGGCATGTGCAACAGGAAGAACCATTTTACAAAGATACACATGTTGTAAATTACACTTCAACTGTAGTGCTCTACTTCTTCAATTCTATCACTTAATATCTCTATGGCACTTTACTAATTTCTACACAGTCTTCTTAGCACATACTACAACCTTGACTTCAGATCCCCAGTGTGTCTATTGTTTTTTTTATATATAGACTACAGCGCTCTGTTGTAGCATTAGATTAGATACACATGTGAAAAATTAATAGAGGAAACTTGGCACCTTACATATTTAACAAATTCAATAACACCACCACACCCCCCTTATTTGCCTGGCATATCCTAAAGGTACTGTTTTAAATAATTTAGAGCCTTTTTTCAGCCAGAGTAAGATTAAATGGGAAATACAATATCTTTTGTGGAAAAACCCTTAACATATTGTAGCATCAGATCTTTAAAATGTAGTCAAATAAGGACTGGGCATAGTTGGAGGTACCCATTAAGAATGATTCTTAACCATTGATTGATCATCTGATACCACTGGATGACCATCACAATACTCCTTTAATGAAATTTATGAAACAAAATCTCTAAATCTGTTCAGGCTTGAAAAGGTTTTAACAGATTCCTAGGAACAAAAGTTAAGCCTCTGTTCAACAAATGTAACTCACAATCCATTAGCAGATGATTGGATAAATTGATCACCACTATTTCATGTACTTCTGTTGCTGGTCCTTCTGTGACTTGGTGTTGGGACGTTGTTGCTATCTGTTTCTGAATCTTCTTTTCCCCTTTTAGTTTTTCTTTTGACCTTTTCCTAAAAAGAACATCATCAGAACTAGAAGAAAAATCATCTGAAGAGTTCAATCTTTCAAAGGCAGCAGTCTGCATTTTCTTCAGCTCAGAAGATAGCATTCAAGTGTATATAGATTTATTAGCATAATATTTTTCATCATGTTTCAATTTCTTAATTTTAAATTTCTGCAATTTAGATCTAAATAAATCAATCATGTTTTGAACCTCCAAATTACCCCCTGCCCTTTTACAAGGCTGTGCTAGTGGCTGATGTATGGCAATGCCAACACAGCCCGAGTTTGTCAACATAACTCTTCAATTCTACTAATCTGGTGTCCAATTCTGATTGAATACTCTCAGCAATTACTCTGGTTTTCTCTATAATCAAAACCACAATTTCTTATGGTAAGTGGGAGACTGGGACCAAGATAGTTGAAGGCTGAGTCACGGGTGTTGGTCATGCAGATCTGTGAGGGAGTAGGAAGGACCAGAAGGTTGTTTTCTGTGGAATGAAGGAAGCATAACAGATTGTGGGGAATTAGAAGGTTGTGGGGGTATGAAGGAACAGAGAAAAGTCTGGACTTAAAGATAAGTACAAGAATGAATTTTGAACTACATTTAATTAGATAAAGGAAGCCAGTACTCTGAATGGAGTAGGTGTGTCACGTGATCAAATCTATGGGCATTATAGAGTACCTTGACTTTGGTGGATTGAACAAGCTGCAGACATTTGAGTGAATGTAGTGGAAGACCAGCATATAGAGAGTTATAGTAATCAATGTGTGAATTGATGAGAGCCAAGATAAGAGGTGGGAAGCAGAGGGCAAGCAGAATGTACACTTTGGAGGGAAATAAAGATGGAACAGATAATGGCATTAATTTGAGGTTTAAAAGAAAGTGCTGAAACAAAGATGACCCCATTAATTTTAATTGAGTCCTTAAACAGAGTAAGAGAGAGGATAGAACCTTGAGGTATGCCAGAAAATAGGGAAGCAAGGCTTTGGTAGCACAAGTGAAGAAAAGTTGATATGAGCAATTGGAAAGATAACTAGTGAACCATGGGAGGACAGAACCTGATATTTCAATGGATGCAAGATGATGAAGAAGGAGTGTGTGATCTACCAGACTGAGAGCTGAAAACAGATCAAGTGAGAGTATGATAACAGAACAGCGGAGGTTGTGTAAGGTGTGAGTAAGATCATGAAGTTCTACTAGGCGTATCTCAGTGCTATGACACCAAAATGTATTGAAAGTAAGAGCTTGTGTTATAGATTAGCACCCCAAAGTTATTGGGGTGCTCCATAATGTGGCCAAGCCAACACTATCAGTAGTTAGTATCAGATTAGAAGGAGTTATATTTTAAATTTACATTGGATTTAAGGGTTAGCAAACAAGACTGATGACTGAATAGTGGAGATATATTTAGCATGATTGGTGCTCTCAGACACTGTTCAGCCCATCAATGATGGACAAAAAAATTGGAACTAACTGAGTGAGAACTACTGAGGGGAAAGCATTCTGTCACAGATTTTTCTGGTGAAAGGATTGTGTTGTACATCTATCCCTACCTTAATTTGGCAGAGCCGTGAGTTATTTTGGGTAGATTTTTTTTCCAGAATGCTGGGCGAAGAAATGTTAATTCTTGTTCAGTAGCTCTGAGGCTGAATGCTTGAGTTTAAGTTTCTTAACTTTGTCATTTCCACAGCGCACTTTGCTACAAGATTCAAAATCAATAAAATAACAAACTCACACAAGCTTAAGTATTTAGTGGAATAAATGTTTTGTCCACAGCTTTATTTCTTAACAGGATAATTAATGTTTCCAAGCAAAATTCAATCACAAATACAAGTTGTAAACCCAAATGTATTACATTAAAGTAGAGCTATTCAGTAGCGAAACTAGCTCAATATCTAGCTTATTTTCAAAAGGGAAGGATGCCCATCTTCTGACACAAATCGGGAGATGGGCATCCTTCTCCCGAGGTCGCCCAAATTGGCATAATCGAAAGCCGATTTCTTGTGTCCTCAACTGATTTCCGTCACAGGGACAACCAGAGTTCATGGGGGCATGTCGGCAGTGTACCGAAGGTGGGACAGGGCGTGGTTAAGAGATGGGCGTCCTCAGTCGATAATGTAAAAAAGGAGGGTGTCCCTCACAAGCATTTGGTCGACTTTACTTGGTCCCTTTTTTTTCGACCAAGTCTCGAAAAGGTGCCCGAACAGACCAGATGACCACCGGAGGGAATCGGGGATGACCTCCCCTTACTTCCCCAGTGGTCAACAACCCTCTCCCACTCTAAACCCCCTCCCACTCTAAAAAAAATTTAAAAAACATTTTCCAACCTCTATGAAAGCCTCAAATGTCATAACCTGCTCCATCACAGCACTATGCAGGTCCCTGGAGCAGTTTTTAGTGGGTGCAGTGCACTTCAGGCAGGAAGACCCAGGCCCATCCCCCCCTACCTGTTACACTTGTGGTGGTAAATGTGAGCCCTCCAAAACCCACCCGAAACCCACTGTACCCACATGTAGGTGCCCCCCTTCATCCCTAAGGGCTATGGTAGTGGTGTACAGTTGTGGGGAGTGGGTTTTAGGGGGGTTTGGGGGGCTCAGCACCCAAGGTAAGGGAGCTATGCACCTGGGAGCAATTTGTAAAGTCCACTGCAGTGCTCCCTAGGGTGCCCGGTTGGTGTCCTGGCATGTGAGGAAGATGAGTGCACTACAAATGCTGGCTCCTCCCATGACCAAATGGCTTGCATTTGGTCGTTTCTGACATGGACGTCTTTGGTTTTGAAAATGGCTGAAAATAAGAAACGTCCATGTCTAGGGATGTCCATCTCTAAGGATGATCAAATTTAAAGATTTGGATGTCCCTGATGGTATTTTTGAAATGGAAGATGGGTTTCCATCTTGTTTCAAAAATGTGGGTTTCCCCGCCCCTGGGTCGGGACGTTTTGCAAAGATGTCCAAATTGAAACGTGGACGTCCCTTATGAAAATGCCCCTCCACCTGTCTTATAGCTCTATTGTGCAGATATGCCTCCACAAAGGAGCAATACGGCAAAACGCATCCACACAACAGCCCAGCCTAAGAAAAATCCTCCCCAGTGTCCAACAAGACCCATGCCTACAGATAAAAACAGAGTTCCAGAAGGGGGTCAAAATGAGAGAAAAGTGCTCAAGGACAAGAGCCACAAGGAATCAAGTGCCTTGTACAATAATAGAGGCAGCAATTACTGCAAGATGGCCTCAATGAGATGCAGCAGCATTTGCAACATCTGATGACATCACAAGATCTTGCACTACTACCAAACCTTGAGACCAACTCACCCCAACCTATAGTGTCAACCAAACGAGACAGGGTGAGTCAGATGTCAACGCATGCACACAACAGGTTGCCAATAATGACAGTATTAATAGGGATGGCAAGATGTCCCTTGCAAATATTACCCAAAGTGCCATTGAGACATTCATATAAAAGAATACCTATGTTAAAAAATGCAAATGTATAACAAGATTGGTGTTCACAAGAGACATCAGCAATGACTAAACCCCTCTTCACATAATAACCCAGATGTGAATAGTACCACTGTGATCTCCTGATCCAGCAATAAACAGCAACAGTTCCGATTCCACCACTAAGATTATTGGTGGGGACAAGGTTTTATGTGCTGCAATTCATTAGCTAAAGGTGTGCCACTAAAGTTAAAGCAAACAATTTGGAGCAGGGAGTTCATTGATATATTCATATTGCTTATATGTGACCAAGAGGACCATAATCTTGAGGTTAAGGCCAGGGAACACAAATGCTTTGAAAGAGAGAGCAGAAGCCTAAGATATTTAAATCTATTACCAATTGGGTGTCAGCATTCCACATCTTTATGAGTGTTGTGGTGGAAAAAGAACCTGAGCTCAGTTTTTACCTTATCAGATATCATTAAGGCACATAAGAAATATTGGACTTGGGAAAAATCCACAATTCCAGGAATAACATGTATAGAATGTTTGTATGTTTGGGAAGCTTGCCAGGTGCCCTTGGCCTGGATTGGCCACTGTCGTGGACAGAATGCTGCACTTGATGGACCCTTGGTCTTTTCCCAGTGTGGCATTACTTATGTACTTATGATATGACTCAATTAAAATATTAAATTCGGCAACAGCATGATGGAAGACTCTTCCATCTCTTGGTAGCATAGGGTCATAGATCTATGGATAGATGTGATGATATCTTCCAGCCCATTTAGCCTAGACAAATTCCCATCACAAAACCATCATTATATTGCAAAACCCACCAATCTACCCAGAAAATGCATATAGAAGCAGTTTAATAATAGCCACTGTACATGGAATCGCTGTAGATTTTGGTAGGTATGCTCCTATTGCAGAGCCCCACACCGAGCAACACAGTGCAGATCTCACAGAGATAGGCCTACACAACCACAAATTCCTAGGCTTCAACAGGACCTACTTATTGGCAATGCCAATTTGCACATCTGACCTTACATACATGCCATTACAGACATCTGTGGTAATCTCAATCTCACAGTCCATTACAGACATCTGTAGCAAACCCACTACCCAGCTCACCAACCCCAGAGCATAATTTCCATGCTACACATGCCCCTACATCTATCAAGTTGTGACCCATGCTATCTTGGCTTTTGATCTATCCTGAGTGGGATCAGACAGGATTCCTAGAAAGAGGTTTTTTACTATGTTTCCCAATACCTTTGTGAGAAGGAAGAGGCTGTCTTACCCTGGTTAGGCCCTTAGAGGGCGCTGTTCCCCTAAGATGTCCAGGGAGAAGGGCTGGGTGAGTCAGTAAGGGGATGTATAGCAGGAGGTCGCTAGGACCGAGGAGAGTCCTGGAGGAGGAAACAGGTGCAGCAGGTTATGGGCTGGGTCCTGTTTGGCCATTAAATACTTAATACCCCACCTGAGTGGTGAGGGGGGGGAGAGGAGAGCTAGCAGCAGCAGAAGAAGAAGAAGAAGAAGAAGAAGAAGAGAGCTGGTAGCTGAAGCAGGAGGTCCCCATGTGAAGTACTGGCTGAGCCCTTTGGACTGGTGGTGAACTGTGTGCAAAGTAAGGAAGCTGGTTGGGATAAGAAGGCCCTAGAGTGCCAGGTATAAGAACTGTGTGTTACAAGGACGGACTGGGTGTCCGGGTTACAAGGAAGGACTGGGGTGTTCATGTTACCAGGAAGGACTGAGTGTCCAGGTGCTTAAGCTGGAAGATTGAACTGACTAGGAAGAAATGTTTAAGCTGGAAGGACTGTTTAAGCTTGTAAAAGTGTTTTAAGCTGGAAGAAGTGTGCCCCAGAAAGGGGGAATAAAAGATTTGTAAGAGAATATCCTGTTGGTGAGACCTGACTGTGTTTGCCTTAGAGAAGCAGGTCACCCTGAGCAGAAAGGGGTAGTAGAATAATTTGCATAAAATCTGCATACTGTGAACCAGCTCACCCTGAGTGAAAGAGGGACCTGGGATCCTGAGGTGGGAGCTTCATCTTCACACCTTATACCGGATCTGCACACAAGGAATCCTCAAGCTAACACAATTCCTACTTTATTCAAATGCACTATTTAATTGCCAACCAAAAAATCAAGAACAAACTTGCCCTGGGCATGGTATCGGGCCCATTCCCAACTACATCACTGCCAAACATGCTGATTTTCTCCTTAGGCATCTTACCAAAGAAGGAACTGGTGAATACAGACTAGTACACAATTTGTGCTATTCAGAAGGGGCATCAGTAAATGATTTCATTGACCTGCAGCTATGCACAGTGCAATATACATCCTTTGATCAGGACATCCAGGTGATCAAACAAAGGGGAAAACAGGTAAAGTTGGCTAAAGTGGACACTAAATCCACTTTAGGACCCCTTTACCAATCTGCGGCAAAAGGAGGCTGGTGCTGGCATCGGCGCATGTTTTACACACATCACACATGCTGGGGTCCCCTTTTACCATAGCTGGTAAAAGGGAAGTCTTGCTTTCCTACAGGAAATTGTCGGGTGGCAAGTAAAGACACTTGTGGTGCGGCCATTTTGGGGGGGAGCCCTTACTGCCACTTAAAATCTAAGTACTCCTCCTTGAAAAAATTAAAAATAGTCAATTAAGTCAATTAAATGAAGTCAGTAAAAATATAGGTAAACATAAAAAGATTTGAAAAATATATAGATTATAGACTTACAGAGTAGTTTTGTGGTTGGCACTTTTGCGTAAGTCTATTTGTCTGTTTTTACTTTGAGTTGGCACATAAGACATGTACATTCATGCCTGCCATTGACATAGCATAAGTGGACATGCCAAAATGTAGGACTTTAAGGCATAAAAATGAGTGAGTAAGTCATGACTTGATTTATTTGCTGACAAAATCATAAAACAAGGAGTAATGCACAAGGCAAAAGATACTATGGCCATAGGCAAAAGCAAATATTGAGATATGGTTTATTCATTGTTATAGCATAACAAAACCAGTGATCACACACATGGCAAAATGAAAATAAAAATGGTAAAAAGGGGTTCCCACTGGCACAAATGACTTTGTGTACATGCCATGAATCTTGAGCACAAGCCCTACATTTAAAATAAAGGTTTTCAAAATATTGCTTCAAAAACTATATATATATATATATATATATATTGTTTGTTTGTTTGTTTTCCTTATTTATGTTGCAACTGGCTAGACAGTGTAAACTTAAAAAAATATATACAAGTGAAAAAACAATAATATTGTCCGTAAAAGTAGTATAGCATTAATAGTGTTTACTCGGTATTAATTGGTTAGTCATGGGACCATCCAGATTTCAGTGTTAGATATGACACTTTTTAACATTAAAGAGAGTTAGTGAATTAGTAATATAAACTTTTTTCACTCCCTGTGATAAACACAGTGCTTGCTCTTCCCTGAGGAGGCCGCCAGAGGGCGCTCTTTGCCTGGAAGCAGGGAAAATGCCATGATATGGTCCCTAGAGGAAGCTCCCATTGGACATCAGGGTAATGACCTGATGGGGCCAGTAGAGGGAGCTCCACCCAAGGACTGAACATGGGGACCAGGGAGTACCTGTAGCAGAGGATTCCCCTTTAAGAGAAAAGGCACCCAGAAGGTTCTGGACTCTTCCAGAACTAGGAGGAGGGGCCCAGGAATGGTGGGGTGGACTATTAGCAGCCCTATTTAAACAGTACCTCCCGAGGAAATGGGAACCTAGAGAGCCTGAAGCCTGCTGGAGGAGGTTGTCTGGAGGAGAAAATGGAGGGACCTGGACTGACTGAAGCCTGGGGACAGCAGGGGGAAGTGAAGGTACTTACCAGGCTATGTTATGGATGGACTTATGAATTATTTGAAATGGACTAACAGCAGTGGGGTGGAGGACAGGATGGTAAAGTTGTGGTGAATGAAGAAGGTCCTGTCCAGGGGTGGAGGCTGTTTAAACTGAGACCCAGGTCTACCCAAGGGAGTGGGCTCAGTAAAGAGGCAACTTGTAAGAGAGTAATACTTGTAAAGAAGTTGTTCCTACAAGACTGAAGCCAAGTACTAATAAATTGAATTTGCATTTGATTACCTAATTTGCATATTGGTGAAGGCTGGAGAATCTGAGTTATAGTCCCAGGGAAAGTGCAGTGGGTCACTGTCCGTGCACCAGAGGAGTGACCAGGGCACGGTGGACATAACTGGAAAGGATTTCCAGTAGGAGGAATGCATGGCCGAGCAGTCACCCTGAGTGAGAAGGGAGCCCAGGATATTGAGGTTGGTGCTTCCAAAGTGCTGGGAGGAAGATTTGTTGGAGTCCTGCTCAGGAGTTCAGGCCAGGTGGAGAGCAGGAAGAGCACATGTCTTTACAAACTGCTCAGAAGCAGAGTGTTAGGAAGCTGGGCAGAGAGTGTGGGGAGTCTGGACAAGAGCCACTAGAGTGCCTTAGCCACATGAACACCCCTGGGGGTTTATACCCCCCTTCCAGAGATGTAGTAAGATCTGTAAAAGAAAAGATCAAATAAATCTTTTCCAAATCATTAGAAGATTGCACTTGCTTTCTGTTTGTAATCTGGAACAAAACAGAACTATATTAGTGAAGAATATGAACCTGATATTGCAGATATAATCAGCATCACACCCTACGGTAACTTGTTCTAGCAAAGTATGGTCTGAGAAAATGTAAATCTTCCTTCTTCACAAGGTCATTGACTTCTATTGGGAAGTCTCATCCTGAAGTCTGCTTGCTGCTTAGAGGCTAGGCATGTCTGAAAAATAAATATGCTGAAAGTCCTGAATTGGTTGGTAACCTGAAAAAGAGGGCAAATTAGGCAATCTTTTTCTTGTCTTTGATGAATTCCCTCCTAAATGATCTTTCATTGACAAGAACAGCCCTATAAGCATTAATTTTGTGAATCTCCACTATTAACTTTGTATTTTCAGCTAAGGGGAATTGCTGTTGCAACAATGCATCACATTCTCTCTTTAATATCTTTCTTCTACTTAACTCTCCATTATTTCATTGGCTTATACTGACTTCAACTGGTCTCAACTTCAAGCATTAGGTCTGTCCATGCATATATTTAAAAATAAGTACAACAACAATAACAATACAAACAGTGGGAGTAGAATACAGACCACCAAAACTAGTTCTCATAATAAAACAAGTTATCAAACTGAGGACACAAGAAGAAACAAAGAAAGGGGCATGGCCTTTTGTCAGAATACCTGAGTAGCACTCATACAGCACCATACCCTAATTCCAGCAATGCTTTATAGCAATGCAGTCAATATAATCTGCTGATATGATTTTTATATAACTGTATCACAAAACTAGACAAGTTTGTTTTATGAGCCTTATTAACTTTAGACCTCAGTGGTGTAGCTCGCCAACAGCATTTATTCCTCTTTATGGCAAGACTAAGGCCCCCACCTCGTCATCGGTCAATAGGTTATAAATAAGGTTCTTGTATTCTCTCAACCTCTAGTCCTTATAAATGCATTATACTTTTCACTTATTCAATAATATAGACTGTTACCTCATAGGGTGCTCATGGGAGCAAAACATAGTCCATGGATGTTAATTCCCCTTTATTGTTACCAAAGATGAAAATTTTTCAATATAGAGGAATAAGTACTGTTGGCGAGCTGCACCACTGAGATCTAAGGTTAAGGCTCAAAAAAGGAAAGTGTCTGGTTTTGTAATAGAGTTATAGCAATTCAGATCATAACTAAATGATGCTATTACCACCACAGACCTTACCATAAGGTAGAGCGTAAAATGTGAGTGCAGAAGAAAATTCTTACAACTGATATTGCCCTTAGTCTCCACCTTCTTCCTTCATGTGGCTTTGGTTTCTTCTTGAAGCTCCTGCCTAGATTCTGATTCAGCATCTCATCTTTGTTTTCATAGTCAGTGCTGCTTGTTGGAAGACTAACACAAGCCTTGCAGGCATGTTTAACAGTTTTGGGACTGCATTGGCCTAAGTTGATATAGTAGTGAAAAGAAAAACTGACTTGCTCACATGCAGTTGGCTGTGGGTCCTGACTAGTTAGGTGGTTAAAATAAAATACCAGCATTTTTATTCTTAAATTTTGACCTTATAAGCCACTATGAGTTCCTTTCACAAAGGTGCACTAGTGTTTTTAGTCACGCTAAAAAGAAGCTTGTGCTAAACCCTAGAGATGCCCATATATTCCTAAGGGTGTCTCTAGTGTTTAGCATGCGCTAATCATTAGGATGCACTAAAAATGCTACAGCACCTTTGTAAAAGACTCCCTTATAAAGTCAAAGACTTGTGTGTTCAAATTGCATTGGGGATATAATTTATATTGAGAACAGTGTAATCCAACAACTTTCTATCTAATTATGTGTTCAGGTCTAAATGTAGAAATAGTAGGAATAACATTAAAGTATATTTAAAGATATGCAGGCATATTCAGTATTCACGCTTCAATGCATTGCCTGGATGAAAATCCATATAAAGTTCTAGGGATAACATATCTATATTGCCTAACACATTGGCCATCTCACTTAATATTGATCTTCAGGAGTATGCAACTGTTTGAGTATTATATCATAAACCATGGTTTAACTTATTCAACATTAAAAACAAAAACATGCAGTGATAACAGTATCTAGTGTATTCAGCTACCATCCATCTGGTTTAGACATCATCTGGTGTATAAGTAATAGTTTCATCTAGCAATGTGACAGACAGGTTTTCAATGGTTGAAAATGGAGTGTCAAACCGGGCAGTGACTGATGGGGTAAATGTTACAGTAGACTGCTGTGCATATTCACTAGGAGTCTTCCTAAATAACTCCATCAGTGTCAACTGCTTCATATAATTATGCTTCTTTTTTTGTAAACTTGTCTTGTAACCTGTACATCTGCATGACATCCTGCTGTGTAATAAAAGATTTCCACTCCAGGAAGTTTATCAGTCAGCTTATAGTGGATATAGCGTATCCATTGTCATTGCCTTTCCCAGAACTAGTTTAACATCCTCATCTTCACTGTCATTACCATCTGCTACCTCAGAGTTCATAACACTGTTAATAATTCAGAATATATGAGAATTCAATCCACTGCAACATTAATGTAATATACATTCCATTTCTAAACATCACCCTTATTGAGACCTGGAGAAATGTTACTTAATCCCTCTTTATATCACATGTTTAACAATTTCAGCCTTTCCATCTGTTGATTTGAACCATTCACAATCTACTTAGCTTGTTTCTTCCACTAAGAGCATGATAGATTATTACAGATTGTGCCATGTATTCTTCAGAGTTTGAAATGTGACAGCACCTGAGAGAATATGCCACACTGCATTCTTGATGATTAAATTCAGTAAAACCAATATATATATATATATATATATATATATTTTTTTTTTTAAGAACGTTCTGCAGGACAGGCATTACATATTGCAGATTATTCCTTGATCTATATTCTCATTCACTGTGGTACAATTGGATGGCAAGTAGGTCACAAAAATACGGTTGATTTTTCAAAGTACTTATTCTTAGACATGACACTTTTTAACATTTAAAGAGTTAGTGAATAGTAATATAAACTTTTTCACTGCCACCCCCACCCACCCTCTTCCAGAGATGCAGTAAGCCAAGATCATTGACTATTATTGGGAAGACCCATTATTATTAATGTGGGCAACATTGGATGCTTGTTGTGTGATTGCTTGTATTTTAATCTCTAAGTACGTACGTTAAGAGGTCATCTTTTAAAAGCTTTTCATGCCTATATCTCAATATACGTACAGGTGATTGTGAATTTAGATAGGACATAGATATCAGAATTGAGACATATAGGGAGTACTATCTTAAATTCTGCTATCATGTTAGAAAGTGATCTGTGAACATATTCTTTTCTAAAATGCATACATGTGCTGGTTTCATGCAGTGGAGGTACCCACTTTGCAAATGTCAACATCTACAATATTAACAGAGCAACTTGGCAACATATATGACTATGTGCTGGGACATAAACATTCATATTGGTATTTCAGAAAATGCACATGTACTGTATATAATGGTAAGGTATATGCCAGCGAATATTGTAGATGTGCATGTCTATCACTTTAGAAACCACACTTCTATGTTTCCCAAGCTGCCACTGAGCCCAATATCATCTAGCAGTATCAATTTAGGTGGAAGGGGGTGAACACACTAGCGGAGTTTTAAAGAAGGTTTGGACGGCTTCCTAAAGGAAATGTTCATAGACCATTATTAAATGGACTTGGGGAAAATCCACTATTTCTGGGGTAAGCAGTATAAAATGTTTTGTACTTTTTTTGGGATCTTGACAGGTATTTGTGACCTGGATTGTCCACTGTTGGAAACAGGATGCTGGGCTTGATGGACCTTTGATCTTTCCCAGTATGGCAATACTTATATGTACTTATAATCCCTCTTATAACCTAAATGTCCATTGAAATGTTGATCTTGAACATAAATATGCATTCCCTTTCTGGGAATACATGTGTTTATTTTGTCCTGCTAAAAGCACATCCAAAACACACTGCCTTGCCAGATGCACCTATTTGTAGTTTAAACATGTACATCCTGGCTTTCTAAAACCAGGACTTAGATGTGTATATAATAATAATACACGTCTAAATGGTGGAATATGCTTGCCAAATCACAAATAGGAATTCTAAAATAATTACCAAAAATGTCTATTATAAAATTAACCTCTGTGTAAAAATGCATACAATGACAAGAACATGGGTACTTTTTGTGTAACTCAGGTGAAGGCATATTTGAAAGTGGATTTTGGGTGAAGTATAGTCAGAGTCCGATTATGGGCAATGGGTTAGATTTTATATATGGTGCCTGAGAAATTGGCACTGAATAAAACCTACCTAGGTGTATGCTGTAAAGCATACCTAAATTTTATAGAATAGGCTTACAGTTCCATGTGTTACATTCCTCACCTGATTCCAGGCCTGCGCATCTGATTCGCCGGCGAGGTGCGGTCCGGCAGAGCTAGCCGGCTTTTTGATGTTTCTCCAGGATGGGTCGGTTTCAGTTTCCCAAGTCTGGCAGCCGTCATCCGGCTTAGAGCACAGGTAGTGGCCATCTTAGCTAGCTCAGGAGGGGGCGGCCATCTTGTATAAACGAGATCAGGAAGGAACTCCATATTTGGTCTTGGGAGGATCGCCTATGGGGGCAGCCATGTTGGCTTCACCTGAGTGTGGTTTGCTCAGATTTCCTCACTATTTAAAGCACTGCCTCCAGGCCTTCATTGCTTTGGCCTCATTTGGTCTGAGGAGTTGCTGTCGGAGTGCTGTTCACCGACTTCCTTCTGTTCCTGTTTTTTCCTGTGTACCAGACCTTGGCTAGTTATCTCGGATTTCGCTTGTTTGCTGCCTGCCTTGACTCTGGACTGATTTGACTATTTCTTTGCCTGTTGGAGTACTGGTTCTGGACAGTGTCTGTTTCCTGCTATCCTGGTCAGCGGCTATGCAACCCCGCCGGTTCCTGAAGTCCTGGTGGCCGCCTGCAGGTGGGGGCTCAACTCCCGGTGAACGGTGGTCACTTCCCAGGTGAAGCTAGGGGTTGTCTGGCTGCCTGACCGAGTGTGGTGTCACTCCATCTCTGCCGTGCTCAGTCGGGGCACAGGGGCTCACCACTACCGGGTCATAACACCATGTTGTGCCTCATTCATAATTTGGACATTTCAGTTTGTAAAATAGATGTTCATGCTGGACATCATCAGCACATGGATAAAAGACATGAGAAATGGACATACATATTTGGCATTCAGACCTGGTTGTTCATATTATGAGTTCCGTCCTATCTAAAATGCCTGTCCATATATATTTATAAAATTGGCTTAAAATATCTACCTACTTGATTTTTACACATTTGCTCTCTATGTTCATATTTTTCATTATCTAATTGGATATATGATGAAAAGTAATGTGCATAAGGTGAAGCAGGTATTAGAAGTGTGCTGGGGGTTGGGGGTTCCAAAGGTTATTTGGATGATGGTGCTATTGAGTATGAACACAGAAATAACAGTAACTTTGGAGCTCATTTTCAAAGCAGAAAAACATCTGAAAAGGCCCAGATATATGTATTTCTGCTGAAAATGTACAAATTGCCATAATCAAACTGAAATTTGGAAAATGTTTAAGTGGCCTGTGTGTGCCCAAGAAGATGTTTTGAGAGAGGGCATTGTGGGGATGTGTTATGGATGGTGTTATGAGATGGACTTTTTCAGCAATAACGACGCCCCGGAGCTCCTGGTACCGTGTGTCGAAGCGATGATGGTGCTTCTTCACCTTCGCTTGACGCCCGTCATAGAGACTCCTCTGTACCCATGAGGAAGACATTGTCTCTTTACGTGACCATACGTCATTGTTTGTTTTACGTTCTTTGATTTGTATAAACTCCTGATGCAAACCAGTACAGCTGAAACACAGCTGTGTCGAGTCCCTTTCTCCCTGCTACAGTTTGGCTAATAAAGTTGATTCTTCATTTTTACATCCAAAGTGTCACCTTTTTTATGTAATTTTTTTATTTTGATGGATTCATCTTTTAAATACATATCTTATGATTAATTTTAAATTTTGACGTTTTATATATATTGTGAAAATGATGAGGCTTGTGTGATAATGAAGAGGGAGCTCCCACCTCAGGATTCCAGATCCCTCTTTCACTCAGGGTGAGCTGGTTCTCAATATGTAGATTTTATGCAAATTAATCTACTACCCTTTTCTGCTCAGGGTGACCTGCTTCTCAAAAGGCAAACATAGTCAGGTCTCACCAATCAGGCTATTTTCATACACATCTTTATTCCAGCCTCTGGGGCCCACTTCTTTTAGCTTAAAACACTTTCACAAGCTTAAACAGTTCTTCCAGCTTAACCATTTCATTTCTTCCTACTCAGTGCAATCTTCCATTTCAAACATTTCTTCTTGCACAGTTCAATATCCATAGATTTCTTCCCCCTGAGCCCTCTCACCCAGGCATTTGGGCTCAGTACTAACTCAGTCATTAACTCAGTCCCGGACACACAGTCCCTCCTTGTAGCACACAGCTCTAGACACACAGTCTTTTCATCTGGGACACACAGTACCTCTTCACTGTTCTAGACACAGTCTTTTCACCACCAGGCCATAGGGCTCAGCCAGTACTTCTCATGGGGATCCCTCTGCTTCAGTTACCAGCCCTCTTCCTCAGCTGCCAGCTCTCCTCTCTCCCTCACCCTCTGGTGGGGTATTAAGTGGTTAATGACCAGGGTTGCCAGGTGGAAAATATTTTTCCAGCCTAAAGGAGCCCAAAATCCAGCCCAAAACCCGCCCAAACTCAAACCCCGCCCCTGACACCCCGCCCCCGCGTCATCAACCCCGCCCCCGCCGTCATCGACCCCGCCTTCCCCGTCACTAACCCCGCCTCCCACGTCACTAACCCCGCCCAAAAACGTCACTAACCCCGCCCACCGCGGCCGAAAAAGCCACCTAAAAAAACCGCCCGAAGCACAAAAACCAGCCCAAAAAACCGCAACCCGCCGCGGGCAAAAATTTCCCGCGGCGGGTCGCGGAAAACCGCCCAATTGGGCGGTAAAACCGCCCACCTGGCAACACTGTTAATGACCAAACAGGACCCAGCCCATAACCTGCTGCACCTGTTTCCACCTCCAGGACTCTCCCCGGTCCTAGCGACCTCCAGCTATACCTCCCCTTACTGGCTCCCTTCAGCAACTCACCCAGCCCTTCTCCCTGGACATTTTAGGGGAACAGCGCCCTCTAGGGGCCTAACCAGGGTAGGATAGCCTCTTCCTTATCACAATATATATATAATTTTTATGTTTTTTGCTTTTGTTGGTCATCTTTGCTGTTTTGTTTCTTGAAGACATGGAATCCTCACGTCTCCTCGGGGCCAGGTTCGATGAAGGGCGGTACTGGGGGGCCTGCATAACAGGAGGCCTCAAGGCAGGTGGAGACCCACTCGATTCCTCACTGCTCCCAGCGCAAACTGGTCTCTGAGCAGCTATTACCTTTGCTCCTGTCGATGCAGACGCCACTGACCTCGGTACCAATGTCGAAGAACCGGACTGAGCCCCAAAAAGCTTATCTCAGGCTTCTCGAGACGCTTGGGTCCATTTCTTAATATGAAGACACAGACTACAAGTGGCTGGGCTGTGGTCAGGCCAAAGGAACTGGATACACCAGGCGTGGGTATTGGTACGTGAGATGGTCCGGTTGCACTGAGTACAACGTTTGAAGCCTCTGGGTGTCTTCGATGACATGGAAGGAAAAATGGCCTCAGCGAAATCAAACGACGCAATTGTGCCAAAGAAGGCACAAAAAAGGGAATAAACCCGACAGTGTGGCCCAAAGGCCGGTCGCGTCGAAAAAGAAAGGTGGACAAAAATCAAGAAAACTACGGGAAAACTACTTATTTTTTAAAATTCTTAAAAAAAAATAAATAAAAGTGAAACTCAGTCGCGAAGAGTAGTTCTCTTCCTGGGCCTGACGGAGCGCAGAGGAAACACTGCCGCACCTGTGGAGAAAAAAGAACTGAGGTACACGCCATCATCAAGTGCGTAGAGTGTGATAGTGACCAATATGTTAGCAATCTACACCCTGATAAAGTTAAAGCTGCTTTTCCAGAAACCTCAACTCCTGAGTCAAGCCACAGTGGAGAGAAGGAGGTAGAGCAAGTGTCTACATCTGATGTCATTCCAAATTACACCGTGTGATAAAGTCACCTCCAGGATAGTTGGGTTAAGGCATTGCAAGGCAAGGAGCCAGAGGGGGAGATGAAGAACCCAGACTGGACTCCTAGCTGCAATCAGGGAAGACATGGGTGTAAGCTGACAGGGTGTAGATTGGCTGCCCCTAGGGGGAAAGAGAGCTAGGAAACCCTGTGTGCAGGAGCTCCTCATTAGGCTAATGCTCAACTCAGCTGGTATGGGTGTGTGAGGAAGCTAATGGAAGGAGAATGATTGGTTGTGGTAGCTGAAGCCAGGGATTGATTAGGCAGGTGGGAAGGAGTCCCAGCAGTGGAGTTCAGTTCAGGGGAGAGAAGCAGTTGCAGGCTGAAAACCCTTGGGCAGGGAGGTCCCTAAAGTACTGAAGCAGGCTGAGATTCCTTGGGTGAGAGGAAGTCCCAAAAGTATTGAATTTTCCTGAAGGTAAAGAGGATAGAAGGTAGAAACTGCTGCTGGGTGACTGAACTGTTTGAATTGAATTACTGTTTATTCCACATTTAGAATTATGTGAAGCAGTCCTGTCAGTGGAGAGAGCAGAACTGATACTGAGTGAAATGGGCATTCAAGTAGACACAGTCAATTTTTTAAAACCAACAGTAAAGTAGTCCTGGGCTACATCTATAATTAAACCAGAAGATTCTATATACAGTATATGTCAGCAATAGATTTGAGCATATACAAAAGTCAACATGACCAGTACAATGGTATTTTGTTCCAACTGACCAAAATCCAGCAGACTGTGCCAGCATTCTAGATAATGAGAAACACATGATTAACAGGGTCAGATTTTTTTTTTTAAACCCTGGTCACAGATTTTCAAATACAAATCTCTCTTTTGATCTCATAGATCCTGACTATGACTCAGAAGTCTGTCAGGAATAACCGCTTTTGCAACAAGTATTGTGTTTAAAAGTAATTGCATTTCTCAAGTTGGGCATCACTCAGAAGAATCATAGTGCAACTTATACATATTGGATCCAATATTCAGCCAGCGGGATGCAGACCACATAAGTGCCACAGTCGGCACTGACCCCGGATATTCAATTCTGGACCGTTTCCTGTGACTGGAATAGAATATCTGGTTTCAATTTTGACTTCTAGAACTTCACCAGTTAAACCGATATTCAGCGCTAGCCGGTTAAGTTCATAGTGGTTAAAAATAGGACTGCTATTTATGTGGTCCTATTTAACTGCTTAACCCAGTGCTGAATATGGGTGCTAACCACAAATATTCAGCAGAGAACCAGCTATCTCCCACTGAATATTGGTGGTTAGCTAGCTAAACACTAACTGGCCAGGAGCCATCCCTGGCCGGTTAAATAACACTGAATATCGGGTGGAGGGGGACTGTATCCATTTAGTCGACCACTTGGCAAACAACCAGGCATCTGTCATCACTGGCACATCTGCACAAAGTCACTCCCAGTCAATGAACTTACATGAGTAGAAAATGCCATCATCAGATGTTTACAACTGAAAATACATGCTGAAGAATTTAAATGAATCAACAAAAGTGAAAACCTTTCAAAGAATAGCTCATGAAAGTACAGGGTAGTCTATCTGCAAGATCCAAAAATAGCAAAATACAAGCAGAATTTACATAAAGGAATATCCAGAGCAAATAAATTAAAAATATATATATTCCGAGCATCTGGTGTATGGATTGTTGGCGCAAAATGCTGCATCACCTCTATGATTTATAAATGTGTCAGGTGCTGCAGACTGCATGGCCAGTTTCAAGAACAAAGAATGGCAGACTCGCTAATGGATTGACTCAGTACTGAATTACCATTCACTAATGTGGGACTAGATGTATTTGGGCCCTGGTCAGTCTTCTCAAGAAGAAACAGAGAAGGAAGAGTGAACAACAAATGATAGGCTGTTATATTCACGTGCATGGGTATTTGTACTGTCCACATTGAATCAATGGACATTTTGAACACCCTCAGGAGAATATTCTCAATTCGTGGTCCAGCCAAGCAGATCCATTCTGATTGTGGAACAAATTTTGTGAGCACTTATAAAGAATTGAACTGCACATCTACTAAAATCAACAGTCCCACCATTGAGAGATACCTCTGTTGTAGGGGCAATACCCTCTACATCGCACTATATAGCACTACTATATATTAATGTAATATATGGCACTACACTTCAGAGTCTGGCTAATGGAAACTTCTTTGCAAGATTGCACTAACAGACTATAGACATGATGCAAGGCCATACTGACATGACAAGATTTTTGCCAAGGTCTGCAGGAACTTCCTTTGCCAGCCTGGCTGGTGCCATGTCTGAGCAGCTGTGACAACATCTGCATTTGTTTATTGAAACAATTATTTCTTGGTCGAGTTGACGATCTGGAATGATGTAAAAGGAACAATGTTGTGACTTAAAATCATAACATCTGAAACAAACAAGATTACTTTCATCCAAGCACTGATATAAGAAGTCTCTAGGAAAATAAGAGGTTATCTGGGAAATTATCTGAAGATCTGCTAATACAGTGACCAGATGGCAACTTAGCTTCCAGGTCTGAGCTGCCGTGCTACAGATACATCTTCAGCTCATTAAATCATGGCCTTACCTGCATCTTCACAGCTTGCTAGCTGGTCTGCATCTGCATCAACGCCTGTTCAGGGCCCGAGAGAAAGCAGTATTCTACAGATCCTGCCAGCTTCTCCGCTGGCTTTCCACCATACTACTACTACTACTACTTAACATTTCTAGAGCGCTACTAGGGTTACGCAGCGCTGTCCAAAATAAACAAAGAAGGACGGTCCCTGCTCAAAGGAGCTTACAATCTAAAGAACGAAATGTCAAGTTGAGCAGACTAGATTTCCTGGGTAGAGGTGTAGAGGTTAGGTGCCGAAGGCGACGTTGAAGAGGTGGGTTTTAAGCAGAGGGAGGTTGTAACTGTCATTGTTGCTGTAGTGCTAGGGAATTTAGTGGTCTTAATCACTATAGGACCTAGGGTACTAGGTGCACATTCTCTTTAAACCATTTGATAGGTACTGTGTTATCCCTATAACTTGTCCCTTGGGAGGGGGGAACACTTCAGCCCCATGGGGGCTGAAAAAAATAAGAGACAGTTTAGACTCAGTTGTTGGCGCAACCAGTAAACTCTTTATTGGTATCTCACTAAGCCAAAATACAAAGTAATTGTTCTCTCTGGAGCAGGTTGTCACACAGACGAGCCAGACGCAAGAATCTGAATAACAAAGACTGCTCAGCTAACACTGTCCCAGCCATCACATATATACTCTTTGTAAGTTTTGTTTCTCCTGAATCATGTGATTTCTCCTAAACTAAAAGCAGAAAGTAGCCTGTGCCATATATGGATGTTCCTGTATCCTATCAGTCTCTCCTGGTGTATGTGCACGTGCATACTCAGTAGCCATTGGCTATTTAGTTATCAGTACTGTCTGCAGTTAGTCACTGTTACAAAGATGGCAACTTATTAGGCTAACTTGTGAGAACCAAACAGAGCAATGTAACGGCTTTTGTAACAGGCCTAGGCTAGGAAGGAATATATAGTATACATTACTCAATGCCTTTACAATCAATCTAGGTAACCTAGCATTTGTGTATTATTGTCACATTTACATTATTCTACCTGCTGCTAATTAAATAAACAAGCTTTTTTATATTTAAACAGTGTGTCTGCTACTTATCAGTATAATTTGGGGTATCATGGAGGGGCATAATCGAACGGGACTGGCCATCTATATGGGTGACCATCTCCGGAAAACGGCATACCCGACCGTATAATCGAAACAAGATGGGTGGCCATCTTTCATTTCGATAAGATGGTTGGGGCTGGCCAAATGTCAACATTTGGGCCGGCGTTAGAGATCGCCGCCATTGGTTTTCGCCGATAATGGAAAATAATGGCGGCCATCTCAAACCTGGCCAAATCCAAGGCAGTTGGTTGTGGGAGGAGCCAGCATTTATAGTACACTGGCCCCCCTCACATGCTAGGACACCAACCGGGCACCCTAGGGGGCACTGCAGTAGACTTCAAAAATTGATCCCAGGTGCATACTTCACTTACCTTGTGTGCTGAGCCCCCCCCCCAAACCCACTACCCACAACTGTACAACACTACCATAGCCCTTATGGGTGAAGGGGGGCACCTACATGTGGGTACAGTGGGTTTTTTTTTTGGAGGGGGGTTGGAGGGCTCACATTTACCACCACAAGTGTAACAGGTAGGGGGGATGGGTCTGGGCCTGCCTGCCTGAAGTGCACTGCACCCACTAAAAACTGCTCCAGGGACCTGCATACTGCTGTCATGGAGCTGGGTATGACATTTGAAGCTGGCAAAAAAATTATTTTTAATTTTTTTGGGTGGGAGGGGGTTGGTGACCATTGGGGGAGTAAGGGGAGGTCATCCCCGATTCCCTCCGGTGGTCATCTGCTTAGTTGGGGCACTTTTTTGAGGCTTGGTCCTAAAAATAAATGGACCAAGTAAAGCAGGTGAAGTGCTCATCAGAACTGGCCTTCTTTTTTCCATGGAAAACAAATTGCACAATATGTATACACACAAACAATATGTATATACACTTTTACTGTGAAGTGTGATGAATATATGTTGAATGTGCGATCAGAGATATGTGACTGTTGGATTGACTCGGAGTCAGCATTTTGGTTTTCGGCATCCCTGATCCAGCTGTTTTTTTTCATATCAAAGTGAACTTCTTTATATTTAACACCAGCACATTCAACATATATTCATCACACTTCACAGTAAAAGTGTGTTGTGTAGCCCCTGAAGCAGCCCTGTTGGGCGAAACACGGCCTGTGTCGGGCTGTTTGTGTGTATACATATTGTGCAATTTGTTTTCCATTAATAAATCATTTTTTGCCTGTTAAACAAACTGCTCTGTTCGTTTTCCATCTTGGAGTTTGCAGACCATCTGCCTTTGTGCTTTCTTAGCCCCTTCTTTTTTCCATTATCGGCCGAAGCCAGCCAACTCGTAACCACAACCCCGTCCTGCTTTCCATACCCTGCCGAAAACGCCCCCTTGAAGTTTGGCCAGCCCTGCAACGGAAAGCAGTTGAAGCCTGCGCAAATCGGCTTTCGATTATACCGATTTCGCTGGCTTCAGGAGATGGCCAGCCATCTCCTGATTTGTCTCAGAAGATGGCCGGCCTTCTCGTTCGAAAATAAGCAGGATAGTAACACAGTAGATGATGGCAGATATAGACCTGCATGGCCCATCCAGTCTGCCCAACAAGATAAACTCATAATATAAGGTATGATGCGTATTCTTGACCCTGATTTATCCATGCCATTTTCAGGACATAGGCTGTAGAAGTCTGCCTGGCAATGGTCTTGTTCTCCAGTCATGGAAGCTGAATTTGTCCAGCCACAATAACGGCACAAACCGAAGAAGTCTGTCCAGCATTGGCTTTGCTTCCCAGTTACTGGTATTGCCATCTAATCGCAGCTAAGCTTGCTTGGTTCCACACCTTCTATATAGGATTCCTTTGTGTTTTATTTCATGCATTTTTGGATTGCGTTACCATCTTCATCTCCACTACCTCCCGCGGGAGGGCAATCCCTCTTAGTGAAAAAAGTACTTCCTGATATTATTCCTGAGTCACCCCCTCCGCAACCTCAATTTATGTTCTCTAGTTCTACCACCTTCCTATCCCTGGAAAATGTTTGTTTGTAAATGAATACCTTTTGAATATTTGAACAGCTGTATCGTATCATCCTTGTCTCTCCTTTCCTCCAAGACATACATGTTGACGTCCTCAAGTCTCTCCTGATAGGTCTTGGTCCCATAAATAAAGGAATATATAATTGTTAAAAAATGTACATGGGTATTCAATCTGCTACATTCTTCCCATATGGGTGTATGTGGGAAATGATGATAGGGATTGCCTGCCATATTATGGATACCATAATTGCAGGAAAAGGATCCACTTGATTAACACACAAAAACTTAAGCACCTTCCTCTCAGAAGCTGCAGCTATCATTAATGCATGACTTCTAGTACCAGTGTCTTCCAACCCTGAATCACCATGGATTTTAATACCAGTCATGCTCCTGACACAAAATACATATATGATTCATATTCCACCAGGAGAGTTTAACAGCAAAGATATTTTCAAACATTGCTGGAAACAAGTCCAGAACCTTGTGGATGCCTTTTGAGATCAGAAGCAAGAGTACCTTCTAACTTTGCATTATCAACAAGTCCAGAACTTCGTGGATGTTTTTGAGATCAGAAGTGAGAATACCTTCTGACTTTGCAGTATCGAAGCAAGTGGCAATCCACAAAGCCTAATATCCAAGAAGGAAACCTTGTCCTGCTCAAAGACAATCAAGCTCAAGATAGCAATTGGCCTTTGGGGGCTTGTCATCCAGACCTTTTCTAGCCAAGATGGTAAAGTTTACAAGATGAAAGTGAAGACTGTGAATCAAAGAACAACAAAGACCTTTATCTGATTAGTTACCAAAGTGGTACTTGTCATACCTTATGAAGAAACATGAACTTTGTGGACTCTTGTCCACTCCAGAGACTCAGAGACTTTCTCTGTCTTTTATGTTGTTTGTTTTGTGTTGTCTGTTTCTTGTTTCAGCTTCTATTAGAGAGAAGAAGTCTCCTATATGAAAGAAAGCTTGAGATGACAAGAAGTTGTCAAGCAACAAAGATCCAGCATACATGGACTTGAATGCTTAAAACTGTGGGTTATTGGTAAAGGGTTAATAGTGGCATCTACTGATGCCAGGCAGGAAGTGTTAGCCCCCATTGCATGGGGAAGCTTGTGCTGTCTGTGTGTGACAGATTATATGTTTGATTATTTATTAAGCTATGTATATGAATCAGATCCCTGCATTTCTGTAGTCTTTATGAACACCTGTTTTTTGTTCTCTATGCCTTTTGCAGCTTTGTAGTTATTGCTTGCTTCAGGGCATGATGGGAGGAGCAGAATTCTCCCTCCCCTTTGATTGCTCTCTTGAGAATGATAGAATTTGTACCTAGGTTATATATCCAGCTTGTTGAGAGACCTGAATCGCTCCATGATGAGGCAGTAAACTACTGCTTGCTTTTTTTTTTTCTCTCTCTCTCTCAGGGTAGCAATTCATAGTAATTTGTTATCTCTGTGGCTGTGCAGTGACCTGTGCTGGTTGTGGTATGTTAGTGCTTTGCTTCAGTATTTCAAGCACCAGTCACTGACAGTTCTCCCTTCTGGAGAGAGACTGATCACAGTCTCAGACTCAATTTGTATGTTCAGAGTCCTAATACATCTCAGCACAACTGTGACTGAGTTGTTTTATCTTGTCATCAATTGTATTAAATGAAGAAAAGGATCAAGGATGAGAGTAAAAATTTGGTAAAAAGCAGCTCTAGGTTTAAGCCTCTGGATATAAAGGGCCAAAGTTAATTTCTTGTGGACACCAGAAGACCCCTATCAGAAAGTGTTTAGGCCCAGGATCTGGTTTCTGGACCTCACTAACCAGGAGTGCCTTAACAGGTACTGCTTTGATAGGGCTATCATAGCACCTGTGTCAGCAGCTATAGCCACTTCTCTAGGACAGGCCACACAGGAATAATCCAGTGCCAGTCCGTATTAAAGTTACAGCCTCCCTGGCCTTTCTTGCCACTGGTATATGTCAGTCAGTACTAGTAGTCAATGCAGGCCTCACCCAGTTCGCCATCTTCAATTGTCTTTCTCATAGCCTCAATGCTTCCTGATCCACACCTCGTAATATATCACCTTCCCCACTACTGCCCAGACCCTATAGAACAACATGACTCAGTTCTACCATCATAGACCATTTCCCCTTGGCCACAGGCATCATTGACTGCACACTCATCACACTCAACCCCCCCCCCCCCCCCCCCCCAGCCACATGAGGATACTGTAACCAGGTACCTCTAGGTGCAGCCAAGGATAGAACAATCTCCTTCAGCCACAGGTTCCTGGTACAGTCAAGAAAACAAATGTCCACCAGCAACTTCCATTTTAAGGCTTTTATTCTATGCCGGTTTCTAGTAGACCTGATGCACGGTTCCAACAGCGGCATTCACTTTTAATTTTAAGCACGTGTAAGCCACCTGAAAGTGTGTGGCAAATAGTCCCCTTTAAACAGTAGGCTACCAGCACATACCAGGATTCAATACAGGCTCACAGTCAGCTTCAGTCTGGGCTCTTTATCCAGTGCACAATAAACAGTAGTTCAATTCCCAAGACAAACAGTTCAATCAGTTCATCATCCCAGTTCAATCACAAAGCAGCCTTTACTTTCAGGAGGTTTCAATACTTTAGGGACTTTGTCATACCCAAGGGACTGAAAATCCTTGGGCAAGAGAGTACTTTAGGGACCTCTCTTGCCCAAGGATTTTCAGTCTGCAACTGCTTCTCTCCTCCTAAACTGGACTCCTTCCCACCTGCCTAATCAATCCCTGGCTTCTGCTCTCACAACCAATCATTCTCCTTCCATTAGCTTCCACCACACCCATACCAGCTGCGTTGAGCATTAGACTAATGATGAGCTCATGCAAACAGGGTTTCCTATCTCTTCCCCCCTAGTGGCAGCCAATCTACACATCCTGCTAGCTTACACCCATGTCTTCCCCTATTGCAGCTAGGAGTCCAGTCCAGATTCCTCATCTCACCCCCTGGCTCCTTGCCTGCAATGCCTTCTGGGACTTGTATTTCAGACTGAAACTGCCTTAACCCAACTATCCTGGATGTGACTTTATCACAATACCTATAAAAATATAAAATCCTATCACTCCATGAACATGAAGGTGGTGTGTGATGCCCAGGGAGAGAGAGTGAATATGAGTGCTCAGTTCCCAGGGTCCTGCCATGATGCATATAAACTACAGCACTCAGGAATCTATCAGAGGTTTGACTGAGGTGAGCTCATTGTCAGATGGTGTAACCAGTACAAACATTTTTCACTCCCTCCCCAATATGCACTCAGAACCGACACCCAATACTTGCACTCCACAAGGTGCCCATTCCAGGTAGTGCACACCCATGTCCATGATTTCTGCTCCCTCCCCACAGGTGACAGAGGCTAGCCACTGATCCTGGCTCATAACTTCCATTGTGCACCCCCAAAAGGAGGTGGAGGATTGATACAATAAAGCCCATAAGACTACACAGGCCATCTCTTTGGACAGCTCAAGAATAGATTTTGATGCCTTGACCATTTGGGGGGGGGGGGGGGGCTCCTTTACACTACAGAAAGGATAGCCAAAATCTTCATGGCCTGCTGCATGCTGCACAACTTTGTCCAGCAAAGTTTTCCCAGCTTCCAGAGCACAGACAGCAACAATGAGCAGACCAGGAAAATGATAACATCCTCCCTTCTCTCACAGAGCTGACCAGGCACCACACCAGCTGGGCATCCACTTCAGACAAACACTCATAGAGAGACATTTTCAATATGTTTTATGTTTGTGTTTATTACAAATTTAGTATACCACGGGAGCTCTTAGCAAGAGAAAAAGGAAACCGATATGGTTCTCAAAGCAAGTGGCTGAGAAAATAAAGATTAAAGAGTTAGCGTTCCAGAAATATAGAAAATCTCAAGAGGAAAAACACGGGGAGGAATACCGGATGAAACTGAAAGAAGCCAAGAGAGAGGTACGTCTGGCAAAGGCGCAAGCGGAAGAACAAATGGCTAGAAATGTAAGGAGGGGAGACAAAAACTTCTTCAGGTATATTAGTGAAAGGAGAAAGACTATAAAGGGAATTGTGAGACTAAAAGAAACAACAAAACGCTATGTAGAAAATGATGAAGAAAAAGCCAATTTGCTAAATAGATACTTTTGTTCTGTTTTCACTGACGAAAACCCTGGGGAAGGACCGAGAGGGACTGGCAAAAGTACACCTGAGAATGAGGTGGATAGAGCACCGTTCACGGAAGAGAGTGTGTATCAACAACTTGGAAAGCTGAAGGTGGACAAAGCCATGGGGCCGGACGGGATCCACCCCAGAATACTGAGGGAGCTCAGCGAGGTTCTGGCGGGTCCTCTTAAAGACTTGTTTAATAAATCCTTGGAGACGGGAGAGGTTCCGAGGGATTGGAGAACGGCGGAGGTGGTCCCTTTTCACAAAAGTGGGGATAGGGAAGAAGCTGGAAACTACAGGCCGGTAAGCCTCACTTCGGTTATTGGAAAAGTAATGGAAGCCATGCTGAAGGGAAGGATAGTGAATTTCCTGGAAGCCAATAAGTTGCAAGATCCGAGACAACATGGTTTCACCAAAGGGAAATCGTGCCAAACGAATCTCATTGAATTCTTTGACTGGGTGACGGGAGAATTAAATCAAGGACGTGCTATGGACGTCATCTACTTAGATTTCAGCAAGGCTTTTGACACGGTTCCCCACAGGAGGCTCTTAAATAAACTAGACGGCCTGAATATAGGACCCGAAGTGGTGAACTGGATTAGGAACTGGTTGACGGACAGACGCCAGAGGGTGGTGGTGAATGGAGTTCGCTCGGAGGAGGGAAAGGTGAGTAGTGGAGTGCCTCAGGGATAGGTGCTGGGGCCGATTCTGTTCAATATATTTGTGAGTGACATTGCCGAGGGGTTACAAGGTAAGGTTTGCCTTTTTGCGGATGACACCAAGATTTCCAACAGAGTGGACACCTCGGAGGGTGTGGAAAACATGAAAAAAGATCTGAAGAAGCTAGAATAATAGTCTAACGTTTGGCAATTAAAATTCAATGTGAAGAAATGCAAAGTGATGCACTTGGGGAGTAGAAATCCAAGGGAGACGTATGTCTTAGGCGGGGAGAGTCTGATAGGCACGGACGGGGAGAGGGATCTTGGGGTGATAGTATCTGAGGACCTGAAGGCGACAAAACAGTGCGACAAGGCGGTGGCAGTAGCTAGAAGATTGCTAGGCTGTATAGAGAGAGGAGTGACCAGCAGAAGAAAGGAGGTTTTAATGCCCCTGTATAAGACGTTGGTGAGGCCCCACCTGGAGTATTGTGTTCAGTTTTGGAGGCCGTATCTTGAGAAGGATGTTAAAAAAATGGAAGCGGTGCAAAGAAAAGCTACGAGGATGGTATGAGATTTACGTTCCAAGACGTATAAAGAAAGGCTTGCTGACCTGAACATGTACACCCTGGAGGAAAGGAGGAACAGGGGTGATATGATACAGACGTTCAAATATTTGAAAGGTATTAATCCGCAAACGCACCTTTTCCGGAGATGGGAAGGCGGTAGAACGAGAGGACATGAAATGAGATTGAAGGGGGGCAGACTCAAGAAAGATGTCAGGAAGTATTTTTTCACGGGGAGGGTGGTGGACGCTTGGAATGCCCTCCCGTGGGAGGTGGTGGAGATGAAAACAGTAACGGAGTTCAAACATGCGTGGGATATGCATAGAGGAATCCTGTGCAGAAGGAATGGATCCTCAGAAGCTTAGCTGAAATTGGGTGGTGGTTGGGAGGCGAGGATAGGGGAGGGCAGACTTATACGGTCGGTCTGTACCAGAGCCGTTGATGGGAGGCGGGACTGGTGGTTGGGAGGCGGGAAATACTGCTGGGCAGACTTATATGGTCTGTGCCCTGAAAAGGACAGGTACAAATTCAAGGTAAGGTATACACATATGAGTTTGTCATGGGCAGACTGGATGGACCATGCAGGTCTTTATCTGCCGTCATCTACTATGTTACTATGTTACTATGACCAGGAAAATGATAACATCCTCCCTTCTCTCACAGAGCTGACCAGGCACCACACCAGCTGGGCATCCACTTCAGACAAACACTCATAGAGAGACATTTTCAATATGTTTTATGTTTGTGTTTATTACAAATTTAGTATACCACGGGAGCTCTTACTGCCACCTCAATGGGTAGCAGTAAGTGCTCCCTCTCCCCCCACATGGCCACACGGTATATGCAATTTTAACGCATGGCCATATTGATTTTGGGCCTTTTTTACCCACTGCAGTAAAAAGGGCCTTGGCGCATGGCAAAAATAGCTGCCACCACTACCACAGGGCCCTTTTCACCACAGCTTGGTAAAAGGACCCCTTTCTGCCAAAATGCTATAATTCATAACTACAGAGGGGGCATGCATATGGGTATATCAGGGGCGTGTCTTGTAGTTGCATGTGTACATTAAAGAATATTATCACTTGGCCGTGCAACTGACAACTTTATGTGCAATCATTTATACCAGCCATTGGCATAGTGTGAGTGCTCATACCTAAAGTTAGGCACACACATACCAACTTACATTCTATTATATAGTGGCAGCTTCATGCACAATTGCTTTTATAGAATTGGCATTTAGCACCCACATTTTTGTCTATTTTTTGGCACAATTTCTTCAATCCACCCTTAAATATTTAGTGGTCCTAGTTACTTGGGATCATTATCTGTCTGTTGTGGGGTTAGAATATTATGAATTATGAACTGAATGGGTCCCTGACATGATGAATTATTATTTTTCTAATAATTAAATTATGATTATGAACTCATAATATTCCCCTAGTTGTCTAGACATAACTACTTAAAAAATAGTGACCAAAAACTCTGAAGTACATTTTAAAAGTATCGGCCTAACTTTTAAAGTTTATAAAGGATCCAGATATTTTGACATATTAATAAAACAAGATTTTTAATTTGAAAAGTCATTATCGTAAAAGCAGGAAACAATTGACTTCATTTTCATACAGTTGTTGATATACCTAAAATAAATTAGAATATTTTTAACACTTTTTAAAGTAATTTCCCTAATACAGTACATGCTAATTTAAATATAACAAAGTTTTCTGTTTCATTTTGATTGACTTAAAGAGTATTTTTGTTGACAATTCTTGAACTTTTTATTTATCATAGAACAAAATTATCAGCCCAATCAAAACAGCATTATCAGCAAGGAATCAGATGATATAGATTCCATCTTGTAACTTGATTAATTCTGACTGGACTCAGTTTTTACTTAATTTTGGTCGCATTACACAATATGCAATCAAGTAAAATTGGAGGATTAGGAAACTATTTTTAAAATGTAATTTCCAGTGATGTCAGATACAGCAGAGAAATGAGCAGCAAAATTAATTAGTATGATTACAGATACTAGGATATTCAAGCTGAGTTTATGTTGCATGGTTGAAGTTAGTTTGCATATGATTTCAATATGTTTGCTCCTCAGACTAATACTAATCTATGATTGAAACCTGATTTTGTTGTGCTTGCTTCTGATTTTCACAGTGCACATTCATTTCTCTCTGTTTCTTTTTCTTTTTTATATATCCTTTGCATAAGCAAGACGTCCATTTTAGCACCTTTTCATTTTATAATCTAAAAAGCCACTGTGGTGACTCTGAACTAGGACACTGGAGTAAACTGTCACTTCTTCACAGATGATAGATATTCAGTTGATTGTGCCAGTAGATTTGACCAGTTGTCTGCAATTCATATTCTGACAAAAGGTTTGCAAAAACAGTTAGAACTGATAATAAATCATGTGCTCAAACTTAATCCCACTGAGAGAAATGTGTTATTGGTTAGTAGACATCAGAAACCACTTTGGGGTTTTTTTCCAGAAATAGCAGGGGTGCTCTTGAAACAGAAGAATACACTCATGCAGCAATTCTATCATTTGGTGCTTCAAGTTGGGCACGACAGTTCTGAGCAGAGAATCAATTCTAGCCTAGCAAGACAGATTGACACTTGAAGAAGGGTCTTGGTAGTGTTATCACTTAATTGTGCAAATTTACTACATTGTTTATCCTTTATATCTGTTGATATTACTCATTGATTTTTGAAGGAACAGAGGATGGTATCCTGATTGTAACATTCACATTGATGACTTTTTCTGACACAGGCGTTCTGCTGAAATATGACCCGTAGAACGTCCTTTTAATAAACTTTGGATGTCAACCCACTGGGAGGCCCTTTGTGCTTTTTTGCTTGACACCAATTATATAAGGGTATCTTGACACCAAAATTCATTTATACAATGCTAGTGTAAGTCAGCACTGACACAGCTACATTTAGGTGCGCCCACTTACTACGGATTTGTTGTTATTGTAAGTTATCATGCCTAAGTGCATAATAACTGCAGGGCAGTATTCTATATTCTATAAGGTAGACATGTAAGTAGGAGACATGCCCACGATGTCCTGCTGATGGTTCACCCACACATTTGAAGAGAAACAGAAGAAGGAACTATCTCCACAAATAGATAGCAGAAGCAAAACAGTGCAGAAATAACCAAGGACCAGTGCAGAGTCAAAGAAGAGCTTGAATTTATAAAAATGGTTGGTATATAACAGGGACTCGACATGGGTCATGTTTTGGCTAGAATGCTTGTGTCAAGAGTTCACAATACAAAGGTTGAAATGTAGAGTTGTAGAGGTGATATGCTGCTGGACTGATAAGAACATTAGAACATAAGAATAGCCATACTGGATCAGAGCAATGGTTCATCTAGACCAGTATCCTGATTCCAGCAGTGGCCAATTCAGGTGACAAGTACCTGACAAAATCTCAAATAGTAGCAAGATTCATGCTACTGATCCCAGGGATAAGTAGTGACTTTCATCATGTCTATCTTAATATTAGTCTATGGATTTTTCCTCCAGTAACTTGTCCAAACCTTTTTTAAACCCAAGTACACTAACCACTGACACCACATCCTCTGGCAACACGTTCAAGAACTTAACTATTCGTTGAGTGAAAAAATATTTCCTTCTATTCATTTTAAAAGTAGTACCATGTAACTTCCTTGAGTGTCACCTAGTCTTTGTACTTTTTGAAAGAGTAAAAAATTGATTTTATGTTTACATGTTCTACACCACTAAGTATTTTGTAGACCTCTATCATATCCCCCCTCAGCCATCTCTTTTCCAAGCTGGTGTCTTACCTGCTTATTTTTGAAAGAGAAGGGTGCCCATCTTCCGACACAAATCAGGAGATGGGCACCCTTCTCTCAGGTGCAGCCAAATCAGCATAATCAAAAGCCGATTTTGGCCACCTTCAACTGCAGTCTGTCGCAGGAGAGGCAAATGTTTAAGGGGGCATGTCAGAGATGTAGCGAAGGTGGGACGGGGGACGGGGGTGTGGTTAACACATGGGCGCCCTCGGCCGAAAATGGAAAAAAGAAGGCCGGCCCTGACGAGCATTTGGCCGACTTTACTTGGTCCATTTATTTTCAGGACCAAGCCTCAAAAAGATGCCCAAACTGAACAGATGACCACCGGAGGGAAGCGGGGATCACCTCCCCGTACTCCCCCAGTGGTCACCAACCCCCTACTACCCTAATAAAAAAAAAATAAAAACATTTTTAGCCAGCCTGAAATGTCATACCCAGCTCCATGACAGCAGTATGCAGATCCCTTGAGCAGTTTTAGTGGGTGCAGTGCACTTCAGGTAGGCGGACCCAGGCCCATCCCCCCCTACCTGTTACACTTGTGGTGGTAAATGGGAGCCCTCCAAAACCCACCCAAAACCCACTGTACCCTCATGTAGGTGCCCCCCCTCCACCCATAAGGCCTATGGTAGTGGTGTATAGTTGTGGGGAGTGGGTTTTGGGGGGGATTTGGGGGGCTCAGCACCCAAGGGAAGGAAGCTATGTACCTGGGAGCAATTAATGAAGTCCACCACTACAAATGCTGGCTGCTCCCATGACCAAATGACTTGGATTTGGCCTGTTTGGGATGGCCGGCCTCGGTTTCCATTATCGGCAAAAACCAAAGCCGGCCATCTCTAAGTCCGGCGATCTCAACATTTACGTTGACCATCTCTAAGGTTGACCTAAATGTTGAGATTTGGCCGGCCCCGACCGTATTATTGAAATGAAAGATGGCCGTCCATCTTGTTCGATAATACGGTTGGCTCTGCCCCTTCCCGGGGCTGTCCCCGGAGATGACCGCCCTTAGAGATGGGTGCCCCCATTCGATTATGCCCCTCTTAATCCCTTAAGCCTTCCCTCATATGAGAGGAGTTCCATCCCCTTAATCATTTTGGTAGCTTTTCTTTGAACATTTTCTAATTCCTATATCTTTTTTAAGACATGGCAACCAGAATTTCACACAGTAGTCAAAGTGTGGTTGAAACATGGAGTGATACAGAGGCATTATAATATTCTTTGTCTTATTTTCTATCCCTTTCCTAATAATTCCTAGCATTCTGTTTGCATTTTTGGCCAGCGCCACACACTTGGCAGAAGATTTCAGAGTATAATGACACCTAGATCTTTTTCTTTGGTGCTATCTCCTAAGGTGGATCTTAGCATCAAAGTAACTATTTGTTCACATTAAATTTTATCTGCCATTTGGATGCAGAATCTGTTTACTCTGTTGTCCTTTTCTGCCTGGGGGAAAGTTTGTCTATGTTTCTTCAACAGGTTTACTGCTATACTTTGTTTCCCAAATACAACTTCATGCATGTGACACCAGCTATAACCCCTTCTCTAGCCAAGGATACAGAGGAATAATCCTGTTCCAGTCCAATGGAAGGTCACTGCCTCCCTTGTCTTTCTGGCCACTGGACTTTCTCGTCAATGCAGGCCTCACCCAGCCCATCATCTCCAGCTGTCCTTCCCCGATGCCTTTCTCACTCACACCTCCCTCTATATTACCTTCCCCACTACTGTCAAGGCATTCCAGAACAATATGGCTCAGTTCTATGCCATAGACCACTTCCCCTTGGTCATATGCATCATCATCACACTCAGACCCCGAGGCACATGAGGACACCTACAGGAATAGAAAATCATTTTACCCCATGAACATGCAGGTTGTGTGTTATGCCCAGGGGGAGATTATAAATTTGTATACCCACTATCCAGGTACCACCCATGATGACTACATCCTCCAGCATTCAGGAATCTACTGCAGTTTTGACCAAGGGGAGATCACTGGTGATTACCTCCTAGGTAAGCAGTACAGGGATTCCCAAACTCCATACTTCCTTCCCCTTCTAACTTTCAACATACTCTCTCTCTCTCTTTCTAGATGCCTTTACAACCCCCAACAATTACACCATCTCCACATGGTCACCATACCAGCCAAAACACAATCACATCTGTCATTCTGCTTCCTCCTAAAGATGACAGAGGTTATCCACAGTGATCCTGGCTCATGACTCCCATAGTCCACCCTCAAAATGAGGCAGAACAGGAGTACAGTAAGAGGCATAAGAGCACCCACACCATCATAAATTGCACCTTGGCCAGCTCAAACATCACTTCAGATGCCTGGACCATTCTGGAGAGGAATTCCTTTACAGCCCTAAAAAGGTGGCCAAAATATCAATGGCCTGCTGCATGCTGCCCAACCTGGCTCTCCGAAGAAAACTGAACCTGCCAGAGGAGGTACAAAAATCAAAGCAGCAGCTGCCAGACCCAGAGGATGAGGATCCTCCCTGTCCACAAAGCTGACTACAGAACACACCAGCTGGGGGTCTGCACTAGACAAAGACTCATTCTGACAAATTTTCAGTAAAGGTAAGTGTACAATTTATTTGTGTGCAACACCTCTAACATCCTTAACCACTACCACCACCATCCTTTCCCTGAATACAAAAGCCCCACGCCTTAACCCAGCACATACCCCAATCCTCTCCAGCATACAACTACCTCCCCAGCACATATTTACACTCCCATCCTAGTACACACACACACACACACCAACACACACACACACACACATACACCAACACAGTATGGCAATTATGTGGTTTACATCCTTATTTCCCCCTCCCCCTCCCCATCCCCTATGGGATCCACCTCTCCCACCCTGAACCTGAGCTTCCACTGATGGCCCATATCTTGCAGGAGCAGAACATATTTCAGAGTCCTTCCCTGTGGGCTGCCACTGCCATCACAGTCATCACTCTGCCTTGCCATCTCTGCTTCACCCTGAAAATTTGGTCACATGATTGACTGGGTGTCAGATCTGCTGTTGGACCCAGCATCCAGCAAGTGAATGTATGCTGCCCATGAAAGATTCCTCCCTGGACTGGAGTGCTTTGGGCCCCATCCTTAGGCGTTTCAAGGGTGGCTGCATCTCAGCAGCTGAGGTAGTTTTGGTGAAACTTGGCTAGGCTGTATGGTGACTGGAGGTACTTGCAGCTGGTGTGGAGAGTGTTGGTGTACTACTGGTGGAGTTGGTTCTATGTGGAGGCTCTGCTGCTTACTGTGTCAGCAGTGTGCTTGACAAGGCTGCTGTGTAATCCTAAAGATCCCACCAAATCCCCTAAAGCTGCTTCCAGATATTCTGGGCTGCCTCCTGTCACTCTTTCTCAATGCTCCACAACAGCTGCATTCATTCTTGTTGGACTTCGATACCTACCCAAGGCAGCTGTAGTTTCTGCTGCTGGTTGTCTGCCAGTTGCAAATTTGTCTCCACCAGTTTTTTGGCCAGCTGCAGCACCTGATGCCTGAGGGCTGGTCGTGATTCCTTATCAGCCTCCTCTGCCTCTATTGGGCCAAGTCCAAATTGCATGGGGGGGGGGGGGGGGGGTTGCAGCCTAATTGCTCCTGCTTTTCATCCCCTTCAGGCAGCTCCTGAATTGTGATCTCTAGGTGCTCTTCTTCTCGCACAGTGATCTCCTGTGACCCCTTAGCTGCCACTGATGCACCCTCCTCTTCCTGATGTGGCTGCCCTGCCTACTGGTTTCTAGCTGCTGATTCCAGGCTCCCCATCCAACTCTATATTCTTGCCTGTATAGGGAAAGTAGAGGAAATGTGTCTGTTGCACCAGGTAACCTTACAGTCTGCTGCAACCGTCCGGAACCTACCTCTCCATGTGCACTTCTAGATCACAGCAGATGAAGCATGACATTGTCAGGCAACTCAAAGATGTATGCCTCTACATCCAACACTGCAAGATCCAAGGGGTATGATGCTCTGTGAACCTCAGAGACTAGGGTACCAGACAGCCACACAGCCAGGTGGGTACAGAAGGAAGGATTGTGGAAGGGATGTGAAGAGCACAGTGAAAGGAACACAGAGGTGTCAAAAGCAAAATTTTAGATGGGTTGGTGATAGGCCTAGGGTGGGGGGGGGGGAGAAGGCACCTAAACATAATAGATACAGGGGCTCGGTGAGCTGAGTGGCCCCAGACCTGCCCACTACCCATTTCTCCCTGTGGAATTGTTGGGACATAGCTCCTGGTAACTAGCCTTTCTGCTTGTACTCTGGTGTGCCTTCTACCCCCCTCCCCCTCCTATCCGAGAACCTGTACTATAAATGGGAATGCCATCATTGAGGATTCCTCACAATGTCCCTGTTAGAGGAAAAGAGGATAAGACAGAATGAACAGCCAGCATAGTTTGGTTTGTCCAAACTTACCTGATTCCCCAGCCTTTGCTGACATGTCCTGGCTTCCAAGGCCATGGATGCCCTCCTGAGGAAGGAGCCTATATATCATGCTTTCCACTTGGGTGAAGTTCACAGTGTCTGCACCCAGGAGGTTTGCACACAGCCTTGTGCCTCATTAAACTCTTCAGCTGCCTCTATTTTCTTTTGATGTCCTCTATAGAGCTATGTGCATGGTAGACCTTTAGCTTTTCCCATATGGTGACTCATTCTTTTTCCTTGGTACATGCACATATAGGTTTGACCCTTGGGAGCAAACAGATTGGCATGGCATGCTGTGATCTCCTTGATAAGGAGCTCAATCTCACCATCACTGAAATTGGACTTCCTGTTTAGGGTCTTCTTTTTGGGTGCCATCACAATAATGGGATGTGCAGGGTTGAAAATCCCGAGATGCACATTTTTTATAGGGTACTGGGGATGTTTCAGCTGTGGCCATTTAAACATTTGGGAGATTTTTTTTTTTTTTTTTAAATTATGACACACATATGGAAACATTTTGGGAAGAAAGACATCTAAATCCTGTGATTTAGACACATTTTACAAATCTCAATGTTAACATTTCTAAGGAAGAAGTGGCTTCTCATCTTACTGAAATCTTCCACACCTGGGAAATTAACTCATTTGCTCTCCATTCTGTCTCTGCAGCATCAGGTAACTGAATCCTGGAAGCAATGAGCTAGTTGGAGGTTCCTTTTGCCACTCTCTCCGGGTAAGCAGAGACTTCTGATTCTGCTCTTCCCCTTCTGCTAGGGAGATGAGCTGAGACCTGGTCTGCCTTATGTCTCTGTTAACAAAGGATTCCTTGCTTTTTATAGAACCTGGCTATTGGACTAGATAGAGCACAGACACTGGTCAGCAAGATCACAAGGGACAACAGTGGACTGTGATTTAAACTGCTTTCATGCTATTTACCTATTTATTGTTGGAAAAAAATGGTTGCAATGGGACTGTGGGGATATGTGCAATTGTGAATGTGGACATACCCATTTGTGCCTGCCTGACCAGGGAGGTGGGATGCCCTGGGAATGGGTATGTGAACCATTTTGTCCACAATTCTGAATTGGTCCACATCTGGTGTCTTCTCTCCAGCCTTGCACTTCATGTCTCTTTTCAGCTGGCCCTATTGTTTACTGCCGGTCCTCCACAACTCCATTTGTGTGGTACCCCATTCAACTTTGCCCATGTGCTCACCCATTCCCAGGGTTCATGATGACAATTTTATTTATGTATTGTAATTGCCTAAAAAGTTCACTCACCATTTATCAGAATTCCATCTTCTTTTAATGTTATCTCTGTCCTACCCCTCATGTTCAGTAGGCCCTGAGGTGAGGCCCCTCACCCTCTATAGTGCCATCTACAAACAGGAATCTGTCAGACAGAAATGTGCATGTACCAGCCACATTTCCTGCACATATCTCTCAGACATTTCTCTTGGCCATCTCCTCGCCAACTGAGAGACCGGCCTGGCCCCAGGACCTGGCAGGGCAATATTCACCTAATAAGTCAGCTGGGGAACAGCACCACTCCCAGATGCAATGATCTGGGAGAAGGGAGTGGAAAGGGAGACTGTCACCTAAGTTTGGCCTAGTGGAGGCACAGCATGATAATTTGGGGTGTGGCCTGGGATGCATGGGGGGGGGGGGGGTAGGTTTGAGCTCCACAGGGCCTTCTTCAGCTGCAGGGCACATTAGATGTCTTGCCATTAGCACAGCCCTCTAGTACAGCACTTGACATTCAGGTGTAGCTGCTCTGATTGTGAACACTGAGCGCCCTTTGGATACTTCTCTCCCCTATCACCCTTCACCCTCCCCCCTCCCCTGTTTCTGCAGAATTTATTTCTCAGGCCTTGCCTAGTAGTGTTGTCACCATAGTACCTGTTAGCCTTGCATATCAAGAAATAAACACATTTTTTACTGACCTTTGTAGGCAAAAAAAACTGTAAACATTTTTTTTGTAACAAATAAACCTGAAAAACTATATACTCAATGGGTATTGTCCTTACTGAGGCTGGCACTGCTCCTAATGGAGCATCTCAGGATCTGTCACAATCTGGCCCAGTAGTTCAGATTGGGCCACCAGCTCCTGCAGCAACTTGCTGCACATGGATGAGACTTGCTCCAACAGCTGGATTTAGGGATCTGTTTGGATAGGCCCAGTAACAGGCATGGTAGCCCTTTCAGGGCAACCCTCAGCAGCTGTGCCAGGTGTGTGTAGGGGAGGGGCTGATCCTACATCTCTTCTTCTTTCTTCTGTCACGGAACCCAGGATGGTGAGCCCTTGGGCTACAGCAGACAAGTCCTCTGGGGAGGCGCACAGCAAAGGCATACCAGGCACTGAATACAAACAGGATATCAGACATGGCAAATAGAACACACTCAAGACAATCAACAAGCAAGACAATACACAAGGCAGGAACACAATTTAGGATTCTCAAACAGGCCTAGCTGGAACCGGATTCTGGAACAGGCCTGGCTTAGCTGTAACTGGATTCTGGAACAAGCCTGGCTTAGCTGTAACTGGATTCTGAAAGGGACTTGGCTTGGCAGGAAACAGGAACAGAACTAGCTCAAACACACAACAGGAACAGAACTTGGCAATGCCACATAGCACGCAGGGAAAAGGGAACCCACTCATGAGAACACTCTAAGCTGGAACCCACTCATGGGAACATTCTAAGCTGTACCATACAGCACACAGGGAAAAGGGAAGCCACTCAAAGGAATACTCAAGGGTGTACCTTACAGCACTCAGGGAAAAGGGGAAGAAAAAACACAAGGCTGTGCCACAGAATCAAATATCCAACACTAGAAACAAAGGGAAAATCAAGCAAACAGGGAAAGCTGCCTTTACATACACATCAGAAAGAAGCAGGGCTTACACTGCAGTCAAAGGTCTAAAGCATACAAAGGGAAAAAAACAATGTTCTTACCCGAACTCAGCCAGTACACACAGCCAGGTAGTGAAGGGAAAGGCAGGCAGAGACAGAGTACTCCCAGTTGCATGGGAACAAGGAAATCAGAGAAGCAGCTAGGCGGTGGAAACAAAGTAATCAAGAAATGCAGCTGGGCTGGCAACAACCAGCTCTCTGAACAGTGAAAGGTAGCAAGGGAAACCACACAAGGAAACAAAACAGGTTTAACCTAGAGTGCCTAAAAACAAGAAAGGAATCTATTCAGATTCAGACCAGAACCACACACAAAACAGGACTTTGCTTGAGGAGTAAAGTTAACAGACAAGTAATCCATACAGGTTTAAACCAGAACAACACACAAAGAGAAACGGAAGAGGGCTTTGTTTGAGAGCAAACCAAAACCACTCACACAGGACTCAGGGCTGTGCCTAAAGGCATAGCATAGCAAGAAGACCAGTTCCCCCAGAATCAAACAACAGGACAACTAGGAAAAGGAAAATATACCTGTTGCAAAGGCAAGGTAGGAAAGCTCCCTGGGTCCTTATAAAGGAGTAGGCTGATGATGTCACAAGTAGGAAATGAAACAGAAGCAGGGAGACCAAAGCGAGGCTTGGCTTCAGGGACACCAAAGCGAGGCTTGGCTAACAGGAAGAACAACAACAGAAAATGAAGCAGAAGCAGGGATCCTAAAGTGAGGCTTGGCTTGGCTTCAGGGACACCAAAGCGAGGCTTGACTAACAGGAAGAACAACAACAGGAAATGAAGCAGAAGCAGGGAGACCAAAGAGAGGTTTGGCTTCAGGGACACCAAAGCGAGGCTTGGCTTACAGGAAGAGCAACAACAGGAAAAAAGGCAGACTGGAGAGGTCACAGAGCTAGATACAGAGAAACAGTAGGTCTGAACATAAGGGCACGGCCACAACCGTGACATCTTCAGTGGGGGCAAGTTGTGGGGGTAGTGGCACCTTCCAGTGCCCATGATCCATCTCAATCTCCTCCCATGGTCCCTCAGGGCAGACTGGTCTTGGGCAGGCTGTTGTGGGGAAGGCTGGTGCTATGCAGGTTCTAAATGACCTAGAGATGGGAGTAACTAGTAAGGTAAATTTGCTGATGACACAAAGTTATTCAAAGTCGTTAAATCGCGAGAGGATTGTGAAAAATTACAAGAGGACCTTACGAGACTGGGAAACTGGGTGTCTAAATGGCAGCTGACGCTTAATGTGAGCAAGTGCAAAGTGATGCATGTGGGAAAGAGGAACCTGAATTATAGCTACGTCATGCAAGGTTCCATGTTAGGACCAAGAAAGGGATCTAGGTGTCATTGTTGATGATACGTTGAGATCTTCTGTACAGTGTGCTGCTGTGGCTAAGAAATCAAATAGAATGATAGGTATTCTTAGGAAAGGAATGGAAAACAAAAATACAGATGTTATAATGCCTTTGTTTCGCACCATGGTGCGACCGCACCTTGAATATTGTGTTCAATTCTGGTCGCCGCATCTCAAAAAAGATATAGTAGAATTAGAAAAGATACAGAGAAGGGTGACAAAAATGATAAAGGGGATGGGACAACTTCCCTATGAGGAAAGGCTAAAGTGGCTAGGGCTCTTCAGCTTGGAGAAAAGATGGCTGAGGGGAGATATGATAGAGGTCTATAAAATAATGAGTGGAGTTGAATGGGTAGATGTGAAGCGTCTGTTTACGCTTTCAAAAAATACTAGGACTAGGGGGCATGCGATGAAGCTACAATGTAGTAAATTTAAAACGAATCAGAGAAAATGTTTCTTCACTCAACGTGTAATTAAACTCTGGAATTCGTTGCCAGGGAATGTGGTAAAGGCGGTTAGCTTAGCGGAGTTTAAAAAAGGTTTGGACAGCTTTCTAAAGAAAAAGTCCATAGACCATTATTAAATGGACTTGGGAAAAATCCACTATTTCTGGGATAAGCAGTATAGAATGTTTTGTACTTTTTTGGGATCTTGCCAGGTATTTGTGACCTGGATTGGCCACTGTTGGAAACAGGATGCTGGGCTTGATGGACCTTTGGTCTTTCCCAATATGGCAATACTTATGTACTTATGTAGTAGGATGGTTTGGTCCTGGGCAGACTCTTCAGCAGCTGTGGGGTGCCCTGTATGTGTAAAAGGTTTGTAATTGAGATCAACACATCCTACTTAGCTTGCAAAGTGGTGTACCTGCCAGGGTTTTTTCTGGCTTTAGGATGACGTCAGACATTTTCAATTTGTAGGCTTTGTCACTTCCGACCATGGGAGAATAAAAAAGAACATTCTGAGTTTAGATATGTTTTTCGTTTCAACAAAACTTTGGCACAGTTTATATTTGTTTGCAGATTGTGGCAGTTCTGATCCGGGTCCCTGACAAAGATCATCTCGAAACCCTATAGTGTCGGACATATACGGATTCTGCCAGTTTAGCATTGAGAATCGGAATTGAAGAAAATATTATGATGCCAGAAGATGTAGCAGTTATTGGGCATAGTGCACACACTCGACAGCACTGAGATAAGTGCGCCTTTCTTTCATAATGCCACATACATGTTTGTCCCTCTCACATAAACCACATATGCCCCTTCTAGCATTAGAAACGAACAATACTGAGACTATGGTTGGAGTGTATTGTTTGTTTGAAGTTACTGGCATTTATTGCTGGAGTTTATAGCGGTTAAATAACCAATTCCTAATCGACACCAGAACCTTACCTCCTATCCGATGACTCTTTAATTTTCTCAGGTGTCTCTCATAAGGAACCTTATCAAAAACTTTCTGAAAATCTAGGTATATTATATCAAATGAATCACCTTTATCCACATGTTTATTCATGCCTTCAAAGAAATGAAGCAAATTGTGAGGCAAGACTTGCCTTGGTGGAACCCATGCTGACTCTGTCCCATTAAACTATGTTTGTGTATGTGTTCTGTAAATTTATTCCTTATAATGGCTTCCACTATTATGCCTGGCACTGATATCAGGCTTACCAGTCTCTACTTTCCTGGATCACCCCTGAAATCCTTTTAAAAAATCTGCGTCACATTGGCCACCCTCCAATCCTTAGGTACTATGGACGATTTTAAAGACAGGTTATATATTATTACTAGCAGATCAGCAATTTCATGATTGAGTTCTTTGAGTATCTTTGGATGTATGCCATCTGGTCCAGGTTATTTACTACTCTTTTTGTTAAATTGGGTCAGTACATTTTCCAGGTTCACAGAGATTTCTTTCAGTTCCTTCGCATCATCACCCTTGAAAACTATAGTAGAAGGAAGAAAGAGAGGTAGATAAGCCAGATGCTGAAGGAGGAAAGAGAGAGGGAGAGAAACTAGATGGGATGGGGTCAGAAAGGAGTGAAATACATTGGTGTGGGGGAATAGGAAGTGAGAGGAGAAGCTGGACTTGAGGAGGTATACAGGAACAGAGTGGAGATGATGGGCATGGACAAGAGCATAGGGATTGAGACATAAAGTGGTGATGCTGCATAGAATGGTATATGGATATATAGGGACAATGCTGGACATGGGAGGGGATATATGGACAGAGAGGAAAGATACTAGACATGGGGGAGAATAGGAACACAGAAGGGAGATGCTGGACTTGGGGCATGGCACAGAAGAGTGATGTTGGACACAGAGGAATGGGATAGGGACATAAAGTTGGGTTGGCTAGTCAGGTAAGGTAAGGAGCTCAGCAACCGAGCTCCCGAGCTCCAGAGGCCCTAAGCGAACAGACTCACCTGGGCCATCCCTAACCGGAACGGACCGGGAACTAAATCGGAGCCGGATTCCTGGTGAACTGATCCAATCGGATCAAAAGACCCAGAAGGCAAACAGCAAATTTTGCATGAACGTGTCCGCACCCAGGCAACCCATCTACCCGCTGATAGCCGAAGCCTAGTGAGAACAAACTCACCTGGACCATCCAGGCACCAGCAGACATCCCTGCCCGGCCGGAACGGCTGGCCGACAGATCGGAGTCCTAGCAAGGAGCTCCCAAACCGATCCAGGCCCCCTGGGCTGTGAATCGGGGTGCGATCCAGACGTTTGGAGGCACGAGGATAGTGGGGGTGAGCTATAGCCGCAGCTCGTGGCTTCGAGCGGCCACTCCAGCGAACGAGATGACTGCCTAGCCTGATCATGGGGTCTGCGATGGACCCAGCCACTAGACCGCAAGACGGGCAGAAGGGACCGCACAGCAACGGGCGAGTGGTTGGCTGAATTACTGGGCCTACCGCGCGTAGGAGTGCGAGATCAATCGGCCTCGCCCGGGCTTTCTGCTGGCCACTAACATCATGGCCCATGCCAATGGGCAACCCACCACAGAGCAACTCCGCTGCCGACTACCACCCACCCGCCGGGGCCCAACCCGTGTTCGTCCTCCGCAGCAGCTGATCACCACCCAACCACCGAGATTTCTTGAAGTCCATCTCCCATCCAGCTGGTTTCCTGCTAAACCTGTCTCCGACACCGTCGCGAGGGACGTCTAGCAGCCCAGCACGAATTCAGCATCTCAAGGCCCTAGATCCGACCACATGGGGACCTATGTGGAGGCTACTAGGAACAACTTAGAGCCATCCTGAATGAAGTGACCGAGTGAAACGCAACGGGTCCAGCGATCCCCCAAGCTCTCAAGGTCGGTGCTCAGAGTGATTAGTGGAGGGCTGAAACATTGTAGCAATGAACTTTTGAGACAATTCGCTAGCATAAATGTTTTAAATGCAACGCTACTTTCAAACACATTCTAAGACCTTTTAAATGCTTGCTTCCAAATGCTTTTAATTACCTTGCATTATAAATGATTTGCTAAGCATAGATGTCTTAATCACATTCCAACGGACTTTTAAACGCTTTGCTCCTAAAAGCTTTTAATGCCTTGCCTCATAAATGATTTGGTAAACATAAATGTTTAAATGCTAACATAAGTGTTTTAAATGCCTTGCTACTTTTAAACATATTCTAAAGGCCTTCTAAATTGCTTTAAACGCGAGCTTCTAAATGCTTTTAAATGCCTTGCCTTATAAATGATTTACTAAACATCTAATACTACTATAAGGAAGTACGATCTGTAATCTGCTACATACTTTAAAATACAGATCACACATTTCAGAACAACAGCCAACATGAACACCAACAAACTACTCATGATAATCTACTTCCTCCCCCTAATACACTATGCATGGACTATTCCCAACATAAACACTAATTTACCCACAATACAATATACGCACAACTCACCAGAACAAAAGAATAACAACCAACTAAAAGGAAAAACAAACATATATGGAAACAACCAACACAAAGGAAAGAAAGGACACAACAAAACTAGATACCAGGAAAAAAGGCAACTGATAAAAATTAACACATCTACATCCCGAACCGAACCCTACCATTCAATCCACATAGGACACGTAAACGCCAGATCAGTAGTAAACAAAACAGAGGCTATAACAGACTGGATCACCACAGATAACCGTGACTTTCTATTCATCACTGAAACCTGGATCCACGACCTTAAAGATCCTATAATCTTAGATTTATGCCCACCAGGATACAAGATTACCCATTGGACAAGAAATGGAAAAAGAGGAGGAGGAATAGCCATTATATACAAATCTGAATTCACTATCACAAACACAGCTGAATCCATACTACCACAACTCGAAATTGCCTCAATAAGAATCAATCACCCAAAACTGCAGGAAATCCTTAATGCAGTTATACTTTATAGACCACCAGGCAACTGGCAAGACTCCCAAACACTCTTCAAGGACTTTATCTCGAAAACCTGTATTTCTTCCTCAAACCTCATCATAATAGGAGATATCAACTTACACCTTGAAGATCTCACCACAACAAGTACCCAAGAATGTAAAGAGTTCCTACAACTATGGGATCTCCAAAGACCAAACTCGCAACCAACTCACACTAAAGGACACACATTAGACATCATTACACACAAATTCGATCACAATGAAAACCTTATATTAACAGATACTAAATGGACACCTATACTATGGTCAGACCATTATAAAGCAAATATCACCCTCCTATGGAGAACAAAAGACTCACCTAACAAACAAACACAAAAACCTATACCACGAGAGGAAAGATAGATCCGGTGGAATTCTGGCAACAGATCTACCACAACGGATGGACAATAAAGGCAGACACAATCCAATTCCTTTCAGAATGGGATAATAGATATAAATCTGTACTAGACAACATTGCTCCAATCCAAACCAGAACTTCGTACAGAAAGAACTCAATACCATGGTTTAACGAAGAACTGAAAAAACTCAAAATACAAGTTAGAAAATTAGAACGTGCGTGGAACAAAAAGAAAGATGATCCCACACTTAACACTTGGAAACAACTCTGAAGGAAATATAAATATACCATAAGACAAACCAAAAGACTATACTACAAAACTGAAATTGGACCAAATTACAAAGACACACACAAACTCTTCCAACTCGTGTATAAATTATTAGACACCACACCAGTCACGAACAACAGTAAAGACACACCAGGAGCCAACAACCTTGCGAAGTACTTCAAGGAGAAAATCACACAACTGCGACTTAAAATACCTGTTAGCCCCATCGAATACACTACACTCCTAGACTGCCTAGACCCAGACCCTGGAGTTTACCCAGCAGATAGGACTTGGACTGAATTCAATATACTATCAGAAGATCTCATCTCACAAACGCTTAAAAGATTCGCCAGATCTCATTGCAAACTAGATATATGCCCAAACAACCTTATGAAATCAGCCCCTCAACAATTTAAAACAGACCTAACGAACCACGTGAACTTTATGCTACAAAATGGACTCTTCCCAAAGGAGAAAGGAAATATTTTACTCACTCCCATACCTAAAGATGCAAAGAAAAATGCAAATGAACTAACTAACTATAGACCAGTAGCATCCATTCCCTTAATAACCAAAATAACAGAAGGGATGGTGACCAAACAACTCACAGAATATCTAAACAAGTTCTCCATACTACACGACTCCCAGTCAGGATTTCGCTCTAATCACAGTACTGAAACCGTACTAGTTACGCTCATGACCAAATTCAAACATATGATAGCAACCGGCAAGAACATACTACTTTTACAGTTCGACATGTCAAGCGCCTTTGACATGGTTGACCATGGAATTTTACTACATATCCTCGAATACTTTGGTATCGGAGACAACATTCTCAATTGGTTTAACGGGTTCCTAACTACACGCTCTTACCAAGTGACTTCAAATTCGATTACATCAACCACATGGACACCTGAATGTGGAGTTCCACAAGGATCCCCCCTCTCACCGACCATATTCAACCTAATGATGATACCCTTGGCCAAACTACTATCAAAACAAAACCTCAACCCATACATATATGCTGATGATGTAACGATCTTCATCCCATTCAAACAAGATCTAAGTGAAATTTCCAACGAAATCAACCAAAGTCTACATATCATGCACTCCTGGGCAGAAGCATTTCAGTTGAAACTTAATGCAGAAAAAAACCCAATGCCTAATACTCACCTCGCAACACAACATGGACAAATATACCACCATCAACACACCAAAACTAAATCTACCTATTTCGGACACCCTAAAAATTCTGGGAGTTACCATTGATTGGCACCTAACACTTGAGAATCATGCGAAAAACATAACCAAAAAGATGTTTCACTCAATGTGGAAATTAAAAAGAGTACGACCATTTTTTCCAAGGACTGTCTTCCGCAATCTGGTACAATCATTGGTACTCAGTCATCTGGACTATTGTAACTCAATCTACACTGGCTGCAAAGAGCAAATACTCAAAAAACTCCAAACAGCCCAGAACACAGCAGCCAGACTAATATTCAGAAAACCAAAATATGAAAATGCGAAACCCCTACGAGAGAAACTATACTGGCTCCCACTTAAAGAATGCATCACGTTCAAGGTATGCACCCTGGTTCATAAAATCATCCACGGTGATGCCCCAGCCTACATGTCAGACCTAATAGACCTACCATCCAGGAATGCAAAAAACTCTTCTCGCACATTCCTTAATCTTCATTTTCCCAACTATAAAGGTCTAAAATACAAATTAATGCACACATCTACCTTCTCCTATATGAGCAAGCAACTCTGGAACGCGTTGTTACGCAACCTGAAAGCGACCTATGAAAGGACCAGCTTCCGCAAATTACTGAAGACTTATCTCTTTGACAAGATATACCACAAAGATCAACACATGTAAAAAAAACCCAAATATACCCAGCAATATCTTATAACTTCTTCTGCTATACCAATATCATGTATTTCCTTCTGTAAACCAAATATATATTCTCTTCCTATTTCCATTATCCATGATGTATTGTAAGCCACATTGAGCCTGCAAAGAGGTGGGAAAACGTGGGATACAAATGCAATAAATAAAGTGGTGATGATGGATGTGAGGATATGGATACAGGGGAGATGCTGGATAGGGAAGCACAGAGGACACAGAGAAGGAGATACTGAACATGGGGAAATAGGGATACAACAATGGAAGACGTATGGTGAGCATGAAAAGAGAAGAAATATCAAATGGACAGGAGATCCTACAAGTGAGTTAAGTTTAAAAAAAACTGATGGTGCGCCTTGCCAATTTTTGCACCTTGTAAGTGTGCCACGAGGTGAAAAAGGTTGAAAATCACTGATGTAGACTATGTATTGAAAGGCAAAAATCTGCAGTCAAGTAATTTATTGCAAGAGAAGGAATACTAAATATAAAATATATTTTTTTAAATCATTTAACAAACAAGCTCTGTCCCCATCCACATAAGCCTCAAACTGTTATGATTTTATATTTAAATCTTTTTAGCATCAAAAGGAACAATTTGTAACAACTGTTATTTATAATTCATAAATAGAAAATACAGATCAAGGATCAACACCCCCCTCCCCTGTCTCCCCCTTCATGAACACCTTCCCTTCCCCACATCCAAAGGTGCTAGAAATGGCATGAGCTGTTATAGCCCTTGCCAGCTCAGCCACAGAAACACAAATGATCCATTTGCAATGAGCATCTTAAATAAACCTCCTGCCACCCTAAGTCCAACCCCAACAATCTCTCTGAGAAACTCACTGAAACAAACATTATTAGACAGAGAGGGGGATTTGAAGCCACTCCAGCATTTCAAACAAATTTATACTCATGCATTATGGGACCTGCAGCACTGATTTCAACAGGTAGAATCAGGACTACATATCCCACACTATTTGGGAAGTAAATTCCAGACCAGGGCTGGCCAAAACGTTTCCCGTGGCCCCATGTCGCTTCCTGGGAATGGATATGTTGGATGCCCAGGGGAAAGGTAGGGGAAAATTGACTGTATAAAAATATAGCCAATTCCTTGAGGTTTACAGTGTACCTCAAAGGAATTGGCTATAGAAAAAAAAATCAAATTTCCCCTACCTTTCCCCTGGCAGCATTGGGTTACAGGAGTTTTTTTTACATCTTTGCATGCTGCTGTCTTCTCTTTCCAGCCATCTCTGTCTTTTGCCTCATGGATAGATTCAGAAAGGTACGAGGCAAAAGACAGGAAGAAAGAGTAGAAGAAGGTGCTCTTAAAACATTCATTCATTTCAGTATTTATATACTGCTTAGACTTTTTACAAGTACTAGGTCTGTCCATAGTGAGCTCACAATCTAATTAGTACATTGTACTACTGTTGTACCTGGGGCAACAGAGGGTTAAGTGACTTGCCCAAGGTCACATGGAGCTGCAGAGGGAATTGAACCTGGCTCCCCAGGATCTCAACTAGAGAGCTGCACGGGAACGGGGTTTGCGGGAATCCCGCGGGATTCCCGCAGGGACGGAGGCAGTTCTGCGTGGTTCCTGCAGAGATGGAAGCAGTTCTGCGGGGTTCCCACAGGGATGGAAGCAGGTCAGCGGGATTCCCATGGAAGTATAAGCTGCACCTGCACCAGCCTCTCATCTACCAAATACCAAGTTCTTTGAGTGCTGTCTCCTCCTCTTCCTCTTCTTCCTTGCTTTAACAGCACAAATGTGGAAAGTCTTCCATTAAGGAGGTTTTAGAGTCACAAATGATGACGGAATTCAAGAAGGCATGGGATGAACGCAGAGGATCTCTAATTAGAAAATGGAAATTATATAAAACCTAACCTTAAATGGCTGCATGTGTGTGGATGTGTCAAGTGATGCTTAGATGGCGACTCTGACTGTGATGAACTAGAGCTGATACCTGGCAGACTTGTATGGTCTGTGTCTCATACATGGCAATCTGGTTTAGGATGGGCTGGAAAGGGCTTAGACAGCAACTTCAGTGGCTGGAACATGAGGACAGTGCTGGTCAGACTTTAATGGTCTGTGTCTCACAAATGTGAAGACAAATAGACTGGAGTGGGCTTCCACGGCAATTCCAGTAGTTGTAACATAAGGATAGTGCCAGATAGACTTCTGTGGTCTTTGTTCCAGAAACACGATAAAAAGACCATAATCAAGTATATAATATCACACTCATTGATTTAATGATGAATTGATAATGACTGTGACTATTGGGCAGAGTGGATGGACCGTTCAGGTCTATTTGCTGTCACTTACTATGTAACTATTAATCCTCTTTGCTCCCAGGCTGGTGCACAGACCTCAGCTCTGACACAGGCATGAGAATCAGATGTCACCTGACCTACTGGCGCTTGCACGTGGCGACCTCTCAGCACACAATGCCAGTGAATCAGAGACAAATCTTACATGTGCGCACCAGAGTGTTTCAAGTTCCAACTTCCATTCCTTCCTTGCCTACAGTGCTGTGGCTCAAATCCAGAGACAAACTGAGGGAGCTGACTGGAATTTTCTTTTATGTACCATTACATTTTTTGCAGGGATGGGTGGGGATGGGTAAGATTCCAGTGGGGACAGGTGGGGACGGGTAAGATTCCAGCAGGGACGGGTGGGGATGGGTAAGATTTCTATCCCCATGCAACTCTCTAATCTCAACCCACTGCTGACCATCAGACAGCAGTGGTAATTGAACCCAGTTCACCAGGTCCACAACCAGCTACACTAGCCATTAGGCCACTCCTCCACTCCAACATGGCAGAGGGAGGGGACAGAGGGGGGAAAGACTTGAAAGAGACAGTCTGTCATTCCTTTGGAGAAGGGTACAGAGTGATAGCTGGAGAGGGAAGGCAATTCAGTAAGGTACAGACAGGGAGGGAAACAGAAGAAGGTGCTGAGAGGCAGAGACTTGAGAGACAGTCTGGCATTCGGGTGTGGAGAAGGGGATAGATAGATGGCTGGAGAAGGAAGGCAATTTGGTGGGCACCAGGCAAACACAGGATGGGAAAGCAGACAAAGGAACTGTTAATGGCGAGGGGGGGGGGGGAGGGCTTGGATAGAGAGAGACTAATACAAATAAAAATTTACTACTGCATTTAAACTGTGTGACAGATAAAATGCAATGCAGTTAGTTAAACCATGTGGTGACATTACTCTGTGCTATCTGCTGCTTTAACATTAATATTAAGGCAAAGTACCCATCTATTCCCTGCCCATTCCACATCCAAAAGTGGTACTTTCTGCATTAGCTGTTCAAATAGGGAATTATAGGGGCCCTTTTACTAAGCCATGTAAGCACCTACATGCGTCCAACAAGTGTCAGTTTTGAGTTACCGCCCAGCTACCACATGGCCCTTGCAGTAATTTCATTTTTGACACGCATCCGCTATGCACACCGGAAAATAATTTTTATTTTCTGGTGCGCAGCAGAAACCAGGCGGTAATCATCACTCTACGCGCATAAATGATTACCGCATGGTTAACGTCTGGGACCTTATCACTAAGTCAATGGCTAAGTAAGGTCTCAGACCCAAAATGGACGCGCACCAATTTTTATTTTGCCACATGTCCATTTTCAGCAAAAAATGTTTATATGTGTGCTGAAAAATAGATCTGTGTGCGTTCAAAACACCAGCCTACACTAGCGCAACCCATTTTTCGACGCACTTTAGTAAACGGGCCCCATAGTGCTTTAACTGTCAACATGACATGCTATTGTTAGAACAGACCCTGCATGTTCCTTGCATGCAGTCATTTCTGCATTAGCTAGTAATGGTTTCACGTTTATTAAAGATTTGCTATTCTGTACATCATAAAAATGTATCTATGCAGCTTATAATATTAAAAATAAGGATAACATAGAAGAAGGAGGCATGAAAAAGGGGAAGAATAGTGTGGGAAGGAGGAAATAGAACTCCAGGGTTAGACAGAAAGAGGGGCACTAGCAGGTAATAGAAAGAGGGATAGTAAATAGGCCCAAAAGTGCATTCTTATAATCAGGGATTTTTTTGAGGGGGTACTTGGGGGAACTGAGTACCGGCACCTTTTCCATTGTCTGCTAACATTTTGACCCATGGACCCCAAATTTCAATGAAAGAGCTCAGGCTCTACACACCAATTCTGCTTGTCATAGATTCTGTGACTGGTTGCAAGGGGCCTGGCTATTATGGGGTGGGTCCCTCAGTGATCACCTCACCCCTGAAGGGTGGCCTAGCATTTGAGTACCAGCACCTTTTTACTAGAAAAAATGCACTGCTTATAATTTAGCTCTGAGGATGGGTCCCTGACTTTATGACAGAAACAGATGCTCTTTTTCATACTTGTGTTTTAATTATTCCTAACATCTGTTCCTGTTGTCGCTTTATGGAATCTGCAGCCCACTGTTAGTGAACTGGGGATTTCAAGAAATGCTAGCCCTAAGGCTCCCATGCTTTTCAAGGCTGGCCTACTACTGATGTTTGTTTACAATCTGTATTTTTCAGAGTAATCTATTGACCCCGTTGACCCTGTTGTTTTGCTCCCTTAGTCTACTTCGGCAGCCAACTCTCTATTTTATATCTGTATGAGTTAGTATTAATTAATATATAGATATTATTCATCTGCAGTAAACATTACACTGTTAAATATATATACATAGTTTCAATAATAGAAAACTTTATCAGCAGAAAGTCTGCATTCATGTTTTGTATCATTTGAAGTGTTTTGTTGCACAAAAGCTAGAAAATTGGAATTTAAAATTGAACTCCAGACAAATTCACTGATTAATGTGAAATTACTTCCTTGTAAATAATGCTAGCCTGCTTGTCTAAGCTCCATAACAAATCCAGCATTACCATAAACCTTTGATTCTATTTTTACTTATAGCCTGTAGACATAGTACATTACCAAGTGAAAAGAACCCTGGAATTTAAAAAGACACTAAAACATTTTCCTCCTGTTTACTAAGCTGCGCTAGTGGCTGCCTCACAGCAATGCCGACACAGCCCATTCCAAGTGAATGGGCTATTTCGGCATCAGCGTATGTCAGCCACTAGCACAGCTTAGTAAACAGGGGAGTTACTATGAAAACCTCATCCAGTAGACTCCTTGGAGGCATGTTTAGCTATGTTACTAGTGCCCCTATGCCCCTAGATTCTATATAGCGAGCCTAGAGATTCACACTGAAATCCAAGCATATTCTATAACAATGTGCGTAACTTAATTGGCTTAACAAGCTAATCAGTCTTGATAAAAGCTCTTAACAAGCAATAATGAGCACTAATTGGCATTAATTAGAATTGGCGTGCTCAACTCACTAAGCACATTCTGTAACACAGTGTACCTAACATCTAACGCATGCAGGCAAAAAGGGGTGAGGTTATAGGCAGGGAAATGTACATTTTGTGGGCGCTCCAATATTTACGCATGTTATATAATATAGCCCAGTGTGCCTAAATCTATGCACAGTGATTTACACCACATTTTCATTGGTCTAAATGGAGGTGTGTAGTTTTATGCGCTGAGATATCTACTAAGCATATTCTATATACCATCCTGCTTATTTTCGATCGAGAAGGGCGGCCATCTTCTTACACAAATCGGGAGATGGCTGGCCAGCCAAATCAGTATAATCAAAAGCCAATTTTGGCCGGCTTCAACTGCCGGCGATCTCTAAGGGCGGCCCAAATGTTGAGATTTGGCCGGCCCCGACCATATTATCGAAACGAAAGATGGCCAGCCATCTTGTTTCGATAATATGGTCGGGTACACCACTTTACGGGGGCCGTCATTAGAGATGGCCGCCCTTATAGATGGCCGGCCCCATTCGATTATCCCCCTCCATGCTTAAATCTAGGCACTGCTTATAGAATACATTTAGTTGGCACTGATTTCTGTACTGATTTTTTAGGTGTCTTATATAGAATCTCCCTCATAGGGGCTAATCCTAAAGAAAAAAAAAAATCTTCCCTCCTCATATTCCTTATATACTGAGCCAGGAATAAAGTATTCAATCTTGCTTTAATCACTCTTCTAGGGCTATTTTCTTTCTGATATGTTTAAGCTTGTAAATCTTGCAAAGAATATTTGGCATTATGGATTAGATTTTGAAAAAATATATATATAACATTAATGAAATTTCATCTTAGAAGATGGAACTTTTTTTTTTATTATTAAAAAATGGAATTTGAATGGAAAGCTCAGTTTGCTCCAAAGAAATGTAATTAGATTTACCAAAGGTTATTGAATTCCTCCAAATATTCCCTTCAGAAATTAACTTTTTGAGTTGTCTGAATCTTAAGCTCCTTTATAAAAGAAATCATGAACATAGTTTTATAATAAAAAAAAACACAAGCAGATGTTATTTGGTGATAGCAATTATGTCCCCTGCAACTGCAAGGGGTATATATCAATAAGGTGCAGGTATGTTGTAGTGTGATAAGACATTTTTCTATGAGGTAAGTGCCGAGTGCTATCTTAAGCTAAAACTAAACACGTACAGTGTCTGTTAGAATGGTGTCAATGGCATTATTGAAATCAATTATTGAGGTTACCTATACAAAAATGATAAGAGGAGTACTAATGAAAAAATAGTATGTGTATTAGGCATTCCATCCCTATCTAAGAAAGTATGATAAACAGTGCAGTACTTACAGTGGAGAGATTAAGTCCCACAAATCTTTCCATTTGGATGGTAGTGTTAACTGCAGACTGTAGCAGATATAAAAGGTTACATATAACAGGACTTCTTTCACTAAAATGGAGTGTCTGATAACATTCAAGTTGTAGCAGCAGGAGCAGAAAGAAGAGAGAGACAGAGTAAAGAATAAGGCAGATGGGAAGAGAAAGACAGAAAACAGCAATGAATATAGGTGGAGACGCTACAACAAACAGAACTGAAGAGGAGGTAGTGCTGAGTTGAAATATGTAAGACTATGACCATTCCAATGCCATTGTAGCATTATGGGCACATAGTGACTGTTTTACAAAGCGGCGATAAGCCCAATGCGGGCTTATAAAAGGGAAATACCGCTGGGCTACTGCAGCAGCCCGGCAGTAGTTTCCCTCCCATAGCATGCGCCATTTCCGGCACTGCAAAAATATTTAAATTTTTGTAGTGCTGGTGTGTACCCAGCAGTAATCAGGCAGTGCCGCGTGCTGCCCTGTTACTTCTGGGTTAGCATGGGAGTCCTTATTTTCACCGCAATGGGTGACGGTAAGTGCTCCCCCCAAAATGGCTGTGCAGCAAGTGCTTCACTTGCCGCATGGCCATTTCTTTAAAAAAAAAGACCTGCCTTTTTCCCACTGCAGTAAAAGGGGGACTCAGCATGCGTCAAAAACACACACCGATGCCAGCGTAGACCCCCTTTTGCTGCAGGTTCATAAAAGGGCCCCCTAGTTACTAAGAAATCAATATTCATTGAAGTCATCCCCATATAAAGTAAGTGGATGGCTTCTTTGTGTATCTTTATATGAATTTTCAGCAATACTTTTTCATGAATTTTGCTATTCAATGCAAACTAAGGGGCACTTATGCTTAGCGTTTCTAAGAAATGGGTTTATTGTGCCCTTACGCGGGACTTTCTCATATCTTGCGTGGCTGTGAAAAAGCTTTTCTGTATGCGTTTCATTTATGGTTGTACACTAATGTTAGCATAAACATGCTGCCATTTGAAATAATTAGATGCTAAAGTGTGCGCTAGTGGAATTATTTTTCATTTGATGACGTGTTTTACCAAGAAATTTCAGGTGTTGCTATGAGCTTTTCTTTCACTCTTTCAATTTTTCAATTTATTTATGGATAATTTTGAAAGGAAATGGATAACACTCGAGAACCATGCAAAAAACACAACCAAGAAAATGTTCCATTCAATGTGGAAATTAAAAAGAGTAAGACCATTCTTCCCAAGGACTGTGTTTCGTAATCTAGTACAATCAATGGTGTTCAGTCACCTAGACTACTGCAACGCGCTATACGCCGGCTGCAAAGAGCAAATAATCAAGAAACTTCAAACAGCCCAGAACACTACAGCTAGACTTATATTTGGTAAAACAAAATATGAAAGTGCGAAACCTTTACGAGAAAAACTGCATTGGCTCCCATTTAAGGAACGCATCACATTAAAAATTTGCTTCCTAGTTCACAAAATCATTCACGGAGAAGCACCAGCCTACATGTCAGACCTGATAGACCTACCACCCAGGAATGCCAAAAGATCATCTCGCACATTCCTCAATCTACACTTCCCTAACTGCAAAGGTCTAAAATACAAACTAATGCACGCGTCAAACTTTACCTACTTGAGCACACAGTTATGGAATGCATTACCGCGCAACTTAAAATCGATTGATGAACTAATGAACTTCCGCAAACTATTGAAGACCTATCTCTTTAATAAGGCATACCACAAAGATCAACCAATGTGAACATACACAACTCCTCCACATATATTCAGCATTGTCTTATAATATCTGATTGTTATACTACTTTCATGTTTCTTCTTTATCATTTTACCAATGATCTTTCTGTAACACTAAATGTCTATTTTCTAATGTAATTCCACTATTCATGATGTATTGTAAGCCACATTGAGCCTGCAAAGAGGTGAGAAAAAGTGAGATACAGATGCAATAAATAAATAAATAAAATAAAGATATATCCTGCTGCTGATTTTTCATATGTAACATTTTAGTGTTGCTTTATTGATGATATCTTTTTTTCTGTGGGATGATACTCCTGAGAAGCTGGACCAATTTGTTCATTATTTGAATAATTGTCATCCCTCTATTCAATTTGATAAAAATAGAAATGCCAATGAAATTAATTTTCTGGATGTAAAATGTAGTCTGCTTACATTTCAATTTTTGTGTTATAAACATATTTGCCATTCAGATGAGGAGTATGAAATGCAGGTTTGAGGGTATCCAAATAAGAAAATTGCAGGTAAGTACTGTTTGTGCACGATGAACTGTTTGGAATTTTAACATGTTTAACTGTGAATCCTGTCCAATCTTAGGTGCTGGATAGAGTTGTTTTATGCCAATGCTAAGATTGAAGGCAGTTAGTAAATCTTTACTGTGTCTACTGACACTTAAGTTTGAGGGGTTTTTTCTCCATCTGATTTGTGGTTGATTAGTGGGGCCATAGTGATATGTATTGATGTAAATTTTGGCAGCCTTTTCTTGGAATAGATGTGACTACCTTCCATGTTATATATATTTTGTGTGACCCATTTTTTAGTGTCATTTGAGTGTCATTGATCTGGGATACCAACATAAATATGATATTAGGCAAGATCGCCCCTATCAAGATGAAAAGGCTAAGTCAGTCAAATCCTCCCCATGGTACTCTGAAGAATTAATCATACTAAAATGGGAATGCCAGCACCTTGAGAAACAATGAAGAATAAGCCATACCTCTTCTGACAAACTTATCTGGAGGCTTGCTTTTCATCTCTACAAATCTAAGGTTACCATATCTAAGCAAACATACTACAGTAGCTTAGTAGGCCAAGACATCATAGATAGCAAAACATTATTCACTCTAGTAAGAAGACTAACAACCACTGCAGAGGCTGGCTCTCTACAACTCACTCTAACCACCCAGACACTAGCAGATTTTTTTACCAACAAAATTGCATGAATTTGGTCTGACATTTCCAAAGTTAGCCTTTCTCTGGCAGCCTACAACTGGAAGTGGCCCTACTCAGGTAGCCAAGTCAGACCTAAGGTGGTCCTCTTTTCAACTGCTTTCACATGACACAGTAAAAATTATTCCTGATGAAATGCGCAAAATCCCACTGCATCCTAGTCTACTGTCCTATTTCCCTGGCCCAGAAACACCCCAAAAAATACCAGGATCAAGTATAAAATATCACATTTATTGTTGATTTAAATCTTTAATTGATAATTAATGTGACGTTTGGGCAAACTGAATGGACCATTCAGGTCTTTCTTTGCCATCACTTACTATGTTACTAAGTACATGATGTTAGAATAGCCCAAGTGAGTCAAACTAATTGTCTGGACCACCTTCTGCTGGTGTTCTATAGCTAAAAGATCACATATTTGATGGTTTATGCACAGATAGAAGGTGTTTCAGACAACCCTCCATAACTACTGATCAATCATTAAATAAGAATGGCAGTATGGCATAAGAAATATATGTTTTATGGGTCTTAATTCTTATCTCTATGCTAGACATATCTTTAAAATATGGTTAGAATGTACTCTGGCTTACATAGGATAATCATTGTTGAGGTGCTTATTGATGTTCTTTCATATTTCACAGAGGAAATGTTTCTCTTTTAATCTGTTGTAGATAAGAAGTATGAAAAAAATTCTTCTCCAGAAATACACCTTTAATGCCTTTCTCAAAGTAGCTTCAAAACAGAGCAAGGAGTCTTAGCTCTTTATGATAAAAATGGATATATGATATGAAAATGCATACTTAGATACTTCAAAGTAAAATCACTACAAAAAAAAGTAACTACTTTACCCTTTGATCTCAATCTATCAGAAAGTCTTTAACAGCATCAAACATGAACTTTTTTTTACAGTTACATTTTACTTCTGTAGTCAGGCATTCAAAGCCTATCTAACACTCCTTTCTGTCTGTTGATGTCATTATTATATTTTCTCAGTGTCTTTATTCTTCAGGAATTGCTTTAATTTACTAAACTTTTGAGCTTCCCACTAGACTATTATTATATTGTTTGCCTCCCCTCTTATTAAACTCTATCTGAAATGTACATTATGAAAAAAAGACATCTGCTAGTTTTAAAAAGATGCCTGTTCTAGATACAATGCCATTTTTTCCATACAGATTTAGAGGGAGAGGAAATAAACTGCAGTAAAATGTGGCAAAGGAGTCACTACCACATTACTGCAAGACTGCCGCTAGAAGTTGGAGCCGGCATAGGCAGGACTACCAGGAAATAGCAAGGTAGGCCTGTGGGGTCCTGGGGGGGGGGGGGGTTTGGGGATGCTACAGAGGGATTTTCTCTGTGTGAGCTCTGGAACTGGGCTTTCTTCGGGGGGGGGGGGGGGGAGGCATAACTGGGCCGTCTCTTATTTTGGGGGGGGGGGGGGGGGGGGTATGGAACTGAGCCTTCTCTTGCCTGATATTTTTGGAGGGGTCTGGACTGATTGATCCATTATTGTTGAGGGGATTGGAAAAAAGGATGCATTATTTTTGTGGAGAGGGCTGACTGGGGAGTCCATTATTGCTGCAGGAGTCAGGAAGGCCCAATATTCTTGAGAGGGGTGAATGTTCTCTTGTTCAGGGAGGATGGGAAGAAGGGGTGAACCTAGACATACACCGGCAACCACCCAGAAGCTATGTGGGTGTCAGCTGATATTCAGTGCTGGCACCTGCATAGTTAAGTGGGCAAATTTAGAACTGCTTTTAGTGCGATCCTTTCTGCCTGCTTAGCTATGTGGACACCTATAAAGGATGAATAAGTGCCACCACAGCTTATCTCTGTGACTGCTTACATTGCTGCTGACTGCAGGAGAGGTGGTATGAGAGTCTGTGAGCCCAATTGCCATCTCTGTCCACCCAGATCTGTCATCTTCAACTCCTATCGATTCCACCTATGCCACCTGCACTCTGCTACCCAGCACTCAACTCTCTGCCTTTCCTACCCCCACAGCACCCCTGCCACCCAATACCTACCCACCTATGAGACCCCTCCACATCTCTCCCTGCCCTATCCAAGCTCCTCTTTCTCTCCGCATCTAGCCAGATGAAGTTTGTAAGTGTGGCTGAGAGTTGTGTCCTGTTGTCTGTCAATGTCTGTACTGTTTCACTCTGTCACATTCTGTTGTTTGGTGGTGGGGAGCACCCTGGGTGTTGGTGGTGGAAGCTGTATACCATGATCTGCAAGGACATCTGGACTTTTGAGACCATCCTGCACAAGGTATACTGGAAGAAGAGGAAATCCTATAAGCTACATCCCTATCACAGGATGTATATATAGGCCTAGGACACAGTTCCTTAACTTCACTCAGGAGCATTGTATAGGGTGCTTCCACTTCAACAAGGAAGCCAATCACAATTTCTAGCAACAGTTGGAGACTCCTATGTACCTCCACTCACAAGGGACAATCCATGTCCATCCACCTCAAGGTCACCTCCACACTAGCCTTTCGCACAACTGGCAGTTTCTTGACCATCCTGGCAGCCACTGCAGGCCTTAGCCAGTCATCCATCTCTTTGTGCATCATACAGTTTCTCAATGTCCTTTTCACACATACCACTAATTACATTTTATTTCCCCAGACCCTGCAGCACTATGAACCAATTCTATGAGCTTGTCCATTCACTTCTATCCTCGGTATCATTGACTATACCCACATGGCCCTCAGCCCCACCCCCAAAAGGAAAGAGCCCACCAACTGTAATAAAAGGTCTTCCACTCTATGAATATGCAAGTTGTGTTCAGTGCACAGGGTGAGATCACTGATTCCCAGGATCCAGTCATGACATGTACATCCTGGCACATGGGAATACATGACCACGAGTGGAGAGATCACTGGCATATGGCTCCTAGGTAAGAACTGACACTAACATAACTCACACTTCCATCTGTCAGAGCCTGGTTCACATCACCAATGTGCATATAGTTGGTACGGTACCCAACCACTCAGCTCTGCTCTACTAGTCACCCTATGTCTATTCTGTCACTTTCCCTATCTCACACAGGTGATTAGGACTACCCTCAAAGGAGGTGGTTGATGACCACCATCATCAAATTCAGCATTTCTGTGAAGGCATCTTTTTAATCTCATTAACAGTTTACCATTTGTTCATAGGCATTCCCCCATCAAATAGGCTCTTCCCTTTTCCCATCCCCTTTATGCCAGATCCATCCCCACCCCTGTTTGCCCATCATTACCCTTCCACCATCATCTTCACCCTATTTTCCTCCTACATGTGCATCCCTTGCCATCTGTACATTAAGATTCCACTCCACCCAAAGCCCTCCCTCTCCTAGAGTGGAGGAGTAGCCTAGTGGTTAGTGCAGCGGGCTTTGATCATGAGAAACTGGGTTCACTTCCCACTATAGCTCCTTGTGACTGTGGGAAAATCACTTCACACTCCATTGCCCCAGGTACAAATAACTGCCTATATATAACTTTGAATATAGTTACAAAAAACACAAAAAGGTGGTATATCAAACCCCATTCCCTTTCCCACAACTCCCCCTCCACACACACTAGCAATTTTAATTCCAAGATAGCACTGGGGTTAAACTAGTACTGGATCAGCTTATACAGCAGATATAAGTGAGCTGTAAAATCTGACAGACATGCCCCCCTCCTCCCCTAAACACACATAAATCCTCCAATGGATCCTACTTTTTGTTTGTGTAGTCCAAGACTAACATCAGAATGATGACTTTATTTCTGCCTCTATAGTAATATAAAAGAAAAGTGTGGCATATCAAATTGTGGTTTCTCAGATATCAGCCAAGGTTCTCAAATCTATGGCAAAATTTATTTGGAGTCAGCCAAGGTCTTGCAGATCTCAGGAAAGGTATGTATGAATTCAAACAAGATCTGTATGAGTTCACCCAAGGTTTTGTTATCATAACCTGCTATGCTACAAATTGGGGATATTTTACACTAATCATTCCATGAATCCCAAAGTTTTACAGGTACAAAAACTTTCCTCAGGGAGGGTTCTCCCTATTTCCCATTTCCCATCCCTTCAGTTTCTAAACAATGCTTGGACAGGATTGTGGCTTCCTTTTGATCCTTGCTGTATTACCCACATCTTGGCTGGGGGGGGGGGGGGGGGGTAAGGTGGTCAAAAAATGTTCCAAAACAATCATCTCAACTATATCCCCTGCAGTTTGTTGCTTGGGTTCTAACCACTGGGTGACCCAATCCATAAGATTTTGTCGTACTACCATTGCTCATTCCTTCTTCTGAAATTCTCTCCTCCTAAACTTCTTGCTGTATTGCTCAGGGGAGAGTCCTAATTGGTCCTGGATTGCAGTTTGTACTTGTTTAGAGTCCAAGGCATTGTTGGCATCCAATGTTCTATATGCCTTCTGGGCTCCCCCGTTAAATATAGAGCCAGTTTGATAGCCCACTGCTCTACTGGCCATCTGACCACTATGGCTATTATTTCAAAACCAATGGGTCATTCTCCGGTCCCAACGTGATCAAAGTCAATCCTGGGTTTTGCTCAGGGGTCCCACTAATCCAGCTCACTTCATATTCCTGTTGAGTCACTATCTTTTGTAATCCATCGGCCAGGCATTGTAGCTTCTTCATTTGTGCTTCCATCAGTTGCAGTTTGGGTTGCTGTTGTTGCCACTGGTGCTCCATAGCCTGGGAGAACTGGTGTTCCATTGCCTCTTGGTGTGCCTGCATCTGCTTCATCATCTACTTGAGCACTTTTTCCAATGCCATGGTCCTGAATAATAGGAAGAAAACAAAACCCAAGTGAGGATCACCTTAACTGGGAACCCCTTGTTTCCCTGTATCATAAAAGAAACATCTTAAGCACACTCCCCCCAGCCAAGGTACTCTTTACCTGGTTTTAAGAGTGCCTTCCCTGAGAGGACACATAATCAATGCTTTCCAGGTGGTTTCAGCCAATCCCACTTACTGTTCACCATTGTCTTTCAGCTTTGCTCTTCCTGGTCAGAAGTCAGTCCATGGTCCATTGCAGTAATCCATACGCTGACAGTCCATGATTCACTATAGAAATTCAATCAAAGATTAATCCTTGATCCACTAGGGTGCTACAACAAAAGGCCCTCTCCAGCAGTCACACCCCCTCACCTTCACAAAAAGGAGAAACACTTTAGGCTCACCATTCAGTCTCTTTATTTGGGTCCTCCTTTCTAGTTAAGGAGAGTCCATGGTCCTCAGCAATCAATGATCTTCTGATCCTTAAAGACCTGGGATAAACAGATATCCCCTCCCCCTGCCACCTTTTGGGGCCTAACAGAGTCCTTTTCTCCATTCCTGGGTTTTTCAATAAATAATATCCACTGTTTACTGGCTTATGAAAATCATATGCTAATGTCTTTTAGTTCAATTGCTGGGTATTCTTCTTGCTCCCAGTGCTCAGGGAATTGTGTCACTAGGCTCCAGAAGGGTTAATCCCTGCTGCCACCTCCCACATAGCCTTCCCTGCTAAGCTACAACCTCCCATGCAGGGTCCCTTTATGTTCGCCCTAATATACAAGTGGGACATGGGACTAACACCAGCTATAATAAGGACGATCAGTCCAATTCATTGTGAAGCCCACCTGGCGATAACGTTCTCAATGTAAATATCTAGCACTGTTCTTTGTATTTAAGTAGCACTACTACATCCCCAGGAGGGCTTCACAATGAATTGGATTGGTCTTCCTTATTGTAGCTTGAGTTAGCTGATTGGTCTGCTGAGTGATATGATAATATTTCTAGGCAGCACTTGTTTGGGGCACCATCTTGAGTATTGAATAAATTGTGAGAATACCCACATAGGTATGGCTCTGTAGATTATCAATAGCTGTTGATAGTGTAGTTTTTGTAGGGTACATTTATAATAAGACAATAGTGTTTGATTTTAGCTTGAAGGACCAGCCTATGATACAGCATTAAGCAACGCATGGCCCATGTTGGCCGGAGGTTCTGCTGTGAATTTGACTGCCAACTACAAAGGTAAGTGCAGTGATCAATTATTAATTAAACTTAAATTTCTATATAAAAAATAGTTCAAAAGAATTAAAATAAAATGTTACTGACCGATAAAGAAGCTGGTGAATCATGGGTAGTTGGTCCATATAAAATGAGTCACTACTGAGGTCAAGGATAAAGGCTACCAGAATATACCAGTGTCAGTATGTGTCTTTAGATGTATTAAGAGCTCCTGCTGCAAAATTGACCTGTTAAAGTATGTCTTATAAAATAGCATACAGCCAGACGCGCATGAAAATTTTAATGACTGCCAATTAGCTTCAATAATTGGTTGTTAGCTTCCAATTATTGAAAGTTAAGGCCTTGTTGCTCAATTAATTTGCATGCACATCTTGGGCACGTGCACGAATTTGAGCACACAAATCTGAGCACCATATATAGAATCCAGGGTACATTGTATAAACTGAAAGATATAGCTTGTGTATGTTTACACGAATTGCATGTGCATTAAATGATGCATTTATTATTGAAAATATACAATGACATCATGGTAAAGCACCCTGATTCCACCCAAACTCCCTTACCTATGTCTCCAAGAATGTGAGTAAAAACCCAGTGTTATGACTGACTGTGTTTATAAACACTGTGCCCTTGATGCTGTCTTTCCTGCTAGCTATCTGCTTGCCGTTATCAACATTTAATTAGATTAGCTACTGCTGCCAAAGGATTAGTATTTAATTATGCCGTCAGAATTAGTGGCCATTTTGTCAGTGCAGCAGTATTAGACTTAACAAACTTACTAAATACTTAGCACACCTGTATTCAGCTTTCCTTATTTTCATAAGTAGACCACAGTGCATTACCATATTTAGGACCCATAATTCAGTGAACCACCCAAGATGAGTAATCCACATGTCATTAACATTTCCTATAACACAACAGTAGTTATTTTAGGAACCTTGTTTCTAATTGGTATGTAGAAGTACCAGTTAGGTATCCATATGGGAAAAAAAATAAAACTATTCTGGAAAACCTACAATGTACATGCTGAAATGACATTTACATTTATAATCCTGCAATTTATATATACTGTAGAGGTGGCAGCTATGTTCAAAAAAAGAGATATAACAGCATTATGGCAAGGGTGCTGCTGAGGCTTACACATATAAAATTGATCTCACAATGCACATTGACATGGAGGGTGTTACATTTAAATATCAACATTTACAGCTGCCATAAATCTCAATAGAGATTGACTCCACGATCGAAGGAGTGCATCTGATGACTAGAGTAACTCTATGTTTATTTTATTTTGTGCGAAGGGACCACACAGCATTGGAGTATATTACTCCTTACAATTGTATTGTGCTTCACAATACCGCTGCATGTTTTCTACAATTTCTCGCGACCCCTGACGCAGGCGCTGTGCGCTGAAACACGGACCATATCGGGTCCATTCAAGAATTGTGTCACCAATGTATATGATTAAAGGTTTTTACCCCCTTTTTCTTGAAGGCCCTTGGTGCTTTTTGTTTTGCTCTTTGCTTTTTTGTTTATGCTTTGCTCCCTCTCTCTGCTACAATACCTTGAATAGATACAATACATTGGGTTCATTTTCAAAAAAGGATGCCCATCTTTCGACATAAATCGGAAGATGGGCGTCCTTCTCACAGGGTCGTCCAAATCGGTATAATGGAAAGCCGATTTTGGACATCCCCAACTACTTTCCGTCGCAGGGACGGCTAAAGTTCAAGGGGGCGTATTGGAGGCGGGACTTGGGCGTGCCTAACACTAGAACGTCCTTGACCCATAATCGAAAGATACAAGGATGTCCCTGACGAACACTTGGACGACTTTACCTGGTTGTGTTTTTCTTACGACCAAGGCACAAAAAGGTGCCTGAAATGACCAGATGACCACCAGAGAGAATTGGGGATGATCTCCCCTTACTCCCCCAGTGGTCACTAACCCCCTCCCACCCTCAAAAAACATCTTTAAAAATATTGATTGCCAGCCTGTATGCCAGCCTCAGACATCATACCAGGTCCATGACAGCAATATGCAGGTCCCTGGAGCAGTTTTAGTGGGTGCAGTGCACTTCAGGCAAGTGGGCCCAGACCCATCCCTCCTACTTGTTACGTTTGTGAAGGAAACAGCGAGCCCTCCAAAACCCACCAGAAACCCACTGTACCCACATCTAGGTGCCCCCCTTCACCCGTAAGGGCTATGGTAGTGGTGTACAGTTGTGGGTAGTGGGTTTTAGGGGGGTTTGGGGGGCTCAGTGCACAAAGTAAGGGAGCTATGTATCTGGGAGCAATATATGAAGTCCACTGCAGTGCCCCCTAGGGTGCCCGGTTGCTGTCCTGGCATGTTAGGGGGACCAGTACACTACTTGTTTTGAAAATACGAGTTTCCCCGCCTCTGGATGGGGATGTTTTGTGAGGATGTCCTCATCAAAACTTGGACGTCCCTTTTGAAAATGCCCCTCCATGTTAGTAATGATAATCTAGTCTAAAAAAACAATGATAATTGGATATACAAATACCAGTGACTATGAATTTATCAGAAGAACATGGTATGTACTATATGAAGGAAAGTATGTATACAGAGTGTGAGAAGGTATGAGGCTGTCCTATATGGTGTAGGCCACTAGAGGGTGCTAGAAATAGCTGGAGGTCGCTAGGACCCGGGAGAGCCCTGGGAGGTCCACAGGTGTAGGAGATCATGGGCTGGGTCCTGGGTAGCTAATTAACTACTTTATACCCCACCTGAGTTGTGAAAGGAAGGGAAGTGAGCTAGCAGCAGAAGAAGAGAGAGCCCCTGAAAGATACTGGCTAACCTTATGGACTTGGGGGTGGGCTGGGTCCTGGGTAGCTAATTAACTACTTTATACCCCACCTGAGTTGTGAAAGGAAGGGAAGTGAGCTAGCAGCAGAAGAAGAGAGAGCCCCTGAAAGATACTGGCTAACCTTATGGACTTGGGGGTGGACTGGGTGTCCAAAGGAGATCAGCAGGCTGAAAGTCCTGGGGTAAGAAGTCCCTAAAGCATTAGAGTTTGACTGTGTGTCTAGAACTGTGTGTTCAAAGAGGGACTGTGTGTCCGAAGATTAAGAGACTGTGTGTCTAGGACTGTGGGTTCAGAAGGGGGGACTGTGTGTCCAAAGTTCTGAGAGAAGCAGGCTGCAAAGCCTGGGGTTGAGAGTCCCCAAAGTATTGGTGGAGTACTGAGCCCATGTATCTGTGTGGGGAGGCTCAATGTGAAGATCTATGAAAGCATAAAGTGTTAAGCTAGAAGAAGTGTGCCCAGGGGCTGGAATAAAGAGTTGCCTGAGAAATATGCAGTTGGTGAGACCTGCTTAATTTGCTGAGTGGAAACCAGGTCACCCTGAGTGAGAAGGGGGATATCATAAGAGACAGTTGCAAAGCCCAGACATGAAAAACTGGAACAATAGATGCTCAGCCCAAAAAGAGAAAGAAACAAAAAACAGTATCTCAGCGCAAAGGGAAAAAAAGAAGTACAACCAAAGGATAGGAAAAGCCTGAAAGAGCGTGTATCTGAAAACGAGGTCAAATATGCACAACTTTGTTTGAAATTAAATAATGCAGTAGACCAGAAAAGCCCAGAAGGCATAGAGTCCTGAGAAGTTCTAACAAACCTTTAAAAAGACTTTTATGGGGTCTTTTACAAAGCTGCAGTAGTATTTTTAGCTTGCAGTAGAAATCAGCTGGCAGTAAATGCCGAGGTGCCCATAGGAATATAATGGGCGTCTCGGCGTTTACCGCCAGCTAATTTCTACCACAAGCTAAAAACGCTATCATGGCTTAGTAAAAGACCTCCTTAAAATGGTTATGAGATCAGAGATAAGACACTACATGGATTCTGCAAAAGAGAAATAATGTGGGAGTAAGTAAACACAAATGCACAGCAGACTGTATTTAAAAAAAAAAATCTATAGATAGATATAAGTATGTTGTTTAAGTTTTAAGAGTGTAATAGTTTCCAAGTATTGGAAACTATTACACTCTTAAAACTTAAACAACATATATCACAGCAGCCACATGACAAAAAGTATATTAATCAACAAGAATGGCAAAGTGTCAGTGCTGCAATAGCAAAGGCAAAAAGATTAAACAGTGGTGTCACAAAATGGCATGACTATTACATAGTGGAGAAGATTAAAACACCACTGATACAGAGTAGCATAACATATGACAAAAAAACCCTAATGATTAATGCCGCAGACATACCTGAGAATTTTTAGCAAGCAGCAGACTTTATCACAGCAAACTCTCCCGCCAAACTTCTAATACAAAAAACTGGCTGTGCAGCGCTAGGCACAATTAAGAGCTCCAGTGCATGAGTAGCATGCAGCATCAGTCCTATTCATTAATATGCACGTGGCTCACATCAAAACCAAGTGCTGTTACTGTTAACCAATATAACCAAAAGACTCATGAATTAATGAACAAATATGTGTAACAACCAGCATGTGAATGGAATAACTAGGAAACCAAAAACGTGAAAAATAAAACATTAAATAAATAAATAAATAAATACAACAATAAATAAAATAAAACAATAAACAGGTAAGGAAGCTGTAGCTGGTCATTGAATAATATGAATATAAGAGTAAAGAACAAACAGCAATATTCACCCAGATAAATTCATCAGGGAAAAGGTGATATTAGCTAATATAGTTTATATGTGTTGTGAAACCACTAATGAACACTAAAAAAAATAATAAGAAACATGGTATTGCAAAATCTCTATACATTCTATAAATCCATTCTAAAATAGTATAAAATAAAATGGGATAGATGATAATAAAATACAGCTATAATACATCACAATGAATATACAGCATAAACAATGAGATGTTCTGGATAAACACACAAAGGAAGCACAAACTACATAATTCTACTTCTAAGTTAAGACCTTGTGGAGAGACAGTATTAAATTTGAAGATTAAATGTTGCTCTTCTCTGAGGAGGATGGACTCTACATCTCCTCCTCTCCATCAATGCTTAATTAGTTTCAGAACAAAAAAATTGCAAGTACTCTACCATATGATTCTTGGAATGCTAATACTCGAGAAGTGATGTGCACTCAACATGTCATGAGATACAACTTCTGTGCTCTGATTCTTGTTTTGACCATGCGTTTCATTTTACCAATGTATAGCACTGGACATGGACATTCATGTAGATGGCATGTAAGGTGGTACAAGTACTGGTATGATTCAACTTGATTATATGTCCTGTTGGAGGATGAGTGAATATAGAAATACTCATACTGTGTTTACAAACTGTGCAAGATCCACAGGATGGATGTCCTGTGTGTATCACTTGATCTTGTACCATAGAAGGTAATACAAATGGAACCAATCTTTTCTTGAGATTTCTACTGTGGGAGAAAGCTATGACAGTTCTACCATTGAAACATGTATGAGTTTCCAAGATATGCCAGTTCCTATATATAATCTTCCTGATGTCATGTGAGGGAGCAGAAAGTCTCAGAGTACAGATCACATCAGGTTGTGATCTAGTTCTTTTAAGTGATAAAAGCATTGTTTTGCTTTGTGCTCTTGCCTTGTCACGGCCATTGCTGAGGCACTCTCTAGATATCCGCGATGGGCAAATCACGTTGTCATAGATCTTGCCTGTCAAAAAGCAACAAGGTCCGCCAAATCCAATATGGAAGATAAAATAACATGGCAGACCTTGTAAAAATCAAAGGTTTTATTAATAGATTAAAAGCTCTCAGAAATTTAACATAAAATGCCCGACATGGTCATGTTTCACTGGTATAAAAGGCCTGTGTCAGGGGCAGCGGTTTACTTGTTGTTTTATCCTCCATAATAGATCTTGCCTGTGCATCAAATTATTCCACATCTGTACACAATCTTCTCAATCTTAAAAATTGTGCATAAGGCAGATTAGTCTTTAAACTCCTGCTATTGAAGCTGGTCTTTGGGCTGAAACACAGTCCATGTCGGGTTCTTTTATTGTGAATAAAATCTTCTGCCACCCATCATCCATTTTGCTGTTTCTGTTTGAATGATAGAGACTTCTACAGTTGGTATTAGAGATTCAGGCACCATGGTATAGCAAGGGTTAATATACCTCAGGAGGCACAACAGGCAGTGAGAGGGAGTTTTCAGTAGTGAAAATTCAAATTATATGAAGAGAAGAGGCTGAAGGAATATTTGTCCTACAAAATGTGGTCATTTGAGTTCCCATATCTCTGTGAAAAGGCCCAAGAAAAGGTCAAAGATTTTCATTATATGTTAGTATGAATGATTAGTTTTGTGAGAATAGCGAGAAATTGGAATAAGAGACATTAGTTAACAGTTCCCTGTCTTTCCTGAGGGGGTAAAGCTGACATTTGATTGACAGAAATTGGTAAGGGATTTCAAATCAAATAGCATCTAGTTTTAATCGTTCTGTATTCTAATGGTACCTTCACCATACAATTAAATAGAAAAGGACTTCAGCTAAATTATTTAAGTTCTTAAAGTTTTCTGACAGTTACATGAGCTACATTTTAAATCTTAAGAAGAATTGGCCAAAAGAAGCCTATATAGAAAACTGTGATGTTAGGAAGAAGAGGTTTGAGTAGAATTTTATGGCTCAATGTTCATAATGCCTGTAAAGCTGTGATGTGCACAGCTACTTTTTAGTTATGAAGTTTGTGCCAATTTTCAAACTGAAATATTTTATTTATATTTATTTATTTTAAAGATGTATACCCCACTTAACACTATCGCTTAAAATAAAAACATACATAAAATATAAAACAAATAAAAAAATAAAAGTCAGTAAGAGATTCCTTGACCTACTAAATACTGTCATTTAAACAGTAGGAAAAGCCTGTAATAATAAGTGAGTTTTCAAAACTTTCTTGAACTGTTCAATTGTGGAACAAAAACTAATATGTCCAGGAAGCTTAATCCATAGCAGTGGACCTGCCACAGAAAAGGCATATGCTTTCATCACTGCATAGTGAATTGTACTCAAAACTAGCAGAGAAATGTATTTATCCTTATCAGATCTTTATTAACGTTTATACAATTGTATTACCTGTTTCAAATACAATGGTGCAACCTAAACAGAGGTGTCTGATACAGCACAGTTAACCAATGTAATTGCTTTAGCAGCGGCGGAACATGTTCAAATCTTTTATCCACCATAATCATTTTAACCACAGAATTCTGGATTACTTGTAGTGCTGAAGCTGTGCTTGGACCCCCTGACTTACCCAGTTTTACCTGCAGCATCCTCAGGGTCTCAGCAATCATCCCTTGCACTTCAGAGCCTTCTTCAGCTCAGCACCCTGCCCATGATATAACGCCAACATAGGTATTGTAGGTATGATAATGAGTTGGGCACATAGGAGCCCTTTTACAAAGGCACGTAAGAGCCTATGCATATTCAGCATGCACCAAATCAGCATTACTGCCCAGCTACCACATGCCCCAGGTGGTAATTTTGCATTTGGAGTGTGCCAAAAACTCATGGTAGAAAATATTTTCTATTTTCTTCCATAGGGCACCTGGGTAGTACATGAGACCTTACCGATAAGTCAGTGGGTGGCAGTAAGATCTCAGGCAAAAATGGATGCGTGATGGTTTTCATTTTGCTGCGTGTCCACTTTCGGGCCATTAAAATAATCCCTTTTTTTCCAGATGCGGTACAATAAGGGTCCAGTATGTGCCAAAACCATGTGCCCACAATGCTGCAGGACAGTTTTTGGAGTGCATTTGTAACAGGGCCCCTTAGTTCCCTGATGAAGCTTGTGAACAAGTGAAATTGAGGTCCTGATTACCTCTGGGTAGCACCAGATATGAAGGAGCACTGGGGGTGGGATGTACTACTGGGCCGCTGTGGTAGCCCAGCAGTACTTCCTGTTTAGCAAGCGGTAAGCCTGTGTTGGGCTTACTGCTGCTTTGTAAAAGAGGCCTATAGACTCCTACCACAGCAGTTCAATACTATGGGTCCTTGAACTAACACAGGGCTTCCTGCATAATACTATGCAGGTAAAGGGAAATCAAACCTGCTCCTATGTATATTTGGAAGATCTATATAGACTGTGAAGATACTATTATACATCAGACAACACTTTTGTTCTAGCTTAACCCTTTTGAGGAAATTTTCTCTTTCTTTCCCTATCCCAGTGAAGAGGCTAGCCAAATCTTTTGCCCTTCTTCAATGGAGGACTGATGAGTTGTGGGCAAACACTTAGCCCTGGATGCTACTTGAAGTTTACCTTATGAGTCAGTAGTCTTTGAATGTTCTGGGTATTGGCAGAATCCATTGGCATGATTTGTGAATTTCCCCTAAAAGCACCTTTTCAAGGGCAGAAAGTGTTAATTCACTTACATTAGTGCTGTTCAGGTGGGGATCCAGCTGCCTTCCTTTCTTTCCCACCTTGTCTGTGTTGATGTCTCTAACTGACCTTGTCAGATTTTTGACCTGTTTCAGCTTCCCATCCTTTCTCATTCTATTGACAGCCTGATCTGTTCATTCTGAGCTCTTTTCCAGCTGAATGTTTGGGTTTCCTTCTGGGCTTTCTTTGCGGTACAAAATAATCAGTGGAAAACACTGAATTTATCTGGACAGGTAATGACTGTATTAATACAGTAATAATATTAATTTTAAAACAAACCTTCACAAAGAATGACCATATCTTTATAATATCAGCAAAATTCGCCCTTTCCTTTCTGAGCACACTACCAGAACCCTCATCCACACTCTTATCAACACTCGCTTAGACTATTGCAACTTGCCATCTCTCTCCTCTTCAATCTGTTCAAACTTCTGCTGCACGACTAATATTCTGCCAGTGTCGTTATGCTCATATTAGCCCTCTCCTCAAGTCACTTCACTGGCTTCCTATCCATTTCCGCATACAGTTCAAACTCCTCTTATTGACCTATAAGTGCATTCACCCTGCAGCTCCTCAGTACCTCTCCACTCTCATCTCTCCCTACATTCCTCCCAGGGAACTCCGTTGACTGGGTAAATCTCTCTTATCTGCAACCTTCTCCTCCACTGCTAACTCCAGACTCCGTTCCTTTTATCTTGCTGCACCATATGCCTGGAATACACTTCCTGAGCCGGTAGGTCAAGCTCCATCTCTGGCCGTCTTCAAATCTAAGCTAAAAGCCCACCTTTTTGATTCAGCTTTTAACTCCTAACCCTTATTCACTTGTTCAGAACCCTTATTTTATCATCCTGACTTTAATATTCCCTTATCTCTTGTTTGTCCTGTTTGTCTGTCCTAATTAGATTGTAAGCTCTGTCGAGCAGGGACTGTCTCTTCATGTTCAAGTGTACAGTGCTGCATATGTCTAGTAGCGCTTTAGAAATGATAAACAGTAGTAGTATATGTCAAACAATTAATTATTACTTGAAGTAGTTATTACTCTATTTGCCATTAACTTTCTCTTTGTTTCATGTACAATTTCTCATTCATATTAGATTTTCTAAATGTTAAACATCCATAGCTATCCCAGTATGTTTATGATATTGTACTGTAAAATTGTATTCTTACAACTAATGACTTTCTTATACATTATTCTTTGTTATGTATCCAATACTGTTTAGTGTAAGCCACATTGAACTCACACTTGTTTGGAATAATGTGGGATATAAATGTCATAAATAAGTAAATAAATAAATATTGGAGTAACAGAAGAACTTTGGTTATTAGAGAGATATGAGGCACTAGCCCCCCTCCCCCACCCCCCTTATCAATGCTCTGCATCAGTGGCGCAGCCAGACCTGACATTTTGGATAGGCCCAGAGCTAATATGGGTGAGCTCTCTCTCTCTATATATATATATCAAACGTTATCAGATATGTCTACTATAATGGCAAATATGTCAACACACATAACAGTATAATTACAGCAATGGCATATAATTTGCTTATAACAAATGTAAATGCCTGATTAAGCAAAACAGGAAGAAAATCTTTCAAGTCTTTTTCCCTTCCTTTGGCTCTACTTTCTCTCTATTCTGATGCTGACAAAATAAAATTGCCACAGTTTGGCACATATCCTTCAACTTTACTTTATAAGAAATGTATATCAAAGGACAGAACAAATCACAGATGAAGAACAAACCAAAAAACTTTACTGAAAATGATCCATGACCACGTTTCGCCTGAAGGCTATGTCAGGGGCATTTGTAAAAAAAAAAAGTTTAAAATAAAAAGAAGAAAAAGCCATCTCTTACTTATCAAATGTAGAAAGTACAGGTGTGGTTACATGCACTCAAGAAGTGGAACTATTTAAAAACAACAGTGCAGTGTGCTTTAATACAAAAACAGTAAGTGCATAATATTTTATTTATTTATTTCAGTGCATTTATACCCCACTTTTTGCCACAGTGCTGCGGCCCCAAAGCGGCTTACGATGAACTAATTGAAAATAAATAAAAACAAATACATTGCAGTTACATTTTACTAAATTAGAGTTGGAAAACAGGGAAGGAAGGGAAAAGAAAGGGAAAAGAGAAAGGGAGACAGAGATGACCGACGGAATGTATATTGTGTTGTGGGACAAAACACATTTTTTACATATGTGTTTGGTATAGTGAGACAAAGAAAAAAAAATCAAATACAGTTTAAATAAGGAGCACATGTCTAATAGGGATTGACAAAAGGTATATCCTCTATAGTCAGCTCGGCCTTCTCAAAGGCTAAGAGCCTCTTTGTATATAGGCTTATAAAAGTACCTTGTGGGCAGCCACTAGTGATGTTTTAGATAAAGTAAATTGGAATTTGGTGCTAATGTACAATTCCAAAGCTGTATAATAGTATCTAGCAAATTAAGTTGAGAAACTATGCTCACTAAAGAATGAGGCACCATCTTTTAGTGTTGAATATATCAATAATTCAGTCATAGTCCAATGAATCACACAGTACTCTTTCAAATGATAACAGTGACAGATTATGGAGGTGACTGATGAGCATTGAGGCTCTTGATTCCATTTTGATCCTGTTTACAGTTGAAAACAGTCGTTCCACAGTGCAAGTTGACATCGGCAGAGTGATAAGTACTCTTAAAAGGGAATTGCCATTTGGGAAAATGTCCACATTGCAGTTGTCTAGTACTTCAATTAAAGATGGAAAATTTATACCTTCTGCTACTTTGCGTTTTAGATGCTGAACAAACACTGTTAATTCAGCTTCCTCTATGGTAATGCCATATAAAGTGCACGGGGGCAGTAGACTCTCTCTTCGGCCAAAGGCCTCAGATGTTGGCATACAGGCAGCAGAAGCAGTCATCATTCCATAAGCATCATCTTGAAAACAATTATTCAGTTCACTTAGCTGGCAATCAATTATCTCATTCCACAGATGTCTCAAATCTTCATTGCTTTGAACAGAAGAAGATTTACTCAAAATGGAAAAAAACAATGAATCACCAAACTTTATAGGTAGATTTGTCTTTTGAGAGGAAGAAACATCCCACCTTTCAATATCATATTTCTCCATGAGGTCCTCTGTTAACTTAAGAACTTTATCAAAGTCATTTGATGTGTTCTCCCTATACTGAACAAATGTTTCTTTAGACACTCTATAAGATTAATGCAATCTGTAACAGACAACATGGCACTCTGTATTCCTTTCTTGATAAAATCACTGCTTTCAAATAATTTCCCAAATGTAACTGCCAGAAATAAGAATTTCTTTGTCTCTGTCTGATGTAGAAGAGATAGGGAATCTAGTTTTGTCTGTCCAGCAGCATTTGAAAATTCAGCAAGCACTTCAAGAATAACATCAAAAAGCATCAGTAATTTTTTCACAGAGCCAGATTTTGAGCTCCACCTTGTGTCTGTTTTTGTTCAAGTTCAAGGCATTGTCTATCAGGATGGAGTTGTTTCTGTACTTCCAACAAACGAGCATGCCTATATGTACCTGTCATAAAACTATTCAAGGAGTTCAGAATTTCAAAAAATGTGCTAACAGAGGGACATGCATTAGATGCTGTGCAGAGAACCAGATTGAGATGATGAGAAATGCAGTGCACATAAACAGCCCGCCAAAATGTGCGTTTCAAAATGACATGAACACCTCCTTTGTTTCCAGACATCACAGATGCTCCATCAAAGCTGAAGCCAACACATAACTCTGGATTTAATTCAAGCACTTCAAGCACTTTTATGATTTTATCAGAAATCCCATTTGCTGTCATGTCTGCAGTAACAACAAATTCAACTGCCCTTTCCTTTATTATCCCTTAGTGTAGGTACCTGACACATACTGCATCAAGCTCACGTTTAGAGAGATCTTTGCATTCATCACCCAGAATAGCATAGTATGTATTATTGTTTCATGTGTTTTGGATTTGATTTTGCATAACAGTAGTAAAGTGGCAGATTCTAACAGTTCATTCTGAATATCTGGGCTCATTAGAGTTGCATTCTTTGGAATTTTTTCAAGGCAACTTTGGATACTATTGTCATATTTCCAAAACGTTTCCTTTATTTAAGGCTTCTTCTGTCTCTCTGTGTCCACGTAATGGAATTTCTTGCTTGGCACAGAATATCACAAAATCAAGTACTACTTTGATGTATTCACTATTCCTTTCAACTGCAGAAAAATTCATGGCATCTCGGTTTAGTTGATTGAAAATGTTTCCCCGACCTCCTGGTAAGTGACTTTGTTTGTAGTCTTCAGATTTTCCTAGTGCAAGATAGTGTGCCTTGCTGGATTCCAGGAGCGTAGCCAGACAACAGATTTTGGGTGGGCCTAGGCAAGAAGTGGGTGGGCACCAAGTGTTCTCTCCCCCCCCCCCCCCAACCACCACCAACAAAAATATATCTCAGGTGGCAGGAAAATGCTTCTTTCCACCTTGGCAGTCTGCAGCAGGCATGTGCTGAAAACTGAGCATGCATAGGTGCCGGTATCATAGAGAGTAGCATTTTCGTTACCATCGGGGGGGGGGGGGGGGGAAGTCTTCAGCTGGCTTGAGATCCCCACCAGCTACTGCTAAACGTGTGCTACTGTTGGGTGGGCCTGAGTTCTAAGTGGGTGGGCCCCTGCTCTGCATAAGAAATGGCTTTATGGCTCTAGCATGTGTTTGGCTAAAAAAGTTAATGGAGCATAGAAGCTCTGAGCACTGCTCCACCTAATCTTCTGAGATGTAATTTATTTCACTTGTCTGTTTTACTTCCTCAGAAACATTCAGCTTCATAGATGAAGCACATTTTCTGCCAGCCCACTATGGCGTGTCATCCCCATCAGGCTTCTGCCAAAGGTTATTACGTTGTGCTGAGGGGGTACACTCATTATTCACAACTGCCAGACCCTTATAATGCTCTTGTCACTGAGGGAAAAGACCTCTTCCCCCATCCACATCTGTAGAGGAGGCTGTTCTCAGCATCTTTGTTTTTCCTATAGTTATAATGGGTACTACATGCTGACAATAAGACTCATGTATCATTATTTCTTTCTATATCAGAATCTGTCTCACTATCAGTGTCAAAGGACAGCAACACAGAAGAGAAGGTTTCCCTTAGAGCATGACCTATTCTAACTTGCCTTCAGATATCTGATAGGGTGCTCAAAGAACCATAGATCTAAATAAAAATAAAATAAAACATATGATTTGATTTACTTGCTCTTTGAGTCTTTCAGGCAATTTCTCTCTGACTGAAAGATAATAGTGGGCACACTTCCATGGCCTGAAGATAAATATCTCTTACCATGCTCTGACAAAGTCTTCCCCCTGACTGGGACAGGTATTCAAATTGGTCTTTGTCTGGGCAACCAATGGGTTTAGATGTGGCCTTGTTTTACTAATTTAGCTAAATAACAAAGATAAGGACTGCAGATAGCTAGTGCAATTAACTTCTTCAGTGAATCAAGACAATGTTACTTGGAAGCAGTATCTCAGAGAACGAAATGGACAGTGCTGGATAAATTTCAGTTAGCACCTCCAAGTCTCTGTGTACCTGTGTCAACTGCCTTATGTAAAACACACTGCTCCAAGTCCTGCAACATGATAGACAGGTTCTGCCCTCTCTCTCCTAGGAAGTCCACAGATGCTTTTACTCAGCTGTAAGCCAGGGCTTTCTGATATCATTTAAAAAGTGCTCTTAAGGTTTCAAAAGCTATCTGCAGTTCAGTCCAAAAACTGGTTTGAACATAGGAATCTCTTACCTTGTAAGATTTCTCTGCTGGGCACCCTATAGACTTAAATACGCGAACCACTCCTGCTCTAATATCTTTTGTTCTGAGTGTAAAGCCTGCCAAACATCCTGTGCCTCTGCAAACTGATTATGTTCTAGAAGCAGATGTGCCCTCCTTACTTCTTCCTGACACAGATTCAGGTCTGTTTCTAACTGGGACACTGAGTTGCCCAGCATGTCAATACGACAGGCTACCAAGGTGGCTATCCAGCTTATTTTCAAAAGAGAACGACGCCCATATTTTGACCCAAATTGGGAGATGGGTGTCTTTCTCACGTGGGCATCCAAATCGGTATAATCAAAAGCCGATTTTGGGCGTCTTCAACTGCAATCTGTCACGGAAACGGCCAAAGTTGATGGGGGCGTGTCGGAGGCGTGGTGAAAGCGGGATTGGGGCGTGTTTATTGGCCGATAATCGAAAAAAGAAAGACGTTTTTAGCGCAAATTTGGATCACTTTTTTTTACCCTTTTTTTTCATGAACAAGTCTCAAAAAAGTGCCCTAAATGACCAGATGACCACCGGAGGGAATTGGGATGACCACCCCTGACTCCCCCAGTGGTCACTAACCCCCTCTCATCCAAAAAAACAACTTTTAAAAATGTTTTTTCCTGCCTGTATGCAAGCCTCAAATGTCATACCTAGCTCCATCACAGCAGTATGCAGGTCCCTGGAGCAGTTGTTAGTGGGTGCAGTAGACTTCAGCCAGGTGGACCCAGGCCCATCCCCCCACCTGTCACACTTGTGGTGGTAAATGGGAGCGCTCCAAACCACCCCCAAAACCCACTGTACCCACATCTAGGTGCCCCCCTTCAGCCATAAGGGCTATGGTGTTGGTGTAGAGTTGTGGGCAGTGGGTTTTGGGGGGATTTGGGGGGGCTCAGCACCCAAAGGAAGGGAGCTATGGACTTCAGAGGTAGTTAACTGTTTATTTTAAATTGTTACAAGTGCCCCCTAGGGTGCCCAGTTGGTGTCCTGGCATGTGAGGGGGACCAGTGCACTACGAATCCTAGCCCCTCCCATGAACCAATGCCTTGGATTTGGTTGTTTTTGAGCTGGGCGCCTTTGGTTTCATTTATTGCTGAAAAATGAAACCGCCCAGCTCAAATCCGCACAAATCCGATGCATTTGCCGGGCACAAACCGTATTATCGGAAAAAAGATGGACGCCCATTTTTTTTGAAAATACGGTTTGTCCCGCCCCTTCACTTACCTGTTCTAGGAGATAGACGCCCATGGAGATGGGCGTTCACGTTCGATTATGCCCCTCTATATCAGCATCCTGTAGCACTTTAACCATGACTGATATTCACATAAATGCCATGTAAATGTAATCAAAGCACAGAAAGGTTAAATTAAACAGTACTGGCAGAAAAATAAAATGCAGGGCAGTCCTAATCTGTACACTCTTGGGGATTTTAAAATAATCGTACAGCATGGATAGGAATAATGTGAGTCAATGTAACATAGTCTTACTCTTGTTTTTACAGCTCAGCTGTATATACCACCTATGGCAGTTGCAAGAGGGATGTCTGTATATCTGTCTTACAGCAAAGGCAGTGTTCCCTAAACAGTATTACAGAGGGAACTTCTGTCTGGGATGTCTGCCAATGAATGACTATTTATAGATTGAAACATAAAAATGTGCTGTAAGCCGATGACTTTTAAGATAGTTGCCTGGGTGTTCTTCCAGGGTTTTATTATGATAACACTGTTTCAGACAGTGAAAGTCATACTTAGCATAAGTGACTCTAGCCATACCAAGATAAAAGTAAAAGGTCTTATCAAATTTGATAATCCCTTATCAGATATCTCAGTAGAACCTCTAAAATACTGTAGGAGTGAACAATATTCACACTAACCCCTCTATAGGTAGAGATATGCTATTTTGTTCCAGTTACACCAGATTTTGTTTTGGACACTTTAAAAGACTATCAAAAATGGTTCTTGGATATTTGTCCATCTTTTTTTTTTTTTTTACAAAAGAGTATTCCAACAGATATTTTATTCTGCAGTACTGAATTTATTAATATTGTTTTGAGCAATGGCCATTATCCTGATGGTTTAATTCACATTGTTTTAACCCCTATTCCAAAATCCACAGGAGCCAATCTTACTAAAGTGGAGAAGTACAGGGCAATTGCCTGCATAATCTGGATCACTTAACATATACCCCTCTCCCCTCAATTTTCAGTGGCCAGAAGCTGGCAATTAAATAGCACTTACCTGGCTTCTGTGAATATTTAGCAGGAGATAGATGGTTATCTCCCACTGAATATTCCCAGTCAGCACTTAGTGGCTAACCGGTTACATCATACAATATAACTGGCTATCGCCTAATATTTAGTGCATCACACACTGGCTAAGGGGCCCTTTTACTATGCGTGCCTAACACACACCAAAATGGAGTTACCGCACGGCTACCAAGTGGCTTTTGTGGTAATTTCATTTTTGCCATGCGTCTGATACGCAAGGCCGAAAAATAATTCAGACGCACATATTGGGCATGCGTGAAGTGGCATTTGGTACGTGTAGGTCATTATCACCCAGTTACCACATGAGACTTTACTGCTAGGTCAATGACTGGCGGTAAGGTCTCAGACCCAAAATGGACAAGCGGCAATTTTCATTTTGCCGCACGTCCATTTTCGGCAAAAATTTTTAAAAGACCTTTTTTACAGGTATGCTGAAAAATGGACAGGCACATGCCCAAAACCCGCGCCTATACTACTGTAAGCCATTTTTCATTGCACCTTAGTAAAAGGACCCCTAAGTTTGGTGGCCAAATCAGGCTGCCGAAATAACAGGACTATCACTGGCTGGTTTTAAACTTAACTTACCAGTGCTGAATATTGGCTTGGCTGGTTAAGTTTAAACCAATCAAAAATAAACCAGATATTCAATGCTGGTGACAGGAAATGCCCCCCGCCCCCCCAGCATTTAATATCCAGTCTCACCACTGACCAGAGGAATTAGCTAGGCTGCTTCCCATGGTCTAATATCGGACCAATAGGATTTATTGTTAGCATTTAATTTTCAGAGTTTCTTTTTCATGTGATTGTCTTCATTTTACTAAACATGGTTTTACACCACTGCACAGCACAGAATTTCTCCCTGTTCCAAAAGTATAAAGAATAGGCGACACTTGAGGAAGTTACATGGAAATACTTTTAAAACAAATAAGAGGAAATATTTTTTCACTCAATGAATAGTTAAGTTCTGGAACTCTTTGCCGGAGGAAGTGGTAACAGTGGTTAGTATATCTGGATTTTAAAAAGTTTTGAAAAAATTTGTGGAGGAAAAGTTCATATTCTGCTATTGAGACAGACATAGGAAGCAACTGCTTGATCTTGGATTTTTAGTATGGAGTGTTGCCACAATTTGGGTTTCTGTCAGGTACTTGTGACCTGGCTTGGCCACTGAAAAACAGAATACTGGGCTAGATGGACCACTGTTTTGACCCAGTATGGCTACTCATATGTTCTTATGTTCTTATGATATCAGTATCTGAGCATAAGGTAGCCACCAGATGTTATTCTGTGCCACTTCTGATATTCAGCTATTCAGCTCAGGCCTGAAGCACTCATTCAAGTTTTCAGATAAATTAGAGCAGCTTCTGGTTCTGCCTTGGCTCTGCCCCTAGGTCACCCAATACTATCCAGAGAGTGTTGGGCAGTCAATAATAATTTTTAGCAGCTTTATATTTCTATTGGAAGCAGCATGGAAACACTGAGTAAATACAATGTCCAATGCAATCACGTCCTTCCAGCATCCTGGCTCAAACATTTCATCTGCCAGTCAAAGATGCAGGTGAGACTATTTTTCTGAACCCTTGTCTGCATTCCTGATACACATCTTGGTACTTACCTCAGACAACCCCCCTTCACCAGTGCACCAGATATTTTCTCAATCTTGCCATTACTATGCGCTGATCCCCTCTTCTTGGTTCCTGACGCATGCATATGCACACACACACACACACACACACACACACACACACACACACACACACATAACTTCATCACACCCCTGATGTACTTCTGACATACAGAAGCCCCCCCCACCACCACCACCTCAGAATCTCACTCACAGCAGGCACATTACATGTGCTTCTCTCTTATAAACTATACTCTTTCACCCTTCACTTATACACCTCCACCCAAGTCATCCACCCACATGCCATCCCACCTGTGAGATCAACTCAAATACATATCCTGCCCCAGATACCCCTCAATTTCCATATATATACCCTTACACCCTATTCTCTAATCCCCTCACACATCCTATTTTTTCTGCCAGATAGCCATTCAATTTTAGCTACACCATTGAATAAAACATGTGTGATGACTAACCTTAATCCTTTAAAAAATTTCCTTAGGCAGTTTGTGCAGGCAATCAGTTTAGCATTTTAGAATTTAAGGGCAGAATATTAAAAAAATATATTATTATCCTTTTCAGTAAGTGCATCTTTGTAGAGTAACAATTCAAAGCCCTTTAGGGATTGCTTATTCTGTTGTTGGTATTTATATTGACAGCATAAGAAAATGCATCTAGGAGTTTTTCTACCACAAATAACACGTGTCATTTACTATTACACAAGTACTATAATATAAAACTACACAACTGGATTTATATTTGACATTAGTAGACCTCCAAATTCTATAAATCTCTAATTAGTGATTTGAAATGAGGATTGATGAGCTAGTTTAGATTAACATCTAAACCTTTTCTAAGCCTGGACCTTAACGTAATTAGCCAAATGTGGTTTGCTGCAGATTAACTTAATTCTGTTTTATATCCTGACTTGATTTGCTTTATATGCCTAATTTGGATGCAGATGTTTGCAAGTGCACAAATAGTGTGGATAACATGAACACCTGCTATTCCTACATGTCCAGGGTTGTTCCTTTAATTGCGCAGATTCAGTAGATGTTTAGAGCACCAAGGGTCTAGAAAACAATTAAAGAAACTGATCAACATTATGCACATGACTATAACTGGAGCAGAAAATTAAAACACGACTGTCACTTTTGTATATGTTAGCCCTTATTTTATAAGCCGTATTAATGATATACACACGTAAAACACCAGCATTTACATTTAAAATGTGTGTGTGTGTGTATATATATATATATATATATATATAGGAAAAGGATATGATTTGGGTGGAGCTGGGACACAACCAAAATCTACATGTGTATTCCCCAGCAGCAGTGACAAAACTAGCTGCAGCCACCACAAAACTAGACTATCAGTGCCCACGGCTGACCCCCTGGGATATCACTTCCTTTTTTGGAACACAGCCGGCAGCTGAGAGAATGAAGAGTCCTGCCTTGTGGTGACTGTAGCTTGCTTTGCTGCTGCTGCTGCTGCTGCTGGTCTTGACTAGGTGGGTGTGGGAGGAGGGAAGAAGAGAGGAGGCAGTTGCTGAATTGGAAGAGAAACAGATAGGGCTTAGGCTGGAGGGAAGTGGAGAAAGGAGGACAGGGGCTGGATGGAAGGGAGGAGAGAAAAAGGGCAGTTTCTAGTTGGAAGGGGGTAGAGAAGGAGAGCAGTGGCTAGATGGAAGGGGACAGAAAGAGGGCAGACGCTGGATGGAAGGGGGAGAGAAGGAGGGCAGAAAATGGATGGAAGAGGGAAAAGAAAGAGGGCAGATGCTGGAGGAAAAGGGGGAAGAAAAAGAGGGCATGCATGGGATTGCAGGAGTTAGTGGCTGAAGCATGCCACTGATTTGCTCGCTGTACAGGCAGCATGGTGGGGCTTGGGTAACTTCACCAGCAATGGTACAACTCAATGCCATGGCGGAGGGGTAGACCTGAGAGGAAATGTGTCCCCTAGGGGCTCCGTGACCAGAGAAAGTTTAGGAACCACTGTTCCAATATATTAATGTTAGTCAAGATCGGGAGGCGGGGCTGGTGGTTGGGAGGCGGGGATAGTGCTGGGCAGACTTATACGGTCTGTGCCAGAGCCGGTGGTGGGAAGCGGGACTGGTGGTTGGGAGGCAGGGATAATGCTGGGCAGACTTATATGGTCTGTGCCAGAGCCGGTGGTTGGGAGGCGGGGATAGTGCTGGGCAGACTTATACGGTCTGTGCCCTGAAGAACACAGGTACAAATCAAAGTAGGGTATACACAAAAATTAGCACATATGAGTTATCTTGTTGGGCAGACTGGATGGACCGTGCAGGTCTTTTTCTGCCGTAATCTACTATGTTACTATCCAACTTATAATCGAAAGTGATCGCCGGCCATCTTCCGACACAAATCGTGAGATGGCCGGCGATTTTTTAAAAGCGGCAAAATCGGTATAATCAAAAGCGGCATTTTTGACTGAATCGCCGCTTTCCTGTCGCTTCGCCGGCGAAAGTTCATGGGGGCGTGTCGGTAGATTAGCGAAGGCGGGGCATGGGCGGGCATGGGCGTGGCTACCAGATGGCCAGCTTTCGCTGATAATGGAAAAAAAAGCGGCGTTAAGCAGTATTTCGCTGGCTTTACTTGGTCCTTTTATTTTCACGACCAAACCTCAAAAAGGTGCCCCAACTGACCAGATGACCACTGGAGGGAATGGGGGATGTCCTCCCCATACTCCCCCAGTGGTCACCATTCCCCTTCCAAACTAAAAAAATAAAACTAAAAACCTTTTTTGCCAGCCTGTATGCCAGCCTCAAATGCCGTACCCACCTCCATGACAGCAGAATGTGTTGTATCCTCCGACAGCCTTTCCCTGGTTGCGATGTGGCTCTCGGGTGATTGTGACACCTTTTCTGTTAGGTGCCCTGCAGAGTCACATTAGCAATGCATTGTGGTGGGTGTAGGGTACTGGGCTCTACTGCCCTGGTGCTTTTCCCCCCTGCTAACTGGGTCAGAGTGTGCCCTGTTTTGTTTCCTGTTGTAGTCCATGCGGTAGTGGCCATTTTTGTAAGCCAGTATTAGTTCCCTTTCCTGTGTTACCCACGTTAGAGAACGTAGTTCTGATCTTGAATGGTGCTGAAAGAGGGCATTGTACACCATTGTGCCAGCTCTGACCTACTGCTAATCTTAGTATCAGGGGACTCTTTGTCAGTGGGGCACAACCTTTGATCTGCAGTTAACTGTGAGTAAACGTGGTTATTTCAAGAAAGGATTTTTTCAGAGAGATTAGTCTTCAGGTGTGAACTGGTGTGCCAAAGTTATACAGCAGCAATAAGTCCTAGAGGCTGTATGCATGTCCCTGGAACAATTTTAGTGGGTGCAGTACATTTGTGGGTAGTGGGTTTGGGGGGGGGGGGGGTTGGGGGGCTCAGCTCCCAAAGTAAGGGAGCTATGCACATAGGAGCTTTTCTGAAGTCCAGCGCAGTGACCCCTAGGCCATCTCAAACCCGGCGAACTCCACGGCATTTGGCCGGACTAAACCGTATTATCGAAAAAAGAGATGGCCAGCCATCTTTTTTGATAATACGGTTCTGACCAGCTGTAGCGCCGCCACCAACATAGATCGCTGGCGATCTATTTGGCCGGCGACATTCGATTATGCCCCTCCATGTTACTATGTCAATGCCATGGGGGAGGGGTAGACCTGCGAGGAAATGTGTCCCCTAGGGGTTCCGTGACCAGAGAAAGTTTGGGAACCACTGTTCCAATATATTAATGTTGGGATTTACAGCAGCTCCTTTGCATGTGCTGATTTGTAACAAATGCTTTTTGGGCTAGGCCTTTACATGAGAAATTAAGGGAGTTCTTATTTCCACTTATAAAATTAAAATTTAAAAAAAATGTAGCATCTCTCTGTAACATATGCATGTGTAATATAAGGAAAGAAATTAAAAAAAAAAAAATACTTACCTGGGGGGCTCCGGAGGCTGCTGTTCGGGGTGAGTGGCCAGTGGCAGGCCTGGGGCCCATTCCAGTTGGGAGCAGCAGGCGGCGAGGTTTTTTTTATTAAAGAAAACAAAAGGGGAAAAAAAAAAGAGAATTCCCGGCGATGTGGGGCAGTGGGGGGCAGCATTGCCATGTTCTTGACGCCCGGGGACGGTTGGACACGTCCCCGGGTGCGGAAGGAATTCTTCACCCCGTTTTGGGGCCGAATGGGGCCGGTTTTAGGCTTTGGCACTAGGCGCCAAGTGAAGAGGAGCGCCGAGAAGAAGAAAAAACGTGCGGGCGCGCTCCCGTAGGGGGCGCGCTACATGCATGAATCGGGATCGCGAGTTTCCCGATTAGGCCGAAGCCGGGGCCTAAATTTTGGGCCCGGGCTCGGAAGTTTTTTATTTTTGTTTCCGATTTCGTGAGGAGGACGTCGGGACCGAAACAGATGGGGGTCTTCGAGAGTGGGAAAAATCTACTTTCAGGTAAGGGGTTTTTTAATCTAAAATTTTAATTTTTTTATTTTTAAATTGTAGAAATTGCGTTTTTTATTTTTAAAAAATCAGGATTTTGTTTAATTTGAATTCTGTTTTCAGTTTTGGGGTCGGGGGATTTTTTGGGTGATTTAGTTTTTGAATTTCTATATTTTTAGGGGGTCTTTTGGGAAGGGTGCTATTTTATGGGGTTAGGAAAGGGTTAATTTTTAAATTTCGACGTGGCGTGTCCGGGAGGTGGTTTTAGAATTTTTGAGGGGGGTTTTAAATTTTGGGGGAATTTTTTCGGGATTTTAGGAAGTTTTTTTCCGGGCGGATATTAAATTTTGGGATTTTTAAATTTTAAAGATATAGGTTAATAGAGGATGGGAGGTTTAATTAGTATGGGAAATTTGGGGTAATTTGAGTAAAATTTTCAGGGGTTTTAAATTAATTAAAGTTTTTCCCATTGATCCCTATGGGAAATCTTTAATTAAAATGGGGCTTGAGTAGTGCTGCTCAACATTCCGCTGGTCAGCAGAAGGATACGGAATGTTGAGCAGGACTCAGGATTGGCTGGATGGGTTGCGGAACCCCAAGCCAAGGGTCCGTCTCCCAGGTAACGGGCAGGCTGGCAGTTGGCAGAGCATTGCTGACTGAGGTGAGGAGAGGAGGTGTTTTTGGTGGTGTGGATGAGATAGAGATTTGGGAGTGAGTTTGTGGAGATTGGAAGTGGTTGAGGTTGGGAGTTGGGGATTAAGCAGAGTGTTGTGAGAGGTTGGAGGTTGGAGAGAGAATTTTTGGAGGTGTGCTGTGATTTTTGGGTGGGGTGTATATATGTTAATGCTCTTTAGTATAGGGATCATTTAAGTAAGATTAGGGGGTTTTAGTGAGGGTATTGTTATTTTAATTTTGTTAGTTAGGGGTGGCCATTGTATAGAATTTAAGCTTGGATTAATGTCATTAGTGGGGTGGGGTGATTAATAGGTAGATAGGGTTTTCCTTCCCTTTGGTTTGTTTAAGTGTGAGGTGTAGGTGACGGTCACAAGGGATCCTGAAATCATCTGAAACATTCATCTTGGGCCCCTACGCAAGACAGATCCTGAGGACAACCGGCCGGTGCTACTAGTGTGGTGACTTTATTACACAAATATAAATTTACTTACTTACCTGAGTTGATCACGGTGCTGAGCTCCTAGAGAGATAAAAAAAAATTGCACACAAAGTATCATTTTCTTTTACTGACTAAAGATTTAAAATTATAAATTATTAAAGAATTTATTGAATGTTTAGAAAATAAAAGAAGAAAAGAAAGAAGAAGACTTATCTGATCTGTTCCTTTTGTAGTGTTCAGAGGCTTCTGTAATAAAAGATAGAAAAAGAAATTAGTTCACTGTTAGGATAATATTCTGTTTAAAATTGTATCTGTTATATATAAATAAATGTTGATTGCATTGTAACATCTGAATTGAGTTTGAGTTTGAGTAATTCAGGTGGAATCCAATTTTAGTTTTCTTTCCCTGTACACCCTTTGAGGGTCTACAGCGAGGTTAGTGAACTTGTATCACCCCCTGTGTTCTCAGGTGTCAACCCCTACCTGGCACGACTACATTCAACAGGGTTAGGGTGACACTTAAACAACGGAACACAGAGGGGGGATAGGAAGATTTGGCGTAGTCGGCAGGATTCCTTCCTGAATTTTTGTGAGAGACAGAGGGAGGAGAGTGAGAGACTGCTTCTTTATTCAACAGGTTGTTTCCGGTTGCAGAGGAGTGCTGCCTTAATTAAAAGAAAGGTGTCTTGTGTGTGTGTCTTTTGTGGGGGTTTCCTTGTTCCTGGGGCAACATCCACTTGAAGATGGAAGGTGAAGCAGCCGGGAGCCACACTGCTCCGCAAATACTGACCCATACCATCATTATTCCACAAGATCGGACAATGCCGGATTTTTATGGATTTCCGAGAAGTGCCGAAGATTTGGGAGTTGAGGAATGGGTCGACAAAATGAAAACCAGGATGAGAATAATGCGGGTGCCACAGGAAGATCAGGTGGATGTAGTGCGAGACCACCTGAGGGGAATCGCACTCGACACAGTAAAATACTCTCTGCCCAGGGATTGCTCGGTTGAAGACATTTTTGATCTACTCCGTCAAGTGTATGGTGACAAAGTTGCCCTGGGACTCAGAATTCAAGAGTTCTATAATCTCAGGCAAGGGGAAAAAGAACAGATTCGTGTCTTCACTTACAAGCTCCAAGAGAAGCTCGATGCCATCATGAAGAGGGACCGAAGAAGGATGGGCCACCCTGATGACACGCTGAAAGAGCAGTTTGTGATCGATCTAAGGGATGAAGGGTTAAAGCGAGAGGTGATGAGGAGAAATGAAGATAATCCAGTTATGTCATTCGCGGACTTAATGCAGGCTGCGATTCGGTGGGCCGGGGAGGAAAGAGGTTTGGCCCTGAGAGACACTCATCCAAGAAAAATATTACAGAGAAGTAGAGAAGATGCGGGAGACTGTCGTAGGATGGAGGATTCAGTTGCAGAGGTAATGATGCAACAGATGACAAGAATGTTTTCACGGATGTGTGAACGTCAAGAGGAGGAATGGAGAAGACAACGGAGTGAAAGAAGTAGTATGGGACCTTCCAGTTACCGTGGGGGTTATATGGGATACACCCAGCAAAGACCGTCAAGAAACAGTACGGGGGAGGTCATATGCTACAGATGTCATGAGCCGGGACATTTCGCCCGGAATTGTATAGTGAAAGGATCAATCGTTCCTATTCTGGTGGAAACCAGTTGCATGCGGAAAGACCTGGTCCTAGTGGAGTTTCTACAGGAGAAAGGGCTCGAGAGGAGCCGACTCAGAAAACGGAAACTGAAAAACCGATGGTCAGAATGCAAAAATACTTGGAAGGTGAAAAGGAACGGGAAGAGAAGCTGTTTGGAGAAAAAGCGATTGGAGCAAGCCCATTATTGAAGATCAAAATTGGAGATGTCGAGGTACTGTGTACCGTGGATACGGGCTCAAATGTCTCAACGATCCTGGCAAGTTTTTTTTACAAGAACTTCCCAAATACTGATCAGCTAAAGGATGCAAGTCAATTAACATTAGTTGCTGTAAATGGGACTGAACTCCCGGTTTTGGGATATATTGAGGCTGATGTGCAATGCTTAGGCCAAGTGGTCCCACAAAGGTGCATTTTTATAGTGAAGGACAACTTCCGAGAAGGGCAAATTGAAGATAGCCAGGTGCAAGGTATTATTGGAATGAATGTTCTACAGCACCTGGAAGGTTTGTTTAAGGACCTTTCGTGCTTTGTCCTAGAACCGGCAAGAATTTCAGGCATCTTAACAAAAATATCCCAGAAGAGAAGTACCAGAATGAGAGATGTGGATGGTCTGGTAAAATTGCAAGGGCGAGTTGGGCAGATAATACCTGCAATGTCGGAACGAATTCTGGTGGGAAAATGTCAGCAGATTCGAGGAACTTCTGGAGGGTTGCTGGTGACAGCTTCTAGTAGAATAAACTTACCAGAGAAGATTATGGTGGCGAATACCTTAGTCACACAATCTCGTGGAAATGTTATGGTGAGGATGATTAACACAGGAGTGAAGGATGTAATCATCCCAGGAAGGGCTCAAATTGCAGAGATTCACAAACCTGCACAAATCATTCCGGAGTTGGATGTGGATGAATTTGACGATATGGAGGATGTTTGGGAAGGAAAAATACTTAATGTAAAAGTGGATTGGGACAAGTTATCCTCAGAACAAGCCATTCAGTTGAAAAATCTTCTATGGAAACACCGGTCTGTATTTTCATCAAGTGATACAGACTTCGGCTACTCCAGTTTGGTGACGCACCAGATAAATACCGGGGGTGCCAATCCTATTAAACAACCTTACCGGAGAGTGTCCCCTCATATTTATGAGCAATTTAGGAGTCATGTGAATGACCTGGTCCATCAGGGAATCCTTCGGAAAAGCCAAAGTCCGTGGGCCTCGCCGGCCGTAGTTATAAAGAAAAAAGATGGTAGCATTCGGTTCTGCTGCGACTATCGAAAGCTGAATGCTGTAACCATACGAGATGCTTACCCTCTTCCCCGAATTGACGAGTCACTAGATGCCCTGGGAACTGCGAGTTGGTTTCTTCATTGGACATGACGTCTGGATACTTTCAGATGGGAATGCATCAGAGGGACATGGAAAAAACAGCTGTTACCACTCCTATGGGATTATTCGAGTGGACAAGGATGCCATTCGGTCTGTGTAATGCTCCGGCTAGTTTTCAGCGTTTGATGGAAACAGTCCTGAACGAATACATTTTCGATATCCTCCTACTGTACTTGGATGACATCTTAGTCTTTGCGCCAACCTTCGAGAGGCATTTGGAGAGATTGGAACAAGTCTTTATAAGAATGAAGAAGCATGGGTTGAAACTTAAGCCATCAAAATGCAAGATAGTATGCCGGGAAGTAAAATTTTTGGGGTATGTTGTATCCAACCGTGGGGTATCTACGGATCCTGAAAAAGTGAAAACTCTACAGGACTGGAAAATTCCCACCAACAAAACAGAAGTCCGTAGTTTTATGGGCTTTGCCAGTTTTTACAGGCGGTTCGTGCAAAACTTTGCCCAAGTAGCCGCGCCACTACATGCCTTAACAGGGAAAAATCTTCAGGAGGGATCCAAGATCATCTGGACAGAGGATTGTCAAGTGGCTTTTGAGATTTTGAAACAGAAGATGATGTCAGCTCCTGTATTGTCTTACCCAATCTTCACTGAACCTTTTATCCTAACAACTGATGCCAGCAATAGAGGATTGGGAGCAGTTTTAAGCCAAATGCAGAATGGAGAGGAAAAGGTGATTGCGTTTGCAAGCCGTGGCCTAAGAAAATCGGAGAGGAATGCAAATAATTATTCCGCATTCAAATTAGAATTATTGGCGCTCAAGTGGGCTGCCACGGACAAATTTAGAGAATATCTGATATATCAAAAATTTATTCTGCGAACCGATCATAATCCCCTTAAGTATCTCAATACAGCAAAAGTACAAGCAGTTGAACAGCGCTGGTTAGCCCAGTTAGCTGAGCTGGATTTTTTGGTCGAGTATAGGCCTGGAAGATCCAATGTGGTGGCAGATGTGCTTTCCCGCCTGCCCGATTCGGAGGAGCCGGAATTAATGGAAGAAGACTCTGAGAAAGATTTCTTGAGACTGACTTGTGCATTTGTCTCAGTTAAGCAAAATAAAAAGAGAAAGAATTGTAAGGCTGGTAAAGATGTTTGCAGAGGTATCTTTTCTGAGATACAGAATTCGGAAATTATAACCGCACAGAGAGAGGATGAAACATTAAGAAATGTGATTTCCTGGTTGGAGGAAAATCGTACCCCAGAGTGTGAAGAGCTGAATACCAGTGAGAAGAAGTCTTTATGGAAACATAGAGAAAGATTACTCATCAAAAAGGGAATTTTATTTAGGAAATTCGAAGATTGTCGCACTGGAAGTGATGAACTACAAGTGGTGATTCCAGACATATTAAAAAAACAACTGTTGGAGATATACCATGATCGTATGGGACATTACGCTACAGAAACAACTTTCAAAAATCTAAGAAAGAGTCATTTTGGGTGAATATGAAGAAGGAAGTGGACGAATGGATAAAGAACTGCCAAAGATGCTGCTATTCTAAAGACTTGTTCCCAAGGGAAAGGGCGGAAATGGGATATTTTAATGTAATCAGGCCTCAAGAAGTGTTGGCCATTGATTATACGGTGTTAGACAGGGACAGTGGAGGATATGAAAGTGTATTGGTGATGACGGACATGTTTTCTCGCTTCGCTGTAGCAGTGCCAACACAGAACCAGACGGCGAAGACCACGGCAAAAATGCTGATTAACAAATGGTTTGCAGCATACGGTGTGCCAGAGCGATTATATTCTGACCAGGGGGCAGCTTTTGAGTCTCGGATAATTAAGGAACTGTGCCATTTGTATGGAATAAAGAAGACACGCACCACCCCGTACCATCCTCAAGGGAACGGAAGGTGCGAAAGATATAATAGGACGTTACATCAGATTCTCCGTACCTTTCCCCCTGAGAAGAAGAGATGCTGGTCCAAGTTTTTGCCGGAGGTAAACCAAATATATAACAGTTCAGTGCATCAGGCAACCGGATACACTCCAGCTTTCCTGTTTCTGGGCAGAGAGAATCTTTTACCTCATCCTGTGTTGGTAAATGAAGATGAGGAAGGAATTGAGCAACTTGAAACTTTGGAGGACTGGATAAACGTGCATCGTTCAAAGCTGGAGTTTGCACAGGAACTAGCTATAAAAACTTCAGAAATCCAACAAGATAGAATGAAGAGACAATATGATAGAAAATGTGGAGCGGAGCAACTTCAAGAAGGAGAGTGGGTGTTGCTCCGGGAGCGGGGATTCCGCGGAAGACATAAGATACAAGACCTATGGGAGAAACAACCTTACAAAGTGGTGCAAATTTTAGGTGAATCTGGCAATGTTGTAAAAATTCAAAATATGGAACAAGAGGTGAAAATTGTTCACCGCGATGCAGTAAAAAAGTATACTTTGGAGGGGGTGGATTTTGAACTGATGCAACCACAGAGGGAAAAGAGTTAAGTCATCAATTCCTGAAAGGGAACCTGCTGGAAATGATTGTGACTACCTAGTTTATACGGAAGTAATTGTTAATCCTGTTAATGAACTGGGGCGGGAAAGTGGTGAGAAAGTAAGAAGTTCGACTAGGTATAATAAAGGGGTGTGTTCTTCTTATTTGAAGGAGAATTTTATGTTAAAGTGAATAAAAAGTATGATGTAAAGAATGATGAGGGAGAATTTGTTTGAAGAAGAGTTGAACTGACTTATAAAGACTGTGACCAAAGAAATCTAATGTTAAATATTTAGGCTAAAATTGTGTCATTCAGACGTACAAGTTCTTCTTAATTAGAATAGGGTTTTTTTTTTTTATTTGAATAGTGGGTAGGTTAAAAGGTATGGCAGGTATATAGAACTGTCAGGGAATTGTGGGAATTTAAAGGTGGGTAGTAAATTGCGTTGGGTGTAGTTGGTATGATAGGCATGTTTGGGAGGTATTTGAGTTATGAATGTTGGGAGGTATGTGTAGGGAATATTGGGGACAATATTCTGTTCTAAAGCATGGGCAAATGTAATATAAGGAAAGAAATTTAAAAAAAAAAATACTTACCTGGGGGGCTCCGGAGGCTGCTGTTCGGGGTGAGTGGCCAGTGGCAGGCCTGGGGCCCATTCCAGTTGGGAGCAGCAGGCGGCGAAGTTTTTTTTATTAAAGAAAACAAAAGGAAAAAAAAAAAAAGAGAATTCCCGGCGATGTGGGGCCGTGGGGGGCAGCATTGCCATGTTCTTGACGCCCGTGGACGGTTGGACACGTCCCCGGGTGCGGAAGGAATTCTTCACCCCGTTTCGGGGCCGAATGGGGCCGGTTTTAGGCTTTGGCGCTAGGCGCCAAGCGAAGAGGAGCACCGAGAAGAAGAAAAAACGTGCTACATGCACGAATCGGGATCGTGAGTTTCCCGATTAGGCCGAAGCCGGGGCCTAAATTTTGGGCCCGGGCTCGGAAGTTTTTTATTTTTGTTTCCGATTTCGTGAGGAGGACGTCGGGACCGAAACAGATGGGGGTCTTCGAGAATGGGAAAAATCTACTTTCAGGTAAGGGGTTTTTTAATCTAAAATTTTAATTTATTTATTTTTAAATTGTAGAAATTGCGTTTTTATTTTTAAAAAATCAGGATTTTGTTTAATTTGAATTCTGTTTTCAGTTTTGGGGTCGGGGGATTTTTTGGGATTTTTTGGGTGATTTAGTTTTTGAATTTCTATATTTTTAGGGGGTCTTTTGGGAAGGGTGCTATTTTATGGGGTTAGGAAAGGGTTAATTTTTAAATTTCGACGTGGCGTGTCCGGGAGGTGGTTTTAGAATTTTGAGGGGGGTTTTAAATTTTGGGGGAATTTTTTCGGGATTTTAGGAAGTTTTTTTCTGGGCGGATATTAAATTTTGGGATTTTTAAATTTTAAAGATATAGGTTAATAGAGGATGGGAGGTTTAATTAGTATGGGAAATTTGGGGTAATTGAGTAAAATTTTCAGGGGTTTTAAATTAATTAAAGTTTTTCCCATTGATCCCTATGGGAAATCTTTAATTAAAATGGGGCTTGAGTAGTGCTGCTCAACATTCCGCTGGTCAGCAGAAGGATACGGAATGTTGAGCAGGACTCAGGATTGGCTGGATGGGTTGCGGAACCCCAAGCCAAGGGTCCGTCTCCCAGGTAACGGGCAGGCTGGCAGTTGGCAGAGCATTGCTGACTGAGGTGAGGAGAGGAGGTGTTTTTGGTGGTGTGGATGAGATAGAGATTTGGGAGTGAGTTTGTGGAGATTGGAAGTGGTTGAGGTTGGGAGTTGGGGATTAAGCAGAGTGTTGTGAGAGGTTGGAGGTTGGAGAGAGAATTTTTGGAGGTGTGCTGTGATTTTTGGGTGGGGTGTATATATGTTAATGCTCTTTAGTATAGGGATCATTTAAGTAAGATTAGGGGGTTTTAGTGAGGGTATTGTTATTTTAATTTTGTTAGTTAGGGGTGGCCATTGTATAGAATTTAAGCTTGGATTAATGTCATTAGTGGGGTGGGTGATTAATAGGTAGATAGGGTTTTCCTTCCCTTTGGTTGTTTAAGTGTGAGGTGTAGGTGACGGTCACAAGGGATCCTGAATCATCTGAAACATTCATCTTGGCCCCTACGCAAGACAGATCCTGAGGACAACCGGCCGGTGCTACTAGTGTGGTGACTATATTACACAAATAAAAATTTACTTACTTACCTGAGTTGATCACGGTGCTGAGCTCCTAGAGAGATAAAAAAAATTGCACACAAAGTATCATTTTCTTTTACTGACTAAAGATTTAAAATTAGAAATTATTAAAGAATTTATTGAATGTTAGAAATAAAAGAAGAAAAGAAAGAAGAAGACTATCTGATCTGTTCCTTTTGTAGTGTTCAGAGGCTTCTGTAATAAAAGATAGAAAAAGAAATTAGTTCACTGTTAGGATAATATTCTGTTTAAAATTGTATCTGTTATATATAAAATAAATGTTGATTGCATTGTAACATCTGAATTGAGTTTGAGTTTGAGTAATTCAGGTGGAATCCAATTTTAGTTTTCTTTCCCTGTACACCCTTTGAGGGTCTACAGCGAGGTAAGTGAACTTGTATCACCCCCTGTGTTCTCAGGTGTCAACCCCTACCTGGCACGACTACATTCAACAGGGTTAGGGTGACACTTAAACAACGGAACACAGAGGGGGGATAGGAAGACATGTGTAGGTTTCCAAAATAGCAGGCATGCAGTGCTACTTACAAATCTAATATGTGAAACACCAACTTACATGTGCAAATTAGATATCTAAGTTATACAGGCAAGTTGGTGTTTCACATCTCACACGTGGAGGGGCATAATCGAACGTCGCCGGCCAAATAGATTGCCGGCTATCCATGTTGGCGGCGGCGCTACAGCTGGCCGGAACCGTATTATCGAAAAAGATGGCCGGCCATCTTTTTTTTTTATAATACGGTTTAGCCCAGCCAAATGCCGTGGAGTTCGCCGGGTTTGAGATGGCTGGGTTTATTTTTTCAGCGATAATGGAAGTTATGTCGGCCATCTCAAACCCGGCGAACTCCACGGCATTTGGCCGGGGGAGGAGCCAGCATTTTTAGTGCACTGGCCCCCCTGACATGCCAGGACACCAACCAGCCACCCTAGGGGTCACTGCGGTGGACTTCAGAAAAGCTCCCAAGTGCATAGCTCCCTTACTTTGGGAGCTGAGCCTCCCAAACCCACTACCCACAAATGTACTGCACCCACTAAAATTGCTCCAGGGACCTGCATACAGCCTCTAGGACTTATTGCTGCTGTATAACTTTGGCACACCAGTTCACATCTGAAGACTAATCTCTCTGAAAAAGTCCTTTCTTGAAATAAGCATGTTTACTCACAGTTAACTGCAGATCAGAGGTTGTGCCCCACTGGCAAAGAGTCCCCTGGTACTAAGATTAGCAGTAGGTCAGAGCTGGCACAATAGTGTACAATGCCGTCTTTCAGCACCATTCAAGGTAAGAACTACGTTCTCTAATGTGGGTAACACAGGAAAGGGAACTAAAACTGGCTTACAAAAATGGCCACTACTGCATGGACTACAACAGGAAACAAAACAGGGCACACTCTGACCCAGTTAGCAGGGGGGAAAAGCACCAGGGGAGTAGAGCCCAGTACCCTACACCCACCACAATGCATTGCTAATGTGACTCTGCAGGGCACCTAACAGAAAAGGTGTCACACTCACCCGAGAGCCACATCGCAACCAGGGAAAGGCTTTCGGAGGATACAACACATTCTGCTGTCATGGAGGTGGGTACGGTATTTGAGGCTGGCATACAGGCTGGCAAAAAAGGTTTTTAGTTTTATTTTTTTAGTTTGGAAGGGGATTGGTGACCACTGGGGGAGTATGGGGAGGTCATCCCCCATTCCCTCCAGTGGTCATCTGGTCAGTTAGGACACCTTTTTGAGGCTTGGTCGTGAAAATAAAAGGACCAAGTAAAGCTGGCAAAATACTGCTTAATGCCGCTTTTTTTTCCATTATCGGCGAAAGCCGGCCATCTGGTAGCCACGCCCATGCCCGCCCATGTCCCGCCTTTGTTAATCTACCGACACGCCCCCTTGAACGTTCGCCGGCGAAGCGACGGGAAAGCGGCGATGCTGTCAAAAATGCTGCTTTCGATTATACCGATGTCGCTGCTTTTAAGAAATTGCCGGCCATCTCACGATTTGTGTCGGAAGATGGCCGGGGATCACTTTCGATTTAAGCAGGTAAGTTACACTTTCATATTTGCTGTTTTGCAAATCCGCACCTGTATTTTGTGAAATACCTACCTGGATGTGTGACTTCCATTTTGAGTTTCTCTATTCAGTTTTTCAGTGTATATCTTTGTAAAACCTCTGCTCCAACCGCATAAGCAGCAAAAATATATGCACTTCTGCATATATTAAAGGCTCTATGTTAGCAGATTCTTCTCCAAAATACTACCATAATTGTATACAGCCCGACCTGGATGTATCAATTCCAATTTCTACTTTCTATCTAAAGTTCTGCTGCATATAAATAAATCAGTTTGATGCTGTCCAGTACTATCAGGGAACATCTAAAATATAAATTTAGAGTTAGGAATTTGTCAACCAGTGTTCTTTATTGTAAATATGTACTGTTAATGTGATTCTACTAGCAGCAGAAATATAGTTGTTTGGGCTAGGCACAATGTGAGAAAATAGGATAAGAAGACATATATCTCATCGGTTAATGCTTTCTCTTTCAAGAAATATGTTGTGACTCCAATAACAAACACTCTAACCTTAATTAATGCTGATAACTCCTTGACTTCTGGCACATATATAATCTTCATTGCTAGCAGCAACAGCCAAATACTGTTTTGGGCATGGCTTCACAGCAGTTTCTCCAGATCTAATCCAGGGCAGCGTTCAGCAGTGAGCCTTGGTTTACAACAAAAGCTAGAGGAAGTCTGTTTACCCACAGTCCAGCACCATGATGTCATTACTTTGCAAAGACTGTGGGATGAGATGTTAACAATGTAGCCAACTCACCTCAGAAGGGCCAGAATTGTCCATTTGAGATTGTGAGGCATTTATTTATTTATTTTTATTTGTTGCATTCGTATCCCACATTTTCCCACCTATTTTCAGGCTCAATTTGGCTTACATAGTACCGTAAAGGCGTTCACCAATTCTGGTATAAAACAAATACACAGTGATATTGAGGTAGGATGGAGTTCGGTGTGGAACAGACTTATAGGGAATCGTAACGAGGAAGGGTTATGTTGTATCCATTACATGCTTTGATTCCATAGTGTTGCAGGGTTCAGACTTTTAAGTTGGATCAGGAGGGTATGCCTTTATGAACAGGTAAGTTTTTAATGATTTCCGAAAGTTTAAGTGGTTATACGTTGTTTTCACGGCTTTTGGTAATCAGTTCCATAGTTGTGTACTTATGTAGGAAAAGCTAGATGCATAAGTTGATTGTATTTGAGTCCTTTGCAGCTTGGGTAGTGGAGATTTAGGTATGTTCGTGTTGACCTGGTTGTGTTTCTGATTGGTAAGTCTATAAGGTCTGTCATGTATCCCAGGGCCTCTCCATAGATAATTTTATGAACCAGGGTGCAGATTTTGAAAGCAATACGTTCTTTGATAGGGAGCCAATGCAATTTTTCTCAGAGGGGTTTTGCGCTTTCGAATCGCGTTTTTCCAAATATAAGTCTGGCTGCTGTGTTTTGGGCAGTCTGAAGTTTCTTTATGAGTTGTTCTTTACATCCCGCATAAATTCCATTGCAGTAGTCTACATGGCTTAGTACCATTGATTGTATCTGGTTACGACATGTTTCCCTCGGGAAGAATGGTTTCACGCGTTTGAGTTTCCACATAGAGTGGAACATTTTCTTGGTTGTAGATTTCACTTGGCTCTCAAGTGTTAGGTTGCGGTCGATTGTAACACCGAGGATTTTCAGGCTATCTGAGATGGCAAGGATGTAGTCTGGGATGCTTATGGTTGTGGGGTTGTTAATGTTGTATTGGGATGAGAGGATGAGACAGTGTGTTTTTTCTGTATTGAGTTTTAGTTGAAATGTGTTCCTCTACTATCCCTGGTTGAGTGGCATGTTGTTCACTTATATCACCCAAAATCAAAAGTTCCCACTCATTATATTACATTAAAAGGTTCTTATATTCTGCAGGACCCACTCTCAAGCCCCCCCCCCCCCCCCCCCCTGCAACTCAAAAAACTTCTTGGTGGTCTGTGTCAATTGCATTTGACAATAGTGTCAATTGCAATTGACAAATTGAGTGGAGGAGTGGCCTAGTGGTTAGGGTGGTGGACTTTGGTTCTGAGGAACTGAGTTCAATTCCCACTTCAGGCATAGGTAGCTCCTTGTGACTCTGGCCAAGTCACTTAACCCTCCATTGCCCCATGTAAGCTGCATTGAGCCTGCCATGAGTGGGAAAGCACAGGGTACAAATGTAACAAAAAAAAAAAAAAGTCACAATCAGTAACCAATGCACAAAGGGGGATCTGTGCATCTTATTTGCATGCCATCCACTTTGTGCATCAGTCACTGTTCTATGACTCGGTATGTTTTCCCACGACAGCCATATTTTACTACTACTACTATTTAACATTTCTAAAGCGCTACCAGGGTTATGCAGTGCTGTACAATCTAACAAAGAAGGACAGTCCCTGCTCAAAGGAGCTTACAATCTAAAGGACAAAAAAGTGCAGTCAATCAAATTGGGGGCAGTCTAGATTTCCTGGATAGAGGTACAGTGGTTAGGTGCAGCTACCTTTGTGCATCAGCCCCTGAGCAAGTCTAATATATGACACTCACTGGATAATTTGAATAAATTCACTACAAAAAAGGCCAGTGGTACATCTAGCTACAACCAGTCACTAATATGTATGATAGAAAGTAGAAGGATCCCTTAGATTGTAGATTCACCCATTACAAAGTCCAACTAATAAAGGGGACTTTTACTAATGGTGGCAATTTCAATAATCTTTTATAGGGTTTCCTTCATTTTTAAGCACCAGTGCCAATGTGGCCACTAATATTTGTGCTAATTCATCTTAAATTTATATGTCCCATATTATATAACAATAACGCACCATTTTGGAGTAACTTGTAGCGTATGATATTCTAAAAGCAGCTCAGTGTAGAGATGGTTAACCTGAGCGGTGTGTGGAGTGTTTATCATCTGAGACCTTGAACAAGTTTCCAAAATCAAATCTACAGAGTCGAGTGCTTTGAAGTGCTAGACGGGACATTGAAAAGTCACAATTTTCTGGCACCCACGGGGAGCAGTGACAACATTGTTGGAATCATTGAGAGCTGCAACAGCAGATAAGTGACTCCTTTGAAAAGATTATTTTGTTTAATACAGGTAGTGTTCTGTTGTTACACAGTGTGGGGCAAATCATTTTTTAAAGACAAATGAGCACTTAGTAGACTTTATAGTGAGTGAATCTACAATCTGAGGGCTCCTTCTACTTTTTTTTTTTCATATATATCAGTACCTGGTTGTAGTTGGTTATCACACTGGTCTTTTTTGTAATGAGTTCACTTACATCAGCCAGTTAATTCTTCAGTTGAGCTGCTGGATGTCACTGTCCACTAGGACTTGAAACACACACTATGCTAGGGACCAGAGGCAGGGCCAGGGGCAGAGTGGATCCTAGAGCAGGAAAGGACAGTTTCTAGGTAACATGGTTAAGCAAAACCACAAATAGGGTGGGAGGCTCAGGGCACCAGCAATTAGGTCAGGAATAGGCATCACCACTGTCTTTTTAAAGACCATCAGATATCAGTTACTGTACTATTCTGTTCCTGTTGTTGGATAAGACAACTGTGTAGAGTCATTTATATAACAGCAACATAAGTAATTTTTATACACATTAATTAAAGTACTGTTTGTTCCAAGTCCCTTTGTTTGTTTGAGCCTTTCTCTGTTCCCTGCTTTTTGATGATTTGTATTTGTTCTGTGATACTTTTTGTTCATCTACCACATAGATTCATTAGCACCCAACCAGTTTTGGCAACAATCCCTTTTAGATTTTTTTTTTTGTTACATTTGTACCCTGTGCTTTCCCACTCATGGCAGGTTCATGTCCACCACCTTAACCACTAGGCCACTCCTCCAAGCACCCTTAAACATTTCTCAAGGTGAAGTATGTGTTCAGCTGCACTGAAGTCAGCATTCTAACTCTGAGCTTGATACCTGGGCATTAGCTTTCAACAGAGTGCCAAAATTCTGCACTGGAAATTCCAAGAATGCGGGAAAACTGAGTGTAACTGCCACATTCCTTTATGATCTTACCAGCTACTTCAGATGAATTACAAGAGAATATTTGATGTAGAATGGTTGGCAGAAGACAAGAAGCATTATTCAGAACTTACGTAATATAAAACAATACAAATACATCATATAGGTGAGACTTCACAGAAAGCAATTGCAGACATGGGACAGGATCTGGCTGTGAATAATGTCATGGACTTCAAACATGAAATATGGATCCCATTCAACCATGAAAGGTCACAGACTCCATGCCTGAACAACAGAGAACAATCAACTATTCATTATGCAAAAGTCAACCATAATGCTTGCTTAAATCCCCTTTAGGCCGTTGAGAATTCCAGTTTGCAACAACAGATGAAGCAATAATCACAGAAATTCCAGGGCATTCTCCTGCAGTCCTGCCTTTGTGTAAAGTTAGAAAAATATATAAATCTGCAGTCTTTTACAAAGTACAATAGTATTATGGTGCTGTGCTATGCCTTGCTCAGTGTAACATCAAACAGATATAGATTACAGGAGCCTGGGCATATATCCCAGGACATATTTATGTGAATATTTGCTTGTTTCTTTCATGCAAAAGATAAATAGATATGTCATCCTCTCAGAATCGGCTGGTGCCTTGGTTTACATTGCATAGTTGGCCTCATAGAGCTGTATAGCATTCCTTTCTCAGGTTGCTAAAATGCAGATTTCAATATAGTTATATCCAGAGGGCCTAGAAATCAGCTAATAATTTTCATGGAAGTATATAGCAATCATTAAGCCTATATCATGATAGAGGTTTTCCCTAATTTATAAGTCTACTGTTGAAAATCATCAACTTTTTTTTTTGTTACATTTGTACCCTGCGCTTTCCCACTCATGGCAGGCTCAATGTGGCTTACATGGGGCAATGGAAGGTTAAGTGACTTGCCCAGAGTCACAAGGAGCTGCCTGTGCCTGAAGTGGGGAATTGAAACTCAGTTCCTCAGGACCAAAAGTCCACCACCCTAACCACTAGGCCCTCCTCTTCCTTTTCCTGCCCTAAATCTACACCTAAATCTGTCCCATCCATATATTTGCCCCTAAATTTAGGAGTTAGTGTGATTTTAGATTAACGTTAGGCACTCAGCCCTTACTATAACTTTCCAAGAAGCCAATTTAGAAGCATAACTTTCAAAGTTAGGAGCATAAATCCTTTGAATATTGGGACCCTCAGTGGAAGCACATATTCTACATCCTACTCAACCAGTCCTTTGCTATGGACATGAGATGAAAATAGCCTTGCTGTCCTTGCCAGTCTGCTGCTTTAGATACATATTGGCATGACAGAAGAAGATTGGGCTGAATGGATATTGTTTTTAAATGGTTTTGTTCCTTTCTAAACAATAGGAAACAATGTCCCCTCTCATTCTATAATGGGGTGGTTAAATTTAAGAACCATATGTGTGCTTAAATTTATAGGAAACCAGCAGTACCTGCATGAATATTAGCAGAGTTCTCAGCACCATTCTATAATGTAAACAGCTAATTGCTGAGGGGGTAATTCTCTACAGGTCGCCCAAAGTTAGGTGCCGGCATTGTAAGTGTGAATTCTATATCAGCAATTATTTTAAATAAATAAATATTAGAGAATACTAGCATAAGACTGCAGTTGCATGCCTAATTTTAGGGTGAAACTTATGGGCTGGTCTAAATGCTTGTGCCTGCTACCAGTTAGGGCGCATAACTGATAATATTCTATAATTTATATGAATAAGTGCTAGGCATGCCCCTGACCTGTCCGTGCCCCTTCCAAGTCTACACCCCCTTGCAATTACACACTGTGGATTTTTCACACTCACCCCCCTTTTTACTAAGCCGCATGGCAATGCCGACATAACCCTTTCAAAGTGAATGGGCTGTGTCGGCATTAGCACACCGCAGCCACTAGCGTGGCTTAGTAAACAAGGAGGGGTCAGCTTGTAGAACATCAGTTATACATGTAACTGCAAAACTAGTGCCATTAGTACCAATTTATACCAAATATTGGTTGTTAATGCCAATGAGCATCTACTTTAGCAATTAAGTTACACATCTCTTCTAAAGGCCTACAAAGAAAATACATAGCCTACAAAACTACCTCAACAATCCACACAGTTATCACAGTTCACCTCTATCCTACCTAACACCTTCCGTCTATCTTCCCTAACCTAATCTTCAAACATTAATAATTGTACCTGTTATCATGAAATGATTATGTCATAACCACACTCTGTAAGCCACATTGAGCCTGCAAATAGGTGGAAAATGTGGGATACAAATGCAATAAATAAATAAATAAATAAATATAACTAATAGCATTCTATAAATTGCATGCACAACTTCAACAGCTAAGCATCAAATTGTGTGCATAAGTTTACTTCATGCATAAATACAAGGGAAAAGTTCATAGGGGACAGTATTGGTGAGTCTAACATTTACACATATAATTTGTATAATGCTGTAAGTTACATGAAGAAGTACCGCATTTAGTAACTGCCACTTACACTAGCTATAACGCTGGCAAGTGGGTGCTCCTAAATATACCGACTGCAACTACACACATAAGCGATGTTATTAACATAGGCTCACAGCATTTGTAAAGTGGAACCTAAATTGTGGCATCATGTTTAATATTGCCCCCTATCCAGCTCATTTTCGAAAGAGAAGGGTGCCCATCTTTCGACACAAATCGGGAGATGGATGCCCTTCTCTCAGGGGCGCCAGAAGCGGCATAATCAAAAGCCGATTTTGGGCATCCCCAACTGCTTTCTGTCGCTGGGATGGCCGAAGTTCCCGTGGCGTGTTGGAAGAGTAGCGAAGGCGAGACAGGGGCATTCTGGGGTGTGGTTTAGAGATGGATGGCTTCGGCCGAGAATGGAAAAAAAATGGGCGTCCCTGGTGAGAATTTGGTCCGCTTTTTTTGGTCCCTTTTTTTTTAGGTCCAAGTCACAAAAAAGTGCCCAAACTGACCAGATGACCACCGGAGGGAATCGGGGATGACCTCCCCTGACTCCCCCAGTGGTCACTAACCCCCTCCCACCCTCAAAAAAACCACTTTAAAAACTTTTTTGCCAGCCTTTATGCCATCCTCAAATGTCATACTCAGGTCCATCGCAGCAGTATACAGGTCCCTGGAGCAGTTCTATTGGGTGCAGTATACCTCAGGCAGGCGGACCCAGGTCCATCCCCCCTATCTGCTACACTTGTGGTGGAAAATGGGAGCCCTTCGAAATTTACCAGAAACCCACTGTACCCACATGTGGGTGCCCCCCTTCACCCCTTAGGGCTATGGTAGTGGGTGTATAGTTGTGGGGAGTGGGGTTTTGGGTAAGGGAGCTATGCACCTGGGAACAATTCTTTTTTTTTTTTTAATTTGTGGAAGTGCCCCCTAGGGTGCCCGGTTGGTGTCCTGGCATGTGAGGGGGACCAGTGCACTACGAATCCTAGCCCCTCCCATGACCAAATGCCTTGGAGTTGTTTTTCAGTTTTGAGATGGGCGCCCTCGGTTTCTATTATGGCTGAAAACCGAGGGCGCCCATCTCTACAGCCGGCAATCTCAGCATTTGAACCAAATGTTGAGATTTGGCCACCCCCAACCGTATTTTCGAAACGAAAGATGGACGCCCATCTCGTTTCGAAAATACGGTTGGCCCCGCCCCTTCATGGCACTGTCCTCGGAGATGGGTGCCCTTAGAGATAGCCGGCCCCGTTCGAAAATGCCCCTCTACGTGTACTGGAATTTTCAGAGCTTGGAGTGCCCAAGGCTTGATTTTGTCCCAGTTCCTGTGTGCCTGTGTTGATCGCAGCAAGGCCACACCCTCTCCTCTGAAGCTCTGCCTATAATCTGAAGCTGACTGAAGCCTTAAACTCCTTCTTGTGTTGATCATAACAAGACCAATCTTCCTTCTCTCAACTCCATCCACAAGCCATAGCTAGCCAGAGATTACATTGGGGTTTTTACCATTTTAAATCTTTTTTTGCGAGTGGCATTGTGCTGCAGGGGCACACACTCAAGAAGCAGACCATGCACCTTGGGTGATCCTTGGAGCAGCTCTAAGGGGCAGCCATGTTACACTATCTATATGTTCTTGGCTCACATTATTGATTCCTTTTTTTAATTGTTTTTTCTGCTAGCCCTAGGTGTTATAAAAAAAAGTCTCATAGTCCCTGGACTTCTCCTGTAGTTCTTGTTCTCAAAAAAATGGCACAACTTGCTTCTGCATGGATTACAGGAGACTTAATGAATGTACTGTATCTGATGCCTATCCGATGCCTTGGATGGACGTATTACTAGACCACTTAGCTGGGGCTCAGTATCTGGATACTGGCAGATTCCTGCTGCTGTTTCCTTTCAGTGGCTTTGTGCTGACTCTGTCTCAGCTGTAACAGGAGGTGAGTACTGGACTTAGCTATCTCTACCACATGTCCTCATCTTTTGTGGCACAGAGGTTCATAGTTTGGAAACAGGCTTACAATTTTAGGGGAGAAGGTGTGCAGGTATTGCATTGTTACAGTAACCAAATGAGTGCACAGGTCAGTGTCCTGCATGCATCATTGTTCTGTTTTCAAGCAAGATTCTGTGTTAGCGTAAATAGACAACTTTCAATGTCTATTTAGTGAAAAAATAACAAAGGTTTTGCACATGATTGATAACACCAGCATGCTCAGGATTTGGCATAGCATATGCTATAGGAGATTCAATAGGCTGCTTATAAAGTTTATCTGATGCACTCACTTTACCTTAGTTGCATGCTCAAATAATGACCACGTTTATTAGACTCTCCCTTTTACTTTGTACTATCAACAGAGGAACAGGTCAGGAAAAAGGAAAGTAACAGCAAGAATGGGAGCCCCAAGTTACACCTGAATGATCTGCCATCTCCCCAGGCATGCCAGAAAAGCCAGCAAGTCTGCAATAACCTCAGCCAGATACGTTTTTACTGAAAAGGGTGATTTAAACAAATGTTTGTAACGTAAAAAAGTGAACCCACCCCCATAGTTCTATACAATTGTGCAAAACACAAAGATGACCCCAGTCAAACCCCCTCCCGTGCAGACTCAATATCCTGTGTAGGCCTGCTATTTAAGCAGGCCAAATAGCTTAATAAAAGTGGAGGGATAGATGTTACAACATAGAAACAAAACCTACACCAAAAGCAATTCAAACATACACAATCACTCTAAATATTCATAACTTATTTTTCTTAAATTAATCAGAAGTGGCTCCCAGATTCAGTAGATGCTTAACTGACATTTCAAGCCACTCAGCTACCTCATTGGTCCTTTTTTAAATCACATTCTTTATACTCTCCATGCATGTTTGGAAAAAACACTTTTAAAGACTTTTTATGAAAACATTAATTAAAAGATCCACACTTATCTGAAAGTTTTTTTTATGGAAATTAACTTCAATGCTCTCGAGAGCCATGGAACCATGACACATGGTTCTCTAGAGCATTTGAGAAGGCTGACCAAAGAGGGCGGTTTCTGCCATTAAAACATTAGCCATGAAGTGGAGTGCTTCAGTTCGGAAGTAAGGGGTGGGTATGGACAGATGGAGCTGTAAATACGTACTTACTATAGGATTATAAATTGCACTTGAGAAAACACACAATATTCCTAAGTTTGGCTCTGGATTTATAGTTTGCATATGCTATCAAGTTGAATTACAAAGTTTGTTTCAAAGAAGAGTTGAACTGCCTGTTGCAGAATATTCAATAAAGTTTGGTTATTTTGCATAACTCTATGGATTGGAGTCTTTTCTTTGCATGAGGATGAGAACTTAATTTATGGACTAACAGAGAAAAGTTAGTTTATTGAACCCATCCAGGACACCCCTATCTTCTCAAGGGTCCTGGCAGGGGTAGAGGCAACCAAAGACCTTGTGCAAACCCCCCCAACAACAATATTTATTAACTCCTAACTCCTCCACTACTGTCATTCAATAACCAGAAACATTTTCTGCTGCAACTTACCCAGGAACTCACCCCCTTGGGCTAGATCCTTTACCAACCGCAATCTCAGAACCCTCCCCTCAGAAACAAATGTTAACTGCCAAATGTTAGACTATTCATCTAATCTGTTTAGACCAGTCCTCATATTCTCTACTCCCTCTGAGGTGCCCACTACTCTATTGCAGATCTTCATGTAATTTACAAAAGGCAAATGTTTCCTTCTAACCTTTTGGCAATGTCACTCTCAAGTATAGAATCAGTCTCAATATCTATCCTTGAAACACTCCATCGCATACCTTTCTTTCCTCTAAATAATTCCATTCACTACCACTCTCTGTCAAATGTCAGTCAACCCGTTTCTAATCCAGTTCACCACTTTGGGTCCTAACAACCCAATCAATTTATCCACAAGTCTCCTATGAGGAACTGTGTCAAAAATTTTGCTGAAATCCAAATATACCACATCTAGCACATACCCCTGATCCAATTCTCTGGTCACCCAGTTTTGGGGAAAACATGTTGCCTCAGATCTTTGTAAGCCACTGGATTCAAGATATCTTACTATCTTTTTTTTCAGCAGCACCTCCATTATATTTCCAACCACAAAAGTGAGGTTTATTGGCCTGTAGTTTCCCAATTTTTCTCTGTCACCATTTTTGCAGAGAGGGACTACACCCACTTGTCTCTAATTCTGTGGAACCTACCCTGTCTCCAAAGATCTGTTATACAAATCTTTGAGGTCCCACCACAACCTATTTGAGCTCCGTCAATATCCTTGGGTGAATCTCATCTGCCTTATGGCTTTGTCCACTTTAAATTTTTACAGTTAGTCACAAACACCTTCCATGAACGGTGCAATATCTACTTAACCTTCATACATTTTTCTTCAGGATTTTATTCCATGAACACAGGACAGAAGTATTTGGTATGTCCACCTTCTTATCATCATTCTCCATGTATCGGTTCTCAGCAGCTTTCAGTCTCAGAATTCTATTACTAGCCTTCCATATTTCCCAATATAGCTGAAAAAATTTTTATCACCTCTCTTCATATCTCTAGCCATTTTTTCTTGTGCTTATGCTTTCACCAGCCATATTTTTCTCTTCACTTCTTTGAGTTTTATTCAGTACTTTTCACTGTGTTCTTTTTGTAATGTTTTGTATTTTATAAATGCTGCCTCTTTTGCCTTTATTCCTTCAGCCACTTGTTTGCTGAACCATAGCAGTTTCTTTCTCCTCTTGCTTTTGTTTGCTTCCTTTACATAATGTTCTGTTGTCAGTTAGATATGTCTGGTGTTTGTTTAGTAGAAGTATTTTAGGGGTGTATGTGTAGGGTTACCATATGACTCCAGAAAAAGGAGGACGGATTGAGCCAGCCGGGTTTTACTTCCATTGCTTTCAATGGAAGTAATTGAACCAGCCAGGTTTTACTTCCATTGCTTTCAATGGAAAGCAATGGAAGTAAAACCCGGCTGGCTCAATCCGTCCTCCTTTTTCTGGAGCCATATGGTAACCCTATGTATGTGTGTGTGTGTGGGGGGGGGGTGGGGTTAAGTGTTATTGGTGGATTTGGGCCTAGTTTAATGGTGTTTTGGTTGCCTTTTGCTTACTTTGCACTTTTATGATTCTCAACAATGAGTTCCTCTCAGTTGAAAGTCCTTGCTCATCCTTGAGGAAAGACATTTGCCTACAAATAAAGTCAATAAACTGAGTAGTGCTGAATGAGAATGCACAAAAATAAACTTTGATTCATTTTCAGTCTTTTTTTCCCTAAAGGAGTAAAACAATAAAAACACAACCAAACTAAGCTAAAAGTTACTGATACCACTTAACTTGCCAACCACTTTATTAAAAAAATATAAAGAAAAGAAAAAGAAAACCTTCTAATTAACATCAAAAATATCTAGCCAGCACAAAAAAAAACATTTAACTTGTACAAAGAAAATCAGTTTGCCACCAAATCAACCAGAAGATCACAAAGAAGAATTTATTCTGTCTTATTAACTTTCCCTCCTGTTTACTAAGCCACACTAGTGGCTGCCATACGCTAATGCTGACACAGTCCATTCACTGCAAGTGAAATATAGTACACCTGATGGAGATGATGAATTGAAAATATGTGGTATGTTTATGCCTTTCATCAAACTGCTGAAAAATCTCTTTAATATGTGCAATAAATCATATACCATGTAGTATTATATACTGTACTAGACTTGACTGAAAACCAAAGAAAGAACAGCATGCACACAAATACTCTTTTTATATACTAAACATGTCTATGGTTTTGAAAATCATCCTCATAATTCATAAGCATTCTAAACTATGGAGGATTTATGATACTTTAATCCTGTGGCAGCTTCTTTTTATATTTGATGGGATAAAGTATTTATTTTCAGAAATGTAAAAGCTTCATTACATATAGATCTTTATTTCCCTTTGGTGTAACCATCGTAAATGTTTTATTATGAGCACATAATCAAAAATAGCCTGGAGACATTTCTAAACTTACTATCTTGCTAAACTTCTATTATAAAATTGCAGCACTTCAAGTGTTTTTCTTTGAGAAATCCTTAATCAAAAGTCTTAGGGGTCCTTTAACCAAATGATGGTAAAAAGTGCTCTGCATTGGAATTGGTGCGTGGGTTTGTCATGTGCTGAGGCCATCTTTTACTGCCACTGGTAACAGGCTTTACTTCTGAGTAAGGACATAGCTATGTAGTAAATTAAACACTTGTCCAGTAGCCATTTCCTGGGGGAGCCCTGAGCTCTGGCTGTAGTCTGGTAGTAACCGGGCAGCATGCGGCACTGCCTGATTACCGCTGGGCATGCCCCATTGCAAGAAAATTTTAAAAAGGTTTTCTAGCTCAGGAATTGGCATCAGGCTGGTGCCACCTCTACCGCCCTTTTGCAAAAGGGCCCCTTATTTTCTTATAGCCTTGATTGCCTAATATTTAGGAACACATATTTATTTATTACTTGAAGAGTCAGAGCAAATAATTGCAAAAATGTAAGAAAATAAACAATGTTGAATACTGAGCCTTAAATTCAGAGAGGTTCATATATTGACCATGTATAATGCTGACCTACATGAATGCTATTTAGCTTGAGTCACTGAGTGCCTTGGTATTGGCAAAATAGTAATTGAGCTGCAATACAGCACCCCCACAACCACCACACACACACATACACACACCTCAGCTCACTAAACTAGAAATATAGGAAGAAATACATCTAGAACATTCTATATTTCAAGAAAATTTGAACTTTTCAAGATGTAAAAATATACATTATCATGCAATTTAATTTTAAAAAACCACAAGGAATGCAACACAAAGGTTTCTCTAAATCAATCACATTTTACCTTTTAAACTAGAAAAGGCTCTCCTCCTCTTTTATATAGATGATCACAGGCCAAAGATTTCTGGTTTGTTTTCATTTCATTTGGATTTTTTCTCCAATTTCTGGACAGTTTTTGGCTCATTTCTCACATTCATATGAATGAGCTGGAGTAGGCTTTGACAGCAACTCCAGTAGTTGGGAAGTAAAGCCATTGCCAGGCAGACTTTATGGTCTGTGCCTGAAAATGGTAAAACAGATATGGATAGGCTGGCATGGGCTTTGATGGCAAAACCAGTAGCTGGGAAGTAAGGCCAGGGTTGGAATGGTTTTTATGATCTGTTCTGAAAATGGTAAATAGAATCCAAAAAAAACCCACGCAAGATGTGGGAGTACCATACAGAGTGTGGAGGTACACTTAATCCCCACAAAACAAAGTAAGGGAAAAACAAAGAGGGGGTGGGGGAGATAGGCTCTTTTCAAACAATGGAGAAGACGTATGATTGTAAATAAAAAGTAATGTTTATTACAAGAACTCGACTCAACACAGCCATGTTTCGGCGCCATAGCGCCTTCTTCAGGAGTCTATAAAAACAAATATAAAACATGAATAATGCAAACAAAAAGCAATTGAAGTAAACTTATAAAAACATTTTTGTAAAACATTCAATAATGGACATATGAAACAAACTCATAAAAACATCTTCTTGAAGATTAAAACCTAAATGATGCAAATGCCAAATAATCATAAAATATAAACATGAATAATGCAAAAATTAATCAATAATAAATAGTGTAAACAAAAGGCAGTCAATAATAAATGTATAGAAAATTGTATAAAAAATTATTATGAGACATATAAGAGATGCAAAAGCAAAATCATAAGTATTAAAATACACTTAAAAACATATTAAAAACACATGGTATTAGACACTGTAAAATGGTGTTGTAAGGGAAATATTTTTTGTGTGAAAAAACATAAAACAATGTATTGTATGATATTGTATATAGTTATCATGGGTTGCAGACAAAAATACTATGAAATGGTAAACCTCAGTTATGTTGAACGTCCAGCTGTGTTGAGTCGAGTTGTTGTAATAAACATTACTTTTTATTTACAATCATATGTCTTCTCCATTTTAATGGTAAATAGAGGTCAGGATCAAGTTTGTATATTTTATATCATCAGATATTAGTGTGAGTGTTTCGTTTCTCTTTTGGCACAGTTCTGTGATATTGTGGCATCATATAGAATGGCCTCTAAGTGATAGACATAGTAACAAATTGCAATCTGCCCTAATTGTGAGTCCAGTGTTCAATCTTAAAGGAGTGTAACCTGTATGGAGTGGTCAGTTCAGTTCTGGATGTCTTATTGGGCAGACTGGATACTTTACCTTTTGTCATTTACCATGTTGCTGTGTATTCATTTTAGTAACTCTTAGACCCAGATTTGAAATCCCTACTTGTCATTCCTCTCATCCCTCAGACCACCCTCACCCCTACCCCCCCCCCTCCCATTTCACAGTTAATAACACATTAACAGATTCAAACTGATTGGTAAAACTATCTGGCTGCAGTTTTATTAACAACTTGAAGATCTAACAAAACATTGCAAGCATTGAAGTGTGGAATGTACTCAAGTCATAAATTAAGGAAAAGTGGGCCCTAGAGGTAGTATTGTAAAAATATTACTAGGGATCATTAGTGCCATTTTAGATCCCAGTGCTGCTGAGTGCAGGAGCAACTGGGAATCACTCCTGCCCACCCACTAGACACTAGGGAATATTTAAAGTACAGCGGAGGGGGGATGTCTTTAGGAGGATGTTGGGCCTTGGGGATTGGGTGTCTTAGTGGGGAGGGGTCACAACAAGAGCTTTCTGTTATGGGAGTGCAGAATCCTACAATTGTTTAAATGTTCCTGGCCCCTTTAAGAGATCTCCCAGAATATTCTCTGCAGTAAAATAACTTCAATTTGTAGCTGGGGTTATTACACAGGCTACAATGCAGCTTGAGGTACACCTGGTGCATACTATAAGTTGCAGTGTAGTATTTATATACTAATGAGCTGCTTTACATGCATTTATATGTTTAGAACCTCATTGCTATGTAACTTAGGGTGACCTATTTAACACTGTGTAAGGACACCACACCCAGAGTTAGAGCCCTTTAATCTGCATTAAGGGGCAGATAACATGGGTTAATGTTCTAACACAGCTTGATAACATCTCCCCTTTGTTGGATCCATAGGCAAATGTCACCAACAAAGTTTTTTTTAAATTAATGGTTCCAGTTAGGAATCTTCTAACAGGTCAGTAACATCAAGACTATTCACAAAAGTCTCTATCCCTTCTCCATTACCCTCTTTCATTCTACCACAGAGAGCGCTTGAAATATACACGGGCCGTGCAATTTGGTAGTATAGACTCAAGTGGTGCTTACAAAATTTCTCTATAGTACCTCATAAGCATATGCCAGACTGAGGGGAATTCAAAAACTCTCAGATTAAACCTCTTAGTGTAGTTCTCAAAAACCTCCAATTTATGATATGCATGGGGTTATTTAAGAAGCATTTATATGTGTAGATTGTACACATGTAAATGGTGATTTCAGAAAGCCACTATTAACATGCACAGATGTCAAGGTGGCATGGTTTGGGTATACGTAGATGAGACAAAAATTACCTACGTATTTCCTATTTAAAGGAATACACGGTTATGGGGGGGGGGGGGGGGAAGCATACAAAGATTTTTTTAAAAGTGCTTTAATTTGTCAGGACTTTACAGGGGAGATTGAGGAAATAATTCTTATTAACCCTTCACTGTTTATTTCCATTTCCAAAGCTGCATCATTTACATGCGAATCACTGTTTTCACGTGTATGTGTTGACATTTCCAAATCAAAGCTGTCAGGTTTGTGGCCCTTATGTTTTTGATGTGTATATTTATACAATGACTGTTTTCACTGTGTGTGCCAACAAATACACATATACTCCTACATATCCCTATAGGTTTTTACAAAGATTCCATGTTTCACAGAGTCTTCTGTAAAATGCTGCCATAACTCCTACTACTACTTATCACTTCTATAGCGCTACAAGGCATACACAGCGCTGTACACCATACACAAAAGACAGTCCCTGCTCAAAGAGCTCACAATCTAAAAAGACAGGTAAACAGATAGAACAACTAAGAATTAAAGGGAATTAAAGAGGTGGGGTACAGGGCAAATGAGTAGAGGTTAGGAGTCAAAAGCAGAGTCAAAGAGGTGGGCTTTTAGCCTGGACTTGAAAACGGCCTAAGACGGGGCTAGACGTACAGGCTCGGGAAGTGTCCATGTCATAGTTTTGATGTCATAGTTCTATATAAAATGGGCCTTCGATTTCTTAAATCCTTTATCAAGGCACTAATTGCACCTTTCCTCATGCCTAACTTGATTTTCCCATCTATTGATCTTAATGCCAAAACACTATTGCTCCATCCTATAAACTCATTTTTGCAAGTTGCTGACAAAGCCCAGACAATATGTAATACTTCAGAGAACTCCATCTTCACAATATCATGGCAGATACTTTACAATATAATACCATAAGGTTTATTCTGAATAAAATTTCAATAGTAAATGAATCAAAGAGAGGCACTAGCAGGTTTATTTTCAAAAGAGAAGGGTGCCCATCTTTCAACACAAATCGGGAGATGGGCGTCCTTCTCTCAGGGTTGCCCAAATCGGCATAACGCTTGGCTGCTCTGCACTGGCTTCCCCTCCTTAGGAAGAGAATCACGTGCAAATGAGCTAACAACGAGCAATTCATTTGCATGCGATATCCTTCATGCATGTCCATTCCTTTCCGAATCGCTAAGGGATCGGTAAGGGAAGGGCTTTTTCCGTTCAGTTAGTGGGACCAGTGCACTATGAATGCTGGCTCCTCCCATTCCCAAATGGCTTGGATTTGGTAATTTCTGAGATGGGTGTCCTCGCTTTCCATTATTGCCGAAAATCAGAAATGACGAAGTCCTGGGGACGACCATCTTTAAGGTTGACCTAAATTTGCTGATTTGGATGTCCCCAACAGTATTATCGAAAGGAAATATGGACACCCATCTTGTTTCGATAATACAGGTTTCCCCATCCCTTTGCAGAGCCTTAGCCCTGGTAGTAAAACTGAGCATCCGAGATGACTTCAACACTTTCTCAAAGGCAGATAACACATAAGCTGCTCTTTCCTTCCTTTTACAAACTTGGAGCTCCAGTTTTAAATTTAGTTTCACATACAGTATTGTATTTGATTTTAATGTGCTTCGCTCACTCTTAGGTGTATTTTTACTAAGGTGCATTAGCATTTTTAATGTGCCTGTAAATTTAAGGAGCGTTAAACGCGTATACATTTCTATGGGCGTGTAAGCGTTTAATGCGTGTACACCATTTATGAGCGTAAAAACGCTAACGTACCCATAGCACCACTTAGTAAACCTAGCCCACAATGTTTCTACTGTGTCTTCCCTCAATTCCAAGAAGTTGGCACTATATAGCCCTACAAATTTTATTTATATGATTAAGAACTTTTTTTTTATTATGGTTTCTGAGGAATATATTTTTTTTCTTAACTCTAGATTGAAATATTTTCCTTTTAGAACTCCCTCCATTGGTTATTTGCCAGAGTTCAAGCAAATATTCCAACTTATTTATATATCCTTTCCTCAACTGCAAATCAAAAGTTTGATCAGTTGACTGAACTTTATATCCCTTTCCAGGAAAGAGGTTCTCATCTCCTTCCCAAGTCTTCAATAAAGACACTGTATTATTCAAGTGAAGAATCAACATGTATCCCTACCACTGGAAGAATATGTTTAAGTCCTTAACATTGCTAAGTTTTGGTCTTCTTCCTTCAATTGTTTTAGGGTAGTCTGTTTGTGGTTAATCCCAGAACTTGTTTATTTGTTTGCCTTTAAGATTTGTTGTATATGCTTTTCTATAGTTCTAAATAAGTACTAATAAATACTCTATGAAGTGATTTAATCACTTTCTCTATTTCATTTGCTTTATCTATTGAAAAAAAGAGCACAATGAGGCTAGGAAGCTTCATCAGATAGGACAAATGGACACCACTTTCTCATGGTTTTCATCATTCTCCTCCAATCGAAGCTACTCAGTTAAGCACAATGAAATCTCATCTACATCTTTCTCCACTAGCTTCATTAGTTCCTCAAGGTTCCATTTAAGCTCCAATACTTTTTTAACATCTGCTTTGCACCTCTCCCTCACACTTTTACAATCCTTGGACTTCATAGCATCCCTCAGAGCACCTTCAAATTCAAAATATCAGCTCCAAACTAACTCAAATAATCAAATGGCTACAAGATCATTAAATCTTAGCAAGTCTAAATCCCATCTTTTCAACCGATAGTACAAATAAAACATCAATAAATCCTTTCCTGCATTGCTCTGCCCCAGTCCCACTCATGGCCTTCTATGAAAATCCTAGGAGGAGTCATTGGACACCTCATTCTCATTTTGCTACAGATATCTGCAGTGGTCAAGTTCTCCTTCTTCAAACTGTGAGGGATCCACTCCATCAAAAACATTTCCTAACTCCTCCAGCTACTAATATCCTTATATACTGTTTAGTTATTAGCCAACTAGATTTCTGCAATGCCCTCCATAAAGGTCTCAGACTAAAATACCTTCATTGCCTGCAACTAATACAAAGTACAACTATTCAACTCTTTGCAGGAAGCGGAAAATGTGATCATATAACTGCACTGCTAAAATCAGCACATTGGTTAATGTTGCCACATAACTTATAAAATACTACTCTTGTCTTTAAAATTCATAGTTCTTGAAAACCATTATTTCTTTCCTTCTTGCTGACCCCTTACTATCCCTCAATACTACTTAGATCATCTATACAAAATCAATTTATAGTCCCTCCTTTCAAGAAATTGTCTGATACCATCCGATGATTCATTTTTCCAAGCAAAGTCTAGAACTTTGGAACAAGCTACCCTTCCAACTTAGAGTATCATCTTCTCTTCAAAAATTCAAAGCAGACCTTAAGACTTTTATTTTTATTATGCATATGGCTAATGCTACCCTCTTGTTCTGTTTGTAGATACACTGGCGACCAACCTGACTTACACATTTCCCTTCCCTGGAGTATAATCCCCCTCTACTTTTCTATCAAATATTGCAGTTCTAAACAGAGGAATTCATCCCTCTTTTGTCTGTCTTTCTATCTCCTACTATATTTCCTCTAATTATAGAATGTAAGCCGCTCAGACAAAATGTTTGATGGGTGGGGTAGAAAACTTAAATAAACTTGGAAACAACTTTACACGTTTAACTGCCAACTTTGGCTACTACATGTATCCATTCCAGTGCTGATGGCTAACTAGCAAATCTTGCTTCCAAACATCTGAAAAGGGTGTCTTGATATACCATCTTTGTGTGGTTACAATCAAAGTGGTTTATATATTATATGCAGGTACTTAATTTTGTAACTGGGGCAATGGAGGGATAAGTAACTTGACCAAAGTCACAGGGGGCTGCACTGGTAACTGAACCTGGTTCCCCTGGGTCTCAGGCCACTGCACTAACCATTAGGCTACTCCTCCATTCTAAATTATTTATATTCATGTTGAAGAGAGAGCAGAGAAGCATAGATTTTCAAAGCAGTAACATATAACTGCTGCTGAAAATGCCTATTTTGTGCTGCTTGGTTACAAGTCTAGCGCTTGTGCGTACTGAATATTTATTTAAAGTTTCTGATTATCTTTTCACTTCCTCTGTTTAGAATTCATACTAGTCATATTCAGCCAGCAGCAGTCTTGGTTTTTCTTTTTTTAAATAGTGCCAACAACCTGAAGATGATGCATTACTAAATAACTTATAGAATGACAGTTCATGATTTTTATAATCTAGACAAATCTATACAACTTTACTTTCCACTACATACAAGGATCAGGAAAACAGAGTTATTTCTCTCACATAGTAGTCCACCATAGACAGATTGCCCATTTAGTTTGACAAATAGCTGTCAGGCTGATCACCAAACGAGTGGATATATTTTTTCAAAAAGACTCTGAATGTTTTGAATGTGACATTTCTGTCAACCACAGTTGATGAAACAGTAAATTGGAAGCCACTACACTTAAAGTTCCTAGCTACTAAAAATACTGCAGGAACATTCATTCCTGCACTGGAGTTTCACCTGCCATTGTTAGCACTGTAAATGTCACAGGGAACCAGGAAAAAGGGTAGTTTTTGCATCTTGAAATCTGAATTATGGTTCACAAGATGAAATGCTTCAGTTTTCAGCCAGCATGGTCACCATGGTTATTTAAGTGCTGGCACCAGTGCTTAAATTAATACATTTATTCAGTTCCACTATCTATCAGTCTTGAATGTATGTATAGTGTAATGACCATGCAGGCATTACACTAAACAGATAATATCAATTTAGAGGCTGATGATCACCATACAGAGACTGAGTTTGATTTTGAGCCAGCATGGTCACCATATTCATTTAAGCTGCTTCACTGGGCTAAAATGAGTATGTGCATTCAGGGGGCAATTTTACAACTGGATGCCTTGATGTAGGCACCCTGAGGATATATGTAAGAAGCTGATTATATAATAGAATCTGGATACCCAGGTTCCATTAGAGAATTCTAGAGTAACCTTGTATTGCACCTAACATTTATGTTCCTGCAGTTACATCAGCCATAGACCTGGCTTATGTGTTGGCATGTAAATGAGGCAGGGATGTGCACAACTTGCATAATTTTGTAAGTTACATATGTAAATGGGATCCCCACTTATATACCACTCATGCTCTACCTATGTGTACCTCCTTGCAAATACATGCTATATAAGTTAAACTGGTATTTATAGAATAGCACTTAGGTACTCTGCTAGCACTTACAAGTGCTAGTATTCTAGACATTTATGAACACAAGGATCATAAGGGGTATAGGAAGTGGCACTGAATATACATATAGAAGTCCTTTTACTAATATGTTGTAAGCAATCACCTCATGAATTACTGCACTGATAAGTGTTAGTATGTAGCTGTAGTAACTGTTATGACAAAACATCTAATTTATGCATAACTACCGGATTCTATATATCGTACCTTAATTTCCATGGGGAAATCAAAGCGTGTTTTCTATAACAATGCACATAACTTAATTGGTTAACTATCTAATCAGTGCTGTAAATTATAAGCACTAATTGGCATTAATTATGATTCACACACAGAATTGGCTAAGCGTATTCTGTAAATTTGGTATCCTATAATTCTAAGTCACATAGTTAAAAGGGGGCATGGCCAGGACAGGCATGAAAAAACTCTTAACTATAGAGAACAATTCTGGATATTAACTTTAAACACTATGGAACCAAGAGGATTAAATCAAGTGGATGACCTTAATGTGGACAGCTTAGCCTATTGGCAGATAGGTTAGCTTATTCTGGGTCTTGGGTGATGCTCTCTATATCACATGAGGACATTAGTAGTATATAAGGAAGTTTAAAAAAATGTGGTAGCCACTCTTAGAAACGTTGCAGTGAGAAACCCTGGTTCAGTAAAGATAATCTTTTGTTGGATGCACAATGTTTACACTAAAAATAAATGATATCATATTGTTGGATATGCTTTTCTTTAGGAGACTACCTTGAACAGATATGAGCGAAACATGAATTTGTGTTGGTGACAATTGGGTCTCCACTACTGATATCTTTGTTTTGAAAGAATGAAGAAACTAAACTAAAGCTATATTAAGTACTTATATACTGGGGAAAAAAGCTCTTTTAAACTGTGATGACAAATCTTTGATACAAATTTTTAAAAATATTGTGAGAATAAAATATGGACTAAAAGGAAAATTTTGTAAGGATGGATTAATGAGGATTATGTACCTTTCCTACTGATGCATGGCTCAAATTTTTCAGCCCAAATGGATATGGGGTACGTGTATCTGATAATCCTACATAACTTCATTGATTTTGCTGGACTGTTTAAAGTGTAATATTGAGGACATTTAAAAAGTTGAGCGTGTATATGATTGATAGATCTGATTGCCGCTGTTCATTTTTGAAATGTGAAATAGTGCATTGTGAATTATAGCATTATTATTATGGTGGCATTTTCTAATAAATCTAACCCTCAGTGAAAGCACAATCACAAAACAGAGCTCTCCAAAATAAATTTTGTCTGTGCCACTGTCTAGTTTGAATATATCTAACACAGAGAGAGTCCTTTATGGGTTTTTTTTCCCCCGTAAGCCTGAAAACTATCAAAGTGGTATATATTCAGGTACAGAAGGTGTTTTTCTGTCCCTGGAGGACTCACAATTTAAGTTTGTACTTGAGACAATAGAGGTTTAAGAGTCCTTTTTACTAAGTGTTATTTGTAAATGGGCTTAGCATGTCTTAACATGAGACTTTCCTGCATGCTAAGCTCATTTCTAGTGTGACTGTAAATTCAGTCTTATTTATTTATCTATATTTATTTATTTTATTATTATGACATTTCTATCCCGCATTTTCCCAAGAAAGCTCAGGTTCAATGTGACTTACATAGCAAATTAAGAAGAGGTATTACAAGATAATTAATATTAATAGAAGAATACAACTATTTAAAAAAATCTTTTCATATTAGCTGAATATAGATCTACAGAAGTGGGCTTTAATTAAACTTCTGAATGACATATAATCAACTGAGTGATATAATTGGGTAATGAGTTCCAGAGTTTGGTACTTTGGTAAGAAAAATTAGCATTATTGATAGTTTTGTAGGTTAAGTTTTTACAACTTAGGAAATGTAATATGAGATATTCTCTAAATGATGAGGTGGCGTTCTTGTAGTAATAACTTAATGAGATCTATCATATAAGATGGTAAGATACCATAAAGAATCTGATGAACAAGAACACAAAGCTTAAATGAAATTATGTCATTGATAGGTAACCAGTATAGATCCTTAAGAAGAGGAGATGCTTTAACGTAATGCGGCGATCTATATATAAGTTGGGCAGCCGTGTTTTGTTTAGTGTGTAGTTTTCTTAGAAGACTCCGCTTAATACCTGCATAAATTGAATTGCAATAGACATCAAAGTTAGTTAAGAGTCACCAACTGAACCAAAGTGCAAAAGAACTGATCTTCAAAGAATGCTAAAATTAGTGTGTTCTAAGGCTAGGGGACACCCCATATATTCCTATGGGAGTCTCTAGCATAGCGTGTGCTAAATTTTAAGCACTCCGCTAGAAAATGCTGCAAAGAGGGCAGGAAATGAGGGACTGCACTCCGCCCCAGTTGGACCATGCACTGGACTACCAGGGATACAGTAGGCCCGGGGAGCCTACCTGGATGTCTGGGAGTTCGGGGCAGGTGGCATTCCCAGGGGAGGGATGCTAGTTCTTGGTGTGGTCTGGGAGGAATCGTGGGCATGGAAGGAGAGGGCTGGTCGGGGGGCAGGGAGGGGGCTTGGGAACCAGATTGTAAAAAAAAAAAAAAGTTATACGGGTGCCGGGCTTATATTCAGCCAGGGCCCACATAACTGTCTTATGTGGGCCCAGATGAATATTAGCGGGCCTGCATAAGCTCTGGGCAGTCAGGCCACCCAAAAATTACCCCTGATATTAAATGCTAGTGTCTGGAATATCGGTGACTAATATTAGTCAGCGATTATCAGAATTTAAAAAAAACACTGACTGACGGTCGCTGAATATTGGGTGGGCATGTGAAAACTGGGCATGGGGAGGCCTCTCTTCATGTAAAGGCAAACACATATATGCCCATGACTCTATAGCAACTCATTCATCCCTAGGGGTAGTGAACGGATTTGAACTCTCTTCTACAAGGTTTGCACTGGCAAGAGACATGTGCATATGGTAGTTTTGAGGACATTTCCTGCGCCTCCCTCTACTGCACAGTGCAATATATAGCAGTGTTAATAGAGATAAGACATCACCCAATTTTGTGTTTCTATTTCTGTTGTTTTGTGGTTATTTGGTATGTTGATACTACCTGCAGGTTGGTTAATATGTTATTGCAAAAGTAGAGTGGCATGAAGTATGACTAACTGTGAGTTCTAGTCTGAGTTGCTCAGAATTTTCAAGACATATTCTTGTATGAGGCTGATGTATATGTACATTGATTGTCAACATTGTTATTGCTTTTACTAAAGAAAAAGAAAAATTTTCAAGTTAAAAAAGAAAAGAAACTCTCTGCAGAATTTTCCTTTATAAATTATTGTGAGCGTACAAGGAGTAAATGAATTCCTAGTACCTATTTCTGTCAGCACAAACATTTTTCTTGTCAAGCATCCCTAGATCATTTTGAAAGGTCTCCTTCATGGGTCGGCATCTGTTTTTCCCATGGAAAATTCATTTAAAAATTGCTGCCTAAAATATGACTAATAATGGGCCCTTTTACTAAGCTGCTTAGATTTTAGGCATGGTATATAGAATACACTTAGTTGACATCCCAGGGCCTAAAACCACTTTTGTCCATTACACCAATGAAAACATGGCATCCACCTCCGAAGGGACACCACCTTGCAAGTGGTGGAGGGGCTTCCGTGTTTCAATGACTCAGAGGGCTATGCTGTAGGTTTACCCATATCAGACAGGCCTCTGAGGAGAAACCAGACAAAGAGTGTCCCAACCTGGAGGATCCAAGATGGCATTGAGGGAGGACGTACGCTAGTTGAGCTTCCTGTTTTACACCAGAATGCCTGAAGAAGAAGGCGCACTCCCCAGAGAATGGGGAAGAGAAAAGGCAAAGCTGTGGTGCTGTCCTCCTTGAACACGGCTGGGGTTCCACCACTTCTCAGTCTATTTGGAGAGATTCGGGGGTCATAACGTCGGGGATATCGGTTCTTGCTTCGGGGAACAGGCAAGGCTTTATTGCCTAATCTCAGTGGAGGGAGTGACTTTGAGTCCTCCTGTTGGCACGACCCCTCCAAGACCCGGAAATGCTAATGCTTCGCTATGGAGGTCAATAATGGAAACGCCCAAAGTGGGTTAGGATTTTCCATGTGACCCGAGGAGGTCCTGGCGCAGCATCGACTCCCGGATAATAAACCAACTGGGGGATTGGAGAGTGAGCTCTTCCCCCAAAGATATCTGGAGCGTTTCTGTGGAGAAATTGGACTTGGTGAAGCCAATAATGTCATAAAGGACATACTATAGGAACTGCAGCAGAATGTGAATAACTGTCTTCTTCAGATGTTAAAATTTTTCACTATGTGAGTTAAAGATTTATATTAATACTTATCTAACAAAGTGGAAGTCCAAGATATAAAAGAGACTTTGATTACGGAAATGGCTTCTCTATGAAAATTAGATAATTTTGGTAATGAAGAATAGTTATTTTTCTTGTAAAAATGGGAATTCTGGAGAATCAATTAAGGGAAAATAACTTGAGAATGATAAATTCACCTATAATATCCTATATATCAGCTACTGAATTCTTGAAGAAATATTTCTCGGATACTTGCTAATACCTTCTGATAGCCACCTTTTGGTGACTAAAATTAATATTTCCTTTAAAATCTTCTTTCAGAGAAAAGAGATGTGTTTAACTGACATTTTGGAAAATTCAGAAGTTATAGACTTATATTATAGGGACTTCGTCTTTGATTAGATAGGAACAACGTTTTGAAATTGTATTTCCGATACATGGTTAATAGTTTTTTGGGTTCAAAGATTGAATTATACTTTCCTGACACATCAATGGAAATCACAGACTGGGAGGTGTGAACGTCTGGCTTTTCAGCCAGGAATCATTGCCCCAGGTGGGACCCTTCTAGCACGATTCCCTTGTAAGTGTTTATTTTCCTTATTACTATTTGTTTGACACCTAAGAAATTATAGAGTTGTGGAACCAGATGAAGAATCCTCTGCAGCAACTTCCGTCAGTTACCACTGTACCGGCTGCAATAACCAATTAACCCTTCCTCCTCCAGAAAATGTGAAGTGTAAGATTAACCATTTTGAGTTTTTCTTATTTCTTTAAGATTGTTTGCCTGATCTTGGATCTCCAATTGTGGACAAATATTGTAAATATATATTGTTGAGAGGACAATGTTTTCCTTTTTATATTAATTTCTGTATTTCCTTTCATTTATGTGATAAATGTGAATGTAATTAAGTAAAATGATAAATACAATAAGAAAACATGGCAGAAATCCTGGCATGTCGATGTAGGCACAGAGGACCATTTTCTATAACTACGCTTGTAAATTCTAAGTTATCGTTAATAGTGCTTATTATTGCTTGTTAAGTGCTGGTATCCAATGCTAATTAGCTTGTTAAAGCCAAATTAGTATATGCATTGTTATAGAACCACCTGGATTTTGGAACGGATCTCAAGGCACACTATATAGAATCCTGGGGAATACAGCTAAAAAGGCGTACCACGGATGTGCTCAAGTGTCCTGCCAAATCGCCTCACATGAAATATTTAAACATTTTCGGAGGAGGGTGTGCCTGGGGAGCAGAGAGAGGGCACTTCTGTGCTAATTAGTTAGCGCAAATACATTACCAGTTACTTATTGGGTAGTGCATGATGCCTTACCACCTACAAAATGGGTGACAATCAGGGGCTGGCGATTAAGGGGGGCAAAAAGTGACAGTTGCCCTGGGCCCCAGAGTTCCAGGGGTTCATACACAAGATTTCCGAATCCCCTCCAGAGAGACCAATCATTGCCTCCATAAACTCAGTACTGGAACCTCTCTCACAATTTGTGGACTGGTTCCTCAGACCAATGGTACAAGAAAGTTTCTCGTACATAAGAGATAGCACACATTTCTTGCAAATACTAGCACAGTACCAGCTATGAACTTCCTTTAACTATGGTCACACTAGACGTGACAGCTTTGTACACATCCTTACCCCAACAGACTGTTTGCCACAATCTTAGCAGAATTTCTTGAAACCAGACCGCACCCCCATCAGTACCTACCCCCCTTATGATTGAATTACTACCATAGCTTTGAAGAATAACTTTTTCTGGTTCAAAAACCAATTTAACCAGCAAGAGAAGGGGGTGGCTATGGTGCGCCACATGCGTTCCCTCTATTGCCTGTCTTTATATGGTGCACTTTGAAAGACGTTGTTGGGAGAGAATCCCTGGAGTCAACTAGTGTATACATGGCATCGTTACATTGACAACATATTTTTTTTTTACTATGTAAAGGTAATCAAGAGGAATTGCAAATGTTTTTTTCATGGTTAAACAACAGGGATATAAACATTCACTTCACCAAGCAACAGTATCTCAAATCAATTTTTGGATATTCTGGTCACCCAAAATGTTCATCATTTACTACTAAAGTATATGTTAAACCAACGGACCATAATACTCTCCTCCATTACAGCAGCAACCATCCTTTGGTGACAAAAAAATAGTCTGCCCTTTTCTCAGCTCCAAAGATACCGCAGAATTTGTAGTGACATTAAAGTATTCAAAGACCAAGCTAAAACTTTACTCAAAAATTTAGCACAAGGCAATATCCTGCAGCCATTATGAAAACAGCCTACACAGCTCTAGTGTAGGCTGTTTTCATAATGGCTGAAGGATATTGCCTTGTGCTAAATTTTTTGAGTAAAGTTTTAGCTTGGTCTTTGAATACAATAATAGTGACTCTTGATACAACCTAAAGCTAAAACATTGATAGGCAGTTACAAAAGTGTATATTCAAATACACTCACAGTATCAAAGGAGTGGTTGTATTCTAAAAAGACATGGAGAATATTACAAGTTCACCCCGTTTTTCACTGATCATCAGTTACGCATCGCCTATTCTAGAGGTCAAAATCTTTGGGACATGAGGGCATAATCGACGCGAATGCCCATTCCATGGGCGTCTATGTCCGAGAACGGGTACATGAAGCGGTGGGACAGACTGTATTTTTGAAAAAAAATGGGCGTCCATCTTTCGTTTTGAAATACGGTTGACGGACCAAAATGCCATGGATTTAGTCGTTTGTGAACTGGGCGTTTGTTTGTTTTAGTGATAATGGAAAATAAAACGCCCCAGCTCATAAACGTCCTAATCCAAGCCATTTGGTCGTGGGAGGGGCCAGGATTCATAGTACACTTGCCCCCCTGACATGCCAGGACACCAACTAGACACCCTAGAGGTCAGTGTGGTGGACTTCAGAAAAACGCTCCACATGCATAGCTCCCTTACCAAGGGTGCTGAGCCCCCAACACCCCTCCCACAAAACCCATCTACCCACAAATGTACAACACTACCATACATAGGCGCCCGGTATAAAGAGGCTTGGGGAGGCTAAGCCTCCCAAGCCCAACCGCTGCCCCCACCCCGCGAGCTGCAGGACTTCCCTGTCTGCCCTCAGCTGCCATTTCCTGCCTTCCTCCAGCCCCCACCGATCCCCCGACCCCCGCTCCCCCCGTCGCCGTCATCAATCATCTGACATCTGCCCGATAAGCCCTCATTCCCGTCCTGCCCTCAACCTACCTTAAAATAGTGTAACTTTCCTCGAGCGGGCGGTGCCGGCATCACAAGCAGCAGCAGGCTCCAGCCTTCCCTCGCATGGCTCCGCCCTTGCCGGAAACACGTCAGAAGAGGGCAGAGCCATGCGAGGAAGGCTGGAGCCTGCTGCTGCTTGCAATGCGGCACTGCTCGCTCAAGGAGAATTACACTATTTTAAGGTAGGGCGAGGCCGGATGGGAACGAGGCTATCGGCAGACGTCAGATGATTGACGATGGCGACGGGGGAGCGGGGGTCGGGGGGATCGTTGTGGGGGGGCAGGAAGAAGGCAGGAAATGGCTGGCAGAAGGGAGATGCTTTACATGGGCTGCTGGATGGAGGGGAGGGCAGGGGGGAGAGAAGGTTGCTGGACATTGGGAGGATGGCGGGGAGAGGAAGGTTGCTGGACATGGGTGGATGGAGGGGAGAGGAGGATTGCTGGTGCTGGACATGGGTGAATGGAAAGGAGGGGAGAGGAGGGTTGATGGACATGGGTGGATGGAGGGGAGAGGAGGGTTGCTGGTGCTGGACATGGGTGAATGGAGGGGAGGGGAGAGGAGGGTTGATGGACATGGGTGGATGGAAGGGAGAGGAGGGTTGCTGGACATGGTGGATGGAGGGGAGGGCAGTGGGAGAGGAGGGTGCTGGACATGGGTGGATGGAGGGGAGAGGCAGGGTTTGCTGGACATGGGTGGATGTAGGGGAGGGAAGAGTGAGGAAGGAGATGAGGTGAGGGAAAAGGAAGAGAGAAAAACCTGCACATGGAGGAAGAAAATAGGCAGATAGCTGAGGACCAGAAATGAAGAAGAAAGGAGGAAAGGAAAGAAATAAATGGAAAGGAGCCCTGGAAACGGAGTTAAGAGGGACAGATAGCAGCAGAATCGGATCTAGGCCTAGCATGATCAGAAAAACCACCAAGGGGTCACCCAGACAACAAAGGTAGAAAAAAAATCATTTTATTTTCATTATGTGTTGGAATATGTCCACTTTGAGAATCAGGTGCTCAACGTTAAAAGTTTACTATTTATTTACTATTATGGCATTTTATCCCCACATTAAACATGAATTAGGGGTGTTTTGTGGCTCTACACCTATCATGATATTATGATCCCTTGTTTCATATTGTTGACGTCTGCATTTTCCGTGATGGGTGGTATATTGGTGTATTAGGTTCTGCCCAGTGTAATATTTATGGTACAGTAAGGTTCTGAGTGTGTTTTTTGCACAAAGTTGTGCATAGTGTTTTGCAGTTGAGCGATTGTGGTTAGTATATGCTTTGAGCAACCACTTTATTCTTTGACCTATGATACATATCTAATATCTAAATTTAATAAAAGGTATTAATTGTGACTTATTTATTTTTTCTGTGTTTATCAGACACTTATGGATTTAAGCTCCACCCCAACCCCTCCCCCTTAGCCTCCCCAAACAGTTGGGCACCGACCGCCTATGCTACCTAGCTCTTAGGGGTGAATGGGGCACCTACATGTGGGTACAGTTGGGTTTGGAGGCCTCCCATTTAAACAGCCAAAGTGTTACAAGTAGGGGGGGATGGGCCTGGGTCCCGCCTGCCTTAAGTGCACTGCGGTACCCACTAAAAGTGCTCCAGGGACCTGCATATACGCAGGCCTCTAGGACTTGTTGCTGCTGTATAACCTTGGCACACCAATTGACACCTGAAGACTAATCTCTTTGAAAAAGTCCTTTATTGAATAGCACGTTTACTCACAGTTAACTGCAGATCAAAGGTTGTGCCCCACTGGCAAAGAGTCTTCCTGGTACTGAGATTAGCAGTAGGGTCAGAGCTGGCAGAATGCTGTACAATGCCCTCTTTCAGCAACATTCAAGGGAAGAACTAAGTTCTGTAACTTGGCTAACACATGAAAGGGATCTAAACTGTGTTACAAAAATGGCCACTACCTCAGGGACTACCGGAAACAAAACAGGGCACATTCTGACCAGTAAGCAGGGGGAAAAGCACCATGGGGAGTAGAGCCTAACATCTTGAGCATTTAACACAAGCTACTAGAATCACGGAGCCCAAAACTCTACACCCACCACAATGCATTGCTGATGTGACTCTGCAGTGCGCATAACAGAAAAGGTGTCGCACTCACCCCAGACCACATCAGAACCATGGGAAAGGCTGTCACAAGATAGAACACATCTGCTGTCAGGGAGGTGGGTATGGCATAGAGGCTGAAAAAAAGTTTTTAAAGGTGGGTTTTTTTTGGTGGGAGGGGGTTAGTGACCACTAGGGAGTCAGGGGAGGTATCCCTATCCCTCCGGTGGTCATCTGGTCAGTTGGGGCACTTTTGTGGGGACATGGACCTGAAAAAAAAGGGTCCATATAAAGCGGACCAAATTCTCGTCCAAAAACGCCCTTCTTGTTTCGATTATCAGCTAAAGACGCCCATCTCTCCTCGGCCGATAACCACGCCCCAGTCCACCTTCACCACGCCTCCGACATGCCCCCATAACTTTGTTCGTTCCTGCGACGGAGTGCAGTTGAAGACGACCAAAATCGGCTTTCGATTATACCGATTTGGTCGCACACGGGCGACGCCATCTCCCGATTTGGGTCAAAATATGGGCGTCTTTCTCTTTCAAAAATAAGCTGAAATACAGCCCAAATGACAAGTATGACCATCACATCCAAACCCATGCCATAAAAAATGTGGCAAATGCATGTTCTGTCCCAATATGATCACCACAAAAGTCTTCATTAATTCCAATGATCACAAAACATACAGATTAAAATATGTCACGGATTTGCATTAGCACTCATGTGGTTTATATCTTGATATGTCCTTATCAAAATCATATGTAGGTAAAACCATACGAAACACTGAAGAAACGTCTGATTGACCATAAGTTCAATATCATTCATCAACGACAGGAAGCCCCATTGGTGGCTCATTGTATTGAAACAGGTCACACTTTCATAGATTTCAAATGTTTAATTACGATCAGGTAGTAAAACCTGTAAGAGAAGGACATCGCGATCGTGTACTAATTCAAACAGAACAACGCTGGATTTCTAAGTTAAACACTTTAACCCCTAGAGAATTAAATAACCGCATAACATGGAAAGTTTTTCTGTAAAGGGCTTTTAAGAATTAGGCAGTAGCCCAGGTTTAGTGGGCCCTTTAAATAACACTGCCCATCTGATTGGTAAAACTCTTTTAGCGTCTATTTAAATACAGGCGCCATTTTGAACCATTAGAGTCTCACAAAAGAATCGGACGGACTCTGAAAAGGTAGGCTTTTCATAGTCCTCTTGATACAGAAATTCCCGACATTTACATTGTCTTCTTGATGCAGAAATTCCCAATTGTATTTTTCCTGGTCCTCTCTCAGAAAGTACAATTATATTGATTTTAGGACACACGCAGCAGCAGTAGCCGAGGGTTCAGTTCCTTAAGAAGCAATAGCGAAACAGGGCTCTCTGTCGAGCGTATCCTATCGACTCAGCTACAGCCCAGATAAGTGCCCTTTCTATCCATATAATCAGAGTAAAAAAACAGCTTTTGGAGATGAAGTTATAATTGATATCAGAGGTTTTTTCTGACTTATGAGGAGCTCGCAGCATATTCAAGAATAGCAGAAATTTAGTCTGTGTTTGGATATGAAGCAATCTGCCATTCCACAAAACATATTGAACAAGTGAATAGTGTAAAGGGAGAGCATCTGAAGTCTTTCCTCCGTTAACAACAAAAAAATATTTTGTGAGAAAATTACACTTGTAAACAGTTTACATTGAATTAGACTTAATAAATTTGTAATCCATAATAAAATTGTCTATGGTATCTGAAGATTGGAGTGTGGCAGTCATAATACTCTATTTAGATAGCCCTGAGATCAGTATCAGGAAAAACAGTAAAAACAATTTTAAAGAATAAGATTATTGAACATAATGGAATTATACATGGTTTAATAGGACAGTCTTGACATGGAGTTAACTAAGAAGTTTGCCAAATAGTTATCTATCTATTGTATCTACCTATAAATTAGTCTTTATTAATTCTGGAAGTAATCAAGGGTTTTCCAGCCTGAGAGGCCTTCTGAATTCACTTTGGCAAAAATATGGAATGTAATTCTAGGGCTGGACTAGACCTCAACAGCATAAATTTCACTTTTTATTGCTAAGCTGCAAGAACTGGAATTGTATTGCTCAAGTGTATAGCCAGCTACAAGCTAGTATAATACATCTGGAGAAAGCTGAACATAAACTGTGTAATTTGGAACTGGTTCAGAATACCTTGATGAAAAATGGCGAATTTGGAGATCTTGATTAGATGTTCAATTTATAATTTATTACTTTTCCTAAAGTTCAGACAGTTTCTGCCTTCGATATATTTTAATGTTACTTGACAGATCTCCTTAGGGTTCTAGTACAATCTATTCCTCTATGATTTACTATCTGCTGCCATTAGGAAGAAGGAGATAGAGTTGGAGGCAGTTCATTCACTGTTCTCCTCATTGTGAGGATGAATTGATTAATTTTTGGAAAACTTATAGTGATATATTAGCTACACTGGCTATCCTATTCATTTCTTTGGCTCTGGATCCAGACAAAATCTATCTCCTTGGAATGTATATCAGGCATCATGGGCAAATATTCCTCAAAATAAAGCTAAGATTTGTAGCCATTTGTAGCCAAGATTTCCTGAAGGGAAGAGAGAAGGGGGTGTTGTTGGGAACATTATTATTTTGAAAATTAATATAACCATACTTAGGGGGGTCTTTTACTGAGGTGTGCTTGTGTTTTAGCTGCATTAAAAATCAGCTGGCACTAAACGCTGAGATGCCCCATTATAATCCTAATGGGTGGTCTCAGCGTTGACTGCTAGCTGATTTTTAGGATGAGTTGAAAATGGCAGCACCCCTTAATAAAAGGCCCTTTTTGTTAAATATATTTTCAATGTATTGAATTAAGTCAACTGATTTCATTTTTGAATACTAAAATCATAACTATTCAGTTAGTCATAGATTTTCTTTTTTATGTCAGATTGTGCCCTCTCGTCTCTCTCTCTCTCTCTCTCTCTCTGAATATTTCATTGCCTGGGATTGGGATCTAATCCCACCTTGGAGGTCTTGGATTTAACCTTGTCTGTTCCTTGTATTCCTTTGTTTCTTTCTTTTTTTATTATTATACAATATCTGTTTTTCCTCTCAAGATTTTCTTCGTGTTTGTAAAATGATGTTTAATAAATAAAAATGGTTAAAAAAACATATTCTCTTTCAGTATATTTAGATAATAAGATAATATTATGAATATTTGTATTTTAATTTTTATTTCTCACAGAAGCTCCTAATTTAAGAAATTACAAAAGAAAGTCTGAAGGGAATAAAGTATTGAATTTAATTTTTCTTAGAAATGGACCGACCTTTGCCAAATAATGTAAATAACTTAAAATATATGACTAAAACTGAACTTCTCATCTTTCCCCCTAAATTCACCCCCCCCCCCTTTTCCCCCATTCTCTATCTCTGTTAATGGCTCTCACATCCACCCTGTCTCCTTGGCTCGTAACCTTGGAGTCATCTTTGGATTCCTCTCTCTTCTTCTCTGCGCATAATCAGCAGATCACCAAACCCTGTCATTTCTTTATCTACAACATTAGCAAATCCGCCCCTTCCTTTCTGATACACTACGAGAACCCTTATCCAAACCCTTGTCACCTCTCGTTTGGATTATTGCAATTTACTTCTCACTGGTCTTCCTCTCAGCTACCTCTCTCCTCTCCAATCTGTCCAAAATTCTGCAGCATGACTTATTTTCCGCCAAAATCATTATACCCACACTAGCCCACTCCTCAAGTCACTTCACTGGCTCCCTGTCCACTTCCGCATACAATTCAAACTTCTCTTACTGACCTTTAAATGCATCCATTCTGTAGCTCCCCATTACCTCTCCACTCTCATCTCTCCCTACATTCCTCCCCGTGAACTCCGCTCACTGGACAAATCTCTCTTGTCGTCCCCCTTCTCCTCCACTGCTAACTCCAGACTTTGCTCCTTTTCTCATCGCGGGCACCTTATGCCTGGAATAGACTTTCTGGACCTATACATCTAGCTCCATCTCTACCTGTTTTCAAATCTATGCTGAAAACCCACCTTTTCACCACTGCTTTTGGCTCCTAGCTACTACTCAATTACCTCCCCTTGTTCCTTCTCACCCAGTACTTCCCTCGCCCTTAATTTTCTTGTCTGTGTTATTTTTAGATTGTAAGCTCTATTGAGCAGGGACTGTCTCTCTATGTCAGGTGTTCAGCGCTGCGTGCATCTGGTAGCGCTATACACATGTTAATAATAATAATAATAATAATAATAATAATAATAATAATAATAATAATAATAATATATCCTGTCATCTAGTTAATCAGGGTGGGCAGATAACCTAAATCGCTATTTTAGTTTAGGAAAAGAAAGTTGAAAATGAGCCTATAATAGGTCTTCTGGTGATAAAGCTACTCAGTAAGTACATTCTTATTAGAGCTGTAAGGTTTAAATTAGTAGTCAAGTATTATAAACTTTAGTACCATTACAATTAAGGTTTTTGAAATGAACTCTGTAGTATAAATCTGTCAACCTCATGGCCAAAGTGACAGCTATCTATGGGACCCTTTTACAGAACCACAGCAAGCCTACTGCCAGTTTGTCAGCAGAAATGTGGCTCTACTGCAGGGCTCCCAGGGGAGCCCGGCAGTAGTTCATGCCACACTGTGTGCCATTTCTGGCATGACAAAATTGTGTTATTTTCTTGTTCTGAGGCAGATGGGCAGTTGTGCATGTGACAATTATTTGTTTGAGTGGCAGTGGGGAGGGACATTGTTTTATTTATGTCGAGCAGCAGGAGCATGCCCATGGTAATTAGGCAGCGCCACACACAGTTCAATTACTGCTGGGCTCCCTTTGATTATGCATGGCTATTTCCCTCCCTTTCAGAAAAATGCCTTGTACAGGCAGCAGTAAAAGGCAGCCTCGACATGCAGAAAACCCATACTCCAATGCCACCGACAAAGTCCTTTTTAAACCCGCCACAGGGATCTGTAATGGGACCGGTGCTATGTAACATATTTATAAATGATCTAGAAAATGGAATGAGTGAAATGATTAAATTTGCAGGTGACATAAAATTATTCGGAGTTGTCAAAACACATGTGGATTGTAAAAAATTGCGGGAAGACCTTAGAAAACTAGAAAAATTGGCATCCTAATGGCAAATGAAATTTAATGTGGACAAATGCAAATTAATGCACATTGGGAAGAATAATCTGAATCATAGCTACCTGATACTAGGGCCCACCTTAGGAGTCAGCACTCAAGAAAAAGATCTAGGTGTCATTGTAGACAATACACTGAAATCTTTTGCTCAGTGTGCGGCGGCAGACAAAAAAGCAGACAGGATGCTAGGAATTATTAGGAAAGAGATGCAAAATAAGACCAATAATATTATAATGACTCTGTATCACTCCATGGTGCAACCTCACCTTGAGTACTGCATTCAATTCTGGTCACCGTATCTCAAAAAAAGATATAGTAGAATTAGAAAAAGTTCAAAGAACAACCAATATGATGAAGGGGATGGAAAGAACTGAGGAAAGGGTTGAGCAAGTGCTGCCAAACTCTAGCTGTTGGGCTGTGCATGTTAAATCACTGGAAATTAGGGTGGCCAGTGTGAACAGGCTGCTCTCAGAGATTCAGCAGAGGGAAAGAGAAAGGGAAATGGGACTTAATATACAGCCTTCCTGAGTTGTTTTTTTTTTTTTTTGCAACTACATTCAAAGCAGTTTACATTATTCAGGTACTTATTTTTTGTACCAGGGGCAATGGAGGGTTAAGTGATTTGCCCAGAGTCACAAGGAGCTGCAGTGGGAATCAAACTCAGTTCCGCAGGATCAAAGTCCACTGCACTAACCACTAGGCTACTCCTCCACTCTCAAGTTAAACAAGTTGTAAGAGGAAGTATTTCCTGCGATACAGGGGGGCAGGATGTTCAAAAAGATTTGCAGTAAAGATAAACTCTACTAAGAATCCAGTGCAGAAAAGTGAGCGCAGCATGCTCAGAGTAATGAGCAGGCATATTCATATTGTGTTAAAATTGTGGCAGTAATTTGCTGCTCATTACTCTGGGCTAACTTTCCTGACAGTGTCTGAGTACTGATTGGCTCAGGCACTGACAGGAAAGTTTAAAACAACAACAACAAAGAAACATGCAGCAGCCCCTTAGATCCTTACCCCCAACAACTTCCCTAAAAAAAAAAAAAGAAACCTGAGCCCAAGCCTGAGCCTCCACCCTTGAAACCTAAAAAAATCCCAGGGGTCCGGTGGCCCCCTCCTGCCCCCCTCCCTCCCTCACAAACAAATAGCCTGGTCATCAAACTGGCCCACCCCCATCAACCCAACCTGACCCCCTGGATACTACTGGTCCTAGTGGTCCAGTAGAATCCCTGACCCCAGTCCCCTCCACATACCTCATAGAAGGAGGAAAGAGGGATGCCTGCATCTTCCTGCATCTGGGTCTGCCCTCTTCAAAATTGAGGCACCTCACCCTGTCTAATGCATCCTGTGCCATATAAGGAGTTTTTCTTATGGTGCTTAGGCCCCACCCAGTGTAGGGAGGGGCACCACCATTTTGAAGAGGGCGGTTTCAGAAGCAGGAAAGAATAGGGATCCCTCCTGCTTCCTACCACAAGGTATGTGGAGGGGTTTGGGATTCTACTCGACTATTGGCATTGACTGGCCTGGCCTGACCTGGACAGGGGTCTGCTGACTTGGGTCAGATTGGGTCAGGTCAGTGGGTTCGCTGGACCATCAGGGTATTCTTTTTTTAGAGGGGGGCTGGGAGGATCCACTGGACCACAGGGGACTTTTTTAGGTTTCAGATGGGAGGATCAGGTCCACATGCACGGCAGACTGATCAGGTTGTTGTGAGATAAGGGGTGCAGTCAGATACCTCTTCCCTCAATCAATCCTCAATGCTGACCAGTACTAAGCGTTAGGTTTCTGGTGTTAAACGTACTGGACAGCCTTTTTTAAAGCATTATTGCACTAGTGCTTTCAGAATCCTGATAGTGAGGTTACAATAAAGACCATAGTGGACCAGGAGGGGCATAATCGAAAGTGGGTGCCCATCTCCGTGGGCAGCCATGCAAAGGGGCAGGACAAACCATATTTTCATAAAACATGGGCACCCATCTTTTTTCGATAATAAGGGTTGTGCGGTGAAATGCCTAGGATTTGTTCGTTTTTCAGCTGGGCGCTATCGGTTTTCAGCGATAATGGAAACCGAAGGTGCCCAGCTCAAAAACGAACAAATCCAAGGCATTGGGTCATGGGAGGGGCCAGGATTCGTAGTGCACTGGTCCCCCTCACATGCCAGAACACTAACTGGGCACCCTAGGGGCACTTTTACAAATTAAAAAAAAAATTAAAATAGCTCCCAGGTGCATAGCACCCTTCCCTTGTGTGCTACGCCCCCCAAATCCCCCCCAAACCCACTGCCCACAAGTCTACACCATTACCATAGCCCTAAGGGGTGCAGGGGGGCACCTACATGTGGGTACAGTGGGTTTTGGGTTTTTGGAGGTCTCAACATTAACCAGCACAAGTGGAACAGGTAGGGTGGGATGGGCCTGGGTCCGCCTGCCTGACGTCCACTGCACCCACTAACAACTGCTCCAAGGGGACCTGCATACTGCTGTCAGGGATCTGGGTATGACATTTTAGGCTCGCATACAGGCTGTCAAAAAAGTTTTAAAGTTCTTTTTTGTGGTAGGAGGGGGAGTAGTGACCACTGGGGGAATCAGGGTAGGGTCATCCCCGATTCCCTCCGGTGGTCATCTGGCCAGTTGGGGCACTTTTTTGGGGACTTGGGTCGTGAAAAAAAAGGGTCCCAGCAAAAGCGACCCCAAATTTCGCTTCTGCGCCCTTTTTTTTTGATTCTTGGCCGAAGGCGCCCATCTTTCCTCGGCCGATAACACGCCCCCAGTCCTGCCGTCACCACGCCTCCGACACGCCCCCATCAACTTTGTTCGATCCTGCGATGGAGTGCAGTTGAAGACGCCCAAAATCGGCTTTTGATTTATGCCGATTTGGGTGCCTTTGCGAGATGGGTGCCCATCTCCCGATTTGGGTCGAAATATGGGCGCACATCACTTTTGAAAATAAGGCTGCAGGTGTCCTTAAATACAGAGCAGACAGATTTTAAAGATTATAAATTATCACTGTCAACTGCTGAACAAGTTGTAAATAGGAGTGACAAACATTGTTTGAAATGTCTGTATGCAAATACCAGAAGCTTAAAAAATAAGATGGAAGAGTTAGAATATATTACATTACATGAAAGGATAGGTACAATAGGCACCTCTGAGACTTGGTGAAGGAATATAACCAATGGGACACTGTCATACCAGGGTACAAATTATATCTCAGTGATAAGGTGGGCCATTCGGGTGGAGTGAAAGCATTGTACATGAAAGAAGGCATTGAATCGAATCGACTAAAAATTTGGCAGGACATAAAACACATCTTGGAATCTCATAAAACATAAAGACAGGAGTGTACTACCGTCCACCTGGTCAGGATGAACAGACAGATGCAGAAATGTTATGGTGGAAAAAAGGGGGAGGCTAACAAACGTAGGTAACATATAAATACGTGATTCTATATCCCAGGATTGACTGGTGTAGAATGTAATATCAGGGGCATGCCTAGGAAGGTAAAGTGTCCTTGATGAAGTCAGGACTGCTTTATGGAGCAGCTGGTTCAGGAACCAATAAGAGGGAAAACAATTTAGACCTAGTCCTTTTGAGAGTGAATGATCTGATTCAGGAGGTAATGGTGCTGGGAGCCACTAGATAACAATGATAATACTACTACTACTATCATTTTTATAGTCACTACTAGATTTATATTTTTCCTATATAGTCTCGTTTTTTCTTTTTGATGTAATACATTTTTTATATAATACAGATAAAATTTTGATGTAATACATTTTTGATGTAATACAATAAAAACAGTATTGACAAGAAAAAGGGACAGCCTTTTATGGCTAAATTTAAAATCAGACGCAAAACTTATGTAGATATTAAAATATAGTGGTTCCAGCAAGGAAACTCTATCATGAAAATGATCAACAATTATGGGGAATGGTAGCCACATGGTAAAAAAGTGAGGTGAAGGAAGTTAAAAGAACATCCTTCACAAAATGGAAGAAGGATCTGACTGAAAATAATAAAAAAAACAGCATAAGGAATTGCAAGTCAAATGGAAAGTGTTGATAAGGGAAGGTAAAGAGAGACTTTGAAATAGGAGATTGTATTGGAGGTCAAAACATATAATAAAATTTTTTTTAGGTAAATAGAAGGAAAAGACAGTAAAAGAATTGATTGGACCGCTAGATGGCTGTGGTTAAACGAGGTATTCAGGGTTGACAAGGCCATAGTGGAGAGATTGAATGAATTATTTGCTTTGGTCTTGCACTGAGGAGATGTGGAGGAGATATGAGTGCCAGAAATGGTATTCAACACTGATGAGTCCAGAGAAATTGAACAAATCTCTATAATCAGGAACATATAATGGCGTAATTTGAAAAAAAGGTAGAGTAGCAAATCACCTTGACCAGATGGTATATATCCCAGAGTACTGATAGAACTGAACAATGAACTTGCAGAGCTACTATTAGTATTATATAATTTATCTTTAAAATTAAGCATGGTACCAAAGATTGGAGGGTAGCCAATGTAACACCAATTTTTTTAAAGGGTTTCAGAGGTGATCTGGCATCTTAAGTAGAGGAGTGTGGTAGTCGTGTTAGTCCACTCTTAAGGTTATCAATAGAAATCAAACAAAATAAAACAATGTGGTATATATCATTCAGTGTAAAAAATGTAACGAAGGATGCTATATTGGAGAAACAGGCCAGATGCTTAAGACAAGATTCAATTTACATAGACATCATATGAACAATACTGGTGCAAGCAGGGTTCCCACGCCTGTTGGTCAACATTTTACAGGACCAGGACACTGTACCAGTGATTTCACAGTGAGAATCCTCAAAGGTAACTTTAAAACCATACAAGAACGTAAGACCTTTGAAGTCAGAATGATTGAATATTTTAACACCCAACAGAAAGGACTTAACAAGGATCTGGGGTTCCTAGCCCATTATAAACCATAAAGCTGTATGTCTCTGTTGATCACCCTCCCCTCACCTATCCACACCCACCCTGTTAGAATATCAATGATATGCATTGATATCCCCATGCATACTTCCTACCCACCCCCCTCCTCCCACCCTGTCAGACTGTCATAGTAATGCTTGAATGTTTTCACTTATATACACTGTCAGCCAGCACATTTGCTTATTTCCGATCTGAGGAAGAAGGGCAACCTTTGAAAGCTAATCAAGAAATGTATTAAGTTATGTCCAATAAAAAAGGTATCATCTTATTTTCTTTTCCATGTTTTATTTTGTTTGATTTCTATTGATAACCTTAAGAGGTGATCTGGGAAATTATAGACTGCTGAGCCTGACGTCAGTGCCGGGCAAAATTGTAGAGACTATTATAAAGATCAAAATTACAGATCATATACAAAGGAATGGATTAATGAGACAAAACCAACATGAATTTAGTCAAGGGAAACCTTGCCTCACCAATCACATTTCTTTGAAGAAGTGAATAAAAAGGTGGCTAAAGGTGAGCCAGTTTATATTGTGTATCTGAATTTTCAAAAGGCATTTGATAAAGACCCTCATTAATGACTCCTGAGGAAATTAGAAAGTCATGGGATAGGAGGTAATGTCCTATTGTAGATTAAGAACTGGTTAAAAGATAGAAACAGAGAGTAGGATTAAATGGTCTACATTCTCAATGTAGAAGGGTAGATACAGGAGTTCCCCAGGGATCTGTGCTGTGACTGCTGCTTTTTAACATATGTATACATGATCTAGAGATAGAAATAACTAGTGAGGTAATTACATTTGCTGATTATATAAAGTTATTCAAAGTTGTTAAATAGCAAGAGGATTATGAAACATTTCAAGAGGACCCTAGGAGACTGGGTATCTCAATGGCAAATGACGTTTAATGTGAGCAAGTACAAAGTGATGCACGTGGGAAACAGGAACCCAAATTATATCTACATGATGCAAGGTTCCACATTTTGAGTCACTACCGAGGAAAAGGATTTTGGTGTCATCATTGATGATACATTGAAACCCTTTGCTTAGTGTCCCCGCTTAAAACTCCTTTGGCCCCTAACATCTGAAATTCAGCGGCACTAAACTGGGCAGTGCTGCTGAATATCACCTCTGACTAGCCCCAGAAAAGGGAAATGGGACGATATACTGCCTTTCTGTGGTATTTTGTAACTACATTCAAAGTGGTTTACATATTATACAGGTACTTATTTTGTACCAGGGGCAATGGAAGGTTAAGTGACTTGCCCAGAGTCACAAGGAGCTACAGTGGGAATTGAACCCAGTTCCCCAGGATCAAAGTCTGCTGCACTAATCACTAGGCTACTCCTCCACTGTGAACAAATCAGGTGTGACACTAGGAGCAGCATTAGGGAGGAGCTTGGGGTTATGCGGGTGCCAGAAATATTCAGGGCCAGCACCCACCTACCCAAGTATGCCCTGGCACTGATTATCGGCACTGAATTCTGACCGTCACCAGCTAAATTAGCCCTGGATATTCAGTGCTGGAAAAAGGCCTGCTATGTGCATCAGCAGAAGCTCTGATACCTGGATTGGGTGTGCCATCACGTGAGTAGGACTGTACTTTAAAATGCATGTACATTGGTTGCATTCCTGCATGACTGTCAGGGACAGTACAGCCACTCAATGATCCATTTGATGGTAGGACTTTCAGTTTCTATAGGCTGCCTCATTTCCAACAAGTGGTCTTAGGGCTATGTGGGTGCAGTCTGTAGCACGCAGAACAGATGTAAAATCTACCAGCTTCTGCTGATGCACATAGCAGGCCTATTTCTAGCACTGCCCAGGGCCTGGAACCAGGACAAACTGGGGCCACACAGCAGGCTAAGGTAGAGTAGAAAAGAAGACACAAACTAGTTCTTTCATTCAAGAATGTCCTTCTGTGGCCTTGTGGGCTCTGGTATTGCTCCCCAGAGTTACCAGTACAATTGTTAGCAGCTCATCTAGATCAGCATGCATCCAGTTGGATCAAAGATATCAAGTTGCAAGGTTTCAAGTCAAAGTTGGTCTACTTGACTGTTGCGGTTGCAGTTCATAGATGGTGAAGGCATTTGCAGTTGGGTGTCGCTGTTTCCTTCTGAATCTTCTTAACTTGGATGTGTCTATAGCTTTTATACTTCCTGATTCCTACTCTTCAGGTTCCACCCTTTCCGTGTAACTTCCCCCTTGGGTAGAACTATGGTGGTTCTGGTACTGTGAGGGAGTACCCTTAAGGGGAAGTAGCCAAGTCCTATAGACTTTCTCACATACCCTCCCTCTTAGCTCAGTCATACCCAATTGAGCACCTGCCACTGATATCCAGGGTTCCCAAAATGGACCTGGGCAATCCAGAATCTCACCCCAGACAGGCAAAACTCCAAAGCACTATAACGGGGGGGGGGGGGGGGGGGGGGAATGAATAAGTTATAGTAGCCATTGGGCCCTGCCACACAATGGCTTCAACCCATCTGGATCTCCAGCATGTGACAGTTTCAGAGGTAAACAGCGTAAATATCAATGATATGCTTTGATGTCCCCATGCATACCTCCTACCCACCCCATCCTCCCACCCTGTCAGACTGTCATAGTAATGCTTGAATGTTTTCACTTATATACACTGTCAGCTAGCACATTTGCTTATTTCCGATCTGACGAAGAAGGGCAACCTTCGAAAGCTAATCAAGAAATGTATTAAGTTATGTCCAATAAAAAAGGTATCATCTTATTTTCTTTTCCATGTTTTATTTTGTTTGATTTCTATTGATAACCTTAAGAGTGGACTAACACGGCTACCACACTCCTCTACTTAAGAGGTAAACAGCTAAATAGATCCTCCTCATCCGATAGATGTCATAATTCTCTGTAGTTCCATCCTTCATCCTCATCACCTACCTCATATTCATCATTTGATTTGATTACTTAATATAATGCTTAATACAGTTAAGTTTTAAAGTGGTTTAAGATAAAACAGAAACAAGTACAATGAATGTTCTAACAAGTAAAACCAAACAATATAATTCTGTAACAAAAATCAAAGTAAATAATTAACAATCATAGTAACATAGTAAGTGACAGCAGATAAAGACCTGAATGGTCCATCCAGTCTGTCCAAAAGTCACACTCATTATCAATTCATGATTAAATCAACAATGAATGTGATATTATATACTTTATCATGAGTCTTTCTTTGGCGTTTCTGAGACATAGAATTCCACCTGGCTTTATCCTTATGTTCTACCTACTGGAGTTGCCGTCAGACATGAAACACCTAGCCACCACCTGGGGCTAACTCTGCAGCCACTTAGAGGGTTTATCCCCAGAATAGCTCAGGTCCACCTCTACCTGACACATATGCTCTATACTAGTACCCTCCACCCCACCGACTGGGTCCCACTTGCCTCTGGGTGAGTCTCCCACTCTCAAGGTATTCTCTGGTGATTTCTAGGACACTGGGGCTACACTCTCAGGTGTCCCACAGTTCCTAGAAAGCACCCACAGATCCAACACATAAACCAGCAGGATTGTTAGTCAGTCCAGAACATCAGAGCCAATAAACAATTATGTTTATTTTCTAAAAATATTGAACAGTGAACCATAAAAACAGATGGGAAAATAGCACTTAATAGCAGGTAAATCAAATAGGATTAATTATTAAAACTATCTAAACATTTTGTTACTACCTGGGTAGCACCTGGGGAGTTTAAGAAAGTTATCTGCTCATAAGTCTTGAAAAGGATCTCAGGACAAAGATGTTTACCTCTGTACTCCCAGACTGAGATTGAGAGAAAAGCCAGTAACTCCTGGCTGTATTTGAACTTCAGGCAATCAGAGCCCAGGACAACAACTTTCAAAAGTAGCTAGTCACAGGACTGCAGGAACTTACTCTCTTGTGCTAAACTAAAGTAGAAAACGGCCTTTCTATAGCAGCTTTAAACTAAAAACAAGTGCCATCTGCTGGCCAATTAGGAGAAATACGCTTCATCAGTAAAATAATACAATTTACAGGCTTAGAAACCCACTATATTGTCACACCTCCCCTCTGTAAGAGAGACCCTGGACTGCGGCATCTACAGACCACTGCTCAGGTCTTAACAGTCCAGTGTGAGTGCAGTTCTGGCTCTTCCTTCCTGGAGAGTCCATCAGCATTTACATGTTTACTGCCTTTATGGTGCTGTATGGTGAAGTTGTACATCTGCAGGGACAGGCTCCACTGGAGTAGCTTCCCATTCTCTCTCGAGACTCTCTTAAGAGAGACCAGTAGATTGTGATCTGTGATGACAGTAAAGTCTCACAAATACAGGTATGGTTGCAGTTTCTTAAGGGCCCACACTAAGGCCAAGCATTCTTTCTCAATAGTAGCATATTCTACTTCTCTATCAAGAAGCTTGCGACTCAGGTACATAATGAGGTGCTCTTCCCCCCTGCTAGTCACTTGACTGAATATAGCCCCACTACCATATGTTGAGGCATCAATCTGTACAACAAATGTTTGCTGGTAATCAGGTGCAACTAATATGGGAGCTGTAGCAAAAGCAGTCTTTAATTTTTGAATGCCGCTTCACACTCTGGCGACCAAGTAATGATTTGGGGTAGTCTCTTATTTGTCAAGTCAGTCAGGGGTTTGGCTATAGTGCTATAGTGAGGTACCAACTTTCTGCACTACCCTGCTGTCTCAAGGAAGGTCAATACTTCTTTTTTGGTTTGGGGAGTGGACCAGTTCTATATAGTTTCCACCTTAGCTGGCTCAGGTTTTAGTTGTCCACCTCCCACTCTGTGAACTAAATATTGCAATTCTGCCATACCCATCTGACATTTGCTGGGCATGATAATTAGACGGGCCTCCCTTATCCGTTCTAACATCCCACTTAAATGGATCATGTGGTCATCCCAAGTCTGACTGTACACACCAATGTCATCAAGATAAGCCCTCAATGCTCCTGGAGTCCATCTAACAGGCAATTCATCAAGCACTGAATGAGCCAGAAGCATTTTTGATTCCAAAAGGCATCACAGTAAATAAATAAAGGCCAAATGGGGTAATTAATGCTGATTGCTCCTGAGCAGCAGCTGTTAGCTGAATCTGCCAGTACCCTTTACTAAGGTCCATTGTGGTCAGGAACTGAGCCCCAGCTAAATGATCTATCAGCTTGCCATCTGGAGCATTCTCACAGGTATTGGATCAACAGACATGAACTGTGTTCCTTGGTTTTCTCCATCTTTTCTGTATTGATCTGAGGGTCGGCCCTGACCTCCCACTGACTGACCTGGAGGATGTTCCTTCTCCTCCCATGAATAATATACCATTGCTAACAGACAATCCAGCACCTCCCACTTTGTCAGTCAACTGTTAGGAGTTCTTTTTTTTCCATTTCGCTCAGGCAGATTCTTTAAAGTGGTTTCATCAACTGTAGCTCCTAAATTTAGAGGGCAGGTTGGTTCCTGTAACCACTGCTGATGGCAGGGTATAGGCAGTTTGAGGTTCTCTGTAAACTAGTTGGGACTTCCCTTCTTTGAGCCAGCAGTTAGCTGGACCCATAGGGGTCTGAAAAATGCCAACCTAGAAGAAGTGGATAGGGAAACCACAGCAAAATCACCATCTCCAAATGAGCCTGCTAAATTGGTATTTTGATGGACATGTGAGCTGTAGGATATCTTTTTTTCTGGTTCCCATACACGCATGGCAATTTCATAGTTTGTTCCTCATTTACATGGAGTCAGGTGGCTATTCCCCTCCAAATAAGCATCCTTGTGCTGAAAGAGTCTATCAGCACTGGTAGGAGGTTACCATGCAATTCAACTTTCAGCACACAGCTCCATATCACAAGTGCTGAAGTTTTCGCAAAACAGTAAAAATGTGGGGCTACCACATTCACCTCCATAGCATTTTCATCTACTTCTGGGCAGTCCCGGGCCATGTGACCTCTCTCCCCATACCTGAAACATGTATGAGAGAGCAGTTCTTACAACCAGATTGATGGAGGGCACTGGGTATGTGAAGACAAGGGTCTTCATTGCTCCAACCCCATTCTCTGGGGTGCCGGGCTAGAAGGTGGTTTTTGAGTCCTTAGAGTTTTTGGATCCTGCCTTCTCTTTTCTCAGGATTCCTAGTTAGGTTCCTTTCTTTGTAGGCCTCAGCTTCAAGTTGAGCTTGGAAAAAAAGCCTTGGCCATTTCCAAATCATTCTCCGGTGTAGCAGGACATGTTTATTCACTCCTACCCTAGTTGAGATCATATTCAATCATAACTCTGACATCATGTGTAACTTTCTTTAAATTAGTCCCCTTATTTTCTAACTCCTCTTACTCTCTTACTTCTTATCTATCTCTATATTCCATCTTTGCTTATACCCTATGATGTTCTGTTATATTTTGTGTTGACATTGTAAGTAGTATACTGTCGCCATACTTTGTATTGTTATTTGAATATTTTTATTGCTGTAATTGTCTATTGTTTATGTTTGATTTATTATTACTGTACACAGCCTTGAGTGAATTCCTTCAAAAAGGCAGTAAATAAATTCTAATAAATAAATAAACAAATAACATTTAGGGTTTTGCTTCACCCACTGTTTCATGGATGGAAGTAGCCCCTCTATCTTTAGGCCAGTCTTGGTGTCTGGTTGGAGCCATCTCCAGGCTACCTCCGTGAGTAGGTAAAACAAACTCTGATGATTCTCTTTCACTTGTAGAAACCCCTATTGATCTATCTAAAATAGATAGGTAGAACGCATGATTTTTCAGCATCATTATTTACTGACATGCTTAATTATTTTAATTATTTTTCAGCTTTTGGTAATTTTTATCATTTTATCCATGAGTCTCATTAGGTTGCTTACACAGTAATAGCTGGAATTTATTTACAATGAAAAACACAGTTGCAGAGGTGTACAATAGCATAAAAAGAAATCAGGTCAGTAGGAATCATCCAAGAGAATTGTACGAATCTATTCACTTATTTTTCATTTCTTTGGTGCTGTACTATTTTTGTAAAACAATGCTATTTCTATTTTCATTTTAACAATCTTGGTGAGATCCCCGAGGAGGCCAGTTTTGAAAGTCATTTAAAAAGCAATTTGTCAAGGTAAATGCAGCTTAGCAAAAAGCTACCCCACCCCCAAGTAAGGTTCCATAGTGCACATATTTTTAAGTTGTAATGTGAGGAGGCAGTCCTGGGAGCCATAGTTAGGTTGACAGAGGAAAATATTATATGTGTCTGTCATTTATAATAGTATGCAAGTTATTTTATTCTCCTTAGTTATCTGCAGAAAATTTTCTCAAAGCATGCAAAAATAAAACACCATTTACTTTACAATTAGATAGGTAGGCTGTTTGAAAATTGACCTCTTAAAATTGGTTGTTTTCTTTTTTTTTTTTTCCTTCTTCTTCTTCATTATTTTCTAATCTAAGATTTTTGTGAGGTGTGTTAGAAACAGGTGTGATTTAAAATATGATAAAGAAAGAAAAGCATGCAATACATCCATACACACACCTGCTACGGTTTGGAAACAGCTGAAAACAAAGGTGCTACCCTCAACTACTCTGTGAAGACCCAGTTGGAAACATTAAATAATGTTTTCATCTGCTAAAATCGTATTACCAGATTAATTATGAAAGATCCTTTCACTGATTGAGGCAGTGATATAATACACATGTTGCCTTGTTAGTTAATGGGGACACTTATGAGTAAAATTGAGGAACTATGAGCTGAATAGAAAATGAGAATAGTCACTGAGGCAGTAAGCCTGACAAATGTAGAAAAAAAGAACACTTCTTGCTTGCAACAGCTGTATTGGCATCCTAGCAACAGAAGTAACAAAACTGACTAATACCTTAGCACATTCTCTACTGTACATTTGCAATGAAGCATAACAGTGGCAAGAAGCTTTTGTGTTTAATCCCAATGGAGTTGTGTATTCAAATCAAACTAACTCTGCTTGGGTAGTACTGGAAAGTATAGTGTGAGGGAAAATTCATGTGGTTAAAAACCAAGACAATCCTGATCACTGAAACAATTCCTGTTCTTATATTAGAAGCTAGTCTAACATATATTTGAATTTGCAATACTGTTTATGGACTCCCAAGGAATAATATGCTACAAAAAACTTTGAAGACCATATTGGTTGCTTTTTCTCATGAAAGACGACTTGGGAACCTGTTTACTAAAGTAAATTAAGCAATTAATGTACATGTAAGCATGCCCTGTCAGAGCATGAGTTAACGCATGAGTGTGATAACTGTTACCATGCTCACATGAGAGTGCTTACTAATCCATGAGTTAATTTGGATGCCATTTTAGGAGGGTGAGAAATGGATGAAGAATGATGTGAACACCACTTTGCTCCATCAATAATGGATTTTCATCCTGCCCTTTTGTCTCTAGTAAAGAGCTATTCAATGCTTTCTATTTATGTATTTTAGATTGTAAACCGCCATGAAGGCCGCCAAAGGGCAGGGTACTAAATAAAAATAAAACTTGGAAAACTTGGAAGTTAGTGAATGGTACTTACCATAGGCTTTCACTTTTGCAGATAGTACTGTTGCACTTACCCCCTCCTCAAGAGGAAATATTAAATGCATCTGTGCTAATTGTAAAAGAAACTAATACATGCTAAAGGAAATTTGGGGGCAATGTCTCCAAATGAGTTATTTTTACACATATCATGACAGTAATGAACCTCACTTCTAAGCCAGGGTATGTGAAGTATGATCTCAGTCTCTCAAATGTACTGAGAATGTTCACCGTAGCACTTGCATTGCTTCCTTCTGGAGTTCATAAGATGTTACATGTATAAGCAATTTATCGAGGTACACTCGGAAATTCTTTTTAATCAAGACTGTGGTACTCAAAACTAAGGGAAATATTTCTATATCTTTCTACTACATTTTCTTAGTCTCAGACTGAATTTCTTGATATTTTAAGATCTTTTCCTTCGCTACACAATTCACTGAGTAGTCACTTGAAAGTGACACTACTATAACTGATGCTGTTCTGGTGTTTTACTCTTTCACCACTATGACCAGTTTCTTGGCACTCAACTTTTTACCTGTTGGAATGGGAATGTCCACAGAGATGTCCACAGAGATTACAATCTCTTTAATCTCCATGATTCTTTCAGGGTCATGATCCCAATGCTTTTCCAGCAAAGTGATGTAGTGTGTACAAAGTTTCCAACGGATGTTTATATTTATGTTTATTCCAAAAAGTACACAGACAAGTGCTCTGTAAAATCCAGAACAGCAGAAAAGAAAAACAGACCCAAATGGTGAAATAAGACAAAATGTGTTCAATGCAGATACATAAAATCAGCATACAACTTTCTTCTAACTACCCAACATGGCCATGTTTCGCCCTCTCAGGGGTTGCGTCAGGGGCTTAACATAAAACCAGCAGGAACAGTTTTCTCTGTCTAGTTGGTGCAGTATAACACAAGAATACAGCTCCCAAGCAGTGAGCTGTCTTTCCCAAGCAGCTGCAGCCTGACACACAGGCTGCTTACAAATGCAAATTACCTTTGTGTATGCCCGCCTTGCAAATATGTTCTATGTCAATTAAGAACATAAGTGTTGCCATAGTGGGACACTATGAAGGTCTATCAAGTCCAGTATCCTGTTTCCAACAGTGGCCAATCCAGGTTACAAGTACCTGGTAAGATCCCAAAACAGGGGTACATATTCTATAAACTAATTTTAGGTAAGGTTTATAGAATAGCACTAAGCACAGTTTTTTTGGAGCCATATATAGAATTCACCCCACTGTGTGTTAATTCTGGCATTTACCATGGGACAACTATAGAACCTTATTACAATTTAGTAAATAGGGGCTTTGCCTCCATCTCAGCTTCATACTTTAATTCATTGTTCTATAACCTTTGTGACATCAGTTTCTTCAGGAATGGAATATTCTATAATAGTGTGTGAAATTTGTAGGAACACCCATGGTCTGCCCATGCCCCTCCTGTGGCCATACCCCCTTTTTGAGATCTGTGTATTAGAATTTACGTGAATGACTTTACAGAATACGCCCAGGAGCTTAGAAAGTTGCACATGTAAATTCTAATTATTGGCAATTAGTGCCAATAATTGCTTGTTAGTGGCAATTATCAGCACTGATTAGCTTGTTAATCTATGTTGTGTGCACAAATTAGCTATGCATGCTGATTTATGCATGCAACTTTAGTCGCCATTTATAGAATCTGGGGGAGTAAGTGCAAAATTTTCATGTTAACTTTTGGGGTTGCTCCCAGTATTGTTCAGACAACTGCTATGCAGTTAACAAACTCAACTTTGTTACTATGTGCCAATTGCACAGACTTCCCAACTTCTTCAGGGTAAGTACCTCCTAAGTGAAACCAATTTCAATGACTACCCCTGAGCTCCAACCAGCTCTAGCAAAAGTACATTCCAAAAATGGACATATTCTAATCATGAAATTTAAAATACAATTACTTTTTTTAACCTTAGTTGTCTGGTTATTTTATTTTTCTAATCATGTTGGTCCTAGTATCTAGTTTGTGCTTTCCTTTGCCTTCTGTTAATTCTTTTGCTAGGGTCTTGTGTCCATCATCCATCTCCCTTTTCTGTGCTTCTATTATTCCCCGTGCTCAAAATCTCCCCTTTCAATGTGTGTGTCTCTCTTACTCCAGCCATACAGCATCACCTCTATGTGTGTGTATGTGCGTATGCGTGTCTCCTCAGTCCTCAGTCATGCTACATGTCCTCTGTGTGTGTATGTCTCTCTTCTTTTGGTCATGGTGCACCTTCTTTGTGTGTGTATATGTTTAACTTCACCCATTCATGCTATATCTTCTGTGTGTGTGTGTGTGTGTGTGTGTGTGTGTGTATGTGTGTGTGCTTCCCCCTAGCAATGCAGCATCTTTTCTCAGTGTCTCGATTCTCCCCTCCACCATGCAATATCAGCCCTCCCTCTCCCTATCTCCTGACCTGGCCATCCAGGACCTATCTTTCTCTCTCTCGTCCACTCCCCCATTGCCCTATGTCTTCTTCTCTCCTACCATCTAGCATTGCTCTCTCTCTCTCTCTCTTTCCTACACCCTGTCACTCATTCCTTCACCAACACCTCCACCCACTGACTTGCTCACCCACTTGCTGTTGCCTTTTCCTCTCTGTCACCACTTGCTAGCCTGCTAGGCTGTTGCCTTCCCACATTTGCAGCAGCAAGAAATAGAAACTGTGTCCTTCCCATCCCTGTCACCTACCCATTCACTCACCCACTTCCGTGGCAAACTGAAACCAGGTGTGGAACCATAGCCTAGAGTGTACTACTGGTGGATCTTGCTAGTCCTGCCCCCTTTAGGAGGCAGCAGGTGAAGGAACAGGTAGGTGGCAGGGAGGGGAAGGACACCGTTTCTATTTTCTGTTGACACTACACATACAGGAAGGCAGCAGCACAGCAAGTGAGTGATGACAGAGAGGGGAAGGCACCGGGTGCCATGTTTCCCCTGCTGGTATCTCATATACCACATGTTGGGAACCCATGACCTAAATAATCTGCATTATCTGCTATGTGAACAATCCTCATTAGCAGTAACACATAGTACCTGTTCATTTCCTATCTATTCTACCAAAATAATATCTTTGGCATGTGCTGCTTAAAACAGGAATTAGTATGATTTAACAGTTAATTCATTGCTGTTAGCACAGGCCCTTGCCATCAGTGTGCAATATTTCTCAAGTTAAATAGGTTACTAAGACAAAAAAAATGATAAAATACTGAAAGCTACTAATTCTGTAGGAGTTTTTGTTTCTTCTAATTTTGCACTTGAAAGAGTTGAAAGATCTAAAAAATTAAAGGACTTCAGTTAAACAGAACACCCTTTTTTCAACTTGACTACCAACTATTCCTGTATATGTCCAGTTCAACTCCTCTTTCAATGAACATCAAAAGTGTCTCTAATAATCACTCATTTTCTTTTTTTTTGTAACAATGTTTTACCATGACATACTTGTCATAAACTATCATAGAAAACATCAATCATAAACTTAATATTGATCTAGTAATGGTTAATTTGGGTGTCTTTAAATTGGACTTTAGAAAATGCTGAAGGGGTTTTTTGTTGCTTAGCAACTTGTAGGTCTAAACAGAAAAGAACATCCTTTTTCACGGCATTAAAATTGTATTTTTATAAATTATATTTCTGCAGATCAATCATGAGCGTTAGTAATTAATCTGTAGTCAATAATAGCATCTAATTAATGGTGTAACATTCATTTTGTTGCATCTACAGAAGAAAAGACTTTCTATCAGAAACATTTTTAATTTTATATCTCCTATGATATTTGTTTCACAAATCAGTTCAGCATTTCAACTAAGTATGAGTTTGTAATAATTACAATAATTACTTTAGGAGTAAATAATGGTTAATCCTAGCTATATGGACATAGAATAAATGTGAAAATTATGCTTATATAATGTAAGTGTAGTTGTTAAAGATTTAACAGCTAACATGCAATTCTTATGCATACTGCTCAACTTGCATGAATTTCATTCACTTCAGATTATCAGTTACATTGATAATACATTCAATATAATTGTTTGAAGAAAAATGTGCTTTAAGCCTGTAAAATGTATTGGATATTTTCCTGTATTATGTCCTGAAGTGTATTTCCCCTATTTGGCCAGCATGTGGTGTTTCGTTGCTGTAAAGCTGTGACAGAGAAATGAATGTTCTTTTCTTTAGTTTTAGCACAAAAAGGAAGCAAGAAGCAGTATATTTTTGAAATTTTCTTGTTCTGGGCTCTGATTGGCCCAGGAGTCCATTTTCTTTTGGAGAATACTGGCCTTTGCTCCAGTCTTAGCCAGGAAGAAGAGAGAAACAAATCTCTTTGCTAAGGCCCTATAAACAGTTACAACTGATAACTTGTGAGCAGCTATATGTCCTGATCTTCCCAGGCACTTTTTAGAAAGTAAATGTTATAATTGATTCATATTTCAGTTACGTGTTATTGTTTGCTAATTGCACTTTTTATGTTACACTGTTCAATTTTTAAGACAACAAACAATTTAGTTTATTGCCTCTTTGTCTGGACTGATAAAGAATCCTTGTGGCTTTTGTGTTGGGTCTATGCGTGCTTTTTAGGAACTGTGGGACCACTGGGAGTGTGGCTCCAGTAACCTAGAAATCACTGGGGATAATCTGAAGGCAGGAGACTCACCCAGAGGTGGTTGTGACCTAGTTAGTGGGAGAAGGGTGCTAGTGTAGAGCACAAGTGGCAGGTGCAGGTAGACCTGAGCTGTGTTGGGGATAGACCCTGTAAGTGGCCATGGGGTAATCCCAGGTGGGTGGCTAGGCGTTTTGTGGCAGACGTTAACCCCTAATTCTACAAAGTTGCACAACTAAATTTCCAACCATGCACAAATTTGAGTGCACAATAGTCAGTTGCATAAGTAACTTAATTAGATGCCAGTAGTTTGGCACTAGCATGTACATCAGTTTTTGACAGGCATAAATGCTCATTCCTAAATTTAAGTACAAAAATGACAAGTTAGTATTCTAAAAATTACTTAAGTTAGTATTCTATAAAGACAGTTCCATGTAGAAGGGAGCACCTCCCAATTTAGCGGAGGAGGGGTGAGATAACATTGGCTGAGCAAACGTGAACCAGTCAGATGTAGGTAGGGATAATGTGGAAGGGTATAGGTAAAACTGTTAAGGGTGGGGTGGGAAAAAGAGCGAGGAAGTATTGGTAGTAGTTATTTGGGGCATTGTTGATTAGGATTGGCTGAGAAAGTGACTGCGGGAATCTGGGGAACTGGGATTGAAATAGGAAATGGAGGGGGCGATTTGTGGGATTGGCATGTTAGGGATTCTGTTTGGGCAGAAAGGAGACAGTGTGAGGGTGGGAGCAGGTGGTAGAGGGTGGTAGGTGGGAGTGTGTTCCACTCTGCCCATTCCTTGATAAGGTGAAAGGCTAATATGTGGTTAGGGTGGTGTTGGTATATGGTGGTAATCAAATTGGGTAGGATAGTTAACAGGTTGGGAGTTGAAGGGCTGGGGAGGGGTGCAGTCATAGCTAGTGTTGAAAGAAAAGAAGTGGATGATACAGTATATTGTGTTTATTGTGTTGAATAAGTTTAGTTCAGTGAAGGCCATATTAAGTGGTTTGTTCATGTGCGTTACCACCATGAGTTTTTGGTGCACACTCCTGCGACACTGCAGAGCGAGCCTTGGGTATTTCAAATTTAAAGTGTGATAATAAAGGGAGTGGCTAGTTTGATACTGACTAGCTGCAAGAGGTGGGATAAATGAAAGTTAAAACTGGGTATTGTAAAAGAAGTTTATATTTGTGTAATTTAAATAAAGCTGCGGCCAATGTTTTGCCACTTAATTATGCAAACTGTTGACGTTTTGTAAGAATGGTGAAAGGTTGTGCGAGTGCCAATGTTACTGATTTTATAGAATTTGTGCTTAGCATGCATAATCCCAGCACCTAACTGAATCTACCCCAAACTGTGTTTGTAAGAATGATGTTTATTTTGCTCTTCCTATTTACCAATGGACATTTTGCAGTTTCAGCTCTGTTCTTGCTCTCTCTCTTTCACATGTATGTCTCAGTAACAGAAACCTACATTTAAAAGAAAATCTAGATTATTCACTTGATAGCAGTGGGTGCATACCATGACGTAACAGTGCTGGAATAAGCTGAGTTTGCTTAAAATTAAGGACTGAGAAAAGCAGTGCCTATGTCTTATTAAAACATTTATATTTACACTAAAGTCAAGCTTGATAAGATAGAACATGAAGACAATTCCCATGAAATTTCAGAAGCATACAATCAGGGATGAGGCTTCCAATAAAATCTTGGGGAGAAGCTAAAAAGTGGTTAAGGATAATTTGGCCTTTTCTAATTCAATTAATTCCCTGGCAAGCGTTTGACTTTTTTTTTTTTCATTTCATTTTAAAATATGACTCAGGCAAAAATATTTCTTCTGGCCTTTCTTTTATAGCTTATTTTCTGCAGATGCATTATTCTTTTGCCATCTTAATATTGAGAGAGATTTTAGAAGGATGTCCAACTCAAAATATGGACATCCAAGTCAGTAAGTCATATATGAATTTCTCATTTAGTTTAGAACAGGATCTGTTGACATATACCCCCAAATTCTATGTAAACCCCCTGGTGGCAGAGCAAGGTATTAAGTGATGGTACCAAATATGTCACAGTGTTTCCCCGAAATGACTCAACACCAACCAGGGAGTTTAACAATAAAAAGAAAATATTTTTATATCAAGAATAAAGGTACTGTTCTGTCTTCAGTGATTGTTGCCCCTATGGATAAGCATGTGGTTCCAGGTGGAATTCCATCTATCCCCTCCCTTGGAGATGTCTCAATGGAAGAGACATCATTCAGTCCAGTTGTTACAAACTCCCCCTCCCTGTCCAAGTGTTTTTTTTAAATCTGACTCCCTTAGTCTCCTTCTGATTCCCCTAGTTTCCTTGCTACCGCCTCTTCTCCGGTGGTTGTTGCAGGGATGGACAAGTCTGTTGGTTCTGGACCGTTGTTATTTACTCATCATTAAGAGCAATAAATTTTCCTGAGAATAGAACAGCAATCTTGGATGTTTGGAAACAGAATGTATCATTACAAGATTTCTGGCAAGCTATGTGTGTTTTGGAGGAGAATTTTCATGGTATTACTGCTCAAGTATGCTCTTTTTCTCAGGATACTGTGTCAAATTTACCTAATGTCGATTTAAATTTAAGATTGTTTCAGAATCTAATTATTACTTGTTGTTTCTTTATCTACAATATTAGTAAAATTCACCCCTTCCGTTCTGAATACGCTGCCAGAACCCTTATCCACACCCTTGTCACCTCTCGCTTGGACTATTGCAATTTACTTCTCATGGTCTTCCGCTCAGCCATCTCTCTCCACCAGAATTGTTATACCCATACTAGCCCACTCCTCAAGTCACTTCACTGGCTCCCTGTCTGCTTCCGCATTCAGTTTAAACTTCTCGTATTGACCTTTAAATGCATCCACTCTGCAGCCCCCCATTACCTCTCCACTCTCATCTTTCCCCACATTCCTCCCCGTGAACTCCGCTCACTGAACAAATCTCTCTTGTCGTCCCCCTTCTCCTCCACTGCTAACTCCAGACTTCGCTCCTTTTCTCTCGCGGCACCTTATGCCTGGAATAGACTTCCTGGACCTATACGTCTAGCTCCATCTCTACCTGTTTTCAAATCTATGCTGAAAACCCACCTTTTCACTGCTGCTTTTTAGCTCCTAGCCACTACTCAATTGCCCTCCCCTTGTCCCTTCCTTCCTTCTCACCCATTACTTCCCTCACCCGTAACTGTCTTGTCTGTCTGTATTATTTAGATTGTAAGCTCTTTTGAGCAGGGACTGTCTCTTTGTATTAGGTGTTCAGCGCTGCGTGCATCTGGTAGCGCTATACAAATGATAATAATAATAATTACTTTAGAACCATGAGTTTCATCCTTGCTGTTTCTTCATCAGCTGTTAAAGATTCTTCAGTTATTACAGATTAGTATATGATTAATTTAAAGCTTGAAAGCTGGAGTATACTAGCAGGAGTAGAAACCTATGTTTTTTTTAATTTTCCTTGTTTATATTTATTATCTGCAGAGATTATCTTATGAAAGTATTTCAAGGAGGTTCTCCTCCTGTCTACAGCCAATTCTATGACAATTTCTAATCACTATTATTGTGAAACTCAAGGTGTGTCACCGGAGACTCATGGGAACAGGGTGGTTATGGCCCCACTAATCCCTCAGAATCTGCAAGGGAAACCTTACCACAAAGCCTGGAGGGGAGCCATAAGAAAACAGACAGCAAATACGTTCTTACCTGAAAGAATAAGTACATAAGTACATAAGTAATGCCATACTGGGAAAAGACCAAGGGTCCATCGAGCCCAGCATCCTGTCCACGACAGCGGCCAATCCAGGCCAAGGGCACCTGGCAAGCTTCCCAAACGTACAAACATTCTATACATGTTATTCCTGGAATTTTGGATTTTTCCAAGTCCATTTAGTAGCAGTTTATGGACTTGTCCTTTAGGAAACCATCCAACCCCTTTTTAAACTCTGCAAAGCTAACCGCCTTCACCACTTTCTCCGGCAACGAATTCCGGAGTTTAATTACACGTTGGGTGAAGAAACATTTTCTCCGATTTGTTTTAAATTTACTACACTGTAGTTTCATCGCTTGCCCCCTAGTCCTAGTATTTTTGGAAAGCGTGAACAGACGCTTCACATCCACCTGTTCCACTCCACTCATTATTTTAGTGGGTGGGAAGCTGTGGGGTTGTGTGTCTGATGTCCCTGGGCATAGTGTGAGCCTTTGTGTTCCCAATGGGAGGGAGAAGGGAAAGGAGGCACACCTGATTGATCCTTAGAGAAATGCTAAGTAAAGGATGTAGGGGTGGGGCAGGCATAACCATGCAGGGAAGCCCAGGCTGGAAGGGAGGATCTTGTAGGCATGCTGGGAAAAGTAGTCTCCTAGCTCCAGCTAGTAGAAAGGCTCCTGTGGACAGGCTGGGGAATGTAGTTTCCTCCTGATTCAACCTTAAGCATAAGAATACTCTGGAAGCAGTTTATTCAGAAAGACACACCAAAAAAAATCTACAACATAGAATCTTCACCCATCATTAATATAATGGCAATAAAGATATGTTTATGGAGAATAAAAGTCAATATAAATATTGAGTATAGTGTTATAGCTGATTCATCCTGCCTTCATAAGCATAACCACCAAGCTTGTTCTAATTCTAATTCTGCCTAATTCAATGTTGAAATGCATGTGTTCTTTAATTAACAAATATGAACTGGAAACACTCACTCTGACTGAAATAAAACTTCTTGTTTATAACTTAAACAGTACTATAAATGAACCATATACCCCTAAAATTCAAGTAACAAGCTTTGGGTCTCATTTACTAATTTATGTTAATGCTTAGTAATTAGAGTTAAGCATATAGGACCAGATTATGAGTCAGTACATTCACTGTATTGAATCAACATATTAATGAAGGTTAGTAAATGAAGCCAATTTTATGTTTTAATTGTTTGTTCTTTCTCCAAGCATCACCTCCTCATACACACAAACAGATTTTTTTTAGATTACTCAAAATCAGTGGTTCATAACCCAGTCCTTGGGACACACCCACCAGTCAGTTTTTCAGAAGACCCACAACAAATATGAATGAGAGATTGGTGTACAATGGAAGTAGTGCATGCAGATTCATTGTAGATATCCTGAAACCTGACTTGATGTGTCCCGAGGACTGGGTTGAGAAGCCCTGCTCTAAAAATACTTCTATCCTTTTGTCTCTCTTGGCTCCCAAACTGTTTGATACCTCTCTCTTTCTCTGCACACATTCAAAACAGTTAAGTAGTGTCACTACTTTCTCTATAATGTCTCTAAAATCCTTCCTTTCCTTTATGAGCATAACACTAGAACCCTTATCTACTATCTTATCACCTCCAGTTTAGGCCACTACAATATGCTCCTCACAATTATACTACTGAATAATGTCTATTACAGACTATTCAAAATTCATATGCTTGACTTTTCTATTGCTGATTCAGTTTATAATCATGTAACTTCTTAAACTTACTTGAAAATGAATTCACTTTACGCTTCCTCATTTATTTTTTATATTTTCCTTCTATTTTATATTCTCTTCTCCTCATTGCTAGATTAGGATTTTGCAGTTTCTGCCTTAGTGCCTTAGTGCTTGATATAGAAACATTTGTGACAGGCTCCATCTCTTACACATTGAAATCCAGCCAAAAGGCTCATTTCTTGAGTGCAGCTTTTTATATTTGAACCTTAAGTATTCTTACTTGTCTGTCAATCTAGACTCTGTATCAGAAATTTATTTCTCTGTTTATTTCTGAGAGAACAAGGTTAGATCTTCTATGCCTATTTACTTGTTTACTGGAAAGAAGAATAGGCTGAGCATAAAACCATAGCTCCGCCATCAAATATTTGCAGTCATTTAATCATTTTTGATGATTAAAATCTACACTTGAACTCTGGATATATAACCTTAAGCTTTAAGGGGTCTTTTTACAAAGCCACGCTGAAAAATGGCCTGCAGTAGTGTAGACGCATGTGTTGGGCTCGCGCAGAATTATTTTTCAGCACACCTACAAAACATGTCTTTTTTTTTTTTTTGCCGAAAATTGCCATGCGTCCATTTGGGGTCTGAGATCTTACTGCCGGCCATTGACCTAGCAGTAAAGAATTTGGCAGTAATGACCTTTGCACATCAGATGCCACTTGGCATGTGTCCGCTACGTGCCAGAAATTTAAAAATATTTTTCAGACATGCATAGCAGACGCATGCCAAAATTGAAATTGCCGCAAGGGCCATGCAGTAACCGGGTGGTAATTCCAATTTGGCATGCGTTGAGCGCACATAGGTACCTACATGGCTTAGTAAAAGGGGCCCTAAATTTGTCTTTCATGGCGTTGTAGTCTTAACTCATTGCCTCTTATTTGTTTCTTTTTGTATGTCTTATCTGTTATGTTTGATAGATTGCATGCTAAAATGAGTAATACCTGACTATATATTTCACAGTCATTATATAACTGCATAGGTGATTAATAATAATAATAATAATAATAAATTATTACTATCTCATATGGAGCATATCACATCCAATATTGACTTATTTTAAATATATTTATTTAGGTCCTATCCAAGCACCCGGGAATCATAGAGATATAAGTACAAAGTGTACGCTGTTCCAAATAGGGTTTGTTTCTCAAAATTGTTGGAGTTATGTAAAACAATCTTATCTCTCCAAGAGCTCAAATCACAATTAGTATTACCATCATTTTTTCTGACAAATTCTTTCTACTTAAATTTGTAAATCATGGCATTTCGTCATCAATTCTACCATCACTGGGCATTACCACATCTTTAAACCATTCAATTTTCTATTGTTCTGACTATGATTATTATTATTAGCATTTGTATAGCGCTACCAGATGCACGCAGTGCTGAACACCTGACATAAAGAGACAGTCTCTGCTCAAAAGAGCTTACAATCTAAATGATCTCAGGACTATTGTGTTTGAAGAGCCTGCCAGTTTATTTTTTGAAGTCCCACAAGATCCTGACTCACACATTTTCTATAACCTTTACAATGGACTGGACAAATAGTTCTTTGGTCCATACTTTAGGGATTCACACCACCTCTCCTCTTTCCCCTACTCTTCAAACAGTCTCAAATACCAAATATTCAATAGAAACAATAACATAAACTGACAAGAAAATCGTAGCAAAAGCTTAGCCACATCTTTCTTAATATACATCTTCAAGTTATCATCAAATCCAGATTACATCATAATTTATCACACTTAGATAGACTTAAACATCTTAGCACCATTGCCCTCTTTACAAGGCAAAACTCCACTTACTCCTAAATCTGTGTGGTAAAAGGCTGAAGATAATATATAATAAACCAATCAAATCTTTCCAAGCCCCCAGCCACACATGGCAGTGGCACTCATGTTACTGTGTTCTGATGACTATACTCTGATGACCATGATTTCATCCCTCCCTATCAAGTCCATCTGGGAGTCCACAGAAGAGGAAAATGTCCATTCTTCATTTACACACTGCCATAAGCAGAGACTAATAAATTTATATACTTGCCTCCCAACTCCTGTGCCACAGCCTTAGTAGTTTTGTCACTCCCTTCTAAAAAGTCCTAAATAATACTCTAAAAGGTATCTTACCCAATATCAGACACATGCTATTGTCATCTGTGTAGGCTGCTGCTTTTACTGGCTGCATCTGCGTGTGGTAGCTGTGTTATTTCAACTGAATTTATTCTGCTTCTAACATTGGCAGAGCCTTCAACTTGCCACAGAACTGTGCAGGGGGAGTTGGAACTTTTTCCTCCCTCCTACTGACATCACATGCAGCTGCTATTTAAATCAAGCACGCAGGAAAGCTGTTCCATCTCAACCCTTTTGCTATTGTCAACTTTGTGGGTTACTGCCTTTACTGGCTGAATCTGTGTGAGGTTTCAACGGAATCTGTCCTGCTTCTAACATCGACAGAGTCTTCAACATGCCACAGAATGGACAGAACTGTGCATGGGGCATGGGAGCTTGCTTTGACCTCCTATTGACATCACACATGGCTGCTATTTAAATCAGGTGCCCAGCAGCATGCCACCACTTGGCATGTTGCCTAAGGAGCAAGCCAAAGGTGCGCACCTTAGTGTGCGCCTTTGCATGGTGCCTGAAGTGGTGTCTGAAGCTGAATGATTCTTGTATGGTACCTGAAGCGACATTGGAAGCTGAAGGACTCTATACACGTTCTTTAAGTATCCAGCTAATTACTAATCAGTGTCAATTAGTGCTTGTTAACACCAATTATTGGTACTTATCGCCAATTAAATGGCAATTTAGTGCCAATTAGCTAATTACATTGAATATGTAAATAACCTTTTTCTGTAACTGGAAGTGCAATTGCACCCCTAACTTTAGGCTCCATTTATAGAATTTGGGAGATTGTGAAGTAGAAGAATGATGTATATTACAGAGCTGCACAGGAAAAGGGATTGTAAAAATTCCATAGAACTTGCTGGGATCCTGTGGGTGGAAGCAGTTGCTGTGGGATTCCCATGGGGATGGCAGAAGCTGGAGTGGGATTCCTATGAAAGTATAGTCAAAATATTTGGCAATGCCAGAATGAAGCTTCAAAAGCATCAAGAGAGGCAATTGGAATACCAGAATGAGTTCTGAAATGCCCAGAGAAGCAGACAGAACACCAGACTGAGGCTTGGAACACTCATTTGTTGAATTTTAAATACTATCAAAAAAAACCATGGAATTTGTTGGAGTTGGCAAGAAATGGAGGGTATGAGATTAATTGCTGGGATGGGTGGTGATACAATGAACCATAGCATGGGTATGGGTAGATATGGGTTAGATTCTATTGGGCTCAGGCAGGGATGGGTGAAATTACCACAAAGCCCAAGTCACAGCAAGAAAAGTAGAGGAGTAGCCTAATGGATAGTGTAGGTGCCTCAGAACCCAAAAAACTGAGTTCTACTACAGCTCCTTGTGACTCTGGGCAAGTCGCTTAACCCTTCATTTCTTCAGGTACAATAAATACATAAATAAATAAATGTAATATGCAAACTGCTTTGAGTGTAACACCAGCAAAATGATATATCAAATCCCATCCCCTTTCCCTATCAAATGTATTCCCAAGGATCCAAGTGCCAAATGCAGTCCCTGTCTTAATTCAGCTGCCCTCTTTATTGCCCAAACATAGAGTGCCCACATATTCACACCTGGAACCCTTGTGTTAAAATCCAAAGATGCCAAACTTCATTTCAAGTCAACAATCACTGAAGAAAACAAACCTCCGCAATGGTAAAACCAAGAGAAAGGCACAGCAAAGGTGACAAGGTGGATGATGTCGATAAAACTACTACTGGACTTGAAAAAGGTTCACAGCAAGAGTTTATTGATAAAGACTGGATTCGACATGAATCGTGTTTCGGCCGCTCTGGCCTGCCTCAGGAGTCCCTGTGTATTGATGTTCAGTTGGTTTCCGAAGAGAGAATCTGAAATATTTAGTAAAGCCGAAGTTCGCTCTGGTGAAGTAACTTCACTGTAGCACATAAGTACGAGCTCGAACAGTAGATGCGAACTTTGGCTTTACTAAATATTTCAGATTCTCTCTTCGGGAACCAACTGAACATCAATACACAGGGACTCCTGAGGCAGGCCAGAGCAGCTGAAACACGATTGGTGTCGAGTCCAGTCTTTATCAATAAACTTTTGTTGTGAACTTTTTTCGAGTTCAGTGGTAGTTTTATCGACATCATCCACCTTGTCACCTTCGCTTTGCCTTTCTCTAAACTTCATTTCAATACAGCCCCAAATTGAAATCCAGTAAAGAGGGACCTATCAGTATGATACAACCAGAATAAATCTCCCACTGGCACAAAAAGGTTTGTGTAGAATACATGAGAAATGTAACCAATTTGGGCAGTCATTGCAAAGAGACCGAAGAGCCTCTACCCAACTGATCTGTTTCAGAGCATAGGATCCACAGTGATATCAAGTTCTTCTACCCACTAACAGCTTCACATAATAATCCCATAAATCATTTGAATGACACATAGAAAACTAATACACTCATATGCAGTGCAACAAAATAGGCAAATGAAAAGGCAATTTTGATAAAGTCACATCATATGACTTTTAAATGCAAATTAAAGAGAAAAAAAACTAAATTCCTGGTACTATCAATTTCATAATCGCCTCATCTCAATTTCATAATTGACCCAAATGTCTATCCTTTTAATAACAAAACTAAAAATTCTAGGTGTCTTTGACCAACATCTTTCTTTTGAAGACAAAGCTCTTGCATTAATTGACAAAATGCTCAACACAATGTGGAAACTAAAGAGTTAGAACCTACTTTAACAAGAATTTGTTCAGATTACGAGTTCAAACACTGACACTCCCACAGCTTGTCTATTGTAATGCAATATATGTTTGAAGTAAAGAATCTATACTTAAATTGCTTCAGACAGCACAAAATATAGCAGCCTGATTAATTTATGAGGTACCAAAGTTTAATAAAGCCACTTCTTTACTTACTGCACTACATTGGCTTCCAATCAATGGGTGAATTATGTTTAAAACACGCACATTAAAAGAGGAGTTTGGGATGGCTCCAGATTATATGACCAGCCTAATTGTCTTATCAGCTAGACATGCAAAGCCAAAATCAAGAGAATATTTGTTACTGCACCTACCAAGTTGTAAAAATGTCACATACAAATCTGTTCTTATTTGTATGATCTATTTTGTTTTTCTCAAAATATTGCTTATTTTTTGCATGACTTGTATTACTTTAGTTTTCCTAATTCAAAAGGTAAGAAGTTGAAGTGTTTGACGAATTCATAATTTGCCTGCCAAGCTGCTAAATTGTGGAAATAACTTCCAAGTCAAATTAGATTTATATCTGACTTTTAAGGAAAGAACTAAAAACATTCTTGTTTAGTAAGGCTTATTCTTATAAATTTTGATATATTATTATGTTCTTGCTTAACTGTGAATTTTTTCTTTTGTAATTTCTGATTATTGTTTCAGTCATCGGCGTTGAACTTCTTTGAGGTATATGTGGAATACAAGAAACTTGGCTATGTTATGCTATGATATGTTTTGTTCCATTATAGCAGAAAAATGTCCATGATTGGGAACACCCAAATCCCACCCTGAACACACCCCTGACATGCCCCTTTGTGATTTAGATGTATTGCAGAGGAACTGCATATAAAAATATCTTAAAATATATTTCAAAAATAGCATGTTGGATGTTTTGGCAAAAAAAATGTCCATTGCCACTTTGTTCCACTTTTTGGACATTTTTCTCTTGAAAAATTAGCCTCTTAACCAGTCAGAAATAGCTTTTGGCTGGTTAAATCATTTGTTTGGGGCCAACTGATCATATTCAGTGACACTTAACCAGTTAACACCACTGAAAATGTCCAGTTAGTGCTCAACTTAAAACTAGCTATTTTGGGAATATTCTAGGCAGTGGTGTGCTGGTAAAGTTTTAACAGGCTCTCTCCCCGGTCCACCTCGGCGCCCCCCCCCCCTGTCCACCTCGGCGCCCCCCCCCCATCCACCTCTGCGCCCCCCCGTCCACGCCTGCGCCCCCCCCAAAAACAAATTGCAGAGCTGGCTATACCCGGGGGGGGGGGGGGGGGGGCAGCGGCCAACACATTACTCTCTCCAGGAAAAAAAAATTAAATGATCCCAGGTTCCAATCTAATTCATGTTTAATATGGGATAAAATGCCATAAATAAGTAAATAAACATAAACTTTTAACGTTCAGCACCTGATTCTCAAAGTGGACATATTCCAAACACTATAATGAAAATAAAATTATTTTTTTTCTACCTTTGTTGTCTGGTGACTTTGTTTCTCTGATCATGCTGGTCCAGTATCTGATTCTGCTGCTCTCTATCTGTTCCCTTGACTCCGTTTCCAGGGCTTCCTTTCTATTTATTTCTTTTCTTTCCTCCTTTCTTCTTCATTTCTGGTCCTCTGCATACTTGACTGTACAGTGGATCCAGCTTCTGCCTATTTTCTGCATCCATGTGCAGTTTCTCTCCTCACTTCCTTTTCCCTCATCTAATCTCCTTCCTCTATCTTCCCTCCATGTCCAGCATTTCTTCTCTCTCCCTTCCCTCCCCTCCATCCATGTCCAGAATTTCTCTTGCTCTCCCCGCCATCCATGTCCTGAAACTCTCTTCTCTCCCCTGCCCCTCTCTATCCATCCATACCCAGCAATTCTCTTCTCTCCCCTGCCCCCTCTGCCCAGCAATTCTCTCCTCTGCCCATCCATGCCCAGCAATTCTCTCCCCTGCTTCCCTCTGCCCATCCATGGCCAGCAGTTCTCTCCCCTGCCCCCCTCTGCCCATCCATGCCCAGCAATTCTCTCCCCTGCCCATCCGTGCCCAGCAATTCTCTCCCCTGCCTCCCTCTGCCCATCCATGCCCAGCAGTTCTCTCCCCTGCCCCCCTCTGCCCATCCATGCCCAGCAATTCTCTCCCCTGCCCCCCTCTACCCATCCAGCGATTCTCCTCCCTCCCCTGCCGCTCTGAAGCATGTCCAAAGATGTCCTTCGCTCCCACCCTCCCCTCCCTCTCCCCTCCGTCTTTTTTTAATTACCTCCGTCGAAGCACCGCCATTTAAAGCCCTGCTGCGTGCTGGCTGGCTGTCTCCAGGCTTCCCCTGCTTGATTCAGATGATGTTCGTGCCTTAGTCCCGCCTTCGCGAAAAAAGGAAATGACGTCAGAATGAAGGCGGGACTAAGGCACGAACATCATCCGAATCAAGCAGGGGAAGCCTGGAGACGGCCAGCCAGCACGCAGCAGGGCTTTAAATGGCGGCGCTTCGACGGAGGTAATTAAAAAAAGACGGAGGGGGGGGAAGGACATGGTTGTACATGCTTCGGAGCGGCAGGGGAGGTAAGCATGGCCAGTGATGGCGCCCTCCTGCCATGCTTACCTCCCGCAATGGAGCCGGCTCGCCCCCAACAACAACCGGCTCGCAAGAGCTGTCAAAATTTAACAAGCGGCTCTTGCGAGCCGGTGCGAGCCGGCTCCAGCACACCACTGATTCTAGGACAGAATCAGTATCACACCAGTTAGGTGCTGATTTTGAACATTTAAACAGCCATAATTTATTGATTTGCTGCATTTGTATCCCACATTTTCCCACCTCTTTGCAGGCTCAATGTGGCTTACATTATGCCGCAGTGGTGTACCAAGGGGGGGGGGGGGTGGGGGCGGTCCACCCCGGGTGCACGCCGCTGGGGGGGTGCTGCGCGCCTGTTGGCTACACTCGTTCCATGCTCCCTCTGCCCCGGAACAGGTTACTTCCTGTTCCAGGGCAGAAGGAGCATGGAACGAGCGAAGCCGACAGGCGCACGGCACCCCTCCCCCAGCAGGTAAAAATGCACCCGGGGGGGATGTCCTTTCGCCGGGGGGGGGGGGGGGGTCGCGCTGCACCCGGGGGGGGGGGGCGCATCAGCAATCCACCCCGGGTGTCAGCCACCCTAGGAATGTCACTGTTATGCCGTAATGGCAGACGCCAATTATGGAATGAGAGAACAGAATAATACACAATTAAGATACATAAGATACCAAAAAATTAGAAGTAAAAAAATAATCAATACATATTAGGTATGTAAAATGTAGGATCAAGAGTAACATTAGATGATAAGTTATCAATAGAAATCAAACAAAATAAAACATGGAAAAGAAAATAAGATGATACCTTTTTTATTGGACATAACTTAATACATTTCTTGATTAGCTTTAGAAGGTTGCCCTTCTTCGTCAGATCGGAAATAAGCAAATGTGCTAGCTGACAGTGTATATAAGTGAAAACATTCAAGCATTACTATGACAGTCTGACAGGGTGGGAGGATGGGGGTGGGTAGGGGGTATGCATGGGGACATCAAAGCATATCATTGATATTCTAACAGGATGGGTCTGGATAGGTGAGGGGTGGGGTGATCAACAGAGAAATACAGCTTTATGGTTTACTAGTAAAAAAGGCCCGTTTCCGAAACCAATGAAATGGGCGCTAGCATGTGGCTTTTTTTTTGTGTGTGTGTATGTGTCACAGAGTTATTTTGTGTGTTATATTGTCTTTATTGAAACTTGCAACAAGACAAACCAAGCATACAAACAAGCGATAAAACAAGCAATAAAACCCGCTAACTAATACATAAATAAAACCTTACTGGCCAATACCCCCGCCCCTCAACAAACCCTCCCACTCAGGGAGGCTGAAACGAAAAACCCCTCCAATGCCTTGCCCACTGTAGTCCAGAACAATGCTCCTTCTCCCTCACTGCCAGCTGCTGGACAAAATGTACCACATCCCCTGCCACCTCCTGTACAGACAGCCACTTCCGATATAATGAAGCTTGGCAGCGTGCCTGCCACAGGAAGTAACAAAGGGCTACAGCGATGATATACAGTGTCTCCCTACACCACCCCTTTCCTTTTGGAAACCCTCCATAGGCCCATTCTGCATAAGATAGCTGGTGGAAGAAAGGAATCCCTAATTGGCGGGCTACTGCCTGACAGACTTGTTGATTGAACGGGCACTTGAGGAGGAAGTGGTCCATTGTTTCATCCTCCGTCACGCACTCCCCCCTCGGGCACTTACGATCATTGCTGTTTCTATTTTTCATGTTAGCTCGAACATAAAGCCGGCTGTGGAAAGTCAGCCAGGCCATGTCCGCAATCTTCCGGGGGAGGCGTGATGAATTGAGGAAAGCCAGACCTTCCTCCTGTAGTGGACCTGGGCAGTCCCTCAAGGCTAGACGTGTTGAAAAGTGTGTCTGAATAATGCGGTGTTGTAGCTGCCTCCTGTCCTCCTTCTGGATTTCCTGTACTGTGATACCCCATCTCTTCACCAATCTCAACAGAGGTGAGATGTACTGTGGCAAGTATCCCGCCTTCCCTCGCAGGGGCATTGCCTGACCTCCCCTCACCCAATCCCTCAAGTACCGCTGAAGCCAGGAGGCCATGCAGTCTGCCCAAGCCGGCCTCCCTTCCCGCAAGACCCCTCCCAGATTTTGTTGGAAAAAGAAACAACTAAAATGTACCACAGGGTTGACCATTCCCAACCCCCCCTCCCTTTTGGGCAAATAGGTCACCTCCCTCCGGATAATATTCATCCTGTTCCCCCATAGCTGTTGGAAAAACAAGCTGTATACTCTGGCATGTAATGATATAGGCAGTAAACAGACCTTGGATATGAACAGGAGAAGGGGTATCAGATAGGTCTTAATGACATGCAGTTTTTCCACAAACCGCAACTTATATGATTTCCACTGGGCCACCCTTTCCTCGACTCTCCCCAGCCCCTTCTCCCAGTTGATCGTATCATAGTCCTGTCTGCCTACCCAGAGACCCAGGATCCGTACTTCATCCCTTGCTACTGGGTACTGACTGGGAAGTTTGAAAGCTGGTCTGCCCTGTCCTACCCAAATTGCGGAGCTCTTATCCTGGTTTATCTGGGCCCCCGCAGCCTGTGTGTATTCTGCCATCCAGGTCTGAACTCGCTCGGCTTCCTCCTTGCTACTGATTACTACTGTGACATCATCTGCGTAGGCGACACATCGCCATGTGTGTGAACCCAAAGAGATGCCCTCTAGTTGACCGCTAAACCCTCCACTCAACCTTCTGAGGAAAGGATCTAAGGAAAGGACGTACAGCAAGGGGCTGAGGGGACACCCCTGCCGTACCCCTGACCTCACTGCAAAGCTCTTGCCCACCCAACCATTTATTAGAGTGCTACTCCTTGCATTGCGATACAAAGTCTGGATCCACCCTATAAACTGGTCGGGTATCCCATAGCACCGAAGCACTAGCCATAGGTACTCCTGGGACACCCTGTCAAAAGCCTTAGACTGATCAAGGGTCAGCAAATACTTTCCCTTTGTCCCACCTTGACTCCTTTCCACTATTTCACGGATGGTACAAACTGCTTCCACTGCCCCTTTCCCCTTCACCGAGCAAAACTGTGCTGAGGACAAGAGACCACCCACTGCCCCAGCCAGGCGGTTGTAAATAATCCTGGCCATTATTTTCCTATCTACATTCAGAAGACTTATGGGTCTCCAGTTCTCGATAAGTTCCAGATTTCCCTTCTTTGCGAGGAGAACCAAAATAGAACACTGCTGTGAAGGGGCCAAACGCCCGTTCTGCAAACAATTATTAAAAATTGCAGCTAACACTGGAATCAGGACCACACGGAATTTTTTGTAGAACTCTGGGGTCAGCCCATCGGGACCCGGAGTTGTACGTGCTGATAGCGTATCAATCGCATCATCTACCTCTCCTGTGGTAATGGGCCTAAGCAGTTGTTCCATCTCCCCCTCCGAAACCTTTTCCAAGCCTGGGGCACTCTGCACGTATGATAGCATGAAGTTAGAAACCAAGCTCTCTTTCCCCCACAATTGGGTGTAAAACCGAATGACCCTGGCCTCGATTGAACGTTGGTTCGTCAATCGCTGCCCTGCTTCATCTCTCATAGCATAAATGACCTTGTGTCCTACTGCTACCTTGCAATTCTGGAAAGGATCCGGGGAATACCGATGCCCATATTCCCTTTCCAGAAGCAAAGCAGCGTATCGATCATATTGCAACAGCCTCAACTGGGCCTGCAAAGCTTCTATCTCTCCCTTCTCTAGATGGTTGGAGACCGCGTGGTCCAATTGCTTACGAAGACGACAGCACTGTGCCTGTAACCCCAGACTCTGCTTCCTGGCTAGGGACCGGAAAAGGGCCTTGACTCGCCCCTTTACCATGTCCCACCAGGCTCCCTTATCATCCATCACCTCCCATAGTGTTTCTTGGTCTGCTAAAAAACCCTCAAATATTTGTCTGTTTTCCTCTACTTCTAATAACTTTGCACTCAGTTTCCAAAATCCTGGCCTTTCTGCGCCCCTTCGCATATTGTTAAGACTGTGGAAACTAAGGCATGATCTGAATATTCCGTCCATCTATTCGGCTGCCCCTGAAACTTAGCCAACCCGCCTACAAAGAGCCAGTCAATACGGCTCTCCGTGTCTCCCCTTCTAAAAGTGAACCCCTTCCCTCCCGCCACCTCCAGTCTTGCCTGTTTTACAATTGCTGCCAGCTGGAGGCTGTCATAACCCACCTGACGCCTGGACCCCTTTCTATCTGCTTGCTGTAAGACCATATTAAAGTCTCCTCCAAATACCACCAATTTGCTTGTATATAAATACGGTTTCACCCGGAGCAACAGCTGCTTGCGTTCCCAACTAATCTGGGGCCCATAAAAGTTAATGATTCGCACTGCTACCCCTCTAATGAAAACGTCTAAGACAACACACCTCCCTATCTCTACCTCTATTTCCCTCGTAATCTCCACTTCTCGGGTGGCAAAAAGAATAGCCACCCCTGCGCATCTTTCTTTGGCCAGAGACCAGAATGAGGGCCCCCCCTTCCAATCTCTCTTGGCCCGGTGCAGGAGCTGCAAAGAATCCAAATGAGTCTCCTGCAACAGGATGCAGTCTACCTTGCACTGGGTCAAATCGCTAAAGGCGACAAATCTAGTTCTCTCTGCCTTTATGCTGGCTACATTCAGAGTTGCAAAGATTAAGGACAAGGCAGCCATGGTTTATTTCTTAAATTTCTTACCCCTCCTCATCTCTTCACCGCAATCCCTCTTCACAGATATTCCTGCCCCCATCATTTCTTCAGGATCCTCTATAATTTCTTCTAATTCCAAATCCTCCCACTCTGAGTCATCTTCCCCGGCTTTCTTTCTACCCTTTTTTTTCTTGGTTTCCTCTGGACCAGCCCTTTCCCCTTTCATCCCTTCCTTACCCTCCTCTATTTCCTGCATGAGGCCCTTCGTTAAACTAGTAGGATGTGATGTTAGACTTGGGGGTAACACTGCTGGCTCCTCTCTGTTAAGTCTTTCAGATGATTCATTCCTTGCTCCCCTCCCCTCCCTCCTCTTCTCCTCCAAAACCTCCCTTTGGGGTGGATTCATCTCAAGATCACCCTCTCCTTCACCTGAAACCTGAAACACTGCATATCGATTACTCTGGCTCTTCTCCAGAATATCTGTTCTCCCCGCTCGGGCTAGCCCCCTCCCCTCCTTCCTCCGACCCCCCTTCCCTCCATGTTTCCCTACCAGGGTCCATGCTTCTCCTTCTTCTCCCCCCTTCTCCCCACCTCCTTCTTCCATCCTTTCACAAATACCCCTTCTTTGAATGTGATCCAAACCTGATGCCCTTTTCTCCCCCTTTCCCTTTCCCTTAGTGCCTGCCTCTGTATGAATAGTGGTATTTGATTTATCCATTAATCCCTTTAATGCTTCCCGCTTCTGTCCTTGTATCCTTGTAGTTTCTGCTTGTGCCCCTTCCTCCCCCCTCCTCTCTTCCTCTACCTGATTGTGCGATGCTTGTGGGCACTTGCTAAAAGGGTGCCCCAAGCCTCCACACAGGTTACAGCGTATGGTAGTGCAGTCGCTGGTGTCATGATCTGTACTACCACATCGCGAGCACTTTAACACTGTACATGACATGCTTAAGTGACGGAAAGATCCGCACCTGTAGCACTGTCTGGGTTGTCCTGCATAAAAGCATTGAATTCGATCCCTTCCAATGTATGCGGCTGAAGGTATATGTTGGGTGACATAGCCTGCCTGTTTTAATTTTACAAGGGCACTCCACCCCCCCCCGCCCACACACGACTCTGGTCTGGTATTTTGCTTAATGGGGTCCTAATTTCGGCATACCGTCCCAACCAGTATGACAGGTCTGCAGCCATAAGAGATTCATTACATACCAAAATGGTAATCTGGACTGCGTCCTGTCTACTGATGGGGACAGCCTTAAAATCCACCCATCTACCCTGATGCTGCACCTCTGTGTACATTTCCCAAAACAGGTCCAAACCTCGCCCTGTTAAGAAACTAATATCATATTCAGGGATTCCCACAGGGTGTATGCATGCATACAAATCTTCAGGGATAAAGCCAAGGGAGAATACCATTCTTAAAACAACCTCTCTAGGTGGTGCTACCCCTGTGCCCACCCAACGCAGCTGGACAACATTTCGACGTTTTGGGGTAACACCGCTCCCGGGACCCCGCAACGGACCAGAAAATGGATTTCCCCTTGTCTCCATGTCTGACTCCTGCCTCCCCTCCTCCTTCCCTGTCTCTGCCCCTCCTCCCCGTACTACTGCTGCAAAGGATAAAGGGGCTGATACCAGTATGCTCCCCCCTTCCCCACTCCCTTCCTGCCTTCCTCCCCTCCCCCTCTCTTCCCCTCCCTCCTCTCCCATGTCCACTAACCCCACTATGTTCAGTTCACTTGTGCTGTTTCTGTCTCTTCCCCCTCTGCAATATTCTACTTCCAGTCCTTTGCCAGTTGCTGCTGTTCCCAACCAGCACTCGTTCCCTTGCTCTGCAACTGTCCCACTCAGACCAGGTCTGGGATCTGTCTCCTCTTGTAGCTGACACTCTCCTCCATGCACTTTCTCTGTTTCTGACACTGTCATACTCAGTCTGAGTCTTGGCTCCGCCTCCTGGTGCAGCTGACACTCTCCTTCATGTACTCTCTCTGTATCTGGCACTGTCTTACTCAGTCTGGGTCTTGGCTCTGCCTCCTGGTGCAGCTGACACTCTCCTCCATGCTCTGTCTTACTGGGTCTGGGACTTGGCTCCGCCCCCTGGTGCAACTGACACTCTCCTTCATGTACTCTCTCTGTATCTGGCAATGTCTTACTCAGTCTGGGTCTTGGCTCCACCTCCTGGTGCAGCTGACACTCTCCTCCATGCCCTGTCTCACTCGATCTGGGTCTTGGCTCCGCCTCCTGGTGCAGCTGACACTCTCCACAATTCTCTCTCTCCTTTCTGGGACTCCTGCTTTGATGGGCATGAGTTTCTGAGAAGCTCCCTTCTGCTCTTTCTTCTTGTTTCTGAGTGGCAGAATCTATTGGGAGCCCCTGCCTGTCACTGAGCTTCCCCCATGATGTCATCAGCACTTCTGATTGAGATTGGATGGCAGCTCTTGGACAGCCCTGCTCAGAGGTCTGCCCTATCAATTCTGTCCATGAGTGACTGTGGTGTTCCCACGATGTTCCCGCCCTCTGTCCACCATATTTGCTCTCAGCTTCTTCCATCTCTTGTAGTACTCCACTACTCCATTCCTGTACTTTCCCATCCTCTTTAGTCTCTGTCTCCATCTGCAAAACCCCTTGTTTTTGCTCTACTTTCCCTCCCGTTGTTCCTGGTAACTTCTGTACTTGCTCAGTGTGTAGTGATTCTTCTCCTACCTCAGCATTCAAACTGTTCTGATTCTCCTCAGCATTCAAACTGTTCTGATTCTCCAGGCTGTCTTTCTTCTCTGTCTCTCCCAGCAAACCTGAGCTCTTCTCTGTGGGTTCGGCTATGCCCTGCCAGCTCTCTAAGTATAAGGGACGTTTTTGAATTTTTTTCAGTTTCATAGCTCTTTTGTGTTCCAAACTTGCCAGGCTCTCTTGCTGCATGCAGTGCTGGAGCCCCTCCTTATCCACAGTACCTGCCACAACTGGACTAGGAGCCTCTGTTCTACAAGGCTGGTAAGTGGATGGAGCACCTAGCTCTTGGGAATCCTGTAGGAAATAAAATACTGGTGATAACTGGGAATTATTTGTGTCAGTCTTGTCTTTCCCTCCTTCTGGCTGCTGCTGTTTCTCTTCCCCTGCTGTCCCTTCCAGCATAGCCTCTGGGGTGTCTGGAACCACGGAGTCCTGTGTGTCTCTGGGTTCTGCTTCCTGCTGGATCTGGGACTGCGTCTGGGTCTGCTGCATGCGTTCCCTGTTCAGGAAAACCTCACGAAGGGGATTATCTCTGCAGTTCTTTAGTTTTTGCAGCTGCCTTTGTTTTGCTGTAAGCCGCTTCTGGAGTGCTTCAACTCCCTTAACATACTTGTCTCGTGGGCCAGTGGAAGCCAGGTTACACATAGTTTTTGCTAGCTTCAGCCGCTTCCTCAGTACCTCTATTTCACCTTCTACTCGATTCATTTTCTTCACTGATCTAATTACCTCTTCAGGAGTCATATGCTGGGCCTCTTTCTTCTGCCAGGCCCTAGGCCTGGATTCCTTCTCCTCCTCTTCTTCCTCACTAACGTCCTCTTCAGACTCTCCGCTATTCTCTTCCACCACCTCTCCTCTGATACTGGATGCAGAGAACCCTGCTCTGGAACCCGGGCCCTGCCTTCTTGCCCCCTGTTCTTCACCCAGCTTAGGAATGTTATGGCCAGGACTTACAGTCAGGGTGAGCTGGCTCCTCAGCAAGCGCTGCTGGGCTCTGGTCCTTCCTCCGTCCACAAGCCTGGGCTCTCCTGGTTCTCCTGGTTGCATGCTTGGGGCTTGGGTGGAGGAAGCCTCCCCTTCATAGTGTTTCTCAGCTCCAAGTGTGCTAGGCCTTTCAGCCTGGGGCCCTCCTGCAGGGGGGCCCCCTCCCCTCTGCATTGTTCAGCAGCCACAGGGTACAGCAGCTCTCCTTTCAGCACCTCTTCACCACAGGTCTGTACTCTGTGTGTGTGTGTGTGTGTGTGTGTGTGTGTGAGCTTGTCCTGTTCGCCCACGTCCCAGATGGTGATGGGCACGTTGTTTTCCGGCTCCTCCGAATCCATGTCAAGCGATCCCAAATATAGTCTTTGCTATAGGCCCTCTGGCACTCTTCAGTACTGGCATTAGGCATTAAAAATTTCTCCCCCCCCCCCCCCCCCGGTCTATTTTTGCACATACACACAGCAGGAATATTCTTCTCTCGTTCCAGCGGTGGTTCTTTGCTCTCCATGCTGCACAGATAATGAGCCATTCTGCTGGGGAATGCTCCTCCCTTATTGTCACGTAGTTTCCTCTGATTGGTCCATCTTACGTTGCGTAGTGTTGCCTGGGAACGGTGTTGTGATGGTCCTTTGTGTTTCAGAATGTTGAGGGTGTTTTTTCTGATTGGTCCGTCATGCGAGGGCAGGGCAGAGAGACATGGTCAGTATTGTGGCTTCACCACCATGAATCCATGAACCCTTCAGGGAGTGACTGAGTGACTTCAGAACGTTGTCTTCAGAACGTTGAGGGTGAGTTTTATTATAGTAGATAATGGGCTAGGAACCCCAGATCCTTGTTAAGTCCTTTCTGTTGGGTGTTAAAACATTCAATCATTCTGACTTCAAAGGTCTTACATTCTTGTATGGTTTTAAAGTTACCTTTCAGGATTCTCACTGTGAAGTCACTGGTACAGTGTCCTGGTCCTGTAAAATGCTGACCAACAGGGGTGGGAGAAAGGACTTAACAAGGATCTGGGGTTCCTAGCCCATTATAAACCATAAAGCTGTATTTCTCTGTTGATCACCCCACCCCTCACCTACCCACACCCATCCTGTTAGAATATCAATGATATGCTTTGATGTCCCCATGCATACCTCCTACCCACCCCCATCCTCCCACCCTGTCAGACTGTCATAGTAATGCTTGGATGTTTTCACTTATATACACTGTCAGCTAGCACATTTGCTTATTTCCGATCTGACAAAGAAGGGCAACCTTCGAAAGCTAATCAAAAAATGTATTAAGTTATGTCCAATAAAAAAGGTATCATCTTATTTTCTTTTCCATGTTTTATTTTGTTTGATTTCTATTGATAACCTTAAGAGTGGACTAACACGGCTACCACACTCCTCTACTTAAGATGATAATAGTGAAATTAAAGTAGTCAGATTAAAGAGTTCAATGTTGATTAGCACTAATACAGTTCTGGTGATGAATCTTTATGAAGGATTTTTTTATATAAGTCTTGATGAATAAGTTAGTTTTCAGCGATTTCCGGAAGGCTGTCAAATCATATGTTGATTTTAAGACAGTCGGTAGTGCATTCAAAGGTTGCGTGCAGATGTATGAAAAGCTGGATGCATATAGTCAGTGCGTTTTTGCTAGCAAAAAAGGTGCCGGTACTCAAATGCCAGGCCACCCTTCAGAGGTGGGGTAATCACTGAGGGATCTACCCCACAATAGCCAGGCCCCATGCAACAAGTCACAGAATCTATGACAAGGTAGAACTGGTGTGTAGAGCCTGAACTCTTTCATTAAAACTTTGGGGACCATGGGTCAATTTTAGCAGACAATGGAAAAGGTGCCGGTACTCACTACCCCCAAGTACCCCCTCAAAAAAAGCCCTGCATAAAGTGATAACAACCATATAAATAAGAACGCATAAATGTTAATCATCTTTATGCAATTTGCCATAGCTGGTTAGGTGCTGACTATTGCACAACCCTTTAGTGTCCAATGTTCCTGTAATAAGCCATATGGGAACAGATTGAAAGGAACGTTGGACGCTAAAGGGTTTTTAACTGACTATGGTTTCACTAGTTCCATAAACCCAGAAATTCAGTGCTGAAGTATGAACATGGCCCAGCATTGAATTTATAGGTATAATGCCGGTGAGGGTCAGCTGAATATCGACCCCTAAGTGTTCAAGTTTTTCACTTATCTTTAAGATACCTTATGCTATAAGTTTATCTTGTTAAGAAGACTTGATGGACCATATAGGTCTGTATCTGCCATCATCTATTATGTTACTTTAAGTAACTGTCCTTCTTGCTTGAATGTTGGGGTTTGTTTCTTTTTTTCTTCAAGCTTTATCCATTAGCCACAGGTACCTACTGTCCTGATTAGGACAGAACTATTAAGGTAAAGCCGTAACTTCCTTTTCAGAGCTGCAGAAGAATGTGAGCTAAACTTCTGGTGCTATAGAGACCCCCCTCAGGTTAGACTGGGTGTGTGTGTGTGTGGGGGGGGGGGGTAATAACACTGAGTCATCCAACATTTTTTTAGATGGCTAGTATAGGAGGGGTTTGGGGCATGGGAGGATCATGTTGGATGATTGTGGGGGGGGGGGGGGAGAGGAGAAATGAATGTGAGGAAAGGGTTTAAAGTTAGGAGATAGCATGATAGCAACAGGCACAGGAGTCTGGTGGAATAGGAATTTTGGGATTGGTGATGTGTGTGGGAACAGCTTGAGTAAACATAAATGTGTTGTTGGTGGGACTGAATCATTAACGGATGGGTAGGAGTGGATGAGGGTGGCTGAGGTAGTTAAAAAAAAATTTTCAGTGAAGAATTGTCTTTAAAATTAAGTAATTGCTTGTAGTGGTAAATTTACCTGTTCAATGTTTTGTGGAAGTTCTGTCCATGTTCTGCCAGTTTTCAAGTTTGGAGCGGTCAGCAGATCTTGTCTGTTTCTTTAGCTTTTTCATGAACCACGACAGTGCTATTCTCTGAGATAACCTGCTTATGGCTGAGCTTCAGGGCCGTGCCAACACGGTAAGCGAGGTAAGCATGGCAGGGGGTGCTTTCCTCTTGGGGGCGCCGCCGCACCATGCTCACCTCGCTCGCCCTCCCAGAAGAAGAAGGCGGAACACAGCGAAGGGAAGGCTAGAGACGTCGGGAGCGCCGCCTCCTTCACTGACGCTGTGCTGCCGGAACCGCCACGGAGGTAAATTTAAAAAGGAAAAAAAAAGAAAAGGGATGTTGGGGGAGGGGGAGAAGAGGGCGGGAAGTTGAACAATGGGAGCGGGAGGGCAGGGGAGAGACAAGAGCATGGATGTGAAGGGGGAGGGGAGAAGAGGGCGGGCCAGGCCAGGCCAACTGAGAAATGATGGGACATGGGAGCGAGAGGAGAGAGAGGAGCATGGATGCGAGGGGGGGTCATGGAAGGGAGAGAGGGGAATTGCTGGATAGGGATTAATGGAGGGTGACAGAGGAGCATGAATGGGAGGGGCAGGGCTCAAGGAGAGAGGGGAATTGCTGGAAAAGGATGAATGGAGGGGGCAGGGGACAGAGGAGCATGGATGGGCATGGATTGGGAGGGCAGGGCTCAGGGAGAGAGGGGAATTGCTGGATAGGGATGAATGGAGGGGGCAGGGGACAGAGGAGCATGGATGGGCATGGATTGGGAGGGCAGGGCTCAGAGAGAGAGGGGAATTGCTGGAAAAGGATGAATGGAGGGGGCAGGGGACAGAGGAGCATGGATGGGCATGGATTGGGAGGGCAGGGCTTAGAAAGAGAGGGGAATTGCTGGAAAAGGATGAATGGAGGGGCAGGGGACAGAGGAGCATGGATGGGCATGGATTGGGAGGGCAGGGCTCAGGGAGAGAGGGGAATTGCTGGAAAAGGATGAATGGAGGGGGCAGGGGACAGAGGAGCATGGATGGGAATGGATTGGGAGGGCAGGGCTCAGGGAGAGAGGGGAATTGCACCACTTTAGGACCTCTGGGCACCTGAATTCTATAACTTATAATCATACACAACCATCAAAACATTTTTATTCTTAACATTAGATTTATAACACATATTCTAGTGCTTGTGAGTGTTTGTAATTGCTTTTGGAAAATCTGGTGGGGGTTCGGGTGGAAGGGGCCCGGTGGCGGTGGCGGGTGGGACTGCAGCGCCGGGCCCCCCTTGGAGGTCCGGGCCCCGGGAATTTTGTCCCCCTTATCCCCCCCTCTCGGTGGCCCTGGGTAAAGGACGTGGGAAAGTATCAGTGGCAAAGTCAAATACAGGACTAGAGGCCCAGGCTGCAGGCTCAGTGGTGGTGCCTGTTTCTCCAAGAGGCCCACTGATGAACTAATGTAGCCAGTCTTCTCGAGTCAAAAAACAAGCAGCTCCAGTAACTGGGCTGTCAACTACCATCCCCTTGGATACCCAGGCCGCTGGATTTACTTGTTTGCATTGTTGGCATCAGATCAAGTGGGTGATAAAGAAAAGGATTGTGGAAAGGAGGAAGGAAGAAAGACAATTATTGGCTGATTCATATGGGTGGGAATCCATTGACCCAATATCAATTTGTAGCAATAATGAAAAATGGTTTACTAATCTGGGTTCTGATCCTAGTCAATACAGGATGCATTCTTTTTAGATTGGTGCTGCATTGCATGCGGCCAGAGAGGGTGGTTTCCCTTCATTTATTCAGTATTTAGAGAGATGATGCTCTAATAGGTACAAGGGGTATGTCAGAGAAACTGGTACTTTACATGAGTAAATTGCTAATTTGTTGTTTTAACAGTTTTCTTTTCAGATTCATTACTGCCTGACATCTGTGTGTGGCTGTGTGGACATGTGCATGTTTTTTGAGCCCACAGACATGCTTGAGCGTCTCGAAGGGGAAACAAATTAGGACTTGATGCACGTGGCATACAAATCCGCTGGTTAGCCATCCGGGGCATGTCTTGGGACCAGCTGTTATCCACCTTACTTCAAGCTAGCAAATTTTCTTCACCTGTTTTAATTAATATACATTTTGGGGGTAATGACTTTTGGTGTGTAAAAGGGGTTGACTTGATTAATTTAATGAAGCAGGATTTGTTATCTGTCATGCGTTCTTTCCCTATGGAAGGGGCCAAAAAGCCTGAGGCTGTTGAACACTTACGGAGTTGACTGCTGAAGTCTTTAAATTTATCAGTAGATTGGGGGGGGGGGGGGGGGGGTTAGTTTAAGTGCATGACCTTATTACTGCTGATTGTGCGGGATTATACTGTTATGATAGAGTTCATCTTTTCGATATAGGCCTTGATATCTTTTTAAGTACCATACAGGATATGTTGGAGGATTGTTTGAGGGTGGATTTGGCTTCAGCACTACCAGTGGGGAAACGGTGACAAGATATAGTCTGCCACCACTTATGGACTGATATGTGGGGATAAAGAGGCACCAGACGTGGTTATTTTAATGTTTGTTTAAAAAAGATGTCTGATGGATAAGAGTAACTCATGGGTGGAACTACCATGAAGTGTGACTTGATGGCACTGTGAATCACATAGACTGAAGGAGGGAAAATTTTGGCAAATTAAAGGACCTAGTTTCATTACTGAATGGCTCTGAATTGTTTTTAAACCACTCTGGGGATGCCAGATTTTATTGGAAGAATAAATTGTACTGGTTGAAGAATTAAAGTAATATAAATGAGTTTATTTGTTTAATAAAGTTGTGGCCTAATTTAATTCCAATAAAAGTGAGTAATGGTATTGTTTAATAGAAGTTGAAAGTTGAATGCATTATGGTTGCTTGGCTATATGTGAATGTCAATGTTATGAATACTACATTAGAAAATAAATGGATAATTCCAAATTTTCCCTATAAATAAAAGGGCTGTTTACATAAATTTCCAACTAGTAACTCAGTTCAGTCACAGCTTAGGATGTCTGCCTCAATCAGCAGCTTTCACGCTATAATTAATTATTTAAATAACCAGTCACTCATAAGCTTTTTCCTCAAATATTCTCTTTAGAGACTAAACCAATTCTATTTCCTCAAACATCAGTCAGTTTTTCAGTTCTCACATAGTTTCTTTCAAGCTATTATCAAACTGCTCAGAATTTAAATGTTTTCACAGTCTTTAGATTCAACCCAGCCTTTAAATGTCTCAACCATTTTGAAAATGTTCTCCCCTTTTCTGTGGGGAAATTACATTTAAAAAGTCTCAGTTTCTCACAAACTTAAACAAATTTCAACAAATATATTTCTCTCAGTTCTCTTATTTAGCTCAATCACTCCAAAGCCAAAGAGATCAATACAAGCTCCCAAATAATCATACAAAATCAGGTACATCACTTATTCAATTTCAAATTCATTCACATGCAGGTACAAACTCCTTTCAGGCATATCTTCCAAGGATTCCAAACCTTTCAGCTCTTAGTTCACAACCCTTATACACAGTTAACTCACAAATGTCCTATTTCTCAGGTTTTTACAGCCCTTCCCTCAACTATAAAATGTGTCTTCTGTAAACAGTGCAGTGCAGTCAATCACCTACATGCATTTTCTCAACATTGTTTCCTGCATGTTTGCCTCTACACTCACCTTAACACTGTTACCGCTTTAAATACTGTTTTTAAATGCAATATTTTATATTTCTTCTGATTTTCTGCTTTCTATCTACTCTCCCAGCCCCAGAGAACACTCCCTATCTGCTTTATTTTCCATCTTGACAAGGTAAAAACTGTATTAATATATTAACCTTTAGGTTACAAGAAGAATGCCGGCAGACTGCAGATATGTAAGGACTCCTTTTACAAAGCCATGGTAGTGATTCCTATACTGCAAATGCGATGAAGCCCGTAGGAATTGAATGGGCTTTGGAGTGACACAATGACTTTGTTTTCCCAAATACAGAAATAATACACAATTTTCACAAAATATTTAATTGAGTTTTCCATCTGTTGGAAATATCCGCTACAAGTCTTTCTTAGAGCATACTTTTTTGTTTCAAGGAGCCAAGATCTGGAATACTTTACCCAAAGAATTAAGGTGCCTTTTTACTAAGCCACGTAAGCAGCAACATGTGCCCAATGTGCACCAAAATGGAGTTACCACCTGGTTACCGCATGGCTTTTGCGGTAATTTCATATTTTGCATGCATCCTATACATGCGTCTGAAAAATAATTTTTATTTTCAGACATGCGCCAAGTGGCATTTGATGTTCATAGGTTATTACCGCCCGGTTACCGCGTGAGATTTTACCGCTAGGTCAATGACTGGCGGTAAGGTCACAGACCCAAAATGGATGTGCGGAAATTTTGATTTTGCCACCCATCCATTTTCAGCAAAAAGTTTAAAAAGGCCTTCTTTATAGGCCTGCTGAAAAATGGATCGGCACCCAAAACCCGTGCCTACACTACCGCAAGCCATTTTTCAGCGCACATTAGTAAAAGGATCCCTCTGGCAGATAACTTATTTTATTAATTTTAGGAAAGCACTGAAAAACTATTTGTTTTCTGATTAACTTAATGATCTTATTATAAGTTGGATGTAAAAATACTGTAGCTCCCTCTTTATATAGGTTTTTCTAGGTGATCCACTTTGAATCCTTTGAGGAGAATATGCAGAATAAAAAACATTGAATAGAATAGAACAGAATAAGTGTAAAAATGCAATTTTCCTACAGCAGCCTCTCTCTCTTTCCAACTCACCAGCCATGACTCAGTACCCTTGAAGAGCACATCAATCTCAATCCCTCCTGAGGCATCAAAAATAATTCCATATCAATATTTGGTACTGCAGGAGTCTGGCAAACTTGCAGTTCATTAATCATGATATTTTTATAGTCAGTTTGGACTATTTTCTGCAGGCATTGATAAGATAATCTATGGTTTGATCTTTGGCTGTGCATAATTGACATTTGCTATCATTTGACATGTTTTCAACTCTTAGCTTTTATAACATTTGTTTATGATGCTTATTCCCACACTATTAAGATCATTCATGTAGTCTTGTCTTGAAATGTTCCATTTTCCATGGACATCTTTTATATATTGGCCATGTAGTGACTTCTTTTTCGTATTGTTGAACATGCATTCTATTACATCCTTTTTATTCTATTTTCAATTCTGACATTGTCAGCAATTTTTCTTTGAAACTTTATTTATTGTGGGTTCTTTGGTTTTCATCATAGGAGCCAACTTTTCAAAATTATTAGGGGTGCTAAGCCCAATGGAAATTACCCCTCCCTGGACACATACAAGGAATTTTCTCAATATTGGGGGTGCTCAAGTACCCACAGCACCCACAAAGTCGGCTCCAATGGTTTTCATAATATAGTCATTCAGGCCATGTATTTCATCTTCAGCAGTTTTCTTCTATTGTAATAAGCTTCTGCTTCCTTTGGTTCTTGATATCTATGGAGTGGCATTTTAGAAAGGTCATCCAATTCAGAACATGGATGTCCAAGTCACTACGTTACAAATGAATGTCTATCATGCATGTATTTTAGAACAGGATACTGCTTAAAGAGACTTGCATATTATATAAGAAGCCATCATCACAGCTTATAGTATATAGTCACCAAGGAAATTGAAGAATGAGAGATTCTAATTATATACCTAGTTAATACCCAGTGTACCTGAATATAACTCACCTTGAGCTACTACTGAAAAGGTGTGAGCAAAATCTAAATAAATAAATAAAATATATTTTACGGAAAAATTCTATTTTGATAAGGTTCAGTTGAGTTAGGATACAACACATGAAACTAATGGGAAACAGTTAAGCACGCACCATAGGTTAAAGAGAAATGTTGAGAAGCAAGTGATGCCTATGCCAATTAGTATGTCCTTTACCGTATTCTCTCTCTGATTACATAAGGTAAACTAATTTGTTTCTGTGTGTTGAATGAGTATCCTGTAATCTTAAACCTTGTTTTTAGACATTTGCTTTTATAAACGTTATCATCTCAAGTTATTTTCATTGGTTTGCATTTAAGTTGTTCTTGGATCTTCCGCTTCATATACTAATACAGCTTATACTATTTGATTGTGCAATTGTTTTCAACCAGTTTGTTCAATATTCTGCTTTTCCACTGAAAAGATGAGGGACAATCAGTGTGAAAAAAAAAAACCTTACTCTAAGCTATTAATCATCTACTGGAACACAAAACTGCAGAAATAACAATTATTAGATTCTATAAAATCAAACACTGTTCTTGGCAATCTTCAGCACTAATAATAGTGTTTCATTCAATCAAAGCATTGTTTTTATTATTGTCAGAGCTTTCAGTTTAGTATGGCTTTAACCAATGGTTTTGAAACCACCAAAAGAGAAGAGCTTATACACACTCTGAAGCCATTTATTCATTAACATGTGTTAAGTTCAAAATGCACATCTGATATGCAGCTACTTAACTTGAATTCATTAACTCCAAAAGGTCAAATTATCCATATATTTGCAAATTTGTTACTGTACAGCTAAAACCTTGCCATCACACAAGCTTGAAATCTGATCCCAGACAACCTCTGAAGTTAAAGCATAGTTTGGACTATATAGTACTTGAATTTTTTTACAATAGTGACGGTGCTAATCTCTATATCATAGCTGTGCTATAGCTCATATGAATTTTTGGATTTTGATTAGTCTGTGAAAGGAGAATATGAAAAGAAAGGAGAGAAAATAGAATTAACCCTTTTTCTAGTACATGTGACAGTGGCAATAATTATTGTGTAGGCTCATATTTCCTGTCCTTCAGATAGGGGTACAAACAAGCAAACAATGAAAAGAAAACAGAGCCATTTTGTAAGTGACACCTATCAGCAGCAAATAAACATCACTATTTACACAGCAATTTATAGCATTATCATGTATCAGGAAGCACTGAAGAAATCCTCGCTCCCTGTTTTCCTGTCTTTCCTAATCATTTCTAGGGGTGTATAGGCAGAAACTTTTAATTTGTAATTGTTATTAATTTTTTGTTTCTGCTGTCCCATTTCAATTTGTAATAACGTGTGCTGTTATTAGTTTGCATACACCATCTAGTAATAGCATGTGTTAGCTTGTAATAGTACATAATACTTTATAAAATCTTGCACTGTTTAGTGAACAATAGGGAGTAATTCTATATCATGACACCTGGTAAAAACTCATATTCAATAAAAGAACATGGATGCCTTCCTTCCTGCATAGAATACTAGCATAACAGCAAAAATGCACACCTATAAGATAGGCAAATAATTTATGACAGTCATAGAGCTGATGTGTGTGTGCTTCAATTCTGGTGATAATCATGTAACTTATAGCATTCTGCATGTGAGTCCTGCCCATGTTTCACCATGACTCCACCTGTTAAACATAATCTATGTAAGGTATGTGCACATGTACAGAATAGCACTTTTTGAATGGCCCCCACCCTACCACAGGGCCCTTTTTCCCTTAGCTTTAATACAAGGACTCCTAAGTTGTCACATGTTATTTCTTGAATCCACATGGTTTTCCACTCCCTGGCCCATATTCCCATGCACTCACACTAGTACACAGCTCTCACTAAACAGATAACATGATGGAGATAAATCCATGAGACATGAGGCAACCCAAGTGTTTTGTAGGCCTACCCACCGCAAAGTATTCACTCAGATAACTTATGCCATTTATTTTTGGAGCTCATCTCTGCTCAGACTCAAAGGACCCTGTTTATAGGGAGAGTGTGAAGGAAGGTGACCTCTGTACCCTCTATGATGCTTGCAGTGCACAGCTAATATCTATCACCCAGGTTCACAGACTGATGTATCATGGGTTGCCTAACATTGAGAGCTGAAGTACTGCCCTGAAGTATCACGAGGCTGTCATTAGAAATCACAGCAGCCATTCTAGAGAGTCAGCCACTAGGGTCAATACTAAGTGGGCTTTGCTCCAGCCCCCATCAACCCTCTGGAGCACCAGGGACTTCAGGTAGGCATCAGGGGGCTATCCTGACTGCAAGTAGGGGGATAGAGATGGGTATAGATTGCAGGGGAGTCTATGGTGTGCTACCCTTGCTTGGGGATGCATGGGGAAGTCTAGCCTTGTGAGGACACAGGGCCGTGCCAACATGGTAAGCGAGGTAAGCATGGCAGGTGGGTGCTTCACTCTGGGGGATGCCGCCGCACCATGCTCACCTCGCTCGCCCTCCCGCTCCCATTGTTCAACTGCCCGCCCTCTTCTCCCCTCCCCAACATCCCTTTTCTTTTTTTTTTCCTTTTTAAATTTACCTCCGTGGCAGTTCTGGCAGCGCAGCATCAGTGAAGGAGGCGGCGCTCCCGACGTCTCTAGCCTTCCCTTCGCTGTGTTCCGCCTTCTTCTGATGTCAAGGAAATGACGTCAGAAGAAGGCGGAACACAGCGAAGGGAAGGCTAGAGACGTCGGGAGTGCCGCCTCCTTCACTGACACTGCGCTGCCGGAACTGCCACGGAGGTAAATTTAAAAAGAAAAAAAAAAGAAAAGGGATGTTGGGGGGAGAGAAGAGGGCGGGCAGTTGAACAATGGGAGCGGGAGGGCAGGGGAGAGATGAGAGCATGGATGCGAAGGGGGAGGGGAGAAGAGGGCGGGCCAGGCCAGGCCAACTGGGACATGATGGGACATGGGAGTGAGAGGAAAGAGAGGAGCATGGATGCGAGGGGGGGTCATGGAAGGGAGAGAGGGGAATTGCTGGATAGGGATTAATGGAGGGTGACAGAGGAGCATGGATGGGAGGGGCAGGGCTCAGGGAGAGAGGGGAATTGCTGGAAAAGGATGAATGGAGGGGGCAGGGGACAGAGGAGCATGGATGGGCATGGATTAGGAGGGCAGGGCTAAGGGAGAGAGGAGAAATTGCTGGACATAGAGGGGAGGGAAGAGAGATGAAGGAGATGAAATGAGGGAAAAGGAAGAGAGGAGAAAAACTGAACATGGATGAAGAAAATAGGCAGAAGCTGAGGACCAGAAATGAAGAAGAAAGGAGGAAAGGAAAGAAATAAATGGAAAGGAAGCCCTGGAAACGGAGTTAAGAGGACAGATAGCAGCAGAATCAGATACTGGGCCAGTATGATCAGAAAAAGAAAGTCACCAGACAACAAAGGTAGAAAAAAATCATTTTATTTTCATTTTAGTGTTTGGAATATGTCCACTTTGAGAATTTACATCTGTGGGGACAGGACACTTTTCTTTTAGGCAAGTCCTGACCAATATTCAGCTGGGTCCTGCATAACTCTGGGCCCCAGCGGAATATTTTCCAGGACCTGCATAAGCTCTGATGGCTAACACTGATACTGTGAGCCCTGGGTATTTAGCACTGGTTCCCAAACATGGTCAGCACTGAATATCCAGGGCTAATTTAGCCAGTGATAGTCAGATTTTTTAAAAAATGCTGACCGCCGCTGGCTGAATATTGACTGGATAACATCTGGCCTTGGACAGATGATTCATTTTAGGCTTTCACAAACACATGCTAATAAGCAGGTGGATGAAAAGGTAAATTATTTCTGTTTCCACTATAGCTTCCTTATCTTCTAATTTTTCTTTCTTTAGAATGTTTGTATTAATTTGAATATATGACTGTTAATATAATCAGGAATAGATTTAACATGCTCACAAAAACCTTAATTCAGAGCACATTATAGTAGAATATGCATGCAAATAGCTTTGGTATATAGGCCCCTTAGGAGTGAATTCTATATATGGTGCTGAAAAAAAGGGCAAGGAATGGCGCTGTTTGACCAATGCTCTTCCAATTTCTGCACCTTTTTTTTTACTCTTGCATAAAATTTAATCATGAATTCTACACCTAAATTTATGCAAATAAGTTCCAATTAAATCTAATTAGTGCCAATATTGACACTAATTGACTCATTATTCAATTAAATTACACATGCAAAGTGGATGTGCTCCCAAATTTACTCATGCAATTTTTGATGACTTTTATAGAATTAAGCAGTTAGTCTTCCAGTTCTTCCTTTAATTATCTGTTTTATGCCAACATTCACCCCAAAGGAAAGAAATCCTACAACTAAGTTCTTAAATTCTTAAGACAGACTTCTACTTTCTCAGCAATTTAATGGAGAGACACAGACAGGGAAAGAGATTGGAAAAAAAAATCACTAGTTCTGTAATAGCAAGCATCCCCTGCAGATTTATAACTATGTAAGACTGAAGGAGTTTGAGAGATGAAATAATAGTGTCTGGAATTATTGTTCATAGAAAATAGATTCAAAACTTGGAATGGATTCTTAAAATAAGGATTCCTAAGAAGATTTAACAAAATGTTCACTTTATGGCATCATTAGCAGCTTAAGACTTCTACGGTCTGTGCCCTGAAAATGGCAGATACACAAGAAGGTATACACAAGAAGTAGCACATATGAGTTTATCTTGTTGGGCAGACTAGATGGACCGTGCAGGCCTTTTTCTGCAGTCATCTACTATGTTACTATGTCACTATCCACCTTATTTTCGAAAGAGAAAGACGCCCATATTTGGGAGATGGACATCTTTCTCCCGTGGGCGTCCAAATCGGTATAATCAAAAGCCGATTTTGGGTGCATTCAACTGCAATCTGTCGCGGAAACGGCCAAAGTTGATGGAGGCGTGTCGGAGGCGTGGTGAAGGCGGTACTGGGGCATGTTTATCGGCCGAGGAGAGATGGGTGTCCTCGGCCGATTATCAAAAAAAAGAAAGGCGTTTTTAGCGCGATTTTGGGTCACTTTTTGGACCCTTTTTTTTCATGAGCAAGTCCCAAAAACATGCCCTAAATGACCAGATGACCACCGGAGGGAATTGGGGATGACCACCCCTGACTCCCCCAGTGGTCACTAACCCCCTCTCACCCAAAAAACAACTTTAAAAACTTTTTTTTTCCAGCCTGTACGCCAGCCTCAAATGTCATACCCAGCTCCATCACAGCAGTATGTAGGTCCCTGGAGCAGTTGTTAGTGGGTGCAGTGGATTTCAGCCAGGTGGACCCAGGCCCATCCCCCCCCCCCCACTTGTCACACTTGTGATGGTAAATGGGAGTTCTCCAAACGCCCCCAAAACCCACTGTACCCACATCTAGGTGCCCCCCTTCAGCCATAAGTGCTATGGTAATGGTGTAGAGTTGTGGGGAGTGGGTTTTGGGGAGATTTGGGGGGCTCAGCACCCAAGGGAAGGGAGCTATGGACTTCAGAGGTAGTTAACTTTGTTTTTTTAATTGTTACAAGTGCCCCCTAGGGTGCCCGGTTGGTGTCCTGGCATGTGAGGGAGACCAGTGCACTACGAATCCTGGCCCCTCCCATGACCCAATTCCTTGGATTTGTTTGTTTTTGAGCTGGGCGCCTTTGGTTTCCATTATCGCTGAAAAACGATACCGCCCAGCTCAAATCCGCACAAATCCGATGCATGCATTTGCTGGCACAAACACTTTTATCGGAAAAAACTGGACTGGCGCCATTTTTTTTTCGAAAAATACGGTTTGTCCCGCCCCTTCACGTACCCGTTCTCAAGAGATGACGCCCATGGAGATGAGTGTTCACGTCCAATTATGCCCCTTTCTATGTTACTATGTTACTATTAGCAGCTCTTTAAATTTGTCCGATTGCTTTTAATGGTGAAATGTCTACACTTAAATATTAGACAGAATAATTCAACAGATTACAGTTCAATAGTTGCTCTCAAGAATTTGTGTGGCAGCAAAGTTAAGGGGCCCTTATACTAAGCACGCGCACTGAAAAGTGGCCTGTGGTAGTGTAAACGCATGTTTTGGGGTGCATGCAGAATCATTTTTCAGCACACCTGTAAAAAATGCCTTTTTAATTTTTTTGCCAAAAAATGGACATGCGGCAAAATGAAATTGTCACGTGTCCATTTGGGTCTGAGACCTTACTGCCAGCCATTGACCTAGTGGTAAGTTCTCATGCAGTAACCAGGCGTATGGTCTACACACGTAAAATGCTGATTACCCGCCCTCACACAGAAAATAAAATATTTTCCCGTCGCACATAGTGGACTGCATCAAAACTGAAATTACCACAAGGGCACACGGTAGCCAGGCTGAGAACTCAAAATTGGCGCGCGTTGGGCGTGTGTAGGTGCTTACGCGGCTTAGTAAAGGGCCCCTGAATGACATGCATTTAGTTAGAGCAACAGAACAGCTAATGGTTATACAGAATCACGCTGATTGAAAATGAGAGCCTGATTCACCCAAATTTGGTGTTTAAGGGAGGGGGGGGGGTTCAAACAATATGCATATCTGTAAAGTCTGTAGGTACTTTTTGCATGCAGAGGTTCACATCATTAGTCAAAGGAAAACAAAAAACTATATTTGATAACTGAGTTAGGAACATGGACACACAAATCCAGCCCCTTAAGTTCTATGCATAAAACACTATTTTCTATGGTGAAATGTCTTTGAAAGTTGTTCTTTTCAAGTCCACAACCAAAGGATATTTAGTAGCTTTTGTGAATTCAAATAATCCCATCTTATGTTAAAATACCCAGTGTGTTTTTCTTAGCAAAAAAAGGTGCTGGTACTCAAATGCTAGGCCACCCTTCAGAGGTGGGGTGATCACTGCTGGACCCACTTTAGCCAGGCCTCCTGCACCCAGTCACAGAATCTATCACAAGGCAGAATTAGTGTGTAGAGCCTGGGGTCCATAGGCCAATTTTAGCAGACAACGGAAAAGGTGCCGGACTCAGTACCCCCCAAGTACCCCTCAAAAAAGCCCTGAAAAAACATATTGTTTCTAATAAAAGCACAACTTCCAATATCCCCCCCCCCACCCCCCCCCCCCCCCCCCATTTCAGGAACCAAACCCCCCAGAACATTTGCTCTTCAAACCAAATCAAGATCCTCCAAATAATCACCCACCTCCTCCCCCAGCATTGCTCTCTTTCACCCTTTACCTCCCACAACAACTGAATCTCTTTTCTTACCTCATCTCAAGGTTATGATGCTGGGCTGATGTGGGGCCTTGAGCATTGTTTCTAATATTAGCTCAGGCCTTTATTAAAAACAATGCAGTATTTATAACTCCTAGACTCTTTGTTCCTTCAGAAAAGATGTATTTCACTATAGTGCAGAGGCTCTCAACCCAGTCATCAAGACACACCCAACTAGTCAGGTTTTCAGACTATATTCACAATGAATATGCATGAGATAAATTTGCATGCACTACATTCATTTAGGCAAATCTATCTGATGCATATTCATTGTGAATATCCTGAAAACCTGGCTACTTGTCCCACTTGAGAACTGCAGCTGCATTTTCCTGTAAGCAGTACAAAGTAGGACGTAACATATGTTTGGTGAAAGACAATCATAAGTGTTTACGAGGAACTGGTATCATCTGTACAGAAAGGATTCTGAAGCTAGGTGGAACAGTAAGAGTTGGGACTATGATGATAAGTAATTTATGATTCTGATACAGAATTTCAAAACACGGTGCTATGTGGGACACAGCATTAAATAAGACACAACATTAATATAGATCAGAAGTTCTCAAACCAGTCCTCAGGATACACCAAGCCAGTCTGATTTTGAAGATATCCACAATAAATATGCATGAGATAAATTTGTCTGCACTGCCTCAAACTATTCAAATCTTACTTATGCATATTCATTATGTGTATCCTGAAAACCAAATTGGCTAGGTATATCCTGAGAGCTGGGTTGGGACCCCCTGATATAGCTGCAACATAACCTAAACCAATGCTTTTCAACCCAGTCTTCGGGGCATACACAACCAGTCAGGTTTTCAGGATATGACAATGAATACATTTGAGGTAGATTTAAATATCAAAGAGACAGAGCATGCAAATGTATCTCATGCATATTCATTGAGGATATCCTGAAAACCTGACAAGCTGGATATGCCCTGAGGACTAGGTTGAGAAGCACTGGCCTAAATCAATCTGGATTAAAGTGGTTAGATAACATAGGTACAAAACTATTAAATGGAACTGGAGGTAGTCTCCCTATTGTTACAGACAGAAATCTAAATAAAGGGGAGATCCCAGTAAATAAGCATGAATGTGTCTGAATATTTTCAGAGGAAAGGCCTCAAGAAGCCTCTAGCTTAACTTAGCTTCAGGGGCTGGACTTCTTCATCATTGGCCTGAAAACCAATGATGAAGAAGTCCAGCCCCTGAAGCTAAGTTAAGCTAGGGGCTTCTCGAGGCCTTTCCTCTGAAAAAATTCAGACACATTCATGCTTATTTACTGGGATCTCCCCTTTATTTAAATTTCTGTAGCTAACATAGGTAGTCAGATGTTTGATATTTATTTATTTATTAGGATTTATTTGATAATTACAATAGTAAAAATATTCCAGTAACAATACAAAGTATGGCATAGCATGCTATATTATAATGTTAACATTGTAATAGATAGTATAGTGTTTGCAAAGATGGAACATATAGGGGGTTGTTTACTAAAGCTTAGCTCGAGTTATCTGCAGCAGGGCCCATTTTATTCCTATGGGCCCTGCCTCAGATAACTCAAGCTAAGCTTTAGTAAACAACCCTCATAGGTAGATAAGATTGAATAGCAGAAGTTAGAAGAAAATAAGGGGACTAATTGAAAAAAAATAGCACATGAGTTTAGAAAGGTGCTGAGTATTATCTCAGCTAGGGTAGGAGTGGATAAATATATCCTGTTACAGTATGTGAAGCCGATGTCACTCCTTGTGTGGGTGACTAGCAAGTTAATTACTTCTTCCATTAAAGCATGGGTGAAGAGTCAAGCTTTCACCTGTTTCCTGAAGTAGAGATAGTCTTGTGTTAAGCATTATAGAACAATGGACCTTGGATTTAATTGTCTTGAGTATAAGATACTATTACCTTGAGAAACCCACACATAGTATTGTATATATGGGGCTCAATTATTTGGAAGTGGCAGAATGAGAAAATTGTACCATGGGATTGCAAACCCCATAGCATCGGTAGGAAAGTGTTGTGGCTGGATCAAGGAAGTCATCAAGGACCAAATTCTATATAGAGAGTTAGATTCTATATACGGCATCTGAAAAATCTGCGCAGAAAAAAATTAGACCTACGCGTATTCTCTAAAATATGCCTACATTTAATAGAATAGGCTTCAATTCCTCTGCAGTAAATAGAATACACTGAGCGGCTTGCCAAATGAGCAAAATTGGTTGTATCCATTTAGTGCAATACAGACAGAGAGGGCAATACAGTATACAGTCAGACAAACCAAAAGAAAACAGCAACACTGGGCCTTCAGAACTAGAACAACAGGAGTACTTTATTAATCAATGACCCGACACGGGCCGTGTTTCGGCGCCAACAAAGGCGCCTGCCTCAGGGGTCTAAATAACAAACAAACATATAAATACATGTAAAATTAATACATGTATTTATCTGTTTTTTTGTTATTTAGACCCCTGAGGCAGGCGCCTTTGTTGGCACTGAAACATGGCCCGTGTGGGTCATTGATTAATAAAGTACTCCTGTTGTCCTAGTTCTGAAAGCCAGTGTTGCTTTTTCTTTTGGTTTGCATCCATTTAGGCCACATTTTACTTGATGTAAATCCCAACGCCTAAATTAGGTACAGATCAGGTGTATTCTGTTTTAGTGCACATAGATTTTAGATATGCCTACGACCTGCCTTTGGCCACATCCCCCTTTCAATGATGCACCCTTTAGGTGTATCACATTATAGAATACACTTAGCGAGTTGTGTGCGTAAATTGCAATTAATGGCAAATAGTGCTGATAATTGCTTGTTAACATCAATTAACAGTGCTGATTAGCTAGTTAACCAATTAAGTTATACACGTTTTTATAGAATACACCAGTTTCTGTGCAGATTTTCAGATGTCATATATATAATCCAGGGGATAGTGATGAAATAAATGAGTGCTATGCACTATTCTATAAATGGTGCTCCGAGTTGGGCATCATTTATAGAATAGCACCTAGCACCAAGATATGCATCTAACTTTTATGTGTGAAGATTTACACCAAATGAAACCTGTTATAAATTCCTGCACCTAGAGGGTCTTTTACTAAGGCATGTTCACGTTTTTGGCACACGCTAAAATTGTAAGCGCGCTAAACGTTAGAGATGCCAATGCATTCCTATGGGTGTCACTAATGTTTAGCATGCTGAACTGCTATGGATTTACAGCCTGCCTCACTGACACAGACTACCCAATAATTACTGTGGATTCTTTTGGATTCATATCACGTAAATAAGACCTTTATTAGAGGAGCTAGATTCTACAATGATTAAGGTATATACAATGGTTAGCACATGTACAATGATTAGCTCTGTACACACAATAATTAGCTAAACAATCATAACATCACTGGTCTCTACATCTAAGCAATGCAAAGAGTTCTTAGACCAGGAAAATAATTACATCAGCTGGGGGGGGGGGGTGTTACAGCGAAAGCCAGGAGCATTTTTGACCAGGAACAGATCCTCTGCACAGCACGTACGTTACTCACAGATGAGCTCCCACTCTGCTGTGACAAGCACTCCCTTTTTATTAGGCTCTGAGCTCATGTTCAGAGCTAAGGAAAATTACAGAATGCTTCTAAGGAAAATTACAGAATGCTTTTCTGTTTAGGACTGTGGGAACGTGATCACATGTTTTCCAAGCTCCGGTGGCCAAGCTGAGCTTCCGAAAACAAGCCATCCTCCCCTTCACATACCAAATTAATTAGAGCTGTGTCTTATCTTCTGCATTCCAACTTGTTTTCACACAATTAAGGTTAAACAACCATTTTTAAACAGAATTACTTCTAATCAACAATACAGACCCCGAGTGCACTGGTCGGTCCAGACAGGGTTGAAAAACTTCTAATCAACAATATAGACCCCGAGTGCACTGGTCGGTCCAGACAGGGTTGAAAAACAATCTTTAAAATTCATTTCCATTACACGCGCCCACAATTTCAGAGTGCTAAAAACATGAGCATGCCTTAGTAAAAGACTCTCATAATTAGGCATGGATATTCCATATTCTGAAACACTACACACAAATTCTTTTAACAATCATAACCCGCTCATGCCTCTCTCATGGCCACATCCCCTTTTCAGATCCATGGACAAGAATTTACATGTGAATCTTAATAGAATAGCCTCTAGCAAGATGCACACATAAATTCTAATTTTGCCAATTAGTGCCAGTAATTGATTATTAGTGCCCAACATTAATTGGTTTATTACTCAATAAAATTTTGCCTGGAAATTGGATTCATGCCCAAATTTGTAAACACAATTTTGTATGCTTTATAGAGATTCCAGGGGCAAATGTTTTGGTGAAAAGTGGCAGTGACCTTTTACTATACTATAGTTCTTGTATTCCACACATTTCTTAATAGATTGAATGTGGATTACAAAGCAGAAGACCTCAATTCAAGGAGAATTATAATTAAAATTAAATTAAAACCAAATAAAATGCAATTAAATTACATCATCAAACAGATAAATTTTTAGGGCCTTAAAAAAACTCTCCTGTTTACTAAATTGCACGGCAATGCCAACACAGCCCATTCAAAGTGAATGGGCAACATTTGCAAAATACCACAAGGACTGTTTTTGCAGTTGTTTGAGATTTTAACTTTTATTTTTTTTATACTTTTATTTTTTTAGTTTTACATTTACATTTACATATTAAACATAAATGTATAAGCAATATCTTCAAATATGTAATGAGGAAAAAAAGGAGAAAAATATATAAGGAAATTTTCCCTTATACTTTGTCCACAAATATTTTAGATCCAGATACCAGGCAAAACAGTAACAACTTAAAACAAAGAGAAAACCTATATATCAATAGAGCAGTTGGGAATTGACTAATACTTGCAGCCAAATAAACAGCATAACTAACTGGTGGATGTAGCCAAGGGAGCCCTAACCCTTTCTTTTGAATTAATAAATTCTAGCAATTTTCTTTGGGTCAAAAAAACATAATTAATCAAATTAAGGGGCACTAGACATCTGCAAGGAAATTTTAACACAAACAATCCACCTAAGTTAAGAACTCTTGGTTTAAAAACCAGGAATTCTCTCCTTCTTTTCTGTGTGTCCCTATCTAAATCAGGGAAAACCTGGATTGTGGATCCCCAAAAAAGAGCATTTATATGACGGAAGTAGGAATGAAAAATATTATTTCTGTCCAGCTCTAAGGCAAAGTCACTAAGAGAGTGGTTTGTTCTGTGACAACGTCTGAAGAACTTTCCGGGAATTCAGTCAAATTTTAAATCAGGTTGAGGTTGTTCATTTGAAGATCTTGAAGTCCCCATTATATATTGGGCTCTGACTATGGGCAGATAACCCTCAGCAGGAATTCCCAAAATTTCACCAAAGTATTTTTTAAGCATGTCCAAAGCAGGTGAAAATTTAAAAACCTCAAATTGTTCCTTCATTTTTAATAAGCATTGAGGTAACACTTTGTAACTGTGTAATTTCCCCTTCTAATGCATTTGTTTTATTAAATTGATCTTCAATCTTGTCAGACAAAATGTGATGGGATTGTTTTAGTTCCAAAATCTCCCCTTAAAAGAACTGGATATCAATAACAGAGTAGAGTTCAAACCTTGGATAGCATCCCACAGCGACTTCATCGTCACCATAGCCAGTCTCATCAAACCACCATTGCCTCTGGAAGCAAGGCCCTGAACAGGAGAAGAGGAGGACTGAACTACCTGCCTCTCCTCAGTTGTTAATCTCCTCGGGGACAAAGTACTGATGGGTCCTCCTCTCTCAGCAAGTGAAAGCTAATCCACTCCGGGCGCCTCCATTTGCTGCAAGCCTGCCATCATAGAATTGCTTCCAGGTTGCGGGGGGGGGGACTGTACTAGAAGGAGGGCTCAATGACACTCCCTCAATGTTGTGGTCCACATCAGCAGACATGGAACCCATTGAAGTGGGCATCTGCTCTCCGAGCGCTCGCACCCTGAAGTTCTCCATAGTTGCTTGATGAGAAGGGGTTCCTGCCAGGCTCGAATAGGTAAGAGCCTTTGCTTTCCCCTTTAATTTCCCCATTACCAGCATGAGGAAAGTTCTTAGCGCCAGGCTCCTTCAGAGATATTCAAGAGCACAGAAAGCGCACGACTGCTCCAGTCGCCATCTTGGATCCATGTCGGGATTACAGCTTTCAACGTATTAAATGTACCTTCTGATTGTACCAATAACTGCCAATTGTTAGCCCAGAAAAGCTGCTTTCTCCCAATCTATCGAGATTTGAACTTTTAATTACTAAGAAAGGGGTAATTGAGTATTATAAATAGTGGGAAGGATTCAAGATGGAGGACACCTACACAGACGTATGAAGCTATTGCTCTGCCATCTGTGACTAAGAAACTGCTGAAGTAAGTTCAATTTTCTGTTTTATCCTTTTCTGTTTTACTTTGTCACTCCAACATTGCTTAGGAGTTGTATTATTTGTTTTATCTTATTTAAGCATAGATCTTTTGATTTATCTCTTTATGCTATTCCTTCAGATCATTTTAGATTCTCAGCTTTACTGTCAGGGCTAAGTCTTGTGTGTCCCTGGTTAGGTATGTCACTTTGGTTTTATCTGATTTATAAATATGTTGCTTTTGGATACCTTTTATCGTTTTATGTGTCTTGTATATACGAGTGGGTTTTTGATTAAGTTCTTTTTATTTATTAAAAATTCTTATATAGATGTTTTTACTTTGTATGCAAATGGTTTATTTTATATAATTTAATATGTATGTTCTAATAATTTTTTATGTATATCTTTTTGTTTGTTGTTTGTGTTTACCCCTGATGCAGCCTATTTGGTGAAACGTGGCCACATCGGGATTGTTTGAATAAAGACTTTCTGGACTTTATAGTGTCTGCGTTGGTGTTGCTTCTAACAAGATGGACAGATATCCAAAGAACAACATATCTTTAACAATTTCTTACACAAAATAAAGCAGACAGAGTTGAAGGAGTCAGTGAAAACTGACTCCAAATCCTGTCACCTGGAACTCCTTCCAAATTGCTTTCCTTCAAAGTACCCAAGGCTACACAAGATTGTAATATGTGAGTAGACGTTTTCCTGACTTTCCTGATTTTTGATTACAAGTAAATTGTCAAAGCTGCTGCATTTGGTTGCAATTTAGCAGAAGTAGAAAGTACTTAATCAATTGAAATTGATGATGTTAATATCTTAAAAAGTCACTTGGAAGAATTTTTAGATCCCCTATTAGTCTTTCATAATAAGTGTTTTTGACTCTAACATCATTGTTGTGTATTGTTTGATTTCCTGCCTCCATTTAGTATAACATTCTTGTCTCCTGCATTTTCTTCATGATCTCTCTAAGGGGGTCTTTTACTAAAGCTTAGCTCAAGTTATCTGCAGCAAGGCCCATTTTATTCCTATGGACCCTGCTGCAGATAACTTGAGCAAAACTTTAGTAAAAGACCCCCTAATTTCCTAACATTTTTTTTTACGCAGCTAAAGTTTCAGTAAACCAAGTTGCTTTTATTCCTTATTTCCATAACATTGACAATTTCATCCAAAGTCTCTTTCACCAATTTATTCCATAAAATAATTGCCTCATCTATACTAGTTCTTACAGGCCTCAGCCTATCCTCAATTCCCTGCCCAAAGTGTTCAATAACAATCTTTTTATGTTTTATAATATAAGCCCTATCCTCAACTCCTGGAACTACAGTGCCAGGGAGCTTCAAATAACAGTTTAATAAAAAATGGTCTGACCAAGCAGGTTCCCACTTTTGATGATCAATTAGGGAAAACCAATTTCCTGGAAGTGTAGGCCAAAACATCACGCATATGTCCTCCCTTATGAGTCGAACAGATAGGAATTTCATTACATGCTTATATTTCATGCTTATATTCTACAATTATCTATCAGGTTCACTGCAGATAACAACAAAAACAACCACTTGATTTAAACTGGGAAATTATAGGAAAAAATTAACTTAGAGCCCTGTTTACTAAGATGCGCTCTAGGCATACAAATCTTTTAGTGTGTGCTAAAAATTAGCACACGCTAATGATAAAGACATCCATAGGAATATAATAGGTGTCTCTATCATTAGTGCATGCTAATTTTTAGCGTATATTAAAATGTTAGCATGCCTACAGTGCGGCTTAGTAAACAGGGCCCTTACAATTTAAATGTTCAGATATTGGACAAACAGAAATGCTTTCAATTTCTTCCTCAATCTCAAATAGTTCATTTCTAACCTCACCCCATTTGGCAAGGAATTCCATATCCTAGCTGACTGGTAAGAGAATAATAAATTATGTACCAGTTTACATTTCACCTGTGATCCTGATGGAAAATTAAGCATAAGCTGACTTTCAGCATGAAGACCCTTCCTTAAAGAGGGAAATGATAAATGAAGAATAAATGGAGCAGGAGCTGAACCATGAATAATATTAAATATCATCATACAAAGTTTAAACACCCTTGCCTCTGTAGGGAGCCAATGCAGCTGCTTAAGCAAAAGGGTTACACTTCACAACCTGACAAATCAGCCTGGCCAGTGTATTGAAGATTCTTTTGACTTAGCAAATATAAAATAAGTCAGTAGATGGATTGCATTTATCGTCCAGACATATATTTATAGCTCCTAAAATAATTATATTTTTTAAAACTGCAGTATAATAGGAAATAATGTTAAATAGTCTCAGCTGAACAACATTTCAGTTATCCGTTGGTCTATAAATCACAATTATTCCCAAGCTTTCTATATTTCCTAAATTCTGAAGCTGATATACCATATAGTCCAAGCCTACATCTACTAAACTATCTGTGAAACAGTATAAAATGTAATAAAGTTAGACCTCCATCCTTCCTATCTATTTTAGGACAATGAAGTACCTTATAACTTGAAGGGCAGAGATCTAAAAAAAAGGTGAGTGAAAATCTGGTATCCATGTTTCTGTAATAAAAATCAATCCAGCCTGATAATTGTCTATCAGATCTTTCATCAATATTTTTTACAGACAACCACATTAAAATAGACATTCAATAGGTACTAATCATCCTCCTTTAATTTTTCATGTTGAAAAGCTACTGAATTTAAGTTATTAATGTCTCTGCCTCTATTCCTGCAAGATACAACTGTATGGTGTAATATATTATCAATTATCATATCAGGTATACATAAAGGCAAGCTAAGAATCAATCAAATTATCAACATGTCTCCCATAATTAAAATTCTATTTACACCATCATGACCTGACCAGCAATACAGGTATCATAGATGTTATGATATAATTCATATTATTGTGTTGGTCCCCACTCACTGTTCCTAAACTAAAAAAAAAAAAGGAGTCCCAACAATGCCAACTTCAAAATAAATATACTTAAATAACCCACAGAAACAAATGTATTATGCTTCCAAAAATTGCCTCTAAAGTTGTCCACAAAGGGGCACACTAAAGGGGTAATACATGCCCATTAGGAGTGCCCCTATGGCAGCACAGCTGAGGTGACATGCCTTTAAACCTGGCACACTCAAATACTGCTTCCTGGGCTGTGAATGATTATATTCTAAGAAGGAGTGGGGCAAATGCTGAAGCACCTAGTTCAAGGGCTATGGAGGCAGAAAAATTATGTAAATCAGGTAAGAGGCAGCACAGTCCTCACAAAAAAAGAAGATGTTCCAATGCACACTGTCCAGCAGGGCTCCCCTCAAACCTGGGACACTCAGATACTGCTTCCTGGGCTGCGAGTGATGACACTCTCTGAAAGGGCAGGGCCAGCACTGTACTGCCTAGCTCATGGGCTGGTAAGTTCAAATACTGCTTCCCGGTCTGTGAGCAATGATGCTTTCTGAAGGAATGGGGCCAATGCCACACCCCAGCTTTTGATATTTCTGTTTTATTTCAGTCTGTAGACCCAGGATGCTATACCAGTCCTTGTGTAGCAGATGTTCAGAAGCCATTGTTTAAGTACTAATGAGCCCCAACACAGAAGATCTCTTTATCTTGTGCTTCAGCTCTGTACCTGAAGCTTGAGCCTCATGCTTTCCTATCCTCTCGCCCTCTTCTTGCTATAGGAATTGAAGAAGACAGGTTACCATCCCGTCATTGGCTGACGACTCAGCAGCAAGGCAGGGATTACAGTAGACAGGTGAAGAGGAAGTGAGGTCTTACCACATGAAGGTACTGTAATCTAGGGACATTAATTATTGAAGTCCTTCCTCTTCTTCTGCAGGTGGGGACATGAGAGCAGCCTTCCACCATCCCTGTCTCTAGCACTGATCCCCTGGGTGATCAGCCTACCAGATGCTGCAGAGAAATGGAGGACTGTAGAGGAAACAGGAAGTCGAAAAGGAGAAAAAGAGGGAACTACAGAGAAAGTGGGACATCCCATCACAGTCCCTTTAACACTCAGCTCACTCCTTTCTCACCTGCATAACTCCTATATACATATTTCTATATACAGACATCCCAAATGCCATCTCTCACCCAAATACTCATCCAATATACCACCCTTCCACCCTCTACACACAGAAAAACTCCCAAATGCCTCTCTCATATACCCTCCAAGCACCAATCTTACCATAGACACACTGACAGAAATATGCTCTTATCCACCCCCCTTGTGACACATGCACACACATACTTATACACTCCAAATAGAAAAAAGATCAAAGGGAACACAATATAGAATTCAACAGCAAGAGCTGGTGAATTATTGTGAATCTCTAAAGAGGAGAGGATACATTTTTATTCTCAAGTTTTGTTGAGTACCCTCATGCAGTGACTTTGCTGTATAAAATCTATGCCAAATCTCAGCAAGACAATACTACAATTGAAGTTTTATAAGAAAGGAAAAAGAATATATACTGGCTGTACATCACCTAGGATAAAAAAAAATGTACCCACTCATAGCTTACAAACTAGGACTAGAGATGGTGGTAGTGATAGAGCAGACACTGCAGATAAAGATAACATCCCCACTGCAGATAAAGACTATGGAGGAACTTGTTCATGGACCTACTGCAGCAAGAGATAAGCCACAGGAGTTAATGAAAAAGTTAAGAGGATTAACTATAATTAAGTGGTCTCCTGGAACCATATGTCAATCAAACTCGGACACATGAATGATTATAGAGAGTTGAACTGAAACCAAAGGATGAGAGGCTGATAGTTGCAGTAAGGACAGTGGATTACAGATGAGATGGTTTACAGTGAGCATAGAAAGAACTGGGAAAACAGATAAATGCAGTTGCTGTAGCTGAGTTACTGGAAACAGTCACATCTAAAATCTGGCTGCAAAGTTCTGATGCAGAAAATCTTTGTGCAGTAAGGCACAATAAAGTGGCATATCTCATCCACTGAAACATTTAAATATTACATGTTCCAGGACATCATTGGGATCATGGCCCTAAGAGAGCTATAGAAAATAAAGAGATTATATTCACCTGATACATGCCAGTTCTAACCAATAAAATGCTAAATATAAGAAAACCATACACTGTGGTAAAGGAGAAAAACACAAGAGCAGCACTGATTATAGAGCTGTCAGTTCCAAGCAATTATTCTGTGAATCAGGTGGGAAGGGAGAAAATCCTTAAATACCAAGAAAAGCATTAAGAGAACAATAAAATGTGACAGAAACATGCAGAACTATTTCCCATTGGGAGCCACAGGTTTGATTACACTGAATTTTCAAGCACACCTGGATAATTTGCCTATACATGTTACATCTTATGAACTCCAGAAGAAAGTTCTCTCTGGCATGATGTAGGTACTACAGCAAGCGTTAGCAGTAAATCTAAGAGACTGATATCATACTCTACATACCTTGGCTTAAGAGTGAGGTTAATTACTATCATGATATGAACAAAATGAACTCATTTGGAGACGTGGAGAGGCATTTTTTATATGATATCCAAGTCAAATTGTAGGTGTTTTGGTGAAAACATCTAAAATTCTCATCTTGAGCATAGCAATTTTTGAATCAGAAAAACATTTTTTTTCGTTTCAAAAATCTTCAGTTTCCAGACATTTTTTTGCTCAATATATTTTTCAGTAGGTACCATAAAAAAAAAATCCTACAGAAAAATGCACAAAAAGAAGCCATAGGGATGGCAGTGTGGCACCATTCCTAGTAAACTTTTCACATAGACATCCCAGCAGAGAAGGGCAGTCTAGTGGTGAGTGAAATGGACTTCATATAAAGGGACCCAAGTACAACCTTAACACCCTTATTTTGTACTGTGATCCCTCGAGGAACACCTAAACACCTACCGTGCCTAATTATACACTACTGAAAAAGCCCTCAGGTCTGCAGGTGTCCCCTATCTATAGGTACAGTTGGTATTTTCTGGATTTTGAAACCTCACAATTTCCACCACAAGTGTACTAGTTAGAGTGGGATATGGAACTGGGTACCTATCTCTACAGTCCACTATATTAACCACTAGCCTACTTCTGGGACCAGCTTGCTGCTTTAATGTGAATAGCCATAATACCTGAAGCTGAGACATCCTGGTATGTAGTGTCATTGTCACATTTTTGAGGGGGGGGGTGGAGGACAGTGACCACTGGGGAATTATGGGAGTCAAACTTTCATCTGTATAGTGGTCAACTGGTCAGTTAGGACACCTTTTTGTGACTTGGAGGAGCATAATCGAAAGGCAGCGGCCATCTCCGGTGCCGACGCCACAGTTGGGCGGAGCCAACCATATTTTCGAAAAAGATGGCCGGCCATCTTTTTCTTCACTAATACGGTTGGCCCCACCAAATGTCAGACTTTGCCGGGTTTGAGATGGCCGGCATCGTTTTTTGGCCATAATGGAAAAAAATGCCGGCGATCTCAAACCCGATGAAATCCAAGGCATTTGGTCATGGGAGAAGCCAGCATTTGTGGTGCACTGGACCCCTGACATGCCAGGACACCAACCGGGCACCCTAGGGGGCACTTCTAAAAATAAAAAAAAAACCTTAAAAATAGCTCCCAGGTGCATAGCGCCCTTCCCTTGGTTATTTAGCCCCCCCAAATCCACTCCCACAACTCTACACCATTACCATAGCCCTAAGGGGTGAAGGGGGGCACCTACATGTGGGTACAGTGGGTTTTGAGTGGGTTTTGGAGGGCTCCCATTTACCACCATGAGTGGAACAGGTAGGGGGGTGATGGGCCTGGGTCCACCTGTCTGAAGTGCACTGCACCCACTAAAAACTGCTCCAGGGACTTGCATACTGCTATCAGGGAGCTGGGTATGACATTTGAGGCTGACATAGAGGCTGGCAAAAAGGTTTTTTGGGGGGTGGGAGGGGGTTGGTGACCACTGGGGGAGTAAGGGGAGGTCATCCCCGATTCCTTCCGGTGGTCATTTAGTCAGTTGGGGCTCCTTTTTAAAGCTTGGTCGTGAGAAAAAAGGGACCAAGTAAAACCGGTGAAATGCTCATCAAGCCTGGCTTTTTTTTTCCATTATCAGGCGAAGCCGACCATCTCATGAGCACGCCCCCGTCCCACCCCCGTCCTCCCTTCACTACCCTACCGACACACCCCCTTGATGTTTCACCGGCTCCGTGACGGAAAGCAGTTGAACCTGGCCAAAATCGGCTTTCGATTATACCGATTTGGCCGGGTTCAGAAGTTCGCCGGCCATCTCCCGATTTGTGTCGGAAGATGGCCGGCGATCACTTTCGAAAATGAGCTGGTTGGTCATGGTTGAAACAGGTCTAGATAGAAATGACCTAATTTTTGCCCTAGACATTTTTATCTTGTTCCATTATCCCGGGAAGACATCCAAATTCTGGGCCCACCTAAATCCTGTCCAAAACACGCCCCTTTGTGATTTAGACAAACTGTGGAGAAAATTGTCTCAAATCTGAATTTTGAAAATTGCAACTTGAACATTTTCCCACAAAAAAACGTCCATCTGTGGTTTGTGCCACTTTTGAGACATTTTTCTCTTTTGAAAAATGAGTGCCATTGCTCTCAATTAAAACAGTATGAGATCCTACCAAGCTCACTTGTTTTTTTTTTTTTTTTCATTATTCAAGCATTCAGGAGGCACAAGTGAAATCTTACTTGGATTTTTAACCTAGTTGCAAATTTTGCAAAGAGAGCACAGAAGCATCAATTATATGTATCTCTTATACTGGAATTATTTTATGCATGCAGTGCACCTGATAACCAGGTGCAAGAAGAAAGGGAAGGAATTTTGTATTTATGCCATGCCTTTTTCAGCTGTAGCTCAAGGTGAGTTACATTCAGGTATTTTCCTGTTCCTGAAGGGCTTAAAATCTAAGGGGGTCTGTTCCTAATGTGCACTCATGTTTTTGGCGTGCGCTAAAAATAGGCACGCGCTAAACATTAGAGATGCCTATAGGAATACGTTGGCGTCTCTAACGTTTAGCGCACACCTATATTTAGCATGCGCTAAAAATGTGAGCGCACCTTAGTAAAAGACCCCCTAAGGGTCCAATTCTGTAATTTGTGTCTTCAGTTAGGTTTGTTAATGTCATGTGTTCAACACCAATTCTATATTGACATCTGTGTGTCAAGATGCTACTAGAGAATACTAATGTAAATCTGAATTTGGCACATTTATTTATTTTATTTTAGCGCATTTATATCCCACTTTTTCCCACAGTTTTGCAGGCATAAAGTGGCTTACAATGTACTAATGAGGCTAATGCCAGATCAGTTGTTATACAAATTGTTAATATGGATTAGAGCTAGAGTGTCCACTGGAATGGTGGTAAGCCAGGTTACAGGACTTTGGTCAGCAGAGAAGCCTTGACTAGGCCTGATAACCCACTAATGGCATAACAGTTGAGAACCTGCAAATGCAGGACTATATGATGAAGTCTTAATAAAACCTGAAACAAATTACAAATTGAGTATAGCATACATGATGGTAGAATAATAGATAAAAATGGTTTGTAAAATCTAGCTTGTATTCCTATAACATGGCACACAAGTCATAAGATTATATAAAAATAGATTATGAAACTGGATGATTCTATAAAAGATAAAGTCAAGATGTTCAGGGTGACGGAAATGATATGAAGTTTTGAAATAGCAAAAACAAGAGATGTTTACCGGAAGAGACAGTTGGGTACAAATAGATGGACACCTGGGGCGGAAAAGAAATGTTTCAAAATAACTAGAACAGGAAAGAGTTGGTACAAGATGTTACAAAAAGTGCAAATGACCATCTGCCGGAAATTGGTACAGAGATATTGGGTAATAAGATGGAAAAAAATAGGTACTGCCATAGGCATCTATTGAGATCTTTGCCTATAAAGAGCAAACATTCAGACAGAAAAGTTAGAAGCTTCTTGAACACTTGACCGACAGCAGAGCTCTGTGCATTTGAACCCAGATGTATGTATTGAACTGAAGACTTTCTCTTGGTAAGAATAAACAAGATCTCATTCTTGAAACCTATCCTTGTCTTTATTTCTATAGGCAGTATTATATGTGCTCTTTCCTTATTATCTACTATGCACAAATAAGCCACACTCATTGAACCACAAAGAGCAGATTAAAACATATATATATGTGGGAACATAAATGGCCCAGGATATACATAGATCCAGAAAGGCAGAAAGCAGTGGTCATGGGAATCAGTTTTGAATTACGGCTCTTGATGCCTCCCCAAAACCAACCTCCCTGGGATTGGAGGGAAACTGTAAAGAACCTTTTGGATGAACTTGAGATGTTTCCCCCCCCATTTGGAAGAGTCCAGAAGGGGTCTAAAAGAGGTCCAAAAAAACAGTGGTGACGCCGATCGCTGACCGTTCCCGCTGCCCTTCTTGTCCGCTCCCTATTGTATCTTTCTGTATGTCTCTTGCCCCCGTCTTCAGAGAGACAACTGTTCCACCTCTGCTTTCCTTGTTTCTCCTTGTACCACTCCATAGCTGTAGGAAACATCTGCTTCCTCCCAACGCTATTTAAAAGTGCCAGTGTTTTCTTATTGTAATCTCTCATTTTTCTATATTCTATGCTCGGACATAATAACCCCCCCTTTTTTGTCTTGCTGTATCTATGCCTTCTCAATTTATAAGGTCGTACATTTTTTCTTCCCTCCTTTCCTGTGCCATAGTTTTACTAGGACGATTGTCTCCCACTCCCCCTATTTTCTGCTCTTACTGCTTTGACTTTTAGGCGCTGCCCTCTATTTCATTTCATTTCCCCAAAACAATAGACCGTCTGATATTTTAATTTGTTTCCGAGGCAAGTTTTAAACCCCGAGACAGGTTTTTTTTTTTCTTTATTTCTACGCTGCCACTGACAGCTTGATAGATCTTATCGTGTTCCACAATGTGGTTACAAAGTTTTATAAGTGTATTTTACCTTCAAACATAAAATACAGTACTTTCCCTTCAGGAACCGGCTTTCTCCTTCTTTCCTCTGGCTTGGTTTCTTGAGGCTTCCTTATTTTATTTTTGATATAGTGGATAACTGATGACACACGTACTCTATAGTTTATTTGCATGACCCCTTCATACTTCACTATTTTAATATTTTGATTTAATACTTCATGATTTTAGTTTTGAACTATAATGGTAGGAGTAAAATTTTGGATGTGTTACATTTCTTTAGCCCGGTACCGATACTTGTCTTAATAATACACAATAATGTCACCTTAACCTTGGTATGATTAATATGCATTCAGTTCCTGCTGAACGATGAACTACTAGCATTTCAGGAAGGCCGTTGTATATTAAACCACAGAATTTGTTTTGCCGTTAAGAAGCAGGTGTTTTTGTCCCTTTAGAATGCTCTCGTATTGTGCTGGTGTTCTATGAAAAAGGGGGTATTTCCAAACCATGCATTCATTTAACTTTGTATAACCTAGTTTCTTGCTTTTGCCATATTTCTTTATATGCATTATGTTCTCTATTTTTATTACATACAAACTCTGTCCAGCAAAAATATTTGTGCTTGAATCCTCTAAGTGTTACTTTCATGATGGCAGTGCTGGTTCGCTGCTCGGAATGTAAAGTATTTCTTTGACTTTTTCTGCCTTGCTCGTTTTGGATGATTAATTTCGTACTGCTTGCCCTAACTCCCTTCCTGTCAGCTGTTCCGCTCTATTGCTTTAGAGTCTCTCTTTCATTGTTTGTCGTGTGGCAAGTTTTTTTCCTTTTCCCTACCGTATAGTGAATGTTCCTTACCCGAAGAGCTTACATGTTCCTATTTGGCTTTAAAATATTTCTTTCTTTTGTCTTTCTTTTGTCTAACATATCTAGATATTATTCACTACTTTTGTATGGAACCTTGTCTTTAAATCAATTATTTTTAAGTCCCGTCTTTCTGTTTTTTTCTTTTCTCTTTCAATTTAAAAGTGCGTAGCTGCTCAACTTCTTTTTTTTTTCCCTGTATGTGCCGAGCTGTTTGGCCAGTGCCCACTTCCTTCCTCTTCTCTGCATTCTTTCCCTCTTGAATCTGCTAATCTTTAGCTTCGGCTAATAAGTTTTTGTTATAACGTCTTGCTCTGTATTTCTTTGCTATATCATTTTGTTAGCTATTTCTTTTACTATACATATTCCCTGTGACAGGTCTGTTGCCAGTTTCTAAGTATTGTCAGCCTGTGTCTCTATTTTGCAAGTACGTGCCTTGAGAGCTTGCTGTCCGTTCGTGTGCTGTAAATGTTTTGTGCCTTTACTTTCGACAGACTGCCACCATCTTCCGTGTTGATAATACTTTTGCTTTTCTAACACACCCTCCCATTATGGGCGTACCTAGGGGCGTGATCGTTGGTGTCACTCCATCCTTTGGGCCCACCCCTGATACGTCTCTCTCTATCCTGTCTTTCACTGTGTTTTTTTTAATTTAACATTTCTATTGTGAGAGAAATTTCTTGGATAATCAGTTGGATATTACTATAAGTAATTGATTGTTAACATTCTAACCAAAGACTATTATAAGGATATTTACATTTGATACTTTGCAATGTAATATTGGGAACTGTAATTGTGTGAGTCCGTTTTTGGATTAGGATAAACATATGCAGCATCTGTTTAGCTGTGAGGGGAAAATTGACGTGACAACCCGTTATGTAGTTTCCATATTCATACCCTTGTTTGTATGTTATTTTGGACTCCTCCATTTAGCTTACGGCATTGTTTTAAAACAGCATGATTAATATCCACTTGCTTCCTGCCCCGTACTTTTAAGGATGCAAGTTAGATCGTAGACTACTGATTAGTTCTGCCGTGAACAGTTTGGGTTTTTTTTTTATGTCACTTAAGGCTGTGAGACTGTGTTCGCGTTCTATTAATAAATGGTGTAAGGCATTATTCTCAGTCTAATCATATAATCAGTTTTCTGCAAGATGTTTTATGCTACATTTTCTCAGCATCCATAATTATATTCCTATCTATTAGTACATATTCTTTTAAATCACTTATATGTTGATAATTTAGTTGACGGCTCTCTAACTTCTTTGTATGTACCCTCTCCTCCGAACAGCAGTGTTTGAATGCTTTCGGTTTCATCTGTATGATCACAGCGCTGCATTATTGCTTGTCTAGAATGGGTTTTGTTTTTACAGTATAATATTATGCGAGCTCCATAATAATGATTTACATTTTGTTTTTTTGGGTTTCTTTAATTACAAACAAAGTCACTTTTATTGTACAAGTTTTTTCCCTCCTCTGATATATGGCGAACATACGAAGTTCTTTGGTCATTGGTTTGCTCTGCTTGCCCATCAAAACCATTTTTTTTTTTAATTTCTCTCTCCCTCTGCAAGTCCCTCCTACTTCCCTATTTTACGTGTGTCACTCTAGTTTCTGACTTTAATGCATGTTTTAGCAGCATAACAGTGTGAATGATTTTATTCTGTATCGTATTGTCCTGGTTTTGCAGGCTTCCTGACTGTCGGCTGTTTTATTTTAATGTCTTTTGGCTTTCCTTCTTATTAATTATTTAGTAGAAAATCTATCGTCTAGTGACTCTTTTATGGTACCATCCCCCAAGAGCTTACATATGTTCAGTGTTACAAATCTTTCTTTTAAGTTCCTTTTTTTTTATTATATCTATTTTATGTTTACTATCTTTGTAGTTTGTTTCAGGGGCTCTTCCCTGGGATAGGCTATCTTTTTATTTTGCTTTTTATTTCTATTTTCTTGTATATCAGTGTCACGCTATTGGGTTTGATACCGATGTCCGGGACTTACATCCATTTGAGGGCCACAAATCCTTCAATGGATGACGGTATCGCAATTACTAGGAGCAGACTTCCATTCCATTTTCGGAGTGGCCTGCGGATTCGGCATTATTGCCCACCTAGGGGTTACCTGTATAGATGATCGCCGTGACAATAAAGGGACGCCTAAAGACATTGGTTGAGATTGTATACAGGTTGACTCGGGCATCTAAAATCTTATAAAGGTTAGTTGTAGATGAACTCCTAACCAGGGCTTTTAGGACAGTTAGTTGTAGATGAACTCCTGACTGATTTAAATTTATTAAAGGTTAGTTGTAGATGAACTCCTAACCAGGATCCAGGGGAGGTTTTAGTTGTAGATGAACTCCTAACCAGCGGAGACCCCTGAGACCCGTGTCCTCCGACTATGGGAGCCTTTCTTCCGCGTCTCCCATATTCTTTAAGGGTAGTAGCAACCCCCATTTGTTTTTTTGGGGTTCTAACATTTGCAGTCTACTTTGGAGGATAAGTAATTTGGGATAGAGTAGAATATATATAATTGCTGACACCACTCACTCTGGTACAATTTTCTTACCCTCTCCTTTCACCTCTGTGACTTTTAAGTGTTTGTTCCTCTAACCTGCGGCAAAAGCATTGAGCTTTCCGCCAATTAGTAATTTCTGTTCTAGGTTCCGTCACCGGGACGCTCTTGAAGACGCGTGAGTATAACAGTGTTTTGTATACGCATGATGCATGTTTTTGTTTAAGTAATTTTCCCTTGCACGTTCTTATTTGTATACTTTAGTGGCCCCTATTATACATCTCAGAAATTTGACTTGACCCATCTCACTTATAGATATTGCATTATATTAATTACACTCTTCTATGAGTTCCTATGTGGATTGTCTTCCCCCTGTTTCAGATCCCACTATGTCCCCCTCCTCATCCCCTAGTCCCCTGGAAAGAGTCCTTAATTTCTTTCCCGCTGATAGAAAAGAACTTACCCGCTTATGTCAAACCTGGCATACCGGTTGGTTCGCTAAGGATCAAGGACTGGAATGGCCATCAAAGGGCTCATTTGATCAGGGCAAACTCCAAGCTTTGGTCTGCTACAATGAGTCCCACAAAACAGGAAAATCTAGGGATAAACATTTAGCTGCCATTAATAAATTCATACTTATTGCACAAAACCAAAACGATAGGAGTTTAGGTAAGTCCGATTGCGACCAAGCCCCCTACCAAGATCCAGTAACACCTACCGCCCCACCACCTTACGACGCAGCTGCCGCCGTAAGCACTACTAAGCTGCTACCATGTGCAGTGGGATATACCCCAATACCCCCTGGATATTGTGATAAACCTGTCACAAATCCTCACCTACAGAATTCTCAGGGATCCCAGACAGAGACCTCCTCATCTCAAGGATCACAGACGGCGACACCCCCGCTGCCTGTGGTATCTCCTGCCCCTATGATATTTGACCCACCTACCACTGTGCACATTGCTGGTGTTGTTGATATATCTCCTCTTTCATCTCAAAAGAACCCTATCCCTATGTCCCAGGGGTCGGCACCAACTCAGCCGCCCGTAACCCCCGCAACAATACCAGTGGCTCAGACTATCGCTCAGTCGCCCACTATCACAACTGCTCCAACGATGCAAGTAACTACTCAGACCCAGACTCTTACCCCACAGACACGTCATGTCTATCACACTATTGGAGGTTATGAGATAGAGATACCCCCCCCCCCCCATTATTGAACATTACCCCCGTGTCCAGGACCCATCGGTTCCGGTCACTATCCATCACTCAGATGTCAGTCAGATTGATGTGGCTGCCCAGACCTCCACCTGTCCTGTGCCAGGATCAGGATTGACCTCACACATGACTACTCAAACGGCTACCTACCCATATATGGGACATTCAACTCAGACATCACCTCCACCGCCACATTTGGACTCCTCTGTCCAAACTGGTTCCTTGCCTCCCGCATCCCTGCATTACCCTATCCTGTCTCAGTTACGACAGATGGGCTTCATTCCATGTAGTCCTGCTACACAGACACGGGCTATTTGTCAGGAACTCTATGATCGGGGTTTCATTAAAGCACCCCCAGTTCCAGTGAACCCTTCCATGCCGACTCTAGAACCTGAGTGTTCTACTCCTCCTAGATGGGATCAATTGGGTGCGCGACCAAAGGCTAGACCCTCCCCATTAGATGAAGCATGGGAAGTGTTAAAACAACAACTCCCAACTAAATCTGACTTACAGGATATTCGAAATGAACCTCCCCCGGTGCTAAGTTTCTCCTCCTCAGTGGAAGGAGATTCATCTCACCTTGAACTACCCAAGACCCGTCCCCCTGACACTCCCATTCCTTCAGGGGCATGTTGTATGCCACAACATGGCATCACATTGGCCAGTATGGGAGATGACCTTGCATTCGTTTCAGAAGGACTTCGTTCCTTACGTAAGTCCATTTCAACACTCCCGGATACTATTGCACCAGATGCATCAAAACCCGAAATACCCCAACAACATGATGTAATTTCTCATCATACCAGACAACGCCACCCTCAAAGTTATCTTACTAATGAGGGATCTAGCCGCTGCCTTGCAGTCATTGATAGTCCCCGTCACCCTACAGGTCTGAATATCAGTACAGAACCCATCTTATCTAGTTCACCTAACACACCTGCCCAATATGTGGCATTACATGAGAATTCATGGCATTATGTTCAACCATGGATTGATAATCTTGCAGGATGGTCTGAGGCGCTCCAGCCCCAGTCCGCCCTCTTTCCACGTGAAGGATCCTTGCGGTCGGACAAGCTCTCACTAGTGAGAGATCTTATTTATGACCACCCTGACCCCCATTGGGATCAGAAAACAACCCTCTACCTAATCCAAGGTCTTCAGGTTTGGAAAAAGTACGAGAATCAATTTCCCCCAACCGCCGCGATCGATCTTCTTACTTCTTCATTGGTTAAACCCTTTGAGAAAGTAAAACTCTTTCCCCTGCTGAATAAAATGTCAGGTGGTGTTCCTCATACGGAATACACTCCACTTTCAGCTGTTGAATTAAATAGCCTCATACTACAACTCCCGGATATTGCATCGGGAGGCAACCGATGGTTAAAGAAATTACAGGACATAACGCTGGGTACTACCCTGTCAGTAGGTGATATGAAAGCATTGTTGGGTAGAACTCCACACGCCAGTGTCACTGACATATTCACCCAATCAGGCTATGCAAAATTTGTGACAGATACCCAGTATGACGGCAACCCTTTGACAGAGATTCAGACCAAAGTATTTCAGGAGATCCGGACCATGTATCCGGCCCTCAAAGATTTTTCAGTTATCACTTCCCAAAGATGGGAAATGGATTCAGAGCCTATTGAGGCTTATTTACTCAGACTCCAAGATCTCTTTAAAGAAGAGACGGAGGAGAAATTTGACTCCGATAATGCTCTTCCGGTGTTCTATCATTTACTTAAGGGAACCCTACCTTCACAGATCAAAAACAAACTAGAGGACACAGTTGGTCTCCAACTAGAAAAATGGCCAAAGATTCGTGAACACATCCTTCATCATTGTAGAAAGCTTATAAAAAGCAAGCAAGATGAGGTCCAACATCGTAAGACAGTACACACTAACTTAGAAGTGCTGCAGACTGAAGATCTCAAAGAGAAAAGAGCCTCCAAGAGCTCTGACACAGATCCCAATACCCCGGAGACCTCTCCCCCTGTTATTGTTATGTATGCTGACCAACGCTATGACAATAACACCCGCAATCAGGGCCCACGGCCCTACCGCCCAGACCGTAGAACTGATTACCCAGAAGAAAGAGGTCGTCGCGCTCAACCTCAGCGAGGACCCCCAAGGGGTCCTCTTGATGATAACAGGCGATCCAGAGACTATCGTTCCCGACCTAGTCCTGATCGCTATCCGGATGTCCAGTGTTATCGCTGCCAGCAGTATGGGCACTATGCTGCTCAATGCTCTCACCCCCAACGACTTATGCCTCGTCGCACGCGGCAGAGGTCTCCAGAAAGGCAGTCTTTCCCTCTATGGAACCCAGATCAACGCCGCCCACAGTGACTAGGCGTAGTCCGCACTGCTGCCGGCTTGGATGATCCTATGATCACCCTGATTATCTGTGACGTCCCTGTCCCCTTTTTAATAGACACAGGCGCTTCTCGCTCTGTGCTGGCTCACGTTCCACACAAATTACAGAAACTTCTTAAAGTTTCCCCTAACAATATTACCACCACAGGATTTGATGGTGTCCCTACGGACACACCCCTGCTTGAGCCCTTGCCAATTACATATGCGGATCAACAACTATCTGCTCCCTTTTTATATGCTCCATTATGCCCTGTCAATTTACTTGGAAGAGACCTGTTAACATTATTTCACTTTGAAATTCATTTTGATCCTTCCCCTAATGAAAGCACCTCACTCATGATGGCTGTCACCTCTATGGTTGAGAAACAAATAGAGGTTGCACTGAATGACCTACCAGGTTTTCTTTGGGCCACACCTGAGAAACCTTATGGTGAGGTTAAAGGCCCTCCCCATCGTATTCAGCTGCTACCTGGTTGCAAAGGCCCTAAAATCGCTCAGTATCCGCTAAAACCTGAAGTTATTGCTGGTGCTCAGGAGCAAATTGATTCCTTATTACAGCAAGGAATCATTGAAAAGTGTAATTCACCATACAATACTCCATTATTCCCAGTGCCAAAGAAAGAGCCTGGCGCCTTCCGTATAGTACAAGACTTACGCGCGCTAAATGACCTCACTTACGCGGTATTTCCGAATGTTGAAAATCCGACTACACTCCTCAATAGCATTACTTTGCAGACATATCATTCCACTATTGATTTGTCTAACGCCTTCTTTTCCATCACCCTTGACCCTGTAAGCCGCCCGCTAACGGCTTTTCAATTCAATAACACAACATATCAGTGGACTCGTCTCCCCCAGGGATTCACAGACAGTCCTACAGTCTTTTCCCAAACTCTGGCAGGACACATACAGGAATTCAAACAGTACAGATATGATCTCCCACCACAAACCTCTATTGTTCAATATGTAGACGATATGCTCATCACCTGCCCCGACTTTGACACATGCGTGCAGGTCACCTGTAACTTTCTTGGCTTTCTTGCTACGAAAGGCTACAAAGTCAATAGAAAGAAATTAAAAGTTGCTCAGACACATGTTACCTTCCTTGGCCACCACATTGGCCCCCATCAGAAGGGCCTAGGTCCCGATACTCTCCAACATGTCTCCTCCTTGCGAATGCCCACTACTGTTTCTGATCTCAGAGGTGTCCTTGGTATGTTAAATTTTTGTCGCCTTTGGATACCAAACTATTCAGCCCGGACTCAGTCATTTTACACGAAACTACAAGGAAAACAGAAAGTAAAACATGAACCCTTGCAGTTCACACCTCAGGAAACCACTGATCTTATGGCCCTTGTGAAAGATGTTATGCTTTCCTCACCATTAGCAACCATTGATGTCTCTCAGGATGTGCACCTTTGGGTTGTGCATACTGAGGATACTTGGTCTTGCTTAATCACACAAGAACATGATGATCTTGCATGTGGTTATCTTTCAGGAACTTTTTCACCTGTTGAAAGAGCTTTTGCTACTTGCGAGAAAGGCCTTGTTGCCGCCAGCACTGCTGTTACAAAATTATACAGCTACATTCCTCACCTTCCGGTGATTCTTCACACGTCCCATGATGTTAAATATCTGTTGGATAAACAGATTAGTCACATGACTGTCTGCTGGTTACAAAAGTATCAAGTGCTTTTGTTTAGTGTAGTGCACTCTATTCACCCATTAACTTTAACTGACCTTCAACGCCTAGATCCATTACTCACTGTAACAGTGACAGCACAGAATGCAATCTTTCCCCATGAGTGCACTACCCAATTGTCTGTTCCTGAATCCCTCCATCTGCATTCAGAAATCTTGCAGAGTGGCGAGGTTTGGTTTACAGACGGTTCTCAGCAAAACGGAGTTGCCGGTTTTGCCGCCCTCCGTTATACACCAGAAGAAGATATCCTGGATCCTGTACAATTCAGGTTACCAGATGCATTCACAGCCCAAACCGCAGAGCTTGCAGCGGTTTTGTACGTCTTACTGTTTAAAGCACTACACTCAGATTTGAGCATTGTCACCGACTCGGACTATGTTTTTGCTTCCCTGCATTCCCATGTTCGCAAATGGAACCAGAGGGGTTTGATTTCCTCTACTGGACAACCTCTCAGTCACTTACCTTTGTGGACGGCACTTTTTGATGCGTTGGAGAAGCGCCATCAAAAAGGCCTCCGCACCAGTATCTCCTGGATTAAAGCACATCAGGAGTCAGTTTTTTCTTTCGCCATTAATGGCAACCATGCTGCTGATGACCTAGCCCGTGAAGTCACTTCCTATCCCAGTCTTCCTTCCGTATCCGCTTCAGATGTTACGCTTCCCGTAATTGCGTCCGAAGCGCATCCCTTCGACACACCTCCTTCTACTCCTTCGGACTCTACACACTCTGGCTCCTCCTCCCCAAACACCCCACCTATTTTCCCAGTACCTCCTGTCATCACCTCCTTACTATCTCCTGAATCAGAGCCCCCTGTAACGTCCCCTCCCTCTGAATCCCTAACCTCAGACTTCTCTACTACCCTCACTTCCTCCCTTTCACAAGCCGAAATCACTTTGTGGAAGCAAGCTGGATGTTTTCTTAATCCACATGGTATTTGGACCCATCCTAATGGTCAATTATGTGTTTCACAGCATGTTTTATCCCTTCTTTTGCATGCCCTCCATTATCCTTTACATTTAAATGCTAATACACTGTATGATCAATTGTCTTCCAAATTATGGGCTCCCCAAATGATGCCCATGTGTCACACTGTAGTTCATAATTGTTACAAATGCTTTCTGTACACACCCAAACGAGGACCTGTCATTCCTTCAGGTCATTTACCTGTTGTCCAGGGACCTGGCCAACATTGGTATATTGATTTCACAGATATGCAGACACCTGTTCGTGGTAAACGGTATCTGCTTGTCTGCGTGGACGGTTTCTCTAAGTGGGTGGAAGCTTTCCCTTGCTCTAGAGAAACCGCACAAACGATGGCACAGTCACTGTGTAATGAGATTATTCCTCGATTTGGTATTCCTGGCAAAATTACCACAGATAATGGTACACACTTTGTGAATGAACTCTTGCAGAACCTCCTTCCGGCACTTGGCATTACTCACAGAACTGTCTGTGTTTACAAACCCACCAGTAATGGTTTGGTTGAAAGATACAATGGATTGCTCAAAACAAAAATGCGTCAGCTTATGGCAAATGGGATAAAGAATTGGCTTGACGCCCTCCCGTTGGCACTTTTATCTCTTCGTGCCACCCCATCCTCTTCCCTTAAACTGACGCCGTTCCAATTATGTACAGGTCGCCAGATGCGACTCCTACCTGGCAATCCAGACACTCAAGTGCCCGATAAATACTCAGTATATTGGGATATCTTGCAGACTATTGTAATTTCTCTGTCCTCAATTCCACAGGCCATTTCGGACAGAAGAGGGGATTGTGATGCCAATAGATCTCCCCCTTACAAAGTGGGCGATCTAGTGCACCGGCGTTATTACACGCACAAAACCTGGCGAGATCCCATCTACGTTGGCCCTTTCAAGATAGAAGCTCTGTCAGCAACAGCTGCTAAGCTGGAGGACCACACATCCTGGGTCCATCTGAAAGATATACGAGCCTACCCGAATACCGAATCAGGCCTCCTGGATGTTTCCATTGATGTTTCCAGCTCAGCAGCTCCTGGAGAGACCAGTCCCACCACGAACCCCATCTCCACCGCCACTGAGCCCAAGACCACCGACCCCACACCCAACACTTAATCACCTTGATCAACTCGATCAAAGACTCAACCACTTAATCAACCAAGATCATCCATCTCCTGAATCGCACCTCCTTGATCTTGCTGATATCATCATCCAAACAATCCCTGAATCTCCAGAGTCCCCACCTGAACAGCCACCAGTACTTGAACCTGCTTTTGAGTGGCCATCCTCACCTCCACCTTCCAGTGTTCCAGAATTTCCACTTCCCTACGTAGATCTTCGTATCCGCCTCATCAGAATCCGCAACTTCGCAGCAGATTTGGAAGAAATTGCTCCGGGCGAACCTGGTTCTATTCACTTTTCCACAGTACAGAATTTGAAGAGCAACATCGGTAAGCTGCTTGACATTCTACATTTGTATTTCCCGAATCAAGCCAGATAAATGCCACAAGTAGTTCCGCCGCTGTTCACTCCAGAGGAACTACTTCCCTTATGGACTATTTCTCTACATAAAGTTCCTATACCAATAGCACCTTTCCCTACCACTCCTGTGAAAGTTTTAATACCACCACCCTCTCCAGTTCTCCGTAGAGAACCAACAGCTGCCAACCTTGCTGCCCTTGACGATATCAAGGACCCAGATCCACCAGACCCACAGAACATTGCACTTTACCCTGTTGATAAGTGCGACTCTGAACAGTTATCTGAAACCAATTCCCATTGGTCCAACGACTTTGACGGCACTTTTCTGGAAGACGACACCGTTCCAGACGACACCAGCACCCATACAAGTGTTGTCTCAGCAGCAGTGACGGTGTTACATCAGTACACCCTCTTCTTCTGCTTCCCATCTGCTCGACTGTTTGCTGTTGGACTCGTGTGTATGATCCTACTTTGTATAGGTTTGGTGTTGTTTTTCACTACCCTGTTTACCTATACTGTGGACAGAAACCTTGCAGATCTTTGGATCACTCTTAGTGCCTTTCCCACTGGTAACGTCACCTTACCCGTTGGAAACGCCACGGTACTTGCAACTACTTCGGTACTTGCAACTACCTCAGCAGTGCTTGCAACTACCCCAGCAGTACTTGTTGCTGCCTCGGTGTTTGCAACAACTCCGGTTTCAATAACTACTACTGCAGACTACACAAAGCCCCACCAGTATACCACGTTCACACGCTTGTTCGGACACAAATCCTTTCAAACGATCAATCAGATCAGTCCCCTTGCCACCAGTAATCCCACCCCCTGGGCAGACGCATCTGCCTCCACCGACTTTTCAACTGGCAATCCTATAGTGCCTATTGAAAACTCTGCAACTACTCCTGTCCGCACTAATTCTCCTATTTTGCATGCTACAAGTGTTCCCAATCATATCAGTAGCTCGGTCCATATTGTCCCCAATCGTACAACTACTTTTGAGGATAATATTACCTTGCCTGAATTACAACCCACCCCTCCTCCTTATCCTTTGGTTCCTGATAGTGACGTTCTTCCTCCCACGAATATTACCTTAGCCACCTCCACTATCCCAGCTACTCGTCCTCCCAGATAGTTCCACACCCCAAGTAACTACCAATATATGTCCCGTGGAAGAGAATCTCCACCATTGTCGCCTTTCAATTTAGGTGAACAGCTAATCCCTATACCCCCAGAATACCTTCTGGATCCTCGTGAATTATTATTTCCCCATTGGGACCCCGCTCCAGAAGACAACCCCAATTGGGATCCCCTTACTCGATATCAGACCCTGTGTGAACCTTTACTTGAGAATTGGACACTCGGCCCCAGTCGAACAGTTACTCACACTCTGGTATTGTTTGGAGGAAGTTTGGGTCTACAAGTTGAACAGACCGACGATCTCCTAATAAGGCCAGAAACTGGTGACGTAGTAGATTTTTGGTTGTTCACATACGCCGTTATTGACACTGATTGGATACCTTTTCTGTTTCTCAGAGAGGTTGGATTGGGACCTTTGGAAATATATAGTCTCTTTGAAGTACCCGATCCCATTGAAAGAGGGGCTATTAGAGTTTACCCCCCATACCCAAGTCACACTTAATGATATATCAAGCCTTGATTTATTTTGGAATACTGATTGTTGTGATAGCAGCTCTTGCTAAGACCCTAGGGATAGTTTTGTTGCTTACCTTAATCATTAGCCGCCACTTACCCTTCGTACAATCTTGATACAGTATTTGATTATGAAAACCACCAACATGAAGTGCTTAACCCTCCTGTTGTGTGTGCTCACCATACCCATGATACAAGGAGCACAGCATCTAGAAAATTTTCTGCAACAATTTACGACCACATACGAAATAACATTACCCACTACCAAGGACACAACCACAATAACCCTTGATGTATGTTCTTATACCATGTGTGGGGAACATCCTGTGCAGCAATATTTGTCAGCTTTTGAGGTATATCTGTGTCCCTTCTCCAATTGTGGAGGTTGGGCGCAAGTATGGTGGTATACAGGTTCATGGGTTCCCTACTCAGGTAGTGAGATTCCAGATCTCAAAAAGAGCATTTCCATCATGAAATTGCGAGTGACTGGCCTTTGTCCAATGACCAAATGTAATCAAGTGGCTATCACTTTCAGAGGAGTAACGGCTGTTACATACAGAACTTATTCCTTAGGAATTGATGCCACAGGTAGAGATCCCATTGGAAAATTCAAGATTGTTCCACCTCCAGCCCAACCAGAAAAAAATCCTCTGATGCCGACAAAGATCCCAGAAATAAAGATACCTTACCAGATTGTGCCGATTAATGATTCTAAAGATTTAGTGGCACTAGAAACAGGATTTGGAGAGACAAACCTGTGGCTCGAATGGGCACATTATACTACGAAGAGTTTGAATGTCTCTAATTGTTATTTTTGTGCCCATGCAAGAGCAGAACCAACTGTAGTTCCTTTCCCTTTAGATCTCCACAATGATCCAGATGGTTTTTGGTGTATGCTAGAGTTGCTTCAGGTAACAACGACAGTGAATAAGTCTTGTCAACATCTTGACAAGCACCACCCCTACTTACCCCCTCGGCTGAGGGTCCCACCCGCATTCAGGATTCCAGATCCAGCTACCAGATATCATACATGTCTGGAACGATATGGGGTGAAAAATACACGGTTTCTAGGAAATTTGACCAATTGTAACACAACCCTAGAAAAAGGGACTCTACGAAATCTAAATCTCACAGACTTTTCACAAGCTAGAGCAGACATATGGTGGTATTGTGGAACCCGTACTATCCACCATACACTTCACAGAAGTTGGACAGGCAGATGTGCTTTAGTCAAATTGGTAATTCCAATTGTAATAGCATCTTTGCTCCCTCCTCATAGCAGCTCTTCCTCACGAGTGAAGAGAAATGCAATGCCTGGATCTTTTGATGATCGGGTCTATATAGATGCAATTGGAGTTCCAAGAGGGGTTCCTGATGAGTTCAAAGCCAGAAACCAAATAGCTGCGGGATTCGAATCTGCCTTCTTTTGGTGGGCTACTATCAATAAGAATGTAGACTGGATCAACTATATATATTACAACCAGCAGAGATTTGTCAATTATACCAGGGATGCAGTTCAAGGAATTGCAGCGCAATTAGACGCCACCAGCAGAATGACGTTAGAAAATAGATTAGTTCTTGACCAGATTTTAGCATCGGAAGGCGGAGTGTGCCGGAAAATAGGTACACAGTGTTGCACCTTTATCCCCAACAATACTGCTCCAGATGGATCAATCACCAGAGCTTTACAAGGCTTAACCTCACTGTCACAAGAATTGGCAGAGAACTCTGGTGTTGACACATCCTGGACTGGTTGGATGGATAGAGCTTTTGGTAAATGGAAGACATTTATCATTTCAGCAGCCACTACTATAATTATAGTGGTAGCAATTTTTGTATTAGTAGGATGTTGCATAATCCCTTGTGCTAGAGGCTTAGTAGAACGCTTAATTGAAACTGCAATAATGAAAAAGACAACCGCAGGACAATATGTCCTGTACGAAAATCTCCTCCCCAACACCACAGGAGATAACACTTTGGACTATCTCCCTCTGAGAAGGACCAATCGCTATGCAAGTGCTAGAGACACTAGAGAGATGTCTGCAACTGTATAATCAGGTAATAGCACATAGGGATACTATATAACCATACAAAGCTTTATAAGATGATGTGATACATGAGAAAAATGTTTACATAACCTATGCAAATCAATGCAAATGTATACTCAAGATATAATCAGTATATAACCAAAGATTTTATGATTGATAACAATATATACTCACTTAGGTAAGAATAAGTTAGAACCTGCATAGTAATGGGTTGAGAAAAAGTATTGATATAAAAGAAATGACTGAAGTAGTGCCTATGTTATGATCTGAATCTCAGTAATTTGACCATATCAGGTTTTAGAGTAGACTCTGCAAAACAACAGTTTTATAAGGATACCTTCTGGAATGGATGGTACCATGGTACGTTAACCCTGGTGTCACCCTATGGGATAGGGTGAAGAGGGGAATGTTAATATGGATTAGAGCTAGAGTGTCCACTGGAATGGTGGTAAGCCAGGTTACAGGACTTTGGTCAGCAGAGAAGCCTTGACTAGGCCTGATAACCCACTAATGGCATAACAGTTGAGAACCTGCAAATGCAGGACTATATGATGAAGTCTTAATAAAACCTGAAACAAATTACAAATTGAGTATAGCATACATGATGGTAGAATAATAGATAAAAATGGTTTGTAAAATCTAGCTTGTATTCCTATAACATGGCACACAAGTCATAAGATTATATAAAAATAGATTATGAAACTGGATGTTTCTATAAAAGATAAAGTCAAGATGTTCAGGGTGACGGAAATGATATGAAGTTTTGAAATAGCAAAAACAAGAGATGTTTACCGGAAGAGACAGTTGGGTACAAATAGATGGACACCTGGGGCGGAAAAGAAATGTTTCAAAATAACTAGAACAGGAAAGAGTTGGTACAAGATGTTACAAAAAGTGCAAATGACCATCTGCCGGAAATTGGTACAGAGATATTGGGTAATAAGATGGAAAAAAATAGGTACTGCCATAGGCATCTATTGAGATCTTTGCCTATAAAAGAGCAAACATTCAGACAGAAAAGTTAGAAGCTTCTTGAACACTTGACCGACAGCAGAGCTCTGTGCATTTGAACCCAGATGTATGTATTGAACTGAAGACTTTCTCTTGGTAAGAATAAACAAGATCTCATTCTTGAAACCTATCCTTGTCTTTATTTCTATAGGCAGTATTATATGTGCTCTTTCCTTATTATCTACTATGCACAAATAAGCCACACTCATTGAACCACAAAGAGCAGATTAAAACATATATATATGTGGGAACATAAATGGCCCAGGATATACATAGATCCAGAAAGGCAGAAAGCAGTGGTCATGGGAATCAGTTTTGAATTACGGCTCTTGATGCCTCCCCAAAACCAACCTCCCTGGGATTGGAGGGAAACTGTAAAGAACCTTTTGGATGAACTTGAGATGTTTCCCCCCCCATTTGGAAGAGTCCAGAAGGGGTCTAAAAGAGGTCCAAAAAAACAAAATACAATCAAATTAAATAGGATAGAAGGAACAGGGTAAAAAAGAGAAAAAAAGGGAAAGGTTAAAGTGTCTAAAATGGTCCACGGATAATTCATTAGGAATGACTTTAGGTTATACGTTGAAACCATAGAGAAGACTGTCCGAGAGTGGCTGGACCTAGGTAGTTTCCCATTGCTGAGACAGCTCTGGTTAGCTGAATAGCTCTCGGCAAAGCATCCTAATTTAGGTGCTGTTATTTACACCTGAACAATAGCAGGCATAAATGGGCAAGCCTAAGTAGGAGGCCCTTTTATAAAGCGGTGGTAAGCCCAAAGTGGGCTTACTGCATGCTAATCTGGGACTACTACCAGCCCAACGTGGGTGCCGGTGGTAATTCCAGCCCCAGCGCATGCCATTTCCTGTGCTAGGGAAAATGAGCCTGTATATTTTAGCTCGGCACTAACCCAGCGGTAATCAGGCAGTGCTGTGTGCTACCCCGTTACCATAGGGTTAGCACAGGATCCCTTACCACCACCTCAACGCGTGGTGGTAAGTGCTCCCCCTCACATGACTATACAGTAAGAGCAATCTTACCACATGGCCATGGCTATGTTCAGTCTTTTTACCCGCTGTGGTAAAAAGGGCTGCAGCACGAGGGAAAGACAGCCCCCACTGCTAGCACAGGGCCCCTTTACCACAGCTTAGTAAAAGGACCCCTGTGTCATTCAGAGTGGGTAACTGATAGAATTCTGTTGGAGGCATGCCCATGCCCCTCCCATTCATCCATGTTTAGGGAAAGGGAAATGGGTCTTGATATACCGCCTTTTTGAGGTTTTTGTAACTACATACAAAGCGGTTTACATATATTCAGGTACTTATTTTGTACCAGGGGCAATGGAGGGTTAAGTGAGTTGCCCAGAGACACAAGTAGCTGCAGTAGGATTCAAACTCAGTTCCCCAGGATCAAAGTCCACTGCACTAACCACTAGGATACTCCACTCCCTTGCAGTTATGTGTTATCGTACAGAATCATGCATAGTGCACATATGTGTGTAAGTGGTGCTTTTCTGTGCACTTTTGCACATAGCACACATAACTGCACATGCTCAGTTACGGAATTGCCCTTCTGGGGAAATGGAGGGGTTAATTGACTTGCCCAAAATCAGAAGAAGTGAGATTTTAACATGGCTTCCATCAATCTCAACCCACCCCTCTAGCCATGAATTTATTCCTCGAAGTCCGCCATGGATATATGAAACAGATTAACTGTTACTGGATCAAAGCTGCATTAAAAAATATAATAATAACATAACATCAGTCTTGTTAATTTCACATTTGAACTATTCAGGAATAAAAGTCAATGTACACAGTATCTCTGACCAAACTTGTGAAGGGTAATTTTACAAATCATTTTTTAATGTAAAATAGTAATATCTATCTATCTATCTATCTATCTATCTATCTATCTATCTATCTATCTATCTATCTATCTATCTAAGCTCTTGTTAAGTTAGATCATGCTTAAAAGTATGCATGGTGCAAGCCAAACTGTAATTGCCCTGGGGGCAATTCTATAAAGGACGTTAATAGTTAGGGGGCCCTTTTAATAAGATGCACCCAAAAGTGGCCTGCACTGGTGTAGGTGTGTGTTTTGGATGCTTGCTGGTCCATTACCTCAGCGCGCCTGGAAAAAAGGGGATTTTTTAATGTGCCAGAAAATGGATGTGCAGCAAAATGAAAACCAGCGTGCATCCATTTTTGGCCTAAGACCTTAAAGCCACCCATTAACTTTGTGGTAAGGTATCACGTGATAACCGGGCGGTAAGCGTGCAGCGTGCACCAACTGTCAAATACCATCGAGTAAGTGGCCCACGGTAGAAAATAGAAAATATTTTCTACCATGTGTTTTGGTCGCCCACCAAAAATGGAATTACCACCTGGGGCATGCGGTAGCTGGGCAGTAGTGCCAATTTGACGCATGCTGGATGCGTGTAGGCAGCTATGCACCTTTGTAAAAGGTTCCCTAGATGTCCAAAATCTGTGCACTAAGATAGTATGCTATAATAGAATCTGAGTGTCCAGATTCTGTTATAGAATATAACTAAGTTGGCAGTTGGCTGCCAGAAGTTTTAAGGAACGGTAATGCCCACTATCAAATGCACATACAGTACAGTCTCAGTTATCCAACCTTCACTAATCCAACCGTCTCACATATCTGAGAGACTCCCCGGTGACATCATCACATTTATTTCTATTAAAAATCTTTGTTTTAGAACAATTTTTAAACATCGGGAATTCTATGCCTTTGTTTATGCATTGAGGAGTTTAGGCAGTGTTTTCCGTATTATCTGACTTTTCACTTATCTAACAATGGATCAGTCCCATTTACATCAAATAATTGAGACTGTACTGAATGTTTTCTGCACAAAATTATGCAGTCAGTTTATCAAAAGCATATACATAAATGTAAATCCTGCACAAATCCTACCCTTATCATTCAAACAAACAGCAAACTACCATGTTTACAGACTATGCACACATACGCTTATCCAAGTATCAGACTAGAAATGTATTAATGGACCCTTTCTGCACACATGGTATTGCTTTGCCCATGGAAATGGCTTTGGAAATTATCCTCATTTGTTAGGTGAGTGCTACAAAGATATAAAATATATTGTGTTTGCTGAATAGACGGAGATAAAACTATAAAAGTATATTTGTGTTTGTTAGAGGAGAGAGATAAATCTATACTTGTGTCTGCTTAAGGAGTGTGACAAAGTTTTAAAGTACATTTGTGTGTGATAAAGAAGTGTGATGAATCTACAAAACTATATTTGGGATTCCAAGAGGATTGTCATAAAGCTATTAGACAAATATATATTACCGGTATAACTGCTTGTACTTTGCCTTCAACTGGAAAAAAACAATCTGATAAGAAATATATTACAAGTGTTTAGTCACTGTGTGCACAAATATTCTACTGAAAATCAGCTGTTGATAATAAGGAAAAGGGACGGGATTTGATATACTGCCTGTCTGTGGTTACAATCAAAGTGGTTTACATATTATATACAGCTACTGATTTTGTACCTGGGGCAATGGAGGGTTAAGTGACTTGCCCAGGGTCACAAGGAGTTGCAGTGGGAGTTGAATCTGGATCCTCAGATTTCAGGCTGCACTAACCATTAGTTCACAAGTTATAAACAGTTGGGTGGGATGGGCCGCTAAGGTCATGACCTAAAACCAATATTTTTCAGCAACGGAGGTGGCCTGTGGTCAGAAATATCACAGAAGCTTTATTAATGACCTGGGGCACCTCTGTTCTTTCTTGTGCTCCTTTCCTTGCCAATGGCAATGTTGATTAAAAATAATGAATTCACCACATTATTTAAAATAACCCCGACACAGTTGCGTTTCGCCCTCCTGAAGGGCTGCATCAGGGGCTAGCTTTTAACAACCCAGTGGTGCAGTAAAACCAATTCCACCTACTGGACTAAAACATTTCATCCTATTTGTTTTCTAAATATACATAATAGCAAGCATATCTGATTTTATTTCGTTTTGTAAATGGAGGAAAAGACCATAGATGCTCAACTTATTATTATGCGAGACCATGACAATGTTAGTTCCTGAACATTACTCACTAAACCTTCAATTTTTCCAGTCGATGTCATCACAGTCTGCAACGTCTCCCAAATCGTTCTAGTGTAACCACCGCAGTTGCTATCTTTCCAGGGTTCTTCAAATCAGAAGTCCCTGTAGCGTCAATGCTCTCAGCAGAAACCCCGACGGCAGGCCCCATCTGTGCAGACCTTTCCACGCTCTCGCAATGTTTGGTTCCGCCCCTGCTTTCGGGTTCTGCCGGCTGCGGTGGAGGGTAACGCGATGGAGGGGGCAATGAAACGTCCTGTCCCAGGAGAACGGACTCTCCTTGGTCCGAAATCTCAGCAGGACCTCCTATTGCCATTGCTGTGGATCTCACGAGGTATTCATCCATAGTTTGCTGGTTTGGTGTAGATGTTAGAGCCGGTTGGGTTATGGCTCGAACAAATGCCTTTCTCTTCGTGTGCAGCATATTTTAGGCAATATCTAAGAGGAAATTCAAAATTAGGAAATTCACTCACGGAGAGAGAGTATTAATCCTAGCGAACTAAGGAAGCTACTCGTGGAGCAGTGTCGCCGCCGCCGCCATCTTGCTCCGCCCCGCATATACTAGTATTGTAACAATTTGCATGTGTAATGGACATGTAAATGTCTTTCTGGGAATTATGGAATCCAGAATTCATGTGCTGCGGGTAATACTTTATGCTGCACTACACATGATTTTTGGTTTAGGATATTTTGAGTCTGTTACAGGTGCAATGAAAGCTCTTCACTGGTTGCCAATTGCTTTTAGAGTTCATTTTTTTACCTGCTTTTATTAGTTTTTAAGACTTTGCATGATTTAGTTCCTGTCTATTTTAGGAAGGTATTGCAGTTTTATAGGCCCACATGAGCATTAGGTTCTGAAAACACACAGTGATTGATTGCTCCATCTTTGAGGTGCTTACACTTTCCTGCTACTGCGAAGGCAGCATTATCTTATGCTGGCCCTATTGAATGGAATGAACTAACTTTGAGGTTTTGGGGGCCTTTTATTAAGGTGCGCTGAAAAATGACTTGCGGTAGTGTAGGCAATGGGTTTTGGGCGCATACCAATCCATTTTTCAGTGCACCTGTCTAAAAAGACCTTTTTAAAGTTTTTGCCGAAAATGGACATGTGGCAAAATCAAAATTGCCACGTGTCCATTTTGGGTCTGCGACCTTACCGCCAGCCAGTGACCTAGCGGTAAAGACTCACGCAGGAACTGGACAGTAATGACCTACATGCGTCAAATGCCACTTGGTGGGCATCTGATACGAGCGTCCAAAAATAAAATTATTTTTCGGACACGCGTATCGGACACGCATCAAAAATGAAATTACCGCAAGATCTACATGGTAGCCGATTGGTAACTCCATTTTGGCGCACGTTGGGTGCATGTAGATGCTTACATGGCTTAGTAAAAGAGCCCCTTTGTTGCAAAGGCTTGACATTTTTAAGAAACAGATAAAGGCATTTTTATTTTCACAGATATATTTTGGGGTTTAATTCAGTATGGTTTTTTTTTAATTTTAAGAAGTTTCAAATACAATCAAGTATAATACTTGTACAGAAAAGAAAACTGGCATAACATTATTTTCACCCACAGATTCAAATTCAAAAAGAAAAACTGCATTACTGCCCTTTTTTACTCAAGTCCACTATGCGAAGAAACTAGATGTTACCTAATGGAGATAAACCCTCAAATACAAATTTACTTAAGAATTCTGAACACATGATTACCCTATTGGTTCTTATATGTCAAGAGCAGCGATGTTAACCCCCCCCCCCCCCCCCCCCCATTAATTTTAGCTGTTAAAAAAGTTGTTAACTAGGCTGGTTAAAAAAAAACATATTTTGTTGACTGATATTTAACTACACATTTACACGGGAATCTCAAAAAGAAAGTAGCCCCTAATCGTAAGACTCCCGGTTTTAAAAGAAGAAACTGTTGACGTCTCTTCTGTGTATTTTTGGAAACATCTGGAAATATTTGGATTCTCTGTCCCAAGAATAGTCCCAAGAATAAAGTCAATAACCAGTTTTTGTCCAGGGCTAAAGCTACCGTTGTAATTAAGGTTGATGATGTTACCATATCACTGTTCGATGATTCTAAAATAGCCGAAACATTCAATTCTTAGTTTTCTCGATCTTGTTGTTGTTTAATTGGAAGGTAATAAATCTGTGAAAATGGAGGAAAGGTCTCTTCAGCCACGCCAAGTATTTCCTTCACATATCTCCTTAACATGTCTCTCAGAGGAACGGCAAATTGTTTCGGAAAATTTAGGAAACGGGGAGTATTATTCCTTATTGAGTTTTCTAGGAATTCCGTCTTCCTCTATAGAGATGTTAAATCTTTAATCATGTTTTCTTGATGATTGTAGTTTTTGAATTTCTTTTCCGTATTCAATATGTTGTTGCTTTAAAGACTTTAGCTTCAAATCCACTTCTTTTGTTTTCTGCTCTAACCCTGACAAATCTTGGGTTAATTTTTGAATTTGAGGACACATTGCTTGCCCTAAGTTCACAATCAGAGTCCATAAGTTATCCAGGGTGACTTCTTTAGGTTTATTTATTGAAATAGAAAATTGTGTAAATGGTACCTCAGTCTCTCCTGCAGTTTTAGCATGTGGATTATCTCCAGGCTCATTTCCCTTCAATGCTGTTAAAATGGTCAAAGGCCCCTCCTGTGCTCTTTGATCTCTGACTGTCCGAGTAATCTCTGCTGGTAATATCGCCTCCCGTCCTTCGTCTCCCATACCCATTAAGGAAACTAGGGTAAGGGACGCCGACAGTGGAGAACTGCTACACGAGGGTTGTGGAGAAGGAGCTCTTGCGTCGGGGCTGAGTGACAGCTCTAACCCTGGGGACACTCTGGAGGCTCCATTCACTCTAGAATGAACCAACTGGCTTCCCTCCAGCGATATTGGAACCATTCCTCTCTGAAAATATGACTGAATTCCTACTACGGTTGGAGGTTGCCGCTGAGGACCAGTGGAGGCAGAACAGCCCTTTCTCTTCGGCATCTTGAAAATTAGAGGAAATTAGAGAGCTAACAGGTAATCATGCATCTGCAGCAGTGGCCATCTTGCTTCAGTATGTATTTATTTTATGACAATGAAGAAATAATATATTTGCTTATTCTGTGTTTGTATGTGATTTGTTAAAACTACTGTGCTTGTTTATTTTGTAACCCACCTAGTTAATAGGCAGGCTATAAATGTTTTAAATAAATAAATGCTACCACCCATTTTGTAGAATTTTCCTTCACAGCTGCAGGAAATCAACTCTTGAGGGTGAGAACAGGAAAACGCTATGATGAATTTTGGCTTATATGAATTATTGTATTCAACATATAGTAGTTAGATGGTCAAAATACTTAATACAGAGAACCAATAGAAAACAAAATCCACAGACGTGGATATATTTGTATGCTGATTCACCACTACTGAAGATGAGCAAACAACACAAGATAAATGAATTACAAGTTTGTTGTTCTTGATGGACAGAATAACTACTACTACTACTACTACTTGACATTTCTAAAGCACTACTAGAGTTATGCAGCGCTGTACAATTTAACATAGAAGGACAGTCCCTGCTCAAAGGAGCTTACAATCTAAAGGACAAATGTACAGTCAGTCAAATAGGGGCAGTCTAGATTTCCTGAAAGGTATAAAGGTTAGGTGCCGAAAGCAACATTGAAGAGGTGGGTTTTGAGCAAGGATTTGAAGATGGGTAGGGAGGGGGCTTGGCGTAAGGGCTCAGGAAGTTGATTCCAAGCATAGGGTGAGGCGAGGCAGAATGAGCGGAGCCTGGAGTTGGTGGTGGTGGAGAAGGGTACTGAGAGGAGTAAAATAACTTGCGGTGAATGACTGTTTTTGAGAATTTATACCTGTGGATTGACATGTGGTGTTTCACCCTGTTTGGGAATTATAAAGACTCTTTCACACTATATGTAAACAGAGTTTTTTTCTGACCCATAATGAAATGTTTAGTTCGAACCTTTACATTTTGGGCTTAAGTGGTTATGCTGAAGTCTTTTTTCTCCACATTTTTTGTTAAGGAAATTTCTCATTCAGTGTGTTGTCGCGTGTGCGGATTTTGTTTTCTATTGTTTTTCTGAATTGGATATATATTGCTAGTGTGGACTTTAGTCAAAATACTTAATAGCAATCATTTCACAGAATGAATCAGCTGGGAAACTGAACACTATCTCTACCTTTTGTTTTGAGAACTGAAGTGTAGCAGGAATAAGTGCAATTGTTTGTAGGAAAAAGATGACAATATTCTGTGCAATAACTTAAAATAATATGTTAAATGGGAAGATATAATGCAAAATAAATATATAAGTAATTTTTGGAAAAGATCTAAAATCATGTCAAAAACAAGAAACATACTCTTACAACATGATAGCACTTTACACTAATGATTCTTTCTCAAGAGAACATCAGCTCATAAGAGGATTGAAATATATTCAACTGTAGATACTTGAAGTAGTCAAACAGATGTCTCTTTATTCAAGTACCACTTAGTGTTTCTTATGGAGTTTTGGGACCTGTATTTTTGTTAAGTCAGTTTTGCAGCACAGTTGTATATTTTAATTGATAGAATGAAAACAGATGGCCACTTAACAGCTAAACATTAAAACATGTATAGCTATTTTGCATTCCATTTTGTGTATTGGTTTCAAAAACTCCAAAATAAGCCAGCCATGAATAAAAGTTATATGAAAAGAAACATAAAATCCAGATTACTTGACAAGACTAAGTCCATGTAGCATACAAATAAGAAACTGGCACTATACCTTATTACTTCATACAAGCGGTTCTTTCTTGACTGAACTATCCAAAAGAAACCTGTTATTTCATAGATGTTCCAATGTAATCCCATTTTTATAGAAATAGAAATAGAAATTAATTCTTCCTTTGTACTTCTTCAGACTATTTTCCCACTGAGTGCAACTATTTTCTTAAATTCAGATTTCTCATTGATGTTTTTGAAGCAGTTAGAATAGGCTATCCAGGATAATACTGTAAACTATTAATCAATTTCATCTGGAAAGAATGAAACAATAAAATCAAGAGCCATGACCACCTACCTATTTCCACTCTTCAGAATCCCCAGAAGAAGTCTACACAGATTTAAGATGTCATGTATAAATGAAATTTCAATTAATGAACACCCTTGTACCAGCACTAACTGACTGTTCCCAACTGCCAACCATGATTTAGCTGGGCTCTTTAATACCTATGTTAATCAGATAACCAGATTCTGAAAACTCCAGAAATCCTGCTCATGCACCTGCTATAGTACATGAGATATATCTGAACATAGGTCATACCAGTACAATTTATTTCAGATACTATGGGGCTCAATTTCAAAAGAGAAAAATGCCCAAAAAGTGGCATAAATCTGCATCTGGACGTTTTCCACATGCAAACTTCCAAATTGATATGTTTTAAACCAATTTTTAGATGTTTTTCTATGACGTTCATCAGAAGTGCATTCAAATCACAAGGAGGTGTGTCAGGGTCATGTTAATGGCGGGATCTGGGCATTCCTAAAACTTGGACATTTTTCTGCCATAATGGAACAAAACATAAACATCCAGGGCTATAAGTTGGAAGGTTTGATCTAGACCTGTTTTATTAACGAATAAGCCACAAAAGAGTGCCCTAAATGACCACTGGAAAGAATCATGGATGGCCTCCCCTTACTCCCCAGTGGTCACTAACCCCCTCCCACCCTCCAAAAATGTGATCAAAAACACTACTTATCAGCCTCTATGCCAGTCTCAGATGTTATATTGAGGTCATTAGAGCAGCATGCAGGTCCCTGGAGTAGTCCAGTTGTGGGTGCAGTGCACTGCACACAAGTGGACCCAGGCCCATACCTCCCCCTACCTGTTTCACTTGTGGTGGAAACTGTGAGTCCTCCAAAACTCAGCAGAAACCCACTGTACCCACATATAGGTGCCCCCTTCACCCATAAGGGTTATTGTAGTGGTATGAACTTGGGGGTAGTGGGTTTTGGGGGGGCGGGGGCTAAGCAGACAAGATATGGAGCAATGGGAGCATTTATTTGAAGTCTACTGCAGTGGCCCCTAGGGTGCTCCATTGCTCTCCTGGGATGTCTGTGTGGCCAAGAATGCTGGCTACTCCTATATCCCAATGGCTTGATTTTGTGCATTTTTAACTTGGACATTTTTTTTTTTTCAAACATGGACCAAAAAGATAAATGTACAGAGCACAAAAACATCTAGCAAATAGCCATTTAAAAAAAAAACTGTTTTCTGTTTCGAAAATGGCTATTTTCCCCACTTGAATTTTGGACATTTGTTTGCAAAATATGTAAAATTGGACTTAAATGTCATATCAAAAATGTTCCTTTTTGTGTACTGAGCCAAGTTGCACACCTGACTGCTTAATGTGGCACTACCTTGACAGCAAATCATGTTATCCAAAGTACCTGTTTGTACCTGCTCCTTATTGCATATTGTCCCCTTCCCACCTCTTTCATGGAGCATGGCTAAGCTCTCTTTGCAATGACTTCTTCAAGTAGGGTGGTATAGCATTACTTCACCTTGAGCGGGGTCTTGATCACTAGTCCAGTTATTTTTTTTTTTATCCCAAAGAAATATGTTCATTTTGCTCCATGCTTGATGTCAAGGTTGTAAAGGTCACACCTCTATTGTGAATCCCCCACTTTTGCATGGGTGCAGGGTTTTCAGTTTTATTGGTGGTATAGCACATCAATAGATGTGTACCGCCACATACTGATCTTTGAGCGACATTACAAAATTTGTGTTTCTTAGTGTTGGGTCAACATTTTCAATATTACATCCTAAAATTGAACAGGGATATTCAAACTAGTTATTAAATGTTGATCTGTGTAAAGCCTTTCCGGGGCTTTTCCCAGTTTTTTCAGTTTTGAGGGTATGGTGTCTCACTTTGTTAATTAATAATATTAGTGTAGGAGGAGAGTTTTTATACCACTCGTTTTTCTCATTTATATTTGAGTTTTTGCGTGTGTTTCTTTTTCTCTTTTTCCCCTCACTGGGACCAATGATAGTACTCTACTCCTGACTAAAATAATGGATGTTATAATACTTTGAGTATTTTCCCTATTAGGAGCTTTGAGGTTCCTTGTTGGTTAATTTTGAAAGCAAGGATTTCAGTGGTTTAATCCTAGAATTACAAAGAGAGACACCTGCAAAACTTTGGTTTCAAACTGTCTTTAATATGTAGAATCAATATTACATCCTGCCATTCAGATTGACCACAGTGCTAGAAACCTTTACCAAGGTCATGACTGTGGTAATATACTTTCTATATAAGAAAACGGTGGCAGTTTATCCCTATATGGATCAAGAAAGCAGCAGGGCAATTGATCCACAAACTCCAAGATGCAACAAAAAGAAGTAGATCAGTCAAAAAATCTAATATATTCATTGGTAAAATGCAAGACAAGAGTGCCCAACACTGTCCATGTTTTGCTCATGCAAGGGCTATGTCAGGGGCTAAGTGGTGTTCACAAAGTACATCACCACCTTGGTACAACAAAAAATATCCAGAAGATAGCAACGTTTGCCCAGAAATCCAGTAATGTCAATGTAGACAGCATTCTACTTTGTGAACACCACTTAGCCCCTGATGCTGCCCTTGCATGGGTGAAACATGGCCTGTGTTGAGCACTCTTGGTTTGCTTGTTACTAATAAAGAACTGTTTGACCTTTCATCTGGTCTACTTTTTTTCTTGCTATCCCTATTTGGGTGACTGCCTCATAACCAAATCAGAGAAAGATGGCAGATGAGTGATGGAGAGTTGTCCAGGTGCTCAAAATCCTGGACTGGGTGATATTCCCAAAGAGATTGCTAGAACTATGTATGGATGAGATACAACTTGAGGCAAAGTTGTTTTTTGCTTTTGTTTAATCTAGGAGAGCGTATTCAAGATCCAGTCCCTGATTCTAGGCATTCCATATTCAGCAAACTTCAAGAACCTGGGATTACCTATAACTCCTTTGATTAATGGCAGCATGTTAGAATAAGTGCTTTGAGTGAGAGTGCATGAGGACCTTTCAGAGGTCTCTCCTGTCTAGATTGCTTTCTTAGGCATTCAATGATGAGGCATGGATAGCTCTCTTACAAGCCATCAGGAGTTTGTTTAATTGGTGGTCTTAACTGCAATATCTCTTTACATGGGTGAATGTTAAGCACCCCACTACATATTGATCACTTTGGTTGTGATTTTATGAGATTGGGATCAAACTTTCAGGGCAAAGTCATTAAAGTGCACATTATATCTCGGAGGTTGCATGATCAATCAATCAATCAGCTAGAGATCATGCAATCTGACAGGTCATATTCCTTCCTGGGTTCCAGGGAGTAGCAGTACACATTATTTCAGAGAAAGCCATGATGGTAGCATGGATCAACAAGCAAGTGGGGTAATAAAAGTCAAAAGTCTAAGATTTGTCCTGTAGGCCAGGCTATTATTTCACTGGGTGGAGAAACACTTGATCTCATCTCAATGGCCTACATAGTATTGAAGAAATGTTCTGCAGCTAGAAGAATGTGAGCTCAGTCACAAAGCATTTCACAGATAGAAGAGTGATGGGACCTATCAACCATTGATCTGATTGAGAGGAGACACAATGCCTAGACCTAAATATTCTGTCAGAGAAAGAAGTATAGTTTGGCTGGTATGGGTGTGCTGTTTCAGCTCTGGCCCATAATTTGTCTACTGCATGAGTTTCCTCCTTGGTGTTTGATCATTTGAATGACAAAGATGATATCATATCATCTTATGTTGGTGATACTTATGGCATCAAGTTGACCTAGGAGGCCTCAGCATACAGATCTGCTTTTATTTTATTTCTTATATATCTCATGCAAGCCTGATATCTACTGAAGTGGTGTACATTCAGGTACAGTAGGACCTGTCATAGGAGGGTTATGTATTTATTTATTTATTTTATGGCATTTGTATCCCACATTATCCCACCTCTTTGCAGGCTCAATGTGGCTTACATTTCGTCATGGATACTGGAAATAGCGGTGAATACACATTTGGTTTACAGAGGGTTTTGTGTTACATGGTGGTGAAATACATGAGGGCGTTAGAACAGAAAGACATTATAAAACATTGAAAGACAGTCTGGAAGTTTTAAGACTATACAGTTATACATGTTAAATTATACAGTTACACATGTTGATCTTTGTGATATATCTTGTCGAAGAGATAGGTTTTCAATAGTTTGCGGAAATTGGTCAATTCATAGACCGTTTTCAGATTACGTGGCAGCGCGTTCCAGAGTTGCGTGCTCGTGTAGGAAAAGGTAGATGCATGCATTGATTTGTATTTCAGACCCTTGCATTTGGATGTAGATTAAGGAATGTGCGAGAGGATCTTTTTGCGTTCCTGGGTGGTAGATCTATCAGGTCTGACATATAGGCTGGGGCGTCGCCATGGATGATTTTGTGGACCAGGGTGCAAAGTTTGAATGTGATGCATTCCTTTAGTGGGAGCCAGTGTAGTTTTTCCCACAGGGGTTTCGCGCTTTCATATTTTGGTGTTCCGAATATTAGTCTGGCTGCTGTATTCTGGGCTGTCTGGAGTTTTTTAAGTATTTGCTCTTTACAGCCAGCGTAGAGTGAGTTGCAATAGTCCAGATGACTGAGTACCAATGATTGTACCAGATTGCAGAAGACAGTGCTTGGAAAAAAATGGTCTGACTCTTTTTAGTTTCCACATTGCATGAAACATCTTTTTAGTTGTGTTATTTGCACGGTTCTCAAGTGTTAGGTGTCGATCAATGATGACACCAAGGATTTTTAGGGAGTCCGAGACTGGTAGATTTAGATTAGGTGTGTTGATGGTGGTAAATTTATTCTTGTTGTATTGCGAGGTGAGTACCAAACATTGGGTTTTCTCTGCATTGAGTTTCAACTGGAAAGCATCTGCCCAGGAATTCATGGTATGTAGGCTTTGTTTGATTTCATTGGAGATTTCCCTTAAATCTGGTTTGAATGGGATGAAGATCGTTACATCATCAGCGTATATGTATGGGTTTAGGTTCTGATTCGATAGTAGTTTGGCCAAGGGTGTCATCATTAGGTTGAATATGGTCGGTGAGAGGGGGGATCCCTGTGGAACTCCGCATTCAGGTATCCATGTAGCTGATGTAATCGACTTTGATGTCACTTGGTATGAGCGTGTAGTGAGGAACCCTTTGAACCAGCTGAGAACGTTGCCTCCGATTCCGAAGTATTCGAGGATGTGTAGTAAAATTCCATGGTCAACCATGTCAAATGCACTTGACATGTCAAATTGTAGCAATAGAATGTTGTTGCCGTTTGCTATTAGTTGTTTGAGTTTGGTCATGAGCGTGACTAGTACGGTTTCAGTGCTGTGATTAAAGCGAAATCCTGACTGAGAATTGTGTAATATTGAGAACTTGTTTAGATAGTCTGTGAGTTGTTTGGTCACTATACCTCCTGTTATTTTGGTAATTAGTGGGATGGATGCTACTGGTCTATAGTTTGTTAGTTCATTAGCATTTTTCTTTGCATCCTTGGGTATAGGGGTGAGTAAAATGTTACCTTTTTCCCTTGGGAAGAGTCCATTTTGTAGAATAAAATTCACGTAGTTTGTTAGGTCCGTTATAAATTGTTGAGGGGCTGCTTTCATGAGGTTGTTTGGGCATATGTCTAGTTTGCAGTGGCCTTGCTGAGTTTAAAGGGGGCCTGGACAGATTCCTGAAGGAAAAGTCCATTGATCGTTATTAAATTCTGGGTTTTTGCCAGGTTCTTGGGGCCTGGATTGGCTGCTGTCGGAGACAGAGTGCTGGGCTTGATGGACCTTTGGTCTTTTCCCAACGTGGCAGTGCTTATATACTTATGTATTTGGCGTATCTTTTGAGCGTCCGTCAGATAAGATCTTCCGGAAGTGTTGTGAATTCAGTCCAGATCCTGTCTGCTGGGTAGATTCCAGGGTCTGGGTCCAGGCAGTCTAGGAGTGTAGTGTAATCGATGTGGCTAACAGGTATTTTAAGTCGCAGTTGAATGATTTTCTCCTTGAAGTATTTCACCACGTCGTCAGCTCCTGGTGTGTCTTTGCAGTTGTTGGTGACTGGAGTGGTGTCTAATAATTTATTCACAAGTTGGAAGAGTTTGTGTGTGTCTTTGTAATTTGGTCCAATTTCTGTTTTGTAGTATTGTCTTTTGGTTTGTCTTATGGTGTATTTATATTTCCTTCAGAGTTGCTTCCAATCGTTTAAGTGTGGGATCATCTTTCTATTTGTTCCACGCACGTTCCAGTTTCCTAACTTGTGTTTTGAGTTTTTTCAGTTCTTCATTGAACCAAGGTATTGAGTTCTTTCTGTGCGAAGTTCTGGTTTGGATCGGGGCGATGTTGTCTAGTGTTAGTTTACATCTATCATCCCAATTTGAGAGGAATTGAATTGTGTCTGTCTTTATTGTCCATCCGTCGTTGTAGATCTGTTGCCAAAATTTAACCGGATCAATTTTTCCTCTTGTGGTGTAGGTTTTTTGTATTTGTTTGTTAGGTAGGTCTTTCGTTCTCCATTGGAGGGTAATATGTGCTTTGCAGTGGTCGGACCACAGTATGGGTGACCAGTCAGTGTATGTTAATGTAACATTCACGTCGTGGTCAAATTTGTGTGTTATGATGTCTAATGTGTGTCCTTTTCCATGTGTTGGTTGCATATTTGATCCTTGTAGATTCAATAGTTGTAAGAACTCTCTACAATCCTGGGTGCTTGTTGTGGTGAGATCTTCCCAATCTGAGTTTATACCTGAGGCAAGGGAGGGTTAAGTCACTTACCCAAGGTCACAAGGAGCTGTAGTGAGATTTAAACCTGGCTCCACTAGTTTTTTTTTTAATGCAGACTTGCTATGTAGATGCTGATTACAATCTACAAAAAGTTGACCTCAGCACTGATGTCGAGATATGTGTCTACACACAGGCAAGAATGGCTGATGATGAAACAGATGATGAAATGAGCAGCGAGGCACATGCTGACGAAATTCAACAACCTCCTCCTGTCACTTTTGCAAGAGCGCTGGAGAGTCTCAACACTGTGCGGGCCTATCTGGAGGCCACCGGATGTCAGTGCTATGACAGTTTTTACCATCTGGCAGATGTAGTCTATGGAACTCACAGACACAAGAGTGTACAGAGGACTATGACTGATTACTTCAAGTAAGCCTAATGTCAGTTAATGGAGACTGTATAACGTCAGTTAACGGAGACTGTATACTGTACGTATAATAAACATTAATGTACAAGCTTCTTTGGGTCACAACAGTTAAGTGCACACTCCGGTTAACTGCATGTATTTCTTTTGTCCCAGACCCTTGCACTTAAGCGGATTGCACTGTATTTATCACTGAATAGAATAATATTTAGGCCAGAACAAAAAAACAGAAAAAAATCATCCAGACCTAGGGATAAATGAAAATTCAATGCCTGTGTTTACTTGACTGATTTAATATAAGGCAAGCTTTAACAGAATGCACAAAAAACCAAGGCCCTGTGGTTCCAAAATCAGGGAGTTCAGGTCCTATCATCAATATCTTTGACCAATGGTCAAATCTTTTCAGTCAAATCTGAAACCAGAATACTAGTTGCTTGATTCTTCACTTACCTTCTCTTCCCATATTATACTGTCTATGGAAGAAAACACTATTCAAAATGAGACAGCTATGTCTAGTCAGATCATTCTTCGACCAAAAAGCCTCTGCACTGCTAATCAAAATATTAGTTCTACCTCACTTGGATTACTGTAATGTTCTATTTCTTGGTATTAAGTGCCGATATCAGAAAAAAAATAGCAAATTATACAGAACACATCTGCTAGACTTTTATACAGATTTTTTTTTATTTATAGATTATATACTTTTACATTTATGTAATATAGCATAAATCCCAATATCAGAAAACGTAACAAAAGATAAATCAATCAAACAGGAAATATTTCCAATTATTTAGTCCACTAATAATGGATCCAAGATCTAGGAAATAAAAATCATAATACTTAATAAAAAGAAAAAAAATTTAAACTAGAGCAGAAGGAGCTGGAGAAATCACAGCCGGGTAATAAGCGCCTTGCAATCCTAACCTATACAGCATTATTCTTTAGAGGAAATAAATTCAGTTAGTTTTCCTGGCTCAAAAAAATATATAATTTGTAGAATTCAAAGAAACACAACATTTGCAAGGAAATCTTAACATGAAAGTCCCTCCAACTCGAAGAACTCTCTCTTTCAACAAAAGAAAGTTTTTTCTTCTTCTTTGGGTATCTCTTGAGAGATCTGGAAAAATCTGCACTTTTGATCCAAGAAAGGGTGAGTTCATATGGCAGAAGTAAAGCTTAAATATGTTGTTGCGATCTAGTTGCAGAGCAAATGTGACCAACAGTGTTGTTCTTTCAGTTATAACCTCCATAGAATTCTTTAGGAAATCGGTTAAATTTAAAGCAGTCTCTGGATCATTTAATCTTTCACTCTTACCGGCTCCAGAAATATATTGCACCCTAGTAATAGGTGGAAAACCCTCAGCAGGCACACCTAATACTTCTCCAATATACTTTTTTTAACATCTCTAGAGCTGGGATAAGAGGAGACTTAGGAAATTTAAGAAAACACAGATTATTACCTCTAATCTGGTTTTCTAAATACTCTTTCTTGCGCTGCTGGAGGTTACTATCTTTAAACAACATTAAGGTCGAGGAATTCACTGATTTCAGTTCCTTATCAAAAGCTTCCATCTTATTTGTTTGCTCTGCAATTTATATTGTCACCACTGATTGAACCTGTTTTAGTTCAGCCACATCTCCCTGCAAAATACCTGAAATTTGCTGCAAGTTGTTATTCAAGGCTTGGATTGCTTCCCAAACTGTTTCCAATGTAACAGGCGTTGGTTTTCTTAAAGCCCCAAACCTCAAGGAAGGCATGCCTGAGCTTTTCTCCAACAGAGAACCTGTCTGGCCTGATGTTCCCTCTGGCGTCGAAGAGGCTGCAGGGTCTCCACATTCAGCCGCAGGGGTCCGACTTCCGAACTCTGTGCGCTGCTCACTCGCTGCCAATTCATCCATTCCTGGTCTTGGGGGTGCTGTTAATGAAGGAGGACTCAGCGACGCTCCTTCGGCGCTTTGGTCAAGCAGATCTTCCGGACCTCCCGAAGTGGCCGCTCCAGCTCCCTGCGCTTGCAGTCAAGATTCCTCGAGTGTCATCTGCCGCATAGGATTGGGATCCACCCTGCCTGTGGAGGTAGGCAAATTGGGTTTCCCTTTCCTCTTCCCCAATACGGGTCCGTGGAACTCGAATGTGCAGCGTTTCACTGGGTAAAGGAGACTGCTTCGCGCACATCCGCTCAAAACGCCATCTTGGATCCTTCCGACTTTTATACAGATTGAATAGATGTACTAGAGTTTCAACTCCTCTGAACAAACTGCACTGGCTTCCCATAGCATAAAGACTGAAGTTCAAAACTGCTTGTTTAGTTTTTCAAATCCTACAAGGCTTCACCTCTGAACTACTGACTAAGACTGCTTTGCTATGTCTGCTCCAGTCTAACAGACTGAAACAACAACTGATGCTAGCATCACAGTTCCAAAAGACAATTCAAAATGAGAAATTTTTCAGCTCTCTATTTCCCGTTCTTGGAGTCAAAATATGGAACTCTCTACCTATTACCCATCAGAACAGAAAACAACTACCTCAACTTCAGGAAGAGGCTAAAAACCTTTCTGTTCCCAAAGACTGCTTCATAACAATCCTTCATGACTTCTACCTCCTAGTATCATCCATTATCCTTTCCTTAATGTTTTTAGTTTCATGCATTACACCAATGGTTTCTAATGTTTCTCATACCTCGCACTAACACTACTTGCTTTTGTCACATCTAGAATGTAAACCGCATTGAACCTTGGAAAGGGGATATTAGTGGTATACAAGAATTGATTTAAATTGAATTTGAACAAATCTATGATTTAACTGTAAGCAGTTTTGTTTAGGTTAGTACAACACCTACAGTATGAATGGTTGTTTTCATTTTTTTTAATACTTCTTCTAGCTGACCATGAATTTTTTTAACATAGAATTATACAATCAAATATATGTATTAGGGTTCAAGGGTTTATTTACTTGATTGACCGCCTAGGAAAAAGCCATCAAAGCAGTTAACATTACAATAATTTTACAGAGAAAGAAAGGAAAAACAATTTAAAAAGGAAAGATTTAGCAAGTCTGCTATAAGCTGCAGGACTCTAAAATCTAAGCAGTTCATCACCAACAAAAAAAATAAAATAAAATAACAACAGCAACAACAACAACAACAACAACAGCAAAAATGCAGATACCAAACTTGCTTATGTGTTAGTGTTTCAGATGAAGTTTATTAAATTAGTTGGCCTAATTTAAGAATTTAATTCTATAAAATATTCTCTTTGTGTTGCTTGAGATTACTTAGTTCATGAAGAATTGATTCTGTCTTACATGATTAAAAAAAAACAAAAACTAATTTCAATTGTGTTATCTCCAGTGTGGCTTACCTGTCATTCATGTCCTTTCTTGTCCTTGTTTGTCAAAAGATCAATACTGGATTACCTTTTCACAGCATAAAATGAACTAATCTTGTGTCACCTGCCCCAGCCACCATTTTTCATGCAATGGTGCTGGAGTAAGGAAAATAATTATAAAACCTTTCTGAATTGTTTATCTGAACGGTTCAACAATTTTGCAAATGAATAGATTTGACCATCAACAGAAATTTTAAAATCACTTATTACACAAAATAATATGCATTTGAGAAAGTGGCACTTTTTTCCCATTTTATCAACTAGAGTTTTTATAATTGTCAGAGCTACAAATGTTAAAGGGCCTATGTAACATAGAACATATTGAGGCAATTCTATAACACAGGTGGTAATGTTTAGGTGGCTATTAAGCATATAAATGCTCAGAATAATAATATTTAGGCATGCACATACTACTACTACCAGTAATCATTTCTATTGCACTACTAGACTTATACAGTGCTGTACATATTATATGCAGGTACTTTTTCTGTCCCTAGTGGGTTCATAGTCTAACCCCCCCTGTTTATTAAGCCATGTAGTAGTACACGGCAGACGCTAGCACAGCTTAGTAAACAGGGGGTGGGGGGTAAGATTTTGTACCTGGGGCAATGGAGGGTTAAGTGATTTGCCTAAGGTCACAAAGAGCTGCAGTGGGAATTGAATCCAAGTTCAAAGTCTGCTACATTAGCCATCAGACTACTCCTCTTGCCTAAATTTCAAAAGTCCACTTAAGCACTATTCTGCAAATGCCTGCTTAACTTATGTGGAGGGGCATTTTCGAAAGGGACGTTCATGTTTTGATATGGACGTTCTCGCAAAATATCCAGATCCAGGGGCGGGGAACCGTATTTTTGATCCATCTTTTGTTTTGAAATTACCGACAGGGACGTCCAAATCCTGAAATTTGGTCGTCCCTAGATTTGGTCATCCCTAGACTTGGTCGTTTCTGATTTACGGCGATAATGGAAACCAAGGATGTCCATCTCAGAAATGACCAAATGCAAGCCATGTGGTCATGGGAGGAGCCAGCATTTGTAGTGCACTGGACCTCCTGACATGCCAGGACACCAACCAGGCACCATAGGGGGCACTGCAGTGGACTTCATAAATTGCTCCCAGGTACATAGCTCCCTTACCTTGTGTGCTGAGCCACCATAAACCCCCCCAAAACCCACTAGCCCCAACTGTACATCACTACCATAGCCCTTACTGGTGAATGGGGGGGCACCTCGATGTGGGTACAGTGGGTTTCTGGTGGGTTTTGGAGGGCTCGCTGTTTCCTCCACAAACGTAACAGGTAGGAGGGGGATGGGCCTGGGTCCGCCTGTCTGAAGTGCACTGCAGTTCCCACTAAAACTGCTCCAGGGACCTGCATACTGCTGTCATGGACCTGAGTATGACATCTGAGGCTGGCATAGAGGCTGGCAATCAATATTTTTAAAGATATTTTTGAGGGTGGGAGGGGGTTAGTGACCACTGTGGAAGTAAGGGGAGGTCATCCCCGATTCTCTCTGGTGGTGATCTGGTCATTTCAGGCCTTTTTGTGCCTTGGTCATAAAAAAAACATGACCAGGTAAAGTCGTCCATGTGTTCATCAGGGACGTCCTTGTTTCTTTCGATTATGGGTCGTGGACATCCAAGTGTTAGGCACACCCAAGTTCCGCCTTCGCTGCGCCTCCGATACGCCCCCTTGAACTTTGGCCGTCCCTGCAACGGAAAGCAGTCGGGGACATCCAAAATTGGCTTTCGATTATACCGATTTGGACGACCCTGGGAGAAGGACGTCCATCTTCCAATTTGTGTCGAAAGATGGGCGTCCTTCTCTTTCGAAAATGAGCCCGATAGTGTGCATTTGCAATGGGGTGTGCATATGGACAGAGCTTGAATAGAGCATGGGTGGGGTTAAAATTTACAGGCTTAATTTAGAGAATTATTTTAAGTTAAGCATGTATCTCTGGAATTTAAGCTGAGGTAAGTGCTCACACCTAAATTTTAGGCATACAGGTTCCCAATTATGCTCATATTCTATATTCCTTTATAAAGTAGGCTGCTTCCCGAAGCCTTCCAAGCACCTGACTGTAGGCACCCTGTTATAGAATTATTTTACTACTCTACTTAGGGGGGAAGATAACAATGTGGGCTACTGTTAAGATGAGTTATTGTACCACAAGTTGTACTATTTTAGCACAGGTTCTCATTGCATAAAATGGGACCCTGTGCTACAATAGCACAACTTGTGTTAAAATAAACCATCTTAACAGTAGCTAATATTGAAAACTTCCCTCCTTAATTCCCTTATCTCTTGTTTGTCCTGTTTGTCTGTCCTAATTAGATTGTAAGCTCTGTCGAGCAGGGACTGTCTCTTCATGTTCAAGTGTACAGCGCTGCGTACGTCTAGTAGCACTTTAGAAATGATAAGTAGTAGTAGTAGGTATCCCACACTTTGAAGAATGGCTGGGAAGACTAGAAGTATGCCACTATAAGACTCAGTCTAATTCTTCTTATTGCACTTCTTTTTGCATTTCTTCTCTTCTTTTGTATTTTATTGGATCACCCCCTCTCTCCATTAATTGTGGAGTAATATATATATATATCCATCTTCTTCTTTTTTTTTTTTCATGCTTTATTATTATTGATGTTAAGGGGCCATTTTACTAGTGCAATCTGTTTTTCAGTTACCGCACACTCAAAGCAAAAACTAACATGCGGTAACTGCAAAGCATTTGTGGTAAATGCAGGGAATGTGTCCAGAATCTGCCCTGCATGTACCACACAGGGCATACATTTAATACTTGGCTACCACATTACATGCCTGGGCCCTAAATCTCTCTAATGAGAGAGCCTCTTCAAGTAGACCCTTGAATCCCTAATGATCACCCCAAACCCCTGATGATCATGACCCCTTGATCAGACCCCCAACTGCTTCAATGAGGGGCTTGATGTCCTGATGATGATCCCACACACCCCCAATGATCACCCTAATCCCATGATGATCACCTGACTCCCCTGATCAGGTCCCTGATTTCTCTAGAGGTCTGACCTCCCTCCCCTTCACCTAATGAGACCTTCAAACCCTTGATGATCACCTCAATCCCCCAATGATCACCTGATCCCTGATCAGTCACTTTATCCCCCTAAGGGGCCCAACCCCCCCCCCCAAGTAAAGATCTGACCCCCTGATGATCACCACAACCCAACACCTCAATCCCCACGACACTAACTCAATCTGGCCTCCACACACTAACTGACACAGACCCCACCCCCTGATACAAACCTGACTCCCCTAACTCTGAACCCCCTATCAATTCTCTGACACCTTAAACTCACCATCATAGCCCAACAACCCAGTGCTTCAGCAAGTCTCTGTCATAAACTGTCCACTTCCTTCAACCAAACCCTGGCCCTTCCAACCTAAAAACCCAACCATTGGCCTATCTTCCTTCCACCCAAAGGGACTTATCTGGAGACCACTTTGATGGTACAGTAGAACCTAGGCAGCAACAATCCTCATGTGATGTTGCCTGGATTGACACCTGAATCCAAAATAGTGCCAATAACCCCTAGCAGTAATGTTTCAGGATCTCATCAGGTAAGTATTCGTCCTCACATTGGGGGATGGACCTCTCATCAGGGTGATCAGGTGACCGTTCAGGGGTCAAAATGATTGTCAGGGTGTTGAGATCAACAATGAGAGGTCAGAACTTTCATTTGGGGGTAGGGATGGTTGTCACCAAGTAACCTGTAACAATGCAGAGAGCTACCAAACTGCTGGTAGTGCAACTGCACTCACCACATACTCTCGAGGTGGTGGTAAGTTTGACTGCACTATCAGCAGTCATGATCAGTACTGACTTGTGCGCTAGCTGTCACATCAGTCCACATCTCTGCCTGCCCATATCCCATCCACTCCCATATTAGACAGCTAAGGTGGGATATTTTTACCATAGCAGCTGCCTTTTTAATGAAGAAGACAGTAGTTTGGGTCTACATTATTGTCTACTATGCAGTAAACTCCCCATTAGCTGCTTAACACAGCTTAGTAAAAGGGCTCCTGAGTGTGGGATTTGGCTATATTTTGTATATCACATGGAATGGTTGCAGATATGCAATTTATAAATGGAATAAAATTAATATTATTTAAAACAGTGTTTAATGTGCTTGATTATTGTTGAAAATGATAAATAATACATAAAAAGGTGCCTTAAATGAAATTTCCCTAGGTTCTTTTAGTGCACAGTAGCCTAGAAGAAAATAGCTTGTATAAAGTATCTTCAATTGTCCTAGGTTCTTTTTGTCTTTTTTCCCCTATTGTCCCTTCCCAGTTTTCCCCAACTTTAGGTATATTTCTTAATATATAGTCAGTTATTCCAATTAAGAGATCGGGATAAAAATTTTTTTAACACAAGTGATTTTGTTGGCCAGTGATTAACACGTAACAATAAATTATTTGAAGTTGATTAAAAAGCAAACAAAATAATAGCATAAGATATTCTACATAATCTTACCAGTCTTTATATTACTTTACGTATCCCTGCTCTTTTACCAACTTTACATAACTAAAGAGCTCACTAAAATTAAGATGCAGGCAAGCAGGCCACCTGTGAGATGGGGGTGATTTACTTTTTTTGCAAAGAATGCCACATGTATGAATATCTCCCAGTTGGTGAGAGGTCATATGTGTACACACAGTACAAAAGAGGTCCTGATTCTCAGATAATGTGAGATTTCTGGAGGCTATTGTAACAGCTCCTCCAAGAGACTTGGAGGAGCTGAGGCAGATAGTGAGATATATAGAGGAAGACCTTCAAAAACACTGCAGAGAAGTTCAACCTCCATTCTGAGTGCACCTGTGCTGCTTTGCAACAGATATGTCACCTGGAAGGTGAGCATCACCTTGGTGTGACAGGAAATGGTCCTGTAGCCAGAGCCTACCCTCTCTATGATGCAATATTCTCTTACGCCGAGTATATGCCTTCAGGGATATGCCCCCAGGAGGAAAGGAATAGGAATACTATAGGTGGTGATTTGATCATTAGACATATAGACTTCTGTGTGTCTGGTGGGCACGAGGCTTGTTTGATAACTTGCCTATCTGATGTGAAAATGGCAGATCTTGCATATTACCTCCCTCCCTGCACAGGTCCTCCTGCTCTTAACTTTATCAGGCAGCAGGCCAAGAAGACACAGAATGTGATAGCTGTAGTACACACTATACAGTCTAAAATGGGAATATGCATGACAGAACCTGTTAAGGGAACCTCTTCAGGTTCCAAGAGCAGTAGAACCCTCTATCGCATCCCACCCTTCTGAGGAACGCTTCTTTTGAGAGTAGGATGCATTACAGGGTTTTACTGCTCTCAAGACCAGAAGTAGTTCAATAGCAGGCCCAGTTCTGCATATTCCAATTTTAGAGTATAGTGTCTGCTACTGTATGGTATTGTATGTTTTGTCTTATGAACTTGCTGATTGATAAAGGTGAAGAGCAGAAGGAGCTGTGGCAGTAAAGGAGGGAGGTTGCTGGATCCAGATGAAAGTAGGCTGCAGGCAGAACCACTAAGAAATCCAGTGGCTAGATGCTGGTTTGCATGCTCAATATTTTGGTGATGCTATGGTATCTGTGGCTCCCCCTGTTCTGACACTTATAGCATATAGGGAAAAATAATCCAAACTATAGATACAAAATGTAAGTTCTGAGTTAGGAGCCGCAGTCCAAGGAAAAGGGATGTGTTTAATAAAGTGTGGTACAAAACAAAAAGCACCAGAAGTCTTCAAACCTAGAACATGTCCTTTAATTAGTGGTAGTAGTTGATGCTGTATATAATTGACCCAACACAGGCCGTGTTTCGGCACTCAGTGTCTGTATCAGGGATCATAAAATAATAACTTTAAAAAAAAGGAAGTAGAAGAAGAAATAGCCCACCAAGAGGCCCAAATTATAATTGTTAGACATTGGAATGCCAGTGTATTGACCTCTTAAAGGTCTACAATTATAATCTGGAACCACAATGGTGGGCTACTTTTGCTTCTTGTTTTTTTAAAAGGTATCAGTTGGGTCAATGATGTACAGCATCATTTCTACTACCAGTAATTAAAGGATATGTTCCAGTTTTGAAGGATCCTGGTGTGTTTTGTTTTGTATTATTTGCTTTGTACTTTGTATCCCTCTCTGTTTGGCTGTAATAAAGTGTGGCACACAGATAGGCTAATTCCATGGGGCTAACAGTTACACAACTATTACGAGTGTGAATGATTAGAATAATCAAACATTAAACTGTTCAATGAAAATTCTTTCAACAAGCAGTGGTGGTAAATCAATATATACAGTGCACTCTATTTAAGTGAACGTCAGATAAGCTCATGCTCTGTATAACTGCATGCCGTACTTCAGTCGGGTTTTTGTTGCCATCAATTTCTATGGGGACAAATTTTGGTTTAGCGCACCACTGATAAGTGCAAGATTCGTTTATAAGCATGGTGTCACGCCGCTGTGGGTGATCTGGAGTAGTGAACCCTTGGGCTGCTGCCAGAGACCGGCAACAGCAGGAGAACCACCCAAACTGGAAGCGAGGCCAAACACCAACAGGCTCGTACCAGGGGCAGGAGTCTCGAGCAGGTTGAGCTGGACAGAACTCTGAAGCAGACCTGACCCGGCTGGACTGGAGCCGAAGGCTGGAACAGACTTGGCTTGGCTGAGCTGGATTCAGGATTTCCAGACAAGGCAGACACAAGCAGGGTAGGGCAGAATCAAGGACAGACAGGGTGATACAAGCGGGAAGGGAACTAAAGCTAAAGACAGACAGGGCAGAGACTCACAGTAAGGAACTGAAAATAAAGACACGCAGGGCAGCTACAACAGAAAGGAAGCTAGGACCGAAGACAAACAAGGCAGATACAAACAGTAAGGAACTGAAGCTAAAGACACACAAGACAAGCACTAGCAGAGCTAGAATAGCAGAGCTAGAACTGCAACAAGCACTCACAGACGAAAGCACATTGAAGACGTCTTTTGCAAAGGCAAGTCTGACAATTCTCAGGAGCTTAATAAAGGCAATTACAGATGAGGTCACAGGTGAGGCTTGGCAGCAGAAACATCGGAACAATTCTGGAGTGCTGGAACATCAGGACCGGAATGGAACCTGGAAGATGTCTGAGAAACAGGAAAAAACAGTCCACAGCAACCACAGGGCCTGATCACCCGGGGGCAAGATGAGTGTAGGCATGGAGTACAGTCACAATTGTGACACATGGTTTAAGATCGCTCCTCTGCAGGAAAGACTCCGCATAAGCGCGCGCATGGAATATGGAAGCTGATTGGCGGGTGACAACCAACAAGATTTCAAATTTACCATCCCTTTAACTGCCACAGGCAGAATAAGTGAAAAAATGTTGTTAGAGTGTACACTGGGGTCGTCATCATTGTCGTGGCGGAACTGTAAGACTTTAACACTGGCTGAATGAATAGAAGTTCTTAAAAATTTGGAAAACAAACAAAGTCAAGCATCTATTGCTAAAGAATATGGTGTCAATCCCAGTCAAATTTCACATATCTTGAAGCAGAAAGACCAGCTTCTGGAAGACTGGCAAAACAATACAAATCCACAATGGAAACGAAAACGGGCGGGAAAAGGTGAGGAGGTAGAAGATGCTCTTCTTCGGTGGTTTTCTCGAGTCAGGAGCAGACAGTTTCCTGTCAGTGGTCCACTGCTTATGGAGAAAGCAAACCAGCTAGCTGAAAGTCTTGGACTAATTGAATTCAAAGCCACTGTTGGGTGGTTGGAAAGATGGAAGAAGAGGAACAACATAAAATTCAAGAAACAGCATGGTGAGAAAGAAGACGCTGATGACTTTGATGCTGAAAATTGGGTTGTTTCAGTTCTTCCTACCATCTTGAATGAGTTTGCACCTCGTGACATTTTCAATGCTGATGAAAACGGTCTCTACTGGCGAGCGATTCCTGATGGAACACTTTCATTCAAACATGCCAAAACTACTCGAGGTAAAACATCGAAGGACCGACTGACGATCCTCCTTTGCTGCAAAATGGATGGGAGTGAGAAGTTGGAACCCCTTGTCATTGGAAAGAGCAAACAGCCCTGTTGCTTCAAGAAAGTAAAGCGACTTCCTGTGTGATATGAGGCTAATGCAAATTCATGGATGACTGAGGAAATTTGGAAGCAGTGGCTAAAGAAGTTAGACACTAGAATGCTGTCATAAAAGCATCAGATTTTGTTGCTTTGTGATGATTGTGCTGCACACAGGGATGATGTCAGGCTGTCTAACGTCAAGGTGGTCTTCCTGCCATCAAACACTACTTCTCTGATCTATGGATCAGGGCATAATAGCCAATTTCAAACAACATTATCGGGCTTTGTGCTACGTCGTCTGATGAGCGTTATGGATGAACAGACTGGCAAGGATAAACGTGCTGTTGAACTGGCTCGTAATCTATCACTGTTGGATTCCTTACATATGCAGAAAGAAGCCCGGAATCATGTTACACAGGCAACCATTGTGAACTGCTACAAGCGAGCAAGTTTTGTTAGAGATGTGGAGAGGGACGAAACAGATACAGCTGTTGCAAACGCGTCAGATGAATAGGCTATTGACATCCCAGCCAGTGTTACTGAAGAGGAGTTTCATCGCTATGTAGCTGTTGATTACGATCTACAAATAGCTGACGACAGCACTGATGTTTAGATATGCGCCTACACGCAGGCAACAATGGCTGATGATGAAACAGATGATGAAATGAGCAGCGAGGCATATGCTGACGAAATTCAACAACCTCCTCCTGTCACTTTTGCAAGAGCACTGGAGAGTCTCAACACCATGCGGGCCTATCTGGAGGCCACTGGATGTCAGTGCTATGACAGTTTTTACCGTCTGGCAGACGTGGTCTATGGAACTCAGAGACCCAATAGTATACAGAGGACTATAACTGATGCTTTTACCATAATATAAACCTCATTAACACTCTGCATAAGCCTCTTGAAATAAGAAAGTGTTTACTTTTTTGTGGACGTTTTTCAAATCTCTCTGCTTTAATTTCTTAGATCAGCTCTTCAGACAAGAGTTCCACCAACATGGACCTGCCACCTAAATAGAACATTTTCTAACCTTTTTGGATTGTTGTTTCATACTTTGCTTTTTTTTCCCATGTAAACCTCGATATATGTGATTTTAATTTGTAATTCTATTTGCCCTATTTTAGATGTTTTTGTCCAAGGCAAAAACTCACAAAAACAAAGTCATTGGGATGTCTGGGGGCCTACAGTCTTACTAGATTGGCCAAACAGACATTGAAGCAGAGCAGTGGGGCAGCCTAGGGGGCACTGCAGTGAACTTCACATAAAAGGCCACAGATACACATCATGTCATAACCCCTTATATCATATGGCAAGCCCTCAAATCTACACCACTACAATAGCCCTTAAGCTTGCAGGTGTCATCTATATGTGGGTTTAGTAGGTATTTTGTGATTTTTGAGATGCACACACTTTCCACCAGAAGTGTATCTGTTAGAGTGGGATATGGGCCTGGGTCCCCTTCTCTACAATCCACTGCACCAACCACTAGGTTACTCCAAGGACCTGCTTGCTGCTCTAAGAGGAATGGCCATTATATCTGCAGCTGTCATATAGCCTGGCATGTTTCACTTTTACCTCTTGGGGGTGGGGGTGGGAGGGGGGGGTCACTGACCATTGGGAAATTAAGGGAGGGTTATGTTTTAATCCCTTCAGTGACCATCTGGTCAGTTTGGGTACCTTTTTGGTACTTAGTCATTATTGGAACAGGTCTAGCTAAAAATATCCTAAGTTTTGTCCTAGACAGTTTTACAATGCTCTATTATTATTAAGAAAGGGATGGAAAACAAACACGAGGATGTTATAATGCTGTTGTATCGCTCCATGATGCGACCGCACCTCAAATATTGTGTCCAATTCTGGTTGCCGCATCTCAAAAAAGTTATAAAGGAATTGGAGAAGGTGCAGAGAAGGGCGATGAAAATGATAAAAGGGATGGAACGACTTCCCTATGAGGAAAGGCTAAGGTGGTTAGGGCTCTTCAGCTTGGAGAAAAGGCGGCTGAGGGGTGCTATGATAGAAGTCTACAAGATAATGAGTGGAGTAGAGCAGACAGATGTGAAGCGTTTTACACTTTCAAACAACAACAAAACCAGGGGACACAAGATGAAGCTAGAATATGGTAGATTTAAAACAAATAGGAGAAAGGTTTTCTTTACTCAGTGTGTAGTTAGACTCTGGAATTCATTGCCGGAGAATGTAGTGACAGCAGCTGGCCTTACGGAATTTAATGGGGGTTTGGACAGATTCCTGAGGGAAAAGTCCATTGAACATTATTAATTTTTTTTTTGGGGGGGGAGGGGGGGTTGCCGGGTTCTTGAAGCCTGGATTAGCTGCTGTCGGAGACAGGATGCTGGGCTTGATGGACCCTTGGTCTTTTCCCAGTATGGCAGTGCTTTTTTCCTTATGTGCTTATTATCTCAGAAAACCATCCAAATCATAAGCTGACCCTAGTCCCACCGAAAATATACCTCCAACATGCCCCCTTGATATTTAGATGAAATGCATAGAAACACATCTTAAAGATGAGTTTTAAAAATAGCTATTTGGACGTTTTTGTGGAAAAAATCCATTTGCTGCTTTGTGCCATTTTTTGGACATTTTTCTGTTTTAAAAATGATCCCCATAGAGCCCTTCACAACGGCACCTTTATCTACTCATTTAATCTTTTATATATCTTTTAAGTCTCAGCAATATCTTCAATTCAAAATAACAGTACTTTAAGTGACCCACCTTCCTCCACCTTGAAGCCAGAGGTCACTCGCCTACTGTTGTTGCTTAACTATCCCCTCTTCTTTGAAACCCCATCCTATTTCTGGCATTAGAATTGAACTATCTCCAATTAAATTTAAAGCAAGTCTTAAAATTCTTTTCTTTATACTGACTTTTGAAGTGATGCTTTGATAGTGGCCCCATTGCATATCTTGGTGGCTTTTGAATTTGAACTGCATTTCAATTTCCTTTCATCTGCTTGTTCCATCTCATTTGCTCCTTGTGCTCCTTTGTCTATCTTATATTTTATATTTTTATTACAGTAAACAGCTTTGATGTGTATCATTTAAAGGCAGTAAAGACAATCTTCATAAACTAAAATAATCAAGTCTAAAATGCTTTAACATCTTACAAAACTAATCTCTATTTGACTTATTTTTTTTTTTACTAGAGCTGATGATGATCACTTCTGAAAAAAAAAGTATGTGATTATTTTCTTAGTATCAATTTGCCTTTGTGTTTCCCTATGTACCTTGTGAGTATTTTCATACTTTATTCATAAGAATATTAAATGAATCATGATTCAAACTTAAATATATTTTCTAATAAAAATGTCAAACTTTGTTATGATTACCTGACATAAACAAATCAAACCTCTGGACTCATAATGTAGGGAACTTGCTGAGGTTTTTTTTTTTTTTTTTACTGTTGTTTCATTTCAAATTCCAATGTTGACGTGTTTAATATGTTTCATTTATTTCCATTAAAGTTAATGGGGAAAACAATGCATCCTATTTTTGACTCTAACATTTGAGTTATCCATCCAAGCTTTATGATACTTCCTGGCAGCCTTCGGCTGCTGAGGCAACAGCACACATGCACAAAGAACACTCTACAAAGAGATGCAAAGGACATCCATAATGGCCTGAACAGCCCAAGTCACAATGGGGTCTTTTACTAAAGATTATCTTGAGTTATCTGCATCAGGGCCTATAGGAATAAAATGGGCCCTGATGCAGATAACTTGAGCTAATCTTTAGTAAGAGACCCCCTGTGATAGTACTCTACTCCTTTAGAAAATAGTGGATGGTGCAATTTTTGCAGTATGTTCCCTATTAGGAGTTTTGAGGTTTCTTGTTGATTTATTAGAAAAGATGCCGGTTGTGTAATCTTGGAATGACAAGGTGAGACACCCACAAAACTGTAATTTCAACCTTTTTTGTTATTTAGAATTTGAGTTGAGACAGTTTAAAATTCCCTGTTTTATATTTAGTATATGTGGAGGGGAATAATCGAATGTCGCCGGCGAAATAGGTCGCCGGCGATCTATTTTGGCGGTGGCACAACAGCAGGCCAGAACCGTATTTTCAAAAAAGATGGCCGGCCATCTTTTTTTTCGATAATACGGTGTGGGCCGGTGAAATGCCTTGGATTTCGCCGGGTTTGAAATCGCCAGTTTTGTTTTTCCGCGATAATGGAAAAAACTGCCGGCGATCTGAAACCCGGCGAAATCCAAGGCATTTGGCCATGGGAGGAGCCAGCATTTGTAGTGCAATGGTCCCCTCACATGCCAGGACACCAACCGGGCACTTCAAACATCTTTTATAAACAACCAAATTAGCTTCCAGGTGCATAGCACCCTTCCCTTGTGTGCTGAGTCCCCCAAATCCCCCCCCCAAAACCCACTGCCCACAAGTGTGCACCATTACTCTAGCCCTAAGGGCTGAAGGGGGACACCTACATGTGGGTACAGTGGGTTTTGGGGGGTTTGGGAGGGCTCAACATTACCCACCACAAGTGGAACAGGTAGGGGGGTTGGGCCTGGCTCTGCCTTTCTGCAGTCCACTGCAACCAAGAACAACTGTTCCAGGGACCTGCATACTGCTGTCAGGGTGCTGGGTATGACATTTGAGGCTGACATACAGGCTGGCAAAAAAGGTTTGTATTTTAATAATTTTAGTGTGGGAGGGGGTTGGCGACCACTGGGGGAGTAAGGGGAGGTCATCCCCCATTCCCTCCAGTGGTCATCTGGTCAGTTGGGGCACCTTTTTGAGGCTTGGTCGTGAAAATAAAAGGACCAAGTAAACCCGGCGAAATACTGCTTATCGCCGGGTTTTATTTTTCCATTATCCGCGAAAGCCGGCCATCTGGTAGCCACGCCCAAGCCTGCCCATGTCCTGCCTTCGCTTCGCCGCCAACACGCCCCTTTGAACTTTCGCTGGCGAGGCGAAGGGAAAGTGGTGAAGCTATCACAAATGTAGCTTTTGATTATACGCTTTTTGCCGCTTTTGCGAAATCGCCGGCCATATCCCGATTTGTGTCGGGAAATAGCCGGCGATTACTTTCAATTATAAGCTGGTTAGTATGAATACCATCGAACACCAAGGGAGTCTTTTACTAAAGGTTAGCTCGAGTTATCTGCAGCAGGTCCCATTTTATTCCTATGGGCCCTGCTGCAGATAACTCGAGATAATCTTTAGTAAAAGACCCCCCAAAAGAGTTGAAGGACATCAACACCAGTGACATGAAAACCCCAAGGCACTAACCCCCGGATTCTATATAGTCTGTTTAGATTTAGGTGCCGAAATAGGCGCACATTCTATAACAGTGCACATTACTTAATAGGCTTAACAAACTAATGAACATTGATAATATTACTTAACAAGCAATAACAAACACTAATTGGCAATTATCAGAATTTATGTGCAGAAATCACAAAGCGTATGCTATAAAGACTAGTGGTTAGAGCACCGGTCTTGATATCTAGAGGTGGTGGTTCAAATCCCACTGCTACTCCTTGTGATCTTAGGCAAGTCACTTAACCCTCCATTGCCTCAGGTACAAAATTAGATTGTGAGCCCCTCCAGAGTCAGAGAAATATCTAGTGTACCTGAATGTAACTCACCTTGAGCTACTACTGAAAAAGGTGTGAGCAAAATACTAATAAATAAATTGAAAAGTGCACTTTTCAAAATAAATGTGTGTAGTTTAAAATGGGCATGTTTATGGGCATTTCATGGGCATGCCAAAAATTCTGCATGTAATTACAGAATACAGGTTAGTGTGCCTAAATTTACGCGCATGGATTTACACCAGGTTTTTATTGGCGTAAATGGGCACATGTAGATTTAGGCACTATGGTATCATATCAACTAAGCGTATTCTATAAATCATGACTAAATCTTATAGAATACACTTAAATCTGTGTGGATTTGTTAGGTGCCATATATAGAATCTGGCCCTGAGAGGCTAATGTAATAAGCTGGTTCAGTAAAATGACAAATAATCTGTATGCAAAAAATGTGTAGAAACATGAGAGAATGTGCCAAATTTCCATGGTAATGTGCATAGTTTATTGCCTCAGGTGTGAGCTACAGAAAATAGATGTTTTGTGCAGAGATGTTAACAGGACCTGGATGAGTGCTGTATGTGTATAAAATCATAATATGCACATTTTAGCAATGCCAAATGTTTTCTACAAATTAAATTGTTATTGGTATGATATGTATGTTGTTATTTTATCAGTTATCATGGCACCCTAGTCTTTTTTTTTTTTTTATCTATGCTGAATATGTAGTTGCTCAGATTCTTGTTCCCTGCATATGCATGTCTTGCAGGGTAAGATTCTATTCGGTTCCTGCAGAACCTTTTTACACTTAATCTGCATGCAGGGGACACTCCCATAAAAGCTGCATATGGTAGAAAGCTCAGCTTTATTCCCTGGGATGTCAAAGTCCTTCCAGAAATGATTGTTGCTCATTCATGGCAGTATAAGTTGCTAGCAGTACATAAGCAGAGAATGAAGATCCTCTTCTAGGTTTAAGACAGGAACCCTAGCCATTAGAGGTAAGTGCATTAAGTGAAGTAGACTTGGGGGCTCATTTTCGAAAGAGAAAAATGTCTAAAAAGTGGCATAAAGCAGCATTTGGACTTTTTTCTCACAAAAACATCCAAATCAGTATTTTCAAAACCTATTTTTCAGATGTGTTTCTATGCTGTTCATCTGCAGTGCGTCCAAATCTCAGGGGGGGGGGGGGGAATGTTGGGGGTGTGTTAAGGGAGGGATTAGACTGTTCCTAAGACTTAGATATTTTTCAGTCATAATGGAACAAAACAAATCTAAAACTAAGATGTTTTGAGCTAGTCCTGTTTTTATAATGAATAAGGCACAAAATGGTCCCCTAAATGACCAGATGACCACTGGAGGAAATCAGGAATGATCCGCTGATACCCCCCAGTGGTCACTGACCCCCTTCCATCCCCCCAAAATGTGAATAAAAATATGACTTACCGGTCTCTATGACAGCCTCAGATCTTATAGCCAGGTCTATTAGAGCAGCATGCAGGTCCCTAGTGTAATATAGTGGTTGGTATAGTACATTATGGAATGGGGGACTCAGGTCCCTATCTCCTTTTACCTGTCACACTTGTGGTGGAAACTGTGAACCCTCCCAAAGTCACCAAATGGGGGGCTGCAGGGTTTGGATGGGTTTTGGATGGCTCAGGGGACAAGATAAGGGAGCAAAGGTGAGATGTGTACCCGGGAACATTTTTATAAAGTGCACAGAAGTGCCCTCTAGGGTGCCCCATTATTCTCCTGGGATGTCTGGGGGAACCAGTCTACTAAAAATGCTGACTCCTCTTATATCCCAATGGCTTGATTTTCTACATTTTGCATGTATTTGTTTTTTTTTTTTCTGAAAATGGACCAAAAAACAAAATATCTAAAGCACAAAACCTTGTTTGAAACAGTATTTTTTTTAAAAAACGGTTTTTTTTGAAAGTGACCTTCTTTCCTATTTAGATTTTGGACGTTTTGTGCAAAACATCCAAAGTTGGACCTAGATGTTATATCGAAAATTCCCCTCTTGGGCACTTTTCCCTAGACTCTAATAAAGCATGACTTAAATTTTGATTGTAAATCCGGTTGTATTCTGGATTTGTGTGTGCAATTTAATTAGTTAACAAGCCAATCAGTGCCAATAATTGCCATTTAACAAGCAATTGACACTAATTGGCATTAATTAGAATTTATGTGCATAACTAAGTGTATTCTATAACTTGGTGTGTGTATTTCTAAGTCGCATAGTTGAAATGGGCATGGCCATGGGAGTGGAATGGATGGGTCATGGGCGGTTCTAAAATCTATGCTTGTTGTTATAGAATACAAACGGACCATGCCTAATTTAGGCATTGGCATTTACACTAAATTGTACTTGATATAAGGGCCCACAACTAAATTTAGCTGCACGGATGGCCACTCGGTTTATTCTCTAATCTGTGTGGAAATTCAGGCATATTCTATAAAGTACACCAAAAATTAGGCACAAACAAAATGTTATAGAAATACGACTAGGCATATTTTTGGTGATGATTTTTCAGGCACCGTATATAGAATCTAGTCCTTTATGCATATTTATACTTTTTTAAAAAATGATCCAGATAATGAAAACAGGCAATCCAACACACCAGGGTTGTGGGTGTCTATTCACCAGGTGAGATATAATGTGGATAAGTGCAAACTGGAAATTAAAATGTTATAGAGGATAAAATAACCCATGTATCGGTGAAGGCAAGACACAGTAGCATATTTCTGCTTTGTGAGGAGACAGCTAAAAGGAGATATGATATAGGTCTATAAGCACTGAGCAAGTATGTAAGGTGCAGTTATTAATCAAGGCTAGAGATCCTATATCTAGTCTTGATTAATAACTGCTTCCTACATATTTATTCAATGCATTTATCTTATAGATCTACATCATATCTCCTTTTAGCTGTGTCCTTACAAAGCAGAAATATGTTACTCTGTCTTTAAAAAAGTGGACAAAGTCTATGATCCTGGAAGAAAATGGATCATATTCATGGCTTCTGACTTCTGTTTCTCATCATTATTGCTCATTTGTTTATGACTTGAAGTGCTTCCCTTGTGCTGGCAAGTGGTAACAACATCAGGGCTTTACATTTTTAATGCCTATAGCCAAAGGACAACACAAGTAAACAAGCCTTCTCACTCTCCAATCAATCCTACTTTTTCCCAATGTCAACCCTCACCTACTTGATGGGTGATTATCACCACCACTACCAATTTGTCAAGCCAATTATTTGTTTTCCCTATACCAGCCTTCAAATGTTGTGTAACAAGGGCTATTAAAAGTGCCTCTATGTCATAGGGTCCTCAAACCTGCAAGAAGATGTACAAAAAAGACCCTCTGGTAGACGTTTGTGATTTCCAACATTACCACAAGACATTATAATGTTTGACTTTAATGTTAAACCATTCCTTTGCATCTAGACTAACAGACTCTGACATATCATTCCGGACCCCAGCTGTGGTAAACTCTAGTGCATACTTACCGCATTTTAAAAGGGTTTTCGTAGGATATGCTGAAGGGTCCAGTGGTAAAAGCCCAATGTACGTGTACAAACCACGTGCTAAAAAATATGTCTTTATTTTTCACTGAGGGGGCCTGTATAAGGGGAAAAGATTGAGTGTGACAGCACAATTTAGTTAGTAGAGCAACATTACCATGCTCTAGCTAATTTGCATGGAATTAGCACATAAGCCTTTACTACCTAGAAAATAGTTGGTGCTAAGGGCTTATGTACTACTTTAGTAATGGCCATGTGTTAATAGCAAAAATTCGAAAACTACTAAGAGCAAAACCAATTAGAAACTATATCATATATTATTGCTCTAGAATTAGAGATTTACCTGAGCACTTGACCTCATAGATTGTTAATTAATAATAATTAGCCTCATAAGCCCAGGGTACCTTTATATTAGGACACCACTGACTAGCTCTCATCATAGGCCACCAGCCCGAAACCGCAGAGGAAAACTCTCATATTAATCTTTCAATGAGAGAAAAGTCTGCAATATCTAGTCTTACGGGAAAACAAACACAATCTAGTAAAACATAGGTCAAATGCTCAACTAATTCTCTTAATGACCAATGAAACTCTGAATTTGGTCTATAAAGATAAGAAGACAAAAAATATATATGTCCCAATCTCACAAGTGGCTTCCAGATTGAAAAATATATATACTTAGCTCCACCACAAAAAGGTTTCAAGACTCCGTAGCTAAATATTCTTTCTCAAATCAATCATGATAGTCAACTTCAAATATCACTGTCCACCAATAGGATTCAAATTTCATTCTCTCCTCCGTGTAGTTCAACCTCTATTCATTTCTCTCTTATTCCTCAACAGAAATAGGACTCCCACTGTTTTGCTGCTTAGTCAGGAGAAAAAATAAGAAAGAATGACCAAATTTTTCTTCTTATCCAAGCGAACACCCAATACAAAATGACGATTGTTTTTGACGCCTTGAGGTTGACTCCTCCTTAAATTGACGTTATTTCCTCTCAGGTACCAACCACTGAAGCAAAAAGTTAATAGAATGAAACCCACTCCATAGGTCCATTCAACCCTTTCGGAATAACTGTTTGTAACCAGTATATCCACCTTTGTTCTTTCTGGTGCAAAACTCTTGAAATATCTCCACGTCTCCCATTATTGATTAACTGTTCAATGACCATACATCTTAGTTGATCAAAAGAATGTCTCATGTCTACACAATGTTTAGCTAGAGGCATATGTAGTTTTTCCGATTGAATGCCATGTTTATGTTCACTTAAAAGAGTTTTAAGCAGACGCTTTGTTTGCCCTATATATCTAAGTCCACAGGGACATGTAATCATATAAATGACAGCTTTAGAAGTACAGTCCGTCTGACATTTTAAGAAGATCCATTGATTCTTAATCGGATCCCAAAATTTATTTTCTTCCTCCATGATATCACACATAATACATTTATTACATCTAGAATGACCCATATCTACTGGGTTTCTTTTAGTCCAAATGTCTGAATGGCACAATATATCTGCTAAATTCACCCTTCTAGAATAAGACACCATACATTTCTGTTCTGCAAATATGTTATGTGTAGTCAAAATATTCCAATGCTTATAGATGATATTTGCAATTTTAGGTGATAAAGATGTATACTGCATGATACACGGAGTATTTTGTTTTACTAACATTTGTTGTTTTGGTTCTAACAGAAATTCCCTGTGATTGAAAAGAGCTCTCTCATAGGTATGCTTAACAATGCGTTTAGGATATCCTCTCTCATGCAATTTCTCTTTCAATTGAGTAATGTGGAGGGTAAATTGGAATCAGATATTTTCACTAAACCTACAGATCGGAATTCTCTTCTCAAATACGATAGTATGCATCCGACTCATATTCGAAACAATCTCCCGTTTCCACAGTTTTTGCATTATAGACACATCTGTGACTCTTCCGAAAAATACAGGAAATCTGCTACTCAATTGAAAGAGAAATTGCATGAGAGAGGATATCCTAAACGCATTGTTAAATTTTGACAGCTCTTGCGAGCCGGTTGTTCTTCGGGGCGAGCCGGCTCCATTACACAAGGTAAGCATGGCAGGAGGGCGCCATCACAGGCCATGCTTACTTCCCCTCCTGCTCTCAAACATGTCCAGCAATGTCCTTCGCTCCCACCCTCCCCTCCCGCTCCCATCCGTCCTTTTCTATTACCTCCGTCGAAGCACCACGTTATTTAAAGCCCTGCTGCTCGTCTCCAGCCTTCCCTGCTTGCTTCGTGATGAGTTTGTTCCCTTAGTCCCGCCTTCTGATGTCATTTCCTTTTTCCACGAAGGTGGGACTGAGGGAACAAACTCATCACGAAGCAAGCAGGGAAGGCTGGAGAGGGGCAGCAGAGCTTTAAATAACGTGGCGCTTCGACAGAGGTAATAGAAAAAGATGGATGGGAGCGGGAGGGGAGGATGGGGCGACGTAGAATCGCTGGACATGGATGGGAGCAGGAGGGGAGGGCAGGGGAGGGAGGAGAATCGCTGGGTATGGATGGGTAGAGGGGGCAGGGAAGAGAATTGCTGGGCATGGATGGGTAGAGGGGGGCAGGGGAGAGAATTGCTGGGCATGGATGGGTAGGGGGGGCAGGGGAGAGGCTTGCTGGGCATGGATGGGTAGAGGGGACAGGGGAGAGAATTGCTGGGCATGGATGGGTAGAGGGGGACAGGGGAGAGAAGAGAATTGCTGGGCATGGATGGGTAGAGGGGGCAGGGGAGAGAAGAGAATTGCTGGGTATGGATGGATAGAGAGGGGCGGGGAGAAAGGAGAGTTTCAGGACATAGATGGAGGGGAGGGCAAAAAAAATTCTGGACATGGATGGAGGGTAGGGAATGGAGAGAGAAGAAATGCTGGACATGGAGGGAAGATAGAGGAAGGAGATTAGATGAGGGAAAAGGAAGTGAGGAGAGAAACTGCACATGGATGGAGAAAATAGGCAGAAGCTGGATCCACTGACAGTCAAGTCTACAGAGGACCAGAAATGAAGAAGAAAGGAGGAAAGAAAAGAAATAAATGGAAAGGAAGCCCTGGAATCGGAGTCAAGGGAACAGATAGAGAGCAGCAGAATCAGATACTGGGCCAGCATGATCAGAAAAACAAAGTCACCAGATAACAAAGGTAGAAAATATAATTTTATTTTCATTATAGTGTTTGGAATATCTCCAGTTTGAGAATCAGATGCTGAACGTTAAAAGTTTATATTTATTTACTTATTTATGGCATTTTATCCCATATTAAACATGAATTAGATTGGAACCTGGGATCATTTAATTTTTTTTTCCTGGTGAGAGTAATGCATTGCCCCCCCTCCCCCGGCTATAGCCAGCTCTGCAATTTTGGGGGGGGGGGCGCAGAGGTGGGCGGGGAGGCACAGAGGTGGATGGGGGGGGGCGCCGAGGTGGACCGGGGAGAGAGCCTGTTGTTAAAAATTTACCAGCACACCACTGCACATAGGGGATGATATTCAGACCACAGGAGGTAGCCAGGTGCTGAGCCTGGATATTGTGAGGAATATGAGGATGAGAGGGAGAATGAAGGCACATGGAGGAATGAGGAGGCTCGAGCGGGAGGGAGACTGGGTAGAGAAAGGAAGGAGACTTTCCCCCTGGGGGATTGGAGAAAAAGAAAAGACTACAATTCCCAGCAGCCCCTGAGTAGGTCCCATGGTAGAAACAGGGACTTCAATCCCCAACAGCTCCAGAGGAGGTCAGGAGAAGGGCAAGAGAAGGGAGTTGGAAAAACCTGTCCCAGAGAGCCAGGATGGGGGAAGGAGTTCTGAACCTGCCCAATCAAGCAAATGGAGTGCAGCTGAGCAATGGATGTGGGGAGGAACCTATGGACTGGCAAGGGGAAGAAAAGGGGAGGAACTAAAGCAAGAGGAGCCGATGGAGATTGCTGCTCTGACTAAACTGGAAGGAAAGGAGGTGAGACAGCAGAGGGCTGCTTGGGAGGACAGCCTGGTAGAGAAAGGGAAAAGGTGGCTATCCCACGAGGGGAGCTGAGAGAACAGGTTTACCATGGAAGGGTTATGTGGGTGGGGGTCAGGGTATAATGCTGGCCTGGTTGGGGAGGGACACTTGCCACTCTCCCTAGGTTGATTTCTTTTGAAAGGGAGAAAGGAGGAGTGGTGGTTTTGGGCATAACTGATGTACATGAACTGCTGGGGAGTTTGAACCCTTTTTGATCTACCGTGTTTGGAGAATTACTTTGCATAACTGCTATACATGAACTGCTGGGAGTTTGAACCCTTTCTGAACTGCTGTGTTTGGGGAATTGTTTTGCCTAACTGCTGACATGAACTGCTGAGGGAGGGTTTGAACCCTTTCTGGAGCTACCGTGTTTGGAGAATTACTTTGCATACCTGCTATATATGAACTGCTGGGAGTTTGCACCCTTTTTGAGCTACTTTGTTTGAAGAATTGATTTGCATAACTACTTTATATGAACTGCTGAGATTTTGGATGTTTTTTTTTTGTTTGTTTTGAATACTATGCTGCTGAACTGCTATGCTTCTTGAGAAATGCTGTGGTGGGAACTACCTTTGGAGGAGCAGTTGACACCAAGGGGTTGCAATAAAGTATAATGATCTGACCTTGTGGATTGCTGTGTGCTCTTTAGCAGTGGATTACAGCACACAGCTCAGCTAAAGGACTATTACATCCAGTTGACACATTCTCTTGGCTCAAACCCTCAATGCCTCTTTGCCACACTGAACTCTCTCCTCAAAGTGCCTTCACCTCCAACCCCCACTTCACTTTCCCCCCAGACTCTGGCTGAGTTCTTTCATGATAAGGTTCACAAGACTAAACTTGAATTCTCAACCAGGGATCTTGGGGTGATAGTATCTGAGGACCTGAAGACAAAACAGTGTGACAAGGCGGTGGCCATAGCCAGAAGGTTGCTAGGCTGTATAGAGAGAGGTGTGACCAGCAGAAGGAGGTGTTGATTCCCCTGTACAAGTTGTTGGTGAGGCCCCACCTGTAGTGGCCCCACCTGTAGTGTATTGTGTTCAGTTTTGGAGGCCGTATCTTGCTAAGGATGTAAAAAGAATTGAAGTGGTGCAAAGAACAGCTACAAAAATGGTATGGGATTTGCTTTACAAGACGTATGAGGAGAGACTTGCTGACCTGAACATATATACCCTGGAGGAAAGGAGAAACGGGGGTGATATGATACAGACGTTCAAATATTTGAAAGGTATTATACCACAAACAAACCTTTTCCGGAGTCGGGAAGGTGGTAGAACTAGAGGACATGAAATGAGGTTGAAGGGGAGCAGACTCAAGAAAGATGTCAGGAAGTATCTTTTCACGGACAGAGTGGTGGATACTTGGAATGCCCTCCCGAGGAACGTGGTGGAGATGAAAACGGTAACGGAATTCAAAAATGCATCGGATAAACATAAAGGAATCCTGTGTAGAAGAAATGGATCATCAGAAGCTTAGTAGAGATTGGGTGGCAGCACCGGTGGTTAGGATGCAGGGCTAGTGGTTGGGAGGCGGGGTTAGTGCTGGGCAGACTTCTACGGTCTGTGCCCTGAAAATGTCAGATACAAATCAAGGTCAGGTATACATATAAAGTAGCACATATGAGTTTATCTTGGGCAGACTGGATGAACTGTACAGGTCTTTTCTGTCATCACCTACTATGTTACTATCCAGCTTATAATCGAAACTTTTCGCCGGCGATCTTCCGACACAAATCAGGAGATCGCTGGCGATTTCGCAAAAGCGGATAAAAGCGTATAATCGAAAGCTTGGCTTTTTAACAGCATTGCTGCTTTCCCGTCGCCTCGCCGGCAAAAGTTAAAGGGGGCGTGTCGCCGGCGATAGGAAGGCGGGGCATGGGCAGGCATGGGCGTGGCTACCAGATGGCCGGCTTTCGGCGACAATGGGAAAAAAAGTGGCTTTAAGTGGTATTTGGCCGGGTTTACTTGGTCCTTTTATTTTCACGACTAAGTCTCAAAAAGGTGCCCCAACTGACCAGATGACCACCGGACAGAATGGGGGATGACCTCCCCTTACTCCCCCAGTGGTCACCAACCCCCTCCCATACTACAAAAGTTAAAATGAAAACCTTTTTTGCCAGCCTATATACCAGCCTCAAATCCCGTGCCCACCTCCATGACAGCAGAATGTGTTGTATCGTCTGACAGCCTTTCCGTGGTTGCGATGTGGCTCTCGGGTGAGTGTGACACCTTTTCTGTTAGGTGCCCTGCAGAGTCACATCAGCAATGCATTGTGGTGGGTGTAGGGTACTGGGCTCTACTCCCATGGTGCTTTCCCCCCCCTGCTAACTGGGTCAAAGTGTGCCCTGTTTTGTTTCCTGTTGTAGTCCATGCGTAGTGGCCATTTTTGTAAGCCAGTTTTAGTTCCCTTTCCTGTGTTATCCATGTTAGAAAATGTTCTTACCTTGAATGTTGCTGAAAGAGGGCATTGTACAGCATTCTGCCAGCTCGGACCTACTGCTAATCTCAGTATCATGGAGACTCTTTGCCAGTGGGGCACAACCTCTGATCTGCAGTTAACTGTGAGTAAGCGTGCTTATTCCAATAAAGGACGTTTTCGGAGAGATTAGTCTTCAGGTGTCAACTGGTGTGCCAATGTTATGTAGCAGCAACAAGTCCTAGAGGCCTGCGTGTGTGCAGGTCCCTGGAGCACTTTTAGTGGGTACCGCAATGCACTTCAGCCAGGCGGACCCAGGCCCATCCCCCCCTACCTGTAACACTTGTGCTGGTAAAACCCACTGTACACCACATGTAGGTGCCCCCTTCACCACTAAGAGCTATGGTAGTGTTGTACATTTGTGGGTAGTGGGTTTGGGGGAGGGGGTTGGGGGCTCAGCACCTGTGGTAAGGGAGCTATGCATGTGGGAGCGTTGTCTGAAGTCCACCGCACTGAGCTCTAGGGTGCCCAGTTGGAGTGCTGGCATGTCAGAGGGGCGAGTGTACTATGAATCGTGGCCCCTCCCACGACCAAATGGCTTGAATTAGGACGTTTTTGAGCTGGGCGTTTTTAGTTTCCATTATCGCTTAAAAAAAACAAACGCCCAGCTGAAAAACGTCCATTTTTTCGAAAATACGGTCTGTCCTGCCTCTTCACGTACCCATTTTCGGACATAGACGCCCATGAAGATAGGCGTTCGCATTCGATTATGCCCCTCCACGTCTAAGTATTTAGAATGTGACTGAATAAAAGTAATTTTGACTTGTGTATTAATAAAGTATTGTATTTTTTATTCTCAGCTACTGAATTAAATTTTAAACCACCTTGATAATTCTTTTGAAAGGCAGTATACCAAAGATACTGAAAATAAAAATAAAATAAATATATTAATAGACCATGATCTATCTAAGGAGGTCTTCATGGATCATATTTCACCATCCTTCATTTATTTTTAATCAGGAATTCATCCTAACCTCATTTTTATACATTTTCTGTATCATTGTCCATATTTAACTTTCTTAAATTTCAATTTACTTCTCTTAAGTGAATTGCTTCATATAATATTTCTCATCCAATATGAATTCATGTTTGCACTCCTGCATCAGATATGATGAATATTCTTCTACATATGTTTCTCTTCTGACATATTTTAAAAGTTTCTTCCATTTTCATCCATTGTGTGCAGTAGACTGTGCATGTGTTAATTCACAGGTATATATGTGATTAAATGATTGCATAGCAATAATTTTAGATACTCAAATGAGCCAAATACACTATCACAAATGCCTACGCTTAGAAATGACAATCCACCTTATAATTGAAAGAGAAAAACGCCTAGATTTCGACCCAAATCGGGAGATAGACGTTTATCTCACAAAAACGAATAAATCGGTATAATGGAAAGCCGATTTTGGACGTTTTCAACTGCACTCCATCGCGGAAGCGTACAAAGTTGACGGGGGCGTGTCGGAGGCGTGGTGAAGGTGGAACTGGGGCGTGGTTATCGGCCGAGGAGAGATGGGCGCCTTTCGCCGATAATGGAAAAAAAGTATGCGTTTGTAGCTAGAATTTAGGGCACTTTTCCTGGACCCTGTTTTTTCACGAATAAGGCCCCAAAAAGTGCCCTAAATGACCAGATTACCACCAGAGGGAATCAGGGATTACCTCCCCTGACTCCCCCAGTGGTCACTAACCCCCTCCCACCACAAAAAATGATGTTTCACAACTTTTTATTTTCACCCTCAAATGTCATACCCACCTCCCTGGCAGCAGTATGCAGGTCCCTGGAGCAGTTGTTAGGGGGTGCAGTGGACTTCAGGCAGGTGGACCCAGGCCCATCCCCCCCTACCTGTTACAATTGTGCTGCTTAATGCTTAGTCATCCACCCCCCCAAACCCACTGTACCCACATGTAGGTGCCCCCCTTCACCCCTTAGGGCTATAGTAACGGTGTAGACTTGTGGGCAGTGGGTTTTGAGGGGGATTTGGGGGGCTCAACACACAAGGGAAGGGTGCTATGCACCTGGGAGCTCTTTTACCTTTTTTTTTTTTTGTAAAAGTGCCCCCTAGGGTGCCCGGTTGGTGTCCTGGCATGTGAGGGGGACCAGTGCACTACGACTCCTGGCCCCTCCCACGAACAAATACCTTGGATTTATTCATTTTTGAGCTGGGCGCTTTCATTTTCCATTATCACTGAAAAACAAAAACGCCCAGCTCACAAATTGTCCAATAAAACATGGACGTCTATTTTTTTCGAAAATACGGTTCGGTCCGCCCCTTCACGGACCCGTTCTCGGAGATAAACGCCCATGGAGATAGACGTTTTCGTTCAATTATGCCCCTCCACGTCTTTGTATGTGCCTATACATTGTACTTGCAACTGGGTAAGCACAGCTTACTGCTGATTATTGTTTGAAAAACTTCTACCAGATCCAGTCTAAACAAATGCATTTCTTTATAAATTTGTCACACATCTCTTCAAATCAATGTTATTTGTAGTTGTTTCTTTGGACATTTGTATTTAACAGGTATATTGGTAAAATATGGGGCAGTTTATATTTTTAATCACCATGATACAGGTGAATTTATATCTGTTAGTCTGTTGTTATCTCTACTGGTATGTATGTTTTTATTTTGGACCCCCTCTAGAACTGTGAGATTGAGTGGGCTATAATATTATAAATTAATTAAATATAAATTTAAAATGTGGTTCTGTAAACAGAGTTGGCTGTGACGTTAAAATAAAAGATCATTTTAAATGTAATTATCGACTTTTCCTGTTCATGTTCGCATCTGTTGCATTATACAATTCACTAAAGCACTGTGCATAGCTTTAGCGCTATGCACAGTACTTATGAATGTGATAAGTTGATAAACAGTGGCCGCCATGTGACATAGGTTGTTTGTATATGTGGCAGAATAAGTTCATCATTACAACATGAGAATGTTATAATGCCGTTGTATCGCTCCATGGTGCGACCGCACCTCGAGTATTGTGTCCAATTCTGGTCGCCGCATCTCAAAAAAGATATAAAGGAATTAGAAAAGGTGCAGAGAAGGGCAACGAAAATGATAAAGGGAATGGAACAACTTCCCTATGAGGAAAGGATGAGAAGGTTAGGGCTCTTCAGCTTGGAGAGCGGGACAGACCGTATTATCGAAAAAGATAATATCGAAAAAGATCTTTCGTTTCGAAAATACAGTTTGGATGGACCAAATGCCATGGATTTGGTCCCTTTTGAGATGGGCGTATTTTTTAAAGTGATAATGGAAACTAAAAACACCCAGCTCAGAAACATCTTTTAAATGCACATTATAACTTTTTAACAAACATAAATCAATTTTACATGTAAGGACTTTCCTTTTCTGCCCAAAAAACATCCATTTCCCTCATTTTGCCCCATTCATAGTTTAGACATTTCAGTTTGTAAAAGCTATGTTCATATTGGAACTTGGAAGTCATTTCTCATGTATTTTAGAAAAACTGTATGTCAGGAGATCCTGTTTTAAAATACATGAGAAATAGACATCCATGTATCATGTCCTTATTCTGAACTGGACATCTTTCTAAAATCTGCCTCCACGACTCTATCCATTCATACTTGTAGTTCTGACTGCCTTTATAATTGAAATTGCCTATGTTCTGGATTTCATTATATGTGAAATGACACAGAGTATACATATTAATTAAAATGCCAGTGCTGGTTTTTAAATTAATCTGGTGGCTGCCACCACTGAATACTGGCCTACTAGTTAACCAAGTAATAATTTCAATAGAGTTAACTGGAGAAAGTGTAGACTCATTCAAACTGTTTATGCTATAGTAATAATCTGCAATTTAGAGAGCAAAATAGTTTTAAGTTCCCCAGTGCCCACATGGAAGTTTTCGCACACATAGATTTACTTAAAAGCTTATTACTCATTAGCACTAAGACTTCATTTGGGGCCAGTTCTCTTTTGAGAATCTGTTCAGCAAAACCTGAATAAAATAAAAACAAGGGAAAGGAAATGTAAAAAAAAATACTGGTTTATGTATTAAAACTTATGGAAATGAATATAAGGGGACCAATATTCAGAACAATGGAGGCAGCATGGCTAACTCCCGTGTTCAGTGGTAAACCTGGATATTCAATGCTGAGTCATTTCCTTTGACCGGCATTGAATATCTGGTTTATTTTTGGCTAGTTTTAAACTTAACTGGCCAAGCCAATATTAAGCGCTGGCCGGTTAAGTTTATAGCTGCCAAAGATAGGCCTGCTATTTTGGTAACCCGATTTGGCCACCATACTTAGCCAATGATGTGTTAAATATTCACAAATAGTCAGTTATATCATGCAATATAGCCAGTTACCTGTAGTTGCCATCCCCCAGATTCTATATAGTGAGACTTGAATTGCACACACAATTCAGGTCATATTCTGTATTGTGCACAAAACTTAATTATCTTAACAAGCCAATCAGGGTTGATACTTGCCAATTAACAAGCAATTATTGACACTAATATGCTATAATTAGAATGTATGCACACAACTTGATTTGTTTTGAATTTTCCTGTGAATAAATACTTTTAAATGCACATTATAACTTTTTAACAAACATAAATCAATTTTACATGTATTACTTTATAGGCTGAGAGAAAATCCACCAAAAAGGCGGAGAACTCAAACGCCCCATGGTAAAAACAGTAGTGTAAAAAAAGTGGGAGAGCGACCAAGGATACCAGAAACTGGAGGATGTTAGTTAGTAAACAATTTTATTAATAATTTGAAGACTCGACACAACATCGTGTTTCGGCCATCAGGCCTGCATCAGGAGTCTACTTTGCACAGTGCTACGGGGCAATAATGATGACAATCCTTTTTAAGATTTCACAGCTGATCTCACAACTATATCGAAAATAGTGCGTGCAGTGCTTCTGACGGCATCTTTTCCAAAAAAGTCTTTCTAAAGACTATCTTCAACGTCATTCTGCAACACTTTGTTTTAGAGTCAGCTGTGAGATCTTAAAAAGGATTGTCATCATTATTGCCCCGTAGCACTGTGCAAAGTAGACTCCTGATGCAGGCCTGACGGCCGAAACACGATGTTGTGTCGAGTCTTCAAATTATTAATAAAATTGTTTACTAACTAACATCCTCCAGTTTCTGGTATCCTTGGTTGCTCTCCCACTTTTTTTACACTATTACTTTATAGGCTGACCTACATTAAATTAATATTTTTGTGCACTAAATTTATTAAGTTGTACTAATAAACTGAATGCTCCCTAATAAATGCAGGAGTCTTAAACTCTTCTCAGAGTAGTCTCTTTACTGCTCCTGCCTCTCCAGAATCAGACTAGAAACTACTTGTTGGGCAGCCCTCACTTAGCTGTCTCACTTCCTATGGAATTATCTTGCATATGTGAGGATTATAGCATCACCGGTAGATTCAAGGCTGCCTTCAAAACTTCAGGCCCCTGGGGCTGCATAGATAGGCTGAAACCCATGGGGTGTTTCCAACTAATTCTAGGGCGTTAGATCTTATCTTTAATCTATGTTCTTTTTTGTGTCTCTTTTATTTGTCATTTGTCTGTATCTTCTGTTTATATGCAGTAGTTTCAGTTTACCTTATTATACAGTATCCCCCCATAGGAACCATGTGATGTGTGAGCAGAGCACAATATAGTTGCATGAGACAGCTTAGGGGACCCCTGATTTTCATCCCTTATCTGCTTCTAAGCTCCAGGATTTACTAGCATTTAAAGTTGCCCTGCCCTATATAGACAAATTTGTGGTGAAAATGGGTGAAGTCATGGCTAGGAAAGCACCCCAAAGAGGTGTGGATCGTGGACGGCCCCTGGATGACAAAATGGCAGAGTCCTTACCGGCTCTGCTAGTTCTGTACCTAACAGATCTCACTGCAGAAATGGATGGTGGCCCAATTTCCCACACCATGTGGGAAGCAGTCTTACCTTCTGGAACGTTTGCATGGCCTGGGCTGCCAGATGGATGGAGCTTTGCAGCCATGACCCATAATTGCAAAGTTCCATAGCTATGTGCAGAAAGTGACATTGATGCACTTGTATAAACAGAATCATGGTGGCACTAAATACGAGGAGCATTTAATTAAAATATTCCGGAATTATTCCTCCACATTGACAGAGCACCACAAAGCTTTCACAATGATTTGTGCTGCCCTTTTTGCAGGGAACCTTTGCTTTACGCTTTCATACCCTGAACAAATGAAGGTGTTTGCAGAGGACAGCTAGAAATTATTCACCATTGTACACTGTGTATGCATATCCCTCTTGTTCTACTATCTATGTTGAAACTTGTCCCAGATCAGAAATCTGAGTCCTAATCTTATGGCCATCAACAGATGCTTCATTAGATCAGATTTTCTGTATCCATGTCTATGAATAACATTTTTAGAAATGGGCAAATTATTGTAAGAAATCAAAGGATACCAATCTATTTAATATAGTCTTAGGAAAAATATAATATTAACTATGCTGCAATTAATAGTTAAACAGAAATCTATATGAGAATATTTCAAATCTATCATTAGAGAAGTATTAATATTTTAGAAGACAGAACAAGGCAATAAATTGCTTTATTGTTCCAGTGTGTGCTTTGACAGTAATAAAATACAAGGATATATGTGGTGAACAAAAAAAAAGTTAAAAAAAATCATTTTACTAATCTTAAAGAAGGACAGATAGTGATGAATAGACTGGAGACTGAATGATAAATGATGAAATAGTCTGTTTGACTTTGAAACATGTCCATAAGCAATTTGTCCAATCACTGCAGCTGTATGATCAATGAGGCTTCTAACGATTCAGTTTTATTGTTACCTATTTATATGAACATGCTGATTGGATGCACTTGTAAAGATTGGGTAGAGTATGTGGAATGTCAATGGCAGAAGATGACAAATATAGTTTAAAGAGTGACAATGTTAAACCTCTTCAAAAAGATGTTAATGCAAGAAACCACTGCAAAGTATAACGTAAGCTGTTCATGCATTGACGAGATACACGTATTTGCACTTTAAACCAGGTAGTGAAGCTTTTTGAGGGCTCCTTTATAAAGCTGCACTAGCATTTTTAATGTGCACTAACTGTGTAGAAGCCCATAGGTATAGTATCACGTGTGTCTACACAGCAGGTGCTAAAATTGCTAGTGCACATTTGTGAGTTTAAATTTGATGTTAAATTTGGGGTCCTATTTATTAATCATTTTTTCCATACACAAACTGGGAGAACACCTTTATTAAACAACCCCTTTAGGGCCATATTCAGAAAATACTTTTTTTCATTCTACACCAAAAGTATTCACTTTTAATATTTGCCGGCCGATATTCAAAACAATTGAAATTGCTTGTTTGTGGCTATTCAGTCATTTTCTTCAGCAATTTATCTTCATTGAAAATGACTGGTTAGTACCAAACTCAAAAGTAACTAACTCACAGACTTTCCAGGGGCGGAGTCAGATGAAGTGCTGATATTCAGCTCCTCGCCGCATAAGTAAACCTCGTAAATCGGGTTGCATAAATAGCAGTCCTATCTTTAAGTAGTTTGGCTTATACGGTCAAGGGCTGAATATTGACTTAACCAGCTATTTGTTATCTGGCTCAATCCCCCCCCCCCCCCCCCCCCCACACACACACAGATATTCAATGCCAAAGCCCAGATAGGGCCTGGAATTGAATATCTGGGAATAACGCTGGTGAAAGGCAGCAAAACACGCACTTCCTTTAGTTGAATATTGGGAGGGAATATCTTAAAATTGAGAATTCGCAGTCATTTTCTATATAACATTTTGATTTACTTTAAATGGATACTACCAGCATTGCTACAGTAGAAGCCATAAACTCTTTAGTTTCTTTTTACAATCATAGGGACCCTTTTACTAAGCCATGTAAGCGTCTACTCATGCCCAATGTGTGCCAAAATGGAGTTACCGCCCAGCTACCAAGTAACTCTTGCGGTAATTTCATTTTTGGCACATATCTGATACGCGCATCCAAAAAATAATTTTTAGACGCGTATTGGATGCACGCCAAGTGGCATTTGATGCGCATAGGTTATTACCACCTGGTTACCACATGAGACTTTATCGCTAGGTCAATGGCTGGCGGTAAGGTCTCAGACCCAAAATGGATGCATGGCATTTTGCTACACGTCCATTTTCGGCAAAAAGAAGGCATTTTTTACAGGTGCACTGAAAAATGATTCTGCGCGTACCGACAACATGCGTCTACACTACCGCAGGCCATTTTTCAGCACACCTTAGTAAAAGGACCGCATAGTGCCACAACAGAGAAAAAATATTGAAGCAACTGCACTACTTGCTGTTGGTCCTTCAGTGTTGCAACTGTGTCTTTTGCTTCCTTAGGCATATCATTCCTGGGGCATTTAAGATAAAATAAATGTCAACTATTCTGCTATGGAATACTGTGACTCATAAATGTTTCAAACTGTAAGAAACATTTTAAAAACACCTCCCCCCCACCCCCGTAGACACACACACACATTCACACAAATAACATATAAAACAAGACAAACAAATGAGAAACAAGAGTGTTTATTGTCTGTTAGAAAAATTTTAAATCATTTTTGACCAATCTTTGCAATGTTTCTACTAGGTTAGAATGTCATGTACAACTACGTTTAGAAATCACTTCTGCCTATTTAATTATTACTTTTCTTGGCTAGGATATAAGATTACAAGAATCATTCAGAGGAGAAGTTATACAGCTGTATTAAGGGAATAATGCATAGTTTCTGCCAAAAAATCTGCTAATTGGTAAAAAAAATAACATTTACCCTCAATACAGAATTATTTTATACCACATCATATGTAGACTAATAATGACATGCAGAGGATGGAAATGTATGCAGAACTGTTCATTGGTATGCATAATTCATGGAAAGATAATGACACTTCTGAGGTGACATTATCTTTCCTTTCTAGGAGCATCAGGCTGGTAACTTGGACGATATTCCTGGGAATAACAAAGGAGTTTATGCTATAAAAATGACTCATCCATCCCTGATTTCCTTTTTAAAATCCACCTACACCCAATCCTCCTATCATCAATGACTTACCGACTTGGTTTCCTTTCATCAATAGTCCCCCGTCCCATGATCCCCCCCCCCCCAGCACTTTTAAGTTCCCCTGGCAGATAGTAAGGGAATAGAGTGATCCCAGGTAGCTCCTGCCCAGCAGCTCCCAGTATCAAAATGGCAACCTCAACTTCTTAGAGGTAGTCTCATAATACTACCTCTAGTGTCTGAGGCTGCCATATTGATGTTATTTGCTGCCAAGGCAGAAACACTCCTGTTCTTGCTATTACCTTTCAGGGAGACACCCAGTAGGCACCAGGGAAGACTTGGGGTGGTCATTGGTGAAAGGAGGACCAGGGGTTGGAAATTCTTCAAGAAGGGGATTGGAATAGGTGAGTTTTTTTAAATAATTTGTCAGTCAACCCTTTAAAAGATTGCTGACTGTTATTGAGGCCTACCTTCTTTGCATTGTTGTGATCAGGAATGCACATTATTCCAAACTATAGCAACACAAATTTTAATTTAACATGTCACCCACTAATTTGCAGTACTGAGATCAGTGGCATAGCCACAGGTGGGCCTGGGTGGGCCAGGGCCCACCCACTTAGGGTTCAGGCCCACCCAACAGTAGCATAAGTTTAGTGGTAGCTGGTGGAGATCCCAAGCTCTATCAGCTGAAGACTTTCCTTTGATGGTAAGCCAAGGTGGAAAGAAGCGTTTTCTCACCAGCTGAGATATTTTTTTGGTGGTAGTGCTGGTGGTGGTGAAGAACACTGGGTGCCCACCCACTTCTTGCCTAGGCCCACCCAGAATCTGTTGTCTGGCTACGCCCCTGACTGAGATACTACAACGTAGTGAAGGGTGTAATAAATTTTGCCATGGTAAAAATCACCAGTTTCTATTAAATACTGATGGAAACTGGCATCTATTAAGTCCATAATGCAACCCCAAGGAACACTTCAACCTATAGAGATTTCTTCAATATTCAAGTCAACATATGCAAGTAGTTTGTTTTATTACCTAAGCAAAGTGCCCAGCCAATTTTATACTTGCTGTTATGCAGGTACCTTTAAGGCTATACTATGCATGTAGTTTAGATTATTCAAAATTATCTGTTTCCCTCCTGTGACTTAATCCTGCCCAGAGAATTCCTGCTAAACCTATAAGTAAAAGCCTGCATATTATGCTACAAGCATGGACATTTATACAATTGTGCAATCATCAAAAATTCAGTTTCCATGGGTAAAGCAACATATCCATGAAAATGGCTTTTTGATCATCCTCTAGTGAATACAAATTGCTTACAAATGGACATAAGAAGAGTTCTATCAGATATATATGTGTATGCTTCAGTAAATATGGGAGGTATATGGTATAGAAAACTAAACTTATTATCCTCAGATAATTATGCTGACTATTCAATTGCATAGTTTCCCTTTCAGGTATTTTCTAAGAAATGAAAGAAAGCAGATGCTATAGACTTTTTACTTGTAATCTTTGCACATAAATTAACAATTTACTAGTTGTAATGGTCATTCATTATTTATGTTTTTCTTCATCCTTCTCTCATTTTGTTTCTTAAATTAGATGTGTACATTATACATATTTATGAAATATTATATAATTTTTAATTTGCAATGGTTTTATATACAAATTAATGCATAGAATACACCATCCTAGATTCCATACATAAAAGTTATGCATAGGCCTCAGGTGGGGTTATGCACATGCCAGGGGCTGACACAAAAGTTAAATGTGAATCAGGCCACTGTATGTAAAGCTTTTGGGGCTTACCATATAAGCCCTACTCATAATTTCTGCATTGAAATACCGATATACTGATATTTGAATTTATATATCACATTTTTAGAAAGCTCTTAGCTATATGTGGAAATCCTTACTACTTAGAAATTTCAAAAGGTGCGATTTGGATGAAACTTGGACTGGACTAGTTTTTATCTGTATTTGTGCATTAAAGCTTTTATTCTACTGCTTCTCCTTGGGTATTTTATGGTCTGCTGTTGTTGCTTTTGCTAACTACTTAATTGGCAACACTTAAACATGTGGGTTTGTACAATGGAACAAAAAAAAAAATAAAAATAAAAAGAGAAGGTTTCTCTATGAATCGACCATCGATGAGTAACACATAAAAAAGTAGGGGTGGGCCAAAAGGCTTATGTTAAAAACAAAGGAGATCACATACACAGTTCAACTTAAGAAATTCAATAGTGGGGGTCGTTCAAAAATATACCATATATCACCCAAAATTAAAAACTCAATTTATCACAACACCATACCAATGTGACAAACTTCTAGACCTCAGTGGCAACTTTTTTTTCACACAGACCACTCAATCTGCAATTGCATTGCAGAACAGCCTGAACTAGAACTGAACTAGAAGTTGAGGTGCTCTTTTACTAAGCCGTGTAAGCCTCTAGCAGGCTCATTTTCGAAAGAGAAGGACATCCATCTTTTGACCCAAATCGGGAAATGGCCGCCCTTCTCTAGCGGGCACTCAAATCGCTATAATCGAAAGCCGATTTGGGGCGTCCCCAACTGCAATCTGTCGCGGGGATGAACAAAGTTCCAGGGGGCGTGTCAGAAGGGTAGCAAAGGCGGGACAGGGGCGTGCCGGGGCGTGCTTAAGAGACGGGCACCCTCGGCAGATAATGGAAAAAAGAAGGGCGGCCCTAGCGAGAATTTGATCCGCTTTTTTTGGACCCTTTTTTTTAGGTCCAAGTCCCACAAAAGTGCCCAAACTGCCCAGATGACCACCAGAGGGAATCGGGGATGACCTCCCCTGACTCCCCCAGTGGTCACTAACCCCCTCCCACCAAAAAAACCTAACTTTTAAAACATTTTTTGCCAGCCTGAAATGTCATACCCAGCTCCATGACAGCAGTATACAGGTCCCTGGAGCAGTTTTTAGTGGGTGCAGTGCACTTCAGGCAGGTGGACCCAGGCCCATCCCCCCCTTACCTGTTCCACTTGTGCTGGTAAATGGATCCCACACCTAACGTTATGCACACACTTTCCAAATAAAAATAATTAGTGCCAATAATTGCTTGTTAAAAACCAATTATTGGTGCAAAGTAGTTCATTATTAAATTAAATTGCACTCATAAATTGGGCATGCTCCTAAATTTGCATTCACACTTTTTGGCAAATTTTATAGAATTAGGAGGTAAATGGCTTTTTTTTAAATATATAGTTAGCAATATATTGTAGGGTGTTTCCAGAAAAAGGGTTGTTCCTTACTTGGACACCTCAGAACATAAGGAAGGGATTCTTTCTTCTAATCTGATTTATAAGTGACACATCCAGATAAATTCTAACATGATAGCCCACTAAAGTCTTAGCAACATTAAAACAATAAATGAGTTACTGAATTCTTGCCAGGTTCCAGAACGAGAATAACTAATAAAATCCCCTTGTTCTGAATCTCTCACTAGATGACATTTCCAATTCCTGTATCAAAGAAAACCTTTTCTGGGCTGTAGAAGAAACTGAGGAGAAATAAATTATCTTAGCCATGGAAGGCAGCACCTCCCTTGTAAAATTACTACTACTACTACTATTTAGCATTTCTATAGCGCTACAAGGCATACGCAGCGCTGTACAAACATAGAAGAAAGACAGTCCCTGCTCAAAGAGCTTACAATCTAATAGACAAAAAATAAATAAAGTAAGCAAATCAAATCAATTAATGTGAACGGGAAGGAAGAGAGGAGGGTAGGTGGAGGCGAGTGGTTACAAGTGGTTACGAGTCAAAAGCAATGTTAAAGAGGTGGGTTTTCAGTCTAGATTTAAAGGTGGCCAAGGATGGGGCAAGACGTAGGGGCTCAGGAAGTTTATTCCAGGCGTAGGGTGCAGCGAGATAGAAGGCGCGAAGTCTGGAGTTGGCAGTAGTGGAGAAGGGAACAGATAAGAAGGATTTATCCATGGAGCGGAGTGCACGGGAAGGGGTGTAGGGAAGGACGAGTGTGGAGAGATACTGGGGAGCAGCAGAGTGAATACATTTATAGGTTAGTAGAAGAAGTTTGAACAGGATGCGAAAACGGATAGGGAGCCAGTGAAGGGTCTTGAGGAGAGGGGTAGTATGAGTAAAGCGACCCTGGCGGAAGATGATACGGGCAGCAGAGTTTTGAACCGACTGGAGAGGGGAGAGGTGACTAAGTGGGAGGCCAGCAAGAAGCAGATTGCAGTAGTCTAAACGAGAGGTGACAAGGGTGTGGATGAGGGTTTTGGTAGAGTGCTCGGAAAGAAAGGGGCGGATTTTACGGATGTTGTAAAGAAAGAAACGACAGGTCTTGGCGGTCTGCTGGATATGAGCAGAGAAGGAGAGAGAAGAGTCAAAGATGACCCCAAGGTTTCGAGCTGAGGAGACAGGGAGAATGAGAGAGCCATCAACAGAAATAGAAAACGGGGGGAGCGGGGAGGTGGGTTTGGGGGGGAAAATGAGAAGCTCGGTTTTGGTCATATTTAATTTCAGGTGGCGTTGAGACATCCAGGCAGCAATGTCAGACAAGCACGCTGAAACTTTGGTTTGGATGCAAGGTGAGATATCAGGGGTAGAAAGGTAGATTTGGGAGTCATCAGCATAGAGGTGGTAGGAAAAGCCATGGGATGAGATTAATGAACCAAGGGAAGAAGTGTAGATAGAAAAGAGGAGGGGACCAAGAACAGAACCCTGAGGTACACCGACAGGCAGAGGGATAGAAGTAGAAGAGGATCCACCAGAGTGAACACTAAAGGTGCGGAGGGAGAGGTAGGAAGAGAACCAGGAAAGGACAGAGCCCTGGAATCCAAGTGAGGACAGGGTATCGAGAAGTATGCTGTGATCGACAGTGTCAAAAGCAGCGGAAAGATCAAGAAGAATGAGGATGGAATATTGACCTCTGGATTTAGCCAGTAATAGGTCATTGGAGACTTTAGTAAGCGCAGTTTCAGTTGAGTGGAGAGGGCGAAAACCAGATTGTAATGGGTCAAGAATAGCATGTGAGGAGAGAAAATCAAGGCAGCGGCGGTGAACAGCACGCTCAAGTAATTTGGAGAGAAAAGGAAGGAGGGAGATGGGTCGGTAATTAGAGGGACAAGTAGGGTCAAGTGAAGGCTTCTTAAGGAGAGGTGTGACCACAGCATGTTTAAAGGAAGCAGGGACAGTCGCAGTGGAAAGTGAGAGGTTGAGAATGTGACAGATAAAAGGAATAAGAGTAGGAGAGATGGCATTAAGAAGGTGGGTGGGAATGGGATCAGAGGAACAGGTGGTACATTTTGAGGAAGAAAGGAGAAGTGTAGTTTCCTCAATAGTAACTTCAGGAAAGGAGGAAAGGGAATGAGGGGAAGGAGAGAGAGGGGAACGGACTAGTGGAGGGAGAGCTGGTGAGGTAGAGAAAGCAAGGTTTATCTTTTGAACCTTGTTGTGAAAGAATTCAGCAAGGGTCTGAGGAGATAATGAAGGGGGAGTTGGGGGAGGGGGCACCTTGAGGAGAGAGTTCAATGTGGTGAAGAGAAGTCGAGGATTAGAGCCAAGAGAGTTGGTCAGTTGGATATAATAATCCTGTTTGGCACGTAAGAGAGCAGATTGGAAGGAGGTCAGCATGAACTTAAAGTGTAAGAAATCAGCAAGGGCCCGAGATTTCCGCCAGAGGCGTTCGGCGGAGCGGGTACAGGAACGTAGGTAGCGGATATTAGAAGTCAGCCAAGGTTGGGGTTTTGTACGCCTTACAGGGCGGGTCATCAAAGGTGCAAGAGTGTCTAAGGCAGAGGATAGAGTATTGTTGTAAGAAGAAACAGCCTCGTTGACAGACGTGGATGGTGCCACAGTAGAGAGGAGGTTTGAAACATGGGAGGATAGAGATGAAGGGTCAATGTCGTGAAGATTCCTAGATAAATTAGATAGGATAGGACGGGACTGGGAGGGAGGAGATTTAAGTGTGAAAGTTATAAGATGGTGATCAGAGAGGGGAAGATCGGAGGCAAGGAAACTAGAGGGTGAACAGTTGGAGGAGAAGATGAGATCAAGACAGTGACCATTTTGATGAGTGGGGGAGGTGGAGCATAGTTGGAGATTAAAGGACGACGTTAAAGCGAGTAACTTGGAAATATAAGAGTTGGAAGGATCATTAGCAGGAATATTAAAGTCACCAAGGATGAGAGAGGGGGAGGAAGGATCATGGAAGAAGGCAAGCCAGGCATCAAAGTCACTGAGAAAGGATGAAAGGGACTTATCAGGGGGACGATAAATGACCGCTATTCGAAGAGGCAGAGGAGAGAAAAGGCGGATAGAGTGGACTTCAAAGGAGGAAAAACAGTGAGATTGAGGTGGAAGAAGGGGTTGAAATCTGGAGGAGGGAGAGAGAAGTAGTCCAACACCGCCCCCACGGCCAGCAGAGCGAGGAGTATGTGAAAATAGATAACCGCCATGGCACAGGGCTGCGACTGAAGCAGAGTCATCAGGGCAGAGCCAGGTTTCTGTTATGGCGAGCAGATGGAGGTGACGCGAGATAAAGCATTCAACCAAATTTCTAAATACTTCTAAACCAGGAATGGAGTCCAAACATGAAACATTTATAACCTTGACATTTTTCAATTGGGCATAATTCTGAAGTGATTCATTTCTCCAGGTAATTGATTTTTTCTTGGCATCCAAAACTTTTAATGAATCCAGTTCACCCATTTTATTTCCAATTTGTTCCTGAGTTGGCTAGTTTCAGGCAGCAAATCTTTTCTTTATAAATGTATAATCTTTTTACATTTTCTCAGTAAAAGACTCTGGAATATCACAGACCTGTTGGGATGTCACTATTCTTTTGTGGAACTCCTCTGTCAAGAACTTTCCAATAACTCCAAACCTAGGTATGAGCATATGAGCAGAAATTGTCCCTTCTACCTTCAGCATGGTGCTCTCCACGAAAGACTGAAGTCCACTCTCAAAGCAGAGAGTCCTTAATAGAGATATAGACAAAACGTTCAGGCTTGACAAAAATTCAGATCTCCCCTTAGGTTCCACATCAGTAGGAGGAGACTGTTGTACCATGCCATTAACCCTTGGGTGTCTCCAACTCTATGGTCATTGTCAGTATCAGTATCTTGGGTTTCTCATTTCCCCCCCCCAAACCCACCTCCCCGCTCCTCCCGTTTTCTATTTCTGTTGATGGCTCTCCCATTCTCCCTGTCTCCTCAGCTTGAAACCTTGGGGTCATCTTTGACTCTTCTCTCTCCTTCTCTGCTCATATCCAGCAGATTGCCAAGACCTGTTGTTTCTTTCTTTACAACATCCGTAAAATCCGCCCCTTTCTTTCCGAGCACTCTACCAAAACCCTCATCCACACCCTTGTCACCTCTCGTTTAGACTACTGCAATCTGCTTCTTGCTGGCCTCCCACTTAGTCACCTCTCCCCCCTCCAGTCGGTTCAAAACTCTGCTGGCCGTCTCATCTTCCGCCAAGGTCGCTTTACTCATACTACCCCTCTCCTCAAGACTCGTCACTGGCTCCCTATCCATTTTCGCATCCTGTACAAACTTCTTCTACTAACCTATAAATGTACTCACTCTGCTGCTCCCCAGTATCTCTCCACACTCGTCCTTCCCTACACCCCTTCCCGTGCACTCCGTTCCATGGATAAATCCTTCTTATCTGTTCCCTTCTCCACTACTGTCAACTCCAGACTTCGCGCCTTCTGTCTCGCTGCACTCTACACCTGGAATAAACTTCCTGAGCCCCTACATCTTGCCCCATCCTTGGCCACCTTTAAATCTAGACTGAAAGCCCACCTCTTTAACATTGCTTTTGACTCGTAGCCACTTGTAACCACTCGCCTCCACCTACCCTCCTCTCTTCCTTCCCGTTCACATTAATTGATTTGATTTGCTTACTTTATTTATTTTTTTGTCTATTAGATTGTAAGCTCTTTGAGCAGGGACTGTCTTTCTTCTATGTTTGTGCAGCGCTGCGTACGCCTTGTAGCGCTATAGAAATGCTAAATAGTAGTAGTAGTAGTAGTTTTAAGCCTTCTGCAGTACAGCTCTTAGACAGAGCAATGTTGTCAATAGGACCCAGGATTTTGGCAACATCTCCCACAGGGAGCATCACTGGTGCTTTCTTGTATTAAATGTTGTTAATAAATTAAAACAAATAAAAAACTAACCGGTCAATATTCTGCTGACTAGAGGTCAATGTGGCCATTTCTATTATGGAGCCCAGTCCCACTTCCTCTCCATCTGCCCCTAGCAACAACCTAATTAAACCTATGGCTGTCTCATGGGTTCAGCATTGTTATGATGCCTGAATATTAGCATCTGGACATATTTTATATTACTTAAGGTTCAAAATCAAAAAAGGGAGAAATATGCCTTAGTAAAGGAAGCAACACAGTCTCATAGGGTGAATGAAGTGTACCTCATTTTCGCACCTCAGTAAGCAGAGGTCCATTGCCACAAGCTTACTCTCATTCAAAAATCAAAATATTCTAGTCTCAACATATAAAAAAACATAATAATTGTTCATAACCAGGGCAGACTCCTTTCAGATCCAGAACCAAAGCATAATTCATTATAAGGAACATATAATACTGATCTAAATAAAGCCATATAGGGCTAGATTCTATATATGGCGCCTGAGAAATCCACATAAAAAATATGCCTAGACATAATCTATAAAATATACCTACAATTAGGCGTACTTTATAGAATAGACCTAAATTTACACGTAATTTATAGAATATGTTGAACACCTGTCCGTGTGACTAAATTTAGTCACAGGCAGTTATGCCAAGTAAAACTTGATATAAATCCCGTCACCTAAATTAGGCGTGAACCAGTTGTATTCTATAACAACATGCATAGATTTAAGAAATGCCCACAACCTGCCCATTCTGTGTCCATGGCTATGCCCCCTTTTTAACTATATGACTTAACCCCCTGTTTACAAAGCCGTGCGGCAACACAGACATAGCCTAGTGCACCGGCAGCCACTAGCATGGCTGTGTAAACAGAGAGGTTAGAATTTACTCACATCACATTGCAGAATATGCTTAGATATTTGTGTATGTAAATTCTTATTAATGTCAATTAGTGTAAATAATTGATTGTTATGTGGCAATTATCAGAGCTGATTGGTTTGTTAAGTTGCATGCATAAATGTGCACATAACTTAAGTCACACTATATAGAATCCTGGGAATAATGCCATAATATTTGCCTCGAAAGGACCAAAAAGTATCAAAACTGTAAATATAGACAACATTGGGCTACTGGAGCATCCAAAAGGCATCATCATAGTCGTGTTTAACTGTGATACCCCAGAAAGGTAAGATGTACTTAGAAACTCAGATAAAATTCAAATAGGAGCAAAAAAGTCAAGGTTAAAATTAAAGGCCTCTTTTACCAAAATGCACTAGTGATTCTCACGTGGCAATGCCAATGAAGCCCATTCAAAGTTCATGGGTTTTGTCAGCATTGCCACACTGGGAATCACTAGCTTGGTTTGGTAAAAGAGGCCCTAAATATCTTTAAAGGGTCAAAATAAAGAAAGACATCAGACTAAAACAAAGATCAAACTGAAAGAGGCCAGAAATTGCCCAAGGAAGACTAAAAATACAATGAATTAAAATGAAAGAAATAAATAAAACTGAGGATCAAAATACAATCAAGTGAGAACAAAGCTAAAACAAAGACCAAAAATGAAACTTAGGGACTCTTACTAAAGCTTTGAGTGCAGTAAGGGGTCCTTTTACAAAGCTTTGATAAAAAGTGGCCTGCAGTAGTGTGGACACATGAAATTGGCGCACACTGTGTCATTTTTTTTACCACAGCTGGGAAAAAAGGCTCTTTTTAATGGGGTCAGTACATAGACGTGCACTAAAATTAAAAGTAGTGTGCGGCTATTTACTGCCTGAGTCCTTACCACCACCCATTGACCTAGCGGTAAGGACTCATGTGCTACTCACACGATAATCATGTGCCAATGTGGCTGCCCTGCCAATTATTGCCAGGAATGCCCTGCGTGGTAGAAAATATGAAGTTATTTTCTATTGTAGGGAAACAGCATATGCCAACTTCAGAATTACCACCAGGTGCCCATGCTACCCTGGTGGTAGTGCTGATTCACCATTCGCTACCCGCACATTAGCCCTACCACTTCTTAGTAAATGAGCCCCCAACAGTATGTGCTAAATGGTAAGATAGCCATAGGAATAAAATGTAGTTATTTATTTATTTATTGGGATTTATTAACCACCTTTATGAAAAGATTCACCCAAGACAGTATACAGCAGGGACAGTTTAACATAGAACTTTGTAGAACCGTTTATGATTCCTGTTGCATAGCTGTTGCTTCTTGCTCGTACTGTATTGAAAACCAATAAAAATATTAAAACATAAATAAAATAAATGAGGTAAACTTAAGAACAGCAAATTAAAACCTAATAATGGGACTACCATGAAGCAGTATAAAAAAATGCATTTAACAGCAATGAAATTCAAATAAGAGGAGCCCATTGGCATTAACAGTGGGCTTTTAACCTTGGCTAGAGCTGCATTCATTTTAGTTATTTTATGGAAAAGGAAAAAGAGAAAAAGAAGAGGGGAGGGTTTTTTTGAATCAGGAGACTGAGAAAGCATTAGTAAATGTATTAAAGGGAAAACATAATGTATAGGTTGCGTGGAGATATGAAATGGACTAGTAAGGAGGTGAGGAACGCATGGATGGAAGGTGATTGGTTGATTGGAGAAGGGCAGGAAGTGGGTATGTGAAATATAATTTTGATGAGCTGGGATGTATTGCAGGTGGTGGGAGGTTGAGAGATTTGTGTGAGGGAGTTGGAGATGGAGAGTGGATTTTTACAGAGCACCCTCCCTGCCCACCCTGGAGAGAAATGGAAACTATTGGAAGGTGAAGGTATATTTTACTGTGAGGTAGGGATGAACTTGGGAAGGCGTGTTGGGGGTTGATGTGGGGGCATTGTTGGGTTGCAGCTCTTGTGGGATTAGGAAGATATGAAACCAGATGGCTATTTGAGTGGGGTGGTGGGGAGAGAAATTGAGATTGAATTCAATGGAATTCGTATGTGAGGAGTCAAGGCTCAGGTACGGTACTGCATCGAGTCGAAGCAAGGTCTTGGCATCACTGCAAGGCTCACTTTAATGAAAAATGTAATGTAATGTAATTATTATTATAATATTTGATGTAGTGTGTTGGAAATTTATTTTGGAAGTTGGGTCTAGGTTGTCACTGACTAGCTTCTAAATTTAAAAGTTGGGGTAGGTTAGGGCTGTCTGGTAAAAAAAGGGGATTAATTTACTATCATATGTTTGTTGAATTAATAAATAAAGAAATGATCTGTGGCCATTAATTTTGCCACTGAATAATTGTTTAGTGTTTTATTTTGTTATTAAAAGTGTTGATAATTGATTTGACTGAATGCTGTGTGATTGGCAAGGTTACAAAATATACCTGTAATATGATATCAGCATAATACTAATTAAATATCTAATAAGCATACATTAGAACATTCAAATAACATAGATATGATGCTAATGCTTTTCTGCAACACAGCTTACCATGTTGCTGAGGAGCCAATTAACGATATATAGACAGGGACATGATGGATGCTACAGAGTCAGTTGGGATAAATATATGAGTGGTTAAACTCTAGGCAAGTTTGTTAAACAAGATATAAGGAACAGGTCTAAGTTATGGTGTGTATAGCAAGCTAGTCTAGGTGCAGAGTGGTGTATAATCAGTCACCCTGTGTAGTAAAGGCTTGGGAGAAAAGCCAGGCTTTCACCTGCTTCTTTAAGTAGAGGTAGTCTTGAGTTAGATGTAACTACTACTACTACTATTTATCATTTCTATAGCGCTACAAGGCATACGCAGTGCTGTACACCATACATAAAAGACAGTCCCTGCTCAAAGAGCTTAACTCCTCTGTGAGTAAATTCCAAAGCATAAGGGCTACTCCTGAGAAACTCGCTGGCAAGTATCACATTGTACAATTTCTTTTATAAGGGTACAGATAGTTATGGTCCTTGAGAGGAACTTAGAGGTATTAAAAGTGTGTAAAGGACTAACTTAATTACTCTGGCCCATTTTGTCTGAGCACCTTGAAAATCAAACACAGATGCCAGTGTAATTTTTACAGGAAGGGTGTGATGTGGCCATGCCACATGCAGCCTTCTAATAGTCGTACTGCAGCATTCTGAGGGTCCCTTTTACCCAGCTGGCATTGGCGTGTGTTTTTGACATGCGCTGAGGCTCCTTTTTACTGCAGCTGGGTATAAGCTAGGTCTTTCTTTTCAGCAGGAAATGGCCATAAGGCAAGTAAAGCAGTTGGCCCAGAACCATTTCAGGGGAGAGCCCTTACTACCAACCATTGAGGTGGTGGTAAGGGCTTCCATGCTAACCCAACAGTAACTGGATTACCGCCGGGTACATAAATATATTTTTGTAGCGCCGGATATGACGGTGCGTTGGGGGTGGGAACTACCACTGGGCTGCTGCAGTAGCACGGCAGTAGTCTCTTTTTAGCAAGTGATAAGTCTGCTTTGGGCTTAAAACTGCTTTGTAAAAGGGGCCCCTGAATTAGTTGGAGCTGATGCAAACTCTTTTTGGTTTGACCAGTGTTCAGGGCATTATAATAGTTTAGTCATGATGTTATCATGGCATGGAGCACCGTGGTCAGACTTGTCTTATCAATTGGAGGGAGGGAGGGAGGATTTTGTTGTTGCAGCAGGTGGTAGAGACAATTTTAACAGGTTGAATTTGTGGGATCAGAGTGAATGATGAGTCTCACAGTATCCCAAGATTCTTGACTTGTGATTTTAGGGGTAGTTCATACTTCCCAAAAGGTATGTTGAAATCAGGTATTTGTCCACATGTGTTAGATATCCAAAGAATGTCTGTTTTGCTTGAGTTCAGGCAGAATTTGTTGTTGTTTGACCATTCCTGAGTTACAGTTTACTCAAGGCTGTGGGTAGATCTGGTTCAACTAGTATGAGTGGTTACATACCATCAGCATAGATATAGAATTTTGTGTCCATCAACCGAAGCAGCTAAGCCAGAGGCTTGAGGTAGATATTACATGGGAGACAGTATGAATCCCTATGGCACCCCACAGTTCAGTTCCAAGGTAATGATGTTCTGTTCCTGAACAGAACTGATTGTTGTCTGTGTGATAAATAAGATTTGAATCATGTAAATACTGTGCCACTGATTCCTGTTTCTGCCATCCTTGTAAGCATAATATTATGATCCACAGTGCTGAAGTTTGCTGAGAAATCCAGCAACACTAATACCGATGCAGATCCTCTGTAACTGTTTCCCTGCAGATCATCAAGAAGGGACACAAGAACTGTCTCTGTTCTGTACACAAGTCTGAAGCCAGAATGACATTGGTCTAGCCAATTATTTTCAATGAGCCAGTCGTTGAGTTCAATGCAGACTGTCTGTTCTATAAGTTTTGCCAAGAAAGGAATGTTAGAGCCTAGTCAGTAGTTTTTGAGCTTGTCCTGGTCAAGGAAGCTCTTTTTTAGTAGGGGGCACACAACAGCTCTTTTTAGTGTTGCTGGCAGCTGCCCTTCTACTATGTAAGCCACATCGAGCCTGCAAATAGGTGGGAAAATGTGGGATGCAAATGTAACAAATAAATAAACAATTTTTGTGGCCCATACAATGAGGCCTATGCATGTTCTTTGCAATATCTTAGCTCTGTAGGGTTCAAGAGGGCAGGTTCTAGGCCATAGACCTTTCAGATCTTTTCCAAGATTTTCCTCTGTGACCTGGTTGAGGGGTCCTTTTACTAAGCCACGTTAAAAAGAGGTCTGCAGTAGTGTAGGCATGGGTTTTGGGTGCGAACAGAATTATTTTTCAGTGTGTCTGTAAAAAACGCCTCTTTTTTTCCAGAAAATGGACGTGCGGCAAAATCAAAATTGCCGCGCATCCATTTTGGGTCTCAGAACTTACCACCAGCTATAGACCTAGTGGTCAGATGCCCCTTGGTGCATGTCCGCTATGCGTGCCAGAAAAAAAAATACATGCGTAGCGGATGCTCACCAAAAATGAAATTACCACGAGAGCCACGTAGTAGTCGGGCGGTAAGCCCATTTTGGCGCACATTGGGTGCGCGTAGACGCTTATGCGGCTTAGTAAAAGGGAACCTGAATGAGTCCCAGATGGCTATACATGGTGGGGGAGAGTGAGTATTCTTCTTATTGGCTGGTGGAAGCTTTGATGGGACTGTCTGTAGGTCCTGATAGAGACCTTTAATTTTGTTGGTAAAGTATGTGGTAAAATCATTGCAGGTTAGTTGTGACTGGAAAGGCTGGTTCTGTTGTGGGATTTGCAGTAGGTCATTTACTATTTACATTTACATTACATAAGGCTTATATTCTATTAACACAAATAACAAGAGAACCAGATCAAACTTCTGAGAAGAAGAAATTAAATAGCAAAATTATTTATATTACACATTTTTTGAATAGAAATGTTTTTGTATTTTTCCTAGAGGAGTGTGGTAGCCGTGTTAGTCCACTCTTAAGGTTATCAATAGAAATCAAACAAAATAAAACATGGAAAAGAAAATAAGATGATACCTTTTTTATTGGACATAACTTAATACATTTCTTGATTAGGTTGCCCTTCTTCCTCAGATCGGAAATAAGCAAATGTGCTAGCTGACAGTGTATATAAGTGAAAACATTCAAGCATTACTATGACAGTCTGACAGGGTGGGAGGAGGGGGGTGGGTAGGAAGTATGCATGGGGATATCAATGCATATCATTGATATTCTAACAGGGTGGGTGTGGATAGGTGAGGGGAGGGTGATCAACAGAGACATACAGCTTTATGGTTTATAATGGGCTAGGAACCCCAGATCCTTGTTAAGTCCTTTCTGTTGGGTGTTAAAATATTCAATCATTCTGACTTCAAAGGTCTTACGTTCTTGTATGGTTTTAAAGTTACCTTTGAGGATTCTCACTGTGAAGTCACTGGTACAGTGTCCTGGTCCTGTAAAATGTTGACCAACAGGCGTGGGAACCCTGCTGGCACCAGTATTGTTCATATGTTGTCTATGTAAATTGAATCATGTCTTAAACATCTGGCCTGTTTCTCCAATATAGCATCCTTCGTTACATTTTTTACACTGAATGATATATACCACATTGGAAGATGAGCAAGTGAAAGATCCCTTTATGTTGAATATCTTTCCTTTGTGGATGACTTTGGGGTCCTGTGAAAGATTTTGGCATAGTTTGCAACTGGATAAATTACAGGGAAGTGTGCCCTTCTGTTCCTTTTCAGTCTGTGAAGGAAGTTTACTTCTGATTAGCTTGTGTTTTAAATTGGGTGGCTGTCGGAAGGCCAGTACTGGTGGGGATGGGAATATCTCTTTCAGTAATTCATCCACCTGGAGTATAGGTTGTAGATCTCTTATGATTTTCCTCAGTTTTTCCAGCTCTGGATTGTATGTCACTACAAGCGGGATTCTGTCTGTGGATTTTTTCTTTTTGTACTGTAGCAGATTCTCCCTGGGTGTTTTGAGGGAGGAGGCAATATTCTTGGAGATTATTTTGGGGTTGTAGCCCTTCTGTTTGAAGGATTCAGTCAGGCTTTTAAGGTGTCTGTCTTTGTCCCCTGGGTCAGAGCAGATACGGTGGTATCTTGTGGCTTGGCTGTAAATGATGGATCTTTTTGTATGTGAAGGATGGAAGCTGGAGTTGTGGAGGTAGCTGCATCTGTCTGTGGGTTTCTTGTATATAGATGTTTGTATACAGCCATCACTGATTGAGACCGTGGTGTCCAAAAAATTGACTTTTTCTGGGGAGTAGTCAATTTTGAATCTGATTGTAGGATGGTATGTATTGAATGCAGAATAAAATTGTTTCAGAGTTTCTTCACCCTCCGTCCAAATCATAAAAATGTCATCGATGTACCGGTAGTATTTTAGAGGTTTGGTCTGGTGTGTATTCAGAAATGTCTCTTCCAGCTCAGCCATAAAAAGGTTGGCATATTGGGGTGCTGTCCTGGTGCCCATCGCAGTGCCCATTATTTGCAGATAGATATCATTGTTAAAGTGGAAGTAGTTGTGGTATATATCATTCAGTGTAAAAAATGTAACGAAGGATGCTATATTGGAGAAACAGGCCAGATGCTTAAGACAAGATTCAATTTACATAGACATCATATGAACAATACTGGTGCCAGCAGGGTTCCCACGCCTGTTGGTCAACATTTTACAGGACCAGGACACTGTACCAGTGACTTCACAGTGAGAATCCTCAAAGGTAACTTTAAAACCATACAAGAACGTAAGACCTTTGAAGCCAGAATGATTGAATATTTTAACACCCAACAGAAAGGACTTATCAAGGATCTGGGGTTCCTAGCCCATTATAAACCATAAAGCTGTATGTCTCTGTTGATCACCCTCCCCTCACCTATCCACACCCACCCTGTTAGAATATCAATGATATGCTTTGATGTCCCCATGCATACTTCCTACCCACCCCCCTCCTCCCACCCTGTTAGACTGTCATAGTAATGCTTGAATGTTTTCACTTATATACACTGTCAGCTAGCACATTTGCTTATTTCCGATCTGAGGAAGAAGGGCAACCTTCGAAAGCTAATCAAGAAATGTATTAAGTTATGTCCAATCAAAAAGGTATCATCTTATTTTCTTTTCCATGTTTTATTTTGTTTGATTTCTATTGTATTTTTCCTAAAAGAAAAATATGACTTAGAGAGAGAAAACATAACAGCAACATCTTTCTATAAATGCGCTTCCTGAATAGCCAAAGATTTATCAAACAATGCTTGGTTGAATTTACAGCTTGTTTTATGTGTGTGAGAAATATTGTTTTTTGGCTGTTGTTAAGGTCTAGTGCTACACTGACATGTGTTTCTTACAGTTGAGCCCGTCTTCTTCAAGGTGAGATTTTCACCATTTTCTTTCAAGTTGGCATCCTTGACAATTAAGGACCCATAGTTCTGGAGAGTTATCAGCAGTCAGATTTCTCATGTCTCAAATTTCCTTCCAAACTTTGGTTTGGATCATCTATTTTATGTAGTCATTAATAGAAAATGTGATTAGAAAATGATCAGTCCATTATAGTGATGTTAACTCTATGCCACCAGTCTTGTGTTCAATGATGTTGACCCCTTTGTAGAGCATCAAGTCTAGCATATTGTCCTTTTCATGGGTTGAAGATTTGATCATGAGTAAATCCTAGAGCTGCCATTGTATCAAAGAAAGCAGCAGTGTTGATGTCTGGAGTTTCGATGTGTATGTTAAAGTCTCCCATGATCAGGGTAGCTCAGGGTTACTCAGTCACCAGATTTAGCAGTTCTTGCACAGATGATGTATAGTTGCAAGGTGCTCTGTAGATCACAAACAGCCACATTGGTTCCTTATTTCCAAGCTGGATTAGTAGGCGTTCTGACTCAGACAGGTGGGGGATGGGGACTCTGCACAGTTTGATTATTTCTCAGATCAGGACTGCTACACCTCCATCCCGCTTTCCTTGTCTTGGTGAAGGATAGTGAATCCTATAGGGCATAATTCAGCCAATGGTACTGCTCTGCTTTCATCCAGTCAGGTCTCAGTTATTCCCAAGATGTCTAGGTGGTATTCAATGATGACATCATAGATCATATGAAAGTTTTTATTGGCTGATCTGGCATTTACTATGCCCAAGTTTCCAAGTAGCGGTCTGTTAGTTGTGGTTGTGGTTGCAGTTGTAGTTTTAGGGGTTACTTGATGATGGTAGGCTGGTACATAAGTGTTTTGCCTCTTTTATGTCTAGACAGATGGGAGAGTTTATTTTGATTCTTCCCCAGATTACTGGAATGTAAGAAGATCTTTGGTTTACTAGGCCAAAGCACATTCTTGTTTAAAGTAGGAAAGATTACAGAGCTCTCTAGCTATTCAGTATAACAAAAAGCCAGTTTGTATTTGGAAGCAATTAACAGTGGAGTGTTAATTGCAGACATTGATGAGAGTCCCAGTCCTTTTGAAGTATCTGCTTCCTAGAAGATGAAGATGAAGTCAATAAAGACTTCTTGTTTAGAATGAGATATTCAAGTCAGCCTTGTAGAAACTGCTAATTCTACCTATATTTTGTTCTTTTAAGTCTTTAACAAGATTAAATAGTTTAAAAGTCCAGTATCTAATATCTAACAGGTACTTCTGTTCGCTGGAGACATAAATCAAATGGATGTATTTCACTCCTGTGAAATTATTTAGAAGTTTTAATGCAGAGGGAGATTTAGCAGGTTATCAGAAATTTAGAGATAATATAGGTTAAAGATAAGAACTTCAACTCACAGATTGTAGTGATGGTTTCATTGTGCAGTTTCTGATCCTGATGTCCTTTGATGAGCCAATTGATGCAGATCATTCGAGGCTTTATTATTGTAGATCCCACTCAGATCCCAAACAAAGAGAAATGGTGCTTGCTTGAAAAGTGCAGGGAGGCAAAAAAAAAAAATTGCCTGTATCTAAATAAAAGAAATGAAATTGGCTCAGTGAAGAAAAGAAAACTCAAAATACTACTACTACTACTACTAAATAGCATTTCTAAAGCGCTACTAGGGTTACGCAGCGCTGTACAATTTAAACATAGAAGGACAGTCCCTGCTCAAAGAGCTTACAATCTAAAAGACAAGAGAACAATCTAGAGGACGAGTGAACAGTTAATCTGATAGGGTGGATAGGTTGGGGCATTCTATATATCTCGAGCTGTTAGGCGCCGAAGGCAGCATTGAAGAGATGAGTTTTAAGCAGCGATTTGAAGATGGGTAGGGAGGGGGCATGGCGTATGGGTAAAGGAAGATTGTTCCAGGCATAGGGTGAGGCAAGGCAGAATGAGCGGAGCCTGGAGTTGGCAGTGGTGGAGAAGGGTACTGAGAGAAGGGCTTTGTCCTGTGAGCGGAGGTTACGGGCAGGAACATAGGGGGAGATGAGGGTGGAGAGGTAGTGAGGAGCTGCAGACTGAGTGCATTTGTAGGTAAGGAGGAGGAGCTTGAATTGTATGCGGTATCTGATCAGAAGCCAATGAAGTGATTTGAGGAGAGGGGTGATATGAGTATATCGGTTTTGGCGGAATATAAGACATGCTGCAGCGTTCTGAACTGATTGAAGGGGGGATAGGTGGCTGAGTGGGAGGCCGGTGAGGAGTAAGTTGCAGTAATGAAGGCGAGAGGTAATGAGAGCGTGGACGAGAGTTCTGGTGGTGTGCTCAGAGAGGAAAGGGCGAATTTTGCTGATGTTAAAGAGAAAGAAGTGACAGGTCTTGGCTATCTGTTGGATATGTGCAGAGAAGGAGAGGGAGGAGTCGAAGATGACTCCGAGGTTGCGGGCAGATGAAACGGAGAGGATGAGGGTGCCATCAACTGAGATAGAGAGTGGAGGAAGAGGAGAAGTGGGTTTAGGAGGAAAGACGAGGAGCTCGGTCTTGGACATGTTCAGCTTCAGGTGGCAGTTGGACATCCATGCCGCAATGTCAGATAAACAGGCCAATACCTTGGCCTGGGTCTCCGCGGTGATGTCAGGTGTGGAGAGGTATAGCTGGGTGTCATCAGCATGAAAATGATACTGAAAACCATGAGACGAGATCAGCGAGCCCAGGGAAGAGGTGTAGATTGAGAAGAGAAGGGGTCCAAGGACAGATCCCTGGGGAACTCCAACAGATAGTGGGATGGGAGTGGAGGAAGATCCATGGGAGTGTACCCTGAAGGTGCGGTGGGAGAGATAAGAGGAGAACCAGGAGAGGACAGGGCCTTGGAACCCAAAAGAGGACAGCGTGGCAAGAAGTAAATCATGGTTGACAGTGTCAAACGCGGCGGAAAGATCGAGGAGGATGAGTACCACAACATAGACTGAGCTGAAGTATATAAAAATTTGAGCAGTAAATAAACAGTGTATTATTTAACATGAATTGTGGGAGCTCAACGTGAACCCAGCCTCTGTCTTCCCCTGCTCAGTAGGCAAAATAGTAACTTAGCATTTAGCATGTGCTCAGCTTTAGTAAAAGGGCCCCTAAAAGTTACAAAAGCAAAGCAAAATTAAAACAAAAGTAAAAACAAATTGACATTAAAACTGATTTCTAAAAGCACAAAGGAGCTACAGCATAAAACTATTCAAGGAAAACACAATCACAATGTTTTAACTTAAAAAAAAAAAACCTTCTGGGCATGTAGTATCTTGAAAAACCAATGTAAAACTAAAACACTGCAAGTCCAATTTTAAATGACCCCATGTTGTCTGCACTAGGATTTAATTCTGAAATATCGATGCATTCTTTACACTGCATGCTTTTCACCTACAAATTATTCTAGGTTACAATATTTCCACAGCAATGGAAGCCACATGATTTTCAAAAGGGAAGCTCCACAGAGGGCATTAGAGGATATATTGTAAAGGAAATTATGTAGAAAATTATTTGAAATGTATATATCATTTTTAAAAAGTACTAATGGACCTGAAATGGTCTTTCTTCTGTACTCATTTTTTAAAGTGAATTTTTAAATTTATAGATTGCCCTGTAGCAGATAAATAAACAAACATGGGGACAATTCTATAACTGAGGGGTCCATTTACAAAGGCATACTGAAAATGGCTTGTGGTAGTGTAGACGTGGGTTTTGGGCACACACCTATCCATTTTTTAGCAAGCCTGTAAAAAAGGCCTTTTTTTGCTGAGGATGGACGTGTGGCAAAATCAAAATTGCTGTGCGTCCATTTTGGGTCTGAGACCTTACTGCCTGTCATTGACCTAGCGGTAAAGAATCCAGGCAGTAATGACCTACGCTCATCAAATGCCACTTGGCATGCGTCCATTACGCACACCCAAAAAATAAAAATTAGTTTTCAGATGTGTGTATCGGATGTGCGGCAAAAATGAAATACCGTAAGAACCACACGGTAGTAGGGTGGTAACTCCATTTTGGCACACATTGGGCACGTATAGTCGCTTACGTGGCTTAGTAAAAGGGCCCCTGTGTGCCTCCATATAGGTGCTTAGAGGATGCACAGTTGGAGCCTATTCTATTTATAAGGGAAAAATCATCCTAAGAGAAACAATATAAATTCCAAATATGAAATAAATACTTGTATTCTAACCATTTAGCATGCACTAAATTTTTGAGATGCTGAAAAGAACCAAATAAAATGTGTAATAATGAATGCACACCCCTAATTAATTTTTTTGTTTATAAAGTCCAAGAGCTTCTTTTACAAAGCCGTGCTAGTGAGTCCTGCACAGCAAATGATAGTAAGCCCTTAGGAATTGAATGGGCTTCCTGTCATATGCCGCACAGGAATCACTAGCACAGCTTTGTAAAATAAGCCCTAAATACTTTCTCCAACAGCTAAGCCTTCATATATCTATTCCCTCCCAGTTTTGTAACAATTTTGTAACAATTGTCACTAAGATTTGTAAGACTGTTCAAAAATATCCAGCTTTTCATTTTTGTTGATGTTTTGTTTTGTCCATGATTGTTCCATGCAGGTTTTCTTAGCATTCTTTGAATCCTGATGCAGCTTTGTTACTCCAGATGACATTCAACTTGTGATGGTCTTAGAAAACAACAGAACTGTTTTAGCAATGATGCTGGAGGATTCACGGAGCCAACAAGTGGATTCCCTTGTCACATGATTGCAGTCATATGAATCACAACACACATGTGAAGAGGTATCCAGTTCTCAACATAATTTACCCCTGAGGCAGCCATCTGTAGGCGAAACATGGCCTGTGCCGGGCATTGTTGGTTGAATAAATTCATCTTGATATAGATTTCGTCATCTGTTCTACTTTTTGTGTCACCCATTCAACTTGTGATGGTCAGCGGTTTTGAAAAGCTGTCTGCTGTGGGAATACTTGAGAGCATATATTCAGTTTCAGCATATATCTGAGTATCATCACTGAATATCTAGGTCATTGATGGCTCCAAGATGTTATCTGGGTACCACAGATATTCTTTGTTGGTATTTGTAAAGCTATCTGGACAAGGTGGGACTGTTATATATGTAGCCCTACTTGTAGGGATAGTTATGCGCTAAATATTAGTGATGCTTGGATAACTGCTGGCTTAATGTCTGTTCAGCTGCTGAACCACCTGGCACTAACCAGATAGTGCCCAATGATCACACATGATATTCAGTTGCACCATCCAGTTAAGTGCCTCTGAGCATCATATGTAGAGCCAGTCAGAATGATTTATGTAGGTAGAAACCCTCCTATTGTCCCAACTGTTTTAGAGCTGTTTTTAGAGCTGTAATTGCTGGTTTATACAACTTACTTCAACCTCCAAGGAAGCTTGACATAATTGTACCACTGCTTTTAGGATTTTAACTACTGATATGTATGGTAGGGATGCACACTTGTCAATGTGCATTTAGATCATTAGCATGCCTTAAAAAAATGTAGTGCATACTAAATCAATTTCATGTGTGACAATGTGGATAGCTTAAAAATTAATTTAGTAAGTACTTTGTGCATGCAGGGCTTCATGGCTGTAGAGGTAAGGAGGCTATTATAGGGCTCAAATGAAAAGAATAAACTAGCTGTTTGTCCAGTAAAGTGTCTTTGAGGTTGCATAAGCTAGCAAGCTGGATAATATGAAAATGAGAAGCTTCATCAAAGCAAAGTGTGAGAGATAGAGAGAGAGAGAGAGAGAGTGTGTATGTCTTCAAAGTGGTGTGTTCAGCATGTGATTTGTTAACATGTAGAAACTGATCGTGTGCATTTTTGTTGGAAGCTGCCAAGATGAGACTGAGCGGGTTAGAAAATGCTGTAAATAAAATAAAGCTGTGTTTTAAATGCAGTGCTTTTGTGCATGTGTTCAGGGCAAGCAATAACTTTCGCAAAGGCCTGAGGCCTCTCAGAAAGCTCTTTAATTGACTGATTGCCAAAATAGGAAGAGCTAGTTGGGGAAAAGGTTTGAAAAGAATGTTATTGTATGTAGGATAAAGTTTGTATGCTGTGGGCTTAAACTGGGACAAAGAAGGTGCTATATGTCTGAATATCTCTCAGGTACAATTATTTGAAAAAAAAAGAAAATTCTGGAACTGGAAGTGTGCCTGAGAGTAATTGTGTGCAGTTATGATGCCCTGACAGAAGCTGTTGGTGTGGTAGCTAAGGGGGAAAAAAAATCTGTAACCTTCATAGTGGTTTTCCCTTGATTGTGTCAGGATCAAGACTATTTAAGTTTTAGAAAAGGGCTAAACACTTATCTGTTCAAATGATTTTTGGAGGTTTAGTTTTGCTATAATTATTTCTAAGGTTTTAACTTTGGTTAATGAATATACTTCCAAGAAATTGCCTGGTTCATTTCTTATTACAACCCACGTATTATAAAACATTTGTCTGGCACTTGCGGTATATAAGTTATTGCATTGTATTACACTGGATGCGAAAAGAGAATAATTATTTTATAATCTACTATGAACTGAGCTTGAGAGAAAGAAGAGTGTTTGCATTTTAAAGAAGAGAACGAATCCAGAAAGTTCACGCTGTTTTTCCAGAACACCAAAAAGCAAACCCTTACTGGTTGGATTTGTTGAAATCTGAAAAGATTTTTAGCTTGTTCTTTTTGCTAGAGATAAATGGGCATTATATTTTAATTGACAGACTGCTGTAATGTTAAGTGTACGAGCATTATGTGGAAACAACTTGGAAGTTTTGTGCGTTTGGCTGGCAAACTCTGAGACTGCCATCTAAAGTAGTTTGTTTTTTTAAAAACAAATATAAAGGAAGAAAGAACTTACTATGGGGAAGAATAACATTACACTCTATGGGGTAGATTCTATATATGGCGCCTGAAAAATCTGTGCAGTAAGTAAATTTCTATTTGGTGTATAACACTGAGTGCCTCTCCATGTGGCCAATTTGGTCGCATGCATTTAGGCTATATTTTACTTGTCGTAAATCTTGATGCCTATATTAGGCACAGAGCGGGTGTATTCTATAATAATGCAAATACATTTTAGAAATGCCATTCCACAGTTATAACAGTGCCCCCTTTTCAACCATGCAACTTGGAATTTACACACACCACGTTACAGAATATGCTTAATGAGTTATGCATGAAAATTGTAATTCATACCAATTATTTCTGATAATTGCTTGTTAACGTCTAATTACTACTACTACTACTGCTAATAATAATAATCATTTCTATAGCTCTACTAGACATACGCAGCACTGTACACATTATATGAGGTACTTTCTCTGTCCCTAGAGGGCTCATAATCTAAGTTTTTTTGTACCTGATTAGCTAGTTAGCCAATTAGGTTACACACATTGTTATAAAATACGCTATGATTTCCGCACGGAAATTAAGGTGCATTATGTGGAGAATTTGGGAGTATGTGCTCTAGTTTGTAACTAAGGGGCCTTTTTACTAAGCAGTGGCCTGCACTATTCCCAGCAAGAGTGTTTACCATGCTAAGGCTACTTTTAGTGCTGACAGTAAATGGTCAATTTTTCTATTATGCCAATAATAGCCATGCACTAATTTTCCCATTAGTGTGTGGCACTAGTGAGTGAGCCCCTAACTACACCTATTTTCTAGGTAGTAAGGGCTCATGAACTAGTCACTAATGAGTGAGCACACAGGGCAGTGTAGCTGTGCTAACCAATAAGCACAGAACATGCTTACTCTTCACTTCCAAAGCTAAAAAAGGTTCTCTAACTCATCCACTTTGGGCTCAGGCCCACCCAAAATTGGGTGTCTGGCTATGCCCCTGCTCCTCTCCATCATCCCAACCTCTTCACTCTCTGCCTCTTACTATTTGGGGCACTATTGCACTTTGATAGGAGGCACGGTTGGAGGCACATTGATGGGGAATTGCCCCTTTCAGAGGTGGTCTGGAAGCATTGGGCTGCAGTTTGAATGCCCAATATTCTTGGGCTGATGAACTAATGCTGCTTGTGAGGTGGCTTACAAGCAGCGTTCATCCATTACCACAAGAGATACCACAGGTTGCTGACTCATGTGGTAAATCAAGGTGCAGTAAAAGCACTCCTTTATTGCACCTTGATAACTTCCACCCTTAGTGTGTTATAGTTTGATGGAAGCACAAAAATAAATTGCATGATGGGAAAATAATTTTGTTTAATATTTCAAAGACCATATGGTAGTTAAACAAAGGCTGAAAGAAGCAACATTAAGAAAACATGTATTATTAAGGTTTTTCCATTAAAAGTATAAAAACATACAAGAGCCATCTGTTGAGGTAGGCTTAATTCAGTAGTCTTTGTGAAGAAATCACTTAACACTTTGCAATTCACTGCTACCAAAATGTTATCTCCATAAAGCTATCTTATTCTGATATCCTTTTGGAAGACAGCAGGAGAGTTAATTTTCTGCAGTTTTAATACAAAGGCAGATTACTCTAAAAATGTTAATAGAGCCACTGAATTTTCTTTCTCTAAGTATGTTCGTTTTGACCTTTCCATGAAAGTATCAGAATAAATAATAAAGGTTTCTTAAAAGCTGCCCATATGCAAGGACTTGCATATGGGCATTTATATTTGTTTCTGGATAGCTGCATATATTGTTTTTGAAAACATACTTTACAGATCCCTCAGCAATGCATGCTATTTACTTAACCTTTTAAAATCTTTAGATGGCAAGAAATATGTTTGTCTTGAAAATGCCAGTTCAAATGTGGTTTCTAAAATCCATATTATTTTTTTTAACATTGATTGTCAAATGTTTAAAAATGTCTTGGTTTAAAGTAAGTATAGATGTTAGAAACTTTCAAATTCCTACCTAGAAATGCAATTACAACCTCTAAATCATTTAAAATGGAGGCAAGTCAAAAATAAGACAATATACAACCCTAACCCCAATCAAAGAACTTGACCGTTTGTTCAGCATATTTTTTATATAAGGAAACATGATCCTTTGTGGTAGCACTGCAAAACTACTGCTATGGCTGCCATTTTGAGAGGTGGCATTGGCAATTACAGGAATGACTGGGGATCACGCCTGCCGAGTGACTCACTAAACCACCAGATATGGGCTGGTAGGCCCTCGTGGGTAGAGGTGTGGTCTTTCGGGGTTGGGGGTCTGATTAGGGATTAAAATCAGGGGGAGGCTGTGATTGGGAGATCTGATTGGGAATGTGGGTGCTGCCGGGGGGGGGGGAGGGCTGTGATTGGGAGTGGTGTGGGTGCTTCTCAGGGAATTGGAGGATAGCATTGTGGCCCCTTTAAGAAGCATCTTGAGAGCTTCAGGCTGCGATTTGGCAGCCCAATGCTCCTGGGGCAATATAGTAATGTTGTATGCAAAGTGATTGTTAGTCCTTTACAACAGGAATCAGCAGATTTCTACAGAGATAGTGCATGTTGGTGACTCCTGTGGTAAATCAAGGTAGGGTAAAAGATAATTTCTTACCACACCTTTGTAACTTTCTTTGCATAGTGGGATTCAAAAGAGATTGGACAAATTTCTGGAGGAAACGTCCATAAAAAACATTGTTAGTCAGGTAGACATAGGAGAGTCATTGTTCATCCCTGGAAAAAGAACTTTGGCAAACAGATCAGCTTTTGGGGATCTGCCAAGTGTGTGACCAGGACTGGCCATTCACAGAGATAGAATGCTGGGCTTGGTGAATCTTGATCTGACTCAGCATGTTATGCTCTTATGTTCTTATAGTTCTCTAATGAAGAATAATTATCCTTATTCTCAGTTTCTTTGATTTAAATGTATTTATTCTACAAGTAATGAGCTCATAATTCAATCAAGACTTTTAAGTAAGTGGTTTTTAGAGTGAGGATATTTTTCAGCTACTATTAACAGAGTACATTTTTTTAAATGAGTTTTGTTTTTGTTTAACACAGCTGATGTGGATAATTTACTAATTTGGTGGTATGGTCATCTACCAGTTTAGTAAACTCTTTCAAGTATAAGGTAATTATCTATGCATCTACAGAAAGAGAGAGAGAGAGAGAGAGAGAGAGAGACTGAATTTGGTGCTTATTTTAGAAACCTTAGATGAAGATGGGCTGGTAGTGTATAAGTCACCCTGAGTGCTACTGGTATGTGCTAATATTGTTGAGTGCATGTGTGGTCTTTCTGAGGTCCTGAGGTTTGGCATATGTGTCAGTAAGAGCCAACTTTTTAAAATAATTGGTGGTGCTAAACCCGATAGAAATTACACCTCCCTGGACATACTCAATGACTTTTCTTAATATTTGGGGTGCTCAAGCAACCACAAAGCTAGATCTTATGTCAGTGTCCCTTAGTGTGGGTTTGCAGTGTCTGTTGGCCTGAGTGGTGGTAAGGGTTGCCTGTTTGGCTGGGAGCACACTAGTGTTGGTGGTGTAATGTGTGGTTTATATTTATATTTTTTTGTATTTGATACACCTCCTTTCTAACAGAGTCAACAAGGCAGTATGCAAAACAAAATCCAAAGTCACAGAATAGGAAAGGAACTGCAATTTATCAAATAGGAAAGGGAGGGAAAAGGAGAAAGAGGGAGAGCTTGAGAGCTGCTGCTGGAATGCCAAGTCGCAAATTCAGAAACTAAACTCCAAAGGCAAGACTAAAAAATGGGTTTTTAAACCAACCTTAAATTTATCAAGGGAATGTCCAGAAAGGATGGCCACCGGTAAAGCATTGCAAAGGGAAGGGGCAAAGCAAAAAAAGTTAGTCTGCCTGGTCGATGCTAAGCAAGATTTAGAGACAGACAGAATAGATATCTGGTAGTCAAGAGCTGAGCACAGAAGTCTGAAGGGAGTCTGGATATTCAGAGCCTTTTATGTCAATATCAAACCTTTATGGCGAATACAAAAGATGATGGGGAACCAATGATAGTGACACAAAGAGTGGCCATGTGTAAAAAGATTAATAGCAGTGTTTTGTATCAGTTATAATTTCCCCAGGAGCTGGGGAAATGGATACCTGAGTAAATCATGTTGCAGTAATCAGTCTGGATAGAACAAGGGCACAGAGGAGAGTATGGCAGGCAGAGTCATAGAGATAATGATGAAGGGAGCAAATACAGTGGAGGGCATAGATAATGATGAGAAGAACAAATACAGTGGAGGAAAAAAAACTGGATGTAACAACTACCCCCACTTGTAATTCGAAGGACAGATCAGAATCAAATGATCAATCCCAGGTATCAGTATCCCAGGTTAGTATGGGTTCTTGATTTATGACACACATGCTCAGCATGCTAAATCTACCTTTTCAGATGGCACAGGTTAGTGTGATACTAGGAGGGGCATAATCTAATGGGGCGCCCAAGTTTTCCTAAGGGCGTCCTCGCAGGACGTCCCCAAGAAGGGGCGGGGAAACCCTTAGAGATGGTCAACCTAACTGTTGAGATGGTCGACTTTAGAGATGGTCGTCCGTGGTTTTCGGCCATAATGGAAACTGAGGACGCCCATCTCAAAAATGACCAAATCCAACTCATTTGATCATGGGAGGAGCCAGCATTCATAGTGCACTGGTCCCCCTAACATGCCGGGACACCAACCGGGCACCCTAGGGGGCACTGCAGTGGACTAACTGATGCACTAACTCAGGGCCGTGCCTAGGGTCTCTGGTTCCCCCCTGCAGTTGGCGCCCCCCCCCCCCCCCCCCCCGTGTGGCACAAGATGCAAAGGAAACAGGAATTGTCAGTAATATTCTTAGAAACAAATTGCTAAACATTGCAAAATAAGATAGCAGATGTAAATTCTCAAAGTGGACATATTCCAAACACTAAAATGAAAATAAAATGATTTTTTTCTACCTTTGTTGTCTGGTGACTTTCTTTTTCTGATTATGCTGGCCCAGTATCTGATTCTGCTTCTATCTGTCCTCTTAACTCCGTTTCCAGGGCTTCCTTTCCATTTATTTCTTTACTTTCCTCCTTTCTTCTTCATTTCTTGCTCTATATCCAAAAGTAAAAGCTGGGTCCTCTGCAGACTTGACTGTCCAGTGGATCCAGCTTCTGCCTATTTTCTCCATCTATGTGCAGTTTTTCTCCTCTCTTCCCTTTCCCTCATCTCATCTCCTTCCTCTCTCTTCTTTTCCCTCCCCTCCATCCATGCCCAGCATTTCTTCTCTCTCCCTTCCCCTCCATCCATGTGCATCTCCTTCCTCTGTCTTCCCTTCCCTCTCCTCCATCCATGTCCAACAATTCTCCTCTCTCCCCTCCTCTCCATTTCCAGCAATTTCTCCTCTCTCCCTGGGCCCTGTCCTCCCATCCATATCTATCCTTATCCCTCTCTGCCCTTCCCTTCTCCATCCATATTCAGCAATTCTCCTCTCTCCCCTCCCCTCCATTTCAAGCAATTTATCCTCTCCCTGTGCCCTGTCCTCCCATCCATGTCCATCCTTGTCCCTCTCTGCCCTTCCCTCCTCCACCCATATCCAGCAATTCTCCTCTCTCCCCTCCCCTCCATTTTCAGCTATTTCTCCTCTCCCTGGGCCCTGCCCTCCCATCCATGTCCATCCATGTCCCTCTTAAATATGTTTTAAAAATAGCCTTTAAGAACTGTATCTGTGATTAGACTGGCTGTGACTGGATTGACTGGTTGCAGGGGGTAATGCTGGGGGCGAAATCTGTGGCACTGGGGATGGACTGAACAAAGCGGTGTGTGCTGTGGTCCTCTGAAGGTCCCCCTCCCTCACCCAGGTTAACTATTTTAGACTGAAATCGTGAGATTACTTACCTGTAATGGAGGTTCTCACTACACAGCATGATAAGTGAGTAATTCAACAGTGCCCTGAATAGATTAGCTCTGTAAAGCTTAAAAAGGGCCTTCTTGCAGGGGAAAGTGGTTGGGTCCGTGTGGCTGATTCATCCTGTTCATGAAGAACCCCCCAATTCAGCCACGCTGGTGAACCCGAAACAAAGGGGAGGGGGGAAGAGTGCTCACCTTTTACAGTTTGCAAGTGAAATTATAAAACATTAGCAAAAGGAACTACATCACTGAAGCAGCTGGAGGCCAGAGGGGGCTGGTGCACTGCAGTTCAAGGGACCATTAATTGTATTTGTACATCAAAAGTGTGGACAGTCTTCTTAGAAATGAGCCATTGAAATCTGGACTGGACACGAGGAGAGAGAGAGAGACGCATGACGTCACCTACCTGCCTTCTTATGTACTATTGTACTGGTAGGCCGGTCTGACCGAGAGTCTTCGGGTGTGCTATGCCCCTCCTCTTTTTCCCTCCATAACCAATAGAGCACAGGAGAAGGAGAGGGGTGGAGATACAGGGTGCATTCATACTGTACAGTGAAGGGGCAGGCCTGAAAGAACCAGGGCGCTGCTTGCCCCGCCTCCTCCCCTATGATATCCAATCATTGCATGGGAAAGGACTGGAGTCAACAGCAAGAAGGGTTATTTGATAAGACTTATAGGGTGAAGGATGGGCAGGACTAAGACCCTGTAAGGACACCGCTTTCCCCGCCTCCTCCCATATGGTATCCAATCAGTGAATAGGAGAGGTAGGGGGCAGGCACGACAGGCATAGTCTGTACCAAGGACCACCCCCTGGAACCTTTGTGTCGCGAAACTCGAGATGTGCGGTAACCACTAATCAGAACGGACCAATTACATCACTGCAGGCAAAATGGCGGCGCCCAGAAAGCGGTGACTGTGATGAGTGGCGGGTGAGTGGGCAGAAGGGTCAGATATTTCGCTCCCCGAGAAAGGAGGGGGGTGTATGGCAGGTCACCCTGCACCATGTAGGGCTCCACTGGGCACCGGGCTGAGAGATCCCTGTGTATGAGAGTGAAAACACTGGCAGGGAGTAAGCGACGAGGATAAGCATGACGCGGGGGCGCCCTCCAGAGGTCGGCACCCCCCTGCAGTGCTTACCCCGCTTACCATGTTGGCACGGCCCTGCACTAACTGAACAGAAAAAGCCCTTCCCTTACCAATCCCTTAGCGATTCGGAAAGGAACGGGCATGCATGAAGGAAATTGCATGCAAATGAGCTGCTCACTGTTAGCTCATTTGCACATGATTTCCTTCCTAAGGAGGGGAAGCCAGTGCAGAGCAGCCAAGCATTATGCATGACTGCTCTGTGCATGCCAAAGACGGCTTCATACATGCAGACAAGCTAGTTCAATTTAGTAAAAGAGGTCCTAAGTAAATTGTTTACTATAGAGAAGAAGTGTTTTAAACCAGGAGTAACATTCCCTATCAATTTAGAAAAATAGACTTTTTTTGTTTCAATTGTTTTGAATTTATATATTGTTATTGCCCATCTCCATCTACTATTATCTGTTTTTTTTTCCTTTCTCAAAATTTTCTCCAATTTCCTACATGTCCTATTTAACAACAATAAATCTGAGCTCAACCATTTATTATTGCTATTCTTAGATTTTTGTTTGATCGTCATGGGAGCAATTGAGCCCCAAATGGACACACAGACCTTATTCCAACACTCCAAACCTTCTAAACCACTATTAGCTGTTGAATAGTATCTATCCACTGAATCCCAGAATATGACACCATCAAGTTTTCCCCTAGTAGAGTATTGTATTTTTGATATATCATCAATGCAACCTTTTAACTGATGAGTGCCAGAATGGTGCGGTTTCAAAATAACATTAAAACCTAATAAGTAATGGTCAGACCAAAGCAGGGGAGACTACTGGCCCATCTCAATACTCAGAGGTTATTGGATTCTTCATACATGCAAATAAATCTGTCTGATTTCTGTCTTCATGTCTTGTCTGGGTTGGAGGATAATAAAAATCCAGAGATTTTAAGGGGCCCTTTTACCAAGTGGCTGTAAAAGGTAGACCATGGTGGCATTGGTGCGTGGGATTGCTGTGCACCGAATCCACCTTTTACCACAGTGGTAAAAGTGTTTCAAAAAATAGTCAGTAAATGGTTGTGCGGTACATAAAAAATTGCCGCAGAGTCATGTACTGCTGGAGCCTTTACCACCTCCTATGGGTCACTTTTTTTGGACCCTTTTTTTCACGAACAGGTCCCAAAAAAGTGCCCCAACTGACCAGATGACCACTGGAGTGAATCGGGGATGACCTCCCCGGACTCCCCCAGTGGTCACTAACCCCCTCCCACCAAAAACAAAACACTTTAAAAACTTTTTTTCCAGCCTCTATGCCAGCCTCAAATGCCGTACCCACCTCCATGACAGCAAAATGTGTTCTATCTTCTGACAGCCTTTCCCTGGTTCTGATGTGGCTCTCGGGTGAATGTGACACCTTTTCTGTTATGCGCACTGCAGAGTCACATCAGCAATGCATTGTGGTGGGTGTAGGGTATTGGGCTCCGTGATTCCACTAGCTTGTGGCAAATGCTCACAATGTTGGTAGTTGGTAGGCTCTACTCCCATGGTGCTTTTCCCCCTGCTTACTGGGTCAGAGTGTGCCCTGTTTTGTTTCCGGTAGTCCATGAGGTAGTGGCCATTTTTGTAAGCCAGTTTTAGATCCCTTTCTCGTGTTAGCCACGTTACTTAGTTCTTACCTTGAATGTGGCTGAAAGAGGGCATTGTACAGCATTCTGCCATCTCGGACCTACTGCTCATCTCAGTACCAGGGAGACTCGTTGCCAGTGGGGCACAACCTCTGATCTGCAGTTAACTGTGAGTAAGCGTGCTTATTCCAATAAAGGACGTTTTCAGAGAGATTAGTCTTCAGGTGTCAACTGCTGTGCCAATGTTATATAGTAGCAACAAGTCCTAGAGGCCTGCGTGTATGCAGGTCCCTGGAGCACATTTAGTGGGTACCGCAGTGCACTTCAGCCAGGTGGACCCACGCCCACCCCCCCCCCCCACCTGTAACACTTGTGCTGGTAAATGTGAGGTCTCCAAAACCCACTGTACTCACATGTAGGTGCCCCCTTCACCCATAAGAGCTATGGTAGTGTTGTACATTTGTGGGTAGTGGGTTTTTGGGGGAGGGGGGTTGGGTGCTCAGCACCCGTGATAAGGGAGCTATGCATGTGGGAGCGTTGTCTGAAGTCCACCGCACTGACCTAGGGTGCCCAGTTGGTGTCCTGGCATATCAGGGGGGCCAGTGTACTACGAATCCTGGCCCCTCCCATGACCAAATGGCTCGGATTAGGACGTTTTTGAGCTGGACGGTTTTCGTTTCCATTATCGCTAAAAAAAAAAACAAACGCCCAGCTCAAAAACGTCCATTTTTTTCGAAAATACGGTTAGGCCCACACCTTCAAGGACCCGTTCTCTGAGATAAACGCCCATGGAGATAGGCATTTGCGTTCGATTTTGCCCCTCCACGTCTTCCAGGTTCACGGAGATTTCTTTCATTTCCTCTATGTCATCAGCCTTGAAAACTATTTCTGGTACAGGTAGATCTCTTACATCTTCTTCCATAAAGACCGAAGCAAAGAATTCATTCAGTTTCTCCGCTATGGCCTTGTTCTCCCTTAGTAGCCCTTTTGTTATTAAAGACATGCTTACAATTTAACGAATAGTATTTAGGCATGTTTTGGCATTTACATGCATATGTAAATTGATTGATTGTCTCGCATAACTCTTCACAATGTAATCCATAACTAAGTTGTAACAAATTGTATTTCCATCATTCATATCGTATTGTAAGCCACACTGAGCCCACAAAAAGGTGGGAAAATGTGGGATACAAATGCAATGAATAAATAAATAAATAAATATGTGCACATACATGTATATATATATATATATATTTTTTTTTTTTTTTTTTTTTTTAAATTATTCTAATACTTTTTGTGCATAATTAATTGGCATATAACTATAAGCACATGCTTTATAGAATTTGCCCCCTTAAATTAAAAATCCTTGATACATAGGCTTTGTAAAATTACTCCAATAATGAACAGATCACATTTCATGTCCTCCAGCAGAGAAGGTATCCCATCCATTTAACAGCCAACCTTCAGCCACCCACTTATTCTCAACCATTACTCAGTTATTTTATCTCTAAATTGTCTTTTAGTTAACCTTTCCCCTCAATACATATGCCTCATTCTGGCAATAAAAGGTCACTGAAGCTGTGAGCACTTAATCCTCAGCTGAAAGAAGATAGGGAAAACAAATATGTTTAATTATAAAAGAGGTATCCAGTTATAAATGACAACATTGATTTTCTATGTTATTTTAGTAGACCTGGAAGTGATCTGTACCATTCATTTTCTAATTATATAATATTGTTAACTTCTTAATGATTTGTCCTTAATTAGAAGTAAAACAATGAATCTAAAATACTTTAAATGGCATAATAAAGTATTACTGTATTTAACAAGGTAGATGCAGAAAGGCATTAACATTCAATTCACCCAGTAGTCTAAGCAATGTACACATAATTTATTGTGTGAATTATACTGTGCTAGAAAAGACATTTTGATAGAACCTTGGTAGTAAAATCATCCCTTGATCCCGAGTGCTAGGTAGAGATTTATGAAGTGGAGAAGTAAACTTTATTCACAGGCAATATATTTCTTGCCAAACACTTTTATAAAAATTGCTTAAAATATAATATTAAAATCTTGTAAAATCAATGTCTACATGTATAAAAATGTAATGCTTTTTCATGCTTCAATTAACAAAGCCTGATCACTATTTAATAAGATGTTACCATTCATTATCAAATTAATACCATGATTTCTATAAATGTCAGTGTTCTAAAGTTTGTTAAAGTGGCTAATGGGACATTATTAAGGAACCTACTTACTAAGTTGCATTAGCTATTTAATGTGGCATTTATTGCATGCTGTTAGGGTGGCACCAAGATAATGCATGACACATAAACTGTTAGTACATGCTAATTGGCACATTAAACAGCTAACACACAAAAAATGCCATTTTGGGGCAGGGAATAGACGGGGACTGCACCTTATAGTTAATGGGATGGAATGCCTTCCTTGAAAGGAAACGTTAAAGAAGTTAGAGTTCCATTTTAAAGACGATATAGTCGAGGGGAGATATGATATAGGTCTATAAAATAATGAGTAGAATGGAACGGGTAGATCAGAATTGCTTGTATACTCACTCAATGTAGGGGAAAGGAAAGGGGATGGTATTTGATATACCACCTTTCAGTGATTATAATCAAAGCAGATTACATATTATATACATTTAATTATTTTGTACCTGGGGAAATGGAGGGTTAAGTGACTTAACATGAGTCATATGGAGCTTCAGTGGGAATGACTCAGACCTGTAGGCCTACCCATGTTGGCAATGGGGAGCTACAGAAAAAATAAGTTTTGGCTATGCCATTGCAAACCAATCTATATTTCGGTGAATTATCCCTGTCAACAATTTCATGTTGCCAATCAACTCTGTTCTGCTATGAATCTGGATATCCGATTGTAACCTTCTAGTCTTTATTTTCAAAGCAAGAACACTCCTCTACAACATCATTCTCCACCCCATTCTCTTTCTCTGTCTTCTTCGCATGTTCTCCTACTTCTCTGTGTGACCCCTCCCCCCCCCAAAAAATGCCCTGCATATAGTAATGGGAGAGAGGATTTTAAGGGCAGTCACTAAATCAAGGAGGACTGAGATTGCCAACCTGGTGGGTGGTTTTGGAGAAGGCCAGCCCATAGGGGAGCCAGGAGTTAATAAAAGGGATTACATGTAGAAACTTCTGGTTTTTGGTTGACCACCCCTGCCAAGACCCTGAGCACTAAGGGGGAAGTTCTGGTAACCAAGGCAGGAGGCATTTACAGTGGGTGATGACTGAAGCCCCTACCACAGGAAAGAGAGTGGGGTGAGGGAAGTGGGTATGGGCTTGGATAGCCTGGGAGGGGGTTCTCACTATGTCAGGGGGTGGGATGGTGGGAGGGAGGGAGGGAGGGGGATCTAGTCTATCAGGAAGGAAGGGAAGGAGGAGGATCAAAAGGGGGCTATATGGTTCTCTAGATGGAGGAGGGAGGCAGAAGTGCTTTCAGGGGCTGGGAGACCTGGAGGGAGGACTGTGGAACTTCGGGATGTTCCTGGGGATTTGTGCTGAAGGGGGGGGGGGGTCAGAATCAGGGGCACAGAGAGAATTTCATCTCTTATGTGGGTCTTATGTGAATCATGGCTGAATATTGGTTGGGATCTACATAAGCTCTGGTGGCCAGCACATTGCAAATTAGCCCCTAATATTCAGTGTTTGTGCCCAGACAGAGCCTGGCACCGAATATCTGGAGCTAATTCTGCTCGTAGTAGTCAGTGTTTAAAAAAACACTGACCACCACCTGCTGAATATTGACTGGATAAAGCTAACATATTCTTGTTTGCAGTTAGTTTGCAGAAAAATTTCCAAAAAGTCATACATAGTAGCAGATGGACCAGTTATTGCCAAAATCTCCAAATTACTATTTTCAAAAACAATTTTTAAGACTTTTTTCTATGCAGTTCATATGAAGTATTTGCAAATCACAAGGGGGCATGCCGAGGGCTTGTTGAGAGTGGGATTTGGCTGTTCCCAAAACTTGGATGCTGTTCTGTCATAATGGAATAAAGCAAAAATGTGTAGGGCTAAAAGTTACTGCCATGGCCTATCCACTCTCTATTTTTAGAATATGCAGGGATAATAACTTCCACACACAATATAATATCACTGCATAAATTGAAACTATTCAAACAGGTGTGTGATTTAACGGACCATCAGAGGTGAAATTCCACTGGGGGACTTGCCCCTATTGTGAAAGTAAGTGAGCACACCATAAATTGTCATCAGTCCAATTTTACATTTTTAAAAATTTTGCATAGATATAGTGCCTTTATCCCAGCTTCGTGAGAACTCTAAAAGTGAGCTTAATAAGTATTCATATCTTCAACGGTTTCAATTGACTTATCTTAAGTAACACTGTAGTAGAGGATAGGTACCGACACTTGTTTCACCTTTGCTGTTTCAAGGCTTCCCCCTTGTTTTATCTACTACCAGTAGGAAAGGCCCATTTCTGTTTTAAAGGAAACGGGCGCTAGCAAGGTTTTCCTCGTAGTGTGTATGTTTGAGAGAGTGTGTGTGTGTGAGATTGACTGTGTATGTAAGAGAGAGAGAGAGAGTGACTGTGCGAGTGTGTGTGTATGTGTCAGAAAGAGAGTGAGACTGGGTGCTAGTGTGTCTGTGGGAGAGTGTGTGTGTGTCAGAATGACAGTGTGTGCGAGTGCATATGTAAGACATAGTGAGACCCCCTTCCCCTCCTCCCTTCCATCCCTGTCTGAGTTCCTGAAACCCCTGCCACTTGTTCACATCTGAGTTCCAGGACCCCCCCCCTGCCACTTCTTCCCATCCCCCCTCTCCCCTTCCCACACCTTTCAGGACCCCCCTCAGTAGTTTCAGGACCCCCTTCCCCCCCTCCCGTGTCATTCATGACCCCCATTCCCTCCCCTGTCGTTTCAGGACCTCCCTTCCCACCTCCTGCACGTTTTTACCTCCTGCACGTAGGGACGCAGCTTCACACAGCCTCTTCTTTCGCTTTTGTTTCAGCTGTTCCTGTGGTCCCGCCCTCAAGGGCGGGACCACATGAACAGCACAAACAGAAGCAAAAGAAGAGGCTGTGTGAAGCGGATGACGTCACTGATCTACCGACGGAAGCAGACCACGAAGCCACGGTCCCAGGCAGCTTTTGAACGTTGGAGATGAGAATTATTATATAGGATTGATCTGCTTTGTCTGTTTTCACGTTGGATTTTACAGATCAGCTGCTGTATCATTTATTGGTTATTCTTAAGTTCTTAAGCCAAAAGTTCTGATGATAAAAATCTCTCAACAAGGAAGGTACTCCAGGATTTGTTTTTTAAATTCCTTGCTTTATCATGTTCCCAAACTACAAAACATATCATATAGCATGAATAGGGAAACATTGCTGGAAAAAAATATATGGTTACTTAAATCCTATTTAAAAAGCTCAATACTCCATTATACACCCTCTCCTACACATGGCTAAGTTGCAAATAGAAGAAAATAGATATCCTGGTAGTATACATGAAGTGAACCATTTACTTCTCAATATATGCATGCAACATATTCCTGGTAAAAGGCTCCAGACAGAATGGAGCTCAGTGGCTGAGAGTCAGTAGAATGATAGTACCAGATGGAGCACAGCCTAGCAGCTGCGAAACAACAACCTCAAGTAAAGTAGGTCACGGTACATATAAGTTGCACAGTGCCTAAATACAAGGAAGTATACACATGAGTAAAGCATGGGAGTAGCATAAGGGTGTAGCATCACTTTCCATCTACACTGGAATGTAGATGGAAAGCGATGACCACAAATGTTCGCAGTCTAAGCAATAAAGTTCATGTCCTGCAAGCCCTGATGTTGGAGGCAGACTTAGACGTTGTTGCAATCACGGAGACATGGCTCAATGATTCCTATGAATGGGATGCAAAATACCAGACTATAATCTATTTAGGAAGGATAGAGATAGTCATAAAGGTGGAGGAGTAGCTCTGTGTGTGAGAAGTGATATTGCAGCGACTGAAATGACAGGGACCTGGGGAAAAGAAGAAGCAATATGGATCACCTTAAAAAGAGATGATAGAACCTCTGTCCACATGGGAGGAACTAGATAAAGATATGATCACAGATATCCAAAAGTTAGGAAAGAAAAGAGAGGTGCTATTGCTGGGTGATTTCAATCTGCCAGATGTAGATTGGAAAGTTCCATCTGTGGAATTGGAAAGAAGTAGAGAGATCGTGGATGCTTTTCAAAGTGCTCTGCTCAGACAAATGGTGATGGAACCCACGAGGGAGGGAGCAACGCTAGATGTGGTGCTCACCAATGGGGATAGTGTGTCAAATGTCCGAGTGGGTGCCCACTGACCATCAAACAGTTTGGTTTGTTATAACAGCTGAAGTGGAAGGCAGCCACTCAAAACTCAAAGTCCTGGATTTCAAGCTTGCTGACTTTAGTTAAATGGGGGAATACCTAAGGAAGGAGCTGATGGGCTGGGAGGACATTCGAGAAGTGGAAGGGCAGTGGTCCAGGCTGAAAGAAGCTATAAATATGGCCACAAACCTTTATATAAAGGAGCGTAAATAAAAGCAAGAGAAAAAGGAAACCAATATGGTTCTCCAAGCAAGTGGCTGAGAAAATAAAGGCTAAAGAGTTGGCGTTCATGAAATACAGAAAAACTCAAGAAGAGGAACACAGGGAGGAATACCGGATGAAACTGAAGGAAGTCAAGAGAGTGATATGTCTGGCGAAAGCACAAGTGGAAGAACAAATAGCTAGAACAGTAAAGAGGGGCGACAAAAATTTCTTCAGGTATATTAGTGAAAGGAGGAAGACTAAAAATGGAATTGTGAGACTGAAAGATGCTACAAAATGCTATGTGGATAATGATGAAGAAAAAGCAAATTTGCTAAATAAATACATAGTAACATAGTAGATGATGGCAGAAAAAGACCTGCATGGTCCATACAGTCTGCCCAAGACAAACTCATATGTGTATACCTTACCTTGAATTGAATTTGTACCTGTCCTTTTCAGGGCACAGACCATATAAGTCTGCCCAGCAGTATTTCCCGCCTCCCATCACCGGCTCTGGTACAGAACGTATAAGTCTGCCCTCCCCTATCCTTGCTTCCCAACCACCACCCCATCTTCCCCCCACCTGCTCCGCCACCCAATTTCAGCTAAGCTTCTGAGGATCCATTCCTTCTGCACAGGATTCCTCTATGCATATCCCATGCATGTTTGAACTCCGTTACCGTTTTCATCTCCACCACCTCCCGCGGGAGGGCATTCCAAGCGTTCACCACCCTCTCCGTGAAAAAATACTTCATGATATCTTTCCTGAGTCTTCCCCCCTTCAATCTCATTTCATGTCCTCTCGTTCTACCGCCTTCCCATCTCCGGAAAAGATTTGTTTGCGGATTAATACCTTTCAAATATTTGAACGTCTGTATCATATCACCCCTGTTCCTCCTTTCCTCCAGGGTGTACATGTTCAGGTCAGCAAGCCTCTCTTCATACGTCTTGGAACGTAAATCCCATACCATCCTCGTAGCTTTTCTTTGCACCGCTTCCATTTTTTTAACATCCTTCTCAAGATACGGCCTCCAAAACTGAACACAATACTCCAGGTGGGGCCTCACCAACGTCTTATACAGGGGCATTAAAACCTCCTTTCTTCTGCTGGTCACTCCTCTCTCTATACAGCCTAGCAATCTTCTAGCTACGGCCACCGCCTTGTCGCACTGTTTCGTCGCCTTCAGGTCCTCAGATACTATCACCCCAAGATCCCTCTCCCCGTCCGTGCCTATCAGACTCTCCCCGCCTAACACATACGTCTCCCTTGGATTTCTACTCCCTAAGTGCATCACTTTGCATTTCTTCGCATTGAATTTTAATTGCCAAACGTTAGACCATTCTTCTAGCTTCTTCAGATCTTTTTTCATGTTTTCCACTCCTTCTGGGGTGTCCACTCTGTTGGAAATCTTGGTGTCATCCGCAAAAAGGCAAACTTTACTTTGTAACCCTTCGGCTATGTCACTCACAAATATATTGAACAGAATCGGCCCCAGCACCGATCCCTGAGGCACTCCACTACTCACCTTTCCCTCCTCTGAGCGAACTCCATTTACCACCACCCTCTGGCGTCTGTCCGTCAACCAGTTCCTAATCCAGTTCACCACTTTGGGTCCTATCTTCAGGCTGTCTAGTTTATTTAAGAGCCTCCTGTGGGAACCGTGTCAAAAGCCTTGCTGAAATCTAAGTAGATGACGTCCATAGCATGTCCTTGATTTAATTATCCTGTCACCCAGTCAAAGAATTCAATGAGATTCGTTTGGCACGATTTCCCTTTGGTGAAACCATGTTGTCTCAGATCTTGCAACTTATTGGCTTCCAGGAAATTCACTATCCTTTCCTTCAGCATGGCTTCCATTACTTTTCCAATAACCGAAGTGAGGCTTACCGGCCTGTATTTTCCAGCTTCTTCCCTATCCCCACTTTTGTGAAAAGGGACCACCTCCGCCGTTCTCCAATCCCTCGGAACCTCTCCTGTCTACAAGGATTTATTAAACAAGTCTTTAAGAGGACCTGCCAGAACCTCTCTGAGCTCCCTCAGTATTCTGGGGTGGATCCCGTCCGGCCCCATGGCTTTGTCCACCTTTAGCTTTCCAAGTTGTTGATACACACTCTCTTCTGTGACCGGCGCTCTATCCACCTCATTCTCAAGTGTACTTTTGCCAGTCCCTCTCGGTCCTTCCCCAGGGTTTTCTTCAGTGAAAACCGAACAAAAGTATCTATTTAGCAAATTGGCTTTACTTCATCATTTTCTACATAGCGTTTTGTTGTATCTTTTAATCTCACAATTCCCTTTATAGTCTATCTCCTTTCACTAATATACCTGAAGAAGTTTTTGTCTCCCCTCCTTACATTTCTAGCCATTTGTTCTTCCGCTTGCGCCTTCGCCAGACGTACCTCTCTCTTGGCTTCTTTCAGTTTCATCCGGTATTCCTCCCCGTGTTCCTCCTCTTGAGATTTTCTATATTTCTGGAACGCTAACTCTTTAATCTTTATTTTCTCAGCCACTTGCTTTGAGAACCATATCGGTTTCCTTTTTCTCTTGCTTTTATTTACTCTCCTTACATAAAGGTCTGTGGCCCTGTTTATTACTTCTTTTAGCCTGGACCACTGTCCTTCCACTTCTTTTATTCTGTTTTCACTGAAGAAAATCCTGGAGATGGACCAAGATTGACTGGCAAAAGTACATATCAGAATGGAGTGGATATAGCACCGTTCACAGAAGAGACTGTATATGAACAAACTGAAAATCTAAACGTGGACAAAGCCATGGGTCCGGAAGGGATCCACCCCAGGATATTGAGGGAGCTCAGAGAGGTTCTAGCGGGTCCTCTTAACCCTAGAACGCATGACGTTAAAAATATACATAGTAACGTCATGGGGGCCTTTTAGGCCCCCATGCACATAATGTAGAAAAACACACTTAAATAACTTTCACAAGTTTATTTCAAAATTGCTCAATAAAATATGAATAGTGGACAACATTTTAATTATAATTTTTCACAGAAAACACCAAAAAATCTTTTTTTCCCCAAATTTCACGCAAAGACATGAAAACACACAAAAATGCATAGAAATCTATAGCAAACTAGCTGCAGCTACATTTTTATTCTAACTTTCTTTTCTATTATATTAGTCTTCCAAACAATTCTGACATGTTATTTTTCAGAAGAGTGTTCTTTGCAAACAGTTTCCTTACAAGTGGAACAATATCGCTCAGTTTTCCTCTCTATGTTCTTGGACACATGAAACAACGCTTTCGTTTTCTTTCTCCTGGCTCTGGAGTAATCTGAACTGTACGCCACACCGTTTCATTGCTTCTTTAGTTTTCTTTGGCAAGCATTTCAAGTCGCTTCGCTCTATCATGTGAGGTATTACAAGTTCATGACAAAGGTCCTTCAAGAATAAGCGTCTCCTGTCCTTCCTCTGTGCATGAAATTCAGGATGAGTTTCTGTATAAATAATGAATGAATTTAGGGCTGCTACATCAAGCATATTTGAAAATAGTACTACAGGCCATCGTTTTGTTTGCCTCTTACACGAATATTCTCCCACCATCTCATCCATTTTATCTACACCTCCTTTTGTTGCATTGTAATGCAGGATGATTTCTGGTTTCAATTTTTGGTTATTGCTGTCAACACTGCAATCGTGATGCATGGTACTGAGTAAAATTACAGATTTCTCCTTCTTTGCCTTGTAAGATACCAAAGTTGCTTTGTTATTGAATCCAAAGACACTCTCATAAAGTGCTCGCTGACGATTGTGTTTGAGTGCTGCTGGAATTTCTCGTCTGTTTTGCTTTATAGTACCAACAAGTGTAATAGCTTTTGCAAGCAGAAAATTGCCTAGTTCAACATTGGTGAAATAATTGTCCATGGTGATGTTTCTACCTGAATTGAATATTGGAACAGCAAGAGTTTTGACTATTTCAGACCCCAGATCCTTCTGTACTGGTGCACCAACCTCTTTGCCACAGTAGATTACGCCATTTATGCCATAATAATTTGCAGAATCACACATCCAGAAGATTTTTATACCGTACTTGGCTGGCTTGCTGGGCATGTATTGTATGAATTTGCAGCGTCCTCTGAACGGTACAAGTTGCTCATCTACAGTAACATTAGTACTAGGATTGTAAAGTTTTGTGCAATTTTTGATAAATATGTTCCAGATATAACTGATAGGGGCTAATTTGTCTGTTTCAAACCTCGCTGCATGAGTTCGCTTATCATCAAAGTGAATGATCCTTCTAATTTCCTCATATCTGCCCACTGACATTGTCGCCTTATAGTGTGGATCAGAAAGTGGGTCCAGAAATAATTCTCGTATTGGGACATCATACGATTTTTGACTCCCTGCCAGCAGGAAAAGTCCAATATATGCATAAAGTTCCTCTTTTGAGATATTTTTCCAGGACTTATTTTTTGCTGAAGCGATACGTCTTCCTTCTAGGTTTGAACATAATAGGACCTCTTCTGCAATATTGTCAGAAAAATAAGTACAGAATACATCTTTAGGGGTAAAGTAACTGGGACTTCCCACAGCTCCTTGAGCCTGTCTCACAATATTGTGTATTGGAGTACGTCCGACTAATGTAGGATTACTATCCCAAAAAAACATTCGTTTTGGATGTTCTATTTATCACTTCTTGAGGATCCACTAGATTCACTTCTTCATCATCAGAAGAATCACTGGATGAGGATGTTTGATTAGCTGGTGGCAGATATTCTTCATCAGACAAAGATAGTTCACGTTCATCATCGCTTTGAAACATAATCGCTTCAATCTCTTGGTCAGTCAGACACTTGGAGGAAGACTGTGCCATTGCTGACTAGATGTTAGAAAATGAAACAGATTTCCTCTCAACAGCTTATCTTATCACAGGTCCTTCAGCAATTAGCTCACAGTGTATACTGTCCTCAGTGTTCAGAGGACCTGAGGTGATGTCATGGCCTTATCACTCCCTCCAAAAATCACATGACATCCTCACATGTTATTATCCACACCCTGGCCCCTCCACCAGCATTACTGAGTACAAATAAAGTAACTTGAGACACAAACACTTCTGAGAACATGATAAAAACAGCGGGGGCCTAAAAGGCCCCCAATTCGTACAGATGTAGTTTTCACCAAACAAGCATTGTTACACCATAATGCCTATGAAAAAAAATTATATGAACAACTGGATATTATCAACAATGACATACTTGAGTAATACCTTGAGTTTCAAAATTCTAACTAAAGTAATTTTGCAGATAATAGCAAAAATGTAAGCATGGGGGCCTAAAAGGCCCCCAATATGCATTCTAGGGTTAAAGATTTGTTTAATAAATCCTTGGAGACGGGAGAGGTTCCATGGGATTGGAGAAGAGCAGATGTGGTCCCTCTTCACAAAAGTGGTGATAGGAAAGAAGCTGGAAACTACAGGCCGGTAAGCCTCACTTCGTTTATTGGAAAAGTAATGGAAGCGATGCTGAAGGAAAGTATAGTGAATTTCATGGAGCCAATAAGTTGCAAGATCCGAGACAACGTGGTTTTACCAAAGGTAATCATGCAAAATGAATCTCATTGAAGTCTTTGACTGGGTGACTGGAGAATTGAATCAAGAACTTGCTATAGATGTAATCTACTTAGACTTCAACAAAGCTTTCGACACAGTTCCCCACTTGACAGGCTGAAGATACGACCCAACGTGGTGAACTGGATTAGGAACTGGTTGACGGACAGAGGGAGGTGGTTAATGGATTTCACTCGGATGAGGGAAAGGTGAGTAGTGGAGTGCCTCAGGGATAGGTGCTGGGGCCGATTCTGTTCAATATATTTGTGAGTGACATTGCCGAATGGTTAAAAGGTAAAGTTTGCTTTTTGCGGTTGATACCAAGATTTGTAACAGAGTGGTCACCCAGGAGGGAGTGGATAACATGAAAAAGGATCTGCAGAAGCTAGAAGAATGGTCTAATGTTTGGCAATTAAAATTCAATGTGAAGAAATGCAAAGTGATGCACTTAGGGAGTAGAAATCCACGGGAGACATATGTGTTAGTCGGTGAGAGTCTGATATGTACAGGCAGGGAGATGGATCTTGGGATGATAGTATCTGAGGATCTAAAGGCGACAAAATAGTGTGACAAAGTGGTGGCTGTAGCCAGAAGGTTGCTAGGCTGTATAGAAAGAGGTGTGACCAGCAGAAGAAAGGAGGTATTTATGCCCCTGTAGAAGTCATTGGTGAGACCCCGCCTGGAGTATTGTGTTCAGTTTTGGAGGCCGTATCTTACTAAGGATGTAAAAAGAATTGAAGAGGTGCAAAGAAAAGCTACAAAAATGGTATGGGATTTGCGTTACAAGATGTATGACGAGAGACTCACTGATCTGAACATATATATCCTGGAGGAAAGGAGAAACAGGGGTGATATGATACAGATGTTCAAATATTTGAATGGTATTAATCTGCAAACAAACCTTTTCCGTAGACAGGAAGGCAGTAGAACTAGAGGACATGAAATGAGGTTGAAGGGGGGCAGACTCAAGAAAAAATGTCAGGAAGTATTTTTTCACTGAGAGACTGGTGGATACTTGGGATGCCCTCCCGAGGGAGGTGGTGGAGATGAAAACAGTATCGAAATTCAAAAAGCGTGGGATAAACATAAAGGAATCCTGTTCAGGCGAAATGGATCCTCAGAAGCTTAGCAGAGATTGGGTGGCAGTGCCGGTGGTTAGAAGTCGGGGCTATTTGTTAGGTCTGTTATAGTAACATAGTAAATGACGGCAGATAAAGACCTGAACGGTCCATCCAGTCTGCTCAACAAGATATACTCATTTTACATGGTATGTAATACTTTATATGTCTACCCGAGTTTGATTTGCACAGACCGTAAAAGTCTGCCCAGCTCTGTTCCTGCACTAAAAGTTCTGAAGCCAACGTTGAAGCCCCTTAAAATTTACACTCCAGCCCTTCCGTATCTATTCAGTCACGATCAGGGCACAGACAGTAGAAGTCCGCCCTGCATCAGTTTTATTCTCTAAATACCGACGTTGCCACCCAATGTCCACTAAGATTCCATAGATCCATTCCTTCTAAAGAGGATTCCTTTTTGTTTATCCCATGCATGTTTGAATTCCATTACCGTTTTCATCTCCACCACCTCCCTCGGGAGAGCATTCCATGTCTCTACCACCCTCTCCGTGAAAAAATACTTCCTAACATTACTCCTGAGTCTACCCCCCTTCAACCTCAATTCATGTTTTCTAGTTCTACCACCTTCCCGTCTCCAGAAAAGGCTCATTTGTGGATTAATACTGTTTAAATATTTCAACGTCTGTATCATGTCACCCCTGTTTCTCCTTTCCTCCAAGGTATACATGTTCAGGTCAGCAAGTCTCTCCTCGGACGGTTTGGAACGCAAATCTCACATGAGGAAAGACTTGCCGACCTGAACATCTTCACACAAAGCAGGCAAATGACCAACAAATCCTTGTAGCCATCAGTCATTAAGTCACTAATTTTCAAAGCAGATGGATGTCTCAAAATGCCCCCCCCCCCAAAAAAAAAAATCCAAATCACGATATTTGAAAGGCAGAATTTGAACATCCTACAGCAATAATCAAACAGGAAGATATGTCCAAGTCAAAAAAGATTGGCATCCTAAGCAGTGGCGTAGCTACGTGGGGCCTGAGGGGGCCGGGGCCCCCGCAGATTCACCCCAGGACCCCCCTCCCGGTGAACCCGCCCCCGCCGCCGCCTACCTTTACTTTTGCTGGCGGGGGATCCCACTCCCCGCCAGCCGACGTCTTCTCAGTCCTTCCTGCTCTTCAATTTGTTTGCTGACGTAATTGTACGTGCAGGACGTCAGACTCAGAGAACAGTTCTGTTCTCTGAGTCTGACGTCCTGCACGTACAACGTGCAGGACGTCAGCAAACAAATTGAAGAGCAGGAAGCGACTGAGAAGACGTCGGCTGGCGGGGAGTGGGATCCCCCGCCAGCAAAAGTAAAGGTAGGCTGCAGCGGCGGCGGGTTCGCGGCGGGAGGGGGGTGGCAATGTCGGCGGTGGGGGGGGGGGTGGCGCCGGGGGAGGGCTAAAATGTGCCCCCTCCCCCCGGGCTCTGGACCCCTCCCCCACGGAAGGCTGGCTACGCCCCTGATCCTAAGTTAGAACTGTTTTAATCATATCTATGGTTTTAAAAGTTGCCCTGATTGAGTAATTGACCACTAGAGAGATTAAGGCATGACCCCTCATGAAACCTCTGTGGTTACTGTCCTCCTCCCTCACCGAAAAGGGAAACTCAGCTCCCTGACAACATCAGGTATTATGGGTATTCTGAACACAGATGCAAACAGAGTCTGAAGGGTAGCCTAGTAATCAGTGTAGTGCATGGTAAACCAAGAGACACAGGTTCAAATCCTACTTTGACTCTCTTTTTTTTTAACTTTTTTTCTTTATTTATAATTTTACAATCTTGAAACATATCAAGCATGATTAAGAAAATAAACAGAATACTAGGATTAATCTTATATACAAAACTAGTAAAAAAGGCCCGTTTCTGACACAAATGAAATGGACGCTAGCAAGGTTTTCCTCGGAGTGTGTTTGTTTGAGTGTGACTGTGTGAGAGAGTGACTGTGTGAGACAGAGAGAGACTGAATGTGCGAGTGTGTGTGTGTGACAGAGAGAAAGTGAGACTGGGTGCGAGTGTGTCTGTGAGAGAGAGAGAGTGTGTGTGTGTGTGTGTGTGTGTGTGTGTGTGTGTGTGTGAGAATGAGAGTGTGTGCCATGTGCCCCCCTCCCTCCGAGTTCCAGGGTCATCCAACCCCTCCCTCCCTCCGAGTTTCAGGGTCCCCTCCCTCTCTCTGAGTTTCAGGGGGTCCCTCTCTCCCTCCCTCGCTCCCAGTTCCAGGATCTATCCATCCCCCCTCCCTCCCTCCCAGTTCCAGGGTCATTGTCCCTCCCTTCCTCCCTCCCTCCCTTCCAGTTCCAGCACCCCTCCCTCCGAATTTTAGAAGTCATCTTCACTTACCAATTCGGGGTTATGGTGGCCGTCAGCAGCGGTAAAAGGTGTGCAGGCTTGGCCCTTCTCTCTCTCAGCTCTGGTCTCGCCCTCATTTCCTATTTCCACAAGGGCGTAAACCTGACTTGGTAAGTGAAGATGACTTTTAAAATTCAGAGGGAGGGGGGCCTGGAACTGGAAGAGAGGGAGGGAGGGACGACGACACCTTCATGCATGTGACATCGCGTTCCGTTGCCTAGCAACTCTGTAGCGTTCCCTTCCAGTGATTGGTCACTGCTGCTGGTAACGAACCATGAAGCACGCAAACGTCAGGACAGGACATGGATACAGCAGGAGCACAAACCCTTCAGGGCTTCACTGCCACGGAGTCAGCTTCAGAATGTTGGAGGTGCTTTTTATTATATAGGATAATCATATCTAGAACAGACCATATTAGGAGGGGATTCAACCATTTCCCCCAGAGGAAGTTGGGCAAACTAACTCTCCCTTTTATAAAGTCGTGCTAGGGGCTGCCTCACAGCAGTGCCAACACAGCCCATTTACTTTGAATGGACTGTGTCGGCATTACTGCACCAGCAACTGCTAATGCAACTTTCTAAAAGGGGGAGGGGTAAGAACCGTAAGACAAAGAAATTGTAGTGTAGTCAGCCTGTAACAATCAAACAGTTCTACTAAGTGACTTAGAAGCCAAAGGAGTAGACAATGAAATCCATCTACCCTCTAGAAAAATTGTGTACTAGGTTAGTTCATAAAACACATAAGTTTGCTGATCCAAGAAAATTACACATTTACATTGCAGTGAATGGTAAACCAGGGGACCCAGGTTCAAGTCTCACTTCAACTCTCTCCTTTTTTTAAAACCTGCAAATTGTGAGCTCTCCAGAACAGAGATATACCTATTGTATCTAAATATTAAAGACATCTACAAGTCTGAGGGCTATTGAGGTAGTGCACATTCAGGTATAGTAGGTATTTCCCTGTCTCTGGAGGGCTCACCATTTAAAATAATAGAGTTGCAGTGGAATATGAACCTGGGTGCCCTGAATTAAGTCTACTGCACTGACCACTAGATGACCCCTCACCTCTACAGGGACCTTTATGTGGCCATTTTTGGACAAATGCGACCAGACATCCATGTCTCTTTATTTTTGGCATTCATAATTTTGATGTTTTATTTCAAGAAATGGCTATCCATTTTGGACGTTCTCACATATTTTCAAATAGGAAACCCTAATATTTTTCCTGTTTGACAATGGCTGTAAGATGAAAAATGCCTCTCTAAGCTACGTGGAGGGGCATAATTGAACGAAAATGTCTATCTCCATGGGCGTTTATCTCCGAGAACGGGTCCGTGAAGGGGCGGACCGAACCGTATTTTCGAAAAAAAATAGACATCCATGTTTTATTCGACAATTTGTGAGCTGGGCATTTTTGTTTGTCAGTGATAATGGAAAATGAAAGCGCCCAGCTCAAAAACGAATAAATCCAAGGCATTTGTTCGTGGGAGGGGCCAGGATTCGTAGTGCACTGGTCCCCCTCACATGCCAGGACACCAACCGGGCACCCTAGGGGGCACTTTTACAAAAACAAAAAAAAAAGGTAAAAGAGCTCCCAGGTGCATAGCACCCTTCCCTTGTGTGTTGAGCCCCCCAAATCCCCCTCAAAACCCACTGCCCACAAGTCTACACCATTACTATAGCCCTAAGGGGTGAAGGGGGGCACCTACATGTGGGTACAGTGGGTTTGGGGGGGTTGGATGACTAAGCATTAAGCAGCACAATTGTAACAGGTAGGGGGGGGGGGGGCCTGGGTCCACCTGCCTGAAGTCCACTGCACCCCCTAACAACTGCTCCAGGGACCTGCATACTGCTGCCAGGGAGGTGGGTATGACATTTGAGGGTGAAAATAAAAAGTTGTGAAACATCATTTTTTTGTGGTGGGAGGGGGTTAGTGACCACTGGGGGAGTCAGGGGAGGTCATCCCCGATTCCCTCTGGTGGTAATCTGGTCATTTAGGGCACTTTTTCGGGCCTTATTCGTGAAAAAACAGGGTCCAGGAAAAGTGCCCTAAATTCTAGCTACAAACGCATACTTTTTTTCCATTATCGGCGAAAGGCGCCCATCTCTCCTTGGCCGATAACCACGCCCCAGTTCCAACTTCACCACACCTCTGACACGCCCCCGTCAACTTTGTACGCTTCCGTGATGGAGTACAGTTGAAAACATCCAAAATCGGCTTTCCATTATACCGATTTATTCGTTTTTGTGAGATAAACGTCTATCTCCCGATTTGGGTCGAAATCTAGGCGTTTTTCTCTTTCAATTATAAGGTGGATAGATTCATAGTGACCAAATCACCAATAACAATCTCAGTTCCTATCCTCCTGGATACACACTTCTGTGGACTCATTCTCATTGCAAAAATGATAATGCATCACCTAGAATGCAGATTCTAGCTATAATGTATTTCTTTCCACTCCAAGGTGATATTGCTTCTCCAAAGTAGTACAGGAACTGCTAGATTAGAGGTGGGACTGCTCTACTACGTCCTTGATGGTCTTTTGTATTTATATACCTACCTAATTTCTTCCAGGTCTATTACTCTAGACCACAGATGCCAGACCCTTTCACATTAATAAGTGTATCAAGCACTGTATGAAATCTTGGAATATGAAAAAAAAAAAACAAAATTTGTGATATTATGTGGGTTCAAGGAAATGGAATAAGATTCCTGCCTTGAATACAAGATCTTTCAAAATTTGATGCTTAGTTGATTTCACTCCCTGCCGTACATGGGATGTTGGGAAGAACCTGATTTGTGGGAGGGGGAGGAGAGTATTTTAATCAATAGTGTGTATCCTAGCAACAGGAAGCTGGAGACTGTGTTATTTTGACACAATCTGCTGGTGTTATTCTACATTTTATATTTCATGGTTATCATTGTTAAAATAAATTCTGAATAGATATACTGCATCAACAATTATAGAAAATCATTATATAGTACCTATGGGAGGTACATGTATAAACATTAAATCTGATTGGAGTTAATATACTTTTGCCTAGATTACCTATGATTGGTTTCAGGCACTTGAGAACTAGCATTGCCTTTGCTTTCCATATAACACGTGATAGACTTTCAAACATCATTTCTATGATTATAAAATGAAGAGTAAAACTATGCTGCTATTCAGCCATGCCAGATAACATTTTTATCAGCAGTTTCCTTGATTGAAAATTTCATCTAATCATTCCAGTGAAATCTTTTGCTTTGATTGATATACTAGCAGGTGTCATACTAAGAAAAGCCAAAGTTATACAGATTAGATATGTAAGGGCATAATGGCTTTTTTGAGGCTAATAACTGCTAAAAAGTCCTGGACATCATTACCGTGTTGTGGATCACGCTCTTTTAGAGGTCTACATAAAGCAAGTTCATGTAACTCTAGGCCAAGAGAGATGCAAAAGGTTTAACCTGTATTTCAATAGATTGTAGACAAAGCAGATCAGTAGTAGATACAAACATCTTTATTGTATAAATTCAAAATAATGCATAGAGGGGCTGGTCAAGGGCTACATGGTGTGCATGCAAATATTCACCATCAAAAAATTAATACCCTCCAGCGATATTGCTGTGTGTCACTAAGCATGCTATAAAAACAATACAGAAGTGGAAAGAACACCAATGTCCTACGAGGAGTCACACGAAAAGATGAAGAGTGGGAACAGAATCAGGCTTTTCGAAACAAACCAAAAGATGCTCAATATAGATTGTAAACGTTAACAAAGGAATACTCAACATGGTACTATGTTTTGGCACTGAAAGTTCCTTCTTCAGATAATCATGTTCGAATACATAAAAAATATATACATAATATAGAACAAGACTGCAAGCAGGTGAAAAATCTAAAAATGCATTTCATGTGTTGAGGCACTGTGTATAAATGAATCAACAGTAAATAAAGAGAAAGAAGAAATACTTATACAAAGATCTAAGACAATGATTTTAAACACAAATATGTATAGAAAGTACAGGCTACCATTCTATTAGATTTAAAAAAGGACATATCACTGAAAATGCAGAACATGAAAATACATAAATACTTTGTTGTTATACAGTTCGAAATAAAATTGGCCACACACATATTTGTTATACAGCATAGTACAATATAGGAGTATTTACCTGCGATCTCACCTTTGCTGGTCTTGGCCTATACCAGCCCAAACCATTCTGTTATAAAAAATATGGATACTTCTGCCTGTGGCCTGCATACATCTGTATTCATCAGAACCAGCTTTTCTACAAAAGGAAAATTTTTGCTGAGCATACCATGATGACTTCATCCAAGGACATATTATTTGTTGCAAACTAGCCCAGTTATCTCCTGAGAAGAATGGAGGTGAGAGACACAGATGGCTCCAGGAGTATGGGATCTGACAGGGAGGTTTGCATGCCATTGATAACAAGTTCTTTGCTATAACAAAGGCCTCTCTTCATGACCATGAAACTGGCTGGACATTATTACACCATCTGTGATTGGTCCACAGGTATCATCTGACCTTTGGATTCTAATGTTGGACTGAAGAAGAGGAACAAAAGAAACTAAACACATATTTTTTATACGGCAGTGTATATGTATACATCTACACACATGTATGTATATATATATATATATATATGTATATATATATATATATATATATATATATATATATATATATATATATATATACACACACACACATCTACATTCACATACACAAAATTAATATAATGATATGAGTGTCCCTATTGGAAAGAGAACAACAGGTTGACAATTCTAGTGATAAAGTTATAAAAAATGTATTGCTGTCAGATATGGAAAGCATGTATATTGTGTCGTGTGTTAAAGGAAAAGACAGCGATCTAACTCTGCATTAAGTCCAAATGGAACCACTGTGTTGAATTCATAAATGAATTTCTGCTCTTCTTTAAGTATATATTATCCAAGTTATCTCTTCTCAAGTTGTGAGTGAAAATCTTGTATATCAAAAACTTTGACTGGCTGTGTGTCAGAAAGGTGTGCTCTTGATATTACTATTATGCTATTTGACCCTTGAGGGTACTAATTTTTTGGTGGTGAAGATTTATATACACACCTTATAGCTCCTGATGCAGTCCCTGTAGGCAAGGCATGTCCTGTATCGGGCATTGCGTTATTTTTAATTTCTACAATAAAGATTTGTTTACATCTACTACTGATCTGCTTTGTTTCCACACTGGATTTTGTAGATCGGCTGCCCTGTTGTTTCTTGGTTTCAATAGATTCTATGCAGAGAACATGGAGATAATTTTTTTTTTCATCTCCATCTGTGCTGGGCCATTCAAAAAATTTAAGTAGAGGCTTATTGACTGAGTGTCTTTATGGGATCAGATGCATGCAATTGGTGAGCAGATCTTATTTAAGTTGTACTACCAGTGGGATACATCAAGTCAGCAACCGAGGAAACTGGGTTATCTCTTTTCTTGCTTGAGACTTTTTTTTTCATGGTGCAATGATTTTTTCAAAAGCCATTTATCAGGTAAATTTATCACCTGGTTGGAGGAGGCAAACAACTTGCATGGATTCTATATTTTTTTAAAAGAAAAATGCTTATAGAGAAATCCGGTGCAAAATCTTTGCTGAGACTTTATTTAGAGGCACTTTTTAAACAGGAATAACGCTCATACTTCACCTGAACCAACACTTATCAGGAAAGACCGTTTCTGACCTCTACTCAAAGCCAGAACATTTTTTTGAGAATTCATTACCCTGCTACTGTGGGAAATTATGCAGGCATGGGAAACACTTGGAAATATCCAAGTCACATAACTTTATCTGACGGGAGCCATGGATGGTTTGATTCCTTTTTCAAGAGAGGAAAAGCAAGAGCAAAAAAAAAAAAGAGAAATTGTAGACTTGGACACAGAAATCGCTTATACAAGGGGAAGGACTACACCAAAGAGTACATGATTTCCAACAGAATCAGATCTTTTTTTTCTTTTTCCTCCTCTTCTCTTTCATTTTATTATGTGCCTACTGCAGAGGCTAATTGCTGCAGAAAATGTAAAAAAAAAAAAAAAGCTGCCTTTGTATATGCGGCTTTGAAAATCAGACCCTATTTGTCCTTGAGGAAATAGAAGGTGAAGTGACTGCAATAATGAATATTTCTCTTATAATCATTTGCTTCATATATTAGAGTAATGGGATTTGATATCAAATCAAAATGGTTTTCATTTATTATATGCAGGTACTTGTTCTGTCCTTAGTGCACTTACAATCTAAGGGATCCTTTTACTAGGGTGCACTAACAGATTTAGTGCATACTAACACCCACTATATTTCTATGGCCATCTTATCATTTAGCACTCACTAAAATCTGTTACCACATCTTAGTAAAAGGACCCCTAAATTTTTCTACCTTGAACAATGGAGGGTCAAGTGATTTGCCCAGAGTCACAAGCAGCTGTAGTTCCTCTTGTTTTAAGCCCACTGCACTGACCATTAGGCTACATGTGTAGCATTCACTGTCCTCTTACTTTTTCTCCATTAAGGACTAAATTCTTTAAAGGGCGCCCAAATTTGGTCTCTGATAAAAACTATAGCTAAGTGCTATTCTATAAATGGTGCTCAGTGCCATTTATAGACTAGCATTTGCGCCAAGATCCATGTCCAATTTGGGGCCTGAGGATTTACACCAACTTAAACCTAGTGTAAATTCTTGTGTCTAATCTCCCTTATTCTGTAACACTGCACCCAAATTCCAGGAATGCCCCGATCTGCCCATGTCCCTCCTATGGCTGCGCCCCCTTTTCTGATTCGTATGTAAAACTTACACGCAGATTCCGATGTCTAAAGATGTGCATGCAAATTTAAATTATACCAATTAGCACAAATAATTGATTATTAGTGACCAATTATTGGTGCTAATTGGCTCATTTGTCTATTAAATTGCACGCACAAATTGTGTGCATGCCCAAATTTGCAGGTGCAGTCTTGAGGATCATATATAGAATCAAGGAGTAAATAAAGGAACATAAATATCATCTGAAAAATTTTTGTTGAAATCTCTAAGAAAATGACTAAATGGGCTCCTTTTACTAAGTTGTGGTAAATGCTAGCACCCGCTTACTGTAGCTTAAATGGCTTACCACTCAAGCATTCTGTGGAAAATTGGTAAGAGGCAATCCCAGCCTAACCAACAGGATTTACCCATGGATAGTTTAGAATTGACTGATTTCCTTGAACGGTCGGATATAGAGGTTCTGGCCCCTGCAACGTTGTTAGTATAATTGGCTCTGGTCTCTGACAGGGAATGGCTTTTGCAGTTATTCTTTAAAAATAAGGATGTTTTGTTTTTGAATTATAAGATAAGGATGTATCTGGATGTATCAAGAGTAACTGCCCAGGCATTCTGGGGTAAGTTTTAGATCTGCACATGTATATCATACACTAAATTTTAAAACTTTTCTCCACAGAGGGGGTATGTTGGGGGTATGATAGGGGTGGAAAGTGGGCATTTCTGTACTGATCAGTTAGCACTGCTACATTATTGCATGCTAATCTTTGTTAATGGCTGTGCGCTAATGACAAAATTAATGTATGGACATTAATTGAGAAAACGGAAAATTGGTCATTTCCAGCTGCAGTAAAAAGGTCTTTAGCAAGCAGGAAAAACCTGTATAAGAGCACACTAATGTCATTTTTTACTGCAGCTTGAATTGATTTGCTCTTTTCTGACACTGACAAGTCAGATTATGACCTATGAACAGCATGTCTAAAGGCTCAAACTTAACAAGCCTGACAGCTGCATTTTTCTGGCTAAAAGCTCTGACTTCAGCATTCTGTGTAGTCAGAGCCCTTATAGCAGTAATTGCTATACTTTCTGCTGAAACTTTGAATTCTAGGTCATGCTGACCCTTAAGAGCACTCTTCCCCCTCTCTGACATAAATGATGCCACTGAGACTACTTCACAAGGTTTGAAGGCGAAGAGGTGTTGAGGATTTAGATAACACTATGATAAACATGTGCTAGGGAAATTTCAGTAACGAAATGGCAACTACAATCATCAGTAAAAGAAACCTTGGAAATGCTGTGTTCTGTGTGCTATAACATTTAGATAGTGTTTTTCCATTTTATGTAAACAATAAAGTAAGACAGAAATTAGCTGAATAACACAGAAATCAGCTGAAATTGCAAGTTGGGCTGGGGATTGATGCCCAATCCACTGTATGTAAGACACTGTTGTGTTGTATCTAGTCAGAGGAGTGAGATTATCAACTGAATGACTCTTTATCACAGTGGTCTCTCTCTCCCCCTCTCATAACAAATTACTATTTGTTACTTTGCCTGATTACTTCATCTGATTACTTTGCCTAATTACTTTGTCTAATTGCTCTATTGCCTGATTGCTTTATTATTATCTATAATAAAGACTAACCCTTTGGAAGGAACATAGCTTCTGTCCTTTCTGTCTTTTCTATCATGGTATCTTGGGGTGGATATAAGGAGATAGAAACCCTGTTGCCTCACCTGTCCAAATGGTATATTTTTTATGGTAAGTAGAAACATATCAGAGAAATAATTCCCATATAATTATAGCTCTCTCTGAGACTAGGTTGTCAGAGGGGGCCATGTAAGGACAGACTCCACTATAAACAAGCTTGATAAAAAGACCCTTATAAGGTCAATAGACATGGTAGCATTTTTAGCATAAGCTAATGATTAGTGTACACTAAACACTAGAGACGCCAATAGGAATATATAGACGTCTCTAGCATTTAACACACTTATTTTTCACATGAGCTAAAAACACTACCACACCATTGTAAAAGGACCCCATAGCTGGATAATTTACTCAATTATTTATTTATTTATTGGAATTTATTAATCATCTGTATGAAGAGATTCACCCAAGGTGGTATAAAATGGGTACAGTTTAACATAAAAGTTACAATTTTGTTAAGAGCATATTGATAGTCAAAATAACCAAATAACATTATCTGAATCTAGTCAAGTTAGACTTCTGAATATGGATAAATGTATAAGTGTTCTGCATTAACCAAATAAACTGAACCGTGCTAAGTATAATGTGTAATCCTTTTCACTTTAAATACTGCTCCCAAATGCCACCAAGCCATCCCTTAGCTACTCAATAGAACCTCATTAATAAAATGACTAATAACAGCTTTTAATTTCAAACCCAACTTTTCTAATGTACTAAATGGTGTTATGGAATATACAAAATGACTTTTTTTAGCTTGATTTTTAACAGCTATTGTATGCCAACAACTGATCACCTGGCTGAGACAGCTTCTTTGTCTAAAGGTTTGATGCACAAAGGCAGCCAGACTGACATGGATCCTTAATAAGAGGTGGTAAGTCCTCTCAAGTTATTTTACCAATGCCATGTTAATGGGAACATTAATGCAAAAAACAAACAAACAAACAAACAAAAAGCCTTACTTTAATTCTTTGGTAAATCTGGGCTTGGTACGTGGGAAAGTCTTATGTTAGAAAGTGCTGAGCCCAGATTTCATTTTGCCTTAGTAGATTGCCTTAGTAGAAGGACCCCTTAAAGATTTGTTGCTTTTATTGCTCTTAGAATAGCTCCTTTCAGGTTTGCTCAGTGCCCTCCATTTTCCACAGATGTTCCTATCCAGCTAAACAAGCCCTTGAGGTATCCCTCTATCTTGACAGTTAGTTTTTTTTGTTTGTTTTATAGGTTCAGAACCTTCACTCTTGAATATATCCACTCCATCTGTGTCTTAATATTGAAATAAACCATCTGGTCATTACTAGGTGCCAGATTATCACCCACTACAACATCGTAAACACTCTTCCCTTTCATATGCACCAGGTCCATCATGACCCCCATTACCAATGGCTGGAATATTTCTCCCAGCAGAGAATTCAGGTTCTCCCTACTTCTAGATGACTCCACAGCAGGAATGCCCCAATTAACATCCATAATATCTATTTATTTATTTATGTGAACTTTTTCTAAACTGCACTAACCATTAGTCCTAACTATTCAACTATTCAAGTTAACTCGCATTGCTTCTTTCTTATCCCATAACTCCTGCAATTCTATTGTGTTAATACTGCCTTTATTTTATAACTCAACTCCTCCTCTCTTTCTTCCAATCCTGTCCTTCCTGAATAAGTTATAGCCCTGATATAACTATATCCTGCAGTGCTCTGTGATAGATTCTGCCTGAGCAAATGTCTCTGTTCCCTATGCCTTATGGGACTTCTCCTATTGGCTAGCCCTTGTCCCTGTATATACTGGGGCTAGTAGCCTGCCCCTTCTCTCTCCAGTGGGGTTGAGAGAGTGACGGCAGAATGCTTTTCTAAGAATTGTAAGATGACTTGCTGTACGCCATCTTCAAACTACTACCAAGGTTTTACCAGTTTAAAAGATTCACAGCATCTACTCTCTCAGCTTGGTGCTGAGACCTCCCAGCTCCCCTTGTATACAGGGTGAGTAGGTAGAGAACAGACTCCAAGTTCTGTAAGGCAGAGATTCTTGTCCAGCACATCTAACTATGTCATTTTCTTTATTTGAATTGGCATTAAGGAAGATTTCTGTAGTTCAAGATTTCTGAGTCTTTCCAGTGATGTTTTATACTCTGGTAAACTGCATGTAAATCCCTGAGTAGAGAGAACCTATCAAGAAACAGAGTAGAACAGTGTTGCCAAGGTAACAAAGAAAGTAGCAAAATAAAATTTAAAGAATATCTATGAAATAATCACTTACAGCATATAAGATTAGATTCTATTTATCACGTCTAAAAATATGCCTATGTGTATTCTAAATGTAGGCGTATCCACCCAACACCCATTTTCTGTGATTTTATTTAGTTGCAGCCATTTATGCCAATGAAAACTTGGTGTAAATGCCAACGCCTAAATTACACATGGAATGGTTATATTTTATAACAGTGCGCATTAATTCTAGGAATGCCCATGACCTGCCCATCGCCATGTCCCTTTTTCAGATCCATATCTTAGAATTTACATGCATTACTTTATAGAATACATTTGAATGCGTAAATTCTAATTAATGACAATTAGTGTCAATAATTGCTTGTTAATTTCAATTATTAGCAGTGAGTGGCTTGTTAAGCTAATAAATTGCATACTCAAATCTAGAATATGACTAAATTTGCATGAACAACTAAAGTCACATCATATAGAATCTGGGGGATACTGCACATCTTGCTCAAAAAACCCACATTTGCTATGCAAAGACTTTAGGGACAAAGGGGTCAAATAGCAAGCCAATTAGCACCAATAATTGGATACTAATAATCAATTATTATGCTAATTAGCATTAAAGTTTACAGGTGTATTTTTAGTCAATGGGATCCACGTGTAAATTTTACGTGTGGCTGCAAAAAGGGAGACTGGCCATGGAAAGGTCATGTGTGGATCAGGGGCGTTCCTAGAATTTATGCGCACTGATATGGATAAGGGGATCCACACCTAATTTAGGTGCAAAGATTTATACCAGGATTTAGTTGGTGTAAATCATCATGTCTAAAGTTAGACACCGATCCTGGTGCTAAGCGTATTCTATAAATGGTGCCTAACTTTCAACATTGTTTATTGAATAGCACTTAATATATTTGTTTTTTCCTCTCTAATTGTTTTATGCTCTTTATAGAATTTGCTTCTATGCCCTTAAGGCAGGGTTAACATGGCAATAGGCTACTGCAAAATGTGTTAAAGTATTTGTGGTGTTTTGCCTATTAACGTGTGGTATCCTGCACATTATCTATTTTAAAAAAAAATATTTTCAAGAAGGGGTGTGTCGTGGACTGAAAGTTGGCATTCCCACTTTATCAAGCTAGTACATTAGGATTAGTACACATTAACTGGATAACACAGGGTTAATAGGTTGCAGCAAATGTTCCTGCTTTAATTTTTTGCAGGTACCACACGCTAATTACAATACTAGCCCATGACCTGTACAAAACAAATGCCCTGCAAAAAGCCATATTAAATCTGAACTTAGTACCTGGGAAAGTCCCATATTAGAACACACTACGCCCCAAAATCTTCTTTACGATCTCTAATAGTAACAATACACCCAGTAGCTACTATATTTTTTGTCTGGTCTCCTGTGAGTAGGCAAAACAATCTATTACTTCCCTTGGTGGAAACTCTGTCTGTATACTCGTTTGAGCATGATGAGAAAAGAATACATAAAATACTGACTGCTGACTAAGCAATGGATGTTTTCTTGTTCTGTTCCCTGTTTTATGAATCCTATGTGTGTATTAGGTGAGTCTTAAATAAGAATGTAATTTTGGTTTCTGAAAAAGCACAATAGTGTTAAGCACGACTGCTGCCAATCGGTACATAATGGATGACAGACTGTGATAAAAGTGAGAGAAGTTCAAATTAAGTAGAAATGAAATGGCAGGAAATGATTGCAATAAATGAAATTAATTGATAACTAGAGGACATAAAACCAAAGAGTGTATTATTCATGCCACATCTCTTTTTGATTTGTTTTCTAATAATTATGCACAATGGGATTGATTTTGGCAGAAGGCAATTAGCAGGACACATTTAGAACTGGAACTTGTAACTACTTCTGTAAAACTTCTACCAGACTCAATACTATTTTCTGAAAGTAATTTTCATGATAAGCACTTGATTTTCTCTATTGGATTCTGTTATTGAAATAAAAGATCAAAGAAGTAAATAATTAAGAGAATAAGTTAAATATGGGGGTCTTTTACTAAAGCTTAGCTTGAGTTATCTGCAGTAGGGCCCATTTTATTCATATGGGTCCTGCCGCAGATAACTCGAGATAAGCTTTAGTAAAAGACCCCCACAATTCTTTTTTTTTTTAATTTCTTTATTTATAAATTTTTTGTTTACATCCAATAATATAAACTTGAAATATCAGCAATGAAATAAAGGTAATCAAATTACTATAGCCTAAACAGGTTAAATTATACAGGAAAAAAGAGTTTACATTTGTCCCCAATAGGTGGATCAAGACACTAGGAAATTTAAATCTATATAATAAATCAAAAATAAAACGGGAGGGGCTACGGATGTCTACAGCCGACGTTACAGCACTGTAATTAGGGAGGCAAAACAGTTGGCGACTTAACATTTTCTTTAGATGAGATAAATTCTAACAATTTCAAAGGGGAAAAAAATATATAATTATTCATTTCAAAAGTTACAAAGCATTTACAGGGAAACTTTAACAAGAAAGTAGCACCCAGTTTAACAACTCTAGATCTATAAGAGAGAAATTCTTTCCTCCTTTTTTGTGTACTTCTTGCCATATCAGGAAAAATTTGAACTTTTTGTCCCAAAAACATTTCATTTAAATGGCGAAAGTAGAGTCTCAAAATATTATTTCTATCAAGTTCAAGAGCAAATGATACAATCAGCGTGGTTTTCTCTGTTACAAGCTCCAGAGAGTTTTCAAGAAACTCAGTCAAGTTTAAACTTGGGGTTACCTGTGGTTGTTCATTCAATTGTTTCACTATCCCTGAAATATATTGGGTCCTCGTTATAGGGGGATATCCCTCCATAGGAATCCCCAATATTTCACTGAAATACTTCTTGAGCATATCCACTGCTGAAATTAAAGGTGACTTGGGAAAATTCAAAAACCGCAGGTTATTTCTCCTCCCATTATTCTCCAGATATTCTATTTTTCTCTCTTGGGTTTCTTTATCTTTAATCAAAGTAGTTGTTAAATTCTTTAATTGTTTAACTTCATTTTCAATCACCTCAATTTGCCCTCTATGTTCTTGAACATCTTTAGTCAATGTTTGATAGGATTGTTTTAAGTCCTTAATTTCGCCAGTAAGAGAAACATTCATCTGCAGTAATGTCTTGTTCACCCCCTGGATTGCTTCCCACAATGTCTCCATTGTCACCCTTATTGGTCTCTTCATACCTCCAATATCCTCGGAAGGTAGATCCTGGGTTCTAGGGGCAGCGTCCAGCGTCTGTCCCCGACTCGTTGTTTCCATCACAGGACTCTGTGCGCCGAAAGATCCTCCTTCCGTAAACAGCAAGGCTGCATTCTCCAGCTGCTGCGGTCCTGCCGGCGCCATCACACTTCCGGGTTGTGGAGGGGGGGTGGAATCGGGAGGACTCAGTGTCACTCCCTCAGCGCTGCGCTCGGTTCCCGAAGGAGTCGAACCCGTCGAAGTAGGCATTCTTTCGCCCGGGGTCCTGACTCCGAAGCTCTCCAACGTCGTTTGCTTCAAGATTGGAGTCGACGTTGGCACCATGGAGGTAGGGGCCTGCGTTTTCCCCTTTCTCTTTCCCATTTTTAAAATCGGAAAGAGAACTTCTATCAGCTTTTACGTTCGCTGGAACCGCGGAGCCCAGAGCTCACACAGCCGTTAGCGCCGCCATCTTGACCACAATTCTTAAGCATTTTTTTAGGATTTAATTCACCCAAATTAATGACTTAGAAAATGTTTGGTGGATTTTTTTCAAAGTACATAAGTACATAAGTATTGCCATACTGGGAAAGACCAAAGGTCCATCGAGCCTAGCATCCTGTTTCCAACAGTGGCTAATCCAGGTCACAAACACCCGGCAAGATCCCAAAAAATGTACAAAACATTTTATACTGCTCATCCCAGAAATAGTGGATTTTCCCCAAGTCCATTTAATAATGGTCTATGTTTTATTAAGTAATAAGTTGGACAATTACAACAAAGAAGCCCAGAGAAATAAATGGTAATACAGAAATGAATGAGCAAACAACTCACTTTAGCATAAAAATTCTAGAAAATCCCCCCCCCCCCCCACACACACACATACTTTAAAAATGGTGGATAATTTCAAAACAGGGAGCCTATCCTGTTTATTTTTGAAGGAGAAGGGTGGCCATCTTCCAACACAAATCGGGAGATGGCTGGCCTTCTCCTAAAGCTTCAACTGCTTTCCGTCGCAGGACCGGCCAAAGTTCAAGGGGCGTGTTGGCAATGTACCGAAGGAGGGACAGGGGCGTGGTTAACAGATGGCCGGCCTCAGCCGATAATGGAAAAAAGAAGGACGGCCCTGACGAGCATTTGGCCGGCTTTACTTGGTCCCTTTTTGTTCACGACCAAGCCTTGAAAAGGTGCCCAAACTGACCAGATGACCACCGGAGGGAATCGGGGATCACCTTCCCTTACTCCCCCAGTGGTCCCCCTCCCACCCCCCAAAAAAATTAAAAAACATTTTTTGCCAGCCTCAAATGTCATACCTAGCTCCATCACAGCACTATGCAGGTCCCTGGAGCAGTTTTTAGTGGGTACTGCAGTGCACTTCAGGCAGACGGACCCAGGCCCATCCCCCCCTACCTGTTACACTTGTGGTGGTAAATTGGAGCCATCCAAAACCCACCCGAAACCCACTGTACCCATATGTAGGTGCCCCCCTTCATCCCTAAGGGCTATGGTAGTGTTGTACAGTTGTGGGGAGTGGGTTTGGGGGGCTCAGCACCCAACGTAAGAGAGCTATGCACCTGGGATCATTTTGTGAAGTCCACGGCAGTGCCCCCTAAGGTTCCTGCTTCGTATCCTGGCATGTGAGGGGGACCAGTGCACTACAAATGCTGGCTCCTCCCATGACCAAATGGCTTGGATTTGGCCGGGTTTGAGATGGCTGCCATTAGTTTCAATTATCAGCGAAAAACAATGGCGGCCATCTCTAACGCCGGCGATCTCTAAGGGCAGCCCAAATGTTGAGATTTAGCCAGTGCTTTTTTTGTAGAAAAGAAGGTGCCGGTACTCATTGTGGGCGGGGTCACCACATATGGCTCCACCCCTATTATAGGTAGCCACACCCCTTATATCAGCCATGGTGCATATAAACAGACATCATTGAAAATATTATACTAGTATAGGAGAAAAAAATAATGTGATTTTTATTCATTATAAATAATTTCTGTAAGCTGTTACAGGTCCAGTATCCCCAGAGGGATACTGGACCTGTAACAGCAGATGTAGATTCTTAAATTGGACATATTCCAGACACTAAAATGAAAATAAAATGATTATTTCTACCTTTGTTGTCTGGTGACTGTTTTTCTGATCATGCTGGCCCAGTATCCGATTCTGCTGCTATCTGTCCTCTTAACTCCGTTTCCAGGGCTTCCTTTCCATTTATTTCTTTAATTTCCAACCTTCTTCTTAATTTCTTGCTGCCCTACATCCATAAGTAAAAGCTGGGTTCTACTCCGCAGACTTGACTGTCCAGTAGATCCAGCTTCTGCCTATTTTCTTTATCCATGTGCAGTTTTTCTCCTCTCTTCCTTTTCCCTCATCTCATCTCCTTCCTCACTCTTTCCTCCCCTCCATCCATGTCCAGCATTTCTTCTCTCTCCCTGCCCTCTCTCCATCCACTCATGTCCAGCAACCCTCCTTTCCCCCTGCCCTCCTCCAGCCACCCATGCCCAGTGATTCTCCTCCCTCCCCTGCCATCCCCTTCCAATTGTCCAGCATGCCTCCTCTCCCCCCTGCCCTCTCCTCCATGTCCAGTGATTCTCCTCTCTCCCCTGCCCTCCTCTTCATGTCCAGCGATTCTCTCTCCCCTCCCCTGCCCTCCATACCCAGCATGTCGTCTCCCTCCCCTCATTCATGCCCAGCAATTCTCCATCCTCTCTCCCCTGCCCTCCCTATATCCAGCGAGTCTCCTCTCTCCCCTGCCCTCCCCTCCATGTCCAGCGATTCTCTCTTCCCTCTCTTGCCCTCCATGCCCAGCATGTCTCCTCCCTCCCCTCATTCATGCCCAACAATTCTCCATCCTCTCTCCCCTGCCCTCTCCTGCCCATATCCAGCATTTCTCCTCTCTCCCTGCCCTTCCCTCCATGTCCAGTGATTCTCTCTCCCCTCCCCTGCCCTCCATACCCAGCATGTCGCCTCCCTCCCCTCATCCATGCTCAGCAATTCTCCATCCTCTCTCCCCTGCCCTCCCCTGCCCATGTCCAGCATGTCTCCTCTCCCCCCTGCCCTCCCCTCCATGTCCAGTGATTCTCTCTCCCCCCTGCCCTCCATACCTAGCATGTTGCCTCTCTCCCCTGCCCTCCCCTAATCCATGCCCAGCAATTCTCCATCCTTTCTCCCCTTCCCTCCCCTGCCCATGTCCAACATGTCTCCTCTGCCCCCTGCCCTCCCCTCCATGTCCAGCGATTCTCTCTCCCCTCCCCTGCCCTCCCTGTCCAGCATGTTGCCTCTCTCCCCTGCCCTCCCCTCTCCAAGTTGCAGCGAACTGGTCCGGAAGTGAAGGCAGCAGGGAGGCAGGCACGCACTCAGCTTGCAGGTTTGTCTTTGTCTCCTCTCACGTTGCTTCCCTCTCAGCGCATCCTGCCCTCGAGGCTAGGAAAAAGGGTATTTTTTTAATGGGCCAAAAAATGGGCACGTGCTAATATTAAAACTACTGCATGCCTATTTATGGCCTGAGCCTTATCGCCACCCATTGACATAGTGGTAAGAGCTCACACGCTACTCGTGCGGTAAGCATGCAGCGCCAATGTGAGTGCACTGCCAGTTACTAACAGGTACCACAGGAATCGGCATGCAACAAAATCAGAATTACCACCAGGCACACACGCTACTCCAGCGGTTGTGCTGATTGGGCGCATGCTGCCCTTGTGTTAGCCCTCCCGCAACTTTGTAAAAGGGTCCCTCAATTTAGATTACAGATTGACACTCTGCAATTTCTTTGTAAAAGATTTTTTTTCAGTTAGACCAACTTCCTTTGGTTTATGGGATTAGATTTCCTCCTACTATGTGGTCTAGTTTGATTATATTTGTGTTTATGTTAATGTTAACTTGCCATATTTACTTATAATCATGCTTGATGTGTTTCAAGATTTTCTTGATGTATATTTTGAAGGTAAATTTAAAAAATGAAATAGTCAAAAACTAGAAACCCAGTCTAATCTGAGAGAACTGAGATGGAGTCAAATGCAGACGTGAAGTAAGATCTCTTACCCACTGACCTGCCTGGCGTCTCGCTTTCTGATGGAGAGGCAAAGGAGTGGATCCAATGTTCGCCCTCCAAGTGGGGGTTCTACTCCCATGACTGATGCAGGCAAATTTTGGTGGTCAAGGCTCCTTGATTTGTAGAGGAACTACTGCTGCATTGGCAGCAAGGCAGAAACTACCACTGACCTTAATGAAGATTGGGTCTCTATGACCCCCGAAGATAGAGTGGCACCACTGAGACCCAGAAGCAGAGAGATTGCTGGGATGTTGCCTGGGATAGTCTTGGTATTGGTGGCTGAGTCTCAGCCTAGTTGAAGAGGGCTGTTGGATCTCTCTACCAGTTAAAGACTGGAGTGAACAACAGTTAGAAAATTGACGCAGGTTACTGGAGTTGAAGAAGGAATCTGCTCTGTTGGAGTACAAGATGTCTTTGGTGAGTTAAAGAAAGCACCTTCTGTAACATTGGGAAGTCTGTGGGACACCATCAAATCTCTAGATTTTTCTATAAAAATTGTATCTTCTGGTTTGGATTTGAAAGATTGTGAAACAGTTAGCAAGGATACTGTGCATGAGCAGAGATTGACTTCTCAGGATAGTAGAATTAGAATCTTGGAACAACAAATGGGAAAGTTGAAAGGTTTTGAGGTAGTATTAATGAAGGATAAAGAATCTATAAACTATAAAATTTAGCCAGTGGAGACTTCCATTACAGACTTGGGCCTACTAAGTAAGTCCTTTTTACCTAAAAAACCTACAGTGATATCTTTAGAAAACATATGGGAAGCTCTGGTTGGTCTCGAAGCTTCTTTCTCGCAGAAGTTTTTACTTCTCAATCAACAACATAATTCTGAATCAGAAAAAATAAAAATGATAGACAAAACATTAACAAAAATGGGGAAAGAAGTAGAAAAGAACTCACAATTGATACAAAATACTCAAAAGATACAAGCTGAGCTTATTAAAGAAAATATTTTTCTACATAATAAAATTGAAATCTTAGAAAACACTCAACGATCTAATACGTTCAGATTAACAAATTTTCCAAAGCAATTGTCAATCTCACCACTAATAACTTTTAAAAAGTATCTTACGGAGATACTAAAAATTCCAGAAGGATCATATCCTCCAATTTCAAAAATATATTACATTTAACCTTTTCTTAAGAAACAAGTACAAGAACATGGAGAAAGATCTGATCAACATTCAGTGAATTTGGATTTGAATTTAACACAAATGTTGCAAGATGACAAAATAGGAATGACAACTGCTACTCTTAAGTTGTTTTTATTCTACAACCGGATAGAGACTGGGTATTAAAACAATATTTTCTTAACAAAGACCAATTTTTCCTTGATTGTAAAATAAGAGTCTACCCAGATATCTCCAGAACAACTCAGAAGAAAAGTCAAGAGTTCTTAAAACTGCGTCCGAAGGCAGTTCAACTGGGTGCATTATTCTGGTTGAACTTTCCTTGCAAGTGTGTTTTAAAACTTAATGCTGTTAAATATGTTTTCTATGAATCAAACCAATTAAATTCTTTTTTGGAAGCTAAACTGGCTGCTCTGCCAGTGACACAGCCAAGTATGGTAATAACATCGACTCCGCAATAGTATGTAAAATCCGGGCACTCTCCTCAGATGTCTTTTTTTCTTTAAGTGATAGATGTTGTTAATCTACCTTAAATATTTGATTTCCTGAGAATTGTGAATTGCCTCCAATTGTTGGACTAAAGATGAGTAATAGATCATTCCTGAAGAGAAAACAAAAGTTTAACTATTATTTTGATGTATGTATTTTTTTACTTAAAATCATCTTTTTCGATTTTCAAATGACATGTTGAAATATATTTGAAAAATTCAATAAACAAATTTAAATAAAAAAATTGAGCATTTAGAAAATTAAGCATGAAAGAACAAAAAAAGAATTTTGATTTTCCCCTAAATCTCCTCTAATAGTTCCACTGGATGTGTTTAAGAAATATGTTCAATAGATTTTATTTGGATTACAGCTGAATCTTTGCCACCTATTGTGAGAGTTCAGTATTTATCAATAGGGAACAGTTGGGAAAATTCTGCTCCAATACAACATGAAGAAGTAGCTTCTCCATGTATGGATGTAATATAATTTCTGGAAAGTTCTTTGGACATAGCTAGAATAACTAGGTTTGTGACTTTTGCCTTGAAACCTGACCATAACATGGTTCTTTGCTTATATTTTTGACTTAAGAATAGCCATACTGGGTCATAAAATGGTCCATCTAGCCCAGTATCCTATTTCCAACAGTGGTCAATCCAGGTCACAAGTACCTGGCAGAACCTCAAATAGTAGCAACATTCCATACTACCAATCCCAGGGCAAGCAGTTGCTTCCCCCACCTTTTTAAAGGTTTGCAGGGCCGTGCCAATACGGTAAGCTGGGTAAGCAATGCAGGAGGGCGCCTGCCTTCAAGGGCGCACACTGTGACTCTCACTTCCCTGCCACAGCTCTGGCTTTCTTCAGCCCTGTGGCTTCTTCAGCTCAGCTGCTTGCATTTCCAGAGAAAGGGGGGGGGGGGGGTCTTTCCGAGTAACGACATCGTTCACAGATGAAAGAGGAAGCTTTGCAAGCCTCACTCTAACTTTGGATCTGCTGCTAAAGGTCACACTATCAAGCACAGCTCTCCTCCTCCAGGTCCCCCTGATGTGTGCAGCCTGCTGCTTTCCTGTCACCGCTGTACGGGGCTGGCACTTGCTATTTTTTTCCCCTGGTGCTTATAGCCCAACACCTCCCCCTTCCCACCAGAGCTGAAGTTTTTTGCCTGTTTTTAATTCCCTGCCTCTTTTCCCCACCCTCTCTCCTCACACAACACACACACACACAAATATCCTGCTTTGCTGCCTCCCCCCCATTCCCTCTCTCTTTCCACCCCCCTCTCCTCACACACACACAAATACCCTGCTTTGTTGCCTCCCCCCACCCACAAAAACCCTGCTTTGCTGCCTCAAACAACTGGCTACAAGGAGCGAAGGACTCCTAGCAGCTCTCTCTCTCTCACACACACACACATATACACACTCTCACTGTCTATCCCTCTCTTAACAACTGGCTATAAGGAGCGACTGACCCTGCACTCTCCCTGAGATCGCTTAGTTTGGGGCCCATCTGGTCAGTCTGAGAGGATGGCTGCGTCAGAGCCTCTCACTGTTCCTTTCACTTGGAGAAACTTGAGACTGATCATCAGCTGGCAGAAAACTAGCACTTACATTGGCCAGTTTTCTGTCCTGCAGGCTACCAGCCTCCTTTCGGAAAAACCAGCCAGGCTGGCCAAAAACCAGCTGGTTGGGAACCAGTTACCACTTGTTGTCTACAATGAAACTAGATCTTTTTCTTGAGTGCTGAATAATGGGGGGGGGGGGGGGGCACCAACTGATAGTCTGCAGGGGGGCACCAGAGACCCTAGGCACGGCCCTGAAGGTTTGGAGAAGTTCGCTAACCAGTCACCACATCCTCCAGAAATTAATTTTAGAGCTTAATTATTCTTTGAATGAAAAAATATTTCCTCCTATTTTTTAAAACATATTTCCATGTAATTTTATTGAGTGTCCCCTAGCCTTTGTACTTTTTGAAAGAGTGAAAAGATTGATTCACTTCTATTTGTTCTACACCACAGAGGATTTTGTAGACCTCAATAAAAATACCCTCAGTCTACTCTTTTCCAAGCTGAAGATCCCTAACCTCTTTAGCCTTTCTTCAAATGAGAGGCATTCCATCCTCTTTATCATATTGGTCGCTCTTCTCTGAACCTTTTCCAATACCGCTATATCTTTTTTGAGAGAAAGAGTGGTGATATGATACAGTCAATGAAGTACTCAAAAGGTATTAATATTCAAATAAACCTCTTTCAGAGGTACAAGGGTGGTAAACTAGAGAACATAAATGGAGGTTGCAGGGATGTAGTCTTAACAGTAATATCAGGAAATACTTTTTCACAGAGAGGGTATTAGATACCTGGAATACCCTTTCATGAGATGTGGTAAAGTCAAAAATGGTGGGTGAATTCAAAAATGCATGGGATAGATACAGGAGATGCCTAAATAGAAAGTGGATAGAAACACAATATGTCTGTTGAGGTGTTGCTTTTGATATTGTTGATCACACCTTACTCCTTGATACATTATCCTCTCTTGGATTCCGGGGCCCTGTTCTTTCCTGGTTCTCTTCCTATCTCTCCCAACGTACTCTTAGCGTATACTCTGGTGGTTCCTCCTCCACATCTATCTTGCTAACAGTCGGTGTACCCCAAGGATCTGTCTTAGGACCTCTCCTCTTCTCCATCTATACCTCTTCCCTTGGTGCTCTGATCTCATCCCATGGCTTTCAATACCACCTTTACGCTGATGATACCCAGATCTACCTCTCCGCACCAGATATCTCAGCTGAAATCCAGACCAAAGTATCGGCCTGCCTGTCTGACATCGCTGCCTGGATGTCTCACTGCCACCTGAAACTAAATATGACCAACACCAAGCTTCTCCTCTTTCCCCCTAAACCTGCCTCTCCTCTCCCCCCGTTCTCTATTTCGGTAGATAACACTCTCATCCTCCCTGTCCCGTCTGCGCGCAACCTTGGGGTCATCTTTGACTCCGCTCTCTCCTTCTCTGTTCATATTCAGCAGATTGCCAAAACCTGTCGTTTCTTTCTCTATAATATTAACAAAATTCGCCCTTTCCTCTCCGAGGACGCTACCAAAACCCTTACCCACACCCTTATCACCTCTCGCCTAGACTACTGCAATTTGCTTCTCGCTGGTCTCCCGCTCAGCCATCTATCTCCTCTTCAATCTGTCCAAAACTCTGCTGCGCATCTTATATTCCCCCAGAGTCGCTATACTCACGTTAGCCCTCTCCTCAAGTCGCTTCACTGGCTCCCTATCCGCTTCCACATACGGTTCAAACTTCTCCTTTTGACCTACAAGTGCATCCACTCCGCAGCTCCTCAGTACCTTTCCGCTCTCATCTCTCCCTACACTCCTCCCCGTGAACTCCATTCGCTGGGTAAATGTCTCCTGTCGTCCCCCTTCTCCCCCACTGCTAACTCCTGGCTCCGTTCCTTCTATCTCGCTGTTCCCTATGCCTGGAATAGACTCCCTGAGCCAGTACATCAGGCTCAGTCTCTGGCTGTCTTCAAGTCTAGGCTTAAAGCCCACCTCTTTGCTACTGCTTTCGACTCCTAACCATGACTCTCTTACTCAACACCCTCACTTATCACCCCTACCACTGCAATTTCCCCACCCCTAGCTGTCTGTTCATCTGTCCAATTTAGATTGCAAGCTCTGTAGAGCAGGGGCTGTCTTTTCATGTTAATTTTTACAGTGCTGCGTAAGTCTAGTAGCGCTATAGAAAGGTTTAATAGTAGTAGTAGTAGTAGTAGTGTTATCTTGGGCAAGGCTAATGGTAACTGAGGATAATGCTGATAGATTTCTATGGTATGTGTCCAGCAAATGGCAAAAGACAGGTGAAGCTTTGACAACTCCAGTGTTGTAGATCACTTTATTGTCACATGCTGTGAGTGCGGGTGCTATGCAGCTCAGGGGGGAGGGAAAAACATCTTGACTGGTAAGTTGAATGCTGTCAGCAATACTTAGAGTTTTGGTTCTAACCACATATTATCCCCATCATGCTTGGCTGCCTATATGGACAACCAACACTTATGCATGGGTGATTGGGGCCCACACAGAGTGGCGGGTGCAGCTCTGGCCACCTTTTTGGGCTGACTGGATGGACCATGTGGGTCTTTATTTGCTATCATTTACTATGTTACTGTGTATCAACAAACTTGAAAATATGATGATAGTTATTGGGTCCTGCAAATTCATTTTTGGCCTTTTTTAAAATTACTATTATTATTTTATGACAGGGCCTCCTGAGCTCTAATGGCTGTATCCAATATGAAAGTGAACAAATTGCAGTGGATGGAAAGAAAGGGGCAGCAGAATTCAGAATACATCTAAGTACCTATATTATAAGAAGTAAACTTAAAGGTCAGTACTGAAATAAAGTTATTATGCCAATGTAATTTCACAATTCACAGACTGTTGTCAAAGGTACTTTAGCTTATCTCTGTCAATTTACTGTTCACCACTATGTGTGTCACTGGAGAAATTATTGTAATGTCAAAGATATATGTCAATACTTCATTACAAAAAGATAGAATAGTTAAATTCTGGGCTTTAAAACAGAAGCATTCTAAGACAAACATTTATTTATCAATAATAAAATGAAAATGCATAGTCTAAAATATGAATTTCTATTTGGGTTAATAGTATTTTTGTCCTTTTATCATTTGCCTGGTTAGTAAACCATACCTAGAGATATGGAAAAATGATAGTAAGTGGTAATCACTTAATTTTAACTCAACTGCAACTCAAGGTTCATCTATTCTATCCAATTTGCTTACTTTAGTACTGCAGATACTAGTTGATGTTTTGCTTTATTCTTTTTTTTTTAACTTCCTCTCTAAGAACACATTGCATTAAATTAAAATTCCATCAAAGTGTCACTGGATTTCATTCATGTCTTTTTATAGCAGCTCAAGATTAGTTACAGTCTGATACAATAGGTATTTCCCTGTCCCAGGAGAGTTTACATCCTGTCTGGCAAGCTTTTCCATATTCTGTTATCAATATTGTCCCTAAGAACTCTGTTTGCTACAGAACTAGTCTTTTACATGATTAAATCCTTCAGTGTCATTTAATGTGAGAAAAATGCACTTCTGTGATTACAATTGTCCTTTCTCTCCTTGATGTCTGAATGCATTACCTTCACATGTTCCTCATGGGGCAGGTACTCAAATATGGATCTTTTTCACTGTCATAGGATGCATAGCAAACAATAATATGAAAAAGATTTGCACCAAAAAGTAACATGGCTGTTTTTAAACCATGTGACAATGATTCTTTTGTGAAACATTGTTTATGTATGAACCCTCTTTGATCAAAATAGTTACTTCAGATTTATTGCAAAAAGTACATTTTTCTACTATTTGTTGAGGTTTCTTGAACATGTGTTCTCATACAAGTAGGAAGGAGATTCATTTCAAAGTTTAAATGAAATGCTACTATATATTTTCTCTTGTAATATCTAACCTCAATATCTTTCAGTAACCTCTATTAGTTACAAAGGTATGACTGATTCTTTCTATTCAAAATAACTGCAAAGTATATTTTAAACCGGCGTTAGTTTTGTGAAAGACTTTGGAATGACTACATGGTAGACTGTTTCTCTATATGCTAAGGTACGCATAATAAAATGTTTAACCAATGTGTCCTTTGTAATTCAATTAAAAGTGATTTTATTGCAATAAAGTAATCCAATTTTCTGATTCAGTGACTTTACCAAATTGTTTATGCTAGTCTCAACATACAATTTCAAGTCTATTCAAACACCTAAGCATCAAAACTCATTAGATCTAATCTTATATTTTAGACTACAAATTAGAGTGACAAAAGAGAGAGACTGACATCTTGGTTGTCTCAGATTCAAACAAAATTATCCTATAAAAGAATTAAATTAACAAAAGAAGGTATTCTACCAACTGCAACCACTATGGTTTGAAATGACCTAGAGGTGAGATAATGTGATAAAGATAGCAATTTGACATGACCAGAAATGGCATGAGAACTGGCGGGTGTATTTGGTCCTTGGTTGAATGGTTCTGGTGAATTACCCCCTTCTCTTGAAGGTACAGTAAGGTGACCTTGAGCCTAAATGTAATGGCCTTGCTATCTTTTTACTTTCACCTGCTTATCATACTTCTAAGCTGAGGACTGTCTGAAACCCTCCTTTGTTTCTGACTCTTTTGAATGTCCCCCAACTACCTCTATCAATTTGCAACCTAACCTTTTTTCTTTCTCCCCCCCCCCCCAATTTGTTCTCCTCTCACTTCCTTCTCTGTCTTTGTCCAGTTATCCATGTCTTTGAACTCTATGTAGCCCTCTTATCCTAAACCATAACAAATTCTGCTGCTTAATCAGCCACATTTCCCTTTGTTAAAAAAAATGTAAAAGAACAGGTAAAGCAGTAAGTTGCTAGCTCTACCAAATCAAACAAAATAAAACATGGAAAAGAAAATAAGATGATACCTTTTTTATTGGACATAACTTAATACATTTCTTGATTAGCTTTCGAAGGTTGCCCTTCTTCGTCAGATCGGAAATAAGCAAATGTGGTAGCAGATAGTATATATAAGAGAAACATCAAAGCATTACTTTGACAGTCTGACAGAGTGGGAGGGTGGGGGTATGCATGGGGACATCAAAGCATTTCATTGATATTCTAACAGAATGGGTGTTGGTAGGTGAGAGGAGGGTAATAAACAGAGAAATAAACAGAAAAATACAGCTTTATGGTTTATAATGAGATAGAAAACCCAGATCCTTATTAAGTCCTGTTTGTTGTGTGTCAAAATATTCAATCATTCTTATTTCAAAGGTCTTACGTTCCTGTATTGTTTTAAAATTACCTCTCAGTATTCTTACTGTGAAATCACTGGTGCAGTGTTCTGGTCTCGTGAAGTGTTGACCCACAGGGGTGGGGGCTTGACTGGCACCAGCTATTTTCATGTGATGTCTGTGCAGATTGAATCTTGTCTTAAGTATCTGGCCTGTTTCTCCAATATAACATCCTTCGTTACATTTTTTACACTGAATGATATATACCACATTGGAAGATGAGCATGTAAAATAGTCCTTTATGTTGAATATTGTTCCCTTGTGAATGACTGTGGGGTCTTGTGAAATGTTTTGGCATAGTTTGCAGCTGGCTGTGTTACACAGAAACATGCCCTTTTCTTTTTTCCATCTGTGTTGGAAGTTTACTTCTGATCAGCTTGTGTTTTAAATTTGGTGGTTGTCGGAAGGCCACCACTGGTGGGGATAGGAATATCTCTTTCAGTAATTCATCTTCCTGGAGTAGTGGCTGTAGTTCTCTTATGATTTTCCTCAGTTTTTCCAGCTCTGGGTTGTATGGATCTTTTTGTATGTGAAGGGTGGAAGCTGGAGTTGTGGAGGTAGCTGCATCTGTCTGTGGGTTTCTTGTATATATACGTTTGTATACAGCCATCACTGATTGAGACTGTGGTGTCCACAAAATTGACTTTTTCTGGGGAGTAGTCAATTTTGAATCTGATTGTAGGATGGTATGTATTGAAAAAGATCCATTATTCACAGCCAAGCCACAAGTACCACAGATACCACCGTATCTGCTCGGACCCAGAGGATAGAGACAGACACCTTGAAACCCTGACTGCATCCTTCAAACAGAAAGGCTACAACCCCAAAATAATCTCCAAGAATATTGCCTCCTCCCTCAAAACACCCAGGGAAAATTTGCTACAGTACAAAGAAAATAAAGCCACAGACAGAATTCCCCTTGTAGTGACATACAACCCAGAGCTGGAAAAACTGAGGAAAATCATAAGAGAACTACAGCCACTACTCCAGGAAGATGAATTACTGAAAGAGATATTCCTATCCCCACCAGTGCTGGCCTTCCGACAGCCACCCAACTTAAAACACAAGCTAATCAGAAGTAAACTTCCAACACAGACGGAAAAAGAAAAGGGCACTTTTCCGTGTAACACAGCCAGCTGCAAACTATGCCAAAATATTTCACAAGACCCCACAGTCATTCACAAGGGAAAAATATTCAACATAAAGGACTATTTTACATGCTCATCATCCAATGTGGTATATATCATTCAGTGTAAAAAATGTAACAAAGGATGTTATATTGGAGAAACAGGCCAGATGCTTAAGACAAGATTCAATCTGCACAGACATCACATGAAAATAGTCGGTGCCAGTCAAGCCCCCACCCCTGTGGGCCAACACTTCACGAGACCAGAACACTGCACCAGTGATTTCACAGTAAGAATACTGAAAGGTAATTTTAAAACAATACAGGAACGTAAGACCTTTGAAATAAGAATGATTGAATATTTTGACACACAACAAACAGGACTTAATAAGGATCTGGGTTTTCTAACTCATTATAAACCATAAAGCTGTATTTCTCTGTTTATTTCTCTGTTTATTACCCTCCTCTCACCTACCAACACCCATTCTGTTAGAATATCAATGAAATGCTTTGATGTCTCCATGCATACCCCCACCCTCCCACTCTGTCAGACTGTCAAAGTAATGCTTTGATGTTTCTCTTATATATACTATCTGCTACCACATTTGCTTATTTCTGATCTGATGAAGAAGGGCAACCTTCGAAAGCTAATCAAGAAATGTATTAAGTTATGTCCAATAAAAAAGGTATCATCTTATTTTCTTTTCCATGTTTTATTTTGTTTGATTTCTATTGATAACTTTTAAGAGTGGACTAACACGGCTACCACACATAGCTCTACCAAGAACTGCTAATTCTGCCTATGTATTTGCTGCTGTTTACATGAAGCAAATGTCAGCAGTGCAGAGAGGGATCCAAAGCACACAGTACACAATACAAGAAAGAAAGCAAGAGTCTTCAAGTCCAGAACAGGTCCTTTAATCAATAAATGTTGTACATCATTGACCCAACACAGGCCATGTTTCAGCACTCAATGCGTGTGTCAGGGGTCTACATACAAATATGTTTCATTTTATTTTAATTTATTTACACATATGTTTTAACAATTTGTTAAACATTTATTTTGTATGCTCAAATATGTTTCAATTTGTATGTAGACCCCTGTTATAGGTATTGAGTGCCGAAACACAGCCCGTGTTAGATCAACAATGTACAATATTTACTGATTAAAAGACCTGCTCCTGACTTGAAGGCTCTTACTGCTTCCATTCTTGTATTGTTGTATATGAAGACAACTTTTAAACAATCAGTTGGACTCAGCCACAATATTGGATATGAATGTTACTTAAATTCTAAAGAATGGTTGTGAATGGCGTGGCTACAACTATCATATATTGGTGGAGGAAAAAGCCTCTGAATTCCCGATCCAGAAAATGTTATATATGAAGCAAATGGCAGAATGAGAGTACACCGAAGATAAGAACAAAATAACAGGACTAGAAACTACTATATGTTGTCTATTAAATTTTTTTAATTGCATAAAGTGTTGACATTGTAATGTAGCATACCATGTCATACCTTGTATTGTTTGAATATTTTCGCTGCTCCAATTGTCTATCAATGTTTCACTTTTTCTTCTGTATATCACCTTGAGTGAATTCCTTCAAAAAGGTGGTAAATAAATCCTAATAAATAAATACATATAGCAAGATAAATATGGGCTCATTTTCAAAGCACTTAGACTTACAAAGTTCCCTAGGTTACTATGAAACTTTGTAAGTCTTAGTGCTTGAAAATACACTTATAAGTGAAGTAAAAGTAGCAGGGATAGAAAAAATCAAACATATAAATGAGACGTGACCGACTCACCTGCAAATGCGCAGTAGAGTCCGAAGTCCGAACGTTCAGAGCAACAGTCTAGAGGTGCGGCGACTCCGCCCCGAACACCTGGTGAGTTCCACTCCCCCTCCCTCTGAAGTTTAGACGTCATCCAAATGCGGGGCGACTCCGCGAGGATGGTGCGAGGGGAGGAGCCATGGCGGCGCTGACGACTGACGTTTCACCCCAAGAGGCGTGGCCCCAGACGCGGAAATCGAGTGCCGGCGGTTTGGGGAGAAGGACATGGGGGGGAGCAGGGTTGCTGGACATGGGGGGAGGGCAGAGGAGAAAGTAGGCTTGCTGGACATGGGGGGAGGGTAGGGGAGAGATCAGGGTTACTGGACATGGGGGGGAAGCCGGGGGGGGGGGGGAAGGGCAGGGGAGAGAGCAGAGTTGTTGGGGTGGGCATAGGAAAACCAAAAACTAGCCCGTTGTTACGGGCTTAACGGCTAGTAATACCATAAGAGGCCCTTTTACTAAGAGTCAGTAAACATTAATGTGTGCTTACTGCATGCTAAAAGGCACAACCACAAGATGTGCTCAGGTGTCCTGCAGTAGTTCTGGGACTGGCACAAGCCAATCCTGCGCTAAATAATATAAAATATTTTTTAGTGCAAGGGTCATATTTGGGGGTGGAGACTAGGCATGTCCTGTGCTAAATGGCAATTCGCCATGCACGGTCACTTAGTGCGGGTTTAGCACAGGATCTCTTACTACCTAGTAAATAGGTGGCAGTAAGGGCTCCAACGCTAATGACAGCATACTAATTGGGAAATTAGCACATGGCCATTTATGGAAAAAGACCAAAATTGTGGCCATTTTACACTGTGCTAAAAGTGTTGGTCTCAAGCCCCACATTAGCATGTCAGCAGACCCTCTCTCTCTTGATTCCCATAAAAATTTCATCTCATTTGTGGTAAACTCAGATAGTGCATGGCACATTTTTTTATTTATTACATTTGTACCCCACATTTCCCCACTTATTTGCAGGCTCAATGTGGCTTACACAGTACCGTAAAGGAATTGCCAAGTCTGGTAGAGAACAAATACAAGGTTATGTTGTGTTCGAATAAGGTAGGTGTATTCCATTAAGATATGTATTGTAATGGGGGTCTGCTTCCTCCTCTTGGGTGGAGCCGGCAAGCCTGCAGGCTCCCAGGGTTCCAGGACAGAATACAGCTGATACTGGGACTTGGGCCAAAGTATTTTATTATCAAGACAATTTCATACCAAAAATCATAATATTTATTTATTTATTTGTTACATTTGTATCCCACATTTCCCACATATTTGCAGGCTCAATGTAGCTTACATAGTACCGTTAGTACCATATTCATAGTACCATATTCCTCAAAACAAAAGGTACAGTCCTCATGAGATAATCCTCAAAAGAAAAAGGTACAGTCCAGGTCCCAAATCCCTCCAAAAATGTTCAGCTCCTCATGAGTTCAGGCCCTCTTCTAGGCCTTAGTTTCCCTTCTCCCCCTCCTTCAGAAGGGTTCAGTAAGAGTCCGGCATACTGCCCATAGGGCACCATAGTTCAGAAAAACTCTTCATTGACAGTCTTTGCACATCAAATCAATACCACAAATCACCTGCTTTTTTACACAGCACAGAGGGAACCCTGTCAGGAGCAGGGTTGGCAGTTTCTCCCAGTGTGGCCTCCTCCACTGCCTTTCATGTGCTGGGCAGGGCAACCTTTGAATTCTCCCACTCCATGGTAGCTGGCTGCTCTCCCTTGGGCAGCTCTAGTGGCAGGCTACTTCCTTCCTCCACATACTCCATGGAATCTCTCTCTCCCTTCGTCTCTCCTTCTCCCTGGTGACCGAGAGCCTCCAGGAAATCTGCTCTCCCCTTCTCAAAGCTGGGGGGAATTATATACTGATGGTGAAGCCAGGGAAACTGAGCTTTATCCTTCCCTCGCCCTCGAGTGGGGAAGGGAGTAACAGGCTCACCCTGCCTTGAGCCATTGCTCCCCCTGCTGGGACTGGGAACCCATTCCATCTTTTTAGGACTACTCTCCTCACTCATTCTTGCAAGGACTTCTGGGACCCATTGTCATGACTCTCGGGGCTTGATAATAAGAAGCCCCAATATCATGGAGCATAACCCTGGCGCAGCAATCACCTGAAGTCTCTATTATTTTGTAAAGTCTCTTTTATTGAATAAATCACAGATAATTTACTCACAGATAGATGTTCAGGATACAGAGACTTCTGAATCTGGAGGCTGTGGGAGGTGGAGATCTGAAGAGAGGTAGTTGTATTGCAGGGGGAGGGGAAAGTAGTTGAACAGGTAGAAATAGTCCAAAGCTGGGTGACTGCAATGTGCAATATCTCATTTGGAAGAAGATATTTACAGGGTAAAAAATCCAGGTTCATTACAGGGAGTGCGAGGGCTTAGACATTACAGGGATTTTCAGCAGGACAGAGCTGTCTGGAGCGAGATGGTGGTGGGCTCCATGCCCTGGCTATAATGGAGGAAGAAGCCCCACATGGCAGAAAGGACAAGGAAGTGGTGGGGCTTCATACAGGGAGGAGCAGACAGAGACCAATGGGGGACAGAGCCTGCTATCGGATAGCAAGGGGTAGTCCTAGAGATAGGAGGGAAAGGTCATACCTGGCTGACCTCTGATAGTAAGACTGAACAGGAAGACAAAAGAGCCAAGCTTGGCAGAGGGAGAGGGGGAGAGAGAAGGTCTGAGCAGCCTCACAACCAGTGATAGCAGTTCTTACACAGCCAAACAAGTGTAGTTGCATTGCCTGTGAACTACATTACCCACAGTGCATTGCTCATATATCTTTACAATGAGAGACTGCAGCAGCGAAAGTTCTTAGAAATGAGAATAACAGTAAAGACATTACTCACATTTTAGGATCACGTTATGAACTAGTGCAAGGCTGTCAGGGAACAGAACACTCCTCGCCTGATATCGGTGGATATCATCATCATTATCACAATTTATTAAATCAATCGCATGCAAGGTCCATTATTAACAGTCAGGTTGTCCATCGGCTGTCGTGACACCAAGCTTGAATGGACAGTCACAAACTCTGGAACAGCGTGAGTCCTTGGCCTATTGTCGTCGGACAGCAGCAAGAGGCAAACCTCCCAGGCAGGACTGGACTGACGAGCTTGGCTTGGCTGGAACAGGTTTCAGAATACTCGAACGAGCTTGGCAGGAACGGGGTCCGGGACTTTCAACGAGCCGGGTAGGCACAGGGTCTGAAATGAGAGACAGACAACAACAACACAAGAGAGAGAGAGAGAGCCTTCGAGTCTCTGGTCTTCACAGGAGGTGGCAGATCACAGTGCTCGCGCCTCTTCATGTGGTACGAGGAGCACGACTTCAGCGATGGGTCTGCAGAAATTCTTCGCTATTCCTTGTTTCCCAGTTCTGACCTCGACCTTTCTGACGCTTCCATCTTCGCTAGGGATAGCTCTGGTAACCACCGCCAAGGGCCACTCGTTGCGTTGGGCCTGGTTGTCTTTGAGTAAGACAACATCGCCTTCGCGGATGTTGCCCTTGCTGATCTGCCATTTGCTGCGGGTCTGTAGGGTCGGGAGGTACTCTCGTCTCCAGCGGCTCCAGAAGGTATTGGCCAAACTCTGGACTTGTCTCCATTGCCGTCTGCATAGGTCTTTCTCATCGAAATCCCCAGGCGGGTTTGGTGGCACACCTGTCTTTTGCGTTAGAAGTGTGGCTGGGGTCAAGATCAAGGGCGACTCTGGATCTGAGGACACTGGGATCAGAGGTCTCGCATTGATGATAGCAGATACTTCTGCCAGAAGTGTGGTCAGCACCTCGTGGGTGAGGCGATTAGCCCCTGCTTCAGATAGCATAGAGTCGAGAATGCGACGAGCAATCCCGATCATGCGCTCCCAAACTCCTCCCATATGCGAAGCATGGGGGGGGGGTTGAATATCTACGTGCAGTGGTGATCGTTCAGGTACTTTTCGATAGCTGGTGCGTTGATCTTCTCTGAATGTATTTTCAGCTCTTTGCAGGCACTTATGAAGTTAGATCCACAGTCAGAGCGAATCTGCTTGGCTGGGCCGCGGATTGAGAGGAACCTCCTGAGAGCGTTTATGAAGCTTGAAGTGTCCATCGACTCTATGACTTCGATGTGGACAGCGCGTATGCTCATGCACGTGAACAAAACGGCCCATCGTTTGCTGCTTGCACTTCCTCCTCTGGTTCGTCTCGAGACAACTGGCCAAGGTCCAAAGATATCCAGTCCCACATAGGTGAATGGTGGGTCAGTGCTCAGCCTTTCGGATGGCAGGTCTGCCATTCTTTGGTCTTGGTGTTTGCCTCGCAGTTTCCGGCACTTGACACATCTGTGGATGGTTGCAGTGATGCACTGCTTCGCTCCAACGATCCACACTCCTGCGGCCCTGATTGCTCCCTCGGTGAAGTGTCGACCTTGGTGCTTGACCTGCTCGTGGTAATGGCGCACGAGCAGGGTGGATACCGGGTGCCGGCCTGGGGTGATCAAAGGGTTCCTTTCGCTCTTGTCTATCTTGGCGTGGGTGAGGCGGCCGCCTACCCTTAGCAATCCATCCTCATCCTTGAAGGGATCTAGTTTCCAGAGGGGGCTGTCCTTTGGGATCGTCTTCCCTTTGCTGATGCACATGTACTCTGCAGCGTATGCTTCTTGTTGTACCCAACGTAAGACTACCTTCTCTGCCCGGACAAATTCTTCAACAGCCAAGGGCTTGAAACAGAGATGCCAGTGATGACACTTGCCTGTTCTTCTATTGGGGCTCTGCTGGAAAGAATGCGTGATGTGGATAAGGTGGGCTATGGCTCTTCTCAGCGTCACCCACCGTGAGAATCGGTTGAAGCGGTGCGTTCCCGGGGTGTCCTTGGGTGAGACACTCGTGGCGAGGACCTTGACTATCGGACGGACTTCGACATCATCTTCTGGGTTCACCAGTTCAAAGGAGTTTGTGGTAGTTGTAGTGGCGCTTTTTGGTTGCATGAGGAATTTCGGCCCTGTCAGCCAAGTCGTTCGCATCAGGTGAGTTGCTGGGACAGCCCTTGTGGCATGGTCCGCTGGGTTGTGGTCGGTTGGCACGTAATGCCATTGGTTAGGTCTGGTGGATTTTCGGATGCGTTCCACTCGGTTACTCACATATACATGGAATCTTCTGTTCTGGTTGTATATGTAGCCGAGTACGACCTTGCTGTCTGTGTAGAACTTGACTGAGTCTATGTGGGTATCCATCTCGCTTACAACCAATTCGGCTATTTCTACTGCTAGGACTGCTCCGCAAAGTTCTAAGCGTGGCACGGTCTGCCCACATTGCGGAGCTAGCTTTGATTTGCCGAAGATGAATCCCGTACGGATGGCCTCGCAAGCATCTACGGTCTTCAGGTACGCCACTGCAGCTATGGCTTTCTCCGAGGCATCAGAGAAGACGCAAACCTCCTTGTGGCGGGCGTTCGTGAGAGACACTGGGACACATGTCCGTGGGATGTGGAGTTCTTCAAGTGTCTTTAGGGAGTTTCGCCATGTGTTCCACTCTTGCCTTTTTCCTGGCGGCAATGGGGCATCCCATTCAGTTGAGCTTGAGGAGAGTTCGCGAAGCAGTGACCTCCCTTGGATGGTGACTGGTGCTACGAATCCTAGTGGGTCATACAGGCTATTCACCGTAGACAAGATGCCTCGTCGGGTGTACGGCTTCTCTTGCGTGCAGACTCGGAAGGTAAAGGTGTCTGTTTTTAGGTCCCAGCTTAGGCCGAGGCTGCGCTGTAGAGGAGGGGTGTCCACTCCTAGATCCAGATCCTTCAAGTTCGTAGCGTGGTCTGCTGGAGAGAACGCTCTCATCACATTGGCGCTATTGGATGCGATTTTGTGGAGTCTCAGATTAGCTCCCGCTAGCATCATCTGTGTCCTTTTCAGCAGGTCGATGGCTTCTGTTTCAGTGGGTAAGGACTTCAACCCGTCGTCCACGTAGAAGTCTCTCTCCACGAACTGCCTTGCATCAACGCCGTGTTCCTTCTCTCCTTCACGTGCTGTCTGTCTGAGCCCGTAGGCGGCCACTGCTGGTGATGGGCTGTTTCCGAAAACATGTACCCGCATTCTGTATTCCACCACGTCTCTGTTGATGTCGTCGTCATGGAACCACAGGAACCTTAAGTAATTCCTGTGGTCTTCGTGGACGGTGAAGCAGTAGAACATTTGCTGGATGTCAGCCATCACGGCAATGGGTTCCTTTCTGAAGCGGATTAAGATTCCCAGTAGGCTGTTGGTTAGGTCGGGCCCAGTGAGCAGCACGCTGTTCAGTGAAGTCCCTTGGAACTGGGCGCTAGAGTCGAACACAATTCGGATTTGTCGTGGCTTCTGTGGGTGGTATACCCCGAAGATAGGTAGGTACCAGCATTCCTCGTTATCTTTCAATGGTGGGGCGAGCTCCGCGTGGCCGTTGGTGAGCATGTTTTGCATGAAGGCTGTGAACTGTTGTCTCATCTCTGGTTTCCTCTTCAAGGTCCTTTGTAGCGAGGCGAGTCGGGAGAAGGCGTAACTCCTGTTGTTTGGGAGTCGGGCCCTGGGCTTACGGAATGGAAGGGGCGCTACCCAGCCGTTTGACTCGTCTTTCTCTAGGCCTTTGTCCATAATGTTCAGGAACTCTTTATCTTCTATAGAGAGTGCGAGTCTGTCGTCGTCTTTAGTGGTCTGGAACACCGAGCTCCCCAGATGTTCTCCTAAACCTGCTGCGGAGCTGGTTTTACGGCGTGAGACGACGTTATGTTCTTTGTGTTCGTGAACCTCTTTGGTAGTCAGGTGATTGGCGCACGATTCAAATAGCATGGCGCGTCCACCTTCTAAGACACTGGTGGAGAGCGCACGGATGTTCGGTCTTATCGTCCGGTTGAGGCAGACGCCGCCCACTATGGTCCATCCCAGATCGAGACGGTGCGCGTAGGGAGCACCCCGTGGGCCTGTGCGTGATTCATGGATGTCCAGGAGTTCTGGTGCGTCACGACCCAGCAAAAGTAGGATCTCAGCGTCTGGATCCAAGGGTATGAGTTGGTTGGCTATAGGTCTCAGATGAGGGTGACTCCACGCGACCTCTGGTGTAGGAATCTCATCCTTGTCATCTGGTATCTGGTCACATTCCATTAGTGCAGGTAGTTTTGACTTGGTGCTTCCATCTATTGCTTCTATCGTGTAGCCGCTTGCTACTCTCCCCAACACTTGTGTGACTCCTGCGCACGTTTTAATGCTATATGAGGAGTAGCTCTGCTGGATTCCAAACAGGTCGTAAAACTCTGACCTTGCAAGAGATCGGTTGCTTTGCTCATCTATGATAACATACATTTTGACTGCCTTCTCCGGCCGTCCCTCGGGATACACTTTGGCCAGGCATATCTTGGTGCAGGATCTCCCTTCGCGGCCTTTACCGCATATTCTCGTGCACTTCGGCGTGGCTTGGAGTGCCTGTGGCCCTACCTCTCCCGTCTCCTCGCCGTGATTCGCTTCGGGGTTGGGATGTGGTTCGGCATCACCCGGGCGTGAAGTGTTGGTTTGCTGGCTACTGCCGCGTTCTGTGTACTTGCTAGGTGCTCTGCAGTCCTTGGCGATATGGTCTGAAGAAGCCCAGCACCTGTAGCAAAGTCTGTACCTTGTGAGCAGTTCTCTACGTTCCTCCCATGGTTTCCTTAAGAACTCTCGGCACTTTCTGAGTGGGTGGGGCATCCCATGTATAGGGCATGGTTCTTTGGGATCCTCTACGTTCTCTGTGGTGAGAGAGGGGTCAGCCGGTGTAGACGTTACGGGCGACACTCCTGTCTTGTGCACAGATATGGGTCTTCGGCCTAGTTTGGCTGTTTTCCCTTCCAGGGATTGGCTTGATTCACATGGCTCAACCATGAACCATGGATCGTTTCTCCTTTTGGCTATGTCTCTTATGAATTTTGCGAAAATGTTGAAAGGAGGATATTTCCCTTGATTCTCTTCCTTGTAACGTGTGCCAACTACTGACCACTTCTCCCTTATGTCATATGGTAACTTCCCCAGGATACTCTTGGTGCCTCGAGGTGTGTCTAGCTGGCTGAGGTTTGGAAAGCTGTTCTCGGCCTTGACTGCTTCCAGCTCGTGAAGGAGGTTTCCCAACTCTTGCAGCTTGAGGTTGTCTCTGCCGGATACCGCTGGGAATCTGTCCAACCTATTGAACAATGAATTTTCTATGGCTTCTGAGCTGCCGTAATACTCCTCGAGTCTTCCCCACATCTCTTTTAACCCCTCAGATGGGTTATTCAAGTATGAATGCTTCAACTCCTCCACACGTGCGGCTGTTCCCTTTCCCAGCCAATGTAACATCATGTTCATCTCTTGCTTGGGTGTGAGTCTCATGTCCACGATAGCATCCTTGAAGTCTGATTTCCATGCTCTGTACCGCTCAGGACGGCCGTCGAACTGGGTAAGCCCTGAGCCCCCCAGATCCTTGCGTGCCAGATATCTCACTAGTTCATCTCTGGTTGAGGTTCTGGGCTGGTCAGTCATAACCATTGCGGGCTGGCTGGTCTCGGTCTCAGTGGGAATAGGTGCAGAATATGGCCACCCTGCCATTTCTTGTTTGTACGAAGTGCGTGTAGCTGGCGCTCTTCCGAGAGACGGTGACCCAGACTCTCCTTGCCTCTGGCTGCTGTATGGCACTGGGGCCCGTGGCTGGGGTGGGACATCCATTTCATCAGCTGCTCCCAGGGCATAAGCCAGCGGCGGTGCATCGAAGCTTGTACGAGTGTGTAAGCTGGTACGGAGAGGCTTGATTCCCTTGGTGTGCTGTACTTCCGTGTTTGAGGGCTCATCGAAATCGAGCCGTTCCGCTGTCCTGACAGGCAGTGGGGAGTGCGTTGACACGTAAGTTTCGGTTCTTAGAGCAGGGTCTTCAAACCCGAGGTGGTCGAGTCGCTCGACCTCATCATGCTGTTCCACAGCATCTTCGCGGGAGATAGCTCTCGCCTCCAGTTCGACCAATTCTCTATTTCGCCGGAGTGCTTCTATCATGATGTCTAGCTCAGATTTTTTACGAGCATCCTCGGCCTTTCTGTGTGCTTCCTCAGCCTCTAGCGCAACTCGTTTTAGCTTCAGGGTGGTTTCTTGTTGAATGAAGGCCTTCACTTGGGAGGTCACCTCGCTGATTTTCGATTGGTTGGAGTGATTTGTTGCGTGTGATCTGGAGGATCTTGAGCTTTTGGATGAATGTATGGAAGAGTGAGAATGCACGGAGATGCTGTCTTCTGGAGCTACAGAATGGTTGGAGCGATTTGTTGTAAGTGACCTGGAGGATCTTGAGCTTTTGGACGAATGTTTGGAAGATTGAGAGTGCACGGAGATGCTGTCTTGTGGTTCTGCAGTTGCATTTGTTGTTATCTCTTCGGCTTTGGCTACCTCTGTATAGCGCCCATGATCCGTGGTCTCTTGGAGTTCCTTTTCCACGAGACTGCTCGTGTTCGTCTCCTCTAAGAACTGGCAATACTCTTCTGCCTTTTGCCGATAACGTGCATAGTTGGTTTTCATCGACGTCAGACGGGCGTCATTGTCCGCCCCTGCCTTTAAAGCGCGGTGTAAACTTTCTTCCACTTCTTTCCAGAGTCTGTTCAGTTTCCTGGCATAGCTTTCCTGTTTCACTTGATACGCTTCCAGGGCCTTTTGGGTTAACTTGCGAGATCTTCTGCGCTGGAACCCTTGTTGGGACTGGAGGGAGAGGGTGTCTATCACATCCGCGTTGGCCTCTTTTGTGTCTGGCGCGGAGGACGCTTTCTCCGGTACAATTTGTGAGACATTGAAATCTGCCATCATGTACTGGTTTGTTATCTGTCTTTATTAAGTGAAAAGTTAACTCTTGTGTGCAGGGGGGCTGGGGATGTAAGGATTACCCAGCACGAAGCAGTTTGTCTTTCAAGCTGTTGGATTCAACTGGATACAGTTTCACGGTTATGTTACTGGGCAAAGGAGGAGGGAGGGGGGACTGGAGAGAGTAGCTCTGAGTCAGGGCTGTGGCTTCAAGCAGTAACCTAGCAACAGATTGCCTCCCGCCCTTCTTGCCCAAAGACCTTCAGGGCTCAGATTTCTGAGGCTGGAGGGAGAGGGGAGGGGGACCTTCCAAGTTTCCTCAGTAATCACAGAGGTGTGATATTCAGACAAAGAGGTAGCTGCACATTCTTTGGCTCACTCTGATGTCTTGCTTGAAGGTTAAACGTTCACAGGTTTGTCAACACAAAACATTTTATTTTTTTCTCTCTCTGACCCTTTAGCTGCTGGTTTCATTTACTGATGACCCAAAAAAGGGGGGGGGGCTGCTCTCGAGCAGGAGAGGACAATAGGACAGTGCTTTTGACTAAAGGCTCATTAAGCTTTCGTGCATCTGCCTCTTAATGGCTCTCTGGAATGTGACCCATTGCTAGCACAGTCTTCTCAAAGCTTTGGTTTTGAAAACTCTGCAAATCCACACAACTAAGTTCTTCTGATAAATGCTTTAAACTTTAAACAGTCCAATGTTGCTTCCTTTAGCTGCAAGTTCACTTAAATGCATTTCAATTAACATAGGCAGTGCTAGCAGAGTCACTGATTTCTTTAAACACAGTGCAGATGGCTGTTTTAATTCTGGTTTTTTACTTTGCTTACTGGCGAGCCAGACGAGAAGGGGTCCCTTCTGTGCAGGAGAGGGTATTCAAATTAATCACTATCAAGAATGCAGGCAGACACTGGATTCAGTTTAAACCTCCACGATTTTCTGCTTTTTTTTCACAAGCTCCACTTATCCAGTAAATGCATTTTAACTTTAACAGATCATCCAACATTGCTTTCCTTATGGCTTCACTAGAATGCAGATCAATTAACATCCAGACAATGCGCAGTTACTGATTTTCCTTTTCTTTTCACACACTTGACCCTTCTGTTCTCTTAAAGGCACAGTTGTCCTGCTCCAAACTTTCCTCACAGCTATTCAGTTATAATGCTGGATTTTTTACTGTCATGACTCTCGGGGCTTGATAATAAGAAGCCCCAATATCATGGAGCATAACCCTGGCGCAGCAATCACCTGAAGTCTCTATTATTTTGTAAAGTCTCTTTTATTGAATAAATCACAGATAATTTACTCACAGATAGATGTTCAGGATACAGAGACTTCTGAATCTGGAGGCTGTGGGAGGTGGAGATCTGAAGAGAGGTAGTTGTATTGCAGGGGGAGGGGAAAGTAGTTGAACAGGTAGAAATAGTCCAAAGCTGGGTGACTGCAATGTGCAATATCTCATTTGGAAGAAGATATTTACAGGGTAAAAAATCCAGGTTCATTACAGGGAGTGCGAGGGCTTAGACGTTACAGGGATTTTCAGCAGGACAGAGCTGTCTGGAGCGAGATGGTGGTGGGCTCCATGCCCTGGCTATAATGGAGGAAGAAGCCCCACATGGCAGAAAGGACAAGGAAGTGGTGGGGCTTCATACAGGGAGGAGCAGACAGAGACCAATGGGGGACAGAGCCTGCTATCGGATAGCAAGGGGTAGTCCTAGAGATAGGAGGGAAAGGTCATACCTGGCTGACCTCTGATAGTAAGACTGAACAGGAAGACAAAAGAGCCAAGCTTGGCAGAGGGAGAGGGGGAGAGAGAAGGTCTGAGCAGCCTCACAACCAGTGATAGCAGTTCTTACACAGCCAAACAAGTGTAGTTGCATTGCCTGTGAACTACATTACCCACAGTGCATTGCTCATATATCTTTACAATGAGAGACTGCAGCAGCGAAAGTTCTTAGAAATGAGAATAACAGTAAAGACATTACTCACATTTTAGGATCACGTTATGAACTAGTGCAAGGCTGTCAGGGAACAGAACACCCATAGTTCTGGGCTCAACTGCTTCACTGGGGAGTCTCTGGGGCTTGTCTTGTCACAGTATTACAGTGATAGTGCACTATTTTAGCACAGTTCATGTAACACATAGAAACATAGAAAATGACGACAGATAAAGGTCATATGGCCCATCCAGTCTGCCCATATCATTCATTATATCTTCCTCCCTCTAAGCAAACCCACATGCCTGTTCCATGTTTTCTTGTACTCAGGTATGGTCCCTGTCTCCACTAACTCCTCCAACAGGTTGTTCCATGCATCCACCACACTGTCCTTGAAGTATTTCCTCAGATTACACAATACAGATTATTAACTTCACTTATATATCTCTGAATATATTTAATCTAACCCAGTTATAACATCTACGATTAGTGATTTTTGAAAAGGTAGAAATAGGACATTTTCCACTGTAGTGCATCCAAATAGCAAGGGGCAGGCTGAGGTGTGTTATGGGTGGGACTAGAGAGGGACCAACATTAGGAAGTTCAACCGTGATAATGGAACAGGAAGAATCTCATCCAAGGAGGAAAAGGAGAGTATTTTACTGTAGAATTGTTTCAATCACATCCAAGTAACAAAAAGGTGCTCTGGATGACTATCCAGCTCATTTTCAAAAGAGAAGAGTGCCCATGTTCCGACACAAATCGGGAGATGGGCATCCATCTCTCAAGGGCGCCCAAATCGGCATAATCGAAAACCGATTTTGGCCGTCCTCAACTGCTTTCCGTTGCAGGGACGGCCAAAGTTCAAGGGGCGTGTTGGCAGTGTACCGAAGGCGGGACAGGGCGTGGTTAACAGATGGGCATCCTCGGCCGATAATGGAAAAAAGAAGGGTGTCCCTAATGAGCATTTGGTCGACTTTACTTGGTCCCTTTTTGTTCACAACCAAGCCTCAAAAAGATGCCTCAACTGACCAGATGACCATCGGAGGGAATTGGGGATCATCTCCCCTTACTCCCCCAGTGGTCACCAACCCCCTCCCACCTAAATAAAATAATTAAAAAACATTTTTCCAACCTCTATGCCAGCCTCAAATGTCATACCCAGCTCCATCACAGCAGTATGCAGGTCCCTGGAGCAGTTTTTAGTGGGTACTGCAGTGCACTTCAGGCAGGCGGACCCAGGTCCATCCCCCCCCTACCTGTTACACTTGTGGTGGTAAATGGGGAGCCCTTCAAAACCCACCCAAAACCCACTGTACCCACATCTAGGTGCCCCCGTTACCTTTTAAGGGCTATGGTAGTATTGTACAGTTGTGGGTAGTGGGATTTGGGGGAGTTTTGGGGGGCTCAGCACCCAAGGTAAGGGAGCTATGCACCTGGGATCAATTTGTGAAGTCCACTGCAGTGCCCCCTAGGGTGCCCGGTTGATTTCCTGGCATGTGAGAGGGGACCAGTGCACTATGAATGCTGGCTCCTCCCATGACCAAATGGCTTGGATTTGGACGTTTTGAGATAGCTGTCCTCAGTTTCCATTATAGGCGAAAACCGAGGTCGGCCATCTCTGAGGTTGAACTAAAAATGTTGAGATTTGGCCGTCCCCGACCGTATTATCGAAATGAAAGATGGCCGCCCATCTTGTTTCGATAATACGGGATGCCCCGCCCCTTCGCCGGGGCGCCCTTAAAGATGGGCACCCAGTTCGATTATGCCCCTCCACATGACCACTGGATGGGTTAAGGCATGACCCTTCCTTAATCCTCCAGTGGATACTGCCCATCTCCCACCCCCTAAGAAGTGAAACTGAAAAGTGATATCAGGCTCTATGACAGCTTCAGGTGTTAAAAGAACAATCCAAACAGCAGCAAGTAGATCTGAAGAGTAGCCTAGTGGTCAGTGCAGTGGACTGTATACAAGGGGATACAGGTCCAAATCATTATTTCCGTTTTGGTGGATATCGAGAGCCCTTCAAGAATAGCAAAATACCTACTTTACCTAAATATAGGAGACACCTTCAGGCTTGAAGGTCATTATAGTGGTGAACAGTTAGATACAGTATTTTTTTCTGTTCCATGAGGGCTCATAATACATAAGTTAATGTGGGTTTCGTACCAGGGTGCATTTTCCTGAAGTCCACTAGGCTGCCCATTTGCTCTGCAGAGATGTGTGGCCATTTTGGTACAAATTATGCCAGACAGATGTTCCTGTCTCTGTTTTTTTTGTTTGTTTTTTTCCATAAGTTGAATGTTTCATTTTGGAACATGGCAGTTCACGTTGGATGTTCTCCGTGTAAAAATGTCCTTCAGACATAATTTTGAAAAGGAAATATTGACGTGTTTCCTGTTCAAAATGCCTTTGAGGTGTGGTGGAGGGGCTTCCGTGTTTCAGTGACTCAGAGGGCTATGCTGAAGGGTTACCCATATCAGACAGGCCTCTGAGGAGAAACCAGACAAAGAGTGTCCCAAACTGGAGGATCCAAGATGGCTTTGAGGGAGGATGTACGTTAGTTGAGTTCCCATTTTACACCAGAATACCTGAAGAAGGAGGCGCGCTCCCCAGACAATGGGGAAGAAGAAAGGCAAAGCCGTGGTGTTACCCCCCTCGAACACAGCTGGGGTTCCCACCAATTCTCAGTCTACTTTGGAGAGATTCGGGGTCATAACGTAGGGATATCGGTTCCTGCTTCGGGGAACAGCAAGGCTTTATTGCTGAATCTCAGTGGAGAGGAGTGACTTTGAGTCCCCCTGTTGGCATGACCTCTCCAAGACCCGGAAACAGTAATGCTTCACTATGGAGGTCGACAGTGGAAACGCCCGAAGTGGGTTAGGATTTTCACGTGAACCGAGGAGGTCCTGGTGCAGCATTGACTCCGGATAATAAACCAACTGGGGGATTGAAGAGTGAGCTCTTCCCCCCCCACCCCCCACCCCGAAGATATCTGGAGCAGTTTCTGTGGAGAAATTGGACCTGGTGAAGCCAAACAATGTCACAATGGACGCACTATGGGAAGTGCTGTAGAGTGTGAATAACTCTCTTCTTCAGATGTCAAATTTTTTTAGGAAAAAATATGTGATTATATCAATACTTATCTAACAAAGTGGAAGTCCAAGATAAAAAAAATAAAGATTTTGATTTCGGAAATGGTTTCTCTATGAAAATCAGTTAATCTGGTAATGAAGGACAATTATGTTTCTTGTAAAAAATTGGAACTTCTGGAGAACCAATTAAGGAAAAATAACTTGAGAAAGATAAATTTTCCTAAAATACCCTGTATTATAGAGTTATATTATTAGTGACTTTTGCCTTTGATTTAGATAGGAACAATGTTTTGAAATTGTATTTCCGACATATGGCTGATAGTTTTTTTGGGTTCAAAGATAAATATATTTCCTGACATATCAAGGGAATCGCAGACTAGGAGGTGTGAACTCTTGGCTTTTAAGCCAAGAATCATTGCCCTAGTTGGGACCTTCCTAGAGCGATTCCCTTGTAAGTGTTTTATTTCCTGATTATTTATTTGTTGAACCCAGAAAATTACAAGAGTTTGTGGAGTTAAAAGAACAGATGAAGAACCCTCTGCAGCAACTTCCTTTAGTTACCACTGTACCGGCTGCAATTACCGATTAACCTTCCTCCCTCAGAAAATATGAATTGTAAGATTAACCATTCCGTGTTTTTCTTATTTTCTTTGAGATTGTTTTCCTGATCTTGGATCCCCTAAATGTGGACAATAATGTGGACTAACAAAGATGATATTTTTCCTTAATGTTTGTTTTAATTGATATTTTCTCTTTTCTTTCCCATTTATGTATTGGACATAAATGTAATATAAAATGAATAAATAAAATAATTTAAAAAAAAATGCCTTTGAGGTGGAAAGTTTTGTGAGATGAAATGAGTTAGCTATTTTCTTTTTTTACTTGGATGTACGTTTGAAAATGCCCCTGCATATGGGATAAAGGTACAAGGTATATTTTTTAAAAATGTTATATTGATGTAAAAAGTGGTTGTTAGCTATTGGTCTTTCTCCAGGGATTAGTAATCATTAAAATAATTGCTACAACAATGTATTCCCATTCTTAGGGCTTCTTTTACTAAGCGTCAGGAAAAAGTGGCCTTAGTGTACCCATACACGTCTTTCCCACGCACTTAGGCCATATTTAGAGCAGCCGAAAATGGCTGATTCTCCATTTTCTGAATTAATGGCCATGCACTAATGACAGCTAAGTTTTTAGGGCCCTATTTACTAAGCCGTGCTATAGGCATGCTAGTGTTTTTTGTGCATGCTAAAAATTAGCATGTGCTAACCCTAGAGACACCCATAGGAATATATGGATGTCTCTAGCGTTAATGATCACTAATTTTTAGCACGCGCTAAAAATGCTATTGCACCTTAGTAAACAGGACTCTTAGTGCTTTGAATGAAGTTGGTAGTTTTGATTTTAGAAGTCTGTGGATATCTGCTATTTTTCATTGTTATGCCTTTTTTTTTTTCCAGTAGTCCCGACCTTGAGACAGGCCAATGTTGGTTGGGGAACTTTTCTGTTTAAGCTAGAGGAGAGCAAGAATGAGGGAAGTGGGCAAATATGAGAGTCAGCTCTATAGGGATCCCCCAAACTGGCCAACCGACAATATGCATTCATGTGGGCTAAATGTTTAAATATATTGGGCTAAGGTTTCATGGAGGTAGGAGGGGAGGGGGGATAGGGGGAGGGGACAGGGTAGAAGGGTGCAAGGAGTGCGAATGATGCGATGGGATGTATATGAATGGAGGACTGTTAGGGTGTGCAAGGGATGTGGGGAGGGGAGACAAAAAAGCAAAAACTCGATATGGAATGCATTGCACTTACATGATTGTTTTCCACAGTTCTGTTGGAATTTGTACTAGTATTGGAATGATGAGTGTAACAGGACATTTTGTTTCTTCTTTGTGAATGTATTTTGTATTGAGGAATAAAAAGAAAAAGAAAAAAAATTTCCATTGCATTCCATTGTTGCACTTACATACTGTATGTGGAGCTGGATTTTTTTCCCCAGTGATGAAGAGTTGTTAGCTCTGAAGGGGTTACTCTGGAACTCTTTGAGGCTTTTTCCAACCACAATTATTAATATATTAGCGGATGTCTGATGCAGATTTCAGATTAATTGAGGATTGTATTTAAATTATGTCTTATGTGATTATTTCATCCTCTACCCATACATTGATTCTATAGTGCATGCACTAATTATTTATTATTTATTAGGATTATCTACTGCCTTTTTGAAGGAATTCACTCAAGGCGGTGTACAGTAAGAATAGATCAAACATGAGCAGGAGGCAATTACAGCAGTAAAAATAGTCGAACAACAATACAAAGTATGGCATGGTATACTACTTGCAATGACAACACAATATGTACTAGAGCAATATAACTGGTAGTGAAGGGAAAGGCAAAGTTGTATTATATAGATGAGTAAGAAAGTAGGAAGAATTAGAAAGTAAAGTGATTGATTTGAAGAAAGTTGCACGTGAGGTCAGAGAGATGGTTAAATATTATCTCAGCTAGGGTAGGAGTGGATAAACATGTCCTGCTGCAGTATATGCAGCCTACTACTACTACTACTACTATTTAGCATTTCTATAGCGCTACAAGGCATACGCAGCGCTGCACAAACATAGAAGAAAGACAGTCCCTGCTCAAAGAGCTTACAATCTAATAGACAAAAAATAAATAAATAAAGTAAGCAAATCAAATCAATTAATGTGAACGGGAAGGAAGAGAGGAGGGTGGGTGGAGGCGAGTGGTTACAAGTGGTTACGAGTCAAAAGCAATGTTAAAGAGGTGGGCTTTCAGTCTAGATTTAAAGGTGGCCAAGGATGGGGCAAGACGTAGGGGCTCAGGAAGTTTATTCCAGGCGTAGGGTGCAGCGAGACAGAAGGCGCGAAGTCTGGAGTTGGCAGTAGTGGAGAAGGGAACAGATAAGAAGGATTTATCCATGGAGCGGAGTGCACGGGAAGGGGTGTAGGGAAGGACGAGTGTGGAGAGATACTGGGGAGCAGCAGAGTGAATACATTTATAGGTTAGTAGAAGAAGTTTGAACAGGATGCGAAAACGGATAGGGAGCCAGTGAAGGGTCTTGAGGAGAGGGGTAGTATGAGTAAAGCGACCCTGGCAGAAGATGAGATGGGCAGCAGAGGTTTGAACCGACTGGAGAGGGGAGAGGTGACTAAGTGGGAGGCCAGCAAGAAGCAGATTGCAGTAGTCTAAACGAAAGGTGACAAGGGTGTGGATGAGGGTTTTGGTAGAGTGCTCGGAAAGAAAGGGGCGGATTTTACGGATGTTGTAAAGAAAGAAACAACAGGTTTTGGCGGTCTGCTGGATATGAGCAGAGAAGGAGAAAGAAGAGTCAAAGATGACCCCAAGGTTTCGAGCTGAGGAGACAGGGAGAATGAGAGAGCCATCAACAGAAATAGAAAACGGGGGGAGCGGGAAGGTGGGTTTGGGGGAGAAAATGAGAAGCTCGGTTTTGGTCATATTTAATTTCAGGTGGCGTTGAGACATCCAGGCAGCAATGTCAGACAAGCACGCTGAAACTTTGGTTTGGATGCAAAGTGAGATATCAGGGGTAGAAAGGTAGATTTGGGAGTCATCAGCATAGAGATGGTAGGAAAAGCCATGGGATGAGATTAATGAACCAAGGGAAGAAGTGTAGATAGAAAAGAGGAGGGGACCAAGAACAGAACCCTGAGGTACGCCGACAGGCAGAGGGATAGAAGTAGAAGAGGATCCACCAGAGTGAACACTAAAGGTGCGGAGGGAGAGGTAGGAAGAGAACCAGGAAAGGACAGAGCCCTGGAATCCAAGTGAGGACAGGGTATCGAGAAGTATGCTGTGATTGACAGTGTCAAAAGCAGCGGAAAGATCAAGAAGAATGAGGATGGAATATTGACCTCTGGATTTAGCCAGTAATAGGTCATTGGAGACTTTAGTAAGCGCAGTTTCGGTTGAGTGGAGAGGGCGAAAACCAGATTGTAATGGGTCAAGAATAGCATGTGAGGAGAGAAAATCAAGGCAGCGGCGGTGAACAGCACGCTCAAGTAATTTGGAGAGAAAAGGAAGGAGGGAGATGGGTCGGTAATTAGAGGGACAAGTAGGGTCAAGTGAAGGCTTCTTAAGGAGAGGTGTGACCACAGCATGTTTAAAGGCAGCAGGGACAGTCGCAGTGGAAAGTGAGAGGTTGAGAATGTGACAGATAAAAGGAATAAGAGTAGGAGAGATGGCATTAAGAAGGTGGGTGGGAATGGGATCAGAGGAACAGGTGGTACATTTTGAGGAAGAAAGGAGAAGTGTAGTTTCCTCAATAGTAACTTCAGGAAAGGAGGAAAGGGAATGAGGGGAAGGAGAGAGAGGGGAACGGACTAGTGGAGGGAGAGGTGGTGAGGTAGAGAAAGCAAGGTTTATCTTTTGAACCTTGTTGTGAAAGAATTCAGCAAGGGTCTGAGGAGATAATGAAGGGGGAGTTGGGGGAGGGGGCACCTTGAGGAGAGAGTTCAATGTGGTGAAGAGAAGTCGAGGATTAGAGCCAAGAGAGTTGGTCAGTTGGATATAATAATCCTGTTTGGCACATAAAAGAGCAGATTGGAAGGAGGTCAGCATGAACTTAAAGTGTAAGAAATCAGCAAGGGCTCGAGATTTCCGCCAGAGGCGTTCGGCGGAGCGGGTACAGGAACGTAGGTAGCGGATATTAGAAGTCAGCCAAGGTTGGGGTTTTGTACGCCTTACAGGGCGGGTCATCAAAGGTGCAAGAGTGTCTAAGGCAGAGGATAGAGTATTGTTGTAAGAAGAAACAGCCTCGTTGACAGACGTGGATGGTGCCACAGTAGAGAGGAGGTTTGAAACATGGGAGGATAGAGATGAAGGGTCAATATCGTGAAGATTCCTAGATAAATTAGATAGGATAGGACGGGACTGGGAGGGAGGAGATTTAAGTGTGAAAGTTATAAGATGGTGATCAGAGGAGGGATGATCAGAGGCAAGGAAACTAGAAGGTGAACAGTTGGAGGAGAAGATGAGATCAAGACAGTGACCATTTTGATGAGTGGGGGAGGTGGAGCATAGTTGGAGATTAAAGGACGACGTTTAAAGCGAGTAACTTGGAAATATAAGAGTTGGAAGGATCATTAGCAGGAATATTAAAGTCACCAAGGATGAGAGAGGGGGAGGAAGGATCATGGAAGAAGGCAAGCCAGGCGTCAAAGTCACTGAGAAAGGATGAAAGGGACTTATTAGGAGGACGATAAATGACCGCTATTCGAAGAGGCAGAGGAGAGAAAAGGCGGATAGAGTGGACTTCAAAGGAGGAAAAACAGTGAGATTGAGGTGGAAGAAGGGGTTGAAATCTGGAGGAGGGAGAGAGAAGTAGTCCAACACCGCCCCCACGGCCAGCAGGGCGAGGAGTATGTGAAAATAGATAACCGCCATGGCACAGGGCTGCGACTGAAGCAGAGTCATCAGGGCAGAGCCAGGTTTCTGTTATGGCGAGCAGATGGAAGTGACGCGAGATAAAGAGGTCCTGGATATAGGGGAGTTTGTTATAGATAGAGCGGGCATTCCTTAGGGCGCAAGAGAAGGGCAGAGAAGAGGAGGGGAGTAGAGGAATAGAGATGAGGTTAGAGAGGTCACGGTGAGATCTCTAGAGTTTGGATAATAGTTGGTGAGGAGGGCCAGGATTGGGATTGATGTCACCAGCTGAGAGTAAGAGAAGGAGTAAAAGAGAGCGGAGGAGAGTAGGAGAGGTGTGGCCACGAAGGCGTCGAAGGCGAGAGGTATTTAGGTGGAATGGGGAAGGCAAAATGGAGGGAAGAAAGAGACGGAGATTAAAAGCCAAGAGGGAGGAAGAGGGTAGGAAAGAAGGTGAGGTGATGAAGTCAATAGATGGGAAGTGAGTTCCTGTAGCGGAGAGAGGTAGGGGGGTGAGGGAAAAGATTAGGAAGGGACAGAGCTAGGAAGAGAATGTGAATAGGGGCCATAAACGATTAAGGTACTTTAGCAACTGGAAAAAGATTAGAGCGGAGGCCCTGAGTGGATCGGGGTGGACCTGGGTGTCACCCCGGAGAAGGCTGTAAGGATATGCAGATGAGCTGCAAGTCCTCCACAGCACCTGAAAGGCACTCCTTGTGTGTGTGAGAGAGACTAACTAATGTTGCCATTATCGTGCTGCCTTTAACAAAATTAAGGGCCAGGCTGCCACGCCCCCAGCAGTAATTTCAGATTTGATGTGCAACCGTACCGCCTGGATGATTTTTTTTATTTATTTCCTCCCACGCGCGTTATTTCCAGCAGTAATTGGCACTTGGTGTGCACTGACCAGTCACCGCACGTGTAGCGTGTGAACCCTTACCGCTAGATCAATGGGTGGTGTTAATGGCTCAGGCCAGTTTTGGGCACGCACAGGTTTCAGTTTTACTGCAGGCCCTTTTCCCATCCCATTTAAAAAAGCCATTTTTTGCAGACGCGGTAAAAACTGGCCCATTGCACGCCCAATACACGTGCCTACACTACCACAGGCCACTTTTTACCGCAGCTTAGTAAAAGGACCCCTTAGTGCGTGAGCACTTACCAACATCTATTTGTAGGAAGTAATGACTCACATGCTAATCCTGCGCTAACCAGTTAGCGTGCATTAATTTAGCTGCACTAACTGATTAGCACAGAAACACCCACTCTCTACTCCCCAGACACACTCCCTCTTTGAAAAAAAAAATGTTTTAGCACATGGTTTATACACGCACATTGCAAAATTACCATAGGATGCATCAGCGCATCCTGCGATATGCCCTTTTAAGCTGTGGTAAGCACACGCTAGTGCTTACCGCAGCTTAGTAATAGCAGCCCTTAGGGCCCCTTTTACCGAGCTGTGGCAAAAGGGGACCTGTGCTGGCATCAGCGCATGCTCTTCACACTCACCGAGGCCCCTTTTACCGGGTAGGAAATTGTCATGTGGCAAGTAAACCACTTGCCTTGTGCCAACTTTGGGGGGAGCCCTTACCACCACCCATTGAGTTGGCGGTAAGGACTCCCATGTTAACCCGGCAGTAACTGGCCAGCGTGCGGCACTGCCCGATTATCGCCAGGTACACTCCGGCGCTACAAAAATAAATATATATTTTTGTAGCGCCAGAAATGACGACACATTAGAGGTGGGAAGTCCCACTGGGCTTTTGTGGTAGCCTGGTGGTACTAACTATTTAGGAAGTGGTAAGTCTGCGTTGGCCTTACTGTCGCTTAGTAAAAGGAGCCCTTCATGAAGTCAGTATTCAGAATCTATATAACCATGAAAAGTGATTCTATAAGTTGGTGCTTAAATGTAGTTACCAATAGTATGCCTATTTATAGAACAGTAGTGCTTACATGTGTGATTGGCAATAATATTTGCCGGTTACATATGTTAAGTGCTAGCGCAATTTGATAAAAAGTGTGCCTAAATCGCTTACCCCGGGATTCTATATATGGTGCCTTAATTTCTGCACAGAAATCAAAGCATATTCTATAACAATGAGCATAAACTTAATTGGTAAACTAGGTATTCAGCACTGCTAATTGGACGTTAACAAGGAATTATCAACACTATTTTGCATTAAGATTTACGCGCAGAACTCAGTAAGCATATTCTATAATGTGGTATTCCTAAATTCAAAGTTGTATAGTTGAAAATTGGGCATGGCCATGGGTGTTGCTATAGAATTCACCTACACTGTGCCTAATATTTAGGCGCCGGGATTTATGCTAAGTAAAACATGGCATAAATGGTTACATGGAGAAGTGCTTGATGTTATTCTATATACTGCGTGGAAATTTAAGCCTATGCTATAAAATTTAGGCATACTTTACAGAATACAGCTAGGCATATTTTTTTTCTGTGTAGAATTCTCAGGTGCCACATATAGAATCTAGCCCTTAATTTATAACTGTCAGAGGAGCATCTCATGGGTGTGGAGGAGTGGTCTAGTGGTTAGAGCACCAGTCTTGCAATTCAGAGGTGGCCAGTTCAAATCCCACTGCTGTTCCTTGTGATCTTGGGCAAGTCACTTAACCTTCCATTGCCTCAGGTGCAAACTTAGATTGTGAGCCCTCCTGGGACAGAGAAATATCCAGAGTACCTGAAAGTAACTCACCTTGAGTTACTACTGAAAAAAGTGTGAGCAAAACCTAAATAAATAATTTCATGGCACACTTATGCATGTCTGTTTACTCCAGCTGCCATAAGCAGATGTGCCTTATTTTTGGTGCACCAATACAGTTTTGCACTCCCTTAAGCAATTAGAGAATTGATGCATGCCCTTTTTGTTGGATTATTTGTAGTAAATAATTAGCAGATTTTATACACACAGCTTCAGCTTTAGAAATGTTAATTTCTTTTCTTCATCTCTCTCACATACACTCCAGAATAATTCACTGCTGAGTCACTTAAAGTTGAAGTAACAAAACATCTGTTTACTCACAGTTTTAGTTAGATTGATATTCAGACAGGCATATATATACATAATACTATACATTTGGATTATCAGCTCTTTCCATGTGCTTAGATGGTAATGGATGCTCACACCATAGATCCTCAGCTTAGGAGAGACCATGAGCTCCATGTGCTGTGCCTAATCACCCCCACAGGAAGTTGCATAGGTGTGACCTCTCTAGGAAATTCACATCAGAGGTCACAGAGTAATCACAGAGAAAAATTGGTGACAGGCAATGCATGTAAAATACAATACATTATTCCAACAAACCCCTTCTCATGCATAACTGTCATGCAATTATTAATTCACACAAAGTCCAAGCTTTATTCGCAGATTCACAAAATGTTCTCTGGGTAACGGTTTGGTCATGATGTCAGCTGTCATCTCACTGGTGTGACAATAGTGTAGACTGATGACCCCTTCTTTCGCCAGCTCTCGCACGTTGTGATATTTCGTTGCGATGTGCTTGGTGCGTGGCTGAACCTTGTCATTCTGTGACAGTCTGATGCAGCTCTGATTATCTTCCATTATCTGGATTGGTCTCTGTTCAGCTATTCCAAAATCCAGCAAAAGTTTTTCAATCCACATCAGTTCTCTGCATGCTTCTGATACAGCCACATATTCAGCTTCTGTAGAAGACAGACTCACAATACTTTGTTTATGACTGGCCCATGAAATTTGTACATTTCCATACATAAACACATATCCACTTGTGGATTTATAATCAGAATGATCCCCTGCCCAATCTGAATCACAGTAACATATTAGTTTTGGATTACTATTGGCTGAAATCTTTAATTTACAATCAATGGTACCTTTTAAATACCTTACCATCCTTTTAACTGCAGTCCAATCTGATTTGGTAGGTGAGCTGACCCTTCTGCTCAAAATTCCTACTGCATTTGCTATATCAGCCTGTATGTGGTAGTCAGATATAAAAGCTTACCTATGGCTGATCTATATTGGATGTTATCTGGTAAAGGTTCTCTTACTGTTTCATCCTTCAGAAAATCAGTGATCATGGGAGTGCTTACAACTTGGGCATCTTGCATACCTAAACTTTCAATAAGCTCATTTATTTTCTGCTTCTGGCTTAGAAGATAAGAACCATCATTTTGTTTCTCAATTTCTTATACCAAGATAGTATGACACATTACCAAGTTCTTTTATCTCAACATTTCAGGTTTAAATATTTTACAATGTCCTTGTACTCTTGCTCACTTTCGCTTGCAATGAGCAGATCATCAACAAAAGCTAAAATGTATGCATATTGTCCATTTCTGCACCTAGTGTACAAGCATTTATCTGCTTCACCTTGCTTAAATCCTAAATTTGTCAATATTTCATGCAATTTGTCATTCCAACATTTTGCACTTTGCTTTAGTCCATAAAAGACCTTTGTTTAATTTACATACTAGCTGTCTTTGTTTTGTATTTATGAACCTGTTGGCTGTTCCATGTACAAGTCTTCAGTTATATCTCCATGAAGAAATGCTGTTTTCACATCAATGTGGTTGACTTGCATGCCTTTGAGACTGCAATGCTCAGAAGTGTTCTAATTGTCGTGTGTTTCACTACAGGTGCAAACACTTCATCAAAATCTTCTCCATATTTTTGAAGATATCCCTTTGCGACTAATCTGGCTTTATACCTTTCCACTTTTCCTTGTGCATTCCTTTTAACTTGAATACCCATTTGCATCCTATAGCTTTCTTGCCAGGAGGTAATTTTGTAAGAATCCAAGTTTTATTTTTGTCCAATGCATCAATTTCTTCTTGTGCAGCTTTACGCCATTCAGCAGCTTCTTCTGCTGGCATTTTCTCAATCTCATCCCATGTTAAGGGCTCTTGAGCTTCTGCTGACTTTGTTAGGTAAGACAGTCTTGGGGGTGGAACACCTTTGTTTTCCCTGGATGAGCGTCTGACAACAGGTTGGTCCGACCTTTCCGCATCCTCTAAATCTGAGAGTCCTTCTCCAATTGATTCCCCTTCTCCAACTGTACTGTCTTCTTCAATGATCCTTTCTGTGTCTGCTTCCTCTGCCTGTTCCTCGTTAGATACAGATGAGTTGCTTTCAGACATCTGCCTTGGTATGGCATTTATATACACTGGCATGTCTATTATGGTTCTAGTTTCATATTCTGGATGATAAGGCTCATCTGGGATAATCCAGCCTTTATCAACCCTTTTGTTTTCATCAAAATATGTAACATGTCTTATGCCAACAATGCCAGTTTTCAGATTCAAAATTCTATATCCTTTGTGTCCTGGAGCATAGCCAACTAAAATGCCCCTTTCTGTTGTGGAATCCAGCTTATGCCTTCTTTGCTTTGGTACATGAGCATATGCTGTACTTCCAAATGTTCTTATGTGTGACAGGTTTGGCTTCCTACCATGCCATGTCTCATGTGGTGTGCGCTCAGCGCCTTAGTTGGCATTCTGTTTGTAGGTACACTGCTGTGAGAATGGCTTCCCCCCATAGTCTTTTAGGGAGATTGCTATCTGACAGCATACATCTGGGCATTTCCACAAGTGACCTAAATTTTCTCTCTGCAACAGAATTTTGCTCTGGTGTATAAGCTACTGTTGTGATATGCTGAATGCCTTCTTGTTCTAGAAATGTGCGCATGCTTTGTGAAGTGAACTCACCACCATTGTCGGTCTGAAGAACCTTTGGTTTTCTTTCAAATTATTGCTCACCATGGCTACGTATTTCTTCAGCATGTCTGTGACTTGACTTTTTTCTTTCAGCAAATAGGCCACACAATATCTAGAGAAATCATCCAAGAATATTAGCACAAATCTGTTATTTCCCAATGATGGGATATTAAACGGTCCACATAAGTCACTGTGTATTAAGTCCAGTACTTTATTACTCCTATTTCCTGTGTATGCAGGAAATGAGGGTCTCACACCCTTTTGAGTAACACAGTCTATGCATTTCTCCATTTTACCAGTATCTGCACTGATTTGAATGCCTGTGGCAAGTTGCTTACTGTAAAGATCCTGGATCACTTTAAAATCACGATGTCCCAGGCGGCGGTGCCAGATTTCCAGACTACATTACCATCATTCTTCTTACTTGCGCCATATGTGAGGCTTCACCTGAAATGCTCAGTTTATAAACATCATTATGCATAAAAGCTTCAGCATACACTTCATCATTTTTAGAGATTGTGCACTTACTGTTTTCAAAATGAATCGCAAATCCCTTCTTATCTAATGTAGATACACTAAGCATATTGCAAACTGCTTGGGGAATATACAAGACATCACTTACAGGAATTTCTTTAACTTGATTAGACACTTTGCATTTTAAGAATCCAATGCCTTTTGCTTGGATCTGAGTAGTCCCTGCGTTTGCAGTATTAAGAATACCTTCTTCTGGACTCATTTCCTGAAAGAAATCCTTACAATTGGTTAAATGGCATGTGCTCCCTGAATCCAAAATCCAAGTACTTTCATTTGAATTATTATTTACCATAGTCAAGATTTTTTCTACCATTAGAAAGCTCTTATGTTCTCATTGCTTGGAAAAATTCTTTTTGTTCCATTGGCTTAGGTGAGCTAGAGGGGGTTGTTTTGTGTTTCCCTTACACATTTAGATACATGTCCCTCCTTTCCACATGAATAGCAAATCAGCTTGCCATGGGTGGAGTTTTCCCATAGTCCGCCTTCCTCCTATTCTTGCAAGAGATTTGTTTATTTCTCTCTGCTGTCTTTGAGAACATATCTCCTCAGAATCATTAATTATGCATTCCCTGCCTCAGTTTTGATGCTGCCCTGTTCCAAAAGATTGCCCTTCAATGGCTTCATTTACAGACCTAAAAACCATCAAATTCTTTGATAGTGAGGTAAAAGAACTGCTCTTTTCAATGCATCACACATGGGAATTCCAGAAAGTTCTAACTTTGAAATGAAGACATAAGATGCATAATGTGATCATACATTTACTTTTATCCCTTAATTGGTCTCATTCAACTCTGCTAACCAAATTGTTGCTGTTTGCATATGTAGTTGCATACATAGTTCTCAGTTTATATAAAATTTCGTTTGCTGTATCTTTTGCCTCCACTAATATGGCTTGTTTCTCTGAGAGAGCTTCCAAAAACATGCACTTCACAAAATAGTTTGCATTGTCCCATTCAGCCATATTTTCATCTGTTCTGTTTTTGGTCTAAACATATACTTAATTTCTTTGCTTGAAGGAGACATCTGAATCTAGTTCCCACTGCTGATAATTAAATTCAGTTAATTTAGGCACCTTGAGAGGTAGAAAATGGTGAATTTCCTCCCTCAGCCATTTCTTAGCCTTGCCTCCTGTTTGGTGTGTGGGGGAGAGAGAGACAGACTGAATCTTTCTTTTAAAACTTAAGAGAAAATTTGGCTTTTTTTCACTGCCTGGTAATATTTCTCTTCCTTTTCAATTCCTGGGCTGGGCCCATAACCCTTTTGTTGGATTATTTGTAGTAAATAATTAGCAGATTTTATACACACAGCTTCAGCTTTAGAAATGTTAATTTCTTTTCTTCATCCCTCTCACATACACTCCAGAATAATTCACTGCTGAGTCACTTTAAAGTTGAAGTAACAAAACATCTGTTTACTCACAGTTTTAGTTAGATTGATATTCAGACAGGCATATATATACATAATACTATACATTTGGATTATCAGCTCTTTCCATGTGCTTAGATGGTAATGGATGCTCACACCATAGATCCTCAGCTTAGGAGAGACCATGAGCTCCATGTGCTGTGCCTAATCACCCCCACAGGAAGTTGCATAGGTGTGACCTCTCTAGGAAATTCACATCAGAGGTCACAGAGTAATCACAGAGAAAAATTGGTGACAGGCAATGCATGTAAAATACAATACATTATTCCAACACTTTTATGGCACCCAAAATGAGGCACCAATTTATAGAATTACCAGCATAATATTTCACTTGTATTTTAACAGGTTCAGATATCTTGCCTGTTACTACTCATGTGCTGTAGTACTTACATGCAAGACAACAAAGGGGAGGAGGAATGGCCTTAAATAAGGAACACAATAGAACAGGCTGAAATAGGTTTATCATTGGGATATGATAAATACATGTCCTAAGTCATGAAAATGCAACTGAAATTTATGAATAAATAAGGCCTGATCAATCAAAGCGGGTTGTTTTTCTTATAGACACAGAATGAGTGAAAATTCAGAGTGAAGACAGTGTAATTATTTGTCACCATAATATGAACTAAGGAAAGACACTATGAAAAAAGGTCTGAATTCAAGGGAAAAAAGGATTAAATGATACGGAAGAGTGTAATATATAGTTATAGCTTTGAAAATGTCATTAAATTCAATTTTATGAACACCTCATTTACCTTCCTGATACCATTGAAAATGTGAACATCATAATTAAAATGACACATTTTATTCCCTAAAACCAGAAAGATAAGCAAGAAGTATGCATTTTCAGAGGCACTGCTAGCTTATAGTTCAAGCTTAATTATTAAAATGCCATATGCAAAGAGAAAATGCTGTGAAAAAGGATGCAGATCTATATTTTCTCCTGATAGGGAAAAGGTTAAATACCTACAAAGGAACTCTAATGTCTCTTGAACTTGTGAAATCAAATAGAGGAGAATTCTATCATTTTTTTAAAGTGCTGCAGATCAATAAAAGCACTGGCTTTATGAATTCTTAAAGAGATTAGAGCCAAAAAGAAGGGAATTGTAGACTGAAAGCTGTTTATCTTGTTGGAGGAAGCTGATAACAAAATCATACTAGCATACTTAGGCTTTCTAATACTACAGGGCCCTCAAATTTCATCAAAGCTTTTTTGGCGGGTTGGGGAGGGGGTAGTCAGGAATATAAAAAGCCTATAAATCTGTTTTCTTACACATGGGTGAAAGAAGAAAGCCTTGAGCAAAAGATGTACCAACTTTCACTAACTACAGCAAAGGAAGAAAATTCATATAAAAATATCAGGTAAGCAAAGAGTGATTTTGGACTTAACCCTAAAATGTGTTGTTATAATTGATCTTTTTTTTCCAGAAGAAACTTTGATTGTTCCTTCCATTGTAACTATAAGTACTAGTTCAAAGGAAGAATAAAACAACATGCTAACAAATTATCATTTGAAAACTGTCTGCACATGTGTGGAGTAACATTTTAGAAAGGATGCAAAAATTAGAATTGAGATGTTCAGGTTGGGATGTCTCAAGTTCCACTTGCATTTTAGACCAAGATCTGTTGATATGGAACTTGTTGGAAAATACATGCAGAAATGGATGTTTCTCACCACAGCATCCATTTTAGAACAATGTGGGTCAATATTCAAAATGGTTTATCCAGGAAGGAGAGGCTCCTGTCCAGTTAAACCCTGCTGAGCTAGCCAATCCCAAATATGCAATGGCACTTAACCAGGTAGTGCTGCTGAATATCCTCTAGCTGGCCATCCCCTAACCAGTTAGGTAAGGAGTGGTCCGGGGACAGAGTTAGGCCAGAGCAGCAACTTAGCTTGTTAGAAGCAAAAGTCAGTCCACTAATTGGCTAAGTGAGTACATAAAGATAGGACAGTAAAAAGGCTGTCCTAACTTTATACACCAAGTTAACTGTGCACCATTTTGAATATTGGCCAGTGCCTGGTTAATATCTGGGATTTACTGATCAAAGCATAAAGGGACCGACTTTGTTCCTAATGCGCTAACTGATTACTTTGTAATGTGCATGGGAGGAAGCTCCACTGCTGCACATTGAATTCATTACATGCCAGAACACATTTGACCCTGGCACAGGCGCTGTGAGCCGATACACGGCTCGTGTCATGTCATTAATGGAAGATTGATTTTCAAGTCATATAATTAAAGGAATTGTGTCGTAATTTTGAAGGCTCTTGGTGGGTTTTTTTTTTTTTCATTTTTTGGACTTTGTTCTAACTTCTGGGTCAACACACATACCCAGTTATTCAATGCCAGGAGCAGAACATACTCCGGCATTGAATATCAGGGGTTAGGTCAGATCACTGCTGGAAGCGGTTTACTAGCTGCTTACTACTGCGGACTGAATATTATCCCCATGCATGTCTAAAATTGCAATGGAGTCAGAATCACCATATGAACATTTATATGCCAGCACATACATTATGTATGTTCTGCAATTACAAAATATATGTGTATTTGCTGGAACAAACATGTATATGCAGCAAAAAGAATAAGAATGGACAAATAGTCTTCCAAAAAAGTCCAGACGACACACTTAGAAGAAAGCATAATATGAAGTTTATGGATGGCATCAACTATGTCAGGATTCTGCATACATCGAAGGATGCACATGGACTCAATACAGACCCATGTTCTGGCACAACAGCACCAAGACACATGCGATCTGCACACAGATACATACGCAGAAATCAATATCACATTTAAAAAAAAACCCAAAACAAACATAATGTGAAGTTAATTGGCTTCTTTTACAAAGCCGTGATAGCGATTTCCATGTGGCAAATGTGAAGAAGCCCATAGGAATTGAATGGGGTTTGTCACATTTGTTGAACCAGAATAGCTAGTGTGGCTTTGTAAAAGGAACCCAATCTGTTTGGCACACAACGCATGATATACTAAAGTTTATGTCAGCCATTTTAGAATCATACACGTTTTACACTGTAAATCAGTACTATATGAAGGCTCCAGCCTAAACTTATTAGTGTTAGATTGGTGTAACAGAGAAAAGCCCTCAGAAACCGCTGGCAAAATGCCTGCGGTTTAGTGCATGGTTATATATTGCTCAAATTATAACTCACACAGCGTTTCTGTCACTGGGCAAAAACTCTGTCACCTTTGGGCTAAATTATTTAAAAGCCTCAATCAAAAATGTACTAACTGACAGCGGTGGTTTTAAATGTCAGGCCCCGCTAATGACCTGAATCAAATCAGCATAAAAGGAAAAAAAACTTTTTTGAAACCCAGACATCCTGGGTATCTGTTTAGATACAGACATGCATTCACCTTCTGAAAAGAGGAATGTGCTTATTTTTTACTTCTGCCCTAGTTGCTCACAAAACATACCCAGACTCTGTTCTTCTTGACATATGCACATTTTTGAGTTTAGATATGTACGTATATCCTGGCTTTCTAAAATCTGGATTTAGATGTGTTTGGAATATATGTTTAAATGCTGATTTATGCACCCATAGCATATTTTAGGTTGGCCTGATCCCAAAATGGGTGGGCACCAAACGTTTCCTTTTGCAGCCATCTTCCCAAAGCTCTCTGCCCCCCTCCCTTCCCCCAGTACCTCACCCAACTCAAAATATAAATACTTTAGCTGATAGGGATCCTCAATTCCTACCAGCTGAAGACCTCCTCCTCCTACAGCCAGAATCCTGCCAACTTTGGCTGTCAGTGGCAGTGTCCCTAAGTCACTGCCACCAGCATCCTCCACACACTCAGTGTTTGTGTATGCATGAAAACTGAGCATGTGCAGCATATCAGTGGTGCCCCATGGATATTACCATGAGCTCCTGAGTTTGTAGGAATTCTGGCCACTGGAAGAGGTCTTCAGCTGCAGGGTTTTGGGACCCCTATCAGCTACAGCAAAGTGTGCCACAACTAGATGGATTTTAGCCTAAAGTGAGTGGGCCCCTCTAGGGCCTAACATTGTTATGCAAGTATAAAACATGACTAGTACTTCTAAACTAAGTGTCATAATGTGACAAAATGTTTCCCCTGAAAATCTGTGTGGTGGACCTGGTGGAAAGAAATGCGGTACAGACATCTCTTTAGGATGGCGGGGATGTGGGGTTACATTGAGCATGTGTGTGAGTGGTTTTGTATATGTATTTGTTTCTTTCTTGAGAGTCTAGTTATAGGGGGCATTTGTATGTGTGAGTGTGAGGGTGGGCTGGGGTGTTGGAGTGGGTTGGAGTGGTATATGTTTGTGTGCTGTCAGTGCCTCTTGTCATATAGTCATTCTATCCTCCTTCCTTATATACTATCTCTTATCCTTCTGCTACTTCAATCTTGTACCCCCTTGCACTCTCTCCTCTCTTCCATCATTCTCTTCTAGCCCCTCCCTCTGATACTCTATTCATCTCACCTGCAGCTCTACTCTACCTTGCACTATTTATCAGTCTCTCACCCCTTCGTTTCCATTCCCTCTCCTCCTCCTCCTCACACTGTCTCTCCATCTCTTTATTTCTCTTTCATATTTTCTCCTCTCCTCTCTCCTTGTACTCACCATCCCCTCCTCCTTTCTGTCTCCTTTCCCTGTCTCCCCTCCCCTTTTCATTTCCCTTCCTCCAGATCTCATTGCAATGGTGTGAGCATTTTCTTCTGCTAGTAGGGATTGGGTACCATATTGGCAAACCCTATTCTTCTTCCCTATGCCAGCAGCATTTCTTTCTTTTTCTAGTAGTGAATGGGTTCCCTGTTATTAGTCTCTGGGCCTTTTTGTTGTACCAGTGGTTTTGGCTTTTCTTTTACTGGCAGGAGTTGAGCTCCCCTTCAACAGAACTTCCTGCTTATCACTGTGGGATAGCTTTTTGCTTATGTCAGTAGGGGTTAGGCTCCCCATTCTATTCTATTCTTGGCATTTATGTCCCACCTCTATCGTTAGAGAATCTAAGCAGGTTACAAAAGATAAGATATCTAAAAATCATAACAGTAATAGAGTAGAAAAGAAATGAGAACTGGATATGTTAATAACTGAGTATGAGTAACAGAACAATGACTGTGCAGAATTTTAAATACCAATAAGGCGATCTTCAATTCAACTCGTGCAGAAAAAGGCAGCCAATGCAATTTTTTCAAAGGAGGAGTTGCATGATCATAACTTGAACAGCCAAATATCAGTTTTGCTGCTACGTACTGAAGAAGCTGTAACCTACTAACTACTCCACCTGTTTACTATGCTGCACTAGCGGCTGCCACACAGCAATACTGACAAATCCAGTGAATGGGCTGTGTTGGCATTAGCTCACAGCGGCTGCTAGCACAACTTTGTAAACATGGGGGGGGGGGGGATAAATTAGAATGTAAGCCAATATACAACACATTATAATAGTCAAATTGAGGCAAAATGATAGCCTGAACAATCATTCTAAAATGATCAGGTGTAAGTACAGGTCTAATTGTTTTCAATTGACATATTCTAAAAACATAACCTCTTACATAACTGATTTACCTGATATTTAATTGTTAACTGAGTATCCAAGATTATTCCCAATACCCTAGAAGATGTTTCAAATTGTAATTGTTCACCGGGTTGCCCGGCTGGTGAAGTTAAGGACAGCGGGACACTACAGCGATTGGATTGAAGTTGGGTAGTTCTCTCACCATGATTGCCGATTAGTAATGAACTGACATAAATTGTATGAATTAAACTGAAAGCAATTGATTTGAACTACATTCTGTGTTCTATAAAAATGCATACATGTCTGTCACCATATCAGTGTATTTGGGAACGGTTTTCAGCACATACCCTGGTACATTAAGGAGCAGTAAGAGTGTTTCCAGCACGAGTGGAGTTTTTTTTTAGCCATATGATAGTGCGCCGGGCCCATGCCTTATAGCCTGAATCTCTGGGCTGCCTGTGTGGTGATAATGAGGCTTTTTTTCTCCACTTTTGGTGCGGGGTTGTTTAGCTGTTTGACTGTGTGGGTGACAGCAATACTACTTATAATGTCAACACAATACGTAATACAGCATTTTTAATTGATAGGTAAGGGTAAAGCAAAGATGTAACATATAGATAGGTAAGACAGTAGGAAGAGTTAGAAAGAAAGGTGACTGATTTAATGAAAGTTGCACATGAGGTCGGAGAGATGGTTAAATACTATCTCAGCTAGGGTAGGAGTGTATAAACATGTCTTGCCGCAGTATATGCAGCCTCAATCACTCCTTGTGTGTGTGTGTGAGGGAGACTAACAAGTTAGTTACTTCTTCCATTAAAGGCCTGGTTGAAAAGCCAGGCTTTCACCTGCTTCCTGAAGTAAGAGATAGTCTTGTGTTCAGCGGAGCCTTTCAGGCAGTGCATTCCAGAGTGTGGGGGGCTACTCCGGAGAAGGCTCGCTTGTGGGTATCACATCGTGTAATGTCTTTTGGAGAGGGTGTGGTTAGTGAAAGTCCTTGGGAGGACCTTAGTGTCCTTGGTGGTGTGTGGAGGATCATCCTATTTTTCAGGTACTCAGGGCCATTTTTTTTCAGGGCCTTGAAGATCAGACATAGAGTTTTAAATTTTGCCCTGTATTGTACTGGTAGCCAATGAAGTTCTTGTAAAAATGGTGTGATGTGGTCACATTGCTTGCAACCTTCTATGAGTCTTGCTGCTGCATTCTGAATCAACTGAAGCTGTTGCAGGCCCTTTGTAGTTATACCATTGTATAGTGCATTGCAGTAATCCAGTCTTGATGTTATCATGGCATGCACAACTGGGATAAGATTTACCTTATCGATGTAAGGAGAGAGGCAGAGTAGCTGTCACAAGTAGTAGAAGCAGCTCTTGAATGTTGCTTGGATTTGGGGAATCAAAGTTAAGTATTGAATCTAACTGTATTCCAAGGTTCCTGACTTATGATTTGAGGGGGAGTTCATACTTCCCAAAAAGGATTTTGATATCAGGTATGTATCTACTTGTGTTAGGGACCCAGAGAAGCTCTGCTTTACTTGGATTCAGGCAAAGTTTGTTGCTTTTAGCCCATTCCTGAATTGATGTTAGACAGGTAATCAGTTTATTCAAGGCTGTAGGTAAGTCAGGTTCAGTGGTATGAGTAGCTGCACATCATCCGCATAGATGTAGAACTGAGTGTCCATTGACCGAATCAGCTCAGCTAGTGGCTGGAGGTAGATATTGAACAGAATAGGTGACAGTATCGATCCTTCTGATACCCCAAAGGTTAGTGTCCATGATGGTGATGAGTTGCTGCCAAACATTATGAATTGTTGCCTGTTTGATAGGATCTGAACCAGGTAAGTACTGTTTCATCGATACCTGGTTTCTGTAAGTCATGCTAGCATGATATCATGATCCACAGTGTCAAAAGCTACTGAGAAGTCTAGCAGTACTAACATTGAGGCAAATCCCTTGTCTCGGTTACTGTGAAGATCATTTAGCAGGGATACGAGGACTGTTTCTGTTCCATAACCAGGTCTGAATCCAGATTGACACGGATCTAGCCAGTTTCTCTTTTCTAGCTAATCATTAAGTTGAGCACAGATTGTTCTATGAGTTTCCCTAAAAACGGGATGTTGGATACTGGCCTGTAGCTTTCAAGATTGTCCTGGTCAAGATTGTTTTTCTTCAGCAGAAGGTGAACTACCACCCTTTTTAATGTTGATGGTACTTGCCCATTAGAAAAAGAGGTGTTCACAATTTTTGTGGCGCCTTCTATAAGGCTCATATTTGCTTGCTGCACTCCCCTGCACCCTCCCCCCCGACACAAGTTCGGGGGACTGGAGATCCGATGGGTCTCTAGCCTCCCTACCCCCCCAGCATCCCCTCAGATGTCCCTGGTGACCCAGTAGGCTGTGGGTCAATCCCCCTTCACCTGGTGGACTAGCAGCCCTTCCCTACCCCCTACTTTCATTGGAGGAGGGAGGTGGCCTCCCTCCTTTTCCATCGGTGTCGCCTCGAAAATTGCAGCACCCAGACCTACCCAGTGTATCCTGGGATGTGCTGGGCAGGGCTTCACACCATATAAGGGAGTTTAGAAACTTTCATGAGTTTAGAAAACTTTCATGAAGACAATTTCATAAGGGAAATGAGCATATATGTTGTCTTTGGGATATAGAATCAACATATGAGCTTATGTGCCTTGACACACGCTGTTTTCAGCTAAGGATCAGAAAAAACTATGGCAAAGTTTTGTACTTGTTTTATAAACCAATAAAATATTTTAAATAGTTCCAAAATAAAATAGCTTTTACTCATATTTAGAAAGACACCATAAAAAGTTTGCAGTCACATTTAAAAAATATGTTGATTTCAGTGTTTACTGCCTCAGTGCTAAATTAGATTAAAAAATGCTTACTAGTTTCAAATATAATCACAGAGAAATAATGACAGACTTTTTAAAATTACCTTGCCTGTTAATATGGCTATGAATCTTTTTGCCAACAGCAACTTTTTTACCATGCTGCTTTTATTGATTTTGTAATGATTTTGTGAACCAGAATAGACTGCATCAACTTGGCTTCAGGAGAAACAGGAATAAACAAGAAAATAAAGAAGACAAAGGGAGACTTAAATCTTGAAAAGACAAGGTTATAGAACAGCTGTTCCCAAAATTATCCTGCTGCCTTGAAAGCCAATCGGACACTACCACTGGGGATCAAAGCCTACTTTTTGCATCTGAGCCTGTCACAGGGCAGAAACATCTGAAGTTCTCTTTTACCATTTCCCCACAAACCCACCAGGGACATACCCAGTAAGTGCCTGGGGATCCAGTGGGTAGGGGTAATCTATAGCATCATTGAGAGGGGCATATAGGGATTCGCTGGGGGATGACAGGGGTTTGGTATGCTGTTTGGAGGATGTGGAAGAGTGGCATTGGACTGGCCTCATGGTAAAGGAAAATTTGTGGTCTAGTTGTCACTGTACTGTAGACCAAGCTAACACTAGGATACTGGACTTAATAAGAGGTGACTTAATGTAATGTGTAGTAGGAGGCCCTTTGTGGAGAATTAGAATGCACAAGGCTATATCTAACAAAAAAAAAATTAGGCAGGAAAAAGGCATGATAACAAAAAAAAAAGAACAATGTGGCTGACATTGAGCAGGTGGTGGTCAGTGGTCTTTTAAACAATAACCATCTCCAGCCAATTTAGCTCCAGATATTCAGTGCCTGGCGATTTGTGGGCATGGGCACTGACTATATGGGGCTAAATTGTCCTGCAGTGCCCGTCAGAGGTTATGCAGGCCCTAGCCGATAGTCAGCCAGGGCCTGCAGAGACAGTTATGCAGGGCCCAGTTGAATATCATCTGGGATCTGCATGATATTTATTTTCTTTTTTAAGGTCTGTGATCCCCTCCTGGCCCCTGAAAAACTCCCTTCCTTCCTTCCTTCCTCTTTTCCCCAGCCCACACCATGTAGAAAAGCCCCCTAGAATGCTGTCCTGCACCCCAACCCCATTGTCTAAGTAGGCCCATCTGGGCCTACCTCTGCTCCCTGGTAGTCTAATGTGGCATTGAGGGCAGGAGAAAAGCCCCCTTCCTCCTGCTCATTATGGCAGGCTAAAGAAAATGGTTACGACAACCTCTCATGACAGCTCATGGGAGAGGCCTACCTAGATTCAAGGAGGTTGGGATGGGGGACGGTGTTATGAGGGGTAGGGGTCTTCTACATGGTACATGCTAGGGAGAGATGGCCAGGATGGGGGCTGGGAGGGGGATCATGAGCCTTAAAAAAGAAAAACGTTATGTGAGTCCAGGAAATATTCAGCACTGGCACCCGTATATCTAAGTGGGTCAAATTAGAACAGTTTTTGATCTGTCCTAAATTTACCCACTTAGCTATGCGGGTCCCAGCACTGAATGTTACCAGTACCCGTATAGCTGTAGCTCCTCCCCAATGCTGCCCCTGTACTGCCCCTAACCTGCCCAATTTTTATGTCACAGCCTATATTCAGCTGCACTTCCCTGTTTTCTGTCACTGAATATCAGGGGTTAGGTGGCCCCAGGTGATTAAGTGGGTAAGATCTTCTGCCTGCTTAAGTTGCTTTGAATATCAGACCTGATATGTGTTTTTGAAGGTAGCAGACTTAAGAAGCGTGAAGAAAGATAACATTTTTTTTTAAACAGAAATACAAGGTTACAGGAAGAATAACAGAAAAAAAAGAGGGAGGCAATGAGTGGTTAAAAGAGGAAAGTAGAAATGGAGAAGGAAACAACCAATTCAATAAAAGAATAAAAAAGTAAAACACCAAAGGAGCAACGGATAGGAAACCATTTAATCTGTGGAGAGAGAAAAAGAGAAATATATATATATTTTTCCCTTTGTTTCATATTTAAAGAAACAGAAGGGGGATGATGAAACAAAGGCAGGATATAAATCTGAAATTATTACAAAGCAAGATTTGAGGATGAAGTGCTTGAAGTACTTACAAAAATGAAAATGAGTAATACCATGGAACATGACGGTGCACACCGATGAGAAAATTTTTGAATGTCCTAGGGTAGTCTGTATTTACCACAATTTATTTCCAAAATGTCCTAATCTACACCCTGAGAAAGAAAGAAAGAAAGAAAGAAAGAAAGAAAGAAAGAAAGAAAGAAAGAAAGAAAGAAAGAAAGAAAGAAAGAAAGAAAGAAAGAATAAACAATGCACCCAATTATTTGTGCACCTGGTTCTAATTATCTAATTCATTGTGCTAAGGAAACTAGGGATTCACATATTTGTTCAGACAAAGATGCTGTTTAATTATTTTGTTGAATAAATAATCAAAACATATCTTTTTTGTTTGAGCTACTTATTGAATACAATTATCTTCCTCTCATCAGGACTTAGATTAGCATCTAATCATGTTTTGCATACAAACTGTGCTGGAATATAGACCATCCTAGGGGGTTCACAAATTCTCTCAGCACTGTACACTATATACAGTTGTGGAAATAAGTATTTGATCCCTGCTGATTTTGTAAGTTGCCCACTGACAAAGACATGAGCAGCCCATAATTGAAGGGTAGGTTATTGGTAACAGTGAGAGATAGCACATCACAAATTAAATCCGGAAAATCACATTGTGGAAAGTATATGAATTTATTTGCATTCTGCAGAGGGAAATAAGTATTTAATCCCTCTGGCAAACAAGACCTAATACTTGGTGGCAAAACCCTTGTTGGCAAGCACAGCGGTCAGACGTCTTCTGTAGTTGATGATGAGGTTTGCACACATGTCAGGAGGAATTTTGGTCCACTCCTCTTTGCAGATCATCTCTAAATCATTAAGAGTTCTGGGCTGTCGCTTGGCAACTCGCAGCTTCAGCTCCCTCCATAAGTTTTCAATGGGATTAAGGTCTGGTGACTGGCTAGGCCACTCCATGACCCTAATGTGCTTCTTCCTGAGCCACTCCTTTGTTGCCTTGGCTGTATGTTTTGGGTCATTGTCGTGCTGGAAGACCCAGCCACGACCCATTTTTAAGGCCCTGGCGGAGGAAGGAGGTTGTCACTCAGAATTGTACAGTACATGGCCCCATCCATTCTCCCATTGATGCGGTGAAGTAGTCCTGTGCCCTTAGCAGAGAAACACCCCCAAAACATAACATTTCCACCTCCATGCTTGACAGTGGGGACGGTGTTCTTGGGTCATAGGCAGCATTTCTCTTCCTCCAAACACGGCGAGTTGAGTTCATGCCAAAGAGCTCAATTTTTGTCTCATCTGACCACAGCACCTTCTCCCAATCACTCTCGGCATCATCCAGGTGTTCACTGGCAAACTTCAGACGGGCCGTCACATGTGCCTTCCGGAGCAGGGGGACCTTGCGGGCACTGCAGGATTGCAATCCGTTATGTCGTAATGTGTTACCAATGGTTTTCGTGGTGACAGTGGTCCCAGCTGCCTTGACATCATTGACAAGTTCCCCCCTTGTAGTTGTAGGCTGATTTCTAACCTTCCTCATGATCAAGGATACCCCACGAGGTGAGATTTTGCGTGGAGCCCCAGATCTTTGTCGATTGACAGTCATTTTGTACTTCTTCCATTTTCTTACTATGGCACCAACAGTTGTCTCCTTCTCGCCCAGCGTCTTACTGATGGTTTTGTAGCCCATTCCAGCCTTGTGCAGGTGTATGATCTTGTCCCTGACATCCTTAGACAGCTCCTTGCTCTTGGCCATTTTGTAGAGGTTAGAGTCTGACTGATTCACTGAGTCTGTAGACAGGTGTCTTTCATACAGGTGACCATTGCCGACAGCTGTCTGTCATGCAGGTAACGAGTTGATTTGGAGCATCTACCTGGTCTGTAGGGGCCAGATCTCTTACTGGTTGGTGGGGGATCAAATACTTATTTCCCTCTGCAGAATGCAAATAAATTCATATACTTTCCACAATGTGATTTTCCGGATTTAATTTGTAATGTGCTATCTCTCACTGTTACCAATAACCTACCCTTCAATTATGGGCTGCTCATGTCTTTGTCAGTGGGCAAACTTACAAAATCAGCAAGGGATCAAATACTTATTTCCACCACTGTACCTAAAAGGTCTTAAGAATGTGTCGACCATAGCTCTCACAACTTGGTTTAAAAATGGACAAGAAAGGCATGAACAACTATTTAATGTAATCTTAACAGTGAATGCAATTATAGAAACATAACAGTAAGGGGAAATATACAGTATTCCCCTAATTCTATAAAAGTCGCCAAAAATTGTGTGTGCAGACTTGGGTGTACACCCTATCTGTGTGCACAATTTAATAGAATAGTGAGCTCATTTGTGCCAATAATTGGCTTTGTAACAAACACCTGTTGGCATTAATTAGATTTAATTGAAACTTTATGTGTAAATTTAGGAACAGGATCATTGCCTAAATTTAAATGCGAGTAAAAAAAAAAGGGGTGCGGAAATGGGATGATCATGGGCAAAATGATGGTATTCCTAGCATTTATGCGCATTATAGAATATGGGGGAAATGCGCCCAATTTAGGCATGTACATTTGCTTAAAATTCATTGTATACAGTATGTTTATGAGATATTCAGCTCTTGAGTACACCAAAATGGATAGTAGTCTGGATAAAGAACCAGGAGAGTTGAGTTAAGGATCATGGCATTATTATAGATGAGAAGGATATTGATATGGTGACATTGAGAGATGGACAGCATCAAGAATGGAAAGGAAATGTATGAAGCAGTTTTGATAAACTAAAACAAAATTTTTACACATCACTGAATCACGTTGAGATTACCCTTTCCAACATTGCAGAAGGATATCGTACACTATTATTTAAATGATATAATCTGGAATATCGCTACCTAGGATTGCAGTAGAAGAAGAAACACCTATGGTGGCTATACTGATCTTTTTTGAAGCAGATAAATAACATTTTCTTTGATATCAACTATAATTCTTTAGTTAAAAACCTTAGTTCGATGATGGTGGAATCTTGCCTCTCCTCTACTGGGAAGGTTAGAATGTCTGAGCACTACATATTCATTTAATTTAATTAATGTAATGCCTCTTTGCCTGGGTGCTTCTAGGTCTAGGTTCCAAGTGGACTGGAGCCCTCATGAAGGGCAGATTCCATCGGACCCTCACTCTCTCGTTCACTTGGCATGCAGTGCCTCCACCTGGAGAAAGAAGTATTTGTGGGTGAGATGACCCTCTTCTCCCCCAGGAAACTCAAAGTCAAGGTCCCAATCTCTGTGGAAACTAGGCTGGCAATTAAAATAGGCAGCCTGTGTGGCTACAGCTGTGCACCTTTTAATCCAAATGACTATTCCACAATCAGCAGCTTTAACTCAGTTTATTCTTCATCTTCAAACCACAGGAACATCCATCTATATGAACTCTTCATTAAATAGTACAATCCTTAAGTAGATATTCTTCGTGTATTCCCACAGCAGAACTCCGGTATTCTCCTCCTAATGGGATTTATATTACAAGGCATTCTTAATAGTGTTATTTATACATTATACAGTTCCAGTCTGTGCCTATCGCCAAAGATAGCATTCCAACGGCTGTGCTCCTCTCTATGCTTCAGGTTCAGACCTTCCTGGTCTAACCTCCATCCCGGCTATAGGATGGACACTCCCTGGCTTCTATCCAGTGCTCCTGGGGCTGGGTCTCTCCACTGCCCACCCAGAGCTCTCCTTCACAGTTACTGTTTGCCCTAGCAGCAACTCTCCTTTTCTTTTGCCAATGGATTCACTTCTTTTCAATGGGATCCCCCTTCTCCTTCTTTGGGTCACTTGGCAGGGGCTTGCAGGCAACCAAAACCCATAGGTACAAACAGAAAACCAAAACCCCAAAACAGACCTAAAAGAAAGACACCCCTCCCCGTTTACAAGGCAGACACTTAACTTAATCTCCTCCTAGTCTCCTCCCCCTTGTCACTCTTCCTCTCTCAGCACTATCTCTCTGCATTTTATATTAAAACTAGTCCCCTTGGGCTGGGCTTCCTCTTACCCAGGGACCTCCCAGTCACTCCTCCCAGTGACTATTTACAAGGACTTACTCTCTTAGTAATCCTAATCTAATAGGCGATTCTATTAATAATATAAATATGGTATTTTAAGGTAATTTTTGTATGGTGTGATAAGTTCCCATTCATATATTATACTATGTTATGTTACAAATTGAAGGCATATTGTCTGGAACATAATTATTTACAAAATCAAGATTTTTTTATGAAAATAAGAACTGAAGTACACCAATTTATACACATGAGACAACATGATACAAAAGAACATTGGTGACAAACTGAGGGACTATGGTCATTATTTAACATAGTAAATGATGGCAGATAAAGACCTGTATGGTCCATCCACTCTGCCCAACAAGATAAACTCATTATACATGGTATGTGATACTTTATATATATACCCGAGTTTGATTTGCCTTTGCCATTTTCAGGGCACAGACCGTAGAAGTCTGCCCAGCAATGTTCTTGTACTAAAATTTCTGAAGTTAACTTTGAAGCCCCAAAATATGGATGCCCAATTCTGATCACAGAAAGAAAAGGGATGCCCATATCTAAAAATATAGACATCCATATTTAGATTGGGTACTTGTCACATCCAATTTATAGAAAGAAGCTTTCATTGAGCAGCTGTCTACTGGAGGGATTAAGGCATGACACCTCCTTAATTCCCCAATGGTTGTTGTCCTCCTTCCTTCTCCTCTGAATGTAAAACTAGCAAGGGATTCCAGGGTCTATGACAACTGCAGGTATTATGGACATTTTTAATAGAAAACTATGCTAGTCTGAGGAGTAGTCTAATGGTTCATGGTTTGGGAACCAAGGAACCCATGTCCCATGGTCTCACTTCAGCTCTTTTATTTTTTAAATTGTGAATCCAAAGCAGAACAATACCTACTGTACTGAATATACAAGATACATGCAAGCCTGAAGGCTATTGAGGTATAGTAGGTATCTTTCTGTTCCTAGAGGGCCAGCAATTAAAAAAAAAAACACCCTGCATTGCATGTAACAAGTTATTACTTGTATAATATAAATAAAGCAATAAAAATAACATTTAAATAAATAAATAAACAAAAACAAATCAGAAACAGTTGAAGTGGGATCTGAACCTGGGTCCCTCAATTCTCAACCCACTGCTCTAATCATTAGGCTAACCCTCTGCTTTGCATGGACATCTGTGTGGTTATTTTATAACATCGACGTCCCTATGCTGCCACACAGACATCCAAGTCCCTTGTTTTCCCCATTGATTATTTGGGTGTTTCAGTTTGTAAAGTGGATGTTCATGCTGTACATTTCCAGTACATGGCCAATCATCTCACATGGTTTTAGAACAGGCTATATCCTGTTCTAATATACATGAGAGATGGATATCCATTTGTGATGTTTTTACTTGGATATGCATATTTTGAGTTGGACATCCTTTCTAAAATGTCACTCTAAATGAAACAAATGATGATAGTGGGAGAATAAAATGAGTTACTCAATGTCCGAGGGGACTTGTGAAATGGTGCAGAGAACATACCAAGACAAGGCAGCAGTGGCCTCCTGCACCACTTGCACAAGATCCCTAGCCACTGCGGTCAGCCTATCAATAGAGGCCCTCATGTCCCACACCTCAGTTACCATCTCCCTGGCCATGAGGACCAACATGAGGAGCAGGATGTGATGGCTGCTGATCTCTCATCTTCCCCTTCAGAGTCAGAGGAGGATGAATCATCTCAAGAGTCTGTTGCTGGTCCACCAGTGCTGGTTCCTGACCTGGAGCATCTGTGGACAGAAAACAAGAGCTATGTAGTGAGAATATTAATAGATTGAACATAGTGTTGGTGACAGAGCATACACCTATAACAAAGACAATAGCACTGTGAATTATGTGGAACTTATCCTCATGCACATTAACAGCATTGTCAACATTTACGCTGGTAATGGCTATAGTGTTGCACTATTGAAGAGAATTTAAAGGAGGCTGCTATTTTCTATATGCTGTCACTTTGTAAGGAGGGGTTTTTTTTGCCAATGATGAAGCAATCCTCCTGCTTTTTCTAGCTGGGAGCTTCTTGAGGCTTTTTCCTCCTTATTTTCTAACAAAGCTCAAAATCTATTTCATAAGAGAACATTCTTGTTTTCATTGATGTGGTGTTGCATGTGCCAGATCATAGCTCTAACTCCTACATGACACATTCTGTCTGCTTATCCTAATAGACAATTTTCAGAGATGGATAGCATGCACAGATTTGTGTACATGGTGCACATAAAGGCGACCAGTCATCCTGATGAGACTCTGTGTATTGTCATAGAATGGCTACATGCATACATCTGAAAATGCTGGGTGAAATTTCTGCAGATTACATACGTTTCATATTAGACAGCATAAAGTGGCAGTGAATGTTTGTGAGTATGCCTACTAAGCTTCATTCTAGTTACCCTAAAGACTTTTCTATTAGTCCCTGAGGTTGGCGGATTGGACCTACTAGCTGGCAGTTTCAGGCCCTGCATTCTATCACATCCTATTTCTACATTCTGACTTCTACTAATTTCTCTTCTAACTTTTTAGCTGGAGTTCTTTTCCTTTTCTTATGATTTGTAGATTTTATTTATAAACTGCTTTGATTGTATGAAAGGTGGTATATTTCAATTTTAATAAACTAAACTATACTAACAAAGGCTGTATACCCTCAGTCTGCGATGAGTAACTATCCTGTTGTGCTATCTTTAGGGCACATACAAGGAGCATTACAAAGACCATTTGTGGGACACATGCAGCAAGTTATCGTGTCCAGGTACATTGAGGGTTTGAGCCTGTCAGAACTTTTTACCAGGGATAGACAGGTGGAGATGATGGTTGGCCCTTTATAAGCTGCTGACCCAGGCTCAAAACAGACCTCGACTAATAATGGAAAAAAGAAGGGTGTCCCTGCTGAACACTTGGACGACTTTACCTGGTCCTGTTTCTCTTACGACCAAGCCACAAAAACATGCCCTAAATGACCAGATGACCACCAGAGGGAATCGGGGATGACCTCCCTTTAATTCCACAGTGGTCACTAACCCCCTCCCACCCTCAAAAAATAAATTTTAAAAATATTTTTCCAGCCTCTATGCCAGCCTCAAATGTCATACCCAGCTCCATGACAGCAGTAGGCAGAACTCTGGAGCAGTTTTAGTGGGTGCAGTGCACTTCAGGTAGGCGGACCCAGGCCCATCCCCCTAACTGTTACACTTGTGGTGGTAAATGGGAGCCCTCCAAAACCCACCAGAAACCTACTGTACCCACATTTAGGTGCCCCCTTCACCCATAAGGGTTATGGCAGTAGTGTACAGTTGTGGGTAATGGGTTTTGGGGGGATTAGCACACAAGGTAAGGGAGCTATGTTCCTGGGAACAATTTATGAAGTCCACTGCAGTTCCCGGTTGGTGTCCTGGCATGTCAGGGGGACTAGTGCACTATGAATGCTGGCTCCTCTCATGACCAAAGTGCTTGGATTTGGTCGTTTCTGAGGTAGGCGTCGGTTTCCATTATTGGCGACAATCGGGAATGACTATCTCTAAGGATGACCATCTCTAAGGTCATCCTAAATTTCGCGATTTGGGCATCCCCGACCGTATTATTGAATCAAAAGATGGACACCCATCTTGGTTCGATAATACAGGTTTCCCCGCCCCTTCGCCGGGACGTCCTGCGAGGACGCCCTCAGGAAACCTTGGGCGCCCCTTTCGATTATGCACCTCTATATTAACCAGCTCACCTTTATACACATGTTTATTCATGTATTCAAAGAAATGAAGCAAATTGGTGAGGCAAGACTTCCCTTGGCTGAACCCATGCTGACTCTGTCTCATTAAACCATGTTTGTCTATCCAGCTTATAATCGAACGAGAAAAACGCCCAAGTCCCGACCTAAATCGGGAGATGGACGTTTATCTCACAAAAACGAATAAAGCGGTATAATCGAAAGCCGATTTTTGGACGTTTTCAACTGCACTCTGTTGCGGATGCGGACAAAGTTGATGGGGGCGTGTCAGAGGTGTGGCGAAGGCGGAACTGGGGCGTGGTTATCTGCCGAACAAAGATGGGCGCATTTCAGCGATAATGGGAAGAAAGTATGCGTTTTTAGCTAGAATTTAGGACACTTTTCCTGGACCCTGTTTTTTCACGAATAAGGCCCCAAAAAGTGCCCTAAATGACCAGATGACCACTGGAGGGAATCGGGGATGACCTCCCCTGACTCCCCCAGTGGTACCTAACCCCCTCCCACCACAAAAAAATGATGTTTCACACATTTTTATTTTCACCCTCAAATGTCATACCCAGCTCCCTGGCAGCAGTATGCAGGTCACTGGAGGAGTTGTTAGGGGGTGCAGTGGACTTCAGGCAGGTGGACCCAGGCCCATCCCCCCCTACCTGTTACAATTGTGCTGCTTAATGCTTATTAGTCGTCCAACCCCCCCAAACCCACTGTACCCACATGTAGGTGCCCCCCTTCACCCCTTAGGGCTATAGTAATGGTGTAGACTTGTGGGCAGTGGGTTTTGAGGGGGATTTGGGGGGCTCAACACACAAGGGAAGGGTGCTATGCACCTGGGAGCTCTTTGATCTTTTTTTTTGTTTTTGTAAAAGTGCCCCCTAGGGTGCCCGGTTGATGTCCTGGCATGTGAGGGGGACCAGTGCACTACAAATCCTGGCCCCTCCCACGAATAAATGTCTTGGATTTATTCGTTTTTGAGCTGGGCGCTTTCATTTTCTATTATCGCTGAAAAACAAAAATGCCCAGCTCACACATTGTTGAATAAAACATGGGCGTCTATTTTTTTCGAAAATACGGTTCAGTCCGCCCCTTCACTGACCCGTTCTCGGAGATAAACGCCCATGGAGATAGGCGTTTTCGTTCAATTATGCCCCTCCATGTGTTATGTAATTTTTTTTAATTTATAAAGATTTTACAATATTTCCAAGAATATGTCTTGGTACAGAAAAAATGAATAATAATACATTACTTTTAGAAACTATTTCAATATAAACATAAAAGAAATACATGTATATTTGTATATTTATATTATCCATTTTAGTCCACTAATAAAGGGGATCAAATCACAATTTCTCAAGAAAAATAGCAAAAACTATAATAAGAACTAAGGACAAAAAGGGAGTGTTCCAGAATAAATCTTAACAGTTAGGGTGTAGATGATAATACTACTCCTGGTAGAGGAGGAGGTGTTACAGCTATCTTGGAATCTAAAAAGGAACTCAAATGCAGGGGATCAAAAAATACATCACTGAATTCAATTTTACAACACGCTTGCATGGAAAATTCAGCCAATATAAACCACCCAATTGAGAAACACGAGAACGTAATTTAAGAAAACTTTGACGTCTCTTTTGGGTTACTCTGGAGACATCAGGGAATATTCTAATCTTAGAATTTAAGAAGATCTCGTTTCTGTGACGAAAAAATTGTCTTAGTATCCAGTCTCTATCTGGTTGAAGCACAAAAGTCACAATTAAAGTTGCTAATCTTACACCCAAGTTGTCATCTTCCAAGGTTTGTGTAAGGTTCAGAGTCTCAAATACAGTTTCACTTCCTTCTTTCATTTACTAACTGATCTGTCACTTTCTTCTTATAAGGCTGCAGGTAATATATGTTAGAAATTGGCAGATATGCTGATCCTGGTATTTTCAATATTTCAGTATATATTTTTTGAAAGTTATCAAAGGTGCCACTAAAGGCTGTCTCGGAAAGTTGAGTAAATGTATTGTTTTGGACCTCTGCTGGTTCTCTAAATTTTCAACTTTCTTTTGCAGCCATAAATTTTTCTTAATATTTGTTTGAATTTCTTGACAGGATTTTATGTCTTTAATATTAGTTTCAAATTTTTCCTCTATTGTTATAATTTTCTTTTCCAATGTGGTGACCTTTTCAAAAGAAGTTTGAACTTGTTGAGATAGAAATTCCAGTTTGTGGGAAAAAAGATGTTTCCAGACCCAAGAGAGCCTCCCATATAGTATCCAACGTTATTATTGAGGGTATATTTGGCAAAAAAGACTTACTTAAAGGATTTGATTCAGTTAAGGCTTTCCTGGGTAGTTGTTTCTCCGTCTCCGTAGTTGTCACGCCAGGTGCACCAGTGCCATGTTGTAACACGCCCATCCATGCAGAAGCGCTCAGCAATCCACCACTCGAGTCTGGCCCCGCTATAGGAAGTATTGCAGCCCCGTGGGACTGCAGTAATTCCTGCCCAGACAAACCTTGCTCGGCTGCCAGCATTGGTGGCAGATTCCTATCTTCAGGGCTAAAAGATGTATCCACTTCATGGTAGGGGAGCGACTTACCTCCTGCCGTTCCCTCACACAGCGAAGATTCAAAATGCCCTTGAGTTCCTGGGACTGCAAATTGATCCATCGGCCCCACTACTGGGGAGACAGGTATAGTGGGGATAATACGCTGTCTTCCTCTCCATTTAGGCAAAACGTAATGTAGGTAAGTGCTTAGAATTTAATGGAGTCAGCATGGGGCCCGGAGCAACTTCACTGAGCTCACTAAGGATTATGAATCAGAATTTTGTGACATAAGTTTTGAAGACAATTTAAGTGATCTCTGATGCAAGCATATCATTATACCGAAACACAGCTTTGTCAGGTCATAGAATTGATGCTGGTAATGAAGGACTTCTGGTTCCTATTCTCTTTTGGGATGCCCTATCTTCCCTGTTTTGGTGATATTTTTTAAAGATACCTTGTTCCAAACCATGCACTTTTAAGCAACTGTTGGCCTTCCTCCACAGTTTCTAGTTTAAAAGATGCTCTATCTCATTTTTAAATATTGATGTCAGCAGTGAGATTTCACCCTTGTTAAGGCGGAGCTTCATATTTTCAGAATAGTCTTCCCCTATTCCAGAATGTTGCCCATCTCCTAACAAACCTAAAACCCTCCTCTATGCACCGCCGCCTCATCCTCTCATTGAGACTCTGGATCTCTGCCTGTCTGTTGGGCCCTATATGTGAAATGGAGAGCACTTCTGAAAATGTTACCCTTTAGACTCTAGATTTCAGCTACCTAAGAGCCAAAATTTGGCTTCCAGATCCTCCCTTCCACATTTTCTATATCATTTGTATTCACATGTAGCAAGACAGCAGGCTCCCCCCTTATTGTCTAAAATATTATCTAGGTGATGCATGAGGCCCGCCACATTCTCACCAGGAAAGTAAGTGACCAAACAATTCTCGTGTCCACTAGCCACTCAGCTTTCTACATGTTTAATAATTGAATCTCCAACTACAGTGGTCATCTTAACCCTTCACTTTTGGGTAGTGTGGCCCTACCCCTCTCATTCCTGTAATAGATGTCATCAGAAACAGAGCTCCAAATTGCCAGATGTCGGTAGTCGTGACTTTGGACTCTACACAAGAATGGGGGGTAAGCTACAAAAACTAACCTCTCCTCATAATCCCTGGGACTATAAGGGGAAAAAATAACTAATTATTATATTTCCCATAAATAAAACAATTTTATTCAACACATTCTTGTAATAATAGAAACTAGGAACAAAAACAATTTCAGTTTCTAACAAAATTCCCTTTGTTTTTACTACAATACTAACTGAACAATTTCCCAACTCAGGTTTAATATATTAACTTTGTTTCTCTTATTTTTTTTCCTCTTTACAGGAATCACTTCTCTTCTCAAGAACTTTCAGATAAGTATCTTTAAAAACCTTTCTCAATTTCTTTTAAATTAAATTAGATATCAAATAAGTTATATAGTATGCTGTTAGAATTGATACTTTGTGTATTCTTTGTTTTTATTTCCACAGGTACCCGTCCTCACTCTAGAAAAGCAAGCAAGGTAAGTATATATGGTGTTGTCTTTGACTCTCTATCTTTTCCTTTCTATCTTTTCTCTATTCACTCAGTGGTCACTTAGCTGATATCAGATGTTCTTCACTGGACGTGTAGTCTTTCTTGCGGAGGGGCCCTTGTTGCTTCTCTAACATCCGACGTCTTCTTCCAGGTCTTCCCCCTAAACCTTCCTCTTAAAAACTCAATAGGAATAAAAACCCTATCTATTCTGAGACGTTGTTGATACCTTTTGGTTCTAGGGAATTATTATTTAACACTTAGGGCCAATTAAACTATTTAAATAAAATTAACTAAAAATCCCTGTACTGCTCCAAGCCTGTGCTAATCACTTAATTCCCTAAACTGGAGAGGCTGATAACCCTTTTAGTCACATACATCCAAACATTCCTTAATCAACTTCTTATTCTTACATTTAATCATACACTTCCCCTATCATTCATACACTTTACCACCAAAACCAATCACCTTCCCAATTTCTCAATTTTAAGCGCTACAGCTAAGCTCAAACACCGCTAACTTATTTGGAAACCCCATTTTCCCAAAGTCAATCACACCTCATACCCCCAAGTTCATTATAACTGGTCAAAAATCAAATAAAACACCTTTACTGGCTCTCCCTTTAATCCACTATCACCCTCAAACTTTCTACTATCACACCAAACTCACTTTTTAACTTCCAATCACCAACAATTCCACACTGATTCTCCCACACTGAGCTGCGCTTCTGCTCTCTTCAGCCGCCAGCCTCTCTCTGCAACTGTCAGCTAGCCTCATCTCCTTGGAGACCAAGCTTTGGCTTGGGATTCCGAGCATTACTGACCAATCCCAAGCCTTTTCCAACATTCTAAGCCCTCTTGCTGACAAGCGGAATTCTGAGAAGCACTGCAAAATCTCCATTTTGATATATAATTTCCCATAGAGTTTAATGGGAAATTATAAAATTAAACTGTAACTCCTTCCAATTTCATCCGAAACACCCCACATTTTCCCTGCAACTAAAACCCCGAATCTTCCATCTAACCATACTTTAAAATTTTAAAAATACCCCAATTTTCCTATCCGCCGCACACTAACCCCTCTAACACCCCTCCAAAACTACCCAAATTTGTAAAACCCATCTCAAAAATTAATATACCCCTTCCTTAATCTACCCTGTCGAATTTAAGAATTTAACCCTTTATTAACCCCTTCAAACTAGCACCCCTCCAAAAAAACCCCTAAAAATATTTAAATTAAAAAACTAATCTGATAGAAAAATCAAGAAAAATCCCCTGATCATAAATCTAAAAACCAAATTAAAAAAACTTAAACCCCTGGTTTTTAAAAAATCAAAAACCGCATTTACTTAATTTAAAAATAAACAAAATAAAATTTCAGGTCAAAAGACCCCTTACCTTGTCCGTGATTTTCATCTTATTCGGAGACCCCCTCCGGTTCTGGTCTCGGATGTCCGGACGCAAAAACGGAGATAAAAATCAAAACATCAAAAAAACTCCCGGAGCTCCGTTCGAAAATTTAGGCCCCGGCTTAGGCCTAAACAGAGCTCTGGTCCGGTGCGCGTTCCCGAATTGTGCGTGTGGCATGCCCCCATCGGGAGCACGCCCGCACGTTTCCTCTTCTCTCGCCGCTTCTCTTCTCCCGACTCCAGGCCTCAAAACGGGTCTCGCCCGCTTCTTCGGCGCCTCTGCGCCCACGACCAAACCCGACCTCATCTCTCCTGGTCCGGGGACGTCCCCAATCGTCCCCGGACATGAAAACAATGGTGCCTCTGGCCCTATCCACGAGCCTGCGCCCCCGAACCCCGAAGCGAAACGGCCCTAAAACAGGGCCCGAAGACCCACAGAATTGTCGCGCTGCCTGCTGCAGTGCCCCTTCAAACACCGGGCCCCAAATCAGCCCGAAACACCAGGGAACACCCCACCAGAGCCCTTCCCATACCCTTTCCATGCCTGGGACGTGCCTAATCGTCCCAGGCTACCCCAGGTAAGAGAAAAAAAAATTTTCCTTTAACCCCCTGTGTTACAGTAGAAGCCCCTGAAGACACATCCATGGTTCGAGAAGATATTGCATCCTCTGGAGGCCAGGTCCTGGCTGCAGGATCACCTCCTGCCTCTTCATGGTGATGCTCTCCCATTAGGAGACCTTTCCCTTTTATGGCAGCACAGAGGTTGCTAGACTGGAGGTGGAACTTCTGTACTATGTCTCTGTAGGCCTCTTCTGTAAACCTCTCTGTCTGCATGAGCTCCTCCGCTATTCTAGCCTTCAGAGATCGGGCCTATTCTTTGTGTGCTAGGAGCTCTTACACACATATAGGTTCTCACCAACTGAGAGATAAACATGTGACAGTGCAAAGGACTGGATAGCCCCCTTCTCGCTGCTGGACAGCTGCCCATATCTTATTATTGGTGATTTCTTAATTAAGTTGATAATTGAGTGGGAACATGTAAACTATAGTTCACTAAGTTTGCTAGCTATATGCTGGGCTATTCTAATATTTAGTTTTTATGATTAATATTATTTTTTAAATGTTATTAGTCAGAACCCCTCTATGGATCTAAGTAGAGCTAATTATTGGCTGATAGAAATGCCCTAATTAAATTTGTAGCATCCTAATTGGTTCAGTAACCTATTAATCAGAGATCAGGCCAGGTCTGGGTTTCTATGCCTATTAGTTATGTTATACTGATAATATAGAGGGGCATAATCGAACGTCGCCGGCCAAATAGATCGCCGGCGATCTATGTTGGCGGCGGCGCTACAGCTGGCTGGAACCGTATTATCGAAAAAGATGGCCGGCCATCTTTTTTTTCCGATAATACGGTTTAGCCCGGCCAAATGCCTTGGAGTTCGCTGGGTTTGAGATGGCCGGGTTTGTTTTTCAGCGATAATGGAAAGTTATGTCGGCCATCTCAAACCCCGGCCAAATTCAAGGAATTTGGCCGTGGGAGGAGCCAGCATTTTTAGTTCACTGGCCCCCCTGACATGCCAGGACACCAACCAGCCACCCTAGGGGTCACTGCGATGGACTTCAGAAAAGCTCCCATGTGCATAGCTCCCTTACTTTGGGAGCTGAGCCCCCCAAACCCACTACCCACAAATGTACTGCACCCACTAAAATTGCTCCAGGGACCTGCATATAGCCTTTAGGACTTATTGCTGCTGTATAACTTTGGCATACCAGTTCACACCTGAAGACTAATTTCTCTGAAAAAGTCCATTCTTGAAATAAGCACGTTTACTCACAGTTAACTACAGATCAGAGGTTGTGCCCCACTGGCAAAGAGTCCCCTGGTACTAAGATTAGCAGTAGGTCAGAGCTGGCACAATGGTGTACAAAGCCCTCTTTCAGCACCATTCAAGGTAAGAACTACCTTCTCTAACGCGGGTAACACAGGAAAGGGAACTAAAACTGGCTTACAAAAATGGCCACTACCGCATAGACTACAACAGGAAACAAAACAGGGCACACTCTGACCCAGTTAGCCGGGGGGGGGGGGGGAAGCACCATGGGAGTAGAGCCCAGTACCCTACACCCACCACAATGCATTGCTAATGTGACTCTGCAGGGCACCTAACAGAAAAGGTGTCATACTCACCCGAGAGCCACATCGCAACCAGGGAAAGGCTGTCGGAGGATACAACACATTCTGCTGTCATGGAGGTGGGTATGGCATTTGAGGCTGGCATACAGGCTGGCAAAAAAGGTTTTAGTTTTATTTTTTTAGTATGGAAGGGGGTTGGTGACCACTGGGGGAGTATGGGGAGGTCATCCCCCATTCCCTCCAGTGGTCATCTGGTCAGTTGAGGCACCTTTTTGAGGTTTGGTCATGAAAATAAAAGGACCAAGTAAACCCGGCGAAATACTGCTTAATGCCGCTTTTTTTTTTCATTATCGGCGAAAGCCGGCCATCTGGTAGCCACACACCTATGCTCGCCCATGTCCCATCTTCGCTAATCTACCGACACGCCCCCTTGAACTTTCACCGGCGAAGCGACGGGAAAGCGGAGATGCTGTCTAAAATGGCGCTTCCGATTATACTGATTTCGTCGCTTTTAAGAAATCGCCGGCCATCTCCCGATTTGTGTTGAAAGATAGCCGGCGAGCACTTTCGATTATAAGCTGGATAGTAGCTACTGGCTATCTGTGAGGAACCAGTGTGGTGCAGTGAAGTTGTTATGCTCTGTAATAGCATCTATGAATCAATAAAGATATTTTAAAAAAAAAGTCCCTGAGGTTAACTCTTGGCCTGATACTCAGCACAAGTTAGCTACTCAGGAACAGCCATCGACCGATTAACTCACATCTTGTTGGCTAAACATTCATTTTCAGCACTATCACTGCTGAAAATTCCTGGTTAGCACTGAAAATAAAGTCAACAATGTTGGGGGTGTTCCATGGGCATAACCGGTTAAGTCTACTACTACTACTACTACTATTTAGCATTTCTATAGCGCTACAAGGCGTACGCAGCGCTGCACAAACATAGAAGAAAGACAGTCCCTGCTCAAAGAGCTTACAATCTAATAGACAAAAAATAAATAAAGTACGCAAATCAAATCAATTAATGTGAACGGGAAGGAAGAGAGGACGGTAGGTGGAGGCAAGTGATTACAAGTGGTTACGAGTCAAAAGCAATGCTAAAGAGGTGGGCTTTCAGTCTAGATTTAAAGGTGGCCAAGGATGGGGCAAGACGTAGGGGCTCAGGAAGTTTATTCCAGGTGTAGGGTCCTAATATTCAGAGCTTATCCAGTCAGTTTTACCAGCCAAATAAGACCGCATAAAATGCAGGTCTATCTTTGCCTGCTAAGCCATGGCTGGTTAATTTTGAATATTGACTTAACTGGTCATGTCCTAGTCAGTGCTGAAAAACCTAGATATTCAGTGCAATTTGCTGGAAACAGTCCGGCATTGAATATTCGGGTTGAATGCTGGCAAAGGGCAGTCAAAGCACTGTCCGCCACAGGCTGAATATTGGGGAGGTCTAAGCCCCCAAGCTTAAAAATAATTTCCTAGCAAATTCCTACCAGTGAAGATCTCTCCCTCTCTGGAACTCCTCTCACAGCACCTCTTCTGAGTCTTCTAGAAAGTGACCAATGCAGTATGAGGTGGCTGGCTGGCTAATAGCTGCTGTGATCCCCGAGGGGAGTCTAGAAAGATCCAGTGGTAAAAAAATGCTAGGGCTATGGTGACCTTCAGATGCACTTCCAAGGCTTGTCACCTTCATACAGTGAGCTGTAGGTTTCCATCTGGTTGTACAGGTGTACTTTTGTCTCCTTGTGAAATCTGAACTTCCACAGGCCCACATAGAGGGGCATAATCGAACAGTGCCGGCCAAATCGATGGGCGGCCATCTTCGGGGGCCGGTTCCGTGAAGGGGCATAGCCAAGCGTATTTTCGAAATACGCTTGGTGCCAGCCAAATCACTCGCCGGGGTTAGATGAGATGGCCGACGATTTTCAGCCATAATGGAAACCGGACCCGGCCATCTCAAATCCGGCGAAATGTAAGGCATTTGGGCATGGGAGGAGCCAGCATTTCTAGTGCAATGGCCCCCCTGACATGCCAGGACACCAACTGGGCACCCTAGGGGGCACTTAAAAAAATTAATTAAAAAAAACAAAATTAGCTTCCAGGTGCATTGCACCCTTCCCTTGTGTGCTGAGCCCCCAAATCCCCCCCAAAACCCACTGCCCACAACTGTACATTATTACCATAGCCCTAAGGGGTGGAGGGGGGCACATACATGTGGGTACAGTGGGTTTTGGGGGCTCCCATTTACCAGCACAAGTGTAACAGGTAGGGGGGATAGGCCTGGGTCCACCTGCTCAAGTGCACTGCACCCACTACTACAAACTGCTCCAGGGACCTGAATATTGCTGTCAGGGAGCTGGGTATGACATTTGAGGCTGGCATACAGGCTGGCAAAAAATGTCTGATTTTTTTTTGTGTGTGTGTGGGAGGGGGGTAGTGACCACTGGGGGAGTAAGGGGAGGTGATCCCCGCTTCCCTCCGGTGGTCATCTGGTCAGTTGGGGCACCTTTTTGGGACTTGGACCTAAAAGAAAAGGGTCCAAATAAAACAGACCAAATTCTCGTCAAGGCCGGCTTTCTTTTTTCCATTATGGGGCGAAGCCGGCCATCTCAACGCACGCCCCCTGTCCTGCCCACGTCCTGTCTTTGCTACCATGCTGACAAGCCCCCTTTCAACTTTCATCGGCCCCGCTACGAAACGTAGTTGAAGCGCCCATAATCAACTTTCGATTATACTGATTTGGGCAGATTCAGGAGATCGCCGCCCATCTCCTGATTTGTGTCGGAAGATGGGCAGCGATCACTTTCGAAAATCAGCTGGATAGTGTTAATTTAGGGTGGTTTCGTGACAGCTTATATTTACTAAAACAGAAATATTGTCATTTGGAGATATTGTGGAGAAAAACTAGGGGGCCCTGTTTACTAAGGTGCACTAGCGTTTTTAGTGTGTGCTAAAAATGATCATGTGCTAATGCTAGAGACAGCCATATATTCTTATGGGTATCTCCAGTGTTAGCATACGATGATTTTTAGCACATGTTAAAAATGTTAGCGTGCCTATACCACAGCTTAGTAAACACGGCCCTAACCCCAGTGAAAGTTTGTAATGATGTAAAGAACATTCTTGTTTTTATCAGAGGGCAATTATACAGGCTAAACAAGTTTGGATTGTGAAATGGCTGGGTGAGCCAGAGATGAGACTAAAGATTGTTTTAGATTGTAAAAGAACTGGGTAAATCTGATGGACTGTTTGAGCTAGAGGCTCTCTCTCTCCCTGGTCAACTTAGGATTTAACATATTTGAAAGAGAAAATCACTGATATTCGAGCATCCTTGTCATATAATATCAGTATGTTTCCCATGGAGCAGTGGTGTAGCCACAGGTGGGCCTGGGTGGGCCAGGGCCCACCCACTTAGGGCTCAGGCCCATCCAACAGTAGCATACGTTTAGCGGTAGCTGGTGGAGATCTCAATCTCTGTCAGCTGAAGACTTTCCCCTGATAGTAACAAAATTCTACCCTCCACAATATTGGCACCTGTGCATGCTCAGTTTTCAATGCATGCCTGCTGCAAACTGCCAAGGTGGAAAGAAGCATTTTCCTGCCAGCTGAGATTTTTTTTTTTTTTTGGGGGGGGGGGGGGGGGGGAGAACATTTGGTGCCCACCCACTTCTTATCTAGGCCCACCCAAAATCTGTTGTCTGGCTACGCCCCTGCCATGGAGGCATGGTTTGTTCTCTCCTGTCGGATGATAAAGGTATAGTACAGTTGATGTTTGATTGATTGGATTCAGGTGGTTGTAATGTTGGTAGGGAGAGGAGAGAAGATCATAGCAACCTTTAGTGTCTTTTACTCATACAATGAAAATGGAACATGGCCCTGTTTTGAATGGATTAAAACAATATATAGATTAGACTCGTTGCTAGCCTGTTTTACTTAAAACTATGGTCTCAAAACATTTATTTGTTGATATATATTGCTAATTCTTTCTTGAAACAATGTTTTTTGTTTCTTTATTTACAAATCTGAAGGCAGTTATGGTCTGGCCTTTATTGAAAAAGACCAGCTTAGACCAGAATTGCTTATCTTCATATCTGCCTCTCTCTAACTTGCCATTTGTGGAGAATTTATTGAGAAAGTGGCATTTAATGGAATACTGTTGTGGTAAGAGGGCAGTGGTGTGCTGGAGCAGGCTCTCACAGGCTCGCAAGAGCTGGTTGTTAAGTTTTTAAGAATTTTGGGAGTCGGTTGTTAAAGTAGGGCCCTCCATGGCTACTTTAATAACTGGCTCCCAAAATGTGGGCTTGGGCCCCCTGCTGAATTCTCTTTTACTTTACTGGTGGGGATGCTGAGCCCTGCCAGCCAAGTAAATAGACTGCTGCTGCTCCCCACTCCTTGTTTCCATCTCTGAACAGCAGGCTGGGACTTCCCCAGCATGTGTGAGAAGTTTCAGCATGCTGTTCAGAGCAAGACTTTGGGAGTGGTAGCAGTCCATTTATTGGCTGCCAGCAAAGGTATGCCTTTCGTGCCTGCACGAAGAGAGGGAGGAGAGAGAGGCAAGTGTTGCTCCCCCCCCCCCCCCCCCCCCCCCCCGGCCACCCCTGGCCCTTCCAACTGCAGAGCTGGCTACGTCCGGAGAAAGAGCCTGTTGTTAAAAATTTACCAGCACACCCCTGTAAGAGGGTTATTCATTTCCTACAGTGCCAAGAGTACTTTTTTGGCTAAATATTTAGTGATATTTAGATAGAGGATGATGAGCAAAATGACACCTTAGTGGTGGTACTAGTTTTATCAATCAACTTTGATACAGAGGGGCATAACTGAACGAAAACGCCTATCTCCATGGGCGTTTATCTCCGAGAACGGGTCCGTGAAGGGGCGGACCGAACCGTATTTTGGGAAAAAATAGACGCCCATGTTTTATTCAACAATGTGTGAGCTGGGCATTTTTGTTTTTCAGCGATAATGGAAAATGAAAGCGCCCAGCTCAAAAACGAATAAATCCAAGACATTTATTCGTGGGAGGGGCCAGGATTCGTAGTGCACTGGTCCCCCTCACATGCCAGGACATCAACCGGGCACCCTAGGGGGCACTTTTACAAAACCAAAAAAACAGGTAAAAGAGCTCCCAGGTGCATAGCACCCTTCCCTTGTGTGTTGAGCCCCCCAAATCCCCCTCAAAACCCACTGCCCACAAGTCTACACCATTACTATAGCCCTAAGGGGTGAAGGGGGGCACCTACATGTGGGTACAGTGGGTTTGGGGGGGTTGGACGACTAATAAGCATTAAGCAGCACAATTGTAACAGGTAGGGGGGATGGGCCTGGGTCCACCTGCCTGAAGTCCACTGCACCCCCTAACAACTCCTCCAGTGACCTGCATACTGCTGCCAGGGAGCTGGGTATGACATTTGAGGGTGAAAATAAAAAGTTGTGAAACATCATTTTTTTGTGGTGGGAGGGGGTTAGTGACCACTGGGGGAGTCAGGGGAGGTCATCCCCGATTCCCTCCAGTGGTCATCTGGTCATTTAGGGCACTTTTTGGGGTCTTATTCGTGAAAAAACAGGGTCCAGGAAAAGTGTCCTAAATTCTAGCTAAAAACGCATACTTTTTTCCCATTATCAGTGAAATGCGCCCATCTTTGTTCGGCAGATAACCACGCCCCAGTTCCGCCTTCGCCACACCTCTGACACGCCCCCATCAACTTTGTCCGCATCCGCGACGGAGTGCAGTTGAAAACGTCCAAAAATCGGCTTTCGATTATACCGCTTTATTCGTTTTTGTGAGATAAACGTCCATCTCCCGATTTAGGTCGGAACTTGGGCGTTTTTCTCGTTCGATTATAAGCAGGACAGTCACTCACTCCCTGTTTTACTGTAACAGCTGAAGGAAGTAAGGTTTGAGTAGAGGGAGGGAGTAGGTATAAAATGCATACAATAGTTTCTGGCTGGGAGAATAAAAACAATTATCTTAAAAAATAATTCCCTTCCCCTAGTGTGTGACTTCCTTCACAAATTGGTTTAGTTGATTTTGGATAACAGGCTGTTGTTCTTAAATACAGAATATTACAAAAAATAAGGGTAAAACAGTAACTGACAAAAGGAAAAAGTAACTTAAACTAAAAAGAAAATGTATACCAAAACAAAGTGTTCCCATTAAAATAAATTGGATGTGTTGTAAATGGGGGCTCACAATGTTCGACCTCTCTGATCCCCCCCTTTGTACACCACTGTTCCCAAGATGTGTATAAGTACCCACCTTCAGACATTTATGTTACTATTCTAAACATTTACACATACTGAATTATATGGTGCTGAAAAAATAAGCGCTAACTCCCAAATTCTATATAGCACGCCTAGAGTTCTGTGCCAAAATCCAAGCATATAATATAAAACATGTGTAATTTAATTGACTTAACAAGCTAATAAGTGTTGATAACAGCACTTAACAAGCAATAATGAACACTAATTGACAGTAATTAGAAATTACATGCACAACTTATAGGCGGGGAAATAGGCATTTCATAGGCGTTACAAGAATTACATGCATAGTTATAGAATATGGCCCAGTGCGTGTAAATCTACTTGCTCGGATTTATGCCATGTTTTCATTGGTGTAAATAAATGCAAATAGTTTTAGGCGCAATGATTCCCACTTGGGCATATTCTATAAACCGGGCTTAAATCTTATAGAATACACTTAGGTAGAAATGTTATCCATGAAGATGTTATAGGTGCCATATATAGAATCCCCTCCCTAAGTGCTATTCTATAAATAGTTCTCCAAGTTGGTTGCTGTTTCTAGACTAGCAACTAGCACCAGGAGCCATGCCTAACTTTTAGGCACAAGGATTTACACCGAATGAAACATGATGTAAATACCCTAAAACAGGCACAGATCGGGAATATTCTGTAAATTCTTGGAATACCATGCCCTGCCCATGCCCCTCCCATGGACATGCTCCCTTTTTAGATTTGTGCACTAGAATTTGTGCATGTATCTTTATAGAATGCACCAAGATGTGCATGCAAATTCTAATTGTTGTCCATTAGCATTGATAATTGATTATTAGCACCCAATTATCAGCCCTAATTGGTTTGTTATTCAATTAAATTGCAAGTGAAAATTGTGTGTGTGCCATATATAGAATTCAGGGGACTATGGGCGCATAAATGTTAGCACCCAGTTTATAGAAATGCCCTTTTAGCCTTTAGCCCAGGAAGGTATTTGATTAGTTATGGGAGGATGTGGTTTGGATGGACTTTTCAAGGTTTTTCATTAAGCTTGGACGTTAGGGTTTGTGTGGAGTAATGTGGGAAGGGTTATTAAGACAGGAAGGGTGTTGAGGGAGTTTAGGGTAGGGGTTGTGTTATCATTTTTCATTATTGTTTGATTGAATACAATTAAAAAAATTGCAGAAGATTTAATCTTTTCTTTTGGAAGAAGAGTGTAGTCATGTAAGATTTTAAAAATAATTAAATAAACCAAAGTATAGTTTGATATGCAGAGTACAATAAACTGGTCTGTATCATATGCAAAAGATTTGATTTGGCATAAAAGAAAAAGTCCAGAGATGAATTCACTATTCTAGATTATAACTGTTATTGCATCTTCTATTTGTTCTGAAAGGAATCGTTCTGTAATGTCATTGTGCCTATCATAGCCTGGCTCAGTTCTGCAACTTTATAGACTGCAAAAAAAAAGATAATAAAGTTATAACTTTTCACTTTTTCTTTATCAGTTTGTTTTTATAGAGCAAAGAAATTCCACATCCTAATTTTCCCTGCTTTTCATCGATCCACTGAAAGTAGTTTTGCTAGTTTGTGTCACTGGACTCCTCTTTTATGATGCTAACAAAAAAAATTCATATACTGTATTCCACTGACTTTTCTTCCTTCTTTCTCTTTATTTTACCTGTGTGTACAAGAGCAATACTTTAGCGTCTTTGTTCAATTTCTTCTGGATGTTTTTTTTTTTCTATTCTATCTTGGACTTTTACTTGGATAATAAAGTTCAGTAAAGGCTATTCTCCGATTTCTGGCAATCTAATACTAAATGTAGGTTGGCAATAGCCTGTATTACTCTAGATAGTTGTACTGCTAGTAATATCAGTTTTTATTAATTTTTATTAAAGTGGAAAGAGGCCTCAGAAACCAAAGTGGTGTACCTTAGTCAAAACACTCAGTCAAAACGTTTATATATTTTTGTCAGTGTTTGATTTCTATCATGGGGCTATTCATTCCATTGATTTTTTTTTCTTTTTTTCAAATTAAATGCTGACAACCTTTCATATCATGTCACCTTAACCAAAAAATCCGTGCCATAATATCAAGTGGTGAAAATCACTCAAAGCTGCTTAAAAAATGCAAGTACTTACAGTGGGGGAAATAAGTATTTGATCCCTTGCTGATTTTGTAAGTTTGCCCACTGACAAAGACATGAGCAGCCCATAATTGAAGGGTAGGTTATTGGTAACAGTGAGAGATAGCACATCACAAATTAAATCCGGAAAATCACATTGTGGAAAGTATATGAATTTATTTGCATTCTGCAGAGGGAAATAAGTATTTGATCCCCCACCAACCAGTAAGAGATCTGGCCCCTACAGACCAGGTAGATGCTCCAAATCAACTCGTTACCTGCATGACAGACAGCTGTCGGCAATGGTCACCTGTATGAAAGACACCTGTCCACAGACTCAGTGAATCAGTCAGACTCTAACCTCTACAAAATGGCCAAGAGCAAGGAGCTGTCTAAGGATGTCAGGGACAAGATCATACACCTGCACAAGGCTGGAATGGGCTACAAAACCATCAGTAAGACGCTGGGCGAGAAGGAGACAACTGTTGGTGCCATAGTAAGAAAATGGAAGAAGTACAAAATGACTGTCAATCGACAAAGATCTGGGGCTCCACGCAAAATCTCACCTCGTGGGGTATCCTTGATCATGAGGAAGGTTAGAAATCAGCCTACAACTACAAGGGGGGAACTTGTCAATGATCTCAAGGCAGCTGGGACCACTGTCACCACGAAAACCATTGGTAACACATTACGACATAACGGATTGCAATCCTGCAGTGCCCGCAAGGTCCCCCTGCTCCGGAAGGCACATGTGACGGCCTGTCTGAAGTTTGCCAGTGAACACCTGGATGATGCCGAGAGTGATTGGGAGAAGGTGCTGTGGTCAGATGAGACAAAAATTGAGCTCTTTGGCATGAACTCAACTCGCCGTGTTTGGAGGAAGAGAAATGCTGCCTATGACCCAAAGAACACCGTCTCCACTGTCAAGCATGGAGGTGGAAATGTTATGTTTTGGGGGTGTTTCTCTGCTAAGGGCACAGGACTACTTCACCGCATCAATGGGAGAATGGATGGGGCCATGTACCGTACAATTCTGAGTGACAACCTCCTTCCCTCCGCCAGGGCCTTAAAAATGGGTCGTGGCTGGGTCTTCCAGCACGACAATGACCCAAAACATACAGCCAAGGCAACAAAGGAGTGGCTCAGGAAGAAGCACATTAGGGTCATGGAGTGGCCTAGCCAGTCACTAGATCTTAATCCCATTGAAAACCTATGGAGGGAGCTGAAGCTGCGAGTTGCCAAGCGACAGCCCAGAACTCTTAATGATTTAGAGATGATCTGCAAAGAGGAGTGGACCAAAATTCCTCCTGACATGTATGCAAACCTCATCATCAACTACAGAAGACGTCTGACCGCTGTGCTTGCCAACAAGGGTTTTGCCACCAAGTATTAGGTCTTGTTTGCCAGAGGGATTAAATACTTATTTCCCTCTGCAGAATGCAAATAAATTCATATACTTTCCACAATGTGATTTTCCGGATTTAATTTGTGATGTGCTATCTCTCACTGTTACCAATAACCTACCCTTCAATTATGGGCTGCTCATGTCTTTGTCAGTGGGCAAACTTACAAAATCAGCAAGGGATCAAATACTTATTTCCCCCACTGTAGCTTAAGAATTCACGTCGCCATCAGCGTTGTTAGATTCAAACAGCACCCGACGTTTAAAGTTCTATGGGGCCCAGTCGTTTTGCCCCTTGTCTGGGCTTCTTCAGGAACGATGTGCTGTGCTGGCGCTGTGAAAATAATATCGATTAGTCTTAAGCAGCTTATAAAACTGTAAAAAGATACTATACAGTAAAACACCTTAACCAACTCACAAATGCATCTGTTCGCTCATTCGCTTCAGCTTGTTCAAAATGGCGCTTGCCCTTCAGACCTGACTGTGTGCGACAGTGGAGTATTTGAAGCACCCATCTTCCTGAGAGGACCCTGATGCAGCCTTTTCCAGTGAAACGCTGGCCAACGTTGGCCGAGGAAGAGTGGCATGAGGCAATCATCAAGAGTAGAACATTACACAAGAAGTTAAGTGTTTCAGACCTTCTTGTAACGAAGTGGCATTATCCTTTATGAGTAAGGAAGCATTATAGGTCCTCCATTGTGTTGAATTAATGTTTAAAAACATTGGGGTTTTTTGCCTATGATGAGGTACGAATCCCCTTAAGACCAGTAATTGGTCAACGGGAGTACGTGTTGCTAGTGAGATCAGAGTTGGATCCTGAAGCACCTTGAGGCTTTTTCCCCATTTGTTATTATCAGTGGGATGGTGATTTAAAAAACATTTTTAGCCACCCAAAGTTGTTTTTCTTCCATACATGAGCAGTGGGAAGCATTCTGTGTTAATAATTTCTACTTTCCATTAGAAGCCTTGTTGATCTATATCAATTCTATTAAAATATTTCAAGAGTAACACACAGTAAATATCTGCTATTGCAGTTTATCTTCTAATCTTCTCTTCACCTCTGTGTCTTTGTTAGTATAACAATGAATGACTATTGCTTGTTTTTTTTTTGCAAATCATTTGTATGTATAAATGTTTAGAATGGTTGCAAGTATGTTATTTATTTATTGGGATTTATTAATTGCTATATACAAGTGAAGGCGGGAACTTACACACATCGTGGCAACAGTGATGTACTAAGGGGAGATTCAGAAGTGGCCATAATTTTCTTTTCACTTTTTTTTTAATTGTGAGCCTCTCAATTACAACACATTCATTTAGGGGTCCTTTTATCAAGATGTATGCTTACTGCAGCAAAAAATGTCTTACCGTGGGGCACTTAGGCATTCTGCGGTAATTTTTGCATGTACATGTGCTATCCATATGTGCTGGGGGCAGGTCTGAGGGAAGAGAGTGGCTGTCTTCTTTGCTAATTGGTTAGCACAGCTAAATTGCAGCATGCTAACCAATTAGCATGTGCTTAGTGCGTGAGCCTTTACCATCTACATAATGGGTGGAAGTAGGGGCTCACAGGCTAATGGCCAGGTGCTAATGGTAAAATTAATGAATGGCCATTAATAGGGAAAATACAAAAAATGGCCATTTTACCCCAGCAGTAAAAATGGCCTTAGTGCATGGGAATGATCCATGTAAGAACAAGCTAAGGCCACTTTTTACCACAGTTTGGTAAAAGGGCCCCTTAATTTATTTTACTGTGAGTACTCAGGATCATACACAGCACACTAGGAGTCTGATTTATTAGGCTTCTCTCCTTTAATCAGATATAGGCATACTACTGCTTATTGGCACATTTGTTTTTCTTGGTTACTCCCCATTATGAATTCTGGCCATAAACATTAAGGACTAAGGGGTCATTTTACTAAGCCACGGTAAAAAGTGGCCTGCGGTAGTATAGGCGTGTGTATGGGGCACACACTGGGTCAGTTTTTACTGCATCTACAAAAAAATGTTTGTTTTTTTAATGGGACGGGGAAGGGCCTACGGTAAAAATGAAACCAGTGCACACTCAAAACAGGCCTGAGCCCTTAATGCCACCCATTGATCTAGTGGTAAAGGCTCACACGCTACACGCATGGTGACCGGTCGGCGCACGTCAAGTGCTGATTACTGCTGGAACTGGCTTGTATAGGAGGAAATAAATAAATAATTCACCTAGGCATTATGAGCACGTGCCAAATGTGAAATTACCGCGAGGAGGGCACACTGGCCTGGCGGTAGTCTCATTTTGGCACACACTGCACGCGCATAGAGCCTGCCATGGCTTAATAAAAGGGCCACTAGAGTTACTAAAGTACATTAACATGTTTCCTATTTTTAAAATATTAATGCATTTAAATCAAATTATTCTGTTTTGTTGTGGTATAAGAAATGTGCTATGATTTATGATATCATCATACATCTTGGGAGCAGTGATGTACCAGCCTGAGGAGTGTGCTAGAGGATGAGTTGGAAGGTCAAAAACCAAAAGCATGGAGATTTTGTTATAAGACGTGAAGTGACATTTTTTGTGTGTGTGTGTGTGTGTGTGTGTGAAAAACTGATAATAGTGTTACTCACCATTTCCCTTCAGTTAAATAGCTGACCATAGACCCTCTCAATATCAAATCTGTCAAGGGAAAGGACTTTTTAAAAAGAAAAGTTTTAGTTAATTGCATGCTACCATAACCTACTCCCATTCCCTATCCTTCACACCCCCCCTCCAATACATTACTTACCTTAGTAACTACAAGGCTGAAATAAAGGAGATACTAGCCCAAATAGCAATATTATATCTCCCATCCAGTAATACTTGGGTTTGCTCAGTTGTGGGAGAATCTGATAATTTTCAAATTGTGTGTATAGCTTAAATCTATCCTGTTTCTCTATTTGTTCGACTCGCTCTTCCTAGTCTCACCCCTCCTGCCACTTTCATCCTTCACTTCATCCCTTATTGCTTCTACTCTCCAACCATGATCATCTCAGAAACCTTTTCTCAGCCTGTCTCCCCTATTAGCCCAACTCTTCTTTTCTCGGCCTCTTTTCACTTCACAACCCATGTCTTCCAGCTCTCGTTGCTGTTCTTACGTTTCTCCTTCTTCTAAGCTATTTCTCCATCTTCTTCCCTTCAGTTCTTTCTTGCTTTCCCAGTCAGGATTCATTCTTTTGGTTACTCCTCCAGACTTTCACAGTAGTATTATACAGTGGGGGAAATAAGTATTTGATCCCTTGCTGATTTTGTAAGTTTGCCCACTGACAAAGACATGAGCAGCCCATAATTGAAGGGTAGGTTATTGGTAACAGTGAGAGATAGCACATCACAAATTAAATCCGGAAAATCACATTGTGGAAAGTATATGAATTTATTTGCATTCTGCAGAAGGAAATAAGTATTTAATCCCTCTGGCAAACAAGACCTAATACTTGGTGGCAAAACCCTTGTTGGCAAGCACAGCGGTCAGACGTCTTCTGTAGTTGATGATGAGGTTTGCACACATGTCAGGAGGAATTTTGGTCCACTCCTCTTTGCAGATCATCTCTAAATCATTAAGAGTTCTGGGCTGTCGCTTGGCAACTCGCAGCTTCAGCTCCCTCCATAAGTTTTCAATGGGATTAAGGTCTGGTGACTGGCTAGGCCACTCCATGACCCTAATGTGCTTCTTCCTGAGCCACTCCTTTGTTGCCTTGGCTGTATGTTTTGGGTCATTGTCGTGCTGGAAGACCCAGCCACGACCCATTTTTAAGGCCCTGGCGGAGGGAAGGAGGTTGTCACTCAGAATTGTACGGTACATGGCCCCATCCATTCTCCCATTGATGCGGTGAAGTAGTCCTGTGCCCTTAGCAGAGAAACACCCCCAAAACATAACATTTCCACCTCCATGCTTAACAGTGGGGACGGTGTTCTTTGGGTCATAGGCAGCATTTCTCTTCCTCCAAACACGGCGAGTTGAGTTCATGCCAAAGAGCTCAATTTTTGTCTCATCTGACCACAGCACCTTCTCCCAATCACTCTCGGCATCATCCAGGTGTTCACTGGCAAACTTCAGACGGGCCGTCACATGTGCCTTCCGGAGCAGGGGGACCTTGCGGGCACTGCAGGATTGCAATCCGTTATGTCGTAATGTGTTACCAATGGTTTTCGTGGTGACAGTGGTCCCAGCTGCCTTGAGATCATTGACAAGTTCCCCCCTTGTAGTTGTAGGCTGATTTCTAACCTTCCTCATGATCAAGGATACCCCACGAGGTGAGATTTTGCATGGAGCCCCAGATCTTTGTCGATTGACAGTCATTTTGTACTTCTTCCATTTTCTTACTATGGCACCAACAGTTGTCTCCTTCTCGCCCAGCGTCTTACTGATGGTTTTGTAGCCCATTCCAGCCTTGTGCAGGTGTATGATCTTGTCCCTGACATCCTTAGACAGCTCCTTGCTCTTGGCCATTTTGTAGAGTTTAGAGTCTGACTGATTCACTGAGTCTGTGGACAGGTGTCTTTCATACAGGTGACCATTGCCGACAGCTGTCTGTCATGCAGGTAACGAGTTGATTTGGAGCATCTACCTGGTCTGTAGGGGCCAGATCTCTTACTGGTTGGTGGGGGATCAAATACTTATTTCCCTCTGCAGAATGCAAATAAATTCATATACTTTCCACAATGTGATTTTCCGGATTTAATTTGTGATGTGCTATCTCTCACTGTTACCAATAACCTACCCTTCAATTATGGGCTGCTCATGTCTTTGTCAGTGGGCAAACTTACAAAATCAGCAAGGGATCAAATACTTATTTCCCCCACTGTATATCCTATCTCCTTTTTACAGCTAGCTTGTCCTTTAACAACTCCGTTCTCACTTCTCTCACAGGTTCTACGCCCCTCTCTCAGCTCTTCTATTCCTTCCCCATTTCTATTTATCAGCTCCTCATTACCTTTCTTGGCTTCTTTATCAGATTCAGCACTTCTTCCCTAAAGACAAAAAGTCTGTCTGACCTACACTTGAGCAGCCCTCGGCTCCCCCTCTAGTTCCTTTGGCCAGACTTTCCTTAGGAAGCCAATAGATCGCAAGGGGAAGCACAACTTTCCTTTGTAGTATTCCCTACAGCTCTATAGCAGTGCTGAAAAAAAAGATCTGGTGCAGGAGATAATGGTTCTGGGGCCGCTTGATAGCAGTGATCATAATATGATCAGATTTGATATTGGATTTAGAGTAAGTACACACAGGAAATCCAATACGTTAGCATTTAACTTTCAAAAACGAGATTATGATAAAATGAGAAGAATGGTGAAAAAAAAACTTAGAGGGGCAGTTACAAAGCTCAAAAACTTATATCAGGTGTGGATGATGTTCAAAATTACCAACCTGGAAGCCCAGGCCAAATATATTCCGTGTATTAAGAAAGGAGGAAGAAAGACAAACGACAGCTGGCATGGTTAAAAAGTGAGGTGAAGGAAGCTATTAGAGCTAAAACAAAATTCTTTGGAAAATGGAAGAAGGATCTAACTGAAAATAATAAGAAACAGCATAAGGAATGGCAAGTCAAATGCAAAGCATTGATAAGGAAGACAAAGAGGTACATTGAAAAAAAGATTATGTTGGAGGCAAAAACATAGAGTAAATGTTTTTTTTAGGTATATTAAAAGCAAGAAACCAGCAAAGGAATCGGTTGGACAGCTAGATGACCGAGGGGTAAAAGGGGTACTTAGGGAAGACAAAGCCATAGAAGAGAGGTTAAATAAATTTTTTGCTTCAGTCTTCACCAAGGAAGATTTGGGAGAGATACTAGTGCCAGAAATGATTTTCTGAGCTGATGAGTCAGAGAAGCTGAATGAAATCTCTATAAACCTGGAGCACATAATGGCAAAATTTGACAAATTGAAAAGAATCAAATCACCTGGACAGAATGGTATTCATCCCAGAGTACTGACAGAATTGAATAATGAATTTGCAGAACTATTGTTAATAATATGTAATTTATCTTTAAAATCAAGCATGGTTCCAGAAGATTGGAGGGTGGTCAATGTATCAACAATTAAAAAAAAAAGTTTCAGAGGAGATCCAAGAAATTATAGACCGGTGAGCTTGATGTTGGTGCCGGTCAAAATGGTAGAGATTATTATAAAGAACAAAATTACAGAGCATATTCAAAAGCATGGATTAATGAGAGAAAGCCAACATGGATTTAGTGAAGAGAAATCTTGCCTCACCAATCTATTACATTTATTTGAAGGGGTGAACAAACATGTGGATAAAGGTGAGCTGGATGATATTGTGTATCTGAATTTTCAAAAGGCATTTGACAAAGTACCTCATGAAAGACTCCAGAAGAAATTGGAGAGTCATTGGATAGAAGGTAGTGTCCTATTGTGGATTAAAAACTGGATAAAAGATGGAAAACAGAGAGTAGAGTTAAATGGTCAGTATTCTCAATGGAGAAGGGTGGATAGTAGGGTTCCCCAGGGGTTGGTGCTGGGACCGCAGTTTTTTAACATATTTATAAATGATCTAGCGATGGGAATAACTAGTGAGGTAAATAAATTTGCTGATGACATAAAGTTATTCAAAGTAGTTAAATTGCGAGAGGATTCTGAAAAATTACAAGAGGACCTTACGAGACTGGGTGTCTAAATGGCAGATGACGTTTAATATGAGCAAATGCAAAGTGATGAATGTGGAAAAAGGAACCAGATTTACATAATGCAAGGTTCCACATTAGAAGTCAGTGACCAGCAAAGGGAACTAGGCGTTATCGTTGAAGATACGTTGAAACCCTCTGCTCAGTGTGCAGTGGCGGATAAGAAAGCAAATCAAATGTTAGGTATTATTAGGAAAGAAATGGAAAACAAAAATGAGGACTTTATAATGCCTTTAAATCACTCAATGGTGCGACTGCACCTCCGATTACTGTGTTCAATTCTGGTCACCGCATCTCAAAAAAGGGAAAGAGAAGGGCGACAAAAATGATAAAGGGCATGGGACGATTTCCCTATGGGGAAAGGCTAAAGCAGCTGGGGCTCATCAGCTTGGAGAAAAGATGGCTGAGGGGAGATATGATAGAGGTCTATAAAATAATGAGTGGAGTGGAATGGGTAGATGTGAATCGCGTATTTACTCTTTCCAAAAATACTAGGACTAGGGGGCATGCAATGAAGCTACAAAGTAGTAAATTTAAAATAAGTTGGAGAAAATATTTCTTCACTCAACATGTAATTAAACTCTGGAATTCATTGCCAGAGAACGTAGTAAAAGCAATTACTTTAGTGGGGTTTTAAAAGGTTTGGATAGCTTACTATAGGAAACGTCCATAGACCATTATTATAATGAACTTAGGGAAAATCTACTGCTTATTTCTATAATAAGCAGCATAACATGTATTGTACTGTTTTGGGATCTTGCCAGGCACTTGTGACCTGGATTGGTCACTGTTGGAAACAGGATTCTGGATTTGATGGACCTTCAGTCTGTCCCAATATGGCAATACTTATGTAGTTATGTACTTATGCACATTCAAATCATGTGGTATTAAGCAGAGTTGACATTAACAGGATGACACATTTACAGTGCATCAAAAGCAGAGAAGACAGACACAGAAGTTTATTTTCATATTTCAGCTTTTATTCAATGAAGTTGACACACTATCAGGCTTATTTTCGAAAGAGAAGGGCGCCCATCTTTCGACACAAATCGGGAGATGGTCATCCTTCTCTCAGGGTTGCCCTAATCAGCATAATCGAAAGCCAATTTGGGCATCCTCAACTGCTTTCCATCACTGGGACGACCAAAGTTCATGGGGGCATGTTGGAAACATAGCAAAGGCAGGACTGGGGCTTGCGTGGAGGAGTAGCCTACTGGTTAGTGCAGCAGACTTTGATCCTGTTGAACTGGGTTCAATTCCCACTGCAGCTCCTTGTGACTATGGGCAAGTCACTTAACCCACCATTGCCCAGGTACAAAATAAGTACCTGTATATATGTAAACCGCTTTGAATGTAGTTGCAAAATACCACAGAAAGGCAGTATATCAAGTCCCATTTCCCTTTCCCTTTACACACAGGCACCCTCGGCCAATAATGGAAAAAAGAAGGGCGTCCCTGACAAGCACTTGGCCGACTTTACTTGGTCCATTTTTTTCTTGTGACCAAGCCTCAAAAAGGTGCCCGAACTGACCAGATGACCACCAGAGGGAATCGGGGATGACCTCCCCTTATTCCCCCAGTGGTCACTAACCCCCTCCCAGCCTCAAAATAAAACTTTTAATATATTTTTTGCCAGCCTCTATGCCAACCTCAAATGTCATACCCAACTCCCTGACAGCAGTATGTGGGTCCCTGGAGTAGTTTTAGTGGGTGCAGTGCACTTCAGGCAGGTGGACCCAGGCCCACCCCCCCCCCCCCCCACCTGTTACACTTGTGGTGGTAAATGTGAGCCCTTCAAAACCCACTACAAACCCAGTGTACCCACATGTAGGTGCCCCCCTACATGCGGTAGAACGAGAGGACATGGAATGAGATTGAAGGGGGGCAGACTCAAAAAAGATGTCAGGAAGTATTTTTTCACGGAGAGGGTGGTGGATGCTTTGAATGCCCTCCCGCGGGAGGTGGTGGAGATGAAAACGGTAACGGAATTCAAACATGTGTGGGATATGCATAAAGGAATCCTGTGCAGTAGGAATGGATCCTCAGAAGCTTAACCAAAATTGGGTGGCGGAGCAGGTGTGGGAAGAGAGGTTGGTGGTTGGGAGGCAAGGATAGTGGAGGGCAGACTTATATGGTCTGTGCCAGAGCCGGTGATGGGAGGCGGGACTGGTGGTTGAGAGGCGGGAAATACTGCTGGGCAGACTTGTATGGTCTGTGCCCTGAAAAAGGCAGGTACAAATCAAGGTAAGGTATACACATATGAGTTTATCTTGTTGGGCAGACTGGATGGACCATGCAGGTCTTTTTCTGCCGTCATCTACTATGTTACTATGTATTTGCGTGCACAACTCAAGTCGCACTATATAGAATCCGGGAGACTGTGTCCAAATGCATGAAGAACAAACAAACATTCTTCTTTATATAGATATAGACCAAGAAATGAGCACTTGCATCAGCCTTATAGGCGGCATAAATGTGCAAGCCTAGTTGTGAGTTAGAACATATGAAAATTGTTGTATTTTATCATTTATGCCTGTAGTTGTGCACTTTGCCCATGCTCTGTCCAAACTCATTTCACGTGCATGTCCGCTCACAAAGTATGCACCATCAAATCAAAGAGCTGCTTTTCTGCAGAGATCATTACATTACAACTGTATTTGATAAACTGCTTATGTCAACAACCTAGGCAGTTTACAATTACAAGAAATAGACAAAAGAAGTCAAAATAGAGGATTTAATAGAGGAGTGGCCTAGTGGTTAGAGTGGTGGACTTTAGTCCTTGGGAACTGGGTTCAATTCCCACTACAAGCATAGACAGCTCCTTGTGACTCTGGGCAAGTCACTTAACCCTCCATTGCCCCAGGTACAAATAAATCCTAAGCCACATTGAGCCTGTCATGAGTGGGAAAGCGCAGGGTACAAATAAAAAAAAAATGAAATCACTGGGAAAAAAACAGGAAACAGAAAAAGGAAGAGGGTAACACAACAAGATATTTTTTTTAAAAACCCTCTCTTTTGGCTTCAACCTGTTCATTCACTCTAAAAGATCTATAAAATGCAAAAGAAAATGCCACTTGAAAGATCAATGCTTCATACCCAGATGAACAAATCTCAGGCAAAGTGTGAAATAACAATTTCAATTGGTCATGAAGAACAGGCAGCCTCTCCAACACATGTCCTGCAGTCTGTTCCACTCATAGAAACCCTTACATCAATTTCCCCATTAAAAATGAAAAACTGCATGCTGGCTAAAGCAGCCACAACTGCACACACTGAACAGCCCTTACCACAAGCGTATTCTATGAATTCCAAAATCAAATACAGACAGTTTTCTCTCAGCCAGAAACAATCTAAATCATCTCCAACTTGAATCATATATATATATATTAGATATTAGCTATTAAAGAAGATTTCAATAAACTTCTTAGGACTCTTGAATGACTCTCCACAGTCACACCAGCATCGCTGTAGGCAACTTGTCTGTCCCTGTAACTGAGGCCACTGAAAATAAGATAGTGTCAACTATTTCATTATGCTTACTAGGAAAATATTTTGCAGACAAAGTGACATGAAGCCACAAGCAATATAGCACCAGCACTCTCAAACTTTCTGTCATCAAATGGCAAATAGCAGACTGCTTATTAATAGCAACAACCACTGCCATATTATCAGATTGCCAAACCTCAATTATGTTAGCCAAATGCTCTTCCCAGATTACAAATGTAATGAGAAAAGGAAACAATTCAAAGAATGCTGTTATTTCCATACACAACCCTTTTGAATCCAACCCAGTGGCCACTCTACAGCTTACCATGCTCCTTTAAAGTACAAACCAAAATTTCACCCACCTGACATAGCAGAAAAAAGTTCCAAACCCCAGACAGAAAACATTGATGCCTGCCACACCCATACCCCATTGCAAAGCATTTTAACCTCGTAAGAATATGCAAAAAGTGATGTTCCCACTTTCTTCCAGTCATGAGTCTAGTTAGATAAACCTGTTAAACACTCTGCCCTTTAACAAAGGAAAGCTTTATGTCCACTTTGACCTTATCTACTGTACAATTTCATGCACTGGCCTTGCATTCACAGGCAGGAACCTGGAGCAGCTCACTACAAATGACCTTCAATGTCTTAGCACTGCTCACGGAAGTTTCCCCCCAAAAGGTCTTAGGAACAACCAATGGTATACAAATAAGTTGCATCTTACAAAATGCCACCTATATCATCTAGAATGTAAATGGAAGAAATATTGATCTCAAAACCATTATTTCAAATACAAAAAATAAGGATATACCTATAAGAAAGACACACAATCATCAGAACAGCAATACTACTCAAAACTGATAGAAACTGTTCCAAATGTAGGCAAATTACATAAGATCATGAATGGTCTAATGAATACGCTGCATCACAGGACTTTAGATTACTCTCTTTTGGCCGCTGACCTAGTTACTTATTTCTCCAATAAAATAATGACACATTGATCAACATTCCCATCACTGCCGCCACTACCACCATCATATGAGACCACATTCCCTGGATCACCTACCTCTTCCTCTTTGTCGGGTACTTTGACTGCTTTTAACTCAGCTACCCTTCAATCAGTACTACAGGTAACAAAGGCAGGACTACCATAGCCCCACAAGATCCCTGCCCATATGCAGTGGTCAAGGCATTTGCCAATATTTTAAATCCTTATCTCTCTATCATGATTTCCAATAGTACCTCACTACTGAACACAACAGTAATTAGGCCATGCCAAAATGACCCAACTATTTCCAAGTCTGTGGTCGCCGATTGCTGCCCCATGACCAATCTCCCCTATATTAACAAGATAGTAGAGTTCATCAACCTTGAACATCTTAATACATTAAACAGAACCATTTCCTCTACTCCAATCAAATAAGATTTTGCAAATACTACAGTTCTGAAATAGCCCTTATAAAACTGCTCACCCCAATCCAGACTTTGTTAGATCATTATAATACTGTGATCCTTCTATCCCTGGACCTCATAGACCATCTGCAGTTTGATATGTCCAGCACATTTGATGTGGTTGACCATGTGATACTAATTAACCTATTAGACAACATAGGAATAGGTAGAGCAGTTCTCAAATGGTTCAAGGGATTCCTAAAATCTAGATGATATCAGGTTAAGATGACCAAATCCATATCTATCCCATGGTCACTGAACTGCAGTGTTCCACAAGGCTCACCTATCCTATTCAACATCATTATGGCACCATTAGGGAAAATATTGGAAGAGAGAGAGGATTCAATCCATTCATCTATGCTGATGATGTTACCATCTACATTCCTTTCAACAAAGTAAGGAATATCATCAAAGTCTAGATATGAAGGAAGAATGGGCTTCTACTTACAAACAAATTAAATAGAGAACAAAACAACATTTCTAATAATAACTAACCCTTTCAATCTCTCAAAACAAAAGTTTCACAATTAATCATATTTCTTAATCACTAGAATCCAATCTGCAAATATTAGGGATAACAGTTGATCAACATCTAACATTCGATGCTCGGGTATCTGCAATGACAACCAAAACTTTCAATACTCTATGGAAACTAAAGAGAATAAGGCCATTTTTTTCCAACTGTCAGGTTTAGATCCCTAGTACTCTCTCAGATCTCAGATCAACAATTGTAATGTGATTTATGCCAGTAACAAGGAATGGCTAATAAGCAAATTACAAACAACTCAAAACACTGCATCTAGACTAATTTACAGGTCACTAAATTTGAAGGAGCATCCCCTCTCTTGGTAAAATTGCATTGGCTCCCAATAAAGGCTAGAATCACTTTTAAAATCTGCACTTTCATGTAAAAATATTATATGGAATGGCACCTGATTACAAGCTCAACTTGATAGATCTTCCTACCAGAAATGCTAGGCATGACTATAGAGATTATCTTATTCTGCACTTCCTCGGCTGCAAGAAAATAAGATACAAATCAGTCTTCATAAATGGATTCCTCTATCTAAGCACAACATGGTGGAACTCACGCCCAAAGGAAATAAGATGCATGAATAACTACCTATACTTCCGAAAGTACTTAAAAGCATTCCTATTTAAAAAGTTCCTATCTTTGGACGTGGAGTGGCCTAGTGGTTAGGGTGGTGGACTTTGGTCCTGAGAAACTGCGTTCAATTCCCACTTCAGGCACAGGCAGCTCCTTGTGATTCTGGACAAGTCACTTAACCCTCCATTGCCCCATGTAAGCCACATTGAGCCTGCCATGAGTGGGAAAGCACAGGGTACAAATGTAACAAAAATAAATAGTAATACTAATGGTTCTCATAGTACTTCCCTTGTGTAATAAGTTTTATGTAATTCAGTACTCTCAATTTTACACAATGTAATGTTTCTATTATTGTATTAAGCATATGCAAGCCACATTGAACTGATAATAGACTTCAGATAATGTGGAATATAGATATGAATTAATTAATTTGAAAATACTACAAATGCCTCCACTAATTGCAGCATCAGATTTGCAGCTACCACATGGTAAAAATCCAGCATTAAACCATGTTAACTGCAAATCTTAATGCATTTTAGGAGAGGGGTTGCTAAGTCTTTTTTGGTTAAGAAATTGCTTCATGGTTTTTCGGCATTCAGATGACTGACAAAATTCAAGTTGGTTCATTTATCAATTGTATGATACTTTAGTTTTGTTATTTTAGGATTTATGCACATAAATGTGTGCTTCTAGCTTTCAGTTCCTTTTGTGTGTTTTTTTTTAATCTACTGTATCTTTCTTCCCTAGCAGATCTAGTTGATCACAAAATTGTTTTATCATTGTGGAAATGCCATGGGAACTTCAACTTAGGCTTTAGACTGACTAACATTTTTCCTTCTGATTGGTGGTACTTAACACATTGTTGAGTGCCTTAGGGGTCTTTGGGATTTAAGTTGTTGTTGTTGTTTTAATGTATATCATATCCAGATCATTTATTTGGTGGAGGTCGACAAGGCCTAGCTGTTTTTGGAACTCTGGAAATCTCAAAGATTGTTAACTGGTTTTGAAAGTGCAAAAGGCAGACATTTCCAATATTAGACATAATGAAGTCAGTTTTCAGTGGAATGGTGAAGCATAGTTAAAGGTACATAAAAGGACCTGAAATAATGATTTCAATTGGTAATATGAGGGACTAATATAGCACACTGAACTGGGATATACGTTCAAATTGGGATGTATGTGGTTCAGAACATTCTCTGGACAAGATCTGTGGTTTGTGGAAGTGGGTGTGAATAAAAGAAGATTGTAAATCTGAGAAGCCAACAGCCTTTCAGTTAAACTGGTTCTGACCTAAGATCCACAATTATAGGAATTTAAACATAAAGACAGTGTACCCTCACTGAATATATGCCCATGATCTCCTGCACAGCAAAAATAAGAGGTATTAAGGGTCCCTGCACCAGCAGGGGCTACATGATAAATTCTGAAATTAACTGCACTTTCATACAGAGGTTCTCTGTTAATGAGTTGCTAATTGAAATTAAAACAGAAAACAGGAATACCAGATTTAATCATAAGGAACTCCAGATAAGGACTTGAATTAATTAGTTCTGGGAGTTGATTGTCCCAAAGGAGAAGGCAGCTCATCAATAAGACTGAACCATAACCAAGGACATATGTCCAATAGGATACAGAAACACTGCAGGGCTAAAGTTGACATATACTGAGGTGGAACCTTATTTAACACTCACTGCCAGGAAGGAAATATGTTAAGAGTTTTGCTCTGTTCTTTACAGTAAGGACTGTGGTCAAAATGGAAGCCAGCTACTTAAAAAATAGTTTAACTTTAGCTATAAGTGCTTTACTAAAAAATCTGTTTACCTGATTAGATACACTTTTCTCGTAGCAGTTTACTTGAAACAACTACTGCATAAGTAGTTAACTAGCAATTAATTACTTCAATGGCACTTTAATTTGCCTTAAAATCAGTTGTACAAGCATTGCACTTAGGAAGAAATGTGTTTAAGCTCAATTCTATAAATGGTGCTCTAAATTGTGTGTACAAATTTAGGCATGCGCTCAATTTGTATGCAGTTTTATTGAATGATGAGCCAATTAGCACTGATAATTGGGTGCTATCATCAATGTTGATCAACATTAATTAAAAATTATATGTGTATATTTACACACAGTCCAAAAAGGGGGCACAACTATGGGAGGCACATGGGCGGATCAGGGGCGTTCCCACAGTTTAAGCGTGCAGTTATAGAATAAGTGGGATCAGTGCCTAATTTCAGCATGTGGATTTACACCGTGGTTTTGTTGGTCATCCCTAAATGTAGTCATACTTCCAGATTGTGATCTTGAGCACTTTTTGGTTGAATTTTGCATAGTGGAAATGTATTTGAGAAAGGTTTGGAACCGCCACAATATTTATTGAAGGATTTAGGATTATAAACTGAATTGGAAGATCAGATTGTGTGATCTCCGATAATATGTTATATGACAGTCCATCATAGAATTTTTTTGAGAACCTATACAGTGTATACATATGGGATTAGATTCTATATATGGCACCTGAAAAATTGTTCGCCAAAAATATTTCTGCCTAGGCATAGTCTTTAAACTGCACCTAGATTTAGGTGCGTTTTATAGAATATTTTATTTTATTTTTATTTATTTATTGCATTTGTATCCCACATTTTCCCACCTATTTGCAGGCTCAATGTGGCTTACATAGTCTTGTTATGACATTAACATTACAGGATATTAGATATCATTAGTGATGTATTAAGATTAAGTGAGGGTAAAGAAATGTGAGGGTGTAGAGGAGAGTAAGGTGGGTGAGTATAGAAGGTAAATTGTCTTAACTGGTTGGGTTGGCAAAGTGTTCAGTGGATTATGGATTTTCTTTGTAGGCCTTGTTGAAGAGATATGTCTTCAGAGATTTACGAAAGTTGGTTATTTCATCAATTGTTTTCAAATCCTTAGGTAGTGCATTCCACAGTTGCGTGCTCATGAAGGAGAAGGTAGTGGCATGTAACAGCTTGTATTTTAGTCCTTTACAGCTGAGGAAGTACAGATTGAGGAATTTGTGGGCTGATCTTTTAGCATTTCTGGGAGGTAAGTCTACGAGATTTAGCATGTAGGTTGGGGCTTCTGCATGGATGATTTTGTGTACAATCGTGCATATCTTGAATGTGATGCGTTCTTTAAGTGGGAGCCAGTGTAGTTTCTCTCTTAGGGGTCTTGCACTTTCATATTTGTTTTTTCCGAGTATGAGTCTAGCAGGGTATAGTGCATTGCAATAGTCCAAGTGACTTATTACCATTGATTGTACTAGGGTACGGAAGATGTATCTCGCGAAGAAAGCTTTTACTCTTTTGAGTTTCCACATGCATAGCTGGTTTATAGAATATGTATAACAGCAATGCCTAATTCTAGGCATGTACATTTATACCAAGTAAAATGTGGTGTAAATATCAGCGCCTAAGTTAGGCACTGAGCAGGTGTATTCTACAATCGTGTGTGTAGACTTTTGGAATGTCCACGGTCTGCTTATTCCATGCCCATGGCCAAGACCACTTTTATCAGATAGCTGGTGGTTATTTATTAGGGGACAAATCCTTGGTACAGCGCGTAGCGAAACATGTCAGATGGTTAAGTCCCCGACCCGACACTCTCTATTGTTCAGACGAGTATATATATTGGAAATACTTTAAGGATATTACCTAAATACTTAAACAGTTTAAATATTTGAATGTTATTGTGAGTGAATTTATGAAAACAGAACGTTTGGATTTTTTGGTCAGTGACGAGTGACATGCTGTAAGTGTTTCAGTAAGAACATATGGTACTGAAAGCTGCACTACTGAGACCATCTTGATCTAAACTTATTTTATGCTGATGAACACCAGTCTTTCACGATTTTCAATTTAAATTTTCAGTAAACTATTAAACAAGTGGTTGTGGTATATTTTATAAAATCCCTCCTCTCCTTCTTTCCCTCCATCCATTATAACAAACTTTCTTCTTTCGCTTCACCATCCCAATTTTTCCTCCTTATCTTTCACCACTATCTTTATTCTTTTTCCCTCCTCTTTATCTTCCTATCCCCAATCCTTCTTCCTCCCCATTCCCCTTCTGCTCTATCCCACCTGCCTCTCCTCCTCTATATTGATACCTGAAATACTTATCCATTATACTTTACTCCCCCCCCCCCAAGAAAAAAAAATGTATAATATATATACACACAGTACAAAGTAAGGTTATAAAACTATTTTTTTAATTATTTAAACTAAATGCATATAACATTGTTAATGACAGCAGATGAAGACCCGCACAGTCCATCCAGTCTGCCCAACAAGGTGGCCAGATCTGCGCAGGCCCCAGTCATCCATGCTTTAAACGTAGGTTGTCAAGTCTCCACCATGCCAAACATATAGGCAGCCAAACACAATGGAGTCTTAGTTATAATCACATATCTTCAAGTATTGCTGACAGTATTCAACTTACTCCATATTATTTAATATGCAAAATAATTTAACCATATGTAAATATGCCATATAATTGTCACAGAATTTCAGAAACTTTGTTGTAGAAATTTCTAACTGTTGTTGCTAGATCTACCCTTGATCTGCCACAGAAAACAGGGTTATATAATATATAGAGACAGCTGTATCTCTATCAATTTATATCTATATTTAGATATTTACAGTATAGAGAAGTAGAGATATATGGAGATGTAATTATTATTTATGCAGACAGCTGCTAATACAAAAAATGGCCTTCATAAAATTTCTTTTTATAAAGCATAGAGTAGTTGCAGTGAACATATATTTTTGCAAATCAATACCTACAGTTGAATAGCTGAAGACAGAGTGATTCCTTGACCCCGATCCCAATCTATCAGCAGTGACAAGACTGTCCTTGTATAAAGCAGAGTGCCTCAGATTTACTGGGAGTAATTCGAGCAGCTTGTGAAAGGACTCCAACAATAGTATTCTGTCCTTGACAAAGATTATGATGGCATCATGCTGTTTGTAATTGAAGGGAGCTTTCATTACTTTATATACAAATGGAAGCTGATTAATGACATAAAGATCAGTCTTTTTTTCACAGAGTAACATGCATTGAAAAAAAAACTTTATTTGGTCACTAGTTTTAAATTCTGAATGTTTAGTTACTATTTTAATTCATCAGTTGTTCAGTGTTTGTTTTTAAAGGAATATGCTAATTTATTTTTTGGGATATATTTACTAAATCAAATTAAGCAGCTAATTTGGCTTTTACTGTGTAGTAGACATTAGTCTGGATCCATGCAAATGACTACCTCATGCTAAAACCAGCCAATGTGGTATAAAAACTGCAGTAGCCAGAAGCCTTCATGGAGGAGAGAGTACCTGGCATGCCTCAGCTACCCAACACCCCAGCAACTGCACTGTAGAAGGAAGAAGCTAGGAAAATGGAGGGCAGGAGGCGGAGAGAAGTACTGCTTCTGAGGCTGCACCTCTGCATCGCAGCACACTTACTCAAAAGAAAACCTTTGTGGGGATGAAGGGACACAAAAAGGGGAAGAAAGGCCATTAAGTATGGGTGAGAGGGGGTCACGGCAGAGGGAGAAGGTGAAGGGTGGGGGTGGGTCACAGCCATTGGAGCCGACTCTGTGGGTTCTGTGGGTGCTTGAGCACCCCCAATATTGAGAAAATTCCTTGTATGTGTCCAGGGAGGGGTAATTTCAATTGGGCTTAGCACCCCCAATAATTTTGAAAAGTTGGCTCCTATGGTCACAGCATGGAGTGCTGGTGGTAGTGATGTGTGGGTGGGGGAGTTCACGGTTTTCTTCCCTACCATTTTGGTTCATCCTCTGTGTTTTCTCTTACTTCCCCACACACTTTTTTTCACAATGCAAGTGTTGATAAATATCTCACCTTTTCACCTAAAATGTCTCTCATATCAATCTCTGCCTGGCTGCTTCAGTTGCAGCAGTGGATGCTGGTCCAAGATAGATGCAGGTTGATCCCGACAGAAGATGGAACCTCTGTCATGGTCTTCCGTGACCTCCTGTTCTGGCAAAGCTATTCCCTGTTGGTGGCTATTCTGTGTAATATGCAGCAAGCTGTAAAAATGTCACAGACATTTTTAGGGCTATACAGGAGGCCACCACCTGCCCTATCCAGGCAACAAAGCCTGCTTTTTAGTAGGCAAAATATACGCTCTATTACAGCAAGTGTCTGCTGGTGGGCAGCATTGTTCGGCTCCTACTGTAGTGACTGAAGATACTGCACATATGTTAGCAGCCATCTTCCCAAAGGGTATCCCTAGGGTGTAGAAATGAGAAAATGGAACATGGAAACGTTTCAGAGTAGGGTTAAGTTCTGTGATGCACACCATACATATGTTTGGCCAATGGGTATTAGAGGAGGTGACACAGGTAGTGTTGGAATGTGGGCCAATGCTGGCAGGCATATGTGATAGTGCTCACAATCATGCATGTGTGATCTTGAACCTATATGTGTGCCACTGCCAAAACTGTTTGGGGTGTAAAGATATGAAATGCAGTACATGCATAGATGTGGTTCAAAGGTCAGCTCTACCATACCACTGTGTGTGTCTGCATGCAGTCTGAATACCTGGGTGACAAAAAGAAACAGTGTTGTTGCTAGTACTTTCCTAACAACCAGGCATCTCTCAGTAAACCGATGGCACAGTCCTGCCCCAGCCTGGACTAGTCCAGAATGAAGATATCATGGCATGGACCGGGGAATCTGGCACACACATCTGTTATGGAGGACCCTAGTGTTTCAGACTACTTGCAAATTCATAGAATGAATCACACTCAGGGTTACTTCAAATGTCTAGTAGCATTTGATATTCTATCAACTCAAACAAACTACCAGAATATCTTGGCTAAAGAATTAAGTATTAGCCACCACAACGGTGCAACTTACTGAATGATATTTTATCAATGAGATTTGACAGCACCTACCTCCTCATCAGCAGACCAAAACAAAATAGTTTTCTATCTTATTATCCCTCAGTGTTAGTTACCATAATTTATTATTGAAAAATCATTTAATAAATTGCTTATCTTCTTATAGCATTGTTTGTCATCTGCATGTAACTTCCTGCTATTTCAAGGCCTGTTCTGGTGAATTTACAGATTACTTCTTTCACAATCGTTGAACTCTACCACTGATCCAATACAATATTAATTCAAATCCAAGGTGGTAATCTGGCTTGTGCTGTGCTACATGCCCTGAAGGGGAAAGGGAGAAGGAGTGATTTCCAACAGATGAGATCACTTGCCATGAGAAAATGCCTCTGTACGTTAGCGGTCTGAGTACCTTTGCTTTACAGACTCACTGAGCTGACTCTTCATAGGCACAAAAACTCACATTTTTTTTTATAGTGACTCAATTCTCATTACCCTTTCTCCACTCAATTTTTCTGTTCTAAATTTTGAATTTTTAAATTTTTGTCTGTTTAGAAATATTTTTGTACTGCTGAAAGCAACAATCAAGCAATTGGAAGCGAATTGACTGAAAGCAAAAAAGACCTGAGCACACTTATCTTCTCATTGTTTGCCAGGTCTTCACCTACGGGCCCTGTTTTGCCCTTGTATCCACTCAGGCTTCATCAGGGAACTTCATCATTCAGACTATCCTTCCAGTTTAGCCAGCACGACTCATTCTGTCTGCTCGTCCAGACTATACTTTCAGTTCTACAAAATCAACCAAAACCCTGTTGTTGTTGTTGTTGTTGTTGTTGTTGTAAATTTGTGCACAGTCTTAGGCTGCCAATATTCACATTATGTTAATAAAGCACAGCAAAATAAATGTGCTTACTTGCAAACGCTGTTTCTGCTGTCTGCTGTTGCTCCTTGTCCATCAGCTGTTCAAACCGACTCAAAATGGCGTCCTCCCATTTAAGGTCAACGCTCATTAATATTAATACACATGACATCATCAAGGCTCTGGAACAGCATAAAAATGCCGCCCATTGGATCATCGTGTTCAAGCCCTTAGGCTCTAAAGACTGTAATGTGAAAATCCACCACTGCTCTAATTGGAGGAGATGCCTGGCTCTGTCTCCTCTTCTTATATTGTCTAGTACTTGATCAATCACAAAGCACCGAAAGTGTGTAAATTCGTGCTTGGTTGTGTTGCAGTGTGCTGTTAATGGAGATCCTAATTTAGAAGTTTTAATGCAGGATTTATGTTCTAATAGCCTTGTATGTAACTTCTTGGTTGTCTTGCCCACATAGATGTTATTACAGGGACACTGTAGAATGTAGACAACAAAACAAGAACAGTTTGTGCTAGATTTAATCTGATAACCCCGTTGGTCTATCAGATTCACAAACTCCTTACATTCAAGCATTGTTGTACATGTACTACAATCCCCACACCTCAAATGTCCTTGTGGGATCACCACAGAGTGATCAATCAAATGTGCTAGACTTAGAATTTCCTTCAAGTTCCGTCCTTGTGAATATGCTATTCGAAGTTTACTGTTCTGAAACAATGGATGGACTCTATGTTTATTATTGGTCTGGGAATCTTTTCTCAATTAAACAAATAGTTCATATCTTTGACAAGTTTCACATTTCTAAACAGTTTAACACTTTATATCCCTTTTTTTCTCTTATAGGAACAATTATCTCCATTAATAACAGAATGCCCAATATCAACTAAGTATTATTATTCAACTAATCTTAGTTTTTCTGTTAAATTTAACTCCAAAGGAAAATGTATTTTTCTAAGAATTGATTCTTTGTGTGATTTTGTCTTTCAGATCTTTACAGATCTTTCCTACCAGGTAAGTTACTACTATGTCTGTGCCCTTTCTTTCTTTTAGAGGTGTATGAATACATTTATCTGTAGAAGCTTTGGTCTTTCTTGAGCCTTCTCTCTTTGCCCTGCTTTAACAGTAGGGTCCTTTAATTCATGCTTGCTCCAACAGGAATTCAGAGACCTTGTCCTACTACACTAAATTTTAAATAACTCAAAAAGAGAATCTATCTTCCTAACTAGTATCAGGTTACTCTTTCTAGAGGAAAGGGTACACTTAATCCTCTAATTATTTTTAAAAAAGCCAATAATTGAAGTCCTTAACTTTAAACACCTGTCTTGATACTGTGGTTCCTATATTAGGAAGGGCATAGTAGTTCTAAAATACCTTTACATTCACCTATCAAATTGTCCATATACTCTTGTATTTTATTATAGGGTCAGCTCCTATATTTATGAACTTTAAACCCTTGCACCCAGGCCCAGGCCCTATACCCAATTACAGATGGTTGTACTGAAGAAAATAATTTGTAAAATAAATCCTTTCTTCCCAGGATTTCACTACTATTTTTGTTTTTAAATGATATCCCAGTCCTCTCTCATTCACACTTTGTAAAATATTTAAAATTCCTGTCACCATTATACTAATAGGTCAGTAAGCCAGCACATAGGCCTTGTAGGCCAGAACCCCAGACCTTATAGGCCCACCTCAAAATTAGTTCTGGAGAGAAGATTTCTGCCTCCTATTGTGATCTCACTCTCACTTTAAAAGTGTAATTTCTGCTCAGTTCCAATCACTCTCTCTCTCACACACACAATCAGGCTTATTTTCGAAAGAGAAGGGCGCCCATCTTTCGACACAAATCGGGAGATGGGCGTCCTTCTCTCAGGGTCGCCCAAATTGGCATAATTGAAAGCTGATTTTGGGCGTCCCCAACTGCTTCCCATCACGGGTATGACCAAAGTTCCCGGGGGCGTGTCAGAGGTGTAGCGAAGGCAGGACTGCGGCGTGCCTAACAGATGGGCGTCCTCGAGCGATAATAGAAAAAAGAAGGGCGTCCCTGACGAGCACTTGGCCGACTTTACTTGGCCCATTTTTTTTTACAACCAAGCCTCAAAACGTTGCCTGAACTGACCATATGACCACCGAAGGGAATCGAGGATGACCTCCCCTGACTCCCCCAGTGATGGCTAACCCCCTCCCACCCTGAAAAAAACAACTTTAAAAACTTTTTTGCCAGCCTCAAATATCATACTCAGGTCCATTGCAACAGTATGCAGGTCCCTGGGGGGTGGGGGGGGAGGTGTGTATGTGTCAGCGGAGGCATAGCGAAGGCGTGCACATCCTTCTTTCAAACATTTTGGACGTCCTGTACTGCCCCCCCCCCCCCCCGTCACAGGGACGGCCAAATTTCAAGGGAGTGGAGTGAAGCTGAGTGGAGGAGTGGCCTAGTGGTTAGAGCACTGGCAATTTATTTAAGGTTGTAGACGGCTATTATACACACAGCTTGTCTGCGTGTATGAAGCCGTCTTTGGTATGCACAGAGCAGCCACGCATAACGCTTGGCTGCTCTGCACTGTCCCCTCCTTAGGAAGGAAATTGTGTGCAAATGAGCTAACAGCGAGCAGCTCATTTGCATGTGATTTCCTTTATGCATGCCCGTTCCTTTCCGAATCGCTAAGGGATCGGTAAGGGAAGGATTTTTTCCATTCAATTAGTGCATCAGTTATTCCACTCCAGTGCCCCCTAGGGTGCCCGGTTGGTGTTCTGGCATGTCAGAGGGACCAGTGCACTACGAATGCTGGCTCCTCCCATGACCAAATGAGTTGGATTTGGTCGTTTTTGAGATGGGCGTCCTCAGTTTCCATTATCGCCGAAAACCGGGGATGACCATCTCTAAGGTCGACCATCTCTAAGGTCGACCTAAATGTTGAGATTTGGGCATTCCCGACCATATTATCGAAATGAAAGATGGCCACCCATTTTGTTTTGATAATACGGGTTTCCCCACCCCTTCATGGGGACGTCCTGCGAGGACGCCCTCAGGAAAACATGGGCGCTACGTTTGATTATGCCCCTCCACATTTCCCAAAGTGACAGAACATAAAATTAGTTTTATTCTAAAGAAAATTAATTCTAAAGTGAATGGCAGTGTTCTTTTAAATCCTCTATGTCAAGAATAATAAATTTAAAGTCATCTTACAGCATTTTAACCACAAAATCTTCTTTCACACATAGAGCTCTCACACATGCATTCCACCTCACTGAGATCTTCAGCCCCTCTGACAACAGTCTGATCAGCTGTTGCTAAGGGTGACAGGGATTCGGAGTCACCAACTGACTTCCAGTGGCCAATCAAATCCCATTACACAAAACTTTTAAAGTTATGGAATTAAACTGAAAAGTCCAAAGTCTCCATTTTGTTCCCATAGAAATCAACGGGAAAAAGATATTATTTTTTAAATTTAACACAAAAATTTCCACAAAATTTACTAAAAAGAACCTGTTTCCAAAGAGACCATCAAATGCTATATTCCATATTTTCTCATACATTTTACTCCATATATACAGACGTTAACACATTTTTTCTCAAAATTTACCCCCAAAGAACCACAGATGTCCCTTCCAAAAATATTCAATAAAATCGTACATATATCCCCAAATGACTTCTGTCAAAAATAAAAACAACAACAAATTTTAAAGCCAGAAATACCTGAAACCTGACTCTTGTTTTCCCCACAAAATGATTTTTGTCAAAAATTTTAAAATACCATCCCATCTCAGGAGGTTCTCAGGACTCCAAAACTACCTTTGCATTTCAACAAAAATTAACCCCTTAACCCCCAGCCAATCAGTACCGAAAAATTACAATTTAAAAAAAAAAAAAAAAAACCTTGGACCATCAGACCCCTTACCTTGGTCCCTGAGGTCTTTCCACCTGGCAACCACCATCAAATTGAGTCCTGATGGACCTCCAGTGATTTCATAGTCAACTTCTCCAGAACCGCGAATTCCACAAATTCCCAGAAACTTCAGATGGATACATGCAAAAACTGAGGCCTCGGCTCAGTTTTGGACCAATTCACGTTCCTGGGTGCCATCATGTATGCACCAAAAGAATATGCACTCACTGGGGACATGCCTAGGTCAAATCCAGCCATTTTACTAAAATTGCTTAAAATTGCATTGAGCCATATGCTGCTAATTTCTAATGCTCATACAGTTTATCTTTTATCTTGTGCTTGTTCTTTAGCTGCTTAATTTATGACAGATTATGGCCCATATTTTAAAAGCATCCCAATGTGTAAATAGCAGCATTTACATATGTAGTTTGGCATACACGTGTAAATCAGAAAAAAAAAGAAATAGGTCTGAAAACCTTCCACTGGTACAGTTCAAAAAGAATAACAATAAAGTGAAAGATATAAAACATGGGGCAAAGGTCTTGCAAACAGATGTACAAATCCTACTTTTTGTTCATTATCAGTTATAATACGATTTACGGTGCATCAGTATAAAACGATCAATAAACAAAAGTCATAGGATTAACAATCCATCCAGATCTCAAACAATTCCACACCATCACATGCTCTTCAATTTTGGATGTTCCTTTCTACAAAAAGCATCCAAATTAAGATTTTTAAAACTCAGATTTGAGATGTTTTTCTCTGCGGTGCATCCAAATTACAAAGGGTCGTATGGGGGTTGGATTTGGGTATTCCCAAAACTTGGATTTTTTTTTTTTTTTTTGCCATAGCTGAACAAAGTAAAAACATCCAGGGCTAAATGTTAGATGTGTTGCTTTAGACCTGTTTCAATCACTCCTAAATCACAAAAGGGTGCTCTAAATAATAAGCTGACCAGTGAAGAGATTAAGACATGATCACCTCCCACCCCACAAGAATGAAACAGTACATACTGGCCTCTATGACAGCTTCAGATGTTAAGGTCATTATTTATTAGAGCAGAAAGCAGGTTGTACTGTACTATAGAGAAGGGAATCCAGTCCCATATCCCACTTTAACTGGTACAGTTGTGGTGGAAAGTGTGAGCCCTCCAAAACCCACCGAAAACCTACTGTACCTACATATAGATGGCACCTACAGACATAAGGGTTATTGTAGTGGTGTACAATTGAGTACAATAGGTTTTTGGTTTGTTTTGTAGGGTTTACCATACAATATAACGGGGTAATGATGAGATATGTACCTGGGACTTTTTATGTGAAGTCCCCTGCAGTGCCTCCTAGGGTGCTCCATTGCTCTGCTGATGTCTATGTGGCCAGTTCACCAATGGCTTGTTTTGGGGCATTTTTTCTCTCTGACAATTTTTTCAAAAATGATCCTAAAAGGTAGACACACTGAGCACAAAAACATCTAGAAAATGGTCATTTTTGAAACAAAAAGTTGGACTTTTGCTTGTTTGAAAATGACCATGTTTGCTACTGGAGTTTTGGACATTTTCACAAAATGTCCAAAATCAGATTTTGAATTTGTATTGAAAATGCCCCTCTATATGTCAAAATTATTCAAGTGTCCAAATGTACAAAATTCTTATTAAAGTGTTCAAATTGTTCAAAATTTCATTTCTTGATTGATGATTCAACAGAAATCCTATAAATGATAGTGTACCATCACATATGAAATATCCTGACAGGAGAAAAGTAAGCATAGATATTAATAACAGTGACTTATCTTGTGCAGTACTGCAAATGTTGGGTCATCTATGACACCCAACACCATTGGTGCCACAAACTGCAATCATGGAAACAGCACTTAAACATTTGGGTATTTGGGCAGACCCCCAACTACATCTGGGCTTATCACACTAAAGAAACCATCTCCAATAAAGTTAAAACAGAGGTCTCTATTAAAGAAATATATAGAGCAGAGTCCCACATATTATTTATATAGAACAAAACAACAACTTATTTATTGTACAAAAGTACCTATAAGATTTACAACTTAACCTAAACAGCCGTGGGTGGGGAATGTAAGCATGGACTGTAAAATAATGGTATCACTGGCTCTTATAGGCACTTTTGTTCAATATATGATTACATATAGTTATAACTTACTGCTACAAAAAGTGAGTAGAGAACTCCACATTTCGCCATTCCCCCCTGCCTTGATGCCTTTATTTTCTGTCCATTGGTAACTGAGTCTGAAATGCAAAGTTAGTGTTCAAGCCACAAGGCTTTAAACAAACTCAAAAGGGTACACTGCTAAATATTCACAACTTCAGAAATTCATGGTACTATGTCTTCCCCCCCCCCCCCCCCCCCCAATATTTAGCACTGAAATAGGCAAGTTAGATCAATCAGGGTTCAGTTGCAAATGAGCTTCAGAGTTTAGTATAGTGATGGCTCTGAACAGAACTCTTCTGGCAAGTCTGTCTCAGTCACCATTTGTAAGAGGCTCAGCACCAGTTCAATTACTTTTAATTTTCATTTAAGAACAGTCTATCTCAAGTCCCTTCGCTGTACAAGCTTAGCTTAATCCCAGCAACACAGAAAGTTCCCAGTAACATAGTGCTTCCCAACAAATGTCAGTCCATAAGATATTGGTGCAAAACACAAAAACATTTCCAAAAAGAAAGTCTGTTTGTTCTTTTTTAAGCCACCAGCCAAACTGAGCTAACAGACTCTCACAAAATGTTCTCACAATAGGGATGGCTCTTCCTCTATCATGCCCTCCCCTACCCACAAGATAAGCAGCTGTCAGATAGCATCTTCACTCAGTATCAGACTAACATGAAGAAACAGACACACATGCTGTCTCCAGAGCCTTTATAGTTTCTCCCGGCTCCATGCCTTTATAGTCTCTAGAAATCTGTAGCTTCTGGTTATCCATTTTCATGGGTTCCTTTGCGCTAACATTAAGTGTGTGAGGGTAGCTTGGGAAAGATCCTTCTCATCCTCTTCCAGGCAGTGTTAATTTTAAAGCCCTTCCTTTATCTGGAAGGTCCGATAAGATGTTGGCATGTCAGTTATGGATTCTGAGAATATTCCTCCTTCCCCTACTAGCAACCATTTCCTTAGGGCAGGCTGATGTTACCTCTTGCCTGAACACTGAACTTCAGGATGCTTTTCTACTCTGTCCCTCTCTCCACTTCTGACAATAGCACTTTTGTCACAAGGTACCAGCACACTGCACAATCTCTCAAGGCTGCGGTATATGTGCTAGATACTTATTACCAGCCCTTCAGAATAATTAACAACTTAAATCAAGTGTTAACCAAAGAAAGTTCATAATGCACTTGCCACCAGCTATAGTAATTTGTAAACCTGGATACAGGTACACCCAGGGCAAGTTACAAAAACATCTTATCTCTTCTTGTAAAAGTTGCTCATCACTTCTCAAGGCTTTTGTAAATGATGCCAATGAATTCCAGAACTTCTTAACACTCTTTCTCTCACAAAGGACAACCTTGTCAGAGGTTCCAAGATGGCGATTTAGACGGACGCACCTGTGTTTGCTCCTGAGGAGGCTTGGGTTTTCTGTTCCGTTGGTGCTTCTGCCGCCTCGTTTTTTCGGATGGGGAAGCGGAGGGGAAAGGTCAGGGAACTTCCCTCGGTTCCCGAGACCATCCCAGCGTTGAAACAGTCGACCCTGCCATTTTCGAGGCAACCATCGGGGCCTCGGGGAACATCGACCCCTACTGCAACTCTCGACGTGCAGCAGCTGATCGAGAGTCCTAACGGGGCTTCCTTGAGCCCTGTAGATCGTATTGCTCCGCCCCAGCCGGGAAGAGAGCTGTTTGCAGTCAGTACAGCGACGGAAACCGAAATGGCTCAACCGAACCTGTTGGAGGGCAAGTCTGCAGCTACAGAGAGAGGACCTCATGAACGAGAACAGTTACTCAAATCAGCTTTACAGGTATTTCCTCAAGATATGGTATCAAAATTATCTCGAGCTGAGGCCCAACCTCAATCTCTCCCAGCTTTGAGTGGCGTGGTTAGACCAGCAGTAGTGACACTTGAGTCACTATGGGACATGGTGTACAACATTCAGGCCTCTATGCAGCATACATTGAAAGAAAATACTGGTGATATTAAACTTTTGTCTGAAGCTGCGTTGCTCCAAGCGCAAGTGTCAGCACAGCAATCCTTGAAAATAGATAAAGTGAATAATGAACTTCAAGAAATGGGGAACTTGGAAACCGTATTGGTTAAAGATAATACTTACATGCATAAACGTATGGAATACCTGGAGAACCAGGTCAGGAAATCTAACCTTAGGTTTCTAAATTTCCCCAAATCTCCTTTAATTTCTCCTATTGAGATGGTTAAAAAATATATGACTGACTTACTTGGAATGGACAAGGACTCACTACCTCCCATTACTCGAGCCTATTATATCTGGAATTCAAAGGGGACTGTTGGAAACCCCCCAGTAGTAGGGGATGGAATGAATCTTACTTCCTTCCTGGAAAGTTCATTGGATATAATTACACAGAGGTCAACTATGCTGGTCACTTTTGCATTGGAACCTGACCGCAATGCTGTTTTAAGACTTTCCTTGAGACATTTAGAAAAATTGTTTTTGGGCTCAAAGGTGCGAGTTTTTCCAGATCTCTCACGGCCTACACAAATAAGGCGCAAGGCTTTTTTGGAGCAGCGCCCTAGAGCGTTGGCACTGGGAGTAAATTTTGTGTTACGTTTTCCTTGTATTTGTAATGTATTGCTGGAGGGTAAACAGTTTCAGTTTGTAGACCCAAAACAGTTTAAAGAATTTCTAGATGCTAGAGCTGAAGTGAATGTAGTATGCCCACCCTAACAAGCAGGCTAGGGTCGATAACCCGAGGTGGCAACCGCTAAGATTTTTTTTTTTTTTTAATTTCCTTTTGGTACTTTTGAAATCCTGGAATCTAATTTCTTTGTTTTGTGGACAAATAGGCAGATGAGTATTTTCTGTCAATTATTTAATTGTATTTTGAATTTCATTGTAAAATAATGCCGATTGCATATTTACACTTTGTTGTGAAAAATTGAATTTATTAATAAAGATTATAAAAAAAAAAAAACAAAAAAAAACAAAGGACAACCTTGTTAGAGTCATTTCCACATTCAAATCAGTTCTCCAGCTTCCCTCAGGCTCTAGCAAGCATGGTTTCAACAGGTTGTAGGGTGTTTCTTTCCTCTGTTTCTTTTAAACAGGCTGTCTCTTTTAAATAAAGACTAGGAGCCTTTAGCCTAACAGCCTCCATATCCTGGATGGTACCAGCTTTCATTTAAATCTTCCAGTACTATTCTCCAGTTGTTAATTATAAGAGAACACCACAAAACAAAACATTTGATTGATCTCAGCTTTCAATTCAGCTATCAAATCTACCCGAAAAGAGAATTAGTACCTTCTTGGAAAAGTAATGGAAGCCATGCTGAAGGAAAGGATAGTGAATTTCCTGGAAGCCAATAAGTTGCAAGATCCGAGACAACATGGTTTCACCAAAGGGAAATCGTGCCAAACGAATCTCATTGAATTCTTTGACTGGGTGACAGGAGAATTAAATCAAGGATGTGCTATGGACGTCATCTACTTAGATTTCAGCAAGGCTTTCGACACGGTTCCCCACAGGAGGCTCTTAAATAAACTAGACGGCCTGAAGATAGGACCCGAAGTGGTGAACTGGATTAGGAACTGGTTGACGGACAGACGCCAGAGGGCGGTGGTGAATGGAGTTCGCTCGGAGGAAGGAAAGGTGAGTTGTGGAGTGCCTCAGGGATCGGTGCTGGGGCCGATTCTGATCAATATATTTGTGAGTGACATTGCCAAAGGGTTACAAGGTAAAGTTTGCCTTTTTGCGGATGACACCAAGATTTCCAACAGAGTGGACACCCCGGAGGGTGTGGAAAACATGAAAAAAGATCTGAAGAAGCTAGAAGAATGTTCTAACGTTTGGCAATTAAAATTCAATGCGAAGAAATGCAAAGTGATGCACTTAGGGAGTAGAAATCCAAGGGAGACGTATGTGTTAGGCGGGGAGAGTCTGATAGGCACGGACGGGGAGAGGGATCTTGGGGTGATAGTATCTGAGGATCTGAAGGCGACGAAACAGTGCGACAAGGCGGTGGCGTGTAGCTAGAAGATTGCTAGGCTGTATAGAGAGAGGAGTGACCAGCAGAAGAAAGGAGGTTTTAATACCCCTGTATAAGACGTTGGTGAGGCCCCACCTGGAGTATTGTGTTCAGTTTTGGAGGCCGTATCTTGCGAAGGATGTTAAAAAAATGGAAGCGGTACAAAGAAAAGCTATGAGGATGGTATGGGATTTACGTTCCAAGACGTATGAAGAGAGGCTTGCTGACCTGAACATGTACACCCTGGAGGAAAGGAGGAACAGGGGTGATATGATACAGACGTTCAAATATTTGAAAGGTATTAATCCGCAAACGAATCTTTTCCGGAGATGGGAAGGCGGTAGAACGAGAGGACATGAAATGAGATTGAAGGGGGGCAGACTCAGGAAAGATGTCAGGAAGTATTTTTTCACGGAGAGGGTGGTGGACGCTTGGAATGCCCTCCCGCGGGAGGTGGTGGAGATGAAAATGGTAACGGAGTTCAAACATGCGTGGGATATGCATAGAGGAATCCTGTGCAGAAGGAATGGATCCTCAGAAGCTTAGCTGAAATTGGGTGGCGGAGCAGTTGGGGGGAAGAGGGGGTGGTGGTTGGGAGGCGAGGATAGGAGAAGGCAGACTTATACGGTCTGTACCAGAGCCGGTGATGGGAGGCGGGACTGGTGGTTGGGAGGCGGGAAATACGGCTGGGCAGACTTATATGGTCTGTGCCCTGAAAAGGACAGGTACAAATTCAAGGTAAGGTATACACATATGAGTTTGTCTTGGGCAGACTGGATGGACCATGCAGGTCTTTTTCTGCCGTCATCTACTATGTTACTATGTATGTTACTATGTCTTGTTTTTCCAGCCTCTATACATCTGTGCCAAATGTCTTCATTTAGAAGGCATTCCTTTCTAGAGCAGAGTTCTTCTTTTCTCATGGACCCTGTTCAGTTGGTATTAATGTCATCATCCTCCTTCTTATTGCCAGGCTGGCTTTTATATGTTGGATAAGAAGGTTCTGAAATGTGCCTGTCACTTGACATACCCTCTTCTTATTCAGGCCTCTCTTCTCTAGGCTTTCTGAGGGGAGGGTGACTCAGTCTTCAAGAGGAGAAACCCAGTCTAGTTTTCAGGATTTTTCCAATGAATATGCATGAGATCTATTTGCATGCATTGCCTCCATTGTATGCAAGTAGATCTCATTGGATATTCTTTGGGTTATCCTGAAACCCCAACTGGGTTACGGCCCTCAAAGACTGAGGTGGTCTACCACTGCACTGAAGACTGCTGGACCTCCCTAGTTTCCTCCCCTCTCATGGAATTCCAGTCCACATTTCCTCCCTTCCCAGGGCTTCAAGCAAACTTATACTTTTTAGTTTGTTCTCTTTACGTAATTTCTGACAGGTTTACCACACCACGCAGGCTTCAGAGTTTAGTATAGTGATGGCTCTGAACAGAACTCTTCTGGCAAGTCTGTCTCAGCCACCATTTGTATGAGGTTCAGCACCAGTTCAATTACAGTTTCCCACACCACGCAGGCTTCTTAAAGCTGCTGCCAGAGTAAGAAGGGAGAACAGAGAAGTGACCAAGTTAGCTCACTCCTCATACTCCTCACTACTGGGGTTTTATATTTTAGTCTCTATTCAACGTGGGGCAGCGCCTTCTCTAAGGGCTTTCCTACTTCCTCCTCTCAACAGACACTGTGTTTATGTGCAGTTGCAGATAGCACAGGAGCAGCCCCACACTCTGCCACTGCAGATAATACAGTGAGAGTCTAGTCCACACACAGAAAATTGAAAACTGCCAAGCTGTGGCAGCACGACCCACCCTCAAAATTCATCTCTCCTGCCAATCTAATCCCTTCTTCTGATCCTCACTCCAATGTATGATTCTACCATCCCCTCCCATGTATGATCCTCCTTCTAATCCCCTTCTCAATAACAGATCCCACCTTCATGTATGATCCCCCTCCCAATCCCTCATATGAGATTCCCCTCTCAATCCCCTTCCTGATTCTCCTCCATTTGTGATCCTGTCCCAATAACAGATCCCCCTCCTGCCAGACACAACAGACCCACCCCCCATACAATGGACCCATCCCTAGACATGAATATCACACACACCCTTTAGCCCTACTACTGTCCCCCCCTCCAGTATAGAACTTTTATTGATGATTCAGGACTTGGGCTGACAGTGCTCAGTGTCTGCCTCTAAAATTGCACCAATGACTGGTTGTACTACCACTAGGGGTTATCCTTCCTTATAAAGAGATTCTTCCTTGATATGGTGATAAGTTCAGGTACAATGTTAGTAGTTGTAACAACTAACATATGGTACATTCTCCCTCACCCCCTTACCCTACTACCCGTCATAGCCAACCACACCTCCAAATTGTCATTGTCATGTCTGGTTCCCACCCCTTCCAAGGTTAAGCAGTTAGTGCTGGATTTTTATAGTGCTGGCTATTTTAACATGTGGTAGATGTTAGTGTGAGTCTATGCTAATGTCTACTGCATGGGGGGAAAAAAAACATTTAAGCTGCTTAACATAACTTAGTAAACATGTTACTTCTTCTTCAGCCTATAAGTAAAAAAGAAAAAAAGTAGTGTTAATTTACTGCATATTCCCTTATATCATTCTAGGTTGGCATAAACCTACATTTTTTGAATTTCTGTCCTAATGTTAAAAGTCTGATCCTTTTTTTGTATTATGTATTTTGTGGTAATAAGAATATGTTGATAGATTTACAATAGAACTGACAAGCCTGCCGAGATTTATTTTACTTTTTTACTGAATAAAGCAAAAAAAAAAAAAAAAATTCTAATGTTCATTCATTAAAATTCCTGTAGGCATCCAACCCAAATTCAAGCCAAAAAGTCTCACTTCAATCTGCAGAACAATGGTAGCTGAAGCAAAACTAAGCTGAGCCAAAATTATGCAGTGCTCACTGCAATTTTATCCTAGCATATATACTTAATTAAATGCTACAAGAATGGATTGTGTTTTTGTCCCACTACTGGATATGTAATGATTTAAGCTTGCTGTAGCTTTGGCTTGTGTTGTGGTCATCTTCCATATGCATACAAAAAGCAGAGACAAGACATGGCAATGTTCCAGTTTCATGTTTTGTGGGCCTGTCTACCTACCATGTAAAATGTAAGATACAAAACTAGCCCAAAAAAAGATTGAACTGCATAGAAACTCCATATATATAACATATTCTGAGTAAAATATGTTGGTCAAAATAAAGACCAGGAGATAATTTTCAACATGATTATATCTTGGTAAAGCTTCACTAATTCTGTATGATTGATATAGGTCCACTAATTAAATTCACTCAGCCACCATTAATAAAATTTCACAAAAAAAAGATGAATATTTGCTTGCTTGACGAAAAACAAAAACATTTGGCAGCTGCATTCTATTTGGATTCTGAAAGCAATATTTGCAATCTCTCATTGAAAGGAAGGAAAACATATTTCCTAATTTCATTAAATCTTTTATTTAAAGCATATAAAATGTATGTGAAATATAGAATAAAGGAAAACTCATGGTTTATTGCTTCATTATATTCATTGATTTCAGCATAATTTCATGTTTAGCTTTAACTGGTTTAAATTGGCATATATTTACAAATAAAAACAAACACAGATGGCTGATTTAGTCCAAGTTTGAAACTTACTCAGCAGTATGATTAACAAGGCTTTAAGTCTGTTTCTCACACACACAAAATCATACACAAATATGCATAATGGATAATATTCTAGAGAAATGGAATACTTTCCTATGATTTAAACTATAACATTAAACATTGGCTTTCATGTACTAAAATGTAAAGTATGCATTGCATGAAAAAAAAGCATTAACACATGGAAACTGGTAAAATGCCACTTTTCAGGCATTTTGTTCTACTTTTTGATAAAGCACACTTATGAAGTTACTTCACAAAAGTACACTTTGCAGTAGTAAACTTGTGTACAAAGTCCATTCTCAGTTATTTATGGGCCCTGTTTACTAAGCCGTGCTATAGGCGCAATAGCATTTTTAGCCCATAGGAATATATATGTGTCTCTAGCGTTTAATGTGCACTAATTTCAGCACGTGCTAAAAATGCTAGCCACCTTCTAATCGAAAGAGAAAAACACCCATATTCCAACCTAAATCGGGAGATGGACGTCTTTCTCTCGCGGGCGCCCAAATCAGTATAATCAAAAGCCGATTTTGGGTGTCTTCAACTGCACTCCGTCGCAGGAACGAATAAAGTTGACAGGGGCGTGTTGGAGGCATGGTGAAGGCGGGCCTGGGGCATGGTTATCGGCCGAGGAGAGATGGGCGTCTTTAGCTGATAATCTGGAAAAAAAGGCGTTTTTACTGCGATTTTGGGTCACTTTTTTTGGACCCTTTTTTTTCACAAACAAGTCCCAAAAAAGTGCCTCAACTGACCAGATGACCACTGAAGGGAATCGGGGATCACATGCCGTGACTCCCCCAGTGGTCACTAACCCCCTCCCACCAAAACAAAAACACTTTACAAACTTTTTTTCCCAGCCTGTATGCCAGCCTCAAATTCCGTACCCACCTCCATGACAGCAGAATGTGTTCTATCCTGTGACAGCTTTTCCCTGGTTCTGATGTGGGTCTCGGGTGAGTGTGACACCTTTTCTGTTAAGGGCACTGCAGAGTCACATCAGCAATGCATTGTGGTGGGTGTAGGGTATTGGGTTCCATGATTCGCTAGCTTGTGTTAAATGCTCACGATGTTGGTAGTTGGTAGGCTCTACTCCCATGGTGCTTTTCCCTCTGCTTACTGGGTCAGAGTGTGCCCTGTTTTGTTTCCCATAGTCCATGAGGTAGTGGCCATTTTTGTAAGCCAGTTTTAGATCCTGTTCGTGTGTTTGCCATGTTATAGCACTTAGTGCTTACCTTAAATATTGCTGAAAGAGGGCATTGTACACCATTCTGCCAGCTCGGACCTACTGCTAATCTCAGTAGCAGCGAGACTCGTTGCCAGTGGGGCACAACCTCTGATCTGCAGTTAACTGTGAGTAAACGTGCTTATTCAAATAAAGGATGTTTTCAGCTAGATTAGTCTTCAGGTGTCAACTGGTGTGCCAAGGTTATACAGCAGCAACAAGTCCTGTCCCTGGAGCACTTTTAGTGGGTACTGCAGTGCACTTCAGGCAGGCAGACCCAGGCCCATCCCCCCCCCCCACCCGTAACACTTGTGGTGGTAAATGGGAGGCCTCTGAAACCCACTGTACCCACATGTAGTTGCCCCCTTCACCCCTAAGAGCTATGGCAGTGTTGTACATTTGTCCCTCCCACGACCAAATGGCTTGGATTAGGACGTTTCTGAGCTGGACGTTTTTATTTTCCATTATCGCAAAAAAAAAAAAAAAAAACGCCCAGCTCAGAAAGGACCAAATCCATGGCATTTGGTCCGTCCAAACCGTATTTTTGAAACAAAAGATGGACGCCCATTTTTTTCGAAAATACGGTCTGTCCCGCTTCTTCACGTACCCGTTTTCGGACATAGACGCCCATGGAGATGGGCGTTCACGTTCGATTATGCCCCTCATTGTGTTTTTTCTGCGTTTAGCTTTAGTTGGAATGCATCCGCCCAGGAGTTCATTATTTGGAGGCTTTGTGTGATTGCATTTGTGATTTCGGTATGTCTTGTTTGAACGGGATGTATATCGCGACATCGTCAGCATAGAAGTATGGGTTAAGCAGCACTATCTGGATAATGCGTCTGAGGGAGGGAGGTTATAAACATTTCACCACTACCTCATGCTATTTAGCACAGATCCTATTTTATGCAGTGAGACCTAGTTACTAATAACTGGAGTTAACAGTAAAATAATGCATTGTAACAGAAGCCCATGTTGATAACTACCCCCCTCCAATATCCTTACAGACCAACTCAGCACTGAATAGCAAGTCCAGACATGGATAACTAGAGTTTTCATCTATTTAAGATAAGTGCTTTTGATATACTATGGACACTAATTTAAAAATATTTTCTTGGAGGTTTTTGGGCTTATGATTGCTGTATGCCAAAACAGGTTAATTGTACAGACTTGGGTGTTCTGAGGTTTTTCTTCCTATAGTTACAATTGTTTTTTGTTGGGAAGTTTTGTTTACTATTTTTATTAAAACACTCATGCCTAATTTAAACCATTTACTTTTATAACAGTCCTCTTTTTAGCTTTTTTAAACCATTTCCCTCATTTTATAATTGTCCCTTTGAAACTTAAGTTTTGATGCTGTAGATTTCCTTCATGTCTTCATTCCAGTTTTTAACTGATATTTGATCATGCTATGATCACTATTGCCAAGTGGACCCAACACTGTTACCTTTCACATGAACTCTCGCATTCCACTAATGACTAGATCTAAAATACCTTCTTCTCTTGTTGGATCCTGTACCAGTTGCTCCATAAAACAGTCATTTATTTCATTCAGGAGTTTTACCTCCTTAGCATTTCCTGACTTCATATATAACCACTCAATATAGTGTTACCAAATTTGTTAGGTTCCCCAATTTAACATTTCACCATCTGTTCATATTAGCCAGGCAGATAGTAGTATAGCCCCACCAGTTTTCTCTTTCCCTTCACAAATGGAATTTCTATCCATAAGGATTTCACCTTGCAATCTGTTTCCTGATAAATCTTTCTAATATAGATCCCCAGATTCTATAAATGGTGCCCAAAGTTGTATGCACAGTTTAATTGAGTAACAAGCCAATTAGTGTCAATCCTTGGATGCTAATGATCAATTATTGGTGTTAATTGGTAACAATTTTATATTTACATGTGCATCTTGCTAAGTGCTATTTCCACCATTCATGATGTATTGTAAGCCAAATTGAGCCTGCAAAGAGGTGGGAAAATGTGGGATACAAATGCAATAAATAAATAAATAAAGATGTGTGCAGAAATCTTTTGGGATCTTTTTTACCAAACCATGCTAGTGATTCCCGGTGCAGCTCTTAGTGTGTAACTGAAAACTGCCATGGGTGCAGTATTATAGAAATTGGGGACCCATGCCTAATTTACATGTGAGGATTTACATCAGGATTCACGCCCAAAACATTGAGTGCAGATCCCGGCACTATAAGCTATTCTATAAACAGCGTCCAACTCAGAGCACCATTTATAGAATAGGGATTACTGTACATTTTTGGCACCCAAATTTGGGCGCCATTTACTGAATCTAGTCTATAGAGCTATCCCCTCTCCATTTTGATTTTCTCTATCATTGCAATATAAATTCTATTCTGGTATCACAGTGCCCAGTTGGTTCTCACTTCTACTTGGTCTCTGAGATGCCTATTATATCTACCATTTCATTTAGTGCTATATACCCTAACTCTTCCATTTTATATTTTAAGCTTCTACCATTTGCATACAGACTTGAAATTGTGTTTTTGTTTGTATCTACATCTGTTTACCAGTTAACAGAAATATTTTACAATCTTTTTACTCTGTTTTTCCCTTAAAAGCAACTGATCTACTTTTGCCTTTGTTGCAACCTCTATTGGGATGATCTAAAATTCCCTATTTTGGTAGTAACCTTCAAAGATACCTCTCTCCAAACCATGCATTCCTGAGTAACTGTTGGTTTTGCTTCAAGTTCTAGTTCAAAAGCTGCTTTACCTCCTTTTGAAACATTAGTGTCATCAGTCTGGTTGTTCCCTGGTAAAGGTGAAACTCATCTGTTAAGAATAAAGTCACCTTTCCCTAAAATGTATCCAGTTCCCAACAAACCTCAGTCCCTCTTCCCTTAACCATCATCTTATCCATGCATTGAGACTCTGGAGCTTTGTCTGTGTCTTGACAGGATATTCAGTGCTGGTGCCCCGATACGGCACTGGGGATGTAACAAATAAACTGAAACTAAAGCAAAACAAATGTAGACTATTTTAAAAGGCTAATAACTGGGTTTGTTTTTGTGAAATCAAAACAGTTTTTATTAATAAACCAACAATTTATTTTTCTATCCTGAGCTTTAAATTACCTAATTTTCAGCAAAGTAATATTGACTTACCCAGAGAGGCTTCCTCTTCTCTCAGAACTCCATGAGAAAAAAGAGAGCAGGGAAACATTTTATAGATATACATATATTCTGCTGCAAAATGGGAAAAGCATGTATTTTCCAGAATGTTCAGCTTGTCCATGACCAGAACATGCCTTGTTCAAAACTTTGCATGCTATGGGTAGACAACAAAAGTAGGGGTCCTTTTACTAACGTGTGCTGAAAATGGCTGGTGGTACTGTAGGTGTGGGTTTTGGGCATGCACTAATCCATTTTTCAGATCGCCTGTAAAAAAGGCCTTTTGACCTAGTGGCAAAGACTCATGCGGTAACAGGGCAGTAATGACCTATGCCTTCCAAATGCCACTTGGCGCATCCATTGCACTTGCCCAAAAATAAACAATATTTCCTGACGCGCGTATCGAATGTGCGCCATAAATGAAATTACCGCAAGAGCCGCGTGGTAGTCGGATGGTAACTCCATTTTGGTTCACGTTGGGCATATGTAGATGCTTACGCGGCTTAGTAAAAGGACCCCATAGTGGCTTTTCATCACTACTTATACGTGGAGTATCATGTGCATGAGATTTACATAAATGCAACCACCACACAAGGTTTTTACAGTCACATCCTGAATGTAATACGTGGGTTAAACTTAGGGTGCTTCAATTTTGTGCATTTGTTTTTGGACTGTTTACAAAAAGAAAAAAATAAGAAGAAAACTACAGAAGGACTGTGGGAGAGAATAAAAGGTAGGAGAGTCAGAGATGTTTAAAGAGATGCTGTGAGATACAATGTCCATGCTTAAATTTGGAATCTAAGATAGCCTTCACAGGCAGTGGAGACAATTATCTCTTCCAGTAAACCAAATTCAACATGTCATTGTCTATTTTACCTTTAGCTATACAATGCTTTTCTGCAGCTTATCTAAATACAATGTAAAATTCAAAGTGAGAAAACTGAAAGCAAACATCTTGCCTTATCTTACCTAATTTTAGCATGAATAACCTACACTTTTTTCCATACATTTGTACTTGGAATTATGTCAAACATTCCAAAAGAGATTAACCAGAGGATTATTTTATCTGTGATAGTACGTTATTTTCATATGTAATAATACAACTATTTTCATTAGGCTGTTTTAACTATAAAACATGTAGTCCATTTTTTAATATAATTTAAAAGGTCATTTTGTTAGAATCTATATCATTAGATACAACAAGATAACAAAATCCTGTCAGGGGTTCATTCAATGCATGACCACTCAAGTATCCTCTGATGTTTGATATAATGTTTTCTGCCTTGAAATTACACTCTTTATAACACTGGCTTTTCAAGTTATGTTGACTCACGTTATAAGTCAGTGCTTACTTAGATGCACTGTGGTGAGAGTGCTGGCGTGCGATGATGGTTCTCTACTTAGCCAGTCACATTTATTATGACTGACATGTGAACTGAGCACTTCTTAAAAATTTCTTAATTTATTATTACATTTATCACAGATTCTAGTTTAAATTTTATTTAGTGTTATTTAGTTACCTTAGTAATATTCAGTCAACACAAATGCCAAGATCATGGGTCATGTGGATTAGACAACACAACACACACCGAGCTGCACAGCAAAGGTGAGCCAAATGAAATCTGCTGGTCTTAAAACATAGTACTGCAGCACAATTTCCAAAGCTACATTGGGACTTGAACTAGCAACCTCTGAATCTCTGTGTTCTTTTATCAGGCTGTTCTAACCATTAGACTGCTCCTTAACACAGAAGCAAAAAGAATAGCATGAGGGCTAAGGAAAATAGAGACGCACGTGTATGCACCCTTTCTTCAAGCTCCGAGTCTCCACCCAATATCCCACCCCTCAGGTTCCCATTTGTGTTATCTGTATATACTCACGCCCACGCCCACTTTATTAACCCTTTCCATCCCACACGTCATGGCTGTTCCCTTCCCCCTTAACTTTCTTCAGCCCCACTCATCCTCCTCTTATTTTTTCCCCCGCCTCAGTGTTGGCTGATGCCTGTTTGTTACTGACCATCCTATTCGGTTGTGATCATCAACTATCTCTCAGGGTATGTATTGCAGATCCTGGTGCAAACCTAAACAGTGAATGTGCAACAATGGCACAGTCTTCCTCAAACAGGATCTAATCAACACAATCCCATCCCATTTGAGCACAATACACCCCCTAGAAAGAACCTCCCCACACTTAACCACCAATCAATCCCCTCCCCCATAAACATAATAGCTCTAAGATCAACTCTTCTTTTACAGGAATCTCCCCCCCCCCCCAATGCACAGATACCCCTCCACAGGACCCCCTCAGCTGAAGCCTCCAACATACCCAACCCTTCCCCTACTCCCATCCCCATAGTACTCATTCAGGAACAGGACAAAAGCAGCCCCCCTCTACTCTTGCCCTAGAACTGTATTGGGTTCAAAATGGTGCCTACAATCCCCTAGCAGTAGGGGTCATCTTGCCATATAAGGATAATTGTTCAAAAATGGAAACAGTATTCCTAATGTCCAGATAGAGGCCAATTTGAACAGCATTGATCAACATATGGCGCGGTTTCACTTAAAAGCTAAACTGATATCTAGATGAAAAAAGCTTAAAGTACTAAACTTCAAACATTTTGGCTTTAACAAAAGGAAATGATTCCTGAAGGAAAAGCTAGTAGAGTAGGAGAGAATGGTGAAATGAAAGGACAGTGTGTCAAATGGATATTTTTGTTAGAAAAGTAAAAGCAAAAAGGGGAAAAAACAATTCTGATTTTCCAAGGCAGTAGCTGATAAAATAAAGACCAAAACGTTAGTGTTCACAAAATACAAAAGATCATAAAAGGAAGAACAGAGAAAAAATATCTGGCAAAGCTGAAAAAACCAAAAAGAGAAATCAGAAAGCAAAGACGGAAAAAAAAGATGACCAATGATGTAAAACGAGGCGGCAAGGCAAAATTTTCTTTAGGTATTACCATAAAAAGAGAAAGAACAACAACAAAAAAAGAGGATTAAATATACAAACAAGATGATTTTGATACTTGATGCAGTTTTTCTGTAGTTTTGATGCAAGGTTAGCTATTTTATATAAAGGTCCGTATGAGTGGTCTATTTCCCTTTCTGGTAGAGCTCGCTGGTCTCCCTGAGTGTGCTGGGCTTCGTACCCATTGTTACTGAATAGCATGAGTTTGGTCTGCCGTAGGCCTCGGCCTAGGTCTGTTCTAGGACTCGGCCTAGGCCCAAGGGCTCATGATCAACCTAACAGGTAGTTGGAGCAACATGCAAACTCTCCCATCTTGGACTCTGGGACTCAGCCTTTCTTCTTGTCTATTTCTTTTTTTTTTTTTTTAATTCTTTATTTATCAATTTAGATATATTAAAACAAGCAAAAACAAACTTGTCAAGTAAATAACATCACTGTTCAGGTATATAAGGAAACAAATTAATATTCAAACATTACAGTATGTTAATTAAAGTCCACTTTAGTGAGATTCAAAAATTACATCATGGATTCCAAAAGAAAATAATTAAGGAAGCTTTCCCTTATCGAATGCTCATAAAAGATATCTTCTCTTTATATATAGGGTTCTAAGTTAATTACTCCCTTGTCCTTTTGCAGCTAAAAATGAAGAAAGCTGTGCCGGCTCATAAAACACATATTTATTAGATTGATATTTAACTAGGCATTTGCACGGGTACTTTAGAAAAAACGTACCTCCTAACTGAATTACACCAGGCCTCATAAGTAAAAATCTCTGTCTACGTTTTTGAGTCTCCTTAGTCACATCAGGAAAGAGACTAACTTTTAAACCAAGGAAATTCTTATCCTTATTTTGGAAGAAAAGTCTCATCAGCCAGTGTTTATCTGGCGATAAGGCTACTGTGGCAATTAAAGTAGAAGCTTGGACTAATTCAGTATCTGAGGATTCCAATATCAATGAAATATCCAATTCTGACTTTTCTTGAGGCACCTGGCGTTTCAGGGGCAAGTAATATATTTGTGTAAATGGTGGAACCATTTCCTCTGAAGCGCCAAGTGTCTCAGTAATATACTTTCTAAGCATTTCCCTTGGTAAAACTCCAACTTTTTTTGGAAAATTTAAAAAGCGGATATTATTATTTCTGGTTACATTTTCCAAGAATTCAGTACGTCTCCTCAAGGAAATTAAATCCTTAATCATAGTCTCTTGGTTTAAATGAACCTCTTTCACTTATTTTTCCAATTCTTCTTGATGATTCGATATTGTCTCTACCTTGAGTTCAGTCTGTTGAACCTTATGGTCAATATTAGCCATTTCTTGAGATAATTGTTTAATTTGTGGACTTAAGGAACTCCCCAAGTCCACAATCAAAGTGTATAGAGTCTCTAATGTAATTTCAGTAGGTTTCTGAAATTTAGGAAATTGTACCTCTGTAACTGCAATAGCGGACTGTAGTGCTTTATCTCCGGTCGCAGCTTCCCTCTGGTGCTGGTTATTAGGTGTAATATCTCCCCCTCGAGAGGCACCTAGATCACAAAAAAGGTCCGCACTATCCGTAGTTCGATTTTCCTCCTCGGTCCTGTGGACGACTACACTCTTCGGTGGCGTCCTGCTAGGATCCGGCGTCGACGTGCTCGCTCCCAGGGGTTGCGGGGGAGGTGCCCTATCATTGGGGCTGAGCGATAGCTCCAGTCCAACGGTCTCCGAAAAGGTTCCATTTCCTCCCGGTCGACCCAGCGGACCCGCTCCCGGTGCTCCCGACATCTGTGCTCCGCGAAGGTAATTAATCATAGTGGTTTGTAAAGAGAGATTTTGCCGTGGAGGGGCAGCGGCGGAGGACACGCGGCCCCTTCTCTTTGGCATTTTCTTTCTCGGAGCGTTGCTGAGCGTCCGAACTAGTCAGCGGCCATTTTGAATCATCCCTTGTCTATTTCTTTTTAACCTTTGGCTGGCATATCACTTTCTCTAGAACTCCATAAGAGCTCCAGGTATGCTTCACACCTTCCCATGACTCTCAGTGGTTCAGGTACAGTGATAAAATGACCAGCAGAATGTCTGAGAAAGCAGAACTAGGTAGGCTTACCAGCAAAGCCAGGCACATCTGGCTCAGCTCATTGCATTATGTGATCCCCTCAGCATATTTTACATGTATCCCTTCTTGTCAGTGCATAAGCAAATCCCTTTTCATGCACTGAGAAGAAAAGAGGCATGTTACTCATGATGTAACAATCAGCTCTAGATTATCACAGCAGTGTACAGTTTTTCTGTCTCACACATTTTCTAATGCCAAGCTCATTTGCATGCCATTAGTTTCCTATATTATGAGTAAAATATATTTTTTATACTGTATGTTAAAATGCTGTGTACTGCAGCTTAGTTCAGTGTTCTAAAACATGGCTTATTACAACAAGGTCTCAGTGCACTTAAACAGAGACAGCTGTCTCTCTTTCAATTTCAATCAGTCTATCTGATTGCAGGTTTTGTTTAACATTTTAACCCTTCCTCGTCAGCCATGTATAGAGTCCATTCATTCCACTGCATGAGACCACGCATAAAAAAAAGAGTCAATATGACATTTTTAATATTTCAATAAAAACTGTAGATACATGAAAGAAAATGACTGTGTTGTGTTGCCTGACAGATGTTAGGTTTTGTTATGTTAAAAATTTAGCTTGCAACAGTAAGTGGCTTATGAGTTGTTCACAGCTGCAGGCTGAACTAATCCTGGGTATTCAATGCTGGGAAATGCACAGCTCTCGGCATTGACTATCTGGGTATATGCAATGACCTTGAAGTTAACCGGGCAGCGGCCTATATTCAGACCATTGCCCATTTAACTTGATGCATAAAGTTAGAACACAATTTTAGCAGGTTGGTGGACTGAATATTGCTATTAATCAGCTAAGTTGTGGCTCTGCCTAAACTTTACTTCTGGACCACCCCTAACCTAGCCAGTTAGGGAACGGCTGTTAATGAAGATACTCAGAGGCATTACCTCATTAAGCGCCACTGAATGTATATTCCTTCCTATGCTAAGCCTGTTATATGACAAAAGCCTTCACATGGCTCTGTCTGGTTCTCACAAATTAGCCTAATAAGTTAGCATCTTTGTAACATACAGTGCTTTCTCAGGAACTGAGGAATGACACTTCAAGGATGCTCATTTGGCTGCAGCTGAGACCATGCCTTTCATATAAGGTGGATATAACCTTGAGAGTTGGTGAGAGACTGAGAATACAGTGAGCCTAAGATGTCCACAATGTTTCGGTTTTCGGGAGAGAGGACATAAGGGGATTGTACTATGTATTAGTTTGCTCTGTGACTACCAGCACGCTATGTGCATGTAGTACTGATAAGTAATTAGCCAATGACCACAAAGTGTGTATATGCACACACATCAGGAGAGATTGGTATAATACAGGAAAATCCATATATGGCACAGGCTAATTTCTGATTTTTAGTTTAGGAGAAATCACATGATTTAGGAGAAACAAAACTTACAACAGTATATATGTGATGACTGGGAAAGTGTTAGCTGAGCAGACTTTGTTATTCAGTGTTTGCGTCTGGCTTTGCTGTATGACAACTTGATCCAGAAAGAACGATTATTTTGTATTTGACTTAGTGATATACCAATAAAGATTTTTACTGGTTTCGCCTATATCTAAGTCTAATTGTCTCTTTTATTTTCAGTCCATTGGGCTGAAGTGTTTCCCCTCCCAAGGGACAGGGATTTACACAGAATGTTGGCAACCAGTGAGATCAGAAAGGTTTAACTAGGCAAAAGCCTGTCCCATCCAGTTAAATTCCTTTGAATATCTACCCTTCTATGTCATCCCAGCTTACTTCTTCTGTGAAAGCAGTATTAGAGGTAGTCAGCATCTGCATAACATGGGAGAACTAGTTCTCATATGTTATGCAGATACTTATCTTTACAGACTACTATAGTTATTATAACTTGTCCACATTCTCAAGAAAACTTTTAATTAGTTCTGCTATCTAGTAGATAGCTAGTGTCACAAGACAGAGAGGGTGAGCCCTTAGGCCGCAGCTGAGTTTATGCTGCCTAACTAACCCGGAGGCTAGATAGGCCCTGACTGGTGGCAGGCAAGACACCTCTAGGCTAGGATCAAGGCTGGCCATGTCAAGAGCAGGAGCTGTGGCGTATAAGGGGCAATAGGAGCAGCCAAGAGGCGGTACAAGTTTCACTGAATGAGGTCTAGCAGTGTTGTACCAAGGGTGGGGTGGTGGAGGCAGTCTGCCCCAGGTGCAAATAAAAAAGGGATGCTCCACTCCTGCTGCTCCAGTCTCTCTATTCAGATTGCCGCTGTTCCTCTCCTCTGTATTCCACAGTCTCCACCTGCCCATCCTCAGCTCCATCAACATCCCCCTTCTTGTTTCTGTGGCACGGTGCCCTACATTTTTAAATCTAGTCTTTGAATTGGCAGCGCAGCGTCTGTGAAAGAAGCAGGTTGCCTTGGGCCTTCGCTCACTGTAGCCCGCCTTCACAGAAATAGGAAGTTAAATCAGAGGAGGGTTGGACACAGTGAGGGAAGGCCTGAGGCAACCTGCTTCTTTCACAGACACTGCACGCTGGCACCGAGCTACTGATTCAAAGATTTTTAAAATGCAGGGCACCGGGTGACAGAAACGAGAAGGGGGCTGCTAAGGGAGCTGATAATGGGCAGGTGGAGACTGGGGACTGTGGCTGGGGGCTCGAACTAACAGCTAAAATAGGAGCTAGGGCTGCAACTCGGGGGGGGGGGCTGAAAAGGGGGGCTCAGATGGGAGAAGGGGGCTGGACCTACCCTCCTCTCTTCCTTCCCGTCCACATTAATTGATTTGATTTGCTTACTTTATTTATTTTTTGTCTATTAGATTGTAAGCTCTTTGAGCAGGGACTGTCTTTCTTCTATGTTTGTGCAGCGCTGCGTATGCCTTGTAGCGCTATAGAAATGCTAAATAGTAGTAGTAGTAGTAGGGGGATGAGAAGGGGGCAGGTGCAAGAATGGGGCTATGGCTGCAATGCAGGGCAGGTAGATGAAAGGGACTGAAACTGGAGGCTGAAAAGGAGGATAGGTGGGATAAGGGCCAGGACTGGAACTGGAGACTGAAAAGGGGGCAGGGGCTGAAACTAGAGACTGGGGGCTAAAGCTGGAAGCTGAAAAGAGGATAGGGAGAAAGGGTCTAGGGCTGAAACTCAGGATTGTTGGAAGAAAAAGGCTGGGGATGAAACTAGGAACTGAAACTGGACTGGTGGGATAATGGGGATGGAACTGGGGGCTAAAAAGCGGGGTAGGTGGGAGAAGTAGGCTGGGGCTGGAACTAGGGGCCAAAACCTGTCGTTTCTTTCTCTATAACATCAGCAAAATCCATCCCTTCATCTCTGAGCACTCTACCAGAACCCTTATCCACACTTTTATCATCTCTCATCTTGATTATTGTAACCTGCTTCTCACCGGCCTCCCTCTTAGCCATCTCTCTGCTTCAATCAGTCCAAAACTCTGCTGCACGACTCAATTTCCACCAAAGTTGCTATGCTTACATTAGCCCTCTCCTTAAGTCACTTCACTGGCTCCCTATCCATTTCCGCATTCAATTCAAACTTCTCTTATTGACCTATAAGTGCATTCACTCTGCCACTCCCCAGTACCTCTCCACTCTTGTCTCTCCCTATGCCCCCTCTCGGGTACTCCGTTCTGTAGATAAATCTCTCTTATCTGTCCCCTTCTCCTCTACTGCTAATTCCAGACTACGTTCCTTTTATCTTGCTGCACATCTCGCCTGGAATAGACTACCCGAGCCTGTACGTCTAGCCCTATCGGCTGTTTTCAAGTCCAAACTTAAAGCCCACCTCTTTACCACTGCTTTTGACTCCTAACCACTACTCACTTACCCTGTCCTTTTATCCTCACCTCTTTATTCCCTTACCCTTATTGTTCTATCTGTTTACCTGTCTTATCTAGATTGTAAGCTCTTTGAGCAGGGACTGTCTTTTTGTGTATGGTGTACAGTGCTGCGTATGCCTTGTAGCGCTATAGAAATGATAAGTAGTAGTAGGTGGGGTAATGGGGCTGGAACTGGGGCAGAAAAGAGGGGGGGGGAGAGATAGAGAGAAAGAGAGGATAACTCCTGGATGGAAGGGGTAGAGAGGGAAGGCAGACCATGGAAGCATGGGAAAGAAAGGGCAGATGGTGGATAGAAGGGGCAGAGAGAGAGGGTAAACCCTGGATGGAAGGAAGAGAAAGAGCAGATGATGTATAGGAGGAGGGAGAAAGAGAGGGGGGGAGGGAAGACCCTGGATGGAAGGGAGAGAAAGGTAGACAGTGGATGGAAGAGAGAGAGAGCAGACAGTGGTTGGAAGGGGGAGAGAGAGAGAGAGGGCAGACACTGAATGGAAGGGAGAGAGAGGGCAGAGAGTGGAAGGGTCAGAGGGAGAGAGAGGGCACATGTGGATGGAAGGGAGAGAGAGGGCAGACAGTGGATGGAAGGGGCAGAGAGAGAGGGGGCAGCAGGGCTTTTTTGTGGGGGTACTCGGGGGTACTGAGTACCGGCACCTTTTCCAGTGTCTGCTAAAAGTGACCCATGGACCACAAGTTTTAATGAAAGTGCTCAGGCTCAACACACCAATTCTGCCTTGTCATAGATTCTGTGACTGGTTGCAGGGGGCCTGGCTATTGTGGGGTGAGTCCCTCAGTGATCACCCCACCCCTGAAGGATGGCCTGGCATTTGAGTACCGGCACCTTTTTTGCTAGAAAAATTGCACTGGGGGGCAGACACTAGATGGCAGGGGTAGGGAGAGAGAGAAGGCAGACACTGGATGGCAGGGAGAGAGAAAAGGGAGATGCTGGATGGAAAGGAGACAGTGAAGAGAAGATGAGGAAAACAGAAACCAGAGACAACAAACTAAATAAACATATATTTCCTTGTTTGTTTGTTTGATTTTTTGCTTTAGGATAAAGTAATATTGTAGCTGTGTTAATATATGTTTATAAACAGAACATGGAAATAAGGTAATCTTTTTATTGGACTAATTTTAACACATTTTGACTAACGTTTGGATACCAAAACCCCCCTTCCTCAGGTCAGGATACTGTAACAGCAGTATACTGCATTGACCTGAGGAAGGAGGTTTTGGCCTCTGGAAGCTAAATGTATTAGTCCAATAAAATAGTATTATCTTATTTTCTATATTTGTTTTATTTCTATTTGTTAATTTGTAAAGTGGTGATTGGTTTTTGTTAGTTTTTTTTTTTCAAATTTACATCTGTTATCTTTATATTTTGCATAGTACTAGGGGACATACATCACTATCACTGTTTCTGTTTCTGCGGTGTTGCATTGTATGCAGACTCTGGCTTCTTGGGGGTTCAGTTTAATTTTTGTCTAATTATTTCTATTTTTAGTTTGTGGTTATTCTATATTGGATTGGGGTGTATCTGTGTCTGTGAAAAAGATATGGTTTTCTGTTGGCTTTTTCTGTGCAGGATAAACGATCTGTACTATTCTAGCTGGTTTAGTTTTGCAATAGGTGAATTGATGTTCTAGTGCTCACTGTAATATTTAAGATGCTTCCTTTTCCTAGATACACCCTTGTGTGACTCGCAGAAATTACTGCTTATGGTATGGTAGAATTGCTCTGTAGGTCGAGTGTTTTGTATTCACAGTATGCCTAGTACTGGATTTTGGAGGGGGGGTGTTAAAAATGATCAGCCCCGGGTGTCAAATACCCTAGGTACGCTATTGAGGTCCAGAGATGAATTGGGTTGCAGTCATCCAGTGAGAATGTTATAATGCCTTTGTATCACTCCATGGTGTGACCGCTTCTCGAATACTGTGTGCAGTTCCGGTCACCGCATCTCAAAAAAGATGGTAGCTGAATTAGAAATGGTACAGAGAACCATGACAAAAATGATAAAGGGGATTTGATGGCTTCCCTATGAGGAAAGGCTGAAGCGGCTAGAGCTCTTCAGGTTGGAGAAGACATGGCCTTGGGGGTGTTATGATAGAGCTTTATAAATTACTGAGTGGAGTGGAGTGGAACAGGTAGATATGAATCGCTTGTTTACTCTTTCAAAAATACTAAGACTAGTGAGCACACAATGAAGCTATTAAGGAGTAAATTTAAATCAAATCAGAAAAAATATTTTTTCACTCAACATGTAATTAAACTCTGGAATTTGTTGTGAAAGAATGTTGTAAAAAGCAGTTAGCTTAGCAGGGTTTTAAAAAAGAAAAGTCTAAAATCCATTATTAGGAAGGACTTGGGAAAATTCACTGCTTATTTTTAGAAGAAGCAGTATAAAATCTGTTTTACTCTTTTGGGATCTTGCCAGATACTTGTGACCTGGTTTGGCCACTGTTGGAATCAAGATACTGGCCGTGATGGACCTTCAGTCTGTCCCAGTATGGCAACATTTATGTTCTTACTAGTAAAGAAGGCCCGTTTCTGACTCTAATGAAACGGGCGCTAGCAAGGTTTTCCTCGTAGTTTATATGTTTGAGAGAGTGTGTGTGTGAGAGTGACTGTGTGTGAGAGAGAGAGAGAGTGACTGTGTGAGTGTGTGTGTGTGACAGAGAGAGAGTGAGACTGGGTATGAGTGTGTCTGTGAGAGAGAGTGTGTGTGTCAGAATGACAGTGTGTGCGAGTGCATATGTGAGACACAGTGAGTGTGAGAGAGAGTGTGTTTCACACACAGTGTGTGTGAGAGAGAGAGTGTGTGTGAGAGAGAGCGAGTGTGAGAGTATGTGTGCGATACACATACTCTTTCTGAGACCGAGAGTGTATGAGACCGAGAGTTTACAGAAACCCCTTCCCCTCCCCATCTCTCCTTCCCCCTTCCACCCCTCTCCCCTTCCCCCTTCCACCCCTGTCTGAATTCCAGAAACCCCTCCCACTTCTTCCCATCTGAGTTCCAGGACCCCCCTGCCACTTCTTCCCATACCCCCTCTCCCCTTCCCGCTCCGCCTCTCCCCCCTCTCCGAGTTCCAGGACCCTCCTCTCCGCCCCCTTCTTCCCATCCCCCCCTGCTACCCCCTGATCCTGGACCCCCCTCCCCTTCCAGTTCCATGACCTGCCCCTACCCTTCCAGTGGATTTCCAGGAATCCCCTCCCCCTCCCTGTGTCGTTTCAGGACCCACTTCCCCCCTCTGTCGTTTCAGGACCCCCCTCCCCACCTCTCTGGCCCTACCCCTCGTAAGAGCCATCTGTAGCTTAAAAGTTTTTACCTCCTGCACGCAGGGACGACAGCCTCTTCTTTCATTTGTGTTTCAACTGTTCCTGTGGTCCCGCCCTCAAGGGGGTCCTGAAACGACATGAGGATGGGGAGGGGATTCCTGAAAATCCACTGGAAGGGTAGGGGCGGGTCATGAAACTGGAAGGGGAGGGGGGTCCAGGATCAGGGGGTGTGTGACTGATGTACGGAGCCTTCCACACCACCTTCGAGGGAGCCATGGTCCCAGGCAGTACAGAACATTGGAGGTGAGAATTATTATATAGGATGTTCTGAATTTTAATAATTGGAGTGCTGGGGTTCCAACAGCGTGGATCCGGCAGGTAGAGAGGTTTTAAAAGGTTTCTTCCCACATTGGGTTGATTCTTTATTCAAACTTGATTTTAGAACGTCTTCATCATGCTCCCTCCCATCCCCCATAGCTGACTGGGATAATTCATAATTCTTTTTGGGTAACTTTGTTAATGCAATAACAGCTCAATATTTAGCTGGTGGCAGTTATTGTTTTTGAAAATGCTGACTGTCCACCAGTTAAATTAGACTCAGATATGTAATGCTGGGCCATATATTGGCAAAAATGTGAGGACAGCTCAAAGAGGATATCAGAAAGTCTTTAATGTCACAGCTAAAAAGCGGCCCGACACGGCCATAATTGAATAAATAAATAAAACTATGTATTTACAAATTTATAGCTCCACAAAATTATGGACTGATGATGGAATGTTTTAACCTATTATATTTGGGGGTAATTAAGCAGTAGTCTGAGGTCTTTTTTTCTCCACATTGTAATTTTTGCAATATAATATAATTTTTGTAGTGGCTTGGCATAAGAACATTATTAGAAGAAACAATTTGGTTAATGATTTTCTATGCATTTGTTTCTTGCAGCTGCATTGATTGATAATTGAAATCTCTCATTATTATATTATTGCATTGCCAGTGTTAATAGATGTCCTAGTCTGTTTAAGTTCTACTGTCTATTTACTCATCTGGCCAGATGGGTGCTGGATACAGGGCCGTGCCGATGCGGTAAGCGAGGTAAGCGCCGCAGGGGGGCGCCCACCTCTGGAGGGCTCCGCCGCGGTGCTTACCCTCGTCCCGCGCCGCCGAGGCCTTTAAATCGTTTGGTCGCAGCAGCGTCAGTAAAAGCGCTGCCGACCAGTGGCATAGCAAGGGCGGGGCGGTGGGGGCGGTCCACCCCGGGAGTCACCAGAAAGGGGGGTGCCGCCGCTCCCGCTGCTCTTCATCCTGGCACCCCCTCGCACTTTAAAAATAAATTGCCGACGTAATAGCGAGCACAGCACCTCGTGTGGAAGTAAAAGAAGTGGATCCGATCATCTCATTGGGCCTTCCTTCACTGTCCCGCCCTCCTCTGACGCAACTTCCTATTTCCTCTAGGGCGGGACAATGAAGGAAGGCCCAATGAGATGATCAGATCCGCTTCTTTTACTTCCACACGAGGTGCTGCGCTCGCTATCGCGTCGACAATTTCTTTTTAAAGACCGGGTGGCAGGGAGAAGACGAGGCAGGGTGAGGGTGGGGGACAGATGGGGTGAAGGTGGGGGGGACTTGGATAGCAGAAGGGACTGGGTGGGAGCCAGATGGGGTGAGGGGGACTCGGATGGGCAGAAGGGACTGGGTGGGAGACAGATGGGGTGAGGGTGGGGGCACTTGGATAGCAGAAGGACTGGGTGGCAGACAGATGGGGTGAGGGGGACTCAGATGGGCAGAAGGGACTGGGTGGGAGACAGATGGGGTGAGGGTGGGGGGCACTTGGATAGCAGAAGGGACTGGGTGGGAGACAGATGGGGTGAGGGGGACTCAGATGGGCAGAAGGGACTGGGTGGGAGACAGATGGGGTGAGGGTGGGGGGCACTTGGATAGCAGAAGGGACTGGGTGGGAGACAGATGGGTGAGGGGGACTCGGATGGGCAGAAGGGACTGGGTGGGAGACAGATGGGGTGAGGGTGGGGGGCACTTGGAAAGCAGAAGGGACTGGGTGGGAGACAGATGGGGTGAGGGGGACTCGGATGGGCAGAAGGGACTGGGTGGGAGACAGATGGGGTGAGGGTGGGGGGCACTTGGATAGCAGAAGGGACTGGGTGGGAGACAGATGGGGTGAGGGGGACTCGGATGGGCAGAAGGGACTGGGTGGGAGACAGATGGGAGAAGGGGCATGGAGCTGGAACTGGGGTCTGAAAAGTGAGCAGGAGGGAGAATGGGGTCATGCCTGGGGCAGGGGTGGATGGGAGAATCAATGGATCTGGAACTAGGGGCAGCCACAGGTGGGAACTGGGAGCCGAAAAGTGGGGGCAGTGAGAGAGGGGGGATAGATCCTGGATGGAATGGGGAGTGAGAGGGAGGGCAGACCCTGAATGGATGGGAGGGGGAAAGAGAGAGGGCAAATGGTGAATCGAAGGAGCAGAGAGAAAGGGCAGACAGTGGATAGAAGGGAGTGAAAGAGCAGACAGTGGATGGAAGGGGGCAGAGATAGAGGGCAAATGCTAGAGGGAAAGGAGAGAGAGAGGGCAGATGGTGGATGGAAGGGGGAGAGAGAGATGGCAGACTGGGGCAGATGGTGGATGGAAGGGGCAGAAATAGAGGGCAGATGTGGATGGAAGGGACATTAGAGAGGGCAGACACTGGATGGCAGAGAGAGAGCGAAGACAGATGCTGGATGGAAGGAAGACGGTGAAAAGAAGATGAGGAAAGCAGAAACCAAAGACAACAAACTGTAAATATATATTTTTATTATTTTGCTTTAGGATATAGTATTTTAGCTGTGTTAATAAATGTTTATAAATAGAACATGTAAATAAGGTAATCTTTTTATTGGACTAATTTTAATACATTTTAACTTAACTTTCAGAGAACAAAACCCCCTTCCTCAGATCAGGATAGGATACTGTAACAGCACTATACTGTATTGACCTGAGAAAGGAGATTTTGGCCTCTGGAAGCTAAATGTATTAGTCCAATAAAATGGTATTATTTTATTTTCTGTATTTGTTTTATTTCTATTTGTTAATTTGTAAAGTGGTGATTGGTATTTGTTAGTTTTTTCAAATTTACATCTGCTGTCTTTATATTTTGCACAGTACTAGGAGACATTTTCTGTTTCTGTGGTGTTGCATTGTATGCAGAGTCTGGCATCGGGGGTTCAGTTTAATTTTTGTCTAAATAGAAAGTTTATGATTACTTATTCTATAGTGGATTAGGGTGTATCTGTGTTTGTGAAAAAGACATGGTTTTCAGTTGGCATTGACTGTGCAGGATTGACGATCTGTACTATTCTGTCTGGTTTCGTTTTACAATAGGTGAATTGATGTTCTAGTGCTCACTGTAGTGCTTAAGATGCTTTCCTTTTCCTTGTGTGACTCGTAGAAACGACTGCTTATGGTATGGTAAAATTGCTCTATAGGTCGTGAGTGTTTTGTATTCTCGGTATGCCTAGTACTGGATTTGGGGGGGGGGGGGGGTGTTAAACAATGACCGGCCCCGGGTGTCAACTACCCTAGCTATGCCACTGCTGCCGATGTCTCCCTTCCCTTGCACTCGTTGGTTCCCTCAGTGTCCCGCCTTCTTCTGACATCAGAAGAAGGCGGACACTGAGGGAACCAAGAGCGCAAAGGGACTGACGTCAGAAGAAGGCGGACACTGAGGGAACCAAGAGCGCAAAGGGAAGGGAGACGTCGGCAGCGCTCCGCTTTCACTGACGCTGCTGCGACCGGAAGTAAAAGATTTAAAGGCCCCAGGGTGCGGAGGGAAGGGCAGAGAGGCATGGATGGGAGGGCAGAGAGGCATGGATGGGAGGGCAGGGCCCAGGGAGAGGACAAATTGCTGGAAGGGGAGGGGAGGGGAGAGAGGATTGCTGGCTATGGATGGAGGAGGGAAGGGCAGAGAGGGACAAGGATGGACATGGGGGCCCAGGGAGAGGACAAATTGCTGGAAATGGAGGGGAGGGGAGAGAGGAGGCAAGGATTGCTGGCTATGGATGGAGGAGGGAAGGGCAGAGAGGCACAAGGATGGACATGGGGGCCCAGGGAGAGGACAATTTGCTGGAAATGGAGGGGAGGGGAGAGAGGAGGATTGCTGGCTATGGATGGAGGAGGGAAGAGCAGAGAGGGACAAGAATGGACATGGATGGGAGGGCAGGACCCAGGGAGAGAGGAGAAATTGCTGGAAATGGATATAGAGCAAGAAATGAAGAAGAAAGGAGAAAAGTAAAGAAATAAATGGAAAGGAAGCCCTGGAAATGGAGTTAAGAGGACAGATAGCAGCAGAATCAGATACTGGACCAGCATGATTGAAAAAAGAAAGTCACCAGACAACAAAGGTAGAAAAAAATTATTTTATTTTCATTTTAGCGTTTGGAATATGTCCACTTTGAAAATTTACATCTGCTATCTTATTTTGCAATGTATAGCAATTTGTTTCTAAGAATATTGCTGACAATTCCTTTCAGTGTGGCAAGTGGTGAGCGATCATTTTCATGGGGGGGGGGCGTGATCATTTTCACGGGGGGGGGGGGGGGGCGCCAACTGATAGTCTGCAGGGGGGCACCAGAGACCCTAGGCACGGCCCTGGCTGGATTACTACTATACTCTTTCCCATTACCCTTGTAATTTCTATTCTTAAAATATTCTGAGCGTGGTAAGTTTCCTGAGTGTGTTTATATATATTCTTGACATCCCAGTTTATCTAATCACCTTGCCTAGAGAAAAAAGGAGACACTATAGCCTATTTTTACATTTGAAAGAGGACCAGAACATGATCAAGAGTCATGCCTTGTCAAGGATCTGCACATGCCTTGTTCCTTCCTTTGGGAAACATACTTCTGATAGATATTAACACTGCTACCATAATCCTCAAGCCGGTTTCGCTAAATCAGTTCTCTTGAACAGGAGCTCCACAATATTATCCTATTTTCCAACTGGATAACTCCAAAGTGGAACTTCTTCTAGAAGATTAACTTGACAGGTAAACATAATTCTATATTTCTTTAATCTCAGGTTAATAATATCTCAATAATAGTTTAGAAATCGAATTTTCAGCTACCAGTCATTTACTCCAAGATAAGCTGTGCTGTCTTTATCTCTGTTCCAGCAGAGTAGAACAAATGAAAGCTGTACATGGAAACTATGCTGTTTTTAAGTTCCAGTTTCAGTTCAGTAGAATAAAGGAAAACAGTTCAAGTAAACTCTGCTGCTTTTACATCTCTGTTTCAGTCAAGCAGAATAAATCTACAGTTCAAGGAAACTCTTGTTTTTAAATCCCACTTCTCTCAGTAAGAAACACAGATACTTCTGTTAACAACCACCTACAGGGAAACAACAGAGCCAAGAATAAAACAATTAGCTTTCAAGTTTCTTAGCCTTCAATAAATTCATTGTCTGCTTCCTCATAAACTGGAGGTTTAGGCATTGCTGTTCCATGCTTTCAGGCTCCTGTAGCTCTGATATCTCCACTCCCTCAGCTCCCCTGTTATTTGGCCATCGGGCTCATTAAGTACCTCTGGCCATCTCCATAGTTGCCGGGGGGGGGCAGGGGGGACAAAATTCCCACCCGCCCTCCGTCGTCGACCGTCTGCCACTGGGCCGGGCCCCCTGCATTGAAATCACAGTGCTTCTCACCTCCGTATGAAAGGGCTGCAGGCAGCAGGGCAGCAGATTGCCTCCCTTTGGGCCTCCTTCCCTCCCTATGTCCCGCCCTCGTCTGACATAACTTCTGCTAGGGCGAGAAACGAGGGAAGGAGGGTCGAAGGGAGGCGATCTGCTGCCCTGCTGCCTGCAATGCTTTCATACGGAGGTGAGAGGCGCTGTGATTTCAATGCAGGGGGCCTGGCCCAGTGGCGGACGGAGGGGCGGGTGGAGGGGGGAGTGGTGGCGACCTTGGAGGGGAGGGGAGGGGTGGCGACTTTGGGGGTGGAGGGGGAGCAGCAGCTACCTCGGGGCGGGAGGCCCCGGGGGCAGCCTTGCTCCGGGCCCAGCCCAGTCTCTCGGCGGCCCTGGCCACCTCTAGTTTGTAGCCTCTACCTGATCAATCTCACTTCCTAGAGTCTTTCCAATTTCCTGTGAGATCATAGGAAAATAGCCCTAATATTAACCCATCTTTCCTCTGGTTCTATTGCTCTTGCTAAAATCTGGGTGGACAGATTGTTTATAAAGTACCATTTTATAAACTGCTAAAAAGTTAATCAATTAAGCCAATATTCAGGCCTAACTGGTTAACTTTTTAGCAGTTAAGGATAGGCCTGCTATTTATGCAGCCTATTTTAACCGCTAAATACAGCTGGTTAAGTGCTGAACATTATTAGATTCATGTTCAAATTATCCACTTCTAAAATATAGCTATCAATACTTACATCTATATAAATATTTACTAGATTTTTTGAAACATTTTTCTATATTACTCAATAGTCATATATTCAGAAAAGTGATATAGGAGATGCAGCTTTATGCCAGTGATAAGAATGACAAGGTCTAAACCACTGCTGTCTTTACATAAATAGGCCTATGTTCCTTCCCTCAAACCTTCCTGTGCCCTGATGCCTGGGAAACCCATTTCTCCACATCCCAGTAGTAGGCCACCTTTAACCCTCCTGGGCTTCAGAAGCCATCTAGTTGTCCATCACCACAAATTAGGTTGCTCCAACCACATTGTGTGTCTGTCTGCAAGTTTGATCACACTAATAACATCTACTCTGCTGTCCCCCATCATGAACATAGACAACAGTGGTTAGTCAAAATCCATCCCTCCACCCCAAATAAGCCAAGACCTTGTTTTCCCTGCAATATACATTCTAAGGCTCCCTTCAGTGACCTATCAAAAAGCTTGGTACTCACATTGGAAGGGTGCACTTCATCTGCATAGTTAAAATTGCTGCAAAAATCTTGTACCCATTTATAACTGATGCCATCATAGCCGCCGAGAGGGGGGGTAGGGGGGACAAAATTCCCCGGGCCCGGGCCTCCAAGGGGGGCCCTGCGCCGCAGTCCCACCCACCCTTCATCGTCGACCATCTGCCCCCTGCATTGAAATCGCAGTCTCACCTCCGTGAAAGCAGCGCTGCAGGCAGCAGAACGCCTCCCTTCAGCCCTCCTTCCCTCCCTGTGCCTCGCCCTCATCTGACGTAACTTCCGCGAGGGCGGGACACAAGGAGGGAAGGAGGGCCGAAAGGAAGCATTCTGCCTGCAGCGGTGCTTTCATGGAGGTGAGACTGCGATTTCAATGCAGGGGGCCTGGCCAGGTGGTGGACAGAGGGGGGGAGCAGCAGTGGCGGCGATCTAGGGGGGGCGGTGGCAACCTCGGGGGGTGGAGGGAGGAGCAGCGGTCGTGATCTCATGGGGGCGGGTGGCAAGGGTGGCAGGGGCGGGGCCCCGGGGGCAACCTTTCCTCAGCGCCGGCCCAGTCTCTCGACAGCCCTGGATGCCATATCCTCTGAGGCATCGAAGCCAAATTTTCCAAATGAATTGGGGTGCTAAACTCAATGGAAATTACCATTCTCTGGACACAGTCAAGGAGTTTGCTCAATATTGGGGGTACCCATACCACTCACAGAGATGGCTCCTATGCTCTGGGGTCTGCAGTCAGCACCAGTCTGCCTATTCTCCTTTTACAAACTGTACCACCATAAGGACTAACTCTTAAACTTCAATTTAGGACAGTATGATCAGTATAATTATTCTCAAGGCTACAATTATGTAATAGTAGACACATTATTTTACAACAGACTGACTGCAGGACCAAACACTCAAATTCTTGCCGAACAGAGAAATTACATGAGATATGTAGCATACAGCATACCCAAGGAATTAGATGATTCTACCTAATTCAATACTGGCAACTATTAGATGGACAGGCAACATGATGAAAGTCTTAGATGTGGACCACGCAGATGTAAATAAGACAATTTGAATGCCCCCAAAATGCAAGTGTGGCCTATGAACCAGGTACAACATCCAGGCCAAATATTTTAAATGTAAATAAATAAACAAAGTTTGACCTATAGGTCTCTGCTTGGATGAAACAAATGCAGTTAAAATTAAACCCCAACAAATCAAAGTTCTTATAGGTAGGTAAATAACTCACTGCAGAATTCACATTCTTTATTGAATGAGACCCAACATAAAATACCGAACACTTGTGACACAATGTAACCAAAGACCGTAATGGACATTACCTGACTCTTCCTCTCCTCTCCCTCTCTAAGTTGCCCCCATTTGTACCTACCAGACATGTACCCCATTCTACCACAATATCACTTTGTATTCATTCATACCACGTATTTGTTCAGACCGGAGTCGGCTAACGCCGTTAACGGTAAAATGTAAGCCATATTGAGCCTGCAAAAGGTGGGAAAATGTGGGATACAAATGTAACAAATAATAATAATAATAATGAGACAGTTGTGTTTTACTATTTAATACACATATTTGAAGCCTGAGAGATATTTTTTATCCAACCTTATCACTAGAATATTGGCTCATTGTAGTAAAAGTATCTCCTTTTTGTTTCAAAATGACTAGAATGCAATATTTATGCTTTCATTACTGGTAAGTTAGACTACTGCAATTCTCTATAAGTAAGTTTTACAGAGAAACATTTGAAGAAACTGTATTGTGCCCAAAGTGCTACAGGCAGACTCTTAATTGGAACTGGAACTGTCTACAGAGAATAGCAATGTTGTTGTTTTTTGTTTTGGTTTGGTTTGGTTTTTTTTTAAAGAACTATACAGGTACACAGGTCCAAAAGTCATTTTGTGGACACTTATATTTTGGATGGAAAAGGTCTTTGTTTCTTTCTTTCTTTATAAGTTTCATATTTACAGCAAACAAGCTAATCTACTCGTGCAGAAAGCTGGTAAAAAAGAAAATATATTTCTTATAAATTAATGTAATGTGTGTAATGTATCATTTATATTCTGCCAACTCCCAATAAATTTCAAAACATTACAATGTGATAATTTCACCAAACATGACAGAAATAATAACAAATACTTCTTAAACAAATGTGTTTTAGACCTTTCAAAAAAGGATAATAAGAGTGCAAAGTTTTCAGTTCTCTTGGTAAAGAGTACTAGCTTAATAACAAACAAATTTTTCTATAACATTTCTATAATGTACACCTAGCACTGGAGGAAAATAAACTACGTGGGAAACCTCAGCTATAGATAATCTTGTTTTATAAAAAAAAGAAAACTAATTAATTAGATATTCTAGACTAGATCCTTCATTTTGTATTTAATACAAGCTAACTTAAAACTGACTCACGTTTGTAAAGGCAGCCAATAAAGGTGAATTTAAGCAGTGGTAGCTCTATCAAATGTTTTCAAATGAAAAATATAGTTGCAGTATTTTGGGAAGTATCTGAAGCTTGGAACAAAGTTTAACAGAAATAGTCAAATGCAAACTATTAAAATAATCCAGGTAAGTCAAGACAAATGCCTGGACTAGTATAGAAAAATGTTGTTTAGTAAACAGAGAATGAATCATGTGAACTTGACGTACTTTTAAAAAGATAATACTTACAATATGATCAACATATGCTTCAATGATAATGTTATATCTAAGAGAATACCCAAATACCTTTGAAATACAAGCCACCTTGAAAGATGACATATCTTATAGCATAAGTTTTTCAGGAGCAGACCTGCCAGAATAACTCAGCAAAAGTGATTTTGTCTTATCTTTGTTGAGTTTTAAACCATGAATCCTACTTTAGAGAGAGTGATTGTTTAAAGGCAGTTTAGAGAAAGTGATAGTTAAAGACTGACTGAATTTCAGTTTTGGTTTCTGTTTTGATAATTGCATTTTCAGCTGAAACTGAAACTCCCCCAGTGACCACTCTATGCCTGCCTTTGCATCCACCCCTACCTCCACCCAGTGGCGTAGCTAGGGTAGTTGACACCCGGGGCCGGTCATTTTTTAACACTCCCCCCCCCCCCCCCAAAATCTAGTACTAGGCATACCGAGAATACAAAACACTCAGGACCTATAGAGCAATTCTACCATACCAAAAGCAGTAATTTGTACGAGTCACACAAGGAAAAGGAAAGCATCTTAAACACTACAGTGAGCACTAGGACATCAATTCACCTATTGTAAAACGAAAACAGACAGATTAGTACAGATCGTCGATCCTGCACAGTCAATGCCAATCGAAGGCCATGTCTTTTTCACAAATAGATACACCCTAATCCACTATAGAATAAGTAATCATAAACTTTCTATTTAGACAAAAATTAAACGGAACCCCCAAGATGCCAGACTCTGCATACAATGCAACACCACAGAAACAGAAAATGTCCTCTAGTACTGTGCAAAATATAAAGACAGCAGATGTAAATTTGAAAAAACTAACAAATACCAATCACCACTTTACAAATTAACAAATAGAAATAAAACAAATAATATCATTTTATTGGACTAATACATTTAGCTTTCAGAGGCCAAAACCTCCTTCCTCAGGTCAATTCAGTAAAGTACTGTTGCAGTGTCCTATCCTGACCTGAGGAAGGGGGCTTTGTTCTCTGAAAGTAAAATGTATTAAAATTAGTCCAATAAAAAGATTACCTTATTTACATGTTCTATTATAAACATTTATTAACACAGCTACAATACTACTTTATCCTAAAGCAAAAAAATAAAAATATATACAGTATTTACAGTTTGTTGTCTCTGGTTTCTGCTTTCCTCATCTTTTCACTGTCTTCCTTCTATCCAGCATCTGTCTTCGCTCTCTCTCTGCCATCCAGTGTCTGCCCTCTCTCTCTGCCCCTTCCATCCACTGTCTGCCCTCTCTCCCTTCCATCCACTTCTGCCCCTTCCATGCACCATCTGCCCCAGTCTGCCATCTCTCTCTCCACCTTCCATCAATATCTGCCCTCTATCTCTGCCCCTTCCATCCACCATTTGCCCCAGTTTGCCCTTTTTCTCTCTCCCCTTCCACCCACCATCTGCCCTTTCTCTCTGCCCCTTCAATCTGTCTGCCCTCCCTCTCCCATCCGTCCAGGGTCTGCTCTCCCTCACGTGCCCCCCTTCCATCCAGGATCTATCCCCTCTCTCTCTGCCCCCTCTTTTCAGCCCCCAGTTCCAGTCCCCTTCATCCACCACATGCCTTGCATCCCCCCTTTTCAGCCCCAGACCCATTCTCCCACCTGCCCCATGCATGGACCCATCTTCCCTCCTGCCCCATGTCAGACCCCAGTTCCAGCTTCAGACCCCTTCTCCCATCTGAGCACTACCCTCCCCCCCTGAGCACCCCCACCCTCCCCAATCCCCTTCTCCCCTCTCTGAGCACCCATCTGAGCTCCCCCACCCTCCCTAATCCCCTTTAAGCACCCCTCTGAGCTCCCCCACCCTTCCCCAATCCCCTTCTCCCCTCTCTGAGCTCCCCCACCCTTTCTAATCCCCTTTAAGCACCCCTCTGAGCTCCCCCACCCTTCCCCAATCCCCTTCTCCCCTCCTTGATGCTCTCCCACCCTCCCTAATCCCCTTTAAGCACCCCTCTGAGCGCCCCCACCCCTCCCCAATCCCCTTCTCCTCTCCTTGATGCTCTCCCACCCTCCCTAATCCCCTTTAAACACCCCTCTGAGCGCCCCCACCCCTCCCAAATCCCCTTCTCCCCTCCTTGATGCTCTCCCACCCTCCTTAATCCCCTTTAAGCACCCCTCTGAGCGCCCCACCCCTCCCCAATCCCCTTCTCCCCTCTGAGTCCACCCCCCCCAAGATCCGTTCTCCTGCTGCTCCTACCCTGTCCTGCCTTTAACATTTTTTTTCGAAGCCCCGGAGAGTGGCAGGCAGCATGCCTCGCGTCTGCCCTGCTAGTAAAGAAGATCTCGCTGACGTCGTCGCCCTTCCCACATTGAGTCCCGCCCCCCTCTGAGGCAACTTCCTATTACCGTGAGGGCAGGCGGGACTCAGTGTGGGAAGGACGACGACGTCGACAAAATCTTCTTTACTAGCAGGGCAGACGCGAGGCGCGCTGCCTGCCACTCTCCGGCGCTTCGAAAAAAAATGTTAAAGGCGGAGCAGCGGGAGCGGAGCACCCCCCCCCCACCCAATGACACCCAGGGCGGACCGCCCCCACCGCCCCGCCCTTGCTACGCCACTGCCTCCACCACCGCCTGAGCAAGACCTCTTGGGCTGGCCATCAGTCCCCGGGAAAGAGTGGGTCCCACTGGGCCCACAACTCTTCCCTTCCACCACTCAATAGCCCTCCACATCCTACCTTTAAATTGCCCTGATGGTCTAGCAACCTCTTCTAGGCAAGAGCTATACCCAGGCTCTCTTGCCCCTGCTAGTTCATCAGTCAAAATGGCTGTTGGGACTTTCCACAGCAGTCTCATGAGGCTGTTGCTGGAAGTCCTGGCTACAATTTGGCTGAGCATCTGGCTGGGAAAAGAGTGACTAGGAATCACTCTTGCTCAGAAGAGGCCCCTAGTAAACCAGGGCATTTAAAGGTAGGCCTGGGGAGGGGTTTTTGGGGTGATAGGAGGGCAGAGAAGTTGTGGTCAGAGGTGTGGACAGCCTGCCTTCTGGGAAGGATGCGTCCTCTTCGGGAGGGTGCTGTCCAGAAGAACCCACTGGAGGGTGGTAGCCCAAGGGCACCTGCTCTGTGCCAGAGGGGGGAGAGGCAGTGTTTTTGGTTTCATTTTCATTCTTGGCCAAAACAGAACAGAAAATTTTTGATACTAATTTGGTTTCTGTTTTACTAGTTTAAAAGTATTCACAGCATCCACTCTCTCAACTTGGTGCTAAGTCCTCCCTTGAATACAGGGTGAGCTGGTAGAGAACAGACTCCCAGTTCTGCAAGGCAAAGACTCTTGCCAAGCACATCTAACTGTAAGTCATTTTCTTTGAATTGGCATAAAAGAAAATTTTGGTTCAAGAGTTCTGAGTCTTTCCTGTGATGCTCTATACTCTGGTTAACTGCATGCTAATCCCTGAGTAGAGAGATCCTAGCAGGAGAGAGAGAGCAGAACAGCTGATATGTGATGAGCACCAGCATCATAGCTCAATACACAAGATACGTGGTGGGGCATTTTTGATATGACATCTAAATCCAATGGATATTTTGCCTTCAAAAATACTGTAGCGAACATGGCCATTTTTGAACCTGAAAAAAGTCTATATATTTTTTTTCTGAAAATGGCTATTTGTTAGATGTTGTTGTGCTAAGTTCATTAACCTTTTTGGACCATTTTTGAAAAAAAAAAAAATGGTCCAAGTGAAAGACACTCAAAATAAAGTCATTGGGATGTAGGAGGAGCCAGCATTCTTAGTAGACAGGCCACTTAAGACATCCCAGCAGAGCAGTGTGACACTCTAGGGGGAACTGCAGTGGACTTCACCTAAAAGGTCTTGGGTACACATCTCACTGTTACCCTCTTATAGTGTATGGTAAGCCCACCAAAAACCTACTGTCCCCAACTATACACCACTACAATAGCCTTTATGCCCTCAAGTGTCACCTATATGTAGGTACAGTTGGTTTTTGGTGGATTTTGGAGGGCTCACAATTTCCATCACAAGTGTAACATTTAGCATGGGTTATGGGTCTGGGTCCCCTTCTCTACAGTGCACTTCACTGACCACTATGCTACTCCAGAAACTTGCTATAATAGTACTGGCTATAACATCTGAAGCTATCATAGAGCCTGGTATGAACTGTTTCAGTAAGGGGGGTCATGTCTTAATCTAAGTTTTAATTCTGGATGTTTCTGTTTTGTTATATTACAGTAGAAAAATGTCTAAGCGTTAGAAATGCCCATGTCTCAAAAACATGCCCCCCTGCGATTTGGATGCACTGCAGATGAACTGCATAGAAAAGTGTCTTACAAATGGATTTCACAAATAGCAATTTGGAAGTTTTTTTTGGGGGGGAAACATCCAAATGCTGCTTTGTGCTGTTTTTTTTGATGTTTTTCTGTTTCAAAAATGAGCCCCGTGGAGGGGCACAATCGAACGGGGCGCCCAAGTTTTCCTGAGGGCGTCCTCGCAGGACGTCCCAGAAAAAGGACGGGGAAACCCGTATTATTGAAACAAGATGGGCGGCCATCTTTCGTTTCGATAATACGGTCGGGGACCAAACCTTAGAGATGGTCGACCTTAGAGATAGTCGTCCCCGGTTTTCAACGATAATGGAAATCAAGGACACCCATCTCAGAAATGTCCAAATCCAAGCCCTTTGGTCATGGTGCACTGGTCCCCCTCACATGCCAAGACACCAACTGGGCACCCTAGGGGGCACTGCAGTGGATTTCAGAAATTGATCCCAGGTGCATAGCTCCCTTACCTTGTGTGTTGAGCCCCCCCAAAACCCACTACCCACAACTGTACAACACTACCATAGCCATAAGGAGTGAAGGGGGGCACCTACATGTGGGTACAGTGGGTTTGTGGTGGGTTTTGAAGGGCTCACATTTACCACCACAAGTGTAACAGGTAGGGGGGATGGGCCTGGGTCTGCCTGCTTGAAGGGCACTGCACCCACTAAAACTGCTCCAGGGACCTGCATACTGCTGTCAGGGAGCTGGGTATGAGATTTGAGGCTGGCAAAAAAATATTTTTAAAGTTTGTTTTAGGGTGGGAGGGGGTTAGTGGCCACTGGAGGAGTAAGGGGAGGTCATCCCCAATTCTCTCCGGTAGTCATCTGGTCAGTTCAGGCACATTTTTGTGCCTTGGTCATAAGAAAGGACCAGGTAAAGTCATCCAAGTGCTCATCAGGGACGTCCTTCTTTTTTCCATTATCAGCCGAGGATGCCCATGTGTTAAGCATGCCCCAGTCCCACCTTCGCTATGCTTCCGACACGCCCCCGGGAACTTTGGTTGTCCCTGTGACGGAAAGCAGTTGAGGGCGCCCAATATCGGCTTTCAATTATGCCAATTTGGGCGAACCTGGGAGAAGGACGCCCATCTCCCGATTTGTGTCAAAAGATGGGCACCCTTCGCTTTCGAAAATGAGCCCAATAATCACTTAACTCATCAGATCTCTTTCTTGACAAAAACTATGTCATTAAAGAAAGTCCTTCTGTATGTCTTTCTAATTAAATCTTTAGAACAACTGTTGTTTCAATTTCAGGATAGAAATTTTGATTGTGTTTTATACTCCTTCATTGAATAACAGATTCTATAATAACACAAAAATTGTGAGAGAGGCAAACTCTCTTTCTATGAAATCGGATGTCCACTTGAAAAATATAAAAACTAATTTCTATCAGTCTTTTTCCTATATACATTATTTTTGAAAATTGAGCTCCAGTTTGTGTAATTAAAATTCCTAGAACAGATACAGTATCTGTGACTGATGACAACACATTAAAAACTCAACTTTAGGATGATAGCCACTCAATTCTGCAATAAACATGTGCAACTCCTCATGTGATCCCTCCCACAAGAAAAAAATATCATCAATTAATCTAGTTTAATCTTAACAAAAAAAAAAACCTTGGTGGCACAACCTAGTGTTCCTCAAATGAAATCATGAATACATTTGCTAATGAAGGAGCTATTGCAGCTCCCATTGCTACTCCCAAAATGCTTTTACTTTTTATATTGTGTTGACAATGAATCAGCCAGAGTTTTTGAAGTTTGTGATTGCTATCATTGAGACATTTTTTCATAGACCAGTCAGGTTTCAGTTGGTTCTGCTTGGCTGAGTTCAGATACAAAAAGTCAGAGAAACACTCATTATTCCCAATAATGCATCTTTGTGATCATGCAGTAGGGGGTCCCTCCTCAGAGATCCAGTCAGCATCTAGACACATAGAAACAGAGAAAAATATGACCCAATCCTGCCACCACAAGACGAGATGACCTCTCATGTTAGAGTCAGCTATATATTGGCAGGACTCGTTCCCCACCCCCAAGTCAAAAAGAGAAAACATGCTATGGAGAGGGAGAAACCAGTCAGGCTGCAGAAGACAGTTAAAAAACCTTAGAAGGAATGAGGGCAAGATAGGGAGAAATGTAGGGGGATAGTGGAAGGAGGTAGGGGAAGAAAAAAGTGCAAGGGAAGGGGAGAGAACATGGAATAATTGGAGGAGGGAGAGAACATTGAAGCAGTGATGATAAAGCAACATGGGAGATAGGAGAGGAGGGGAGAAATGTTTTCAATGGTTCAGTTTTATTTGATATACTGTAAGTTAAATGAATTTCAAAGCAGTTTATAATAAAAGTACAGTATACAATAAAACTGCAATACAAGATGCTACAAAATACTCACAAACATAGATTCAGAGATACAAATCTTCTGAATGAGCCCATGCTAGTTCATAGGATAACTGCAGTAGAGAGATTAACAGTACTTGAACAGTACTTCCTAGGCTAAGGTTCCTATAATGATATAACTATTAGAGGTAGAGGGAAATGAGAGGGTGAAGCAAAAGGGATATAGAGATCAAACAAAGAAAAGGAGGAGAAAAATGCAGGAGTGAGAATGAGTGCAAAGGAAGGCAAAGCAGAAAAAAACATGAGGGAAGGAGAAAGAGAAAATGTGGAGAAAAAGGGATAGGGACAGCATGGGAGTGACAATATGGGTGTAAGTAGAAAAAGAATACTTCAAAGCAGAAAATCAGTGGTACCTGACAATGCTTCTGTTATTGGGAGATATAGCTATGCAGACTGGTTATCTGACATTGTCACAGATGCCTCACATTGACATCATCAAGGGTCTTGCAAACCCATAAGAGTGCATCATTGATGTAAGAGTGTGGCTGCATGCACATATCTGATGTGGCATGCTCAAAGTGGCTTGCCCTACTCCTTGGGAGCCACTTGGAGCACTGGCAGAGCATCCTTCTATGAGTGTTGCTATGGGAAAGAATTGTTAAATCCAAGCCCAGACTATCAGCTGTGAGTGGACCAATGAATAAGTATTGAGTTTCCATGTGATCTACAGGAACTCCTTCTTCACAACTACTATCTCTAGCTAGAGCGTCTTTGAGCTCCATAGAACATATTTATCTTCCTCCTCTGGTGGATAAAAATGATTGTTGTGTAGAGTTAGTTATTTATACTCCTTCAGGAGTGTGTCAGGTGGGACTGAAGACTCCTTCCAGCTCATTGATCTATATTAGTTTCTCCAAAGTTTTACTCTTTCCTTTCCAGAGGATTGGCAGCAACAGTTAAGTGATGGAATCAGGTCACAGGATAACACTCTTAAGAACATTTGGCTGATTATCACATCTATGGAGGAGATGCTTAAAGGTAAAATCTCCTGTATGGTTGTGTTTTCTCAAAAGACAGTGGTCAAGTTTTCTAATATTAATGTTAATGTCTCTATCTTAGGCAAGCATTTGTTGTCCTTGAAATCACAGGCCATTTCTCTACAAGTGGCTTTGGGTTCAAAACAGATGATCAACAGAAGATAGATTCTCTGATGTCTGAGGAATTTGATTTTATGAGGTTCAATTAAATTATGGGGTTCAATTCATCTCTTAGATTCAATTCAGACTAAGAGATGTTTCCAAGATCACTCAGTCAATAAGAAAAAATCAAATGAAGTCTGACTCATCTGACAGTTAATCAGCTTCAAACCTTCAATCCATATAATGTGTAATATAAATATTTGTATATAAATATAATAATATTACACTTTATATGGATTGAAGGTTTGAAGCTGATTGACTGTCAGGTAAGCCAGATTGTATTTGTTCTTAGAAGATTCCCAGGACAAAATTTCTACCAGAGTTATTACTCGTCAAATGTCCTCTGCTTAGGAGAAAGATAAAACTATGGCCTTGAAACAGTATTTTAAGAAGAAAGAAATGTTTTGTGGCATTAGAGTTTTGATGTTCCCAGATATACCCCGAGCTGCTTAGCCTCAGTGAAAGGCCTTTTTGGACTTGAAATTCAGAGCATTGGACCAAGGGACCACAGTAACAAAAAAAAAAAACCCATGTAAATGTATGATTTCTTTTCAATCCAATGATTATACATTTTAGGTATCCCTACAGTTAGAAGAATTTCTTTCAGACTATAATGAGTGATTAGGCTTAGGTACGAGTTCAGAAGTCTTTTGATGTTGCACAGTTATTATAATAGTGCTGGGAGTCTTTTTTTATTAGTCTCTGTCTGTGATTAGCCTGTTTGTTTTCTTTGATGTAGGCTTTTTGTTGATGTGATAGATGTTTTTTCTCATTTTCTTTGTGATTTCCCTTCATTTTCCTTATTATGCTTGAATTTTGTAATTTCAAGATTCTCATTTAAAAAAAGAAAACAATTATTCAAAACACACATGGAGATACACATAGCTTCCCAGACCCAGGCTTCTCCACTCAATTTCAGCGCCTTTATGCAAATCAGATTCATAAACCCAAGAAATAAACTGACAATGCTGTTTTAGGGGCCAAAGATTTCCTAGTCTAGGGTGGTGATAACAACATGACAGGGTGCTGATAATAACATGACTGTAATATGTGGGTCCTAATTGCATATTCTCTAAAATAATTCACATACCTTATTTTCTTAGGCAGAACATTTTCTCAAGTCAATAGAAATTCATGTAGCAGAATAATGTACTGAAATGCTTATACTGTCAGTGAATGTAATTTTCTAAATATCTATTTCTTTAGAAGACCAGCTAGACAAATCATTATTAGATTGGCAGCTTTTTACCTATATTGTCAGACGCAAGGTGGAAAGTATGTATTCAAGCAATTTGTTCCATAACTCATAACTTAGCAATTATTAATAATATTCCTGGTAAATTACAAACTTAATAAATATTCCAAGGCAGCATTGTCTAAAGCAAGGATTCTGACGATAGACTTCATTAAATGCAAATAAATTGTATTGTCTTCAATATGGGTTATAGTATTTCTGTGCTTTAAAAAAAATTGCTTCTCCAGTTCAGTTACCTCATTAGATACAGAGATAAAACTAATTTAAAAATGCAGCTATCAAGCGATCCGTGCATGAAAATAATATAAGAGCCAATGTAAGTAGTAGAAGTAGCAGAAATATTAAATAATTTCCAGTAATAAATAAACCAGGAAAGATATCAAACCAGTATTTGGATATAAAAGAAGAGAGCAAACCAGTTTTTTTTTTCTTTTAGAAGAGTGCATTAGTGAGCTGGAAAGAAGATTTGAAACTGCTCAAGACATGTGACTTTAATTTTCTCCTTTTCTTTGATTCATAGAAAAGAATAAAAAAAAGCTTGGAATGGAAATCCATGCAATTCTATCGAGAAAAAGTCATTAGGTCTCATAAGCTACATCATTGCTGAACTACTGTACATGAAAATGCTGAACACCAACAGTGAAAATATATGTTAATGAATTTCTAAGTGAACAGAAGCTGGCACAACATCTCCATGGTACACAGATAAACATAACTGGGTCAATATTTAAACTCCATAGTCAGCGTTTCTTTTAAATGTCAGCTGTAGCATTTGAAGTTATAGCCAAACTTTCGATGTAGGATATTATCTGGATATTGTCATTGAGAATCCATGCATAATGGACAGAGCCATGACTATTTGGATAAAGGTGACATTCAGCACTATTACCCCAATAAACACCCAGATAAATTAGTGTAAACCCCCTGGTGGCAGAGCAAGGTATTACAATGATGGTACCAAATATGTCACAGTGTTTCCCCAAAATGACTCAACACCAACCAGGGAGTTTAACAATAAAAAGAAAATATTTTTTTATTATTTGAATTATATTTAAATGCTAATGAAATCTCACCAACTTGCAAATTTAACATATGTATTTTAATTACAGGTTTGCAGCACAAATCAGTTTAGTCTCTAGAAACATTGAGAGCATTTTCAGATAAGTATAAATATTAGTTACATAAATCATTTAAGTACATTCAATTCCACAAAACACCAGACTCTTCAAAGTCTCCCCTCTCCTGTCCCTCAGACCCCTGGAGACCCCCAAGCAGGGGCGTAGCCAGACCTTGCCAGGAGGGGGGGGCCAGAGCCTGAGATGGGGGAGCACTGTTAAGCCGCCTCCCCCCCTCCGGCAACCCCCCTTCCCCCGCTCGATCGCGCCGACACTCTTAAACTCCCCCCCCGCCACCAACCCTCCCCCACCATCGCCGCCAGCCCCGCTACCGCATGATTTACCTTGATTGCTGGCGGGGATGCCCAAACCCCGCCAGCCGAGTGTTCTTCAGCGCTGGAGTTAGTAAACTCCGGTGCCTTCATTCAAGGAAGTTCGTCTGAAGGATCAGCTGGTTTTGACGCATTTACGTCCTGCATGGGGCTACATGCACGGTGCAGGACGTAAGGCGTCAAAACCAGCTGATCCTTCAGACGAACTTTCTTGAATGAAGGCGCCGGAGTTTACTAACTCCAGCGCTGAAGAACACTCTTGGCTGGCGGGGTTTGGGCATCCCCGCCAGCAATCAAGGTAAATCATGCGGTAGCGGGGCTGGCGGCGATGGTGGGGGAGGGTTGGTGGCGGGAGGGGGGTCATCGGCAGGGGGCCAGGGGCGAATCTGCGGGGGCCCGGGCCCCCTCATGCCCCACGTAGCTACGCCACTGCCCCCAAGGATCCCAACATGTAAGTTTTCCTCTACTCTTTTTTTCTTCTTTCAGTTATCTCTCACTTATTGTTCAGGTTTCCTTTACTATTTTCTCTTATGTGCACTTTTTAAAATAGTCTCAGTCACTTAGCTGTTCTCTTTGTTTTCTCTTTAGCTCTCTTGGACAGTGGACGCCTTTTCATTCAGGTGATGATATCCAGCATCAACTTTCTTCCAGTCTTTCCCTAGTAACATGTTCTCACCAATACAGCTCCTTCCCAACTGCCAGCCTGAGCTGTTTGTCACTCTCCTGAGAGTTCCATCAGCATGCGGAACACTCAGCGCATGCATACAGACTACTCAGTTTCACTGCACTGCTCACTGTCTCTACACCAGATCTAGAATGAGCCAGGTAATCTTTTAATATTTAACCCATAGGGTTACATTAGGGGTCCTTTTACTAAGATGCACTAACAGATTGAGCATGTACTAAATGATAAGATGCCCATAGGTATATAATGGATATCTTATCATTTAATGCACAGTAATCTTTAGTACATGCTAAATCCATTAGCTTACCTTAGTAAAAGGACCCGTTAATACAGGTTTGTTGCTGAATATTGCCCATCTATTGGTAAATTCCAGGCTATGTGTCTGGATCTCTTGGCACTATCCAGATAGAACTAGGGCAGTGTGCAGTGCAGGGGCATAGCCAGAAACTCAATTTTGGGTAGGCTTGAGCCCCAAGTAAGTGGACATGCAGACCACCCCCTCTGCCTTGCGCCCCCCCCCCCCCCCAGGCGATCCAGAATCTCATACTTATGCTCTACCAACTTTGCCCCCCAACTGGTACCTTTTAAATCCTTCAGTGCTGGGCCAGCAGTGAGCAGTGATTCATACTGGCTGCTCGCAGTAGCCCTGAACCTTCCCTCTAATGCAACTTCCTGTTCACACAAACAAGAAGTTACATCAGAAGGAAGGCTCAGGGCTTGCATGAGCAGCTGGTATGAGTTGTTACTCATTGCAAGCCCAGCACTGAAGGATTTAAAAGAGGGGGGTTGAGGAAGTAAAATTAAGAGATGCCGGATCACTGGGAGCCTTTAGCTGGTGGGGTTTGGGGATTTCTGACAGCCAAAAACCAGCTGTGCCACTGCTGGATGGGCCTCAGCTCAAGTTGGGTGGGCCTTTGCCCACCCATGGCTATGCCACTGCTGCAGTGATAATGCTGCTGAAAATCTGGGTATGGGCCCAGTCAATTGAACCTATCAGAGAAGCAGCATGTGCTACTCATATAAATGCAACTGAATATTAGGCAGAATATTTTTCTGCAGATTTTAATGCATAATTACGATTTCTAGTTTTCTAATAGCTTCACATTAAAAAAATCTTCTTGATATAAACAGCCCGTGGTGGTTAGTGTTATTTTTAAATCACGCCCACTACAGGCAACATAAATTTGGATATTCAGCAGAATATCTGTATACTGCAGTGAGTGCTCAGCACTATCGGGGAAGTGGCAATATTCAGCATAGAAACAGAAAAAATGGCAGCAGATAAAGATCATATTGTCTATCCAGTCTGCCCATCCATACCATCTACTATCCTTTCCTCTCCCTTACAGATCATATGTACGTCTCCCATGCTTTCTTGACTTCAGATACAGTCTTGGTCTCAACTACCTCCACCGGGAAGGTATTCCATACAGCCACCACCTTTTGTATAAAGAAGTATTTCCTTAGATTACTCCTGAGTATATCCCCTTTTACCTTCCTCCTATGCTCTGTCATTCCAGAGATTCTTTTCAATTGAAAGAGTTTTGACTTCTGTGGATTTATACCACAGAAGAATTTAAATGTCTCTGTAATATTCCTCTCTCCTACCTTTCATCCAAATATACATATTGAGATCTTTAGGTTTGTCCTCATATGCTTTATGAAGAAAATCACTGACCATTTTGGTAGCCACCTTATGGCATAGATTGCTGCTGCTGTGTGTAAGGACTGTGTGCATGTGGTGGGAGAGTGAGTGCCGGATGGTGTCTGTGGTTGCTGGGTGTCACTAGGTTGGTAGGTAGAGGTGTGCACAGTGGTGTGTCTGGGGTTAGTGGGTTGCACCTGTAGTGGTGGGATATGGATACACTGTATACACTGGTGAATTTTGCTATTGTGGAGGATGAGGAGAGTTTGGAGGGGAGGCCCCACAGGAGATATCCTCATCCCAGAGTATTTCAGCCCCGTACCCATTTCCTGGACCTCACTGACCAGAAGTACCTCAATAGGTACTGTTTTGATAGGACTGACATACAGCGGCTCCATCCCCTCCTTCAGACCAGGACATACAGAAACAATCCTATCCTCAACCATCTCAAGGTCACCGCCTGCCCTGCATTTCTATCCACTGTCACATTCCAGTCTGTTCTAGGGGTCAATGTGGTTCTCACCCAACTCGCCATCTCAAACTGCTTCACCCAGTTCATAACATCTTTCTCACCCACACCTCCAACTATATCAGCTTCTCCACTACCTCCTAGGCCCTCCAGAACAACATGGCATAGTTTTACGTCATAAGCAGCTTCCCCTCATTTACAGGCATCATTGACTGCACACATGTCGCAGTCAGACGACCCTCCCCCCCCACACCACCCATTGTACCACATGCAGCATAATTGAGTGGACATTTAGACAGCTTAAGAATAGGTTATGATGTCTCAGTCAGTCCGGAGGGGAGCTACTCTATGGGCCAGAAAAGGTAGCCAAGAATTTCATGGCCTGCTACATGCTGCACAACCTGGGTCTGAGAAGAAGACAAGCACTGACAAAAGAGGGGCAGCAACCCCAGCAGCAGGCCGAAGATACTGAGGATTAGGGCCCCCCACCACAGAGATAAATGGAGTGCTCATCAACTGGGGGTCCAAGCCATGGAAAGACTGATCCAGACCAATTTCTAATGCAGGTAAATATCATTTACTGTGGTAACACACCAACCCATCACCAACCACCACCACCACCCTCTCTGTGCACACACCTTTTTTCCCTTCCCCTTCTCATATCAGACCCTCCCCCTCCCCATTTAGAGCCCCCAATCACCCCTCCCCTCCCAATCATATACCCCCTCCTCATTACACACACACACACACACACACACACACACACACACACAGAGCCTCTCTCAGTGCACAGCTAGTCCTGAAGCAGCCCACCAAGATTACCTGCCCTTCCCACTCCCCCTCCCCTGTCCTCATCCCTTTGGGATGTGCCTATTTCCTCCTGTCCGTGAGCTTTTGTGGGCATGCTGGCCCTCTCAGATGCAGATGCAGAGTCTTCATCCTCCCCTGTGGGGCTCACTCTTTCTTCACTCTCATTGCCACTTGACATGGCTGCTGCCTCAGCTGCCCCTCAAATGTCATATCCTTCTCTCACACCAATCTGGGTTCTGACTTCACTTTAGCACCAAAATAGTCCTTACAGCCATCCTTAGTACAATTCACTCTTATTTTGACAAGCACCTTATAGTCCTCGTTGTTTCACTAGAACTTTCTGCTGCTTTTGATCTTGTGAATCATGATCTACTTATTTCCCACCTCTCTTCCTTGGGCATATCTGGTTCTGTCCTAGCTTGGTTCTCTTCTTTTCTCTTGGGTTGCTCTTTGCAGGTCATCACTGCTTCTTCCACCTCTTCCTCTCGACCTTTGACTTGTGGTGTCCCTCAAGGTTCTATCTTGTCCCTGCTTTTGTTCAATGTCTTCCTCAGCCCTCTTGCTACACTTATACAATCTTTCAGTGTCTCATGTCATTTTTATGCTGATGATATTCTATTGATCTGGCTCACAAATACTTTCTCTTCTTCTCTCCCCCCCTTACAGGAACATCTGAATGCTGTTTCAGAAGGTTATGCTGTTTCTAGCTCCCCATTAACTCTTTTTGACACTTCTATTACACCTGTTGGTTTGTTCCGTTATGTTGGAGTTATTTTGGATTCTCACTTGTCTTTTTCTGCCCATATTTCTCAGATCTGTAAAACAGGTTTCTTTCTTCTCAGACAATTACATTCTATCTGGCAATATTTTGATCATGACTCTTTCCATGCCCTTCTCTTGTCACTACTCACTACCCAACTTGAATACTGCAATATCATCTATCTTGACTGAAATCATTCACTTTTGAAAAAGCCACAGTCTCTCCAAAATACTGCTTTGAGACTTCTCTGTCATGCCTCCTGCCATAATCATATTTACCCTTTATTCAGGTTCCATTACTGGCTCTCCATTGAACAGCGTATTAGTTTCAAACTTCTCATGATCACTTTTAAAGTTGTTAGGACTGGCTTGCCACTCTACCTCTCTTCTCTCATCTTTCCATACTCCCCTTGCTGTATTCTTTGCTCTCTAAATGACCATAGACTGGTTCTTCCTGGCCCTAGGTGTGCCATTGTTGATTAAGGTCCACTGGCTACCTATCCAAGCTAGAATAGACTTTAAAATGTGTGTTACATTTAAGATATTACATAGCATGGCTCCTCAATATATGCTGTCTCTTATAAATTTCCAACTCTTGATAGCATCAGGAAATTAGGGGGTACGTTGATCAAGCTGCAGTAAAAAGGGCTCTGCACTAGTGGCAGAGGCCATTTTTGTCATGTGCTGAGGCCCTTTTTACCACAGCGGGTAAAAAAAGGCTGAATGTAGCCATCTCCATACATTAAGATTGCTTTTACCATGTGGCCATGTGAGAGGGAGCACTTACTGTCACCCATTGAGGTGGCAGTAAGGGCTCCTGCATTATCCTGGCAGTAACTGGGTAGCATGCGGTGCTGCCTGATTACTTTTGGGTTAGTGACATGCTAAAATGTACGAGCTGATTTTCCCTAGTGTGGGAAATTGTGCATGCTAAAGCTGGAACTATCTGCATTGGGCCAGCAGTAGCTCCAGATTAGCATGTGGTAAGCCCGCATTGGGTTTACTGCTGCTTTGTAAAAGGGCCCCTAAGAAATTTTCTGACATTTCATGTAAACTCTGTTAAAACAATTAGGTTCCTGAGGTCTTTTCAAACAGCCTGCTCATTTGCAGGAGTTAAGATATGGAATATTTTTAATTCAAATATTAGCCAATTTAACAACTATTTGTTATTTCAGAAATTAAAAAAGACATGGCTATTTAGGAAATACCTGTCTTAAGTTTTAGGTTGGAAGCTTACATTGTTATGTGATTTACATAAATTATGTCTTTATGCAATCTGCATTGAACTTGAGAGATTTAGGGGCCTTTTTACAAAGGCAATGTAGGGCTATTGTGCGGGTAGCACGTGCCAAATTGGCACTACAGCCAAGGAAGTACAGGAGCCTAGCAGTAGGTCTGAAGTTGACATGCAGTTTCCTGTGACAGAAAATAATTTTATATTTTATATTTGATGGTGCATTCCTGGCAGTAATCGGCAGTGCGTCCATATTGCTGCATGCTGCCTAATTATCGTGGGGTTAGCATGGGAGCCCTTACCGCCAAGTAAATAAGAGGCGTAAGGCTTATGCGGAAAATATTTAGGCGCTAATTTGGAACTTAGGGCCTAGCCATTAATGCCATAAATAGAATTTTCAAAATCAAATGCCTTGTATGTAACTCCCAGATATCTCAAGTTGTGAAATCAGGTTTTTTCTTTCTATGCTGTCTAACATTTTGGATCTACCTTCACTGTGTTCTCTGTATTATGCTTACATTAACTCTTGCTATGATTTTTGTAACTCTATATATGCTGGTGTTACAAATCTTAAACATTTACAAACATTAAAAAATAAGTAATTCCAGATGATATGATCATGTTTCTCCTTTACTACAGCACTTACATTAACTTCCCATTGAGTTTTGGATTAAATTCAAAGTTCTTACAATGACTTACAAAATCCTGCACACAGCCTCTCCATCTTACCTTGCAGGCCATATTGTCCCCTATACACGATGTCATAAACTTCATTTCCTAATGGACAGCAGGTTAGTACTACCACCCCACCGCCAGAGGCCATTGGGAATCTACGCATTTGGCTGCTTTTTTCTTTCTAGCCCCATCCCTCTAGCCTGTCCCTCTGGAACTTGAAAACCTATTTTTTAATTTGGCTTTTGGACTGTAATTAACTTTCTTAATTTGTTTATTTTAATTACGTCCTCATTACTGAATATTATATCTTGTCCTGATATCACTATGTAATGTTTCATCTATTTATCTACTTCTAATCCTACATGATATTCTTATGAACCTTATTTGTAATAATTCTGAAACTCTTATTCCGTTAAAATGATTGCCATGATATTCTTATGCACCTTATCTGTATCTATATCCTGAAATTCTTAACCTATTAATGTGATTGTCGTTGTAACATATTGTAAGCCACATTGAGCCTGCAAATAGGTGGGAAAATGTGGGATACAAATGCAGCAAATAATAATAATAATAATTATTATTATTATTCTCAATTTAGTTTATGAGATGTTCGGTTCACCTGACCAATCTTCTGCAAAAGGAAATGGACAACTGCATTCATTAATTTCAAAATGATACATACAGATGATATCTGGATTTTAGATAAATGTTTTGTAACCGGTTTGAGTCCATGCTTGTGAGGTGATGATTGGTCTTGGGTGTATGAGCTTTACTATCAAATAATGGAGTTCCTTGTTTTTATATATTATGTATTGCTTGTATTACTTGTTTGCTTGCATAATGTAAACCGTTTTAGTTTGGCTATAAGAGAGACAGTATATCAAGTGGAATTAACGATAAATGAAGTATACAGAGCAAGCAACATTATTGGATCTTTCATCTTGATTCTCTTACTCCTAAAGGATTGAATATGGAACTTGAATGGATGTTGCTTGTTTGAATCCTTGACTCTGATTGGCTGCTTAGTAAATCAGCTGATGAGATTGGAAGTACATTTAAAAGCCTCCTTATGATGCCACCACCATCTTTGACTGCAGAGTGAACAGAAGACGGTTGGGTCTGGCTGCAAAAGGTCTTTTTCGTAAAACAGAATTTTGCCATTTGTTTTACACTTTAAAGTTTCTTTTCTGCACTTCTAATGTTTTTTTTTTTTGCAGGGGGTTCCTTGATACAGCAACTGAGAAACATTTGCCATGTCGAAACAGTATCTTTTAGCCAACTTCTTTTTTAATCAGATGAGTACAATTTTTTATGAAGATTTTCTTTGAATATAGAAACTAAAATGATAAAAAAAAACTGACCTGTGATAATTAAAGTGCTTAATGATCTTTGGTAAAGTATAAGTCCATTGAGCTAAGGCCATAACAAAAATAGCTGATAAAATTTGAAGTTGTTTTGAAACTATAATCTATTATGGGTTGCTTCCTCTGTATACTTGTTATATACAAGGCTTTTGATTTTGAGTAATATATGCCCATTTATTGAATATTATTCTATTGCTGTGGAGTGCTTTCATTGTAAATAGAATTTTGGCATTTACACAGATGCACTAAGAGATAGCCTGAGCACGCGGAAAAATCACATGCTAAAAGTAGCACAGGCCACTTTTTAGCACATCTTTGTAAAAGGACTCCTTATTGCAGAATATAAGACTTAGATCAGATTAGTCAAGAATCTTACTAATGTATTTTGTTCACATGAATAGAACATTTCTTATACATGAATTATCAGATAAACAATTGTAGGAAGTAGCAACTAACTTTTGTGTACTTATTTAAGTAATGGAAAAGTAAACTCAGTCATATCACCTTTCAGTAATTGAATCTTATCTAAAGCAACTTCTCTCTGTGGTTCTGTGCACATTCTACTTTCATTAAAATGCCTTTGGGATATTGTATAAAATAAACCCAGCTATATAATGAAGCTCTACTTCAGAGTGATATTTTTTCATTAAATACCAACTTAATAGGTGCACACTTCAGAAAACCTGTTCAGTCATGCTACAATAATGATCCTGATTCTTGTTCAAAGTATGCAAGCAGCATGGAATTAGGCACAACTCTTTTTTCCTGCGCTCTGTAAATCAGAATGCATTTTTTAAAACACCATGTGTTACAAGATAAAATGTCAGTTCATAGAACAACTATAAAATGTCAGTTTTGATCTTTAACCTTTCTGTATAAAAATACTAAAATCTCATGGGGCAGGAAAAAGAAACGGTTGATAAGTATATCTTTTTATTGCTGTGGAAACTGGCTAGAAAATAATATAGTAATAATAGGAAAATAAGATTACAAAGTATAGAAGGAACAATATTACAGAAAAATCCAGAATTCTTTTGATTTTTAGTATTTTCTCTAGTCAGATTCAGACCAATTGCCTCAGGTATAAACTTAGGGGCCCTTTTACTAAACTGCTTTATGAAATAGACAGTGTATTTTAATGCAGGACTTTCTTGTACACTAAGCCCCTTTAATATGGCAGTATGTATAACATTTTTCAAAAAATTGTGTCATGTTGTGCACAGAAGGCAGTAAATGTTCTCAAGTTAACTCTGTGCTGTCTAGTTAGCACATTCCAATGCAAATAAGCTATCTGGTCAATGCTTCCATGCCCCATTGCTTATACGAAAAAATAAATAAATAATATGTGATTAGCACACACTGACAGGTAAATTACCGCAAAATACTTTAACATGTTTGTGTTATGCCTTTTTCTGCATTTAGTAGCTCTTTTACAAAAGGGTTGCCGCATGGCAAGCAGAATTACCACCGGCCCAATACGGGTGCCGGCGGTAGTTCCACCCACAACACTCACCACTTCCAGTATTACTACTACTACTACTACTTAACATTTCTAGAGCACTACTAGGGTTACGCAGCGCTGTACAAATTAATAACTAAGGACGGTCCCTGCTCAGAAGAGCTTACAATCTAAAGGATGAAATGTCAAGTTGGGGTAGTCTAGATTTCCTGAGTAGAGGTGTTGTGATTAGGTGCCGAAAGCGACATTGAAAAGGTGGGCTTTGAGCAATGATTTGAAGATGGGTAGGGAGGGGGCCTGGCGTATGTGCTCAGTGAGTTTGTTCCAAGCATGGGGTGAGGCAAGGCAGAAAGAGCGGAGCCTAGAGTTGGCGGTGGTGGAGAAGGGTATTGAAAGGAGGGATTTGTCTTGAGAGCGGAGATTACGGGTAGGGACGTAAGGGGAGATGAGAGATCGAGTGCATTTGTAGGTTAGTAGGAGAAGCTTGAACTGTATGCGGTATCTGATCAGAAGCCAGTGAAGTGACTTGAGGAGAGGGGTGATATGAGTATATCGGTCAAAGCGGAAGATAAAATGTGCGGCAGAGTTCTGGATGGACTGAAGGGGGGAGAGGTGGCTAAGTGGGAGGCCGGTGAGGAGTAAGTTGCAGTAGTCAAGGCGAGAGGTAATGAGAGAGTAGATGAGAGTTTGGGTGGTGTGCTCAGAGAGGAAGGGGTGAATTTTGCTAATGTTGTAGAGGAAGAAGCAACAGGTCTTGGCTATCTGCTGGATATGCGCAGAGAAGGAGAGGGAGGAGTCACAGATGACACCGACATTACGGGCAGATGAGACGGGGATGATGAGGGTGTTATCAACTGAGATAGAGAGTGAAGGGAGAGGAGAAGTGGGTTTGGGTGGGAAAACAATAAGTTCAGTCTTGGCCATGTTCAGTTTCAGGTGGTGGTTGGACATCCAGGCGGCAATGTCGGATAAGCAGGCCGATACTTTGGCCTGGGTTTCCGCAGTGATGTCTGGTGTGGAGAGATACAGCTGGGTGTCATCAGCATAAAGATGATAGTGGAAACCATGAGATGAGATCAGGGAGCCTAAGGAAGAGGTGAAGATTGAAAAAAGGAGGGGCCCAAGGACAGATCCCTGAGGAACTCCAACAGAGAGTGGGATAGGGGAGGAGGACGAACCATGAGAGTGTACTCTGAAGGCATGATGGGAGAGATAAGAGGAGAACCAGGAGACGACAGAGCCCTGGAACCCAAAGGAGGACAGTGTGTCAAGAAGTAGGTTGTGAATGACAGTGTCAAAAGTGGCGGATAGGTCGAGGAGGATGAGGATGGAGTAGTGACCTTTGGATTTGGCGAGGAACAGGTCATTGCAGACTTTATATAGTGCCATTTCTGTCGAGTGTAGGGGACGAAAGCCGAATTGAAGTGGATCGAGAATGGCATGAGAGGAGAGAAAATCAATGCAGCGGCTGTGAACGGCGCGTTCAAGTATCTTGGAGAGGAAGGGTAAGAGGGAAATGGGGCGGTAGTTGGAGGGACAGGTAGGGTCAAGAGATGGTTTTTTGAGGAGTGGTGTGACCACAGCATGCTTGAAGGTGTCCGGGACAGTTGCAGTGGAGAAAGAGAGGTTGAGGATATGACAGATGATGGGGGTGATAGTAGGAGCGATGGTGCTAAGTAGGTTGGTGGGGATGGGGTCTGAGGAACAGGTTGTGGATTTCGAGGAGGAGAGGAGATGGGCGGTTTCCTCTTCGGTGATATCAGAAAAAGAGGAGAAGGAGGTCTGGGTTGGTTGGTTGAGAGAGTGGGTTATAGGATGAAGAGGAGGAGAAGGTTTGGTGGTGAATTCGAGGTTGATATTCTGGACCTTGTGACGGAAGTAGTCGGCCAGAGATTGAGGAAAGAGTGAGGGGGGTGGGAGCAGAGAGCACTTTGAGGAGGGAGTTGAGGGTGGCGAAGAGACGACGAGGATTAGAGCTGAGGGAATTAGTCAATTGGGTGTAATAGTCCTGCTTGGCGAGGAATAGGGAGGATTGGAATGAGGATAGCATGAATTTGAAGTGAATGAAATCAGTATGGGTGCGAGATTTCCTCCAGAGGCGTTCAGCCGAACGGGCGCAGGAGCGAAGGTATCGGGTGCAAGGGGTCAGCCAGGGCTGGGGATTGGTACGCCTTGTGGGACAGGAGATGGACGGTGCAAGGGTGTCTAGAGTAGAGGAGAGAGTGACATTGTAAGTGGAAACAGCTTTGTCAACAGATTCGGAGGACATGATGGAAGGGAGGAGATCAGAGATACTAGAGGATAAGGTGAGGGGGTCAACAGCCTGGAGATTTCTGGAAGTAGTATTTAGTGTTTGGCGAGAATGAGGGGGAGGGTGCTGAAATGTGAATGCGATTAAGTGATGGTCAGAGAGAGGAAGAGCTGATGCATGGAAATTGGAGGGTGAACAAGTAGAAGAGAGGACGAGATGAAGACAGTGGCCAGATTTGTGAGTAGGGGTGGAGGAGCTCAGTTGGAGGTTGAAGGAGGAGGTAAGAGTGAGAAACTGAGAAACATATGAGTCGGATGGGTTATCAATGTGTATGTTGAAGTCACCAAGAATGAGGGATGGGGATGAGGGCTCAAGAAAAACTGAGAGCCAGGCATCGAAGTCGGTAAGGAAGGAAGGGAGGGACTCATTAGGGGGGCGGTAAATGACTGCAACTCTGAGTGGCAGCGGGTGGAATAGACGGATGGAGTGAACTTCAAAGGATGAGAAGCTGTGAGACTGAGGTAGGTGGAGAGGTTGAAAACTGCAGGAGGGCGAAAGTAGTAGCCCGATGCCGCCTCCGCGACCAACTGGGCGGGGCAAATTGGAGAAAAGATAGTCTCCGTGGCATAGGGCCGCGATTGAGGCAGAGTCGTCAGGGGTGAGCCAGGTTTCAGTTAGGGTGAACAGTTGAAGGGAATGGGAGATGAAGAGATCGTGGGTGAAGGGAAGTTTGTTGCAGATTGAGCAGGCGTTCCACAGGGCGCACGAGAAGAGGAGGGAGGAGGGGGGGAGGAGGGGAATAGAGATGAGATTGGAGATATCGCGGGAACGTTTGCATAGATGAGATGAGGACGAGGACAGGTGTGGGGCACCTGGGTTGGGATTGCAGGAGAAGGAGCAAGAAGGTGCGGAGAAGGGTGGGTGAGGAAGGGCGACGAAGACGGGATGCACTTAGGAGGAATGGGGAAGGGTTCATGGCAGGAAGGAGGTGTTGAAGGTTGAGAGCTAGGAAGGAGGAGGAGGACAATAGGGATGGTGAGGTGGTGGGGGACAGGGGTAGGTAGGGTATTGCAGTAGTGAGCAGGACGGGAGAGGACATGGATGGGTAGTGAGATTGTGTGGTATACAGCGGTGGGAGGGAGAAAAGATTAGGGAGGGACAGGGCAAGGAGTAGAATGTGAATGGGGGCCATGAGTAGTGACTGAGGTGTTCACAGGGCAGGTAGATGGGCTGGGAGACAGGCAGGTGAGGGTGAGCAGTCGGGCAGGGAGTGATGAGCTGGTAGGAAGATGGACTGGGAGGCAGGCAGGTTTCAGGGTGGGCAGTCAGTCAGTCAGGTGATTGGCTAGTCAGTCAGTCAGTCAGGTGATTGGCTAGTGGGCAGGAGCAGGTGGAGTATTACAGAAAATCAGACCATATTTTCTAGCACAGAGGTTATCCGGCTGTAATTGAGCAGTGCCGTGCGCAGGCCAGGCACCACTGGGTTAGCGCAGGAGCCCTTACCACCACCTTAATTGTGGTAAGTGCTCCCCCCAAAATGTCCGTGCAGCAAGTGCGAACTTACCACATGGCCATTTCTTTTGTTGGCCTTTTTACCTGCTGCAGTAAAAGGAGCAAGGCATGCAGCGAAAATGGCCGCCGCTGCTGCTAGAACAGGGCCCCTTTTACCGCTGCTTAGTAAAAGTGCACCTAAGCGCACAATAGTGCTAAACATAGTTTAATAAAAGTTCTCTAGGGAAAGAGAAATACCCACTATATTTGAATGTAATTCAGCTTGAGCTACAAAAACAACAAACAAACTGTGAGCCAAATCCAAATAAATATATAAACCCTACAGTCAACATCTGTTTAAAATGCTGGAATTGGTGTTTAAGTAGTCCATATTTATTCAGTGCTGCTATCCTTAGAAATGATTATGTTGAATTAGGTAGATGATGACCACATTCTATAATAGGGTGCAACCATTTAGGTGCCCTGTGGAGGCATGGTGAAAGTCTATTTTGTAAGGGAACCTGGACAAACAAAGGGTCATTTTCAAAAGGATGTCCATGTCAGAATAGAGACGTCCAGCTTAGAGCATCCAAAATAGAATTCCATCCATATGTTTAGCCAACCAAAGTCAAGCCTAGACTATCCCCCCTGCCAGATGTACATTGTTCAGTTTTAGACATTCATATCCTGGCTTTATAAAATCAGGTTTTAGATGTTTATTCAATTTGAATGTTTAAGTATCAATTTATGAATGGCTTATGTATTTAGATGCAGTAGAGGCCCTGTTTACAAAGGTGTGCTAGAGATTTTAGAGCGCTCTAACAGTGTAGATGCCCATAATATTCATATGGGCGTCTACATGGTTAGTTCACACTAAAAACGCTAGCGCACCTTTGTAAATAGGGCACAAGGTATTTTTCAGTTTCTAGAGGACTCACAATAAAAAATAAGAGTAAAGGAAGGATTTGAACCTGTGTCCCTTGGTTTAACATGCACTGCACTAACCAGTAACTTACCCCTCAGACTTAATCCCTGCTTTCTTAAGAATGTCCATAATACCTGAAGCTGTCATACAGCCTGGTATCCCTTTTCAGTTTCACTTTCAGGGGAGAAGGAGAGGGACAGCAATCACAGATAAACTAGATCTTACCTGCTAATTTTCATTCCTTTAGGCCTTCCAGTCTAATCCAGACACTGATGTTAGAGTTATGCACACTTATCATTAGATGTAAACTGAAAACACTTGAGCTTTGAACTGTATAAAATCCTTATCCAGTTGCCAGGTAGCCAGTATTGTCATCACAAAGCAGAAAGAACTGAAAATGCCATGAACCCCACGGCTGTTCCTTCGCCACAACATGCCTTTTATCCATCCATTATGTGTATTGCGCCATGCTAGCCCATGACAACTTTTCTTTTTTACATACTTTATTCTAAACAACCACAGCAACCAGTTTACAGAACTTCCATCAACTATATACAGAAGGACCTGCTGAACTTCATGTTGAATTCAGGATCATCTAACTCATACTTATACACAGTACAGGATGAAATATGATCAGGGTGGATTCTGGTCTGGTCTGAAAAGCCTAAAGAAATGAAAATTAGCAGGTAAGATCAAAATTCTCCTTCCTTGTTGTCTTACCCAAAATGGTCCAGACACTGATGCTAAGGAAGTATCAGCACTATCCTTTCACTGGTGAAACCCTCAAAGTCCAGACATCAATACATGCATGTCAAAGGCTGCATCCTGCATTGCCTGAACATCTATGTTGTGTGAAGATATGTAAGGTAGACCAACCCACCACTTTGCAGATATCTTGCAGTAGCACCAAACTCTTCTTGGCCCAAGAAACCGCCATGCCCCTCATGGAAAGTGCCTTAAGCACCTGGGAAACCTGTCACCATTTAATAAGATATGGTGACATAAAACTGCTTCTTTAACCCAGTGAACCAAGGCTACCTTAAAATCCACAGCTCCCTTATTACGACCCAATCAAGACATACAGATGATCTGAATGGCAAAACTCCTCAGTCTTCTGCAGATAATCCAACAGCACCCGCTTGACATCAAGATGGTTAAGGGAAGAGGGATTGAGATTTGTTGGGAACTGGGCAACATTTTAGGGAACAACCAGACTGATGACACTAATGTTTCAAAAGGAGATAGAGCAGCTTTTGAGCTAGAACTTGGAGCAAAGTCAACAGTCACTCAGCAATGCATGGTTTGGAGAGAGCTACCTTTGAAGGATACTATCAAAATAGAGAATCTAGACCATCCCAATAGAGGTTGCAACAAAGGCGAAAGTAGATCAGTTGCCTTTAAGGGAGAAACAGAGTAAAAAGTTCTAAACTATCCCTGTCAACTGCTAAACAGAATGTAGATACAAACAAAAACACAGTTTGAAGTCTGTATGCAAATGGTAGAAGCTTAAAATATAACATGGGAGAGATAGAGTATATAGCACTAAATGAAATGGTAGATATAATAGGCATCTCAGAGACCTAGTAGAAGTGAGATAACCAACTGGGCACTGTGATACCAGAATAGAATTTATATTGCAATGATAGAGTAAATCAAAATGGAGAGGGGATAGCTCTATATACTAGATTCAGTAAATTGCGCCCAAATTTGGGTGCTAAAAATGTACAGTAACCGCTACCCTATAAATGGTGCTCCGAATTGGTCGCTATTTATAGAATAGCACGTAGTGTCGGGATCTGCACTCAGTGTTTTGGGCATGAAACCTGATGTAAATCCTCACATATAAATTAGGCATGGATCCCCCAATTTCTATACTACTGCACGCATCTTTAGTGAATGCCCTTGACTCACCCATGGCCACACCCCCTTTTCAGTTACACACTAAGGACCTCTTTTACCAAACTACAGCAGTGACTGCTGTACTGGGAATCACTATCATGGTTTGATTAAAAAAGGCCCAAAAGATTTGTGCACACATCTTTATCAAGTAGGACTTGGCAAGATGCACATGTAAATCTAAAATTGTTGCCAATTAACACTAATAATTGATCATTAGCACCCAATTGACACTAATTGACTTGCTACTCAATTAAACTAGGCATACAACTTTGGATACCATTTATAGAATCTGGGGGTATATATTAAAAAGTGAATAAAAATGTATTAGGAAACAGATTGCAAGGTGAAATCCTTATGGATAGAAATTCCATTTGTGAAGGGAATGAGAATACTAGTGGGGCTATACTACTATCTGTCTAGCTAATATGAACAGATGATGATATGTTAAATTGGGGAACCTAACAAATTTGGTAACATTATAATAATGGGTAATTTCAATTATCTCAATATTGAGTGGTTAAATATGAAGTCAGGAAATGCTAAGGAGATAAAACTCCTGAATGAAATAAATGACTGTTTCATGGAGCAGCCTGTACAGGATCGAACAACAACTGAGGCATTCGGCACTGCTCAACCGTCCACTCTCCTTACCACCAAGAAGAAGAAACATGACCAGCCACTTCTTTGACAAATTTGGAATTTATTATGGCCATAGCCAAGCACTTTAATTACATCTCATAAATCGCATTTACTTCTGTTGTACATTTCATAGCTTCCTATAGCGTTACAACTCATAAGAAAAGATCCCCCGGGTACACAGCTTGTCATTCGTTTTTGTGTTTTATTGCGCTACCGGTTGTGCTGAATCCCCACCCGAAAGACCTTCCCTCACCTGCTGTCTCTCTTTTATGCCTTCCTTCCCCCCCCCGCCCCCTTCTCTCCCCTGTTTCTTTTAACCCTTTCCTTCCCGCTGCCTGCAGCCCAGTTGTGTCCGGCCTCCCTATATGATTTGGCCTTGTCCTAAGAAGCTATTTTAGATCTAGCCATTAGTGGAATGCGAGAGTTCGTGTGAGAGGTAACAATGTTGGGCCCACTTGGCAACAGTGAACATAACATGATCATATGTCGGTTAATAATGAGTGAAGACATGAACAAAATCTGCAGCATCAGCACTTACGTTTCAAAAGGACAACTACGATAAAATGAGGAAAATGGTTTAAAAAAAAGGACTGCTGTAAAAGTAATTGGTTTAAATTAGGCATGAGCGTTTTTCTAAAAATATTATTATTATTTGTTACATTTGTATCCCACATTTCCCCACCTATTTGTAGACTCAATGTGGCTTACATAGTTCCAGAGAAGTGTTTGTAGACTCCGGTGTAAACAAATACAAAGTGATGTTGTGGTAATATAAAGTTCATGTGGCACAGCCACATTAGGGGATCGTGCAACGGAAGAGTTGTGTTATGTCCATACCGTACTTTAGTTTTGTTGTGTTGCACAGATCGGGCATTTATGTTGGAGACAAAACTTCGCAACAACAAAAAAAAATTAACTATAGGAAGAAAATCCTCAGAACACCCAGCTCTGTAAAATTAACTGGTTTTGGCACACAGCAATCATAGGCCCAAAAACCTCCACAAAAATATTTTTCAATTAGTGTCCATTGTATATCAAAAGCACTTATCTTAAATATATGAAAACTCCAGTCATCTAAGTCTGGATTTGCTATTCAGTGCTGAGGTAGTCTGTAAGAATATTAGGGGGCAGGTGGAGTTATCAACATGAGCTTCTATTACAATGTATTATTTTACTGTTAACTCCAACTATTAGTAACTAAGTCTCACAGCATAAAATAGGATCTGTACTAAATAGCATGAGGTAGTGGTGAAATGTCTTCATGTTTATAACTTCCATCCCTCAGACACATTATCCAGATAATGCTGCTCAATATCCCAGTCAATAACACTTAGCTACTAAAGCTGACCTGTGAGTTTTCTATCTGTTCCTTAATTGGCCTCCCTTGTATAGGTATTTTGTGAAATTCATCAAATTCTGCTTAATGCACATGCAAATACTGCTACTTACATGTTCAAAAATTTGAATTTTGCCACTCTTTATTTGAATGTTTGGCTGTTCCAAGTATAGGCTAGGATGCATGCAGGCAGGTTTTTGATGGGCAGACAGGCAAGCAAGTTGAAGGGCTGACAAGCAGGCATGTTGGTTGATTGGCTAGCTGGCAGGCAAGCAGGAACAGGTGAGTGCGGTGGAGAGCACAGCAGCAAGAGTGGAACAAGCTGGAGCAATTTGGAGCAGAAGAGAGCAGAGCAGCAGGATTGAAGCAAGCTGGAGCAGACGGACTGGAACGAGCTGGATCAGGCGGACTGGAACAAGTTGGAGACATCAATCCCAACCCAGGTTCCCCACACCTGTCCTTGTCCTCCTCTCATCCATGCAAACGTTTCTGCAATATCTCCAATCTCATCTCTATTCCCCTCCTCCCCCCCTCCTCCCTCCCCTTCTTGTGCGCCCTGTGGAATGCCCTCTCGGTCTGCAACAAACTTTCCTTCACCCATGATCTCTTCATCTCCTGTTCCCTTCAACTGCTCACCCTAACTGAAACCTGGCTCACCCCCGACGACTCGGCCTCAGTCGCGGCCCTATGCCATGGAGGTTATCTTTTCTCCCATTCTCCCCGCCCAGTTGGCCGTGGTGGCGGCGTCGGGTTACTACTTTCGCCCTCCTGCAGTTTTCAACCTCTCCTCCTACCACAGTCTCACTGCTTCTCATCCTTTGAAGTTCACTCCATCCGTCTATTCTACCTGCTGCCACTCAGAGTTGCAGTCATTTACCGCCCCCCTGATAAGTCCCTCTCTTCCTTCCTAACCGACTTCGATGCCTGGCTCTCAGTTTTTCTTGAGCCCTTGTCCCCATCTCTCATTCTTGGAGATTTTAACATACCTACTGATAACCCATCCGACCCACACGCTTCTCAGTTCCCCCCTCCTCCTTCAACCTCCAACTGAGCTCCACCACTCCTACTCACCAATCTGGCCACTGTCTTGACCTCATCCTCTCCTCTACCTGCTCACCCTCCAATTTCTGCGCCTCAGCTCTTCCTCTCTCTGACCATCACCTGATCACCTTCACACTTCATCACCCTCCCCCTCAGTCCCGCCCAACACTAACCACTACTTCCAGGAATATCCAGGCTGTCAACCCTCCCACCTTATCCTCTAGTATCTCTGATCTCCTCCCTTCCATTATGTCCTCCGAGTCTGTTGACAAGGCTATCTCCACATACAATGCCACTCTCTCCTCTGCTCTGGGCGCCCTTGTACCATCCATCTCCCATCCCACAAGGCGTACTAATCCCCAGCCTTGGCTGACCCCTTGCACCCGATACCTTCGTTCCTGCGCCGGATCGGCTGAATGCCTCTGGAGGAAATCTCGCACCCATACTGATTTCATTCACTACAAATTCATGCTATCCTCCTTCCAGTCCTCCCTATTCCTCGCCAAGCAGGACTATTACACCCAATTGACTAATTCCCTCAGCTCAAACCCTCGTCATCTCTTCACCACTCTTAACTCCCTCATCAAAGTGCCCTCCGCTCCCACCCCCCCCCCCCTCACTCTCTCCTCAATCACTGGCTGACTACTTCCATGACAAGGTGCAGAAGATCAACCTCGAATTCACCACCAAACCATCTCCTCCTCTTCACCCTATAACCCACTCCCTCAACCAACCAGCCCAGGCCTCCTACTCCTCTTTTCCTGATATCACCGAAGAGGAAACCGCCCATCTTCTTTCCTCCTCGAAATGTACCACCTGTTCCTCAGACCCCATCTCCACCAACTTACTTAACACCATCTCTCCTATTGTCACCCCCGAATCTGTCATATCCTCAACCTCTCTCTCTCCACTGCAACTGTCCCTGACACCTTCAAGCATGCTGTAGTCACAACTCTCCTCAAAAAACCATCACTAGACCCTACCTGCCCCTCCAACTATCGCCCCATTTCCCTCCTACCCTTCCCCTCCAAGATACTTGAACGCGCCGTTCACAGCCGTTGCCTTGATTTTCTCTCCTCTCATGCCATCCTCGATCCACTTCAATCCTGCTTTCGCCCCTTACACTCTACAGAAATGGCGCTATCTAAAGTCTGCAATAATCTCTTCCTTGCCAAATCCAAAGGCCACTATTCCATCCTCATCCTCCTCGACCTATCCACCGCTTTTGACACTGTCAATCACAATTTACTCCTTGCCACACTGTCCTCACTTGGGTTCCAGGGCTTTGTCCTCTCCTGGTTCTCCTCTTACCTCTCCCACCGTACCTTCAGAGTACAATCTCATGGCTCTTCCTCCACCCCCACCCCGCTCTCTGTCGGAATTCCTTAGGGATCTGTCCTTGGACCCCTTCTTTTTTCAATCTACACCTCTTCCCTGATCTCATCTCATGGTTTCCAATATCATCTTTATGCTGATGACACCCAGCTTTATCTCTCCACACCTGACATCACTGCGGAAACCCAGGCCAAAGTATCGGCCTGCTTATCCGACATTACTGCCTGGATGTCCAACCGCCACCTGATACTGAACATGGCCAAGACCGAGCTTATTGTCTTCCCACCCAAACCCACTTCTCTTCTCCCTCCACTCTCTATCTCAGTTGATATCACCCTCATCGTCCCCGTCTCATCTGCCCGCAACCTTGGAGTCATCTTCGACTCCTCCCTCTTCTTCTCTGCGCATATCCAGCAGATAGCCAAGACCTGTTGCTTCTTCCTCTACAACATCAGCAAAATTCACCCTTTCCTCTCTGAGCACACCACCCGAACTCTCATCCACTCTCTCATTACCTCTCGTCTTGACTACTGCAACCTACTCCTCACTGGCCTCCCACTTTGCCATCTATCCCCCCTTCAGTCCATTCAGAACTCTGCTGCACGTCTTATCTTCCACCTGGACCGATACTCACACCACCCCTCTCCTCAAATCACTTCACTGGCTTCCGATCAGGTACCGCATACAGTTCAAGCTTCTCCTACTAACCTACAAATGTACTCGATCTGCAGCCCCTCCTTACCTCTCTACCCTCATCTCCCCTTACGTTCCTACCCGTAACCTCCGCTCTCAAGACAAATCCCTCCTTTCAGTACTCTTCTCCACCACCGCCAACTCCAGGCTTCGCCCTTTCTGCCTTGCCTCACTCCATGCTTGGAATAAACTCCCTGAGGCCATATGCCAGGCCCCCTCCCTGCCCATCTTCAAATCCTTGCTCAAAGCCCACCTCTTCAAAGTCGCCTTTGGCACCTAACCACTATACCTCTATTCGAGAATTCTAGACTGCCCCAACTTGACATTTCGTCCTTTAGATTGTAAGCTCCTTTGAGCAGGGACTGTCCTTTTTGTTTAAACTGTACAGCGCTACATAACCCTAGTAGCGCTCTAGAAATGTTAAGTAGTAGTAGTATTTGCTGCCAAATATAAATAGGTTTTTCACCCTCCAGACAATGACACAGCCAACCTCACCCCACTGGAGAGCAACCAAATCACAGTTGCCTGATGCTAGGGTCCTGCTACAGATAATTTGAACTAAGTTTTAGTAAAAGACCATCTTAACTCTCCATTATCCCAGGTACAAAAAGTTAGATTGTGAGCCCTCTAGGGACAGAGAAAGTAGGTACTTTCACTTACACATATAATGTTTAATGTGCTGTGTACATTTAGTAGCACTATAGAAATGATTAGAAGTAGTAGGGGGTATATGATGGAGTGTATGATTGGGTGGGGAGGGGTGTGTGTGAAGGGGTTGGGCACAGAGAAGGTTTGGAGGGTGGTATGTTAAACTAAATAAATAATAAGTACCTTCACTAAAAATTGGTCCATATGATTTTTTCCCTGGCTCAGACCCCCCAGCTGGTGTTTACCCAGCTCAGCTCTGTTGGTGGGGGGTGGAGACAGGATCCTCATTGTCTGGGTCTTGGGGCTGCTGCTGGGGTTGCTGTCCATCTTCTAGAAGGGCCTGTCCTCTACACTGTACTACATTGTGAAGCATGCAGCAGGTCATGAAGATCTTTGCTACCTTCTCTGAGCTATAGAGGAGCTCCCATCCAGACAGATCAAGACATTGAAACCGATTCTTCAGCTGGCCAAAGGTGAGCTCAAGTATGTCATGTGTGGTCCAATGACTGTTATTGTATTTCTCCTCCGCTGCTGTTTGGGGGTGCACTAATGAGATCATGAGCCAGGTTTGCTGTGGGTATCCTCTGTCACCTATGGGAGGAAGCAGAATGAGAGAGATGGGTGTCTATTGGCTGGTCTTGGATACCTTGTGGAAGTAGGGTTGTGATTGTGGGTTGTGGAGATACATGGAGGGAAGGAGTGTTGAAGGTTTGTGGGAGGAGGGATGCTGTTTGGGGATCCTTGTAGCGGTTGAACCTCCACTAGATTCCTGAGTTCTGGAGGATGTAGGCATCGTGGGTGGAACCTGGATAGCAGATACACATGTCCACAATCTCCCCCTGGGTGTCACACACAACCTGTATGTTTATTGAGTAGAAGGCTTTTCAATTCCTGTAGATGGCCTCAAATGCCCGGGGGGGGTCTGAGTGAGACTTGTGTGCATTTGATGATGCCTATAGCCGAAGGGAAAATAGCTATAGTGTAGAACTGAACCATGTTGTTCTGCAGGGTCTAGGCAGTAGTGGGGAAAGTGATATATTCTGAGGTGTGGATGAGGAAGGCATCAAGGAATTTGGTGAGGCAGTTGGAGATAGTGGGTTGGATCAGGCCTTTGCTCATCGGTAGCATGGACTGGAAGCTACCAGTAGCCAGAAAGGCAAGGGACACAGTGACCTTCAGGTGGACCAGGGTGGACTTATTCGTACAGGTCCTGGGTTGCAGGAGGGGTGGAGCTGGTCACACAGGTGCTGTATGGTAGCCCTGTCAAAGTGGTACCTAGTGAGGCATTGGGCATCAGTGAGGTTAAGGAAGTGGGTATGAGGCCTAAATACTTGGGGATGAGAGTATCTCCTGTGGGGCCTCTCCGCCAAAGCCTCTTCCACCTCCACCAAGATGTGAGCCATGAATGCATATAATGCAGCCATATCCCACCACCACAGGTACAACCCACTTACCCAAAACTGAGCACTGTATACACCTCCAACTACTAAACCTAGTGAGTCTCTCCACCAACAGATGCCCAGCACTTACTCTCCCACCACCTCACAGACAGACAGACACAGTAGCAATCACTCACTCTTCCAACACTAGCTCTCAATCCTGACATGCACAGCTGAAGCACAAATCACTCATTTTTCTACCACCAACAAACAGTCCTCACACACATAGCAGCAGCAGCACACAGTGCAGTGACAAACTGGGACTGGAGAAATAGAGGAACACTGAGACAGAGGAGAAGGTAAGGGGATATAATAGGGGGGGAAGGGGGCAAGATACGGAGGAAGCGAAGGATGTGGCTGGGGAGGCAACCAGGTGTGGGCAAGGACCTGGGGAGGTAAGACACAGAGGAGGTAAGTCAAGAATTGTAAAGAGAACAAGGTTTAGACTGGGTCAAACAGACAAACATAACACAGCACTCAGCAACTTTCCATTCTCTCACAAATGACCACTTCCAGCTTTCCACTCTCCAACTCCATGAAATTGCAAATGGGTCTAAAGACAGATTTGCTTTGCTCTAACCCTAGATGTTTTTGAAGAGGTCTAACTCCACATGTTTTTCTTCCACCACTAGAAAATCATTTTGCTATCCATTATGGGCTAGAGATGTTCATTGTGTAAGAAAGCCCAAGTCACATCCACATCACACCCCTGAAATGGTCCCTCTGGGAACATCCTAATCTAAACATACTAGTGGTTTAGACCGGGTTTGTTTTTGTTTGTTTGAAAGAAGAGCAAGAAAAACATCCATATGCTTTTTATGTAATTTTTTGGACATTTTTCTCTTATTAAAACTTATGTAATTCTGAGCACCAGAGAGTATTATGATCATTAACCCAGCTACCTACATCCTTTTGTAATTTCATATATACTTACTAGAGTGTTAAGATCTCTACAGGATTAAGGATTAGTCTCGACGCTTTGGCATGAGGTAAATGGGAATCAAGCCATTCAAGGGTTTTTTATTGGTTGGCTCCAACATTATCCCAAATAATTTATTTATTTATTAACATATTTATACCCCACACTATCCCCGCAAACATGCAGGCTCAATGTGGCTTACATAAACCGGAGAGAGAGAGAGAGAGAGAGAGAGAGAGAACTCCGGGTGATATCAGATACAAATGAGCATAGTAGAGTAGAAGGGCAAGAAAGAAAGGATACTTTACATATAACAGTACATAAGAATAGGACTAAACAGGATCCACGTATGCCAGCTGGCAGAGGCTAAAGTCCTACATTGTTCCCGGAGAAAATGCTTTGTTAAACAGATGCGTTTTTAGTGCCTTGCGATAGGTAAGGTAGTCTCTCAGACTGGTTATGTCTCTAGGAAGTGCATTCCATAGTTGCGCACTGATGAAGGGAAAACTTGACGCCTTAATAGATCCACGCTTACAGCCTTTCCAGCTGGAGTAGTGCAGGGTGAGATATAATCTTGAGGACGGGACAGCATTTCTGGCTGGCAAGTCAATTATATTCAGCATGTAACTTGGGACATCCCCGTTAATGATCTTGTGAACCATGGTGCAAATCTTGAATTCAATGCGCTCCTTGATCGGAAGCCAGTGAAACTTAGCAAGAAGAGGCTTCGCGCTGTCGAACTGGGCCTTACTGAAGACAAGTCTCGCTGCTGTATTTTGGACAGTCTGCAGTTTTCTCAAAACAAAGCCCTTACACCCTGCTAATGTACCATTAAGAGCAGAAGCAAATTTTAAAGAGTTTAAGATATTGTTAAAAATCCATGTCTTTAGGTATGCATTTGGGGTTCATCTGGCTGTTGGGGGATACCCTAGAAAACCTGAAAAATATGATTTTGTTTAAGATTTAGATTTAGACACTGTAGTATATGTTTTGGATTGACTGAGTTTTAGTTGTATGAAGTATCCTTTCTATCTGAAGATTATGGAGTTCTTTTTCTGTTGTTGTTGTTGTTGTTGTTGTTGTTGTTGTTTTATTATTGATTATTTTTAATTGTAAGTCATTATGTACTATGAATGTTTAGTGGTGTATCAAATTTTAATAAAACATAAACATAAAACATAAAATAGAATGCAGGAAGAGCTCCCGCATTAATATTTTTTAATGCTGCATGCTAATGCTCAAACAAAAAAACAGCACCACGGGCCTTTAAAAATGGAACACAGTTCTTTAATGAATGAGCCTTTTTTTCATCCGTTTGGATACAGAAAGTGAAAGTGCCTTGTTTCTTTGTAGCTTTTACTATATGAGACATGGGGTAAGGAATAATATATTGTAGAGGACTATATTCGAGTTATTCCCCAAGTTTTCCACGTCATCACTGTGACCCCTGACGCAGGTGCTAGTCACCGAAACACGGCCCGTGTCGGGTCTTTTTGTCAAGGCTCATTCATTAAAGAACTGTGTTCCATTTTTTAAAGGCCCGTGGTGTTGTTTTTTTTGTTTGGACTTTAGTTTGTACTTCGTTCCCTCTCTTTTGCATGCTAATGCTAACATTAGTACACAACCAGATATTCAACAAATAAGAAAATGCCTATTTTATGGGCCATGCTAGAAATGGGCTTAGTGCATGGGGAAGTCTCATGCTAATGTACCTTAGTAAAAAGTCCCCTAATGTACTTTACAATACAGTCTGATATAAATAGTTCAACCAATTTTACAGATTATGTCAGAAATGTATATTTTTCTTTTTCTCTAAAAGTACATTTCTTAACTTTCTTCTTTCTCAGCTCTACTCTATAAGAACTGACTCTTTGGTGCCCAATTTCAAAGTAGATGGATGTTTCAAAATGCCCCAAAATTTCCATCTGCTAAAATGTCCAAATTGTAATTTTCAAAAGGCAGAATTTGGATGTCCTACACTACAGTTCATCCAAATAGCAAGAGGGCATATTTTGGGTATGTTGAGGACAGGACTAAGGATGGCACAAATTTAGCGATAATCAAATGAGAAGAAATATCCAAGTCAAAAAAGAAGGGCATCCTAAGTTAGACCTGTTTCAATCAAATTCAAGATTTAAAAAAGTGCCCTGATTAAAAAAAAAATGCTCTGAAAGTGATACAGGAAAGGAAAAACAGGTTTCCTGACATTAGGTATTATGAACATTCTGAATATAATTATATTTAATTGACATTTATGCATGATCTGGAAAAGGGTCATAGAAATGGGAGGGTCATGGCATAATGGGGGCTTTCCTAAAATGAATAACTATTGTTATAGAATAATGACGATATGCACCAAATATAGGTGCATACATTTGCACCACATTTCAGTTGGAGCAAATGGACGCACCTAAAGTTAGGCATGACTCTCTGATGTAAGCGTTATTCTATAATTCACGTCTAACTTTAAGCACAGCTTATAGAATAACACTTTTTGTGGTGCTAATATTTTAGGCATCATATATAGAATCTAGCCCTTAGCGTGTGCAAATAGCAAACCTAATGCAGAATGCTTTAGCACATTCTGTGTTAAGCCATTTTTCCTGGGTTAAACATGCATTAGCACTTAGTGCAGCTTATTAAAATGGGGTCCTTAATCCCAACCACAAAAGTTCTGTGAAGTACTTTCACTCACTTTCAGCTCAGTTTCACCTTCCAGACACCTGCATGCAACTTCTCTTAGTCACAGTTAGTTCAGTTTCAGCGTTCACACATTTGTCCTGAATTAGCAATTCAAACACTCACTTAAAAGATTTGTTAAGCCAAATCCCTTTCCTTTTTCTCTTGGTCAAGCAATTTCTTCAAAAACAAAATAATTTTCTCCCTATTTAAATATCTGTCAAAATCTGAGGTCCAGATATTCAGTTATCTCAGCCTTTCCATCAGGTTTACGATGATTACAGAGAGGTTGAAATTTCATAGCTGTACAGTATTAGCAACAGAACTCATGGTCCCAGCCTCCAGAGTATTGTTCAAGTGTAATATATTAAACACTTTCGCTCTTTAAAAGTTAGCTTACTGTTATCTGACCCTGGTTCCCTAAAGTAGTCAGTCTTTCCACAGTTACTTCAGATTATAAATATCACTTCTCCGCAATAAATTTCTTAGACAGTCACCACATATCATCAAGGAAACACCTTTGAAGCACCACACATATAAATTTTATTACTTTAAATTCTTCTAGATCTTACAGATAGAACACATTCATAAATGTCTTTACTCCTCTGCTTCCTCAGCTCTTCTCCCAACAGAAATCTCACTGTTTCCCTGGTAACAAGGCAGAATTATCCCTCCAGGGAGACTTCTGACCAATCAATCACATATACTTTAAAAATAATTCTATTCTTGCATGCATGTTTGCAAGCAATTTCAAATACGAAGTCAACGTTCTAAACAGTCTTTTATAATAAATATACATTAAGGGACCCTTTTTACAAAGGTGCAGTAGGGCTACTGCGCAAATAATGTGTGCCAAATCAGCCCAACCACCGGGGTAGTGCAGGAGCCCAGCAATAGTTCTAAAGTTGGTGTGCACAGTTTCCTGCTGTAGAAAATAATTTTCTATTTTATACCACGTGCATGTTCCTGGCGGTAATCGGCAGTAACATAGTAACATAGTAACATAGTAGATGACGGCAGAAAAAGACCTGCATGGTCCATCCAGTCTGCCCAACGAGAAACCTATAAGTGTATACCTTACCTTGAATTTGTACCTGTCCCCTTCAGGGCACAGACCATACAAGTCTGCCCAGCAGTATTTCCCTCCTCCCAACCACCAGTCCCGCCTCCCATCAGCGGCTCTGGTACAGACCGTATAAGTCTGCCCTCCCCTATCCTCGCCTCCCAACCACCTCCCCCTCTTCCCCCCAACTGCTCCGCCACCCAATTTCAGCTAAGCTTCTGAGGATCCATTCCTTCTGCACAGTATTCCTCTATGCATATCCCACGCATGTTTGAACTCCGTTACCGTTTTCATCTCCACCACCTCCCGCGGGAGGGCATTCCAAGCGTCCACCACCCTCTCCGTGAAGAAATACTTCCTGACATCTTTCCTGAGTCTGCCCCCCTTCAATCTCATTTCATGTCCTCTTGTTCTACCGCCTTCCCATCTCCGGAAAAGATTCGTTTGCGGATTAATACCTTTCAAATATTTGAACGTCTGTATCATATCACCCCTGTTCCTCCTTTCCTCCAGGGTGTACATGTTCAGGTCAGCAAGCCTCTCTTCATACGTCTTGGAACGTAAATCCCATACCATTCTCGTAGCTTTTCTTTGCACCGCTTCCATTTTTTTAACATCCTTCGCAAGATGCGGCCTCCAAAACTGAACACAATACTCCAGGTGGGGCCTCACCAACGTCTTATACAGGGGCATTAAAACCTCCTTTCTTCTGCTGGTCACTCCTCTCTCTATACAGCCTAGCAATCTTCTAGCTACTGCCACCGCCTTGTCGCACTGTTTCGTCGCCTTCAGGTCCTCAGATACTATCACCCCAAGATCCCTCTCCCCGTCCGTGCCTATCAGACTCTCCCCGCCTAACACATACGTCTCCCTTGGATTTCTACTCCCCAAGTGAATCACTTTGCATTTCTTCGCATTGAATTTTAATTGCCAAACGTTAGACCATTCTTCTAGCTTCTTCAAATCTTTTTTCATGTTTTCCACACCCTCCGGGGTGTCCACTCTATACAGCCACATTGCTGCGCACTGCCCGTTTACTGCGGGATTGGTGTGTGATCCCTTACTACCAAATAAATAGGAGGTGGTAAAGGCTTATGCAGTAAATGGCCACAGTGGCGTAGCTACGTGGGGCTTGAGGGGGCCTGGGCCCCCGTAGATTTCAGTGGGGACCCCCCTCCCGGCGAACCCGCCCCCGCCGCCGCCTACCTTCCGTTTTGCTGGCAGGGGACCCCACTCCCCACCAGCCGACGTCCTCTCCCGTAGAACGCAGAGGCACTGGCAGAGAACAGTCTTCTTCCTTGCATGCTGACGCGTGCAAATGGTTTATGCGGGTTAAACGCTAATGCGCCCATAGAAATATATAGGCACGTTAGCGTTTAACGTGCCTTAAATTTACAGGCACATTAAAAACACTAACGCACCTTAGTAAACATACCCTTTAGAATCTGGAGTTTGTTTAGAAAAATATAAAAGTTTTGCTGTCTTGATTTTTTTTATAAGTATCAGATTCTCCTGCCAAACTATTTTTAAATTTGGAATTTGAGTTTTTCTCCATAAATGTTGTGGTCATCTACAGTCTCTCTTTAGACTTAAAAGGGTTTTTTTTTTTTAGAACAGATTGTTGCTTCAGGGGTGCAATATTTCTAGAATTTCACTAAGAATATCATTCTACCTCCTCTTTAAAAAATGAGGATCTACTAAGGAGAGATCACTAAATTGAGAGTTAAAAGTAGTCCAAAAAAGTTGTGGTGGCTATATTTTCACGCCCAAAAAGATAGTGTGGTTGGGACAGAGAGTGGGTGGGAACTGAGCATGCCAAACATATGTGCCTCAAGATTGCCTGATGATGTAATTTTCCTGCATGCAAGTCCATACCTGCTATAAATAGTGCCTAATTGTTGGAAGCATGTCTTTTGTGACCTGGAGAGTTTTCTGGTGAGTTCTGCTGCTGTTTGGTGTTTTGGTGTGTTCTGAGACCATACCATTTACTCAATTCAAACACCTTCTGCCCCCTGCTGGCCCTGCACAGCCCCACATTACTCTACCTACCCCATTGCTTCCTGCATTATCCCCAGTTTCTTCAATCTCTTTCTTTTTTTTTATTATTTCTTTATTCATATATTTCCATATATCATCACAATACGTGAATATGCAATCGGCATTTATACAAAAGGCAAAAATAAAAAATAAAGAGAAATATCATTAACAGCCTTTCTGTCCACAAGTTTAGGAAATTTTGGAATCCAAGAATTTAGAATTTAAAGTAAAACATATAGCAATAATTACGGACTAATGGTTGCAACCTCTGGTTCAGACCCCAGCCTGCATTTAGGGAGGGCACACAACATTCAATTCCACTCTAGCATCTAGAAATTCTTTTAACTGTTTTGGGTCTACAAATTGAAACTGTTTACCCTCAAACATTACATTACAATAACAAGGAAAACGTAATATAAAAGTTGCTCCCAGTGCCACCACTTTAGGGCGGAGTTCCAAAAAGGCCCTCCATCTCATCTGTGTAGGCCTTGAGAGATCAGGAAAAATACGAATTTTGGAGCACAAAAACAGATTTTCTAAGTCTCTCAAGGAAAGCCTTAGTACGGCATTCCTATCATGCTCCAGCACAAAAGTAACAAGCAGAGTCAACCTCTGAGTAATTATCTCCAATGAACTTTCAAGGAAAGAAGTAAGATCCATTCCTTCCCCTGCTATCGGGGGATTTTCTTCCACCACTCCACCACTCCTGATGTAATAAGCCCGAGTAAGGGGAGGCAGTGAGTCCTTATCCATTCCAAGAATATCAATCATATATTTTTTAACCATGTCCAAAGGGGAAATTAAAGGCGATTTGGGAAAATTAAGAAACCTGAGGTTTAATCTTCTAGTCTGGTTTTCTAGGTACTCCAATCTTTTATATAGGAAATTATTATCCTTAACCAAAGCCGTTTCTACAGATCCCATTTCTTGAATTTTAATATTCACAGTCTCCAAATCTAAGGTTTGCTGTGCAGTCTTTTGCGCCTGAAGCAGGGCAGCCTCAGAAAGAGTCTTTATGTCAGAAGTATTCATTTTTAAAGTAGTTTGCATAGAAGTGTGAATGATGTAAACCATATCCCATAGTGACTCTAATGTCACAGTTGCTGGTCTATTCACACCACTAATGGCTGGAGAAGGGTGAGGTTGATCTTCAACACAAGCAAGTTTAGAAACTATATCCTGAGGCAATACCTTTGAAGCTGATTGTAGCAATAGTTCTCGGCCTTGAGATTCAGCCTCCGTTACAGCAGACACTCCCTCAAACAGGTCGGGCTGAGCCCCTTCGGCTTCCTTCCCTGTCAGAGCTGCCAGCAACTCCCCTCCAGGCTGGGGTGGAGCAACTCGTTCCTCGGGGCTCAGGGAAGCCCCGTTTCCATTCTCAATCGACACCGAAGTGCCTAGAGTTGCAGAGGGGGTCGAAAAACCCTGAGGACCTGGTTGCTGTCTGAAAAATTGCAAAGTTGTCTGCCTCATGGCTGAAGAAGTCACAGGAGCTGAGGGATGTTCCTTCACTTTTCCCCTCCGTTTCCCCATGCTTAATGAGGCGACAGAGGTGCTGTAGAGGACCTACAAACAAAGCAACTTCCAGGAGCTAACACAGGTGCATCCATTCACAACGCCATCTTGGAATTAATTTACTTCTTCAATCTATTTCTCGCTCCATACCTCAAGTCCCTTCCCCCACCCTCAGTCCCCTCCCTGTATCACATTCATTTGTGCTAATGCCTGTCTTGGGTGTGTCTCTGTAACAGTGTCTGTCACTGTTTGTCTGCTGTTTGTGCTTCTTTGCCATACCTGGCATTGGCCACCGGGTGACAGTGCTGCTGTGTACTCTGGGTGCCATAGATTCAGCAGGGCACCATGATTGAAAGTACAGTGTTGCTGATGTGGTTAGTGGCCGATCATAGACCAACACATTAAAGGAAGGATAGGTCGGGTGTTGAGGGTGTACAGGCCTGGAACAATGTTCATGAAGATTCAAAATAGACCTTTATAGTACTGAACATAATGGAATAATTGCATCATTTTTGTCTTTAGTTTTTGCTCTATATTGAATGGCACTATTTTATCTTTTCCCTTCTCATTGTCAATAACACAATTTGGGCTCATAGAGCCCTCCCCTCCGCTCTCCCCTTTTGTGCTTTTAGTTCTCTGCTAAGTGGTTCAGAATAGTTCAGAAATTACAACCCACTCATAGATGGAAAACGTCCTCTCTCATTGCCATCTGCAGGATTTAGTACTGAATCTAACACAGTAGGCAGAGGAGAAATACATTATTGTTATTAGTGCATTTGTTTGCTAATTTTGTCCAAAGGGCTTTAGAAGGAATGCATATTTTAAGCACAGAGTTTTTTTCTATGTTTAATAAGGTTATTACTGTTGAAAGATGGATTGAATCGCCTGTGTTCAAAAGTATCCATTACACTGTTCTGAAATATAGCAATTATCTTTGCTGTTTTTGCAAAAAGTGCCATGGAATCTTTAATGTTTATAAAGCAGGCAAGAGCTTGTGTTTACCATTACATCTAGAATACAGCATTTCTACCAGAGCACTGCTCTGCCATATCACAGTTTGATATTGGTTCTGTACTCTTTGGTGATAATAATTTGCCAAGTGAAATGTGGTGAATACATGAAAATCTCATCAGATATGCAGCAAATGTATTTGTATGCCCAGAATATCACATTTTTGAACAATAGGAAATTACAAACAACATTACTCCATATTATAAAACCAACTACAGCTATACCACCCTGAGGGGTCCTTTTACTAAGGTGCACTGAAAAATGGCCTGCAGTAGTGTAGGTGCATGTTTTGGGTGTGCGCAGATCTATTTTTCAGCGCGCCTGCACAAAATGCCTTTTTAAAATTATTGCCAAAAATGGACATGCAGCAAAATCAAAATTGGTGCGCGTCCATTTTGGGTCTGAGACCTTACCACAGCCATTGACCTAGCAGTAAAGACACATGCGGTAACCAGACAGTAATGATCTACGCACATCAAATGCCACATGTGCCAGAAAATAATTATTATTATTCAGACGTGCGTGTCGGATGCATGCCAAAAATGAAATTACAGCAAGAGCCACATGGTAGCCGGGTGGTAACTCAATTTTGGAGCGTGTTGGGCGCGCCTAAACGCTTACACGGCTTAGTAAAAGAGCCCCTAGGTGTGCCCGATCCCATTTACATTACAGAAGTCCCAAATTTTAGTTTTTACTAATAAATATATTCAGTAGCTAGTAAGTTTAATGTTTATGCATATTTTCAGTTTTAGATATGTGTTCAAGTCTGAATACCAAATATATTGGCATAACTTTCTTATAGAAAATTATTTCTGCTGTTTCTGCTCTCCAACCTGCATGCATAATGTATATGGATAGCAGCTGATTTTTGCTGTTATCTATATATTGGCCCCACCCTTAACTTGTCCCAATCCTGCCCTGCTTTTAAATGCATAGCTTTTGTCCATTTAAGGAGCAATTCTATAAGTTGGCGTCTCCATTTAGGCACCACATAGGTGTTCAGTAGGACTTCATTCTATAAAGGAACATGGAGGGGCATAATCGAACGTCGCCAGCCAAATAGATCGCCAGCGATCTATGTTGGCAGCGGTGCTACAGCTGGCCAGAACCGTATTATCGAAAAAGATGGCCGGCCATCTTTTTTTTCGATAATACTGTTTATCCCGGCCAAATGCCGTGGAGTTCGCCGGGTTTGAGATGGCCGGGTTTGTTTTTCAGCAATAATGGAAAGTTATGTTGGCCATCTCAAACCCCGGCCAAATTCAAGGCATTTGGCCATGGGAGGAGCCAGCATTTTTAGTGCACTGGCCCCCCTGACATGCCAGGACACCAACCAGCCACCCTAGGGGTCACTGCGGTGGACTTCAGAAAAGCTCCCACGTGCATAGCTCCCTTACTTTGGGAGCTGAGCCCCCCAAACCCACTACCCACAAATGTACTGCACCCACTAAAATTGCTTCAGGGACCTGCATACAGCCTCTAGGACTTATTGCTGCTTTATAACTTTGGCACACAAGTTCACACCTGAAGACTAATCTCTCTGAAAATGTCCTTTCTTGAAATAAGCATGTTTACTCACAGTTAACTGCAGAGGTTGTGCCCCACTGGCAAAGAGTCCCCTGGTACTAAGATTAGCAGTAGGTCAGAGCTGGCACAATGATGTACAATGTCCTCTTTCAGCACAAAAATGGCCACTACCGCATGGACTACAACAGGAAACAAAACAGGGCACACTCTGACCCATTTAGCAGGGGGGAAAAGCACCATGGGAGTACAGCCCAGTACCCTACACCCACCACAATGCATTGCTAATGTGACTCTGCAGGGCACCTAACAGAAAAGGTGTCACACTCACCCGAGAGCCACATCGCAACCAGGGAAAGACTGTCGGAGGATACAACACATTCTGCTGTCATGGAGGTGGGTACGGCATTTGAGGCTGGCATACAGGCTGGCAAAAAAGGTTTTTAGTTTTATTTTTTTAGTTTGGAAGGGGATTGGTGACCACTGGGGGAGTATGGGGAGGTCATACGCCATTCCCTCCAGTGGTCATCTGGTCAGTTGGGGCACCTTTTTGAGGCTTGGTCGTGAAAGTAAAAGGACCAATTAAAGCTGGCGAAATACTGCTTAATGCCGCTTTTTTTTTCCATTATTGGCGAAAGCCGGCCATCTGGTAGCCACACCCATGCCCGTCCATGTCCTGCCTTCACTAATCTACCGACACGCCCCCTTGAACTTTCGCCAGCGAAGCGACGGGAAAGCGGCGATGCTGTCAAAAATGCCACTTTCGATTATACCGATTTTGCCGCTTTTAAGAAATCGCCGGCCATCTTCCGATTTGTGTCGGAAGATGGCCGGCAATCACTTTTGATTATAAGCTGGATAGGCGCCTAAGTTACTTTCTAGAAACATAGAAAAATGATAAAGACCATATGACTCAAACCGCTGTCCTGTATACTACTATCCATTCTATCCAATCCTCACCCCCCCCCCCCCCCCCCAGGCTTTATACTATTTCCCTTTTTTCTACTTTAGCTTATCTTTACTCTTTAGCATGATGTGTGTGTGTGAATTTCTTTCCTGTCAATAGTTTTTGTCTCCACTACCTCCACCCGGAGGCTGTTTCCATAAAAAAGTATTTCCAGAGGTTACTTCTGAGTTTATCCCCTTTCACCCTCATCCTATGCCCCCTCATTCCAGAGTTTCCTTTCAATTGAAAGAGACTCATCCCCTGTACATTTATGCCATGTAGGTATTTAAATGTCTCTATCATATCTCCCCTCTCCCAACTTTCTTTCAAAGTATATATATTGATATGGCTACCATTTAGACACTTGCTTATTTGTCAGCCATAGAGCTGGTATAAGTGCAAGTGCCTAAATGCAGCAGGTACTCACATAACTTTTTGTTATGTGAGTACCGGCCATCTTTTTTTTCGATAATACGGTTTAGCCCGGCTAAATGCCAGAGTTCGCTGGGTTTGAGAGGGCTGTTTTTGTTTTTCAGCGATAATGGAAAACAATGCCAGCGATCTCCAACCCGGCGACATCCAAGGCATTTGGTCATGGGAGGAGCCAGCATTTGTAGTGCAGTAATCGGATTTGGTGGCACTCCCCCTTGACAAAGTGAACATGAAACGGGGACCTGTCGGGGTTTAAGAGCGCACCAACCTGCCTAAGATAAGTGCAGTGTACATTATCGTATTAAGAGTGTTGTAGAAGTCACTAGTTATACACCATTTTTGTTAGCAGATTGTTAGCAGATTTAGGATGGTGGAGGCTGAGTCAATGATTAAGAAAGGAACACGAATAAGTGACTCACCTGTTGAGTGAAAGAAATACTATCGTGAATTATATATGAGACTCTACCTCACCTTAGTTAATAGCCCTTAGGGTTATTACTTTTGCATTTATACACTCTGTGCATATTTTTTGTTATTTTATGTAATTGGACAGAATGACGGTCCACAATTGTTTGACAGTACCCTTGAAATAAGCAGTGGATTTTCCCCAAGTCTATTTTAATAATAGCTTGTGGACTTTTCTTTTAGGAAGCTATCAGAACCTTTTTAAAACTCTGCTAAGTTAACTGCTTTTACTACATTCTCTGGCAATGAATTCCAGAGTTTAATTACCGTTGAGTGAATATTTTCTCTGATTTGTTTTAAATTTACTACTTTGTAGCTTCAATGTGTGCCCCATAGTCCTAGTATTTTTGGAAAGAGTAAACAAGCAATTCACGTCTACCCGTTCCACTCCACTCATTATTTCATAGACCTCTATCATATCCCCCCTCAGCCATCTTTTCTCCAAGCTGAAGAACCCTAGTCACTTTAGCCATTCCTCATAGGGAAGTCGTCTCATCCCTTTTATCATTTTCATTCCATTATATCTTTTTTGAGATGCAGTGACCAGGATTGCACACAATATTCAAGGTGCGGTTGCATCATAGAGCGATACAAAGGCATTATAATGTCATCATTTTTGTTTTCCCTTCCTTTCCTAATAATACCTAATAATAAACCCATAGTCTGTTATTGAGCTGAACAGGGGGGAAGCCACTGCTTGCCCCGGGATTGGTAGCATGGAATGTTGCTACTAATTGGGTTTCTGCCAGCTACTTGTGACCTGGATTGGCCAATGTTGGAAGCAGGATACTGAGCTAGATGGACCATTGTTCTGACCCAGTATGGTTATTCTTATGTTCTTATGATCCTGAAAGCATCTCTGGAATTAGCCCCATACTTTTTTGTTTTTTTTGAGGAAGTTGGAGGATGATAATATGTCCAACAACCAAAACCATGAAGCTCATTTTCAAAGCACATTGACTTACAAAGTTTACTCTGGGCAAGTCACTTAACCCTCCATTGCCCCATGTAAGCCGCATTGAGCCTGCCATGAGTGGGAAAGCGCGGGATACAAATGTAATAAAAATATATAACTTTGTAATTCTAAGTGCTTTGAAAATGAGCACCCATCCCCTACTGCTTACATGCTGTGCAGCTATTGCATACTTCTTTAAAACATACTTCTTTAAAACAACTTCTTTGGTCTTCTGTAAGGTTAAACTTAAAGAAATAGCAATTTTAAGGCCACTTACAAGTCGATTGCATGCCATAAAGGCATAATATGAAAAGATTTTCACATGTTATTGGACTTGGAGGGAAACCATGGTTTGAATTTCACTTCATTCTGCAGTTGTTTAGGGAATTGAGCATTTTGGTTTATGCAGGAGTTAGCCCTCTTTGTGAACTGTAAAAGTGATGAATGGCTTGACACAGGGATCAGTAATGTATAACTGTACGCTCGGTATGCTTTATTTTGTTCTACTAGTACTGGAATAAACTACAATACATACCAAGGAGTTCTCTGCTTAAATCTTGTATACACACAAAATAAACCAATACGACAAAGTGTTGGCATGAACAACCAGTCTCTCTTTTGTACTAGCATTGCTCATTTACATCTGTCTTGGCTAAATGAAAAGTTACAAAAATAAGTAAGCACATTTTTATAGAATGAGGATGATAAGGGTATATTTTCAAGGGAGGCATATACACGGACAGGGCATGGGTGAGGTTCCAACTTATGTGCATAACTTATAGTAAGTTACTCACATCCCTGCCACATTATTGCATCCACACTTAAGCCAGCTCTGTAAATGGTGTAACCATGAGCAGCTAAATGTTAGAGATGCTAATCCTGAGTTATGCTAATATTCTATTACATAACCTAGAATATGGACTCGAGGCACCTAAATGGGGACACCCAAACGTAGATTTGCCCCTATAAACATATTACTAGTCATGGTGGGTCAGACCAACGGTCCATAAAACCCAGTGTCTTGTCTTTTCCAGAAGTCAGTTATGTCAATTGCATACCCAGTTGATCCTAATAGTATAAGATCATCAGTCTAGAGAGTTGCACAGGGACAGAAATTTCACCCGTACCTACCCATTTCCATTGAAATCTAACCCATACCTATCCGTACCCACTAATATTCATTCCATCCTCACTGATTCCTATAATTAATTTCCTCCATCCTGACCCATAACTACAGGAATCAACACTATTACTTACTTGGTTACAGCTCTCTATTTCTTCCCTACCCCAACAGCCTCCTGTGTCTTTTTGGGTGGTATTCACTATTTAACCAGAGATTGTTCAAAGCCTTTGGTGTTCTGGCTGTCTCTCTGGGCATTCCAAACCTCATTCTGGCACCCCAATTGCCTCTCTCAGTGCATAGGCGGTTGGTGGCCCAGCTGTTTGGGGAGGCTAAAGGGGGCAGGATAGGGGGTGGGGTCAGGGATAGGCCCTACAACACGCAGAAACAAAAAGTAAAATGGGAGGGAAGGAAGATGCTGGACCAAAGTGCAGAGATGCTAAGAGCAGTCTTTCCCAAACATTGAAGAGTACTACCTTAATTAGTGAGATTGAAGGCTAGTGAGTGAGGGTTTTCTTGCAGTGCATTCGGTGTGTACAATTTGTCAAGGTGGAGAAGAGATTGAGTCTTAAGGAAGGTATTGGCAAGCAATAAACGCATTCATGTGCATGTAAAAATGGATTTATATATCATGACATATCATAAGGATTACAGTAGGCAGTAGAACATTAATACACCTAATGGAAAACTAAAAAAAAGCTGGATTAGTACAGATCAATCCTACACAGAATCAATACTAACAGAATACTCAGCCTTTTCCAAACACAGGTAGACCCTCAAGTATAGAATAAGTAACCACAAGCTAAAAACAAAAATATGTAGACAAAAATTACACTGAACCCCCAAGAAGCTACATTCTGCATATGGTGCAACACCAGAAAAATAGGAACAGTGACACATGTCCCTCTGTACTATGCAAATATAAAAAGAGCAGATGTAAATTTCAAAAACTGTCATAGTCCAATTGCTGCATTATACATTAACAAAATGATAATAGAAAATAAGATAATACTTTTTTTTATTAACCTATTACAGTTTTTAACTAGTTTTCAAAAGCCAAAAAACATCCTTTCTTAATTTAGGACAAGCATACTTTTAACAGCAATATAGTGTCTAGACCTAAAAGAGAAGGTTTTGGTCTCCAAAAGTTAGTAAAAAAATGTATTTAGTCCAATAAAAAGATGCCACCTTATTTTCCTTTTTGTCTTTTATTTACGTTAATTAACTTTTTAAGTGGACTAACACAGCCACCACATTATTTCATCCTAAATTAAAAGCAAAATTCTTTTTTTTTTTTTTACCTTTGCTGTCTGGTCACTTAATTTTTTTTTTAATGTGTTGACCCTAGTCTCTGGTTCCTGCTTTCCTTGCTTCTTTTACCTCTTTCTAAGGGTCTCTTTTTTTCTCTTCTGTCTTCTTCATCTTCTCCACTACATCCAACTCCAGCACTGATCTGTTCCTTTCAGCTTTCCTCCATTTTTTTCTGCCTGTCCATTCTGATTTCATTCATGTTATCCAGACTTTAATCTCCCTTTTTTTTTTTTACTGCGTCTACATACAGCTTTCCATTTCTTTCCCATACTCTGGCCCTCTCATTCTTCTTCCCCTTACTCCCCAGTCTTTCACTAACTCTTTCCTCTCTCCCCTTCCATCCAGCATCTTCTCTCTTTTCTCCTGCAATCCAGTATCTTCTCTCTCTCCCTTCCCCTACAACCATCCAGCCTCTCCTCTTCTGTCTCTCCCCCCTGCCAACCAGCAATTCCTCTCCTGTCTTTCTTTTTTTTTTTTGTTACATTTGCATCCCGCACTTTCCCACTCATGGCAGGTTCAATGCGGCTTACATGGGGCAATGGAGGGTTAAGTGACTTGCCCAGAGTCACAAGGAGCTGCCTGTGCCTGAAGTGGGAATCAAACTCAGTTCCTCAGTTCCCCAGTTCCCCAGGACAATTCCTCTCCTGTCTTTCTCTCTCTCCCCCCCCCCCCCCTGCTAGCCAGCATCCTCTTTTAATTTGTCTCTCTCTCCTCCCCCCACCCCCTCCACTAGCTAGCATTACCTCTCTTGTACCCATCTCCCCCATCCAGTATCTCCATTGCACCTCACATGGTCCGTGCTAATAAACATTCCTCCCATTGTGCCGTTCTTGCCTCCTCTGAGGTTAACTTCCAGGTCGGCACAGGAAGCAGTAGTGGCAGGCAGAGAGCCACGATCCCGCACCTGTGCCATGCATGTTTATTAGCGCAGACCAAGCAGGAGAGATATTGTGCTGAAAGGTGGGTGGATTAAAGGGCGAGAAAGAGATGGGATAAGACAGGATAGAAGAGGCAGTGGGGTCCGGGAAAGATTGCAGTTGGGGCTGGGGAGGCTTAGCATCCCCAAGCCTCTTATGCGGGGCGCCTATGTCTCAGTGCATTCTAAGCCTCATTTTGGCATTGCCATAGATTTTGACTATACTACTGCATGAATCCCATGGCAAAATCTTCCATCCTCATGGGAATCCTGCAGCAATTTCTTCCATCCCTACTGAAATCCTACAGCACCTTCTTCTATTCCTGTGGGAATCCAGCAGGTTCACGCAGAATTCCCATGTTCCCCTTTCCCATGCATCTCTCTACATCAGTTTGCCCTAAAAGCAGCAGCAACAACAACAGCTAGAATGTAACAATTATAATAAAGTAATGGAAATAAATACTCTGCAGAGAAAAAGGCTGAGGCTTAGCCATCAGCAAATCATCTTTGCTTTCTTCTCCTGTACCGGTTAGTCTTAATCCTGTTGGTGACATCATAACCTTCTAAAGGCAGCATGTAATTCAGTCAGTCTTTTTTTATCCCAATATATAGTTTAAACATATAAATTTACGAGCAGAGAAAAGAGTAGCCATCATTCTACTTGCAAAAGAAAAGACTGTTTGCACAGTTAGCAGCATGAAAACTTTTCCATGTTTGTCTGATTTATGGACTCAGGAAAGAAATCCTCTTGCAGTCAGTTCATAGCAATGAAGCAGTTCTACAGAGAGTCAATTTTATCACTATGATTCTAAGAACTAAAAAATGCATCTTGGCTTCTGATTTCAGTCTGACAGCTGTCCATATCTAATGAGGAGAACTAATGTAATCCTCCCAAAGAAACAGCAGTTGCTTGCAGAATTGACCCTGGGAAAAGGATATTGGTTTAAAAAAAATCCATGTGTCAAAGTGATAAACAGCTATACTTTTGTTGATCCCAGTCAACTGACTAGTTTTGAAAAGATGACAGACACAGCATGTGAAAACGAGGCTGGCATGAAGCAGAAACAAAGCATGTCTTTTTCTGAGGATCAAATACAAGAAACACTATATTTTACTTAGGGAACCATTTTAGAATTTTATTACCTGACCCTCTCTATGGTAAATGTTGCATTTATGAGAAAAAAAATAAAAAGCATCAGATGTTTATAGCTTCTTTTAGCACATTTAGGGGTCATTTTACTAAGCCGCTGTAAAAAGTGGTCTGCGGTAATGTGGGCACGTGTTTTGGGTGCCCACTGGGCATTTTTTTTAACATGGCTGGGAAAAAGGGCTTTTTTTTACTGGGCTGGGAAATAGGAATGTGCTGAAATTAAAACTAGGGTGTGCCTATTTACGGCCTGAGCCTTTATCATCACCCATTGACCTAACGGTAAGGGCTCATGCGCTATCAGTGCAGCAACCATGCAGTGTACTGATCCAACATAAATCCTCACACCCAGCAACACAACATAATCAATGTTCATACTGGTCAATTTACTTTCCTCTTTCCTCTCAACCCCATGACACCTGATTCACTTCTACCTCATCTGACCTGAGCATCTGACCTCTTGTATTTGTTATCAACCGAAATGGCAAATGCCTTTACGGTACTTCGTAAGCCACATTGAACCTGCAAATAGGTGGGGAAATGTGGGATATAAATGTAACAAATAAATAAATAAAAATAGAAAATTATTTTGTACCATGGGATTTGGCATGTGCCAACCTCAGAATTACCACCAGGCGCATGTGCTAGCCCAGTGGTAGTGGCGAGTTGGCACGTGCTACCTATGCGCTAGCCTTCCCTCACCTTAGTAAAAGGGCCCCTTAGAGTGTTATTTATTACCTTGCATTATGGGTACACCACATGATATGTGCCTCATAACATACATTAAATAGCAAAATCAGGTTTTTTACCATAATGCATATTAGTGTAAGTCACCATAGGCTGTATCAAAATAAATTCAAAACATGCAAATGCATGCAAAACACCTCATTACTATCCATATTGAGTAACACAACTTGTTTTGTACATCACAAACTGTATTATTCGTGGGGGGAAAAATTGTTATTGAGATACCCAGATAAGTGCCAGCAGCCTTTGTATATCCAGGCGTTCAGTGTATGGCCTGATGATGAATATCTGAGTATAAGTGTTTAAAAAAAATACTGACTGCCATATGCCGATTATTGTCCTGATAGTTATACGTTTATTTTAGGCCTGCCTTATAAAAGGTCTAATATAAATGGATAGTGGTGGTTGCAGTCAGCAGTGAATAAATATATTAGGCATCTTTGAAGGAGTGGCTGGTACATGGCCTGGTTCCCATAGGATCAGTCCCTCACTGAGACTGAGTGAGTCATCTTTAGTATAGGTGGACTTATACCTGTTGAGTCAGAAGGATGGGGCTCAAGCAGAGTGGTGGTTAAATGCCCTGTGGTAGAACAGATCAGGGAGGCATCAAGTGAAGAAGTCTGCAAGGGAGTAGCAAAAGAGAAGTGCCAGGGAAAAAAAGTAACCAGAGCCCAGTAATTTCCCTAGGATAGGAAACTGTTTAATTCTAAGGCTCTTTGAGTTGATTATACATAGAAAGAAGACTGCCAAGGTAGGAGAGAACCTTGCAGAATATTTCTAATCTATATGAATTTGGTGTGTGTCCAGAGGGACCTGAGACAGCATTAGTTGCTAGAGTGTTTGCCCTGTCTAGGAGAGTATTCATTTTATTTAAAACTAGGCAGTTTACATAAAAAACATACATATATTGCCCGAATTCAAAGCCCAAATTTACTGATAAACAATAGACACAAGGCTCAGACGTTATTAAAAAAAAACCAGAAAGCTTGGCATCAGGTAGAATAATGGAAAAGTGACATCCCAGGAAAGCAATAGGGCATCCTTGGGGGAACTGCAGAGGACTTTATAAAATGCTCCCAGGTACACATCTGACAATTGCTCCTTTACCTTGTGTAAAAGGTAGGGGGAGGTAGAAGCCTAGGTCCACCAATCTACAGTGCACTTGCACCACTACTAGACTACTTCATGGACCTGCGTGCTATTCTAATGGACCTGAGTATAACATCAGAGGCTGGCAAGTAATATTTTTAATCACATTTTTGGAGGGGTGGGAGGGGGTTAGGTACCACTGGGGGAGGAAGGGCACCCCTTTGGGTGGAGTGAAGGAGTAGCCTAGTGGTTAGTACAGTGAATCTTGATTCTGGGGTAATGGGTTCAATTTACACTGCAGCTATTTGTTATAAAAACAGGTCTAGCTCAAAACGTTTAAGTTTTAGTCCTGGACGATTTTGTTCTGTTATGGCTGAAAAATTTTTGAGTCTTAGGGACTCCCAAGTCCCACCCTGAACACACTCCTGAAATGCCCCCCCTTAAGATTTGGACGGACTTCTGATGGACTTCAGAGAAAAATGTCTAAAAAGAGGTTTTGAAAATATTGGTTTGGACGTTTTTGTGAGAAAAACGTCCAAATGCAGACTTTTTCAATGTTTTTCTTTTTTGAAAATGAGCCTGAGAGAGAGAGAGAGAGACTCTAGTTATAAAGACAAGGTGCGCTGAAAAATGGCTTGCGGTAGTGTAGGCGCAGGTTTTAGACGCGTGCCGATCCATTTTTGAGCACGCCTGTAAAAAGGCCTTTTAAAAATTTTTGCCGAAAATGGATGTGCGGCAAAATGAAAATTGCCACACATCCATTTTGGGTCTGAGACCCTACCAACAACCATTGACCTAGCAGTAAAGACTCATGCGGTAACTGGGCAGTAATGACCTATGCGTCAAATGCCACTTGTCACATATCCTTTAAGCGTGCCCAAAAATAAATATTTTTCAATCAAGCATATCAGACACGTGCCAAAAATTTTATTACTGCAAGAGCCACACGATAGTCAGGTGGTAACTCCATTTTGGCACGCATTAGACACGCATAGATGCTTACGCGGCTTAGTAAAAGGACCCCATAGCCTGTGAAGTAACATAGCTGACTACAACACTTTTGTGTATATAAATAAAGTACTTTTGACTTTTACTTGCAATCCATGTGCCACATCTGTCACAGCATCATTGACTATATGTAAGTTGGTGCTGAATAAACATATTAATTTATATATAATGGCCAATCCATAGCGTTCAAAGGAGCAAGCTTCAGTGTTAAGAGTGGGGTTGGTTTTATTGCTTATATTTGACTTGTTATTTTATTGATTAGTGTGCTAGGCTTCACAAATTATTTTCTGAATTTTATTTATTTATTTATTTGTTACATTTATATCCCACATTTTCCCACCTTTTTGCAGGCTCAATGTGGCTTATATAGTACCGTAACGGCGTTAGCCAGTTCCGGTATGAATAAATACAAGATATGAACAAATTATGAACAAATGCAAGGTGATATTGTGGTAGAATGAGGTTCATATATGGTAAATACATTGGGGAACTTAAAGAGGGAGAGGACGAGTTAGGATATGTCCATTACGATCTTTGGTTACGTTTATGTCGCAGGTATCCAGGTTTTTTATGTTGGGTCGGTGGGGTATGCTTTTCTGAACAGGTCTGTTTTTAGTGCTTTTTGGAAATTTAGGTGGTCGAGCGTAGTTTTTACTACTTTTGGCAGTGTGTTCCATAGTTGTGCACTTAAGTAGGAAAAGCTGGATGCATAAGTGGATTTAGTGTATGTGCGTTTTTTTTATATCTGCTTGATGGATTTTAAATACTGCACACTGCCTGGGGATGTGTATTGATCAGTTCAACTTATATATGAACAAATAAACAAATAAAATCATAATTATCAGCCACTCGTTTGAAATGAGAATGACTTATTGTGTAAGTTTTCTATAAAAGCTGAACAAGAACTGACTTGCTATGAAATTTATAATTGGTTTTTCAAATGGTTCCAAAATTGTTAATTGATTTCCTCACAAAGAAATCTCCAAATCTCTTGTCTATTCTGCCAAGCAGCAATTTACCATAACTGTTAAAATATAGGTGAACAGAGAGTTTATGATGTTGTTCCATTGAGTTACCTCTAGTTCATTCATTTCTGTTGTCTCTGGTCTCCTTCTTATTTGTGGTTCCACTCAGACATAATAGCCTTAACATTGAAATTCACACTTCAGTCAGCCCCTAACACATTCTTATAATTTAAAAAATTAACTCCAACAACCCTTTCTTTGGAATAAAATTTGGCTGCAGCTTTATTTTCAAATATTAATAAAATTAATTTCACTTACTAACACTTAACTTCACAGAACGGTTAATAATGTTAAGCCATTCAGTAACGAACTGGCTCACTTTCTTCCCACCTTACCCCCCTCCACCCATGTGACTTACGGTACCATCAAGCCACTTCTTACTCATGGTGGTTCCGCTCATGAGTTCATTTCAATTTCATATATATTTCATAATATTCATTTAACCACTTCTGGTGCCTCTTAAACCCCTCGTCCAGGCACCCTTTCCATTAAAAGCTGCTACCTATCTTCCCAAACCCTCTTCCCCCAATTCCTCACACATTCCCAGAATTCCTCCCCAAAGCACAAACTTCCACCACACAGGGCGGGCTGGGAAGGGTCCTTCAGCTCCCTACTATCCACCCTAACCCACTCCTCCCTAACTAAAACTAACTTCTAAGCGCCAAAACTTCACCCTATCCTAACACTTCTTTCCCCAACCAATCCAATCCCTTTCCCTTACTCAATCCCCTTCCTCTTTTCCTGTTGCTAACCTAGCTTCTGGCTAATTCTAATCTTACTCCCTCTCTACCCCCCTCCCTTTTCTTTTTCTTTCTTGGCTGCCTTGGCTTCAGCCAATGTTAACACCCTCACAGCTTAACTGTGAGGGCTTCCTTATAGAAGCAGGACAAATTGTGTATTGCTGCCATTGGAAGGCTACATACTGCAATCAAAATCCTAACTGCAGGTGGAAATACTTTACTTGGTAACTTTTTCACCAGTATTTATTTTTTACATTGTAGAGCCTGTTTAAGAAAACATTTTTAAAAAAACAGCAGATACCTCCATCATGCAGGTCGTTCCTTCCACTAAACAAATCCTTCTATTTAAGCCCCATCCTCTACCTGAAAAGCCCCTTTCCACATAGCAGCTTTTCCTAAAACAACCTTTAATCCTAATGTATCTTTTGGGACAATGTTTGAAAGGATATATTGTTTTCCTAGTGGCAGGTAAGCATATTAATCCTTCAGTTGTTGAAGGATTAATTACACGGTAGTAATTGGGGATTGCCACTCACTGCCCCGTTAGCACTGGAGCCCTTATTGCCAACTCAATGGGTGGTGGTTATGGTTCCCTGCTGCATGGCCACATGGTAAGAGTTATTTATTTATTTGTATTTTGTTCACACCTTTTTCAGTACTAGTTCAAGGTGAGTTACATTCAGGAACACTGGATATTTCTCTGTCCCTGGAGGGGCTCACAATCTAATTTTGTACCTGAGGCAATGGAGGGTTAAGTGACTTGCCTAAAATTAAAAGGAGAACGGTGGGATTTGAACCGCCCACCTCTGGATATCAAGGCTGATGCTTTAATCACTAGACCACTACTCCACTTCACCACATGGCCATTTTCTTTTGGGGGGGGGGGCTTTTACCGAATTTGGAAAAAATGACCCTGGTGCCTGGGAAAAACAGCCCCTGCGGCTAGCACAGGGTCCTTTTTCTGTCAGCTTGGTAAAAGGACACCAGAGTGCATTAATCCAAATGTTAATGCATAACCTGTAATAAAATATTGTGGGAGCACCCCTTTTTGACGCAGCATTAGTTTTGGGCTTGTCACATGTTAAAATTCAGCACTGTAGCATGTTAAACCCAAAATGTAATACATTTTAGTAAAATATCCTCTATTTGTCGTTACTAGATACTCACACAAATCCTGTAGTAATAGTGCCTAGATTATGGGTGCTAACATTTAGTTCTGTATGTACAATATGTGAATATTTTATTAAATAAATATGTAAATTGCTATTCCACCTATGTTCTGTCCAGACTCCTTCCCCAAATACACTTACTCTGGTCTACAAGCATGTTTCTACTTGAATCATTAGTAATAAATCAACATGTCATACACAACAAATATTTTTAAAAAATACCTCCTAAATGCCTCTATCATATCTTCAATGCCTTTCCTTAATGTTTATATTTATGTTTATTTTTATTTAAAAAGCTTGATTACCCACTCACTTTTCAAGGACCAAAGCAATTTACAATAAAATCCACATATGCCCAAAACTGATAAGAAAGGAACTCCATAGTACGATAGGACAGTTCTACTGCAAACACACAGAATTCACATTCAGTCCTCTACCCCCTAGGTTACAGGTTAAATGCTAACTTAACATAGTGGGTTTTCAATGGACCCTTAAATTTCTTTTAATTCACCTCTCCCCTAATGTCCTTTGGTAGATCATTCCAGAGAGTGGGAGCCTGCAAAAAAAAAAAAAAAGCTCTATTCCTTGTAGATGCCCAATGGGCCTTTGCCAAGGTAGGAGTCATCATTCTAAAATCCTGTGATGACCTTAAAACATTTTTAGAACTTTAAGTCTGTCTCCATATGCTTTATATTGAAGACCACAGACCATTTTAGCAATTGTCCTTTTACTAACTGCATCCAGTTTATACTCTTGTTGGCATGCTCTCCATAATTGCACAGTACTCCAAATGAGGTCTCACCAGAGGCTTATAAAAAGCAACATTAGCTGAGATAATATTTAACCATCTTTCTGACCTCATGTGTAACTTTCTTCAAATCAGTCACCTTACTTTCTAATTCTTCCTACTTTCTTACCCATCTATATGTTACAACTTTGCCTTACCCTTCACTACCAATTATAATGTTCTATTATGTATTGTGTTGACATTACAAGTAGTATACCATGCCATATTTTGCATTGTTAGTTGAATATTTTTACTGCTGTAATTGCCTATTGCTCATGTTTGATCTATTCTTACTGTACACCACCTTGAGTGAATTCCTTCAAAAAGGTGGTAAATAAATCCTAATATATAAACACTGCCTCATTTTTCTTTCTGGCCATTTATCTCCCTATTTAACTGAGCATCCTTCTGGCTTTGCTGTCACATTATTTTCCTGTGTGGACACCTTAAGAATCTCTGATACAGTCATCCCCAGAACCTGTTCTTATTTTCAGCACATAAATCCATTCCTTATAATACATCTATCTCTACCTTGGATTTTATTTAACACTTATGTATGATCCTGCATTAAATCTTGGCTGACAAACTTTAGAAAAGTTCTCAAGTTTTGCTAGATACCTGTCATATTTTAAATACCTTTCTGAGCATCTAACCTGTTGCATATTTTGGTACCACTTCCTGATTACCCTTCTCTAATGCTGCTTATGAAAATATTGATAACAACCAGATCAAGGACCTATCCCTGAAGCACATCACACAGCATGCTTTTCCTTGGAGCCAACTCAGTTTACCAGTACCTTCTCTGTTGTCTCTTAATAACCAGGTTCTAACACAGTCACTTTAGGGCTCGTTCCAGGGGCATGTTTAGGTTTGTTTATATTATTTGCATTTATTAAAAATGTTTTTTTTTTCTACAAAGTAAATCAAAGCACTATTCAATAACATTAAAAAGTGAAAAGAACTCCATCATAAATGTAGGAATGATTTTCTAAGCATTCATAAAACATACAATCAAATAACAGACGAAAAATAGATTACAAAACCAGATCATTGATTGTGTGTGTTTCCTCCATGAGCAAATCAGTCACTAAAACACCTCAACCGGTAAAGACTGGAAAACTAGGTTAAGGCTTGAGAAAATAAAAATGTTTTCAGGTCAATTGTAGAATTTTTAGAATAAACCTCTGAACTAAGGTTTAAAGGTAAATTGTTACAAAGAAAGAGGAGATAGAAAGAAAAAAGAACCCTTTCTCGTAGGTTCCCAGAATGCCTGTGATGGATTTGGTAGGACAAGTCTATGATCATTTATTGAGCATAGAAGATGTACTGGAGAATAAGGAATCATTAACTTAGTGAGATAGGTGAATTAGCACATAGAACTTTGTGTAGAAGGTAGAGGATTATAAATTTGATTCTTTGTTTGATGGGGAACCAATGGAGTTTTTTAAATAGTTGGTTGATATGGCCACTACACTTAGCAACAAAAGAAATTTGGAAAGCAAAAGTAGCCAGAAACTATTAAAAAAAAAATCCTTTGCTAGCTTGTTAAAGAGAGAAACAAAGATTAATGAACCATTAGTAGAATCCTAATTTAATGAAATGAAACCTCAACTGCCCAGAGAGGTCAGCCAATGCTATCCATCTCCAATTGACTTCCTATCACTGGTTTCTAAAATATCATACTCAGTAAAGAAAAATAAAAAAAAGCAATGAACAACTCCTAAAAAACCCAAAGGGAGAACAGATTGCTGCCAAAAAACAACAGCAACAACAACAACAACAAAACCAAGTATAATAAAAGTACCTAATGGCTCTACAATCAAAGTTCTCTCAATTAACAATCTCTCATTAAACAGTCTCTTTAAAAAAGAGCTTCTAGCTGTGAACTGCGAAAGAATAAGTTCACCACCTCTCCCATATTCCAAATTCAACATTTAGGAAGGTGGCATATCCAAACCATCATCTTCATTGCTGAAAGCACATTCAAAAATCCTCAACAAGGAATAAGGATCCCCCTTCACTGCATCAGGAGGAAAAGATAGTTCACACATAGCTTGATCCAATATGGCACATCTCCTCTTAAGGATGCCCACAACATCAAGTACCTCTCATACAAAATGATGTCACACACAGGTCACTCAAGCTAGTAAAATGACTCCCATTGAAATGGACCATTAAAGCCAGATGGATTCACAGTAGGCGACCCTCAGGGGGAGGAATGCTGGCTTCGGCTTAACCCCTGGTAAGCCTTTCCTCAGCTGAGAGGTGCCCAGCTCTACCACCGGCTGCCTTTCAGGTGCTGTGGAGGACTTACAGCTCATCTGCATATCCTTACAGCCTTCTCCGGGGTGACACCCAGGTCCACTCCAATCCACTCAGGGCCTCCGGGGCATTTTTCTCTTTACATCTAATCTTCTTCCCAGTTGCTAAAGTACCTCAGTCATTTATGGCCCCTATTCACATTCTCTTCCTAGCCCTGTCCCTTCCTAATCTTTTCCCTCACCCCCTACCTCTCTCCGCTACAAGAACTCACTGCCCATCCATCGACTTCATCACCTCACCTTCTCTCCTACCCTCTTCCTCCCTCTTGGCTTTTAATCTCCGCCTCTTTCTTCCATCCATTTTGCCTTCCCCATTCCACCTAAATACCTCTCGCCTTCAACGCCTTCGTGGCCACACCTCTCCTACTCTCCTCCGCTCTCTTTTACTCCTTCTCTTACTCTCAGCCGGTGACATCAATCCTAATCCTGGCCCCCCTCATCAACTATTATTCCAACTCTACAGATCTCACCGCGACCTCGCCAACCTCATCCCTATTTCTCTACTCCCCTCCTCTTCTCTGCCCTTCTCTTGCGCCCCATGGAATGCCCGCTGTATCTGTAACAAACTCGCCTATATCCAGGACCTCTTTATCTCGCGTCACCTCCATCTGCTCGCCATAACAGAAACCTGGCTCTGCCCTGATGACTCTGCTTCAGTCGCAGCCCTGTGCCATGGCGGTTATCTATTTTCACATACTCCTCGCCCTGCCGGCCGTGGGGGCGGTGTTGGACTACTTCTCTCTCCCTCCTCCAGATTTCAACCCCTTCTTCCACATCAATCTCACTGTTTTTCCTCCTTTGAAGTCCACTCTATCCGCCTTTTCTCTCCTCTGCCTCTTCGAATAGCAGTCATTTATCGTCCCACTATTCGAAGTATCTCTCATCCTTTCTCAGTGACTTTGACGCCTGGCTTGCCTTCTTCCATGATCCTTCCTCCCCCTCTCTTATCCTTGGTGACTTTAATATTCCTGCTAATGATCCTTCCAACTCTTATATTTCCAAGTTACTCGCTTTAACGTCCTCCTTTAATCTCCAACTATGCTCCACCTCCCCCACTTCTCCTCCAACTGTTCACCCTCTAGTTTCCTTGCTCCACCTCCCCCACTTCTCCTCCAACTGTTCACCCTCTAGTTTCCTTGCTCCACCTCCCCCACTTCTCCTCCAACTGTTCACCCTCTAGTTTCCTTGCCTCTGATCTTCCCTCCTCTGATCACCATCTTATAACTTTCACACTTAAATCTCCTCCCTCCCAGTCCCATCCTATCTTATCTAATTTATCTAGGAATCTTCACAATATTGACCCTTCATCTCTATCCTCCCATGTTTCAAACCTCCTCTCTACTGTGGCACCGTCCACGTCTGTCAACGAGGCTGTTTCTTCCTACAACAATACTCTATCCTCTGCCTTAGACACTCTTGCACCTTTGATGACCTGCCCTGTAAGGCGTACAAAACCCTAACCTTGGCTGACTTCTAATATCCACTACCTACGTTCCTGTACCTGCTCCGCCGAACGCCTCTGGTGGAAATCTCGGGCCCTTGCTGATTTCTTACACTAAGTTCATGCTGACCTCCTTCCAATCTGCTCTTTTACGTGCCAAACAGGATTATTATATCCAACTGACCAACTCTCTTGGCTCTAATCCTCGACTTCTCTTCACCACATTGAACTCTCTCCTCAAAGTGCCCCCTCCCCCAACTCCCCCTTCATTATCTCCTCAGACCCTTGCTGAATTCTTTCACAACAAGGTTCAAAAGATAAACCTTGCTTTCTCTACCTCACCACCTCTCCCTCCACTAGTCCTTTCCCCTCTCTCTCCTTCCCCTCATTCCCTTTCCTCCTTTCCTGAAGTTACTATTGAGGAAACTACACTTCTCCTTTCTTCCTCAAAATGTACCACCTGTTCCTCTGATCCCATTCCCACCCACCTTCTTAATGCCATCTCTCCTGCTCTTATTCCTTTTATCTGTCACATTCTCAACCTCTCACTTTCCACTGCGACTGTCCCTGCTGCCTTTAAACATGCTGTGGTCACACCTCTCCTTAAGAAGCCTTCACTCGACCCTACTTGTACCTCTAATTACCGACCCATCTCCCTCCTTCCTTTTCTCTCCAAATTACTTGAGCGTGCTGTTCACCGCCGCTGCCTTGATTTTCTCTCCTCACATGCTATTCTTGACCCACTACAATCTGGTTTTCGCCCTCTCTACTCAACCAAAACTGCGCTTACTAAAGTCTCCAATGACCTATTACTGGCTAAATCCAGAGGTCAATATTCCATCCTCATTCTTCTTGATCTTTCCGCTGCTTTTGACACTGTCGATCACAGCATACTTCTCGATACCCTGTCCTCACTTGGATTCCAGGGCTCTGTCCTTTCCTGGTTTTCTTCCTACCTCTCCCTCCGCACCTTTAATGTTCACTCTGGTGGATCCTCTTCTACTTCTATCCCTCTGCCTGTCGGCGTACCTCAGGGATCTGTTCTTGGTCCTCTCCTCTTTTCTATCTACACTTCTTCCCTTGGTTCATTAATCTCATCCCATGGCTTTTCCTACCATCTCTATGCCGATGACTCCCAAATCTACTTTTCTACCCCTGATATCTCACCTTGCATCCAAACCAAAGTTTCAGCGTGCTTGTCTGACATTGCTGTCTGGATGTCTCAACGCCACCTGAAATTAAATATGACCAAAACCGAGCTTCTCATTTCCCCCCCCCCCCCCCCCCCAAACCCACCTCCCCGCTCCCCCCATTTTCTATTTCTGTTGATGGCTCTCTCATTCTCCCTGTCTCCTCAGCTCGAAACCTTGGGGTCATCTTTGACTCTTCTCTCTCCTTCTCTGCTCATATCCAGCAGATTGCCAAGACCTGTCATTTCTTTCTTTACAACATCCGTAAAATCCGCCCCTTTCTTTCTGAGCACTCTACCAAAACCCTCATCCACACCCTTGTCACCTCTCGTTTAGACTACTGCAATCTGCTTCTTGCTGGCCTCCCACTCACCTCTCCCCTCTCCAGTCGGTTCAAAACTCTGCTGCCCGTCTCGTCTTCCGCCAGGGTTGCTTTACTCATACTACCCCTCTCCTCAAGACCCTTCACTGGCTCCCTATCTGTTTTCGCATCCTGTTCAAACTTCTTCTACTAACCTATAAATGTATTCACTCTGCTGCTCCCCAGTATCTCTCCACACTCGTCCTTCCCTACACCCCTTCCCGTGCACTCTGCTCCATGGATAAATCCTTCTTATCTGTTCCCTTCTCCACTACTGCCAACTCCAGACTTCGCGCCTTCTGTCTCGCTGCACCCTACTCCTGGAATAAACTTCCTGAGCCCCTACGTCTTGCCCCATCCTTGGCCACCTTTAAATCTAGACTGAAAGCCCACCTCTTTAACATTGCTTTTGACTTGTAACCACTTGTAACCACTCACCTCCACCTACCCTCCTCTCTTCCTTCCTGTTCACATTAATTGATTTGATTTGCTTACTTTATTTATTTTTTTGTCTATTAGATTGTAAGCTCTTTGAGCAGGGACTGTCTTTCTTCTATGTTTGTGCAGCGCTGCGTACGCCTTGTAGTGCTATAGAAATGCTAAATAGTAGTAGTAGTAGTAGTAGTAGTAGTAGTAGTAGAAAGCTGGTAATTCATATTTGTTCCCATTGATGAAGTTTAGAGATATCACTGCATCTCCCAATTTCTCTTATACAATCAATGGCCATGCTCTTCAGTTCCTCAAATTTATGCTACAGGTCTAAACAATGACACATTATTGGAGCTTCTAATTTCCCAACATTTCTCTGGTAAGTGAACACTATTTTGCTTTGTGCTTTGGGAACTTAAAGATTGTGGTTTAAAGGAGGAATTGTATGTTAGTGATAGGCAAAATAAAAATATAAAAAGCAAATTTTATCAACTAATCTCCATAGTCTTTTCCACTTAGTTTTAAAAACTTTGTACCACAGCATTAACAGAATCTAGCAGGCACTGCAGGATATAGTTTAGTATTAAGGGGGAATAAATAGAGAGAGAGAGAGGGAAAAGCAAGCAGGACCTAACTTGTTATATATCGAGATGCAGATGAGATTGTCTCCAATTGCTTTAATTCACAGCTGACAAGTTTATTTTTTGGGAAAATAGAAAAGAAGAAGAAAAGGTCACACCACTGTTAATAACATTATATTGGCTGTCAGTGGATTTGAGAGTTGTTTATAAGCTGTTATGTTTTCTTTTTGAAATTTTGTATTTTATTGGACCAGATTATTTTCAACCAAATGTAGTATAACACATATGAGTGACATTATTGCTCTTACAAAATTTGATTAGTACTTCCATCAGCAAAGAAGTTGAGGTTGAGTTGTACCTAGGATGGCACAATTTTGGGTATTGTACTATGCTAATGGAATGATTTGCTACAGGAACATACCTCCTCCCCCCCCCCCCCCACAATATTCAAAAGCATTTAACTGCCCAGGATCGGCATCTGGCCGGTTAAATGCCTTATAACTGGCTATCCAACGATATTCAGCAGGAGCCAGCCATATCCCACTGAATATCACTGATTAGCAGCAAGCAGATAGCCACCAATTTTCACCTTCACTTTAGCAGCTATATTTGGTTGTGTGGATATGAGGGATCTCTTTGTATGGTTAGAAGATAACCGGCTACGCCGGAATATCAATATAGCAGATAATCTGGGCAAAAATAAACTGGATATGGCCCAGCATTGAATATCCGGGTTTACTGGTGATGGTGGGAGTTAGCCAGGCTAACTCCCTCAGTCTGAATATCGGCCTCACTATCTTTAATTCAGATTGAATTTTAAAACATGGTCATTTTAGAAATGTATTCAAAATGGGCATTGCTAATAGTAACATAGTAGATGACGGCAGAAAAAGACCTGCATGGTCCATCCAGTCTGCCCATGACAAACTCATATGTGTATACCTTACCTTGAATTTGTACCTGTCCTTTTCAGGGCACAGACCATATAAGTCTGCCCAGCAGTATTTCCCGCCTCCCAACCACCAGTCCCGCCTCCCATCACCGGCTCTGTTACAGACCGTATAAGTCTGCCCTCCCCTATCCTCGCCTCCCAACCACCACCCCCTCTTCCCCCCTCCCTGTGCTGTGAATTGTTATCTTGAGGCCCTTTTAGGGAATGGGATTTGATATACTGCCTTTCTGTGGTTTTTGCAACTACATTCAAAGTGGTTTACATGGTATATAGAGGTACTTATTTGTACCTGGGGCAATGGAGGGTTAAGTGACTTGCCCAGAGTCACAAGGAGCTGCAGTGGGAATTAAACACAGTTCTCCCAGGATCAAAGTTTGCTGCACTAACCACTAGGCTACTCCTTCACTCCTTTTATTTTTACTAAGTTATGCTTGTAAATTGGCTTAGTACACCCTAATGCGGGACTTTCCCATACGCTAAGTCCATTTCTCTTGTGTATTTGTTGAATATCTGGCTGTGTGGTAATGTTAGTGGAAATTTTAAAAAATTAAAGCAGGAGCACTTATCAACTCCTATTTCTAGAGTGCTACTAGGGTTACGCAGCGTGGTACAGTTTAACAACAAAGGACAGTCCCTGCTCAAAAGAGCTTACAATCTAATGGGTGAAATGTCAAGTGTCAAGTTGAGGCAGTCAAGATTTCCTGATTAGAGGTATGGTGGTTAGGTGCCGAAGGCGACATTGAAGAGGTGGGCTTTGAGCAAGGCTTTGAAGATGGGCAGGGACGGGGCCTGGCGTATGGGCTCAGGGAGTTTATTCCAAGCATGGGATGAGGCGAGGCAGAAAGGGTGGAGCCTGGAGTTGGCGCTGGTGGAGAAGGGTACTGAAAGAAGGGATTTGTCTTGAGAGTGGAGGTTACGGGTAGGAACGTAAGGGGAGATGTGGGTAGAGAGGTAGGGAGGGGCTGCAGATCGAGTGCATTTGTAGGTTAATAGGAGAAGCTTGAACTGTATGCGGTACCTGATCGGAAGCCAGTGAAGTAACTTGAGGAGAGGGGTGATATGAGTATATCAGTCCAGGCGGAAGATAAGACGTGCAGCAGAGTTCTGAACGGATTGAAGGGGGGGTAGATGGCAAAGTGGGAGGCCAGTGAGGAGTAGGTTGCAGTAGTCAAGGCGAGAGGTAATGAGAGAGTGAATGAGAGTATGGGTGGTGTGCTCAGAGAGGAAAGGGCGAATTTTGCTGATGTTATAGAGGAAGACGCGACAGGTCTTGGCAATCTGCTGGATATGCGCAGAGAAGGAGAGGGAGGAATCGAAGATGACTCCGAGGTTGCGGGCAGTTGAGACTGGAACGATGAGAGTGTTATCAACTGAGATGGAGAGTGGAGGGAGAGGAGAAGTGGGTTTGGGAGGGAAGACAATAAGCTCGGTCTTGGCCATGTTCAGTTTAAAGTGGTGGTTGGACATCCAGGTAGAAATGTCGGATAAGCAGGCCGATACTTTGGCCTGGGTTTCTGCAGTGATGTCTGATGTGGAGAGATAAAGCTGGGTGTCATCAGCATAAAGATGATATTGGAAACCATGAGAGGTGATTAGGGAGCCCAGGATAAGGTGTAGATTGAAAAAAAGAAGGGGTCCAAGGACAGATCCCTGAGGAACTCCAACAGAGAGCGGGATGGGGGGTGGAGGAAGAACCATGAGAATGTACTCTGAAGGTACGGTGAGAGAGATAAGAAGAGAACCAGGAGAGGACAGAGTCCTGGAACCCAAATGAGGACAATGTGGTGAGAAGTAAGTTGTGATTGACAGTGTCAAAAGCGGCAGATAGGTTGAGGAGGATGAGGATGGAGTAGAGACCTTTGGGTTTGGCAAGGAACAGGTCATTGCAGACTTTAGATAGTGCCGTTTCTGTCGAGTGTAGGGGGTGAAAGCCGGATTGAAGCAGATCGAGGATGGCATGAGAGGAGAGAAAATCAAGGCAATGGCTGTGAACAGCGTGTTCAAGTAGCTGAGTAGTGCTCCCATTCTCATTCTGTTCCCCTGACATGCCCTCTCACAAACAGAAATAAATAAATAAATAAATATGTGCTTGCTTAGTGAGTGCAAATGCAAAATTAACACATAACACTTTAGCGCATCCTGGTTTAGACAATTTCTTCCTGCATGAAGCATGCATTAGTACTTAGCTTAGTAAAATGACCCTTTAATTCTAGCTATAACTGGGAATTCTGTTTTTTTATTTAATCTTGCTGATGTTAGAGAATTGTGATTGTTTTAAAAGGATACCTTGTTTATAGTTCAAATTGGAGCTGGAATATACTTTTAATAGGCTTAAGTGGTTATAGGGCAGAATATAGAAAAATAAACTACACTAAAGAATTAGCAAATCTACTTCTCTATAGTCTTTCAGAAGCTCTTTAAGGAAATTTAAAAAATAAAGTAAAAAGCAACCAGTGGAGCTACAAAAACTTCCCTAAAATCATTTTTCCCTCAGATGTAGCCCATTTAGCCTCATTCCTTTATCTATAGTTAGTTTTGCTAGCACCTAATGATCACAAGCTCCTGTAAATCACGTATATTACTATTTATCTTTGTTTTCTGTTGCCCTAATCCCAACCCTTTATCTGTGAATACTAAACAGAAACATTTGTCAAGCAATTTTGTGTTTTTCTCATCAACCTCTAAACATTCCTCCTCTTCACTTCTGAGATGCACAATGACACATTGGCACTTCCACATCTAAAATATCTCATGCTCCTGCTTTGAGTTTTCAGCTAATTTTTAATCCATTTGTATCTTCTATCACCTGACTGCTTTTCTTGCTTTTCTTTAAGCTATAGCCATCTATCTTCCTCTTTCTGTTATCATGTAGCCAATACCTTCTACGTGTTACCTACATGTTCAGAGTTAATTTACATTTAAATTGTTTAATTTAATTCCCATCATTTTTTTCAATAATTTCCTATTAAAGTTTATGTATTTGGGAGAGCACACAGGAAATGTTTCATAGCAGCTAAAAAAAAGGATGTTCCAAAATGTATCTCTGCATTTTCTAACTGCAGAAAGAGAGACATATCTATTGCAATTTAGATGATCAGTGAGGAATAGACTCTGAGTTAAGAGCAGCTCAGTCCTGATTTTCCTAATTGACTCTGCCTTTGTGAAATACTTCAAGGATGTTTTGTCAGATAGATACTTCAGCTTCTGTTGCTAAAAAAGAAAAGAAACAGTATATAGGAATTTAGAACAGAATACATCAGTGGTTGTTAGAAATAAGGAATCTGGGGTTCATGTCCTGTTTCTCCCGCTGGTGTTTCTTTGACCTTGGTCAAGTCAATTTACTTTTTGTTGCCTCAGATATAACTACATTTGGAAGCCAGCCCCCCCCCCCCCCCCCCCCCACACACACACACACACACACACCCTTGGGCAGGGAAACAACCACAGTACCTAATCTATAAATGACATTGAGTCTGGATTTCAAAAAGATGAGTAATTAAATCTAAAATCCAAAACCCATATCTGAGGAAGAGATTTCCATGATAATCAGTTCATTTCTGTCATTCTATAGCCTGAGGAAAAGAGAAGCTTCCAACAAGGCACTTATTTTGCTAAGATAGAAGCTGGAGCTGTTCATATAGATTTAGAAATGAACCAGAGGTGGAGAGAGTTTCATTCAAACTGAGGGCTATTTAAATAAATAGTCTAAGTGGTGCAAAGGCACTTATTAATCTTGTCAAATCCACAGGTGTAAGCTCCAAAGCAGGGGCTCAGTTTATTACATCTAAGCAAAAGAGAAAGCAAAGACCATATTCCTCTTTGAAGCACAAACACTGTAAATGGTACATGAAGAAACATTCTTGAGCTGAAATATAATCAGAATTGATTGATTTCTTAGGGGGTCGGGTATTAACAGTAGTTCATTATCTGTGGGTCAGCTCTTTGGAATGGCACACTGTTGGAATGGGTTACTTGTCAGTACATTATGGACTTTATCAAAAACTTTCTTTCCCATTCTCTGCCCACAGCAAACAGTCCTTTGAATCAGGCCTCAAGAGTGAAATCTTCTAGCATTGATCAATTCCCTACAGATGTTTCTTAGCTAGATGATTTGGAATTCTTGTCTTAGAATGAAAAGGTGCATGTACCATCCAGGAATAAAGGATTATTTTTAAGATGTAAAAACACTTATACATCTGTATTTGTCATGCATACTGAATTTCTAATGGTTTAGGTGCTTATTTTAGAAGCACTTTTGGATTTTAGATGAGCATAAACCATTATTTATATATTCTGCTCAATGCTCTCCATATAATTGCAAATTCACTAGAATATCATTTAATATGAAAAAAAAACTAATCACTTGAATGCAAGGGCGAAAGAAGCCTCAGAGGAGTTGTATGCATTCACTAATATTCAAGCTTAACTGTTGCAATCACTGGCATAAAAAAAACTCCTTAGAAATACAAAACTTTAACCACTATTGCACTTAATTACAAATATATAAGCAGAGGTACCTTATCTTATAAGTCATTGGTCCTCCAACAATGACCAGCATTTTATGATCTCCAAATCACTGCTTCAGGACACTTGGACTATATGCTTCACATTTTGGGGGGGTCCGAGGATAGACCGGAGAAGCAATGAATTCCTATCCTCTCCCACCTCCTTGCACTGTTTCTGTAATGTGGAAGTTGGTGGTGTGCTTCCAGCCATCAACGCCAGGATTCCATGAACATGCTCAGTTCTTACATGAACTGAGCGTGCACGAAAAGCCCCAGCGTCAGTGGCACTATATTTCTTTGGCTGGAAGGGCTCTGGCTTCCCCACCAACCATTTAAAGGGGTGCTGCAGGTTTGGAGGGGGTCCAAGTCCAAAGTGAATTAGAAACACGTATTAATGAGACCATGTGTAAAAGACAAGCTAGTGGGAGACAGAAAAATATTCAGAAATAAACACCACAGGGCCAATATTCAAAGCAATTTTAAACAGACAGAAGCCTCTCCAGCCCACTTAAAAGACCTGTCACCGCCCAATGACTGAAATTCAGCAGCACTAAAGTGAGGAATGCTAATGGATTTTGCCTCTGACTGCCCCCCCTAAAAAGTGGGCCAGTCAGGAGCGGGCCAGGGAATGGCACTGGGAAGGAGCTGGGGCTTATGCAGGTGTACTAAATTCACCCACTTATGAGTATGCCCCAGCAAAATATAAGGCCAGGACCCACATTAACAAAGTCTTTTCTCCCTTCCCACCCCTCTTCCTGATGTGCAGTGGCACCCCCCCCCCAAACAACAGCCCCCACCCAGTAGAAACACCCCTCCAATCACCACCCTTCACTTCCTGGTCAGGAAAGGACTCACTATGTGGCCTACTTGACCCCCTCTGGTGGTCCAGTAGGGCATCAGGGGCAGGAGTTAACCCCCTTTGCTCAAGTCCTTAGCAGCAGCTTCTTCAAAATGGATGCCACAACCTCTCACGATATTTGGAGTACTGCAGGGCTGCTGCAAGAGGTCGTAGCATCTATTTTGAAGAAGCTAACACTAGGGATAGAAGCAAGGGGTGGAGTGCTATAAAGATATGTACTGGGACCAGTGCTGTTTAACATATTCATAAATGTTCTGGAAATTGGAACGATATGTGAGGTGACTAAATTTGCAGATGACACAAAACTATTCATAACACATATGGACTGTGAAAAATTACAGGAAGGTCTTAGGAAATTGGAAGACTGGACATCCAAATGGCACATAAAATGAATGTGGACAAATGCAAAGTGATGCGCATTGGGAAGAATAAGCCAAATTATAGTTACTTGATACTAGGTCCACCTTGCGCCCAGTGTGCAATGGCGGTCAAAAAGCAAACAGGATGCTAGGAATTATTAGGAAAGGGGTGGCAAATAAGACCAAGAATATTATAATACCTCTGCATAATTCCATGATGGCACCTCATCTTCAATGTTGCATTCAGTTCTGGTCAGCGTATCTCAAAAAAAGATGGAATTAGAAAAGGTTTAAAGAAGATAAGCCAAAATGATAAAAGGGGATGGATCTCTTCTCATATGAGGAAAAGCTAAAGAGGTTAGGGCTCTTAAGCTTGGAAATGAGGCAGCTAAGGGGAGATCTGATTGAGGTCTACAAAATCCTGAGTAGTGTAGAACAAGTAGAAGTGAATCAATTTTTTACTCTTTCAAAAAGTACAAAGACTAGACAACACTCAATGAAGTTATATGGAAATGCTTTTAAAACAAATAGGAGCAAGTATTTTTTTTTCCACTCAGCAAATAGTTAAGCTCTGGTACTCTTTGCAGGAGGATGTGGTAATATCAGTTAATGTAGGTGGGCTTTCAAAAAATGGTTTGAACAAGTTCCTGTAGGAAAAGTTCATAATCTGCTATAGAGACATACATGGGGAAGCCAGTGCTTGCCCTGAGATTGGCATTATGGAATCTTGCTATTAATTGGGGTTTTTGCCAGATACTTGTGACCTGGATTGGCCACTTTTTGTTTTGTTACATTTGTATCCCATGCTTTCCCACTCATGGCAGGCTCAATGTGGCTTACATATTGTATGCAGGTACTTACTTGTACCTGGGGCAATGGAGGGTTAAGTGACTTGCCCAGAGTCACAAGGAGCTGCCTGTGCCTGAAGTGGGAATTGAACTCAGTTCCTCAGGACCAAAGTCCACCACCCTAACCACTAGGCCACTCCTCCACTCCACTTCTGGAAACAGGATACTGGGCTGACCCACTATGGCTATTCTTATGTTAATTGTTAGTAAATTCCAATTAGCAACAAATTATATTATTTTATGCATTAAACTGACAATATTCTATAACTTGCATAAATAACTTTGTGCACTAAGTGTAAAATTATGCATACAGTTTATAGAATTAGGAGGATTCTGCTATTCTTGGTTGCATGCTGGGTCTGAGAGGTGGACCTGCTACTGGCAGAAAGGAATGAAAGTAATGATATGCTATGGTTCCTGCCAAAAAGAGCTTTCTCGATATGTTTGTGTCTTAGTGAAACATCACCGACACTTAGGACAGAAGCTCCTTCCTCATGCCCCTGCAAAAAGGCTGTCCTAACTTTATCCACCAAGCTAACTGACCACTAGTCTGAGTACACTGGAGAAATATTTTAGGTAAATATTTTTTTCTTCAACACATTTGAGTTAATCCGATAGAATGTACAACCCTGTATCAGAATATAACCTTATAATATTTCTGTCACAAAGAATTTGGCTGAAATGTGTACTTCACTGTTCAATGGAATGATGCTCAGAACTCAGGCACTATATGGAACAGAACAAGACCAATACAATGAAAAATGTGCAGGAAAAGAGCTCCCCAATGCTCAACCATAAAAAGATGCAAATGATATACATGCTGTTTGGTTGAAAGCAAGGGGGAGGAATAAGCCTGGTGCATGCACACATGAGTTTCATGGTAAGCAGAGCTCTTGTACACATGCACCAGGCAAACCTGGAAGCAAAGCACATATCAGCGCTGTTCTTCTACACCTTTAAATATAAACTTTTCAATTGTTTTGCCTGAAAAGGTTATATTTCAGCATAAAAAACAGGCACCCATGTGTTGTTTCACTTTCAGGTTTGCTCTGACTCGCACACATTCGCCTCTCATTAGCAATGCTTAGGGGTTTGCACAGCTTCCTTCTGCTTCCAAATTAAATAAAAACTGACAGATTTTAAAGAACAATCTGTGGGAAATCCTCTCTTCAAACATCCCAACGCCAGCTCTGAGCTGGTGTTAGGTTTTCAGCGGCTGTTTTGTGTGCTGTTCTCTGAGCATTGGGAGGGAACAGGAAATGACCACATTAATATCCATGTGACTTCATGTAATTACCATTTGCACTAATCTTTGGCGTGCATGTTTTCTGCGCAAGAGCCCTTTGAACATTCTACGCAGATTAATGTCAGCACCATTCCAGCACTATTTGGTTCTAGTGCCGGCACCGTCGGCCCACAAATTCAAATTGAGTTATTAGATAAGATTTGTTTGAATGTGATGGCTGAAAGTCTAGATAAATCTGCTGTTTTGTCATCATAAATGTCTAAGGTATACTTGTCTGGTGGCTTTAGCACAGGAAAAGTGTTGTCATATGACACTTGTCTCAAAGCAATGGCAGATTTGGATTTGAAATTGACTTGCTTACCAACTTTACATCTAAATATAGTTTGTATGCCTTCTTCAAAAGTGGAGTCAAGGTTCTTGTTTATGCCTTCAGACAGAATTAACCTCAAATGTAGTAGAAAGTGTCAGTATGATTAATACATGTCTGCAACATTTTCAGTTTAATTAACTATTAGGTCATGAAATAACTAGCTATTTGTCCTAGAAAAAATATACAAAAATAGAGCTAAATGATGTCATAATATGTTTAAACTAAATGGCATTTATTATTAGTGATATCATGTTCACACACGTCATAGCAAATTTCTGGAAAACCAAATGTTATAGATACATTTTGATGCCACTTCTTTGATGAGCATCCAAAAATCTATAAGAAACACCCAGAACTCATGTTATCCAATGATATCAGCCGGTGTCTGCTTAACTTCTGGATTTTATGGTCCCCCTCTCTCCTGATTTTCCCTAAGAGAAATGCCCCCCCCCCCTCCATTCAGATCCCTTCTCTGGCCCCCTGTGACTCAGATGTCCCTCCTTCAATTCCTATCCCCCTTCCTCTCTCCCTTCCTAACTGCCTGAAGTGACAAATATGCCCGACCAGCCTCAATTCCTGTAGCCCCCCCCCCCCCCCCGGCCTACCTTTAATAGCCCTGGTGGTCTAGGGGTCCTAAGAGCAGGATTGATGCAAGTATCACAAGGCTGCCATTAGAGGTTGCTATGACCATTTATTTATTTTTGCACTTATTCAAATACTAAACCAGGCAAAACTACTAGTATAGCAAAGCCAAAAAGAATAAGCAAATGATCATAAGAATTGAAACAAATCCAAATTAGGCAATATAGAATTAAACAGACTTTTCCATTCATCTTATTAAGCTGAATGGAAGCCCCTATCAGGGCTTTGGGCTCTTCATTTTCCTTTGGATCAGATACCTATTATTAGGAGAGCATATTTTATTCTGAGCAAAACATGTGGGACCCCTATGCCAATAGGAGAAATAACAATAGACTCTTTGGACTCTCCGCCAGTGACTAACTGTAATACTGCAACTTTATTGTTTACTTTGGGTAGTAGCTCTGATAGAGACGTCCTACTCAGGTGCTACTTTGAGAACAGAAATAACTTGTTTAGAGGAGTACAAATTTACATTTCCTAATTTGTCTAGAGAGTACCAGAAGAGCTGGAGAAATTTTCTTTTTATGCGCCCTGGGGTTCTTCAGTTAGAGGCCACATTTCCATGTAAATGTATTATTACTTACCAAACTTCTAAATATTTATTTGGGATCCTACCCACCTTTCTTCCTTTTTAGCTGCCAAGGGTGCTATGACGGTGCTTACCCAGGATCAATGAATAGGCGTTGTTAGAAAAAGTTGTTCTCCTTTCCTAATCTGCAGTTGTGCTTTTTTTTTCATACAATGTAAAATTTCCTCTTTTTTCTCTCCTCAGTAGCATTGGATTCCCGCTTATTAAATGGAATTCAATAGGACATTTTACATTTTAAGGGAGAAAAAGCAAACAAACACTACTGCAGATTAGAAAATAAGAGAAATGTTCACTAACCACTGCTATTCATTGATCCTGGGTAAGAGTCAGATTAAAGTATAGGCAAACAAGGCATGTGCCTAGGGCCCAAAAGTTTAGATGTTCTTGGGTAACCCACTCCTCTCTGTCACTTTCAGCCTCATTTTCGAAAGAGAAGTACGTCCATCTTTCAACATAAATCAGAAGATGGACATCCATCTCCCAGAGACGTACAAATTGGTATAATCAAAAACCGATTTTGGACGTCTCCAACTGCAGCCCGTCACAAGGACATACAAATTTCAAAGGAGTGTGTCAGAGGTGTAGCGAAGGCGGGACTTTGGCATGCCTAACACTTGGACGTCTTTGACCCATAATCAAAAAAAGCAAAGACGTCCCTGACGAACATTTAGATGTTTTCACCCGGATGTGTTTTTTTACGAATAAGGCACAAAAAGGTGCCCGAAATGACCAGATGGCCACCGGACGGAATCGAGGAGGACCTCCCGTTACTCCCCCAGTGGTCACTAACCACCTCCTACCCTCAACAAAAATCTTTAAAAATATTTTGTGCCGGCCTCAGATATCATACTCAGGTCCATGACAGTGCATGCAGGTCCCAGGAGCAGTTTTAGTGGGTATTGCAGTGCACTTCAGACAGGCGGACCCAGGCCCATAGCCCCCCTACCTGTTACATGTGTAGAGGAAACAGTGAACCCTCCAAAACCCACCAGAAACCCATTGTACTCACATCTAGATGCCCCCCTTCACCCTTAAGGGTTATGATAGTGGTGTACAGTTGTGGGTAGTGGGGTTTTTGGGGGGAGGGGGTTGGGGGGCTCAGCACACAAGGTAAGGGAGCTATGTTCCTGGGAGCATTTTATGAAGTCCACTGCAGTGCCCCCTAGGGTGCCCGGTTCGTGTCCTGGCATCTCAGGGGGACCAGTGCACTACAAATGCTGGCTCCGTGTCCTCCCACATCCCAATGGCTTGCATTTGGACGTTTTTTGACATGGATGTCTTTGGTTTCAAAAATCGCCGAAAGTCAAAGACGTCCATGTCTAGGGACGTCCAAATCTAGGGACGTCGAAATTTAAGAATGTCCTTGGAGTTGGACGTCTCTGACGGTATTTTTGAAACAAAAGATGGATATCCATCTTGTTTCAAAAATACAGTTTTCCCCGCCCACCGGATTTTGACGTTTTGCAAAGAAGTCCATATCACAAGACGTTTCTTTCGAAAATGCCCCTCTTAGTCAAGCTACTCGATGTCCGAGAGGCTGGGTGTACACTGCTTACTTCAGATCCCCTTCAGCTCTCACACAGGAACTACGCAGTAGTCAAGAGATTGTAAGAAATCAACTGAACTTTATTTAACAACTGAAATTCAGTACCGGTTATCAGCGAGTCCTCTGCATTGAATGTAAGATGTATTCATAGACTTAATTTTACAAAGTCACAAGAACGTGCAATCTTTCCTTCTTGGGCTAGGCATACGTACAAAGCCCCTTACGCCTGACCTGTAGCCAGATAACACCCTGCATTTATTCTCTCCAATGTAATAACAGTACCAATGGAGATCTGGATCTGGCATTAACTATCCAAGTCTTTCAGGGGTTTACCGTAAAAACAAATTTCCAGCCATGGGAAGACGATGTCCTACCCTTGAGCCCGGTTTGCAGCGAGACTACCCAATCTCAACTACACGTCGGCTCTCTAAATAGCTCAGGAATTTAACACTAATGACCCTGATCCTGTATCGGTGGATATTCAGTTATATCACACTGTATAACCGGCCATCCACTAAGCATTAACCGGTAATATTCAGTGGGAGAGAACTATCTCTCACTAAATATGACCGGATAGCAGGTTAAATGCCATTTAACCAGCCAGAAGCTGTTCTTGGCTGGTTAAATGGTTTTAAATATTGGGCGATCGGTCCTTAAATCTCACTCTTTTGGGAAGTCCACCCTTGGAATCTCTGATTTGTACCAGAGGCAATAGAGAGTGAAAATGACTTGCCCAGCTTCCCTGGTTCTCTGCTCACTGCTGCAAAGCTGCTAAGTTACCCAGTTCCAGGAAGGAGACTCTTTGCCTAGTCCTGTTTTTAAACTTATGTCCCAATTCAGTACACTATTTGTAGTCCCTGGTACCACCAACTGAAATCAGCACTTCAGGTCCCATGATGTACCAGTATAGGGTTGTAGCAGTACCTGGTCAAAATAGCCCCGACAAAAAAGCTCCAAACAAAAAAAACTCCTGACATAAAAGTCCCTGACATAACAGCCACTGTCAAAACGGCCTGCCCACAATATAACCCTTGACAAGTTAACCCCCGACAAAAGGGCCCGCTCAGGCTGCCCAGAATATGGGACTGCATTTTTTTCCTAATAATCTTACCTTGCCAAACAGAATAAGTAAGTAAGGTAAGTAAGACTATGAAAATGATGGCAATATTGTTTTTTTTTTTTAATTAGCATGTTGATGGAAGAATAGTTTCTTTAAATAGCAGAACAGATCATGAATACCAGTTTGTAGCTATAGAATTTTGTTTATTTATATATGCTTTATTGTTACAAGGCTGTTTTGTCAGGGCTTTTTTGTTGGGGTTATTTTGTCAGGGCTATTATGACTGGATGCCAGTTGTAGCAATCCACGACTGTCTCAAAATTTCTATCCTGGCACTTGGTAACTTGGAAGTTCTCTAATTCTAACCATTAAGCATCTCCATTAAAAGCATGTGCTTGCATAGTCCGTAGCGCTCATTCAAAAACTATTATGCTATCATACCCACAGCTAGACTGTGCACTTTTCCCTGCTACTTCTGGAGAGGTGAAATGATGGTGTGTATGTGTGTGTGTGTGTGTGGGGGGGGGGGGGGTTCTCTGATAGGAGGCCTACATGTATATGTTTGCCTAGGGCCCAATATAGTGTTACTTTGACCCTGCCAGCTACCTGTACATCCTTGGCATCCTGTGATGGGTGGCATCAGTGGCCAAAAAAGCTACCTTTCTCCTCTGCATCAGAGCCTTGGCCTTCAGTTATGGGTAAGAGTATAAAGTATTACATCAGTGCCTGAATGTCTTGGGTGTCCAATCACTATATCAGCCAAAACATACACTTATAGGAGACCTGCTGGGGTGTTGATATTCAATAGCAGTTATCATCAGCCTGTGTATCTGTATGTAATGCAAAGATCTATCCCAAATGGTACACAAAACTCCCTTTGCTCTTGCTGAGTTGAGCAGCCCTGGGGTTGGCAGAAGCATGAAATTTATATACTGGGCATTGGATACAAGGTGTGTCTAAAGAGGAGCATGAAAGGCTATGCTGTACCACTGTCATTCAATGGGGTGATGGATCTCACATATAGTGTAGGTCTCAGGACACTAACATTAACACTGTCTGGTGATGGTAGCAATTGTCCAAATTTGACTACATGTGAACCCCAGAACATCTGTGCCTTCCCTTACAGTGAACATGATACTGGGACCAGTTTGATGGCTAATGCCACAAGTATATACTGTATAGGAGTTGGAGACCAAGGATCTTGGTGCCTGTGTAATTATTGTTAGGTTCCATTTACTGCACCCCTCTAGCTGGCGTGATGTGTCCAGAACCAATTCCACACATGGTCTCACCATCCAGTGTCTGCAGGACCTGCTGCTTCATTGCCAGATTGGGACCTGCCACCAGGTTTCCTCTTGTCATTCCATCTGATTTCCCCCCAATTTCATTTCAGGTCTTCACCATCACAATTATGGTGATAAATGGCATTGAGCTTGTGGCAAATCCCAGTCCGGGCCATTTGGTTTGTGTACTCAGCAAGGTGCTGTCCTAGTACACCAAAGAGTGTCCTCCATTGATTTAGGACCTCCCTCACCAACATGTCCACCTGTTCAGCCATGATGTTAGCCTTATAACTTAGTAATTGCTGTTTTGGAGCCATTCTAGTGTCCCCTGTAGTACTGGTGGCAGAGATGGTAAAATGGCTACCTGCACATGTATATCTACGTGCCAGGAAAACGTGGAAAATGTACATGTTTTTACTTCTAAAATTGCCTTCCAAATCCCAATTATATAAAGCCAAGATATGAATGTCTAAAACCACAGGGCATCCATATAGCAAGGGGGCATGGTTTGGGAATGTTTTGAGTGGGACTAGGGAGGAGTCAAATATGGATGTCCAACCCCAGTCACAGACTGGTGGGCTACAAACATCTCAAAATGTAATTAAACAAGGCCTCAAAGCTCAGAGAGCATCAGTCTGACTAAATTTGACAGTTTTCCCAAAGGAATTCCCAGATATTATCATTGACTTTTGAATCTTGGTTCCATCTCCTGAAGCAGCAGGTTCACAAAACAATTGACCCTTGTAGAGGTTTTAGACAGCTGGAATATGTCTATTTATGCATTACAGCACTTGAAGAGAGCTCTCTTATTGTTATGATTCTGCTGGATAGGCAGGGGAATGTTTGGGACTCACTCCTGATTGGCTTGTCAGGGGCTAAGCCAGCAGACGCCAGAATCCTGATCCATTTAAGCCTGCCTTTCCCCTGCAATCATTGCTTTGGCGTTGATTGCTCTGATTGCTTTGCTGAAGCCAGCCTGCGCTAGTGCACTTGTGTTCACATTGGAGTTTAGCCTTTCTCCTCATGCTTGCTTATTCTGTGTGTGTGTGTGTGCTGGGTATTCCCAGCATGAGCGTGATTGCCTCACTCCCCACACCTGGTTTGCTTTCTCCTGCTCTAACGTAATGCTGTCTGGGGTAAGCTTGTGCCTTGAGTCGTTTCAGTTTGTTTGTTTAACTTTCTCTCCCTCTGTGTTCCCTTTGTTGTGCTGAGCTTCTGTTCTGCTCCCTGTGGTTCTGCCTCCCCCTGTCCTTGTATTTTGCTCATGTTTGTTTAGTTCTCTTTGATGTAGCTGTCTCCTGTGTATGGAGAGCAGCATTCCTTTTCTGGTCTGTGTGTGTGAAGGCAGCTTCCTCTGTTTGCTTGCTCTCCCCTTTATCTTTGTCTACTGTGTAGCTCTGCCCTGTTTTTTTCCTTTAGCAGTTCCCTTTTTCCCTTGGGGGTTGTGAGACCAGCCTTATATATTCCTCAGGTAGTTCTCCCTTTCCCTTTGTATGCTGTATATTCAGCCTAGAGTATTGCCTTGTGGGGGCTCCCTGTAACGTTGTATACTGTAGGTACAGCCTAGTTCCTTGTGTGCTGAATGGTTCAGCCTAGTGTGTATTCCTTAGGTAGTTCTCCCTTTTCCCTTTGTATGCTGTATAGTCAGCCTAGTGTATTCCCTTGTGGCGGCTCCCTGTATTGTTGTATGCTGTAGGTACAGCCTAGTTCCCTTGTGTGCTGAATGGTTCAACCTAGAGTGTATTTTTATAGTTGGTTTCCTTTTTCCTTGAGTGTTGTGTTGTATAAATCTAGAGTGTTTCCTGCTGGGGCTTCTGTATTCTTGTTTGCCTGTGGCACAGCCTTGTATACCTTTAGAGGCTCCTGCCTCTCACCCTTTCCTTTGTGACTTTACTCTGCACTGTGTGCGCTGCTTGTGGCCCAGTTCCATGTGGAACCCTTGTTGTTCTTTCTCCCTTCCCAGAGTGTGACTCAGTTCCCGGTCGGCCATGAGGCCCGCTTGCTTGGTCTCTGCATGAGTGGGTTCCCGATCGGACGTGAGGCCCACCTGAATGCTCTATCTCCCACTTTCTGGTGGTGCCTGTTGGCTGTTGTGAGTGTGCGGGGTTTGGTGGCTGGGGTGGTGCGTAGGGCCTGTTCAGTCTACCCTAGGCCTTGGCCAAAATCCTATACTAGGCCTCGGCCTTGGTTCAAGGGCACACGTCCGGAATAACACTTATGCACCGAAGCAGTAGTGGTTTTGACGATCCTATATGGGGACAGGATGCCTCTTCAGACAAGTTAAGTATCTGTGGAACTGTATTTTGACATTACTTATGAATTACCAGCAGTATTTATTGGGACTAATGGGGATTTGATGTGGAAAGTTTTGTTTTTGATGACTAAAACAATCTGTGTGGGTTTTGGCTATTTTTCTCCATTTTTTTTTTTGGTGAGCAACTTTTTTCTCCATTTTTGGGAGTTTTTTATTTGCTCTCTTTTTTTGTGGAATTTGATGATTTATTGAGGCCAGTAATAATATCTGGGAAATCCTTTGGGAAAACTGACACATTTGGTCAGACTGATGCTCTCTGAACTTTGAGGCCTTTTTTAATTTAAATTTTGAGATGTTTGTATTCCCCATAGTCTGTGCTAGTCATTTTGTTAACAAATTGCATGTTTCATGTTTTTGAGAATATTGTGGCAAAATTACCCATCTTAACGGTAGCCCACATTGATAACTTTACATCTTAATTGCTGTCCTTTTGATGATTCTTAATCATAGTCCATTGTATGATGTTTTTGTCATTTCAAATGAAATGTATATCCCTAATGTTAGCTTGACTTAAAATATTTGAATTAATGGCAATATATTTTTTTCACATAATGTAGATTTTTATAGTAAAATTTAAATGGTCAGCTTAATATGCAAAAGTTATGTTAGCCAACTCATTTAAATATAATGCATTATTGGTCAATGCATATCAATGGCAGCAGTGATCCAACATCTATTAAAATTTGGTACCAGAGGCTCTTACCTATCTATTTTATTTATTTATTAGGATTTATTTACCACCTTTATGAAGGAATTCACTCAAAGCTGTGTACAGCAAAGATAAGTCAAGAATAAGCAATAGACAATTACAGCAGTAAAAATACTCAAATGACAGTACAAAGTATGGCATAGTATGCTACATTACAATGTCAACACAATACACAATGAAACATTTTGGGGCCCCTTTACTAAACCAGTCTCAAAAGAGGCCAGCGCTGTTTGTAGCACAGGGATTTACCACACACTGTGACCACACTTAGCGCAGCAGTAAAATGGCCGCATTTGTATGTTTTCCTGTAATGGCCATGTGCTAATTTCCCAATTAGCGCATGGCCATTACTACGGGCGCCCTTTACTAGGTGATAAGGGATCTCATGCTAATCGGGCAGAACACAGCAATTTGCTCACACTACCCGAATAGCGCAGGGCATGCCTACTCTCCTCACATAGACACTCCTCCCATGCCAAAAAAATAGAAACTATTTTTTAGCACAGGATTAGCACGCGCTGATCAGTACACTACCACAGGATGTTTTAGCGCATCCCACGGAAGTGCTTTTTGGTGTGCGGTAGGAACATGCTGAACATGAGTGCCTTCCATGGCTTAATAAAAAGGCCCTTTGAATAGTACAGGGTGTAAGCAAAGATGGGACATTTAGACAGATAAGATAGAGTATCTGGAGTTAGAAATTAAGGGGACTAATTTAAAGAAAGTTGTTCATGAGGTCAGAAAGGTGCTTGAATATTATCTTAGCTAGGGTAGGGGAAGGGAAGGGAAGGGGAAGGTTGCCTATGCCTGAATTTTGGCCTGTCAACATCTCCCTTCTAATGCAATTTTGCTTCTTTATATTGCTATTATGCTTGATAGAATCAGACTCACTATTAAATCTAGATACAGGTGAATTGCTGCTGAATGATTGTAGAGAATGATCTGACTTTCTGAAGAACCCTGCTTCACTCTCAAATATATCTGCTTTTCTTCCCGATCTGAGTGTCAATTCAATATCTCTTTTTCCCTAGTATAGAAATAAGGCTTTGACCAGGGACTCTGGACATTGGAACAACTCCTCTCACAATAATCATTATATTGTTCCTTAAAGACTAATTTCAGGTCATCATTGAAAGTTTGTTACAAGCCACACAGAAACACACTCAGTGATTCAGGAGCATGTTGTCTTTTGACTAAGATAATCCTGGGTCACCATTGTAAGACTAACTTCTCCTTCTCCTTCTTTTATAATTTTTCAACTCAACTACCACCTGACTAAACCATCTATCACAGGGCAACCTATGGCATGGGCCTCTCTTTTTCAGTCCCATGGGACCAAAGAAAAATACTTGGCCCAGTCCAGCACTGGCGATAAACTTCACAATGGAGGAGCCTTGGCGCCCACATGCACGAAGGCCCTGCTGGTCCCATACCCTCTGATGTGTTCCATACATTTTGCGCATGTGTCAGTAGGGACAGGGCCAGCAAGGCCTTCACTCATGTGGATGCTAAGGCTCCTCCATGCAAAAGTTAATTGTTGGTACTGGGCTAGACCAGGTACTTTTCTTTGGTCCCATGGGACGAGATGGAGGGGGAGAACTGCTTTTGGTAAGTGAGGGAGAGAGAAATAAGGGATGATGTGGGATCAGGAAGGGGAGGTGGGGAGAAAGGAAGTATGGCACATGGATTTGGAGGCAGGTAAGAGAGATAGGGGAACTGTAGCACATAGAAAGGAAGGGAAGAGAGAGACAAACTACTATACATGGAGAGATAGGGGAGATGTTAGTCAAGGGAAGGAAGGTAGGAAGGAGAGAGTTGCAACAAACCATTGGGGGGAGGGAAGGAAGGAAGGAAGGAAGGAAGGAGAGAGATGCTGGAGACCACATGGGTGGAGAAGGGAGATTTGGAAAAAGAGAAATACAGACCATGTCTGGGGAAAGGAATTTCATGTGTGTGGGGAGGGGAGGATTTTATATACTTGTGTATGGATGTTATTTAGGGGGAATTTTATGTGTGTGGGATTTTATTTTTGTGTGTGTGTTGTGTGGATTTTATGTAGCAAGAAATTGTATGTGTTTGTGTAGGTGGGGAGGAATTTTATGTGTAGCCCCTTAGGTATAGTGCTGATGTTCGTATGACTCTGTGTAAAAGGTTCATCCATGATTTATAGAGTCCCTGCCGGTGGTAGCAGTAGTGTACTTCATCCTATGACTGTGTAATTGTACACTACTGTGATCTAACAATATTGGCTAGTCAAATCAACTTTATTGCTCCCTCTGCACATATGCAATCAAGGCTATGCTGGTCAGAGAGGTAATATAGAGCATTACTGAGAGAAGGAGGGGCATACACAGGGAAATTAACTCCTTCCAATAGTGTTGTTGGTTGGGAGATGGCAGACCATATACAGTCACCGCCAACTGATTCCTCACCAATGAGTTTTTCTTGTTGGGCAGACTGGATGGACTGTACAGGTCTTTTATCTGCTGTCATCTACTATGTTATAATATACATCAGCCAAAGAAGAAACACCTCTAAATCACTGAGGTCACTCTAGATCCAATAATGTAGCTGTTTTTCATCAGCCCCACTGTTCCTCTCTCTGCCAAGTCAAAAGAATCTCACATAGATGTGACCTGTCACCATCATGGCATTCATCTTTGTTCCCTGCTATAGCTTGATGTCACCCTAATGCGTGAGAAACTAAAAGTAAACTGAACCTTTAGAGTGGTGTTTAAGGAATTTACTCAACCATCTAACTTTATGTTCCTCTTCCACTTTTGGCTGAGTTTTATTTTTAGATAGAATGAGGAAAAGAGAAATGTGAAAAGAAGCATGGGGAAAGGAAGAACACTTGGGCAAAAGAGCAGTCAAGAGCCCTGCCTTTTATTTTATGTTTCATCTCTAATTTTACACATAGAAGCATAAAGAGTGTTTCATAATATGGGTTAGAAATTTGAACCACAGATGCTAAAAAAATATGTGTGGCCTCTAAAGTAACAGGCTGAATCCATTTTGGACTAAATTCTATAAATGGCACCCAAATTTGGGTACCAGTAAAAATAAGCACTAACCCCCAGATTCTATATAGCGCATTTAGTGTTCCATGCTAAAATTCAAGCATATTCTATAGCAATGCATGTAACTTATTAGCTTAAAAAGCTAATCAGCATTGATAACAGCACTTAAGCAATAATAAGCATTAATTGTCAATAATTAGAATTTACGTGCACAACTTGCTAAGTGTATTCTGTAATGCAGAGCACCTAAATTCTAATGGCACAGCCAACAAGGGACATGGTTATAGGCAAGGAAATGGGCATTCCAAAATTTACATACACTGTTATAGAATATGTCCCTCTGCGCCTAAATCTATGCGCAGATATTTATGGGCATGACTAAATGGGCATGACCAAATTCAGTCATGTGGAGAGGCATTCGGCTTATTCTATATACTGAGTGGAAATTTAAGCCCATTCTATTAAATTTAGGCATATTTTAGAGAATTTGCCTAGGCGTATTTTTTTGCCACATGAATTTTTCAGATACCATATATAGAATCTGGCCCTAAGAGCTATTCTATAACTAGTGCCCTGAGTTGGGCACCATTTATAGAATAGCACATAGTGTTGGGATCTGTGCCCACATTTGGGTGCGAGGATTTGCATCAACTGAAACCTGGTCTAAATCCTCATGCCTAAATTAGGTGCTGATCTGCAATATTCTAGAATACTGCGTGAAAATTCTAGGAACACCCCTGACCTGCTCATGCCCCTTCCATGACCATGCCCCCTTTTCAGATCTGAGCATAAGAATTTATGCACATATCTTTATAGAATATTGACTAGGAAGATGCATGGTAAATTCAAATTGTCAATTAGTGCCAATAGTTGATTGTTAGTGCCCAATTATTGGCGCTTATTGACTCGTTATTCAATTAAATTGTATGCACAGGTTGGGTGCCCACCTAAATTTGTGCACACAATTTTGAGCACTATATATAGAATTTGAGGGTTTGTATTAGCAGGTTCGTCCATTCCTGGTTATACTCATTCCATGTAAAACTGAACTACAAATACAAATCCACTTATGAATCCAGCTTTTCCTACCTAAGCACACAACTAAGGAATGCATTGCCAAAAGCAGTAAAAACCACGCTCGACCACCTAAATTTCAGGAAAGCACTAAAAACAAACCTGTTCAGTAAGGCTTATCCCACCGACCCAACATAAAAACTTGGTTACCTGTGACTTAACAAAACCAACACGAGTAATGGTCACATCCTAACTTTTCCTCTTCCTCTCTAAATTCCTCTCTAAGTTCACCCACACATATACCTTATTCTACCACAATACCACCTTGTATTTGTTCGTACCGGAACTGGCAAACGCCGTTACAGTACTATTTAAACCACATTAAGCCTGCAAATAGGTAGGAAATGTGGGATACAAATGTAACAAATAATAATAAATAATAATGCTTGAAAAAGTAAGACTAGAACTTAATAAGCCTTCCCAGAAAATGGACTCAGTTAATCATCCTTCTGGTCTTTAATATGTTTTGATATCATTTCTCTCCATCTTTCTCTCTATCTAAATAAACAGCTGTGTAATACTTGAATATTAAGAGCAGAAATCATTTAACAGGAATGCTTCCATTTAAAATGGAGGTGTGATATATCATCTACAGATAACAACATAGGAATTGAAATAAATTAGTTTATGAATTGAATTGTCACTGAAATGTGTTCAGTAATGTAAAGAATTATCAATGCTTGTGTGCTAAAATTACAAATTAATTCATTTTGTATTATTTTTAACACATAAACTGCAATCCTAATGTTGATGCATGAGTCAAGTTGAATATAACCTGCATGAAAGTTACCCAGGCTATTTTGATGGAAATAGAATTGATATAAGGTGTTTTACTTCTTTTATCTCAGAACATATTTTGCTTTTCATTTTAGAGAGGATTACACTTTAAAAAAAAAAAGCATTTCGGTTTCTTCTTAAGAAATAAGATGCTTTCAGAATTCTTCAGCTTCAGGAAATACTTGAGATAAACACTGTAGCATGCAAGATATATTTTTGAAGTTCCAGTCGAGAGAGCAAATCTCAACTTCCTTTAAATCTATGAGGATCTTTTCCTAAAAGCAAAAATGAATGTGTTGTAATTGCCAATCCTATGAAGTAAATGCAGGGGGTGCATCAAGCACCTACCCTGCATTTTCCTGCATTTACCACACAGGGCAGAATATTACCATATAGGCATCACAAGACATGCCGTAGCAGATAGCACAGACCTGTGTTATCTGCCTAAGTATATAATGAGGGGCATAATTGAAAGGGACGCCCAAGTTTTGCTGAGGACGTCCTCGCAAAACGTCCCAGTGGAAGGGCAGGGAAACCTGTATTATCGAAACAAGATGGACGTCCATTTTCAATAATACGGACGGGGACACCCAAATCTTGACATTTAGGTCGTCCTTAGAGATGGTCGTCCCTAGACTTGGTCATTTCTGATTTTCGGCGATAATGGAAACCAAGGATGCCCATGTCAGAAACGACCAAATGCAAGTCCTATGGTCATGGGAGGAGCCAGCATTCGTCCCCCTGACATGCCAGGACACTAACCGGGCACCCTAGGGGGCACTGCAGTGGACTTCATAAATTGCTCCCAGGTACATAGCTCCCTTATCTTGTGTGCTGAGCCCTCCAACCCCCCCCCCCCCAAACCCACTACCCACAATTGTACACCACTAGCATAGCCCTTACGGGTGAAGGGGGCACCTAGATGTGGGTACAGTGGGTTTCTGGTGGGTTTTGGAGGGCTCACATTTACCACCACAAGTGTAACAGGTAGGGGGGGATGGGCCTGGGTCCACCTGCCTGAAGTGCACTGCAGTACCCACTAAAACTGCTCCAGGCACCTGCATACTGCTGTCATGGACATGAGTATGACATTTGAGGCTGGCATAGAAGCTGGCACAAAATATTTTTAAAGATTTTTTTGAGGGTGGGAGGGGGTTAGTGACCACTGGGGGAGTAAGGGGAGGTGATCCCCAATTCTCTCCGGTGGTCATCTAGTCAGTTTGGGCACCTTTTTGTGGCTTGGTCATAAGAAAAACAGGACCAGGTAAAGTCGTCCAAGTGCTCGTGAGGGACGCCCTTTTTTTTCCATTATGGTTCAAGGACGCCCATGTGTTGGGCACACCCAAGTCCCGCCTTCACTACGCCTCCGACACGCCCCCATGAACTTTGGTCATTCCCACGATGGAAAGCAGTTGGGGACGCCCAAAATCAGCTTTCGATTATGTCGATTTGGGCGATCCTGTGAGAAGGACGCCCATTTTCCAATTTATGTCAAAAGATGAACGTCCTTCTCACCCATGAGACTCAGAGTTGATCCCTGGTAGTCTAGTGGTCCAAGATGGGAGCAGTGCCTATCTATCCTACCTTGTCTGATTCTAGTTGCAAATATTTGAGCAGTACAACCTGTGTTAGCTAAAATAGCTTAGTAAAAGGTCTCCTATGTGATCTAAGGATGTGATTTATTTATTCCCTGACATACATGAATAAAATGACACTGGCTCAAATTGTGAAAAATACCAGATTATAATCACATCTGCAATACTTTCATATTTTTCAGCTTTCCCACCCCTGACTGTCCTAGGCCTAGATTGGGAAATGAAACCAGGCATTTGGAATTTGGATTTAGCTCATGCCTTTCTAGTAATTCAAGGTGAAGTAACATTCGGAGGTATTTTTTCTGTCCATGGAGGCTTTAAAATCTAAGTTTGTATCTGAGACAATGCAGGATTAAGTGGCTTGCCCAGTATCACAAGGAACATTTGCATGATAATGAACAGAAGCAGAGAAACAGAACATGACAGGGAAAAAAAAGATCAAACACCCTATCTGGTCTGACTATCCATATCAATTATGCAGCTGTATGATCCCTTCCTCTTCCTAGAGATCCTTTGTGCTTGTCTCATGCTTTCTTAAATTCAGATTCTGTCCTTGTCTCCGGAACAAAATTTATACTATATTGGGCCATAGGCAAATATATATTTATAGATCCCTACTATGGACCCCTATTCTTTTTTCACCCCCACCCTTCAGAGAGTCACATTCACTCTTGCCCTACTTATATTCCCAAGGATCTTCATTCATAGCCTTCCCAGCTTCCTCCCCCCACCCCATACAAACGTCACATCTTCAGAAATAGATGGAAAAAAACTGCAGTGCCTGGTTCTGAATATAGCAACAGTACAAGATGTGAGTGAGCATGGAAATTGTATATCCACATGCTTTGACTGGAGTGGCCTTGTTATTAGAGCGGTAAGTTGAGACAAGACATTTTCATTCTTCATTGCCCTGGTAAAAACTAGAGATGCCAAGGACAGAACATGCTAAAGAGTTAAACTGAAGGTCAAAGAGTGAGATTTACAAACAGTCTGTTAGAGATATAATTCTAGAATGGCTTTAGTTTTTAAAATACATTTGCTGTGGGTGGAGAGGGAGGGGGAAAGTGATGCAATTGGAAGGTATATGATAGATGCAGAGCTTGTATATATTAGGGTGGGAGGCTATAAGAAACAAGGCTTTAGAATGTTGAAATAGTTCTCTTACTTAAGGCTTCTTTTAAAAACCTATGCTAGCAACTAGTGGCACCAAATGCAACAAATCCAATTCATAAGAACATAAGTGTTGACATACTGGGACAGACCAAAGGTCCATCAAGCCAAACATCCTTTTTCCAACAGTGGCCAATCCAGATCACAAGTACCTGGCAAGATCCTAAAACAATACAATATATTTTATGCTGTTTAACCTAGAAATAAGCAGTAGATTTTCCCCAAGTCCATCTTGATAATGGCTTGTGGACTATTCTTTTAGGAAGTTATCCAAACTTTTTTAAAACCCCACTAAGCTAACTGCTTTTACCACATTCTCTGGCAACGAATTCCAGAGTTTAATTACACATTGAGCAAAGAAATATTTTCTCTGATTTGCTTGAAATTTACTACTTTGTAGCTTCATTGCTACCTCTTCTCCAAGCTGAAGAGCCCTAGCTGCTTTAGCCTTTCCAAATAGGGAAGTTGTCCCATCCCCTCTATCATTTTCGTCACCCTTCTCTGTACCTTTTTTGAGATGCGGTCACAAGAATTGTACACAGTAGTTGCACTATGGAGCTATACATAGGCATTTATAACATTCCCAGTTTTGTTTTCCATTCTTTTCCTAATAATTCCTAACATTCTATTTGCTTTCTTACTCACCGCTGCACACTGATCAGAGCATAGGCGCCTGGTATAAGAGGCTTGGGGAGGCTAAGCTTCCCCTGCTACAGCAGGATGGATCAGCTGTGGAGTCCCGCTGCTCTGGGGGGTTTAAATTGTTCATTTACCTCCATCCTCACAGCAGGAGCTGTCTCTAGCCTTGTGTAACCAGTTGTAGAAATTGGTTTATGGTTTAATTTGTTTACCTTACTGCTGGGAGAGCAGGAGGGTTGGCTGGAAGTGTCCTGGGTTGCCAGGGAGATATTTAATGAGGGTGACTTCCTGACCTGCACATGAGCAGTTCATACCAAAGAGACTTGCACTGACACCTGAGGACAGATAGCAGCAGAATCAGATACTGGGCCAGCATGATCAGAAAAAGTCACCAGACAACAAAGGTAGAAAAGATCGTTTTATTTTCATTATAGTGTTTGGAATATGTCCACTTTGAGAATCAGGTGCTCAACATTAAAAGTTTATATTTATTTACTTATTTATGGCATTTTATCCCACATTAAACATGAATTAGGGTGTTTTGTGGCTCTGCATGAGAATTGTGATGATGTGATCCCTTGTTTCATATTGTTGACGGTCTGCATTTTCCGTATGGGTGGTATATTGGTGTATTAGGTTCTGCCCAGTGTAATATTTATGGTACAGTAAGGTTCTGAGTGTGTTTTTGCACAAAGTTGTGCATAGTGTTTTGCAGTTGAGCAATTGTCGTTAGAATATGCTTTGAGCAACCACTTTATTCTTTGACATATGATACATATCTAATATCTAAATTTAATAAAAGGTATTAATTGTGACTTTTATTTTTATTTATTTATTTTTTCTGTATGTTATCAGACAATTATGGATTTAAGCTCTACCCCTGGCCCCAACCCTAACCCCACCCCCTTTAGCCTCCCCAAACAGTTGGGCCACCGACCGCCTATGGATCAGAGGTTTTCAACATATCATCGATGATCACACCTAGATCCTTTTCCAGGGCAGTGACTCCTAATGTGGAACCTTGCATCACGTAGCTATAGTTCAGGTTCCTCTTTCCTGCATGCATCACTTTGCACTTACTCATCTGCCATTTGGATGCCTAATCTCCCAGTCTCGTAAGATCCTCTTGTAATTTTTCACAATCTTCTTTTGATTTAACAAAAGGATTGTGAAAAATTATAAGAGTTGTGCAGGTATACCATTAACGTTTTGCAACATCATTGATGCACCATCCAATGATAACATCAACCTTTACTCCAGTTGAAGATTGAAGTCTGCATAAAACTGCTTGATTGCCAAAGCAATAGAAGAGGGATATTATGCCTGCAGCAGCACTATTCCACCAAAATAAGTTTTATAAACAGTAGTAATTTTAGGCCTAAATAAGTACAGTGTGAGGCATTTGATGACAGATAAATCTGTGGTTTCATCAACTGCTAGCTTATGAATATCTGTTGAAACAGTCACAAAGAAAGCCTTCAGAATGCTCTGGAAGCTGAGAAGAATCAGAAACCTCTTCCCCTTTGTTATCTTTCATTTCTCGTCCAAACTCTGATACTAACCCAACTGGACTACTGTAACGGTCTTTACACAGGTTGCAAAGATCTGAACCTGAAAAATCTACAAACCGTCTAAAACATGGCCGCCTGCTTGATCTTCAGGTCTCCCCACTATCAAAGGGCCTCTCTCCTACTGCAAACACTCCACTGACTTCCCATAAAGGCTAGAATAACTTCTAGATCCTAAGGCTTGTTTTCACAATCCTCCAAGGACTTACCCCCACCTATATGATCACATTGATCGACCTCCCACTCAGAAATGCCCTGACAGATGCTTTAACCTGCTTTTTACTCCTCTTCCCAAACTGTAAAGGAGTAATATACAGATCCCATTACAACACAAAGCTCTCCTATCCTGCTACCCAAGTTTGGAACACCCTCACCTCAAACATTAAGAGAATAACCTATTACCTTTTATTTCACAAAATGCTAAAATCTTAGCTCTTCACAAAATTTCGTAGAAACACAGGATCATTTTTCGAAGACAGAGCACCAGACCTGACAATGGCTCCTAGTCTCTCTTCAATTGACCTAATAATGACTGTCTACCAGATCGCAATTCCTGCTCTCCATAATAAAGTTACTCTATTACTGGTTATGTTCCCTATCACACCTGATCTCTTGGTTACCACATCTCTCATTTTTCACCATAATTACTACTGTTACACAATAGATTCAATGTTGTAGTAGGCTCCATATCACTCTGCACCCAGATGATCACAGCTATCTATTAGATTCATTATTTCCATAATTCCTTTGTTATGCTGGAAACCTGCTGATTGTTAGTTCCTTATTTTTAATGTAATCCACCTCAGGGGCGTATCTGGACTCCGGCGGTAGGGGGGGCCAGAGCCAGAGGGAGGGGGCACATTTTAGCACCCCCCCCCCACCGCCGCCGAGCCCCCACCGCCACCAATGACTCTCTCCACCCCCCTCCCGCCGCCAACCCTCCCCCGCTGCCGTTCTTACTTTTGCTGGCGGGGGACCCCAACCCCCGCCAGCCGAGGTCTGCTTCCACCTGCCGCTGCCGTAAAAACTTCTTCTTCAGCCGGCGGGGGACCCCAAACCCCCGCCAGCCGCCCCGCGGTGTTTAAAATTCATCTTCGGCCTCCGTGGCCGTGCTGCTGTGATAGGCGCTGTTGAAATCCACTTCGGAGTCTGAGACTCCGAAGTGGATTTCAACAGCGCCTATCACAGCAGCACGGCCACGGAGGCCGAAGATGAATTTTAAACACCGCGGGGCGGCTGGCGGGGGTTTGGGGTCCCCCGCCGGCTGAAGAAGAAGTTTTTACGGCAGCGGCAGGTGGAAGCAGACCTCGGCTGGCGGGGGTTGGGGTCCCCCGCCAGCAAAAGTAAGAACGGCAGCGGGGGAGGGTTGATGGCGGTAGGGGGGTCCAGGGCAAAATCTGCGGGGGCCCAGGCCCCTGAGGCCCCACGCAGATACGCCCCTGATCCACCTCAACTGATTCTGTTATACTGCAAGCCACATAGAACTAAACTTGATTTGGATAATATGGGATTATCTAGATTGTAAGCTCTTTGAGCAGGGACTGTCTTTTTGTGTATGATGTACAGCGCTGCGTATGCCTTGTAGCGCTATAGAAATGATAAATAGTAGTAGTAGCAGTAATATAAGACTAAATAAATGGAAATGGAAAAATCCAATCTTTTCTTTTAGAGCAATATTGTTGATAAATTTCTCAAAATTCAGGAATTTTAGCATACTTGGCAGTATGTTCATTATTTTCTTCAACTGAGAACAAACTGACTGATATTCAGCACGAGTTAACCAGCTGGGAACAACCGCCAACTTTTTTACTTACATCTCAGTTGATAACCAGTCATATTCAATGGCATTTAACCAGTTATTACCACTGAAAATGCCCAGTTGTCACCAAAAATAAAGCTGGCAATATTGGAGGTGTTCCAGGGGCATGACCAGTTAAGTCCCTATACTTGAAACTTAACAAGGCCAGGATTAGCAGGCAAATAAGGCCACATAAAAAGAAGGCCTATCTTTGCCTACCAAACCATGACCAGTTAAGTCTGAATATTGACATAACTGGTCATGTTCTAGCAGGTATTGAAAACCTGGATATTCAATTCCAGTCACCAGAAATGGCCAAGCATTAAATATCCAGGTTGAATGCCGGCAGTGGGCAGTCAAAGCACTGCCCCCCACTGGCTGAATATCTGGTGGAAAGAGTTATTTATTTTACTATCAGAATACTTTTGATAAACACTTTAATGTCATCTGTGTTTGAACAAGGCTGGGTTAACCATTGGATCAGGTGAGGCTCTGGCCCAAGGCACTGGCAATTAAGGGCACCAAAATATCCACCCTCTGATCTTACCTGTTCTACAGGTTAAGTCGTTTCTTCACACACACACACACACACACACACACACGGTCTGGTCTATCTTCTTCTCTTTCTCTTACCCATGAGTCCGGCACTACTTCCTTACCTCGCTCACTCCCCCCACAGTCCTGTAACATTTATGTTGGTCACCAGCAGCAGCAGCATAACAGGCTGTTTTCATGTGGCACCTGGGTCAGAATATGGCAGATGGAAGACCCAGGGGCTGACTGAAAGCAGCCTGTTATGATGCTACTGCTGCTGCCACCACCAGCAACTGATGTAAACTTCACAGGACCACAGAGGACTGAGTGTGGTGAGGGAGCAGCACTGGGCCCACAGGGACAGGGACAGAGATAGAGGAGGGGGAAAGAGAGACTAGAGGATGTTTTGGAATAAAGAACTGTTGTAACATCAATTGACCACTGCGCTGTGTTTGGTTCTTTGCTCTCTACTGTCTGGTTTCTCTGATTTTTTTGTAAACTATCAAAATGTGATTTGCTTGTAAGATGATGCTTTAAGAAATGAGTTTCCAAACATTATCCCACCTCTTTACACTAGAAGGCTCTCCTGGAATTTTCACATCATGACAATACAAACATGTAATGCCATATTTAGAATCACACCTATATACTTCCACTATAGAACATATATATTTGTGGAATACTTAAGGATGCCACCAAAACCCCCTTACCCTGTAGGGAAAAAAAAAAACAATTGAGCATTTACAAGAAAAAAGAAATTGAAAAATAGCTCATAATGAAAGTGTAGCTTGCCTATACATTAGAAATCTTTTCCTCGTAAGCTGTCCATTGTGAGACATCTGGAAACACTAACACTTTATCTCCTAAAAGGGAGACATTCTTAATGTAACCTAGGGGTTAAAATAATCTTAGCTGGGCTCCTCCAGAGGGAAAAGAAAAAAGAGTTCTATAGTGACATCACTCTGGAACCACAGCTGAGCAAGCTGAGACCTGGTTGCCTTGGCGACAGCTTGCTGGTCAGTTGAAAAGTTGGGCAGAAACAGATGAAGAGAGTATATGTATTTTTGAGTGTGAGAGTGGCCAGAAGGAGTTGGTACTGCGGTGAGAGAGGTTGTGTGTGGGTGAGGCTGGTGCTGATTGAGGTGGAGAAAGATATATATATATATGCTGAGTTAGGATTGGGAAAGGGGTGAATACCTGTGAGTGAGTGCCTAGAGAGGGGATATTAAAGGGAGAAGGGTGAAGGCTGTTGGTGAGAGTGGATATGTTGTGCAGGGTGTCTGAGCAAAGGAATTACAAGGGAAGTAATAGGAAGTTAGGAAAGAAAGATGAATGCATGAAATTAAAATTCTAACACTGTTTTGAAAGGGGGATTATCTAGGGAATGTGTGAATAACATTTGGATTTAGGTAATTGGTTTTGGATGCAGTGAATGCTTATAGTGGATATATCCTTCCAGTATAGGGAAGCACAAGTAATAGTTTAGGCCTGGAAGTGAGGTGTCTTTGGTTAATTTTATTTATAATAACTACCAGCCCCAGTATTTGAAATTCCATTTAAAAGTCATTTAGTATAGTGGAATATGGTAAAGGAAATAGGGAGAAAGGGTTTTCTTTCCTATTTTATTTAATTAAGAGTAAGCTGTAGGAGGAAGAGAGACGTGAAAGCGGTGCTGGAGGAGAGGTGATCGGGCCCCCACACAAGAAAGTTCGGAGTTGCATCAATTCCAGAAGGAGAAGGACAGCTAAGTAAAAGTGAAATAGACTTTGAAGCAATACTTACCTGAGAGAGAGTCTGGGTAATCTAGGGAAACAAAAAGGACACAAAGTATCAAATTCTTCCTAATTTCAGGGAAGAAAATAGATAAAGAAAATAAATAGCTGTTGCCACAGATTGATGATTAAAAAGGGTAAATGTATAAAAAGGAACTTATCTGATGGTGGTGCATAGAATCCAGATTAGTCTGTCTGGAAAAGGAAGAATGCAAGAAACATTGTTATGATGTTGAAGTGAAGTAATTGAAATGTTGTTTAAATGCTTAGTGCTAAGTTAAATACAAAGTTTTGTTGTTCAAAAGGTAAAATTATAATTATTAGTCATCAATAACGTTTATATTTTGCAACTATTCAAATTGGTCTCCTTCAAGTTCAGAACTTATCCTAAATTTAGTTTTTTATTCCTCTCCTGCCCTTTGAGGACTGAAGACGAGGTTAGTTGATTTGTACCCCCTTCCAGTTTGGGCAGAGAGTTCCTGGGGGCAAGTCACGACTACTGACAACTAACCCTCAGAGAACCTGCAGCCAACATTGCATGCCTTACCAGGGAGGGCGTGTAACATTAAGCCTATAGTAAAGTGTTATCACCATTTCTTTATCCTGTAAGAAAACAAAAGAAATCAACAAAATTGCTATTCCTGAAATTTCAACTTCTGACAACTCTTCAGCTTAGAAAAGAGAAAGATGAGGGGAAATATGATTGAGATCTACAAAATCCTGAGTGGTGTAGAATGAGTAGAAGTAAATCGATTTTTTACTTGTTCCAAAAGTACAAAGACTCGGGGACACTCAAGAAAATTACATGGAAATACTATTAAAACAAATAGGAGGAAATAATTTTTCACTCAACAAATAGTTAAGCTCTGGAACTCTTTACCAGAGGATTTGGTAACAGCGATTAATGTATCTTGGTTTAAAAAAGGTTTTGAAAAGTTCCTGGAGGAAAAGTCCATAGTCTGCTATTGAGACAGACATGGGAAGCAACTGCTTGCACTGGGACTGTAGTATGGAATGTTGCCACGATTTGGGATTCTGCCAGGTACACCAAAGGTTAAAAAGGTTTTAAAGAGTTACTGTTGATCCAACAATTTAGGTACAAGAAAATTAAGGAATCTTAAATTATAACTCTTATTATAGTTTTCCAAGTTTTCAATCTTTCTGAATAGTAAAGATTTATCTCCAGCCTGTTGTGCCATTATATTATTAACCTCCAGGGAAGATTCCTCCATTTTATCTAATCTGGAAGGGTGCAGTTGTGTTAAGATCTCTAGATTCTGGAGCTTAGCCAAAGAGTTTAAAGAAACAGTCATAAAATTAGCACATACCGAGTAAAGGTGCTCCATAGCAGACCATAGTGCATCCATAGTTACTGTCATCAGTTAGTGTAACCTGAATTTCAGTGGCTTCAGGAACAGGCAATCTTGGACTCTCCTGCTGCTCCATGCTGTCACATGCTGTTCATCCACCGACATTGGCACTGACAACACAAATGCTTCTGAATCAATCTGGAGGGCTGGCCATGCCTCTCCAGGAACATTCCAGAGACACCAGCAGAGATCCTGGACAGGGAGGTGGAGAAGGTTCTCCAGGGCTCAGTGAAACTTTGCCGTTCAAGCTGGGTTCTTCAACCCAGCAGAAGATACTCCCAAACTTGCAGGGTTAGTAAAAGATGTAATTACCATCTAACTTTGAGATGAGGTAACAGAGAGAGCTGGAGGGAAAACTTTCTGCGTTCCTCTTCTTTTTGACATAAGGAAAGGTTAGGTAAAAGGAAAAAATGCAATAGGAAAAAAAATACTGAAACAGGAGCCCTTGCTTACACATCCTGCTCAGACACCATCTCAAATTATGATTTTTTAGAGTAAGTTTCTAGCATTTTTTCAAGCCACTCCACTTTAAGTGAACTAGCAGTTCTTTTGCCCTTAACACCATTCATCTATTTTGACATAATGAATCAATACAATATCAAAATTCATTGATGCACACTGTGCAAACTGGAAAAAGGAAAGGTTGTTTGCAGTGAAGCATAGAGATCAAAAAGACTGGGTAAACAATTCAACTAGTCCAGTCATAGAGGCTCAGGGTTGACTGTTGAGTATTTTGGACCCACAAAAAATGGAAGAAAAGATATTACATACATAAAAATTCATAAATAAAATGTAAATAAAAATAACTTTTAAACATTAATACACATTTTCAGACAAAATAATGAAAGGTAGCCAATTGAAACAAAATAGTCATTTAAAAAAATTGATAAAACACAATGACATTGTACCATCAGAATGTGTTATTCAGGAGGGAAGTTATCAATGCAGGCTATTGTTAAGACAGGAGGAAGTGCAAGGGTAGTACTGTGAAACTCAAAGGTGAAGGGGAGGAATATGTTGAAGCTGATAAAGATAAGGCAGAATTGCTTAATAAATATGTCTGTTCTGTGTTCGGAGAACAAAAACCCAAATAGGAGTGGAGAGATGATAGTCCCTGAATGATTTTCAGAGGACTGTGTTCATGAGGACCTGGCTAAACAAAAGGTGGACAAAGCGAAAGGGGAGGATGCCATATATCCAAGGCTACTGAATAAACTTAGGAAAGTTCTAGCGTTTCTGCTAGCTAACATTTTCAATGCTTCTCTGGAGTTGGGAATGGTCCCGGAGGACTGGAGAACAGCAGATATGGTTCATCTACACAACAGCGGAAGTAAGGAAGAAGTTGGGAACTACAGGCTAGTAAGGCTGACTTCTGTTGTAAGTAAATTAATAGAAACACTTTTAAAACAGAGAATAGTAAAGTTTTTGAAATCCAATGGATTACAGGACCAGAATCAACATGGTTTCACTAGAGGCAGATCTTGTCAGACAAATCTGATTCATTTCTTTGACTGGGTGACCAGAGAGTTGGATTGAGGAAGAGTACTAGATGTGGTATATTTAGATTTTAGCAAAGCCTTTGACACAGTTCCACATAGATGACTATTACATAACTTGAGTGGCCTTGTATGGACCCTAAAGTGACTGACTGGGTTATGAATTAGTTGACTTGAAGGCAACAGACGGTACTGGTAAATGGAGCTCATTCAGAGAAAAAGGATGTGTTGCAATGTTCAGTTCTTGGGCCAGTTCCTTTTAACATTTTTGCAAGCAATATTGATGAAAGGCTGTCTGGAAAGATTTGTCTCTTTGTGGAAGATACAAAAATCTGCAATAGGGCAGACACCCCTGATGATGTGGATAAAATGAGGAAGGACTTAGCAAAGCTAGAGAAATGGTCTGGAATTTGGCAGCTAAGATTTAATGTTAAAAAAAATCAAGGTCATGCATTTCGGCTGCAAACACCCAAGGGAATGATACAGTTTAGGGGGTGAACAACTATAATGCTTGAAAGAGGAGTGGGACTTGGGTGTAATCGTATGAGATGATCTTAAGATGGCCAAACAGGTAGGAACAGCGATGGTGAAAGCTAAATGGATGCTTGGGTGCATAGGGAGAGGAATGGCCAGTAGGATAAAGTACATGATGATCCCTTGTATAAGACTCTGGTGAGACCTAATTTAGAATATTGTGTCCAATTCTGGAGATCACACCTTCAAAAAGTTATAAACAGATGGAGTTGGTCCAGAGGGCGGCTAGTAAAATGGTCAGTAGTCAGTGGTCTTCGTCAGTGGGGACAGACTTAAAGATCTCAATAGGGCCGATAGACCATGGAAGGGAGCCCGGCCTGGATATTCAATGCTAGGATGTTTCTGGTGACTGTCATTGAATATGCAGTTTATTTTTAGATGTTTTTATGGCATCCGGTTTAATCAATATTTGAAGATAGCCGGATAACTTTAAACTACTACTACTACTACTACTATTTAGCATTTCTATAGCTCTACAAGGCATATGCAGCGCTGCACAAACATAGAAGAAAGACAGTCCCTGCTCAAAGAGCTTACAATCTAATAGACAAAAAATAAATAAAGTAAGCAAATCAAATCAATTAATGTGAACGGGAACGAAGAGAGGAGGGTAGGTGGAGGCGAGTGGTTACAAGTGGTTACGAGTCAAAAGCAAAGTTAAAGATGTGGGCTTTCAGTCTAGATTTAAAGGTGGCCAAGGATGGGGCAAGACGTAGGGGCTCAGGAAGTTTATTCCAGGCGTAGGGTGCAGCGAGACAGAAGGCGCGAAGTCTGGAGTTGGCAGTAGTGGAGAAGGGAACAGATAAGAAGGATTTATCCATGGAGCGGAGTGCACGGGAAGGGGTGTAGGGAAGGACGAGTGTGGAGAAATACTGGGGAGCAGCAGAGTGAATACATTTATAGGTTAGTAGAAGAAGTTTGAACAGAATGCGAAAACGGATAGGGAGCCAGTGAAGGGTCTTGAGGAGAGGGGTAGTATGAGTAAAGCGACCCTGGCGGAAGATGAGACGGGCAGCAGAGTTTTGAACCGACTGGAGAGGGGAGAGGTGACTAAGTGGGAGGCCAGCAAGAAGCAGATTGCAGTAGTCTAAATGAGAGGTGACAAGGGTGTGGATGAGGGTTTTGGTAGAGTGCTCGGAAAGAAAGGGGCGGATTTTACGAATGTTGTAAAGAAAGAAATGACAGGTCTTGGCGGTCTGCTGGATATGAGCAGAGAAGGAGAGAGAAGAGTCAAAGATGACCCCAAGGTTTCGAGCTGAGGAGACAGGGAGAATGAGAGAGTCATCAACAGAAATAGAAAATGGGGGGAGCGGGGAGGTGGGTTTGGGGGGGGGAAATGAGAAGCTCGGTTTTGGTCATATTTAAACTAGCTAAAGATATACCAGCTATTTAAGCGGACCGATGTGGTTGCTTACAATAGCCAGATATGAATTGAATATTCAGGGATAGCCGGCTATCACACAATATAGCTGGTTATCTCCTAGGCGTTAACCAGGAATATTCAGTGGAGGATAACTGGCTATCCCCAGTTGAATATCGCTGGATAGCCGGTTAAGTGCTATTTAACCAGTCAGGTGCCATTCCTGGACAGTTAAATGATTTTGAATATCAGGAGGAATATGTATACTTTGGAAGAAACACGGGAGACAGAAGATATGATGAAGTTCAAATACCTACATGGCATAAATGCACAGGAGGAGAGTCTCAATTGAAAGGAAGCTCTGGGACAAGGGGGCATAGATTGAAGGTGAAAGGGGATAGACTCAGAAGTAACCTGAGGAAATACTTCTTCTCGGAAAGGGTGGTGAATTTGTGGAATGGCATCCCGGTGGACGTGGTGAAGATGAAAACACTATCTGAATTTAAGAGAGTTTGGAACAAGTACATTAAGATCTAAAAGGGAGTGATGAATGTTTGGCTGCCCTTTACAGAATTCAGGGATAAATAAAGAGGGCACCTGAAGGAGGTGCATGAAGGGGCACACAAAGGAGCATGACATGCTTCTTTTGTTGTGCTCCTTCAGTGAGCACCAATAGCATCTACCACAGAAGCACTAACAGAAATATGAAAGAGGGAATGATGATGATGTCACCTCCAATGGTGGATGGGCAGTGCTTAGCCCCACGTTCATGGCCCAAGTACAGCAACGGGAACAGCAAATGCAGAGGCACTCAGAGTAGCTTGGAAAGTACAACCACAGTAAGCAAAATATCCATATCCTCTTACTTACCTATAAGTGCCTTCATTTAGCAGTTTCTTATTACCTCTTTATATTATTTCCTCTTATACGCCTGTTTGTGAATTCTGTTTAATAAACAAGTCACTATTATCTCTGCCATTTTCCTCCACTGCTAATTCCTGATTGTGTGCTTTCTACCTTGATTCACTGCCTTGTTGTTTCATCTATTTTAAATAAATGAATTTACAATAACTCTTGTATCCTGTATGTTTATCTTGATTAGATTCTAGCTCTATTGAGTAAGACCTGTTTTTATGTGTGCTACAAAAACCAAGTAGTGCCACAGAAATGATCAGTGATAGCAGTTTTTTTTAACTTAATTTAAACTTTTGGCATTTTTATTTCATGTATGTGTTACATGGTTAGGACCAAATTCTATAAATAGCACCCAAAAATCTATTCTATAAATGGCACTGAAGGTTAGGTGCAGTGGGATTAGTATCTAACTTTACATGCAAGGATTTACACCAAGTAATCCCTTGTGTAAATCCATACATCTAAATTAGGTGTGGAGCCCTTTTATTCTGTAACAGCGCACATAAATTCTAGGAATACCCTGATCCACCCATGACTCCCCCATTGCCGCACCCCCTTTATGGAGCCATATGTAAAATTTACACACATCTCCACATGACTAAAAATGCATGAATAAATTTCAATTTAGGCCAATTAGTGCTGATGATTATTAGCACCCAATTATTAGCGCTAATTGGCTCGTTCAATAAAATTGTGCAAGCAAATCGGGGGGGGAGGGGGATCCTTTTACCAAGCTGCAGGAAAAAGAGTCCTGCGCTAGTGGCAGGGGCTGTTTTTCCCATGCGCCAGGACCCTTTTTTTTACCACAGTAGGTAAAAAAGCCACCAGCACACATGGCCATGCTATGAGTAAATTACCGCATGGCAATGCGGCAGGGAGCCCTTCCTGCCACCCACTGAGGTGGCGATAAGGGCTCCTGTGCTAACCTGGCAGTAACTGGGCAGTGAGCAGAGATGCCCGATTACCACTGGGTTATCGCAATGCAAGCCATTTCCAGGAGTTTTCTTTTTTACCCTTAATTGGCGCATGATCAGGACAGGACTACCGCCAGCGGTCACATTGGGCCAGCAGTAGTCCCGGAGGAGCAAGCGGTAAGCCCATGTTGCATGTAATTTTAAGCACCATTTATAGAATTTCAGGGTTATTGTATTGGTACAATCTTTCTTATATCTCATTTTTTTTTTTTTTTTGTTCTAATAACAGCAGAAGAGCTGATTTATGTTTATTTTTTAACTTGATTTTGTGCAGGTTTTGCATTCAAGATATCGAGCATTGATCTTCTTAAGAAAGCTTGTACCTGTGATTTGTGTGTTGGAGTTTCTCTTCCACTCCTGTCTCCTTTCCATGAGTGAGATTTTTCTTTAGGTATGGAAGCTACATTATTGGATTATCTAGATTTAGTGGTGTTGGGGGTTATCCCTTTCCTGCTGTCTGTCCCATGTAAGTTCTAGTCTTTATCATTCTTACTTACTATCCTTTTTGTCCTGCTGATGTTCTGGAGTGAGTCTCCTAGTTGTTTCATTGTCCCTCTTCTAGATTTTGTGACTGAAGGGTTGTGTGTGGTTGCTATTTCTTATTGTTTGGATGTTGTCTCAGTCCTGCTTCTTTCACATAGAACTGTGGTGTGGTTTTTGATTCATACTTTCTGTCTGTTTCTTTCCCGGCTTATCAGTTCTTTTCATATTTTTTGAAAGACTTGTTCTCTCTGTCTCATACTATTTCTAGGATGTTCCAAAGTTTATTTCTCCATCTGTCTCTAGAAGCTACCTCATGCTCCTTCCAGGATTCAGTTATGGTCATTCTGGCTGCTAATAATAGAAAATTAGTTAGGTTCATATTGTTTAATATAGCACAACTCTGTCTCTTTCATTCTACTCTGTCCCTCCTGAATAGATTGTATCACAATATAATTTTATCACAATCATGGTTCTCCTTATACCATAATCACTGACAGTCACTAAATCCAAGTCTGCCTCTTTGAAGCTGAGTTGTAGCATCCTGATATCTTTCCTACATCAACCGCAGGGCATGGGAGCAAGCTCCGTCCACCTATCAGTGTCAAGCAATGCTGTAGGTATTTCAAAAACCCTGATTTATCAGTAGCTTTATCATCTTTGCTACTATGGTGTTCTGGGCTTTGAAGCTGAGCTGTAGCATCCTGATATCCTTCCTACATCAACCGCAGGGCATGGGAGCAAGCGCCGCCTACCTATCAGTGACATCAATTGCCATGGGTATTTCCCGACAACTAGTGATGCACTGCCACTTAGCACTTTACCTAAGATTGCACTTTTGCACAGCACCTTCAGCAGCAACGTTGACTGTTTTACTACTACTACTACTTAATATTTCTAGAGCACTACTAGGGTTTTACATATTTATAGCCATTTATATTCACTTGGAAGTTTTATCTACTATAATAAAACTCACCCTCAACATTCTGAAGACAACATTCTGAAGTCACTCAGTCACTCACTGAAGGGTTCATGGATTCATGGTGGTGAAGCCAGAACACTGACCATGTCTCTCTGCCCCGTCCTCGCATGACGGACCAATCAGAAAAAACACCCTCAACATTCTGATACACAAAGGACCATCACAACACCGTTCCAAGGCAACACTAGGCAACGTAAGACGGACCAATCAGAGGAAACTACGTGACAATAAGGGAGGAGCATTCCCCAGCAGAATGGCTCATTATCTGTGCAGAACGGAGAGCACAGAACCAACGCTGGAACGAGAGAAAAATATTCCTGCTGTGGGTATGTGCAAAAATAGACCAGGGGAGAGAGGGGGGGGGGGGAATTTTAAATGCCTAATGCCAGTACTGAAGAGGGCCAGAGGGCCTATAGCACAGACTATATTTGGGATCGCCTGACATGGAGTCAGAGGAGCCGGAAAACAACGTGCCCGTCACCATCTGGGACAAGGACAAGCTGCGGCCCAGCTGGAAGGATTACCCGTGACCCAGCCAGCAGCAAACAGCGACTAAGGAAGGGGGAGGAGTAGGGAAACACACGGAGCGTGTTTCCCTACTCCTTCCCTGCCTAGGAATCGCTGGAGACTGGCTGCCAAACTAACGAAACAACCGCACACCGACGCACCACCTCCATCATTAGAAAGGCATCCACTCTTTCTTCAACAGAAATGCAAACTAATAATACAAAACAAACAAAGAATATATGGTTTCTCAGGCGGCTGCAGGTAACTCCCCACCCCCTTCCTCTTCCCCTTTTGCCGAAGCGGCCAAGGACGTGCCCAACCATCCCAGCCTCAGGCAAGCTGTCTCCCACCTCGGGGATTCCCCGAGCACCCGGAAAAAGACGGCGCTGATTTCTGCAGCACATAAATGTTCCTGCATTCCCCTGCAGCCGGCCTAAAATGGACCAAACGTACCGGATCACCCCCCCGATGGCCCGAGACCATGCTCTTCTCCCTTCCGCCAACTTAAAACAACCATCCCCGTCCTCAGGCAAGCTGTCACCCACCTCCAGGATGCCCAGAACCCCAGCCCAATGGAAAAAGATGGCGCTGCTTCCAACAGCACATTTCTCTTCCAGCATTCCCCTACAGCAGCCCTGAAATGGCCAATAAATACCGACAAAGAACGTGCTCCTCAACCTTCCGCCCATCTAAAACAACACTGCTGCCTCAGCACAACACACAAAAAAAAACATGGAAAAAAAACCAACTACTCAACAAAGGCTGACACCCCCTACAACCACATTTACATTTCACCAACAGAAAGACCCCCCTCCACAAACCTCCTTGACAGACAAAACCACACACCCACAATACAACAGAAACACACCCTCAAAGCCACACACCAATCCAACCCACTTTGCCAGCACAGCACAGCACAGCACATCCCCCAACCCCCCAAGCAAAAAACAAAACAAAACAAAAAAAGACACACATCAACAACCTGCACACACACCGCACCCTCACACACTCACACACACACACACACACACACACACAAAATAACTCTGTGACACATACACACACACACACAAAAAAAACACATGCTAGCGCCCGTTTCATTGGTTTCGGAAACAGGCCTTTTTTACTAGTTTCTAATATATTATAGCTTGGGCTTTCTGGGTTTGCTTATTTCTTATACTATCAGGTAGCTGAAATTTGTTTCTTGGTCAAACAGTTGGATTGGCTAATCAATTTCTAGTTTCACAAGTGTCTCGACTTTCTAATTTGGAATCTGGTTTGTTATCTGAAATTTCATCGCATTGTGCTTAGTCATCATGCTATATTGAAACTTTTTTAAGCCAACATCCAGAAATAAGAGATCTTCACATTTCAGAAAATCAAGCTTTGGTTCTAGTGCACATATCAAACATAATCTTAAACCAATCCGTTTATAAGAACTGATTATACTCAATCGAATGTTCCTATTCCCTGCTGTTATATTAATATTCACTCAGCAGGTAACAAAACCTGCTTGTTCAAGGAATGGATTAATGAACATCAACCTGGTTGTCTTTTCTTAACTGAAACCTGTTTTTTTTTTCTGAAGATGATGCACATATTAATGAAATTTGTCCAGCAGGGTATAAAGTCTTATCTTTATCCAGATATGGTAAGAAGGGAGGAGGAATTGCTCTTCTTTAAAAAACAATATTAGTGGTAATGTTAATTGATTCCCTTAACACTCCTGATTCAGTGGCATAGCCAAGGGGGACCTTGGGGACCTGGGCCCCCACAATTTGGGTTCGGGGCCTCCAAGGTCTGCTGGTTTGACTGGCAGGGGTCCTAAAGTCCGGCCAGCAGAAGCTTTCCTTCAGCGATATTTGTCTCCGAGCTGCCTGCCCTGCTTTCCCCCTCCATTGTGCGAATGAATGCTGCTCTTTCACTATTCAGTGGCATGAATTTAAGAACTTTCCTCAGTCCTATTCTGTTCAATGTATTTGAAGGGGTGTGATTAATTCATCATCATTTTGGGAAATGGTATTATTACAATGGCCACAAAATAATATTTTAGACTTTGTTAAAGACACAGCTTAGCACTGACATTTTAGACAAAATTGCTCCCCTTCACTCAAAAATGAGGCAATTAAGGCAAAGTGATAAATGGTATACCCCAGAGTTGTTGAAACTAAAACACCTTTGTAGAAAATGGCAGTTAGCACAGATGTCAGAAAGATAAATCAAATTAGTCAAGGTTGACATGGAGAAAAGCAATACATGATTATAAATTTTACCTTAAAATCTGCAAGGAAAAACTTTTATACTAATATGATAGGAACAAACCATCTCAACACTAAGCAGTTATGCCAACTCTCTCATTAAAGTGTCATTTCAAAAAGCAGCTACTGATCAGGTTCCATCAGCTACTCAATTAGTGGATTTCTTTCAGGGTACGATTATTGCAGGGTTCCCAGACCCCAAATCTAATACAGTTCATGAATTTACAAAACTCTACATCACTGACGGTATCCCAGGAGACAGAATTTGGAATAATTTCTTTCTAATTTGCTGGAATAACTTTGTTAAGTTATATAGTAAGTATAGCAGATCTTATTGCATATTGGACAGTTATGTGATACAAGCTGTTCCTTCCTTTTTCCGGACGGTATTATATGATTGGATCCAGGAACAGTTATCCCTAGGCAAATTTGCTTGTGACTTAGGAGAAATCATTGCTAGCCCTATATTGAAAGATTTAAAATAACCTGCTCACTATAGTGAATTACGGACCAATCACGTTGATCCCTTTTTTTTGCTAAATTAACCGAGGGTCTGGTGACTTTACAATTGGAACATTATTTGAGCAAGTTCTCCGTTCTACATTTCTCTCAATCAAGGTTCTGGCCTTTCTTTAGTACTGAAACAGCTATTGGTTGTTTTTTAGATCATGCTAGGTGTTTATAAAGTGAAGAGAAACAGTGTTGCTACAGTTTGACCTTTCGGCGGCATTCGACCTAGTGGATCATAACATTCTCCTACAGAAACTTGAAGAATTTGACATTACTGGGAACATGTTGAACTTGTTTGGTGATTTCTTTACCCATTCTTATAGGATTAAAATGAAAGATGTATTTTCTACACCATGGCAAAACACATGTGGAATTCCACAGGGATCCCCTTGTTCACCTGTGCTTTTTAATATCTTTTTATGATCCCTAGGTTTTCTAATAGAAAATAACAACTTTGTACATTATATTTATGCAGATGATATTTCTGTTTTAATCCCATTCAATTCTACATCTGACATTGATTTGTTTAAGCTCTAACATTGCATAACTTTATTAGAAAACTGGATGCCCTGTCATAAATTAAAACAACATGGAAAAAACAAAATTTACATGTTTTGATACTAAACCAGAGAATATTCCTAAATCAATTTGTATCAATCAGGCTATTTTGAATTCCTCCAGTTAATTCTGTTCTGTTGTGATTATGTTACCTGCTTTGAACTCTAAAGCATTAGTGGGATATAAGACCGATCAGCATTATCATTATCATACTCAACTTCTATATTGTTTACTTCTGCCCCTCTGTAACCATTTTGAATCGGTTAGTAATGCTGTCTCTTGAAAAAATGCATAGTACATTTTTCAGTATGAACTAGATGCACCAGTTGCATTTATCAGGAAAATTCTTAATGCATATGCCCACTAAGGGATGGTTTTCTTTTATTCTACAGAGTCAGAGATGTTCTTTTTTGAGGTATACACTGTTAATCCTACTTTGTGTGAACTAACTCAAGATGCTGATGAATGCAGAGATGAATTACTGAGCTTGTTTAAATCCAGCCCCTGTGCAGATGTGGATAAATCAAAAGGCACAAGTTTGCCAATGAAACAAATCACCATAGCATTGTGCTAGGTAATGTGGTCCCAATCACTTCGCAAGGAAGGCCAGAATACACTGCAGGGTTTATATTAGCACCGACAGGCATTGATAGGTAATCTAACTTCCTTTTCTTCCGTCATAAAACAGATGCTCCTGTTCTAAAAGTCTTTTAGTGAGAAATGTGTTTTGTCTGGTTCTGTTACAGCATCTGATGTCCTCTGACTAGGCAGGGACAACTAACATCTAGAGACATGAATAGAATGCAGAAACATAAATCTAATCTCTTTTCTTCATTTTCAGATGGCATTCTTCAAAAATTCAGAAACCTTTACATATTATTTTAATCAAAATAATTCATGATAAAAAAATTATGTACCAAACAGCATGTTAATGACACTACAACTAACATGAACTAACAGAACATCACACAGATTATAGCGTTCTAGAGTTCTATTGCTTTAATATTATTTTTTATAGTGCATTTCCCATAGCTTTATTATTTTTTCCCCTATGGCTATGTTGGGCTAAAGAATATTTTGTCTCAGCATTGACTGTTACTTCTTTTTACTTTCAGTAAAGTGCTTGGGACTGATGTGATCCTTAAATATACGTGGAGGGGCATAATCAAACGCGAACGCCCATCTCCATGGGCGTCTATGTCCGAAAACGGGTATGTGAAGAGGTGGGACAGACCGTATTATCGAAAAAGATGGGCGTCCATCTTTCGTTTCGAAAATACGGTTTGGACGGATCAAATGCCATGGATTTGGTCCTTTCTGAGATGGGCGTTTTTTTTTTTTTTTTTGCGATAATGGAAACTAAAAATGCCCAGCTCAGAAACGTCCCAATCCATGCCATTTGGTCATGGGAAGGACAAATGTACAACACTACCATAGCTCTTAGGGGTGAAGGGGGCAACTACATGTGGATACAGTGGGTTTTAGAGGCCTCCCATTTACCACCACAAGTGTTACGGGTGGGGGGGGATGGGCTTGGGTCTGCCTGCCTGATGTGTACTGCAGTACCCACTAAGAGTACTCCAGGGACAGGAGTTGTTGTTGGTGTATAACCTTGGCACAGCAGTTCACACCTGAAGACTAATCTTGCTGAAAATGTCCTTTATTTGAATAAGCACCTTTACTCACAGTTAACTGCAGATCAGAGGTTGTGCCCCACTGACAATGAGTCTCGCTGGTACTGAGATTAGCAGTAGGTCCGAGCTGGCAGAATGGTGTACAATGCCCTCTTTTAGCAACATTCAAGGTAAGAATGAAGTGCTGTAACGTGGCTAACACATGAAAGGGATCTAAAAGTGTCTTACACAAATGGCCACTACCTCATGGACTACCAGAAACAAAACAGGGCACACTCTGACCCAGTAAGCAGAGGGAAAAGCACCATGGGAGTAGAGCCTACCAACTACCAACATCGTGAGCATTTAACTCATGCTAGTGGAATCACGGAGCCCAATACCCCACACCCACCACTGTGACTCTGCAGTGCCCTTAACAGAAAAGGTGTCAAACTCACCCGAGACCCACATCAGAACCAGGGAAAGGCTGTCAGAGGATAGAACACATTCTGCTGTCATGGAGGTGGGTACAGCATTTGAGGCTGGCATACAGACTGGGAAAAAAAGTTTGTAAAGTGGGTTTTTGTTGGTGGGAGGGGGTTAGTCACCACTGGGGGAGTCAGGGGAGATCATCCCCGATTCCCTCCGGTGGTCATCTGGCCAGTTGTGACACTTTTTTGGGACTTGGACCTGAAAAAAAGGGTCCAAATAAAGCGGACCAAATTCTCGTCAAAAACACCCTTCTAGTTTCGATTATCAGCTAAAGACGCCCATCTCTCCTTGGGCGATAACCACGCCCCAGTCCCGCCTTCGCCACACCTCAAACATGCCCCTTGATCTTTGTTCATCTCCGTGACGGACTGCAGTTGAGGACGCCAAAAATCGGGTTTCGATTATACCGATTTGGGCGCCCACGGGAAACGGACGCCCATCTTCCGATTTGGGTCGAAATATGGGCGTCTTTCTCTTTCTAAAATAAGCTGGATAGACATTAACATCATTAGACAAATCTTCTGAATTAAAATGTCCAGGTCAGGAAGTGTATAATTCTGGTTGCATTTTAGAACAGGATCTGCTGATGTAGAGAGCCTGTTCCAAAATATATGCAGGAATGAACCTGTATGGACTGGTTGTAGTGGTAGGAGCATCCATTTTACAAAGATGAACATGGATAACATCAGTGGAAGGAACATGGCTACATAGATATCTATGTGTTGGCACATGCATGTGTATGTTGATACTTCAGAAAAGGAATAGAGTAAAAAAAACATACTAGAAAGGTGACAGATAAGGTCAGCCTTTATTTAAAAGACCTGACATGGGCAGCCTAAATCAGGAGTCAGAAAATTGAATTCTAATTGGTGTGATATAATCAAGTGCCATTTGCGCAGAAAGGCAATGGTAGCATGTTGTGATATTCTCCCACCGTGGAGACCAGTTCTTGACTTCCCTCCTTCTTTGCTGATATTTCAGAAAATGCATTTGTGTATGTGCCTGTACATACTAATAATACTCAATAGAAAGTGACTTCTAAAACTCCTCAACCTCAACCAGTGTTCACAATCAGAGGATCAGAATATGCTCTAATGCAAATGGAGGAAAAAAAACCTCAGGGGACCTTCACCAGTTCAAATGATCGTGGCTTCAGAGGGTTCCAATTTCTATCATTGGCATAAAAAACTTCCACTTCACGTTATTATTTAATTTACTCTATTATATTCAAATACAATATATTGCTCTAATCGCAGCAAATTCTTCCTGATAAATATTTAAAAATAATTTTTCACTAAACTTTGTAGAGTGAGAGCATTGAACAAATTAGCTCCGTGAGTTTTGACAAATAAGAGAAAATGTTCCAGTAATGCTTTTTGTAACAAAAAAAATGTTCCAGTAGAGATTCTCATTGCCAGTCCCTGAAGAAGGAAGCAAAATGTTGGTCACCGTTGGACTGTTGTGGTGGTAAACAGGACTGTATATATAAAAACTAAGTGAAAAATCCTTTTAAAATATTTATCTGGAAGAATTTGCTGAGATTGGAGCAATACATCGTACATGAATATAATAGAGTAAATTAAATAATAGAGTGCAGTGGAGGTTTTTATGCCAGTGATAGAAATTGGAACCGCCATGATTGTTTGAACTGATGAGGGTCCCCTGAGGCTTTTTCATCCATTTGCATTAGAGCATATTCTGATCCTCTGATTGTGAACACTGGCTGGTGACAGTTTTAGAAGTCAATAGTATTGTGCCTGTGCATAGCAAAGTATATGGTTGCCAACACATCTGTTTCCTTAACCTGTCACAAAGTCCAATATCATTTCCCAGTATTGCTTTCAGGATGGACAAAAAACAATGGGGGATTAAAAGGCATCTCAATTTAATCCCATCAGTGGAGGTCAAAATGAGCACCTTTAACCTAGACATCCCTGTGAACAGCTATAAATCCTAAAACAGATCTCAAGAGAACATAAATGTGCATTCCCCTTCTGAAATAGGAATAGACATATTTTGGCCTCAACCTGTCTCCCCAAAACATGCCCAAACTACGCCCCATTGTCATATGTATAAAGTTACAATTCAGATATAAATATCCAAGCATTTTATGCAATATACATTTCTAAATCACGAACAGGCCTCTAAAACAACTGCCATTGTATCCTACATTTGAAAAATAACAAATCCTAGAGGCCTGATGCATCATGGAAATGTGAGACAAACTTGAGATTTTAGGTTATCCCACTCTCTGTTGCTGCCTTTAATATATCTATGAACTACATTAGTCATTTTTAGACAAAGTCACTACCGTAGCATCAGCAAACTGTGATATAAAGTAGAAGCAGCAAAGTGAAAATCCTCAAATCATAGCATCAGTGAAAGCTGAAGGCAAGAAGATGAAAACTCCTGCTTTACAGAAGATAAAGAATGTAGATGTTCTTGCTCCAAACGCAGCAATGATGAATAGTCAGCTTGATAAAAGGTGTAAATTGAAATGGTGCAAAAGCACCATAATACAATATCAGGAGAGTTGGAAGAAAAAGAACAGCCATAAATGTAGGAAAACAACAAATCATGCTAATTCTGTATAGTCGGTTAAGTTTGTAACATAGTTAATGTGACTTAGAGAATAGAAGATATCTGTTCTCAGATAAATACATGTAGCATCTGGAGTTACTAAGAAGAGAAGTCCTTATAGATATTGGATACATTAAATGTTAGGAAGCACATAATTACAGTAGAATATATTGAATTGCAATAGGTTCATTACATTTCAATCCCAGCGTTTTCTCCCTCTGTCTGAGAGTACCACTGATTTTGTGTGTTGCTCATTTTTTTCTGTTATACAATAAAGAGGTAGAGCTCTGGGTGTACATAGACCCTTCCTGGATAACATTTAAATTATTTCATCTCTAGTATACTTGCTTTAATTAAATAATATCCTTTTTCTCACTTAGGACCACTTCCAAGAGGGTGATTTTGAAAAAGCAATATCTTTCTATCTATACTCATTACACAAGCAGATTTGGCTCCATATATACATGCAATAGTTTATAATCCTAAAAGGCTTAAGGTGTACTCTTTAAATGGAGAAATATACTTGTAAGGCCATTACTCTAAAAAATGAGTCACAAGACTCAAATCACATTCCAGGGAGGCAGGCATTTCTGGAAATGCAATTTTGTAGTAAAGCAACATTCAGTTTTCATGGTAAGCAAAGATATATATCTTATCCTCATTGTACAAGTGCTCTATCTACTGCATTCTATGTACTAGAAGTCAGTTATTTTGAGTTTCTCTTTTATAAATTAATATATGTGTTCATAGATTGATTTGAAAAAGTGAATAAAAGGATGCCAATTAAAATCTTTACCATCTTCAAGTTAATTGGCATCTACTGTAAAGTTACGGTTAAGGTCCTACTCATCAGCCTAATGTTCATTTAGGCAAAAATATTTGCACTGAGCCTTTTGCAGGAAAAAAAAAAGGTGGTGCTTGGGATGAGGTCCTAAAGAGCCCAAAACACAAGCAGAAGGATTTCATGTTGACCGTCATGTGTCTGCTTCTCACTGCTTTAATTCATACACTTTCTACTTGCAAAATAGCATCAGCTATCACAGATTTTCAGAGTAACTTTCTAGGTAGATTGCCATTGAAAAATTATTTTCAGGGTCGCACGTTCAGTGTGCCCATGGACCTGCAAGCTGCCTGCAACCACTGAGAATTATCTTCCCAACTGACTGCCTAAATCACAACCTTTCCCTGCTCTTATAATCTTCATTACTGAATAGGAATCACAATAATTATTGCAGAAGTTATTTAATTCACAAAATAGAACCAGATTTCCACAATCTTCCAATCACTAGATATGGAAGTCAAAATGAGGAATTTATTTATTGCATTTGTATCCCACATTTTCCCACCTATTTGCAGGCTCAATGTGGCTTACAGAGTTTTGTTATGACATAGAGGGGCATAATCGAACGTCGCCGGCCAAATAGATCGCCAGCGATCTATGTTGGCGGTGGCGCTACAGCTGGTCGGAACTGTATTATCAAAAAAGATGGCTAGCCATCTCTTTTTTTCGATAATATGGTTTAGCCCGGCCAAATGCCGTGGAGTTCGCCAGGTTTGAGATGGCCGGGTTTGTTTTTCAGCGAAAATGGAAAGTTATGTCGGCCATCTCAAACCCCGGCCAAATTCATGGCATTTGGCCATGGGAGGACCCAGCATTTTTAGTGCACTGGTCCTCCTGACATGCCAGGACACGAACCAGCCACTGGGTCACTGGGCTGGACTTCAGAAAAGCTCCCACTTGCATAGCTCCCTTACTTTGGGAGCTGAGCCCCCCCAAACCCCCCCAACCCCCCCAAACCCCCCCAAACCCACTACCCACAAATGTACTGCACCCACTAAAATTGTTCCACGGACCTGCATACAGCCTCTAGGACTTATTGCTGCTGTATACCTTTGGCATACCAGTTCACACCTGAAGACTAATCTCTCTGAAAAAGTCCTTTCTTGAAATAAGCACGTTTACTCACAGTTAACTGCAGATCAGAGGTTGTGCCCCACTGGCAATAAGTCCCCTGGTACAAAGATTAGCAGTAGGTCAGAGCTGGCACAATGGTGTACAATGCCCTCTTTCAGCACCATGCAAGGTAAGAACTACGTTCTCTAACATGCGTAATACAGGAAAGAGATCTAAAAATGGCTTACAAAAATGGCCACTACCGCATGGACTACAACAGGAAACAAAACAGGGCACACTCAGTTAGCAGGGGGCGGGGGGGGAAAGCACCATGTGAGTAGAGCCCAGTACCCTACACCCACCACAATGCATTGCTAATGTGACTCTGCAGGGCACCTAACAGAAAAGGTGTCACACTCACCCAAGAGCCACATCGCAACCAGGGAAAGGCTGTCGGAGGATACAACACATTCTGCTGTCATGGAGGTGGGTACGGCATTTGAGGCTGGCATACAGGCTGGCAAAAAAAGGTTTTTAGTTTTATTTTTTTAGTTTGGAAGGGGATTGGTGACCACTGGGGGAGTATGGGGAGGTCATTCCCCATTCCCTCCAGTGGTCATCTGGTCAGTTGGGGCACCTTTTTGAGGCTTGGTCGTGAAAATAAAAGGACCAAGTAAAGCCGGCGAAATACTGCTTAACGCCACTTTTTTTTTCATTATCGGTGAAAGCCGGCCATCTGGTAGCCACGCCCATGCCTGCCCATGTCCCGCCTTCGCTAATCTACCGACACGCCCCCTTGAACTTTCGCCGGCGAAGCGACGGGAAAGCGGTGATGCAGTCAAAAATGCCGCTTTCGATTATACAGATTTCGCCGCTTTTAAAAAATCGCCGGCCATCTCCCGATTTGTGTCGGAAGATGGCCGGCGATCACTTTTGATTATAAGCTGGATAGTCATTCCAGGATCTTAGGTACAATTGATAATGTGCAAAGGTTAAGTAAGAGAAGAAAGAGGAAAGGTGTTAGGCAGGTTAGTATAGAAGGTGGATGTTAATAACTGGGTGGGTTGGTGCGGTAGTTTTGTACGGTTATGGGTTATCTTTGTATGCCTTCTTGAAGAGATGCGTCTTTAGAGATTTGCGAAAGTTAGTTATTTCGTCGATAGTTTTCAGGGCTGTAGGTAATGCATTCTACAGCTGCGTGCCCATATAAGAGAAGGTGGAAGCGTGTATCAGCTTGTATTTCAATCCTTTATAGCTGGGGAAGTGCAGATTGAGAAATTTATTAGCAAATATCATCTTTCCTCATTACAGTGAGCATGTTAGTTTTTCATAAAATCTGTTATATATTCTTTTTATCCACAAATACGTAATACCAAAGATAAAAACAATTGTCTGATTTATGGCTTGAAACTAAAAACAATTCTTCACAAAAACTCTTTCCAAAATCAAAATAGCAGGCAGTATTTAAAGGGTCTGGTGATATTTTCAACCTGAAGACGCTACAACAAGCTGAGATACTATTAGCACCTTGACACAGGAAATTTGGGTGAAACTCTAACCATAGTCGGTATTTGTAATAAGATAAGTTAAGTTTGAATGTCTTTTTGATGTTGTCTTTAAAATTGAAAGGACTCAACCACAATATCAAGAAGATCAAAACACCTTTTGTGTGGTTGCTATACCGTGGTATTCACTAAATTATATGATTACTGGAGGAAAAAACCTCAGTATCCCTGGTCACTGTTTCAATTTTTTGTGTGACTCTCGGGGTTTGGACTATTCATTCAATGTACATTCTATTCTTTTTACTTTGTTATTATTTTACTCTTAGTTGTTAAGCCAGCACATAGCACTTATCTTTGTGATCCATCCATCCGACGGGGTCCTGTTTCGCCGTGTCGGCTTTTTCAAGGAAAACCTCATGCTAATGCTTGTTATCTGAAATAAACAATGTGTGCTAAACCCCGCCCTTATTCAATTATTGAATAAGGGCGGGATTTAGCAGACATAACTTTGAAGGCACTAAGGACAGTAGACACAACGTATGCATCCGATCTCCATACCTGAAGTAACAATGAAGGCTGTTTATCAAACCAATAGTTGGTGTTTTAACTTAACATTAAGCGTTGGTATGAAACACAGTTCTTAGAAGCGAGTGGCACAGTGAGTGGAAGATAGCCTGACTGACATGGCATTGTTTATTTATTTCAGATAACAAGCATTAACATGAGGTTTTCCTTGAAAAAGCCGACACAGCAAAACGGGACTCCATCAGAGGGATGGATGGATGGATGACAAAGATAAGTGCTATGTGCTGGCTTAACAACTAAGAGTAGAATAATAACTTATAGTAAAAATAATAGTGTAAATTGAATGGAGGTTTTTGAGCCAATGAAGAGTCTAAACCCTGAGAGTCACACAAAAAATTAAAACAGTGACCGGGGACCCACAGAGGCTTTTTCCTCCAGTAATCATATAATTTTTTGATTTTGTCACCATATATTTGGATAGATCCTTGAAAACTAGTTTATTGGAGTTTAACAAATTTCTCTCAGGGTTTTTTTTTTAATGCCAGTGACATGAGAGCACTCTAAGTAATCCTACCATAATTTTCTTCTGTTATACGGAAGTGGAGGACAGGGTTCTGAGGCTTTTCCCCCTGCAGATTTTTTTGTACTCCATTAAAGAATGTGGGATATTTAAATACTGCCTGCTATTTTGATTTTGGAAAGAGTTTTTATGAAGAATTGTATATTGTTTCTCTTTTCTCCTCTATATTGATTTTTTTTTTAACTTTGAAACTAAAACAGTCACAAATGTTAACTTATCTCCTCATGAAATGTTAGCAAAAGACTCACTGCATCCAAAGATGGCACAGAACAACATGACTGATGGGAAAATCCTTGGCAAAAAGATAACACTTATTTTCCTACAAAGGCAATAGTGTCTGCAGCTCACAAGACAGTGATGAAGCATGACTACAAAAGACAATTTATGCAGATTTAGCTTGCTCGGGAGTAAATGACAGCTAGAATTGCTAAACTAATGGTGGTCCTCAATAGTAAAATGTAGTCACCATTTCTCTTCCTCTTTGGATCCATGCACCATTAGACATACTCTGGTTGTTTTTTTCTGTTTTCCAGCAGTTTACTTTAGTGGACACTAAGGGTATAACAGTTGATTACATTCCTTCCCATCAATTAGCCAACTTACAAGTGACAAGGACGATGGCTGACAGAAAGTGCCCATGTTTTATATAACTCCACTGACGCCAGCTCAATTTCCATGTCAAAATGCCAATGTACCATAGAAAACAGGCATCAAAGTGGAGTGGAGAGCTGTTTCTTAAAAATTGTCAAGAAAACGTATCTTTTAGCAAGCCTGTCTCCTACTGCAAAATAAATAAATAAAGCAAACATCCCTTCATAGAAAGGATTCAGCTTCATTTGCTCACACAAGCATTGTCAGGTCATGCTCAAGTGATCAGACTCGTTCATCAGAATCTGGAGATTCATGATTTACAGCATTTGTTCAGACCAAAAACTTAAAATGGTGTGTTGCTAACCACAGCAGGATCAGCAAGCTATTGTATCACAATGTCATCTTACCCTGCACTGACAATTCTAGTTCTTGAAAGAAATGTTAATATTTGTGACAAATACCCCTTTGTTTTACTCTGCAATGCAATGTGCTATATAAATATAACTATAAAGAAAATAATGTGGGTGAAAATATGCTGCATTGTTTAGCAGGCTGAAAGCAAAGTAAATTAGCAGTTAAAACAGCATCAGTACTAGCTATTATTTCTTCAACATACATTTCACAGTTCCAAGAAAAATAACAGGCAAGGAAATGAAGCTGGAGATAATGGGCTAAAGTCCTTTTATCTACAGTTAATTAAAAAATAATTTATCTCCATCTAAATTCCTTGCTCCATCATGTTAGGGGCTGTAGAATAACCAGGCTTTCATGTGACATACATTTCCTCAAACAGTCTGATGAAGGAATCTATTGTGCGACTCTGCTGCAGTCCATTTTGTATATCAGCAGCCTGAACTAAACTCCTTGTTGTGTTCCTTGCCTGCTTAAAAGAAAGGGAGGAAAGGTTCTCTGGTGAAAGTATAATTGAAACATACTGTTCATCACTGAATACAGCATATCAAAAATGAATAGTTTATTTTTCTAGTTGCACAAAGAATATGAAATCCTGCTTTTGTATAAAAATCTCATATTCTTTGATACTAATATACTAAAGTATAAAGTTCATACTTCAAAAAAAGTGTCTCCTGCCCCAGAAATGTTCCTGAAGGTCCAAGTGGGTCCTGAAGCTACCCTCCCTCCCTGCCCCAACCCAATTTTACATTAAGAGGCAGGAGAAATTTTGACCTCCAGGGCCACCATATTGAAAATTTTGTAATGCCTGTTTCCTAGCAGTATATTTCATCCTCACTGCCTTGGTATCTTAGTGTCAATGTTATTGCTGCTTTGTCCTTCTGCCATATTACTGGAACCCAGGATGTTTTTAAGTGGTGCAGTAAATGTGTATTGTTGTTATTATTATTATTATTTTTATTTTTTGCAAAGCTCACCCTACCAGAAGTATCATTCAATTCCAAGGGAACTGCATGTAGAATCGCGTGTGCTCCACAGTCTGTTAATGGAGTGAATGAGAAGGATCTGCCAGTTGTCCTACCTGAACTTCAGAACATCACCCTAGTCAAGGACTTGTGGTGTCCTGAACCATCTGTTGCTTTGAGGCTCCCTCCCCCATTTACAGTGATACCCACCCCACTCCATACCCCTTCCTCCCTGCTGGCATTGGCTGTACCTTCTTTTTTACAGTGGCAAGAGCATGTTGCTTTGTACTCATTGCTGTGCTCTCCTCCACACTTGGCCACTGAAATCATTCTAGGTTTAAATGTGAGAACAGGAAGTATCTGTTCTCATGTTTAAACCTGTGCTGGTGTTAGTGCCCATGCAGAGAAGAGAGTACAGCAGTGAGAGAAAAATATGCCTTCACCGCTGTGAAGGCTGAGCTGTAGAGGCTGGCTTTTGGTTCCCTTGAGCTTTGGCACCTTGAGCCAGTGCCTCACCAGCTGGCCTTGACACTTGCAGAGAGAGGGAGAACTTTCTCCAGGATAGACGGTTACATTTCAGGTTACATGGTAAATTCTGAAATTTTTCTTAAAACTACTGAGTCAAAGATTAGTTTTGAAGAAATATTATTGGAAATAGTGTCCTACATATAGCTAGAATAGAGACGAGGGCTTCCATACTACAGGATCAGAATGAGAATATCCCTTTAATGATGTACCACATATATCATATATTGCAAAGTTACAGCAATGAGAGCATATGTCTAAAGTCTGTTACTACCTGAATAAGTGCTCTTGAATACAAGGCAAAAAATAATAAAAACAAATGTAAAGATAAACAGAATGAGAAAAGGGGGAGGAGGGGGGTGATAGGATAGCTCCACTTATAGCAGTCCTTGATTCCATGCTATGCCTAGCAGAATATGTCACCAACACAGAGCTAAGATGAAAAAAACTAAACTGAAGAAATCAGTTTCAGAAGAACCTCAATTTTTTTGACTGAAATTTCCAATCATAAATCAAGGGACAGGCATTTGTTGTTTGTTACATTTGTACCCCGTGCTTTCCCACTCATGGTAGGCTCAATGCAGCTTACATGGGGCAATGGAAGGTTAAGTGACTTGCCCAGAGTCACAAGGAGTTGCCTGTGCTGGGAATTGAACTTAGTTCCTCAGGACCAAAGTCTACCACCCTAACCACTAGGCCATTACTCCAAGGCCTGAATGCCTGATTGCTATGGATTATAGATAGAGGAGCATGTTTTCATTTTCTCTCAATTCACTTACACTATGTCTATCTCTCATACACATGCTCTTGTGTTAGAGTCCTTCCACACTATCAGTAATACATTGTGAGGGTCATTTTCGATATGACATCTAAATCAGACTTTGAACATTTGCAGAAAACGTCCAATTATTCAATAGTGAACATAGCCATTTTTGAACCTGAAAAACACCTATTTTTGTTTTTTTGAAAATGGCCATTTGCTAGATGTTGTTGTGCTCTGTGCATCTATCTTTTTGCACCATGTTCAAAAATTAAATGTCCAAGTGAAAATTTCACAAAATCAAGCCATTGGGATGTAGGAGGAGCCAGCATTTATAGACTGGCCACACAGATATTTCAGCAGACCTGTGGGGCACCCTAGAGGGCACTACTGTTGGCTTCACATAAAAGATCCTAGGTACACATCTAACTATAATCCCCCTTATACTGTATTGTGAGCCCTCCAAAATCCACCAAAAACCTACTGTACCCAATTGTACACCACTATAACCCTTATATCTGCAAGTGTCATCCATATATAGGTATACTAGGTTTTTGGTAGGTTTTGGAGGGCTCACACTCTCCACCATAAGTGTAACAGTTAGAATTGTTTATGGGCCTGGGTCCTCTTCTCTACAGTGCACTGTATTGACCACTAGGTTACTCCAAGGACCTTCTTGCTGCTCTAATAGGACTAATCATAACATCTGAAGCTGTCATAGAGACTGGTATGTACTGTTTTGTTTCTTTTTACATCTTTGGGGCATGGGAGGAGACCAGTGGCCAATGGGGGAGTAAGTGGGATAATGCCTTAATCCCTCCAGTGGTTATCTGCTACTTTTTTGTGACTTAGTAATTATTAAAACAGGTCTAGCCCAAAACATCTGCATGCCGATATTTAGACCGAAGGAGGGAGCCTGGCTAACTCCCACAGTTGACGGTCAGCCTGGATATTCAGTGCTGGGCCATTTCCGGTGACCGGCATTGAATAGTCATCTTATTTTTAGACAGTTTAAAATTAACTGTCTATGTTGATATTTGAAGATAGCTGGTTAACTTTAAACCAGCTAAAGATATACCAACTATTTAAGCTTCCCAATGTGAGGGGGCATACCAAGGGCAGAAAGTGAGCATTCCTGCACTAACCAGTTAGTGCATCTACATTACCATTGCAATAACTGGTTAGCAGACGGGTAATACAGGAGCCCTTATTGTCTACAAAATAGGAGGCATTAAGTACTCCTGTTGTAATTTAAAAACAATGGCCACATGCTAATGGCAGTATTAGTGCATGGACATTAATAGAAAAAATAGAAAAATTGGCTTTTTTATAGTCGAAGAAAAAATGGCCTTAGCGAGTAGGAAAGACTTACATAAGGGCAAGCTAAAGTCTATTTCTACCATAGTAAAACGTCTCCTTACTCCTTAATTTTTGCCTTGACAGTGGAACATTTAAAATATATGACAATGAGCTGGGAGCTAAGTTCAAAATATCTGTAATATAATAGTTAAACAACAATCGAGGAGAAATAGACCTCAGCCTCAGGAAATTTATAAATCTCAAATTCTTTGTTCTCAAAAAATTGTCCATCATTTCCAGCCTTCTATGGAGAATCAAATTATCCTTCACCAAAAATTACTCATTTTGCTTCAGATTCTTAATATGTTGTACAAAGAAAGAAACATTTTTGGCCATAGAAGCTAATTGCTGTTCATGAGATTGTATCTTAACAGTGAATTGTAATATTTTAGCTATCAATCTTTAAATTCATCAAACAAGATCCAACATTGATTATCATCAGGTTCCAATATTATAGGTGCCCTTTTACTAAGCTGCACAAAAAGATGGCCTATGCTATGACTAGCACGTGGGTTTTCCTGTACGCTGAGGCCACTTTTAGTGCAGCTGTAATATGAACAATTTTTCATTTCATCAATTAATATGTTAATTAGCGCATAGCCATTAGCATATGAGCTCTTACCGACAACTATTTAGTAGGCAGAAAGGGCTCACACACTAACCATGTGCTAATCTGTAGGCGTGTGACAATGTAGCTATGCTAACCAATTAGAGCAGGGCACACCTATTCTCTGTTCCCCAAATATACATGGGAAGTATGCACAGATGCCAACACTACTACAGGATGCCTGAGTGTGCCCCGTGGCAGTGCATTTTCCTAAACAGGCATATGTTAGTGCTTACCACTGCTTAGTAAAAGGACCCTGTCATGAAAGGCCTAACCACCCACCTGAGGTTACACCATGGCCACTTAGAGGGTCTATCCCCAACACAGCTCAGGTCCGCCTGCACCTGACACTTGTGCTCTACACTAGCACCCTCCTGCCACTGACTGGGTCACAAGTTCCTCTGGGTGAGTTTCCTGCTCCCAGATTATCCCCAGTGATTTCTAGGTTACTGAAGGCCACACTCCCAGTGGTCCCACAGTTGCCAGAAAGCAGTCACAGACCCAACACACAAACCACCAGGATTCTTTATCAGTCTAGACAGACAGAGTCAGCAAACTGAAAATTGTTTATTGTCTTAAAAATTGAACAATGAACAGAAAAAGTGCAATAACAGGTAACTGAAATATGGATAAATTATAAAACTATCTAAACATTTATTTACTTTCTAAAAAGTACCTTGGGGAGATCAGGAAATATGCAGCTCACAAATATAACTGATCACAGGGCCTCAGCAAAGAGATCTGTCTCTCTCTTCTCCCGGGATAAGACTGGGGGAAAAGCTAGTAAAATCCAAATTAAAATAAGTTCCTGAGCCAATCAGAGCCCAGAACAACAATCTTTGAAAGTATACTGAAGACCAAGGAGGTTTAATAGACAGGAGATGAAGTGGAGTCAAAACGCTAAAACCAATTAAGTCAGTCTCAGTTTTCCCTTCTCTGCGCATCTGTCATCCCCATTTACTCAAAACAAAGCAAGCAAACATATGAGCTGCTGCATCTATGTTGTCATTCCTTATCGTTGGTAGCATTTTTAATTAATCTCACTTATATTTTCAAACATGCCAGCTTGTGCAGCATACGAATATACAGAGAGGAAACATACAAATGGGATAACTTTTCATAGGTAGAGAAGTAATTTCTTGTAAATCTTAATCAGTGGTCAGTTGGAGGGGCTGGTTACAGGGACACCCTAACACATGTTATATTCGTGCAGAGATTTTTTTTTTCTCCTGGTAATGGGCCACTAAACAGACATCATGTTATGAGAATCAGGTGCTTAACATTCAGAGTTTCTATCTATCTATTTATTTATGACATTCATCTCACATTTAACATGTATTAGGTTGAAACCTGGGAGCATTGAAATGGTTTGTGGGAACTTGCTCCTTCTGTTTTGAAGAATGCAGTGGTATACTATAAAAATGCACTTAATATTGTTTATTATTATTATTTACTACTGGTTTATATACAACAAGTTAAACAAGTCAACTTCATGCTTTGTAATATAATTTTAATAGCATTTTTCTCACTCATTACCCAAATACAAATAAAATTATAATGTTAATTATACAACCGTGTCTGCCTCTTATGGTAGCTTTTGTTAATTAAAGCCATGTCAGAAAAATATTTGCAAGTACAATTTTATTATGCAGGCAAACAATACACCACCAAAATACAAAATAGCAAGCAGCACAGTATTAGTCGCCAAGTTTATACAAAGTTGATTATTTTCAGTGGAAAATAAATCTGTTGGCTACCTGCTATGTGAATATTCCATCACTGTTTAATTATTGCTACCAAGCATTACATATTTAGGGCATATGCATTAAACATAGATTGTTTACATTTGTTTATCTAGACCTTACATGTACATGGTATTGCTTATTAAACCCGAAGGCAAAACCAAAGTGTGGTTAAATGATTTGGTATAACCTGTGTAGTTTATGACTCTACTTGTTATGAAATGCTTTGAGTCCTACTGATCTGTACATCTGTTGTGTTATTTTGGCGGGTGGAAATAGTCAGGTGGGCTTATAGGGAGGGAGGGGAGTACAGGAGGGGACGGGTACTTGGGGTAAAAGTTTTATTGTGCTATGTTGGATGGTTACTGTTTTTTTTATCTTGTTCTGTATAGAGCTTATCAACCAACATGTTTTGCTTTTATTAAAGACTAGTAAAACAGGCCCGTTTCTGACACAAATGAAACAGGCGCTAGCAAGGTTTTCCTCGGAGTGTGTATGTTTGAGAGAGTATGTGTGATATTGACTGTGTGTGAGAGAGAGAGAGTGAATGTGTGAGTGTGTGTGTGACAGAGAGTGAGACTGCTGGGTATGTCTCCTCTGTCCCCCCCTCCAGCCACCCAGTGATTCTCCTCTCTCCCTTGCTCCCCCTCGAGCCACCCAGCGATTCTACTTTTTCCCTTGCCCCCTCTCCAGCCACCCACCGAGTCTCCTCTGTTCTCTGCCCCCCTCCAGCCACTCCTCCACTTTAATCAGCATATATTAAATTCCCCCAATGTGCTACAGAAAAGCACCGAGCACATTCTGTATAATAAAACGCACTTCCAACGTTCTGAAGCCGTAGTTCCAGAACATTGCAGGAATGCTTCAAGGCTTGAAAGCTTCACTTTCTCGGCTTCAGCCATCACAAGAACAAAATTTAAAAAAAACCAAAAAACAAAGGGCTGCATTAGGGGCTTATAGCCCATTTAGTTATGTTTCCACAAATGAGAGATCTGTTTGACAGAAAATATTTGTATTATTTTGGCTTATAAACCACTTGTACCTGAAACATGCTCAAACAACAGAATAATCCATTTGTGTATCTAAAAGATACAGTTCTACAAAACAGATGAAGATGTGATTACATATGCCCCAATGAAAAGAGAGTTTAATTCTACTTCCATTTAATTTGAATATATTCCATCATCTTTATAACACCACGCTTCTCAGGGCAGATTACAACAACATTTATGATGAACCCATCAAGAAACAGGATATCCTCACTGAAATTTAGTTAGTTAGTTTTTAGTGTAGAAAAATGAGCACAAACTACAGAGTTTAAAATTGCTGTCTCTACCAGCCATAATAATTTTTAAGCTGTTTTAGTGATATTCAATTGTTATTTCATGATATTTATATCTACATATGGGAAGCTTTCAAATAAATTAAAAAGCTATCCAATAAGTAAAAAAAAAAAAAAAAAAAGCAAAAAACTTTTGTCCTCCGCCTTTTAAGGCACTGCCTATCCAATTGAAACAGCTTTAGACTTGTTACAGATAGACCAACAATAAAAAAAAAACAAAACTACAATGTGGATGAAGCAGCTCATAGGTTTGCTTGCTTTGTTTTGAGTAAACGGGGATGACGGCTGCGCTGGGAAGAGGAAACTTAGACTGTCCTAATTGGCTTTCTTGCTTACAATGGACTAGATAGGCTCATGTCCACTCCTGTTTATTAAACCTCCTTGCTGCAGACTGCCTTTCCAAAAGGCTTATACAAAGAAAACAGCCTTGATTCTGCAGCAACTTCAAAACATAAACATGCACCACTTGTTGGCCAAACTAGAGAAATACACTTCAAGAAATCCCCAATACATTTTATAGGCTTAAAACACTGTTCTGTCACAGACCCCTTAGTCTTTTGCTTTCCTAAAATTGTTGCAACTAATATTACAGGCAAAGCATCATGGTTACTTACTACTGAATCAGAGCACTTTCCACTCATGGCAGATCTCCAAAATCAGGTATAGGAGTCAAAATTTATGGTTTGTGCACACCCTTCTCATTGTAAGAGTCCTGAAATTCTGTTTTGACAAGTTGCACCTCAACCAATTAACCTGCAATACCATAGCAAAGTCAGGCATCAGGCCCCTCTTTTTGTAAGGAGTGGGGGGGGGGGGGGGGTAAATTATACCTCCAGGGCCAAAGGAGATGTCAGGTCTCCCTCCTTTGTCATAACTCCAAATGGCACATTCTCTGAAGACCTGAAAGACCTTACTCTGAATCACAAATGAATCAAGTGGTCCTCTTGACATCATTGGCAAATAGGCACTCATGCAGACCCTGACCTGCCCTTCCCTTTCCCCGTTGCCAGGGACACAAAGATTTAAGAAAGAGACCCAGAGTTCAAATCAGCTTTGTCTCAGAAGGATCATATTTTTAGGGTATGTTGGTATGTTGAGTTGGTATGTTTGAGGATGTGTTTGGAAAAATATGTAGCTTATAATATATTCACCAAATGAGAGCTGGTAAATGATATATGGCTACAATTAAATCACTTAATTTTGACTTCAAAAGAAGTCAGTCTATTGACTTGTTGGTCTGGGGTTTGCTGCCGTTGAGTGGGAGGGGGGTTCAAGATTGGGATTATAGAATCCTTTGGCGGTCAGCGTTTTTTAAACTCTGACTGCCGTGGACATAATTCCATGCTGCTTTCGGAACCTAACCTTTCAAACATATAGGTTGCCCCAATCTGTCTGACCTTTCAGATTAACTGTACATTTGTCTTTTAGATTATAAGCTCTTCGAGCAGGGACTGTCCTTCCATGTTAAATTGTACAGCGCTGCGTAACCCTAGTAGCGCTTTAGAAATGTTAAGTAGTAGTAGTAGTAATTAAATCACAATTTTTGAAGCTTTTCTGATGGTATTTTATAGCAACAATTTGTTATATAGGTGTCTTTCTAAACTAGCCTCAAAATCACTCTAGTTAATGTTATAAAATTATCCTCATACAGGAGGATAGTGACAGATAAAGAACACATGACATTTCCAATCTGCCACTATTAAGCTATACAATCATCTCCACCCTGTGTTTGCTTCATGCTTTCTTAAATTCAGATAAGATCCTCATCTATACCATCTCCACCAGGAGACTGTACTAAGCATCCATTATCATTTCTGTATAGATATATATTTTTTTAGATTATTTCTGAGTATCCCCCTTTTTAATTAATCCTCCTTCTATGACACCTCATTCCAAATCTGTATTTTAATTGAAAGAAGCTCACCTCCTATACGTTTATAACTTGGAAATATTTAAAGATCTGTATTATGTTTCTCCTATCCCCTTTTTCTTCTAATATTATATATATTTAGATTGTCAAGTACCTCTTATTATTGAGAAGATCATTGACCATTTTGATATGGTAGCTACCCTCAAGACTAACCATCTGGTTTATATTCTTTTAAACTCCAAATGATGTCTTAAAAAAGAGGTATTATCACCTCATTTTCTACTGGCCATTCATTTCCCTATATATCAAAGGATCCTTATGGATTTTGCCATCACCATATCTATCTGTTTGGTTACCTTAAGATCATAAGATAAGATCAACTCCTGATCCTGCTCTTTTTTCATATACAGAATTTTACTTCCCTATCCTGTATTGCTCCTTCAGGTTTCTGCAGCCTAAGGGGTTCTTTTACTAAGCTGTGGCAAAAACTAGCCATAGCATATCCTTGCAGAGGTTTTCCCATATGCTAAAGCCAGTTTTCCCACAGCAGGAAAATTACTTATTTTCCATTTTCTGTATTAATAGCCATGCAATAATGTTGCCATTAACACATACATACCCATTAAAAAATAATCATATCAGCATTTACTAACACCTATTTTTTCTGGGCAGCAAAGGTTCATGTGTTAATTATGCACTAACTAATTATTGGAGGATTCTATACATGGTGACTAAAGTTGCGCGTGCAAATCAGTGCACACAGAAAATTTGTGTACACAACTTAATTAACAGAGAAAAGAAGGAACCTACAGGCTGGCAATCCTCTCTTCGGTTATTAGAAAAGTTATGGAAGTGTTGCTGAAGGAAAGGATAGTGAATTTCCTGGAATCTAATGGGTTACAAGATCTGAGGCACCATGGTTTTATCAAAGGTAAGTCATGCCAAATGAATTTGATTGAATTCTTTGGACAACCAAAAATTGGATTGAGGATGTGCGCTAGGTGTAATCTACTTGGATTTCAGCAGAGCCTTAGACACAGTTCCTCATAGGAGGGTCCTGAATAAACTTGACAGGCTGACGTTAAGACCCAAAGTGGTGAACTGGATTAGAAACTGGTTGGCAGACAGATTCCAGAGGGTGGTGGTCAATGGAATTCACTCGGAGGAAGTAAAGGTGGGTAGCGTAATGCCTCAATGATCAGTGCAGGGGCCAATTTTGCTCAATATATGTGTGAGTGACATTAACGAAAGGTTAAAAGGTAATGTTTGCCTTCTTGTGGATGACACCAAGATTTGTAATAGATTGGACACCCCGGAGTGAGTTAAAAACATGAAAATGGATCTGCAAAAGTTAGAAGAATGGTCCAATGTTTGGCAGTTAAAATTTAATGCAAAGAAGTATAGAGTGATGCACTTGGGTAGTAGAAATCCAAGGAGGCCGCATGTCCTAGGAGGTGAGAGACTGATGCGCATAGGCATGAAGAGAGACTTTGAGGTGATGGTGTTTGAGGATCTTAAAGTAACAAAACAGTGTGACAAAGCGGTGGCTGTAGCCAGAAGGATGGTAGGCTGTATAGATAGAGGCATAACCAACAGAAGGAAGGAGGTGTTGATGCCCCTATACAAGTCATTGGAGAAGCCCCACCTGAAGTACTGTGTCCAGTTTTGGAGGCCGTATTTTGCTAAAGATGTAAAAAAAAACTAGAAGCAGTCCAGGGGAAGTTGACTAAAATAGTACAGGGTTTGCACCAAAAGACATACAAGAAGAGACTGGAAGACATGAATATGCATACCCTAGAGGAAAGAAGAGACTGGGGAGATATGATACAGATGTTTAAATACTTGAAAGGTATTAATATAGAAACACATCTTTTGCAGAGAAGGGAAAATGGTAAAACTAGAGAACATGAATTGAGATTGGGCATCAGACATAGGAGTAATGTCAGGAAATTCTTTTTTCACAGGGAGGGTGGTCAAAACCTGGAATGCCCTCCCAAGGGAGGTGATAGAGACAAAAATGGTGACAGAATTCAGAATAGCATGGGATAATCACAGAAAATCTCTAATTAAAAAATGAATGGTTATAAAAATAACTATGTAAATAATAAGAATAGATTTGTGTCTTAATAATCACTAGCAATTTCTATTTATTCCTATGATGCTTCTACCAAGTATACATTATACCCTTCCAACATTCATACATACATATTATCATGTAACTTATTCTCCACAAGGCTATGGTTCCAATGTAGGTATGCTTATTATTACTAATCTGAAGACCAGTGTTCATTAGAACCTACATAGTTCGTATCTTAATCATCTATATAAAGATACCATTGTGTTGCTGTCAAAACATCCTTACGGAGCAAAGAAAACAAGAAAAGTTCCGTTGTGCTGTGATGTCCTTGTGCGTATTACTCCTTCATGATCAAACCATGAATGTAAGTAAATTTAAAATTGAAGTGTTATTGGATAAGCTTTGCACAGAATTGGTTATATAAACAGAGTTGTGATTGTGTTATGATTTACAGCTAACACCACTGAGATTATTAAACAGTGGATAATTATGTTGGAATATTGCTGAACAACAGTGAATTGTAAACAGCTCCTGAAGACACCAAAGGCAAAACACAGCATGGTGTAGCGCTGCAAGAATACATAAAATATACATAGATCATTGGGATTGGAACTCAGGATATTATCCATATTTGGTATTGATACTCATCATGGTTTGATCATGAAGGAGTAATACGCACTAGGACATCACAGCACACCGGAACTTTTCTTCTTTTCTTTGCTCCATAAGAATGTTTTGACAACAACACAATGATATCTTTATATAGATGATTAAGATACAAACTATGTAGGTTCTAATGAACACTGGTCTTCGGATTAGTAAAAATAAGTGTACCTACATTGGAACCATAGCCTTGTAGAGAATAAGTTACATGATGATATGTATGTTGGAAGGGCATAATGTAACCCTGAGTATTTTGTTTATTTTTTGTTACATTTGTAACCTGTGCTTTCCCACTCATGGAAGGTTCAATGTGGCAATGGAGGGTTAAGTGACTTGCCCAGAGTCACAAGGAGCTGCCTGTGCATGAAGTGGGAATTGAACTCAGTTTTTCAGTTTCCCAGGACCAAAGTCCACCACCCTAACCACTAGGCCACTCCTCCACTCCATTAAATCTGATTTAATGGTTAAAATACTCAGGGTCTGATGTGTCATATTAGACTATTCCTCAAGCTTTGAAAAGGTCAGACTGCTAGGCCATGAGAACATTCCCTTTAATACACGTGGATATATCCTATCTGATCCAATTGTTTTGTCTACTGTTAGTATAGCTAGCTCCTCGCAGTCCTCTGAAATTGTTTGAGGTCTATATCACCTCTATTCCTATTGTTAACTTTCTTCTATGCTCTTAATTCCACAGTGAACAGCAAATAGAAATATAGCAGTTCTGCTTTTTCCTCTAAGATATCTATCAAAAGTCTTTCCCCCATTTACTGTATTAGCTATTTTCCATTTTATTTTTGTTTCCTGATTCCTTTCCCAGTTTCTTTTATTTATTTATTATTACATTTACTATATCCCACATTTTCCCACTGATCGCAGGCTCAAAGTGGCTTACAAAGTCAGTTACTTTTTACAAATATTGTTGCCTATCTTCCTTTTTCTACAATCTCTTGTCATTTATAAATGCTAACATTTTTTCCTTTACATTTTCAACTACATCTTTCAGAAATCACAGGGGCTTCTTTTATTTATCCATTTGTTGGAATTTATTGGCTGCCTTTATGAAAAGATTCACCTCTTGCTTTTATTTAATTTGCTAACAAATAGGTTCATTGCCTACAATATCTCCTTTCAGTTTTTGCTCACTGTTTTTCTACTTTCATGGAGGCTCCCATCCAGTTAACTCATTAAAAAAGGAGTAGAGTAGCCTTCTGGTTAGTGCAGTGGGTTGAGTACCTCAGGAAGTGGGTTCCATGCACACTGCAGTTTCTTCTGACCCTGACAACTCACTTAACCCTCCATTGCTCCAGGTACAAAACCAGAGTATGAGCCCAGTAGGGACAGAGAAAGTATCTGCAAAGAATATGTAAACCACTTTGGCTGTATCGTAGAAAGGTAATATATTAAGTTCATGACCCTTACCCTCACCTTAAAAGTTATTTTCCTAAAGCCTCAGTCACTCTTTTTTGAATGAATCATTACTGCCTGTGCCCTAAATATGAACTGTTTTGATCACTGAATCTTAGAAGATCACCCACTGTGACATGAGAAACACTCTCTTCATTCATAAACTCTACATCTAGTCACTACATCTAGTGTAACCTCCTCAAATGCTATTGAGTGGAGGAGTAGTCTAATGATTAGGAAAATGGGCTAAGAATTTGGGGAACTCTGTTTAATTCCCACTGTGGCTCCTTGTGACCCCAGCCAGTCACTTAACTCCCCATTCCCCTAGGTACAAAAATGTAGATTATATGCCCACTAGGTCTGCACACAGGCTGCACTTACAGCATTTGGGCTGCACATACTGCAGCAGAACATGTTTATCCACTCCTACCCTAGCTGAGATAATATTTATCCATCTCTCTGACCTTATGTGCACCTTTCGTTAATTTAGTCACCTTATTTTCTAACTCCTCTCTTACTCTCTTACCTATCTATATGTTCCATCTTTGCTTATACCCTTCACTGTTAATTAAAATCTTCTATTACGTATTGTGTTGACATTGTAAGAAGAACACTATCTGCCTTATTTTCAAAAGAGAAAGACCCAAATCGGGAGATGGGCGTCTTTCTCCCGTGGCCGTCCAAATCGGTATAATTGAAAGCCAATTTTGGGCATCTTCAACTGCAATCTGTCGCAAAAATGGCCAAAGTTGACGGGGGCGTGTTGGAGGCGTGGTGAAGGCAGGATTGGGGCATGTTTATCGGCTGAGGAGAGATGGGTGTCCTCGGCCGATAATCTAAAAAAGAAAGGCGTTTTTAGCGTGAATTTGGGTCACTTTTTTTGGATCCTTTTTTTTCACGAACAAGTCCCAAAAAAGTGCCCTAAATGACCAGATGACCACCGGAGGGAATCGGGGATGACCAGCCCTGACTCCCCCAGTGGTCACTAACCCCCTCCTACCCAAAAACAACAACTTTAAAACCTTTTTTTTCCAGCCTGTATGCCAGCCTCAAATGTCATACCCAGCTCCATTACAGCAGTATGCAGGTCCCTGGAGCAGTTTTAGTGGGTGCAGTGGACTTCAGGCAGGTGGACCCAGGCCCATCCCTCCCACCTGTCACACTTGTGATGGTAAATTGGAGTGCTCCAAACCACCCCCAAAACCCACTGTACCCACATCTAGGTGCCCCCCTTCAGCCATAAGTGCTATGGTGGGGAGTGGGTTTGGGGGGAGATTTAGGGGGCTCAGCACCCAAGGGAAGGGAGTTATGGACTTCAGAGGTAGTTAACTTTTTAAAAAATTGTTACAAGTGCCCCCTAGGCTGCCCGGTTGGTGTCTTGGCATGTGAGGGGGACCAGTGCACTATGAATCCTGGCCCCTCCCACGTCCCAATGCCTTGGATTTGGTCATTTTTGAGCTGGGCGCCTTTGGTTTCCATTATCGCTGAAAAACGATACCGCCCAACTCAAATCCACACAAATCCGATGCATTTGGCTGGCACAAACCATATTATTGGAAAAAAGATGGACACCCATTTTTTTGAAAATACGGTTTGTCCCACCCCTTCACGTACCCGTTCTTGGGGATAGACGCCCATGGAGATGGGCGTTTGCGTTCGATTATGCCCTTCTATGCCATACTTTGTATCGTTATTTGAATATTTTTAATGCTGTAATTGCCTATTGCTCATGTTTGATTTATTCTTACTGCACACCACCTTGAGTGAATTCCTTCAAAAGGGCGGTAGATAAATTGTAATAAATAAATAGGGACAGAGAAACTATCTGCCTATAATAAAAAAGTAAACCACAAAAAGGCAGTATATCAGATCAATGACCCCTTACCTTTAGCTCATGATTTTCTTTGTTTACTATTTCTGTCTCCACCATCTCTACTAGGTAGCTATTTCCACTTCCTTTGTACCTCTGGATTTATAACTAATTGAAACTAACACTGAATTTTTAAAACTTCTTATTGTCTGATTTTTGCTTTTAGCTGATTTGTAATCCCATGCTTGTCTTTAACTGTTTTAGAGATGCTTAGTTATAGCTTTTGACATGAGATAGTGATTGCTTTATCCACAAGAAATTGGTCATTTAATACCCTTTTACAAATAATAAATGTGTTTTGGTACAACATGGTCCAGTTGCCCCTGTGCCAATTAAACATAAAACTATTACTAATACTCTATGTACAAAAGAAAGAATACTACAAACATGTCCCACGTTAAACATTAAGACAATGGAAGACAGTGTAAATCATCATTTTAAAATGTAAGGAATTGATATATTAGTTATCAAACACCCCCGTCATGTTAAAAAACAAAAAGCTTTAAACATGGATATTTATAAGTTTTATTCTAGAACTGAGGCAATCAAGTATATCTAACCACTTTAATCTAGTGGTGAATAAAGATTGATTGTGGCAAAGCAAGGTCTTTGTCAGCTTGTACTGTTTGGAATTTTCTCTGTGTATGATTAATGTGAGACAGCACTACGAGACTGTTATGGCCAGGTTTTACTGTTTGCTACTATTGCCATCTAATGGCTAATAATGGAGTAGCAGCTGCAAAGCCACCACCAGTTAGCTAGCATTGCAGCTAAGAAAAAATTGTATACCCATGCCTCATAAAAGGTATTGTATATTATCCCTAGTATACTGAGATATAAAAATTAATAAACAAGGTCATTTACATAACATTGACATTCGCACATCAGTCAGTCTATCAATCACACTACTCCTTCTATATTTAAATAACACCATAACACTTTCTTTGGAATAAAAATTTGGCTGCACCTTTAGTCACTAAACATCAGTAAATAACTCAACGCCATTTAACATCTTTTAGTAACATATAAATCTTTTTTCACCAGGTTAATTTTACAGAGCGGTTCAATAGTGCTAAGCCATTCGGTAACAAAACTGGCTCACTTTCCCCCACATTACCCCCTTCTCCCCATTTGACTTACGGTGCCGTCAAGCCACATCTTACTAGTGGCGGTTCCGCTCCCGAGTTCCTTTCCATTCCATCAATTTCACAATATTCATTTAACCGCCTCTGGTGCCTTTTTAACCCCTCATACAGGCATCCCTTAAAAGCTGCTACCAATCCCTCACAATACTCCCTCCCCCCTCCCACCTCTCTCCTTCTAACTATCCTCCCAACTTCTTCCACCCCAACACCACACTCACCAACTAAATCAGGTGGGCTGGGAAGCAGAAGCGTAGCCAAGTTTTGGCATCAGGGGGAGCAGACTTTTATAAAATAGGTGCCGGTTGGTGTCAGCTAGACAGCAGTGCCTGTGTTGTTTTCAGGTGTAGTAGCTGTGGCTGGTAATGATTAATACAGGCTGTCTCTATTGCGTCCTATCTACAAGGAAACAGGAAGTTACATCAGGAGATAGGACGCAGAAGAGATCCTTGGACTGTCCAGACCAGGCAACCTGTCTTCTTAACTACAAGTAAAAATATTAAAATTGTGACCATCACCTCGGGAACAGCACATACACTTCTTCCAGTGCTGGACACTTTGTTTAAATCAGATGGGCTCTACAGGATGTGGAGACCATTAGCCTTGAGCATTTTTGTTTCATGTAACAAGGGCCACCAAAGGCACCCCTTGCCCCACAGCCTACTTTCAAATAGGGCCAGACACTGTGAAATAAAACAAAACTCTGCAAAATGACACCCAAAACCTATACTGAAAACTTACAACACCATAATAGCCCTAAACCACCTATGAAAACACGGTGCTACAAATATTACACTGGGCCCTAGAGCAGTGTTTCCCTAGGTGGTCCTGGATTACCCCCTTGCCATTCAGGTTTTCAGGCTATCCACAATGAATCTGCATGTAATGGAGGCAGTTTATGCAAATCAATTTCCATGCATATTTATTGTGGATTGCCTGAAAACCTGACTGGCAAGGGGGTACTCTAGGTCCAACTTACGAAACACTGCCCTAGAATACCAAGCTTACCACACCATAACAGCTCTAACCCACCAATGTAAAGACAGTGCTATATATATTACACTGGACTCAGAGCACCAATATACCTACTGTTGGGAAACTGGAATAAGCTGCACTGTTTTATTTATTTATTTATTTATTTATTTATTTATTTATTTATTGCATTTGTATCCCACATTTTCCCACCTTTTTGTGGGCTCAGTGTGGCTTACAATACATTATGAATGATGGAAATACAGTTTGTTACAATTCGGTTATGGATTACATTGTGAAGAGTTATACGAGACACATTCCTACATAGATACTACATGCTAGCAGAATCCTTCATCTCAGTCACACATGAAGAACATGGACAGGCCCTCACCTCATCTAATACAGATTAGGGAGGCACAAAAAAAAAAACATACAAAAGTTGAAATAGAGACCTCCTCCACTCTGCTCAAGAAATCCAGATTCAGTACTATACTGGTAAAAGAAAAACAGAATGAATTTTCTCCTGTACTTTGCAAAATAAAAATAGAAAAAAGAAAAAAATGTACATTTTACAAAGCAGGTACATCTCAGTCCTTACAAAGTATTACATAAAAATATTTTTTTTTCTTTTCTACCTTTGTTGTCTGGGAATTTAATTTTCTAATTGGGTTGGTCCCTGTCTTTTTTTTTTTCCATGTTCCATGAGTCAGTCTTTACGCTAACTGCTGTTACCACATCCTCCGGCAAAAAGTTCCAGAGCTGGTGTTATAAAGATGGAATATACTGAATTTAAATGGAAGTAAAATTAAATTAAACTCTCCTTTCATTGGGGCATGTGGAATCACATCTTAACTTCACCTATTTTGTAGAAGTTTACACTGTAGATACACAAATGGATTATTCCGTTTTAAGGCATGTTTCAGGGACAACTGGTTTTATAAGTCAAAATAAAAATAAATATTTTGTTTCATGCAGATTTCTTCTGTTTAAACATAACTAAACAGGCTATAAGCCACTAATGCAGTCCCTTGGTTTTCTTATATTTTGTTCCTGTGATGACATATGCTGTGCCAAAAATGAAAACTCTTCTCTCTGTCTGGTCAATAATAAAAGGAGCTCATTGCAAACACTATCAACCTTAAAAGGTTGTTTTGTTGCTGTACATGAGGAATTGTGATATTGAATAAATAAGTGTACATCTGTATCTGTAGTCATATATCCAAAGTTTAAATAGTCCTTTCAAGAAAGTCAGTTAATCGTTTAACTTATTAGTGGAAGTGGAACATAACCACAGAGGCATGGTATGGTCACATTTTCACTATGGTAATACTAGAGCCCAACTAAGGAACAGGTTAGTCTTCACTGAACCAAACTTGCTTTCCTTGTGCCATCACCACAGAATTCAGTTATATCATGGCAGCAAATACATAGACATGTCTGAAACATTTGACAAAGTTGAGATTAGCATATATACCAACTGGGATTTTAAAGTCTGTCCTTTAGTGATGCCACTTGTTCAGAAATCATAGCCATAAGTATAGCCAATTATTCAAATATCACATGCACACACCAGAACAAGCTTCCATACACACACTGCAAAACAACTTCTACAGAGTACATCCCAAACTTTTTATTTTCTTATTTCTATCTTCCAAAATTCTAGACAGCCTCCTGTCCATCGATTGCCTTCTAGTGTGTGTAACCCCCACTCCCTCCTGTCCAATGTCTCCCCCCTGCAAATTATATTTTTAGCTTTAACAAGCTAGTGCCACGGAGGAAGAACCATTTCCATCCCCAGGCAGAGGCCCAGTCCAGATTCCCCACGCCATCACACACACAGCACAGCGCACGGCGGTGGTCCCCTTACCTTTATCGTCGATTCATCAGACAAGAAGAGCTCAGCTGAGCTGAAGCTGAGTGAGGCCAGAGGCTCTGCGTCCTCCCAGCATCGTCGACAGCTGGGCTCACTCTAAGCTGCAGTGCTGTGCACTCTCTGGGGCCAACCTGCACTGTGTGTACGCAAGGGACGACGACCTGGGGCTGAGGAGGAGGAACGACGTTGACAGCGTTGTGTGAGTGACAGCGATGGCGACGGCGCTCACGGCGGACCAGACCATTACGGCGGTATGGCAGCAGCAGGGCAGTCACGGCGTCGGTCAGTGGCAGGGCAGGCTCAGAATCAGCTGTTTCTCCATCGGACTCCGTGCGGGAAGGCACAGCGCATGCACATAGGCGCCATTCATTTTTAGAAATCCTGTTGGGGGAGCGACCACTCCCCCTGCGCCCCACCTAGCTACGCTTCTGCTGGGAAGGTCCTCAAAAACACACTTATCCACCCTCACCCTCCTTCTACCCACCTAACTAATACTTTTAAGCGCCAAAACTCTTTACCCAATCTTCTCCTCTTCCCATTTCAACCAATCCCAATCCTTTTCCTTTATCCAATCCCTTTCTTTCCCTTTTGTTGCTATCCTGCCTAACAGTGGCGTTCCTAGGGGGGCTGACACCCGGGGCGGATCGCCGATGCGCCCCGCCTCCTGGGTGCAGCGCCCCCCGGAACAGCGTGATGCTCCCACCTGGCGAAAGAACCAAAGAACCCCCCCGGGTGCACGCTGCTGGGGGGGGGGTGCCACGCGTGGCACCTCCCCAGCGGCGTGCACCCGGGGCGGACCGCCCCCCCTTGGTACGCCACTGCTGCCTAACCTCAGCCAGTCCTGCCCACCAACCTCCCTTCTCCCACCCTTTCTTCCCTCAGCCCTTCCCCTTCTATGCTTGACTGACTTTCTCCCTCAGTCAATGTTATTACCCCCACAGCTTAAACTGTGAGGGTTTCCTAACATTGACATTCGCACATCAGTCAGTCTATCAATCACACTACTCCTTCTATATTTAAATAACACCATAACACTTTCTTTGGAATAAAAATTTGGCTGCAGCTTTATTCACCAAACATCAATAAATAACTCAACGCCATTTAACATCTTTTAGTAACATATAAATCTTTTTTCACCAGGTTAATTTTCCAGAGCGGTTCAATAGTGCTAAGCTATTCAGTAACGAAACGGGCTCACTTTCACCCACATTACCCCCTTCTCCCCATGTGACTTACGGTGCCGTCAAGCCACTTCTTACTCGTGGCGGTTCCGCCCCCGAGTTCTTTTCCATTCCATCAATTTCACAATATTCATTTAACCGCCTCTGGTGCCTTTTTAACCCCTCATACAGGCCACAAGCGGTGACAGACTACATTTTGTCACCGCTCCCCATAATATAAGCTGCCACCAAATCCTTTGTTAAACAATCTTCCCACAGATCCTGGATTGTACTCAAAAATATATCAATCCCAATCTCTGAAAGATGAACTCCATCTTCTCTATATAATCCTGCACAATCCACAGAAATCAACTCATGCGCTAACACCAAACCCCCCATTCTCCCCATAAATTTAGACACTTCCCCATTTACCCTACGCCGCAAACGTTCAATACCCTTAGGATTATTCGCTCCCCTCCACACTCGTCTTGGAATTATAAGTGACCATACAATCAGTGCCTCTGGGAAATAACACATCACCTCTAATAATTCTGTTTTCATTACCCGAATTAACTCAACTCCCTTTATATTACATAAATCATTACCCCCCAAATGAATACAAATTAAAACTGGGGATGAAAATCTCCGGGCTTGCAGCAATGCTGGTAACATCTGCTTCCAAGTCATGCCTCGTAAGGTCAACCAGCGGATCTGAATACTGTATTCCACCAGTCTCAAGTTAGATCCCCAATTTGACTCACGAGCATGCTTGTGCACCCAGAAGACATATGAATGTCCACAAATCCACACACATATATCCGGAGGCAATACATCTGCAAAAGAAACTATAATAATTAGCATGCAATATTCACTTTCCCTTCACGAATATACCCTTTATATCTATTAGAATGCCATCTCCCCAAATGCTGTATTAAAGTCACTGAACCTCTTTTCTGCGCTGCATTTGACGCCACGCCAATTCTAAATGAATGTGTCCCATAATCCTTAGGCTCCAAACCCATCTGTCCTAGACCCTTCTTGAGCACTGCTGCAAACTGATACCTAGTCAATGGCATACCATTTCTATGCACCAACCAAACCTCCCCACCTACCGGCCTTACCCCATTATAGTCAACTGCACATTGCACCGGAAAAATTCCAAACCTTTAGCTGCACGTAACCTAATCCACGTGCCCTTACCCTCCTGATCCGTCTTTGACTTGCGTAAATATAAACGCAACACTCCGTTCTCCACAATCACATCCCTTCTCTGCTAACCCTCATCATCCATTGCCCTCTTAGAGGAAACTACCAATTCCCCCACTCTGCAAGCTGCAAAGAAAGCCACCACAAACACCACTTGAAATAGCCGTACTTCTTATTCCGAGAAACATATCCTCGGTAAAACTTTGCACAACTGTACCACTTGCACATAAAACAGTGGCAGCCTCACCCTCTCCTTCCGTGATTTCCTTTTTTCTCTGGAATAACCACACAATAATTTACGAATCAAATATGTCCCACCTGGATCTGTCCTTCCCATCAATTTAGAAACAAATGCTATCGCGGCCATTGTCTGAGAAACCATCCCAAACGACAATTTTCTGTCCACCGCAAAAGCAATAAATCGGACGACTCTCTCTTCTGCAATCGGAAAAAACAAATCCCAATCCTCTTCTTCCAAGAAGGTTAAAAATCGACGCCATCCAACTCCATAAGACTTCCAAGTATTCTACGCTAACGCTCTCATCAACAGCATTTCACAACCTCTTGAAAATTGTACCACAAATCTTCGGACATCCTTGTAGGCTCCCAATCGGCTAATGGAGCCAAAGCTCTGAAACGATGTAGCTGTAGATGAGATAAAGCATCAGCAATCTCATTAGACACACCAGGCACATGTCTGGCAGTTAACCACACATTAAACTGTAAACATTTTAATACTATTAACCTCAACACCTCCACTAACAGCGGACAACGCAAATATTGCTTATTAATCGCCCACACCACCAACATATTGTCCAAATAAAAGGCAATCCTCCTATTACTCAATCTCTTTTCCCATAAACACAAGGCCACCCATATCAGAAATAATTCCAACAGAGCAATATTCGCACACCAACCCATCTCCTTCCACCATTGAGGCCAAACCTCCGCACACCATGCACCTCCAAAATAAATCCCAAAACCTATCTCCCCTGATGTGTCAGTAAATAATTGCAAATCCACATTAGAAACCACTACTTCCTGCCATACACATATGCCATTAAACACTGACAAAAATTTCCTCCAAATCTGCTTGCACTGCCTGCGTTAAAAGCACTCTAAAATGTCTCCTCCTCAAACCCACGGACAACAATGCTAATCATCTTGAAAACACTCTGCTCATTGGAATCACTCTCGTAGCAAAATTAAAATGACCCAGCAATGACTGAATCTTCTTCAATGTCACCTTACGTTTGTTGTACACCCTATAAATCTCTTCCCGCAACACAATAATCTTTTTTCCGGGCAGAAGCGACTCCATTCTCACAGAGTCTAACTCGATTCCCAAAAACACCAACTTAGTAACCGGTCCTTCACTTTTGTCTACTGCCAAAGGAACACCCATCTCCTTTGCCACCGCATTAAATGCTGACATCAATATAGCACACTGATCCAAATTCTCTGGGCCCACAAATAGAAAACCATCCAAGTAATGAACCATAGAATCCAAACCACTGACATGTTCCACTACCCATTGCAAAAATGTGGCAAATGCTTTGAAGTAATTACAAGAAACTGAGCACCCCATAGGCAAACATTTGTCAAAATAAAAATTGCGTTCAAATTTAAACCCCAGCAACCTAAATGCTGTCGGATGCACTGGCAGCAAATGAAAAGCTGCCTCGATATCCGCTTTTCCCATCAAGGCGCCCTTTCCCAGTCTCCTAAACAACTCCACCGCCTGTTCAAAACTCGCATATTGCACCGTACACAACTCCGGATCGATAAATGTATTAACACCATAACCCTCTGGATAAGATAAGTTATGAATTAACCGGAAGGTACCCGGCTCTTTTTTCAGTATCACACCCAATGGGGATACAATCAATTTTTTAATTGGAGGGTCAACAAACGGTCCTGCTATCCGACCTAGACTCAACTCCTTCAACAACTTTTTCTGAACCACCTCAGAATGTTGAACCACTGATACTGAATTTTTACACTTATGATCCAACAATGGACCCTCAAACGGGATTGGAAAACCCTCCGAAAAACCAACCCACAGCAAATATGCATCCCCCCCACACGGATACCGAACCAACCAATTTTCCAATGTCAACAATTTAATGGGAGAAGGGCCCTTGCCAGCCCAAACCGGGTCCGCCCGGAATTCCTCCTCTTCCCAACCTGCCCCGACCTGCAAATCCCCCTCTTGGACATTTAAACACGGGGTGCAGTCCCTGACAGATGGAGCAACAATGCTTGAATCTACAGGAAGGCCTACTACACCTTCCTGCATTTAATTGAAAACACGCATCACTGGGGACACTCCCTTTACCCCCAAATCCACTCGTACCGATACCACCTCCTCCTGCCGAGACAACATTACCTGTTCGCAACACCCCCGCTCCCCTGGCATTTGACCATGAGCCACTACCATACCCAGGAAATCCGGCAGAGGCTCCCAAATGAAAGGGGGGATTAACCGAAGGTGTAAAATTGGCAATCCACAAATCCATGTCTCTCACACCCCAGTTCTCAGATTTGTCCCTTGCCAGACTCCGTCTAAACTGCTCATCATAATTGACCCAAGCCCAACCCCCATACATTTTATATGCTCTTAAAATTAAATCACAATAACTCCATAAACCCGGATAAAGAGCAGGTTTCAGTGCCCCAAGCACACTTGCAAATACATGAAAACTCAACAGCTAATTCATAATTGTGGAGGAGTGGCCTAGTGGTTAGGGTGGTAGACTTTGGTCCTGAAGACCTGAGTTCAATTCCCAGTATAGGCAACTCCTTGTGACTCTGGGCAAGTCACTTAACCCTTCATTGCCTGTCATGAGTGGGAAAGCACAGGGTACAAATGTAACAAAATAAAAAATAATCATCTTTGGGACTCTACCTTTCTTCTTTTTTCCTTCCTCCTTCCCCCCATCCTTCCCCACAGTACCCTCCCTATCATGCGCCAGCAGGGCAAATAAATCTATATATTTACCCCGTAAAATTCTCTGACGCCACTTTACCGTTATATAACAATCCAAAGGTGCAATATTGCATAATGTATGACCCAACCTTGAACCCACACTCACAACTGCCACCTGACTATTCCCCAAATCCGTCGCCCCATTCCCTAAATCCCCTTCCCCTTCCTCAGAAGACGAGGAAGTTGACACAGATGAGTCCCAAGAGTCCGACGACTCCCACACCTGCATCGGGTCTCCTGTCATTCCTCTCCTCTGCCTTTTTTCACTATCCAATCTCCTTACTAAATGACACAAATTACGCAAAAAAATTTTATTCCTCAGCTTCTTCCTCAATCCCTTACCATGCACCCCTTTTGAACGACTACCTCTTTCCCTAACCCCCTCCCGCAAGTCACCTCTCTCTCTCCCCACACTATACACAGCTGCACATAAATCCTCAAACTCACCAGTAGCTCTCCCAGTAGAAGGTCCTTCTAATGGATCCTCAGCAGCACCTTCACACTCCGGACCTCGCATCCGCACTCCACTTGTCCTTTCAAGTACCTCAGAAGTCCCAGGTTCAACTATTTCACCTCTCTCCTGCGCCATACTCCATCCAACTTGACACCTGGTTTCCAACTGTTCACCTCCACTGGCCACTGCTACATCTTCCACAGCACTCACCCGACTTGTTATACCTCTCCCAAAACCCACACCATCAGACACCCTCTTAATATTTTTTCTTTTTCCACTCACTTTGCCCCCACCTTTCACAACTTTTTTTGGAGCCATCCCCTCACTCCTGTCAGGTATCACAATCACTCCACTTCCTTTATCCCCCCAACCTCACAAAATAACCCTTCAAACCAACCCCCGCCCCCAAAAACCTCCAATCACCCACACCCCCTTCCTTTCTCACATACACGACCACACTGATCAAAATCAACCCCCCCTTTAACCCCACACGCAAACACCCCTCCCACTGCACTACCCCACCCTCCCTAGCTCACTGTGTCTTTAACTTGTCCCGTTAATCCCCAATGTACCACCATCCAAATCACCACCCTCCCTCTCTCTCTTAACCGTCCAAATCAATATTCCTTCCCACACTGCCCCAAATTGTCCACCACAATGATCCCTTCCGCAACTCTCAGCTTCCTGCCCTCCCCGCTTCACACTACCGACCGCCCCGCCCCCTCCACTCGATCCTTCCTGCAGTCTCTCCGACGTTCGCTCCCCCCTCCCGCAACCTTACATAGTAACATAGTAGATGACGGCAGAAAAAGACCTGGACGGTCCATCCAGTCTGCCCAAGAAGATAACTTCATGTGCTACTTTTTTATTTGTACTGTCCTCTTCAGGGCACAGACCGTATAAGTCTGTCCAGCCCTATCCCCACCTCCCAACCACCAACCCCGCCTCCCACCACCAGCTCTGGCACAGACCGTATAAGTCTGCCCAACACTATCCCTGCCTCCCAACTACCAGTCCCGCCTCCCACCACCAGCTCTGGTACAGACCGTATAAGTCTGCCCAGCACTATCCCCGCCTCCCAACCACCAACCCCGCCTCCCACCACCAGCTCTGGCACAGACCTTACCTTACCGACAAACCCTCACCCTCTCACAGCACAAACCCCCAAATACCGCGACTTTCCAGCCTTCTGCAGCAAATTCTATCACTCAACTCCCTTTCACTGTCGCGCAGTGCGAAACCGGAAGTAACCTCGTGCTCCTCCAAAACTCACGACGACGACGCTCTCCAGCCTTTGCCCTTCACTCCAGGTACCAAACTTTCCTTCCCCTACCACAAACTCCTCAAAATCACAATTATCCACCCCTACTCTCCTCTTACCCACCTAATACTTTTAAGCGCCAAAACTCTTTACCCAATCTTCTCCTCTTCCCGTTTCAACCAATCCCAATCCTTTTCCTTTAACCAATCCCTTTCTTTCTCTTTTGTTGCTATCCTGCCTAACCTCAGCCTGCCCTGCCCACCAACCTCCCTTCTCCCACCCTTTCTTCCCTCAGCCCTTCCCCTTCTATACTTGACTGACTTTCTACCTCAGTCAATGTTATTACCCCCACAGCTTAAACTGTGAGGGTTTCCGTATACAGCCCTATTACATATTAGTTATTATCCACCAGAAGTCAGGCAAATAGTCAGCCTGAAACTGAAGGTGAAAAACAGAGCCATCAGATTACACCATGTAAACCTTTTAGGAACATTTTGAATATTCAGTTGAATAAAAATAACAATATTTTAATTTTTGTGGGATTGCATCTTGGGTTTAGCTCATGCCATTTACAGTTGTAGCTCAGGGTGCATTACATTCAGGTGCAGTAGGTAATTTTGAGGGGCATAATCGAACGGCGCCGGCCAAATAGATGGCCGGCCATCTATTTGGCCGGTGCCGCAAAGAGCAATCCCGAACCGTATTATTGAAAAAGATAGCCGGCCATCTTTTGTTTCGATAATACAGTTGAGGCCTGCCAAATGTCAGAGATGGCCAGGTTTGAGATGGCCAGCATCGGTTTTCGCCGATAATGGAAACTAATGCTGGTGATCTCAAACCCGGCCAAATCCAAGGCATTTGGTCATGGGAGGAGCCAGCATTTGTAGTGCACTGGCCCCCCTGACATGCCAGGACACCAACCGGGCACCCTAGGGAGCACTGCAGTGGACTTCAAAAATAGCTCCCAGGTGCATAGCTCCCTTATCATGGGTGCTGAGCCCCCAAATCCCCCCCAAACCCACTCCCCACAACTATACACCACTACCATAGCCCTTAGGGATGAAGGGGGGCACATACATGTGGGTACAGTGGGTTTGGGGGGGGTTGGAGGGCTTAACATTTACCACCACAAGTGTAACAGGTAGGGGGGGATGGGCCTGGGTCCACCTGCCTGAAGTGCACTGCGCCCAGTAAAAACTGCTCCAGGGACCTGAATACTGCTGTCAGGGAGCTGGGTATGACATTTCAGGCTGACATAGCCACACCCCTTTTGAACTCTGTGCATTAGAATTTAGGCACAGTATGTAACAGAATTTCCTTAGGGATTTGTGCACAGAAATTTTAATTATTATTGTTCATTATTGCTTGTTAAGTAATGTTATCAACATTGATTAGCTTGTTAAGTCAACTAAGTTACGCACATACAGTAGTTATAGAATATGCTTTGATTTTGGTGAGATCTCTAGGCGCATTACATAGAATCCTATATGGTGTCTGAAAAATCTGCACTGAAAAATATACCTATGCATACCTTATAGAATAAGCCTAAATTTCAGTGTGGATTATAGAATATGCCAAGCACCCATCCATGTAACTAAATTTAGTCATGGGCAATTACGCCAAGTAAAACGGTGTAAATCCAGACCTCTGAATTAGGAATGGACTGGGTATATTCTATGACCATGCACATAGATTTTAGAAATGCCAACAGCCTGCCCATTCCATGTACATGCCAACGCCCCTTTTCAATTATGTGATTTAGAATTTATACGCATCACTTTATAGAATATGCTTTATCGACAATTTTCAGTTCTGATTGGTTTGTTAACTTATTACGTTGTGTGCGCAAATATAGAATATGACTGTGTTTGCGTGCATAAATTAAGTTGCACTATATAGAATCCGGGGGATAATTACATACTCACAGAAGTGCCAGCAGGATTCCTAAATGCTCTCTAGTATATCTAGATTTCAGAAATGTGCTTGTTTGCTGTAGCACTCCACTGGAGGTATTAGGTGTGGTTGCCCCTTAATCTCTAATGTTTCTTGTCCTCTTCCTCTCCCCCCCAAAATCGATACTCTGACTACATCAGAAAGCATAGACAAGTATATTTCTATACTGGTTTAACATTCTTACTGTACACTGCCTTGAATGAATTCTCTCAAAAAGGCGGTAAATAAATCCTAATAAATAAATAAATAAATAAAATTTACACCAGGTCTGAGTTGGCGTAAATGTTTAGGCCTAAATTTTAGGCATGGGAATGGTCACTATGCATATTCTATAAACTTTGCCCAATTTTAAGTGAGGTTTATAGAATAGCACTGGGGTTTTTTCAGTATCATATATAGAATCTGGCTTCATGTGCTAAACTGCCGCATTTACTCTTGCCTACTTATACCTACTGTCAACATGGCATAAGTGGGCATGCCTAAATATAGGCACATAGATGCAAACTTACACTAGTATTCTGTAATGGAATCTTGGCACCTATATAATGCGATAGAGTTAGATGTCCTTTTACTAAGCTACGGTAAGCACGAATGTGTACTTACTACAGCAAAAAAGGCCTTAACATGGGGTGCGCTTAGGCATCCTGTGGTAATTTTATAATTGGTGTGTGTTTCCCATGCACTAAAAAATAGATTTTATTTTTTACAGTGCTGCGCTAATCGGTTAGCATAGCTACATTGCTGTGTGCTAGCCAATTAGCATGTGATTAGTATGTGAACCCTTACCACATACAAAATAGGTGGCAGTAGAGGCTAATGTGCTAATGGGAAAATTAGTGATTGGCTATTAGTTCAAAAAATAGAAAAAGAACCCATTTTGCCCATGCGGAAAAAAATGGCATTAGTGAGTGGGAATAACCCACATAAAGATATATTAAGGCCACTTTTTACCACAGTTGGTTAAAAAGGCCCTTTAGTACTCAGTATGCTAGTTCTAGGCACCAAGGGCCCCTTTTATAAAGCGGACTTACTGCTAGCTAAAAAGGAACTATCACAAGGTACCTCAGCGGCCTGGTGGTAGTTCCCACCCCCAGCGCACCGTCATATCCAGTGCTACAATTACCTGGCAGTAATCGGGCAGTGCCACATGCTGCCCAGTTACCACTGGATTAGCAAAGGAGCCCTTACCACCACCTCAATGGGTGATGGTAAGGGTTCCCCACAAAATGACCAAACAGCAAGTGCTTCACTTGCCGCATGGCCATTTCTTTAAAAAAAGAAAGACCTACCTTTTACCTGCTGTGGTAAAAGGGCCCTCGGCGCACATCAAAAACAACTTTTGCCGCAGCTTGGTAAAATAGGCCCTGAGTATTCTCTTGATATGGGAATTTAGTCACTTTTCAAAATCTTTTCTATAACATCACACAGCATGTATGAAAGAAGTACTTAACTTTAAGCTTCCATTCCTCACAATCCCTCAATTTCTCACAACCCCAATGGGATTGTGAGGAAGAGAAGCTTAAAGTTAATTGCTGCTTTCATACATGCTGTGTGATGTTATAGAATAGATATCCATATAAATATTTTCTGTACCATTGTGATTTTCACAACAGTGACTGAATTTGTTGTGAAAATCACAATGGTACAGAAAATATTTATATTGCCTTAAAATGGTGAAACTGTTTAAGTGAAAGAAATTAAAACCAAATTGAAAGGATAATTTTTCGAGGTTTTTAGTCCTTGTCAGAAGGAGCCTTGGCTTTTGAAAGAATTCAATGGGTTGCACTCAGCCGATGGCAATTACCTTTGACTGCTGAAGATTTTTCCTCCTTTTTAAGTAAAAGATTATATATTTCCAAAAATTATTTTGTAGTTGGAAAATAGTATTATTTGTCACTGGATACAACAGTTATTTGGGTGTGTATTGCTTCCACTAACTTTGATTTTTAGAATAGTGCCTAGCAAGATGCATGCATAATTGTTGCTAATAATCAATTATTGGCATTAATTGGTGTCTGATTATTGGTGTTAATTGGCTCATTACTCAGTTAAATTGTGAATGCAAATTGGGCACTCGCACAATCTTGAGTGCCATATAGCTATTATAGAAGTGCCTCCTGACTGGCCATTATTCTCAGATATTCAGCACACCTGATACCTGGAAATTGGCACTGAATATCTAGGTATAATTTATGCATGACAACCAGTGTTTAAATGTTGACTGCTACAGCTGAATATCAAGCTGACTAGTTTTATACTGCAATACAGTTCTGCAGTATAAATATGAACAAGAAAATTATTGGAGCTGGGATTAAAAACTATGGATTATTTTAAACAAGTACCAGCTATCTGGATCACAGTTAGTTGTATCATAGGATTTAATGTTTACGTATATCACAGCTAACTGTTTCCCCTAGACCAGATTTTGAAATAGTTTCACATCAATGCAAATAAATCTAAGATTCTTTCAAAATAGTGTTATTTATTTGAGTACTATAATCAATTCTCCTGCAAATAGGGAGGAAAGACAACTGAGATGGTTCTATCACAACAAATAATTAGATGAAATGTTAACACTCTGATAATTATAAATAAGATGACAGCAAATTTCTTGGTGACAATATACTTGATGGAAAAGTCTAATAAATTACAGAGATTAGATATTATGAATTAAATATGAGGAGCTCTGATGGTATTGGTGCTTAATTTAGAAGCGTCATTCACATTTCAGATGTGCATAAATTGGCATTTAATATAAACAGTGGAAATCACTCCCTTTATTTATTTTGATGACATCCAGCTTCTGTACATTTTGGACCCTATCAGGCTTATTTTCAAAAGAGAAGTGCGCCCATCTTCTGACACAAATCGGGAGATGGGCATCCTTCTCTCAGGGTCACCCAAATCAGCATAATCGAAAGCCGATTTTGGGCGCCCTCAACTGCTTTCCGTTGCAGGGACGACCAAAGTTCCCGGGGGCATGTCGGAGGTGTTGCGAAGGCGGGCCTGGAGTGTGCTTAACAGATGGGCGTCCTCGGCCGATAATGGAAAAAAGAAGGGCGTCCCTGACAAGCACTTGGCCAACTTTACTTGTTCCATTTTTTTTCACGACCAAGCCTCAAAAATATTTTTGAACTGACCAGAACTGACCGAACTGACCAGAAGACCACCGGAGGGAATTGGGGATGACCTCTCCTTACCCTCCCAGTGGTCACCAACCCCCTCCCACCCTAAAAAAAACTTTAAAAATATTTTTGCCAGCCTCTATGCCAGCATCAAATGTCATATCCATCTCCCTGACAGCAGTATGCAGGTCCGTGGAACAGTTTTAGTGGGTGCAGTGCACTTCAACCAGGCAGACCCAGGCCCATCTCCCCCCTACCTGTTACACCTGTGGTGGTAAATGGAAGCCCTTCAAAACCCACCCAAAACCCACTGTACCCACATCTAGCTGCCCCCTTCACCCCTTAGGGCTATGGTAGTGTTGTATAGTTGCGGGTAGTGGGGAGTGGGTTGGGGGTTGGGGGGCTCAGCACCCAAGATAAGGGAGCTATGCACCTGGGAGCAATTTCTGAAGTCCACTGCAGTGCCCCCTAGGGTGCCCGGTTGATGTCCTGGCATGTGAGGGGGACCAGGGCACTATGAATGCTGGCTCCTCCCATGACCAAATGTCTTGGATTTGGTCATTTCTGAGATGGGCGTCCTCAGTTTTCATTATCGCCGAAAACCGGGATGACCATCTCTAAGGATGACCACCTCTAAAGTCGACCTAAATGTTGGGATTTGGGCATCTCCGACCGTATTATCGAAATGAAAGATGGACGCTCATCTTGTTTCGATAATACGGGTTTCCCCGCCCCTTCGCCGGGATATCTTTAGAGATGGGCACCCTTAGAGATGGTCGTCCCCGTTCGATTATGCCCCTCCACGTGACCTTACACTGTTCAAATTCAGAATGAAAAATTGAAACTGTTGCAAACTGGTTATGCACTCACAGACTAAAACTCAGCTCTGATTAAACCAAGGCACTAATTTTCTCTAGAAAATGAGATGCAGTGTTATACAAATTTGCTCAGTCGGGGTATTCTTTGCTAAGAAAGAATGCCGTGCACTACTTCATTCACTGCTTTAGGTGACATTATATTATTATAACACTCTGTTTCAGGGGCTTCATCTGATTAACATTAAAAAGTTGCAACTGGTTCAGAATATCAGAGCAAAACACCAGGATCACGTTACCCTGCTTTTGAAATCAGAGCACTGGTTACCAATATCAGTCAGGATACCCTATAAATTCTTACCACTAGAATATAGGGCCCAACACTCTGGTCTCTTTATTTTTATTTTGTTCACTCATCCCTTATGTGCCAAGTCAAGCTTTTTGATCATCTCAACAGAATCTGTTAGTAATTCCTTCTTTTTGTTTAATCCCGTTCGCTGATATCCATTCTTCCCTGTTTACTGTCATGGGACCCACACTCAGGAGTAATCTTCTTCTTTATTTACGATTTGAGAACTCCTATCAAAAATTTGAAGCAGGCATAAAAACATGTATCTTTCAGAGTATTTCAGTATGTGGAGATAGATGGAATTGTTAAGTGAATTTCCTGAAATGAACATAGAGATTTGGCTGAAGAATAGAGACTAACGTAATAAAGTAGGCAGGTGCCAGGCCATGTAGAGTTTTAAAAATGAATGATAAAATCTTGAATCTGATTCTTGTTTTTATAGATAACTAATAAAGTTTCAACAGAAATGGAGTGGCATGGTCAATAGACTTACCCACCAAGATCCAATTTAGTGGTGGTATTTTGAATGATCTGATGTCTATGTAAATGACAGTCAGGAAACTCTAATAGAGCAATATTGCAGCAATCCAATTGAGTTAGAATAATGGTCTGCAGTTGGAATGTATCCTGAAAAGGTTTAATCCTAATTAATAATTTTAAACTAACAAACATTTTCCTAGTCATACCATTTATATGCTTTTCCATATTTAAATTTGAATCTACTGTCACTCATAAAATCTTCATATCTGAGTGGAGAGAGATAGAAGTAGCAAGTCTTACATTCATAGCTGACATGTCAACTTCCCAATCTCCCACTAATAATATGTTAGTTTTATCTAAGCTTATATTTAATCTGTTGACTGACATCCATTGATGGATCTTTTCAAACACCAGGCTCATAAAAATAAAGATTTTTACTAAAGAATGTTCAGTTGAAAACAGGATGTAAAATATCAAGAGTAGTAAGACATTCCAAAAGAGTGTAATACTTTTTCCAAGCCACTGAAATATATCTACTATAATAAAACTCACCTTCAACGTTCTGAGGACACTGACATCAGTGAAGCCAAGCCCTGACTTCCTTCAAAAAGGTTCGAAGGTTCGTGGTGGTGAAGCCACCAAAATCGCTCTGGGCCCCGCCCTTGAGGGCGGAGCAATGGCAGAACAACGAAGGGGTTGGCAGGCAGGCAGGGAGGGAGGCGGGGGTGGGAAATCTCTCCGGGCCCCGCCCTCGCGTCAAACGTCATGACGTTGGGGGCAGAGCAATGGCAGAACAACGAAGGGGTTGGCCAGGGAGGGAGGGGGGGTGTTGGCGACGAAAACCTTGCTAGCGCCCGTTTCATTTGCTCTGAAACGGGCCTCTTTTACTAGTATTGAATAAGATGGGTGAAAGGGGAGAACCCTGTGGTATGCCCTGATCCATATGCTAAGGATTTGAGAAAACTTTTTCCAAGAAATCTATAAGGTTCTGTGTTTTAGCAACCCTGCAAGCTAATTCAGTTCCTTATCTGAGATACCCATCTCTCCTAATCTGGTAAGCAGCATGCACATTGAATCCCTCATTAAAGAAGTACATGAGAGGAGATGGCAAAGCTACGAAGCATCTGTGACAACCAGAAAATCACTGAGGATCACCAACAAACAGAGAGAAGATTTTGAGCAGAAAGAGGAGAGCTGGACACAGGTCACCAAATTCCTCAAAACCAACCCCCCAACTCTATCTTCTGTTGAACTGAAGAATCAGTTCACAGTCCCGAAGGTAGAACTGAAAACATCTCAGGAACAGAAGGAAACAACAATCAAAAATCCCAAGGTCGCCTGATAGGTGGTCAACAAGAAGCAAAAGGTAGTGATGGTCAGTGATTCTCTTCTGTGGGGTACTGAGTCGCCCATCTGCTGACCAGACATGATGTCCAGGGAGATGTGCTGTCTGCCTGATGCTAAGATTCGAGATGTAGCAGACAGATTGCCTATACCCATCAAGCCTATTGACCACTATCCTATGCTGCTAATCCATGTGGGCACAAATGATACTGCTAGGTATCCTGCTGAACATTTCATGGCTCTGGGTCAGAAGGTAAAGCACCTAGGTGTGCAGGCAGTGTTCTTGTCGATTCTTCCTGTAGAAGGTAATGGCCAAATGAGGGAAGTTCGCATCCTAGAGCTAAATGTGTGGCTGCGTGGATGGAAACGGCAGTCCCTCTGACAAAGTTCCAAGACTTTATTTTTTTCCCAAAACTCAGCTAAAAGATTCACAAATCCTATAAGTTTTATTACAATTTTGTTTTCCTTTCACCTCTTCCCAGTGATTTGACCAAAGCTCAGCTTAAGAACATTTATTTTCCCTTGAGACTATTATAGTCATTTTAAAATAATTAAATTCCACAAATTTCTTCCCAAACTCACCAGAACCAGGTTTCCTGAGATATCTTGGCTAATTCTGCCAAATATTAAGCTCTTTCCTAATCTGAGCTTCATGAGCCAACCAAACATTTTTTTTACCCAAAAGAATTTTAAAGCTTTCTGCTTCAGAACAGCCTGTTAGCTTACCCCAGCTTCTTAAACATTAAAAAAAAAAAAAAAAAAACACCTCTGAAATAAGAGCACTTTCACACAATTTCATTTTAAATTCCCCAAAATCAGGCACACATCTTTCAAACATCTAATCTTTGCCGTAGCCTGACTCCAACTGCCAAAACAATTTTTTTTTAGCTAGTGACCTTACACCATTCCATTCCAGGTTTCACCAGCACAAGATTCCATTTCCATATATTTCTTAAGAATTCAAATAAACATTCTCTCTGCAGAGTCTTCATAACACACACAGACACAAGCACACACGTGCAGAGCTCTGCCATTCATCCCAACAGTCATAAATACACAGCACTCACCACAACAGCCTCCTCTTAGCAGCTTGGCACCAGAACTTCTCTCCAGCCAGTCCTGACAGCACATCTTGTGGCCAGCTAACCAACAGCCTCTGCTTCCAGCCCCAGTTTAGATTCTTTAAATCCAGACTGCCCCGTCTAACATGCCCCAGAGCCATAATAAAGCTCAAGAGACTTTTAAAAATTCAGTCACGGGCAAACGCAACTGCTGCATGCTGGAAACCTTTCCCTTGCAACTGAGTTCTGGCTCCGTACATGTGCACACACTGCACATCACTTGCTCCAGTCCCCCCCTGTTGCTGGGCACTCTCGAACCAATCAGAGGCCGTTTCTCCTGCCGCTTTTCATGCCACTGTCATCTAGGGCTTTTCCATGCCCCCACCCTGTTGCTGGGCCCAAACAGGCCAATCATTACACTTCACCTCCGGTGCTTTTTGTGCCTTTAACATCCGAGAGCTCAGGTCTGATCCTGTATCTCACCCCCTTCCTTGGAGGTACAGTGCACATGCATGTTGATCTCACATGCGTGAATGGTGCACTCAGTTAGCCTGTGGTACCTGGTACTGCCACGAAATCAGTCCTGCAGCTTCTCTCACTCCCCTGCCTCCGGGGCACCATAATGCAACCTCCCAGAAGGGGAGCCCGGGTCCCGCGATCCCAGAGTCCTCCCTTACTGGCACAGGATCACTTCTAGTTTGTGGGTACATGAGACTCTGCCCCCATGCCGGCACCAATACTTACATTTTTAACCCCCTCAAACATGCACTGGTGTCACTGTGAAACAGAGTAGAGAGCACATTTATGTGGATACTCTACTTTGGCATAGTTGCTTGGTAAATTTTAAAAATGCTAATGTAATATGAATTGAGAATATTGAAGTGATAAGTTGATGATTTTGTTTAATGTAGTCTTAGCTCCTGAAGATGCAGGTGGTGAAACATGGACCCAAGTCAAGCAACACTTTAAAGATTAAGAAAGATTCTGAAGATTGTTATCCCCTGGATTCTATATAGCGCAATCAAAATTTTATGCGCAAATCCAGTCAAATTCTGGACTTGTGTACAATTGTATTACTTAACAAGCCAATCAGCACTGATTATTGCCACTTAACAAGCAATTATTGACACTAATTAGCATTAATTAGAATTTGTGCATAGAACTTGCTAGGCATAGCATATTCTGCAAAGCTGTGCACATAAATTCTAATGTATGCTGCCAAAAAGAGGGCAATGGCCATGGACGTGGAATGTGTAGATCGTGGGCATTCCAAAAATCTATGCACATGGTTATAGAATACACTTGTTCTGCGCCTAACTTAGTCATCAGTATTTACACCAAGTTTTACTTGATGTAAATGGACGTGCATAGAGTTAGGTGCAGGCATGGCCGAGAGGCATATTCTATAAACCGCGCCTAATCTAGGCATGGTTTACAGAATACGCCTAGGCAGAAATATTTTGGCACCAATTTTTTAGGAGCTATATATAGAATCTAGTCCTGTATGCAGATTTACGGATTCACATTTATCACTATTACAAGATACCCATTGAGTTCAGAGAACTACAAAGAAGATCTGCCATTGTTGTCATGAGCAAACTGAGAAGCAGATATGTGGACAATTATTTTTATAATGAGGCTCATGGTGCAGTGATTGCATTCTGATTGCATATCAGCGGGAGAAAATGCAGACACTGAGCATCTATGACTTTATAATATTTAATTTAACATATTAAAATTATTTGTTAATCTCAGATTTAAAGGACTGTTTAATTATTGGAGATTATATAATACATACATTTCCCTATAACTGTTTTATTTGTCATACTGAATTGTTTTTCCCAGTAGCCTCCACATCAGCTGAGCTTGTGGTCAAGGGTCTGTCTACCATTGAAGAATATATGTTTTTATCATCTGCTATCAAAGCTCTAAAGCTAAATAAAGGATAAAATCAATGTATCTTTTTTTTCTAGCAGCAGTATTGTAGAACATTGTTATATTGATTGCAGCCAGATCAAGGACATTGTAGAAAACATTAAGTGGCCATCTGCCTATGATAGTAGCCTTTTAAAACAAGATTCAATCAGGGGTTGACACTTTGGATCACATTTGTACAAAAATATGCCATAAAATTGGGAAGTGGCCATCTGCCACTTCCCAGTTTTGTGAAATATTTTTGTACAAATGTGATCCAAAGTGTCAACCCCTGATTGAATCTTGTTATAAAAGACTACTATCATAGGTATCGTTTGTCTATCATTTCCATTGTAGACATCTGGACAAAGGTTGCTTAGTAGTAGAACATTCTTGTTTATCTTTCCATGGTAAATAGTGAGCATGCAATCTCCTTTCTTCATCACCATGGTATCATAAAGATTTGCTGAGAAGTTTCTCACCTATGGTAGAATCTCTCTTAATGACCAATTCACCATTCCCTTGCAGCTTGTATGGTTATTCTTCAGCTTCTAATCTAGTTTCTCTGAAGTAAAAAAAAAAATTGTTGATAATAACATGTTGACTCTTGTTTAAGAAAGAGTCTAGAAGCTTGCGGACATTATGTTCTAAAAGAGACTGGTCAACAGGATGGGTATCCTCTTACAGGAAGCTGTTCAAGAGCAGGGATGGGCAGCCTGACAATTGTTGTTTTGTGTTTTATCCCATGCCATTTCAAGAACATTTGTTTTTGTCAGTTGTTCTCCCCTTCTGTAATTATAGAAAACAACAAGGAATGTCAGTTTTCATGACCTGTCTCTGCACCCCCCAAAAGCAGATAATTCCCCCTTCCCCCAGGTCAACCTGAATATCCTTGGTGGTCTAGTGGGGTCTGTTGAGACAGGAGTGATAACCAAACAATCAAACAAACAAAGCAAACACTGGGCCTTCAGGATTGAGAAAAATGTAGTTCTTTATTTATAATGGAGACCCGACACGGTCCGTGTTTCGGCGTACAAACGCCTGCATCAGGGGTCAAGGGACTCCTATAGGTCAGCAAGATAATAAGTTAACAAAGATGTGGAATAAACAATCAGGTTATATTACCCGCTGTTTGAACAACTCGTTTATAGAACGCCTTCAGCTGTGTCAACCACCAAACTACATTTTTCTCAATCCTGAAGGCCCAGTGTTTGCTTTGTTTGATTGTTTGGTTGTTCTTGTATACTGTATTCCCTCTCTTTTGTGACTGTACCCGAGACAGGAGTGATACCCATTTCCTCCTGCTCATGGCCACACCAAATCCAATAAGGCAAGCACAATCTCTTGCCTTAGTCTCTTGATACTAAAGTGATCCCTGGTGATACCATGACACCATGGTGAGAGGTCATGGCAGCCATATTGGATTCAGCACAGCCTGGGCAAAAGTGAATGGTCATTGCTCCTGCCACAATGAATCACAGTAGACCACCAGGAATATTCAGGCAGGCTTGAGGGAGGGGGCTACAAAGGGGTTGAGGGTGTGGGGTGAGATCATGAGAAGGGGGGATTTTCTGTTCTTGGAGGTTCCAGAAGAGGATGGCCTTCATCTCAAGGGAGGGCCATGTTCCAGATTTCAGCCATGGCTGATGTGGCAAAAACTGCTATTCAGGCCACCACACATTAACTTACCATTCCTAACACGTGGACGCTTTTCAGCCATAATGGAAAAAAAAGACGACCAGGACTAAAATTAAGACGTTTTCAGCTACAACTATTTTTGTAATAAATAAGAAACAAAAATGTGCCCTAAATGACCAGATGGCATCTAGAGAGTGACCTTAGTGGTCACTGACCCCCCTCCCACTCCCCCCAAAAAGTGATTAAAAACATTATTTACCAGCCTCTATGCCAGCCTCAGATGTAATACTCATGTCCATTAGAGCAGCATGGACAAGTGGACTCAGGCCCATACCTCCCCATACCCATTACACTTGCAGTGGAAACTGTGAGCCCTCCAAATCTCACCAGAAACCCACTGTACCCATTTATAGTTGCACCTTCAACCATAAGGGCTCTTGTAGTGGGTGTTGGGAGCAGGGGCATAGCCAGACACCCAATTTTGGGTGGGCCTGGGCCGAAGATGGGTGGGCAGAAGAACCTCGCCCCATCCCACAGGTGATTTGGTCTCTCCTTCTCTCGCCTGCATGCCATATGGTCTCTCAAACATCCCCCCTCTCCCGTATACCTTTTAAATAGCAGATTTTCACCAGCAGCGAGCAGCAACTAATACACACTGCTCATGCTGGCCCCACACCCTTCCCTCTGATGCAACTTCCTGTTTCCGCCTAAGCAGAAATACATCAGAGGGAAGGCTGTGGGGCCGGTGCGAGCAGTACGTATGTCACTGCTCACTGCAGGCAAAGATCTGCTACTTACAAGGTATGCAGGAGGGACACTTGTTAGGAGTTTTCGGCTGGTGGGGCTTGGGGATCCCTGCGAGCCACATCACAGGTATATTGCTATTGGGTGGGCCTGAACCCAAAGTGGGTGGGCCTGGGCCCACCCAAGCCCACCCTTGGCTACGCCACTGGTTGGGAGGCTCAGCAGACAAGATAAAAGAGCAACAGTAAGATATGTACCTGGGATAATTTATTTGAAGTCCACTGCAGTGTCCCCTAGGGTGCCCCATTGCTCTCCTGGGATGCCTGTGTGACCAGTCTACTAAGAATGCTCTTCCTATATCCCAATTGCTTGATTTTGTACATTTTTCACTCAGACTTTTTTTTAATGGACCACAGAGATAAACGAATAGAGCACAAAAACATCTAGCAGATAGCCATTTTTGAAAAAAGAAAATAAGATAGACATTTTTCTGTTTTGAAAATGGCTATGTTCCACACTTGAAGTTTGGATATTTTTAGCAAAACATCCAAAGTTGGACTTAGACGTCATCTTGAAAATACCCCTCCACCTGTTTAGGTACTATAAGTAAAACCATAAAGATGGAGAAAATCTTATCTCTTATCAAATCAAATAATAACAATATTCTAGCCAAGCATAAAACTTAAAATAAATGTATCATTCAGAATATATAACATTGTCTGTAACGTAGCACAATGCAATGAAGCAATTAGTTATAGTTATATGTGTTAATATAAATGCTGAAACAAGAGTTATACCAACAAACATTCCACAAGATTTTTTTAAAAAACACTTTGATGTGATATGAGAGGAAATTACCTTTAAACCTAATACCTACTACATATTTGTGACCTAATAAACATTTTTAAAAAAACATTTATTTAGGAAAACTAAATATAAGTGGTATAGGTAAAGTCAAATATGTACGATTAAGAAAATTCTGTATGATACCTAAGGAAGACTGGTGTAAGGGTTGTTTACCTAAGATAAACTTGTTATGATAATAGGTATATATGAGTAATCTAGAAAGGGAACCAGTACCTTATGCCCTCCTCTGTTTAGGAAGTATGTATGTACATACATACATTATTTAGGATAACAAATCTGTTTCCAGAAGTTCTGAAATGCATGAATATAATTTTGAAATTGAATTGGAATCTGAATTTCAAAAGGTACACCACAGTTTAACATAAGCATTTATGTTTTTGCTTTTAGACCTTAAAGTATAAATATAATGAGTCATAGCATGATTTCTTTGCTGGCAAATCATAAGACCAAGAGTAATGAATAAGGCAAAAGATGCTATGGCCATAGGGAAAATCAAAAGTTAAACTGCTATAGCATAACAAAACCAGTGATCACATATTAATGGCAAATGAACATTAAAATGGAAAACAAAAGGGGGGGATTGGCACAAATTATTTTGTGTTTGTAGTTGTCGGGATCCATGACACAAACACTACCTTTACATGGAGGGTCAAAATGTTGCCTCAAAAATGGTTCATGGAGTTTGGTTAATTTAGAATCATATGAGTCTGCAGCAAAGAGGTCCTGGTATTTGTAGATCATGTTCTTAAGGTGTTGTCTCTCTTCATCAGTGGTACAGGCATCAGCCTCTACCACACACTTGTTCCTCTACCATACCTTGGTGGGGGAGAGGCCTCTATGTTCCTTCCCATGGCTGCCTCTGCCTTTCTGTGCTTTTGTCTTAAGAGTGGTCCATATGGAGTTGCTTGTATTTTGATGCTTTGGTGTACCTTCTGCAAAGAACTGTTCTTGCATCAGCACTATTTTTTTGCCACTCCCATTCAGTTTGCACCCAAGGATCTTTCAGATGTGTCCTCAGGGTGGGCATGGAAGGGTCTTCAAGTGTTGGTTCAGTTGTATGCTCATGATATGTTGGTGACTTTTGAAGCCCTGCATGATGAGTTTGGCCTTGACTGCTATGATCTTTACCCTTATTGTCAAATATGACATTTTATGCTGCAGCAGGTGCACAAGAGGAACAAGAAGAAAGAAGAGCAGGGGGCAGGCTGCTAATGCGGCTGCGCCGGAGACCGCACTGAAGAAGGCTTCGGCTGGCGGGGTTGGGGACCCCTGCCAGCAAAGGTATTTGTTTGTGAGGGGGCGGGGCGAGGCGGTGGGGGGTGAGGTGGTGGGGGGCGAGGAGGTGAGTCTTGGTGGTGGGTTGGGCGGCGGGGCAGCACTCAAAATGTGCCCCCAACCTCAGGCTCTGGCCCCCTCCCACCGTGAGGTCTGTCAATGCCCCTGTGTTATAAGATGTTATTTCAGTGGTAATTTACCATGGGCTGGCTTAAGTGACAAGGCCCAGTGCTATTGAGAAATGATGGCGCTTTTCTTTGGTGCCCATTCATGTGAGTGTTCATGCCTTTCTTCTGAATTGATATCCATCATTCCTGGAGGCCGATGCTGCCCACCTGATGTCCTTGGTGATTATCGCTGATTGGCAGTGGATTGGCATCAACTGAAACTTCCATCTAGAATCCAAATTTGGGCTGTTGGATTTTTTGTTCTTGATGTCTCAGTTAACTGCTCTCAAGAAGTACACAATGTACCAATTCTATAAGATTTGGCACCTATATCAACGTTTGAGAGACATGCTCTGACTGGTCAATCCTTGTCCCTCAGAGGTGATTCTCCCTTTTTGACTGTGTATTTGTTGGGGGGAGGAGGTGTTGTTCTTATTGATTGTGTCTGGTTGTTGTCTTCAAGTTAGTATTCTGCCTGTTTATTTAAAAAAAAAAAAAAAAAAAGCTTACCTCAATAGTCCAATCCTTGTAAGCACCACCTTTGAAAAATACTATGTACCATTCATGAGGGAAAAAAACATGTTAGTGGTAATGTGTGTGAAGTAAGATAACTGAAAATCAGGTTCCCTGCTCATTTTATCCGACTGGGAAAAATTTAAAGCCAAAACATTTTTACCTTTGTTGCTAAGAAACTGACGGGTCAGCTAAATAAATGTTTAGAACTCATGGAAATAAATGACTTCTGATAACTGAGAGAAGTAACTCCTTATGCGACTAATTTTATGCTTTTTGAAGCAGGATAAAACAAGAACTTTAAAAAAATCAAGTCTTGAATCAGGTAACTGTTCTACTCCAGCAATATTAATATTCAACATATTCCCCAGAACCTTTCCTTATTTGTATTCCAGGATATTCCTTATTCAGCTCCTGTTAATGATTATGTCAGCATGTTTTCATTTGCTCAGAAATTCAGTTGATTAGCTGTATAAAGCAACACAAACTATAACAAACAGATGTCAGGTTGTAATGGGAAGTATCTCTATAGTGCCTTTTGGCATAATTAATTAGAAGCTCTACAAATGAAATGTTTTAGAGCCATCTAGAGGCACTGTTGTGCAAATGCAACTTATACATTAAACAATACAGAGAGCATTCAAGAGTCAAAGCTGCTAAAGGAAACAAGATATTGATGAGATAAGGTGATGAAAAGTCCTGGGAAGCAAATTCTTAATGCCCTGAAGTTTGTGTTAAATAGCAAGAATAATTGCATCAGATATAATCTAGCAGCCAGAGAAATAAAGGACAGCAAACAGGTTGTAGGTAATATCTTTGTGTTAGATTAACTCAATACATCTGTGACTAGCTTTTGAGAACTGCACTCCCTATATCAGTTCAGTGAACAGACATCATAGTTACCTGGGGTTAAAATACAACAGAATTAGTTAAATCAGTAAACATCAGGAAGCTGCAGGCTGCATTGCAAATACAGATCTGGAAAGGAATGGGGTCGGGAGGAGAGATGCTTGGCAGAGATGACAGAGATATCAAAGCTTTTGCAGTTCCAAAGGTTATAATGTATTCAAGAAGGATAGGGAAGGACTAAAACAGCAATGTTTTGCTCAGGTTTAGGAATTTAAGAGACAAACATAAATAAGCTTAATTTAATAGTGAATGAAGCAGCAACAAGGATGTTTAGGGGCTTATTTCTGAAACAGAAAAAATGTCCAAAAAATGGCACAAAGCGGCAGATGGACATTTGTTTTTCTTTTGCAACTCATTTATAAGATGTTTTTCTATGCAGTTTGTCTAAATTTCTAGGGGATGTGTTGGAGGTGTATTTTGGGTGGGCTAGGGCAGGCTTACAATTTGGAAGTTTTTCTGTGATAATGGAACATTGTAAAAATGCCCAGGGGGAAAAAATAGGACATTTTGGCTAGACTTGTTTCAATAACGACTAAATGCCAAAACGGTGCCCAAACTAACTAGATGACAACTAGAGGGATAAAGGCATAACACTCCCTTAATACCCCAGTGGTCACTGACCCCCTCCCACCCCCTTAGAGGTAAAAATGACAATACATACCAGGTTCTATGACAGCTGTAGATATAATGGTCATTCCTTTTAGAGCAGCAAAAAGGTTCCTAGAGTAGCCTAATGGTTGAGGACCCAGGCTCATATCCCTCTCTAACTAGTACACTTGTGGTGGAAAGTGTAAGCATCCCAAAATCCACAAAATGCCTACTGAACCCACATATAGGTGACAATCGCAGGCATAAGGGCTATTGTATTGGTATACAGTTGGGTACGTATATTTCTTGCTATTCCTGGAGGGCTTACCATACAATATAAGAGAGTTATGATTTGATGTGTGCCTGGGACCTTTTATGTGAAGTTCACTGCAGTGCCCCCTAGGCTATCCCACTGCTCTGCTGGGATGTCTGTTGGCCTGATGTATTGCTTCGGTATTGCAGCCTGCTCACTTGATCACCACAGACTGCTCACAGAATAAAATATTACAGATTCTTTTAGATTCGTATTGGGTAAATGAAACTCTTTATTTGCACTTTAATTGGAGAGTGTATAAGTCATTATTGTTACTGCATCACAATGATTAAGAAATAAACACACTAATCAAGTACATTACTAAAGGAAGGCTATAGAAAAGTAAAATAAGAAAGATATTTATATATATACATACATCATCATCACTGGTCAGGAATTACATCATTCAGGCCCTTGTCTCATCAGCTGGGGGGCCCGTTTGCAGCGAAAAGCCTGAAGGGTCCAGACCAGGAACAAGTCTTTTCTGCACAATGCGTCCACCCAGGGGTGTGCTGGTAAATTGTTAACAGGGGGTTCTCTCTCGCCAGCAAAGTAAAAGAGAATTCAGGAGGGGCCCAAGCCCACATTTTGGGATCCATTTGTTCAAGTAGCCATGGAGAACCGGCTCCCAAAATTCTTAAAAACTTAACAAACGGCTCTCGAGAGCCTGTGAGAGCCTGCTCCAGCACACCACTGCGTCCACCCACAGAATGAGCTCCAAGGCTCTGCTGCAAAAAGCCCCCTTTTTAAGCTAAAACTTATCCAGAAATGTGCATGGGGATGCCGTCATACTCTCTCGGTTCAAGAAAACAAACCACTGGCCAGGTGAATTATTTACCAAACCTCAAGAGTACCCGCCCCCCTTCTACACAAGCTGGCTTCAGGTACATACATTGTTCTTAAGAGATGCCTTATCTCATACATTGTTCTTGGTGTGCCTTATCTTATACCAGCCTGTTCTTTGAGATATACCAGGAAAGTCACTTTTGGGTCAAAGACAGGGGATTTTAAAAATGTATTATCGATTAAAGCAAGACTGAAAAGCAATTTTTAATATTTTCCATCACATCACACCTGACTAGTAAGACTGCTGGCTCCTAGACACCCCTATAGCTTGTTTTTATGCATGTTTCTCTTGGATGTTTTTTGTTTGCAAATGGCCCTAAATGAAAGATGCACTGAGCACAAAAACATGTAAAAATAGGGTGATTATCAAACGAAAAAGATAGATGTTTTTTTCTGGTCTGAAAAGCCCATGTTTGGCATTCGATTTTTGAATGGTTTTTGTTTTTGCAAAACATCCAAAATCAGATTTGGACATCATATCAAAAATGCCCCTCTTGGTGTCTCAATTTCAATCATATTGAATGACTCCAGACTGGCAAAGAATCCACATTTCTGGAAGGTCTTTGACCTGTTCTGGGATCTGATTGTGCATCTCAGTACATTGTGCTATATTCCTACCTCATATATTTGAAATCAACACACTACATATATCACATTGCAGAAAGACAGATATAATAATATTAATAATAATAATAATAATAATAATAATAATTATTATTATCTGTTACATTTGTATCCCACATTTTCCCACCTTTTGCAGACTCAATGTGGCGTTAGCCAATTACGGTCTGAACAAATACATGGTATGAATGAATACAAAGTGATGTTGTAATAGAATGAGGTACATGTAAGGTAGTTACATGTATGGTCGGTGTTTTGGGGGGAAATTAGAGAGGGAAATGGGGAAGAAGAGTCAGATAATGTCTGTTATAGTCTTTGGTTACATTGTGTCACATGTGACCAGGTATTTTTATGTTGGGTTGGTGGGGTATGCTCTTCTGAACAGTACTGTCTTTAGTGCTTTCCAAAAATTTAGGTGGTCGAGTGTCTTTTTTACTGCTTTTGGTAATGCGTTTCATAGTTGTGCGCTTAGGTAGGAAAAGCTGGTTGCCTAGGTGGATTTGTATTTGAGTCTCTTGCTGCTTGGGTAGTGAAGGTTTAGGTATGATCATGCAGATTTTATGGTGATTCTGGTTGGCAGGTCATGAGGTCTGTCATGTATCCCGGTACCTAGCCGTAAATAATTTTATGAACAGTCGTGCAGATTTTGAAAGTGTTATGTTCTTTGATTGGTAGCTAGTGCAATTTTTCTCTGAGTGGTTTGGGGCTGTCAAAACGTGTTTTTCCAAATATAAACCTGGCTGATGTGTTTTGGGCGGTCTGAAGTTTCTTTATGATTTGAGCCTTGCATCCCACATAGATTTCATTACAGTAATCTGCGTGGCTTAGTACCATGGCCTGTACCAGGTTACAAAATATTTTCCTCGGGAAGAATGGTTTTATGCGTTTGAGTTTCCACATTGAGAAAAACATTTTCTTTATGGTGGATTTTGCTTGGGTCTCTAGTGATAGATTACGGTCAATTGTTACTCCGAGAATTTTCAGACTGTCTGAGACAGGGAGTGTGTATCCTGGGGTGATTATGTTTGTGGGTTTGTATGTGTTGTATTGGGATGAGATGATGAGACAGTGTGTTTTTTTCTGTATTGAGTTTTAGTTGGAATGCATTTGCCCATGAGTTCATGATGTTTAAGCTTAGTTTGATTTCGTTGGTGATTTCCGTCAGATCATGTTTGTATGGGATGTACAGTGTAACGTCATCAGCGTAGATGAGTGGGTTAAGGCCTTGGGTGGATAGGGTCTTGGCTAGTGGAGTCATCATGAGGTTGAAAAGGATTGGTGATAGTGGTGATCCTTGTAGTACTCTGCAGCCTGGTTTCCACGGTGACGATATATTTATTTTTTATTTCACTTGATATGTTCTTGTGGTTAGAAAACCCTTAATCCAGTTGAGAGTGTTGCCACTGATTACGAAGTAGTTGAGGAGTCTTAGCAATATGTTATGATTCACCATGTCGAATGCACTTGACATGTCAAATTGTAGGAGGAATATACTCTTGCCTATTGCTATTTCTTGTTTGAATTTGGTTAGGAGAGTGAGTAGTACTGTTTCGGTGCTATTTAGGGGGTCAAAATCCTGATTGTGATTCATGTAGTATAGTGAATTGCTTATGTAGTCATTGAGTTGTTTGGTCACCAGTCCTTCCATTAGTTTGACTGCTAATGGGATAGATGCTACTGGGCGGTAGTTGGTAATATCGTTTGTTTTTTTCTTGGTGACTTTTGGTATTGGGGTGAGCAGCATTTTGCCTTTTTCTTGAGGGGTAGATGCCTTGTGAAGCATGAAGTTTAGGTGGCATGTGAGAACTTTATGAAACGGTGGGGGGCAGATTGTATTAGATAGCTGGGGCAAGTGTCCAGTTGACAATGGCTGTTTGAGTATTGTTTAATCGCCTGGGTAACTGTGTCAGTGCTGAGTAAATGTTGACCATATTCGGTCAGCAGGGTATTCACCAGGGGTTGGGTCCTAGGCATTAATGAAGTTTTCTATGTCCATGTTGTTCTGAGGTAGGGTTTTGCTTAGGTTTACGATTTTTCATTGAAATATTTAGCAAGGTTGTCTGCAGATGGGATGTCAGTGTTGGTAGTGGTGACCGGTGTTGTGTGTAGTAGTTTGTTCATGAGATGGTATAGTTTCTTTGTGTTTTTGTAGTCCAGCCCAATTTTAGTTTTGTAGTACGACCTTTTGGTCTGTCTTATTGTGTATTGTTTTTCCTTTGTAGTAGTTTCCATTCGTTGAGTGTGTGTTCGTCTTTTTTTTTTTTTCCATGCTGCATTCTAGTTTCATAGATTGTGTTTTTAAGTTTTTTCAGTTCTTCATTGAACCAGGTTATAGAGTTGTGTCTATGTGAAGTTCTTATTTGTAAGGGTGCTATTTCATCTAGTATTTGTCTGTATCTATTGTCCCATTCTGAGAGGTAATATATGGATTCCGTTTGTGCTGTCCAATCGTTGTTGTATATCTGTTGCCAGAAGTTGTCCGGGTCTTTTTGGCCTCTTGTGGTATAGGTTTTGTGTTCACTTGTGTGGAGAGAACCTCTTTTTCACCATTTTAGGGATAGATTAGTTTATAATGGCCAGTCCATGGTGTTTCTGTCCATCTAGCTTGTGTTATGGTTAGGCTCTGATCAGTCGATAGTTTGTATGAGATGAGATCGCGTTTGTGACCCTTCACATGGGTTGTTTGCATGTGTGGCCATCTGAGGTCACATAGATGAAGGAAGTCCTTGCAATCTCATGCGTTGATAGAGTTAGGGTCTTCGAGGTGAAGGTTAATGTATCCTAATACTAGTGTATTGTAGTTGGATACACATATATTTGAAATGAAGTCCATGCAATCCGCCTGGCTTTTGTTCCAGTTACATGATGGGCTGTAGAATAGGATGCAGTTTAGGTGGTCCTAGGAACCCTAGGAACCCTTTTACCAAACTGCAGTAAGAGGTGGCCTCAGTGCACCCATACGTGGGTCTTTCCAGCATGTTGAGGTCATTTTTACCACAGCAGTAAAATAGCCAAAAATCTAATTTTCTCTATTAATGGCCATGCACTAATTTTCTCATTAGTGCATAGCCCTTAACTACACCTATTTTTGTGGCAGGAAGAGCCCATATGCTAATCAGTTAGTGTAGCTGTGCTAACCAATTAATGCAGAACATTCCTACTCTCCACTCCCAAACTGCCTCCAGTGCTAAAAATTAAAAAGCATTTTAGCACGTGGGTAGCACACATATAAGGCAAAATTACCACAGGATGCCTCAACACCCACAGTACGCCATTTTAAGCTGTGATAAGCATGCACTCTGTCCCCTTTCACCTTCATCCTACACACACACAAACACACACATAACATACTGGTGGTCTGTGGCTCAGTATTGTCACATCTGAACTATTGGGTTGTGTAGGCCCTACTGAATGAGATACACAGGAAAGAAAGAAAGAAAGAAAGAAGAAAGAAAGAAAGAAAGAAAGAAAGAAAGAAAGAAAGAAAGAAAGAAGAAAGAAAAGAAAGAAGAAAGAAAGAAAGAAAGAAAGAAAGAAAGAAAGAAAGGTCTCATTTGCTCAGTCACAAACAGTGGACATCCTGTGCTGATTCAAACATCTCTGTCCTCTAACAAAATGCACACATTCTCTGAGGTACCATTGTGGTGTCCACTCACCTCACCTTATAATCTATCCCTAGGCAAGCTGAAGAGTTGTTTTCAGCACCTGGACTAATCTGCGGGAGACCTGTTGTACAGCTTGACAAGGTCCTATGGATAGATAGATAGATGATAGATAGATAGATAGATAGATAGATAGATAGATAGATAGATAGATAGATAGATAGATAGATAGATAGATAGATAGATAGATAGATAGATAGATAGAAATCATCTCTTGCCAATATCTAGCAATAATATTCAAGCATTAATGGGCCTGATAGTGTTGCTCCATTCCTGCAAGGTCTTGGTGAAATCACTCACCATGTTCATCGCTCACTACTTCACAGTTGGGTGAAAAAAATCTATATGAGAGCACAAACATTGTGTCTTTAGTGACATGCTGCAGCCAAGGCTTTTGTATGCCTTGAGGAGGTTTTCTACCAACTGCATATAGTTCTCTGCCTTGTTATTTCCAAGAAAATTTGTTGCTACTAACTGGAAGGCTTTCTATGCCATCTTTTCTTTGCAACATAGTACATGATCAAGTGCATCACCTTGAAGAAGCTGATGAATCCACGTGGAGGGGCATAATCGAACGGTGCGCCCACGTTTTCCTGGGGCTTTCCTCGCAGGATGTCCCCACGAAGGGGCAGGGAAACCCGCATTATTGAAACAAGATAATACGGTCGGGGACGCCCAAATCTCAACATTTAGGTCGACCTTAGAGATGGCCGTCCTTAGAGATGGCCGTCCCCGTTTTTCGGCGATAATAGAAACCGAGGACGCCCATCTCAGAAACGACCAATCCAAGCCATTTGGTTGTGGGAGGAGCCAGAATTCATAGTGCACTGGTCCCCCTCATATGCCAGGACATCAACCGGGCACCCTAGGAGGCACTGCAGTGGACTTCACAAATTGCTCCCAGGTGCTTAGCTCCCTTACCTTGGGTTCTTATCCCCCCCATCCCCCCCCCAAAAAAAACCCACTCCCCAAAACTGTACACCACTACCACAGCCCTTACGGGTGAAGGGGGGCACCTACATGTGGGTACAGTGGGTTTCTGGTGGGTTTTGAAGGGCTCATATTTACCACCACAAGTGTAACAGGTAGGGGGGGTGGGCCTGGGTCCGCCTGTCTGAAGTGCACTGCACCCACTAAACTGCTCCAGGGACCTGCATACTGCTGTCATGGAGCTGGTATAACATTTGAGGCTGGCAAAAAAACTGTTAAGTTCTTTAGGGTGGGAGGGGGTTGGTGAACCAATGGGGGAGTAAAGGGTGGTCATCCCCCGATTCCTTCCGGTGGTCATCTCGTCAATTCAGGCACCTTTTTGAAGCTTGGTTGCAAGAAAAATGGACCAAGTAAAGTTGGCCAAGTGCTTATCAGGGACGCCCTTCTTTTTTCCATTATTGACCGAGGACGCCCATGTGTTAGGCATGCCCCAGTCCCGCCTTCGCTACGCTGCCGACATGCCCCTGTGAACTTTGGTCGTCCCCGAGATGGAAAGCAGTTGAGGGCGCCCAAAATTGGCTTTCAATTATGCTGATTTGGGTGCCCCTGAGAGAAGCTTGCCAGGTGCCCTTGGCCTGGATTGGCCGCTGTCGTGGACAGGATGCTGGGCTCGATGGACCCTTGGTTTTTCCCAGTGTGGCATTACTTATGTACTTATCTCCCAATTTGTGTTGGAAGATGGGCGCCATTCTCTTTCGAAAATAAGACTGAAAGATACCTTCCTTTATCTTGGCTTAACTTAATGTTGGAAACTTTTCATGGAGGTACTTGAACTCTATATTTGTCTTGTCCATAAGAAAGATTTTCATTAGACCCAACTTGATGTGTAAAGGTTGTAATGAAATCTTCTGATTCAACAAGCAGTTGATGCTGAATACTTTTCCTCCCAGGCTCCAATGATTGTCTGAGCAACTAGTCTCTGTTGATGTAGTGGGAATCTCTTGCCATAAAGGGAAAACAGCAGTATTTTGTATACCCAGTCTGCAGACCAAACAAGAGAGCAATATCCTTCAAGTCACCACAACACTGCAACTGATGCTGGTCATAGTTTATGCACCTCAAAAGATATCTTATATTGTTACAAGTCTCCTTCATATAAAGTGCATGACTAACTGGAATTGATGACAAAACATTGCCATTGCAGCAAAACAGCTTTAATACTTACAGTATCTTCAATGAATCAATGAACAGTCTCCATTAATCTGAACCAAAAACAACACTGAAGGTGCCATTAGACCATCAATGTTGTTTCAGGCTACAAGATCACCTTCCATGAAGAAGAATGGGGCAAGATCCTTTTGATAGCCATGGAACATAGAAACCCTAACATCATCTGTCAGGAGACTCCACTGCTGTAGTCTGGAGGCCAACAGCTCTGCTTTTTTCTTAAGTAATTCCAAATCCCTGGCAAGGATATTCAGTCCACCTTTTATGACCTTAAAATGGGGAACACATAGTAACATAGTAGATGACGGCAGAAAAAGACCTGCACGGTCCATCTTGTCTGCCCACGATAAACTCATATGTGTATACCTTACCTTGATTTGTACCTGTCTTTTTTAGGGCACAGACCGTATAAGTCTGTCCAGCAGTATTTCCCGCCTCCCAACCACCAGTCCCGCCTCCCATTACCGGCTCCGGCACAGACCCCGTATAAGTCTGCCCTCCCCCATCCTAGCCTCTCAACCACCAACCCCTCTTCCCCCCGCCACCCAATTTCAGCTAAGCTTCTGTGGATCCATTCCTTCTGCACAGGATTCTTTTATGCCTGTCCACGCATGTTTGAATTCCGTTACCGTTTCATCTCCACCACCTCCCGCGGGAGGGCATTCCAAGCGTTCCACCACCCTCTCCGTGAAGAAATACTTCCTGACATCTTTCCTGAGTCTGCCCCCCTTCAATCTCATTTCATGTCCTCTCGTTCTACCGCCTTCCCATCTCCGGAAAAGATTCGTTTGCGGATTAATACCTTTCAAATATTTGAACGTCTGTATCATATCACCCCTGTTCCTCCTTTCCTCCAGAGTATACATGTTCAGGTCAGCAAGTCTCTCTTCATACGTCTTGGAATGCAACTCCCATACCATCCTCGTAGCTTTTCTTTGCACCACTTCCATTTTTTTAACATCCTTCGCAAGGTACGGCCTCCAAAACTGAACACAATACTCCAGGTGGGGCCTCACCAACGTCTTATACAGGAGCATTAAACCTCCTTTTTTCTGCTGGTCACACCTCTCTCTATACAGCCTAGCAACCTTCTCGCTACGGCCACCGCCTTGTCGCACTGTTTCATCGCCTTCAGGTCCTCAGATACTATCATCCCAAGATCCCTCTCCCCATCCGTGTCTATCAGGCTCTCCCCACCTAACACATACGCCTCCCTTGGATTTCTAATCCCTAAGTGCATCACTTTGCATTTCTTCGCATTGAATTTTAATTGCCAAACGTTAGACCATTTTTCAAGGTTCTTCAGATCTTTTTTCACGTTTTCCACTCCCTCCGGGGTGTCCACTCTTTTGCAAATCTTGGTGTCATCCGCAAAAAGGCAAACTTTACCTTGTAACCCTTCGGCAATGTCACTCACAAATATATTGAACAGAATGGGCCCCAGCACAGATCCCTGAGGCACTCCACTACTCACCTTTCCCTCCTCCGAGCGAACTCCATTCACTACCACCCTCTGGCGTCTGCCCGTCAACCAGTTCCTAATCCAGTTCACCACTTCGGGTCCTATCTTCAGCCCTTCTAGTTTATTCAAGAGCCTCCTGTGGGGAACCGTGTCAAAAGCCTTGCTGAAATCTAAGTAGATGACGTCCATAGCACGTCCTTGATTTAATTCTCCTGTCACCCAGTCAAAGAATTCAATGAGATTCATTTGGCACGACTTCCCTTTGATGAAACCATGTTGTCTCGGATCTTGCAACTTATTGGCTTCCAGGAAATTCACTATCCTTTCCTTCAGCATGGCTTCCATTACTTTTCCAATAACCGAAGTGAGGCTTACCGGCCTGTAGTTTCCAGCTTCTTCCCTATCACCACTTTTGTGAAGAGGGACCACCTCCGCCATTCTCCAATCCCTCGGAACCTCTCCCGTCTCCAAGGATTTATTAAACAAATCTTTAAGAGGACCTGCCAGAACCTCTCTGAGTTCCCTCAGTATTCTGGGGTGGATCCCGTCCGGCCCCAAGGCTTTGTCCACCTTTAGCTTTCCAAGTTGTTGATACACACTCTCTTCTGTGAACGGCACTCTATCCACCTCATTCTCAGGTGTACTTTTGCCAGTCCCTCTCGGTCCTTCCCCAGGGTTTTCTTCAGTGAAAACAGAACAAAAGTATCTATTTAGCAAATTGGCTTTTTCTTCATCATTTTCTACATAGTGTTTTGTTGTATCTTTTAGTCTCACAATTCCCTTTATAGTCTTTCTCCTTTCACTAATATACCTGAAGAAGTTTTTGTCTCCCCTCCCTACATTTCTAGCCATTTGTTCTTCCGCTTGCGCCTTCGCCAGACGTACCTCTCTCTTGGCTTCTTTCAATTTCATCCGGTATTCCTCCCCGTGTTCCTCTACTTGAGATTTTTTGTATTTCTTGAACGCTAACTCTTTAGCCTTTATTTTCTCAGCCACTTGCTTTGAAAACCATATCGGTTTCCTTTTTCTCTTGCTTTTATTTACCCTCCTTACATAAAGGTCTGTGGCCCTGTTTATTACTTCTTTCAGCTTGGACCACTGTCCTTCCACGTGTTGTGCATTCTCGCAGCCCATCAGCTCCTTCCTCAGGTATTCCCCCATTTTGTTAAAGTCAGTTCGCTTGAAGTCCAGGACTTTGAGTTTAGAGTGGCCGCTAACCACATGAGCCGTTATATCAAAACAAACCGTTTGATGGTCACTGCTTCCCAGGTGCGCAGCCACTCGGACATTTGACACACTATCCTCATTTGTGAGCACCAGATCCAGCGTCGCTCCCTCCCTCGTGGGTTCCGTCACCATTTGTCTGAGCAGAGCACTTTGGAAAGCATCCACAATCTCTCTACTTCTTTCTGATATTGCAGAAGGAACCTTCCAATCTACATCCGGCAGATTAAAATCTCCCAACTTCTGAATATCAGCGATCAGATCTTTATCCAGTTCCTCCAATTGTGTCGGGGGTCTGTAGACAACACCCACATGGACCAAGGTTCTATCCTCTCTTTTTAAGGTGATCATATCGCTTCTTCCTTTCCCCACTTCCCTGTCATTTCAGTTGCTGCGATATCATCTCTCACATACAGAGCTACTCCTCCACCTTTACGTCCCTCTCTATCCTTCCTAAAAAGATTATAGCCTGGTATGTTTACATCACATTCATGGGAACCATGGAGCCATGTCTCTGTGACTGCAACTATGTCCAAGTCAGTCTCCAACATCAGGGCTTGAAGGTCATGAATTTTATTGCTTAGACTGTGAGCATTTGTGGTCATTGCTTTCCAACTACATTTCCTAGTATGTGTTTTGGGTTTAGTGATTTGTGAGTGTCTTTTCTCTTTGGGTACCTTCTCCTCTTTTTGTTCCCTCTTCCTTGCTTTTTCTTTTTTTTTCTGCGTCAACACACATCCACATGTAGGTGTTGACATCTCCACATGGAAGCTTCCAGATCCATACTGTTCATTTTTTTCAACCTATATATTTGTAAGTTGGTGATCCCACTTGGCAATGGATGGCAGTGCTGAGTAGCTAGTTTTATTTCAGCTATGGTGGCCAGAGACAAATTAGTAGGGTCTCACTTAAATTCAGGAACTCTAAAAATAGCCTATATGCATTTTATTTTGAATGCTAGTATATTTTTTGATATTTTTTTGCACTTTTATAGGTAACATTTATAAAGTGTTTCTGTATTGCAAAGCACATATTCAAGAGACATTCATCTCTCAGCATATCCATTTTTATGTGATCAAATACCTTTTTCTTTCACATATAAAATTTATGAAGTGTATTAACATTTTTGCATATTTTCACACACTAAAGATTCTAATTGAATATATATTTTAAAAAGTTGTCATATAAATTCCTCCAGTATAGGAGACAGATATGGAGTCAAATTGTTTGAAGATGTAATGTAGTCTACAGTATCATACTGCCATCTAGTGTTCATTCTGAAGTAAATAAGGTTTGAATGGATTATTTTGCTGTTTCCATGCAATTCACAAAGGGGGTGTTTTACTAAGCCGAGGTAGCATTTTGAGCTCGTGGTAGAAATCAGTTGGCGGTAAATAGCGAGGTTCCCAAGATGATATTAAGGGTTAGCTATTCTGCCAGCGGCAGTCAGCATTTTTTGGCCACCACTGACTTTATCCAAGGATATTCAATACCCAATATCCAGTCATATGCAGTTGGTTAACACATATACAGTTAAGTACAATATTCAGCACTTAACCACTTAAGGTGAACCACATAAAAATAGGACTCTGTTTTATGTGGTACTATTTATGCAGTTAAGTGCTGAATATCAGCACTTAACCACATTAAGGGGCCCTTTTACTAATCCATGTCAGCGTCTACATGTGCCCAATGTGCACCAAAATGAAGTTACCTACCCAGCTACCACATGGCTATCACGGTAATTTTATTTTTGGCACACATCTGATACGCACGTCCGAAAAATAATTTTTATTTTTGGATGCACGTATTGGATGTGCGCCAAGTGGCATTTGACGCGCATAGCTCATTATCACCCAGTTACCATGTGAGACTTTACTGCTAGGTCAATGGCTGACAGTAAGGTCTCAGACCCAAAATGTCATTTTGCCGCATATCCATTTTTGGTAAAAAAAAATTTTAAGGCATTTTTTACAGATGCACCAAAAATGATTCTGCACATGCTCAAAACATGCATCTATACTACCGCAGGCCATTTTTCAGCGTGCCTTTGTAAAAGGGCCCCTAAGTGCCAACTCTACCCCTGGACCACTCACAAAATACCCGGATTTGGCTTAGGTGCTACCCAGGTATATTCAGTGACATATCCAGTTAAGTGCCAATTAATATGCTGGGTTAGCCCTGGACAAGCAATTTAAATGGCCAGGAGCCTTTCCTGGCAGTTTAAATTGCTTTGAATATTGACCTCTTAATGTTCGGTCTTTACTTGGGTTGTCTTTCTTCTAATTAGTGTCTAAATAAGGCAAAACATCTGTAAATACACACATGATTATAGGGTTAATATTCAGTGGTAACGCCAAACCTCATAAGTTAAACTCCAGCTATGAATGTTTAACTTGTTCTGTATATTAAGCACCATGATGGCCTTTACTTTAGTAGCTATTTGTAATATTTACATTTACATATGTATATTGCATATATAAAAGCCAAGTTCAGAAAGCCAGCATTTACATGTGTAAATCCTCACCATATGCAGACATCAGGGGTAATGTTGGGGGTGTGGTTTAGATTAGTAAAAATCTATACATGTATTTAACATTTCATAAAGGGAATTTTAATGCTGAGAATTACCTCTGCTCCTTCACATATATAGGTTTCAATAAAGTACTTATTTGGTCAAGCCATTTACAGGATGGATTGAGGGAATTCTCCCTCTCCTCCGCCCCTCTTTTACCTATCTCACCCTCTAAATAGAAAATAATTAAGGATTGAGGTATCTGATAATTAATAGCATGTAGATGTGTATGAGTTCCTTTTACTAAGGTGCGTTAACAAATTTAATGCACGCGGTTAGTGCACACTGAATGATAAAACACCCACAGGAATATAATAGGCTTGTTATTTTGCACATGCTAATCATTACTGCATGCTAAATCCATTAGCATACCTTAGTAAAAGGACTCCTAGGTTTGCAAAATGACAAGCATATCCCAGATTCTCACACTTCCACATCTTTCCCTTTCATTAACAAACCAAATAAGCCAGGCAGACCATTGAATTGACAAAACCAGTCATAGCTTTATTGATTAACACAATCCCATCAACTATTCTAATTTCAACATTTCTTGAACTATAACATATAAAACTCACATCATGTATCATTTGTAGTTACTAACAGTGCTTAACTGAATAATTATAATGCCTTCAATTACAGAATCAGTGGTAACAAAAGATCCCTCATTTGTCCTCCTCCCCCAAGGTCCATGATGGTGCCACAAATGAACCAATCCCCTAAACCCAATCCCCATTTGCTCTTCATAACTTCCCAACTCAACAATCAACAATTATATTTATCTGCCAAACCCCCTGCTACGACAAAGCCTAACCACCCTTCCCCATTCCCTTCCCCAACCATCTCCGAATCCACGGGTGGATGAAGGAGTTGATACCCTACAAACACGTTGCCTCCCAACCCAAATATCCCCTCCCACCAAAACTGTCCTCAGCTCCTCAGATTCCGTACAAAGATGATTGGAGCAATGCCCTGCCCCTGCTAAAATCTGCTTAGCCCTCAGTACCACTAAACTTTGTGCTTCTTCCCATCAACCTAACTTTATTCAACTCATTGCCTTAATCCCATCTAACCTATCTTCTTTCCTTTATCCCTTCACCCCTCCCTCTATCTAAACACATTTATTATTATTATTATTTTATTATTATTATTATTATTACATTTGTACCCCGCGCTTTCCCACACAATGCAGGCTTAATACAGCTTACATAGTAATTTGAAATACAAAGTTAATAGAATTTTAATAAAACAGTAGTAAAACAATGTAAAGTTGGGCTTAGTAGTGTATGATAAGTTGAGCTAGATAATATATGACTAGGATAAAAGAGGGTAGACAGGATAGGATAGTGTAATTTGGGCGATGTTTGGCTTGGCCAATTTATGGTGTCCCCTGCCTGATTTTGTGGGATAGCACTCGCATGCAAATTAACTGCTACCATTTACACATGTGAGTTATGGGATGACAAGTTATATGTACAACTGTCAGCACTTAAACCTGTAAATCACCATGTTTCCTCCATTCAATATTTCAACATGTATCTTTGTAAATCGGCTGCTCCCACTGTGTGTAATGGCAAATACACTTACATTCCTGTATGATTTTAGAAAAGGTTCTACGTAGACAGATTATTTTCTAAAATACTACTGCAATTATGTACTGGCCAACCTGGACATCTCAATTCCCATTTCTATGTTCTATCTAAATTGGGGCTTTACAATCTGTGGTGCAGAATATACGAGGTTTAATGGGAACACTGTTCCACTGCTATATTTTTAGTTTAAACCTGATACTCAGCAGGCCTCATTAAATGTGCACTGTATCCATATAGTAGCTGAATATGAACATAAACTTTGCCAGGAGGTCCATCAAGCCTAGTATACTGTTTCCAACAGTGGCCAATCCAGGTCACAAGTACCTGGCAAAATCCCAAAACAGTACATTTTATGCTGCTTATCCTGAAAATAAGCAGTGGATTTTCTCAGGTCCATCTTAGTAATATCCAAACCTATTTAAAACCCCGCCAAGCTAACTGCTTTTACAACATTCTCTGGCAATGAATTTCAGAGTTTAATTACATGTTGAGTGAAGAAATATTCTCTCTGATATGAAAAGAATGTAAACTGAGCAAAGAAATTATCATTTTTATTATCATAGCTCAGACTGATCTATTTGCATAGATTTCTTCCTGATATATCCTGTAAACGTTATCATACATTGTGTTCCTGTTATTTTAATATTACCTAGATTGGTTATTTTGGTGTGTTTTTGTTTTAATGGAATGAAACTTAGTATTTGTTTATCATATTACAGTTTGTTCACAATAATCTAACCATGATTATTGTCTCGTTGTGCCAGCAGCATCTTACTTTCCCAGGATACCAGTCTTAGAAGAGAAGTGTGATTGTGTGTGTATGTGTTAGAAGGGAGGTCACTAACCTGCTCTCTTGGACTAGGTCAGTTTTCTGTTTGGACATTTTCCTTTGTCCTCCTCTGTTTTCTGCTTTCCTATCTATTTGATAGAGTTCCATTTCTGCTTAGCTGTTTTGGTTTGAAAACTGTTTTGCTTGCTACTGACATGAAGAATTCCATAAGAAATAGCATAAAAATGAGAAACACAAATAAAGATAAAAGAATAACAATTTATATAAGCATATCTATTAAAATTTAACTCTATAAGACATGTTAAAATCTAATAAATAAATTCATAAAACCCAACATGACCATATTTTGTCTGAAGGCTGCTTCAGGGGTGATTTAAGCCACCAACTTTACATATGTGGAGGGGCATAATCGAACGCGAACGCCTATCTCCATGGGCGTCTATGTCAGAAAACGGATACGTGAAGAGGCGGGACAGACCGTATTTTCAAAAAAATGGACGTTTTTCAGTTGGGTGTTTGTTTTTTTTAGCGATAATGGAAACTAAAAACGCCCAGCTCAAAAACGTCCTAATCCGAGCCATTTGGTCATGGGAGGGGCCACGATTCGTAGTACACTCGCCCCCCTGACATGCCAGGACACCAACTGGGCACCCTAGAGGTCAGTGTGGTGGACTTCAGACAACGCTCCCACATGCATAGCTCAATTTGTATAATTGTTTTTCTTGTACTGTAGCTTGCACTACAGACTTTGTAAGCCACTTTGAGCCTGCGATCAGTGGGAAAATGTGGGATGTAAATGTAATAATAAATAAATAACAATCATAAGCAGCTATAAAACAAGAAAATAAATGAATATAAATTACTTGAAACTTAAAAACATACAAGATAGCACATTATATAAATCATTAAAGGCATGAATAAGTACAGAGGCGGGCCGAACCGTATTTTCAAAAAAATGGACGTTTTTGAGCTGGGTGTTTGCTTTTTTTAGTGATAATGGAAACTAAAACGCCCAGCTCAAAAACGTCCTAATCCGAGCCATTTGGTCGTGGGAGGGGCCACGATTCATAGTACACTCGCCCCCCTGATATGCCAGGACACCAACTGGGCACCCTAGGTCAGTGGACTTCAGAAAAAGCTCCCACATGCATAGTTCCCTTACCACGGGTGCTGAGCTCCCAACCCCCCTCCCCCAAAACCCACTACCCACAAATGTACAACACTACCATAGCTCTTAGGGGTGAAGGGGGCACCTACATGTGGGTACAGTGGGTTTTGGAGGCCTCCCATTTACCAGCACAAGTGTTACAGGTAGGGGGTGATGGGCCTGGGGCCTCCTGGCTGAAGTGCACTGCGGTACCCACTAAAAGTGCTCCAGGGACCTGCATACACGCAGGCCTCTAGGACTGGTTGCTGCTACATAACATTGGCACACCAGTTGACACCTGAAGACTAATCTCTCCGAAAACGTCCTTTATTGGAATAAGCACGCTTACTCACAGTTAACTGCAGCTCAGAGGTTGTGCCCCACTGGCAACGAGTCTCCCTGGTACTGAGATGAGCAATAGGTCAGAGCTGGCAGAATGCTGTACAATGCCCTCTTTCAGCCACATTCAAGGGAAGAACTTAGTTCTGTAACGTGGCTAACACAGGAAAGGGAACTAAAACTGGCTTACAAAAATGGCCACTACCTCATGGACTACCAGAAACACAACAGGGCACACTCTGCCCAGTAGGCAGGGGGAAAAGCACCATGGGAGAAGAGCCTACCAACTACCAACATCGTGAGACTGTAACACAAGCTAATGAAATCACGGAGCCCAATACCCTACACCCACCACAATGCAATGCTGATATGACCCTGTACTGCACCCGAGAGCCACATCTGACCCAGGGAAAGGCTGTGAGAGGATCGAACACATTCTGTTGTCATGGAGGTGGGTACGGCATTTGAGGCTGGCATACAGGCTGGAAAAAAATTTTTAAGGTTGGGGTTTTTGCGAGACAAACGTCTATCTCCCGTTTTAGGTCGCACTATAGGCGTTTTTCTCTCGAAAATAAGCTCGATAAGGATCTAATGTATATGATGGAGAACACTGAGCGCATATCACAAAGGAGATAATACTATAATTTAGCACCTTGATTTAGGAGCTACAATGTGGTGTAATTAGTTGTTTTTAGAATGGAATTTAAGTATGCCTAAATCATTATAGAATGCTAATATAAATTATATGTGTCATGCCTAAGTGTACCATGTGATATGTATAATTGATAGTATTGTATAAGTTACATGCATTGGTTGGTGCCAGATCCATGGTCTGCCCATGGGCATGGCACCCATGGGCAGACCATGTTTATACCCACCTTGGAGTTACACGCTATAGCACTTAGATACTGTTTTATATAATAGAAATTAGATAAAAAAACAACAAAGCAGTAGAATCAAATGCATTTATTGGAACAATACCCGACGTGGCCACGTTTCGCCCTCAGGCTGCGTCAGGGGTATAAACTATAAAAACAAAACACAAGTATTAAAACATGTATAACCATACATATTAACAATGTCATAAGCATGATTCAACTAATAAAAGGCAATTATATACTTTCCACAATGTGATTTTCCGGATTTAATTTGTGATGTGCTATCTCTCACTGTTACCAATAACCTACCCTTCAATTATGGGCTGCTCATGTCTTTGTCAGTGGGCAAACTTACAAAATCAGCAAGGGATCAAATACTTATTTCCACCACTGTATGTATGGTTATACATGTTTTTATACTTGTGTTTTGTTTTTATAGTTTATACCCCTGACGCAGCCTGAGGGCGAAACGTGGCCACGTCGGGTATTGTTCCAATAAATGCATTTGATTCCACTGCTTTGTTGTTTTTTATCTACTGTTTTGTAAGCAGTTGTGTTCCTTTTCGTTTTTTTTGTATAATAGAAATTAGTTCACATATGAGTGAAAATGCCAAAGGTTTCTTTGACATGTAAGTGATAGGCAGCTCTAGACACAGGCTTATAGAATTGCCTGGAAAATGATATAGGTGTAGCTGCTGAGTCTCAGAGGGCCCTGGCAGCTTTACTATTACCTGTGGCTGAATACCTCAAGCTCACACCTCACCTCTGAGCTCAGAGTCAATTAAACTAACCTTGTCTCCAAAGTTCTAAACTAGGGAGACAAATGGTAACTAAAAGAACATTGAAGCCCAGTAACCTGATAGATGGTAAAAGAAAGTTACTTATTTGTTTAAAACCCAATTTGGGTTGTAGAAAATGTGTTCAAATAACAAAATTGGTTCTTCTGATACAATAACATATATCCAAAGATTTCTTCTGTAGCTACAGGGTAGCCTATGCTAGTCTTTCAAATCTGGGCGGAGAAGAGGTCTGTGGACTAAGTGCATGCTACTTGAAGTTGTAACTGTGGATTCAAGAGCGGTGTGTTTGGACGTATAGTGAAGTTGTGGTTGTGGGCTCAAGACTTCTGTGTCTGAGCTACAGGTATCACAAGGTGATTGTGTTGTAATCATAATACGGATTTCAGTGTCATTTTTGATGCCAGCTCCTCACCTACTCCTAAGGGCGGAACTTATGTAGCTGGTTGTTTGTGTCAAAACCTGATGGAGGTGTGCAGAAGCCCATGGGTTGTGAGCAGTTGGGACACGTCTGAGAACTGTGTATTACTCCAAAGTGAAATTTCAATTGTACATGAGCACAATAGTGATGTGCTGAGCAGGGCCAGTCTTAGCAAGTGCGGGGCCCTATGCAGACCAATTTGGTGGGGCCCCACCCTAGCCCCGCCCTACCCTAGCTCCGCCCCCACCCTAGCTCCACCCCATTGATAAGATTATTCCATTTTTAGAAAAAGATTTTATTTATGAAATTTCAAATAAAGACAAATGAAGCTAAACTTGTACAAAAAAACAGATTGAAATAATAAGCACAATGCTATCATGAAACCTCCCCTCCCCAGAAATTATTCAGTTTAAGTCCACTACAATTAGTAGTTCCAATTCCCATAACAAAGGAGAATAAAGGAAAAATATTAAGAAAAGATCCAGTACTTTCAAATTCCCCTATTACTCTGTAACCCATCAAACCAGAGAGGCAAGTAGCCACATCAGTTACTAAAATAGTTTGAACTGATTATATCTACTTTATATCAGATTTTGCTACTTCATGATTTCCATTCTCAGATTTTAGTTTAGTAACCTTTTCTTCCTGTGATTGCAGTCTAGCTTCTAAATGATTAATTCGAGGTGTCATATCATTAATTACTGGAAGCAGTGTTTTAGCTAAATCTGCTATTGCCATCCAAATTTTATCAGGAGAAATATCTGCAGATCTATGTGAAAATAACCCAGATATGTTAGAAACAGCCTCTTCCAAGCCAGAAGATCTTACTTGCTCAGCTTCTCCAGCAACTAATGTTGTTGGGCCAAATTCCTCTCAGGGAGACAGACATTTCCAACCCTTGCACCGTCCGCAAGCGTCGTTAAATGAGAGAGACACTTCTCCTGATCTCCTGCCTGCATGGAATCCAATTTTGATTTGGCATAAGTGCACAACTGTTGGCGTCAGCAACGATGGCTCACCTCACATCCTCACCACCTCCAACCAGGCTCCAGCTTTTCCCGCTCAGTGACTCCCGCTCTTGTGTCCGGAAACAGGAAATACATCAGAAGGCGGGACATTGAGTGGGAAGCTGGAGCCTGGAGGTGAGCCGTTGCGCTGCAACTGTCTGTCGTCGCCGTTGGGGGCGGGGTTGTCGCTGCCTGGGCTGGCTCGCTGGCATTGCTCAGTTAGTCGCCGGGGTCCGGGAACTTGGGAGCTGACGGCGGGCTCAGCGGGCCCAAGCCGGGGGTGGGCGCTGCACCGGTGGTGGCGGGAGCAGAGCGACTGAGCCGCGGGAATGGGGATCATCTCAGGCGACTAAGCAGCGGCGGAGGTCGGAGCAGAGGCACGAGCGAGGCAGAGTTGAGGCGCGCTGCGCGGGGCCCCCTTAGGCGCGGGCCCTATGCAGCCGCCTCGGTCGCCTCTGCCTAAGACCGGCCCTGGTGCTGAGATAGTTACACAAGTAAGGGCAAAATTTGTGATGGTCAAGTTTTGGTGACCATGGGAGCATTGTAGGAATGATTTGTTAGGGGTTTACTACAGTGTATAGCTATGATTTGAGAGGCTTTGGACCTTACTGGAAGTGCGTACCTGATGGGCCTCCCTGACAGGTGGCAACCTAGGTAAGCCATTACACAATTTGGGGAGGATGTTCTGCTCCCTGTGTGGGGTACCGTAGAGAAGCATTTCCAACCTCCACTATGTACAATCTTCCTACAGTACCACCGGGCCCTGATGTGAGCTACCTTGGCCGGTTGGCTGACGTTACCACTGCAGCTATTTGTATGTGGCGGTCACTGTGTTTTACACACTCGAGGGAGACCTATTAGAAACAGCCAACTGGACTACTGGAGGGGGAGGAGCCGGCAAAGCTGCACTACTGGAAGGTGCAGAAGAGTGCTATGCTGTAGGCCTGCTCTTGCCACATGGCATTTACAGTACTATACAACAGGGACCGTTTTGTAGCCTGTGTGAGGAGGAATGGGTGGTGATAATCCAGCATGTGCTTATCATGACACACTGCCTGATAGCCACCAGAGTGGGACATGAGCCTTTACTGTTTAGTGATTATTTTGTGAGACAGAGGGCCAAACGCACTACTAGCTACATAGTCATTTGTACATTGTGCACAACCATTGCTGACAGAACTGGCCATGTGGTGAATCCATACACCTGGGCTATTGAAGGATACCTCTTTCCCCCAGCATTGTGACAGAGTGCCAAACACAGACCCCGATTATCAAAACTCCAGCGCTCTGCATGGAACATCAGCAGAGTTTTAACACCATATCAGCACCCTGACCTAACTCCCTCATGATCCCAACTAATAGTAAGCAAATTATATGTGTGCTCTTATTTTTCATCATGAGGGAGCAAAGCGGGCAGATGCCGTCTGGCACATGCGTTCAAAAGTTGTGTGTTAAGCAACACTTTTGAATGCATGCCCAGGACATGGCGCTATCAGTGTCAACCCAGCTGTCAAGTGTTAGCCTTAGCTGACAGACAGGCCCAGAGATCCAGTGGACCCCCGGACCCCCCCCCCCCCCCCAAAACCCTCATCAGTAAGGCCCTGGTTGGAGATGTTTCCTCCATCACTAGCCCACCAGGGAAAACATTCAAGTGGGGGGAGGAACAAGTCAGGCCCCCTGTTGCGGGTCACACTGAACCTACAGAAGGGGCAGGGGGAGTGAAGATGGGGTCCTGCTAGACCATCAGGTTGATTTTTTTCTTCCATGCAAGGTCCAGGGGACAACAGGACTCCGGACCCTTACATATGAGGGTGAGAGTCCGGAGAGCCACTGGATCACCAGAGCTGACACTACAGCTTGGCCTGACACTGACAGCCCAGGCTGTCTTTTCAAAGCAGGGGGAAGGCTCCCCCTTTAACCCTAATGCCAGCTCCGTGCTGGCATAGGGTTAAAGTGGTAGAAGCATCTCTAATCAAGAACATAGCTCTCTTATCTCAAGGGAGGAATATCAGTATTTCCTGTCACCCTCATTGTTTGTCACGCTAGAGCCCTCTGATCATTCTGCACAGGCCGCATTTACCTTTCATCATCTCCCTGAGAGCGCATTTGCTCCCATCACACAGCATCCCCAGTACTACACTAGATCCTCTACATGACTACTTTCCTGCATGCACGCGTTGAGATAATTGACACGTGCTACTGCTACACAAGCACTATTTAGCGTGCCAATGTCAGTAACGCACCTATAATGTGCCACAACTATGGTAATGCATCTCCGCCCCAACACACACTATTGTGTACAAATCCGCACTACGCGCACTTGTGCTATTTTTCTTAGCACACCTTAGTAAACATGCCCCTTGGTTTCTTGGCAATATGAATGGGATGTGCATGCATTCAGTTTGTTAAGGTGCCTTACAAATATGCACGCATATTCGAATTAATGCATGCTAACCTGTGAATTCACATGCATACAGTTAAATACAGTTCTAATGGATGTTTATAAAAATAACAGCACAAAAATATAAAATTAAATTTAAAAAACTTGGAGGGGAAAGTCCAAAATGAACTGAAATTGGAAATGAAAAGTTTGCTGTGCACATTCCTAATACCTGTTGTTATCTTCAATTTTTTTTAATGTAACAAAAAAAAATCCATAAAATATTAGGTTTCCTCAAATTAAATCACCAAATACATATGAATACATAGATATATTTGACGTAAAAGAGTTTGTCTTTTACAGCAGAAATAGAGAAGGATGGTTCAGTGAATTGTAAAGAGCCTTTCATTATTAAGTTGATGGTGCTGAAATGTTATTATTAGTGGTAGATGGTTGTCATGGAAGCGATAGTTTTCAGTGATTTCTGCAAGTAACTAGGCCAAATATTTTATGTTACAATCTACAATAGAGTTTACATATAAAAAAAACAGGATATATCACCAAAGAACCCCAAGAAAATAGCAAATCCAATTAGTCACATTTCAGAACAAATAATTGTTTCTTAATGTTATTTATGTATTTGTTTATTTATTTATTGTTACTGTGTAGAGGAGTGTGGTAGCCGTGTTAGTCCACTCTTAAGGTTATCAATAGAAATCAAACAAAATAAAACATGGAAAAGAAAATACGATGATACCTTTTTTATTGGACATAACTTAATACATTTCTTGATTAGCTTTCGAAGGTTGCTCTTCTTCGTCAGATCGGAAATAAGCAAATGTGCTAGCTGACAGTGTATATAAGTGAAAACATTCAAGCATTACTATGACAGTCTGACAGGGTGGGAGGATGGGGGTGGGTAGGAGGTATGCATGGGGACATCAAAGCATATCATTGATATTCTAACAGGATGGGTGTGGATAGGTGAGGGGTGGGGTGATCAACAGAGACATACAGCTTTATGGTTTATAATGGGCTAGGAACCCCAGATCCTTGTTAAGTCCTTTCTGTTGGGTGTTAAAATATTCAATCATTCTGACTTCAAAGGTCTTACGTTCTTGTATGGTTTTAAAGTTACCTTTCAGGATTCTCACTGTGAAGTCACTGGTACAGTGTCCTGGTCCTGTAAAATGTTGACCAACAGGTGTGGGAGCCCTACTGGCACCAGCATTGTTCATGTGATGTCTATGTAAATTGAATCTTGTCTTAAGCATCTGGCCTGTTTCTCCAATATAGCATCCTTCGTTACATTTTTTACACTGAATGATATATACCACATTGGAAGATGAGCAAGTGAAAGATCCCTTTATGTTGAATATCTTTCTTTTGTGGATGACTTTGGGGTCCTGTGAAATATTTTGGCATAGTTTGCAACTAGATAAATTACAGGGAAGTGTGCCCTTCTGTTCCTTTTCAGTCTGTGATGGAAGTTTACTTCTGATTAGCTTGTGTTTTAAGTTGGGTGGCTGTCGGAAGGCCAGTACTGGTGGGGATGGGAATATCTCTTTCAGTAATTCATCCTCCTGGAGTATAGGTTGTAGATCTCTTATGATTTTCCTCAGTTTTTCCAGCTCTGGATTGTATGTCACTACAAGCGGGATTCTGTCTGTGGATGTTTTCTCCTTGTACTGTAGCAGATTCTCCCTGGGTGTTTTGAGGGAGGAGGCAATATTCTTGGAGATTATTTTGGGGTTGTAGCCTTTCTGTTTGAAGGATGCAGTCAGGCTTTTAAGGTGTCTGTCTCTGTCCCCCGTGTCAGAGCAGATACGGTGGTATCTTGTGGCTTGGCTGTAAATGATGGATCTTTTTGTATGTGAAGGATGGAAGCTGGAGTTGTGGAGGTAGCTGCATCTGTCTGTGGGTTTCTTGTATATAGATGTTTGTATACAGCCATCACTGATTGAGACCGTGGTGTCCAAAAAATTGACTTTTTCTGGGGAGTAGTCAATTTTGAATCTGATTGTAGGATGGTATGTATTGAAGGCAGAATAAAATTGTTTCAGAGTTTCTTCACCCTCTGTCCAAATCATAAAAATGTCATCGATGTACCGGTAGTATTTTAGAGGTTTGGTCTGGTGTGTATTCAGAAATGTCTCTTCCAGCTCAGCCATAAAAAGGTTGGCATATTGGGGTGCTGTCCTGGTGCCCATCGCAGTGCCCATTATTTGTAGATAGATATCATTGTTAAAGTGGAAGTAGTTGTGAGTTAAAATGAATTTGATTAATTTTGTAATAGTTTCTGGTGAGTATTGATGGTCCAGAAAGGCTACGACCCCAAAATAATCTCCAAGAATATTGCCTCCTCCCTCAAAACACCCAGGGAGAATCTGCTACAGTACAAGGAGAAAACATCCACAGACAGAATCCCGCTTGTAGTGACATACAATCCAGAGCTGGAAAAACTGAGGAAAATCATAAGAGATCTACAACCTATACTCCAGGAGGATGAATTACTGAAAGAGATATTCCCATCCCCACCAGTACTGGCCTTCCGACAGCCACCCAACTTAAAACACAAGCTAATCAGAAGTAAACTTCCATCACAGACTGAAAAGGAACAGAAGGGCACACTTCCCTGTAATTTATCTAGTTGCAAACTATGCCAAAATATTTCACAGGACCCCAAAGTCATCCACAAAAGAAAGATATTCAACATAAAGGGATCTTTCACTTGCTTATCTTCCAATGTGGTATATATCATTCAGTGTAAAAAATGTAACGAAGGATGCTATATTGGAGAAACAGGCCAGATGCTTAAGACAAGATTCAATTTACATAGACATCACATGAACAATGCTGGTGCCAGTAGGGCTCCCACACCTGTTGGTCAACATTTTACAGGACCAGGACACTGTACCAGTGACTTCACAGTGAGAATCCTGAAAGGTAACTTTAAAACCATACAAGAACGTAAGACCTTTGAAGTCAGAATGATTGAATATTTTAACACCCAACAGAAAGGACTTAACAAGGATCTGGGGTTCCTAGCCCATTATAAACCATAAAGCTGTATGTCTCTGTTGATCACCCCACCCCTCACCTATCCACACCCATCCTGTTAGAATATCAATGATATGCTTTGATGTCCCCATGCATACTTCCTACCCACCCCCATCCTCCCACCCTGTCAGACTGTCATAGTAATGCTTGAATGTTTTCACTTATATACACTGTCAGCTAGTACATTTGCTTATTTCCGATCTGACGAAGAAGAGCAACCTTCGAAAGCTAATCAAGAAATGTATTAAGTTATGTCCAATAAAAAAGGTATCATCGTATTTTCTTTTCCATGTTTTATTTTGTTTGATTTCTATTGTTACTGTGTGAAAGGGTAATTTTATAATAACATTTTATAAAAACATTTCATATAGGTATCCTCTATGAAATGTTATAAAAGCTCAATGTACTGTGGATATAACTGCCTATTTAGAGAACACATAAATGCAATGTAAATTATAGGACCTCAGAACAATAGATTCAATTACAGTACAACAAAAGTTGCTGTTAACAGTGGCCCTTAGTTGTATTTACTCATCACTGAACCTACTTACTCAACACCATCTCTCCTACTATCACCCCCCCCCCCCCCATCTGTCATATCCTCAACCTCTCTCTCTCCACTACAACTGTCCCTGACACCTTCAAGCATGCTGTAGTAACACCACTCCTCAAAAAAACATCACTTGACCCTACCTGTCCCTCCAACTACCGCCCAATTTCCCTCCTACCCTTCCTCTCCAAGATACTTGAACGCGCCATAGCCGTTGCCTTGATTTTTCTCTCCTCTCATGCCATCCTCTATCCGCTTCAATCCGGCTTTCGCCCCCTACACTCGACAGAAACGGCACTATCTAAAATCTGCAATGACCTGTTCCTTGCCAAATCCAAAGGCCACTACTCCATCCTCATCCTCCTGGACCTATCCGCCACTTTTGACACTGTCAATCACAATTTACTTCTTGCCACACTGTCCTCATTTGGGTTCCTGGGCTCTGTCCTCTCCTGGTTCTCCTCTTATCTCTCCCACCATACCTTCAGAGTACATTCTCATGGTTCTTCCTCCACCCCCATCCTGCTCTCTGTTGGAGTTCCCCAGGGATCTGTCCTTGGTCCCCTTCTTTTTTCAATCTACACCTCTTCCCTGGGCTCCCTGATCTCATCTCACGGTTTCCAATATCATCTTTATGCCAACGACACCCAGCTTTATCGCTCCACACCAGACATCACTGCGGAAACCCAGGCCAAGGTATCGGCCTGCTTATCCGACATTGCTGCCTGGATGTCCAACTGCCACCTGAAACTGAACATGGCCAAGGCCGAGCTTATTGTCTTCCCACCCAAACCCACTTCTCCTCTCCCTCCACTCTCTATCTCAGTTGATAACACCCTCAGCCTCTCCGTCTCATCTGCCCGCAACCTCAGAGTCATCTTCGACTCCTCCCGCTCCTTCTCTGCACATATCCAGCAGATAGCCAAGACCTGTTGCTTCTTCCTCTATAACATTAACAAAATTTGCCCTTTCCTCTCCGAGCACACCACCCGAACTCTCATCCACTCTCTCATTACCTCTCGCCTTGACTACTGCAACCTTTTCCTCACTGGCCTCCCACTTAGCCATCTATCCCCCCTTCAGTCCATTCAGAACTCTGCTGCACGTCTCATCTTCCGCCTCGACCGATATACTCATATCACCCCTCTCCTCAAGTCACTGCACTGGCTTGCGATTAGGTACCACATACAGCTCAAGCTTCTCCTACTAACCTACAAATGCACTCGATCTGCAGCCCCTCCCTACCTCTCTACCCTCATCTCCCCCTACGTTCCTACCCATAACCTCCGCTCTCAAGACAAATCCCTCAGTACCCTTCTCCACCACCGCCAACTTCAGGCTCCGCCCTTTCTGCCTCGCCTCACCTCATGCTTGGAATAAACTCCCTGAGCCCATTCGCCAGGCCCCCTCCCTGCCCATCTTCAAATCCTTGTTCAAATCCCACCTTTTCAATGTCGCCTTCAGCACCTAACCATCATACCTCTATTCGGGAAATCTAGACTGCCCCAACTTCACATTTCGTCCCTTAGATTGTAAGCTCCATTGAGCAGGGACTGTCCTTCTTTGTTAAACTGTACAGTGCTGCGTAACCCTAGTAGCGCTCTAGAAATGTTAAGTAGTAGTAGTAGTAACATAGCAATGAAACTGAACAACTTCCTAGAAATCCACTCTTATTTACTGAGGGCCCCTTTACCAAGCTGCAGCAAAAGGGGCCTGCGCTGGCATCGGCATGTGTGTTTGACACGCGTCAAGGCCCCTTTTTACCGCACTGGATAAAAGGTAGGTCTTTCTTTTCTTCAGGAAATGGCCCATTTTGGGGAGAGCCCTTACTGCCACCCATTGAGGTGGCGGTAAGTTCTTCAGTGCTAACCTGGCGGTAACTGGGCAGCCTGTGGCACTGCCCAATTATCGCCGAGCACACACCAGCACTACAAAAATAAAAATATTTTATAGCACTGGATATGATGGTGCACTGGGGTGGGAACTACTGCCAGGCTGCTGCAGTGGCCCAGCGGTACTTTCTTTTTAGCGAGCAGTAAGCCCGCATTGGGCTTACCGCCACTTTGTAAAAGGGCCCCTTAATGAAGGTAAAAAGGCCCTGAAGCCAAAACAAATAGGCAAGGTCTTGAATATAGTGAAAGTGCAATCTTGGACAGGTGATGAGTTGAAGGGATTGTTATTCTTGGTGAATGGATTGGCGGATTGGTATTTTATTATTGCTAAGTAAAGGCGTATAGGGGTATTTTCCTGGTCCTCTTTATAGGCCTAAAGTCTAACTTATACCCTAAACCATTCTCTGAACCATACTGTCATGGTTTCTGCAAGATTCCCTGACTTGCAGCTCTTTGTTATTTTTAGTAACACACCCCTACGCATTACTTGTGTTAATTACTCCTTAAGGTAATTACACCTTGCCTTTGTGTTACTAAAGGAAAAAATGGATAAAGTAATGGAAAAGAAATACAGGCAGGTCACAATGTAGAATTTTGTGTACAAGTGTTAATATTTGTAGATGGCATGTGATTCAATGAGCAGCTAATATTCAGTCATCAAGAGAGGTGTCACATGGTAAAACCTCTTAGCACCACTAATATGTTTGACAGCAATATTTTGCATCAGTTATAGGTGTCTAATTTCTTGTGAATGTAAACCTTGTGAACAATGCATTACAATTATTGAGGTATGCAATGACCAAGGAATGGACAAGAATTCAAAATGCTTTGGGGTCTAGCAAATTACATACAGAGTGGATTTGGTGTAGTTTAAAAAATAATTATTTAGTGACCACTGATGAAATATGTGGGTAAAAGTTTAAGTTGGAGTCAATAAGAACCCCCAATATTGTTGGTACTTATGCCAGAGATCTGTGTGTGTGTGGTTCTGAGATGTGTAATATGAGGCATCTGGAGATGAGGGTGAAAGAAAATTATATGAATTCTTTAAATTATTAAAAACTTGGGTCCCGTTAGCATTTTTAGCATGAGATAATGATTAGCACATGTTAAATGCTAAGTTGCCCATAGGAATCTAAAAATGCTAGCGCAGCTTAGGGTCCTTGGTTATTTGACAAGGGTTTGTCAAGGTGGGTCCCCTATGTTGGGCAGCAGCAACACAGTGGTACTACACACTGTGCAGGAGAAAGTAATGGAAAACCATTTCTGTACCATGATGAAAGTGGGGGGGGGGGGGGTCTCATTGTGCGGTCACCAGGAGTCAGTTTGACTCTAGCACATTTGGATCTGGAGTCAAGGACGGACTTGGAAATGTCTGTTTGTATAGGATGATTAAACCTATGTTAAAGGGTTGGTGTCTGTGTAGGTTTTGTTTATATATTTTAGTTATATTTTATATCTTGATTGTGATCAGAATGTATTTAAAACTATTGTGAATCACTCTAAGCAGTATTGTTGCTTGGGGTATGGTATAAAGTAATTAAATTAAAATTAATCTCAAGTAGAGGAGAGCAGATAATAGAAAGTTCCCTTTCCCTCTCTTGGATTTGAAATTTTAATAATTGCAATTATAATGTTGTAGATCTTACATAAAATCAGTAGCCAGATATGCATAATACTATATCAGACAAGTTATCATATAGTATATAAGCTCCTCTGTACTCTATACATAGAGCTTTTGTACTACAGACTCAGAAAGAGGCAGAAGCCTCATTGAATCCTCCTTCGTATGTTTTGTAGGATGGCCAAATAGCTTCTAGGATGAAGAAGACTATATTGTGTATTTCTATAGGTCTAACAAATATCTACACAATACTTTGTAAGTACAAGCTCTTTGAACAAAATTGCAAATTTTTGCTGTAGCAAAATTACTGGCTAAGCAAAATGGGATATATTTCCACAGCTGCATTACTGACATGGCTTTTGTAAACAGGTGAGATCTCAAGAAAAAAATATCCAAATATGACTTGCAATGAAAGCATAGTCTATGGCAGTAATAACAATAAAAAGATTCAGGGAGCAGCACAGGGATGGTAGCTAGGGGAAAAAAAAAAGAAAACAATAACAGTCCTTCTGAAAAGGAAGAATACCACTAAAACTGTATGAGAATGAAAGATTGTTGGCATTTACAATAATAGAGAAGTGCCATCCATTTCAAGAGTAAAATTCCATTTGCTTCTATCAAAATAAAACTACTTTCATAAAATGCAGTTTTTTTAGGCATAGAATTTACAAGAATGGGAAAACTCCTTTCAAACTTTCTCTTCTTTTTCTTTACTTTCCACCAATGATTCTTGATTCAGAGGTCATTACTTAGGCACACACCCCTCCCCCCCCCCCCCCCCCCCCCCCCCCACACACACACACATCTTTTCCATATAACACAATCATAGGAGTACTAGAACAAAAGGTAGTGGTGCCCTGTGGTGCAAAGTTGAAGGTAATTCAGTAATGATTCTACCCAACCCTTCCAAACTTCCATACTGGCACTGATGTATTTGTTGCAGCATTGTGAGGTATATGCTTTACCTCTATCCAGGGCTTTTTTTGAGGGGGTACTTGGGGGCACTGGGTACTGGAACCTTTTCCGTTGTCTGCCAAAATTGACCCATTGTCCCCAAGTTTTATTGAAAGAGCTCAGGCTCTTTCTGCTTTGTCATAGATTGTGTGACTGGTTGTAGATGGTCTGGCTATTGTGGGGTGGGTCCCTCAGTGATCACCCCATCCCTGAAGGATGGCCTGGCATTTGAGTACCAGCACCTTTTTTGCTAGAAAAAAACGCACTGCCTCTATCCCTCCCTGTCAAGCTCATCCATCCTTCCTGGCCTATGCCTCTAGACCACCAGGGATACGAAGGTAGGCATGGGAAGACCTGCAGCAACACAGGAGGGGTTTATGGGGAGCATTTGAAGGGGGGGTCCGGGAGGCTGCCTACTGTTGAAGGACATCCAATAGAGTCTGTGAAAGATGTTATTCTTAGGGAGGGATCCCTAAGGCGGGGGTCAGGCCCTTATTTGGGAGAGTTCATGAGGGGATATGATCATTTATTGTTTATTCAGACTTCATATACTTCCTAATAATGAGAAGCATGTCAAGGCGGTTTACAACACATGATCTTGTTGGAGGGGGTCAGGAAAGATCCTATGCTTTTGGGGGTTGAACAGGAGAGGGGTGTACGATTGTCCTGGGGGAAGGAGGTGAAGTCAGAGGCAACTTGAGGCTACTACTCAGAAGTTTTGGGGGTGCCAGACAATATTCAGTGGCTGCACCCGCATAGCTATGAGTCCAAAATTAGAACGCTTCTTGTGTGGTTCTTACTAGTTGCTTAGCTATTCAGACAATGACACTGAATATTGTAGCACCTGCATAACTTCCAGCTCCTCTTTGACTCTGCATATTTTCTTTCTTTTTGAGAGACAGAGGGGCATTTTTGATATGACGTCTAAATCTGATTTTGGATATTTTGCTGAAAATATTAAAAAATCAAGTAGCAAATGTAGTGATTCTTAAATCAGAAAATGTGTGTTTCAAAAATGATCATTTGCTAGATGCTTTTGTGTTAAGTGCATCATCTTTTTGGATCATTTTCAAGAGCCTGCAAATAGGTGGGAAAATGTGGGATACAAATATAACAAATAAATAAATAAGTCAAAGGTAAAAATGCACAAAAACAAGCCATTGGGATGTATGGGGGGGGGGGGGGGGGAGCCACTGGGATGTATAGATTAACCACACAGACATCCCAGCAGAGCAGTGGGAAACATTAAGGGGCACTGCAGTGGACTTCCCATAAAAGGTCCCAGGTATACATCTCACCATTACCCCCTTATATTATCATGTTGAGCCCTCCAAAACCTACCAAAAATTCTGACCGTTCAAAGATAAACCGGATATTTAATGCCGGTCACCAGAAACGGGTGGGCATTGAATACCGGGTCTCAGCGCAGATCATGGAAGTTATCTAGTCTAACTCCCGCAGTCTGAAAATCGGCCTCTTTATGTTTTTTTTAATATTCATGTTTTTATTGTGTGTGTGTGCGGGGGGGGGGGGGGGGGGGGTAGGGGAAGAGAAAACGAGAAAACACCCCAGTAGAAACAAGACATTGAAAGAGCAAAATACAATGCCATGTCTGCAGCAGAAAGAGAGATACTAGCAACAACAACAGGGCAATGACACAACACCAAGACAGCAGGCTGGGCAATGACAGATCATAAAGGAAGAACAGCAGTGACACAGGCTGCAGCCAGAGCCACCGAGAGACTGAGGAGACTGAGCCAGGCCCAGGGCAAGGCCACCCCCGGGGCCCCCCCCCCCCCAATCGCTACCACTGTCGCCTCCCTCTCCGTCTCTCAGGCTGCCAGTCTCCACCCACCCACCCCCAGCCCCATCAACAGCCTGCCTCCATCCGCCACCGGGCCCCCTGCATTCAAATCGGCAGTGCCTCACCTCTGTGTGAAAGCGGCAGATCGCATTCCTTTGGGCCTTCCCTCACTGTGCCCCGTCCTCGCGTAAACAGGATGTTACATCAGACAAGGGCGGGAGATTTGTTTCTATATGAGAAGTTAACAGTATCCCACTAAATCCAAGACAGGAGGCCAAGCAGTGGTGAAGTAACTTGTGCATCTGCCTTCTCCGCCTCCTCCTCCCAAAGCTGTTGTACTGTGTCTGGCCCCTAAACTGTAACGGTGCAGAAAATGAATCTGCACAGCTGAGGATACTGCTTATCCAGCCCCTGTGGTCATTCAGTTTGTGTACAGGTATATGAGCTAAAAATGATTGTATTTGTTGCTTTTTACCTTTCATCTGAAAACAAATACACATCTCTCTCATGCAGCTAAAGTGAGGCAATGCATACTACTGCACATTAATAGCACACTGCTAACACAAAAGGCAGTTAGTTACACCTCTATAAATGTAGCTAACTGTTCCATGTAATCTATCATTTAGTTGTTAATGTACAGTAATGGCATTCACATTAACTGCCAGATACAGTCCTAACCCACTTCCTGGCTTTCCTCACTGCCTAATTGGTATTTGTGTGTTTAATGCAACATTTAGTGTATTGTTAATGCAGTGCATTAACTGTTTTTGGAGCTCCACTTTAATTATTAGTATGCATTAAAACCCCCATTAAATGCCTAATGCAGTTTCATAAATAAGCTCCTTTGTTGGCTACCCACTATTTTACCTGCTTTTGACATTTGGTTTGTTTGTGCATGCTTATTGACGACACGATGGCAATCTCAGCATGATGTTCTGAGTATTCTGTTACAGATATTGCCAGCTATTCATTGATCACTGATCCAATTGTTTTCACCTGGTTTTGACTTATCACAGAGCCCATGGATTTTTTTGTTGAACAGGGCAAAACAGGATTGTTCTGCAGCCAATCATTATAGATGAAGTCAGGCTAATGAACCAAATTGTCACTGTGAGAAACTTCAAAAAAGCAGTTAACATGGTAGAGGAATGTCCAAAGTTTGACTTCAGTGGTATTTTACAGTCAATCAACCATGTTAATAGCAATGTTATTAAAGTGTACCAGCTTGTTTTCAAACTAGAAATGCTAGACTTCCCTTTTTCCATATAGGAGGCAATTCTATAAATTGGTGCCTTCAATTATTATTTATTTTATTTATTTATGACATTTCTACCCAACAAATAATTAAATGAATAATACATATTAAAAATTACATAAACATTATAAAGTACAATAAATAAACCTGGATTCAACTGTTCTTAAGGGTAGATGGATAGAGAAGAAGATTAAATCATAATTAAGTTTGTAAACAAAGAAGTGATGATGAATAAATATGGATACAATTAGGGCTAGATAGGATTAGGAAGGAAAGAAGAAGTGAAATTATTTGTATGAATGGATAATGTTCAAATTGAATTCTTTGTTTTCTGAAAGGCTACATTGAAAACAAAAGAGTTTTCAGTAGTTTTCTGAAGGATAGGTAATCATTTAGACATGCCAATGCTATACATTGGACATCAATTCCTATAATGGCATCTTTGCAAGTGTTAATGGGCATGCTACATGCACCATAAATACATACGTTTTGCCATACTGGAACAGACTGAAGATCCATCAAGCCCAGCATCTTGTTTCCAACAGTGGCCGATCCAAGTGACATATGTAACTGATAGTATTCTTTAAGTTATATGCATCACTTGGAGACATGCCCATGGCCTGCCCATGCTCCGTCCATGTATATGCCCCTCTGTAAAGTTGTGTACTACAGCACTTAGGTGTTAATTTATAGAACTGTGTCTTGTGCACCTTTTCACATAACTACCAATTATTGAGATGTGTATGTGGCAAGTACATCTCAGCACCAAATTGTAGAATTACCTCCATCAAGTCCTGCCTTTAAATTCATCTGCCACCCCAGACTGACCTGAAAATTTGAAAAGTGCCAGTATATGATGTGCAGTCAGAATTGGTGTTTCAGCAGATTGTTCCGGGCTCAATATTCCCCCCCCCCCCCTCTCTCTCTCTCTCTCTCTCTCTCTCTCACTCTCTCCCCTCCCTGTCCTCTTCTAATTTTCCATCCCTTTTCTTTCTCTCCATCTAATTATTTGGTCTTTCTACTTTTTCACTCTGCTCCACTCCATTCTGTCAGTGTTCTCCTTGTTGACTTCACTTAGGGGACCTTTCACTAAGCCACATAGAGGGGCATAATCGAACGGGGCCAGCCATCAATATGGGCGGCCATCTCTAAGGCCAGTCCCAGAAAGCGGCATACCAAACCGTATAATCGAAACAAGATGGCCGGTCATCTTTTGTTTCGATAATACGGTCGGGGCCGGCCAAATCTCAACATTTGGGCTGGCGTTACAGATGGCCGGCGTTAGAGATCACCACCATTGGTTTTTGCGGATAATGGAAACTAATAGCGGCGATCTCAAACCCGGCCAAATCCAAGGCATTTGGTCGTGGGAGGAGCCAGCATTTGTAGTGCACTGGTCCCCCTCACATGCCAGAACACCAACCGAGTACCCTAGGGGGCACTGCAGTGGACTTCAAAAATTGCTCCCAGGTGCATAGCTCCCTTACCTTGTATGCTGAGCCCCCCAAATCCCCCCAAAACCCACTCCCCACAACTCTACAACACTACCATAGCCCTAAGGGGTGAAGGGGGGCACCTACATGTGGGTACAGTGGGTTTTGGGGGGGGGGGTTGGAGGGCTCACATTTACCACCACAAGTGTAAAAGGTAGGGGGGATGGGCCTGGGTCCACCTGCCTGAAGTCCACTGCACCCACTAAAAACTGCTCCAGGGACCTGCATATTGCTGTGATGGAGCTGGGTATGACATTTTGTTTTTGGATGGAAGGGGGTTGGTGACCATTGGGGGAGTAAGGGGAGGTCATCCCCGATTCCCTCTGGTGGTCATCTGCTCAGTTGGGGCACTTTTTGGAGGCTTGGTCCTAAAAATAAATGGACCAAGTGAAGCCGGCGAAGTGCTCGTCAGAGCCAGCCTTCTTTTTTCCATTATCAGCCAAAGTCGGCCATCTCTTAACCACGCCCCCGTCCCGCCTTCCATACCCTGCCAAAACGCCCCCTTGAACTTTGGCCAGCCCTGTGACGGAAAGCAGTTGAAGCCGGCGAAAATTGGCTTTCGATTATACCGATTTCGCCGGCATCAGGAGATGGCCGGCCATCTCTCAATTTGTGTTGGAAGATGGCCGGCCTTCTCGTTCGAAAATAAACAGGCTAGGCGTGTACGCACATCCTATACTTGTCAATTTTGAACTACCGCCCAGCTACTGTGTGGCCTTGGAGGTAATTTCATTTTTTATCCTCATTCACTAAGCGCGCTGGAAATTTTCTGGCATGCGGCGCTAACCAAGCGGTAATCGGCATTGTATGTGCATAGACCATTACCACCTGGTTAATGCGTGAGACCTTAATGCTAGGCCAGTGGGTGGCGGTAAGCTCTCAGGCCCACAATGGATACGTGCCAATTTTTATTTTGCCACACATCTATTTGTGGCCATAAAAAAAAACCTTTTTTGCAGGTGGGCTGAAAAATTGACCTGAGTGCCTCCAATACACGTGTCTACACCAGCTCAGGCCATTTTTCGGTGCACCTTAGTAAAAGGACTCCTTATTCTCTGGTATAACAACAAGGATGCTTCCATTTTCTCCTATAGTCTGTGAGCAGGTGATTCTCATAGTGTATGCTATGAGTACCTAACAGCTCGATGAATATATGATACATTTTATTTCCGTGAAATATGCCACCCCTGCGTGCATGGCTTAGTGAATAAGTCGGTAATTTATCTTATTATGCTCATTAATGTGCACAACAATGTTGTAGTTTATCACACCCTTGATAATGCATTAGCAGGTGCCTTATCGTGCAGGTAAAGCCTTATTTACATGCACACGAGACCTGTTTAACATGTACAATATCAGTCAGCATACTTTAGTGAATTATTTCCATGAGGTACAGAGATAATTTCAATAAGTGAATCACCTCCTTACACAAATCATTTCAGTCAAAGGGGCACTATCTATGAAACACTTAAGTCTTTACCAGTATGCTTCTATGTGCCAGTTCATTTTGTGCTTGGAGAACTCAATCATTGCCACAGAGGAGTTAATGTAGATTCTAACATAGAGGTGAGTAATAAAAGAGAAGCAAAGTTATCTCCTATGAGAATCTATAAAGTAGATTTCATTAGCTGCTCTTCTGAAGGGATTATACAGTATACTTTAGGGAACTGTAATGTGCATATGCTCTAATCACATGTCAGAATATTGGTGATAATGGATTCTTTTACAGCCGACCTTGGAGTATTGCATAATTTTCAAGTTACCTGACAATTCGCTTGCACCTTACTCTAACATCCGCTGACTATCTCCATTTGTTCACATTAAGAACCTCCAGGCTCTCATTGAAGTGTAGCTGTGAAATAAACTTTTTCTCCCCACTGTTTAAAGAAAGGCAAACTGCAGAGCATAACTGTTATAATGGAAAACAACACACATAAACCTTATAATCTAGGGTGAAGCCATACACTACAGTTTTTCATGTACAACACTTCACTGGGAACTAGGGATTATGCAACATCTGTTGCTGCATATTCTGTGCCAAAAAAAGATTTCTAATTTATAAAATATAGTAGAGACAGCACCAGATTGATTATTTTGGGTCCTGTTCACTTAGGATTCCTGCCAAAACCACACAATGGAAGAAAGCCTTATCTGAACAGAAGCCTTAGGTAGAAAAAAAATGATCCAGAGAGCCAGAAAGATGTCATACTATAAAATGAGATAGATGACAGAGACTTCCTATCAATGTATATCAAAACGAATGTGGAATCTAACATATTGTAATACAAAAATGCTGACAAAACACAAGAAATGAGAGAATAAAAAAGTGTACATGGCTCAAGTTTCTGTAAAGATCTTTTCAAAATCCAATTACTCTTTTTCCTGTACAGTTTTTGGACAGATATTCAGAAATGTAGGTGGATGTTATGCGGATAAAGTCAGCATTTATCCACATAGCTGCACCATATCTGATTATTACGCGATAGTCAGATAACACCAGATGTCTGAAAATTAGCACTGCCTTTAGCTATCTGAATAACTTTGCGGACAATTTGGGGTGTTAGAATGGCATGCCTATAAGGTATCTGGGTGTAAACCCCTGTTAGGTTGTGAATTACAAGAAAAGTAAGCTCCCTGGAGACAGTCACTGGGGGGAATGACTGGGAGGTCCTTGGGTGAAAGGAAGCAAAGCCCAGGGGGAGGATTTTGAAATGAAATGCAGAGAAATGGAGGGGCATTTTCGAAAGGGACGTCCAAGTTTCGATTTAGACATCCTTGCAAAATGGCAAAATATACAGACGGGGAAACCCGTATTTTCAAAACAAGATGGACATCCATCTTTTGTTTTGAAAATACCATCAGGGACGTCCAAATCCTTAAATTTCGCCATCCCTAGATTTGGACGTCCCTAGACATGGACATTTCTAATTTTCGGCAATTTTCTAAACCAAAGACGTCCATGTCAGTAACGACCAAATGCAAGCCATTTGGTTGTGGGAGGAGCCACATTTGTAGTGCACTGGTCCACCTGACATGCCAGGATACCAACCGGGCACTCTAGGGGGCACTGCAGTGGACTTCATAAATTGCTCCCAGGAACATAGTTACCTTATCTTGTGTGTTGAGCCCCCCAAAACCCACTACCCCCAACTGTACACCACTACCATAGTCCTTACGGGTGAAGGAGGGCACCTAGATGTGGGTACAGTGGGTTTCTGGTGGGTTTTGGAGGGCTCGCTCTTTCCTCCTCTGTTGGTAACTTTTACCAAGGAAAAGTATAAATCCATGAATTTTGAAACATTATTTTCAGGAAAAAGAAATTTTGATTTTTTTTTTTGTCCAAAGATTTATGTTTTTTCTGATGTTTCTAGGGCAACTCAACTTAAATGTAAAGCTTTTTTAGCTTTTAAATTGCCCTAGGGGCTTCTCCCCCCCCCCCCCCCCCCCCGAATATCCTTGTAAGTTTGCTTACTTTTCAAGGTAAATATTATATTTTTTAGGACTAGTTACAATTGAAGCAATTTCTTAAAGATTATGAGAAATAACATAATATCTTTACTTTAACTTTGAAGAAAATTTAAGGCCTAACCTTAGACATCAGTACTTATGCCAGCTCAATGACTGGCATAAATGTTCGCACCTAACTGTATGCAGTTACGTATATAAATGCTAATATTCTATAACCCATATGCATAGCTGTCTGACATGGGCCCAACCTGTCCATGACCCTCCCCAGTCCATGACTCCTTGAAGTACCATGCTCTGAAATTTTTAGCACACAACTTATAGAATAGCTACTAAGGGCAGTTGCACTCATAACTGTTAATCTGTATCAATTAGTGCCAATTATGGCCAATTAAATCCTATTATTGATCATTAACACCAATTATCAGCTCATTATTAAATTAAGTTACAAGTACAACAGACCTTATTCTACAACCTACATGTACAAATTTGCACACAAGTTGCAAATTTGGGTACACAACAATCTATAATTAGGGTGTATGTGACATATTTATGGCATGTTTTATCTTGCATAACATTGCCCCCCAAAGAGGGCTTGCTTTTCCTGAGGAGGACACAGCTGTGGAGCAGGACAGGGGCTTTGCCGAAGCTGAAGATGCACCACTGCTGCATTTGGTGCCAGGAACAGATCGATTCAACAGACAATTCAAGTGCAAATGTGAATATTTAATAGCAAGAGAGGGGAAGGTGCAAAAATTGAAATATATGTGCAAAAATGTGACAACAAAAATGTTTCCTCTTTTCTGAGTTCCCTTCCTTCCCCCCAGTGCTGTTATTTCTCCACTGATGTGCTTCTCCTTAATGGTGGAATCTCTGTTGCAGTGCTCCTCTCAAGCATTTCCTCAACCCCCCCCCACACACACACACATACATACATCAAGGCATGAACTCAGTAGTCTGAGAGGCAGTTAGTGGAGCCAGGCAGCTTCTCACATAATAGTGTGCCAGCTCACCCCTACAGCTCCAGCTGGTTCTGCTGCAGCTCTGCATGCTCAGGCACTCCTTGATGGCCACGGCATCCATGACAGCAGGTGTGGAAAACATTTCCTTCTGCTCCTTTTGCAGAAGTTCCACACCCTCCTTCTCTTCTGCTTCCTCTTCACTGAAAGTGCAGTAAAGGAAAGTGCAGGGGCTCTGGTCCTTCTAGCTAGACCTCAGCTGGTGCTTGATCCTCCTACTGGTGCCCAGATGGTGGAAACTATTATGGCTGCCCTTCAGATTATACTGTGTCCTGCTGTCTGGAGGTTCCTGGTTGTGGTCCTCCTGTACACAAGCCAATTAAAGGAATGATATAAGACTCACTGTTACACACATCTCATCATACATGTGTAAAGTGCCTATGGTTATCATAATAGATCATATCATGATGTAGGTGTGACACCTGCCATGCCAAGTACTAATCTCTGATGTGAACAGAATCTGGATGTGAGCAGTAGGCCAAGACTGTCTATGCTTCATTTCACTTCCATATGTCCCTTGAGAATAATGCTAGACATGGGTTCCTGTGCTACAATAACTAGCATGCTAACAACATAGTACATGGAAAACACATTACTGCAACTCATAGAACTGTATGCTGTTAAAGTATAACTAGAAGGCATGTGACACTATGTTGTAACCCTGCTCAATGCTTTGTTACATATGTGTAACATAGTTAGCTAGCTGATGGATAGATAAGACCCCTATCCACACCACTAATAAAAGGATACCATGTCACATTATTACCCAGAAAGCTAATTAATCTGTTTTGATCACTTTCAGATATACAGACTCCTAGACCAAAATGATCCAGCCGTATCTGACAATACGTAAGAAAAGTATCTTGTACAGTGATTGTCCTTGTCATTCTAACTAGGAGTTGTTGTTTTTGTTTGTTTGTTAGTTTTATGCCAATAATGATATGGGATTTTGTACACCACTGATATAGGGTTGCTGAAATTTGTAACCACCTTGAGGCACTTTCTTCCCAATATAGAATGAAATAGTAAACATGAGCCACGCTGCCCTTTATGTCAAAAATCAAAGAATCCAGAGCCAAAACAAGAAAGAAGAAAGCGGGCAACCCTCTTGGGTGCCTTTTTGAAAAGAGAATGTTGCAGACAACATCCCATTTATCCTAAAATGTGCTAATGGGTTAGTGTACAAGATCCATATCATTCCCAAACCAAACCAGGAGATTATTTTAAACAGATAAGTCCGTTCTATATTATTTGAGTGCCTATTCAGCATCTAAGGACAACCACACCTCAGGAGTATCACGTATTTGAGCTGCATACATAAGATCATACAACAGTCAAGTGTTATTTTCTGAGGATCTTTCCAGAACAAATTCCATCTATTTCTTGCCAACTATGTTAACACCCCAGCAAAGTGCCAAGCCAGTATCTTGGAATAAAGCTCATAATCTGCATTGATCAATGATATGGGTCTATAATTTGCTACCCAACTGGGTTGGCATGTACTACTACAGTGGCACCTGCCAACAGCCCCTCCAACCTCTCTAATGAGTCTAGAGCATTCAACAGCAAGCACAGTTTAGGAGTCAGTAGTTTGGCAAACACCCTGTAAAATTCAATAGGAAGACAATCTGAACCAAAAGCCTTGACAGATGGTAGAGACTTAAGGGCCTCCTGAATTTCCTGATCCATGATAACACCATCCAAGAACAATCTTTGTTCTGCAGGTATGACCAGATGATCCAAATCCTGTAAGAACCCGTCTACCTGCTACTGACCACAATGCATATAACTCTGCATAATACTTATGAAAGTATCCTACAAGATCTCCTGTAGAAGTTACCTACTGATCATCTTCAGTCTGCAAAAGATGGACATATTGCCTCTCAGAGTGACCCTACAAATGCTGTGCTAGCAAACACCCTATATTGTTAGACCTGTCATAGTAACTGGCAGACTGCCAGAACTGATACAATCCAACCTGCTATATTGATGACACATTTTTTAAGAACATACATAAGAACATAAGCATTACTATACTGGGACAGACCGAAGGTCCATCAAGCCCAGTACCCTGTTTCCAGCAGTGGCCAATCCAGGTCACAAGTACACGGCAAGAACCCAAAAGAGTAAAACTGATTTTATACAGCTTATCCTAGAGATAAACAGTGGATTTTCCCCAAGTCCATCTTAATAGTGGCTTATAGACTTTTCTTCAAGGAAGTTAGCCAAACCTTTTTTAAACCCTGCAAAACTAATTGCTTTTACCACATTCTCTGGCAACAAATTCCAGAGTTTAATTACACAATGAGTGAAGACATATTTTCTTTAATTTATTTTAACTTTACTACTTACTAGTTTCATTGTGTGCTCCTTAGTCGTAGTATTTTTGGAAACAGTAAACAAGCGATTCACATCGACCCATTCCACTCCACCCAGTATTGCAAAGACCTCCATCGTATTTCCCCTCAGTTGTCTCTTCTCCAAGCTGAAAAGTCCTAGCCTTTTTAGCCATCCCTCATAGAGAAGTCATCCCATTGCCTTTATCATTTTTGTCACTCTTCTCTATACCTTTTCTAATTCCGCTATATAATTTTTGAGATGTAGTGACCAGAATTACACACAGAATTCAAGGTACAATTGCACCATGAAACAATACAAAGGCATTGTAGTTTACATAGTTTATTAAAACTTGCTATACTGGTCAAGCTGACTAGCAGAACTGGGTGGTTTACAATCAATAAAATACAATAAAAATAAGAGTGGAAAATAAATACAAACTCAAATAGGAAAGGGAGTAACAGAATCAACCAAAACATTCACAACATTCCATTTTTTCCCTAATAATTCCTAACATTATATTTGCTTTCTTAGCCTCCACTGTACACTGAGTAGAGGGCTTCAATGTGTCATCAGTGATGACATCTAGATCTTTTTCCTGGGCAGTGACTCCTAATGTGGAACCTTGCATCCTGTAGCTATAGTTTGAGTTCCTTTTCCTACATTCATCACTTTGCACTTGCTGACATTAACCCCCCTGTTTACTAAGCTAAAGTGAATCGGCTGTGTCAGTATTAGCACATGGCAGCCACTAGCGTGACTTAGTAAATAGGGGGGCTAAATGCCATCTGCCATTTGGATGCCTAGTTTCATAAGGTCCTCATAATTTTTCACAATCTTCATGCTATTTAACAACTTTGTGTCATCAGCAAATGTAATTATTCCCACACAAATCGGGAGATGGCCGGCGATCTCCTGAACCCGGCGAAATCGGTATTTCGATTATACCGATTTCGCCGGGTTCAGGAGATCGCCGGCCATCTCCCGATTTGTGTGGGAATAATTACATTTGCTGATGACACAAAGTTGTCGATTTTGACCGGGTTCAACTGCTTCCCATCGCAGAGCCGGCGAAACATCAAGGGGGCGTGTTGGTAGGGTAGTGAAGGCAGGATGGGGACAGGATGGGGGCATGCTCACGAGATGGTCGGCTTCGCCCAATAATGGAAAAAAGAGCCAGACTTGACAAGCATTTCGCCGGCTTTACTTGGTCCCTTTTTTCTCACGACCAAGCTTCAAAAAGGAGCCCCAACTGACCAAATGACCACCGGAGGGAATCTGGGATGACCTCCCCTTACTCCCCTAGTGGTGACCAACCCCCTCCCAACCAAAAAAAACCAAAAAACTTTTTTGCCAGCCTCAAATGTCATACCCATCTCCCTGATAGCAGTATGCAAGTCCCTGGAGCAGTTTTTAGTGGGTGCAGTGCACTTCAGACAGGTGGACCCAGGCCCATCCCCCCCACCTGTTCCACTTGTGGTGGTAAATGGGAGCCCTCCAAAACCAGGGCCGGTCAAACCCGGTAAGCAAGGTAAGCACTGCAGGAGGGTGCCTGCCTTCAAGGGTGTCACTTTGCAAGCAATCAAGCTCTGCTGAGTATCTAATTTCTGCTGCTCATCTCAGTCTGGCTCCAAAGCTGTCAGCTCTCTGTCCCGTCCCCTCCCCCCTCCCAAGCACAGAAATATCCTCCTTGTGTTTGTCAGAGGACGTCACTGCTCCAACTGAATCTGGCTCTGAAATAACTTGTGGGAGCTCAGCTAACCTCTGTCCTCTGCCCAGAGAGGGCTCAGACAGAGACAGCACAGCAGAGCCTGGACCTTTGTTTTGTCAGAGACTGCTGTTTAGTGCTGCACCTGACCCACCCTTTTCCACCCCCACCCCAACACAGCAACTCACAGGACAGGAGGGCTAGATGCCTGCTTTCAACTCCTAACCATCACCTATCTCTCATTCCCACTTCAGTAACTCCTGTTAGTCTGTCCAACTCAGATTGTAGAATATGTTAGTTTATGCTGATTAAGTCTGTCCTAGCTAGATCCTAAGCTGTGCTCGATGGGAAGGCTATTGTGCTGCATGCAGAGTCTAACTTCTTAGGATTTCAGGTTAATTTTTGAAGAATTTGAAGAGGGGCTATCTCTGTTCTACATGTGTGACTGCAAGGCCAAGTGTCTGAATAGGGATCTGTTTGTTAGATTCTGAAATTTTGATAACACATTGTTTTTCAGAGTTGGTAAGATTGTCTGTTCTCCTAATTCCTGGTCTGTGTGCTAAGTTATTTTTCTTCTATACTGGTGTAATATTTTCAATGATGCCATGGCTGGTAAAAGGGGTGTGTCTACTGTGGGGGCAGAGCTATAGTGATCCCGCCTCTGGATGGGTAGGGGCGCCGACTAATAGACTGCAGGAGGGCGCTAGAAACCCTAGGGCCGGCCCTATCCAAAACCCACCCAAAACCCACTGTACCCACATGTAAGTGCCCCCCTTCACCCCTTAAGGCTATGGTAATGGTGTAGAGTTGTGGGGAGTGGGTTTTGGGGGGGATTTGGGGGCTAAACAACCAAGGGAAGGGAGCTATGCACCTGGGAGCTATTTTTAATTTTTTTTTTTAATTTTTAGAAGTGCCCCCTAGGGTGCCCGGTTGGTGTCCTGGCATATGAGAGGGGCCAGTGCACTACAAATGCTGGCTCCTCCCACAACCAAATGCCTTGCATTTCGCCGGGTTTGAGATGGCCGGCATTATTTTCCATTATGGCCAAAAACCAATGCTGGCCATCTCAAACCCGGTGAACTCTGACATTTGGCCGGGCCCAACCGTATTAGCGAAGAAAAAGATGGCCAGCCATCTTTTTTGAAAATATGGTTGGCTCCGCTCGCTTGGGGCGCCGGCCCCGGAGATGGCTGCCCATAGAGATGGCCGTCGCCGTTCGATTATGCCCCTCTATATGAGACTTTCCCCTAACAAAGTAACACATTATAGTTGTCTATTCTTGCACAAACATCTACATTCTTGTATTGCACTAGCTTGGTTAAAGTAGATAAGCGCCGTAATTATTTAACAGTATTTCTAGAATGAGCAGCATAAAATGTATCATACTGTTTTGGGATCTTGCCAGGTACTGTCTCATTAATACATGCATATGTATATGCTCAGTAATTTTAGGCTTCTTTTACAAAGCCGCGCTAGCAATTACTGAACAGCAAATGAGAGGAAGCCTATTCAATTCCTATGGACTTCCTCTCATTTGCCATGCTGGAATCGCTAGCACGGCTTTGTAAAAGAAGCCCTTTGTTCTTTATAATAGTCTCTACCATTTTGGCTTGCACTATCAGATTAATTGGTCTATTATTTCCTATATCACGACTGGAACCCTTAAAAAAAATTGGTATCATGCTTGATTTTAAAGATAAATTACATATTACTAACAATAGTTCTGCATGTTCATTTTTTCAGTTCTATCAGTACTCTGGGATATGTACCATCCAGTCCAGGCAATTTGCTCCTCTTTAATTTATCAAATTGCCCCATTAGGTCTTCCAAGTTTATGGAGATTTGATTTCAATTTCATTGAATACCATTTCTGGAACTGGTATTTCCCCCACATCTTTCTCAGTGAAAACCAAAGCAATGAGTTCATTAAGGGCCTGTTTACTAAACTGTGTTAGCATTTTTAATGCACCTACAATTAGCGCTTGAGCTAACTGTGTAGGCACCTATAGGGATGTTGTAGGCACGTACATGGTTAACATGCATTAAAAACACTAACGCGCCTATAATGCGGCTTAGTAACGAGGACCCTAATTCTCTCTGCTATGGCCTTGTCTTCCCTGAGTGCCTCTTTTACCCCTCGGTCATTTAGCAGTCCAAGTGACTCTTGTACTGGCTTATTACTTCTAATATATCTAAAAAGTTTTTATAATATCATTTTGCCTCAAATGCAATCTTCTTTTCAAAGTCTCTCTGTGCCTTCCTTATCAGCCGTTTGCCTTTGACTTGCCATTCCTTATGCTGTTTCCCATTATTTTCAGAATGGCATTGTCCTTAGTGTCCCTGTGGCCTCCTCTAAATCTTTAATTTGTTTATGCAATCCAGTAAGCAACAGTTGTAACTGCTCGTGTTGGCCTATTGAATAAGCTATGATCTCCTCACATAGAGTAACTTTGAAAGCATCCAACTAATTTAAAATATTAATATCTTCTGGGACATTGTTCTGAAAGTAACTTTCTATAGCTCTAGAAACATGCTGTTGGAAGGTCTCATCTAACAGTAAACCAGTATTAAGCTGCCAACTTCTCTGAGAACCTGAATGATCAGACAGGATAAGAGAGAAAATAGAAACTGCATGCATAATCAGGAATCAAAGTATTTGACAACAAAAAGAAATTCAACTGTTGAGTATGAATAGTGTGGTAAAGAATTAAAAGTATGTAATCTTTAGCTCCTTGGTGATGTAATCTCCAGGTATACATTAACCCATTAGTTTCCATAAGGGATAAGAGAATCTTATGAGATCTCCCCTGCTGAACTCTCACCTTGAATATTCTGTGCAAAAAGGGTTCTATGAACAAGTTAAAGTAACCTCCCATAATCAGAGGCAGTGTGGTTTCCATCGTTAATAATTCAGCTAAATCCTTGTAAAATTGGTGATTATCCACCATGGGTGTATAAATATTGAGAAGCCTAAAGTGCTGGTTTCCTATTCTCACTTCAACCAATATCCGGAGACCATCTAAGTCAGAATGCTAAGATACTAGCTGAAGATCATAGGACTTCCTAAGTAAAATAGCCACCCCATTTCTCTTCGGGTCTGTAGGAGAATAAGCTAGAACATTATTCCTTGGATTCTATATACTGTGACCTCAGCTGCGTGCACAAATACAGATGTATTCTGTATTTGCGTATGCAACCTAATTAGTTAACAAGCCAATCAGTGCCTATAATTACCACTTAACAAGCAATTATTGACACTAGTTGGCATTAATAAGAATTTACGCACACAACTGTCTAAGCATATTCTACAACATGATGCATGTAAATTCTAAGTCACATAGTTGAAAAGGAGGCAGGTCATGGGCATTTCTAAAATCTATGCACATTGTTATAGAATACACCTGGACTGCGTCTAATTTAGACGTTGGCATTTACACCACATTTTACATGGTGTAGCTGCCCACATCTAAATTTAGTCATGTGGACGGGCACTCACATATTCTAACATATGTGCTGAAATGTAGGCCTATTCTGTAAAGTATACTTACATTTAGGGCTAGGTGTATTTTGTTTTTGTGCTGATTTTTTAGGTGTGATATGTAGAATCTAGTCCTACATTTAGAATTAGTAAGCTTCAAAGATTCAGCATGAATAAGGTGCGGCTTTTGAAAAAACACAAGGTTTTCCTATTGAGCATAAAAGTAACTTAACAATTTCTTCCTCTTAATGGGATTGTTTATATAATTATTTTTAAAATATACATCTGAAAGATCATACCTAGAACATAAATCAAATTCAATATAAGAAGCTGAGGACAAAGTGGAACAATAAAACAGCAAGCTACGCCAAAATTGAAGAAGGAAGGCTCAGTATAGATTTCAAAGTACAAACAGGGCAGCAACAGGTTGCTATAACAGCAGAAGCCCTCTCCATCCCTGAGAGCATATCTAAGATCCCCTCCCACTTATCCTGAACAGTTCTTCACCCCCTCTACCCTCCCCACACTCATACCATTAATCCACCCCACCCATAATAACTCCAAAGTCCCCCTAAAGAAAGTATAACAACATAAGAGGATCCCCTAATGCAATGTGCAATACTAAGCAAGGCATAATTTTTTTATTTATTTATTTATTTACTTATTTGTTTGTTACATTTGTATCCAACATTTTCCCACCTATTTGCAGGCTCAATGTGGCTTACATAGTACCGTAGAGGCAATCGCCAATACTGGTATGAACAAATACAGAGTGAAGTTGTGGTAAAGAAGAGGTCATGTGTGACAGACATATTGGGGAATCATAAGGACGAAGAGTTAAGCTATGTCTAATACGAGTTTTGGTCTTGTTGTGTTGCAGGGTTAAGGCATTTAAGTTGGATCATTAGGGTATGCCTTTTTGAACAGGTTGTTTTTTAGTAGTTTCCGGAAGTTTAGGTGGTTATATGTTGTTTTCACTGTGCTTGGTAATGCATTCCATAGTTGTGTGCTTATATAGGAGAAGCTGGATGAGTAGGTTGATTTGTATTTGAGTCCTTTGCAGCTTGGGTGGTGGAGATGTAGGTATGTTCGTGATGATCTTGATATGTTTCTGGTTGGTAGGTCTATGTGGTCTGTCATGTATCCCGGGGCTTCGCCGTAGATGATTTTATGAACCATGGTGCAGATTTTGAACGCAATGATTGGAAGCCAGTGTAATTTTTCTCGTAGGGGTTTTGTGCTTTTGAATCTCATTTTTCCAAATATGAGCCTGGCTGCTGTGTTTTGAGCAGTTTGGAGTTTCTTTATGATTTGTTCTTTGCATCCCACATAGATTCCATTGCAGTAGTCAAGATGGCTTAGAACCATAGATTGTACCAAGTTGCAAAATATTTCCCCCGGAAGAAAGGTTTCACTCGTTTGAGCTTCCACATTGAGTGGAACATTTTTTTTGTTGTAGCTTTCGCTTGGCTCTCTAGTGTGAGGTTTTGGTCGATTGTGACTCCGAGAATTTTCAGGCTGGCTGATATAGGGAGGGTGCAATCTGGGGTAGTTATGTTGGTGGGTTTATATGTGTTGTATTGGGATGAAAGGATAAGGAAGTGTGTTTTTTCTGTGTTAAGTTTTAGTTGAAATGCATTCGCCCATGAGTTCATGATGTTTAAGCTGAGTTTGATTTCTTTGGTGATTTCAGTTAGGTCATGTTTGTAAGGGAAGTATATTGTGACATCGTCTGCATATATGAACAGGTTAAGGCCTTGATTGGATAAGGACTTGGCTAATGAATCCTGCAATATCAAAACATTTTAAGCATGGTTCAGGAACAAATAAAATATTAAACATTGAATAGTCTTCCAGCTCATCCATAAGATTCTGACAATCACCTTCAAGGCCCTCTGCTTAGGTTCTCCTCCTTATCTGGCCAACCTTATTACCCCTTACTGTCCTGCACATGCTCTCCAGTCTGCTTTTGACTCCTGTCTTTCTGTGCCACCTGTTCACTGTGCCCATCTCAATTCTACATGCCATTCCTCATTTTTTGTCTGGTTCCTTTTCTCTGGAATTCTCTACCCCCGCTCTGACACCTGAGCTCTTATTTCCTCATTTCTGCTGTTGCCTTAAAGCCAACTTATTACCTGCAGCAATTTGTCCATTAAAGCACACAGCATTTATCTATTTACATTTTACTCACACCTTTTTCAGTTGTAGCTCAATGTGAGTTACATTCAGGTACTCTGGATATTTCTGTGTCCCAGGAGGGCTCACAATTTATGTTTGTACCTGAGGCAATGGAGGGTTAAGTTACTTCCCCAAGATCACAAGGAGCAGCAGTGAGATTTGAACCGGCCACCTCTGGATTGCAAGACACTAAGACTCTAAAGTCAATGGAGTGGAGGAGTGGCCTAGTGGCCTAGTCAGCCACCTGGAATGTCACCACATCAACTATACTTAAAAATTGGTTTGCCAATCATACTGCTACAAAATCTAAATGCTCCAAATTATGTAATGGCAAACGTTTAGCTCTTAAAACTCTAATGCCACACATTATTGAAGCTACAATCTTGACGGGATGTGCCAAACAACAGCACATTTTTATATCTAAAATTCATCTTATTCCATCTGACTATCAGATACAGTTCCAAAAACTGTAGTTTCCAGTTCAACTAGTCTTTGCAATGTCGATAAATAAGGCTCAAGGTCAAATGTTAAAAGTCACAGGTGTCAACTTACAAAACCCATGTTTTTCACATGACCAATTGTTCAAGAGTTGACTCAAATAAGTCTTTATTTGTATATGTTCCAAATCAAAAACAAAAAATGTTGTCTATCAAAATACGCTCAATCTCATATTATGAATTATATTAAACATATTTAATATTTATCTACTCCTGTGTGTTCTATATACATATACATATATCTATACCTATTCTTTATGTTTCATTTCTTGCATTAAAGACATCAAACAAAATGTAACAACCATCATAAACGAGTTAAAAATACATACTTATACAGTTGTATTACACAAAAATAAACCTTGCTTTTCTCAGTTACATAGTACTAACCTATCGCTGAGCAATGCCAGCAGGGACAGCTAATTTGTTTATAAGAAAGATAGAAAATCTGGAAATTTTAAATATGAATTTTAAAATTTAAGATTTTTTAGCTGTCTGGTTTCCAGATTTGTAGCACCTAGAGATTTAATTCATCGCTCTTTAACCATAGATTTGAAATGTTCAAAGATGAATTTACTGCCTTTTCAGAAGTTGTACTATTTATCTACATATACTCGAGAAAGTGAAATAGCAGAGTAAGGGGGTTGGATACCGCAGAGATTTTGGAATTATTTCAAGTTGAAGTTCTGGGAAAAAGTACATTTCTTGTCTCTTTTGTCTTTTTACAAGATAAGAAGGCTAAACCTCTATGAGAAAAGCTACACTGGCTCCCACTTAGAGAACGCATCATGTTCAAAATATGCACCCTAGTTCACAAAATCATTCACGGAGACGCCCCAGCCTACATGTCAGACCTGATAGACTTACCATCCAGGAACGCTAAAAAATCATCCCGCACAGTCCTCAATCTTCACTTTCCCAACTGTAAAGGTCTAAAATACAAACTAACGCATGCATCAACCTTTTCCTACATGAGCACACAATTCTGGAACGTGCTGCCGCGCAACTTAAAAACGATCTTTGAACTACCGAACTTCCGCAAACTATTGAAGACCCATCTCTTTAACAAGGCATATCACAAAGATCAACAAATGTGAACTCCTATACATACAGTAGTGGAAATAAGTATTTGATCCCTTGCTGATTTTGTAAGTTTGCCCACTGACAAAGACATGAGCAGCCCATAATTGAAGGGTAGGTTATTGGTAACAGTGAGAGATAGCACATCACAAATTAAATCCGGAAAATCACATTGTGGAAAGTATATGAATTTATTTGCATTCTGCAGAGGGAAATAAGTATTTGATCCCCCAACCAACCAGTAAGAGATCTGGCCCCTACAGACCAGGTAGATGCTCCAAATCAACTCGTTACCTGCATGACAGACAGCTGTCGGCAATGGTCACCTGTATGAAAGACACCTGTCCACAGACTCAGTGAATCAGTCAGACTCTAACCTCTACAAAATGGCCAAGAGCAAGGAGCTGTCTAAGGATGTCAGGGACAAGATCATACACCTGCACAAGGCTGGAATGGGCTACAAAACCATCAGTAAGATGCTGGGCGAGAAGGAGACAACTGTTGGTGCCATAGTAAGAAAATGGAAGAAGTACAAAATGACTGTCAATCGACAAAGATCTGGGGCTCCACGCAAAATCTCACCTCGTGGGGTATCCTTGATCATGAGGAAGGTTAGAAATCAGCCTACAACTACAAGGGGGGAACTTGTCAATGATCTCAAGGCAGCTGGGACCACTGTCACCACGAAAACCATTGGTAACACATTACGACATAACGGATTGCAATCCTGCAGTGCCCGCAAGGTCCCCCTGCTCCGGAAGGCACATGTGATGGCCCGTCTGAAGTTTGCCAGTGAACACCTGGATGATGCCGAGAGTGATTGGGAGAAGGTGCTGTGGTCAGATGAGACAAAAATTGAGCTCTTTGGCATGAACTCAACTCGCCGTGTTTGGAGGAAGAGAAATGCTGCCTATGACCCAAAGAACACCGTCCCCACTGTCAAGCATGGAGGTGGAAATGTTATGTTTGGGGGTGTTTCTCTGCTAAGGGCACAGGACTACTTCACCGCATCAATGGGAGAATGGATGGGGCCATGTACCGTACAATTCTGAGTGACAACCTCCTTCCCTCCGCCAGGGCCTTAAAAATGGGTCGTGGCTGGGTCTTCCAGCACGACAATGACCCAAAACATACAGCCAAGGCAACAAAGGAGTGGCTCAGGAAGAAGCACATTAGGGTCATGGAGTGGCCTAGCCAGTCACCAGACCTTAATCCCATTGAAAACTTATGGAGGGAGCTGAAGCTGCGAGTTGCCAAGCGACAGCCCAGAACTCTTAATGATTTAGAGATGATCTGCAAAGAGGAGTGGACCAAAATTCCTCCTGACATGTGTGCAAACCTCACCATCAACTACAGAAGACGTCTGACCGCTGTGCTTGCCAACAAGGGTTTTGCCACCAAGTATTAGGTCTTGTTTGCCAGAGGGATTAAATACTTATTTCCCTCTGCAGAATGCAAATAAATTCATATACTTTCCACAATGTGATTTTCCGGATTTAATTTGTGATGTGCTATCTCTCACTGTTACCAATAACCTACCCTTCAATTATGGGCTGCTCATGTCTTTGTCAGTGGGCAAACTTACAAAATCAGCAAGGGATCAAATACTTATTTCCACCACTGTATATCCAGTACTGTCTTGTAATATTTGCTTGTCAAACTACTACCATGTTCTATCACTATCATGTACCCAAGATCCTTCTGTTATACTAAATGTATATTTTCTTATGTATCTTCACTACTCATGATGTATTGTAAGCCACGTTGAGCCTGCAAAGAGGTGGGAAAATGTGGGATACAAATGCAATAAATAAATAAATAAAATTATAGATATGGCAATGTTATTTTCTTGGGAGAAAATATTTTGATATTTCTGGATGTTTCCAGATGGACTCAGACAAAATAAGGGTCCTGTTTACTAAGCAGCGTTTTAGGCGCGTTAACGTTTTTAACACGTGTTAACCATGTACGTGCATTAACCATGTATGTGCCTATAATATCCCTATTGGCGCCTACATGGTTAACGAGCGCGCTAAGTATAGGCCCGCTAAAAACACTAATGCACCTTAGTAAACAGGGCCCTAAGTTCTTAGCTATGTGTTAGTCTATTATTTCTTTAGAAGCTACTTTCTAACTGCCTTTTTCCTGTAAATGCTTTAGGGCCCTTTTACTAAGCTGCAACAAGCACTAGCGCATGCTTACTGCAGGTTAAAGTCCCTACCGCGGGGTGCGCTTCGGTGTCCTGTGGAAATTTCAGGATTGGTGTGCACTTCCCACATGCTAAAAATGCTTTTTATTTTTCAGTACTTGGGGCATGTTTGGGGATGGAGAGAAGACGTATTCTATGCTAATCAGTTACCACAGCTACATCAGCACGCTCCAACTGATTAGCACAAAATTAGCCCAAGAGCCCTTACTGCCTAGAAAATAGTTGTCCTTAAGCACTCATACTCTAATGGGGAAATTAGGTCGTGGTCATTTAGAAAATGGGAAATATGGCTATTTTACAGCCATGCTAAAAGTGGCCTCAGTGTGCAGGAAAGCCTTGCATTAGTGATAGTTAAACATGCTAGTAAAAGAACTCTTTTATTTCTCATCAAAATAATAGATATATTTTCTTCAAACCTGCACAGTTACAATATTTCTTGGAAGGAAAAAGTGTCTTGAAAATATCTGTTAATCATCTCGGCCTGTTTAGATCTGTATTACCAGCAGAAATTCACTGTATTAACTTTTTGATGTTTTCCTATTATTTAAATTCCAGTTTCCTATGGCAGTCAATAGAAACAGAATAAAATAAAATAAAACATAGAAAAGAAAATAAGATGATACCTTTTTTATTGGACTAACAATACATTTTTTGATTAGCTTTCGAAGGTAGCCCTTCTTCGTCAGATCAGAAATAAGCAAATTTTGATAAGTAACAGCATATATAAGTGAAACATCAAAGTATTTCAGTGACAGTCTGAAGGGATGAGGGAGGATGGGCTAGGTGAGAAACAGAGAGGGCTGAGAGGATAAGGGACAGGGAGATATGCATGGTGATCAGAGGGTGACAAAGCAGTGAAATTTCATGGTTTATAATGGGCTAGACAGCCCAGATCTTTGTTAAGTCCTGTCTGGTGGGTGTCAAAATATTTAATCATTTTGACTTCAAAGGTCTTGTGTTCCTGTATTGTTTTAAAGTTTCCCTTAAGTATTCTCACCATAAAATCATTACTACAGTGTTCTGGTTTTGTAAAGTGCTGTCCAACAGAGGTAACATCCTGGTTGGCACTGGCATTTTTCATATGATTTCTATGCAGATTAAATCTCTTCTTCAGCATCTGGCTTGTTTCTCCAATATAGCACCCTTCGTCACATTTTTTACACTGGATGACATATACTGCATTGGAAGATGAGAATGTGAAGGATTCCTTTATATTGAATATTTTTCCTTTGTGAATGACACGGGGTCTTGTGAAATGTTTTGGCATAGTTTGCAGCTGGATATATTGCAAGGATGTGTGCCAATCTCTTCTTTATGGGTCTCTGTTGAGAGCTTGCTTCTCACTAGCTTGTGTTTTAAATTGGGTGGCTGTCGGAAGGCCAGCACTGGTGGGGATGAGAATTAAATCAGTTGACACGCGAGGCGTGTCATCAGTTTTCTTTTGTTCCGCGTTATGGTTCCCTGAGGAAGAATCTCGAAACGGGACCGTTGGAATCTACACGTGAGCAGGAACAGATTGGGACTTATACAATAAAGATAAGATAAGTGGCTTTTGGCACGTTTACATGCAAGCTGGTATTGATGGTCGATGCATGAATTTACAGCATTGCACTAAGATTTTTGGACATATGATTTGAGTGTTTGGTTCTATTAAACAGCATAATTTTTTTTTAATTTTTTTTTTCATTGGGGTTTTTTTTTCAGTCAATGATGACTTGTTGTGCGTGCCATAGGTTTTATGTTTAAATGTTTAAATAATTGCCGCACTTGTTGAGACTTTTTCCCCCTGTGATTTTTTGATATATAGACAGTATTACTCTGCTTATATTGTTTTTTGATGTTTCAATATTATTAGCAGTAGTGTGGATCTGAATATTATTTTTGTGTTTAACATTTAGGTCTGGACATTTGAACAGCTATAGAGCTTGTATAAATGATCCCACCTTAAATGTATGTACATTTTCTGCCATTTGAATTAGTATTCTGTTATGAAAAGTAGGCACCTACTTTTCTTTCTAGAATTGACTTAAAATAGGTGCCGTGATAGCACAAGTAATGAGTGCCCCATTATAAAAACACATTCCTCGTGTATATGTTTAACAAACCTAGGAGATCTTTTACTAAGGTGCGCTAACAGATTTAGCAGTAAAAAGGGGCCTACACTAGCATCAGCACATGTTTTTGATGCGCTGAGGCCCCTTTTTACCGCAGCAGGTAAAAGGCTGGCTTTTTACACAAAAAGAAATGGCCATGCGGTAAGTGAACAGCTAACCTGGCGGTAACCGGGTAAGCACTGGTGCTACAAAAATAGAAAATATTTTTGTAGCACCAGAAATGGCACGTGACAACCCTATAGTAAAAGGGCCCCAGTGTGCACTAAATGCAAAGAAGTCCATAGGTATAAAATGGGTGTTCCTGATTTGGGCGTTTTCAACTGCGATAATGGAATGTCTAAGGACGTCTATACTATTTTTCCATTATACCTACCTGATTTTGGATGACTTCATGAGGGCGTTCAAATTCAGATTTGGACGATCCTTCGATTATGCCCCTCCACGTGACTTAGAATTTAGGTGCACCATGTTACAGAATACGCTTAGCGAGTTCCGCACAAAAATCTTAATGCCAATTAGTGCTGATAATTGTTTGTTAACATCCACTTAATAGCACTGATTAGCTCGTTAACCAATTACGTTATGCACATTGTTATAGAATACACCGATTTCCACATGGAAATTAAGGCGCCATGTATAGAATCCCGGGGTAAGTGCTCATGTAGTAATTTTTTTAAAGCGCTGCATGCTGATGGCAACATTAGCACATTACAATTAATACAAAATTAGAAAATAAACCATTTCCCCCTGATTCTATAAAGGTTGCCAAAATTGTGTGTGCAGGTATGCTCCTGATCCTGATTAGCGAGTGCAATTTAATAGAATAATGAGCTAATTAGTGCCAATAATTGGGTTTTCAACAAGCAATTACTGGCACTAATTAGATTTAATTGGGGCTTATGCGCGTAAAGTTAGGAGTGGGATCCATGCCTAAAATTTACACCTGACCTAAAAAAGAGGGCATGGAAATGGGAAGGTCATGGGCATCTTGGGGCAGATAGGGGGTGGATTTGAGTTACATGCATAATTGTAGAATAACAGTGCTCCACTTATAAATTTAGGCACGGGAATTTGCACCACGTTTCCGCTGGTGTAAATAGCCACGCCTAAATCTATACATAACCACTTTGCTTAAGAGTTAATTCTGTAAACTATGCCAAACTTTAGGCATGGCTTATAGAATACCGCTTAATCATTTTTTTGCACAATTTATTGGGCACCATATAAAGTGCACTCCGGTTAAGTGCAAGGGCTCCAGACTGGATTTTTACTTGCACTTAACTGGAGCATGCATATAACCAAAGTTACCATTTTCACACCATTATTTAAGAAATCACACAGAACCAGTGTAGCTTAACATATTTATTACAGTACTGCAATTGGACTGTTAACAATTTTCTGAAAAAGATCAATAAAACATAAATAAAAATTTGGCAACACAGAGCTAGTATTATTTAAAAGGTATTTAAAAAATGTGTAATTGTTTTCTGTACAGTGTATTGTCTATTTGTATTACAGACAAGGTTCCTCAGGTCATAATACTGTTCATAACTCTGGTAGCCTTTACCCACTAGAAAAGCTTTTTACAATGTCTAAGCTTTGTAATGCAGCAGCAAATGTCACAGTGGGCCTTGCTTCATGCTCACTGCCAACTTCCACCCCCACTGGCTCATCATCTGTGTCTCCAGCACCCTCAGCAAATCTGACCAAATCTCTTCAGCATTTATTTCCACAGATATTTGCAGGTCATCATCAACAGCCACAAAGCGGTCAAACTCCTCTGGAATAACTCCTGCTGGGAGATCCACAGTGGATGCAGGATTCTCATCATCATCATCATAACATTCTTTCATAAAACTAGCCTGTTTGTAGCATTTGGCAATTGTACTTTGGGTAACACGATGCCAGGCCTCCTTCTGCATGTGTAGTGAGTCCAGTAGGCTTAGCTTTCAAGTCAACTTGGCCGCTCTCTTGCCAATGTTTTAATTATTGTCCCCATCAGATGGCACAGTACCAGTGCTCTGTAATGCTTCTTGAAATTGGCTGGATAAGTGAAATTGTGTTGGGTGGTAGGAACACAACCTTATCGTTTGATAGTCTAACGTCAGCGCTATGTGCTGCACAGTTGTTACATAGCATCAAAACTTCACGCTTCTGTCTATGCATTGTGTTATCCAATTTTTTCAGTAATTGCAGCCAAATTTCTCAGATCATCCAACATTTTTGTTTGCCTCATACACCACTGGGAGTTGTTTAATATTCTTGAAGCAACATGGCTGTTTACTTTTTCTGATTCACTTCCATCCATGTTGCATGAGAGTCTTTCCTTCGCAACTTTTTTCTGGCCACTTCAGCCTGCTTGAATGCCAACATCCCATCTGGAATAGCTCTCCAATAAAGACCTATTTCATCTGCACTGAAAATGTCACATGGTTGGTAATCTTTCATGATGCTCGGTAGAACATTTGATATCCATCTCTCAGCACACATTTCATCTGTATCTTGTTTTTTGCCATGCTGTTTCTTAAACTTGGTGCTGTGTCTTACTTTCCATTGCTTTAGCCATCCAACAGTTTAATTGAAACAGTCCAATCCAAGGTTTTTTTGTAAATGATTGGCTTTCTCTATCAGTAGGTGAGTAATGATGGGAAACTGACGGCTTCTTGCTTGTGAAAACCAGTGAAGAAGAGCTCCGTCCACGTCTTTTTCTTTTCCAGTTCTCTTGTGTTTCCTTTCAGGATTGGTGTTATTCTGCCAATCCTCAAGAAGCTTGTCATTCTGCTTGTATATGCATGAGATTTAACTTGGATGCATCCCTTACGCTTTTTCAATGAAACCTGATATTCCTTATTGTCCAGTCATTTTATAATATTGATCCTATCTGCGAGTGATAGCGCTTTACACATGCACGGTGACAAGGCCATTACTGTGCAGACAGCACGTTTAGATGCTCAGTTCAACTTTACAGGCCACACTTTTGGTACTCCGTCACCACTATAGCCCACAGTTTTGATAGATATACGTAATCAAACTTGCATTTATGGTTATTGGAAGAGGAACAAAATGGTGGGTACCATCCTTCTTCATTTGGCAAGCGGACAAGAAAGAACATGGCGCTCACACAACCTCTTCACTCTGCACATCACAAGCTATTAGCCAATAAAGGCGAGAGAGAAAAGAGGGAGGACTGCTCATTCAACCTTATTGACTTCAGGCCTTATGATACAGTATTGAACTGCTGTGCCACACAGCAATTGGACATCATAAACTGGGGAACCAATGAGATTGGATGGATCGCTCATGCAGCATTAGTACTTTACAAGACTTGGAGTGAATAAGGAAAATTGCAAGTAAAAGGAGTGAATTTGTAAAAAATGTGGTTCAAGGCACATTTAAGCGGAGTATGTGCTTATTGCTGGTGTGCCAAATTAGAGTAAGTTAACATTGGAATGAGAAAAATTTGGGACTGTAAGTTTCCATTGCAGGTAAGTGGAGTGTGCGCTTATCCAACGTGCGCTTAAGTGGAGTGCACTATATAGAATCTAGCCCTTTAAGCTGCATTGAAAATGGTCTTAGCGTACAGGAAAGACCCACATAAAAGTGCACTAAGGCCACTTTTTGCTGTAGCTTAGTAAAAAAACAAACCACAGTTTGTAAATAGAGTGGCTTTTGAAGTAAGAAAACATAGGTGGTCTTTTACTAAGCCACAGTAGGGTTTTTAGCTTGCAATAGAAATCAGCTGGCGGTAAACGCTGAGACACCCATAGGAATATAATGGGCACCTCGGCATTTACCGTCAGCTGATTTCTACCACGAGCTAAAAAAACACTACCGCAACTTAGTAAAAGACCCACCTAATGAAGGAATAAAAATAGCTAAACATGAATTTCCTCAGTTAGTCATAAATGACGCATTAATGAGTTAATTCCTAATACATAAATTAAGAGGAAAAAGGTATTCTTCTATTGTGTTTTATGCCCGTTTATTTCTCCCCAAATCTGCAGCCAAAATAAATAAGCTGTACATTTGTTTCATTGAAAATCACTTTGCATACTGACATTGCTAACCCTGCAAATGTATCCTTTTTTTTTTTAAGAGCTAGAATGCCATCTTGTGGAAACAAAACAAAACCAAAAAACATACAGGATACAGGACTAGATGGTTGAGCTGATCCAGGCAACACGTTCTACAAAAGATACTAATCACATATATTTACACATATGCTTATCAACCCGATTTGTTTGATGCATACATCTTAAATTGGAGTCACAATTTTACGATGAACATTTCTCCACAAAGAATACATTATTACAAGTTGATGTAGACAAAAGATTTTCTTCTGAGAACATGTTCCTTCATTAATAATCTTCAGTATTTTAGCAAATGATTTAAACTCTCCTCCCATCTGCAGTTCTCAGTCTGTACTTATCCAGCTCTCTGAAGAGGCCAGAGGGGCTAAGGCTTTAGCTATACAAGCTAGCAGAAAGTGTTGTGAATACTGTATTCTTTGGTGAAAACACAGTGAAATAACAGGGAGCTTGAAGGCACAAGCAGCAAGGTTACTACAGCGGCGTGGAGTACTTCTATTCCTCAATACACTGCTATCCTCAGAGAATAAAATCCTCACAGCACACAGATTATAGACAGATGTTTTACTGATGCTGGCTTAATGGGAGGGGGATAAAAAACAAAAAACAAGAGGCACTGATCTGCCTACTAAGATACTAACAAAGTAAAAGCGGATCACGTACAAAATACCAAAACAAGTGAATAAAAAGAAGTGGTTTATTAAACAGATACCCGATAACTGTTTAATAAACCATTTCAATGGGAGGGGGGCTCTGCTCCTTACTCAGTATGCTGGGGGAGGGTCAAGACAATAAGGATAGCCCACAAGACACAGGAAACGTGGAACATCTGCTCAGAAAGAGACAATCATTGGAAAACTATGGATTTATAGGGATTTGTAGTCCATTGCACAGTGATGCTTGCTATACACAGTCTATCTGCTCCCATGCAAATGGGAGCAGAACAAGAACAATTTCAGATAAGTATATTAGATCAGGTCTCATTAAGAACCTGACATTTTGTTATTTTTTTTATCTCACAGGATTTCAAACAGGTAAGTAGGTCTGTCTGTCTGTCTCTCTGTCTGTCTGTCTCTCTCTCTCTCTCTCTCTCTCTCTCTCTCTCTTATATCAGTCTATTGTCTTTTCCTAAGTGTGCATACTTTCCAAACACCTCAGTCCTTTTATTCTGGTTCAATTTCCATGTAACTCTTTTGTGTTGGCTGGTTTGCAGTCTTGAACTTCAGCAATGTCAAGAATACACACATGTGGCTATTTCCCTTCTTGGAGCACCTACTTTCCTGGCTTTAATGAAATGAAAGGAAGGAACACCCTGTCTCCCTATGTGTCTGTATGCTCTTCTTGAGCAGTCTTCTAACTAATCCTTTAAAAGAAATGAATGATTAGGTACCCTGATTTCTTCCAACCCTCCCTTTTCTATATTGTTTTATAATTCTCACATTCCTTACACGCTTTTCATCTTTCTCCATCATTTACAGTAACTTTCACTGTGTCTCTGGCTAGAAGAGTCATTTTTGTGAAGAACAATTTTTGTTCAGCAAATTCAGACTTTTCTCACCACAGAATATTTTATTGATCTATCACAGCATTCCCTGGGGCCAAAAAATACCAGCAGGCTCCAAATGTAGCTAAACCAAACACTCAGACACCAGGACAGTAAACTTCTAAAGTAATTTAAATTCCTTCATACCAACACTGAGCTCAGTGTCACACAACCTTCTCCTTCGGCACTACCCTCTCAACTGTCCAAAATGGCAGTTTAAAACCTTGAGGTATCTTTACTGCTGCATTCGTGAGCCCATTAGACAGCTGCAGCACAAACCAGCAGCCATTATTTCCCCTTTAACACAATTTTAACAAATGCAACTCATTAAAAAACAAACAAAAAACCCCAAGTCTCACTCTATTTTTTTCTTTAATCTCCATACCTTGTTAAAATCCTTGTCTTTCCTTTCCTTTGTGCGGGTCCCAGTTGTCTCTGCATGTGACCACTACACAGATCTGCCCAGGAATTAGCTCAGTGCTCTCTGAGCATGTGCACCCCCTGTGAATGTGTGTGCATATTTTTTCACCATGGCCTCAGGGAATTGACTAGAGGAAAGATTTCCTAGGCCTCCCTTGTAACAATTTTCCCAATCCTCCTCTCCCCTTGTTTAGTTCCTCATCAGCCCTGATTCTGGAGCCATGAAGCTGTGCATGCCTAGATCTTTTTGCACGAGCAGAAGCAATCCTGAAGGCCTCAGCTTAACCTTGAGGTTTTTCTGCTGCCTCCCCTTGGAGCTACAGAACTGTATGCATAAGCATGCACACTCTACCAGCCATCCCAAACCACCAGAAACCCCTCCAATAGTCCCAGAGCACTCAGGAGCCCTCAAACCAACACCACCCAGACACAGACCTTCACCCAGACCCCCTAACTCCAACCCCAGGAAAAACCCAGTCAAATAAAATCTTTAGCTGATTAGGGTTACATTACCAAGCCATCAATCCTGATGCAAAGTCCATTATTATGAGGCTTATTCTAGAGTGACTAGGCTACTGCATTGAGATATATCAAGGGAAATTCCAGATAGACTATCTCCTAAAAAGCAATCCCATTATGTATATCATCTATAACATGTAGAATGGAATTGGCTCAGACTGGAGGAAAGATCCAATATAACAGCAGCAAATGGACTATTACTGGTAGGAGTCAACTTGCTGATTTAGAAGTCCTGCTGAAGTGCTGAAGTGGAACAGACATAGCTGCAGACACCCTTCAGGGCTTTGACATCTGCTGAATGGTCCTGGGAGGCACCTCTTAACCAGATGCTCTATCATGGATCCACTGGAGTCATCTTGTTGATTTGGGATTCCTGCTGAAGCAAAACAAGCATAGCCATGGACACCTTTGGGGCTTTGGCACTCTACCATTGGAGCAGTGAGAGATGAGTCATAACGTTCTCAGATATAGGCAAGAAGAGGAAACAAGGAGACCAACCTATGTAAACATCTATAAGGAGCCCAGTGGATCCATATGTGCAGCTAGTAATGGTGGCAGCGTCTTCCTCAAATGTGAAATATTATCTGAACTCTCCTTATCTCCTCAACCCAGTAAAAATCATTTGGAAAGGATGGTGTCTTCCAAACAGGTGACACTACCCTCTTCAGAATCTTTGTCTGAGACAGTAAAGTCTATTTCAGTGGGAACTAGTAATCCTTTTAAGGTTCCTACCCCAAGCCAGTTCAAATACATTCTGAGAGTTTTTCTTCTCTGGATTCGACCTCACATGAGAGACAAGCAACTTTTCAGGACATTTGGTAGGTGGTATCATGTACAGAGAAAGCATTACAAGGTACAACTTCATAGCTATGTACATTTTCTCAGAACACAGCTGTTAAGTTATCAGAGAATGAAGAAAGTCTAATTAAGCTTGACTCATAATCAGTTAAGGTTGATTCATCTGTTGTTAATCTGCATTCAGCTGTGGCATCAGAAGTGAAGCATAGTTTAATGTTGCATTCTCATTTAGAAGCAATTGAAAATCTTTCATGGGCTAGAAATTTAAGGCTACTAAATTTTCTTATTACTCACTATTAGGCCCTGATGGAACTTTTTAAAGTGTACCTGAAGGATATCCTTCAGTATCCCCAAAGTGATACTATTTCATTATTTCTGTGGCTGACATTTTTTTTATGCTCCTAGATGCTCTCAAACAGCTAATAAAGAAGGTCGGATATCTAATCCAGATAGCCTTGATAAATCCCAAGTTCTAGAAACTTCACAGAATGTTATCTTTACATGAGCTACCCTATTAGTTACACTTTAGTCTGAGGTGGAAAAGGAAAACGTTTTGCAATGGTACTGTTCTAAAAAGAGTCCCTTTCTGTGGTCAGCCAATAATCGTATTTCCTAATGTAGAAATGCAGGCACAGAGGAGACAAAAGGTCTTGTTAATTGTTGCCTAATGGTTAGTGCAGCAGGCCTTGTTACAGTCGACATGGGTTCAATTCCCACAGCAGCTCCTTGTGACCCTGGGCAAGTCACTTAACCCTCTATTGCTTCAGGTACAAAAACTTAAATTGTGAGCCTTATAGGAACAGAGAAATGACCTGCATATAACATGTGCATCGCCATGTACATACGTAGTGCTATAGGAATGATTAGTAGTAATAGTGGTATTGTTAAAGTCTAAATGTTTGGCTGTAGGTACCTCCTTCTTTCTCAAACTTCCCTGTAAGTGTTTGATCATGTATGGGAACAATAAGAATGTCTTTCTGGATTCTTTGCACTTGGAAAATTTCCTTAAAGATAAACCTGTACTTCAGGTTAATGTTGTATGAATATTTCAGTATTTAGGTCTTAGGAAATTAGTAGATTAAATTTTTTTTATTGCCTCTTCTGCTAATGTAAATCAGCTTTAGAATTGTCTTTTGTTCATTTAAAAATGTGTAGCAATTGACTCCCATAATGCGGTCTAGATTTATTTTATTGTATTGAAGATGTTTCTTATGTTTGTTTTCTTTTCCATTGTAAATTCTTACAAATATAATTGCAATGTAATAATAATAATTAAAAAAAGAAATACTACTGGTAATGGTAGTAATGCAACATCCATCTCCTTGAGCTAGACCCAGAAAGGGGCATTGGAAAATGTGAGAATAGATGCCCAGATTTGCCTACCTTATTGTTCAATGACCATGTGACACCAATGATTAGCATCACCAATACTAGAATAGAGGAACATAAGAAGTTAAGAAAAGCCATTTGAGTCAGACCAAGTTCCATCTAGCCCAGCATCCTGTCTCTATGGCCAGTTTGGGTCACAAGTATTTAGGAGATTACAAAAGTAAATCTGTTTTCCAGAATTAAGAATGGTTCTCCCAAGTATACATGGCTTAATAATTCTTTATGGACTTTTCCTCCAGGAACGTGTCTAAACCTCTTTTGAACCTAGCTATATTAGTCACCTTGACCACATCTTCCAGTAATATGCTACACAGCTTAATTATGCTCTGCATTGAAAAAAATAATTCTATGATTTGTTTTTGATCTGCTGCTTGTTACTTCCATGGTGTGTCCTCTTGTGTTTGTGTTATTTGAAAGGTGAAATAACTATTTCCCATTTAACCATTATACCCCACTTAAGATTAAATAAAATTCTATGACGTATCTCTGTCATCTGTTCACAAAGCTGAAGATCTCTAGCCTTCTTTCATAAAGGAGGTTGTTCTATCATTTTTATCAGGTACTGTGGAGGGCTTGCAGCCCATCTACATATTCTTACAGCCTTCACCAGGGTGACTACCAGGTCCACCCCAATCCACCCAGGGCCTCCACTCCAGGTGCCGCGTGTTTCCACCAGCTGCCTTCCAGGTGTTGTAGAGGACTTGCAGCCCATCTGCATATCCTCACAACCTTCTCTGGAGTGACTTTCTCAGCTCTCAGGCTTCAACATTTCCTTCCTTTCATTCAACCATCTCCATTCTGTCTGAGTACATCTCATCTTCATTGTTTGTTGTTGTCATCATGTCTCTCCTATTCTTCTCCATACACTCTTGCTTCTTCTCCTGCTCTCCGCTGGGGATATCAATCCCAATCCTGGTCTTCCACATCAGCTCTCATCCTATTTGTGCAAGTCACACAGTTATGTTTCCAATCTAATTTCTGTTTGTCTCCTCTCCCCTTCTCTGCCTTTCTCATGTGCCCTGTGGAATGCCCACTCTGTCTGCAACAAACTTTCCTACATGTACGAACTCTTTATCTTTCATACTTTCCATCTGTTTGTCATAACTGAGACTAGGCTTTGCCCTGAAGACTCTGTTTCAGCTGTGGCCCGTGTCATGGAGGTTACCTTTTCTCCCATACTCCTCGCCTGGTTGGCCGTGGAGGTGGTGTCAGGTTACTACTCTCACCCTGTTGTAGATTTCAACCTCTTCTTCCACTGCTTTTCTTCCTTTGAAGTCCACTCCATCTGTCTATTCACTCCTGTATGTCTCCAAGTAGCAGTCATTTATCGACCCCCCTGATAAGTCCCTTTCTTCCTTTCTTACTGACTTTGACTCCTGGCTTTTCTTTCTTGAACTTTCATCTCCTTCCCTCATTCTTGGGGACTTTAATATTCATGCTAACGATCCCTCTGACTCATGTTTCACGCTTTTACATCCTCTTTTGAGAACAGTCATAAATGTATGAAATGAAGGTTCACCTGTAATATTAGAAGGTAGACTATTCCAGAGACATGGAGCCAAAAAGAAGAACACAGAAGACCAAATAGATTCATAATGAGCTGATTGCAATGAAGGTAAAACAAGACGATTTGTGTCAAGGGACCTAAGAGCATGATTGGGAGTATAAGGTATAGATAGGAACAATAAATTGGAAAGAAAACCTGTATGAAAAGTTTTATGAGCTAAACAAAGAATTTTGAACTGCGGACAATATAAAATCTAAAGTCAGTGAAGAAATGCAAGAAGCGGTGTAACATGATTGAATTTACAGGCTCTGAGAAGTAGATATGCTGCTGAATTTTGAAGAGTTTGAAGACAATGGAGAAGAGAACCAGAAATACCAGAATAAACCACATTACAGTAGCCTAACTGAAAAACCAAAAAAAGCATCTATACAGGTATGAAGAGAAGGAGTATCAATATATCTGCGGATGAATCGAAGTTTGAAGGTATTTTATTTTTATTTATTTATTTATTTGTAGCATTTGTATCCCACATTTTCCCACCTATTTGCAGGCTCAATGTGGCTTACATTATGCTGTGATGGCGCTCGCCATTTCCGGTACAGAATTTCAGATGGAATTACATTTAGGTGCATGCATACATGGTAAAAGAGTACATTTTGATATTACTTACAAATGATTTTGCATTAAGGTGCATATATACATGGTACAGAGGAATGCATAATGGCATTGCATAGAGGTTTCTTAGTGAGAAAATGAGTTGTAACATAAGGTCATTGACTATAAAGATATCCTTATCAATCTAGGAAGTACGTTGGTAATGCGTATTATGTAGCTTTCTTTAATAGCAGTGAGGTTAAACAGTTAAACGACAAAAGTTCGGTTTTGTCTAGTTCTTGTAAAGTCTATTTGTTTTGTATTTAAGATGGAACATTATGGTACGTTTTCTTGAACAGATTTGTTTTCAGTAATCTGCAGAAGATTGTTAGGTCATGTATTGATTTCATGGCTTTCAGTAATGCATTCCACAGTTGCGTGCATACGTAGGAGAAGCTGGATGCGTATATGGATTTATATTTTAGTCCTTTGCAACTGGGGTAGTGGAGATTGAGGAATGTTCGTGATGATCTTTTTGCGTTCCTAGTAGGTAGATCTATGAGGTCTGACATATAGGTCGGAGCTTCCCCGTGAACGATTTTGTGGACCAGGGTGCAAACTTTGAATGCAATTTGTTCTTTTAAAGGGAGCCAGTGTAGTTTCTCTCTTAGGGGTTTGGCGCTTTCGTATTTTGCTTTCCCAACTAAGAGCCTGGCTGCTGTGTTTTGAGCTGTTTGAAGTTTCTTAATGACTTGTTCTTTGCATCCGGCATAGATGGCATTGCAATAATCTAGATGACTTAAGCACCATTGATTGTACCAGGCTGCGGAATATTTCCCTTGGGAAAAAAGGTTTGATCCTTTTCAGTTTCCACCGTGAGTAGAACATTTTCTTTGTAGTGTTTTTTGCATGGTCTTCGAGTGTTAGATTTCGGTCGATTGTGACTCCCAGAATTTTCAGACTATCTGAAACTGGGAGGGTGTAATCTGGGGTGATTATGGTGCTTGGTTTGTTTGTGTTATATTGTGAGGACAGAATAAGACAATGTGTTTTTTCTGCGTTTAGCTTTAGTTGGAATGCGTCCGCCCATGAGTTCATTATTTGGAGACGGTGTTTAATTTCATTTGTGATTTCTGTTAAATCATGTTTGAACGGGATATATATAGTGACATCATCTGCATAGTGTATGTTGGATTCAGGAGTGGAAGGGTTGAGTTTTGGACGCTGCCCTTGTGTATACCCTCATTGCAAATACATGCTATGTAAATTAAGAGGGCTATTGAAGGATAGTGCTTACATGGCATGCTAGCATATACATGCCTAAGTGCACACATATGTCTATAATGTACACATGTAATGCATACATAAATGTGAGAATCTAGGTTATACAATTGCCCTTTTGATGTACAGATGGTAACTTGACTCAAGGTACATGTGTATATCCATTGTGTCACAACCTGAACAATTTTTCCCCTTCTGTGCTATTTTGCCACTTTGCACATATATGTCTCCATATTAGTTGTAGATCCTAGGTGTATCTTCTCCTCAGTGTGTGTGTGTTGGGGGGGGGGGGGGGGATGCATTTCTAATGTTTGTTCTGGGGAGTGGAGATGTGTTAATCTTACATAGAACCTACACATGCAGACCTACTCTTATAAAATGATGGCCCTGATTTGGACATTTACACATCCATGTTTATTTCCCAGACTACAACCTGTGGCTGAGGATGAGATTGGGGTACACTAGACTGTCAACGTTTGGAGGTGCTCTGGGAGGCATCCAGGAGGACTTTATTAATCCATTATATACCCTTCCTTGAGGCTGGGGAGATGGGTTGTTGGTGCTGACAGTCTACCAGGGATCAAAGGCCCACAAGGAAAGGGGGGGGGGGTGTCTCTGAAGCAGGCTATGAGGCCTTTTAAAAGGTGACATCACTACGCGTGAATTTTGTTTTCTGGGATGTACAGAAAATAGTTTGTTCATGAGGCCTGTTGTGAGAATAAATTTTTGAGACAAGAGATAGAATTAAGTGCATAAGTAGTTTGCTTACAAGGACATGTCACACTACACAACACAAAGGGGTCCTTCTACTAAGCTGTGGTAGAAAGTGGCCTTAATGCACCCTTTTGCGGGTTTTTCTCGCACATTAAGGCCATTTGTACCGGAACAGTAAAATGGTTGATTTTCCATTTTTTTTTTCAATAAATGGCCATATGCTAATGTTCAAATCCTTATAGTGTTTACCACGTGGTATTCAAAATATCCTGCTCCAAACATTCGAATCTGGTTGTTTACCAATTTTTATTAAATGGACCTCAGAACTTCCCAGCTTGGCTGTTCTATTCAGAACGTAGTTTGCACTGTATTTTCATAAGTGCGCTCAAGCTGTTCACTGGAGGTAGTTTTATCACTGGTCCTGTATTTACTATAAATATATTTTCAGGGTCCAGGTATCTTATGTCAATTGGAAAAAAACTCCCACTGGGAGAAAAACCAATGACTCCTGCCCCTGAAAATTGGTCATATTTAGTTTTCATTTAATATACATTCATTGTTAGCGTGTGCTAAATCTCTTAGCACATCTTAGTAAAAGGACCCATTAGTTTCAGGGCATCATTTTCTAATTTTTTCTCTCCAATTCTGTATCTCTAGAAAATCAGACCCTAAATGATTCTTATGTTATATGAAATAATGGCTATAATTTGAAAATAATAATGTTTCATTTAATAAAACCAGTTTCAGAATTCAGCAAAACTGCTATTTACAGTTACAATGGGCAATCACACTAAAATTAAATACTAAAACGCTAATAGGGAAAATCTCTGCATGAGGCTGGAATGAATCAGTGCATTTTAGAAACTTTAGCACAGTGACACAAAAGAATGTTGGCTTAGTAATGACCTCATCCTACAGATTGTGTGCATTGTATAGACAAGGTTTCCTTTCTATTATTGGGCATGCTAAAGCAAGAAAGAGTATAATGCTGCATTAAGAACAAAAGAAAACACATGACTGTTTTGTAGGTTTAACCTAAGCATTTATTCTTACTTTCTATTATTCATAACCAAAAGACCACCAGTAAGATTAGTACACCCCATGGCTTTCATTAGCCACATTGAGAGCTTCCATCCTCAACTCCTTTCTCTCTTCTCCCTCCTCTTTGTCAATACATAGGTTAAGTATCTCAGAAAATGGGCATTTTTAAAGCAGTAGATTATCCATTCACTGCCCCTTGATTTTTTTCTTTACAATTCTAATGAAAGATGGAGATGAACAAAACGAGTTTCACGAAAGTCAAGTTAATCAGATTGAAGAATGTAATGATTAGAAATGCAGAAGTTAAGTCTTGCATTTTACAATCTGACCTGCCTCGGCACACTGGAAAATAGAGAAGACCAAAGCATTATTTATGGAATTTGTGGTCTGTGGAGAATGGTAATTCCTTCAGAGAAGGCAGATTACTGCTCGCTCTCTCTCTCTCTCTCTCTCTCTCTCTCTCTCTTTCTCTCTCTCTCTCTCTCTCTCTCTCTCTCTCTCTCTCTGACACCTTATCTCAAGAAACTTTTACTATGGCTGTATAACAATCATGATTATCTAGATAAAAGGAAAACACTATTTTTGTGAAATACATGGCAAATTGAAATTTTACACTACTATTCCAGCTCATTATTAGTTTTACATATTCATAAGGTTTTGACTATGGATCAGTGAGCTTAACATCAGTGCTAGATAAAATGGTAGAAAATCTAATGAACAAAATTATAAACATATAAATTGTCATAGTTTAATAGGACAAAATCAATATTGATTTAGCCAAGGAAGTCTGGCATCCCCAATCTGTTAAATTTTTTAAAGGTATGAATAATTATGTCCAGTAGATATGAAGTAGCTGAGGTACCTTCTGAAAATCCAGATATGCTGTGTCATGAGAGATTTCACAATATACCTCATGAGAGACCCCTGAGGAAATTTAAAAAGTCATGGCTCGGGAGGAAATGTACTATTGTGGACTAGAAATGGTACTCAATTCAATAAAGCAAAAGAAAATCAAATGAAGTAGTGGAAACATGGAAGAGAGGCAGGTTACACTTGTGCCACAACAAGTAGTTCATCTCCATCAGTGCTACAGGTAGTGCTTCAGGAGCACAAGGATACTGAAAGCCAGTAGTGAAAACTTTAGGATAAGAGACCTGTTTAGCTGCCCTACACTACATCAACAGGTGCCATCAGCAGCTTGGGCCATACTTATCATGAGAATGATGGTAAATCAAGAGGCTGCAAATGTGGCATGAGCAGAAATGCAAGAATGAAGAGATAGAAAACACTGCTCATTTGGTAATAGTGAGGTAGAATAGGAAACGGGTCAAGTTACAGAAGGGAAAATGGGACAGGAAAGTAAGGTAAGAGGATATGAGTAAGGGGGCTCACTGGCTAAATTTTCAATGCATCTCTAGAGGTAGGACTGGTCCTGGAGGACTGGAGGAGATCAGATGTGGTCCTCTCCACAAAAGCAGAAGGAAAAGGTTGGGAACTACAAACCGGTAAGTCTGACTTCTGTGGCAAGTAAATTAATGGAAATGTTTTTAAACAGAGAATAGTAAAGTTTTTGGAATCCAATGTGAGGCAACATGGTTTTCACCAGAAACAAATCTGATTAATTTCTTTGCCTTGGTTAGTGCAGTTCCTATGTGGAACAGTGTGAAAGCCTTTGACACATTTCCGCATAGATGACAAATAAATAAACTGAGTGCCCTCAGTATGGGCCCTAAAATGACTGACTAAGTTAGGAACTGATTGAATGGAAGGCAATAGAGGGTAGTGGTAAATGGAGCTCATTCTGAGCAAAAGGATATTAACAGAGGTATGCCACAAGCTTAGGTTCTTGGGTCGGTTGTTTTTACCATTTTTGTAAGTGATATTGCTGAAAGGGTGTCTTGTAAGCTTTACCTCCTTGTGGATGATATCAAAATCTGCAATAGGGTATTTATTATTTATTTATTTGAGCATATTTTATATACTGCTATGGCGTTCATATAGGCAGAAAGAACTAGATTCTATATATAGCAGCTTAAAAATTGGCACCAAAAAACCCCCAGCTTGGTATATTCTATAAACTATGCCTAAATTTAGGTACAGTTTATAAAATATGCCTAGTGCCAAGTTTGAAGGCAATTTCCAGCAGGTAAGATACTCCAATGATTTTTTTCTCCCCTCAGAAGGTCCTCTCGCAGGACCTCTTCAGGAGGTGGCCAATTTTTCATTTTTTGTATTAATGGCCATCTGCTAATGTTACCCCTCCCCCACTCCGGGGTATGGTGTATGGTAAGCACTAGGCCCTGGTTCGCCTGTTGTTAGTAGTCGTGGCTCCCAGAAAACCAGTACCCAGGAGTGGTGAGGGAACAAATACACTAGCCACATCTCCCACGTTCTGAAAATGGAAGAGGAAAAGAAACTAATATCAGGACTTGTCCCAGATTCCAAAAGATCAAAGTGCAATTCAATTAATTAATTCTTTTATTATTTTTGCACTCTCAAAATAAGTGTTTAAACAAATCCCATAATAAATGTTTTCTCCTTCCTTAGACAGAACATATAAGTTTACCCTGCAAACCTTTTTGTATTAACATGTTTCATTTGTATTTCAGAACAGGAAGATCGCGTTTTTACATCAAAGGCTAATCTCAGATAAGTTCAACATTTATTTCCAACACCTTCTATTTAGCCTCTATATTTGCTTCACCTCTGTATAGGTTGTAACAAGAATTTGATACTTTGTGTGTAATTCTTTTCTTTCAGTGCACAGACTTCTCAAATTTCAGCTTAGGTAAGTATTTTCAATTATTTTCTTTGCTTTAATACACATACACACTCATTGATAACGTTCAGTTCTTTTGTCCATTTTCACTTAGCAGACGTTGAGATTTCAGTGAAGTAATCTCTTTCTTGCGTGGGGGCCCTTGAATGAACTGGATTCGGCACTGGTGCTCCTTTGCAGCTCTTTTCTTCCTCCTAACCTCTCTAATAACAAGCCAAATTGGGAGGCAAAACCCTGACTTCCTTTCTTTTTTTCGGGAAATCTGTTATAGGGACTTTAAATGTATTTCATTAGACTGTGGCCTGCTAATTAATTTAAACAAAATATTTCTAACTGTTCAATCTATACTTCACTGGGTAATCCCTATTCTAAGGCGCTGGAAGAGCCTCTGCACAGCAGCTGAGATTCACTCACAGTGTAACATTCCATTCCCAGTCTGACACCCAACATTCCATCACTCACTAAATTTATAAGACTACTAGTAAAAAAGGCCCGTTTCTGACACAAATGAAACGGGCGCTAGCAAGGTTTTCCTCGGAGTGTGTATGTTTGGGAGAGTGTATGTGAGAGTGACTGTTTGAGAGTCAGAGTGAAAGTGTGATTGTGTGAGAGAGAGCGTGAGTCTGGGTGTGAGTGTGTTTGTGAGAGAGTGTGTGTGTGAGAATGAGAGTGTGTGCAAGTGTGTATGTGAGACACAGTGTGAGTGAGAGTGTGTGTGTGTGGGCGAGAGAGAGAGTGTGTGTGAGACACAGATTCTCTGTTTGAGTGAGTGTATGGGATCAAGCGAGTGTGTGAGTGACTGTGTGGCACATAGAGAGTGAATGTGATACAGTGTGAGACAGAGTGTGTGAGAGTGAGAGTCAGAAAGACATTGTATATGAGAGAGAGAGTGTGAGCCGTGCCCTCCCAATCCATGGCCAGCTGTCCCCTGCCCCCTCCATTCATCCTTTTCCAGCAATTCCCCTCTGTCCCTGAGCCCTGCCCTCCCAATCCATGGCCATCCATGTTTGTCTGTCACCTGCCCCCTCCATTCATCCCTATCCAGCATTTCCCCTCTCTGCCTGAGGCCTGCCCTGCAATCCATATCCATCCATGCCCATCTGTCCCCTCCATTCATCCCTATGCAGCAATTCCCCTCTCCCTGAGTCCTGCCCTTCCAATCCATGCCCATCCATGCTCCTCTGTCACCTGGCCCCTCCATTTTTCCCTATCCAGCATTTCCCCTCTCTGCCTGAGGCCTGCTCTGCAATCCATATCCATCCATGCCCATCTGTCCCCTCCATTCATCCCTATCCAGCAATTCCCCTCTCCCTGAGTCCTGCCCTTCCAATCCATGCCCATCCATGCTCCTCTGTCACCTGGCCCCTCCATTTTTCCCTATCCAGCATTTTCCCTCTCTGCCTGAGGCCTGCTCTGCAATCCATATCCATCCATGCCCATCTGTCCCCTCCATTCATCCCTATCCAGCAATTCCCCTCTCCCTGAGTCCTGCCCTTCCAATCCATGCCCATCCATGCTCCTCTGTCACCTGGCCCCTCCATTTTTCCCTATCCAGCATTTCCCCTCTCTGCCTGAGGCCTGCTCTGCAATCCATATCCATCCATGCCCATCTGTCCCCTCCATTCATCCCTATCCAGCAATTCCCCTCTCCCTGAGTCCTGCCCTTCCAATCCATGCCCATCCATGCTCCTCTGTCACCTGGTCCCTCCATTTTTCCCTATCCAGCATTTCCCCTCTCTGCCTGAGGCCTGCTCTGCAATCCATATCCATCCATGCCCATCTGTCCCCTCCATTCATCCCTATCCAGCAATTCCCCTCTCCCTGAGTCCTGCCCTTCCACTCCATGCCCATCCATGCTCCTCTGTCACCTGGTCCCTCCATTTTTCCCTATCCAGCATTTCCCCTCTCTGCCTGAGGCCTGCTCTGCAATCCATATCCATCCATGCCCATCTGTCCCCTCCATTCATCCCTATCCAGCAATTCCCCTCTCCCTGAGTCCTGCCCTTGCAATCCATGCCCATCCATGCTCATCTGTCACCTGGCCCCTCCATTTTTCCCTATCCAGCAATTTCCCTCTCTCCCTGAGTCCTGCCCTCCCAATCCATGCCCATCCATGCTCCTCTGTCCCCTGCCGCCTCCATTCATCCTTTTCCAGCAAGTCCCCTCTCGCCCTTCCATGTTCCCCCCCACCCCCTCGCATCCATGCTACGCTCTCTCCCATGTCCCAGCCTGGCCCGCCCTCTTCTCCCCCCCCCCCCTTCGCATCCATGCATCCTTTTTTTTTTTATTATTCTTTTTAACTTTACCTCCGTGGCGGTTCGTGCAGCGAAGCGTCAGGGAAGGAGGCGGCGCTCCCGACGTCTAGCTTTCCCTTCGCTGTGTTCCGCCTTGTTTTGAAGGCGGAACACAGCGAAGGGAAGGCTAGACGTCGGGAGCGCCGCCTCCTTCCCTGACGTTTCGCTTCCGGATTTGTTTGTTTTGTCGCGAGGGCGGGGCAGAGACGGCAGGCTGAACCCTTCAGCCTCAGCCTGGGAGTGACGTCAGATGGCTTCAAGGCTTCAGGCTTCAAGGCTTCAGGCTTCCGGCTTCAAGTTTCCGGCTTCACAGAACTCAGGCTTCCGGCTTCAAGTTTCCGGCTTCACAGAACGTTGGCTTCAGAACGTTCACGGTGCGTTTTATTATATTAGATGGTTATCAATAGAAATAAAAAAATAAAATAAAACATGGAAAAGAAAATAAGATGATACCTTTTTTATTGGACATAACTTAATACATTTCTTGTAAAAAGGTATATAAAAGGTATCATCTTATTTTCTTTTCCATGTTTTATTTTGTTTTATTTCTATTGATAACCTTTAAGAGTGGACTCACACGGCTACCACACCTCTCTACTTAAGACTATGGTTAAATCTCTCATACCCTCAGACTCACCAGCACTTAGACCTGATTCAATAACAGTTTTCTCCTTTTCAATTTACACTCACACTCTCACACTTTTCTCTGTTTCATTCAGAAACCATTACTCTTATACTCACTACTCAGTCAATCTTAACAATTCCTCACTCAGAGTACTTACAGTCCTGAAACACAGGCAAACTTCCTTCCAAGTCTCTCTCTGTTTAATTCTCAATTATTCCCTCATATACTACACTTTTCCCAAATCACTTTGCCACTTTTTCCAGTTTCTCTCACAGCTCCTTCAAAACACCTCCTCTCTATCTTAGTGCTCAGCTTCCTCTGTCAACTGCCAGCTGCTGTTGCCAAGCCAACAGAAGCTCAGCTCTCAGCAAATTCCAAGGACCTGCGCTGCTGGCCACAACGGATCTCTGGGACAACTCAGGTAATTTTATTTATTTTATTAACCCCTAGGTTACACTAATATTGAACTATAAATAATGTAGGGGAACAGGTTTCCTCTCTAATATATTCATATAAATCCAGAAACCTAGTCTTAGAGTAAGCAACAAGGAAAAGTTATTATTTCCAAGGAGGAAAACGCCTCAAGAAGCGCCTCTTCCGCTGCTTTGCAGGAGGAGGGCTAGGGCTTCTTCATCATGGGCTAAAAACCTCCTTGTGTAAATCACTTATATTTTTGTCATATAGAAACGTACTCTACCCATCCACCTTCATTTGCCTTAACACTATGAGGATTTACTTAAAGGTGCATGCTTTCTTTCAGTCTTCAGCTGTTACTCAGACCGTGGTCAACGTTGGCCCCTGTTTCACCTCTGCTGCTTCAGAACCACCGGTCACAAGTTCTGCCAAAAGAAAAAGGAAGAACTGTAAAAAAAAACTGTACTCTTTTTACTTGACTCTGTATAAGCGCAAACACTCACTTACTATCCATTCAATCTGCTGACGGTTGCATGAAGGGCAGCCACACACTAAACATGGCGGCTATTTCTACTCCTTGTGACATCACACACTGTCACTAGTAGCCTATCAGAACTCTCCTGGGACAATAAAAAATAAAAAGTGACCTCTAGTGGTCATCTGGTCATTTAAGACACTTTTTTGTGGCTTAGGTGTTGTTAAAACAGGTCTACTCAAAACAACGTAGTTTTAGTCCTGGACATTTTTCAGCCATAATGAAATAAAAGGAAAATGTCCAGGTCTTAGGAATGCCCAAATCCTGATCTTAACATGCTGCCGACATGCCCACTTGAGATTTGAATGCACTGCAGATGAACAGCATAGAAAAACGTCTGGAAAATGAGTTTTAAAAATACTGATTTGGACATTTTGGCTAGAAAAAACATCCAAATGCCGCATTATACCACTTTTTAGACGTTTTTCTCTTTCAAAAATGAGTCCCATCGGCACATATCTTGACTTTATAGAGTAGGCTCTACATATGTGTCAATGTGGTTTCCCTGCCTAGGCAGACTGTTATAAAATTACCCTCTATTTATTAATATGGTGACTGTCTTATGATGACAATGTCAGTGTCACAACAACAGTGATGCAAGATCTATAAATACCAGTTTTACATAGTATGTATTTTACCTCTAAACATTTCTGAAGTTACAAAGATTTTCTTTGTAAACATAGCAATCAAATTTTGGTGATCTGCTTGTCTAGCTATACTACTGCAAAATAAACTAAGTAGTTATTGAATCATTTTAAGTTCTAAAACATCTGCATTTAAACACAGGTGTTAGATGGTCTTGCAGCTGCCAACAGAGCTTCTTTTATTTTTTTTCAGATACCAGAAAACAGTAAACTTAAGCCGGAAAACAGGATAACACCGCAGCTGTTACCCTCACATATGGTTTTGTTTTGACATTTTCCTAAATATGACTAAATCCTTAGCAACATAATAAATATATTTCATAGGCAGGGTAAACAATTTTGTTTAGCTTACTTCAAAGATATAACCTTCATGGAGGCAGAAAGATATCAAATATAAACTACATTTTCAAACAATTTTGCAGAACCCAAGCAACTTTGCAATAAGTGAAAACTTTTCTTACCTTTTTTGACCTATAGTTGAGGGATTAACTAATTATACTTTTCTAATGGCATAAGTGCTGCAAATTCTGTTTACAAAATATGATTCTGCATAAATTGAACATGGGAAACAAACTATTAATGATTTGCTTTTGTTACGGGGGGGGGGGGGAGGGGGAGGGAAGTGAATTACAGAGAGAGTAAGAAGCCCAGCTCAAAAAGGATGCGTTTATGGGAAAGTGTTGAGGAAAATATATCTGCTTATTGAATGATGGGGGGGGGGGGGGGTAGTGTTTGAGGTTGATATATACTGTTGTGCAGAGCACATGGTGGGGGTGTCCTGGATAGGCCCAATAACCTAAGACTGGAATCAATAGGAGGTTTTTGCCAATAAAAAGCATTAACTATGAAGTGAGAGGAGTGCTTTGGGTGGATAGAAGGGTTAATCCAGCTCAGTAGCAGAACAGGAAAGAAAGCAGCAGCTCAAGAAGTGCACCTTTGGGGAGAAGGACAGGCAGAACAGAGAAATACCCAGTGTTACCTGAATGTAACTCACCTTGAGCTACTACTGAAAAAGGTGTGAGCAAAATTCAAAATATATATATATTTTTTTTTAAAGAAGGCTTGGTCCTAAGTGGAGACAGCTTGTTGCAAAAGTGTTGCAAGCAAAGTCTTGGATTGTTCTGCCCTAATGGATGGGTAATGGACTGGAGGAACTGTAAATATGTACATACCTTAGGAGTTAAAAAATGGACTACTAAACTGTACCAAAGGACTTGAACTAGTACTTTCTTTTGAATAAGTTACCTAGTTGGATGCAAATTGATTTACTGATACTGAAAGGGCTGAAAGGGCTGTTACCTCTAAGGGTGGGAAAGATAGTTCAGTCCTTGACTGAGACAGTTTATAAATGTACCACTTATTGTAATTGTTTCTGACAGGGATTTGCATGTCTGTCTACCAGAGACCATCCTTCAAGCACTGCTTCATTTTGCGAAGGCCACTGAATGGGTTTTAGATAAAAATGTATTTTGTTGCGCTACCACTTGTTTCAGGAGAATTTAAACTAGAGAGCTTTATCTCCAAACCAATATGATCCACGCATTCTCCCATTTTTTTAAACAAACTGAAACTCTGTGTATCAGTAAGCCCTTGAGTTGTAACGTTGCACCTCTAAAATCCTCAGTTCAAATGCCTTTAAGACACACCCAAGCTGATATGGAATTATCTTTTTTTTTTTATTAGGATAGGTAACAGTTGCATATATGTATATATACAAAGTCCCTCTTCTTTATGGCAACAACGTTTTCTTACTGTTTTTCTGCTCACATTTGAGTTTATTGGCAATATGCATTAATGAGGATGTGTGATCTGTGTTTATTAAAAGTGAAAAATGCCTATAATCTACAGATGTTCTCTTCATTGCTATAATCTAGCAGTGGCCCTGTTGGTTCATTGGGAACATTGAATATACTATTTCATACTACTTATTTTCACTAACACACTAATGAACAGGTACACATACAAGGAGTGAGGGCCTACTCTGCACAGCCTACAATCCAGTCAAGAAACAAGGGAAGGGTTTAGGAAATGTATGTATTGTGGTTAAAATCATGCAGCTTTACGTAAAGGTATTTAACAGTACAGCAGGCATCATACTGAGGCTATATAAATTGTTTACTTTTTTGCGGTCCCAAGTGGGAGGCAGGGCTGGTGGTTGGGAGGTGGGGATAGTGCTGGGCAGACTTATACGGTCTGTGCCAGAGCCAGTGGTGGGAGGCGGGGCTGGTGGTTAGGAGGCGGGGATAGTGCTGGGCAGACTTATACGGTCTGTGCCCTGAACAAGACAGGTACAAATCAAGGTAAGGTATGCACAAAAAATGGCACATGTGAGTTTATCTTGTTGGGCAGACTGGGTGGACCGTGCAGGTCTTTTTCTGCCGTCATCTACTATGTTACTATGTTACTATGAAAGGGCTGTTTGCTTCCAGAGTATATGAAATTTGGATTAACTGCCTGTTGCAGAATTCAAGGAAAGTTTGAATTTGTTTCACAAAACCTGGACTGGAGCTTTTCTTTGAGTGAGGGTGAAATTCATTTGCTCCCAAGCTAACAAAGAAATATAAAGTGTGGATTAAAACCCTTTGGCCTACCGGAGTAAGTCCAGCTCCGGCCTACGCCCAGCTCAGTGAGTAGCTAAAACTTGTGCTGTGATTCTGGTCTTGGGTGCTGACCCAAAGAGCTAGCTAGTGCCCAGAACTTTGAGGTGGAGCCAGGGTCACACATTGTACTTGCTTTTCATAAGTATATAACATCTCTATCCATTTAATTTTGTCATCATTGAAATCTAAAAGTTAAACTTGGGAAGAAGCATCCCTAACAGAAAATTGGGGATTTTCCTACCTGGGGGCTCCAGGAATCTGTGTGGTCCTAGGATATTGTAATATGACCTATGACAGCTAATGTGGTGGGCTTCCAAGAATTGTGTGTTTTTAAATATCTTTGGCCTTGATTCAGTCATTTAGATTCTTGAAAGGCAGATGTTGTAAATAGTTATTTGGAAGGGCCAGCCAAATAATTTGAACCTTAATCTGAAATTAAAACAAGTCAGTCTCAGGAGACTGAACAAAAGTTTACAGACTGATAATGAGTTTTTAATGCAGCATTTGGAACCAGCTGGATTTGGAGACATAACATTCATTGATACTATCAAGAAAATACACTATGCAAACTCCTCATTATAACTGATGGCGTGCTGAGAGAAGATTCTGTTTCTGCTGAATTTGTGAAAATTCATTTGCTGGAAAATGGGAGAGAAGAGAGATGGTGGGGTATTTAACTCTGGGGTCCTTTTACTAAGCTGTGGTAAAAAGGGCCCTGCACTAGTGGCAGGGGACATTTTTGCCACGTGCTGTGGCCCTTTTTACCACAGCAGGTAAAAAGGGCTGAAAATAGCTATGGCCATGTGGGAAGATTGCTCTTACTGTGTGGCCATGCTAGGGTGAGCACTTACTGCCACCCATTGAGGTGACAGTAAGGGCTCCTGTGCTAACCCGGTGGTAACCAGATAGCATGTAGCGCTATCCCATTACCACCGGTTAACTGCCGCACTAGAAAATAGTGCTTTATTTTTCCTAGTGCGGGAAATGGTGCACTAGGGCTGGGACTGCCGCTAGCAGTATCTCCATATTGGTACATGGTAAGCCCGCATTGGGCTTACCGCTGTTTGTAAAAGGGCTCCTCTTTGTTTAATTGCCTTAAAAGAATACCAACTAGGTTATTTCAGTGTCTTTTTTTCCAGGGCCGCCGAGAGGGGGGGACAGGGGGAACAAAATTCCCCGGGCCTGGGCCTCCAGGGAAGGGGCTCGGCGCCGCCGCCGCAGTCCGGCCCGCCCGCCCTTCGTCTCTCCCTGGCATTGAATTTAAGCGCCTCACCTTCGAAAGCGCAGCAAGCAGCAGCAGACCACTTCTTCCTTCCATGTCCCGCCCTCGCCTGATGTAACTTCCGCGAGGGCAGGACACAGAAGGAAGGAGTGGTCTGCTGCTGCTTGCTGCGCTTTCGAAGGTGAGGCGCTTAAGGTCAGTGCAGAGGGCCCGGGGGTGGAGAGAGGGCCCGGTGGCGGGTGGAGGGGGGGCTCGGCAACCTCGGGTGGGGGGGCCCCGGGGGCCGCCTTGTCCCGGGCCTGACCCAGTCTCTCGGCGGCCCTGTTTTTTCCCAATCTTTCCCTAACTGCCACCACTTCCGAGCTCATTCTTTGATTTTGTCTGTGATCCCAATAAAGGGGATCTTTTACTAAAGTATGCTAAAATTTGCAGTTAACTCATTTTGACATAGGATTTTACCACATGATAACTGCAAATTTTTACATGGCACTTTTTGAGAGCTTTCCCATTTTTTTCAGGTGATGCAGTAATGTTCCCATTGGCATATATTACTTACTGAATGTTAACGTGGTAAGAGTTCCCACATTAACCCTGTGTTAGCCAGTTAGCATCCAATAATTATAATGCTTTAGCCAACTAATGTTTCCACATCCACTATCTGCCTATGCCACACTGTTAAATAGAAAAATGCTTTAAAAAACAATAACACATGGTTTACCACGGATAAACATGGAAAATAGTGCAAAACTCTGTAACACATTTGTGTGGAAGCCTGTTTCCACGGAATTACCATATGTTAACCCCCAGATTCTATATAGCATGACTTAAGTTGCATGTGTAAATCCAGTTGTATTCTGGATTTGCACGCGCAACTTAATTAGTTAACAAGCCAATCAGCACCAAAAATTGCTACTTAACAATCAATTGACACTATTTGGCATTAATTTGAATTTACATGCAGAACTGTCTAAGCGTATTCTATAAAAAGGAGGAGAGAGTTCCAAGTGCAGCAAGAAACCAAAGCACAAGTGGACCTTCAAGAATAGGACAGAGGGTTAGTACATAAGTACATAAGTAGTGCCATACTGGGAAAGACCAAAGGTCCATCTAGCCCAGCATCCTGTCACCGACAGTGGCCAATCCAGGTCAAGGGCACCTGGCACGCTCCCCAAACGTAAAAACATTCCAGACAAGTTATACCTAAAAATGCAGAATTTTTCCAAGTCCATTTAATAGCGGTCTATGGACTTGTCCTTTAGGAATCTATCTAACCCCTTTTTAAACTCCGTCAAGCTAACCGCCCGTACCACGTTCTCCGGCAACGAATTCCAGAGTCTAATTACACGTTGGGTGAAGAAAAATTTTCTCCGATTCGTTTTAAATTTACCACACTGTAGCTTCAACTCATGCCCTCTAGTCCTAGTATTTTTGGATAGCGTGAACAGTCGCTTCACATCCACCCGATCCATTCCACTCATTATTTTATACACTTCTATCATATCTCCCCTCAGCCGTCTCTTCTCCAAGCTGAAAAGCCCTAGCCTTCTCAGCCTCTCTTCATAGGAAAGTCGTCCCATCCCCACTATCATTTTCGTCGCCCTTCGCTGTACCTTTTCCAATTCTACTATATCTTTTTTGAGATACGGAGACCAGTACTGAACACAATACTCCAGGTGCAGTCGCACCATGGAGCGATACAACGGCATTATAACATCCGCACACCTGGACTCCATACCCTTCCTAATAGCACCCAACATTCTATTCGCTTTCCTAGCCGCAGCAGCACACTGAGCAGAAGGTTTCAGCGTATCATCGACGACGACACCCAGATCCCTTTCTTGATCCGTAACTCCTAACGCGGAACCTTGCAAGACGTAGCTATAATTCGGGTTCCTCTTACCCACATGCATCACTTTGCACTTGTCAACATTGAACTTCATCTGCCACTTGCACGCCCATTCTCCCAGTCTCGCAAGGTCCTCCTGTAATCGTTCACATTCCTCCTGCGACTTGACGACCCTGAATAATTTTGTGTCATCGGCGAATTTAATTACCTCACTAGTTATTCCCATCTCTAGGTCATTTATAAATATATTAAAAAGCAACGGACCCAGCACAGACCCCTGCGGGACCCTGCGGGTTCTTTTATTGAAATGACCCGACACAGGCAATGTTTTGGCTACCAAGCACCTGTATCAGGGATCTATCAAAAGATACATAAAGAATTTAGATGCAATAGATATAAAATACAATGAATATAAAATAATCAATAAATAATAAAACAAAAATATCAAAAAATATAACATACAGACATATACTTGGCTGATCAAAAGTATGACTGTAAAACTGATGCATACATTAGTAAGGTATTCTTCGCTGGTCAAAAACATATCATAAAACTAAAATTTACATTAATAAAATATACTTCACTACATAACTCAAGAGAACATCTATAATTTTGTATGCTGTAAAAATCTCAAATAAGCAGACAAAAATATAAAACAGAACTTCGAATTAAAAAGAAGAAATACTGCTGCCTCGCAATGAATGGCAAAAAATGGTTCCCTGCTTACCAAAGCAAGTTAAATTCTCATATGTAGATGACTCACACAGCAATGCCACTGTTGAAGAGCTCATGAAAACTTCTGATAAAGCAGAACAGATGGTGAGAAAAAATAATAAAAAAATAATAATGACAAAAATGAGATAGGTAAAATGAAAAAAAAATGATTCCATTGTGAAGTGCTGATGCTTAGCGAATAATAAACATACTTTATTCCATGGTAAAGTGCCATTGTCTAACATAATTAAAAGATGTGCTGTGTCCATGTGTATCAACATGTCTATTAGCATATTGGGTAATACTATACAGCTATATTTGAAGAATGGTGCTTATAATTGTGACAGAACAGCAGCCACCAACCCAAGAAGTCTCCTGTAGGAATGGTGAGATCTGAGGGGACTGGGAGAGGGTGAACTGGTAACGGAAGATGAGGAGGGACCTGAGCCACATAGCCATGCCCACACACTGGTTTAACTGAGCTGCAGGGAAGAGCTTATTGCTACTACTTGCCAAGCAAGACTGACAAGGTCTGAACAATGTGTGAAGGACTAAGTCACTGATTCTAAATATCTGAGTCAAGGACTAACTGTAAATACTACAGTGCTTTTGGTTTAAGAGGTTAAGTGCCAATGCTATTGGTGTTTGTTTATATTTGCTTTAAAAAGTTAAGTGCCAAGACTGTTGGTGTTTGTGTATAATAGTTATTTTATTGAACTCTATATCTGTCTATATAGTTCAATAAATCTTGTTTATTAACCAGCCCTATTCACAGTGATTCTCCTTTTCTGGGGATAATTATTGGGGGTGAAGAGGGTAATCCCACCCGCTAACGCTTTTCTTCCTCAGGTGGAGGCACCAAGCGTCAAGTGAGTAAGGGACCAATGGAGATTGCCTTTGGGGAGTTTCCAACTAGGTTGGACCCTGAATCAACCATGACCATATTCTCAGTCTTTGCAGGAAGATAGCTCATATTTAAGAAATCCCACTCCCTCACTCACCAAAATATTCAGTCATGGTAGTCAGTATTTGATTTAAATGCTGGCTACCTTGGGTTTTTTTCTTTAATGCACAGATATTTAGGGGCCCATTTACTAAGCCGCATAAGTGCGTACGTGCGTCCTACGCACGTCAATTTTGAACTACCGCCTGGCTACTGCGTGGCCCGGGCAGTAATTTCATTTTTTACGTGCATAGGCCATTACCACCTGGTTAACGCATGAGATCTTACTGCTAGGTCAATGGTGGCGGTAAGGTCTCAGGGCCAAAATGGACGCACATCAAGTTTTATTTTGGCACACGTCTATTTTTGGCCAACAGAAAAGGACTTTTTTTGCAGGTGCGCTGAAAAATGGACCTGTGCACGTCCAATACACACATTTACACCAGTGCAGGCCATTTTTCGGTGCACCTTAGTAAAAGGTCCCCCTTAGTGCTGGTATCTGGATACAGATGGTGCTGAACATCTGGGTATAACTTGGTCTTTGGTACTTATCCAGCTACTGGTGATATTCAAACCAGTACCCAGATAACAAACTGGATAAATCGTAATGGTAATGGTAAATTGGTTTTCTATCCCACTATTACATTGCAGTTCTAAGCGGGTTACAACTTTTAAGAAGCTGTTCTAACCTTAACTGAGAAATTATCCAGTTAGCAAATGGAATATTGCCAATAACTGAATGAGTGGAAACTCTTCCTCCAGACTGTCCCATAATATCTAATAGTGCTAAGGCAGTTTATCCATTTTTTTTCAGTGGTTATGTAGATAATGCCACTGAAAATCCAGGACTTACCTGGGTAGGAGAACATCTAAGTAGGCTTAGATGTGCTGCTGAATATCAGTCACTTCACTTTCAGGGTATCACAGGGCTCAGCATCATGACAGAATTGTAGCTGCTTTGGGGAATTATTACAGGGAATCTACACAGAAGACTTTCTACAGCATTTAGGGGCCCTTTCACCAAATGGCAGTAAAAGGAGCCCAGCGGTGGTGTCAGCGCTTGGGTTTGCTGTACGCCGAGGCCCCCTTTCACCACCACCAGTAAAAGCCTTTATTTTTAAAAAAGGAACTGGCCATGTGGTAAGTTAAACACTTGCTGTGCAGCAAATTCCTGGGGTATCCTTTACCGCCTCCAATTTAGGAGGTGGTAGGGGCTTCGGCGGTAGCCTGGTGATAACCGAGCAGCACGTTGAACTGCCTCATTACAGCCAGACACACCCCCTGTGCTAGAAAACACAAAAGTATTTCTAGCACCCTACTCACCACATGCCAGAAGCTGGAATTACCGCTGGACTCCTGAGCGAGCTCAGAGGTAGGGCTGATTTGGCACATGGTGTCACTTTGTAAAAGGGCCCCTTAGAGACATAAAAAGAAGATCATTTAAGACTTCTTCCTATTCCTCATCCTGTTAGTAGAGTGATGCAAATACATATAGCTATTAGGGGTATGTCTAGTAAAGGGCACTAAGAACTGGGCTTAGTGCTAATGCAAGAGTTTACTTTGTACTAAACCTATTTCCAGTGTTCCGAGGAAATAGGGAATTTTCAGGTATTTCTTTTTCAGATCATAAGTACATAAGTAATGCCACACTGGGAAAAGACCAAGGGTTCATCGAGCCCAGCATCCTGTCCACGACAGCGGCCAATCTAGGCCAAGGGCACCTGGCAAGCTTCCCAAACGTACAAACATTCTATACATGTTATTCCTAGAATTATGGATTTTTCCCAAGTCCATTTAGTAGCGGTTTATGGACTTGTCCTTTAGGAAACTGTCTAACCCCTTTTTAAACTCTGCCAAGCTAACCACCTCCACCATGTTCTCTGGCAACGAATTCCAGAGTTTAATTACGCGTTGGGTGAAGAAAACTTTTCTCTGATCTGTTTTCAATTTACTACACTGTAGTTTCAGCGCTAATGTGAACATAAGTGCATGTAACCTGAAAAAGAACTGAGGTGGGATTATCAGGGAAATTTTGTGGGAAGATTATGCCACAAAGGTTGTTTGACTGGTCCGGGCTATTAAAACAAAAAGCCCAGACCTGTTAAACTGGAGCACACCCCTCCAGCCCCCTAACATCCCTCCTGGAAAAGTTTCCCTGGTGTCCCAGTGGAATTCTCCCTCCCTCCCTCCCTCCCTCAGACAAGGGCAGGCTATAGGTCCAGTGGACCTCCAGCCCCCCAACCCCCCTGACACAAGGACATAGGGGGATGGACCTCCAGCTTCCGACCAACACCCTGACCCCTCCCCTGACACAATTTCATGGGAGGCTGGATGGACCTCTAACCCCCCTAACCCCCTAACATAAAAAATGTTCCCCTACCCCTCACCTACCCTAGTGCCCCCAAATCTCCCTTGCCTTATTTAAGGGAGGAGGAAATAGCACTCCCTCCTCCTTCCAGTGCCACCTCCAAGATGGCAGTGTCCTGCCCTGCCCATTGCATTTTAGGATACACTGGGTAGGGCTTTCCTACCATATATTCCTACCATATGGGTGGAATACTGCAATCTTCTCCCTTATATGGTAGAAAAGCCTCACCCAGTGTATTCCTGGATGCATTGGGAAGGGCAGGGCACTGCCGTTTTGGAGGTGGTGCTGGAAGGAGGAGGGAGTGATATTCCTTCCTTTCTTTGAAAGGTAAGAGAGGGTTTGGGGGGGCACTAGGCCACCAGGGTGGGTGAGAGGTAGGGTGAGAGGTAGGCCACCAGGAAATTTTTTTATGCTAGGGGGTTAGGGGAGTTAGAGGTCTACCAGACCTTCAGACCCCCTCCCCCCATGTCCTTGTGTCAGGGAGATCAGGGCTCTGAAGGTCCACCAGACTTCTATTCCTCCCCATGTCCAGAGAGTGGGTTGGAGGGAGGGAAAAGGCCACTGGGCCACCAGGAAAATTTTTCTGGGGGGATAGGGAGGCTGGAGGTCCACCAGACCTCCAGCCCCTTGCATGCAGAGGGCAGGGGTCTGGGGATCCACTGGACCCCTAAGACTGACATTGGCAGCCTCGGCTAACAGTGGCAGCCTGAGCTGCCTGGCTTGTTTATATGGGGGGGGGGGGGAGAAGGATAGATAGCCTTAACCCTAATGCCAGCTCTGAGCTGATGTAGGGTTAAGGCAGTATTCTGCCTGTACGATCAGAACATTGTGCTATGATCCTATGGGTGGAATACTGCAGAGTTCATTGAAATATCATTTAAATGAGCTCTGCCACTATTCCCCGGCACGGATGTTGTTTGTCGCGCTAGACCCCTCTGATCATTGAATGCTGATAAATGCAGGCGCTAGTCTGGTGCTAGTGGCCTCTACCACTCACATTTATCTTTGCTTATTGAGGTCTGAGAATCTAAAGGCACAATCTCACACAATATATGCCCCTTCCTTGAGACCTGAGCCACTCCACTCACACAAGCCCCGTCTCCAGAAGTCGGAAGTAACAGAAGAATCCCAGGAATCAGAAGAGTCCTATACCTGTATAACCTCAGCATTCCCACACCAATGCACCTTTCTTTCCAGTTCAAGCTGGTTCACAATATGTTGCAACTGATGCAAAAACATTTTATCTCTTAAATGTTTTTTGAATGAAACACAGTCCTGTGCTCACACACTCTTTCCACCTTTTCCAGCTAACCCATTCCCACCTTCCACCAAGTCAGTCAGTGAGACATTCAAATCCCTTTCACCCCCACTATACTTTGACCCTTGCCCTTACTTATACCCCCACCCATTGCATGCACACCCAAAACCCCAGCACACACACCAGTTCCTGAATGAGACTGAGCTGCTCTTGAAAGCAAACCAGAAGTCCCTTCCAGTCCATCATCTTGATGAGCTACACTTTCAGCAGACCGATGGGTCACAGTAGCTTTCTTTTGCCTCACAATATGACTTGCAGGCTGATCCCATCATTCAGCTCCCTTCTCAGCTGCCCACATCTGCTGCCAACCCTTTTTGATCTGCTCCCAGGCTTAGTGGCACTACATTTTGGGGCCATAGCTCTGAATAAAGAAACAAAACTACAGAACCTCTGAAGAAAAGACAATTATACACTTTGTCGTCACACAGAGCCCCTAACAAACCTCAAAATGCAGACTACCACTCTCATTAACAAGAAGTGATGCTATTTTTAGAGCACCAAAGATTGACCTGGACCACCAGTGGAAAACAACATCTGCGTCCATCCTGCTACCACACAAACTCACTCAGCCCAATTTCTCTTCAAAGATTCTTCAAAATATCCATATTACACTCTCCTCTGTCCCACTAAACCACTGCCTCCTAAGCCCGTCCTCCCATGCAAAATCCTTTCAGAATAAAAAACATACAATCCTGCCTTCTCCAATGCCAACCAGTCCCTGGTTTCCTCCTGCCTCGCCCCAATCACGATAATCTCCCATAGCAATCCTGATAACGCTGCACTTATAATATTTTGGCTGAGACATTGGACACCTAATGAAGGCATAGGCCAAAACACGGACCGTGTTGAGTCCACCTTCAAGCAAATTTTTATTGCATTCCATTGTTGTGTTGTCTTCAAGCAAACGCTAGTGCATACTGGTGCTTTTACCCTGGACTATCACATTGGTAATTTAAAATATTAACCTATAATTTAATATACGTTAATAAGTCAATTTATAAATGTTAACCATTCTAATGTGTGTTAAAACATTTTTATTAAAACTAATGTATGAAATAAATTGATATAAACTGAAAAGTCTGAAAATTGAGATGGAAAATATCAGAAAGTGACCTGAAAATGAACAAACAAATGTTTTCATATACATCCCAATCATCTAAAGTAAATATCTTTTTATCTCTTGAGAGAAACATTGTCAAAATAATTCATCATACTATTTCACACTTTAATTTATGTTTCTCAGACTCTGTTGCTGTGGCTGGACAACACTGGAATTCATAATGTCAAAAGAAAGCTCGAAGAAGCTTTTTAAAAAATCGATTTTAGTAATATGTGCTGGAACAATTTTGAAGTGTTGCCTAAAGTGCATCATTCTGTATTTTCACTTAAGTCATCTGCCAATCTTAAATACTCCTTCCTGAGGGAGGAAAATTTCCAGAGCTGTTTTCATTTAATTTACAAGGACATCCTGTTTATGTCCTTATCAAAGAAACAGAAGAATTGAAGCCAAATACCACAAACACCAGTTTTGAAAACATAATAGGTCAGACTGAAATAATAACCTGTATTTAAAAGGAAGCTGCAGCTTTCGTCTTTCATATTTACAAAATATATGCCAGTCTATTCATTCAAAATCCTCCTCTGTATGTCTGAATAATAACTTTGCTGAGCTATCCAAACATTAAGGGATTTTAGTTAATCCACAAGTATGAGAGCTGAGTGCTGGAGAGTACTCATGCAATGACCCTTTACTTGTTTGGGTCACTGAATGAAATATCTCCAAATTGCTGGTTACATTGGAAGAAACACTTAAGCTACAGGAGACCAAAAATGTTTTATAAAGCCCTGCAAATTTGACATTAGGAGGATGAATTTTAAAGGCATTAATCTAGGGATGTGCACAGGGGGAAAAAAAAAGTTTCAGTCTTTGACCGTTTGGCCTTTAGTCCAGATTTTTTTTTTTTTTTTTGTTGTTTCTCACATTTCTGTTAACTTTTTTTATACACATTAAAACTTTGCAACACGGGATCCAAGATGGCGACGGTGTGATTTGTGTCGGCGGGTGTTCCTGCTTTTCTTGCCCTAACGATCTCCGCGGAAAGCGTCTTACCCGTCCTTGTGATGGGAAAGAGAAGGGGTAAAGTCAGGGAAGTTCCCTCGGTCTCTGGCGGAACACCGCAGCTTTTGCAGACAACGCTGGAGCGGTTTGCAGTAGTACCCGGCTCGGAGAAGGTTTTTGCTCCTGCTGCTGGAGCCAATGCATCGACGTCGGCCGACAGTGTAAACGGGGCTTCCTTAAGCCCTGTGGTACGTGCAGCGCCCCCTCAACCAGGAAGAGAGAGTTTCCAGGCAAGTCCTGTAACTTCAACCCCATGCGGACAATGGAGTGTTCAGGGAGGGAATTTGCTGGTAACTGGGACAAACGCTGGTAGTTTGAGTGGACAAGAGACAATATTGGCTCATACAGCAATGTCTGGAACTGTGAGTATCTTGGAACAAGCTACAAAAGCACCTCTTCCAGGTATTATAATGGGGAAAATTGAAAAACCGGCTGTAGTGACATTAGAGTCACTTTGGGACCTGAACTCTACAACCTTCTCTGCATTACAAACTTCAATATCAAAAAATACTGAGACAATTAAAGTCTTGGCAGAGTCAGCATTAGCACAGATACAAATTAATGAAACCCAAGCTGCTGAGATAAATGTTCTCTCTGAAAAACTGGGGGAAATGGAGTTGGTGGAGCAAACTTTGATTAAACAAAAGAACTTTGCCTTGAGGCGCATGGAGTTTCTGGAAAATCAATCTAAAAGACTTAATTTACGATTTATAAACTTTCCTAGATCACCATTGATTTCACCAGTCCAAATGGTAAAGAAATACCTAGTTGATATTCTGGGAATACCTGACACTTCATTGCCGCCAATTACACGTGCTTTTTACCTACAAGTTACTGGTAAAACACCAGATAATTTGAATTCTCAGGGTGCAATGAATTTGACAGGCTTCCTAGAATCATCACTAGAAGTGATTACACAAAGAACTACTTTGCTAGTTACATTTGCATTGGAGATGGATAGGAATGCTGTGCTAAAATTATCTTTGAGTCATTTAGATTCTTTGTTTATGGGTTCAAAAATAAGAGTGTTTCCAGACTTATGAAGGGAAACGCAACAGAGACAAAATATTTCTTTCTTTGCGACTCAGAGTTATTGCTCTGGGGGCTAATTTCCTTTTGAAGTTTCCCTGTATTTGTAGAATAATATTTCAGACAAAACAATATCAGTTTTTTGATCCCAAACAATTGGAAAATTTCCTAGTAAGCAGAGAGGATATTTCTGTGTGAGTTTAGGACCATAATGTAACACTGTATAGCAGCTTTGAGTTAACTCTCCAGGCATGACACAAGTCTTGATTTAATGATGGAACATTTGTTTTGTTTCTTTTCTTTTCTTTTTCTTAAATCTTGGATTGTTTACCTAAATTATGTGGTCGATAGAAAGAATTGATTTGTGGGGTTTCCTTTTTTTTTTTTTCTTTGTTATATATAATAGTGAATGTTTTGTGCAATATCATTTTAAAATGAATATTATGATTTGTTTAAAAATTTAATAAAGATTTAAAAAAAAAAATTTGCAACACATATATATTGACACTGAGGGGCCCTTTTACAAAGGCATTGGAGGGCTAATGTGTGGGTAGCGCACACCTAATCGGTACTACCGATGGGGTAGTGCATGCACCTGGCGGTGATATCCGAGTCTGACGCTCACCGAATCCTACGGTAGGGAAGCAGTGAGTAATTTAAACTGTGTCCAGAAGTCATGCCATGCTAGGAAGCAGTGAGTAATTTAAACTGTGTTCATAACACTGTCATGCTGGTGAAACAGTGAGTGATTTAAAACTGTATCCAGGAATCAGGCCATGCTGGGGAAGCAGTGAATGATTTAAACTGTGGCCGGTGGGGGGGCGGGGGGGGGAGGAACAAGGGGGTGATATGTGCTGTAACCAAGGATTGGGTCTGGAAGAGGAAATGTCTTGGCCTTGCTGATGGAATAAAGCAGTTTTAAGCATATTTTTGGAGTCTGCTTCTGGGAATGCTGTGTCCAGGGAAGGGCCCTTCCAGGGTCAGCCGAGTTCATACCTGCAGGAAGGCCTGAAGGTGGTGGCCTGCTGACACAGGTTACCCAGTTTCCACTGGTATGTGGAATATGTGGTGTGTGACCCTGCCCATTGAAATCTGTGCTGCTAGTCTCATTAAGCACCAGGATGGGGCGCTCATATATTTTGGACTGTACCAAACTATCAAGCCAGGAACTGTGTCATTTGGCAGTCTCATGTGCCCCTATCTCTGACTCACTAAACCCCTTATTCCACAGACTGCCATATGCTTACAGGAATGCAGAGAATAGAAAGGTCCTGGCCATGGATGTGTATGTATTGCATATTCCAAAATCTATTGAAAATGTACTCTACACATGGATACAGGCACATCTGTGAGGCAGCCTGAACAGTAAGAATGGGATATTCTGGGTGAAAGCATAGTGCTGTTGCTGCATTACTGATGTATTGTTATAGGGTGACATTGGCATGGTGAAAAAGATGGATGGGAAGAAGGAAGAACAGATGTGTAGAAAGTTGACATGTAACTTTGAATCTGAGCATATGGCCTCATCCACAGACACAAAAAAACTCCAATCCTCACAAACACATGCAAAAACCAACAACAACAAAGAGTGAGGAAACAGAAGATGAGGAAGCCAAACCTAGATGCTATATATAAGTCTTTATTGCTTCCAAAGTACTGCAAACGTATTGTCAAATGACTCAACATGGCTGTGTTTCAGCTGGTGTGCTTTCATCAGGAGCTTTGTCAAACACGGTAGAACAAATGTAGCAATCAGGGAAAGTACAATGTAACAAACATTAATCTAAACCATGCAGCACCATTGGCCATCAAACGAGCAGCGTATTGTACTGTGTTCATCAAGGTTCCTGATAAAGGCACACCAGCCAAAAGTCAGCCACAGATACCATGGCATCAGGAGAAAATTTGAGGCCCTCAAAACTAAAGTTCAACATGTGTGGCTTAATCACCCTGTCCTATTTGAGCATAACTGCTGGGAGGTGGCTACTGAGGGAGGTAAAGGGCACATCACACTGTGGGATTATGCATGACCCATTCTCCATATAGACTGGGGGGGGGGGGGTTGTGTTGGAGGAAGGGTATGTGTCACAGACAGACCAATGTATTCAGGTACTGGGATAAAGGGCCATGTGAAACACCCATACTTCAGTCAATGTGGAAACTTCCTAAGCAGAAGACATATGATCAGGCAAACCACAAGCATGAGTCTAGATGTGACATCTGGCTGTGCAAGCTGCATCAAAGGAATTATGCTTTCTTGCCACCTGTGTCGTATAAGCTTAATCTAATTATAATGGGCATATATGATATGCACACTTCTCCCTAAATATTGTATAGTTCAAAAAATGGAGAAAGAATTACATTTGAAAACAATACACTTGTTGGTCAACAAACAATGTAAAGTGAATGATGCTCAGAATCTTACAATTGCTTCAGCCATAGGCTAAAAGCTAAGATTTCAATTATTGCACCTACAGTATACCAGGATAACAGCAAATGTCCATATTTTCTCCAATTTCAATTTATATTAAACTTAGTACTGAGCTGAAATGTAGAATCCTGAATCCAGGTGTCACTTCTTAAAATATATGCAGCTGAAGCAAATGAATCTTCTGCTGTATCTCTGTGAAACTCCTATCATAAATCAAGTGCAAAGTGCTCTCCAATGTCCTTTTCGCTGCTTTCTCAATCTGACAATCTCTACATAGTCCTATGTTTTGTGTATTAATATTAATTTTCAGTCTGATTTCTTGAAATTGTGATAAGATGTATGATTCTGAGCACTATTCACTTTACATTGTTTGTTGACCAACAAGTGTATTGTTTTAGAATATACTTCTATATACTCAATCTTATACTCTAATTCTCAACCTGAATGACACAGCACCTGAACGTTTATATCAACTCATTACAAACTGGTATGTGTATAGGTGTTAGTATGTGCCAAGGATAATCCCTACCAGGGCAATTCAGGCTGCACACAGAGGGGATGCAGCTTATAGTGAAGGTGCAGAAATCATACTTACCTGATCTTTTGTAAATGCTTCAAGGCCTACTTCTTCAAAAAGTCCTTCCACAAAGCTCCACTGTGAATCAACTATGAATAGTTATCACTCTTATTCAGCAATGTCTCCTCCATCCTTTGCCTGGTCACTACCCCGTATTAGTTTCCACTAATAGATCCATTTCCCATCCCTGCCATCCTTCCCTGTCCTTCATATTCCCTCCTTCCTCACTTTTCCCCCATCCCTCTTCAAGTCACTTTGATTCTATATAATTCAGATGCCCTATCTTTTTGTGTTTCTTAGTTCCATATAACTCAAGTTCATACAAGCAGAAAAAGCTTAAACAAGAAAATCTGCACCAAAAAGCTAAATATTCAACATGTGGATTAACTCTGAAAAGGGAACCATTTGACCTGCACACGCCAAAAAAGTGGAGAAAAAAGACTTCAGCGTTACCACTCAAGTCAACAGGAGTTCAAGGCACTGAGCACAGCACACCATCACAGGTCAGAAAAAAACTTCACTTACTATAGTGTACGCTAATCTCTTCAATTCCCAAACAGAGTAAAAACCACAGTGGAGTGCCGCAGGGATTGTTTTGGGACCGATGCTATTTAACATATTTATAAGTAATATGGAAGTCAGAATGTTAAAACATGTGTGGACTGTGAAAGATTGCAAGAAGATTTTAGGAAATTGGAAGGCTGGGCATTCAAATGGCAAATGAAACTTAATGTGGACAAATGCAAGGTGATGCACATTGGAAAGAATAATCTGAATCATAGTTACCTGATGCTAGGGTCTACCTTGGGGGTCAGCACTCAAGAAAAAGATATAGGTGTCATTGCAGAAAATACGCTGAAATGTTCTGCTCAGTGTGCGGCAGCTGTCAAAAAAGCAAACAGGATGCTAGGAATTATTAAGAAAGGGATGTAAAATAAGACCAAAAATAATGTAATGCCTCTGTATCACTTCATGGTGTGACCACACCTTGAGTATTGCGTTCAGTTCTGGTCGCTGTATCTCAAAAAAGATATAGCAAAATTAGAAAAGGTTCAAAGAAGAGTGACCTAAATGATATAGAACTCCTCTCGTATGAGGAAAGGCCAAAGAGGTTAGGGCTCTTCAGCTTGGAAAAGAGACAGGTGAGGGGAGATATGATTGAAGTCCTGAGTGGTGTAAAACGAGTAGTAGTAAATCAATATTTTACTCTTTCATTCCAAAAGTAAGAAAACTAGGGGACACTCAAGGAAGTTACATGGAAATACTTTTAAAACAAACAGGAGGAAATGTTTTTTTCACTCATCAAATAGTTAAGCTTTGGAACTCTCTGCCAGAGGATGTGGTAACAGTGGCTAGTATATCTGGGTTTAAAAAAAAGATTTGGGCAAGTTCCTGAAGGAAAAGTCCATAGGCTGCTACCGAAACAGACATGGAAAAGCAACTGTTTGCCCTGGGATTGGTAGCATGAAATGTTGCCAGGATTTGGGTTTCTATCAGGCACTTGTGACCTGGCTTGGCCACTGTTGGAAGCAGGATACTGAGCTGGATGGGCCATTGGTCTGACCCAGTATGGCTAATCTTATGTTCTTAAGTCATTTCATTGGCTACTTATCCATTTCCACATCCAGTTCAAACTTCTCTTACTGACTTACAAGTTCATTCATTTCTGTAGTTCTTCAGTATCTCCCCTCTTTTATCTCTCCCTACATCCCTACCTGGGAACTACATTCATCAGGTCAGTCACTCTTATCTATGCCCTTCTCCTTCACTGTCAACTGCAATCTCTGTTCCTTCCATTTTGCTATGCTGAATGCCTGATTTAGACTTGCTCCGTCTTTGGCCCTATTCAAATCCAGGCTAAAAGCTCCCCTTTTGCAGTTGCTTTCAAATCTTAACCCCTTATTTGCTTGTTTAATACCTATGTTGTTTAATCATTTCCATAATAAATTAAACTTATAATCTCTTATTTGTCTATTTGACTATCTTGAATTGATTGTAAACTACTACATGATTCCCAATTTAGGTTTAGAAGTAACCATAGCACAGAATCTCTACTTCTTTTATTTGTAACTAAAATTAGGACCTCTTTAAGTCATAGTGTTCAGTCTGTAGGGATAATGCATGTAGCACTAAGTTGAAACACTATTCTATATTGTGAACCTGACTTTTCACAGACTTAAGCCATGTCAGTTTCCATGCAGATTCTTGTTCCTATAATAGGCCTCAAGCACACTGTTGACACATCAATGCTAACAGAGGCAAAATATTTACAATAACTTTTGTTTACTGTGATGGGGACCTTCATGGACAAGAAGAAAATATCTATGAAGTTAAGAGCCGGGTCCTTGGGCCCCCAAAGACACAACATCAGCAAGCCCCAGATGAAGTCTTCAGTCAGCAAGACTCTTCAATTTCTGAGGAAAAGGTATAACGGGGCTACAAAGTAAATAAGAACTAATCTTGCTGCTATCTGATGCAACTCAAGATAGCTGCTCCAGCCAGACAAGCAAGCCAAAGGACAATGGCTCGTTAAAGATATGGCCCCCCTGCCTGCATGCTCACCTGCCTGGGTAGATCTACCATCTGTGACTAGCCTGAGTAATGCTGCCTTGCCTGATCCTGAGGTGAAACCCACTTGCCAGCCTTTGTCTTCAGTCACTGACTTCCTACAGATCCAGTGTTTGTGAGTATTATCATCTGTCAGGTTGAACTGCTTTTTCCTTAGTGCTTGGGGTGTCAGATGTCCTATAAACTTCCGGACCAGAGGCTAGTGTGCATTATCTTTGCCTTGACAGGTACATAAAGTCATTGTTCTACTATCCTTGTGGATAATTCTGCATAAGTGTTTTCTCCGATTACATTTGCTATTTGCTGCCATTATCTCTAATAAAACAGCCTTTCTATTTTTCTAATACCTAAGCAGTGTGTCCATTCCTCTCAGTGTTTATAATTTGGACTGTTCTGAATTTGGACTGCATGAGTGGGAAGTTTATGATCTAATCCCAGAGTGCTAAAATTACCATTATTTATCATATTTGTACTTCCCACTCTTTATCTGCTTTCTAACGAGACATGGTAATTGTGATTAGTCCCCACAAATCAGTGTTGCTTCAATTCAATATATCTGGGGCATTTGATTCTGCTTGCTAGGCTTGCTGATTTAGGTATTGCTAGTATAGTTTATACCAGTTTATGGATTTCCGAAGCAATCATAGCTACTAAGTAATGAAGCATAGTGAGAGATCTGAGCCTTGGATGCCAGTGTGTGGTGTCCCATGTTTTATTTAATGTCATCATGAGTACCCTAAGGAGTTCATTTTCAAAAGAGAAAAGTGTCCCAAAATGGACATTTGTCTTACCAAAACATCTAAATCAGTATTTTTGAAGCCTATTTTCTAGATGTTTTTCTATACAGCTTATCTGAATTGCATTTAAATCTCAAGGGGGCATGTGAAGAGTGGGATTTGGGGATTCCTAAGACCTAGACCTTTTCAGCTACAATGGTAACAAAAAAAAAAAAAGTCCAGGACTAAAACTAAGTTGTTTTGAGCTAGACCTGTATTAATAACGACTAAACCACAAAAAAGTGCCCTAAATGACCAGGTGATAACTGGAGGAATAAATGAATGACCCCCCCTTACTCCTTCAATGGTTACTGATTCCCACCCCCCACCCCCAAACATGTATAAGGAACAGTGCGTACCAGCATCTATGACAGCTTCAGATGTTATTAGAGCAGTCCTATTAGAGCAGCAAGCAAGTCCCTGGTTGCCTACTGGTTGGTGCAGTACACTGTAGAGAAGAAGACCCTGGCCCATATCCCAGGGTTACTCTTGTGGTGAAAAGTGTGAGCCCTCCAAAACCCACCAAAAACCTACTGTACGCACATATTTATTTATTACATTTGTACCCCGTGGTTTCCCACTCAAAGCAGGTTCAATGCGGCTTACATAGTAATTGGGATTACAAAGTATTGGTGGAGAGAAATAAGTTGAGTATTATCGGAGTAATAAAAGAAATAGGAATGTAGAAATGCAGGGATGAGGGGAGTAGGAGAAGTATGAGCAAGGGTAAGTGAGCAATTGGAGGGTAGATGAGGCGGAGGGGAATGGGCAATGGTGAAGGGAGTAGGAGAGGTGTGAATAAGGGTAGGTGAGCATTGGGGGAGGGGTCGATGAGGCGAAAGGGGAAAGAACAGGGGATAAGCAGAGGAAAATGAGGTGGGAGATGTAGTCTAGGTCGTTGTCATTGTCTCCTGGAAATGTGATGAATAGATGGGTTTCTGGGAATTAATCTGGATAGGTCATAAATGCAGCCATAAGGGCTATTGTACTGGTGTACCGTTGGGTACAGTAGGCTTTTGGTGGGTTTTGGAGGGCTCATTCATTATAGCAATATAAAGGAGCGATGATGAGATGTATACCTGGGAGCTTCTAGGTGAAGTCCACTGCGGTGTCCCCTAGGGTGCCCCATTGCTTTCCTGGGATGTCTGTGTGGTTTGATTTTGTGCGTTTTTCACTTGGAATTTTTTTTTTAATGGACCAAAAAGATAAACTCACAGAGCATAAAAACATCTAGCAAGTGGCCATTTTTGAAAAAAAACCCTAGACGGTTTGCTGTTTTGAAAATGGCTAACTAAAATGGATCTTTTCAACAAGGGCTCACATTTGTTTAATGTAGACAACTCAAAGTAATGCAATAATTACTGAATACCAGTGACCGCTTAAAATACACCAAAAAAGTTAGTTGCCTAGATTAAATACCAAAATAAATAAGATCATGATAGTGATAATTTATTCATCCATTCATTCATCACCTGATTCCACTAATGTACAATTGCCGTTGTTGGAATCCTAGAACAGAAAACTAATCAAAATCCTGTTAAGTCTAAGCTACTTATCCCAGTATTTCAAAGTGCAGTAGGAGGTTTGTTATAAGTAAAGGTCATAAAGAATCAAAACATGTGAAAATATTAATAACATTACAAAAACGCATTCATCTGGTCTTCAGGTAAACAATTAAAATACATTATTTTATCTAGCTAAACAGCAATTCTTTGTCTTTTCCTCTCCTGACTCTTTCTATTTCTGTTCATTTTAACCGAGAGAATTAAACTGTAATTGTGCAGGCATTCCTATGCATTCTGAAGTTCATTCCTATCAATTGGCCCTTTATGCTGTTCAGTACAGGCCGGATGTTTGCTGTTGTTGGCAGCTGTTGTTCAAGGCCCAGCTAACAGCTGATGGACTGGCAGTGTACATTGAAAAAATGGAATCCAGAGCCTGGGAAAGGTCCGAGTGCTGAATGCTCTCTGCTCTGCTGGGTAATTAGCTTACCACATACAAGATTAGAAAACTAGCACTGACGATGTCCATCTGACCTGCTTTTCAAAAGTCATTAGAAATTAGAAACGGTAATGCTTTCCTAAGAAATGTAAAGATTTTCTGAAAGGGCCTTGGTGGCTTTGCTTGCTGAGGGACATACTATGTTGATTTAGTTAGAAGCTATTGCTAAAGTAATGGGTTTTCTTTGGTACTAAACATACATGTCTCTTTTAAGTGACTCTACTGTATTTGCAAAGTATAAAAATAACAAATTGCCTGTAGTCTTAGTACATTTGATGAATGAATATATCAATTTTTTTGATTTAAAATATGCACGTAATTTAATTATAAAAACAGAATAAGTTATCTTAAGGGTCCTTTTACTAAGGTGCGCCGAAAAATGACCTGCGCTGTTTTAGGCGCATGAATTGGACGTGCGCAGGTCCATTTTTCAGCACACCTGCAAAAGAGGCCTTTTTGGCAGAAAATGGACTTGTGGCAAAATAAAAAATTGGTGCACGTCCATTTTGGGCCTGAGACCTTACCGCCACTCATTGACTTAGCAGTAAGGTCTCACGCATTAACTGGGCAGTAATCATCAGCGCACGTACACTGTCGATTACTGCCGGTTAGCGCCACGTGGTAGAAAATAAAAAATACTTTCTGCCGCGCGTATCGGATGCACATAAAAAATTGAATTACCGCCCGGGGCAAGCGGTAGCCGGTTGGTAGTTACAAATTGAAGCATGTTACACTAGGCACCTACGTGCTTTAGTAAAAGGGCCCCTTAGTTTAATAGTTATTATGCAGTTTTGTGAAAGCTGAAAACTGAGGCCTAACATAAATTAAACTTTATAGATAGCCCTAATAGCAGTAAAGTTCATAGGTATATTATATGCATAGAACTTGAAGCAAACTGTCAAAAGGAAATGATGCAGGTAAGTTTCGTTTTGAAAATTCTCTATAAGTTCCACTGAATATCAGCTTAACCAGTTAAGTTCCGGTGGTCAAAAATGAAAATGGGTATTCAGTACTGGTCACCAGAAATGGCCCTGCATTGATTATCCAGGGTCAGCGCCAACCAAGGCACTTATTCGGGCTGCCTCCCACTGGCTGAATATTGGTCCCTAAGAACTTACAGATAAAATGGTATGATTTTGTGGAGAGAGTGAAAAACATAAAAACTCAATTCTTGTGAGATGAGAACGATTATCATAGAAATTCAGTTTACCCTTGGATGAGATTTTAAAAAATTGAAAAAACAATGAATGGACAAGTTGGGATTTTTTTTTTTGGTACCTCGGATGAAACTTTAGGCGAGGAATATAATTATGAAATTTCACTGCTTAGTTTTTTTAGAACATCAACTATCATGTCTACATCCTTGGGGCTATGAATATGGAAACGGATTCTGGCATAAAGGGGGATGGGACTGTCCAATGACACAGCAGTGAAATCAAAGGTCCTCTGATTAATATCTCCAACTCATATTTGTTTGTTAAGTCAAAATTATCATTTATCTCATCTCCCCAAGTAGATTTGTTTTCAATTTGTATAGTGTTAACATGTTTCTTTACGTCTTTGAAATTATTATTTTTATTATAAACCATCAAAGTTGGTTCCACCTGGGGCAACGCATCAAAATATTTGGTGTTCCAAATGTTGGTTACTGAGGAAGTGAACTATCACTGATTAGTCCCAGATATCACCACTATCTAGTAAGTCTAATCCCTAAGAACTCCACTGAGCCTTCTTTCTTCTTCGTTTAGCGTTTGTTTGGATATCTATTGAATATTTTGACTAACCAGTTATTTGGCTTGGAAGTAGTGGGTGATGTTAGTGTTGTCAAAATGATGATTGAATGGAAAGGTCAGAAATGCAGGCTACTCATTTTATATGCACAATTAGAATTTAAATACTGAAAATTTTGACATAACCATTTCACATGTACATTTATTTTCTACTGGTACAGAGTTTCTGAATGTCATACTACAAGTGGCAATGGGAGATTAGTTAAAACTATGTCCGGTTTGCATGCTGTGGTACACTTAGACTCCAATGTTAACCTTAGTTTGAGACCAGCTTCGATTCTTATTGTTTCTGCACACATGGATCCTTTGACATTTTGCAGAAAAATCAGAACAATCATTCTTCGTAGAACCCCTGCTGGCTTAGCATAGAGACTGCAGCAAAAAAAAAAAAAAAAAGGATTCATTATACCTGGTGCTGCATTTCCTGCCTTCTTGCTGAGAATAGAAAAGCTACCTATTAGAAGAAAAGCTTGAAAGGAGAGGGCTATGGTGGGGATGAAATCAAAAGCAGAGAATAATAGGGCTATTATGACCCTTCTTTTCTTTCTTTTTACTTTATGAAAAACACTAGTAGGAAAATTTCACATTCCAATGTCAGCAACATGCCCTTCTTTCAATTCCAGAAGGAGGCATGCTTTAAATATTTCATATGCTGGGATAAATACTCATTAGTCAGCAGAAATCAAAGTGATGATAAGGCATAAAGCTCTTGTCTTTGCAAAAACTTTCTAATGGAGAGTTATGTCTAACAATAATAGAACCACAGTCTTTCACATTCCTTTCTCTTTTTCTCCTGTATAGGAAAAGCTTTAGTTAATTTCCTGCTGTTAAGAAATTGCCAGGTGCTGGAGGGTTCTTGTTCAACAAATAATTGAACTGAAATGGCATTACAGTCTTGGAAAATGCTCATATGCAATTCACAATCTATAAGCACAGTCTGCAGACCAAAACTGCTGATGTCGAGCTCTCAGATAATTCAAACTTTAATGTGAAAAACTTGGCATGAGCCTATATCCATAACAAAGACTCATAAGTTATCTGTACTGCATAATTTTTTCAACTCTTTCAAAAAGTACAAAGACCAGGGGACACTCAATGAAATTACATGGATATACTTTTAAAGCAAATAGGAGGAAATATATATTTTTTTCACTCAAAGAATAGTTAAGCTCCAGAACTCACTGCCAGAGGATGGGGTAACAGCAGTTAGGGGCCCTTTTACTAAGCTGCAGTAAAAAGTGGCTTTTACCAGTTTGGACACGTGAAATTAGCGCACGCTGGGCCATTTTTTACAGCGGCAGGTAAAAAGGACTTTTTTCATGGGGCAGTAAATGGCCATGCGCTAATATTAAAAGTAGCATGCGCCTATTTACTGCCTGAGCCCTTAACGCCACCTATTTACTTATTGGTAAAGGCTCACATGCCTCTCCTGACGTAATCTGACAGCATGCGGCAATGTGGCCATGCTGCCAATTACCGCCGGAATGCCAATGCAGTAGAAAATAGAAAATAATTTTCTTCCATAGAAAACAGCGCACACTACAAAACTGTAAATTGTAAACCGCATAAACTACTGCAGGGCACCCGCACTACCCTGGCGGTAGTGTCAATTTAGCATGCACTACCTATGCGTTAGCCCTAATGTGGCTTAGTAAAAGGGCCCCTTTGCATATCTGGGTTTTAGAAAGGTTTCATACCAGTACCAGTTCATCACGGTCTTAACTGAATCTACACTACCCAAATTGCAAAGGACTAAAATACAAGAGTACCCATGCATCCACCTTCTTTTACATAAGCACGCGTCTGTGGAACGCACTGCCACGTGTGGTGAAAACAACTTATGATCACCTAAAATTCAGAAAATTATTAAAGACTCACCTATTCGGAAAGGCATAACCGACCCAATTTAAATGCCTCAACCCTGCAACATTTCACTATCAAAGATCGTACTGGACATTAACAAACCCTTTTACCTCTAACCCAACTTGACTGAATCTTATCTTCCCTATCCCACTATAACATCATTTGTACTTATCTCCTACCGGACTTGGCGAATGCCTTTACAGTATTATGTAAGCCACATTGAGCCTACAAATATGTGGGAAAATGTGGGATACAAATGTAACAAACAAACAAACAAATAAACAAATACATAAATAAATATAAACTAGCCTTCTTACAGGTCTTAACTGCTCATAGGGCTGTTCAAGTAGGCCGGCGAGGGGCATGCCAAGCAGCCGCACATAACATGGCGGCTGCTGCCCGGCAGCTCCTGCGTCAGAGCGACCCTTCCTTTCCGGCTTCCCCATCGGCGATTGAAATGACGCGGCAGGAGACCCCCTTGCCGTTGGTTGGGAAGCCGGAAGGGGCAGGGCTACAGGGGAAAGCATAAAAGCTGCCAACGAGGGCTAGGGAGCCTCTTGTTAGCAGCAAGCGGCGCGGGAGTTTCAATCACGGTATTAGCCGGCTATCAGATCAGCTGATTTCCCTCCCTTTTTTTTATTTTCTCAGTTTCTCACAAAAGCCGGCCATTTCCCTACAAACAAACAAATAAACAAATACATAAATAAATATAAACAAGCCTTCTTACAGGTCTTAACTGCTCATAGGGCTGTTCTTGTGGAAAGGAAGAGTAAATACAATTTTCTCCCAAACAAAATTCTTGTCATTGGGTGTGAGCTAGCAGTAAATTCTATTCTTTCAAACCCCACTTGAAAACTCGAAAACTCCCCTGTTAGAATATAGAATAAGGTGACACACACAAAATCTAAGTCAAAAACAATTATTTATTTATCGAGTTTAATTATCTATGAAATAAAACCACCCCATACAAGTACCTGGAGGCCACCAAACAGTAATAAAAAATCTGACTGAACAAAAGTATATTAATATTTTATTTGAAAATCTTGTGGTTGGATTCAGAGCATAGAACAGAAGTTGAGGGGGAAACAGTATCATGCTGACCCCTACTAGTCAGTGTAGGACATAGATATGTAAATAAAGGCACTAGGGAAAACATGTCTAATAACAGCTGACCAGAATTCCCTGTTATTATTCAATGATAAGGTACAAGGACCACGTTTCTCATAGAAAATGATTTATTTGCTAAGATAAAATATAAGGCAAAAGTGTAAGCAGAGGTAAAATTGGAATTTAAAGTTTCTCATACAAATATATAGCATATTACAGGTGGAATAACACATACACTCCTTACTATAAAAGTTACCTAAAACCCAGATTAATTGTAGACTTTATAATGAAAGGTACGCAACTTGAGTCAGTTGATATTGAGTTGTCTCTGTAGGCAGTTGGTAATGCAGGCAGGTGGCAGGGATCTTCCTTGTTGATCTCTGTCCTTGTGATGCGATGTTAATCTTCTGAGAGTTCAGAATCAGTGCTGCCCCTGTGCCTTTGCAGGTGCATCTTTTGCACAGAAATATATCAGAAATGTCTTTCAAATCACAATAGTGTCTTGATATGTGATTGGTCTGTGCCTGTCTGTTAGAGATATGGTAACCACAAGTATGTCTTTGATGTTATCTGGATCTCCCCCAAATTCCTTAGGCTCTAGGTAGTCTGGACTAAATAAGCAAAATATCTTTGTCCACGGTTACTACAAGCCTTCATATTGAGCCAGATGTGTCACTGGATAGACAGTCAGGGTCATGGCCAAAAGTCTTGTTAGATGCAAGGCAGGCGTGTCCAAACAAGTCTCCTAGGCACAGTACACAGTGCAGTATGATGGCATTATAAAGCCAGCATTGCAGATGGAAACAAGCTAAAGTCTGTGATACACTGAATATGTATTGTTGAGGGGGGGGGGGGGGGGGGAGTTACCTTCCACAGAAGGAAGAACATTCTGGTACACAGGGTCAATACAATAAAGGCTGAATGGTGAGTTGTATATTTGGGACAAAGATGGAACAAACAACTGATTTATGTACTATGAATGTAAAGGGGTGACTGAATGCATATGGCATGACAAAAGTAGCTAAACAATTAGGGGTCCCTAAATACAGAGCTCTATAAACTAATAGTAGAATCTTTAACTAAATTCATCTGAACTCAATTATATTGGAAGAACCACGGGGTTCCCCTGTTTAAATGTTCATCACAATGTCAATGACCATATACCAGATTTTCTTAAAGGCATTTATCCCAAGTCCAGATTTGCAAGCTTCATAGACCAATGATGAAACTTTTTTGTTGGTTAGTTTTTCAAGTTGTAGACCACTGCATGTGGTGAGTGTCACACGGGGTTAGGGCCTGGCTGCTGAAGACACCATCAGCACGTCCGCATACAAACAATCACAACAGATTGGTTTATATGGAGATGTGGAAGAAAGGTAGATATGGACAAATAGTAATGTGATGTTTGTATGTTTTCAGGTTGTGGAACGTGGTTCTCCTGAGGAAGATAAGAATGAAATGCGGTCTGAGAACCAAGAACTGATATATATTTGTTGTTAGGGTTTCTTAAGGAAATGTGTGGTAATATAATAATAATAACAATACCAGTTGTGCATGAGTGTGAGTGAAAAAAGAGGGGGAGGGGTCTTTTGGAATACTGTGGGCACTTTGTGTTAGATTGTAGAATTGTTCATATCTATGGATTAGAGAAATAAAAGCTACTTGTAAAGTTAAGTGTTTAATTAAGGAACAGTGAGTACCTGGTGGATATATTGAGTAATTGTACTCTGGTTTAAAAAAAATCCCTTTATAGGTTAATGAGTTATATCTAATAATAATATCAAACCAATCTGTGCTTTGCATTAATGCCCTGCCCATGCTATTATAAAGTGAGTTTACTAAGGGGACCTTTTACTAAGCTGCTTAAGTGCCTACACCTGCCCAATTCTGAGTTACCGCCCAGCTACCGCATGGCCCATGCGGTAATTTCATTTTTTACACGCGCTGGAAAATATTTTTATTTTCTGGCATGTGGGCGGTAAACGGCATTTTATGCGCATAGACCATTACCACCCGGTTAACGCATGAGACTTTACCGATAGGTCAGTGGCTGGTGGTAAGGTCTCAGACCCAAAATGGATGCACGGCAATTTTCATTTTGCCGCACATCCATTTTCGGCAGAAAATTTAAAAAAGGCATTTTTTACAGGTGTGCTGAAAAATGATTCTGTGCGCGCCAAAAACACATGTCTACACTATCACAGACCATTTTCCAGCGCGCCTTAGTAAAAGGGCCCCTAAATGTATTTATTGTAAATACACAACTATTTGTGGAACATATTAAGGCTACAAAACTTCCCCTTTAAAATGGGTTTGTTAATGGAGCACTGAGAATGGTATTATACAATGTTTGCTAGATTAGTACATACTGGGGAAAAACCAAAGGTCCATTGAGCCCAGCATCCTGTCCCCAACAGCGGACAATCCAGGTCAAGGGCACCTGGCAAGCTACCCAAACGTACAAACATTTTATACAAGTTATTCCCCAAATTCTGGATTTTTCCCAAGTCCATTTAGTAGCAGTCTATGGACTTGTCCTTTAGTAAACCGTCCAACCCCTTTTTAAACTCTGCCAAGCTAACCGCCTTCACTACGTTCTCCGACAAATAATTCCAGAGTTTAATTATGCGTTTGGTGAAGAAAACTGTTCTCCTATTTGTTTTAAATTTACTACACTGTAGATTCATCGCATGCCCCCTAGTCCTAGTATTTTTGGAAAGCGTGAACAGGCGCTTCACATCCACCTGTTCCACTCCACTCATTATTTTATATACCTCTATCATGTCTCCCCTCAGCTGTCTCTTCTCCAAGCTGAAAAGCCCTAGCCTCCTTAGTCTTTCCTCATAGGGAAGTCGTCCCATCCCCGCTATCATTTTTATCGCCCCTCACTGCACCTTTTCCAGTTCTACTATATCTTTCTTGAGATGCGGCGACCAGAATTGAACTTAATACTCAAGGTGCGGTCGCACAATGGAGCGATACAATGGCATTATAACATCCTCACATCTGTTCTCCATACCTTTCCTAATAATACCCAACATTCTATTCGCTTTCCTAGCTGCAGCAGCACACTGAGCAGAAGGGTTCAGTGTACTATCAACGATGACACCCAGATCCCTTTCTTGGTCCGTAACTCCTAACGTGGAACCTTGCATGGCGTAGCTAAAATTCAGATTCTTTTTTCCCACATGCATCACCTTGCACTTGTTCACATTAAACGTCATCTGCCATTTAGTCGCCCAGTCTCCCAGTCTCGTAAGTTCCTTCTGTAATTTTTCACAATCCTCTCGCAAGTTAACGACTTTGAATAACTTTGTGTCATCGGCAAATTTAATTACCTCGCTGGTTACTCCCATCTCTAAATCATTTATAAATATATTAAAAAGCAGCGGTCCTAGCACTGACCCCTGAGGAACCCCACTAACTACCTTTCTCCATTGTGAATATTGCCCATTTAACCCCACTCTCTGTTTCCTATCCTTCAACCAGTTTTTAATCCACAATAGGACATTTCCTCCTATCCCATGACCCTCCAATTTCCTCTGTAGCCTTTAATGAGGTACCTTATCAAACGCCTTTTGAAAATCCAGATACACAATATCAACCGGCTCCCCTTTGTCCACATGTTTGTTTACTCCTTCAAAGAAATGAAGTAAATTGGTCAGGCAAGATTTCCCCACACTAAAGCCGTGCTGACTTGGTCTCAGAAGGGCATAATCGAACGTCGCCGGCGAAATATATATATATATATATATATATATATATATATGGAAGGTTTCCATGCTAAATATTAGAGTCTATATATGATACAAGTTTTATAGTGCAACACATGTGAGTCTTTTTAAACTCACATAAACAGTATTTTAGTCATGTCAAGATATAATTCATTTCTGAAAATTGGTTTTTAATCTTAACTTATATGTACATTTCCTGTATTTAGTATTTATCACTTATTATTTTTGTAGATGTCAGCTTTTAGAAGAATGTGGTTTGTGCAATGTTTGCGTATTCTTACAATTATTCTATTTAATAAAATCGTGGAAATGTTTTTTTCTTTGTATGGTTATTATTGACTTTATTGTACTTGTTTGTGCAAGAGATCCCTGATGCAGCCTGCTTTAGCGAAATGTGGCCACATCAGGTTCTTCTTGTGTTAAGGATAGTCTCTTGTGAATAAACTTTGTCTCTATTTTGGACATTTTTTAGAAAAGTATTATAAAATGAATGTTAGCTACTTTTCTTATTTAGAACCCTGTTTACTAAGGTGCGTTAGTGTTTTTAATGCACCTACAATTAGCACACACGCTAACTGTATAGACACCTATAGGAATATTGTAGGTGTGTACACCGTTAATGTGCATACATGGTTTACATGCTTTAAAAATGCTAACGCGCCTATAACATGGCTTAGTAAACAGGGCCCTTACTGTATCATTTGTAGTTACACAAACATATAACTTGGTTCAAGGAATAAAAAAATGACATATAGGACACATTTCCCTCATAATAACCGCAACAATTTGATCTGAAATATATAACAGAATGAAAAAAAAATAGCTCTGAAGTTCTTTAGCTATTTATGCTACATGTGTACCAAATTGCTTTCTGACACTAAGAAGGTGAGTGAAGCAAATCTGTTCATTAGGATTTGTCAGTGAGAATCTTAAAAAAAACCCTTAATATCCAGTAATATGATTAAATTATAATGTAACCTGAAGGTTAAAATTTGGAATTTGTATTTACTTTATCAGGGTCTAGCATAGGGACAGAGCTGAGATCTGAGCATAAAGCTTTTGAAGGGACAAAAAGAATGAGTGTTTAATGGAAACTGATTGGAAGTATTAATGGGTTTAAAGACTGCTGGAAAAGAACTGTTGACAGTTATACACACAAACTGGGCAGGCAGCAACTTGGCATTATCCTTTCATTCCAAACCATACACTATATATATCCACTCTTGACAAGTTGTTTGAGAAGAATGATAGAATTTATTATAGCCACAGCATTCTACAACTTACATATGCATTCACAATAACAAGCAATTACATACATGGATACAGTTTATAATAATAAGGAATTAACTATCTGACCTATCTAGAGCATTTTATGGCAAGGGGTCTAGCCTTTTGAGTCACACAGCTCCCTCTACTCCTGCCTTATTCTCAAAGTAGATTCTCAGCTCTGCTTGGGGTATATACCATAGACATGCCTACGCGCTAACCTCACATCTTTGGTCGGGGGATTGCTGTCAAAACATTTTCCCCTTCTCAACTGTTGACTCTCTTTCTTGAAGCTTTCAGCCTCACCATTCCATCAAATTCTGAGGTAGGCACTGCCGATCATCTGTTACTCTGGCACTAGGCTCCCTCCCTCCAAGATGGGGATTGATCCTGGTCTTAGACATGCCACCTTTGATGTTCATTTGGTGTAAGACATACTGTTGTGTATCTGACTAGGACCCACCACCACAGACCAGGACAGCGACACCTCGGTTATCGTGGTCTCACCACTAACCTAAATCCTAGCTGCAGCCACTCTTAATACTTGCATGCTTGCTCAAAAACCTGGGTAACCATAGTTGACTGCTTTCACACACACACACACACACACACATATGTATATATAAATATATATATATATATATATATATATATATATATATATATATATATATATATATATATATATCTACTATAATAAAACTCACCCTCAACGTTCTGAAGACAACGTTCTGAAGTCACTCAGTCACTCCCTGAAGGGTTCATGGATTCATGGTGGTGAAGCCACAACACTGACCATGTCTCTCTGCCCCGCCCTCGCATGACAGACCAATCAGAAAAAACACCCTCAACATTCTGAAACACAAAGGACCATCACAACACCGTTCCCAGGCAACACTAGGGAACGTAAGACGGACCAATCAGAGGAAACTACGTGTCAATAAGGGAGGAGCATTCCCCAGCAGAATGGCTCATTATCTGTGCAGCACGGAGAGCACAGAACCACCGCTGGAACGAGAGAAGAATATTCCTGCTGTGGGTATGTGCAAAAATAAACCGGGGGGGGGGGGGAGAAATTTTTAAATGCCTAATGCCAGTACTGAAGAGTGCCAGAGGGCCTATAGCAAAGACTGTATTTGGGATCGCTTGACATGGAGTCGGAGGAGCCAGAAAACAACGTGCCCGTCACCATCTAGGACGTGGGCGAACAGGACAAGCTGCGGCCCAGCTGGAAGGATTACCCGCGACCCAGCCAGCAGCAAACAGCGACCAAGGAAGGGGGAGGAGTACTCCTTCCCTGCCTAGGAATCGCTGGAGACTGGCTGTCAAACTAACGAAACAACCGCATACCGACGCACCACCTCCATCATTCGAAAGGCATCCACTCTTTCTTCAACAGAAATGCAAACTAATAATACAAAACAAACAAAGAATACATGGTTTCTCAGGCGGCTGCAGGTAACTCCCCACCCCCTTCCTCTTCCCCTTTTGCCGAAGCGGCCAAGGACGTGCCCAACCATCCCCAGCCTCAGGCAAGCTGTCTCCCACCTCGGGGATTCCCCGAGCACCTGGAAAAAGACGGCGCTGATTCCTGCTGCGCATAAATGTTCCAGCATTCCCCTGCAGCCGGCCTGAAATGGACCAAACATACCGGATCACCCCCCCCCCCCCCCCCCCCGACGGCCCGGGACCGTGCTCTTCTCCCTTCCGCCAACTTAAAACAACCATCCCCGTCCTCAGGCAAGCCGTCACCCACCTCCAGGATGCCCAGAACCCCAGCCCAATGGAAAAAGATGGCGCTGCTTCCAACAGCACATTTCTCTTCCAGCGTTCCCCTACAGCAGCCCTGAAACGGCAAAAAAATACCAACAGACAAAGAACGTGCTCCTCTACCTTCCGCCCATCTAAAACAACACTGCTGCCTCAGCACAACACAACACAAAAAAAAAAAACCTGGAAAAAAAAACAACACTCAGCAAAGGCTAACCCCCCCTACAACCACATTTACATTTCACCAACAGAAAGACCCCCCTCCACAAACCTCCATGACAGACAAAACCACACACACACAATACAACAGAAACACACCCTCAAAGCCACACACCAATCCAACCCACTTTGCCAGCACAGCACATCCCACAACCCCCAAGCAAAAAACAAAACAAAAAAAGACACACATCAACAACCTGCACACACACCGCACCCTCACACACTCACACACACACACACACACACACAAAATAACTCTGTGACACATACACACACACAAAAAAAAAGCCACATGCTAGCGCCCGTTTCATTGGTTTTGGAAACGGGCCTTTTTTTACTAGTATATATATATATATACTAGTCTTGATGTGTGTCTTTTTTTAAATAATAATAATTATTATTATTATTTTATATATATATATATATATATATATATATATATATATATATATATATATATATATATATACACAATAATAATAATAATAATAATTATTATTATTATTATTATTTAAATCCATGCTAAGAGATTTGAACAAAATGGACTACTTGCAGAAAGCCAAATGCAAAGGTACCAAATACTGGCCTCTGTGGTATAATCTTGACCTTAAGATAAATAGTAAACACATTATGTGGCCGGAATGGGCCAGGAAAAGAATCTTTATAATTGTTGATGTGAAGCACCAATAACAAACTTTTATCTTTCACTGAAATAAGGAAATCATTTGGTAGATCAATTAACCAATGCTTTTGTTGGCTACAATTATGACATATGATGAGTCCATTTTAAATCAGCACTTTCAACATGTAGTAAACATGCCATGAAGCATCCCAATGATGTATAATAATACAAGAGAAAACATGTAAGACACGCCTTGCTGGTCTTCAAGACATATGGACAATTGAAATTCAAAATCAGCTAAAAGATGATGAATGGTCATACTGTTGGAAAGAATGTAATCATACAGAAAACCAACCAAGACAACTCCAGTATGTGCTAGAGATATCGTGCAGTAAACTGATACTCAAAAAAGCAGGTCTAGCAAAACAATTATTCACGAGTGTGATTAAATACTCCTCTGGAGAAAAGTCCTCAGAAACCATGGTTTTAAGCACTATTACGTTGTAGAAACTTAAACGTAGAAAGCGCTTGATTTCTATCATGGGGCAAAAAAACTCCAAAGAGAATTGCTTATATGTTATATCTCTTAAAGGTTTTATAAATGTACTTCTTTGTCAGAATTCTTTTTTTTTTTTAATTTTATTTATTTATCATTTAAATTTTTTTATATGCGGAACATGCAATATGTAATACACTGTACAGCTTGTTCAAAAACAAAGGTAATTATAACATTAAACTTACAATACTTTCAGTAAGAAAAAGAGCAAGCTATACAATTAATTAGACCACAATTCTGCCTTAAGGGGGAAGTGATTTAGATAATAGGAGATCTTAAACAAAAAAGAAAAAGAAAATGCATATATGGCCTGGCCTTACCCCCATTACTTTAATACTTAAATGATATCGATTACTCTACAGGTTTATTAGCTAGTTTTTTCATCTCCAAGAATGCTATAAGATGTTCCGGTTCAAAAAAGGTATATTTTACTCCCAAATATTTAACCAGACATTTACATGGGTAGGCCAATAAATATGTTGCCCCCAAAGCTCGGGTTTCTTCTCTATACAATAAAAATTTCTTCCTCCTGTCTTGAGTTGTTTTACAGACATCCGGGTATATCCACACTCTTTGACCACAAAACATTTTCAAAGCATTTTTAAAGTATAACTTCAATACAGTGTTCAAATCCTGTTCAAAAACAAACGATATTAATAGAGTTCTACGTTGCTCAATATCAGATGTAGATGTCTCCAAAATTAATGAAATATCCAGCTGTGCTTGAAAGTTCAAATGTTTGTTCAAATTATTTTTCTTGCCACTATCTCCCAGCTCAGCTGGTAGAGGACTTGGTAAATAATATACTCTATTTAAAGGAGGTATAGCTGAGTCCGGGTACAGTAGAATTTCTTTTAAATACTTCTTAAAGAGCTCAGTAGCACTCAATTCCTGAGTCCAAGGAAAATTTAATATTCTAAGATTAAGCCTTCTATTGAAATTTTCAAATTGCTCAATTTTTCTATGTATCGCCATTTTATCCGTTACTAAGGATTCAGTCACTGATTTTAATGATTTTACTTCCTGCTAAAATACCTCAGTTTGTAACGTCGCTTCTTGTTTAGTTTTTTCTAAAGAATTGGTCAAAAAGTCAATTTTACTTACTAGTTGAGAAGTATCTCGAGCAGATTTTGTTATTGTCTGGTTTAAAGACTGCAGCATTCTCAGCGTGCAGGGGAGGGTTAGCGCCAAACGAGGTTTGGTCTGAAACGGCTTCCGTAGCAGGCTCTTCCTCCTCTCCCTGCCCCGTAACCGCTGGATGCGGAGGTCAATTATCAGGCGGCGAAAGTGATATTTCTAAATCCGAGGGAGCCGGAGCTCCTCCAATGGCTCCCAAATCGGTGTCGCTCGCCTTCACAACAGGGAAGGGCGTTGTGAACCGGTCCAGTGTTTGCTGAATGGGGAGGAAGTTCGAGCCGTTGGCGTCTGGCTCTTTACTATCCCCTTCCTTTTGGTATGTGGCATTTTCAATAAAAAGATAGGTAAGAAAAGAAAACAAGGCTCTCAGCAGATTCACTGTGGCCAGTCCTCAAACGCTTAGGCCGCCATCTTGTCACGCCCCCGCCTTCAACCTCTTTGTCAGAATTCAAGAAATTTTGTAATAGGCAAAACGCTCTTCCTGCAAACCCTCAGCATTTCACCACTCAGCACTTAGTTCCTGAGGAAGCCTGTTACCGGGGTGAAACAGTGGCCCCAGTCGAACGTTTGAAAGACAGTGCTGTACTAGACATTAAGTTAAGTGTAACCTGCTACAAGTTAAGTGAAACCTGTCACCATTTAACAGTTGTGCTGCTGAGAGGATTATGGATTCCAGTGAAACTGAGCAAAATATCAATGGATCAATCCTCAAAATGCTGACAATGTGCATCTAATACTGGTATACTGGATCATTTATTATATGAATGTCTTATTGTTCATATCTACTGGTCACAAGTACCGTGTTGTGTTCAGGAAATTATGGAACACAAGTGCCACTGTCATACAAAGGAGTAATATTTAATATATTTCCTAAAGATAGCATCTGAAGTGATGGCAATGTAAAATTCAATACTAACAGCTATTGCATTACAGAATATCCTTGCCTCCTGGAAAAACACTGAGGGCTATACATTTGGTAACTATCTGTCATGTGATGTCTCCATGTTAGCCCCCACCCATGTCCCTTGCCTCCATTTTAGTCATCTTCATGAGGTTTGGGTGGAGAATGGTGTATTTCTAGTTGTGAGTCTGATGTGTTGCTATATGTTTGGTTTAGATGGTTGTACATGTGTAATACAATACAAAAAAACACAGTGGAAAAAAGAGGTTGACTAAAGCTACCAATGCACTGATATCAATTATGCAAAAAATAGGGGGAAAAGACCTCAGATGCCTGTGACTCTCATTGCGCTGTGCAACATATGGTACAGCGATCACATCACAGTACTGGCTTTGATCATAGGTTGTGAAAACCCCCCAACAATTAAAATTTTAATTTATCTTGTTTCAAAATGTGAAAGACAAACTTATCTTGTAGGCAGCCACACACGGCAGTCACGAAACGTCCCTATGGGGACCCGTTTCACCAAAAGTCTTCCTCATGGAACTTGATGCTGCCGTAGTTCTCAAGTACTGCTAAATAGCTGTGGCTATGTGTCAACGCATGTGTAATGCAATAATAGGTTTGGTGGGATATGGGTAACATTCCTGAATGGGTGTCTCTAGCGTTAGTAAATTTTAGCGCACACTAAAGACGCTAATGCACCTTAGTAAACAGGGCCCTTAGTAATGGAGAGACATGATCACATCTTCCTGCTGTACATACAAAATGGACTGCAGATGCACTGTTTTTATGCCAGGTTTGCTTGGTCTGTCTCTAGGACCCTACTCAGTAAGAAATGCTTCCTTAAATAAAGTGGAACATTGAGTGATTCTTTCTTTTCAATCTGTGGAACTCTATATAGAAATCTGGGCTAACTTCCAATGTTCAACCTCATTGTTTTTGTTGTCCAGGTTACTGCAACCATCTGTCCTGTACTGATCCTGGAATAGCTGCCCCCTGTTTCTGTTCTTCCTAATCCCTCTACATCCAAAGTGCAGGAGGAAAGTGGGGGGGGGGGGGGGGGGGGGGCAAAAGCAGAATTCATACCATTCACTGCTTTCTAATAGCCAGAAAGCTATTCCCATTTCTGATAAACTCAACACAGTCTCCTGAATTCAGTTTCCTTGCAGAAATCCGCCAAATAGGCTCTGTATTTCTGAGAATGAAACCTCACACTTTCCTGCTCCTGGCTGGCTATAACTCTCTCCTAGCAAAAGGCAGGGAAGGGGAGGTGTGGGGGGGGGGGGGGGGAACCCTCTGCCATCTCTCTAGTTTATTCCCAGGGAAAGCAAAGGCTCACTCCAGTCAGATGGGTTTCCATGTTCATTACTGCAAGAACTGCCTCCCCATTTCTTCTCCAGAGATAATCTGATATAGGGAAAACCAGGAAGTTCTCCACTCCTTGATGTAATGTTTTCCTCAACGGCATGACAGATCATTATATTAAATGGCAATTACTATTAACACCTCTAAATTATATAGGAGATAGTAAACTCAAAAAATAAAATATCAACCTATCAACGGGAGTTTAACTATTAACTCATATAAAGGGATGGTGTGGAGGTGTCCCTTTGAATTGGTGAATAGATGATGATTGAGCTCACCCTACAATTCACCTTACAGTTCAATTGTTAACAAAATGAACCTCAAACCTCCTAGCAGGGAATTATACAAAAATATTGTCAAACCCCTGCTTCAATAGGAGTAGGATACTATCATAGGTTCTGTATGAGAGAGGCAAGAGAGAAAAAAACCCCAACGTAAAAACTCATACGATATGAGAAAACCGATGGGATAAAAAACTCTATTCCTCTCTCAAAAATTCTGTTTAAACTTTAAATTCAAACGGACACCAAACATCTAACCACCCCTAAAAACTGACCAAAGCCAGTAAAAGACTACCTAAAGAGAACCCTCGAAGCGAGGGTGCAGCCTGAGGAATAATTTGTAATACAGTTAAGCCTAACAATGGTAAGTATAAAAAAACTTTTTAAACCATCTTGAGACTTACTTATGTATTAAACAACCATAAAGAAACCACTCAGACCTCTCCCCAAATACATCAAATATGGAATACTTAGCTCCGTCCAGATGAAACACCCTCTGGAAAAAAAAAAAAACTTTAGCCAAGTACCCCACGCTGAGGGACTCCGGAGTCCTGTATAGTTACTGCAGCGGCGAAAAAACGCCAACCCCTCGACAAGAGCGCCTTGTTTCGCCAACCTCGTGGCTGCCTCAGGAAGAGCGCTACAAAACCATCTAAATAAACCAATTTTACACTGAAAACTAAATCGTCAGCTGTATGGAACCTCAAAGATGGTGCAGGAACCATCTTTTTTTTTCCAGAGGGTGTTTCATCTGGACGGAGCTAAGTATTCCATATTTGATGTATTTGGGGAGAGGTCTGAGTGGTTTCTTTATGGTTGTTTAATACATAAGTAAGTCTCAAGATGGTTTAAAAGTTTTTTTATACTTACCATTGTTAGGCTTAACTGTATTACAAATTATTCCTCAGGCTGCACCCTCGCTTCGAGGGTTCTCTTTAGGTAGTCTTTTACTGGCTTTGGTCAGTTTTTAGGGGTGGTTAGATGTTTGGTGTCCGTTTGAATTTAAAGTTTAAACAGAATTTTTGAGAGAGGAATAGAGTTTTTTATCCCATCGGTTTTCTCATATCGTATGAGTTTTTACGTTGGGGTTTTTTTCTCTCTTGCCTCTCTCATACAGAACCTATGATAGTATCCTACTCCTATTGAAGCAGGGGTTTGACAATATTTTTGTATAATTCCCTGCTAGGAGGTTTGAGGTTCATTTTGTTAACAATTGAACTGTAAGGTGAATTGTAGGGTGAGCTCAATCATCATCTATTCACCAATTCAAAGGGACACCTCCACACCATCCCTTTATATGAGTTAATAGTTAAACTCCCGTTGATAGGTTGATAAATTACTATTAACACAAATTCAAACAGTAAAACATGAATCAAATGCATAGGTATATCACTCTTCATATATATACATCTAGAAAGTTAGAGCAAGGCAAGGGGACAGGTGCCCAACTCAGGAAGGGATTAAGATATAAAAGTGAAGGCTTAGGTAAAAATCAAACACCCCCTTTACACTTGCCAAAGGCACTGGATTCGATGTTGGTAATTTACAAAACAAAGATCATACTAAAATAGGAGAACACAAGTCTATGACTTTACTGTATCTATGGTATAATACTCAAGTAGTCACCACGGAAGGCCCCCGGAGAGCTGTTAGCATAATTGGGAGCACCAGATAACAGTGTTGTTGGTATGTATAGGAGCAGTAAGCTTTAAAAAAGTAATCAACTTATGTGCTTTGTGCCTGGTTGAAAGCAGCATTCCACCAAATGATACCTGGAAGTCATACTGGTCCTTCCTTGGATATGGCAGGTGGTCTACCCCAGGCATCAGGGAAAAGGGTTGATATCCTTTATATTGTTTGGCTGACTTGTGGGTTGTCTTAATCTTGCCAATGTTAGTAAAGCTGTGGCCTTGATTAAGCTATATGTCTGCATTTCTTTTTGAATGATTAAGTTGATATAAAACTTTGTGAATTAAAGTATGATAACCCTAAATTCCCTTGTTATGGGAAGCAGCTATAGAAGTCCCATGAGGATGAGTTTTGGGCCTGGGTTGGATCCCAATTGGAACCAGAATTGCAGCAAAATGATTTTCTTAAAATAGGGAAACCACAAACCATTCTTTAAAACTGGTACCAGGCCCACTGGAGAGGCAGCAACTGAAACAGTGCAAAGCCACACTCCAAGAGAGGCAAGCAGAGGCTCAACTAGCAGACCATGATTTGTTAGGGCCACCAAGGAGCAAAAAAACAGTGGCACTAACAGCTGCAAGCAGCCTAAGAGGCCTGATACTAAAGTAGTGCTAGACCGCAAATATAAAGGGCCATATCCTTCTTAGTGGCCAGATGTAAGTAACAAAACAAGTGCAGGGGAACGCTTAAGAAGGTCAAAGGAGTGCTGGGAAAAACTGTGGCTGCATGGGGAAGATGAGCAGAAATGGCCTAAAGCAGCGCTGGAAACATATGGGGGTTTTTTGTTTGTTTTAATTTAAAGGAGCCACACCAATTTCGAAAAGTATTGATTTTTGGGTAAAAGGGGCAACAGAGGTTTTGGTATCACATAGGGGGAATATGGAGAAGTTCATTAGATACAACACAAAGCCTTTGGAGTGAAAGAAATTGGAGTCTTAAAGTCACAATACCCACAATTGGACTAAAGGTCCATCAAGCCCAGCATCCTGTTTCCAACAGTGGCCAATCCAGGTCACAAATACCCGGCAAGATTCCAAATACCTGGCAAGTTCTTGAAGAATATTACTAAAGGATGTGAAGAAGTTTATTGGAGTAGTAAGTGAGTGTATGTGTGGATGTGAATGTGAATGGTTTAAAAAAAAAAAAAAGATTGTTTTTAAAAGGTGTAATTGACTGTGCAAATGTGTGTGGCTCTTGGACGTAGGAAGACCTCTTATAGGAATGGGATGTGAGCATTTTGGCCCAAATACTGTATGAATGGGGTAATTTGTTTCCATTGGAAAAGACACTGAGGTACAAACAGCCTCAAAATCACTCAATATTCCATCAGTCAGTTCAGAATGCAAGTGCTACTCAAACTAACATTCGACTCATAATTAATATGGCCTAGGTAACGTGGAGGGGTATTTTCGATAGGTCGTCCAAGTCAGAATTGAGACGTCCTCACGAAGTCGTCCAAAATCAGGTAGGCCTAATCGAAAAATAGTATGGGCATCCTTAGACATTCCAAAATCTCATTGCGAAACGACCAAATCAAGGACGTCAAAAGTGTGGTAAAAAGGACGTTTCTCACAGAACTGTAGAAGGACGTCCATCTTACAGAACCGCCATCCTTCAGCAGTTCCTCAAAAAACACGTCCTTTTTACTGTACTTTGCACTATGAATGTAAATTTATATTTCCCATACCTGGATGTTCCGCAACTACATTCACTGTATTTGTGGAACATCAAAAAATATAAGGAATATTTATATTTTTTTTAATTGTATATATGAAGAGGTTCACACACTTGATAATGATCCATATAAGGAAGGCTCCACACGTATGAACACGTACTCATCCATATAAGGCCCCATATGCGTGATGATGGTCCATACACATAATGGACATCCATGCGTCATGATCGGCCACGTACGGACCCATCATATATCAGCCAGGACGTTCACGTGCGGACCCAACCATATATGGAACTGTGCATACAGTATAAGGACGTCCATCACGCATGGGCATCCATATAAGGTGATGCACGTTTTCCAATGGTTATTCACTGAGAAACAAGTCTCTCAGACACGAGCCGAACTTCAGCGTCGCTGAAATTCTGCTCCTGGTTCAGCTGTGCCTGAGGCACCGGTGCAGGCTATTTATGTGCCACCACCATCTGCCCCCCAGGACGGTGTCTATTTGAACATGGACACATATAAGACAGAGGCTGGAAAGGTAACTGCTTTTTTTCACACACCCCCTACTGTTCCTGGGCTATCAGGTCCCCCTCCTGTAGCACCACATTTAAGAGCTCCCTCAGCAATGTAAACACTAACTGTAGTCTGCATTCAAGGGTAGTCAGTAATATGTGCACATGCACATTCATTAATAGAATCTATGCACTAGAAAGGAAAACCATTCCCACATCCTTACAATACTGCACACAAATGGTACTCTTCGTCCTCATGTCCACCTCAATGACATCACCTGTACTAATGTCTTGTTCCCCCCCCCCCCCCCCCCCCCAATCATCAGTGTTATGAGTCTCTACAATTTGGCTGCCAAATGAATTTGTGTTGTGAAGGCAAGAAGGGCCATCCCCTGACTCCTGGTGTACAAACTTGTATCTTGCAGACGTTTTGGCATTCGGAGAGACCTGGAGTCCCTGAGGTGCAGGTTCCGCGGTATACGGCGGGACAACCCAACATTATCTGGAGCGTGCGACGGCACCTCAGGGCTTGATGTAAGTATTGTAAACAGGCGCCTGTACTCATTTGTAAATGTATTTATTTAATAATGTAAATGTTGTGTACAATATCAGTTTCCATGTGGCTATTAGTAAGTCATAGAAAAACAAAGTGGGGTTCACACTCTCCACAGCAATCAAACACAACGGAAAGAAGGGGGGTGGCGAGGGTCCAATGTCAAGAGATCAGTCACCACATTCAAGGGTAAGATGCTCCAGAAAAACCTTTATTAGGACCCAACACGGTCCGTGTTTCGGCTGTATCAGCCTTCTTCAGGGGTCTAGCAATCCAGCCGACTCCTACCAATAAACAGCCTTCTGTCAGTATCCACAAGTGAAGAAATGATCAGGCGTGGTTCAAAATAATGCTGCATTTCATCATTCAAAATTTACTGCTGCAGCAACCACACACCCTTCGGTTTCCTTTCCCGAGTTTCCGGGGCTGATGAACCAAAGAACACCGGCGTCCCAGTCCCATCACCAGCACCAGCACTGCACCTCCTGCAGCAATTGGTGCATACCAAAAACCAGTTGCTGCAAGAAGTGTCAGCGATGCGGCAGGCTAACGAGCAGCACTTCAGGGCACAGAGGCTATTCCTGGTGCTGCTTGTTAGCCTGCTGCAAAGGGCCAAGCAGGGAGGAGGACAAGGCCTCCCTTGAGAGACTTTGAAAAAAAAAAAGACATATTTGTACATAGTTCTATTTTTTTTTTTTGTTAAATACACGTTTAATATTTTTGATATTAACAAGGTGTGTGTCTCTACTTTGTGCACTACATATTATCAAATGCTGGGGTTAATGTGGGTTGCATGACAGAGAAATTTTGGTACATATGTGTCATAAGTGTGGCCATACAGAAGACTACCTGTTCCTTCCAAACTGCATGACTGTATGGTAAGGGGGGGAGGGAGGCAGGGTGGGCATTTCTGTGGAGGAACAGAAATGCCCATCCAGCCTCTCCCCCCTTACCATAGAGCCCCCACAGCATAGAGTTGTGTAAATAATAGGTATGTTGTCTAGCACTAGTGATCTGCCAAGTATAAACTTGCAGATAGCCATAGTTAGCACATTGACTATGTTTGCTCTCTGATCAGCAGGCACCCTTACCCACAACCAAACCACATTGGTGAGGTCCAGGAAGGAGCTACAAACAGCTGGGTCATCATTGTCACATTGAATGTATCAGTAATGGTATATAGTGCTGAGGAGAAAAGAGAAAACAACAGTAAAAGCATTAGATGGATGTTTACTTCATCAAAATTGCAATATAATACATCAGGTACAGAAGGGCACAGGTTAGGGAAATTATATAGGCACCGGGCTGTAGCTACCTGCAACTAATTTAGAATAGGAATTGTAAGCAGAACCCCTCTCCCTCACCATGACTTAAGGGCTCAAGGCTGTGGTAGGCACGCACCTGTAGCCACCTTGAAATTAATTTGCAGGATAGAATTTAGAAATGTTGTTGTTCCATAACTATAGAGGATCATACATCATAGTAACATACATAGTAACATAGTAGATGACGGCAGAAAAAGACCTGCATGGTCCATCCAGTCTGCCCAACAAGATAAACTCATATGTGTATACCTTACCTTGATTTGTACCTGCCTTATTCAGGGCACAGACCGTACAAGTCTGCCCAGCAGTATTTCCCGCCTCCCAACCACCAGTCCCGCCTCCCAACCACCAACCTCTCTTCCTCCACCTGCTCCGCCACCCAATTTTGGCTAAGCTTCTGAGGATCCATTCCTACTGCACAGGATTTGTTTATGCATATCCCACGCATGTTTGAATTCCGTTACCGTTTTCATCTCCACCACCACCACCATTCTCATGGCCTCTTCCCCTCCCCCACCCCACAGGCAGCCACAACTGAGTGTGTCCAATAGACAACAAGACATCTGTACAATGAATTGGGTAGAAACAATCATGGCTCTCAGAGTCCAGTGTATTACAGTCCATAGCTGTCTCTTGCAATCTTCTTGACCAACTGTCCTGCAAGATGCAAGAACTGTTTGTTTAGCACCTATGTAGCAGAAAGGGAAGAGGTGGCTGAGAGGTATGAGCTTAACTTGAACTTGTGCTGCAAGAATCTGTTGGCTCCAAGGGACCAGAGGCTGCCTGCTTCAACAAAGGAGAGAGAGAGAATTGGGGGCAGTGAGGGAGCACATCACACACAGCAAGAAGCTCCTGGAGGGTAGAGAATGGAGAATTGGACAGATGTAGAAAATGCAGAGTATATGCTAAGCTACCAGCTAACACCCAGTCTGAAACTTTTGGAAAGGAAAGGTACAAAGCCCACACACCAGTTATCTTTCAAGAATTGGCAAAAAAGATGTACAAAAGCATACAGTGGCAAAAACAAGGTTTATTTTAAGTAAAGGTAAAACACTTTGAAATACCACCCCATAATCTAAAGAAAAACCTCTAAAGTGCAAGCACAGAGAAAGCCATTTTAAAGAGGCACCATTAAAGGGAATGCAAACTTCCAAATCGGAAGAGCAGCTGGGGACGTTTATCATTTTCACCCATTATCGAAATTAGGGCGTGCAAAACACAGAGCAGCTGGGATGTCCATAGTTCCCCACCCATAATCGAAATGAGGATGCCCAAATCGGCAGAGCAGCTAGGGATGTTTAGGGATTTTGTCAATAATCGAAATTAGGACATCCATCTTGGGGACGCCCATCCCACTCTTAGAGGGACATCCTTGGGACAGTATTTAAGCGTCCTTCTAAGTATTTTTGAATCTTTGCATCACTTTGTTAGAATGGCACCAAAGCAGGCACCCACCCGCAAATGTGAAATTGAACTGCTGGTGCAGGAAATACAGAGAAGGCACACACATCTCTTTGCTCCCATGCAGTGGTGTAGCGGGGGCGGCTGCCACCCGGGGCGGATCGCCGCTGCATCCCCCCGGGTGCAGACCAACACGACACCCCCCCAACGGCGGGGGCCCCCCCCCCCCCCACCGGCATAGCGCCACCCCGACACGGTCCCCACCTGTCTACGAGCTCCATCCATCTGCAGCGCTGCTGTAAAAATTGCTTCGTCGGCCCTTCCCTCACTCACTCTGTCCCGCCCTTGAGGAAATAGGAAGTTACGTCAGAGGGCAGGACAGAGTGAGTGAGGGAAGTGCCGACAAAGCGATTTTTACAGCAGCGCTGCAGATGGATGGAGCTCGTAGACAGGTGGGGACTGTGTCGGGGAGGAGGCGCTGCGCCGGGGGGGTGGACAGATGCACCCCCCACCCGTTGACACCCGGGGCAGACCGCCTCCAGCGCCCCGTCCTTGCTACGCCACTGCTCCCATGGGCCAGAGGCTGGCTGCTACAACAAAGCAGAGAGAATTGGAGGCAGTAAGGGACTGGGTCAATGCAGTCTTCCACTGAGGCAGGGATGTGGAAGACTGCAAGCGGAAGTGGCGCCGGCTGAAGCGTGATGTGAGAAGAAGGCTGGTGCCAACCACCCAGCAGATGACACTGCTAACTTAACCCCCCTAGAATGCATCATTCATAGGCTCTTGCCCCAGGAGGGGATCCACGGCATTGGGTCCCTGGACACATCAGCACAGCCTGAGGGTTCAGGAAGGTTGACCATTACGAAGCTGGGTTATCTGTTGTGCTGCACTACACTCTGTTTTACACAAGTGGGGGACAGTATGGTGCTCCTCAGTTGTGGAAGGGGTGAGAACATCACATGCAATACAAATCACTATTCATTACAGACCATGACACAGGGAGTAGCCAGGTGGAGAGGGGAGGGTTTCCAGCTATGTGTGTGTAGGTTGCCACTTTCACAGCTTTGGGGGCCTTCCCCACTCTCTCCTCTTTTCCCATCACCAAACTCAAAACAAAAAAAGGCACAAAACAGCTTGCACAAAAGCATAAACAAACAAAAAGCAGAATAGGATCAAAAAGGTTTATTGGAACAATACCCGACGTGGCCACGTTTCGCCGTCAGGCTGCGTCGGGGGTACAACTTCTATTACTCAAGCTTTCAGCATGCATTTACATTGCTTGGGTATGGAACTGGTTGCAGCGATTTTCTATAGTCCTTTTTCCTCCTTAAGGCACTTTGGGTCCTGAGGTTCAGCTGATTTTCAGACTTCAACCCCTCTCCACTCTTCTTATGGGAACAGGTTCCACTCCTGGCTGTTCTCTTCTCTGCTTCTTCTCCTTACTCTTAGCCCCAGCGGCCCATGCATTAGCAAAGGAGGAGGGTATGGAGGTGGCTGCGTTAGCAAAAACCACTGGGGCTAAGACTAAGGAGAAGAAGCAGAGATGAGACTCGTGTTCACAGATAGGACAGACTGGAAACTCCCAGTGGCCAGAAAATATAAAGAAGCACTGATCTTTAGGTGCACAGGGATGGGGTTGTTCCTATGGTTCCTGGGCTGCAGGAGGGGTTGGAGCTGGTCACAAAGGTGCTGAATGGCAGCCCTATCAAAGCAGTACCTAGTGAGACACTGCAGGTCAGTGAGGTCTAGGAAACTGCTAAGGGGCCTGAAAACTCTGGGGCGTGAGTACCTCCTGAGGTGCCTTCCCTCTTACTCGAACATGTAAGCCACCTGTGCATTTAGTGCCTCCATTTCCCCACACTACAGGTGCAATGCAGTAACACCAGTGTTTTGCTCTCCCTACCAACCTGGTGAAACACCAGCAACAAACAGAAGCTGACACTCTCCCACCACCGACAAACAATGTGGCCACACTGCAAGCACTCTCTGACCCACTACAAACTCTCCTGCCACACCATCTAGCCACTCATTCTCCAAGCAGCAAATAACAGTCTTCACAAACATGCTGCAGCAGCACACAGGACAAAGAGGCAAACAGAGACAACAAACAGGTAAGGGAATGAAATATGAACTTGGGGACAGTGAATGGAGAGGGATAGGGGGAGGGGATGGGGGAGATAGAGGAATTTTTATTTTATTTATTTTATTGCACTTGTATCCCACATTTTCCCACCTCTTTGCAGGCGCAATGTGGCTTACAAAACATCATGGATGATGGAAATGAGAAGAGAATAGGCACTTTGTTACAGAAGAATGTTGGATTGCATGGTAATGGAATACATGATAGTAATATAATAGAAGGCATTATTAACATTTCTAGAAATAAGTAGCAGTTTCACATGATTTGGTCTTAGTTGTATGTCTTGTCGAAGAGATGGGTTTTTAGTAGTTTGCGGAAGCTGGTCAGTTCATAGGTCGCTTTTAGGGTGCGTGGCAATGCATTCCAGATTTGGGAGCTCATACAGGAAAAGGTTGATGAGTGCATTAATTTGCATTTTAGACCTTTGCAGTTAGGGAAATGAAGATTAAGGAATGTGTGAGATGATGTTTTAGCATTCCTGAGTGGTAGGTCTATCAAGTCTGACATGTAGGCTGGGGCATCGCTATGGATGATTTTGTGTACGTGATACGTTCTTTGAGTGGGAGCCAGTGTAGCTTCTCTCATAAGGGTTTTGCACTTTCATATTTTGATTTTCCAAAAATGAGTCTGGCCGCCGTGTTCTGGGCTGTTTGGAGCTTTTGAATATGTGTTCCTTGCAGCCAGCGTAGATTGCGTTGCAATAGTCTAGATGACTAAGTACTAAAGATTGTACCAGGTTACGGAAGATGTTTCTTGGGAAGAATGGTCTTACTCTTTTTAATTTCCACATTGAGTGGAAAATCTTTTTGGTTGTATTTTTCACGTGATTCTCAAGTGTTAGGTGCCGATCAATGGTGACTCCAAGAATTTTCAGGGTTTCCGAGATTGGTAGATTTAGTTTTGGTGTTTTGGTGGCGGCGAATTTGTTTGTGTTGTGTTGTGAGGTGAGTATTAGGCATTTGTTTTTTTCTGCGTTGAGTTTTAAGTGAAAGGCATCTGCCCAGGAGTACATGATATGTAGGCTTTGGTTGATATCACTGGAAATTTCTTTTAGGTCTTGTTTGAATGGGATGTAGATCATTACATCATCAGCGTAGATGTATGGGTTGAGGTTTTGGTTTGATAGTTTTGCCAAGGGTGTCATCATTAGGTTGAATATGGTCGGTGAGAGGGAGATCCCTGTGGAACTCCGCATTCAGGTGTCCATGCAGCTGATGTAATCGAATTTGATGTCACTTGATATGAGCGTGTGGTTAAGAAACCTTTAAACCAATTAAGAACGTTGCCTCCGATTCCGAAGTATTCAAGTATGTGTAGTAGAATTCCATGGTCAACCATGTCGAAGGCGCTTGACATGTCGAATTGTAGTAGTAGTATATTCTTGCCGGTTGCAATCGTTTGTTTGAATTTAGTCATGAGCGTAACTAGTACTGTTTCTGTACTGTGATTAGAACGAAATCCTGATTGGGAGTTGTGTAGTACTGAGAACTTGTTTAGATAGTCTGTGAGTTGTTTGGTTACCACCCCTTCTGTTATTTTGGTTATTAAGGGAATGGATGCTACTGGTCTATAGTTGGTTAGTTCACTCGCGTTTTTCTTTGCATCTTTGGGTATGGGGGTGAGTAGAATGTTTCCTTTCTCCTTTGGGAAGAGTCCATTTTGTAGCATAAAATTCACGTGTTCCGTTAGATCTGTTATAAAGTGTTGGGGGGCCGATTTCATAAGGTTATTTGGGCATATATCTAGTTTGCAATGAGCTTTGGTGAATCTTTTAAGCGTTTGGGCAATGAGATCTTCCGATATTACCTCGAATTCAGTCCAGATCCTGTCTGCTGGGTATACTCCAGGGTCGGGGTCTAGGCAGTCTAGGAGTGCAGCGTATTCGATGGGGCTGGCCGGTATTTTAAGTCGCAGTTGTATTATTTTCTCTTTGAAGTACTTCGCAAGGTTTTCAGCTCCTGGTGTGTCTTTGCTGTTGTTCGTGACTGTTGTGGTGTCTAGTAGTTTGTTCACGAGTTGGAAGAGTTTGTGTGTGTCCTTGTAATTTGGTCCAATTTCAGTTTTGTAGTATAGTCTTTTTGTTTGTCTTATGGTGTATTTATATTTTCTATGGAGTAGTTTCCAAGCATTTCTTTTTCCTCCATGCGCATTCTAATTTCCTAACTTGTGTTTTGAGATTTTTCAGTTCATCATTGAACCACGGTATTGAGTTCTTTCTGTGCGAGGTTCTAGTTTGAATTGGGGCGATGTTGTCTAATATTGTTCTGCATCTATCGTCCCAATCTAGTAGGAATTTGGTTGTGTCTGCCTTTGTTGTCCATCTGTTATAGTAGATCTGTTCTCAGAATGTTGTCGGGTCTATTTTTCCTCTCTTGGTGTAGGTTTTTCGTTCTTGTTTTTTGAGTGTAGTTTTCGTTCACCATTGGAGGGAGATGTATGCTCTGTAGTGATCTGACCACAGTGTACATGTCCATTTTGTATCTGCTAGTATGAGGTTTAGGTTTGGATCGAATTTATATGCGATAATGTCTAGTGTGTGTCCTTTGGTGTATGTTGATTGTGCATTTGGTACTTGAAGATCCCATAATTGTAGGAACTCTTTGCATTCTTGGGTGCTTGTTAAGGTAGGATCTTCCAAGTGCAGATTAATGTCACCTAATATGATAAGGTTTGAAGTAGAGATACATGTGTTTGAGATGAATTCCATGAGGTGTGTTTGAGAGTCTTGCCAGTTACCTGGCAGCCTGTAGAGTAGGATTGCGTTAAGGTGGTCTTGCAGGTTTGGGTGATTGATTCTTATCAAAGCAATTTCAAGTTGAGATATGATAGATTCAGCTGTGGTATTGATGGTGAACTCAGATTTGTATATTATGGCTATGCCACCTTCTCTTTTCCCGTTTCTTGTCCAGTGGGTAATTTTGTATCCTGGTGGGCATAAATCTAGGATTATGGTATCCTTAAGGTCATGGATCCAGGTTTCAGTGATGAATAGGAGGTCGAGATTGTCTGCAGAGATCCAGAATGAGTAGACGCCCATCTCTCCTCGGCCAATAACCACGCCCCAGTTCCACCTTCACCATGCCTCTGACACGCCCCGTCAACTTTACCCGTTTCTGCGACGGATTGCAGTTGGAAACGCCCAAAATCGGCTTTCGATTATACCGATTTGGGCGCCCACAGGAGAAAGACGCCCATCTCCCAATTTGGGTCGCAATATAGGCATTTTTCTCTTTCGATTATAAGCAGGATAGTTTTGTTAACATTGTCATTGCAGGGTGACAGTTACATTTAATATTATGCAGAGGTTAAATAAGGGTAGAAAGAGGAAGGAAAGGATTGATTGAAGTAGTTATTTTAGGTGAGCTATCTTGACTGAGTGGGTTGTCGGGTGAATTATTGTGGCTATTAGTTCTCATTGTATGCCTTGTTGAAGAGATATGTCTTCAGAGATTTGCGAAAGATATTTGTTTCGTCGATTGTTATCAGGTCTGTAGGCAGTGCATTCCACAATTGCATGCCCAGGTATGAGAATGTGGTAGCATGCATCTTCTTGTACTTTAGTCCTTTACAGCTGGGGAAGTGCAGGTCGAGAAATTTGCGGGATGACCTTGTGGCGTTTCTTGGAGGTAAGTCTACGAGGTTTAGCATGTAGGTTGGGGCGTCTGCATGAAAGATTTTGTGAACAATCGTGCAGATCTTGAACGTAATGTGTTCCCTAAGTGGGAGCCAGTGGAGCCTCTCTCTTAAGGGTTTTGCACTTTCATATTTAGTTTTTCCAAATATAAGTCTGGCGGCAGTATTCTGGGCAGTTTGTAGTTTTTTGATAGTCTGTTCTTTGCAGTCCGTGTATAATGCGTTGCAGTAGTCCAGATGACTTATTACCATTGACTGTACCAGGGTAAGGAAGATGTATCTCGGGAAGAAAGGTTTTAATGGAGTAGAACATTTTTTTCGTTGTGTTTTTCACGTGGTCATCAAGAGTGAGGTTTCGGTCAATGGTGACTCCAAGAATTTTCAAGTTTTTTGAGACAGGGAGAGAACAGTATGGTGTGGTTATGGTAGAGAAGTGTTTTGTGTTATGTTGTGAGGTGAGTACAAGACATTGTGTTTTTTCTGCATTAAGTTTTAGTTGGAATGCATCTGCCCAGGTGTACATTATTTGGAGGCTTTGGTTGATCTCGTTGGTGATTTCATTTAGATCATGTTTGAACGGGATGTAGATTGTGATGTCATCTGCATATATGTAGGGGTTGAGGTCTTGATTGGCTAGCAGTTTGGCCAAAGGTATCATCATCAGGTTGAATAAGGTTGGCGAGAGGGGGGATCCTTGGGGAACTCCACATTCAGGTGTCCATGGGGGTGATCTATCCGCGTTCGTTGTTACTTGGTATGATCTTGTGGTCAGGAATCCTTTGAACCTTGGCATTATCCAGATAGTGCTGGGGTGATCTAGGGGTAGAGTCAGGACAGAAATAAAATTTATCTGGATAGCAGTGATTTTCAGCATCACTTTCTAGAAAACTATCCAAATAAATTCTATCTGGATAAGCTATTCAAATAGCAGTTAAATATTGTACTTGCATCTCACACTCTATTTGGATATTCAGCAGTGGCCACAAGGGGACATGGAAATGGGACTTGATACACCACCTTTCTTAGGTTTTTGTAACTACATTCAAAGTGGTTTACATATATTCAGGTACTTATTTTGTATCAAGAGCAATGGAGGTTTAAGTGACTTGCCCAGAGTCACAAAGAGCTGCAGTGGGAATTGAACTCAGTTCTCCAGGATCAAAGTTCACTGCACTAACCACTAGGCTACTCCTCCATTCCACAAGCCAGGTACTGCCACTGAATATTTGGATTTTTTGCCCACAGCAGCTGTGCTAAAGAAAAATGCTGACTGCAAGGCAATACTGGGGAAGAGGGAGAGTTTTTTAAAGCTTGGGGACCCTTTTACTAAGCTGTGCTATTAAATGGGCCTAGTACACCCTAACACAGGACTTTCCTGTGTGCCAAGCCAATTTCTAGTTCAGCCTTAAATTAGGCATTTTTTTTTTGTTGAGTTTCTGACTCTGCATTAATGTTAGTATTAGTAGGTGCTCACAGCTCACATCTGATATCAAACTAATCTAGTATAGATTTGTATATGTAACAATACTTTTATACCTCATCTGTAGTTTCAATCATACTCTATATATAAATATTCAATTTGTAAAGGACCATCAGAGGTGAGCTTCCTTAGAGACGATGAGTTCGCTGCAGAAAACTTAAGGGGTTGCCTTGAAACAGCATAGGTGAAATATATGTCAGTACATCAGCCCCAACTAAATTTAAGAAGATAAGTATGGAACAAATATATATGCAAAATGGAATGAATATACATATAAAAAAATCTTTTTCAAAAAAAAGTTCCAAAAAGAAATTCAAGAATAATGTCATATGAACCAATAACAAAATAGGTGTATCGCCTACTTTCTACAAAATTGAGAGATGTAGTCTCTAAGGAAGTTCACCTCTGATGGTCCTTTACAAATTGAATATTTATATATATATAGAGAGAGAGTATGATTGAAAGTACAGACGAGGTATAAAAGTAGTATTAGCATATGGCCATTTTTTTACATTATGCTTAATACAGCATGGTAAAAGGGTCCCTAGCTTTCTTCATTGGATTTTCTGGGAAATACAGAGCCATTCAAGGAACCAAGGTAAAATAACTTTCCCCTCAATAGTTCCTTGGCAGTCAGTATTTTTTATAAACACAGTTGCTGTGGACAAATATTCAAACACATAAATGATACCATCATTTTTCTTTGTTTCTCCTGAAGAGAGAGAACTGGATATTTAAAATAATCAGAAGGGCCCATAATCTTGATGTCCTGGTGGTTGGGAGGCAGGGATAGTGCCGGGCAGACTTATACGGTCTGTGCCAGAGCCAGTGGTGGGAAGCGGGACTGGTGGTTGGGAGGCGGGGATAGTGCTGGGCAGACTAATACGGTCTGTGCCAGAGCCGGTGGTGGGAGGTGGGGCTGGTGGTTGGGAGGCGTGGATAGTGCTGGGCAGACTTATACGGTCTCTGCCCTGAGGAGCACAGGTACAAATCAAAGTAGGGTATACACAAAAAGTAGCACATATGAGTTATCTTGTTGGGCAGACTGGATGGACCGTGCAGGTCTTTTTCTGCCGTCATCTACTATGTTACTATGTTATAATCTTGATGTCCTAATCTACTTATATTCGTTATTTAGATCTCCTATGATATAACTGTTGCTGGGGGGTTTTTTCATATAAATTTCTCTTTGCTAATGCAGCAGTTTTCAGCTGATTATTCCCTATAGCATATAAAATAAAGCATTCCCCAATAAAAACAAACACAAACCCTTTAGATGGCAGCAGAATACTGTTGGTGATCAATTTCTATTGAAAAAAGTTACAAGGAGGAGCATTGTGATTGGAATATACTAAAAATAGCAAAACCAATCTGAAAAAAAAAATCCTAACCCTTTCCCTGTTCTATTGGATTGAGAAAATGGGACTCTTTTCACTAGCAATGGATGGTATTTAGTTCTTGTTTGAATTCATTTAATCAGAACACTGGGTTGATTTCTATGTGCTTACTGTGAGCATTTCTGCAGTTTGGTCATGTTTCAGAGGTGAAAGGTCATACCTGTATCTTTTCTTCCACAATATTATTAATTTTAAAAATAATCGTGAGGAAACAACAGGCCAAACAAAATTTGCTCTGCTGAGCTGAGATGATATCCTTCTGCTGGGGAAGGAGTGAAGTGTTTTCTAGAACAGACTGACTAACCTACTGCAGAAGGTTTCAAACTAAGACTGTTGGGGATGATTAGACAAAGCTCTCTGATAAGTAAAAGCCTCAGGTAAGTAAAATAGTGAACATTTATGGAGAAATGGGAAATAAATGGAACATCTGAAAAAAACTATTTTATATGTACAAATGCTCAGTGTATGAGAAATAAAGTCCCAGATCCACAGTTATGGAAGATTTTGCCTTGGATTAGTGGAGGTCATGAAGACAGTGCATAGAATAATATGACTGGGATATAGATATTTTAGAATATAATCTATTCAGGAAGTGTACACTGGTTACCTATTACGCACAGAATCACCTAGGGGGCTGGATTGTCGGGGGGACCGGAGGTCCAGCTGACCTCCAGCCCCCCTGATGCTGGGGGGGGGTTGATTGCTCAGGGACCTTTTGCTGGGGGAGTTAGGGGGGGCTGGAGAACCACTGGATCTCCAGCCCTCCCTTAACCGGGGGTGGGGAGGGATTGTCAGGGGGACCGGAGGTCCGCAGGTCCTCCAGCCCCCTGTCGCTGGCAGGTTTGCTGTTGGGGGGAATGGGGGCCTGCCAGCATGCAAATGCATGCTGGACAGGGCTCACCATTCCTCCCCAATGATCTGCAAACCCTAACGCCAGCTCGGAGCTGGTGTAGGGTTTGCCGCGGCCAGCGACCCAGTCGTTGGCGCGCTGGCCGCTGATCATTGGGGATGAATATGTTTAGCCCTGTTTAGCATCCATTTGCATGTTAGTTGTGTTCAGAGTCCTCGAGCACGTTGTTTCATGTGCTCGAGGGCTCTGATCATGGGGCGTTAGCAAACACCGGTGCTAGTATGGTGCTAACAGCCTCTAGCACGGGCGTTTGCTTCTGATCATCCCTCTGAAAGGGGGTCTTTTACTAAGTGACAGTAAGCACAACACAGGCTTACCACTCGCTAAACTGGAAGTATTGATGGGCTACCGCAGCAGCCTATCAGTAGTTTTCACCCCCAGCGCATGCCATTTCCAGCACTACAAAATATTTTTCATTTTTGTAGTGCTGGTATTTACCCGGTGGTAACTGGGCGGTGCCGCATGCTGCCCAGTTACCCCTGGGTTAGTGTGGTAAGTGCTCCCTCCTAAAATGGCTGCATGGCAAGTGCTTCACTTGCTGCACGGCCATTTCTTTAAAAAAAAAACACACACCCTTTTACCCGCTGTGGCAAAAGGGGGCCTCAGCGCACATCAAAAACGTGCTGATGCCAGCGCAGGCCCCCTTTTGCCACAGCTTAGTAAAAGGACCGCAAAGTATCAATTTGGACACAGACCTAGTGCCTGGAAGATATTCAAGAGAGAAAAAAGGGCTTTATTTTCAACCAGTGCAGAGCTATGGCTCAATTCACAAACAGCATGGAATGTGAGATCACTGAATTGAGTGGACAAAAAATACAGAACAATTTAGACACAGCACAAGCCAGTATAGGTAGTGAAGAAGGTCTAAAATGTCTAAAAGAGTGCATAGGCTTACAGAGAAAGCCAGAGAAATTTATGAGACAGAAGCACACAAGTACCTCCTTCTCCTAGAATAACTCTGTCGAAACTTAGGGCAGGAAATGAGTGAGATTTCAGAAGAGAAGCAAGCCTGAAAGTCACCATACAGAGCAATTGCTAGCCCTCCATAACCAGTACCAGCAAAAATCACTAGAGTAGAGTATTGCAAGTTTTTATTTATTTATTTATTTATTTATTTATTTATTTATTGCATTTGTATCCCACATTTTCCCACCTTTTTGCGGGTTCAGTGTGGCTTACAATATGAGTTAAATGATGGAAATACAATTTGTTACAGATTGGTTATGGATTACATTGTGCAGAGTTATGCGAGACAATCGAGGTGTCGTTAAGGAATGTAACAATGGAACACAAACATTGAAACGTTGGAAGGAGACAATGGGAGCTTAGAGGGCGATAATAAGGCATGAAGACATATGGTATATATCTTTCTGTGAGTAAAGGTATGAGTGATGTGATATTAAGGGAATGAGAGTTCAGAAGTGGATGTATGATGCATTAATGAACAGTAAGTATGGACTTTATGTGTTTTGGTTCTTTCCGTAAATTTTTTCAAAAAGATGGGTCTTCAATAATCTGCGGAAGGAAGCTTGCTCATGGATCGTTCTTAAATTGTGCAGCAGTGTATTCCAAAACTGCATGCTCATGTGAGAAAAGGTTGACGCGTGTAGCGCCTTGTATTTCAAGCCCTTGCAATTAGGGAAGTGGAGGTTAAAGAAGGTTCGGGATGATCTTTTGGCGTTTCTGGGTGGTAAGTCTATTAACTCAGACATGTAGGCTGGGGCTTCGCCGTGAATGATTTTGTGGACTAATGTGCATACTTTAAAAGTGACGCGTTCCTTGAGTGGAAGCCAGTGCAGTTTCTCTCATAATGGTTTTGCACTTTCATATTTTGGCTTTCCAAAGATGAGTCTGGCTGCCATATTCTGGGCTGTTTCAAGTTTCCTCAGTGTTTGCTCTTTGCAACCTGCGTATAGTGAGTTGCAGTAATCCAGATGGCTGAGTACGAGGGATTGCACTAGGCTGCGAAAGACGGATCTTGGGAAGTATGGTCTTATCCTTTTCAGTTTCCACATGCTGTAAAACATCTTTTTAGTTGTGTTGTTAGCGTGAGTTTCGAGCGTTAGGTGGCGGTCGATAGTGATTCCAAGGATTTTTAGTGTTTCTGAGATTTGAAGGTTTAGGTTTGGTGTGTTTATAGCGGTGAATTCCTTTGTGTTGTATTGGGAGGTGAGTATCAGGCATTGAGTTTTTTCTGCGTTTAATTTCAGACGAAATGTATCTGCCCATGTGTTCATGATGTGTAGGCTTTGATTGATTTTGTTGAAGATTTCGTTAATGTCTTGTTTGAAGGGGAAGTATATTGTCACATCATCAGCGTATATATATGGGTTGAGGTTATGGTTTGATAGGAGTTTTGCCAGAGGGATCATCATTAGGTTGAAAATGGTTGGTGAGAGAGGTGATCCTTGTGGTACTCCACATTCAGGTGTCCATGCCTTAGACATGGTCGAATTTGATGTGACTTGATACGAACGTTGGGTTAGGAACCCTTCGCACCAATTCAGGACATTTCCTCCAATGCCAAAGTATTCGAGTATGTGTAATAGGATTCCGTGGTCAACCATATCGAAGGCACTTGACATGTCAAATTGTAGGAGGAGTTCCTGAGCAGAGCATTCCTTCACACCAGAGTGTAGCTCACCTGAAAGAAGCAAGCCTAAGGTAAAGCATTCCAAAGAGGCGAACCGCCACCATAGTGATCCAAACATACGCACACAAATGTATGCACTATCACAAGCTCTTGCTCCAGGAAAGTGCACCAAGGGAAACACTTCATTTCAACCACAGACTCTGGTACAACCACGGAACTGGGCTCAGATAAAAGTTGAGCAGTTACACCCAGCAAAATACCCGGTGATTAAGCAAGAGCCACCTGACCAGCCACACCCCACACCTGGCAAGCAGCCAGCCACAAGTATCTCCTGACAGCATGCAAGAAATTTCAGAGCGAGAAGATCTAGCAACATACATGGCTCACAAAAAGATAGTAAATATGGGGCTTACCCAGTTCACTGACTGCCCCAAAAAGTGTAGATTATTGAAATCTAACTTTAAGGATGCCACGACAATCTTGAAGCCTACCTCAAACCAAGAAATGAACCTGATAATAAAATAGCTGGGAGTCAGCAGTGTGCAAGGAATACCAGATGCATATTTCTACGACCCCCTCCAGAGGATTGAAAGAAAGTGGCAATCCAGAAGCAATCCAACAGGCACTGATGAAAAGAATAAGGAGTTTCCCAAATATCACAAATAAAGATAATAACAAATTACAGGGATTAGGAGATCTCCTCCAGGAACCTGAAGCACTCAAAGTGGATCTGAACCTTCCTAGCCTGTACTACTTGGATACAGCTTGGGGCATAAATGATATTATATCAAAGCTGATGTATGACATTAAAAAATGCATGCCAAACACAGTGAAGGTGACACAAAAGTAGAAGCTAGACGATGTTCAAGAATTGCAAAATATTTATTAAAACATCCATGACTTGACACGAATTGTGTTTCAGCTGCAATGGCCTGCCTCAGGAGTCTAAAACTAAATACAAACAATGTCATCAAACATACTAGATGGCTAAAAATGGCACAGTTAAAACACATATAAAAACATATATAAAAGTATATTAATCGGGAAACCATGTGTCCAAATTATCATAGCATTCAGATGTAAATCCATAAAATCTTGTGACCAAGTGTTGACAACTACTCTGTCAAAAAAGTAAATAAACCTAACATAGTAATAGTGGAAATAGTAAAATGCAGTGTCAATGTGCATCCCTGATGTTATAATAACCTATCACACAAAAAAAGAAAACTTAAATATCATAAAAAGGACAGGTGCCAACATGAAACAAAGAAGAAATCCAAGTGCTGTGATACATGTGTAAATCATTTATGCCAGGGATGCACATTAACACTGCATTTTACTATTTCCACTGTTACCGAGGTAGGTTTATTTACTTTTTTGAGAGAGTAGTTCTCAACATTTGGCTACAAGATTTTTTAGTAAATAGTTTTTTCATTATGCCTGTTCTCCATTTCCTTCAAGTAAATGGACTTTTATGTTAACGACTATTTTTACCAGCTGTTGAGCGCATTATTCCTGCTGTTCCTCGAGGTATTATATAGCAATAGCAATTTTTTAGTGATTGTATTCTAGATGATTATACTTTCCACAGATTAGCACTTTTTTAGAACTTTCTGTAATACACTTTTGCCGTATAGCACTGTAGTAGTTTTTGATCCACATTCTTCTTTTGATTTGTCTACTTTTACTAAGGTGCTCTTTCATTGATTTACTTTCTTAGTCATTTAGCAGTTCTTTTTTACCTTATGTAGTGCAAATGGGACTAATCTCTCTTTTAAATTCTTATCTCACAAAAAAGCTATAGTTAATTTCTCACTTTAAATCATTCATGTCCTTCTAGTATACACCTATTTTTTCTTAATTATCTTTTGTATCTTTGTAGCTATATTCAATAAAAGATTCTCACTCTCACTCACAAAGTCTTGCATATGGGCATTTCTCCTGATCTCTCATCATTTGTGGTCTCATGTCCATCACAGATTGCTTCGTTCCCTTAATGACCATCATCTACACTTATCATAAGAAGATATGCATTGCCATACTGGGTCAGACCAATGGTCCATCTAGCCCAGTATCCTGTTTCCAATTGTGGCCAATCCAGGTCCAAGTACCTGGCTAGAACCCAAGTAAAATAGATTTTATGCTGTTCATCCTAGAAATAAGCAATAGATTTTTCCCAAATCCATGTTAATAGTGGCTTATGGACTTTTCTTTTAGGAAATTGTCCAAACCATTTTTAAACCCTGCTAAGCTAAGAGAACAATGTCTAAAAAGTGTTATAAAGCAGCATGTGGAGGTTGACCTCACCAAAATGTCTAAATCAGTATTTTTGAAACCCATTTTCCAGATGTTTTTCTATGCAGTTCATCAGTAGTGCATCCAAATCTCAAGGGGTGAGCATTCTTAAGACCTGGACATGTTTCAGCCATATTGGAACAAAACAAAAATGTTCAGGACTAAAACTAAGACATTTTGAACTAGACCTGTTTTTATGATAAACAAGTGAATATATTGACATAGAGGTCAATATTCACAGTGATTTAAATGGGCAGGATTGCCTAGCTGCTGATATTCAGCAGCACTTAACTGGATCGATCCACTTACTACCTCTGCACAGTCTCATTAGTGCCAGGGCAGTCCATGAGCAGAGCTTGAGCGGTGCCAATATTTAACTACTTAGCGGCAATATTAAACACTAATCAGTTATGTAAGTGGGTAAAGTTAAATTCACAGTTAACTTGCAGCTGTCTGCTGTAATCAGATATCCAATACTGGACCCAGACATGGCCCGGCATTGAATATCAGGGCTCAGTTCAGCCCACGGCTGTGAGCAGCTTAAAAATCGCTGAGTGCCACAGGCTGAATATAAACCCCTTATTGTTCATCAATTTTTGCCAAGAAAGAACTAATGAAGCTGTAGGAACCAGAGCTGAATCAGTGACTCTGGTGCTGCCACATGGAAGGTTTGGATTTGATTCTTTGGTTGGGTTTTCTATTTCCTGGTCCAGATTGGCAAGAGAGAGAGAGAGGAGGAGGAGGAGGAAGAAGCTGGAATTGGAGAGAAGAGAGGACAGGGACAGCAGAAGATAACAAGAAGGAATGTCTTTTCTCAGATGACATTTTTAATGTACTGATATTGATATTTAACGCGGTTATTGTTCTGCAGGTACTTCTGAGACTACTGAGGATATTCTTTTTCAAATATGCTTCTTCGCTGCAAGGGATATCACAATTCCTATACTTTCTGTAGCTTTTGTCAAACCTTCTTATTTGTATTATCTTTTATTGTACATGTGTGGTCATTCACTTTATTGTGCAATTTTAAATGTCATTTCCTACCTCCCACATTGTGTTTATAGTGAATGCACTGTTTATATACAATTAAAAGGTCACTAAAAATGCCACCGCATCCTGCCGTTTAGTCTATAAAATCCAAACAGTAAACACAAATTGAATTAAGCACATGCTTTATCCAGGAATTGTACTAAATATAGTTAAATGACATAAAATTATTTTCATGAATCTTATTGCTGGTAAACCGATTTGGATTAGATCTTATCCCTCTTCTCCTTTACATTTTAAGAGGCTGGGCAAGGGTCAACTCAACTAATCATCTGAATTCATTTTGACTTTCAACTAACAACTAATAGCCTACTGTTGCTCTAAGCCAGAAGTTCCCAAACGTTTTGAACTAAGGGATACATTGGACCTTTCAGATCACTGAGAGTATCAGGGACATTTTTGACCTGGGTGTGTATGGGGTGGGTTCCCCCGGAATGTAGTGAGTGGCAACAAGAGGGATTTAACAACCCCAACATGATATCTCCCACACCCATAAAACCCCACACTCCTTTTTCTTTGCCTCATCCTTCTGTCTTCCCATCATGCTCTTCAAACACCCTCTTTCTCTCCTTATTCCCTCACTCCATACCCTAATCTCCCAAGGCTACTTAACCAAAAATGTTCCTCCTCTTACTTCCTCTTCGCTGTCTATCCAGTCACAGCTAGCAGGAGCAGATTCCAAGCAGGAACTACAGCAAAGGTGAAGACACCCATAACTGAAGGTTTGTTTTTCAAAAATGGTCCAAAAAGAGAGATGCACTGAGCACAAAAACTTCTATCAAATGGTTATTTTCAAAACGAAAAGTTGGGCATTTTTTCTGGGTTAGAAATGGCCATGTTCACTGTAGACTGTAGCTTCAGTTAGTGCTCCAGTTGGCAGCAGTAAACACAATTTTGTTGGAGGGGCTGAACAAACCAATCTCTGGAGCCATTTCCAAGCTCTCTACCAATATTTTGTCCAATACAATGACGTGTTGGACAAAATATTGGTAGGGTCATGACAAATGTGGCCCACCCTTTTCCACTGCCTATGGCTCCAATGCAACAGTTTCTCAAATTCTGCAGCAATAGTTTCTGTGTTTGCTCTGCTTCCTATTGAACTGAAGCTGCCTGCTTCATGTTCTATCTAGCCACAGGGGCCACTGATAAGAGGATATGTACCTCCCAAGTGCCATAGATGCAAACAAATGGTCAATGTGGCCAAAACATCTTCCTTCTGGGGATTGAGCCTAGAGTGGCATCACTATGGCTGCCAAGTGCCTGATATCCACTGGGAATGTAATAGTCTAACACTCCCAGTGGAATAAAATGAGAGTGACTCCAAATGTAACAAATCCAGTTGTTGTCCAGGAACAAACAGCTCAAAATAAAAACAGCATTCACATGGTTGGAGGAAGAAAGTGGCCAACGTGTAATTAAACTCTGGAATTCATTGCCGGAAAATGTGGTGAAGGCGGTTAGCTTAGCAGAGTTTTAAAAGGGGTTGGACGGTTTCCTAAAGGACAAGTCCATAAACCGCTACTAAACGGACTTGGAAAAATCCAAAATCCAAGGAATAACATGTATAGAATGTTTGTACGTTTGGGAAGCTTGCCAGGTGCCCTTGGCCTGGATTGGCCGCTGTCGTGGACAGGATGCTGGGCTCGATGGACCCTTGGTCTTTTCCCAGTATGGCATTACTTATGTACTTATGTACTTATGGTATTAGCTAGCTTATCAGGTCTTAAATTATTTTGCTATCAAATGAAATAAAATACAACTGTTGGAAACAGGGCTCAGTAGCTTTCCTCTATGATGGCCTTCAGGTAGTATCAGGGCAGTTCTATAAAGTATGCTAACAGCTACATGTTGATTACATGCATAATTCATTAAGCTGCTGTCATATATACCCAGTCTAAAAAACATTGTCTTTACAACTGTTATGTATAAGATAACACATTTTGTAATAGATATTTATGACAGCAGCATAATACAGAAACAAATTCACAGATAAAATTGCAGCCATACATTAAGGAAATACATAATCTTTCTCAGTCCTACAAGTATGTCAGTCCCTAACCTAAGTGTACAGCAGTGCATATTCAAGATAATTTTAACATGCCTTTAGAGAATGAAACGGGGATAAAATTTGTCCCCATTCCTATAGGTTCTATCTCCACCCCCACCCCGTCTCCACAGGTTCTGTCCCTGTCCCCACCCTTTCCCCGTGGACTCTGTTCTCAAATGCAGAAGCCTTGAACACATGATTTTGTATTTAAATCTCTTTATTAAAGTATAAAAAGGAACAATATGCGGTGCAACTGTTGTGTATAAATTGCAAATAGAAAACAATAATAACAATGAGCAGCTATAATAAACCCTACCACCACCACTACCCTCTATCTACCCTTCCAACCACAACAATAGCTGACTTCTACTACCCCAAGGAATCCTGATCCACCCTGTTAAAATGCCCAGGGATACAAAATACAACCCGTTCTGTATACCCTAGAGGGGAGAAATATGCCCTTTGAAGCACTGTTATGATTTTTTAATCTGTGGATGAAAAAGAAGTCATCAACAACCTTAGGATACAGTCTAGCTGTCCTGTCTTCCACAGTCCTTCTTGCAACAGAAGATGTCTTAGAAGATGTGCTGGTAGCAGGATGTACAGGATCCCCCTTGCAAATTTTGCTACCTGTTGCCAGAATGTTTGCTTCATTAACAGACTTCAAAGTAGAAAGTGGCACGGGGACAAAGTGTGTCCCCGTCCTCACAGGCTCTGTCCCCATCCCCGTTCCATCCCCATGGGATCTGTCTCTGTCCCTGAGGGATCTATCCCTGCCCTATCCCTGTGGGCTTTGCCCCCATCACCATCCCAATAGTTACTGTGGGTCCCCATCCCAGTGTCATTCTCTACATGTCTTATTCTTTAAAATGTGTGACATTGCATTGCTAGCAGTTAGTCATACTCGCTCTAATTGTAACCACAGAAAGGTGGTATATCAAATCCCATAAAAACTAATCTCACTTCCTGTGTCTGAGAGGCTCAGCCATTCAAGTTGAGCTCTTGTCTTTTGTCCTGTAAGCCACTCTTTGTTGATCAGTCTTACAGTTGACTATAAGAATTTGTGTTGAGGGCCAATGAAAGAAAGGAAATGTTGACGTCAATTGCATGCCTGAACATTTTAGTAATACTATTCAAACTATCCAAGAAAGATAAATTTCTATCTGAGGACATAGCATGTGGGTTGGGGATAGAATGGTAATCGGAAAACCACCATGATAAAAGTATTCGATGTTCTCAAAATGATGTCATTGCATTTGTGTAAAACATCACTCCAGTTACTAATAATTCAGCTGCTTTGCTTTCATTTCATAAGGAGGTACTGGCAGCATATGTAAACATTTATTTATTTATTTATTTATTCAGAACATTTATACCCCGTTTTATACCACTGAAAGCAGCCTCAAAGCGGCTTACAAAGAACTGAAGAAACATGAGAAATGTGTTCTATATTTCGTTGTTGGTGCCCTAGCAAAGTTAAAAGAAAAACAAATCAGTTGAGTTGCTGGGACTATATTTGTGATCTAAATCCATTAAGAATGTGCATGAGATTAATAAACATGTACTACCTCCTATCTCATGCATATTCATTGTGGATATCCTGAAAACCCAAATTAGCTTTTGCACTTGAGGACCGGAGTTGCCTATCCCTTTAGTAGAGTACCCAGTGATCATAGCTTCAACTTTTCATTTGTTCCCAAAGGCCCCCAACACTTAAAATCACTATTTAATTTATATTCACCTGTAGTTTTACAGTCCAGTTCCTATAAACTGATTAGTAACCTTAGGGAGTTCAAAGCACATTTTGATGTCATTGCAAGTTTCCAAGTTTATTCAGGACTTTCTAGCCTGCTTATCAATCATGCTATTTGAGTGGTTTACAGACCAAAGGGGAAAAGAAAACAGTGAAGAAACAGCACAAGGGAGGTGAAGGAGAAGAACTACAAATCTTGGATAGAATATCAGAGGGGAGTGCACATCAGGAGGCAACAGAGATGTAAAGCAAAGTTAATTGAACCCATCAGTAAAAAGAAAGGTTTTAAGGTCTGTTTTGGCTCCCACATTTTTAAATATTTTCCTTGCACCACTTTTAACTCCTAAGACTTTGCCATATACATCTATGACAACAGATTCTATGTGCTCTAGATTCCTCAAACTCCTGACAAAATCATAGTGTGATCAAGTAATGGATTGTTTGATGGAAAATAAACTAGTCCTAAACCCCAATAAATCCAAGTTTCTTCTTTTCACCGACCATGATAACAAAACACTTGGCACCCATCTTTCTCTGCACTATTCAATTCCAATTTGTGCCTACTACAAAAATTCTGTGTGTGACCCTGCACAGCTATCTTACCTTTATGCCTCAAGTTTACACAGTGGTTAAGTGTTCATTCTACAAGCAACTTGCATGGGGGATCCTGTACATCCTGCTACCAGCACATCTTCTAAGAAGACATCTTCTGTTGCAGGAATGATTGTGGAAGACAGGCAGGAGGACTGAATCCTGAGATTGTTGATGACTTCTTATTCATCCACAGATTAAAACATCATAACAGTGCTTCATAGGGCATATTTCTCCCCTCTAGGGTATACAGAATGGGTTGTATTTGTCCCCCTGGATATTTTAACAGGGTGGATTAGGATTTCTTGGGGTAGCAGAATTCACTCTGTAAGGTCTTTACTACACCCTCCTACTCTCTACATTCTGATCCACTCAGTAATCATCAGTCAATTAGACTACCGTAATGCCGTAAAATTCTGTTTAGACAATCAAAGTAACCTAGGAGGGGAATAAGATGTCAGGAAGAACAATAGAAATAATGGTTCACTAAAGTTCTGGATTTTTATATACTAGAAGTAGTAATTTATATATTATCCAATGAGATAATGGTACCCAATGAGCAGCCTTCAGGAGTAGAGTCATGTGATCATATGTTTTTGCCCCTGTGATGAGTTTGATAGTGGTGTTTTGCACTAATTGTAGGCATCAGAGATCCATTACTCTAAGGACTTAGAGTTCTTCTCATTTTATCATAGTCTCCTTTTTTTTAAGTTAAACGCTAACATATTTGACTTCCTATGTATGCTGTGATAATCACAGGACTGCCCTACCGTAAGGAGGCCGCCAGAGGGTGCTCTCCTACAGAAAGTCAGGGAAAATGCCCATTCTGGTCACTAGAGGGAGCCAAGAGAGGTACATCTCCGTAATGACCTGGAGGAACAGCTAGGGAGCGCTCAGGGTATAAGACCGGCCCTTCCCTGATGAGGCCACCAGGGGGAACTCTCAGAATAGGAGATGGAAAGTTGAAGAGAGCTCTGGGTCTGGACCTTTCTGGAATCAGGGTGAGAGGCCTAAAGAGGTAGGGTGGATTATTGGCCACCCTATAAAGAGCGCTCTCCAAGACAGGAGAGGGAGAGGAGATGGGGACCTGGAATGGATGAAGTCAGAAGGTAAAAGTGAAGGAAGAGACCTGCTGGAGGAGAACTCCTGGAAGTGGAGAGAGAAGGTTCCCTCAAAAACCCAGGAGGTACTTACCTGACTGTGGACATATTATTAATGACACTGTGTATTATGTGAAGTTGACTAACAGCCGTGGGGTGGAGGATAGTACTGTAGAGTTAGAGTGAAGAAAATCCTATCCAGGGGTGGTGGCTGTTATATACTGAGACCCAGGTCTCCCAAATAAGAGGGCTCAGTGGAGCAGAAACAAGTTGAAGAATAAGCTTGAAAGAACTTGTTCCCCACAAGACTGGAACTAATAAAGTGGATTTGCAGTCAATGTAGAGTGAATTTGCATATTTGTGAAAGCAGAGGAACCAGGGCTATATTCCCCAAAGAAGGTGTCAAGGGGCCCTGCTGGAGTACCAGAAGTGTGACCGGTTACCAGAGGGTATAGCAGGGAAGGATTCACAGAAGCAGTAATAACTGGGGGAACAGTCACCCTGAGTGAAGGAGGAACTCCAGTCCTTGAGGCTGGGTGTACAAGCAGCCATAGAGGAAACGTGTTGGAGTCTTCTGAAAACCAATTGCTGGTAAGCCTTGGCAGAGAACATGTGAGTCTGGACAGGAGCCACTACAGAGCCTCAGCACACATGAGAGACCCCTGGGGGTTGACAATACTTACTCCAAAGCTAATATCAAATTTGATCATATTATGATTATTGTTATCAAATGATCCTAGCACCATTATCTCCTACACCAGGTCATGCGCTCCACTAAGGACTCGGTCTAGAATTTTTCCTTCTCTCATCAGCTCCTATACCAGCTGCTCCATAAAGCAGTCCTTGATTTCATCAAGGAATTTTACCTCCCTAGCGTGCCCCGATGTTACATTTACCCAGTCAATATCAGGTTAATTGAAACCACCCATTATTATTGTGTTGTCCAGTTTGTTTGCGTCCCTAATTTTCTTTAACATTTCTGCATCCGTCTGTTCATCCTGGCCAGGTGGACGGTAGTACACTCCTATCACTATCCTTTTCCCCTTTACACATGGAATTTCAATCCACAGTGTTTCCAACAAGTGTTTTGTTGCCTGCAGAATTTTCAATCTATTTGACTCGTCTCTCCTTAATATACAATGCTACCCCTCCACTAATTCGATCCACCCTATCACTACGATATAATTTGTATCCCAGTATGACAGTGTCCCACTGGTTAGCCTCCTTCCACCAGGTCTCAGAGATGCCTATTATATCTAATTTTTCATTTAGTACAATATATTCTAACTCTGCCATCTTATTTCTTAGGCTCCTGGCATTCGCATATAGACATTTCAAACTGTTTGTTGTTCCTATTTACCTCATGCTCGGTACTTGACAGTATTAATTTGCAATCTTTTGTCTGATTTTTATTTAAGGACACCTGATCTACTACGGTCTGTTTTGCAACCTCACTATCAAGATACCCTATCTTCCCCATTTTGGTGATATCTTTGAAAGATACCTTATCCCAAACCATGCGCTTTTGAGCGACTGTCGGCCTCCCCCCCCCCCCCCCCCATTTCTAGTTTAAAAGCTGCTCTATCTCCTTTTTAAATGCCGATGCCAGCAGCCTGGACCCACCCTGGTTAAAGTGGAGCCCATCCTTTCAGAATAGGCTCCCCCTTCCCCAGAATGTTGCCCAGTTCCTAACAAATCTAAAACCCTCCTCCCTGCACCATTGTCTCATCCGCGCATTGAGACTCTGGAGCTCTGCCTGTCTCTGGGCCCTGCGCGTGGAACAGGTAGCATTTCAGAAAATGCTACCCTAGAGGTTCTGGATTTGAGCTTTCTACCTAAGAGCCTAAATTTGGCTTCCAGAACCTCTTTCCCACACTTTCCTATGTCATTGGTACCGACATGTATCAAGACAGCCGACTTCTCCCCAGCACTATCTAAAATCCTATCTACATGATGCGTGAGGTTTGCCACCTTCGCACCAGGCAGGCAAGTCACCAGGCGATCCTCACATCCACCAGCCACCCAGCTATCTACATACCTAATGATCGAATCACCAACTACAACAGCTGTCCTAACTCTTCCCTCCCGGGCTGCACTTTGAGACATATCCTCAGTGCGAGAGGATAGTACATCCCCTGGTGGGCAGGTCCTGGCTACAGGAGTACTTCCTACTTCACCAGGGTGATGCTCTCCTTCTAGGAGACCTCCCTCCTCCAAGGTAGCACAGGGGCTACCAGACTGGAGGTGGGACTACTCTACCACATCCCTATAGGTTTCCTCTATGTACCTCTCTGTCTCCCTCAGCTCCACCAAGTCTGCTACTCTAGTCTCAAGAGAACAGACATGTTCTCTGAGAGCTAGGAGCTCTTTGCATCTGGCATACATATGACATCTCACCAACTGGGAGATAATCATACATTTGACATTCAATGCAAAAGACTGGATAGCTCCCCTCTCGCTGCTGGACTGCTGACTCCATCTTAGTGTTTTTGAGTTTTTCAATAATTTAAAACTTTCTACAGTATTAAGGATATTAGCCTAATATAAAAATGTCTTTTAGTTTATATAGAGGGGCATAATGGAAAGATCGTCCAAGTACGAATTAGGACGTTCTTACGAAAACGTCCAAAAATAGACCTGTATAATGGAAAAATAGTGTGGGCGTTTTTCGATAATCGATTATCCCTGTAAGAAAACAATCAAATGACGAGCGCATAAGCGTGACTAAATTGGGTGCCCTAAGATGGTCGATTATTGCAGGTGCAAACGACCAAATCACGTGGTGTGTAAAATAATGTACATAGGTGTATCGCAAGTACAGTACATGTTGTTCAGGCCATCCAGGTACGGAAATATATGAGGAACGCATATATGTGTCAACTACAGACATATCATGCTGCTCCACCCATACTTTCATCATATGTGCCCATCTGAATGTCCGGATCTGCATGCACTGTACACCTACTGAACATGCAGTAAATGCATATTGTGTATATGGGAAAAGGGTCGGGTGGGGTGCGTCATACTCATCTATATAAGGCACGTTTCACACTCCTGCAGGCATGTGCACGTCAAAGACGTCTATGCTTACGAGGGCGTCCACGTGCTGATAGGGGCCATATATGGAATGGTCATCCATATATGGAGCTGTGCATGAAACGACGTCCCTCACGCAAGGTCGTCTATATAAGGCACTTCTTTTCCAACACGTGGAAAAATGGCACAACGAAGAGAACCCAACTTCGGACAGGAGGAGAGCCTGCTGCTGGTGCGGCTGTGCGTAAGGCACCGGCACAGGCTGTTTATCCAGCACCATCACCTGCCCCCCAGGCTGCAGGCCATGCGAGCCTGGTCCCGCATCCGGGAAAGGTTAGAAAGGTAAGGTTATGGCCCAACCCCCCCTCCCCTCCTGTACCTACACATATAACAGCTCCGTCATCAATGTTACCAGCAGTAACTGGAGTGTCCATGCAAGGATCATGAGTAATATAGGAACATGCACAATCACTAATAATTTGTATGTTATTGAAACGACCACCATTCCCACATCCCTACAAGAATGTATTTCGTTAGGTTAGGTATGTGACTATGCTATTAGTGTTATGTGACAATTTCGTTAGTTATGTGAAGGCCACATTTTCCAACCCCTCTTTGCAGCCAGTGGGTTACAACGCCTCCGAATAGTGGAAGCATGAGACCAATGAAACCTATACCATACTTTATAACATGGTCATGATAACACATATAAAGTAGTTTAACAAGCATACATTATAATGTATACAAACGGTACTGTCTGGCCTCATGCCCACCTCTCTGGCATCATCTGCATAGGAACCAACTCGGTGGCTGCTGTGGGTGCTTCACCACCCCACCCCCAATATCAAATATGTATGGAGGGAGGGGTCATCTCCACTGGGGGTTCCACCCCCCAAAATGGTAAAAAGGTGGCTCCTATGATTCACTACCAATGGAGGTGCCCCCCCCCCCCCCCAACACTGTAGACCCTCTCTCTCTGGTATGTGAATAGCAAATGAATGTGTGCAGAGGACAAAAAGGACCAACACCCCTGACCCCTGCTCTACAAACTTATATCTTACAGACGCTTTGGAGTCCACCGGGACCTGGAGTCCCTGAGGAGGCGGTTCCGCCGGGTGAGGCGGGAGAGGCCCGACCTCATCCGGGCGGTGCGAAGGCACCTCAGGGCTCGCCATAAGTATTCAAAAACAGGACACCTGTAGAGATTACTACATACATTTCATGAATAAAGCAAATGTGTTGTACAATATCACTTCCTATGTGCCTAATAGCCACCTAGTAATACCATATCTGTCCCAGATCAAGGATGCAGGTTGCAGGGGTTCTCCCATGAGCGTGCCTGCAACGTCCGACCATCCCCCCGAGATGAATGAGATGATATGCCACACTTTACTATTCCCCTTATTGTGGTGGCTGATTACTGTGTCCTGGTACAGCTGCCTGAGGCCCTACTTTTACTGCATGTTATGGCCTAAATCACATAAAAGAATTGTGCTCAACACCCTTCCCACTGCCCCCCCCCCCCAATAACTCCTACAACAACTGCCCATCAACCCCTCGTTGCATCTCACAATGCAAACATGCTGGTCAGCAATGAATTTGGTATGGCAACATGTCCTGCGTGGTGTGTGTCAGAGGAGGGTCCAGGGTTCTGTTTCATGTCATCTGATGCAGCTCATTCCCCATGGGCATAGGCTACGCCTTACCACACCCTGCCCCATCCCCTGCCTCACGCCACCCAGCTACTGCACTATGCAAGCCATGGTGTATGCACTGATCTCAATCACACTCCTTTTACATACACAGGGCTCCACCAGCAGGAAGCTGAGCGCGAGGATGAGGAGGGCCACCACCTCCAGGAGGAGGAGGAGGAGGAGCAGGAGGAGGAGGAGGAGCAGGAGGAGCAGGAGGAGGAGGAGCAGGAGAAGGGGCACCTGGATGAGGAGGAGGAGGAGGAGCAGCAGCCAGGCCAGGAGGCGGCCCACCAGGAGGAGGAGGAGGACTCGGAGGAGGGAGTCCTCATCATAGATGAGGAGGATGAGGACATTAATGAGGACCCCTCCCCACCTGCAGCTCCGTATGAGGCCTCTCCCTCCCCTCAGGCAGCGCCATCGCCTGGCCCACCTCCATCCCCTGGGCCAGCTTCAATGTCCCCTGGCCCACCTCCATCCCCTGGGCCAGCTTCAGTGTCCCCTGGCCCACCTCCATCCCCTGGGCCATCTTCAGTGTCCCCTGGCCCACCTCCAGCCTTTGGCCCTGCTACTGTGGTGCGCCTCCTGCAGCAGCTGGTAGATGGCCAGCAGCAGCTTATAGTTGGCCAGCACCAGCTGCTGCAGGAGGTGAGAGCCCTACGGCAGGGCAATGAGCAGCTCCAGGGCCCACTAAGGGTACTGCTGGGGCTGCTCATTGCCCTGCTACAGAGGGTCTTGCTCAGAGGGCGTGGCCGCCCTTAATTTAAATAGGGGGGGCCTGTTGGGGGTGTGGGGAGTGGGTGGGGGAGGGAATTGTTGGGGTTGTGTGTGTGGGGGAGGGAAATGTTAGGGGTTCTGTGGGGGTGGGGGAGGGAATTGTTGGGGTTGTGTGGGTGGGGGGAGGGAAATGTTGGGGGTTCTGTGGGGGTGGGGGAGGGAATTGTTGGGATTGTGTGTGTGGGGGGAGGGAAATGTTGTTGGTTCTGTGGGGGGTGGGGGAGGGAATTGTTGGGGTTGTGTGTGTGGGGGGAGGGAAATGTTGGGGGTTCTGTGGGGGGTGGGGGAGGGAATTGTTGGGGTGTGTGGGGAGTTGTGGGGGGGAGGAGGGCATTGTTGGGGCTTATTTTGTAGGGGTGGGGGTGGGGGGAAATAAATGTTTCTGTTACAATATAACTATCAGGGTGTGTGTGTGTGTTTGTCTCCCTTGTGCATTACATATCACCAAATGGTGCTGTTGAGTTGAGAGGAAGGAGGCAGCAATATGCATAGCATTAAATGTGCTGTGTGAATGAGAAGGTGATGTATGTCTGAGAATGTTGGCCATACAGAACGCCACCTGTTCATTCCAACCTGCATGGCCATATGTGCAGGGGGGTTGGGCCGGGGAGGCTGGATGGATATTTGTGTTCATGAATAAAAATGGCCAGCCAGCATCTCTCTCTCCCTCCCTCCCCTCCACCATACTGACCCACAATACAGAGTGCCATCAATAAGAGATTAATGTACCACGTGTGATCTGCCAGGTACACACTTCCACATAACTCCAGGTACCACATACACAGTGTTTGCTGTCTGATGGACACATATCCTTACCCACAAGCCACATTGGTGGGGGGGGGGGGGGGGGGCCCAAGAAGGACCTACAAACAGCTGGCTCATATTTTCACATTGAATACATCAGCTATGGTATATAATGCTGAGGAGCAAAAGGGAAACAATGGGAAACCCAATAGATGGATGGTTACTTCATCACAGTTGCAATGTAATACTTGTGTTAGGGAAGGGCACAAATAAAAATGGTGCTCATTATTTACAGGTGTGATCACACTTTCTCCAGTAGTTGATCAAGGTGTGTTACATTCAAGTATTCTGGGTTTGTGTCAAACTTTGTCCCTGAAGTGACTTGCCTTAGGTGGGATTTGAACCAGCAACCTTATGATTATAAGGCTGGTGCTCTAACCACTAGGCCACAGCAGCCACCAGGCTTTAGCCACCACCAGTTACTTTGGGTTGGTACCTGTACACACACCCCTCTCCCTCACCACCACGTCATAGGCCTCAGTGGCACTACCTGTAGCCACCTCGATCATTTTGTCCAGGCTACCGATTAAAAACAATGTAATGTGCATGTTCCCTACCCTACTACCTATGGAGCAATTTAGGAAGGTGTTCCACAATGTGCTATACACATCCATTGCATTAATCATTCTCCCCTCCCCCGCCTATGGACCTTGAGAATGGGTGGCTACTTCATAAATGGGGACTGGGGTACACCACATAAACAAGGAAGATGGAAGCTACCGGGAACCAATACAGCACCTCCAACAGCTGGCCCACACCACTGAGGACCTGCCAACCCCACAGTACAGTGCACAGGAACCTGGTGAAAAGAGAGCTACCTAACATCTGACTCCAGACTACATACATACAGTGAATGCACACTCCTTGACTAATTTATGAGCACAAAGAGAAGAGGTGGCAGACAAATGAGAGCTTACCATGAACGTCTGTTTCAAGACTGTGTAGTGTGCCTTTTATCTTCTGGAACATTAGCTGCACATCTCCCTGATTGACATGACCCTTACCGAGGGGTGCTTGATTTGGGCCGACTGTACTAAATTCTTGGCCCCCACACACTGCCTGCTACAACCAGGCAGAGAGAATGGGAGAAAGGAAGGGAGCATCAGGGGATGTGGAAGACAGGAAACGGAAGGCGTGGTGGCTGAGGGCCAACAATAATTCCCCCCCCCCCCCTAAATACACAGGTGTACCCAAGCATACATTGCTAAACACATACCTTCATATAAGTGAGGGTAAAACCCTGTAAATGATTATTACGAACAACCGGCAAGGTCTAAGCGCAGGAAATGGCAGGTAAAATGGCAATGAAGAAAGGGAAGGCAGGTGGAGACGCCCATACTTATCTACTCATAATCGAAACCATGTGTTCCTAATCGCTATCTGAGCTGGGCACGCTTAGGAATTATGTGTATAATTGAAAAAGCAACGCCCATATCAGAAACGCCTATTCCCCCGTCTCAATGGGCGTTCTTGGCGCCTATATATACGCCCACTCCGTATTTTCGAAAACCCCATTGGTACAATGCCACCACGCATGCCGCCGACCCGGAAGGGTAATTTTGTCGAAGCAGAGGTGGAGCTCCTGGTGCAAGAAATAGTACAGCGGCACCGGAGTCTGTTTGCTCCCACAGGGCAGAGGCTGGCAGCAACATTAAAGCAGCGCGAATGGGAGGCAGTACGGGACAGCCTGAATGCTGTCTTCCATGCTGGGAGAGACGTGGAGGACTGCAAGAGGAAGTGGCGGAAGCTGAGGAGGGATGTTCGGAGGAAGGCGGGGGCCAATCCCCCAGGCAATGACACTGCCAACCTTACGCCCATGGAGCTGATGGTGTACTTCCTCCTACCCCAGGAGGGCATCCACGGGATTGGCTCCCTGGACACCTCGGGCCAGGCTGAGGACTCAGGTAGGTGTTTCATTATGCAGTTGGGGTATCTGTTGTGCTGCAGTACACTTGTGTTATAGAAGTTGGGGTCAGGGGGAGGGAGGTGAGGAGTGGGGGGCAGGAGGAGGGAGGTAGGTGGTGGGGGGGGGGAGTATCTCTGGCTGTCTTTATGTATATTAACAGGCCACCTTTATGATGCTGTTGTGACCTGGTAACCCCTACTCACTAGCTCTCTACCCTTACTCCCTATCCCTACCGTTGTCATTGGGTTTCCTCTTACTTGTCCTGTGTGCCCATATTTATTGAATTAATTGTAAGCTCTATTTGAGTAGTGGTAGTGGTCATGTGTGTTATAGGAGCAAGCAGACAGGGTGGGTGCTGTGTGTGTGTGTGTGAGCAGCCCCAATATTGAGGAAAGATCATGTAGCTGTGCAGGGAGGAGTGTTGGTCACTGGGCTTAGCACCCCCAATACTACTTTTCAGTTGGCTCCTATGGGTGTGTGTAGGTTACTACTGTGGCAGAACTTTGGGGGCCGTCCTTCCCTACTACTCCCTCCTATTTTCCCATTACCAAACTGTGCCTAGTTCCTCCTGTGACCTCTGTGCTCTACTGAGTGTGGGCCACATGCATTCAACTGAAGGAGCCTGTAATGGGGGTCATAAAGCAGTTCTATGCAGTTTAGCAAGTCAGTAGTAACACAACACATGCTGCAATGTTGTTCAATTTAACAATTATACAACTAACAGCTTGAGCACAACGTTGTGAGTGGTGTCCTTCTCTTGGCTGCTCATCCACCACCTCTACCCAGCTGCCTGCGGGGCTCTCTCTTTCGTACCCGTGTCAATTCCATTCCTCCTCACCATCTCTTTGCTGGGTCATCAGGTTGGGGGACATACCAATGTATATGAATGCTGAAAGACAAAAGTGGGTTATTTGCACCAACACTATTCCTCACTCTTGTGCTATACAGGTGATGACTCAGAGGAGGCTGGCCCTAGTGGCCTGCAAGGCCAACGCCCTACACCAGCAGTCCAGCCTCAACCTCCACAGCCTGCAGCACCAGCAGTCCAGCCTCCACCACCTGCACCAGCTGTGCATCCTCTGCGTCCACCACCACCTGCACCAGCTGTGCATCCTCTCCCCAGCACTATCTAAAATCCTATCTACATGATGCGTGAGGTTTGCCACCTTCGCACCAGGCAGGCAAGTCACCAGGCGATCCTCACATCCACCAGCCACCCAGCTATCTACATACCTAATGATCGAATCACCAACTACAACAGCTGTCCTAACTCTTCCCTCCCGGGCTGCACTTTGAGACATATCCTCAGTGCGAGAGGATAGTACATCCCCTGGTGGGCAGGTCCTGGCTACAGGAGTACTTCCTACTTCACCAGGGTGATGCTCTCCTTCTAGGAGACCTCCCTCCTCCAAGGTAGCACAGGGGCTACCAGACTGGAGGTGGGACTACTCTACCACATCCCTATAGGTTTCCTCTATGTACCTCTCTGTCTCCCTCAGCTCCACCAAGTCTGCTACTCTAGTCTCAAAAGAACAGACATGTTCTCTGAGAGCTAGGAGCTCTTTGCATCTGGCATACATATGACATCTCACCAACTGGGAGATAATCATACATTTGACATTCAATGCAAAAGACTGGATAGCTCCCCTCTCGCTGCTGGACTGCTGACTCCATCTTAGTGTTTTTGAGTTTTTCAATAATTTAAAACTTTCTACAGTATTAAGGATATTAGCCTAATATAAAAATGTCTTTTAGTTTATATAGAGGGGCATAATGGAAAGATCGTCCAAGTACGAATTAGGACGTTCTTACGAAAACGTCCAAAATAGACCTGTATAATGGAAAAATAGTGTGGGCGTTTTTCGATAATCGATTATCCCTGTAAGAAAACAATCAAATGACGAGCGCATAAGCGTGACTAAATTGGGTGCCCTAAGATGGTCGATTATTGCAGGTGCAAACGACCAAATCACGTGGTGTGTAAAATAATGTACATAGGTGTATCGCAAGTACAGTACATGTTGTTCAGGCCATCCAGGTACGGAAATATATGAGGAACGCATATATGTGTCAACTACAGACATATCATGCTGCTCCACCCATACTTTCATCATATGTGCCCATCTGAATGTCCGGATCTGCATGCACTGTACACCTACTGAACATGCAGTAAATGCATATTGTGTATATGGGAAAAGGGTCGGGTGGGGTGCGTCATACTCATCTATATAAGGCACGTTTCACACTCCTGCAGGCATGTGCACGTCAAAGACGTCTATGCTTACGAGGGCGTCCACGTGCTGATAGGGGCCATATATGGAATGGTCATCCATATATGGAGCTGTGCATGAAACGACGTCCCTCACGCAAGGTCGTCTATATAAGGCACTTCTTTTCCAACACGTGGAAAAATGGCACAACGAAGAGAACCCAACTTCGGACAGGAGGAGAGCCTGCTGCTGGTGCGGCTGTGCGTAAGGCACCGGCACAGGCTGTTTATCCAGCACCATCACCTGCCCCCCAGGCTGCAGGCCATGCGAGCCTGGTCCCGCATCCGGGAAAGGTTAGAAAGGTAAGGTTATGGCCCAACCCCCCCTCCCCTCCTGTACCTACACATATAACAGCTCCGTCATCAATGTTACCAGCAGTAACTGGAGTGTCCATGCAAGGATCATGAGTAATATAGGAACATGCACAATCACTAATAATTTGTATGTTATTGAAACGACCACCATTCCCACATCCCTACAAGAATGTATTTCGTTAGGTTAGGTATGTGACTATGCTATTAGTGTTATGTGACAATTTCGTTAGTTATGTGAAGGCCACATTTTCCAACCCCTCTTTGCAGCCAGTGGGTTACAACGCCTCCGAATAGTGGAAGCATGAGACCAATGAAACCTATACCATACTTTATAACATGGTCATGATAACACATATAAAGTAGTTTAACAAGCATACATTATAATGTATACAAACGGTACTGTCTGGCCTCATGCCCACCTCTCTGGCATCATCTGCATAGGAACCAACTCGGTGGCTGCTGTGGGTGCTTCACCACCCCACCCCCAATATCAAATATGTATGGAGGGAGGGGTCATCTCCACTGGGGGTTCCACCCCCCAAAATGGTAAAAAGGTGGCTCCTATGATTCACTACCAATGGAGGTGCCCCCCCCCCCCCCCAACACTGTAGACCCTCTCTCTCTGGTATGTGAATAGCAAATGAATGTGTGCAGAGGACAAAAAAGACCAACACCCCTGACCCCTGCTCTACAAACTTATATCTTACAGACGCTTTGGAGTACACCGGGACCTGGAGTCCCTGAGGAGGCGGTTCCGCCGGGTGAGGCGGGAGAGGCCCGACCTCATCCGGGCGGTGCGAAGGCACCTCAGGGCTCGCCGTAAGTATTCAAAAACAGGACACCTGTACAGATTACTACATACATTTCATGAATAAAGCAAATGTGTTGTACAATATCACTTCCTATGTGCCTAATAGCCACCTAGTAATACCATATCTGTCCCAGATCAAGGATGCAGGTTGCAGGGGTTCTCCCATGAGCGTGCCTGCAACGTCCGACCATCCCCCCGAGATGAATGAGATGATATGCCACACTTTACTATTCCCCTTATTGTGGTGGCTGATTACTGTGTCCTGGTACAGCTGCCTGAGGCCCTACTTTTACTGCATGTTATGGCCTAAATCACATAAAAGAATTGTGCTCAACACCCTTCCCACTGCCCCCCCCCCCCCCCAATAACTCCTACAACAACTGCCCATCAACCCCTCGTTGCATCTCACAATGCAAACATGCTGGTCAGCAATGAATTTGGTATGGCAACATGTCCTGCGTGGTGTGTGTCAGAGGAGGGTCCAGGGTTCTGTTTCATGTCATCTGATGCAGCTCATTCCCCATGGGCATAGGCTACGCCTTACCACACCCTGCCCCATCCCCTGCCTCACGCCACCCAGCTACTGCACTATGCAAGCCATGGTGTATGCACTGATCTCAATCACACTCCTTTTACATACACAGGGCTCCACCAGCAGGAAGCTGAGCGCGAGGATGAGGAGGGCCACCACCTCCAGGAGGAGGAGGAGGAGGAGCAGGAGGAGGAGGAGGAGCAGGAGGAGCAGGAGGAGGAGGAGCAGGAGAAGGGGCACCTGGATGAGGAGGAGGAGGAGGAGCAGCAGCCAGGCCAGGAGGCGGCCCACCAGGAGGACTCGGAGGACTCGGAGGAGGGAGTCCTCATCATAGATGAGGAGGATGAGGACATTAATGAGGACCCCTCCCCACCTGCAGCTCCGTATGAGGCCTCTCCCTCCCCTCAGGCAGCGCCATCGCCTGGCCCACCTCCATCCCCTGGGCCAGCTTCAATGTCCCCTGGCCCACCTCCATCCCCTGGGCCAGCTTCAGTGTCCCCTGGCCCACCTCCATCCCCTGGGCCATCTTCAGTGTCCCCTGGCCCACCTCCAGCCTTTGGCCCTGCTACTGTGGTGCGCCTCCTGCAGCAGCTGGTAGATGGCCAGCAGCAGCTTATAGTTGGCCAGCACCAGCTGCTGCAGGAGGTGAGAGCCCTACGGCAGGGCAATGAGCAGCTCCAGGGCCCACTAAGGGTACTGCTGGGGCTGCTCATTGCCCTGCTACAGAGGGTCTTGCTCAGAGGGCGTGGCCGCCCTTAATTTAAATAGGGGGGGCCTGTTGGGGGTGTGGGGAGTGGGTGGGGGAGGGAATTGTTGGGGTTGTGTGTGTGGGGGAGGGAAATGTTAGGGGTTCTGTGGGGGTGGGGGAGGGAATTGTTGGGGTTGTGTGGGTGGGGGGAGGGAAATGTTGGGGGTTCTGTGGGGGGTGGGGGAGGGAATTGTTGGGATTGTGTGTGTGGGGGGAGGGAAATGTTGTTGGTTCTGTGGGGGGTGGGGAGGGAATTGTTGGGGTTGTGTGTGTGGGGGGAGGGAAATGTTGGGGGTTCTGTGGGGGGTGGGGGAGGGAATTGTTGGGGTGTGTGGGGAGTTGTGGGGGGGAGGAGGGCATTGTTGGGGCTTATTTTGTAGGGGTGGGGGTGGGGGGGAAATAAATGTTTCTGTTACAATATAACTATCAGGGTGTGTGTGTGTGTTTGTCTCCCTTGTGCATTACATATCACCAAATGGTGCTGTTGAGTTGAGAGGAAGGAGGCAGCAATATGCATAGCATTAAATGTGCTGTGTGAATGAGAAGGTGATGTATGTCTGAGAATGTTGGCCATACAGAACGCCACCTGTTCATTCCAACCTGCATGGCCATATGTGCAGGGGGGTTGGGCCGGGGAGGCTGGATGGATATTTGTGTTCATGAATAAAAATGGCCAGCCACCATCTCTCTCTCCCTCCCTCCCCTCCACCATACTGACCCACAATACAGAGTGCCATCAATAAGAGATTAATGTACCACGTGTGATCTGCCAGGTACACACTTCCACATAACTCCAGGTACCACATACACAGTGTTTGCTGTCTGATGGACACATATCCTTACCCACAAGCCACATTGGTGGGGGGGGGGGGGGGGGGCCCAAGAAGGACCTACAAACAGCTGGCTCATATTTTCACATTGAATACATCAGCTATGGTATATAATGCTGAGGAGCAAAAGGGAAACAATGGGAAACCCAATAGATGGATGGTTACTTCATCACAGTTGCAATGTAATACTTGTGTTAGGGAAGGGCACAAATAAAAATGGTGCTCATTATTTGCAGGTGTGATCACACTTTCTCCAGTAGTTGATCAAGGTGTGTTACATTCAAGTATTCTGGGTTTGTGTCAAACTTTGTCCCTGAAGTGACTTGCCTTAGGTGGGATTTGAATCAGCAACCTTATGATTATAAGGCTGGTGCTCTAACCACTAGGCCACAGCAGCCACCAGGTTTTAGCCACCACCAGTTACTTTGGGTTGGTACCTGTACACACACCCCTCTCCCTCACCATAGGCCTCAGTGGCACTACCTGTAGCCACCTCGATCATTTTGTCCAGGCTACCGATTAAAAACAATGTAATGTGCATGTTCCCTACCCTACTACCTATGGAGCAATTTAGGAAGGTGTTCCACAATGTGCTATACACATCCATTGCATTAATCATTCTCCCCTCCCCGCCTATGGACCTTGAGAATGGGTGGCTACTTCATAAATGGGGACTGGGGTACACCACATAAACAAGGAAGATGGAAGCTACCGGGAACCAATACAGCACCTCCAACAGCTGGCCCACACCACTGAGGACCTGCCAACCCCACAGTACAGTGCACAGGAACCTGGTGAAAAGAGAGCTACCTAACATCTGACTCCAGACTACATACATACAGTGAATGCACACTCCTTGACTAATTTATGAGCACAAAGAGAAGAGGTGGCAGACAAATGAGAGCTTACCATGAACGTCTGTTTCAAGACTGTGTAGTGTGCCTTTTATCTTCTGGAACATTAGCTGCACATCTCCCTGATTGACATGACCCTTACCGAGGGGTGCTTGATTTGGGCCGACTGTACTAAATTCTTGGCCCCCACACACTGCCTGCTACAACCAGGCAGAGAGAATGGGAGAAAGGAAGGGAGCATCAGGGGATGTGGAAGACAGGAAACGGAAGGCGTGGTGGCTGAGGGCCAACAATAATTCCCCCCCCCCCCCCTAAATACACAGGTGTACCCAAGCATACATTGCTAAACACATACCTTCATATAAGTGAGGGTAAAACCCTGTAAATGATTATTACGAACAACCGGCAAGGTCTAAGCGCAGGAAATGGCAGGTAAAATGGCAATGAAGAAAGGGAAGGCAGGTGGAGACGCCCATACTTATCTACTCATAATCGAAACCATGTGTTCCTAATCGCTATCTGAGCTGGGCACGCTTAGGAATTATGTGTATAATTGAAAAAGCAACGCCCATATCAGAAACGCCTATTCCCCCGTCTCAATGGGCGTTCTTGGCGCCTATATATACGCCCACTCCATATTTTCGAAAACCCCATTGGTACAATGCCACCACGCATGCCGCCGACCCGGAAGGGTAATTTTGTCGAAGCAGAGGTGGAGCTCCTGGTGCAAGAAATAGTACAGCGGCACCGGAGTCTGTTTGCTCCCACAGGGCAGAGGCTGGCAGCAACATTAAAGCAGCGCGAATGGGAGGCAGTACGGGACAGCCTGAATGCTGTCTTCCATGCTGGGAGAGACGTGGAGGACTGCAAGAGGAAGTGGCGGAAGCTGAGGAGGGATGTTCGGAGGAAGGCGGGGGCCAATCCCCCAGGCAATGACACTGCCAACCTTACGCCCATGGAGCTGATGGTGTACTCCCTCCTACCCCAGGAGGGCATCCACGGGATTGGCTCCCTGGACACCTCGGGCCAGGCTGAGGACTCAGGTAGGTGTTTCATTATGCAGTTGGGGTATCTGTTGTGCTGCAGTACACTTGTGTTATAGAAGTTGGGGTCAGGGGGAGGGAGGTGAGGAGTGGGGGGCAGGAGGTAGGTGGTGGGGGGGGAGTATCTCTGGCTGTCTTTATGTATATTAACAGGCCACCTTTATGATGCTGTTGTGACCTGGTAACCCCTACTCACTAGCTCTCTACCCTTACTCCCTATCCCTACCGTTGTCATTGGGTTTCCTCTTACTTGTCCTGTGTGCCCATATTTATTGAATTAATTGTAAGCTCTATTTGAGTAGTGGTAGTGGTCATGTGTGTTATAGGAGCAAGCAGACAGGGTGGGTGCTGTGTGTGTGTGTGTGAGCAGCCCCAATATTGAGGAAAGATCATGTAGCTGTGCAGGGAGGAGTGTTGGTCACTGGGCTTAGCACCCCCAATACTACTTTTCAGTTGGCTCCTATGGGTGTGTGTAGGTTACTACTGTGGCAGAACTTTGGGGGCCGTCCTTCCCTACTACTCCCTCCTATTTTCCCATTACCAAACTGTGCCTAGTTCCTCCTGTGACCTCTGTGCTCTATTGAGTGTGGGCCACATGCATTCAACTGAAGGAGCCTGTAATGGGGGTCATAAAGCAGTTCTATGCAGTTTAGCAAGTCTGTAGTAACACAACACATGCTGCAATGTTGTTCAATTTAACAATTATACAACTAACAGCTTGAGCACAACGTTGTGAGTGGTGTCCTTCTCTTGGCTGCTCATCCACCACCTCTACCCAGCTGCCTGCGGGGCTCTCTCTTTCGTACCCGTGTCAATTCCATTCCTCCTCACCATCTCTTTGCTGGGTCATCAGGTTGGGGGACATACCAATGTATATGAATGCTGAAAGACAAAAGTGGGTTATTTGCACCAACACTATTCCTCACTCTTGTGCTATACAGGTGATGACTCAGAGGAGGCTGGCCCTAGTGGCCTGCAAGGCCAACGCCCTACACCAGCAGTCCAGCCTCAACCTCCACAGCCTGCAGCACCAGCAGTCCAGCCTCCACCACCTGCACCAGCTGTGCATCCTCTGCGTCCACCACCACCTGCACCAGCTGTGCATCCTCTGCGTCCACCACCACCTGCACCAGCTGTCCAGCCTCTGCCACCACCAGCTGTCCAGCCTCTGCCACCACCACCACCACCTGCACCAGCTGTCCAGCCTCTGCCACCACCACCACCACCACCACCTGCACCAGCAGAGGCCGCACCTCCAGCACTGGAGGACTTTGTTGAGGAGGAGGAGGGTCCAGCTCCCCGCCAGAGGCCATCCGGCCAAAGGAGGCAACTCCTGCGGCTGGCCACGGACCTACTCCGCCACAACGTGCGCTTGGAGGAGTACCGGCAGCAGAAACTGGAGCTGCAGCGCCAAGCACTGGAGGCACAGCAGCGAGCACACCAGGAACTCCTCCAGGCGCAACGTGAAGGCCACCAGGAGGTGCTCCAGCAACTGAGACGGCTGGAGCAGAGCATCCAACACCTGCGCCCTCAGGGCACTGCGCCTACTCCAGCCCCCGTGCTGCTGGAGCAGCCCCTGCCATCAACATCCTCCTCCACTGACCACCAGCAACCACCAGCTAAGAGGTGGGCATTGCGATCCTCAGCCTCCGCACCCACTCCTGCAGCACCCACCAAATCTGCTCCCATTCTGGGTCCTGTGGCCAGACCACTAGAACCAAGAAGGTGGCCAGATTTCCACGGTGCAGCCGAAGCCGCAGGCTGCCATGGGGATAGGGAGGAGGACACTGGGAGCAGCAGCTCAGAAGAGGGTGAAGAGACTTCCCGTGCAGCACCAGCTGCAAAGGAAGGGCGTGGGAGGGGTAGGAGGGGACGGGGGAAGGGAAGGGGAAAATGATGGGACATGCTGTAGGGTGAGGGTTGGTGGGAGGGGGGTGGGTGTGGGAGGGGGGTGGTGGTGGTGGTGGTGGTGGTGGTGGGGTTGAACACACACATGCACTGAATGTAAAAAATAAATGTTCACTTACTTTCACCTAAAACTTGTTTCAATGAGTCTTTGTCTTGCTCTTACGCCAAGCTGGTAGGCATTGAGCTCTGCTCTGTGGGCTGGGGGTGGAGGGGGCTCCTCTTCCAGCTCATCTGGGGCCTCTTCTGGTGGTGGCTGTGGCTCCTCTGGGAGAGGCTGTCCTCTGCGCTGGGCCAAATTGTGTAACATGCAGCACGCCACAAAGATCTTGGCCACCTTTTCTGGACTGTAGAGCAGCTCTCCTCCAGACCGGTCCAGACAGCGGAAGCGGTTTTTCAATAAACCAAAGGTGCGCTCAATGATCCCCCAGGTGCTGCGATGTCTCCTGTTGTAGGTTTCTTCTGGCCCTGGTTGTGGGTGGATCAGGGGGGTCATGAGCCATGTCCTCTGCGGGTAGCCTCGGTCACCTTTGCACAAAAGCAGAATGAGATAGATGAGTGTGTATCGCTTGGAGCAGGTACAGGGGGGGCGGGGGGATTTGGATAGTGGGTTGTGGTGGAGGAAGCCAGGGCGGAGGGGTGCCCAGTGGAGGAGGTCTAGTATGGGTGGTACATGCATGTTGCACTTACCTAGTAGCCATCCACCAATGAACTCCCCTCGCTCGAACCTGCGGAAGATGCCCGAGTGCTGTAGGATGTAGGCATCATGGCTGGAGCCGGGGTACCTGGCACACACGTCTAATATCTCCCCCTGGGCATCACATACAACTTGCATGTTCATAGAATGAAATGCCTTCCTATTTCTGTAGGTGGCTTCGTGTGCCCGGGGGGGGTCTGAGGGCTACGTGTGTGCAGTCTATCACACCGATGACCGAGGGGAATCTAGCAACAGCATAGAAGGCGGCCATGTTGTTGTGCAGGGCCTGGGGGGTGGTGGGGAAAGTGATGTAGTGTGAGGTGTGAGTTATGAAGGCATCCAGGAACTGGGTGAGACAGTGTGAAATAGAAGCCTGGGTGAGGCCTGTGTTAGCAGCTAATACGGATTGAAAACTGCCAGTGGCCAGGACAGAGAGAGCGGAAGTGATTTTGAGGTGGGCAGGTATGGGGTTATTCCTACGTGTCTGGGGCTGAAGGAGGGGTGTCAGCTGCTCACACAGCTGACGAATGGTGGCCCTATCAAACCTGAACCTTGTTAGACACTGCTGGTCAGTGAGTTGTAGGAAGGTGGTGCGGGGCCTAAACACTCGGGGCCGTGAATACCTCCTGCGGTGGGTGGCCTCTTCGTGTAGCATGCATGCCACAAGTGCATTAAGTGCATCCATATCCCCACCACCAGTGCAAGTATTAGGACTAGTAGTCAAACAGCAACACACACAGATCTTTCACTTCCAGCCACCACGCCCTCTGGCCACTCACTCGCCAAACAGTACAGGAACACAGAGACAAACGGAGGTCAGGGAATAGAGTATACACGTGGGAAGAGTGAATGGGGAGGGATATTGTATATCTGGATTTTCAGAAGGCGTTTGACAAAGTGCCGCACGAAAGACTCCTGAAGAAATTGCAGAGTCATGGAATCGGAGGTAGGGTATTATTATGGATTAAGAACTGGTTGAAAGATAGGAAGCAGAGAGTAGGATTGCGTGGCCAGTATTCTCAGTGGAGGAGGGTAGTTAGTGGGGTCCCGCAGGGGTCTGTGCTGGGTCCGTTGCTTTTTAATGTATTTATAAATGACCTAGAGATGGGAATAACTAGTGAGGTAATTAAATTCGCCGATGACACAAAATTATTCAGGGTCGTCAAGTCGCAGGAGGAATGTGAACGATTACAGGAGGACCTTGCGAGACTGGGAGAATGGGCGTGCAAGTGGCAGATGAAGTTCAATGTTGACAAGTGCAAAGTGATGCATGTGGGTAAGAGGAACCCGAATTATAGCTACGTCTTGCAAGGTTCCGCGTTAGGAGTTACGGATCAAGAAAGGGATCTGGGTGTCGTCGTCGATGATACGCTGAAACCTTCTGCTCAGTGTGCTGCTGCGGCTAGGAAAGCGAATAGAATGTTGGGTGTTATTAGAAAGGGTATGGAGTCCAGGTGTGCGGATGTTATAATGCCGTTGTATCGCTCCATGGTGCGACCGCACCTGGAGTATTGTGTTCAGTACTGGTCTCCGTATCTCAAAAAAGATATAGTAGAATTGGAAAAGGTACAGCGAAGGGCGACGAAAATGATAGTGGGGATGGGACGACTTTCCTATGAAGAGAGGCTGAGAAGGCTACGGCTTTTCAGCTTGGAGAAGAGACGGCTGAGGGGAGATATGATAGAAGTGTATAAAATAATGAGTGGAATGGATCGGGTGGATGTGAAGCGACTGTTCACGCTATCCAAAAATACTAGGACTAGAGGGCATGAGTTGAAGCTACAGTGTGGTAAATTTAAAACGAATCGGAGAAAATTTTTCTTCACCCAACGTGTAATTAGACTCTGGAATTCGTTGCCGGAGAACGTGGTACGGGCGGTTAGCTTGACGGAGTTTAAAAAGGGGTTAGATAGATTCCTAAAGGACAAGTCCATAGACCGCTATTAAATGGACTTGGAAAAATTCCGCATTTTTAGGTATAACTTGTCTGGAATGTTTTTACGTTTGGGGAGCGTGCCAGGTGCCCTTGACCTGGATTGGCCACTGTCGGTGACAGGATGCTGGGCTAGATGGACCTTTGGTCTTTCCCAGTATGGCACTACTTATGTACTTATGTACTTATGTACTTATGATAGGGGGAGGGGAAGGGGGCGATGGAGCAAAGGAGAAGGAGTAAGGAAAGGTCAAAGGGTAAGACACAAAAAGAGGCAGGGCACACAGACGACCATCACAGGTACTCAACACGCTTGGCTTTCTCTCTGCAACCACCACTTCAGCTCTTCCACCAACAATATCGCCACTCTCCAACTACACACAATCGCTAATGGGTCTAAAGACGCTTTCCCCCTTGCTCTGGTCGCTTTTATTTCGGGTCCATCATATTACGCCCATCTTCCCGCTCAACCAGAGCCATTTCGCTATTCGTTATACGTTGTACCCGTCCACGTCGTATCACCGCCCCTAACACGCCCCCGACACGCCTCTTATTTGGACGTTTTTACGTCCACGTACGAGCGACACGGACGCACTGAAACATTGCTTTCGATTATATGGATTTACTCGTTTTTGTGAGATTAACGTCCATCTCCCGATTTAGGTCGGAACTTGGGCGTTTGTCTCGTTCGATTATAAGCAGGATAGTATATTGTATGATCTATCTAGTGTTTCCTTTTTATATGTAAGAGCACTCCTTGCTTGTTACCCTAATTACAATAACTGACTATAAATGAAGAGTTCTCCTAGGGGTGGGCGGGAAGACTAAACTAGATCCTGCAGTGCCTGCTAGAGTCTGTTAATGCTGTGGTACAAAGTTTTTAAAACTAAGGGGAAAAGACTATGGAGATTAATTCATAAAATTTCCTTTTTTATATATTTTTATTTTGCCTATCACCTACAATTTCTCCTTCAAATCCCAAACTTTAAGTTCCCAAAGCACAAAGCAAAATAGTGTTCACTTATCAGAGAAATGTCCTCTTCTGTCAGAACTTCTCAGAAAGAAAGTTCAGTGGGACCTTTCCTCTTTATATAGTTTTGAATCTAAGGGGCCTTTTTTAGACAGGCTCTTTGAAGCTAACTCAGCAACCTATGCAAATATTCTACTTCCCCACACCTTAGTTAGCACCTAATTGAGGTCGCTGGATGTGCTACCTGTTCAGCAGCCAAAGAACAGAAAATAACTACCTTTTAAAACAAGAGTTTTTGGCTGTTAAGTTTCTATCTCTAGAAAAGGTTTCAGTTTAAAACTATGGGGAAAAAGGTTGTACACCATGGCAATTAATGCTTGCTTCTCTCTCTCTCTCTCTCTCTCTCTCTCTCTCTCTCTCTCTCTTTTGAAAAAGGTGTAAATATACACATGTTCTCCCTTTCTCTTTCTCTCTCTCTCTCCCCCCCCCCCCCTTTGAAAAAGGTGTAAATATACACATGTTCTCTATGTATCTACAAATACATATAGACATCACTACTCCACCCCATCTCCATTCAAACTATGCTCCCAGGAACTCATATTTTGCAGAATGCATAAAAGGCACAATCTTGCGGAGCACATACTATGTATACATATATACTGACACACACTTTTCTAAGAGTGTTTTACATATAGAAAACGTTTTGGAAAGTTTCCTCTTACATGAATTGTTTATAAGGCAAGATGTATTTTATTTTTATACTGGATAAGATTATTATGTTCAATGAATGTACATATCTTCTGGTCATTCATTTTCTAAGCCATGAATTTGGTTGAATAAAATCCAGAGAAACATTATCATAATTTCTTCATCTAAGTACAGAAAAGAGCAGTGTTTATAATTAGAACATTGGTCTCTTTTTCATTTATTTATCATGAACTATCTAGGATCTAATATTTCAAATCCTTCTGCTTAAAAATGTATGAGGTTAGTTTATTTCCCTAAAGTATAGTATTCCAGTCCCTCAGAGCAAAACACCTGAAATAATTAATAATTCACCTTATTTTGAAACTTAACAACAAATCCTTTGTCTGAATGCTAACTTGTCTCTTTTTCAGCCCCCGGGTTTTAGTCATATTACAACTTTAAGCCAAACTTTGATGCATAAGAACTTGTCCTATGTTATAATATTTGTAAGCAAATTTGTGACTACATTTTGAAAAGATTCAACAAGTATGTTTTAGTACATGAGCTTTTGATAAATCATGGATCCCTTTCTCAAGTCTGAAGATGGTAATATCTGAATGGTCATCAAATTCCATGTGTTACATAATTTTTACATTTAAAAAGGTATCACAAAGCACAAAGATTCCAGTTTTCTCCAGGAATAATATGCCTATACTCATACAATATGCATACTAGGGAAATTTGCATATTGAATTAGTATTATGCATGTGAGCACCAATTCTAGGAAAGCCGTTATTTATTTATTTATTTATTGCATTTGTATCCCACCTTATCCCACCTATTTGCAGGCTCAAAGTGGCTTACATAGTATTGTTAACATAGTTATTCCAGTATATCAAGTATAGTTAGTATTGTGCAGAGATTAATTAAGAAAAGAAAGAAGAAGGAAGGAATTTATTAGGGTATTTATAGAAGGTGGGCTTTCATAACTGAATGGGTTGGTGGAGTGGATTAATGGGGCTGTAGGTTCTCATTGTAGGCCTTGTTGAAGAAATATGTCTTCAGAGATTTGCGAAAGGTAGTTGTTTCGTCAATTGTTTTCAGAACTGTGGGTAATGCATTCCATAACTGCAAGCTCAAGTAAGAGAAGGTGGTGGCATGCATCAGCTTGTAGTTTGTAGCACACAAAGATTTGAAGGGGCAACCTTTAAAGTATGCAGCTGGAAGACTTCTCCCATGCTGGGGAGATTCGTGGAAGAGGCACAGTGATGAAGGGGGAAATTTTTCTGGTGGAGTTCACTCCAAAGTAGAACTCAGTGGAGGTAAGCATATGTTTCAAAAGCAGTGGTGTGCGGTCAGGGCATTTTAGGGATTCAGTGAATCTCCAGCCCTACTTTGACACTGGTATGTGACAAGCAGCCACCTGGACAGTTCCCACCCACCAATTTCCCCATGACAGTTATCACCTAGGACTTCCCACCCTCCCTATCTTTTATTAAACCTTCATTTTCATTCTTGTATTGTTTCTTTTTCATTTTCCGAGTGAATTCCCATAAGTCCTGGAGGGAGCGTCGTGTTTCAGATGGTGACAGGGAGGAGTGGGTGCATTGCTGAAAGGGAGGATTGTTTGTGTAGCTTATGGATGTACCCAGAGGAAGTATAATAACAGAATCATTTTTCATATGTAGAGTAGTATTTTGTTATAATTCGTAATCTGTGTATCATTTTGAGGGGCTGATTATAGACACACCTAGCACCATTTTGTTTGTGCAGCATGCGGATGTACACAGAGGAAGTATAATGATGGAATAACGTTTCATATGTAGAATAGTAATTTGTTATAATTTAATTATAATTTTGAGGGGCTGATTGTAGGGACACCTAGCATGTGTTGTCCTCAACATTCAGAGTTTCTATTTATTTGTTTATATCCTGCATTAAAACATGAATTAGGTTAAAACCTGGGAGCATTTTTGACACAGAGGGGAGTGCTGGGGGAGATAGATAAGTAAAGGAATCTCTGGGGGGGGGGGCGGACGCTGAGAGAGGGAGAGCTAGAGGTGCTGGACCTATGAGGAAAGGTGGAGAGGGGAAGAGAGAGGACCAGTGAAGGCGACAGGCTCATTTTTGAAAGAGATGGATGTCCATCTTTCGACATAAATCGGAACATGGACATCCATCTCACAGAGAAGTCCAAATCGGTATAATCGAAACCTGATTTTTGGACGTCTCCAACTGCAGTGTGTCGCAAGGACGTCCAAATTTCAAGGGGGCATGTCGGAGGCATGGTGAAGACGGGACTTGGGCATGCCTAACACTTGGACGTCTTTGACCCATAATCGAAAAAAGCAAGGACGTCCCTGACGAACACTTGGACGTTTTCACCTGGATGTGGTTTTTTTTTATGAATAAGGCACAAAAAGGTGCCCGAAATGACCAGATGACCACTGGAGGGAATCAGGGATGACCTCCCGTTACTCCCCTAGTGGTCACTAACCCCTCCCACTGTCAAAAAAGATCTTTAAAAATATTTCGTGCCAGCCTCAGATGTCATACTCAGGTCCATGACAGCACATGAAGGTCCCAGGAGCAGTTTTAGTGGGTACTGCAGTGCACTTCAGACAGGCAGACCCAGGCCCATATCCCCCTACCTGCTACATTTGTGGAGGAACAGTGAGCTCGCCAAAACCCACTACAAACCCACTGTACCCACATATAGGTGCCTCCCTTCACCCGTAAGGGCTATGGTAGTGGTGTACAGTTGGTGGGTTTGGGGGAGGGTTGGAGGGCTCAGCACACAAGGTAAGGAAGCTATGTTCCTGGAAGCATTTTATGAAGTCCACTGCAGTGCCTCCTAGGGTGCCCGGTTGGCATCCTGGCATGTCAGGGGGACTAGTGCACTAGAAATGCTGGCTCCTCCCACATCAAAATAGCTTGCATTTGGACGTTTTTGACTTACGTATTTGGTTTCGAAAATCGCCGAAAGTCAGTCAAAGCCGTCCAAATCTAGGGACGTCCAAATTTAAGGACGTCCTTGGATTTGGACGTTTTTGACAGTATTTTCAAAATGAAAGATGGACGTCCATCTTTTTTCGAAAGTACGGTTTTCCCCACCTCCAGATTTGGACGTTTTACAAAGACGTCCAAATCCAAACTTAGACTTTTCTTTCGAAAATGCCCTGCACAGGTGAGGAAATTAGGGAGAGAAGGCAAATGCCAGACTATGGGAGAGGGACTACAGGGGATAGAGAGGAGGATATTTTAGACCAGGGGGAGAGAGGTAGAGACGCTGGCCTGTGTGGAATGGAAGGAAGAGAAGGTAGAGATACAGGATGTACAGAAGGATGGAAAGGGGCAGGGACAGAGAGGAGAAAGACATAGCGATGCTGGACAACATAAGGTGAAGGAATGATAGAGCAAACAAAGACCATGATGAGAGGAGGGGAGAGAGAAGAAAGAAGTTGGACACAGAGAAGGATAGGGACAAAGAAGGGAGAAGCTAGGCATGGGGTGAACATAGGGACATGGTCACAGAGAGATAATGATGGATTGGGAAGGGGTAGGGCCACAGAGGGACAATGCTAGATACGGAGGGATTTGGACACAGGTGAGATGCTGGACATGAGAAGATATATAAAAAGGGATGATGATGAACAAGGGTGGCAAGGACCCAGAGGGACATTGCTGGATATGAGGGGATAGAGGTGATGCTGATTACAAGGGGAGGGATATGGACACAGAAGGGAGAATCTGAACATGGGGGGAGGATAGGGATATGGGGAGAGAGATTCTGAACATGGAGAAAAGATAGGGACATAAAAAAAGGATATGCTGAACAAAAGGGAGAGGATAATAGGAAGGTGGCCAATGTAACACTGATTTTTAAAAAGGGTTACAGTGCTGATTCTGGAAATTACAGACTGGTAAGGCTGACTTCAGTGCGGGCAAAATATTGGAAATTATTATAAAGAAAGCATAGACAAACATGGTTTAATGGGACAGAGCATGGCTTCAGCCAAAGGAAGTCTTGCCTCTCCAATTTGCTTCATTTTTTGAAGGTGTGAATAAAAATGTGTATAAAGATGAATCAGTTGATGTAGTATATCTAGATTTTCAGAAAGCTGTTGATGAAGTCCATCATTCGAGACTAATGAGAAAATTAAAGACTCTTGGGGTAGAGGCAATGTCCTTCTGTGGATTAGGAATTGGCTATTGGACAGAAAACAGAGGGTAGGGTTAAATGGTAATTTTTCTCAATGGAGGAGGGTGAATAGTGGAGTGCCACAGGGATCTATCTGTACAGGGACCAGTGCAATTTAACATATTTATAAATGATATGGAATTCGGAACACATGAGTGAGGTATTTGAGGTCTTTCACAAAGGCACGCTAGCATTTTTAGCATGTGAGTTAAGTATGCGTGTGCTAAAAAAGCTAGAATGCCTTGTAAAAGACCTCCTAAATTTGCAGATGACATACAACTATTCAAAATTGTCAAAACAAATGTGGCTTGTGAAAAATGGCTTGTGAAAAATTGCAGGAAGAGCTTAGTAAACTGGAAGACTGGGCATCCAAATGGCAGATGACATTTAATATGAACAAATGCAAAGTGATACACATTGGGGAGAATAATCCGAGTCATAGTTACCTGATGCTCGGGTCCACCTTAGGAATTGGATTAGGAATTGATTATTTGGCAGAAAACAGAAGGTAGGTTTAAATGGCCATTTTTCTCAATGGAGGAGCGTGAATAGTTGAGTGCCTCAGGGGTCTGTACTGGAGCTGGTACTATTTAACATAGTTATAAATGATCTGGAAATCAGAATGAAGAGTGAGGTGATTAAGTCTGCAGATGACACAAAACTATTCAAGGTTGTTAAAACACATATGGACTGTAACAAATTGCAGGAAGACCATAGGAAATTGGAAGACTGAGCAACCAAATGGCAGATGAAACCTAATGTGGACAAATGCAAAGTGATGCACATTGGGAAGAATAATCCGAATCATAGTTGCCTGATGCTAGGGTTTAGGTGTCGAAGTAGACATTATGCTGAAATCTTCTACCCAGTTTGTGGTGGCGGCCAAAAGAGCAAGCAGGATGCTAGAAATAATTAGGAAAGGGATGGCAAATAAGACCAAAAATACTATAATGCCTCTGCATCGCTCCATGATATGACCTTACCTTGGTTATTTCATCCAGTTCTGGTTGCTGTATCTCAAAAAAGGTAAAGCAGAATTAGAAAACGTTCTAAGAAGAGCAACCAAAATGATAAAGGAGATAGAACTCCTCTTGTATGAGGAAAAGTTAAAGAGGTTAGGGCTCTTCAGCTTGGAAAAGAGATGGATGAGGGGTGATATGATTGAGGCCTATAAAATCCAGAGTGGTGTAGAATGACTACAAAGACCAGGGGATACTCAATGAAATAAAAGTTGGATGTTTTATTCTAGACCTGTTTCAATTAAGATTAAGTCACAAAAAGGTACCCTTAATAATGCTGGAGGGTTTAAGGCATGACCTCCCCCTTACTCTCCCAGTGGTTACTGACCCCCTGCCACCCCCCAAAATGTGAAAGAAACAGTACATATTCAGCCAGTTAGCATTTTTTAAAAACATTGAGCGTTGCTGTCTAAATTATCTCCTGATATTCAGTGCCAGACCAAGTCCAGGCACCTGCACTAAATATTATGGGATAATTTGTGGTGGGCAGGCTGTGGAACTTATGTAGGCATTTCTGGGCAGAGTGGGGAAGAAAGAGGGACATTGTCAGGGGGAGTGGGGGGGGGGGATCAGGGGCTCTTTATATTTTAAAAAAATATAAAAAATAGGCAAAAGTTATGTGAGCCCCGGCCCAATATTCAGTGCCGGGACCCACATAGCTAGGTTGGTCATAGTTAAGACAGCTTTTGAATATTACCCCTGACCTGCTCCTTTATTTTGGCAGCAGTCAGAGGTGATATTCAGCAGCACTGCCCACTTTAGTGCCACTGAATTTAGGGGGGTAGGCAGCAACAAGAGTTTTAAGCAGGCAGAAGCCTCTCCTACCCTCTTAAATTATTTTGAATGTCAGCACCACCATATATAGAACATCCTTATTGAAATATGCTCTAACTGCACGGAGGAGAAGGACAGCAAGCTAATTGTGTGCTGTGGAGGTACTGCACAAGGTGATTGTGTGCCAAGGGGATGGGGGTTGCTCAAGGCAAAGTGATTATGTGCTTGAGGATTGGGGGAAGTGGGGGGCTGAGCAAGGTGATTGTGCACTATAGGGCTGAGAGAAGCTGGAAGAGAAAGCTGAGTGTATGCCATCGGAATGAGAGCAGCAAGCTGAGAGTGTGCCACTGGTGTAGGAGTGATCAATTTTTGGGAGGAGAGGAGAAAGTATAAGAGGTGGAAGTGTGTGCTTGGGAAAAGTTATAATGAGAGGTGTGGGCACTGTATGCAGGAGAAAACTTTAGGGGCAAAAAGAATTGTGGGTGTAGAATTCTCCCTGGACCAAAAACTTATGCTAGCGGAAATCACTGCTTTCATTTTATAAAGCTCACTACTACTACTACAAATCATTTCTATAGCGCTACCAGTCATACACTGCGCTTCACAATTGCTACCTTCCTCCCCCTCCAACTATTGGCTCCCACAAGAAGAATGATCAGGAAGTAATAGGGAGTTGGAATCAGACACAGTCCTCAGCAGTATGGTAACAGACTAATTTACGCAAATTATTAATTTTTTGGGATGCTAAGGTTTGCTAGTGTTCCCCCAATATTGTGGAGAGGAGAGATTTGTGAGCTGCATTGTTGAGGAAAGAAGGGGAGAAGGGTGATGTTGCACTGTTTGGGAGGGGGGAAGAGAGAGGGAGGGTACTAACCTGTTGGAGGGGTAAGAGGAGACATTGGCTGCATTGTTAGGGAAGGAAGGGGAAAGGAGAGAGGCCACATTTTTGTGGTAAAAGCACATTTTAAGAAATGCACCACTTCTCCCTCCTCTTCCCTCCCTAACAATGTAACTGTGCACTTTGCATTAGACTGATGGCAGGTCCTTCACCTGGTAACTTGAGTTTGTTTTGGTGTTGCTTTTATTCTGGCCTGGCAGTTTTGTTTTGATCCTTCTGAATTTCCAACTCAATATGGCTTGCGCTACTACACTAAGATCCTCTTTTTTCACCCCCACTAGCGGTTCCTGTACAGCAATGCTGATGGAGCCCATTCAAAATGAATGGGCTTTGTCTGCATTGCTGTACTAGGAACCACTAGCATGGCTTGATAAATGAGGTCCTTAGTTTATTCACAACTATGAAGAGGGAAAATGGCAACGGATAACAATAAAGTTTTGTTGAACACAACTATGTGTACATGCTAAATTTATTTAAACTCTTACATGTGGATCATGCGATTAATTGCATGATTGAAACTTTTGATCGCATTTAATCACTCAATTAGGACTTATTAATCAATGATGGTCCTAGTTCTCTTGCATTCTCTGTGTGTGACTAAAACCAGGTGTATATTTTTAGCATGAATTTTCTATTTAGCAAGCTGTAGTAATTTGGCGTGTTCAATCTTCCCCAACAGATGTATTGAAGTTCAATGTCCCAGTGTAATATTTAGGACACTGACTTTTCATAAGTAGGGTCTTTCTTTTAAAAGTTAATGTTGGCATAGTAGATTTGTTTTAGGTCTGAGCAGGGGTGTGCTGGTAAATTTTTAACAGGCTTTTTCTCCGGACGTAGCCAGCTCTGCAGTTGGAAGAGCCAGGGGTGGCCGGGGGGGAGGGGGGAACGACACTTTCCTCTCTCTCCTCCCTCCCTTCGTGCAGGCAAGCTAGGCATACCTTTGCTGGCAGCCAATAAATGGACTGCCACCACTCCCTACGTCTTGCTCTGAGCAGCATGCTGGAACTTCTCTCACATGCTCGAGAAGTCCCAGCCTGCTGCCCAGAGCTGGAAACAAGGAGCGGGGAGCAGCAGTAGTCTATTTACTTGGCTGGAAGGGCTCAGCATCCCCACCAACAAAGTAAAAGATAATTCAGCAGGGGGCCCAAGCCCACATTTTGGGAGCCAGTTGTTAAAGTAGCCATGGAGGGCCCTACTTTAACAACTGGCTCCCAAAGTTCTTAAAAACTTAACAACCGGCTCTTGCGAGCCTGTGAGAGCCTGCTCCAGCACACCACTGGGTCTGAGTGACTTTTTTGTTTTATTACCTCACAATATGCCTGGTACTGAAATTACACTAGAATCAGAAATGTTTTTCAGTGGTGAGTTTAATGGGGAAGTATCCTAGCTCTGCTCTGAACCCATTTTTGGAATGTCTGTGTGGCCAGTCACCCCCATTGGGTTCAGAGCAGAACAGAGCTAATTCTGCTGCTGAAGGTCCCGGAATACATTTTTATGCAGGAGCTGGCATATGCAGGAGTGAGTGGGCATCACTCCTGCCCCCATTAGCTACCAATGACATAATACGCCTAGGAAGGGTGCTGCTGCCAACAGGTAGGTGCGGGAGGGGGGAGCTGCCAATAGGTATATCTGGAAGGGGGAATCTTTCTGGTCAGGTGGACGGAGTGGTGCCATTCGAGGGACGGGGCAGGGCTAGTTTCATTTTTGGCTTCAGTCTCAGCTGAAATTGAATGCCCAATTTTGACTGCAAATTCAGTTTCAACTAAAACCAAAAATTCTGGTTTTGGTCAGGTTCTAACTGAGATAGCTACCCAGTTAGTGAACTAAATATAGCTTCTAACTAGGTAACTTCTGGATCTATCTTAGCTTTGTACCCAGATCACCCTGTATCCACATAACTCAGAGGCAATCAGAGATAATTTTAATCAGCATTTTCAAGACAATACAAGTGAATTATTGACTGGCCCCAAATATAGTGAAGCATATCCATGCAGAATCAGAAAAGTCATAGAGCAGAGTTTGAACAATGTACGAGACTTAAGTAGGAGCCAATGAATCTTCTTCTGACATGGAGAGATGGGCAAATACCTAAATGAGTGATAAATTAACCATGCTGCAGTGTTATGCAATGTTTGAAGTATTCCAAGAAGACCCTCATTTAGGCCTACATACAAAACATTGCATTCATTTAGGTGTGATAAAACAGGAGATTGTACCAATAACCTAAAAAGATTTAATTCTTCTTAATTTTTTCAAAGTATTCAAAACTTTCATTGTCAATGATTTGATTTGGGATTTAAAGTTAGATTCTGATCAGCAGTGACCCCCAATATCTTTAACTGTTTTTCCAATTGGAAAAAAAAAAGTGCTGTTTCTCCTCCTAGTAGTACCTGCTACCTAGATAAATAGCTTTCAATATCAGGCCCTAAAACTGCAGTTCTATAAACTAAGCAATAACATTTACAACCATGTCACACATGTAAATGTTTAGAATACACATGTATACAGTATGACAATATTCTACCTAAGTGTTTTTCTGTAAATACATCTTGCATAGTGCGTATTTGCATAGGAGCGTGCATATAGGGGTAGCATGGATGGGACAAAGGTGAGGATCCCACTTACATGCATAACTTATAGAACACTGCAAGTTATATGCATCCGTGCTACATTGAGCTGCTCATACTTTCCTGCTCTATGGCTGACAAAAGTGGGGGTGCCTAGATGTTAAACTCACCGATATCAGTTTAGTCTTGTATTCTATAATGAACGTAAGCACCTTTATTCCATGATAGATTCAGCTCCTACCATGCAATCTCTCCTTTTCAGATGTCAGATACACTGAAAACAATTAGCAAGCAGACAACCCCTCCATCCCAAAAGTTAAACCAGATTTGGTTTCTTTGACAGATGTGATTAGGTGCTTCCTTTTAACCTTTGACTGCTGAGATATTTCTTTGAAGCTATCCTTGCTCCAGATAGTGAAAGCATAGAGCATGTTATTTCAGTTATTCGCCAGCCCAAATAGGAAACAGTTCTTCCACAGCATACTTTGTCTGTGCAATCTGATTTATGTGCTGTGTTTGTTTTACCCTTCTGCTGCACTCTTGTCTTTGCATGCTAACCTATCTGATGCATGCCTTTGTCTAAGTAGCTTCCTATTCTTTATAAAATCTCTTTGGAACTCCTGGAAAGAAGACTAGACATTGCCAAAATGCATGCCAAATGTTCATACCAACAGCATTTGCTTTCATGCCTTAAATCTGCCCTAAATACGTTGCTGGCTTTATTCAGTGAATGTGTAAATGACTGTAGTAATTCATATAAGGAAACAACACAAATACCACAGCAAGATTGAAATTTTATTTACTGTAACATACCAAGCACAATCAGTCCTATAAAAAAGGGGATGCTCTAGGGAGCTTGCCACAAATTAAAGTCTCATTAAATACATTTTATTCATTTATTTGCTGCATTTGTATCCCACATTTTCCCACCTTTTTGCAGGCTCAATGTGGCTTACATTATGCCGCCATGACAGTCGTCATTAGCGAAATAAGAAGAACAAAGTGTTAATGTCCTAAATATTTAGAAGTGCTTCCAGGGCTGATGTAATAAATGTGCTAGTCTTTGCATACAACTTATCTCAGCTTTTGTGCGCAATTTGTGACATTGGTGGCTGCTCTTTCATTTACTTTACCCATTGCCTGTGACTGCCAATACAGAAAGCTGGAGGGAGATGGATAGTTGGCAGGGAAGTAGTAGAGTGCATCACCGTAAGGGGACAAACAGAGATGGTAGTAAAGAAAAGGAGTACCAGAATTGGTCCCATAGATCCTGCTGCCTCCTAAATGCCATTGCATCAAACCCTGCTTTGGACTACTTCTTCCCCCCCCCCCCCCCCAATGATATCACTTGGACATGTAGACAAAATAGAGGGGACCTGAACCAGAGGACTTGCTAGACTGTCATCCCAGGGGAAAAGGAGTACCTGGACCAGTGGCGTTCCTAGGGGGGGCGGTGGGTGCGGTCCGCCCTGGGTGCACGGCGCTGGGGGGGTGCCACGCGCCTGCCCTTTGTTGTTCCATGCTTCTTCTCTGTCCTGTTCCGGGGCAGAGAAGAAGCATGGAACAACGAAGGACAGGCACGCGCGGCGGCACCCCCCCCCCCCCCCCCCCGGCGGCATGCACCTGGCGGGGGGTTCCTTCGCAGGGGGGTCCGCGCTGCATCAGGGGCGCCGCACCCAGGGGGCGGGGTGAATCGGCAATCCGCCCCGGGTGCCAGCCCCCCTAGGAACGCCACTGACCTGGACATTGGGCCCATAGAACCTGCTGCCTCCCACCTGCCATCAGATTAGGCCCTGCACTGGACTACTGCTAGCCCCAGCCCAGTGATGTCACTGGGATGCATGATTAAAATATAAGGGGCCTGCACCAAAATAATCACACCAACAAAGGAGCACAATTAAGGAACTTCTTAGTTAGGTCCTTTGGCAAAAGATTGCTGGTAGTCTTTCTTTTCTTTACTGTTATATAAGGGTATTGTCATTTTGAATTTCCTTAAGTGACATCATGGAAGTAATATTTTTTCCTACTGGTAATTCTTTACCCTGGTCTTCTGCCATTTCATGTCAATTGATGGCTTCTGTTCTGCTAATGTCTTTACCATTCCAATTATTTAAGGTTATGGTCGGTATGGAAAATCAATTTATGTACAAAGTCATATTCAGAACACTTAATTAGATCATATAACACCAAAGACTTATTATGTAAGGAACTAGCATTAAAATAAACACATTTCAAAGTCAAAGAAACATAATTATTGGATACAACATTCTTAATTTTCACTTAGCTGATGTGAAAGAAATGGTTTCTGATTTATGTTTCTTATTTTTTATTACTGAGTCCTGGTTGGCTGGAGAGGGAAGGACCTGTGGCTGGTGGTTTGCCCTTCATGTTGTGAAATTGCTTATTGCTCCAGGGAGGGGAAAATGAGATGGGGTCTTATATTGATTTATAGATGACATTTGGCAGCTTTTATGAAACAAGTGAATGCCCCTTCTAATATATAATGTGCTATATTTTATTAGTGAAAGTAAACGGGATGGTATTTCTATTGGTCTATGTTTCTCCTCAGCAAGTTTTGTGCATCAATAGCTATTTTTAGTGTTGATCATCTAAAATTATTATCAGGGAATTTTAATTTACATTTAGAGGATGAGAGTTTATCTAAGGTTAGATTATTTTGGCCACAGTTATTGGTTTAATACGGTAAATCAGGTACCTACACATTAGGGGGAACATTTATTGAGTGCAATCTTTCTACCATCTGAAGGGAGAATTATAATCCAGGAGGAAGAATAAAGATTATTCCAGTGCCCTGCACTGATCATGTTCTTTTGGAATTTTATTAGAGTTTCACAGTATTCACCTGCTAAATTGGGTAGGGGTAAGATAAATGAAGAAGGGATGTGGGGAGTTTGGAGAATCAAGTGGAGGGCTTTAATGGGAATCTAGTTACTGCCCTTGATACAGTGGCTCCCATTAAGGGGAAATCAGAGATAGAGACTATAATAAACAGTCGTGGAGGGGCATAATCGAACACGAACGCCCATCTCCATGGGCATCTATGTCTGAGAACGGGTACGTGAAGGGGCGGGACAGACCGTATTTTCGAAAAAAATGGGTGCCTATCTTTTTTTTTAATAATACGGTTTGTGCCCGGCAAATGCATTGGATTTGTGCAGATTTGAGCTGGGCGGTTTCGTTTTTCAGCGATAATGGAAACCGAAGGCGCCCAGCTCAAAAACGAACAAATCCAAGGCATTGGGTCATGGGAGGGGCCAGGATTCGTAGTGCACTGGTCCATCTCACATGCCAGGACACCAACCGGGCACCCTAGGAGGCACTTGTAACAATTAAAAAAAAAAAAGTTAAATACCTCCCAAGTCCATAGCTCCCTTCCTTTGGGTGCTGAGCCCCTTAAATCCCCCCAAAACCCACTGCCCACAACTCTACACCATTACCCTAGCCCTTATGGCTGAAGGGGGGCACCTACATGTGGGTACAGTGGTTTTTGATGGCGGTTTGGAGGGCTCTCATTTACCACCACAAGTGTAACAGGTAGGGGGGGGGGCCTGGGACCACCTGGGTGAAGTCCACTGCACCCACTAACAACTGCTCCAGGGGCCTGCATACTGCTGTGATGGAGCTGGGCATGGCATTTGAGACTGGCATACAGGCTGGAAACAAAAGTTGTTAAAGGTTTTTTTTTTATGGTGGGAGGGGGTTAGTGACCACTGGGGGAATCAGGGGTGATCATCCCCGATTCCCTCCGGTGGTCATCTGGTCACTTAGAGCACTTTTTTGGGACTTGTTCATGGAAAAAAAGGGTCCAATAAAAATGACCCAAATTCGTGCTAAAAACGCCTTTCTTTTTTCGATTATCGGCTGAAAGCGCCCATCTCTCCTCGGCCGATAAACATGCCCCAGTCCCGCCTTCACCACGCCTCCGACACGCCCCATCAACTTTGGCCTTTTCCGCAACAGATTGCAGTTGAAGATGCCCAAAATCGGCTTTCGATTATACCGATTTGGGCACCTTTGTGAGATGAGCGCCTATCTCCCGATTTGGGTCAAAATCTGGGCGCCCATCACTTTCGAAAATAAGGCTGTTAGTATACTGACAACTTCTGAAAGGTAGGGTTACCATATATCTGGGTTTCCCTGAGCATGCTCTCTTTTCCAGGGCACTGTCGAGCATCTGAGACGTTTTTTAAAATTTTTATTCTTTTTCCAGGTTTCTAGCAAACAGCAAATAGCAATATGAATGGTGGACGTGGAAGTCACCTGATCTACTGGCACATTTGTGTAAGTCCTCCTGCACCAGCAAGAAAATCCTCCATATCTCATGCACTGCACATGTTGCAGCCACCAAAGACCCAAAGAGAGGAGGTGTTGGGAGAGAAAGAGACTAGGACTTGTGCTGAGCTCACTGTCACTGCCTACTTACTGCCTGGCTCAGCCAAGAGCATGGGAATCTGCCAGCCCTGCCATACTCACTCTTCTACAGCTGATACAAGCTGCTGACTGGGCTAGTTTAATGCCATGTTGGCCATCCTCCCTTCCCCCAGCGACACATGCCACCATGACTGGGCTGAGAAAAAGAAGGGAAGCAAGGCCAAACCTCACACTGTAGCCAGCCATTAAAGGACCACATGAGCCTGACATGGACCATTCTTGCACTGTTGTGACTCTGAAGCCCCTCTCCCTCCAGCGACAAACACCACTAGGCTGAGAAAGAAGAAGGGGAAAAAGCCTGAGCCCTAACACTTTACAGCCAAGAGCCAGCCGTTCTTGGAGGACCAGCTGAGCAGGACCATTCCTTCAGAACTCTGTTGTGACTCTCTGCCTATGCTGCTGCTGCCGCTGCGCCCCACCCCCAACCCCAAGTGCAACACCATCGTAACCATCCGGCACAGCCAGCCCAAGTTGGAGAGACTGTGATCCTGCACTGCACTCAAAGTGTATGTGTGTGTCCTCGTTTGTCTTTGCTAACATGGTAACCCTACTGAAAGCTAAATCATTCAGTAACAGTGTCAGAAAAAGCTTGGAGGTTCTTTGAGTCAGCAGTAACTGAGGCTAACAAAATCTGTGCTGCAAAAATAATTTTGGATTGTAATAGTAGCTCTTGAATTTTGTTTCAGATTGTTAAAGATATTACAACTGTTAATTTTGGTCAATTGCTGCCAGTTCGGAATTTGGTTAATTACTTTCAATCTAAGTTTCTTCTACTGAGGAGATGAATTGTTGAACAACCTGACCACAGGCTATAGACGTTAATGATGAAGTTTGTCTACAAGTGACTTGAGTTATGGATGGAAGTAGGAAGTTCTTAGACACACAGGTGTCAAGAAAAGAGAATAGAGATGTAAATAAAAGGCCTCATATGGAACTGATTTCTATTGCTGATAATGTACCTCCTCCCATATCTGAAGTGTCAGTTTGTACAGGTTTTTCAGAAGTATCAGAACAAATTTTTCATAGATATTTGATCAAGCTTGCAACAAGTACCCATGATCTTGATTCCTGTCCATTGTATATTTTGAGAAGTCTTTTGGATGAGATGGTTGCTTGGCTAACAAAATCTGCTCAATGATGTCTTGGCACAGGAATGTTAATCTTTACAGTGATATATTTTGAAAAGGCCATCTTTAGCTAGTTCTTTACATCCTAATTTTAGGCCTATTGCAAATATTGCAGCCTTGGCTACATTTATAGATGCAGCTATGGCAGAGCAGATGGATTGTTATGTAGAGCACCATTTGGTTTTGCATGACTGTCAATCGGACTTCAGCAAGGCCTTCAGCACTGAAAAAGGTTTTGGTAGCTTTCATGGAGCAATTGCGATTGCAGTTAGGTAAAGGATAGGAAAGATTAATTTTACAGCTTGACTTGTCACAAAAGTTAAATAATGTAGGTATAAGGGGCTGGTTCAGAGCCTTTTTGTTATGTAGATCCAATGAAGTTCTTTTTAATGGAGAAAAATCTCTAGAGAAGATACCTCTGTGTGGCAGTCCTCAGGGTTCCCCTTTATTATTTATTTATGTTCATAATTTAGGAAAGTCTAGAGGTGGTTTCACTCTCTTATGGTGACAATGTCCAGCTGGCATTGACTATTGTAGATTCTCTGGACAAACTAGGCACTTGATTATCAAGTTGTGTGGGGTCTGTTATCCATGAATGGCAAAAACGTAAGCGAAAACTGAATTTGGATACAACAGTGGTTTATGAGTAAGTACCTTGATCTGATATTATTAACTACAGTGGATATTGAGGAAATTCAAGTACAACTACAGTCACAAATAAAAAGTCTAGGTATCTTGATTGATTCTTCATTATCATTTGAAGCTCAAATATCTCACCTAAGAAGACTTTTGTGAAATTACTTATATTAAGATAGATTCCGGCATATCTGAAAGAAGAAGACTTGAGCCATGTTGTACATGCACCAGTGCTGTCACAATTACTATAATCTGCTTTTGTCAGGGGATACCTAAGCAGCTTTTAGGCAGACCATCGGTTACACAACACTGCAGTTAAAATGATCTGCAGGGATAAGAGATGTGATCATGCTGCTCATTTTTTATATCATTATATTGGTTGTCCTTGGACTTGTGGATCATGTTTAAGCTGCATATATTTGTCTACTTCTTAATGCTTGCCCTAAATTTCTAAGTTGTTATGTTAGAAAGCATAAACTGACTAGGGATCTTAGATTTCAATCAGATTGAAGACTGGAAATACCCTCAGTGAAAGAAATATGCTTAGTTTCAATAAGGGAATTGACAAATACTAAAACTGCATCATTAAAATGGAATGCCTTTCCTCCAGGGCTTAAATTTCAAACCAACTATTTGTCATTTAGAAAGAAATTGAAAGTATGGCTTTTTTTATGAATTACAGAATATGACTTTCTCTTGGGGATAACTTCTCCAAATGGTTTAGTTTTGCACATACCGTGATAGGAATGAATCTCACTCCTAAGTCAGGGTATGTGGAGTATAATTGTCTCTCAAACATACTGTTGATGTTCACCATAGTACTTGCATTGTGCCAAAGAGAGCTTCTTTCTGGAGTTCATAAGATATAACATGCATAGGCAACTTATCCAGGTGTGCTTGAAAGCTATTTTTGATCAAGCTTGTGGCAACCAAAACAATGGGAAATATTTCTGTATATTTCTGCCCCATTTTCTTGGTACTTAAGGATCTTTCCTCTATCCATGTCACTCACCAAATAATCACTTGGGACCAACACCTCTTTATTCAATGTTGTTCTAGTGTTTTTCACTGTGAAGCACTTTGTGTGGTGTATGTGGACCAAAGAGTGGCAATTTTTGCAGTTTTTTGTTGATTATGCAATGTTTAATTATATTACCCTGTTTAATTTTTGCATTTTATTTTTCTGGTAATTTGAAATGGGTTGTTTTTAAATTGAAATATAGATACCTACACACACACACACACATAATAATCTGATCAAATTAAAACCACTCTTCCAAGTGAAATATGCTTTTCAAATTGATAGGAATGAGGTTTTCTATGCTTTCCATAATATGGAATATTGGAAACAGTTATGTAAAAGGAATTCTGACTGTCTATCTGACTCAAAGTAGAATAATTTTCCAGGATGGAACTGAAAGACACCAACCTCCCTATTTACTAAGCCACAGTAGTGGCTGCCACGCGGCAATGCCGACACAACCCATTCAAAGTGAAGAAAATTACCATGTCACTCATGAGTCTGAAAAGTGGAAACATTTGGTCAAGATCTTGAAAAAATTAACCCTCTCAAAGAAATTCCTATTACATTATTATGGAAAACAAGGGTTGGAAAATACCAATACGACACTTATATACCGCTAAATCCCCGAAAATGGGTTCAGCGCAGTTTACACCATAATACAGTTAACATAGTAACATAGTAGATGACGGCAGAAAAAGACCTGCATGGTCCATCCAGTCTGCCCAAGACAAACTCATATGTGTATACCTTACCTTGAATTTGTACCTGTCCTTTTCAGGGCACAGACCATATAAGTCTGCCCAGCAGTATTTCCCGCCTCCCAACCACCAGTCCCGCCTCCCATCACCGGCTTTGGTACAGACCGTATAAGTCTGCCCTCCCCTATCCTCGCCTCTCAACCACCACCCCCTCTTCCCCCCACCTGCTCCGCCACCCAATTTCAGCTAAGCTTCTGAGGATCCATTCCTTCTGCACAGGATTCCTCTATGCATATCCCACGCATGTTTGAACTCCATTACCGTTTTCATCTCCACCACCTCCCGCGGGAGGGCATTCCAAGCGTCTACCACCCTCTCCGTGAAAAAATACTTCCTGACATCTTTCCTGAGTCTGCCCCCCTTCAATCTCATTTCATGTCCTCTCGTTGTACCGCCTTCCCATCTCCGGAAAAGATTCATTTGCGGATGAATACCTTTCAAATATTTGAACGTCTGTATCATATCACCCCTGTTCCTCCTTTCCTCCAGGGTGTACATGTTCAGGTCAGCAAGCCTCTCCTCATACGTCTTGGAACGTAAATCCCATACCATTCTCGTAGCTTTTCTTTGCACCGCTTCCATTTTTTTAACATTCTTCGCAAGATACGGCCTCCAAAACTGAACACAATACTCCAGGTGGGGCCTCACCAACGTCTTATACAGGGGCATTAAAACCTCCTTTCTTCTGCTGGTCACTCGTCTCTCTATACAGCCTAGCAATCTTCTAGCTACGGCCACCGCCTTGTTGCACTGTTTCGTCACCTTCAGGTCCTCAGATACTATCACCCCAAGATCCCTCTCCCCGTCCGTGCCTATCAGACTCTTCCCGCCTAACACATACGTCTCCCTTGGATTTCTACTCCCTAAGTGCATCATTTTGCATTTCTTCGCATTGAATTTTAATTGCCAAACGTTAAACCATTCTTCTAGCTTCTTCAGATCTTTTTTCATGTTTTCCACTCCCTCCGGGGTGTCCACTCTGTTGGAAATCTTGGTGTCATCCGCAAAAAGGCAAACTTTACTTTGTAACCCTTCAGCAATGTCACTCACAAATATATTGAACAGAATCGGCCCCAACACCGATCCCTGAGGCACTCCACTACTCACCTTTCCCTCCTCCGAGCGAACTCCATTCACCACCACCCTCTGGCGTCTGTCCGTCAACCAGTTCCTAATCCAGTTCACCACTTCGGGTCCTATCTGAAATCTAAGTAGATGACGTCCATAGCACGTCCTTGATTTAATTCTCCTGTCACCCAGTCAAAGAATTCAATGAGATTCATTTGGCACGATTTCCCTTTGGTGAAACCATGTTGTCTCGGATCTTGCAACTTATTGGCTTCCAGGAAATTCACTATCCTTTCCTTCAGCATGGCTTCCATTACTTTTCCAATAACCGAAGTGAGGCTTACCGGCTTGTAGTTTCCAGCTTCTTCCCTATTCCCACTTTTGTGAAGAGGGACCACCTCCGCCGTTCTCCAATCCCTCGGAACCTCTCCCGTCTCCAAGGATTTATTAAACAAATCTTTAAGAGGACTCGCCAGAACCTCTCTGAGCTCCCTCAGTATTCTGGGGTGGATCCCGTCCGGCCCCATGGCTTTGTCCACCTTTAGCTTTCCAAGTTGTTGATACACACTCTCTTCTGTGAACGGCACTCTATCCACCTCATTCTCAGGTGTACTTTTGCCAGTCCCTCTCGGTCCTTCCCCAGGGTTTTCTTCAGTGAAAACAGAACAAAAGTATCTATTTAGCAAATTGGCTTTTTCTTCATCATTTTCTACATAGCGTTTTGTTGTATCTTTTAGTCTCACAATTCCCTTTATAGTCTTTCTCCTGTCACTAATATACCTGAAGAAGTTTTTGTCTCCCCTCCTTACATTTCTAGCCATTTGTTCTTCCGCTTGCGCCTTCGCCAGACATACCTCTCTCTTGGCTTCTTTCAGTTTCATCCGGTATTCCTCCCCGTGTTCCTCCTCTTGAGATTTTCTATATTTCTGGAACGCTAACTCTTTAATCTTTATTTTCTCAGCCACTTGCTTGAGAACCATATCGGTTTCCTTTTTCTCTTGCTTTTATTTACTCTCCTTACATAAAGGTCTGTGGCCCTGTTTATTACTTCTTTTAGCCTGGACCACTGTTCTTCCACTTCTCGTATGTCCTCCCAGCCCATCAGCTCCTTCCTCAGGTATTCTCCCATTTTGTTAAAGTCAGCTCGCTTGAAATCCAGGACTTTGAGTTTAGAGTGGCCGCCATCCACATGAGCCGTTACATCAAAACAAACCGTTTGATGGTCACTGTTTCCCAGGTGTGCAGCCACTCGGACATTTGACACACTATCCCCATTTGTGAGCACCAGATCCAACGTGGCTCCCTCCCTCATGGGTTCGTTCACCATTTGTCTGAGCAGAGCACTTTGGAAAGCATCCACAATCTCTCTACTTCTTTCTGATTTTGCAGACGGAACCTTCCAATCTACATCCGGCAGATTACTATGTTACTATGGTCAGTCAAAATAAGATCTGTTAGGAGCCCCTCCTTCCCACTTAATCACTTTCCACTGCCTAACGCACGATATTCAGTGGCAGTAAACAGGCAGTACTGCTGAATATCCCCTCTGACTGACCTCTGAAAAAGTGGGCAGATCAGAGTCAGTACAGGGGACATTTTGACTGACCATAGTAACATCTCAAAAGATGTCCTAAATTAATCCACTTAGCTATAAAGGCCTTGACACTGGGACCCACATAACTAATTTTTATTTGGGGGGTTGCCTACCTTTTCTCCCTGGCAGAGTCCAGTGGGAGAGTTGGGACAGGAGCAAAGATCCTTGCTCCTGCTCCTTGCAGCTGCTAAGATAAAATAGTAGTTGTGATTTCTCATAGCTGTCTCATGCTACCCATTTTTTTCTAAGCAGCGGCAAGAGGCAGGAGCAAGGGGGCCTTGCTCCTGCCCCTAAAGCCCCCACTGGACCACCAGGGAAAAAGGTAGGCCCAGTGGGGACCTATGTGGACCACAGGGGGTGTGGAGTTGGGGGGGTCATTCTCTGGGGGGTAAGCAGCAGGCAGCGCAGTTAGCTACCACTGCCAGTGCAGGCCTTGGATAGTCAATGCTGAGTCATATCCAGTGATCGGCATTGAATATCCAGTTTCAGTTTTAGCCATGGCGACTTAATCAGCTAAGTGAATATTCAGCGCTAGATGATTAAAAGAGGTAAAAGATCCTGCTATTTAAGCAGCCATTCTTAACTGCTAAACTTAGGGGCAGATGCACTAAAGCTAAATGAGCCTTTAATGACTCTCCAACGAGGAAAATTTGATCCGTTGCATGCATCAAAGGGCTTTTACCGAGGAAGCCAGCAGCTAACGAAAACGGAATGGAGATGAGCAATTAGTGTGAAAACCCCATTGAAACGACATGCACTAACCTTTTCCGATTGCCTTTACGCAGGAAAAAGGCAGGAAAACTAACGACAGGTCTGGACCACTCGTTAGGACAGCTCTGTGCCAGGAAAAATCATTAAGAGAAAAAATAAACAAACTTTGAGCCAATCCCAGCGCATTAGCAGAGCTAAAAGCGCTGTGATTGGTCCAAAGGATGTCAGGAAAAACATAAATAAATAAAAATAAAAATAAGGGTCGGGAGGGGGGCAAGGGCGCTCATCAGGAGCGTCCTGTACGGACGGCCTTGCCCCCCCCCCCGCTGCTCCCCACTTTCCGCCGCTCCCCCCCACCCCGAAAAAGCAAAATTCGAGCAGCCCCTGCCCCCCTCCCTTCCTCACTACTCTCTCACCTCAGCTCCGCCTCCCGACATCCTCCGTCCTGTGCCCCGCCCCCTTTGGGGTCGTCGCCGCCATTCCCCTCCTCCATCGGGCCCCCTCCCTCTTACCGGGCCCGTGCAGCGCCTCTCTCCTCTGTCCGAAGGCGCTGCACGGGCAAGAAGAAAGCCTGATGCCTGCCTTCGCCCAGCTTCGATGGCGCGTCTTTCTCCTGCTGGGCCCGCCCCTGTCTGACGTCGGTTACCTACGTAGGTTACTGACGTCAGACAGGGGCGGGCCCAGCAGGAGAAAGATGCGCCATCGAAGCTGGGCGAAGGCAGGCATCAGGCTTTCTTCTTGCCCGTGCAGCGCCTTCGGACAGAGGAGAGAGGCGCTGCACGGGCCCGGTAAGAGGGAAGGGGGCCCGATGGAGGAGGGGAATGGCGGCGACGACCCCAAAAGGGGGCGGGGCACAGGACGGAGGATGTCGGGAGGCGGAGCTGAGGTGAGAGAGTAGTGAGGAAGGGAGGGGGGCAGGGGCTGCTCGAATTTTGCTTTTTCGGGGTGGGGGAGCGGCGGAAAGTGGGGAGCAGGGCTGCTTGAATTTTGCTTTTTCGGGGTGGGGGAGCGGCGGAAAGTGGGGAGCAGGGCTGCTTGAATTTTGCTTTTTCGGGGTGGGGGAGCGGCGGAAAGTGGGGAGCAGCGGGGGGGGGGGGGGCAAGGCCGTCCGTACAGGACGCTCCTGATGAGCGCCCTTGCCCCCTCCCGACCCTTTTTTTTTTCTTTTTGTTTTGATTTGGGAGCCATGTGCTTGTGATTTGACTGTGTTTTGACTGTTTGTGGCATGCGCAGAGCAGCTAACATAATGCTTGGCTGCTCTGCGCATGATTTGGGGGCCGATTAACGATGTGTATTGTGATTCTTTGATACATTGTACGTTTCTATACCGATCTGAGCATGTGTGACTTTTTTTTTTGGTGCATTCTTCGTTTTTTAAAAATCGTTAGGGCCTTTAACGATTTTGATTTTTTTACGTTTGCTTGATGCATCTACCCCTTAGTCGGCTAGCACTGAATATTCACACATAGCTGGTTAACTTGTGCAACATAGCAAGTTATTGGCTAGCCATTAAGCACTAGCATTCATTGGAGATACAGTGGGGGAAATAAGTATTTGATCCCTTGCTGATTTTGTAAGTTTGCCCACTGACAAAGACATGAGCAGCCCATAATTGAAGGGTAGGTTATTGGTAACAGTGAGAGATAGCACATCACAAATTAAATCCGGAAAATCACATTGTGGAAAGTATATGAATTTATTTGCATTCTGCAGAGGGAAATAAGTATTTAATCCCTCTGGCAAACAAGACCTAATACTTGGTGGCAAAACCCTTGTTGGCAAGCACAGCGGTCAGACGTCTTCTGTAGTTGATGATGAGGTTTGCACACATGTCAGGAGGAATTTTGGTCCACTCCTCTTTGCAGATCATCTCTAAATCATTAAGAGTTCTGGGCTGTCGCTTGGCAACTCGCATCTTCAGCTCCCTCCATAAGTTTTCAATGGGATTAAGGTCTGGTGACTGGCTAGGCCACTCCATGACCCTAATGTGCTTCTTCCTGAGCCACTCCTTTGTTGCCTTGGCTGTATGTTTTGGGTCATTGTCGTGCTGGAAGACCCAGCCACGACCCATTTTTAAGGCCCTGGCGGAGGGAAGGAGGTTGTCACTCAGAATTGTACGGTACATGGCCCCATCCATTCTCCCATTGATGCGGTGAAGTAGTCCTGTGCCCTTAGCAGAGAAACACCCCCAAAACATAACATTTCCACCTCCATGCTTGACAGTGGGGACGGTGTTCTTTGGGTCATAGGCAGCATTTCTCTTCCTCCAAACACGGCGAGTTGAGTTCATGCCAAAGAGCTCAATTTTTGTCTCATCTGACCACAGCACCTTCTCCCAATCACTCTCGGCATCATCCAGGTGTTCACTGGCAAACTTCAGACGGGCCATCACATGTGCCTTCCGGAGCAGGGGGACCTTGCGGGCACTGCAGGATTGCAATCCGTTATGTCGTAATGTGTTACCAATGGTTTTCGTGGTGACAGTGGTCCCAGCTGCCTTGAGATCATTGACAAGTTCCCCCCTTGTAGTTGTAGGCTGATTTCTAACCTTCCTCATGATCAAGGATACCCCACGAGGTGAGATTTTGCGTGGAGCCCCAGATCTTTGTCGATTGACAGTCATTTTGTACTTCTTCCATTTTCTTACTATGGCACCAACAGTTGTCTCCTTCTCGCCCAGCGTCTTACTGATGGTTTTGTAGCCCATTCCAGCCTTGTGCAGGTGTATGATCTTGTCCCTGACATCCTTAGACAGCTCCTTGCTCTTGGCCATTTTGTAGAGGTTAGAGTCTGACTGATTCACTGAGTCTGTGGACAGGTGTCTTTCATACAGGTGACCATTGCCGACAGCTGTCTGTCATGCAGGTAACGAGTTGATTTGGAGCATCTACCTGGTCTGTAGGGGCCAGATCTCTTACTGGTTGGTGGGGGATCAAATACTTATTTCCCTCTGCAGAATGCAAATAAATTCATATACTTTCCACAATGTGATTTTCCGGATTTAATTTGTGATGTGCTATCTCTCACTGTTACCAATAACCTACCCTTCAATTATGGGCTGCTCATGTCTTTGTCAGTGGGCAAACTTACAAAATCAGCAAGGGATCAAATACTTATTTCCCCCACTGTAACTATCTTGCGCTGAATATTAGCACTTAGCCGGTTAAGTGTTATTTAACCAGCCAGGAGCCGTCCCTAGCCAGTTAAATAGCACTGAATATCAGGCCCAATGTATACAGTTTATAGTTTATTGTGATTTGCTAATCTGCTCTAGCTGCCATGGCAGAGCAGAGCGGTGTACAGGCTAAAAATACATCAAAAAAGGAAAAGGAATTCCATAAAAAAGATAGGAAAGGTATTCATTCACACAAAAAGGATGAAAACACACAGGGGAGAGCTATAATTTAGAGAAACTGTACAATGTAGCTGGAAATGATGGTTACACTATCTCACCAAAGGCTTGCCTGAAAAGCCAGGCCTTTAGATTTGATTTAAAACTCTTGATAGGTCGCTATTGCCTGAGAAGCCAGGCCTTTAGATTTGATTTAAAACTCTTAATGGGTCGCTATGGAGGGAGAGAGGGAGGTTATTCCAGATATGGAGGGAAAGGAAAAAGAAAGCACTATCCAGCTTATAATTGAAAAAGAAAAATGCCTATATTGCGACCCAAATCGGGAGATAGACGTTTATCTCACAAAAACGAATAAAGCGGTATAATCGAAAGCCGAATTTGGACGTTTTCAACTGCACTCCGTCGCGGATGCAGACAAAGTTGATGGGGGCATGTCAAAGGCGTGGTGAAGGCGGAACTGGGGCGTGGTTATCGGCCAATCAGAGATAGGCGCCTTTCGCCGATAATGGAAAAAAAATATGCGTTTTTAGCGAGAATTTAGGGCACTTTTCCTGGACCCTGTTTTTCCACGAATAGGGCCCCAAAATGTGCCCTAAATCACCAGATGACCACTGGAGGGAGTCGGGGATGACCTCCCCTGACTCCCCCAGTGGTCACAAACCCCCTCCCACCACAAAAATATGCCGTTTCACAACTTTTTATGTTCACCCTCAAATGTCATACCCACCTCCCTGGCAGCAGTATGCAGGTCACTGGAGCAGTTATTAGGGGGTGCAGTGGACGTCAGGCAGGTAGACCCAGGCCCATCCCCCCCACCTGTCACACTTGTACTGGTAAATGGGAGCCCTCCACACCGCCCCCCAAACCCACTGTACCCACATGTAGGTGCCCCCCTTCACCCCTTAGGGCTATAGTAATGGTGTAGACTTGTGGGTGGTGGGTTTTGAGGGGGATTTGGGGAATCAACACCCAACGGAAGGGTGCTATGCACCTGGGGGCTCTTTTACCTTTTTGTTTTTTTTGTAAAAGTGCCCCCTAGGGTGCCCGGTTGGTGTCCTGGCATGTGAGGGGGACCAGTGCACTACGACTCCTGGCCCCTCCCACGAACAAATGCCTTGAATTTATTCGTTTTTGAGCTGGGCGCTTTCATTTTCCATTATCGCTGAAAAACAAAAACGCCCAGCTCACAAATTGTTGAATAAAACATGGACGTATATTTTTTCCCAAAATACGGTTCGGTCCACCCCTTCACGGACCTGTTCTCCGAGATAAACGCCCATGGAGATAGACGTTTTCGTTTGATTATGCCCCTCCACGTCTAGCTGTTTCCAAATGTGCAAATTTAAGGAATGAATTACCTTAGCAGGAGAAAAAGGAATAGCAAGATGTGAGAGACTGTCAGAAACACCTATTCTGTAAGCCCTGAAAGTCAATAGTGCAATCTTATAGGTAATTCGGTATTCAACGGGTAGCCAGTAGTGTTGTTTCAGCAAAAGGGTTATGTGAATAGTGCAATGGGCATGACAGAGTAATCTGAGCTGTGCTCTGGAGAGTTTTTAGTTTTTGCAATGTACAGCATAGTAAGCCTGCATAAATGATATTTCAATAGTCAAGGCAGGATATGAAAAAGGAAAGAATGAGCACATGGAAAGTGTTATGATTAAAAAGGTGATGGATAGCCCATAACTGAGAAAAAGAGAAAGCAGAATTTGGACAAGGAGGAGATATGAGACAAAAATGACAGTGAAGAATCAAGTATTACACCTAAATAATGGAATTGGGTCACAGGAGAGGTTGATGCTCCAAAGAGAGTAAAAGGGGAGGAGGAAGGAGGAGGTGTAGTTGCAGAGAACCAACAAGCAACTGTTTTGTCAGAATTAAGCACAAGTTGATACTGGATTAACCAAGTTGCAACTGAATCCAGACAGACCTGAAGAGCAATTGAAAGAGATGAGTTAGTTGGATAAATGAGGAGAATATCATCCACATTGAAATAAGATGATATCCCAAAAGACTAAATAAGGGCTGCCAATGGACTTAGAAACAAATTGAGCAGGAGGGGAGACAGAATAGATCCCTGAGGAACACCACAGTGAAGTTCCCTTATCTGGGAGGTAGAGGTGAGAGTGAAGACCTGAAAAGAACAGTGAAATAGAAAAGAGGTAAATCAAGAAAGGACTTCACCAAAAATTCATATAGCTGATAGGTGAGAGATCAATGAAGAATGATTGACCAGATCAAAAGCAGTAGAGATATCGAGAGAAACTGCTAGTATGATTTTATGTTGATCAAAGTAGGAATGAAATTTACTTAGTATATCTAAAATCAGATTTCCGTGGGTGGAGAGCAAGACCCTTTTCAGAAAAATCAATGAGCTGCTGGAATACAACTTTTTCAAGGACCTTCGACATATAAGAAAGATTAGAAACAGTCCCTGCCCCGCCCCAATGCACGAAAGAACATCTGGAAGGCTCCCCTTAAAAGTCATTCTATATGCACCAGTTACAACAGTCCCCACCCCAATACATAAAAGAGGTCCATAGACCCCCCCCCCCCCATTAAAACACATTTGATATAGATTATTAATAACAGTCACCTTCCACCCATGCATAAAAGATGTCCAGTGGGGTCCCCTTTAAAATCCATGACCAAAAGTCTAAGTCTCCCCATGAAAGGATCAAATGAGTGATGCAACAAAGACCCTGTCAATGGGCTCCTGGTCTCCCTACAGATGAGAAACAGAAACACTTGCCAGTTCACCTAAGAGATTCCATGGGACAAACACCCCTGTTTATGCTTGGGATGAGCTCCACAAGCAATATTGGTTGGCAACATCATCACTTAGGCACCAGAATTAAGACACATAAATTTGCTGATTGGTCCCTTCTGGGAGACCATTACTGAGGTGAGATGAGTGTAACAAGAACCATTCAGTGCTGCACAGGACCTAGATATTGTTTAAAATGTGTTAAAAAGATAAATGTTGATGAGCAGTCCAAAATTAAGGTATCTTATGTGCAATTATATAAATATGTCTATTAATCTTTTCAAAAAATTGACAAGATACATGTATGTTAAGTATCAACATTTACAGCTGCTGGCCATTATGGAAAGTATATGCATAAGGCAATGTGCAAATCATGCCTATCCAACATCCATAGATGTGTATGTAGTCATTTTAAAAAGCCTGACCTCAGGATTGCTATTTGGAGAATCATGTCTCCCAAGCAACACCTACTGACCAGAAAGGTCAATTTCACCTCAGCTGAATAGGATTTGCTAGTGACAGAGGTCCTAAAGCACCACAGAACCCTATTTTGTCAACTCAGATAATGCAGTAGTGCATGCACAAAGCAGAAGATTGGTTTGGGATCTGCTATCAAATTGTCTTCCACAGCAACAGGGAAGATCTGAAACACAAATGGAGGGAGCTTAGAGATGCTGTGTCAAAAGGAAGGCAAGCAGCAAGTCGTAACCTGGCCAAGAGGATACCCTGGCTGAGCAGGAGGAGCAAGTCCTGAAGAGAGTTGCCTTTGGTTGTTTGGACACATCTGGACACATGAGGTCACTAGTAAATGCTTCTAAACTCCTATCACCTAACTCTTAGCTCTTTCACTTCATTCTTTGTGGGGCTTTCTACAGAATCAGGGCCGCAGAGATGGGGGGCAGGGGGGACAAAATTCCCCGGGCACAGGCCTCCAAGGGGGCCTGGCGCCAGGGTCAGGCCGCCGGCGCTGCAGTCCCCGGTCTCACCTGCCTGCCCTCGGCTCCTTCCGCCACCAGGCCCCCTGCATTAAAATTGGCAGCGCCTCAGCTGAGCTCCATTTGGAAAGGCAGATTGCCTCCCTTCGGGCCCTCCCTGTGTCCCACCCTCGTGGAAACTGAAAGTTACATCAGACAAGGGCGGGACACAGTGAGGGAAGGCCTGAAGGGAGGCGATCTGCCTTTCCAAACGGAACTCAGCTGAGGCGCTGCCAATTTTAATGCATGGGGCCTGGTGGTGGACGGAGCCAAGGGCAGGCAGGTGAGACCAGGGACTGCAGCAGCAGTGGTGTCGGTGGGGGCGGGTGGCGAGGGCATCAGCGGCGGGGGGGGGGGGGGTGCATCTTGCCCCTGGCCCGGCTTAGTCTCTCGGCGGCCCTGTCCAGAATAGCCTGATTTTCGACATATAGGCATTGGTTCCATATGACAGAGACTGAGGCATATTCCTTGTGCCAGGATAAATGACATACCTCACTTGTTGTGGGCTGCCAGACATATACATGGGTAGTATTTAGTGCATAGTTATAATTTTATAAGTGGCTGGTAAAGATCAACCTATTCTTATGATGGGATCTATCTTAGGGTGGAAGGAACTATTCACAGTGTATGAATACTGATTGGTTTATCTTTGACGTTAGAACTTCAGAATAATCAGATTATTAAATCATGTTTTGTCAGACTTACTGAAACAGATTTGTGATCACGTCTCTCTAAGGGGGTGTTTTACTAAACCACGGTAGTGTTTCTTATCTCACGGTAGAAATCAGCTGGTGATAAACACTGAGATGGGCATCTTGATGTTTACCACCAGCTGCTTTCTACCGCATGCTAAAAATGTTTCTGTGACTTTGTAAAAGACCCTCTAAATGATTTGCAATTGATTATCTGACCTATGACTGTTTCTAGATCTGTCTTCCAAAGAAATTGTTAGATAGGATTCAGTTACTCCAAAATACTATAGCAAGCATTATCTAATATAATAAAACGCACCGTGAACGTTCTGAAGACAACGTTCTGAAGTCACTCAAACATTACTTGAAGGGTTCATGGATTCGTGGTGTGAAGCCAGCCAGGCTGCCAGCCGTCTCTGCCCCGCCCTCGCGTCAAACGTCATGACGTCGAGGGCAAACGTCATGACGTCGAGGGCGGAAAAAAAACAAACAAAGCGCAGCGTCAGGGAAGGAGGCGGCGCTCCCGACGTCTCTAGCCTTCCCTTCGCTGTGTTCCGCCTTCTTCTGACATCAAGGATGACGTCAGAAGAAGGCGGAACACAGCGAAGGGAAGGCTAGACATCGGGAGCGCCGCCTCCTTCCCTAACGCTGCGCTGCCGGAACCGCCGCCACGGAGGTAAATAAAAAAAAAAAAGGGATGTTGGGGGGAGAGAAGAGGGTGGGCAGTTGAACAATGGGAGCGGGAGGGCAGAGGAGAAACGACAGCAAGGATGCGAAGGGGGGGGAAGAAGAGGGCGGGACAGGCTGGGACATGGGAGACAGAAGAGCATGGATGCGAGGGGGGATCATGGAAGGGAGAGAGGGGAATTGCTGGAAATGGATGAATGGAGGGGGCAGGGAACAGAGGAGCATGGATGGGCATGGATTGGGAGGGCAGGGCTCAGGGAGAGAGGGGAATTGCTGGATAGGGATGAATGGAGGGGACAGATGGGCATGGATGGATATGGATTGCAGGACAGGCCTCAGGGAGAGAGGGGAATTGCTGGATAGGATGAATGGAGGGGACAGATGGGCATGGATGGATATGGATTGCAGGACAGGCCTCAGGGAGAGAGGGGAATTGCTGGATAGGGATGAATGGAGGGGGCAGGTGACAGGAGCATGGATGGGCATGGATTGGGAGGGCAGGGCTCAGGGAGAGAGGGGAATTGCTGGATAGGGATGAATGGAGGGGACAGATGGGCATGGATGGATATGGATTGTAGGGCAGGGCTCAGAGAGAGAGGGGAATTGCTGTATAGGGATGAATGGAGGGGGCAGGTGACAGAGGAGCATGGATGGGCATGGATTGGGAGGGCAGGGCTCAGGGAGAGAGGGGAATTGCTGGAAAAGGATGAATGGAGGGGGCAGGGGACAGATGGGCATGGATTGGGAGGGCAAGGCTCACACTCTCTCTCTCTCATATACAATGTCTTTCTGACTCTCACTCTCACACACTCTGTCTCACAATGTATCACATTCACTCTCTATGTGCCACACAGTCACTCACACACTCGCTTAGTCTCATACACTCACTCTCACAGAGAATCTGTGTCTCACACACACTCTCTCTCTCGCACACACACACACACACACACTCTCTCACACTGTGTCTCACATACACACTTGCACACACTCTCATTCTCACACACACACACTCTCACAAACACACTCACACCCAGACTCACTCTCTCTCTCACACACACACACTCACACTTTCACTCTGTCTCTCACACAGTCACTCTCACATACACTCTCCCAAACATACACACTCCGAGGAAAACCTTGCTAGCGCCCGTTTCATTTGTGTCAGAAACGGGCCTTTTTTACTAGTTCTATATAAAAGCAGATATGATATGACCATGTCTTTGCTTCTTTCCTTCCACTGGTGGTCCATTGGAGCAAGAATAGAATTTAAACTTTCATGATTATCTTTTAAGATTGTTTATGGTCTACATCCATTCTATTTTCTTATTGCTTAGACCACAAAAGTGCTCCTTGAATCAAGTGTATATCAATCAGTTCTACTCTGAGAATGAAAAGTTGTTTTGAGAAATTGTTTCCAGCTATTGTACCATACGATATCTGCATTGAATCAAATTATCCTATTTTTAGAAAACTACTTACAACTTGACTTTTAATTAAGTCTTTTATTTGATTTTTGGATTTGTTGGCTTAGTAATTGATATTTTATGATGTTTGATTGTAATTGATTTTGTAGCATTTTGGATTTATTTTAACTTATATTTTAATGATTCTATTATCTAGTATTGTTCTTTACTTTTTATAAACGGCCTTGAACAACTTTTGTTCATAAAACTACTACTACTACTACTATTTAACATTTCTATAGCGCTACAAGGCATATGCAGCGCTGTACACCATACACAAAAAAGACAGTCCCTGCTCAAAGAACTTACAATCTAGATAAGACAAGTGGTGTTATAGTTTATATGTTATGTTAGTAATCTATTGCAACAGATTCATACTGATAAATAACACAAACTGGAGCCACTATATAAAGTAATATCTGTTCTTTGGATTTTCTGCTTTGCATGCATACATATTTAGGGTAATGGGATTTGATATACCACCTTTCTGCGGTACAAAGTGGTTTACATTTATTATATGTGGAGGGGCATTTTTGATATAACATCTAAGTCCAACGTTGGATATTTTGCTAAAAACATCCAAAATTCAAGTCTATCTTTTTTTTTTTTTTTCGGAAATGGCCACATGCAAGTTTTTTTTTGCACTCTGTGAATTTATCTTTTTGGTCCACTTTCGAAAAACAAACATCCAAGTGAAAAATGCACAAAATCAAACCAGGAGGAGCCAGTATTCTTAGTAAACTGGCCACACAAACATCCAAGGAGAGCAATGGGGCATTCCAGTGGACTTCAAATAAATGCTCTCAGGTACACATCTCATTGTTGCTCCTTTATCTTCTCTGCTGAGCCCCGCAAACCCCACCTAAAACCCACTACCCCCAACTGTACACCACTATAATGGCCCTTATGGATGAGGAAGGCACCTATATGTGGGCACAATGGGTTTCTTGTGGGTTTTGGAGTGCTCACAGTTTCCACCACAAGTGTAAAAGGTAGGGGGAGGTATGGGCCTGGGTCCACCTGTCTGCACTGCACCCACCACTAGACTACTCCAGGGACCTGCATGCTCTCTAACGGACCGCAGTATAACATCTGAGACTGACAAAGAGGCTGTAAAGTAATGTTTTTAATCAAATTTTGGGGGGTGGGAGGGGGTTAGTGACCACTGGGGGAGTAAGGGAACGTCATCCCTGATTCCCTCCAGTAGTCATCTGGTCATTTGGGGCACTTTTTATGGCTTATTCATTAATTTTAAAAAACAGGTCTAGACCAAAATGTCCAGCTTATAGCCCTGAATGTTTTTGTTTTGTTCAATTATAGCAGAAAAACATCCAGTATTAGGAATGCCCAGATCCCACCCCGACACTTCCCCTTATGATTTGAACGCACTTCTGATGGACTTCATAGAAAGATCTCTAAAAATTGTCTTTGAAAATACCAATTTGAACGTTTTTGTGAGACAAACATCCAAATGCAGACTTATGCCACTTTTGAAAATGAGCCTCATAGGTACTTTTCTCTGTCGCTAGTGGGCTACCATATATTGTTATTCTAAGTAAATTTTAAAATGAAAATTAATAAACAGCATGAACTAAAAATGTTATGGTAACTTGGAACTGGACTTTAAATAAACTAACTTACTCTTTAGTAGACACAAGCAACTTAGAATTACATTTTTTTTATATCACAACATAAAACCAAATTAGTGGATGTAACAAATAATTTCCTTTTTCTTTTTTTTAATCTTTTGATATTACTGATTGGGATGTTCATCTTTACTAGCATGGAAAAGTTAAAATACATCTATACTGCCTTATGCCTTTTTAGTATTGTCTGAAGATGATTGCTCCCAGAGCATTTGAAAAATGTAAAACAACATGATGTGCATTTTCAAACATCTGTTGCTAGTGTCTCCTGGGATAACAAATATGTTAACTTGCTCTCTGGTCAATGAGAACATTGCATTCTAAATGCTAACACAGCAACAGATGTACAATAATAGCCGGGGGCCTGGAAGATTTGGCTATTCTCAATGGAACAGGATGGACAACACAAAGCATAGACTATCTGAACACTAAGTTGAGTTATTTAAATAGGCAGGTTTTAAAGATCCATGTACTCCATAATAAAATACATTTCAGGGTCATGTGCACAAGCAACACTTATATACTGTGACCCAGATGCACAGAGATCTCCGTAAAGAATCACTCTGTATTTCCACCTTGTTAAAAATTACCAATTTGGAAATACAGAGCGATTCCCAAAGCGAATCACATGCAAATGAGCTGCTCGCAAAAGCAGCGAGCAGCTCGATTTGGGGGGGGGGGGGGGGAAGCCAGTCGGTCAGCTGAGCATGTGCAGAACAGCCAATCGCTAAGCATGGCTGCTCTGCACATGCTCAGAGCGGCGTTTGTATATGGCATTCATACATGCAAAGATGTTGAAAGCCAATGTATAGCTTCATTCAACTTTCTTTTGACAAAGCCAGAGGAAATAACTTCACAACAGGAGCTGTGAACTTTTTGTTTCCTTCTAGCCTGTCCTTTCCTGTTGGGGAGGTTTCCTTTTCTTTGGTTCTGTTTGACTCACACAGCCCGTTTTAAATTGCTTTCCTGGGGCACTCGTGTCTTCCCTGCCCCCCCCCCCCCCCCCCCCCCCCCGCCACAGTCAGCAATCTCCCTGATCTGGTATGTGGGTCCTTCTCCTCCTGCAGGAGTGGCATAGGACCCTTGCAACCATGAGTGTGCAACCATGAAAAACTGTCACGGTAAACGTAGGGACTGCTTCTGTGTATCACTCGGAAAACGGCTGTGCATCGCTTTGCATGTGTTGATAAGGATAGATGAGGGAAAAGAAAAAGTGTGAGGTGCTGTTTTTGTCTTTCTGTCTTCGCAGGCCCTCTACAGTCACTGCTCCTGCTGATACTGTCAGTGATGCTCATCTCCCTGGTGTACTTGCTGATAATTCTGTTCTTCCTCAAACTGCTGCTGTTACAGCACCTGGTATTCAGCAAGTGATTTGATTGTGTCCTGGACTGCAGTATAGCACATCAAGATGTCACCCCTGTCTAGATTACTATTTGTTAAACTTCCCTTAAAAGGGTTTGCTAGATCTCAGGGTAAAGGTTCAGGTCTACCTAGCCTGAATCCAAGAGCCCTGCTTTTCAAAGCCACTGTCACATAATACTTGCTACCAGCTACATAGAGAAGTAACACTACCGGGGTCATAGCTTGATTTCTAGTGGCATTGTTAGATAATGCCACTGAAAATCATTACTGACTACTGGGACAGTTCATGAGCAGAGCAAAAGTGGTGAGTTATTCAGTTATCAGTGATATTTAGTACACATGGAGGGGCATAATCGACCGCGAACGCCCATCTCCATGGGCGTCTATGTCTGAAAACGGGTACGTGAAGAAGCGGGACAGACCGTATTTTCGAAAAAAAAATGGGCGTCCATCTTTTGTTTCGAAAATACGGTTTGGACGGACCAAATTCCATGGATTTGGTCCTTTCTGAGCTGGGCGTTTTTTGGGTTTTTTTTTTTTTTTTTTTTTTGCGAAAATGGAAAATAAAAACATCCAGCTCAGAAACGTCCTAATCCAAGCCATTTGGTCGTGGGAGGGACAAATGTACAACATTGCCATCGCTCTTAGGGGTGAAGGGGGCAACTACATGTGGGTACAGTGGGTTTCAGAGGCCTCCCATTTACCACCACAAGTGGTACAGGTGGGGGGATGGGCCTGGGTCTCCCTGCCTGAAGTGCACTTCAGTACCCACTAAAAGTGCTCCAGGGACAGGACTTGTTGCTGCTGTATAACCATGGCACACCAGTTGACACCTGAAGACTAATCTAGCTGAAAACGTCCTTTATTTCAATAAGCACGTTTACTCACAGTTAACTGCAGATCAGAGGTTGTGCCCCACTGGCAACGAGTCTCGCAGTAGGTCCGAGCTGGCAGAATGGTGTACAATGCCCTCTTTCAGCAACATTCAAAGTAAGAACTAAGTGCTATAACGTGGCTAACACATGAACAGGATCTAAAACTGGCTTACAAAAATGGCCACTACCTCATGGACTACCGGAAACAAAACAGGGCACACTCAGACCAAGTAAGCAGAGGGAAAAGCACCATGAGAGTAGAGCCTACCAACTACCAACATCGTTAGCACAAGCTAGTGGAATCACGGAGCCCAATACCCTACACCCACCACCAGTGGCGTAGGCAGACTGCCAATTTTGGATGGGCCTGAACCCAAAGTGGGTGGGCACAAAATTTTCTCTCTACCCCCCTCCCCCAGCAAAATTTAGTCACGCTAATCAAATGCATTTGTCACACAGGGTAAAGTGCTGCTTTTCAGTGCATCAGATTTCAGAAAATTTATTTAATAGCCTAACACCCTTTTCAGTGAGCTTTCAGAGGCCAAAACCTCCTGCCTCAGGTCAGTATAATGCTGTTACGGTATCCTCGCCTGACCTAAGGAAGGAAGTATTGGTCTCTGAAACTTCATTAACACAGGTACCATATTACTTTATCCTAAATTAAAAATAAAATTATTTTCTTTACCTTTCTTGTATGGCCATTTACTTTTTCTCATTGTGTCGCTCCCAGTCTCTAGATTCTGCTTTCCTTCGTTTTCGCTTAACTCTTCCGCCACGGTTTCCTGGCCATTTCTCATTTTTCTCTCCTTTTTCTTAGCCTTCTTCAATATTTTTCTGCCTCTCTTTCTCTCTCTCTGTCCTGATTTAATTCATTCTTACTATCCATTCTTTAATTTCCTTCATCTTCTTATGGCTTTTCATCTTTTTCTCACCCTTGTTCTCCCCATGCCCCTTCCTCTTATTCTCCAGTCTTTCACTACTCCCCTTTTCCATCCAGCAGCTCTCCTCTTTCTCTCCCCATCCTTCCAGTCTCCCCTTTCTCTCCCCATCCTTCCAGTAGTCTCCCCTCTTTCTTTCTGCATCCTTCCGTCCAGTGTCACCTCTTTCTCCCCACCCTTCCATCCAGCGTCTTCCCTCTTTCTCTCCCCATCCTTCCATCCATCTACCCTCTCTCCTGATCCTTCCATCTAATGTCTCTCTCACCCTCTTTCTAACCAGTGTCTCTGTATCACTCTACCCTTTTCTGTTCAGTGTCCCTTCTCTCTCCACATCCTTCCAGTCTCTCCCCTTTCTCTCTGCATCCTTCCAGTCTCTCCCCTTTCTCTCCCCATCCTTCCATCCAGAGTCTTTCTCCCCATCCATCTGTTTTCCCTCTTTCTCTCCCCATCCTTCCATCTGTTTTCCCTCATTCTCTGCCATCCTTCCATCTGTTTTCCCTCTTTTCTCCCCATCCTTCCATGTTTTCCCCTCTTTCTCCCCGTCCTTCCATGTTTTCCCTCTTTCTCTGCCATCCTTCCATGTTTTTCCTCATTCTCTGCCATCCTTCCATCTGTTTTCCCTTTCTCTGCCATCCTTCCATCTGTTTTCCCTCTTTTTCTCCCCATCCTTCCATCTGTTTTCCCTCTTTTTCTCCCCATCCTTCCATGTTTTCCCTCTTTTCTTCGACGAGGCCCGCCCTGCATGCCAGCGCCAGCCCCAGCTCCCATTGCCGGCCACTGCTGCTTTTCCTGTTGAGCAGCAGGGCCAGCGCTACAAAAAGAAGAAGCGCTAACGGCGCTAAGGACGAAAAATGTTTTTAAAAAAAAAAGCGCGGCACCGGCAGGCACTGTCTAGGCAGCCTTGAGGCATCCATTGGCTGCTGGCTCGCAGGCTCCTCCTGTCTCCTACGAGACGGGAGGAGCCTGCGAGCCAGCAGCCAATGGATGCCTCAAGGCTGCCTAGACAGTGCCTGCCGGTGCCGCGCTTTTTTTTTTTTTTAACATTTTTCGTCCTTAGCGCCGTTAGCGCTTCTTCTTTTTGTAGCGCCGGCCCTGCTGCTCAACAGGAAAAGCAGCAGTGGCCAGCAATGGGTGCTGGGGCTGGCGCTGGGCGGGCCTGGGCTGAACTTGGGTGGGCCTGGGCCCAGCCAGGCCCACCCGTAGCTATGCCCCTGCCCACCACAATGCATTGCTGATGTGACTCTGCAGTGCCCTTAACAGAAAAGGTGTCACACTCACCCGAGACCCACATCAGAACCAGGGAAAGGCTGTCAGAGGATAGAACACATTCTGCTGTCATGGAGGTAGGTACGGAATTTGAGGCTGGCATATAGGCTGGGAAAAAAAGTTTGTAAAGTGGTGTTTTTTTGGGTGGGAGGGGGTCGGTGACTACTGGGGGAGTCAGGGCAGGTGATCCCTGATTCCCTCCAGTGGTCATCTGGTCATTTGGGGCACTCTTTTGGGACTTGTTCGTGAAAAAAAGGGTCCAAAAAAAGTGACCCAAAATCGCGGTAAAAACGCCTTTTTTTTCGATTATCAGCTAAAGACGCCCATCTCTCCTCGGCAAATAACCACGCCCCAGTTCCACCTTCACCACGCCTCCAACACGCCCCCATCAACTTTATACGTTCCTGCGATGGAGTGCAGTTGAAGACGCCCAAAATCGGCTTTCGATTATACCAATTTGGGCACCTACGAGGGAAAGACGTCCATCTCCCAATTTAGGTCGGAATATGGGCGTTTTTCTCTTTCGATTATAAGGTGGATGGAGGGACATTTTCGATATGATGTTTACATCTGACTTTGGACGTTTTGTTCAAAACATCAAAAAATCATATGTCTATTTTTTTTTTCTTTGAAAATGATCATTTCCTAGATGTTGTTGTGGCTAGTACATCTATCGTTTTGGACCATTAAAAAAAATCCAATTGCAAAACACACAAAATCAAGCCATTGAGACTAGAAGGAGCCAGCTCTCCCAGTAGACTAGCCACACAGGCATCCCAACAGAGCATTGGGGTACCCTAGTCTCTAGGGGGCAATGCAGTGGACTTCACATAAGAGGCCCTAGGTACATATCTCACCATTACCCCCCATTATACCCATCTATACACCACTACAATAGCCTTCATAGCTGCAGATGCCACCTGTATATGTGGGTACAGTAGATTTGGGGGTTTTGAGGGGGCTGACACTTTCCACCACAAATGTAATAGTTAGAATGGATTATGGAACTAGGTCAACTTCTCTATAGTGCACTTCACCGACCACTAGGCTATTCCAGGAACCTGCTGCCTGCTCTAATAGGACTGGCCATAATATCTGAAGCTGTCATAGAGGCTGGTATGTACTGTTTCATTTATATCTTTGTGGGGAGGGAGGGGGTCAGTGACCACTGAACGAGTCAGGGGATGTCAATCCTTTATTCCTGCAGTGGACATCTGGTTATTTAGGACATTTTTTGTGGATTATTCATTAATAAAATAGGTCTAGACCAAAACGCCCAACTTAGTCCTGAATGTTTTGATTTTGTTCCATTATGGCATAAAAACATCCAAGTATTCAAATCACAAGTAGGCGTGTCAGGGGCATGTTAAGGGTGGGATATGGGCATTCCTAAATATGCCCATATCCCTCCTTTAACATTAGGAATGCCCATATCCCATCCTTAACATGCCCCTGACACTGCATACCCAGATGTCCTGCCTGGGATTAGGTGGGCATGGGGACTGTAGATGACTTAGATCACTTTCTTGGTGACATCAGCACTTTGGCAAGGAGGTAGTGATGCACAGTCACCCATGGCGTGTGGGACTTAAGGCTGCTGCCACTATGCATATGTTTATGTAGGCATGCAACAGAAGGTCTGGGTTTAGGTAGGGGAGTCTCAGAGATGTGCAGCCCTCATTTCAGTCTTGCATGCTGAGGGAGGGAGCATATGCCCATGGGGGCATGTTTTGGCCTCTCCTGCAAATGTGGCCCATGAGGACAGGGAAGGGGGTCTGATGGCCTTCCCAGAAACTCACAATGTGCATGTGACCCTGGTAATGTATGGTGCTTGCACATGGCTGATGCTGGGCTCATAACAGCACTGCATGACAATTACCTTTCAAGGGTCCTTTTTATGTACCTCCAGATCCTCATTGCCACATTGTGTGGGGGCAGCCTGTGATGCCATTTGAAGAGGTGCCTGTGGTGCCTGAGGCACAGCAGGACCAACATTTGGCTTTCCTGTGAGGAGAAGTAGGGTTTTCTCCTGGATGACATCTTTTCAGTCTGGTGGACATTCTTCAATGTGCACCAGATATGGATGTATTGCATGTGAAAATAGATGTCCCTCCCAACATGGTAAATGCTATCCTTCCAGCCAAGGGCGTAGCCAGACACCCAATTTTGGGTGGGCCTGGGCCCAAGATGGGTGGGCAGAAGAATCCCGCCCCATCCCACAGGTGATCTGGTCTCTCCTTCTCTCACCTGCATGCTATATGGTCTCTCAAAACATCCCCCCTCTCCCGCATATCTTTTAAATAGCAGATTTTCACCAGCAGTGAGCAGCAACTTATACACTCATGTTGGCCCCACAGCCTTCCACTGACACAACTTCCTGTTTCCGCATAGGCAGGAATACGTCAGAGGGAAGGCTGTGGGACTGGTGTGAGTAGTATGTATCAGCTGCTGCTCGCTGCAGGTGAAGATCTGCTATTTACAAGGTATGCAGGAGGGACAGTTGTTGGGAGTTTTCAACTGGTAGGAATCCCTGCAAGCCACATCATAGGTGTGCTGCTACTGGGTGGGCCTGAGCCCAAAGTGGGTGGGCCTGGGCCCACCCAAGCCCACCCTTGGCTACGCCACTGCTTCCAGCTTGGGACTGCTTCTTCATTTAGTTGTTTTTACCAGGTTATTTTACAACAGGGTAAATGATTATCTGAAAATGTCTGTCTCAGTTGGCACTGCATCCTAAATTTGGAAGTTTTTTTGCACGATTTTGGAACACATGAAAACATCTTTTGGCCTGTATCCATTATTGGGCAATTTTTGGGACATTTTGCATTGGGCATATTTTTTTTTTCACTTGGATGTCTTTCAAAAATGCCCCTTAAACTGGATAAATTTCTGAATAGTTAGGAAAGCAAACAGGCTGTCCTAACTCTATCTGGGCTGACGATCACCACTTTCCAGATAGTGCTGGCAGATATTAAGTGCCACTCACTATCCAGATACCTGCACTAAATACCCAGATAGTGGCCAGCATTTAAATAAAACACTGACCACCCTGGCTGAATATTGACCCAAAGGTTCTCAGTTCTAACAAAGCTTGAACCTTGGATTCAGACTCACTAGTCCATGTCTATGATATCAGTGCCAGACCTGAATTCAAGGTTTTACAATAGTTCTTGATTATTTTCCAGAAATGTTCATTTTTCATTTTCATATAAACAAAATAAAAGAAAAACTAAAACAAACCAAAACAAGCAGAACAGCATCCATTTTCTTCAGCTATGTTTCTTCACAGCTGCAGCACTATGAAAAACTCATTATAGAGATGAAGTCATTGTACGGGAAAATAAAAAGTCCTCATGTTGCTTGGAGACCTCACAGTAGGGATGGAGAGCCCAAACATTTCTATGTTGTTTTCTTCCCCGATTTTTCTGTTTTCGTTCTGAAATGAATGTTGTCAAGAGTAGTGTACTCTTTGCAAAGGAGTGTGCACTATGTGTAAAGAGAGTGTGCTTTCTTTAAAGTGCTTGCACTGTGAGAAAGACCATCATGCATGTACAGTCATGAGCACACTATCAGGAAATAGTACACACTCTTTAAGAAAAGTGTGCCCACATTTTATAAGCTCTATTTCTGTTTTAGACATAGTGCATGGACATCCAAATTCTGAGTCAGGATAGGGGGGTCTAAAACAATAGTATGTCCATATGGAAAGGGGGTGCAGTCTGGGTGTGCTTTGGGTGGGACTAGGGAGGAGCCAAGCTATGGATGTTTAACTGAAATCAGGAGCAAGGATGTCTATATCCAAGAATATGGATTTTGATATGTAGACCTGTTTTCCTGGACGACAAAGGAGCTTATTTTCAAAACATATGGACGTCTCAAAATGCCCAAATGGATGTTCATGTGCTTGAAACATCCAAATTCCAAATATGCAAAGGCAGAAAAGGGACGTCCAGCACTACAGTACGTCTAAATAGCAAGAGGGTGTGTTTGGGGTGGGATGAGGGAGGGCCACGATCAGGATGACCAACAGTGATTACTGAACAGGAAGAAACATCCAAGCCTAAAAAGAAAAACGTCCTCAAGAAGACTTGTTTCAGTCATGTACAGGGCACGAAAGGTACTCTGATTGAGTAGATGACCTCTGTAAAGATTAAGGCATGACACTTTCTTAATCTCCCAGTGGTTGCTATTTCCCTCCCTTTTCCCTAAAAGTGAACTGAAAGCAGACGCCAGGTTCTATGACAGCTTCAGGTATTATAGTACTACTACTATTTAGCATTTCTATAGCGCTACAAGGCGTACGCAGCGCTGCACAAACATAAAAGAAAGACAGTCCCTGCTCAAAGAGCTTACAATCTAATAGACAAAAAAAAAAAGTAAGCAAATCAAATCAATTAATGTGAACGGGAAGGAAGAGAGGAGGGTAGGTGGAGGCGAGTGGTTACAAGTGGTTACGAGTCAAAAGCAATGTTAAAGAGGTGGGCTTTCAGTCTAGATTTAAAGGTGGCCAAGGATGGGGCAAGACGTAGGGGCTCAGGATGTTTATTCCAGGCATAGGGTGCAGCGACACAGAAGGCGCGAAGTCTGGAGTTGGCAGTAGTGGAGAAGGGAACAGATAAGAAGGATTTATCCATGGAGCGGAGTGCACGGGAAGGGGTGTAGGGAAGGACGAGTGGGAAGAGATACTGGGGAGCAGCAGAGTGAGTACATTTATAGGTTAGTAGAAGAAGTTTGAACAGGATGCGAAAACGGATAGGGAGCCAGTGAAGGGACTTGAGGAGAGGGGTAGTATGAGTAAAGCGACCCTGGCGGAAGACGAGATAGGCAGCAGAGTTTTGAACCGACTGGAGAGGGGAGAGGTGACTAAGTGGGAGGCCAGCAAGAAGCAGATTGCAGTAGTCTAAACGAGAGGTGAGAAGGGTGTGGATGAGGGTTTTGGTAGAGTGCTCGGAAAGAAAGGGGCGGATTTTACGGATGTTGTAAAGAAAAAAAAAACGACAGGTCTTGGCAATCTGCTGGATATGAGCAGAGAAGGAGAGAGAAAAGTCAAAGATGACCCCAAGGTTTCGAGCTGAGGAGACAGGGAGAATGAGAGAGTCATCAACAGAAATAGAAAACGGGGGGAGCGGGGAGGTGGGATTGGGGGGGGAAATGAGAAGCTCGTATAGGAATTCTTAGAAAAGCAGGAAGCAAGTCTGAGGAGTAGCCTAGTGGTTAGTACAGTGGATTTAAAACCAAGGGACCCAGCTTCAAATCCTAACTCTTTTTATTTTATTTTATTTTATTTTATTGTGAGCCCTCCAGAAACAGAAAAATACCTACTGTACCTAAATATACAAGACACCTGCAAGCCTCCAGTATACTGAAGTGGTGTACATTCAGTTCCTGGAGGGCTCACAATTCCAAAATAAATGAATTAAAGTTGGATTTGAACCTGTTTCTCTTAGTTTAAAGTGTACTGCACTAACTAGTGGGCTACTCCTGGCTATGTGGATTCCAATGTGGCCATTTAACTGTGTCGGGTGATAATGAAACAAACTTATTCCACAACTCGTGCACTCGGCACTTGCTCCACCTCTCTCGCAAACACCACACCAAAAGCATCTTGAAGAAGGTTGGATTTACTTTGGCCGCAGCCAGGAACGTTTTACATTACAATTCAGAACAACATTATAACATATTATAACATAATTATTGTCACAACCACATAACTACCATTTATCATCAATTAATAACTTGGGGGTACACAGCTTCGGGTCTCACAAATGCTTAGTATGACCCACAGGTTGCCGCCCAAGCAGCCTGTGGGTTCCCTGTGCCAATTACCAGAACCCGTAGACTCCTGGCGCATCCCGCTTAAGGATGCCCAGCCATAATATCAAAAACGGCGTTCTGGCCCCCCGGTCGCCTAAGCCAGGAGACACGCTGTCCAGATTTTCCTGCTGCCACTATGCAGCCGTACTGTTGCTTATGCTTATCACTTTGCAAGAGGTCTTTCTGCCCCTGTTATCAGCATCTCAGTTAGTACTGTTACTGCTATGTTGCTGTGTACCCCCTGGTGTCATTGCGTCAACCTCTCCTCTTACCGCCACTGACCACGGCTCGCCGTGGTCCCCCCCTGCTCTCTCCTTGCTGTCCCCATAGAAAGGAAATTCCCCTTTCCTTCCCTTCCTTTCACTTTCCTTTCTCTCCGCCCCTCCCCTCCCCTTCCGTGCCTTAACCCTTTGCTTGCCTATCTCTACCTTTCTATCCTCCCTGCACCCTCCCCTCGCCTCCCCCCTCCCTCCCTAACGTCGCAGGCCATCGGCCCGGTTGTGCCCAGCCTCCCTTTAGGAGGTGTGGCTGGGTTCTTTCTTGAGAGCCCTTTGTGCTTTTTTCTCGACTGCTTGTGTTGTATACTCTGATCCTTTCTATTGTATGTTGCATCCCATAACACTGTCCAAGAAAAAAAAAGGTACTAGGGGCCTTCAAAAGCGGGACAACTCCTTTAATTGTATGAATCTTGTAGATCAATCTTTCATCATTGACCCGACATGGGCTGTGTTTCGGCACGAAGGCCTGTGTCAGGGGCCAGTCAATCTTTTGTTGTTTGGTGTAAGAAAACCAGCTAAAAGCTGACTGCACAACACCCAGGACCTTGTCCGTGCACAATAAAAGCAAAATATTCCTTCTTAACTCCCCGTACTGCAAGCAAAACGGCCCTTCTTACCTCGAAAGATGTTGATCTCACCTTCTGGCTTATAATTTGTAATTTTAGCAAAGAAAGTTTAGTAGCTGTGAATCTTCGGTAGAAAGGGCTATAAATACTTTAAAATAAATAAATAAATAAATAGATTTAACAGTTTACTATTGAAAATGAATACCTTCCTATGTTCTACCAATGCAAAGAATTACAGTGAACGTATGTGAACAATAAATCAGACCTTGTTATCAAGCTTCCTTTGCTGAATTATCTCCTCCCATTTGATAAATGTGATGATGGGATAAGAACTAACAGCAACTAATTAAACCCAGGCAGCACTGATGTAGGTGGATAGAAGAAAAATGCCTTTCTGGACTAAGCAGATTGTCAATAGTTGGAGACAGAATACCAAATACTGAATGAACAATTAACCTTCCTACTTGACTTCATTTTTATTCTTCTTTACTGTCAAGGACAACATTTGGTTATCATTAGTTTATGAAAAGTAAATAGTTTATGATTCTCTTGATTTCCAATCAAGTTAACCTCTGAACTTCTAGAAAGGCACATGGAAACATTTTTGGAGTCTTGTCTGTCTACAGCTCTATATATATAAACAGGTAGTGGAGAGAGGAAAATGACAAGAAATAAAAATAAGAATGGGTCTTAAACCTTTTTTTTCAGCCTAGGACATCTTTGGAAACAAAATAAGAGCTCTACTTACTAACAAACATATATCAGTGAATGTGATTATGCCTCAAGATACCAGTGTATTCAACTTGTAGCCTGGGACATTTTGGTTAAGCAATATAATTTTCACAAGGTACGAACAGACACCACAGTGGGAACAATTTTTTCTGAGTGGTAGGTCATCAGTACTGATGTCAGTCCAGGATACATCTGGGCCATTTATGGCAACATACTGTGTGCATCAAGAATCAATTTATTATTATTTACTAGTAAAAAAGGCCCGTTTCCGAAACCAAAGAAACGGGCGCTAGCATGTGGCTGGGTCGCGGGTAATCCTTCCAGCTGGGCCGCAGCTTGTCCTGTTTGCCCACGTCCCAGATGGTGACGGGCACGTTGTTTTCCGGCTCCTCTGACTCCATGTCAAGCGATCCCAAATATAGTCTGTGCTATTGGCCCTCTGGCACTCTTCAGTACTGGCATTAGGCATTTAAAAATTTCTCCCCCCCTCCCCCGGTCTATTTTTGCACATACCCACAGCAGGAATATTCTTCTCTCGTTCCAGCGGTGGTTCTGTGCTCTCCGTGCTGCACAGATAATGAGCCATTCTGCTGGGGAATGCTCCTCCTTTATTGTCACATAGTTTCCTCTGATTGGTCCGTCTTACGTTGCCTAGTGTTGCCTGGGAATGGTGTTGTGATGGTTCTTTGTGTTTCAGAATGTTGAGGGTGTTTTTTCTGATTGGTCCGTCATGCGAGGGCGGGGCAGAGAGACATGGTCAGTGTTGTGGCTTCACCACCATGAATCCATGAACACTTCAGTGAGTGACTGAGTGTCTTCAGAACATTGAGGGTGAGTTTTATTATAGTAGATTATTTTATTTGCACCCCAATATCATCCAAATCTGGAAGCTCACATCCTACACTCTGCCAAAATGGACCTGCCATGCCCCTCACTTGGCTCAGGAAACTGCTAGAGTCCTGCAGCTTTCCATGCCTAGAGACTTGTGAGTCTTTACTTCATGGTTGCTTCACTTCCCTTTTATAGCACTAAATGGGGCACCAATAGATTATCTCACTTCCTGGTTAAGAGATATTTAAGGAAGTGCTTTGCACTCCACCACTGCTTCAGCAACTGGCTTCTAGAGTTGTATTTCTCCAGTGTTCATTGCCTGCCACTTCTTGCTTCCAGCTCTGCTAGCCTTCCAGTCCTGCTTGTTCCTACTTCCAGTCCTGCTTGTTCCAGCCTTCCAGTCCTGCTTGTTCCTGACTCCAGCATTGCTCCAGCTACTCCCTGGCCTCGACTCTATAGGGTCAACCCCAAAGGGCCCCCTTAAGAGCCAATTTCTGCCCTGACTTGTCGAGGTGCCCCCCAAGGGCTCTTTTAAGAGATACCACTAGCCTGTTCAAGTTGTATACCAGCCAGCCAAGGTGTCTTTTAAGAACCAACCCCAAGAACTCTTTTAAGAGCCAACCCTACGGGCTCTTTTAAGAGCCAACCTCTAAACTGCGCCTGTCATGTTCCAGCCAGTCTGATAGGCACCACCTAGTCCTACGCTTTTAGCCAGTCTGAGTCAGGTCCTTCCTTCCTTCCTCAGCTCCTGGACTCTGCCAGGCTGCCCCATCAGCAACAATTGATGAGGGCTTGAATGATGCTTTTGCCGCACACAGCCAACCTCATCACAGCCCAAGGGCTCACTTCCCCAACCGTGATAAGACCATTGTTTGGATTCATCACACCCAATTATATTAGGTGACCTCAGTCTCCATCTTGATGACTCTACTACTTCCTCTGTACTAGATTTCCTCACTCTAGCTTCAGACTTGGATCTCACTGAACATGTTCATAGTTCGAGTCATAGTGGTGGCCACATCTTAAACCTAGTGCTCTCACACTCAAGCTTATAGTGTACACTAGCAAATACTTTGACTACCCCCCCCCCCCCCCCCCACACACACACACACACACTCCCTGGTCATCTTTAACTACATCACTCCCACCTTTCCTACTGTGAAGCTCCCAGTGTGCCCCACTTACAGAGACCTCAGTAAAGTCACTTCTATTTCTCTCCTTTCTGAATCCATACTTGACCCAAATATCATTTCTCATCTTTCCCTAGTTGATAAGCTTGACAGTTGGAATGAGTCACTTTGGACAGCCTTTAACACTCTTTCACCTGAGCTTCCAGGCTATTTAGGCATCTTAGTACATCTAAGGAATCTTAGTTTGCACCACAACTACACCATGTCAACTGGCAGCTTAGGCAATCTGAACATAGACAGAGATTTCTGTGCACTCCCATTTCACTTGCAACATACAAAGCCACTGCTGCTTTCTACAAGAAATCTCTCTTAACCGCAAAACAAAACTACTATTCCAGCTCTCTTAACCGTTAAACAAAACTATATTCCATCACATTTTTTATGTGGGCTTGACTGAATATCGACTGGGCCCGCATAAGCTCCAGCAGCCTACCCACCCAAAATTATCCCCCGATATTCAGTGCCAGCGCCCATCCCAACTTAGTTCTGAGTCGAGTGAAAGAAGAAATAGTATCAATAGTTTGATTGGGTTCTCACATTTTGATGAACATGGATTTTTGGAACTGACTGAGGAGATATGACCCAGTTTTGGAGTTAACTTATGATGGGGTACTCATGCACATTCACAAGTATCCATTGGCATCATCCTTAAATTGAGATAAGTAGAAGATTAATATGTGGCAATCTGTTACATTGTATTGGGACAATGAATGTATATACAGAGTTTTTTCATGTTAGTTTGATGCATTAATGTGTTTATGGATGCAGAGATATGAGTAAGTTTTGGTATTTAGAAGATATTAGGATTTAGGGTTTGTTAGTGCAATTATCCTACTCCATGCAAGTGATGGAGAACGTGATTAGTGCAATGATGCTTCTCCTTCAGTCAATCTAATTTTAATTGTGACTGCACCTGCATTTTAATGGTGACTGCACTGAACACTTCAAAATCACTCTAAAGATTTTGTGTGAGATGCGTGTGTTTTGTGTAATTCATGAGGATGTATAAATTTTCTGTACTTATAATTAATGATATAAGAGTGGTACAGGTGTATGTTGAAGGTTTTCTAAGTATATTGATTCAGATTAAATTTTAAGTGCCAGACCCTTGACCATTCTTCCAACGTTTGGAGATCCCTTTTCATGGTTTCTACTCCCTCCAGGGTATCCATTCTATTGGCTATCTTCATGTCATCTGCAAAAAGTCAAACTTTTCCATCTAAATCTTCAGCAAGATCTCTCACAAATATATTAAACAGAATCGGCCCCAGCACTGACCCCTTAGGCACTCCACTACTCTTCTTCCTTTCCTCTGAGCAGATTCCATTTACCACCACCCTTTGTCGCCTATCAGTCAACTAGTTTCCAATCCAGTTCACCATTTTGTGTCCTAAGTTCAGCCCTCTCAGCTTATTCATGAGTCCTCTGTGAGGAACCGTATCAAAGGCTTTGCTGAAATCCAAGTAGATTACATCTAGCACATGTCCTTCCATCCAGTTCTTTGGTCACCTAGTCAAAGAAGTCAATCAGATTCATGTGGCAGGATTTTCCTTTGGTAAAGCCATGTTGCCTTGTATCCTGTAACCCATTGGCATCCAGAAAGTTAACTGTCCTTTCCTTCAGCAGTTGCTCCATTATTTTTCCTACCTCTGACGTGAGGCTTACCAGCCTGTAGTATCCCACTTCTTCCATGTCTCTGCTTTTGTGAAGAAGGACCACATCATCTTGTCTCCAATCCTGTGGAGCCTCTCCCATCTCTAAAGATCAATTAAATAAATCCTTAAGAGGTCCCGGTAGGACTTCTCTGAACTCACTCAGTATCCTGGGAGTCACCCCAGATGACACTTCATGGAATATGCAGAGAGCAACAAAGTCTCCCCAGACTTGGTAGGCAAAAAAACAAAGGGGTGAAGGGAAAGCCCTTACTGGAGGGGGAAGTGGGACCTGAGAACCAGCTCCCCAGGCAGAGATGCAGGCCTCGGCTACTGTGTCTGTACCTTAGCCAGCAGCTATGGTGGTTGCTGTGTCCCCCTATACAGGCAAACTACTTGGCCAGAGTGGGTTGCCATCTGTAGCCTAGGGGTTCACTATCTTCACCCATACTAGGCTTATGCTGGATACACATATTTTCTCTGTAGCACAGATAGAGGGGCATAATCGAACGAAAACGTCTATCTCCATGGGCATTTATCTCCAAGAACGGGTCCGTGAAGGGGCGGACCGAACCGTATTTTGGGAAAAAATAGACGTCCATGTTTTATTCGACAATTTGTGAGCTGGGCGTTTTTGTTTTTCAGCGATAATGGAAAATGAAAGTGCCCAGCTCAAAAACGAATAAGGCATTTGTTCGTGGGAGGGGCCAGGAGTCGTAGTGCACTGGTCCCCCTCACATGCCAGGACACCAACCGGGCACCCTAGGGGGCACTTTTACAAAAACAAAAAAAAAAGGTAAAAGAGCTTCCAGGTGCATAGCACCCTTCCCTTGTGTGTTGAGCCCCCCAAATCCCCCTCAAAACCCACCACCCACAAGTCTACACCATTACTATAGCCCTAAGGGGTGAAGGGGGGCACTTACATGTGGGTACAGTGGGTTTAGGGAGCGGTGTGGAGGGCTCCCATTTACCAGCACAAGTGTAACAGGTGGGGGGGATGGGCCTGCGTCTACCTGCCTGACGTCCACTGCACCCCCTAATAACTGCTCCAGTGACCTGCATACTGCTGCCAGGGAAGTGGGTATGACATTTGAGGGTGAACATAAAAAGTTGTGAAACGGCATATTTTTGTGGTGGGAGGGGATTTGTGACCACTGGGGGAGTCAGGGGAGGTCATCCCCGACTCCTTCCAGTGGTCATCTGGTCATTTAGGGCACTTTTGGGGCCCTATTCGTGGAAAAACAGGGTCCAGGAAAAGTGCCCTAAATTCTCGCTAAAACGCATATTTTTTTCCATTATCGGCGAAAGGCGCCTATCTCTGATCAGCCAATAACCACGCCCCAGTTCCACCTTCACTACGCCTTTGACACGCCCCCATCAACTTTGTACGCATCCGCGATGGAGTGCAGTTGAAAACGTCCAAATTTGGCTTTCGATTATACCGCTTTATTCGTTTTTGTGAGATAAACGTCTATTTCCCGATTTGGGTCGCAATATAGGCGTTTTTCTTTTTCAATTATAAGCTGGCTAGTGTAACAGTGGTTTGAGTGAATCTAATAAAACCCAGTAGTGATAATAAACATGCTGCCTACCCAGTCCATCTCTCTTAAGCAGCCTGAGACGAACTTCCCTTCATGGGTATTCCATGACAAGGAAGGTTAATACACAAGATTGGCATGGGGCCTCAGTAAGGGCTCAGCAGGTAAACATGCAGGCTCAACCTACCACGTTGGGCATATCTGTCTGACCCAACAAACATTCAGCAAATGACAAGCCCCATTATCCCAGCATCCACAGTTATTTGGAAGACAGCTGACCACAGGAAAGGTATGTTGTCAATCCCTACAACCAGTCAGGTATGAAGTTGCCAGTGTGTGGTGACAGGGTGCAGACTGTTTGTGTTTTGCAGACCATGAGACAGGGGAATAGTGCTGTAGAGGTGACCCACAAAGGAGCATACAACCACAAGCAGCATGTGGGGGACCGATCTGGGAACGCCATGCTGGTCTGCATAACATGAGGGCCAGGGCAGGCAGTTACACACATGATGTTCATTACTAACCTTACCCTTGGGGTACAGATTGGGCACAGACCTATTCTCAGGGATCCCATCACCCATAGATGTCCAGGTATGAAGGATTTGCACAAGCACAAACAGCTGTCTCCATTCTAGGTGGGTGCACTGTAGACAGGTGGTCTAGGCCCATACCTCCCCCTTCCTATTACATTTGTGGTGGAAACTGTGAGCCTTCCAAAACTCAACAGAAAGCCACTGTACTCCACTTACAAGTACATAAGTATTGTCATCGCGGGACAGACCAAAGGTCCATCAAGCCCAGCATCCTGTTTCTACAGTGGCCAATCAAAGGTACAAGTACCTGGCAAGATCCCAAAACAGTACAATACATTTTATGCTGCTTATCCAAGAAATAAGCAGCGGATTTTCCCCAAGTCCATTCTAATAATGGCTTTTGGACTTTTCTTTTAAGAAGCTATCCAAACCTTTTTTAAACCCCGCTAATCTAACTGCTTTTACTACATTCTCTGGCAAAGAATTCCAGAGTGAAGAAATATTTTCTCTGATTCATTTTAAATGTACTACTTTGTAGCTTCATTGCATGCCCCCTAGTCCTAGTATTTTTGGAAAGAGTAAACAAGCAATTCATGTCTACCTCTTCCACTCCACTCACTATTTAATAGACCTCTACCATATTTCTCCTCAGATGTCTTTTCTCAAAGCTGAAGATCCCTAGCCATTTTAGCGGTTCCCCCTTCACCCATAAGGGCTATTGAAGTGGTGTACGGTTGGGGGTAGTGGTTTTTGGTTGGGTTTTAGAGGACTCAACAGAAAAGATATGGGAGCAACGGTGAGATATGTATGTGAAGCATTTATATGAAATCAACAGCAGTCCCCCTAGGGTGCCCCATTGCTCTCCTGGGATGTCTGGGGAACCAGCTAAAAATGCTGGTCCTTCCTATATTCCAACGGCTTGTTTTTCTCTGTTTTTCATGTGTACATTTTTTCCCAAAAATGACCTGAAAAGATAAATACACAGAGCACAAAACCTTGGTACAAATGGTATTTTTGAAAAAAAAAAAAAAAAAATTTGTGGTTTTGAAATGGTCATGTTTTCTATTCAGATTTGGGATATTTAGTGCAAAACGTCCAAAGTCCTACTTAGACGTCATATTGAAAATTCCCCTCTATGTATTCTCAGGTAATGCTATTGCAGCATGGCATGCCCTAAACACTAATATTATGCTAGCCAAGGAGGATGTGGAATCCATATTTCACTTATTGCAAATTCACGAAGACTCCTTTCACCTATTAGGTTTCAAATTTAAGAGTGCTTATTACTTTGATAAATGTGTCCCAATGGGTTTTGGTATATCTTGTGCATATTTAAGAAAAAAAAGCTCTTTCATTCATAGAGCGATAAAACAAATAGTCGGGAAATACAGTATCATACATTATCAGGATGACTTCCTGTTTGTTAGAAAAGACTATGTGGAGTGCTCCCATCTCTCACTGGCATTCCAGAACTTAGCAGCCCATTTTGAAATTCAACTAGTACACGAGTAAACAGAAAATCTGGTTCCTTCTCTCACACCCCTGGGTATCAAGCTAGATGTTTGGAGCAAGGTCTTCAAGTTTCTCAAGCACAAGCTAAAGTTTTCATGACTGCTTGAGATTTCAGAGGTCTCTCAAATAGGCCAATGTTTGTGGAGAAGAGTTCAGGAATGTAATTTAACTGAAAGTTACTGTGACAGCAAAGACGTGCAAATACATATAAGATATTGAGTTTTGTACTACATCAAGGCCATTCTGTTGGGCCTATTTGTCAAGGCTCTTTTGTTGGGGGCTGTTTTATCTTTGAGGTATTTTGTTGCTGGGATTTTCTCTGGTTCTTTTTTTGTAGGCTGTTTTATCAGGGTTCCATTTACCCATTGTATTAGCAGGCAGTTACCATAGCTCACTGCTTAAAAGAAAAACAAATCTGCATCCATAACACAGAGCAGTATCCTAATTCCACTATCCACATCCTCTTCAAGCAGCCTTGTGAAACACCCCCTCCACACTACCACCCCCAGATACACCTACAGCTCTTACCAGGGGACTCACTGGTGAGTTAGTGGTGGGAGGGGACAGGAGGATCTCTGGATGTTTCTGCCCTATTGCTGACCTCAGTTCAAAATGGTGGGCCTGACCTCTAGCAGTAGTTTTACAGTACTACCCTGACAGACAAACTGTTAAAAAAGAGACATGCGCCCTTATTTGGAAGTTTGACCCCCCCCCCCCCCTACCAGTAGCACTACAAAACTACTGCTAGTGGTCAGACTCACCATTTTGAACCTGGACTGGCCACAGGGCAGGAACATCTGGGAATCACTCCTGCCCCCTAGCTGACAGAAATATATCCAGTAGGTGCTGAGGTAGGAGGTGCTTCGTGATGCTGCTTAAGAGAGGTCACAATACTGCGGGGGGGGGGGGGGGGTGAGGAGGCTGCTAGAGGGATTAGGTCTTTTTTTGTTTAAAACATCAAGGCACAGTAAATGTATCCTCATAGCATGGATGCACTTACCATGCTACCTGCCAATGCGTCTGAACAGCAAAAAAAAAAAAACACAAAAAGTGGAAAGAACACAGAAGTCCCACTAGGTGGATAGAATCAAAAAACAAGGAGTGGGACCTGGACCAGGCTCTTCAAAAGCAGACTCAGGAACTCAGGACACTAAGGTGAAATTATAGATTTTTATTTAAGCTGACTTGACATGTACCATGTTTCGGCACATGCATGCCTGCCTCAGGAGTCTTGATGCATATACTTGATAATCACATTTTTATTTTTATTTATTGCACTTGTATCCCACATTTTCCCACCAATTTGCAGGCTCAATGTGGCTTACAAAGCCCTGTAATGGCAGCGCCATGCCAGGATACAGAAATACAGTTGGAATTACAATAAGATCAAGGATGACAAAGAAGAATTAAGCACCTATTATAGAGCAGCGTCATTCAGAGTAAGGTGGAGTGGTGAGGTGTTATAGTTAAGCTATGGATTCTCGTGGTAAGCTTTGTTGAAAAGATAGGTTTTCAAAGATTTGCGAAAGTTAGTGATTTCGTTAATTGATTTCAGATTTGTTGGAAATGCATTCCACAGTTGCGTGCTAATGTAGGAAAAGCTGGCAGCGTGTGTTCGTCTGTGTAAGTTGGGGCCTCTCCGTAGATGATTCAAATGAACAATCGTGCAGATCTTGAATGTGGTCCGTTTTTTAAGTGGGAGCCAGTGTAGTTTCTCTCTTAGGGGTTTAGCACTTTCATATTTTGTCTTTCTAAATATGAGTCTGGCTGCGGTGTTTTGGGTTGTTTGAAGTTTCTTCACGTTCTGTTCTGTGCAGCCAGCGTAAAGTGCGTTGCAATAGTCCAGGTGGCTTAGCACTATTGACTGTATCAGGTTGCGAAAGCTGGACCTCGGGAAGAAAGGTTTTATTCTTTTAAGTTTCCACATGGAGTGGAACATCTTTTTGGTTGTGTTCTTCACGTGGTTATCAAGTGTGAGATTTTGGTCAAGGGTGATTCCAAGAACTTTCAATGTATTTTTGATGGAAAGGGAAACATTTGGTGTGGTTATGGTAGTGAATTTATTTGTATTATGTTGTGAGGTAAGTATAAGGCATTGTGTTTTTTCTGCATTAAAGTTTTCACTGACGATGCGTCTTCTGAAATAAAACGAGCTGTTTTTTTAAAAAGACCGTTGGTGAAAGAAACAATTGTTGAGTAGCATATAAAATGCCACTATAGTGCTGAAAAAATGTATTTGAAGTGCAATTCTATAAACTAGGTGCTAACATTTATGCACCTATTGCACATCTAAATGTTTAGAATACTAGCATATATGTGTATATGTGTGTATGTGAATATGTTGGTATGTATATGCCAGTATGTTACCTGAGAGCTATTCTGCAAATATGTGACTACCTTTAATAGTGCATATTTGCAAGGGGGGAGCATATACATGAGCAAAGCATAGGAGGGACACAGGCAGGACTGTAGTTATATGCTTTCGTGCTGCATTTAGATGCTCACACTTACAGCAACTTTATGACTGCTAGGAATTGACAGCCAGGACATGTTTGTTTTATGCTGTTTCCCATGTTGTTTATAGGCATTTTCATTTTATGTTTTTTTTCTGACCATTTTAGTGCACACACTCTGGAAATAGTTCACAGTATGTGGAATGACGCACACTATTTCAGAAAAAGAGTGCACTCCACAAGTTTGCACGTGCTCGCTAGTTCATGCACAATGGTTTGCACGTGTGGTACTTCAACTATTGAGAGAGAATGCACACTCTTTCTAAAATAGTATGCACTATTATCAATGAACAACAAAATACATAATGTGTTTCTTTTTTGTTTGTTTTACTTGTTCTCATTTGCAGCAGCAACATAGGATAAGAACATAATATAAGAACATAAGCGTTGCCTAACTGGGTCAGATCAAAGGCCCATCAAGCCCAGTATTCTGTTTCCAGCAGTGGCCAATCCAGGCCACAAGTATCTGGCAAGATCCCAAAAGAGTAAAAACAGATTTTATATTGCTTATCCTAGGAATAAGCAGTGGATTTTCCTAAGTCCATCTTAATAATGGCTTATGGACTTTTCTTGTAGGAACTTGTCCAAACCTTTTTTAAACCCTACTAAGCTGACTGCTTTTGCCACATTCTCTGGCAATGAATTCCAGAGTTTAATTACACATTGAGTGAAGAAATATTTTTTTCTAGTTTGTTTTAAATTTACTACTTAGTAGCTTCATAACTTGAACCCTAGTCCTTGTATTTTATAGAAACAGTAAATAAACGATTCACGTATACCCATTATATTCCACTCAGTTGACATTTCTTGTGTCACTGCAAATGACAGTTCATCCCGAATGACTGTTGTAAGTGTGGGCACCTAAATGTTATGCACACTGATACCAGGATACACTAGTATTCTATAATGGAACCTAGGTTTCATTATAGAACAGGCTCCTACTGCCCACACTCAGGGTACCTGAATGGAGGCACTCAACAATACATTTGTTTCATTACTGTTCAGTAAGTATCTCCCCTGTGTAGTAGCTGCAGGACAGATATTGAGCACATTTGCAACAGATGCTGCACAGACATTTTACTTACCATACATTAATATTTGCATCTATGCACAATCCCTGAAATGCTATAAAAGTAGTAACAAACTACACACACAAATTTGGGTGCACAATGTAATTGAATAGCAAACTAATTAGTGCTGATAATTGGCTTGTTAGCAAGCAATTATTGGCACTAATTAGATTTAATTGGAATATGCGTATGTAAATTTAGGTACAGGATTCATGCCTACATTTTACATGTGAGTTCAAAAAGGGGTGCGGAAATGGGAAGGTCATGGGCAGAAAAAGGACATTCCTAAAATTAACATATGTACTTAAAGAATAAGGGGGAAAGCACCTAATTTAGGCATAAAGATTTGCACCATGTTTCAGTTGGTGCAAATGGCTGCGCCTAAAGTTAGGAATGATTCTTGGGCGTAAGTGCTATTCTATAAACCATGCCTAAATTTAAGTGTGGCTTATAGAATAGCACTTTTTTGTGCTAATTTTTTCAACATCATATATAGAATTCACCCCAATAAGTGCAACTATGTACTTCACTTGAGTAAACAGGTTCCATATGTATCTGTGTGTCTTTTAAAAATAATATCAATATAGACACCTACTTGGATCTCCAACCTAGATGACCTGTTATAAAATTGATGATAGATGAAAGGAAAGAGGACTGGTCCTCACTGATGAATGTACACACAAGGGAGTGGTGACAACCAAAGAGAGGACAAAAACCCACTGTGGTTACAAAATTTTATTTCAGTGTCGAGCCTATGTGATTTTCTTCTGGACCCTAGAATAAGGTTTTGTAACCACATTTGTTGTCCTCTCCTTGGTCATCACCACTCCTTTGTGTGTAAATCTGTTATAAAATTGCTGTTTGTCTAGCTCTTACACCACAGGATATGGTACATCAGAAATATATCTTTTTATATGCACTTTATTCCATTGAGAAAATGTATAGTTCATCACCCAAACTCTACATTTATAGGAATAATACAAATCTGCTGAGAATTATGCAAAAAGTGCTTTATAATTCTTTAGATTTGCTAATATATATTATAAAACAAATAACTTTACCACCTAATTTTAAAAAGTACACCTTTAAGTTTCTTTTCAAATTTGTTTTTTACTTTTATTAACAATCTTTTATATCTCCTCTTCCTATTATCATATTCTGTAATTTATTTTTGTGGGCTAAAAAAAGACCTCAGTAGAGCCACTTCCACCATCAAAGTGGAACTAGTTATTCTGACTTTACCACTTCACAATAGTATCCAGTGTGTAACTAAACTTGCTTTGAACTGTTTTCCTTTTCTTTGTCTTTGAAAGGTTTTGCTGAAGCTACTTATTGTAAAAACTTCAATACCACTGAATAATATATGTAGGTTGAGTCTCACCCTTTTAAGTTTTATTGCATTAAATATTTCCCTTCTTTAATTTGCTTATGCATTGCAAGATACCTTCCTCCATAATCTATATTTTGATACACATCATTACAAAACAATCTTTGGGTGTATAAAATATATACCATAAGATGAAGGTGATATTTTTGTGAGTTTTGTGGGTGTGTGTGTTATCAATGTGCTTGGCAGAGCAGAAAAGGCATTCAGTTCCTCTGGGCTCCCACAGGATTGTGGAATAAAAGTGGGTTGTGCATCAACGGTTTTCTGTGGACTCTCAGACCATATCAAACAGCCTATGACATGCACTTCATTCAACAGACAGGAAATATTACTTTGCAGCCTGGTGCCAGGAAGGAAAGGTAGTTTGGAAAGAAGGGGGTGGGGGATGGGGGGCCTAGAGCTTCAGACAGTAAATGAATTCCAAAGAGTAGTTAATGATCAGGAAAGGCCAGAATTCACTGAGGCAAAACAGAGAGGAATGCCCAGGTTGTGGGTATGATCGATGGCCAGTAGAATGTCAAGGACCATGAGAAATAAGCTAACAAAAAAACATATCAGAATGGAAAATGAGGTATTAATACTGAAGTTTTATCTAAACATTGATGATGATTTACAATTAGCCTGCAGACAAAACCACACATATACTGTATGAGTCATGCAAAACTCCGAAGGCTCCTTTTTTGTGTGAAAATAAGTGCACCACAACCACAAAGTTTCTCTTGGAAGTCCCTCTTTTTCAGAAGCTCGTGTAATCATAATGTTGAGTACCATCAATCTAGTTTCAATTCACAGATGTCATCAGAGGGTTGTCTGAAAATATTTGAAGAAAAACAATGTATTGCTCCAACTTCCTGCACAAAATGAAAAACAAACACACAAAAGCTGAATTGGGTGGTGATCTATGATTTTATAGATTTTAATGACAAAATTATATTTTTAGATTACAGCTAAAACATTGCCAAGATTACAAGTCATATATACATGACTAAATACAACAGTGATGTGGAAGGGCATAATCAAAAGGGGCACCCAGGTTTTCCTGAGGACGTCCTCGCAGGATGTCCAGACGAAGGGGCGGGGAAACCCATATTATCGAAGCAAGATGGGCATCCATCTTTCGTTTCGATAATACGGTCGGGGATGCCCAAATCTTGAAATTTAGGTCGTTCCTAGAGATGGTCGTCCTTAGACTTGGTTGTTTCTGATTTTCGGCGATAATGGAAACTAAGGACGCCCATCTCAGAAATGACCAAATGCAAGTCCTTTGGTCATGGAAGAAGCCAGCATTTGTAGTGCACTGGTCCCCCTCACATGCCAGGACACCAACCGGGCATCCTAGGGGGCACTGCAGTGGACTTCAGAAAAAGCTCCCAGGTACATAGCTCCCTTACCTTGTGTGCTGAACCCCCTAACCCACCCAAACCCACTCCCCACAACTGTACACCAGTACCATAGCACTTATGGGTGAAGTGGGGCACCTACATGTGGGTACAGTGGGTTTGTGGTGGGTTTTGAAGGGCTCACATTTACCACCACAAGTGTAACAGGTGGGGGGGGGGGGGAGATGAGCCTGGGTCCGCCTGCTTGAAGTCCACTGCACCCACTAAAACTGCTCCAGGGACCCGCATACTGCTGTCATGGAGCTGGGTATGATATTTGAGGCTGGCAAAAAATATTAAAAAAATTTTTTTTTTAGGGTGGGAGGGGGGTTAGTGACCACTGGGGGAGTAAGTGGAGGTCATCCCCAATTACTTCTGGTGGTCATCTGGTCAGTTTGGGCACCTTTTTGTGGCTTGTTTGTAAGAAAAAAAGGATCAGGTAAAGTCGTCCAAATGTTCATCAGGGACGCCCTTTTTTTCCATTATGGGTTGAGGACGCCCATGTGCAAGGCATGCCCAAGTTCCGCCTTCGCTATGCCTCCGACACGCCCTTGGGAAATTTGGTCATCCCCTTGATGGAAAGCAGTTGGGGACGCCCAAAATCAGCTTTCCATTATACCAATTTGGGCGACCCTGTGAGAAATACGTCCATCTTGTGATTTGTGTCGAAAGATGGGCGTCCTTCTCTTTCGAAAATAAGCCTGATAATATATTAATGCAAAGTAATCATTTATTTCTTTATATAGCTATGTTTTGTAATCAAAATAAGAAAAATGACTTGCAAAGTGATAAAGTGATTATCCAACAGTTTCTAAAATGAAATGCTGTATAGTTCATTAAAGACCAGATTCAAGATAAACTTTTAACCAGTTAGCCAGAGAAACCAAAAAAGGAGTGATGGATGTTTTACAAAAAAAAGCATGCATCTAAACCACAAAAGGATTTCACATATTTTAATAATAATTTTTTAATATCTTAAATATTTAGCTTATCAAAAGTTGACCAGATTCTGTCCTTGCATTTCTAAATGGTCAAAATTAGATAATGGTTACCCCTAATGTTTTGGACCTTATCTCTAAAATAGCATACTATTTGATTTGCTGTGGGTAAATTATCAGATTTATCAATTAGTGGACTGACATCTTTCTCCCCAGACTCTGGCTGAGTATTTTCATGATAAGGTTCACAAGATTAAGCTTCATTTCTCAACCAGGTCACCTCCACCTTTCCTTCCCTTAGTCCATTCTCTCAACCCTCCAACCCCTGCCTCCTTTTCTTTCTTTTCTGAAATCACTGAAGAGGAAACTACACATCTTATTTCCTCCTCAAAACTAACTACCTGTTCCTCTGATCCTATTCCCACTCATCTGCTTAACACTATCTCTCCTACTGTCATCCATTTTATCTGTCATATCCTCAATCTTTCACTTTCCACTGTGTCTGTTTCTGATGCCTTCAAACATGCCGTAGTCACACCACTCCTTAAAAAACCTTCAATGGACCCTACCTGTCCTTCCAACTATTGCCCCATCTCCCTCCTCCCTTTCCTATCCAAGATACTTGAATGTGCTGTTCACCGTCGTTGCCTTGACTTTCTTTCATCTCAAGCTATTCTTGATCCACTTAAATCTGGCTTTCGCCCCCTTCATTCAACTGAAACAGCACTTGCTAAAGTCTCCAATGACCTGTTCCTGGCCAGATCCAAAGGGCTCTATTCTATTCTCATCCTTCGCGATCTATCTGCTGCTTTTGACACTGTTGATCACAGCCTACTCCTTGATACGCTGTCCTCACTTGAATTTCAGGGCTCTGTCCTTTCCTGAATTTCTTCTTATTTCTCCCAGCGTACATTTAGTGTATACTCTGGTGGATCCTCCTCTACTTCTATCCCACTGTCAGTTGGTGTACCTCAGGGATCTGTCCTGGGACCTCTTCTTTTCTCCATCTATAGTTCTTCTCTTGGTACTCTGATCTTATCCCATGGTTTTCAGTATCATCCTTATGCTGATGACTCCCAGATCTACCTCTCCACATCAGAAATCTCAGCAGGAATCCAGGCCAAAGTATCAGCCTGCATGTCTGACATTGCTGCCTGGATGTCTCAGCGCCATCTGAAACTAAACATGACCAAGACTGAGCTTCTTATCTTTCCACCTAAACCAACCTCTTCTCTTCCCCCATTCTTGATTTCTGTGGATAACACTCTCATCCTTCCTGTCTCATCAGCTCGTAACCTTGGGGTCGTCTTCGACTCCTCCCTCTCCTTCTCTGCACATATTCAGCAGACTGCTAAAATCTGTCGTTTCTTTCTCTATAATATCAGCAAAATTCGCCCTTTCCTTTCTGAGCACACTACCAGAACCCTCATTCACACTCTTAGCACCTCTCGCTTAGACTATTGCAACTCGCATCTCACAGGTCTCCCACTTAGCCATCTCTCTCCTCTTCACAATCTGTTCAAAATTCTGCTGCACGACTAATATTCCGCCAATGTTGCTATGCTCATATTAGCACTCTACTCAAGTCACTTCACTGGCTCCCTATCCATTTCCGCATACAGTTCAAACTCCTCTTATTGACTTATAAGTGCATTCACTCTGCAGCTCCTCAGTACCTCTCCACTCTCATCTCTCCCTACACTCCTTCCCAGGAACTCCATTCACTGGGTAAATCTCTCTTATCTGCACCCTTCTCCTCCACTGCTAACTCCAGACTCAGTTCCTTTTATCTTGCTGCACCATATGCCTGGAATAGACTTCCTGAGCCGGTACGTCAAGCTCCATCTCTGGCCGTCTTCAAATCTAAGCTAAAAGCCCACCTTTTTGATACTGCTTTTAACTCCTAACCCTTATTCACTTGTTCAGAACTCTTATTTTATCATCCTCACTTTAATATTCCCTTATCTCTTATTTGCCCTGTTTGTCTGTCCTAATTAGATTGTAAGCTCTGTCAAGCAGGGACTGTCTCTTCATGTTCAAGTGTACAGCACTGCGTACATCTAGTAGTGCTATAGAAATGATAAGTAGTAGTAGTAGTAGACATCTGTGAGAGATTCTAATACTGAGAAAAAATTTTTAGTATCTGGTTTATCCTGACCCATCAATTTTGAGTAATATCCCTTCTCTTTAGCTATAATTACTTGTTTATATTTACAAATCGTTGAGTGCCAATCTGCTTTGTTTGTCTCTAAAGGATGTCATTTCCATTGTCCCTCTTTCCTTCCACCAAGTTGCTTCAGTGATAGAAGAGCTTCCTACTAATCTTACTTTTCTGAATTAATGGAGCTTCTCTATCTAAAATTTAATGATAAAACTGTTTCCAATCTGTAAAAAAGTTATTGAGTACTATAGAAACAGAAACAAATAATGCATTCACTGCCCCCCCCCCCCCCCCCCCAACTTTCTAATTCTATCTCACTCCTATATTGGATCGTAGATAAAACATATGCACTCTCTGCTGAACATTTTTCTTCCAATGCAGAGTAAAATCTTATACAAAAATGGTCAGGCCATGGTACTCCAGTACTATAATTATAAAATAAGGTGCAATCCTGTTTAAAAGAATGTGTAAATATGCCAACAAATCTAATTGGTGGCCTTTTTCATGGGTAGATAATATCCTCGGGTAAATAAAACCCATCAAGTCTAAAATTCCAAAAACCCATATTTTGATGTATTTATTAAGCTTACTGGGATACACATACAGATCCTCAAAATGTGTCATAAAAAGATTCACCGTAGAGGGCACCATTGTAGCCCCCATGGTAACTCCAGAGATCTACTGAAATATTCTCCCCCCATACTGAAAAAAATTTTCTTCATCGCTAAAGAAGCTAAGCTTGTGATGAATGAAGTGGGGGATTCATCCCTTGCCCGTCGCTCCAAAAGGATCTCAAGCACTCGTAGGACTTCGTCTTGAGGAATGACAGTATAAAGTGAGACCACGTCAAGTGTCACTAGCAGACAACTTTCTAGTGATCCTTCCCAGACTTTTAAACAGTTCATAAACTGCATAGAGTCTTTAATATAGAACCTCCTTGTAAACACCAAGGGATGCAAATAAGTGTCCACATAAATCGACAGGGGTTCCAAAAGTGAACCCCTGACTTGAAACAATAGGACACCCTGGAGGGTCCACCAAAGTCTTATGGACCTTAGGGAGCATATAAAACACTGGTACCCTATAGGAGTCTCCAGTTAAAAACTGAAATTCTTTCTGAGTGATCAAATTGTTGGCAAATGCTTCTCCTGTTAAACGAAGAATTCTTGCTCTTAACAATGGAGTAAGGTCTTCATCTAGTTTGATGTAATCTAATGCATTGCTCAATTGTCAGGTAATAAGAAACACTTCCTTATCATATGCAGATCGATCTTAAACAACAACAGCACCATCCTTATCTGCTCTTCGAATCATGATTTGAACATTATTCTTCAATCCGATCAGAGCTTCATGTTCAGTGGCAGATAGATTGCAGTAGTGTTCCAAAGTAGCTTTTTCCATGGTCTCAAGATCTTTCAAGACCACTTGCCTAAAAATAGATATAGTAGGGTCCATAGGACCAGGAGGCATCCATATAGATTTGGGTTTAATCCCGGACCGATCCACCACTTGATCATCCCGCTGTGCAAAAAATGTTCGTATTTGTAATTTTCTTATAACTCTTTCCAAATCAATGCAACATTGGAACATATCATGCTTCTGTGAGGGTACAAAGGAGAGACCTTTAGAGAGAATCATCAATTCAGGCACTAAAAGGATATAAGAGGATAGATTTATCAAAGTTGAACCTCTTATTGTTGTGACAGAGTTTACAGACACCCCTGTCTGTTGGGGGGACCCTGCTGGTCCAATAGAGAATCCTTTCTTTCTTTCTTTTTAGTTAACATTATTTTGACTCCCATGCTGAAGAATATCCAAACTTTGATTGTTTGATCTTGAGTGATTGAAAGTGGTAACCTATTAACTTATGGCATTCTTTTCCCAGTTTCTAGTTTTTATTTTTTATATTATATACCATTTTGATTTGGTTCAATGAGAAGCGGTATAATAAACTTAATAAACAATAAATGATAAATGGTAGTTTTACCCCTGACACAGCCTGAGGGCGAAACATGGTCACGTCGGGTACTGTTTTTATCTTGGTTTGAATATATGTTTTTATCTTGGTTTTTTATATATGTGTATCGATCTACTTTTTATAATAGATTTTTATGTAGCAAGTAGACTGTTGCCTTTTTTGTTTTCTTTTTTTGGTAAAAAGTACTTGTGCACATTTTACAAAAGGTATTTATAGTTGGTGGTTAAGGTAAATCCAAATTTGATGTAGATCTCAGTCTATTTCCTTATTTTGCTAGAAATATTTAACATATTGAACAATTCATTGAATAAAGGATATAAAGAACATAAGACTTAACCCTCCGTTGCCCCAGGTACAAAACTTAGATTGTGAGCCCGCTAGGGACAAATAAAGTACCTGCATATAATGTGTACAGTGTTGCATATGTCTAGAAGCGCTATAGAAATGATTAATAGTAGTAGTAAGACTTGCCATACTGAGTCAGACCAAAAGTCCATGTAGCCCAGTATCCTTCTTCCAACAGTGGCTAACCAAGGTAACAAGTAGCTAGCAGAATCCCAAAAAGTAGCATAATTCCATATTACCAACCTCTAGGATAAGTAGTGGCTTTCCCTGTGTTTACCTTAATAGCAGTTTATATACTTTTCCTCCAGAAACTTACTAAATCTTTTTACTAGATATGCTAACTGCATTTTCCACATACTCTGGCGAAGAGTTCCAGAGCTTAACTATTGAATGAGTGAAAAAAATGAGTCATTTTTTTGAATGTAAAACCATGTAACTTCATGGAGTGTCCTCCAGTTTTTGTTGTTGTTGTTTTTTTGAAAGAGTAAAAAATTGATTCATGTTTACTCATTCTATTCAACTCACGATTTTGTAGACTAATATCATATCCCTCCCTAAGCCATCTCTTCTCCAAACTAAAGAGTCCTAACCTCTTAAGCCTTTCATCATTTGAGAGGAGTTCTATCCCCTTAATCATTCTGGTTGCCTTTCTTTGTATCTTTTCTAAATAAATATATATTTTTTGAAATGTGGAGACCAGAATTGCACACAATACTCAAGGTGGAATGATAGTGAGACATTATAATATTCTTTTTTTTTGGGGGGGGGGGGGGCACTGCTGCCAAAGAGGATGGCAGCATGGGAGGTGTGCTCTGGAACAATCTCTAAAAGTCTCCTCTCCCCATTTGACTATCTGTTTGACTATTGCAGCACAAACTCTTTTTAGCCCCATAAAGGCATACGGAAAGTCTGGCAATCCAGTTGTGTTGGGTGCCTTTATTGACAGTGGCAAATAGCACAAAATGGAGCCTCCCTCTCCTCAGAAAATGGTGCCAGGCAAGCAAGATGGATGAGCTAAAATCTGTTAAGTTATCACAGAAACTAAAGAAGGGAAAGCTGATATTAAAATGGAAATAGTGGTACTGAAGTTTGAAATGGCCATAAGAACATAAGTGTAGCCGTATTGAGGCAGACCAATGGTCCATCTAGCCCAGTATCATGTTTTGAACAGTGGCCAAGGCAGGTCACAAGTACCTGACAGAAAACAAATCATGCTACGAATTCCAGGACAAGCAGTAGCTTTCCCATGTCTGTCTCAATAGCAGACTATGGACTTTTCCTCTAGGAACTTGTCCAAACCTTTTTAAAACCCAGATACACTAACTGCTGTTACTACATCTTCTGGCAAGGAGTTCCAGAGCCAAACTATTCTTTGAGTGAAAAAATATTTCCTCCTATTTGTTTTAAAAGTAATTTCCAAGTAACTTCCTTGAGTGTTCCCTAGTCTTTATATTTTTGGAACGAGTAAAACTCGATTTACTTCTACTCGTTCTATACCACTCAGGATTTTGTAGACCTCAATCATATCTCCCCTCATCCATCTCTTTTCCAAGCTGAAGAGCCCTAACTTCTTTAGCCTTTCCTCATATGAGAGGAGTTCCATCCTCTTTATCATTTTGGTCACTCTTCTTTGAACCTTTTCTAATTCCGTTATATATTTTTTTTAGATACTGCGACCAGAACTGAATGCAGTACTCAAGGTGATGTCACACCATGGAGCGGTATAGAGGCATTATAGTATTTTCAGTCTTATTCACCATCTCTTTCCAAATAACTCCTAGCATCCTGTTTGCTTTTTTGGCCACTGCCACACATTGAGCAGAAGATTAAAGCGTATTATCTACAATAATACCTAGATCTTTATTTTGGTTGCTGACCCCCAAGGTGGAACCCTAGCATCAGGTAACTGTGATTCGGATTATTCTTTCCAATGTACATTACCTTGCATTTGTCAACATTAAATTTTGTCTGCCACTTGGATGCCCAGTTTTCCAATTCCCTAAGTTCTTCCTGCAATATTCCACAGTCCGCACGAGTTTTAACAATATTGAATAGTTTTGTGTCATCTGCAAATTTAATGACCTCAGTCGTCATTCAGGAACTATGGATGATTTTAATGACAAATTACATATTACTAACAGCAGATCTGCAATTTCATGCTTTAATTCTTTGAGTACCCTTGGATGTATGCTATCAGTCCAGGTGATTTACTACTCTTTAATTTTTCGATTTAGCCAGTACATCTTCCAGGTTCATTGTGATTTATTTCATTTTCTCCACATCATCACCTTTGAAAACCATTTCTGGTACAGTTAGATCTCTTACATCTTCTTACGTAAAGACTGAAGCAAAGAATTCATTCAACCTCTACGCTGTGGCCTTGTTCTCCCTGAGTGCCCCTTTTGCTCCTTCATGATCTAACGGTCCTACAGATTCCCTCACAGGCTTTCTGCTTCTGATGTACCTGAAAAAGTTGTTACTATGAGTTTTGTCTCTGCAGGAAGTTTTTCTTCATATTCTCTTTTAGCTTACTTTATCAATGTTTTGTGTCTAGTTTGATACTACTTATGTTGCTTCTTATTTTCTTCATTGTGGCAATGCTGACACAGCCCATTACTGCACCAGCAGCCACTAGTGCAACTTTGTAAAAAGAGGGGGGAGGTTAGTGACCACTCCAAATATTAGCTCAAATTTGATCATGTTATGATCACTGTTTCCCAGCAGACCCATCACTGTTACCTCTCGTACTGTGCCCTGCATTCTCCTGAGGATTAGATCTAAAATAGTTCCCCCTCTTGTCGGATCTTGGACCAGTTGCTCCAAGAAACAGTCATTTATTACATCTAGGAATTTTAACTCCATAGTTCACCCTCATGTAGCATTTATCCAGTCAATATTGGGGTAATTGAAAACAACCTTTATTATAATGTTGCCCCTATTTGCCAGCTTTCCTAATTTCTGTGAATATTTCTTTATCTGTCTGTTCATTTTGTCCTGGCAGATGGTAGTACAGCTCAACCAGTATACTTATTCCATCCACACATGGGATTTCTGTCCACAAAGATTCCATGCTGCTATCAGTTTCATGTAGAATGTTTGTTTTGTTTGAATTAATTCCATTATTAATATATAGCACAACCCTCCCCCCCTAATTTGATCCCTCTATTGTTGCAATATAATTTGTACACTGATAACACAGTGTCCCGTTTATTTCCCTTCTTCCTCCAGGTCTCTGAGATGCCTATTATATCTACCTCATCATTTAGTGCTATTCAGTCCAACTCTCTCATCAAAGAGAGCACTGGAAACAGAGTGAAACAGACAACACTGATTAATATTAGTACCATTTGTGATGCAAAGGAGAAACAAATAAATATATCTGAGGGGGTTTCCAATAGGTTTTTACTGATTTGGGGGGAGAATGTTTTAATATATGTTTTATATTTCACATACCTTTCACAAACCCTATGAAACTATATTCAAGATTCTAATCCCCATACAAAATTTTTCAATGTCTTAATTTATTTTCATAAATTTTAATGCCTTTGCCATATCGCTCAACCATTTAAGATTCTTCCTCATTAGTGTGTTATTTAGTAATTTACTGGTCAGACATACTTGCTTCCTGTCCTAATTTTCTGCCTATTGATTGTACTTCTTCTTTTCTACAATGTTTTATCTCTAACAGGGTTTTCCTCAAGATCTACTTTTTTAACCATTTTCTTCAATTCTGGTTTCGTGTTGATGTTCTTCAGACATTTCAGATTTCAGTTCATTTTTATCAGCTTAAATAGCTGCCTGCTTCAGTAAAATTAATAGTGATAGAGTCCAAAGATCAGATCCAAATTATTTTTCAAAGACGTCCAAGTTTCGATTTGGACATCCTTGCAAAATGGTGAAATCTAGGGGTGGGGAAACCCGTATTTTTGAAACAAGATGGACGTCCATCGCTGTCCCTAGATTTGGACGTCCCTAGACATGGACGTTCCTGATTTTCGGCGATTTTCGAAACCAAAGCTGTCCATGTCAGAAACGACCAAATGCAAGCCATTTGGTCATGGGAGGAGCCAGCATTTGTAGTGCACTACTCCCCCTGACATGCCAAGACACCAACTGGGCACCCTAGAGAGCACTGCAGTGGACTTCATATAGTGCTCCCAGGAACATAGCTCCCTTACCTTGTGTGCTGAGCCCTCCAAACCCCACCCAAAACCCAATATCCACAACTGTACACCACTATCATAGCCCTTACGGGTGAAGGGGGGCACCTAGATGTGGGTACAGTGGGTTTCTGGTGGGGTTTGAAGGGCTTGCTGTTTCCTCCACAAACATAACAGGTAGGGGGGGATGGGGCTGGGTCCACCTGTCTGAAGTGCACTGCACCCACTAAAACTGCTCCAGGGACCTGCATACTGCTCCAGGGACCTGTATATGACATCTGAGGCTGGCATTGAGGCTGGCACGTAATATTTTGAAAGATGCTTTATGAGGGTGGGAGGGAGTTAGTGACCACTGGGAGAGTAAGGGGAGGTCATCCCCAATTCTCTCCGGTGGACATCTGGTCATTTTGGGCACCTTTTTGTGCCTTAGTCATAAGAAAAACACGACCGGGTGAAAACGTCCATGTGCTCATCAGGGACGTCCTTGTTTTTTTTCGATTATGGGTCAAGGACATCCAAGTGTTAGGCACGCCCGAGTCCTGCCTTCGCTACACCTCCTACATGCCCTCTTGAACTTTAGCCGTCCTTGCGACGGAGTGCAGTTGGAGACGTCCTAAATCAAGCTTCGATTATACCGATTTGGACGTCCCTGGGAGAAGGACGTCCATCTTCCGATTTTTAGTAACATATAGTAAATGACGGCAGATAAAGACCTGTACGGTCCATCCAGTCTGCCCAACAAGATAAACTCATTTTACATGATATGTGATACTTTATATGTATAGTTGAGTTTGATTTGTCTTTGCCTTTCTCAGGGCACAGACTGTAGAAGTCTGCCCAGTACTGTTCTTGTACTGAGTTCTGAAGTTAACATTGAAGCCCCTTAAAATTTACACTCCAGCCCATCCCTATCTATTCAGTCACAATCATGGCGTAGACCGTAGAAGTCTGCCCAGCTCCCGTTTTGTTTCCAATTACCGGCGTCGCCACCCAATCTCCGCTAAGATTCCACGGAACCATTCCTTCTAAACAGGATTCCTTTGTGTTTATCCCACGCATGTTTGAATTCCATTACCGTTTTCATCTCCACCACTTTCCACGGGAGGGCATTCCACATATCCAGATGGACATCCTTCTCTTTCAAAAATGAGCCCATGTCACCATGAACAGGCTTATCCAGATCTGGTCTTGCCTTGTTGCACACATGCATTAGTAGTGATTGTCCCATTGAATTGTTCAAGAAAATCCAAACTGCAAATCAATGAAGCCTCTTCATTATGGTATAGTATAAGGTGACAACACTAGAGGAGACAGACATGTAACAGAAATACAGACTGCCTTAAAACAAAGACATTTTAATAGGATTACAGTGCAAGGACTGCATTTTTCAACAATTGCAATAGTCATAGAATCATTGCAGAGTTAAGGCTTTTGATAGAACTTAAGTTACTGGGAAAATATCTGTGCTGTAATGTTACCATTATGCATGAAAACAATAGTTTGACTTTGCTATTTTTATTACTATCTTTAGGAGAAATAAGAAAGCTATCTTAGCTCTGGGCTTTTATGGCAACCACTGTATTGTGAATGGAAAAAGTCCATTATTTTTATTTGATACATCTGAAATAACAGAATAGTAGCTGCAAGTTTTCAGGACATCCTGTAATTTGGTCCTAGGACAACTTCAAGAAAGCTAGAAAGCTTTTCATAATCACATCACATATTTTACTTAGTTATACATCAGAACACCACTGAAAGATCTGCTTGTGGCTCTAAGATTATGTAGTAGAAATGTAGTAATTAGTGACTGTGTTTACTGGATACAGTTTTAAAAAGGACAATATTACACTGGACTATGTTTTGACACAAAACTAAAAGAGGAAAAGTTTGTTTGTTTCCTTAAATTCTACACACTTCTTATCAAAGCAGGCAATCAAATTTTGTAATACTCTGTTTATAATGTCTTTCGAGATTCTACGTTCTGAATACTGGTTTCTAATAATAAGCTAAGTAATCAACCAAATTAGTTTTCCAGTGAAAATCTAATGTTAAATAATCTTAGTACAGACCTGTATCGTCCTGGCTTATTATCACTTCTCTCAGACAGTGTGCAGATCATAGGGATGGGTTGTCATTTGCAACAATCTGGTAAATGTCAAAATGACATATCCTATGTTGTTGCATGTTATTAACAAATGAAAACAAGCAGAAAAAAAAACCATGACATTTTGTGTATGGCGTGCCCAAACCATGTTGAATGTACAAATTAGGAAAAAGTGTGCACTCTCTGAAAGACAGTGCACCCTTACAAATGGTGCACACTGTAAAGAGGCATATTCTTTACAAACAGTGCACTCTGGGGCCCTTTTACTAAGGTGCATAGGCACCAATGCGCATCCAACGCACTCCAAATTGGAACTACCGCCTGGCTACCACATGCCCCATGCGTAGGTAATTCCACTTTTCATGCATGCCCTTCTATTTCCTACCGTGTGGCACTTACCCAGCGGTAATTGGCAGTTTACGTGTGCTGGCCGCTTACCGCCCAGTTAGCGTGTGAGACCTTACCGCTAAGTCAGTGGGTGGCGGTAAGGTCTCAGGTCAAAAATGGACACACGCTGATTTTAATTTTGCTGCACGTCCATTTTTATCTAGGCGTGCTGAAAAATTGACCTGTGTCCAAAATACGCGCCTACACCAGCACAGGCCACTTTTAGGGGCACCTTAGTAAAAGGCCCACTCTATTTGCAAAGAGAGCACACTCTTAGGGCTAGATTCAGTAAATGGTGCCCGAAAAAGATTAGCGCTTGATGCTATTCTATAATGGGCACTCAAAGATGAGTGCCAATTTCACCACCCAAATTTAGGCGCCAGGAGTTACACCTGCTGAAACCAGATGTAATTCCCAGCACCCAATTTGGGCACACATCCCCAGTATTCTATAACACTGCATGCACATTTTAGGAATGCCCCTGACTTGCCCATTTGCCTCCCATAGCAAACCCCCGCCCCATCCATGTCCAGCATTTCTTCTCTCTCTCCTCCCCTTCATCCATGTTCATCTCACTTTCTCTCTCTTCCCTCCCCTCCACCCATGTCCAGAATTTCTCCTCTCTCCCCTCCATCCATGTGCATCTCCTCCTCTGTCTTCCCTCCTCTCCATCCCTGTCTAACCTTTCTCCTCTCTTCCCTGCCTTCCACTCCATCCATGTCCAGCATTTCTCCTCTCTCCCCTCCCCTCCATCCATGTGCATCTCCTTTCTGTCTTCCCTCTCCTCCATCCAAGTCCTACATTTCTCCTGCCCTCCCCCTCCATTCATCCATGTTCAGCAACTCTCCTCTCTCCCCTGCCCTCCCCTCCATCCATCCATGTCCAGCAACTCTTCTCGCTTCCCTGCCTTCTCCTCCATCCATATCCAGCAATTCTCATCTCTCCCCTGCCCTCCCCCCATGCCCAGCAATTCTCCTCTGCCATCCCCTTCATATCCAGCAATTGTTCCTCTCTCCCCTCCCCTCCCATCTCCTCCCATCCATGTCCAGCAATTCTCCCTTGCCCTCCATCCCATCCATGTCCAACGATTTATCCTCTGCCCTCCCCTCCCATCCATGTCCAGTGACTCGCCTCAGCCCCCACTTGCCCCCCTTTTAAGCCCCCAAGTTCCAGTTCAACCACAGCCCTCATCTGCCCACCCTGTTCTCCCACAACAGCCCTCCTTTCCTTCCTGCCACCCTGCCTTTAAAACTTTTATTTTACCTGAAGTCACAGCGGCAGAAGTGAAAGCGGCAGGCTCGGCTCACCTCCAGCTTTCCCTTCCAGCCTTCCCTTCCCTCTCAGTGTCCCTCCCTCGCGAAAAGCCATTGGGATGTAGGAGGAGCCAGCTTTCTTAGTAGACTGGCCACACCTACATCCCAGGAGAGCAAGGGGTACCCTATGGGATACTACTGTGGACTTCAAATAAATGCTCCCAGGTACTCATCTCACCATTGTTCCCTTATCTTGTCTGCTGAGCCCCCCAAAACCCTCCCACAACTCACTACCCTCAACTGTACAGCACTAAAATAGCTCTTATGGATGAAGGGGACACCTATATGTGGGTACAGTTGGTTAATGATGAGTTTTGGTGGGCTCACAGTTTCTACCACAAATGTAACAGGTGGCGTGAGATATGGTCATGGGTCCACCTGTCCCCAGTGCACTGCACCCATGACTAGACTACTCCAGGGACCCGAGTATAACATTTTAGGCTGGCATATAGGCTGGTAAATAATGTTTTTAATCACATTTTTTGGTGGTTGGAGGGGGTTAATGACCACTGGGGAACTAAGAGGAGGTCATCCCTAATTCCCTCCAGTGGTCATCTGGTCATTTAGAGCACTTTATTTCTGGAATCTGGCTTATTCATTAATAAAACAGGTCTAGAGCAAAATGTCCAATTTATAGTCCTGAATGCTTTTGTTTTGTTCCATTATGGCAGAAAAATGTCCAAGTGTTGGACACCCAGATCCCACTCTTAACATGCCCCTGACACACACTTCTGACGGACTTCATAGAATAACATCTAAAACTGGTTTTGAAAATACCGCTTTGGATGTTTTTGTGAGGAAAATGTCCAAATGCAGATTTATGCCACTTTTTGGATGTTTTTCTTTTTTGAAAATGAGCCCCTATGTCTCTTCCTCCACAACTTAAATCTCATCCAACAAATTCTATGGATCTTCTGTGGACATCTCATTAGGCATTATAATTTTATGATCTTTACATCCTGCTTTTAAAGATTCTAATGTTTTAAATTGCTCTCCAAAGCGTATCGATATTCTTATTTCAGTTGGTATCCACATGGTTTTTTCTAGCTGGAAAAAACAATATATAGTTGAATGTTAGTTTCTAGTGGAATTATGTATGTCAATATTGTAAATATGAACTGCATAAACCAATTAAAAATAATGTTCATGAGAAATTAAAACTTCATTGCCAATCAGTAGAACTTATGATAATGACATAAATGTTAAATATACATTTTTAGGGTTTTTTTCTCTTTTGGATCACCATTGTTTGTATGTTTTTATTTTTTCTTGTTTGTTATAAGTTTTTTAACTTTCAGTAAAACAAATTGAACTAAAACTACATACTCACCAGGTAGTGGTAAAACATGTTACATCTTAATTCATTTATAACCATAACAAACCTTAACTCCAAACTAAACATCTCTTTTAAATTGTCCTTTAATCAAGACTAGATGGTGTCATCCTAGTCTCCTCATTTCTATAAAGCCTAACATACAAGATGGCCACATATTAATGGTGGCACTTCACAAACCTTGCCTCACCCCGATTGTTTGTTCAGTTAACTTCACAAACCTTAACAATCCCCTCCCTGGGGACTCAGGGCCGGTCTTAGCAAGTGCGGGGCCCTATGCAGACCAATTTGGTGGGGCCCCATCCTAGCCCCACCCCCACCGTAGCCCCGCCCCACCATAGCCTCGCCCCCACCCTAGCTCCACCCCATTGATAAAATTATTCCATTTTTAGAACATTTTTTTATTTATGAAATTTCAAATAAAGACAAATGAAGCTAAACTTGTACAAAAAACTGATTGAAATAATAAGCACAATGCTATCATGAAACCTCCCCTCCCCAGAAATTATTCAGTTCAAGTCCACTACAATTAGTAGTTCCAATTCTCATAACAAAGGAGAATAAAGGAAAAATATTAAGAAAAGATTCAGTACTTTCAAATTCCCCTATTACTCTGTAACCCATACTGTATATGCAATAAAATAAAAATGAAATGAAAAGATATACAATAAAATTAAGTGATATGTAAAATATAATGTACAATATAAAAACATATAGACCACCAAGGTATTAAAATTGTTTTAAAATATATACCACAACTCTCTGACTCAAGAAGACTCCGACTCTGTCATCCATAATTGTCTGACAACACACAGAAAAAAATAAGTAAAAAAAAAAAAGTCACAATTAATACCTTATACACCAATATACCAGCCATACGGAAAATGCAGATTATCAACAATATGAAGCTAGCAATTCTCATGTAGAGCCACAAAACACCTTTTTAGAGATAGTGTGTCATGATTTAGGCTCTAAACCCTTTCCGATGTTTGGTGCCACCTTAGTAAGGCCAACACACAATCTCTCCACTGCAAAACACAATAAACAAACGTGTGCAAAAACACACTCATAACCTTAACAAACCATAAACAGCACTAATTCCAAGGACAGGACGAGCTACAACCTTATGCGTGGCGTGGAAAGGCAACTGTAATTACACCGGGCTCTAAAACACCAGTGCACAACCTAGTGAAAAAAAACAAACAAAAAGGGCTGCAAACTATAGGCTAGCAGAATACTGCACCTTCCTTGATCACACCTGAAAAACACATGAAAGCAAAATACTGAACTGGAAAGTTACCTCAAGAAGTCAGACTCAGTATGTAGCAATACTACAAAAATTAAAACTTACATGAAAAATATCACAGATGCACATTTCCAAAAACTAACATATTCCAATTAATAAATCCTGAATAAAATAGTTTTTTCTACCTTTGTTGTCTGGTGACTTTGTTTTTCTGATCATGCTGGCTCAGTATCCGATTGTGCTGCTATCTGTCCTCTTAACTCCGTTTCCAGGGCTTCCTTTCCATTTATTTCTTTACTTTCCGCCTTTCTTCTTCATTTCTTGCCCTACATCCGTAAGTAAAAGCTGGGTCCTCCGCAGACTTGACTGTCCAGTGGATCCAGCTTCTGCATATTTTCTGTATCCATGTGCACTTTTTCTCCTCTCTTCCTTTTCCCTCACCTCATCTCCTTCCTCACTCTTCCCTCGCCTCCATCCATGTCCAGCATTTCTTCTCTCTCCTCCATCCACCCATGTCCAGCGACCCTCCTGTCCCCCTGCCATCCATCTATGTCCAGCAACCCCCCCTGTCCCCTCTGTCCTCCCCTGCCATCCATCTATGTCCAGAGACCCCCTCCCCTCCATCCACCCATGTCCAGCGACCCTCCTGTGCCCCCTGCCCTCCACCTATGTCCAGAAACCCCCTCCCCTGCCATCCACCCATGTCCAGCGACCCTCCTGTCCCTCCTGCCATCCATGTCCAGCAACCCCCCTGTCCCCTATGCCCTCCCCTGCCATCCACCCATGTCCAGCGACCCTCCTGTGCCCCCTGCCCTCCCCTGCCATCCACCTATGTCCAGAAACCCCCCTCCCCTGCCACCCACCCATGTCCAGCGCCCCTCCTGTCCTCCCTGCCCGCCCCTGCCCTCCACCTATGTCCAGAAACCCCCTCCCCTGCCATCCACCCATGTCCAGCGACCCTCCTGTCCCTCCTGCCATCCATGTCCAGCAACCCCCCTGTCCCCATGCCCTCCCCTGCCATCCACCCATGTCCAGCAACCCTCCTGTGCCCCCTGCCCTCCCCTGCCATCCACCTATGTCCAGAGACCCCCTCCCCTCCATCCACCCATGTCCAGCGACCCTCCTGTGCCCCTGCCCTCCACCTATGTCCAGAAACCCCCTCCCCTGCCATCCACCCATGTCCAGCGACCCTCCTGTCCCTCCTGCCATCCATGTCCAGCAACCCCCCTGTCCCCTATGCCCTCCCCTGCCATCCACCCATGTCCAGCGACCCTCCTGTGCCCCCTGCCCTCCCCTGCCATCCACCTATGTCCAGAAACCCCCCTCCCCTGCCACCCACCCATGTCCAGCGCCCCTCCTGTCCTCCCTGCCCGCCCCTGCCCTCCACCTATGTCCAGAAACCCCCTCCCCTGCCATCCACCCATGTCCAGCGACCCTCCTGTCCCTCCTGCCATCCATGTCCAGCAACCCCCCCTGTCCCCATGCCCTCCCCTGCCATCCACCCATGTCCAGCAACCCTCCTGTGCCCCCTGCCCTCCCCTGCCATCCACCTATGTCCAGAAACCCCCCTCCCCTGCCATCCACCCATGTCCAACGACCCTCCTGTGCCCCCTGCCCTCCACCTATGTCCAGAACCCCCCTCCCCTGCCATCCACCCATGTCCAGCGACCCTCCTGTCCCCCCTGCCATCCATGTCCACAACCCCCCCGTCCCCTATGCCCTCCCCTGCCATCCACCCATGTCCAGTGACCCTCCTGTGCCCCCTGCCCTCCCTTGCCATCCCCCTATGTCCAGAAGCCCTCCTCCCCTCCATCCACCCCATGTCCAGCGACCCTCCTGCCCCCTTGCCAACTGCCATCCACCTATGTCCAGTAACCCCCCGTCCCCCCTGCCCTCCACCCATGTCCCGCGACGTGAGTCTCCTCGTTCCCCTGCTGCTCCCCCTCCCTCCAGCCACCTGAGACATCTCCCGTCTGACCCCCCCCCCTCCCCGACCCACCAAACGACCCTCTTCTGTCACCCGCACCTCACCTGACCCGACCCAGCATTTAAAAAAAACCTCCAAGAAGCGGTGCCGGTGCCTTGCGTCTGAGGGAAGAAAACTCGCTTTGTCGTTGGCCGGCCTTCCCTCAAGTCCCGCCCTTGCGGAAGTTACATCAGAGGGCGGGACTTGAGGGAAGGCCGGCCAACGACGAAGCGAGTTTTCTTCCCTCAGACGCGAAGCACCGGCACCGCCGCTTGGAGGTTTTTTTTAAATGCTGGGTCGGGTCAGGTGAGGTGCGGGCGACAGAAGAGGGTCGTTTGGTGGGTCAGGAAGGGGGGGTCAGACGGGAGATGTCTCAGGTGGCTGGAGGGAGGGGGAGCAGCAGGGGAACGAGGAGACTCGCGTCGCGGGACATGGGTGGAGGGCAGACGAGCGTGGTCGGCGAGGCAGAGGCGAGGCACGCCGCGCGGGGCCCCCTTAGGCGCGGGGCCCTATGCGGCCGCCTCAGTCGCCTCTGCCTAAGACCGGCCCTGTGGGGACTACATGGTGGTGTCTTCCAAGCTCACCTGACTCCCACTTGCCTGTATTCCTGGGAATCTAAAGACTGCAATCATTCCCATTACTGCTAAAGCTATGATGTACCCCAATCCCATTATTCCTTTATTCCATCCCTCTAAATCACATTGTGTGGGCAGGACAGCCACTCTCCTCACCTAGCACCCAAGCTCCCATCTGAACACCCATTTTCCTCCCAGTACCCCTAAACACTTCACTTCACTTTTCTCCTGTGTTTCTGCTTAGCTGACCATCTTCCCCCTTCCTAACCCAACCCACAGCCCTCGAACCCTAAACAAGTAGGCTCGAGCTCAGGGCACAGGGACTCTGTAACAGAGTCATTCACATATTGCTTCCTCTTCTACTTTTATTGTTCAATCCTAACACTCAACAAATTAAAATATTTACTTATGAGATGGTGGCAAAACAGGCCACAGCTTTACTAATTTGCAACCACAGAAAAACATCTCCAAATTGTCTTTTAGTTGAGGCAAGATGATGTCATCCTAGTCCCATCATTTCTGAAAAGCTCAACCTGTGATGTTGCAAGAGGCCAGATGGTGTCATCCTAGTCCCATCATTTCTGAAGAGCTCAACCTGATGTTGCAAGGTGGCCATATATCCATGGTGGCCATTCAAAAGCCTTTCTAATTCCCTCCCTGGTGACTCCACAGAGGTGTCACCTGTGTACATCTGACTTCCACCCACCTGTTATCCTGGGAGTCCAAAGAAACAATTTATACCAAATCGTCCCCATTACTGCTAAAGCTGTGAAATACCTTAACCCCACTACTCCGTTATTCCATCACTATAATCCACTGCATAGGGCTGAGCCAACTCTCTCCTGTCCTACTGCCCAAATTCCCCATCTAAAACTATACTCTCCTTCCTGGTCTCCCTAAACACTTCACTTCTTTCCCATGCTCCTACTTGCCTCACTGACTTCCCCTCTCCCTTCCGACCTCCAGCCCACTAACCCTAAACCAGTAGACTCAGCCTCAGCCATTTTATTGCCCCCCTTCCTACTCGTTTAGAGGAATAGGGGCTTTGTTATGACTAATTAGCAGTTCTTTCTGATTGCATGCAGTCCTTTCAAATATGCATAGTGAATTGAGTATTTTGGTTTGATTCCTGAAATATTTGTTGTTTAAGTCCAGGAATTTTTATTAACACAAGAGAGAAAGAATAAATGTATGAGTGATGCACATATTTTGGAGTCCACACATGTTTATTACTCTGATAAGCAGAAAGACAGTTAACATAGATAGCTATAAAAACTTGGCCAGGGTCTGGCAGTCATGGGTTTGCTAGGCAAGCTCAAAGACAAGTATTAGGGCTCTACATAACCAAAAGGTTTTTAGTCCACTTTAGGAATATTTAGGAAATGTTTTCAATTTTTTCGCATCTGAAATGGGCACAGATTGTATGTGCATCAAGACATAGTTTAATGTGTGTTAAGTCAATTGATTAAGGAGTACTAACAAATATTATATATATATATTTTTTTTTTTTTACATTTGTACCCCGCGCTTTCCCACTCATGGCAGGCTCAATGCGGCTTACATATACAAGTACTTATTTGTACCTGGGGCAATGGAGGGAATCAAACTCAGTTCCCCAGTTCCCCAAGACCAGAATCCACCACCCTAACCACTAGGCCACTCCTCACTTTTGCAGATGAGAAAAGAGTATCAATTTTTTAAAAGCCTACAAAACAGCAGTCTGGGTATAAAGGGGCCCTTTTACCAAGCTGCAGTATAAGGGGCCCTGTGCTCGCGGCGGTGGCCGTTTTTGCCAAGTGCCAGGGCCCCTTTTACCGCAGCAGGTAAAAAACCCAAAGAAAACAAATGGCCGTGCAGTAAGTTCGCACTTGCCACATGACCATTTCGGAGGGAGCACTTACCACCACCCACTGAGGTGGCAGTAAGGGTTCTCACACTAACCCGGCAGCAACCCCCATGGAAAACAAAAGAAGCAATTAATCATTCACACATCAGTTCTTTGCATTCACTTTGCTTAAACATAGGGAGGACATAGGAAGAAACTAGAAGGCTACTGTTGAAATATTCATTTTCTCAATGTTCCCTGGACATTTGACCTTCATATCTTCCTTTAAATCTTCCTCAGAAACTTGTCTAACATGGTTGATGACCTGGCTTAATTTCTGTTGTGCACAGGGGCACTATCCCAGCTATCTAGGTCATATTAACTCCAATCTTGAAGAAATCTATTGAGCCAAAATCCCAGGTCTGTAATTATAGACCAGTGACTGTTTGCTAAAATCCTAGAGGCTTTGGTTACACAGCAATTTGTGTAATATTTAAATCAGCATAGCATACTTTCATCTTCTCAATCAGGATTCAGGAAGGATTTTAGTACGGAAACAGCTTTATGTGCCCTGGTATCTGAAACAAAATATTGGATCAGTAGGGGTATTCAAGTGCTGCTGATTCAATTTTACCATAAACTGATTATATGGTTACTAGATGGGATAGGTATATCAGGCTCAGTGTTAAATTGGTTCAAAAGTTTTTTTTTAAACTCTTAGATCCTATCAGATTAAATGAACAATGATCTGTTGGCCCCGTGGAGTCCAAGATATGGTGTCCCCCAGGGATCCCCATTATCACCCATTATTTTCAACATAGTGATGTCAACTCTTGGTAAAATCTTGGATATTAACAGAGTGAAAATGTTTTATATATGTAGATGACATTGCATTGATTATTTCATTGGAGAGGAGGATATCAAGCTTGGAGTCTACAGCTTCAAATTGTGCTAAATTAGTGGAAGAGTGGATTATAACCCACAGACTAAAATTGAGTGTAGATAAAACAAAATTTTAATAGCGTCTAACAACAAGCTGTTTTATGTCAAATGATAACCATAGATAAGAAACTTCTCTGTAAGATGTTTTGCATACTATTTAAAGTCCTCCAAAGAGGAACTTAGCCTTTGCAAGCAAAGGAATTGTCCCACTGGTAAATTATTTTTCAGATGGAGAGGATGAAAGCTGTTGTAGTGTAATTATTACGATCCATATTCTTACTGTATAGTGATGCCCTTAATGTATTTTCTATCATCTCAATATGAATGTCCAGAAAGTTAACATATTGCTGACTATATTGGCTGTAAACCGCAGATTAATGTCAAGCGTATTTATCCACTGTATAAACTGTAACAAAGTTTCGTATGTTCCTACCAATATGAAAAATATGTCATCCAGGTATCTCTTCCAAATTAATATGGACAAAGTAAACCATCCTGAAGGATAAATGAACACGTTCTCAAAAATGTCCATATATAATGATGCCACCGAAGGGGATATGGTTGCACCCATGGCAATCCCATGGGTTTGCTTGTAGAATTTACCATCATACCAAAATAATTTGAAGAAATCACTAGTTTCGCAAGCTCCATCAAAAATACAGTGGTAATACGAGGTGGCTGCGGTCTCTTATTTAGCACTTCTTCAATAATACTTAACGCTGCAGGTTGAGGGATGTTCCTATATAACGATGTTACATCTAAAGTTACAAACCATGACCCAGTTGATATATCTTATAGATCACGTGATATTCTTAATATATGAGAAGAATCCTGTACAAATGAAATGATTGTGTGTATTGATGTCTGAAGAAACTGGTCAATAAATCTAGACAATGGTTCCAATACAGAGCGTATGGTAGATACAATTGGTCTTCCTGGTGGTGATTGCTAATCTTTATGAACCTTTGGTAAAAGGTATATATAGGGAATAGATGGGTGTATAACTCATAAAAATTCTGCTTCCTTACGGGTAAGCATCCCTTGATCGAAAGCAGGTTTCACAATGGTATCTATTTCTTCCATAATATCACCAGTTGGATCGTATTGAAGTAGACAGTAGAATTTTCTATCTCCTAAGTGCTTTTCTGCTTCTGTTTGATAAGCCAGTAATGATTGTATAACTATAGTGCCACCCTTATCAGCACGTTGTATGCATATATCATTACGTAAACTAAGTTGTTTTAATGCCTCTGTTTCTAATTTCGAGATGTTATATAACATTTTCCTCTTGGTACTATCTTTCTCCAACTGTTTGAGGTCATGAAAAAACAGTCTCATAAATGTATTAATAACTGGATCCATAGTAGGTGGACACCATGTAGACTTAGGTTTACATATTGAAATATCTACTGAACATGTATTAGTGGTTTAAAAAATATTTAATTTGCAGCAGTCTATTAAACTGGTACAATGCAACTCGAGTTTTAAATGGGTCATAGAAGGTGGCAGGAACAAACGACAGGCCTAAATTCAATGCATCGTGTTGTATTTTAGTTAGAGGTATTTGAGAAATATTCATAACTATTGATTCGATCCTTGGTACGATCTTGTTGCTGGTCCTCGATCTCCCTGCTGTTGGCTCCGGTGAATTTGAAGCTAAGTACAATGAGATCATATATTCCTATGGACATCTCTAACATTTAGCATGCCTCAAATATTAGTGTGTGCCAAAAAAACACTAGCGTGCCTTAGAAAAAGATTCACTAAGGGCCCTGTTTACTGAGCCGCACTGTAGGTGTGTTAATGTTTTTAGCGTGTGCTAAAAATTAGAGTGAGCTAATGCTACAGATACACATATATTCCTATGGGTGTCTGTAGCATTAGTGCGTGCTAATTTTTAGTGTGCACTAAAAATGCTAAAGGACCTTAGTAAACAGGGCCCTTAGCGTATTCTGTAACGCAGTTTACCTAACTTCTAACGTGCATAGGCAAAAAGGGGCATGGTTATGGGCAGGGAAATGTGCATTCCAAAATTTACATGCATATTATAGAATATGGCTCAGTGCGCATATATCTAGGCACCAGGGTTTACGCCATGTTTTTATTGGAGGCACATAGTTTTAGGCATTGGGATATCAACTAAGCATATTCTATATACCATGCCTAAATCTAGGCACCACTTATAGAATATGCTTAGTCGGCAATGTTTTCCATGCAGATCTTTTAGGTGCCATATATAAAAATACCAACCAATACACAAAGAATTTCCTAGAATTCCTTAATGTTTGGCAATTCCTGCTTTTCAACGGAATGTCCTCTCATGTTAAAGGTCATCAATTAGATATATTAACAATGAAATTTAGAGACCCAACTACTTTTTTCATCTCAGATTTTCATTGGACCCCAATACCTTGGTCAGATCACAGTAGCCTCTTTTTTAAATTGCACTGGAAGTGAATTGTCATTCCAAATCCTGAAATTTGTTACATTTCTTTAAAACTAGAGGTAAAACTGACCTTTTAAAATTCTGGTCCAATGAGTCATTCAGTACGTTACTTACCTCAAACCCTTCCCTTAATTACATTCAGCAATGGAATGATACATGTAAAGTAGTCCTTGATGTTATTGCACTTGTGACTGTGAATTCCGGTCCAAAAAGGTTATCTCCTTAGCTGAATGATGATCTTTTACAAATGAACCATACATGCAGGAGACAGGAGAGAATTTGGGCTAAGGACAAATCCACTGACCAATGGATCGCTTGGAAAAAACTTTTGAAAATCTACAAAGGTTTGATATCCAAAGCAAAAATCCATTGGTGATACAGTAGTCAACCTGAGGAAACTTTACTCATTAGTTAATAGTTTATTGGACACTCAACTAAAATTCAACCGATCCTACACCTACTGCCGACCACTTGGCTACTTATTTTAAACAGAAATCAGAATAGAACTTAACAATACACCTTCATCTATAGACTATTTCCTCTATTTACATGATCCTTTACTGCTTCATTCTCAAGCAGATAGAATCTGATCCATTTGTCATCCAATCACTACTGATCAGGTCAATCAGGTGTTATGCAAATACTCAAATTCACATTGTCTGCTTGATATGTGCCCTACTTATCTCCTCAAGTCAGCTCCTGATTTATTCTTACATCATTTTGCACTTGAATCTTACTTTGATGTTGTCTCAAGGTTTCTTTCCCTCTGACAATGGCAATATTATTTTGATTCCTACACCTAAAAATACCCAAACTAACCTATGTTTAGTTTCCAACTATATACCAGTAGCCTAGCATGGCTTAGTAAACAGGGGGAGAGAGTGCCTATAACATTTTCAAAAAGAATCTGTACTTTTTTACAGCCACTGAAAGGGCAATTTTAAAGTCAAAATACATTGAACATAGGATTTTAAAATATGCTTGTATTTTATATAGGATAATATAGGCAGTAGGCTAGACCAAAGCAGTTTTAAAGGCACACAGCATGATCCCTAATTAGAATTAGTTTTTCATTGAAAATGTTTGACAGTTTTATAAAATAGGGGAAGTTTGTTTTAAAATTATGTCTTAGCTGATAGAGCTAAAAAAAAGAAGGGTAGCTTTGTTTTCATAGTTACATTTCTATTTGAACACCATTATAATCAAACCTGATGCAGTACCCTTGAAAACTAGTTCAGTTGATTTTGTCTCTCCCTATTGGAAACAAACTGAGAACATTTTAGCATGAGCAGAGAGTATGTGATCCTAGCAACAGCTTTCTGAGGATGTTGCTTTGTATCTGAAATAAATTCCAGGAAAATAAATATCTTGGAGAGTTCTCTGCATTAAACTGCCAGGAAAACCCCACATTTACACCTAATCCCTTATACAAGATATATTAGCATTAATATGCAGGTCTATCATTATATACAGTTGATTAGGATAATAAAAAAATTCAGGTGTTTGTAGAATCCAATCTTTTCCAAATTGCCATTGCAATTAAGAAAGATGAAAAATACAATCATACCTCTGTTGAGAGTTCACAGTATTTCCAATCAATAATTTGAAGTTAACCATGTAGGATTCACTGTGTTTAGGATTCATAATATTATTATACCAACCATATTACGCCTCAAGGCAATGTGGTAGCAAAAAAACAAAGCCGAGCAAATTCATATGCACAGCCTGTGGCTATTGATCTTCAAGGGCAGCGAGCATGGGAAGTAGAGAATTCCAATTTGCGTTTCAGCCATTTCCTTGCCAAGTTTCCTCATCCAAGTCAGGGCTGCATTGCTAAAGATTCCACAGTGAAAAGATGAATGGAATTTAATTCTTCTTTGTGAGTTCTGTGTGGAAAGAGAAAAGACACAGTAATGCTTTTATTGACCCACATCTAAATCCAGTGTATTTAACGAGGAAATTGCTCATTCACATGAAAGCCAAAAAAGCATCCAGACCCAGTACAGCTGAGGCAGCAAAATCAATTCAGGAAACAATAGCACCGTTTAGTAAGTATTCAGAGAAGAGAGTGACCAACTAAATCAATAAAGAGTATAGAGAAATGCTTTGCTGATCCAAATGCTACTGGTAAGAAGCTGAACTTGATTTATATCACCTTGAATATTTTACAATAATCTTTCATAAGTCTTTCACATTTTACAGAGTGTTTTTATTTAAATGAAACACAGCCAAACTGCATTCAATTCATATAGCACACTGTATTTTGTGTCATGATCTTGGGCACTGATGAATGGAACTCACAGTCCACTTAGCTAATAAATTTGTCCAATGGAAGAATTGGTATGATATGTTGTACATGTAAGATTATTGAGGAAAGAAATTCTACTGTATTTGTTAAAAAGGCTTTTAAACAAATGTTGAGATCCATCTGCTAACCTGTGTTTTGGCAATAACACGGTAATGTGCATTAACATATAATGAACTGCAAAGTAAGCAAAACAATTCAATCTCATTTAAATGGATAGCACAGATTGTGCTTAAAATCACAAGCTGTATTATTCCAGGAAACAACACCTTACAAAACACCTCTAATGCATAAATCAATATGCTCAGGGAGAAATTTCAAAGTTCAAGCTTGGTCAAAAGCCCTACTGATATAGTGGTGAAGTGTATATCCCCTTTTCCCCTGCACCCTACATAGTTTCCAAATATGTAAAGTTAAGTTCAGTTCCCAAATTCTATCACTTCCTGGAGCCCCTTAATATCTACCTCCACCCCCTCATCCTGCCCCACTCTCAGCACCTACTCAAACATCTGTGGTGGTCTAGTGGAGTGTAAGACTGATTTCTGGTTGTTTCTGCCCCAGTGGTGCAATTTTTCAAAATGGTATTGCCTGCCCCCAGCATTTGTCTCATAGCCTTACTGCTAAGCTTCAAGCCTACCGGTAGTACCACAAGACTATCATGAGATGGCAGATGGCACCAATTTGCTGGAGCAAGAGCAACTTGTGATTGCTCCTGCCACTCACTAGACCACCATGGATACTCAAGTATGTGTTGAAAGGGCTTGAGGATGGGTTCCAGGAGGCCACTAGAATTTTTCAAAAAGGAGTGACTTGGAGGCTGAATTTAATTTCATCTATTTAAAGACTGAGACTGCTGCAGGAAGGGGAGTACTCTGTGCTTGTACTTGAATATTATGGAAAATATGCACATACCTTATGACTCTACTCCTGCTCTAGACAGACAATATCTCCAGGAATGCCTACATGTGGTGTGGGTGTAATTATATGCCATCTTGCTGGTGAACATACTTATTCACATATACTGGAAGTAATTATATAAAACATAGGTGCTTGGCCACTGTTACATATAGGATATTGGGTTAGATGGACCATTAGTCTGAACCAGTATGGCTATTCTTATGTTCTTAAAAATGTGCCTATAATAATTAGATAAGCACCCAAACAGCAGGGATCATGCACAAGTATGCACCATCAAAAAGGGCACTTTTGGGGCACAGAATGGGCATACTGTGATAAAGTCACCTCCAGGATAGTTGGGTTAAGGCAGCTTCAGTCTGAACTACAAGTCCCAGAAGGCATTGCAGGCAAGGAGCCAGGGGGTGAGATGGAAAACCTGGACTGGACTCCTAGCTGCAATAAGGGAGGACATGGGTGCAGGCTAACAGGAGGTGTAGGTTGGCTGCCACTAGGGGGAAAGAGATAGGAAATCCTGTGTGCAGGAGCTCCTCATTAGGCTCATGCTCAACTCAGCTGGTATGGGTGTGTAGAGAAGCTAATGAGTGGAGAATGATTGGTTGTGAAGACAGAAGCCAGGGATTGATTAGGCAGGTGGGAAGGAGTCTCATTAGTTCAGTTCAGGAGAGAGAAGGAGAGAAGTATTTGCAGGCTGAAAATCCTTGGGCAGGGAGGTCCCTAAAGTACTGAAGCAGGCTGAGATTCCTTGGGTGAGAGGAAGTCCCAAAAGTATTGAATTCACTGTGAAGCTGATGCAGGGGAAACCCTTGGGCAGAAGGAGTCCCTAAAATATTGAACTCTCCTGAAGGTAAAGAGGATAGAAGGTAGAACATGCTGCTGGGTGACTGAACTGTGATGATGAACTGAAAGAACTGTTTATCTTGGGAATTGAATTACTTTTTATTGTGCACTGGATAAAGAGCCCAGACTAGAGCCTGTAAGCCTATATTGAATCCTGGTATGTGCTATGCTGCTGTTGGAACTGTGTACTAGAAACCTGCATGGAATAAAAGTCCATAAGATTGAAGTTACTGGTGGACATCTATTTCTTCATTGTGCCGGGAGCCTGTGGCTGGAGGAGATTGTTCTATCCTTGGCTGCACAAGAGAAGTGCCTGGTTACAATACATTTGGCCAGACTGGGAAGTATGTGCATATGATGTATTCAACAAATGTTGGACATGTGTACATCATCAAAAGAATGTGCCCACATTTACACTTGCTATATATGCCAACTAGCATGGAATGATGTCTCTTTTGACCTGGAGTTCTGGTTGGTGCATTGTCGTGCTGCTGTTTGATGCCTAAGTGCATATCCAGACTTCACTTATCCTCAAACTATCATCTCTTCTGTTCCATTCCTCCAAACCATCCATTCTTCATGCCCACCCATTTTGCTCCATTTTGGTCCTCTGTTCCAAATACCTTCTCCACCAGTAAAATTTTCCCAGGCCCCTCAGTATCTATTTGTTTATATATGTGTGTGTATATGTGTGTGTCCATGCACCAGTAGTGGTAATGGTGGGTGCTCAGTGCTCTACTGCACAATAAGTTTAGCCCGAGGGGTTACACTGATATTCAGCACTAACCAGTTTAGGGGTCTACTAAGCTGCGGGGGGGAAAGGGCCCTGCGCTGGTGGTGGGAGCCATTTTTCCCATGTGCCAGGGCCCTTTTCCCGCAGTCAATAAACCCCCCCAAAAATTGGCCATGTGGTGAGATAACTCTCACCGTGTGGCCATGATGCGGGGAGTCCTTTCCGCCACTCACTGAGTGGCAATAAGGGCTCCGGTGCTAACCCAGTGGTAACTGGGCAGTGAGCAGTGATGCCCAGTTACCACTGGGTCACACTGCCTTGCTAGTCATTTCCAGGGGGGGGTTCCCACGGAAATGGAGTGCTTTTGGGGTGGGACTACCGCCGGCGGCCATGATGGTCCAGCTGTAATCCTGAAAGAGCAAGCGGTAAGTCCGCATTGGGCTTACCGTCACTTTGTAAAAGGACCCCTAAGAGCTTAGTGGTTAAAGAGAGGCCTACTATTGCTATTGCTATTTGGTGCTGAATATCCACACCTAACCTGCTATGTTGTGCCAATTATCTCCCACTGAATATCCCTGGTTAGGCACTAAAATGATATTTAACCGGCCAGGAGCCATAGTTTTGAATATCGGTCAGCATGTGTTTAGGTATGTGAAGTGAGCTACTCCTTTGTTATGGTGGCCGGGCTGTTTGTAATTTGTCCTCATATAACCTTCACTTACTGTTACTCTATTTTCCACTCTGTATATATTCCCGGAGTTGGTACTCTCCTCTTCGGAACTTGTAAGCCACATTGAGCCTACTGCTATGTGAGAAAATGTGGGATACAAATGCAATAAATAAATAAATAAATTTCCTTTAACCAGCCCCAGTGAGATCTTCCACAATAAGTGTTGGTGATTTGTTTGTGGGCCACGTGCCTTTCACTTGTATGTGGACATTTCACAGCATAGATACATGGACAACTACATCTAACTGTTTACCATGCACCTCTGGCCTAGTTCACACTAACCAGATCTGTCCCCTATTGGCACTTACCTCTCTGGGATAAAACACTTCCCTGTGATAGCACCTGGTCAACTTTTCCAGGCCCTACTCATCCTGATGGAGTCTCTCCTCTGACCAGACACTTGAAAACGATATGTTCTTATCCCAGGGAAGTCCAACAAGGAGGAGGGTGTCATGTGCTCCAAAATTCAGCTTTCTGCCTCTGGCAGCCATTTTTGGGAATGTCCCCATGCCTGTGCATCAATGTGAATGGAATGTATAATTAATACAGATGCATAGATGTGTGTAGATATCCATGTACCCAACTACAGGTCAGCTCGTACTTTTACCCATGTTCTATAAAGTATGTTCCCACCTGTGTGCTTTAAAAAATACATTTGGGTGGGGCTTTCTACATGAGCAAAATAGACTATACACATGGACATATCTTTATAAAATGACCCTCTTTGTGCTTGTGGGTAGAGTGTGGGTAAGAGAGTTATAAGAAGCCTACTGCTAGGGAGGGTTACCTTAACCTCCTGCTGCTCACATTGTTACCAATTTCAGGCTACAAAAGCAGAAGGAGTTGAAGCATTAACTATCTGCCTATCTAACCACAAGGATCTCAGTTCTGAGGAATATACTGATTCCCCTTATTCAAAAGTGTTACTTTAAGAATTCCTAAGCGTAGAATAAACATTCTCATTAAACAACATGAAAGCAGTCATTACTAAAATAACTTATATGCTCCACTGGAAAAACTGTAGTTCCTATACCACTCTTCAACCTTTCACCTATGCCACTTTCAAGCTAATCTTTACTCCCTAGAGATAACTTTCCATGTCACTGGACAGAATGGACATTCTTTCAACTAATTCAAACTGAGCATGAAATTCATCTACAGATACCTCCTTTACACCCCTAAATTGTGAAATTATATTACACTATTTATGACTGCAACTCCTCTTTAGCAGTAATTCAATTCACAATTTACATAAGGAAAACAAACCATTATTTTCAAGACTTTAGCATGACAAGGACTTCTTGTAGTTATAACAGATTAAAAGTAGAAATAAAAAAGTTGGATTAAACTGCAGAGATTTGAAGAAGACCTGCATATTGCATTCACATTTATTACAGCGTAGCGCTGCATCAAATTAAGGTTTCACCCACTGATTCAAAAAAATATCAGCCATCCCAGATTGACTTTACCTCCCATTTTTGACCAAAGCAGTGCAGGACAATGCTGGCTCAGAATCTGGAACCTCATTACACAGCTAACTGGTAAAAAACAGCAAACAAACAAAACAAAAACACAATAATAAAACAACTGATGAATGTTGTCCAGTAAAAAGCTTAATTTTGAAAGTACAAAATGATTAGAGGATGCATGACCATTAGGTAGACATTAGTAATGCAACAACATTAGGATGTAAGACATCTGTCCCTGGATTCTGTACATGGCATCCAGATTTTGGTGACCAAATTTGGGTGCACGCCTGAGATGCATGTGTAACTTAATTGGCTAATGAGCTGTTAAAACTATCAACAATTAGATGTTAACAACCAATTACTGATGAAAATTGGCACTGATTAGGATTTGTGCATGCATTTGGCAGCACATTATTCCATTATGCTGGATACCCAAATCCCATAACATGGAACCCAAAAAGGGGCGTGGCTATAGGAGCATGAGCGGTTAGGGACATTCCCAAAAAGTTGCAGACAGTATCATAGAATAATGGGTCAGTGCACCTGTCACGACTGTGGTCGTGATCCCTCGCTGACTCACCTTATTTCCGATGGTCAGCTGCTGAGCTGGCTACTGTCTGCATGGTTGTTTCTTTCATGTGTGTTTCAAGCCTCACTTTGGGTTCTGTGTATTTCTTGCCTCTATCCTGTAGGGTTTCCACTTCCTCTTTGTTTCAAGCCTCACTTTGGTGTTCAGTGTGTATTTCCTGCCTCTGTCCTGTTTATAAGGAAGTTGTGCATTTTCATTCAGGGCCTTTGCAATGCCAAAGGTCTCCAGGTTAGTCCATGTGTAGTGTAGCACTTCTGCCTTGTTCCAGTCTGTGTGCCTGTGGGCACTTCTGTCTTGATTCCTTGTTTAGAGTGCCTGTGTGCACTTCTGTTTCTGTTCTTCTTGGTCTGTTCTAGCTTCAGCCTTCAGCCATAATTCTATTGTTTGTCTGTGTGGGTCAGCTTTGTGTCCTTGCTAGTCTGTCTTGCTTGTTCTAGTCTCCTCTACCTTAGCTTCAGCCTTAGTTCTGTTGTTTGTCTGTGTGGGTCAGCTTTGTGTCCTGCCTAGTCTGCCTTGCTTGTTCTAGTCCCCTATACCTTAGCTTTAGCCTTAGTTCTATTGTTTGTCTGTGTGGGTCAGCTTTGTATCCTGCTTGTGTCTGCCCTGTTTGTCTTCAGCTCTTTCGCTTCTTGCTTCTACTCCTGCCAACCAGGGACAGTGTGACATCAGGCACAGACCAGGAGGAATCCCCTTCCCCTCCTGGAACAGTGAGCATACTTTTGAATCCTGTGGGGCAATCAAAAGGTGTTCACGGATGCTGGTCTGGTGAGGGTTCAAAGAGACTTGGGAGGATTCTTTTATTTTCTCCTTCCACTTTAGCATCACAATGCAAGGCAAAATTACATAAAATAAAGATTTCAAGAAAAGAGTCCAATCACATGAGAGAGCTCACTTTCACAGCTCCTTCTGAGGTCATATGATTTTTTAAATAAAAATAATCATTATTGTTGCTTCCAACAAACAAAATGGCTTACTGCAAAAATAATAGTTTATGGTTTATTAAACTTGATATGCTACCTTTCACAAACACATCAAAGTGGTTTGCAATGTATAAAAATTATATATATGGAGAATAAAGAACAGATAGATAACTAAAAAAAAAAAAAATAGAATACACCATAAGAGTATTAACAAGGACATCCAACAGGCAGGAAAACCCAATAGGAATAACAATCTCTTGTTTGCACATTGTAACCAGGTCACTCTTCCAGGTGAGAGCCGGGGTCGACCCTGCTTAGCTTGGCTAGCTTTTCCCCGGTACGAGCTGCAACCACCGCCTTGCTGCACTGCTTCTGGCCTAGTTGAACTGCTGCCCAGCTGACCTGCGCCCAGGATCAGCTCACAACTGGGACACACAAACTCCAGCAGTCTTATAGTTCTTGAAAACCACAGGTCTTTATTCTCTCAGCATCTTTTAATACAGCTTTAATCTTCAAGCAGTTACTTCCTCAAGAATGCAAGAGTCAGTTCAGTTTTTCCACATTCAGCTTATTAACACAGTCCAATCTTAACTCAGAATATAAACCTTTGTCTTGCTCCCAATTGTAACTCAGAATATAAACCTTTGTCTTGCTCCCAATTGTAGCCTCCCCTCATCAGCACTATCTTCCACCCTTAGATAGTTTATGGGTTAGCTTCTTCCACCAGTGGCTTCCCCACTGGATTATTTTATCCTCTCCAAGTATGCACAGCTTGGGCCACACTCCCGCCACCAAAGCCTTTACCTTTCCTGAGGAAGTTTGAGCAAACCTTCCAACCTCCATGCACTCCTCCTTACCTTCTCCTTCTACCTCCTCTTTATTCCACTCCATCTCCTCCTCCCCAAGCTCCACCAGCTGTTCCCCATCTCCAGGATCAGACCTCATCTCCCAATCAGTCACTCCACCTTCCCCCTCCTGGGAGTTCAGCTGACCCTGCACTGGCTTCTGGGAAGTGTAGTTTTTCTCCTGCATTACAGCTTTCCCTGGCAGTTTGATCCCTAGAGGGCGCCCTGTTCTCCTAGCTGGGCTGAATGAACGGGGATGATGCCGGCTGAAAGACCCACTATCCCCTTTCCCTCGCACCAGCCCTCCAGAGTGCTCACACACCCCCCTGCTCAAACGATTGCCAGTCTTCTCCTGGCCTGCACTGGCAATTCGCGATAGAACATCTGCATTTGTCAGAAATTTGCCTGATCTATGCTCCACCTTGAATTGATAGGGCTGTAAAGCCAGATACCACCTTGTGAGACGACCATTACTATTTTTCATCTGGCCCAACCACCTCAAAGGCGCATGATCCGTAACCAGAGTAAATTTCCGACCATCTAAATAGTAATGGCACATCTGCACTGCCCATTTTATCGCTAAACATTCTCTCTCTATGGTTGAGTACCTGACCTCATGGGGGAGCAGTTTCCGGCTCAGGTACATCAGGGGATGTTCCTGCCCCTCGTGTACCTAAGACAACACGGCCCCCAAACCTACCCCCGAGGCATCAGCTTGCAGTACAAAGGGCTTATCAAAATCCACGGCTCTCAGCAGGGGTTCCTGACACAGGGCCACTCTCAACTCATTGAACACCCGCAGCCCTTCCTCCTCCCATCGTAGACTGTTGGGGGACCCCTTCTGAAGTTTATTAGTGAGGGGTGTAGCAATGGAGGCAAAGTGGGGTATGAACCTCCTATAGTACCCCACTAGGCCCAAAAAGCTCCTTAACTGCTTCTTATTTTTGGGGTATGGAAAGTCCTGGATACTCGCTACCTTATCCCAGAGCGGAGTTATTTGACCATTCCCCACCCAGTATCCCAAATATTTAACCTTCTCCTGCCCAAAACAACACTTTTGCGGGTTCAAAGTCAAACCTGCTTGACGAAAAGCCTCTAATACCGCCCTCACCCTTATAATATGCGAGGGCCAATCCTCACTCTGAATGATAACATCATCCAGGTAAGCCGCTGCATATTGCTGATGCGGTCTTAACACCTGATCTAACAACCGCTGGCAGGAAGCTGCCACTGAATTAAGACCAAACGGCATGCGTTTAAATTGATAGAGCCCCATGGGTGTAGAGAAGGCTGTCTTAGGCTTGGCCTCCTGAGTCAGAGGGATCTGCCAATACCCTTTTGTCAAGTCCAGGGTGGACAGATATCGTGCAGTACCCAAGCGATCCAGAAGCTCATCAATCCGTGGCATCGGATAGGCGTCGGCATCCGAGAGCGCATTAACTTGCCTAAAGTCGATGCAAAACCGCCACGTACCATCGGATTTGGGCACTAACACCACAGGACTCGACCATGGACTGACAGATTCCTCAATGACCCCAAAATCCAGCATCTCCTGTACCTGTCGGACCACCTCTTGTTTCTTTGGGGGTGAGAGACGGTAAGGTCTCTGTCTGACCACCCGGCCCGGCTCCGAGATGATATCATGCATGATAAGGTGAGTTTCCCCTGGGCAAGGAGTCAGGACATCCCGAAACTCCTCCACAAGTGCCTGAACCTCTTTCTGCTGACTCCCTGGCAATGTAGTTGCAATCTGCGGTTCTCCTGCCTTATATATCTCCGTGATCTGTGGTCCTAATTCTTCCTCAGCTTCCCCCCTAGCCTGACCAAATAGTCCCCTTCGCTCTTGCCAAGGTTTAAGTACATTTATATGATAGGTCTGCTCCCGGCCCTGCTCATTCCTTACTAAGTAGGTGACTGGACCTAACTTCTTTTCTATGACCGCAGGACCCCTCCAGCGTCCCACGAACTTATGAGGTGAGTCTGAAATCATGATCAAGACTTTGTCCCCCACCTTCAATGCCCTCTCCACCCCTTTCCGGTCATAATAGGCTTTCTGGTAATCCTGACTCCTCTCCCAGTGTTGCTGAGCCCCGCGGCTCAATTTATGCAACCGTTCCTTCAGCTTCACTAGATAGTTCACTACATCCCGATCCTCCTCTTCCGGAGGAACCCACTGCTCCCTTAACACATCCAACACTCCCCGGGGTGATCTCCCATACATCAATTCAAATGGTGATACGCCCAGAGAGGCCTGAACATTCTCCCTACACACATACAAAACAAATGGTAACAATAGATCCCATTCCTCATGGGAGGAACCTAACCCTTTCCTCAACAACATTTTCAAGGTTTTATTGAATCTCTCCACCAGGCCATTAGTCTGAGGATGGTAAGCTGCGGTCCGAATATGCTGTATCCCGAAAGCCTCCCACACCTGGGCCAGGGTTCGTGACATGAAATTGGTCCCCCGGTCGGTAATCATTTCCCTGGGAAACCCCACTTCACAAAAGATCCGAATTAGCTGGGCCGCAATAACTTTCGCCGAGGTGGTACGAAGCGGCACGGCCCAGGGGTATCTTGTGGCCATATCCATGATCACTAGAATATAGGAATACCCCCTTCGGGACTTATCAATGGGCCCGATCATATCCATTGCCATACGGGTAATAGGAGTCCCTATACGGGGAAGGGGTCGTAGGGGCACTCTGTTCGGTATTTGCTCTGATACCCTCTGACACTGACTACAGGAGCTGCAAAATTGTTCCACCTCTTTATACACCCCGGGCCAGTAAAATCTGTTTAATACCTGCCGGAGAGTATTCTGAGCCCCCTTGTGACCCCCTAAGATATGATCATGAGATACCCGTAACACCAGGTTCCTAAACCCCCTCGGTACTACTAACTGTTTCTGAGGTTCCTTCCCCCCTGCTAAACAGGACAGCCGATATAACAACCCCTTGTCACTAACAAACCGAGGGAAGCTGGTTTCTCCCTCTTGATCTACCCGCTCCCACGCATATTGCAATGTCTGGTCATCTTTTTGCTCTTTGGAAAAATCAGGGAATCTCTCTAACACCTGTTCCGTATCCCCTGGGAACCTCCCCTGATGAAGGAGCTCTTGACAATGCTGCCGCCTTTGCTCCTGACCTCGTTTCTTTTGCTGAGAGCCTTTCCTTGTCTTCCCCGGCCGCCCCATAACCTCTCCCTGGAATGGAAATACTTGCGCCAGGGACAGTTCCTGCTCCTTCTCCTGCCTCTCCTGGGCCCGGGTAGATACCAAGGCTTGCTTACCCCCAAGGCAGTATGTGAATGGAGCCCAATCCCGTCCTAAAATGAGATCCTGAGGAAGCCTAGGAAGTACAGCCACCCACACCCACTGAAGGCCCTCCTGGTCCTGTATGTCTACTAGCCGGACCGGATACCTTGAGGAGGCCCCGTGTATGCACTGAATAGCCACGGACCGGTCTCTCTTCTTACCCTGCTGACCCCCTTTCCGGGCAATCTGCCCCCACAACTTCTGGGAGCACATTGTCTGGTCCGCTCCTGAGTCCAAAAGTCCTTCCACCGAGACCCCTCCTATCTTAACCCAATGCGTAAACTGGGGTTCCTTAGAGGGGGTTACCTGAGATATGAGCCCCAACTTGGCCCTACAGTCCCTCCTCAGATGTCCCGACTTCCCACATCGGTAGCACACTCTATCATCCTCCTTAGGACCTTCCTCCCTCCACCCAGATCCTTTGAACATTTTACCCCGACCACCCCGCCAGACACCCTCTCCCCCCTCAGAGTATTGTGACTCCAGAAAGTATTCAAAGCCTTTGATAGCTTCTTCCAGAGTCTCACATCCCTTCCTGATCAAATTAACCCTGATACTCTCCGGTAGAGCCTCTAAAAACTGCTCCAGCACCAGATCCTGCATTAACTGAGTCACTGCCCGCTTATCAGGCTCTAACCATTTGATAGCCAAGTCCATCAGCTTCTGGGCCAAGGCCTTCAGAGTCTCCCCCTCCCTCCACCTCCAACTCCGAAAGCGCCTGCAATAAGTTTGTCTGCTTACCCCATACCGGTCCAAAATAGCCATTTTCAGCTTTTGATAATCCAACACGTCCCCTGGCAACAGGCTCCGAAAAGCTTCCAGGGCTTCCCCGGACAGGGCGGGAGCCAGTCTGATGGTCCATTGTTCTTGAGGCCAGGCAGCCGCCAATGCTACCCGCTCAAAAGTCCCCAGATAATCCTCAATGTCATCCTGCTCTGTTAACTTGCCCCAAGGCAGCCAATTAACCCGTCCAGGCTCCAGGCTTCCAGGCACAGCTCCAGTGGCTATAGCCTCCAATGAGGGGCTCTCTTTCCTCGGTAGGGGTACTGCCCGTAACAATTCCTGCACCACCTCCAGCACCGGTTGTATCTGTGCTCGAGAAGCAGCCAAGGAATCCTCTAGAAGTCTCTGAGCCATTTCCTGCTGCTTTTGGAACTGGTGGGCCATAAAAGACAGCAGCTCCTTCGACTCCATGTCGCCTTAGCCACCAGTACCTGAGAGAAAGGGAACAACAAAGAACACTCTCCAAGTGCGGTATTACACAGCTCCGGCCCTCTATATCCCCCTCCTCCTGGTTACCCGAGTCCCGTATATGCTTACCAGAACTCGGAGCAATACACGCTTCTTTTGCCGGCGGGTTGTTCAGACAATCCCACCACTGCCACCATTCTGTAACCAGGTCACTCTTCCAGGTGAGAGCCGGGGTCGACCCTGCTTAGCTTGGCTAGCTTTTCCCCGGTACGAGCTGCAACCACCGCCTTGCTGCACTGCTTCTGGCCTAGTTGAACTGCTGCCCAGCTGACCTGCGCCCAGGATCAGCTCACAACTGGGACACACAAACTCCAGCAGTCTTATAGTTCTTGAAAACCACAGGTCTTTATTCTCTCAGCATCTTTTAATACAGCTTTAATCTTCAAGCAGTTACTTCCTCAAGAATGCAAGAGTCAGTTCAGTTTTTCCACATTCAGCTTATTAACACAGTCCAATCTTAACTCAGAATATAAACCTTTGTCTTGCTCCCAATTGTAACTCAGAATATAAACCTTTGTCTTGCTCCCAATTGTAGCCTCCCCTCATCAGCACTATCTTCCACCCTTAGATAGTTTATGGGTTAGCTTCTTCCACCAGTGGCTTCCCCACTGGATTATTTTATCCTCTCCAAGTATGCACAGCTTGGGCCACACTCCCGCCACCAAAGCCTTTACCTTTCCTGAGGAAGTTTGAGCAAACCTTCCAACCTCCATGCACTCCTCCTTACACCTCCTCTTTATTCCACTCCATCTCCTCCTCCCCAAGCTCCACCAGCTGTTCCCCATCTCCAGGATCAGACCTCATCTCCCAATCAGTCACTCCACCCTCCCCCTCCTGGGAGTTCAGCTGACCCTGCACTGGCTTCTGGGAAGTGTAGTTTTTCTCCTGCATTACAGCTTTCCCTGGCAGTTTGATCCCTAGAGGGCGCCCTGTTCTCCTAGCTGGGCTGAATGAACGGGGATGATGCCGGCTGAAAGACCCACTATCCCCTTTCCCTCGCACCAGCCCTCCAGAGTGCTCACAACATTCTAGTAAGAGATAAAAATAATAAAGAACAGATAGATAACTAAAAAAAAAAAAAATAGAATACACCATAAGAGTATTAACAAGGACATCCAACAGGCAGGAAAACCCAATAGGAATAACAATCTCTTGTTTGCACATTCTAGTAAGAGATAAAAATAAACAGCCTTTGGACCATTACAGGTCTACATCCACCTCTCCACAAAGGCTTGAATTCTACCATTCTGGTAACACCAGTCAATCAACCCAATTTATCAGAGCCATTTTATTAATCCAAACCTCTTTAATCCATTGGATTAAATTGACTCCTGGGCCAAATGCCAAGGCAAAAAGCCATGTCTTCATGGTCCCTTTGAATGAGGCTATGTTTCAGTTTTGTTTCAAATTGGTAGGCATTGCATTCCATAGCCATGGCACTTGATAAATAAATGTCATTTGCCAAGTGCATTCCAGGATGTTTCCCAAAGTCTGGTCTTGGTGTACCCCTTGCCAATCAGGTTTTCAGGATACTCACAATGAATATGCTTAAAAGAGATTTGCATATAATAGAGGCATTGTATGCAAATCAAGTTCATGCATATTCATTGTGGATATCTTGAAAACCTGACTGGCAAGGGGTACTCCAGGACTGGACTTGGGAAACCCTGTTCCAGGCAAATAACTACAAGGGAAAGCAATGCCAGCAAATTGGGATGATCTTATATTTCAACTACAAAGCTGGCCATGTAGCTAAGGTGGCCTGTACATAGAATTTCCAATGTTGTTAATAAAATGTTAAATTATATCTTCTCTTTAAGTAGGGATAGAGAGCCAGAAAATTTTCATTTTGAATTGTTTTCTGTGTTGTTTCTGGAATGTTTATATTATCCATTTTCATTTGGCATGGTAGCACTTACCACAGCTTAGTAAAAGGGCACATTAATGTGCATTCTTTTGACAGAGGGCAAACCATGTGCAAACAGAGTGCACTCTTTCTGAAAGAGTATACAATATACCTTGGTTTTTACATGTGCAATAGTTTGCACATGTGCAATGAATACCCTCTTTTTGAAATGTTGTGTACTCTCTCAAAGGAGTATGCACTGTTATCAGTAAAAAACATATTAATACATTTTTTTCTGCTCATTTACATTTGATATTGACACATCAAGGGGCATTTTCGATGAGATGTCTAAGTCTGTCTTTGGACATATTACTCAAAACATCCAGAATCTAGGTGGCAAATATATCTCTTTTTTTTTTTTAATAATGACTACTTCCTAGATGTTTTTGTAAAAAAAAAAAAAAAAAAAAGGTCCAAGTGAAAAAAACGCACACAATCAAGCCATGGGGATGTAGAAAGTGCCAGCATTCTTAGTAGACTGGTCACACAGGCATCCCAGGAAAGCAGTGGGACACCCTAGGGACACTACAGTGGACTTCACATAAAAGCTCCCAGGTACACATCTCACCTTTACCCCCTTATATTATATGGTGAGCCCTCCAAAATCCACCAAAAACTTACTGCACTAAACTATACACTACTACAATTGCCCCTATGGCTGCAGTTATTACCACTAGCGGAATTCAGGGATGAACCCCATTACACCTCCAGTGCACACTGACCCCTCCTCCTACCACCAACAAAATCTGAATACAAATAATACTCATCACCCTCTATGCCAGCCTCAGGTGTTATAGCCAGGTCCATTAGAGCAGCATGCAGGTCCATGGAGTAGTGCAGTAAACTGTAGACAGGTGGACCCAAGCCTATATCTCCCCCTACCTGTTACACTTGTGGTGTAAACTGTGAGCCCTCCAAGACCAACCAGAAACCGACTGTCATATATATAGGTGCCCCATACACCCATAAGGGCTATTTTTATTTTTTGTTACATTTGTGCCCCGCGCTTTCCCACTCATGGCAGGCTCAATGTGGCTTACATGGGGCAATGGAGGGTTAAGTGACTTGCCCAGAGTCACAAGGAGCTAGCTGCCTGTGCCTGAAGTGGGAATTGAACTCAGTTCCTCAGGACCAATGTCTGCCACCCTAACCACTAGGCCACTCCTCCACTATTGTAGTGGTGTATAGTTGGGGGTAGTGGGTGGGTTTTGGAGGGATCAGCAGACGAGATAAGAGAGCAACGGTGAGATGTGTACCTGGGAGCATTTATATGAAGTCCACAGCAGTGGCCCCTAGGGTGTCCCATTGCTCTCCTAGGATGTCTGGGGGACCAATCTACTAAAAATGCTGGCCCCTCCTACCTCCCAATGGCTCGATTTTGTGTGTTTTTACTTTGTATGTTTTTTTTTCCACAATGGCCTAAAAAGATAAACGCACAAAGTACAAACCTTGTTTTGTAATGGTATTTTCGGGGAAAAAACAGCTAGATGTTTTTCTTTTTTCGAAAATAGGTATATTTCCTATTCGGATTTGGTATATTTAGCATCAAACATCCAAAATCTGACTTAGACACACTATTGAAAATGTCCACAAGTAACATGCTAATCTTCAATTGAACATGTATATTTACACCTGCTCTGTAACTGGCATAATGCTTGCACCTAAAACATAGGTGCATGTCTGATCTGTAAATGGAAAAAAAAATTTGAAAAATCCAAAACCAAACTGATCTTTTTTTTTTCAGCCTGCACACATCCCTAATACAATGTATGATTTTTACTACTGCTGCCACCAAGCCATCCCCAATAGCTTCTTCTACTTTAAGAACTATAAGGTGAGGAAATGATAGTTGAAGAGAGGGAAGGAGAAGAGATGGTGGCAGTGGAGATGAGTAGAATCCAGAATACAAATCTATTTAATTGTGCCATTGCCCATGAGCATGCTCAGCGAGCTTCTTCTGCTCGATTGCAAGTTTATCAGTAGCATGACTTTATATGTTCAAAAATAAATGAAGTATCTCATGTCCATTATAATGAAGTTGGCAAATCTATATGCTCCGTACTGCACCATTTATAAGGGGTTCATTTAGGGTTGCTGAAAAGCATAGGATCTCAGTTTTCAATCTCAGGATACAATAATTTTAATTGCCAAGCCCTGATGCCATATGTAACTCAATAATATAACTCTATAATAGGCATTTGATTTCAAGTATATCCTAAAGCAGATAAACAAGGGAGGTTTCCTAATTATTAGAGGCAATTTTATTTTTAAATGAAAGATCAGTTCAAAAGTCAGCTGCTTACAGAATTGCTTCCTCCTCTCAACTCCAATGTAAAATGAAAGAAATTGTTAAAAAGAAAAACAAACAAACATGGAAATGTGATTTAATTGAAGGAATGGGAACTCAAGCAATTACCTAAACTAAATAATGATTTTACAGAATCTAAAGGCTTTGAGATACTTCTAGATCCTGTAGCTGTAGTAACAGTAGCTAGCTGCTTTGTTGGCTTTCCAGACACTAGGGCAACAGAGTGTCATCTGATCTATCCTCAAGCCCTGGTGAAAAACAGGCACATAATGGTCTTCAAAACACCTGAAACTGCTGGCATCATGAGTGCTTCCTGTCTAATTCTGTTGGACACCTGACACAAAGGCAGCCCTGTAATTACATCCCATCCTGATCTACACATGTAGTCATGTAATTAATACTTCCTCTGGCAGGCAAGGCAATAATTTAAGCAGAAGGTTTTCAACTATCATTTGAGAAAAGCGATAAAGCCTTGTATACATATATTTGCTACAGGGAAGTACCTTTTACTGTTTTTTTTCCCTTTATTCACAGAAATTGTAATTAGAAGGTCTGAGTTCTCTTTGTGCTAGGGAAAGAAAATGATATGGTACTCCCTTCCTGTTTAAAAGACACCGATGCACTGGTCAAAACAGGCAAAGGGTTTATTGAACTGTTTAATGGAAATGACAAACAAAATCTGTATTTTCCAGTACATCTGAGCCAGCAGAAAACTGTAGGATTATGTTGCCAAATTGGAAATACTGAGCTTCAAACTGGAATCCCAGATTTTGCTGTATGGGTTCAAATTCAGGTACTGCTTGAGTTTGAAAAATTCAGACAATTAGGATCTGCTGTCCCCATCACTTTTGTATTGATATCATATCTTCCCACATTATCATGTTGATACTTTTCAGATGTTAAGGATGTTAATCTCATCAGATAAAAAAAATGCATGTGTGCATTAATCATCAAAATAAGGGGCCAGACTATATTTTGCAATAATGGAAACCAAACTTCCACAAAAGATAAGATTGATCACAACAAAAGAAGCAAATCAACACTGCTACCCAAAATGCAAAATCTGGAACCAAAATTTAGGTATAGGCAAAGTAGTAAACTACTTCCAGCACCAAATTTGTATAGGTGTCAGAGTGTTGCCACTGTTACCATCCCATTATCAGGGCCTGCTACTGCTGGAAGAGGCTGGCAGGAGGATTCAGAGATGGGGGATGGGAATTATAGAGACAGGGTATAGGAAGAATGTGTTTTTCTTAATGCCAAGGACAGGGCTTAATTTAAAAAATGGAAAACAAATTTGATTGTTTCTCTTTGTTTCATTTTTGAAACTAGTTGAAAATAAATAGAAAATACTGAAATTTCCAGTTTTATTTCTAATAAAAGTATATTGATATTCTTTATATATAATCTGACCAAAGCAGGTTCAAAAATAACAAAGAGAGCAGAAATTTTTAAAAATTTGTTTTTTGACTTTTTGGCCAATTTTTAGACTTTTTATTTATTTTGTATAGACCATTTTCACACATAAAGGACTAGATTCTATATATCACGCCTAAAAATTGTTGCTGAAAAAAATACGCCTAGGCATATTCTATAAAGTACAACTAAATTTAGGAAATACTTTATAGAATATGCCTTCATTTCCACATGGTTTATAGAATACGCTGAGCACCCGTCCTGCATGACTAAATTTAATGCAGGCAATTACACCAAGCCAGGCGGACTTCATGGACTTTGTTCCAAATATATGTGTATCTAACTCCAATACACTAGTATTAGGAGACATTAACCTTCACCTTGAAGACCCAAACTCTACCAACGCACAAGATTGCAAGGACTTCCTTCATCTATGTGACCTTACATGGCCACACATGCAAACAACCCAAGCGAAGGGTCACACACTCGACCTCATCTCATACAAACCTCTTCTCCTCTTCCCCCACTTTCCGTCTCTGTTGACAACGCCCTCATCCTCCCCGTCTCTTCAGCCCGCAATCTCGGAGTCATTTTTGACTCCTTCCTCTCCTTCTCTGCCCATATCCAGCAGACAGCTAAGACCTGTCGCTTCTTCCTCTATAATATTAGCAAAATTTGCCCATTCCTTTCTGAACAGACCACCCAAACCCTCGTCCACTCGCTCGTTACCTCTCGTCTTGACTATTGCAACCTTCTCCTCGCTGGCCTCCTGCTTAGCCACTTATCCCCCCTTCAATCTGTCCAAAACTCCGCCACACGTCTTATCTACCGCGTGAACCGATACTCTCATATCACCCCTCTCCTCAAGTCGCTTCACTGGCTCCCGATCCGCTACCGTATACAATTCAAGCTTCTCCTATTGACCTTCAAGTGCACTCAATCTGCAGCCCCCCATTACCTCTCTACCCTCCTCTCCCCGTATGTTCCCACCCGTAACCTCCGCTCTCAGGACAAATCACTCCTATCTGTACCCTTCTCCACCACCGCTAACTCCAGACTCCGCCCCTTCTGCCTCGCTTCACCTTATGCCTGGAACAGACTTCCTGAGCCCATACGCCGTGCACCCTCCCTGCCCATTTTCAAGTCCTTACTCAAGGCCCATCTCTTCTCCCTTGGTTTTGGCGCCTAACCACCTTCCCCATTCCTGATACCTACACTGACTACATAGCTTATTACCTTTAGATTGTAAGCTCTCTTGAGCAGGGACTGTCCTTCCCCTTGTCTAAACTTGTACAGCGCTGCATAACCCTGGCAGCGCTATAGAAATGCTAAGTAGTAGTAGTAGTAGTAAACTGTCCACTGATCAGAACCTAATCATAACACAAACTAGATGGACAGAAACACCATGGACTGACCATTACAAACTAAACCTATCCCTAAAATGGTGAAAAAAGGGGTTCTCTACACACATGAGAACACACAACTCATACCACGTGAGGCCAAATAGACCCGGATACTTTCTGGCAACAGATATACAACAACGATTGGACAGCACAAACAGAATCCATATATTACCTCTCAGAATGGGACATAAGATGCAGACACATACTAGACAAAATAGCACCCTTACAAATAAGAACTTCACGTAGACACAACTCGATATCGTGGTTCAATGAAGAACTGAAAAAACTAAATACACAATCTAGGAAACTGGAATGCGCATGGAAAAAAATAAAAGACGAACACACACTCAACGCATGGAAACAACTACAAAGGAAATACAAATACGCAAGAAGCCAGACCAAAAGGTCGTTCTACAAAACTAAAATTAGGCTGGACTACAAAAACACGAAGAAACTATACCATCTCGTGAACAAACTACTAGACACAACGCCGGTCACCACAACCAACACTGACATCCCATCTGCAGACAACCTTGCTAAATATTTCAATGAAAAAATCGTAAACCTACGCAAAACCCTACCTCAGAACAACGTGGACATAGAATACTTCATTAATGGTCTAGACCCAACCCCTGGTGAATACCCTGCTGACCGAATATGGTCAAATTTTGCTCTCCTCAGCGCCGACACAGTTACCCAGGCGATTAAACAATACTCCAACAGCCATTGTCAACTGGACGTCTGCCCCAGTTACCTAATACAATCTGCCCCCCACCGCTTCATAACAGATCTCACATCCCACTTAAACTTTATGCTTCAACAGGGTATCTACCCTAAAGAAAAAGGCAATATCCTGCTCACCCCAATACCAAAAGACACCAAGAAAAAAAACAAACGATATTACCAACTACCGCCCAGTAGCATCTATCCCATTAGTAGTCAAACTAATGGAAGGACTGGTGACCAAACAACTCAATAACTACATAAACAAATTCACTATACTACATGAGTCACAATCAGGATTTTGACCCCTACACAGCACCGAAACAGTACTACTCACTCTCCTAACCAAATTCAAGCAGGAAATAGCAATAGGAAGAGCATTCTCCTCCTCCGATTTGACATGTCAAGTGCGTTCGACATGTTTAACCATAACATATTGCTAAGACTCCTAGAATACTTCGGAATCAGTGGTGGCACTCTCAATTGGATTAAGAGTTTTCTAACCACAAGAACATATCAAGTGAAATCAAAAACAAACATATTGTCACCGTGGAAACCAGGCTGCGGAGTACAGCAAGGATCACCACTATCACGATCCTTTTCAACCTCATGATGTCTCCACTAGCCAAGACCTTATCCACCCAAGGCCTTAACTCATTTATCTACGCTGATGACATTACATTATACATCCCCTACAAACATGATCTGTCGGAAATCACCAACGAAATCAAACTAAGCTTAAACATCATGAACTCATGGGCAAATGCATTCCAACTAAAACTCAATTCAGAAAAAATACACTGTCTCATCATCGCATCCCAATACAATACATACAAACCCACAAACATTAACACCCCAGGATACACCCTCCCTATCTCAGACAGTAACCTATTACTAGAGACCCAAGCGAAATCCACCATAAAGAAAATGTTTTTCTCAATGTGGAAACTCAAACGCATGAAACCATTCTTCCCAAGAGAATATTTCGTAACCTGGTACAATCAATGGTACTAAGCCATGCAGATTACTGTAATAGAATCTATGCGGGATGCAAGGATCAAATCATAAAGAAACTTCAGACCGCCCAAAACACAGCAACCCGCTTATATTTCGAAAAACATGTTTTGACAGCGCCAAACCACTCTGAGAAAAATTGCACTGGCTACCAATCAAAGAACGTATCACTTTCAAAATCTGCACGACTGTTCATAAAATTATTTATGGCGAGGCACTGGGATACATGACTGACCTCATTGACCTGCCAACCAGAAACACCACAAAATCTGCACGATCATACCTAAACCTCCACTACCCAAGCAGCAAAGGATTCAAATACAAATCCACCTATGCATCCAGTTTTTCCTACCTAAGTGCACAACTATGGAACGCATTGCCAAAAGCAGTAAAAACTATGCTCGACCACCTAAATTTTCAGAAAGTACTAAAGACAGACCTGTTCAGAAGAGCATACCCCATTGACCCAACATAAAAATACCTGGACACTTGTGACACAATGTAACCAAAGACCGTAACGGACATTACCTGACTCTTCTTCCTCCTTTCCCTCTCTAAGTTCCCCCCAGTTGTACCTACCATACATGTACCTCATTCTACCACAATATCAGTTTGTATTCATTCAAAACATATATTTGTTCAGACCGGAATCGGCTAAATCCGTTAACGGTTATATGTAAGCCACATTGAGCCTGCATAAAGGTGGGGAAATGTGGGAAACAAATGTAACAAATAAATAAATTAATTAAATTAAATAAGTAAAACATGGTGTAAATCCCGATGCCTAAATTAGTCACGGACCAGTGTATTCTATAATAATGCACATAGATTTTAAAAATGCCCAGAACCCGCCAATTCCATGCACATGGCTATGTCCCCTTTTAAAATATGCAACTTAGAATTTATGTGCATCAATTCACATAATATGTTTAGAAGATTGTGCACATAAATTCTAATTAATGCCAATTAGTGTCAGTAATTGCTTGTTAATTGGCAATTCTCAGTGCTGATTGGCTTGTTAAATATGGGGCCCATTTACTAGGCCGTGTAGGCACCTATGTGCACCCAACGCGTGCCAAAATGGAGTTACCACCCAGTTACCATGATTCCCTTGCGGTAATTTCATTTTTGACTCGTGCCCAATACACACATCTCAAATATATTTTTTTATTTTCGGGCATGTGTAATGGATGCGCACCAAGTGGCACTTGGCGCATGAAGGTCATTACCGCCCAGTTACCGCGTGAGTCTTTACCGCTAGGTCAATGGCTGGCGGTAAGGTCTGAGACCCAAAATGGACACGCCGCAATTTTCATTTTGCCGCATGTCCATTTTCAGAAAAAAAGGCATTTTTTTTATAGGCGCGTTAAAAAAATGGATTGGCTCGTGCCCAAAACCCGTGCCTACACTACCACAAGCCATTTTCAGCGCACCTTTGTAAAACGACCCCTTTATAAGTTGAGCACACAAATCCAGAATATGACTGGATTTGTGCACACAACTTAAGTTGTGCTACAAAGAATCTGGGGAAAAACCTTTTTGACATGTGAAAATGTACTTTACTCTTGCTAATTCTCATGTATATAATGAATGTGCATCCCTACCCAAAATATGTTACAATGATGGCCTCCACCATCTTTCTTGTTGACAACTTTGCTAGAGATGGGCCCTGAACTGGAACTCTAACCCCACTAAGTGTCTAATGAAAGAGAGTCCCCCCTCTCTTCTGAAGATCCATCCTGTTTTGCTGCCACTGAATACTAAACCCTCTCACCACTGCCAAAATAGAGTCCTTGGCAGCAATGCTATCTTATTGGAGTTGCAAGCATCATAGGTACCCCACTATTGAGCAAGCTCCTCCACTGTGTCCAGGGAGGGGTCAGTTGTGTTGTGTTTGACATCCTCAATCATTTAAAAATGTTAGGGCACCTTTTACTAAGCCGCGTAGGTGCCTACGTGCGCCCAACATGTGCCAAAATGGACTTACTACCCGACTACCGCGTGGCTCTTGTGGTAGTTTCATTTTTGGCATGCATCCGCTACGCATGCCTAAAAAATTGTTTTTATTTTTGGACACGCATAGCGGATACGCGCCAAGTGGCATCTGACGCACGTAGGTCCTTTCTGCCCAAATTCTTTACCGCTAGGTCTATGGCTGGCGGTCACGTCTGAAATCCAAAATGGACACGTGGCAATCTTGATTTTGTCGCACGTCCATTTTCTGGAAAAGAAAAAGAGATCTTTTTTTACAGGTGCACTGAAAAATGGTTCTACGCGCGCCCATAAACCACACCTACACTACCGCAGGCCATTTTTCAGTGCGCCTTTGTAAAAGGACCCCTTAGTTCCTATAACATGCATTATCCCTTTTGTGTCACCAAACCATTGAAGATGAATGAGCCGGAGGTATCCAAAGCAGCTGATGAATATAAGTACCCTGAGGTGCCATGAGTGATAAACCTGACCTCTGTTGCTTCTACCGCTTAAATGGAGTCCTGAATTGGAACCTGCACTCTTTCTCTCTTCCAGGAGTCCTATACTGAGAAATATCTTGATGAAACTAGATATGTAAGGGATCCTATACATGTGACTTTTTTATTATTATTTTGGTGGATTACGATTGCGATAGAGTGCAAGAGAATGTTTATTTTTAGGATAAGCTTTCAGCCAGAAAGCTTTTCTTTGCCCCCCCCCCCCCCCCCCACACACACACACACAGGTTTTCATGTCTTTTTTATAATAAAAAATAAATAAATAAAATATAGCAAATACCTTGTTACAGTTCAGGTATAATAGGTAGGTTCATCCCCTTAGGGCTTACCATCTAAGTTGCTGCATGAGGCAATAGAAGAATGAATGAATGCTTTGGGGTACATTCTGCAAACAGAACCCTCTAAGAAGTTTCTAAAATATAGCTTAACCCAATGTATCTAATAAAAAAATAAAATAAAATAAAGCACCCTGGAAGATTAAAAGGCAAACACTTTCAGGAAAATAAAACAGTGATTCAAATTAATTTAAACATTACATATATATTCACTGGTGCCAGCCTTTTAATCAGAGTCACTGAATATAAGTATAAGTAGTGAATGTGCTACTGTGTGAATTATAAATTACATCTGCTATTTCACTGGTTTAATTTATGTGTTCAATTTATCTGAAAAGTGACAGAATTTCACTACTTTCCAAATAGTATTTTTGCCACCTTCCAACACACCTTCAGCTCTGTCTCCTCAAATGGTTTGAATTCTTATGGATATTAAAACTCAAAGGCATTATATGCAAGTTAGGGATAATTTTATAACAGAACATTGAGATGTCCAAAATGATGTCAGTTGTATGAATTTTCAGAAGGCGTTTCACAAAGTACCTCATGAAAGACTCCAGAGGAAATTGAAGAGTCATGGGATAGGAGGTAGTGTTCTATTGTATATTAAAAACTGGTTAAAAGATAGAAAACAGAGAGTAGGGTTAAATGGTCAGTATTCTCAATGGAGAACGGTAGTTAGTGGGCTTCCTCAAGAGTCTGTGCTGGGACCGCTGCTTTTTAACATATTTATAAATGACCTAGAGATGGGAATAACTAGTGAGGTAATTAAATTTGCTGATGACACAAAGTTATTCAAAGTCGTTAAACCGTGGAAGGATTGTGAAAAATTACAAGAGGACCTTATGAGACTGAGAGACTGGGCGTCTAAATGGCAGATGACGTTTAATGTGAGCAAGTGCAAAGTGATGCATGTGGGAAAGAGGAACCCTAATTATAGCTAAGTCATGCAAGGTTCCATATTAGGAGTCACAGGCCAAGAAAGGGATCTAGATGGCGTCGTTGATGATACGTTGAAACCTTCTTCTCAGTGTGCTGCTGCTGCTAAGAAAGCAAATAGAATGTTAGGTATTATTAGGAAAGGAATGGAAAACAAAAATGAGGATGTTATAATGCCTTTGTATCGCTCCATAGTGAGACCGCACCTCGAATTTTGTGTTCAATTCTGGTCACTGCATCTCAAAAAAGATATAGTAAAATTAGAAAAGGTACAGAGGAAGGCGACGAAAATGATAAAGGGGAAGGGACGACTTCCCTATGAGGAAAGGCTAAAGTGGCTAGGGCTCTTCAGCTTGGAGAAAAGGCGGCTGAAGGGAGATATGATAGAGGTCTATAAAATAATGAATGGAGTTGAACGGGTAGATGTGAAGCGTCTGTTTACATTTTCCAAAAATACTAGGACTAGGGGGCATGCAATGAAGCTACAATGTAGTAAATTTAAAATGAATCGGAGAAAAGTTTTCTTCACTCAACGTGTAATTAAACTCTGGAATTCATTGCCAAAGAATGTGGTAAAGGCAATTAGCTAAGTGGAGTTTTAAAAAGGTTTGGACGGCTTCCTAAAAGAAAAGTCCATAGACCATTATTAAATTGGACTTGGAGAATATCCACTATTTCTGGGATAAGCAGTATAAAATGTTTTGTACTTTTTTGGGATCTTGCCAGGTATTTGTGACCTGGATTGGCCACTGTTGGAAACAGGATGCTGGGCTTGATGGACCTTTGGTCTTTCCCAGTATGGTGATACTTATGTACTTATATGTATGAAGGCAATGTGTAGGCAGTTAGGCATATACACCCAGATCCTATAGAGCATGCCTAGAGATTCATGAAATCTGGGTGTATTATATAACAATGCACATAACTTAGTTGGCTTAACTAGATAATCAACGTTGATAACAGCACTTAACAAGCAATAATAAGTACTAATTGGTAATAATTAGAATTTACATGCACAACTTGCTAAGCATATTCTATAATGAACTGCACCTAAATCTAATGTGTGCAGCTTGAAAGGGGCGTGGCTATGGGCAGAAAAATGGGTGTTTCATGGGTATTCCAAAATTTACGCTTGTAGTTATAAAATATGGCCCAGTGCGTATAAATCTATGTACAGGGATTTACACCATGTTTTTATTGGCATAATTGGCGGCATGTAGTTTTAGGCACTGGGATATCAATTAAGCGTATTCTATATCAGTGTTTCCCAAGTCTTGGCAGTCTGGTTTTCAGGATATCCACAATGAATAGTCATGAAAGGGATTTGAATATAATGGAGGCAGTGTATGCAAATCTTTCATGCATATTTATTGTGGATATCCTGAAAACCTGACTGGCAAGGGGTACTCCAGGACCAAACTTGGGGAAATACTGTTTTATATACCACTGCTTAGGCAGAAATGTTTACCATTCAAATTTTTTAGGTGCCTTATATAAAATCTGTCCCATAACTGCTAGTATTCTATAACCCAAGTGCAGAACAAGTTATTATTGATTTCTTTTATTTGTTTACTATAATCCCATTGTTATTATTGAACATTACACATTACCCTTGTCCTCTTATACCTGAAATGATCTGTGTATTTATTTACTTCTAATTCATGTTGTATCTTCTGTACTTTAAATGCAATAATATTCTGTATTTCTGCTTCCGGAAATGGCGATCGCCATTACGGCATAATGTAAGCCACATTGAGCCTTAAAAGAGGTGGGGAAATGTGGGATACAAATGCAGTAAATAAATAAATAAACAAATAAACTCCTAGGCGTGCCGCTGGCCCATCCTGCCCCTCCCAGGCCCGTGCACCTTTGCAGTTGTGTGCTATGGAAATTACACACCCAGTTTATAGAAGACCGAATAAGGTCAGTTATTGGTTGTTAATGTCTATTAGCATCTAATAAAACAATTAAGTTAGGTGAGAAAGTGACCTTTTCTATAAATTCTGCATACAGTTTTACTCACTATTCATAATATTGAGTGGCCAGCCTTATAGAATTTGGAGGTAATCTCCCAGATCCTGCCCCATAGCGTACAAATACGTACATACTTTATTTTGTTTTATAAAATATTTCTGCAAGTAAAGCTTGTCTTACACGAATGAAGGTGTTTTTATAAAACTAAATGACTGCATACATGAAAAAAAGTAAGCACACAAAAAATTGTGCCTAATTTTACAGGATGTGTTTCTGGGGAAATAATTTGAGCAGAGCAAAGCAGAGATAGAGTTATGATGTACACATGCATGCTATAAAATATGTGGGTGCACACATACCCCCTCATGATATAACATAACGTGGAGGGGAATAATCGAATTGCGCTGGCGAAATACATGGCCGGCAATGTATTTTGGCGGCGCCGCAAACAGCGGGCCAGACCCGTATTTTCGAAAAAGATGGCTGGCCATCTTTTGTTTCGATAATACGTTTCCGGCCAGTCAAATGCCTTGGATTTGGCCGTGGTTTGAGATGGTCGGCTTCGTTTTTTAGTGATAATGGAAAGTTATGTCGGCCATCTCAAACCCCGGCCAAATTCAAGACATTTGGCCATGGGAGGAGCCAGCATTTTTAGTGCACTGGCCCCCCTGACATGCCAGGACACCAACCGGGCTCCCTAGGGGTCACTGCGGTGGACTTCAGAAAAGCTCCCACGTGCATAGCTCCCTTACTTTGGGAGCTGAGTCCCCCCCCCCCCAAAACCCACTACCCACAAATGTACTGCACCCACTAAAACTGCTCCAGGGACCTGCATACAGCCTCTAGGACTTATTGCTGCTGTATAACTTTGGCACACCAGTTCACACCTGAAGACTAATCTCTCTGAAAAAGTCCTTTCTTGAAATAACCACGTTTACTCACAGTTAACTGCAGATCAGAGGTTGTGCCCCACTGGCAAAGAGTCCCCTGGTACTAAGATGAGCAGTAGGTCAGAGTTGGCACAATGGTGTACAATGCCCTCTTTCAGCACCATTCAAGTTAAGAACTACGTTCTCTAACGTGGGTAACACAGGAAAGGGAACTAAAACTGGCTTTCAAAAATGGCCACTACCGCATGGACTACAACAGGAAACAAAACAGGGAACACTCTGACCCAGTAAGCAGGGGGAAAGCACCAACTACCAATACCTACACCCACCACAATGCATTGCTGATGTGACTCTGCAGTGCAAATAACAGAAAAGGTGTCACACTCACGCCAGAGCCACATCACAAGCAGGAAAAGGCTGTCGGAGGACAGAACACATTCTGCTGTCATGGAGGTGGGTACGGCATTTGAGACTGGCATACAGGCTGGGAAAAAAAAGTGTTTAAAGTGGGGGGGGTTTGGTGGGAAGGGGTTAGTGACAACTGGGGGAGTACAGGGAGGTCATCTCCGCTTCCTTCCGGTGGTCATGTGGTCGGTTCGGGCACTTTTTTGAAGCTTGGACCTGAAAAAAAAGGGACCAAGTAAAAGCGGCCAAATGCTCTTCATCGCTGACTTTTTTTTCCCATTATGGGCTAAAGCCGGCCATTTCTTAATCCCACCCATGCCCACCCATGTCCCGCCTTTGCGTTGCTGCCAACACGCCCCCTTGAACTTTCACCGGCTCTGCGACGGGAAAGTGGCGATGGTGTCAAAATAGCGGCTTTGAATTATACCGATTTGGCCGCCGTTGCGAGATCGCCGGCCATCTCCCGATTTGTGTCGGAAAATGGCCGGCGATCACTTTCGAAAATGAGCTGGATAGTAACATAGTAGATGATGGTAGATAAAGACCTGTACGGTCCATCCAGTCTGCCCAACAAAATAAACTCATATGTGCTACTTTATATGTATACCAGACCTTGATTTATCCTTGCCATTTTTGGGGCATAGACCATAGAAGTCTGCCCAGTACTTACCTCGCCTCCCAACCACCGGTACTGCCACCCAATCTCCGCTAAGCTTCTGAGGATCCATTCCTTCTGAATCTCCACCACCTCCTGCGGGAGGGTATTTCAAGTATCCACTACTCTCTCTGTGAAAAAATACTTCCTGACATTTTTCTTGAGTCTGCCCCTTTTCAACCTCATTTCATGTCCTCTAGTTCTACCGCCTTCCCATCTCCAGAAAAGATTTGTTTGTGGATTAATACCTTTCAAATATTTGAACGTCTGTATCATATCACCCCTGTTTCTCCTTTCTTCCAGGGTATACATATTCAGGTCAGCAAGTCTCTCCTTATATGTCTTGTAATGCAAATCCCATACCATTTTTGTAGCTTTTCTTTGCACCGCCTCAATTCTTTTTACATCCTTAGCAATATATGGTCTCCAAAACTGAACACAATACTCCAAGTAGGGCCTCACCAACGACTTGCATCAACGCCTCCTTTCTTCTGCTGGTCACACCTCTCTCTATACGGCATAGCATCCTTCCGGCTACAGCCACCACCTTGTCACACTTTTTCGTCACCTTCAGATCCTCAGATACTATCACCCCAAAATCCCTCTCCCTGCCTGTACATATCAGAATCTCACCGCCTAGCACATATGTTTCCTGTGGATTTCTATTCCTTGTGCATCACTTTGCATTTCTTTGCATTGAATTTTAATTGTCAAACATTAGACCATTCTTCTAGCTTCTGCAGATCCTTTTTCATGTTTTTCACTCCCTCCGGGGTGTCCACTCTGTTACAAATCTTGGTATCATCCACAAAAAGGTAAACTTTGCCTTCTAACCTTTCGGCAATGTCGCTCACAAATATATTGAACAGAATCGACCCTTCACCGATCCCTGAGGCACTCCGATACTCACCTTTCCCTCTTCCAAGTGAATTCCATTAACCACCACCCTCTGGCGTCTGTCCGTCAACCAGTTCCTAATACAGTTCACCATGTTGAGTTCTATCTTCAGCCTATCAAGTTTATTCAAGAGCCTCCTATGAGGAACCGTGTCAAAGGCTTTGCTGAAATCTAAGTAGATTACATCTATCGCATGTCCTTGATTCAATTCCCTGGTCACCCAGTCAAAGAATTCAATGAGATTCATTTGGCACAATTTACCTTTGGTAAAACCATGTTGTCTCGGATCTTGCAACACATTGGATTCCAGGAAATTCACAATCCTTTCCTTCAGCATCGCTTCCATTACTTTTCCAATAACCAAAGTGAGGCTTACAGGCCTGTAGTTTCCAGCTTCTTCTCTATCACCACTTTTGTGAAGAGGGACCACATCCGCTGTTCTCCAATCCCACGGAACCTCCCCCGTCTCCAAGGATTTATTAAACAAATCTTTAAGAGGACCCGCCAGAACCTGTCTGAGCTCCCTCAATATTCTGGGATGGATCCCGTCCGGTCCCATGGCTTTGTCCACCTTTAGATTTTCAAGTTGTTCATAAACACTCTCTTCCGTGAACGGTGCTATATCCGCTCCATTCTCATATGTACTTTTGCCAGTCAATCATGGTCCTTCTCCAGGATTTTCTTCAATGAAAACAGAACAGAAGTATTTGTTTAGCAAATTTGCTTTTTCTTCATCATTATCCACATAGCAGTTCGCATCATATTTCAGTCTCACAATTCCATTTTTAGTCTTCCTCCTTTCATTAATATACCTGAAGAAATTTTTGTCACCCCCCTTACATTTCTTTTTTTTTTATTATTTCTTTATTCATATATTTCCATATATCATCACAATACGTGAATATGCAATCGGCATTTATACAAAAGGCAAAAATAAAGAGAAATATCATTAACAGCCTTTCTGTCCACAAGTTTAGGAAATTTGGAATCCAAGAATTAGAATTTAAAAATAAAACATATAGCAATAATTACGAACTAATGGTTGCAACCTCTGGATCAGACCCCAGCCTGCATTTAGGGAGGGCACACAACATTCAATTCCACTCTAGCATCTAGAAATTCTTTTAACTGTTTTGGGTCTACAAATTGAAACTGTTTACCCTCAAGCATTACATTACAATAACAAGGAAAACGTAATGTGAAAGTTGCCCCCAGTGCCACCACCCTAGGGCGGAGTTCCAGAAAGGCCCTCCGTCTCATCTGTGTAGGCCTTGAGAGATCAGGAAAAATATGAATTTTTGAGCCCAAAAACAGATTTTCTAAGTGTCTCGAGGAAAGCCTTAATACGGCATTCCTATCAGGCTCCAGCACAAAAGTAACAAGCAGAGTCAACCTCTGAGTAATTATCTCCAATGAACTTTCAAGGAAAGAAGTAAGATCCATTCCTTCCCCTGCTATCGGGGGATTTTCTTCCACCACTCCACCACTCCTGATGTAATAAGCCCGAGTAAGGGGAGGCAGTGAGTTCTTATCCATTCCAAGAATATCAATCATATATTTTTTAACCATGTCCAAAGGGGAAATTAAAGGCGATTTGGGAAAATTAAGAAACCTGAGGTTTAATCTTCTAGTCTGGTTTTCTAGGTACTTCAATCTTTTATGTAGGAAATTATTATCTTTAACCAAAGCCGTTTCTACAGATCCCATTTCTTGAATTTTAATATTCACAGTCTCCAAATCTAAGGTTTGCTGTGCAGTCTTTTGCGCCTGAAGCAGGGCAGCCTCAGAAAGAGTCTTTATGTCAGAAGTATTCATTTTTAAAGTAGTTTGCATAGAAGTGTGAATGCTGTAAACCATATCCCATAGTGACTCTAATGTCACAGTTGCTGGTCTATTCACACCACTAATGGCTGGAGAAGGGTGAGGTTAATCTTCAACACAAGCAAGTTTAGAAACTATATCCTGATGCAATACCTTTGAAGCTGATTGTAGCAATAGTTCTCGGCATTGAGATTCAGCCTCCGTTACTGCAGACACTCCCTCAAACAGGTCGGGCTGAGCCCCTTCGGCTTCCTTCCCTGTCAGAGCTGCCAGCAACTCCCCTCCAGGCTGGGGTGGAGCAACTCGTTCCACGGGGCTCAGGGAAGCCCCGTTTCCATTCTCAATCGACACTGAAGTGCCGAGAGTTGCAGAGGGGGTCGAAAAGCCCTGAGGACCTGGTTGCTGTCTGAAAAATTGCAAAGTTGTCTGCCTCCTCGCTGAAGAAGTCACAGGAGCTGAGGGATGTTCCTTCACTTTTCCCCTCCGTTTCCCCATGCTTAATGAGGCAACAGAGGCGCCGTAGAGGACCTACAAACAGAGCAACTTCCAGAAGCTAACACAGGTGCATCCATTCACAACGCCATCTTGGACTCCCCTTACATTTCTAGCCATTTATTCTTCCGCTTGCGCTTTCGCCAGACGTATCTCTCTCTTGGCTTCTTTCAGTTTCATATGGTATTCCTTTCTGTGTTGTTCTTCTTCTTGAGTTTTTCTGTATTTCATGAACGCCAAATCATTACCCTTTATTTTCTCAGCCACATGTTTGGAGATCCATATCGGTTTCCTTTTTCTCTTGCTTTTATTTACTCTCCTTACATAAAGGTTTGTAGCCAGATTTATAGCTTCTTTCAGCCTGGACCACTGCCCTTCCACTTCTCGTTTGTCCTCCCAACCCATCTGCTCCTTCCCTAGGTATTCCCCCATTTTACTAAAGTCAGCATGCTTGAAATCCAGGACTTTTGAGTTTTGAGTGACTGCCCTCCAATTCAGCTGCTATATCAAACCAAACTGTTTGATGGTCACTGCTGCCCAGGTGGGCACCCACTTGGACATTTGACACACTTTTCCCATTTGTGAGTACCAGATCCAGCATCGCTCTCTCTCTCTCGTGGGTTCCATCACCATTTGTCTGAGTAGAGCACTTTAAAAAGCATCCATGATCTCTCTACTTCTTTCCAATTCCACAGAAGGAACTTTCAAATCCACATCTGACAGATTGAAATCTCCCAGCAACAGCACCTCTCTTTTCTTTCCCAACCTATGGATATCTGTGACCAGATCTTTATCTAGTTCCTCTGATTGTGTCGGAGGTCGGTAGACAATACCCATGTGGACAGAGGTTCCATCAACTCTTTTTAAGGTGATCCATATCGCTTCTTCCTTTCCCCAGGTCCCTGTCATTTCAGTCATTGTGATATCATTGCTCACATGCAGAGTTACTCCTCCACCTTTACGACCATCTCTATCCTTCCTAAATAGATTATAGCCTGGTATGTTTGCATCCCATTCATGGGAATCATTGAGCCATGTCTCAGTGATTGCAACCATGTCTGCCTCTGACATCAAGGCTTGCAGGTAATAAATTTAACACCAAGATGTACAAAATTATAGACTACTACTACTTACACATGTGAATGTACACTTATGTACACCCCCCCCCCCCCCCCCAGATTCTATATATGGTGCCTGAAAACCCGTGTGCAAACCAAAGCATATTCTATAACAATGTATATAACTTAATTGGTTAACTAGCTAATCAGCGCTGTTAATTTATTTTTTTATTTATTTGTTGCATTTGTATCCCACATTTTCCCACCTCTTTGCAGGCTCAATGTGGCTTACAATACATCATGAATAATGAGAATACATGAGAAAGTATACAATTAGTAATAGCAGAAGGATTTTGGATGACATGATAATGATGCAAATATTGTAGGGGCAATTCTGTATGTGTGTACAAGAATTCATATTTGTTGATCTTTGTTGTATGCCTTGTTGAAGAGATGGGTCTTCAGTAGACTTCGGAAGTTGGCTTGTTCATAGGTCGTTTTTAGGTTTTGTGGCAGCGTATTCCAGAATTGTGTGCTCAGGTAGGAAAAGGTTGACGCGTGCGTTAGTTTGTATTTAAGACCTTTACAATTTGGGAAGTGAAGATTAAGGAATGTTCGGGATGATTTTTTAGCATTCCTGGGTGGTAAGTCTATCAGGTCTGATATGTAGGCTGGTGTGTCTCTGTGAATAATTTTGTGAACTAGGGTGCAAATTTTGAACGTGATACGTTCTTTGAGTGGGAGCCAGTGCAGTTTTTCTCGTAGGGGTTTGGCGCTTTCGTATTTTGTTTTACCGAATATGAGTCTAGCTGCAGTGTTTTGAGCTGTCTGAAGTTTCTTGATTATTTGCTCTTTGCAGCCAGCGTAGAGTGCATTGCAGTAATCTAGATGACTGAGTACCATTGATTGTACTAGGTTGCGGAAGACGGTTCTTGGAAAGAAAGGTCTTACTCTTTTCAGTTTCCACATTGAGTGGAACATCTTCTTGGTTGTGTTTTTCACATGACTCTCAAGTGTGAGGTGTCGATCAATGGTAACTCCAAGAATTTTTAGGGTGTCTGAAATTGGAAGATTCAGTTTTGGTGTGTCAATGGTGTTGAATTTGTTCGTATTATGTTGCGAGGTATTAGGCATTGGGTTTTTTCTGCATTGAGTTTCAACTTGAATGCGTCCGCCCATGTGTGCATAATGTGTAGGCTTTCGTTCATGTCATCGGATATTTCCTTGTCTAAATGGAATGTAGATTGTTACGTTGTCTGCGTATATGTATAGGATAAGGTTTTGGTTTGATAGTGGTTTCGCCAAGGGCATCATCATTAAGTTGAATAGAGTCGGTGAGAGGGGGGATCCTTGTGGAACTCCAAGCAATTAACAAGCAATTATCAGCACTAATTAGCATTAATTAGGCACACAACTCACTAAGTGTATTCTATAATGTGTTACACCTAAATTCTAAGTCGCATAAGTGAAAAGGGGGCTTGGCCTTGGGAAGGGAGTGGGTATTTCTAAAATCTATATGCATTATTATAGTATACATCCGAACTGTGCCTAATTTTAGGCATCAGATTTACACCAAGTAATACGCAGCCTAAATGGATATGACCAAATTTATGTATTTATTTATTTATTGCGTTTGTATCCCACATTTTCCCACCTATTTTCAGGCTCAATGTGGCTTACATAGTACCAGAAAGGCGTTTGTAGATTCCGGTGTGACCAAATGCAATGTGATGTTGTGGTAAGATGAAGTTTATATGGCAGAGCCACAGTAAGAATCGTAGAGCGGAGGAGTAGAGTTATGTTCATTACGTGCTTTAGTTTTCTTGTGTAGCCAAGGTCAGGCTTTAGGTTGGATCACTAGGGTATGCCTTTTTAAACAGGGTGGTTTTTAGTATTTTCCGGAAGTTGAGGTGGTCGTACATCATTTTCAAGGCTTTTGGTAGCGCGTTCCACAGTTGTGTGCTTAAGTAGGAAAAGCTGGATGCATAGGTAGATTTGTATTTAAGACCTTTACAGCTTGAGTAGTGTAGATTTAGATATGTTCGTGTTAGATCAGATGCATTTCTGGTTGGTAAGTCGATTAAGTCTGTCATGTATCCAGGCGCTTCATCATAGATAATTTTGGAACCGTGGTGCACATTTTAAAGGCAATGCATTCTTTGATTGGGAGCCAGTGTAGTTTTTCGCGGAGGGGTTTTCCACTTTCAAATCGCGTTTTTCCAAATATAAGCCTAGCTGCCGTGTTTTGAGCGGTCTGAAGTTTCTTTGTTCTTTGCATCCTGCATAGATTCCATTGCAGTAATCTAGGTGGCTTATTACCATTGATTGTATCAGGTTGTGAAATGTTTCCCTCGGGAAGAATTGTTTCACGTGTTTGAGTTTCCACATTGAGTGGAACATTTTCTTTGTTGTGAATTTTACTTGGCTCTCCAGTGTTAGGTTACGGTCCATTATAATGCCTAGGATTTTCAGGCTGTCTGAGATTGGAAGGGTGTGATCTGGGGTGTCAATGCTTGTGCTATGCTGGGATGAGAGGATAAGACAATGTGTTTTTTCTTTATTGAGTTTTAGTTCAAATGCATTAGCCCATGAGTCCATGATGTCGAAGCTTAGCTTGATTTCATTGGAGATTTCTGTCAGTTTGGTTTTGTAAGGAATGTACATTATGACATCGTCTGTGTAGATGAAAGAGTTAAGGCCTTGGTTGGATAAGGACTTGGCTAGTGGGGTCATCATTAGGTTGAGGAGGGTTGGTGATAGTGGTGGTGATCCTTGTGGTACTCCACAGTCTGCTTTCCATGGTGATGAAATGTTTGAATTTGACTTTACTTGATATGTTCTTGTGGTTAGGAAACCCTTGATCCAGCTGAGTATGTTTCCACTAATCACGAACTTGTCTAGTAGTCTTATTAATATATTGTGGTTTACCATGTCGAACGCACTCGACATGTCGAATTGAAGGAGGAGGATGATTTTGCCTATTGCTATTTCTTGTTTGAATTTGGCTAGGAGAGTGAGTAGTACTGTTTCAGTGTTATGGAGGGGCGAAATCCTGACTGTGATTCGTGTAATATTGAGAATTTGCTTATATAATCTGAAAGTTGTTTGGTTACCATGCTTTCCATCAGTTTGTCTACCAACGGGATGGACGCTACTGGTCAGTAGTTGGTTATATTTAGTTGCATGGCAAGCCACTCAGCATATTCTATACATCGTGTGGAAATTTAAGTCAATTCCATAAACTTTAGGCATACTTTAGAGAATGCACCTAGGAATAATTTTTTTCTGAGCGGATTTTTCAGTTGCCATATACAGAAATCAGCTCTTAAGGGCTAGTTGGGCACTAAGAGCTATTCTATAACTGACAAGTGCAACTTATTTACCCCTTGATTCTAGATATGGCACCCCAAATTGCACATGATCCTGAAATGAGTCATTACCAATCAGTAATTGGCTGTTAACTATTAATTATAAAAGCAAAATAGCTCTAATTTGGATTTGCATGCAGATCTGGCTACACGCTATTCTATAAAGATCTTTTGCATCCAAATTCTCTTGCACACAACCCAACAGGAGGCATAGCTATGGGAGGGGCATGAGCATTCCATAGAATCCCATGCAGTGTTACAGAATTGGGGGGCTGTGTGCCTAAGCTGCTCCAGGATTTACACCAAGTTTCAGTTGTGGGTCAATCCTCATACCCCAATCTGACCTTTAGCATGTAATTGCAAGTGGGTTTGCACAGGGGCAGAGCAAAGGAAGGATATAGGCAGAGCTCCCACTTAAGCACGTAACTTACAGAATACAGCAAGTTGTGTGCTAAATTGCCACATTTAGCCACATATATTTACGCCTGCTATTGATATGGCAACAAATGTAGACCACTTTGTCCCACAAAAAGGTGGTATATCAAATTCCATTAACCTTACCCTTACCTAACTGTAAGTGCATAAATGCCAATTTACACTAGTATTCTACAATGGAATCTGGGCACCCAGATGCCATTAGATAATTCATGAATTTTAAAATGAGACCTTCCCTGTTTGGAAAAAGGTAATCATTACTTCAGAAAATGTAGAACCCAAGCTTTTGAGGTAATCATGGGAGAAGGGGGTGAGTCCATGTTAAAAAAAAAAGCAACTGGTGTTAAAACACAATTAACATGCTAACCACATTAACACATTAATTGCCCACCCCATTATCTATCTATCTATCTATCTATCTATCTATCTATCTATCTATCTATCTATCTATCTATCTATCTATCTATCTATCTATCTGTCTATCTATCTCTATCTATCTTTATTTATTTATTTATATTAATAGTTAATGCCATTCCTAGTAGAAAAAAACATTTAATTAGCTAGAGTGAGCAAAGCAGTAATATGCATGTAGCCAGTAATTGATGATGGTGGTGGTCCATATCTGTTCTTGGCTATCAGGTTCTTCAGATAATGGTCAAACAGCTGTTGTACAGGACCTGGCCCAGGGTGATTCGTTCACAGAACAAGGAATATGATCCTTTCCATGGCTAAATACCTCTATTAGAACATGCTAATGGACATTAGTGGTGTATGCTAACTGACATGTGGCCCACAGGTATAAAATAGGACATGCAGAATTGAGGGCATGCTAATGTTTGTTAGCGCACTAAACTTTAATAAAATGTCCCCTCAGTTACTGGTTCTTTAGGCAGGCACAGCCTTCTGGCAACCTTTACCTCACTTGAGCCTAAACTATGACAAGAATAAATACAAGTCAATAGTCAATGGTGGTTCTTCTATGTCAGTTTAATTTGGGGTCACTTGAATAAAGTTTATTAGCCACAGGCTCCACAATGAAAAAAAAACTCCAGCTTCAGCAACATATTACAACAACAACAACAACTAAGGTGCAGTAAAAGGCTAGCTTTTACTGCACCTTAGTAACTACACCCTAAGTCTTTACCTAGCTGCCTATATCCATTACTATGTTCAGAACTCCTTACTATGCTTCAGAATTAATGTGCATGTATCTTCTGCATAGTGCCTACCCCTTCATTCTCCTCTTCAAGTCTATTCTGCCATCATTGCTTCTAATGAAGCATGACTGATAGAACACTACAAGTGGCATGACCACATCACACCCTTCTTGCAAAAGCTACACTGGCTACCAGTACCTTACAGAGCTAAATTTAAAACTCTATGTTTGATTTTCAAGGTCCTCAGACAAAATGGGCCAGAGAATACTTTAAGAATAAGTTAGCCCTTTACACACATTTAAGACCTCTAAGGTCCTCTCAAGGACCATCACTATCTGTACCTTCGTCAATTGAAATTGTAAGATGTGATACCCACAAGTGAACCTTCTTAGGGGCTACATATAACTCATGACTATCTCTACTTTAAGAAGCAGGTGAAAGCCTGGCTCTTCTCCCAAGCCGTTAATACATAGGGTGACTGACTATACACTCATTCTGCACTCATTCCTTATCTCTTGCTTAACTATACAAATTTGCTTCAATACAATGAACTTGCCTTGAGTTTAGCTGACCATCAAATTATCCCAGCTGACTCTGTACCACGCATCTTGTTCCCATCATATATCTGCTGTTGGTCCATCAGCTATATTGTAAGCCATATTGTAGAAATTCTTTAGCATCATATCTATGTTAGTTGAATGTTCTAATTCATGCTTGTTAGGCATATTAGTATCATCCTAACATTGTATTATATCTCTGGTATTTGAATTCCAGTGCTGTTAAATGTGTATATTTTTATACTGTTTTATGGTAGCTCTATTATTAGGTTTCAGTCTACTTTTGTCCAGTTTACCTCATTTATTGTATTTATGTTTATTCTTGGTAATTTTATTACTGTTATGCTGTTAAAACAATTGTAAGTTTTATGTTAAACTGTACCTGCTGTACACTGCATTGGGTGAATCTCTTCATAAACATGGTCACTAAACCCCAATAAATAAATAAATAATGCTGATGTGAGATGTAAAAGAAAAGGAAGCTTTCGTATTTAACAGAGGAGCAGTGGAGCTATAATCTGAGCTATATCCTCTACAAGTTTCAGTTCAGGTGCCAAACTCCCAAAGCTCGCCTTATCCTACACATACAATAAACCACTGATCCAGCTGCACAGCTTAATGCATTTTTAATTTCTAGACTCTGCTACAGAAATAAAGTGAAACCCAAGGAGAGGCACACCAATAAGTAGGTGGGGACCCAAGGCCGTTATAAGTGTTCCTACTAGCAGATCCTTATGAAGCCTTCTGAATAAATCAGGCCATTGTTCTAATGAAATTCCCCATATTGACCTTCCCGAAACTACAGTCAACACCTGTTTTTTCTGGTTATTATTTCCTGCATTATACATTTCTCTTATATGACTTGGCTGTTAACCCTTTCAGCAAAACTTATTTACAGCCTTAATATATTAAAGGAACATTTTTTTGTAAGAAGCAGCATTAACATATTTTTCCTTCATTTATATATAACAAAGTATTGCCAAAACTGCTATGGCAATCTTATCACACTGATCCATTATGCTCTGACTCTGGTCCTATTCATATGCAGGATAAAAGCCTACCTTTTTGATGCTGCAGTTAAATCTTAATCCCTTACTCACCTGTTTAATGTCTACATTGTTTGTCATCCTCTTAATAAATTAAACTCCTAATCTCTTATTTCTCCTGTGTGTTTCTCTTTAATAGATTGTGGGGCCAATGCAGAAAACTACTGCAAGTCAAATGATAAGGATATTATGGGGTTTATATGAAAGTTAATTGCCGAGCAATGCAAAAAGGGGTCGAACGCAAGGATTAACTTGTGTGGTAAATAGGTTGGAACTTTGCATTAAAATGAATACAAAAGCTGTCATTAACAATTTTGCACAATGAAGAGAAAAAAATTAGTTTTAATGCACACACTAAGTGAAAAAGTTTTGCAAGATCAGGAGCAGCATAGAAAGATTGGTCAAGATGAGTGAGTGTCTAGTGGCACCCACTCTCTCCCCCAAACTCAATCCTCCTGCCCCTGATACTTTCTATATCTGTCAGCTAAATATGGGGAATTTTTCCTTATTTGGTAGTCTGAGCAGATACTACAAAATAAAAGGGAAATTCCCTTATATGGAAAACCAACCCCACCTAGAGCATTCCTAGATGACCTGTGCAGGGTCACGCATTGACATTTTTTAAAGATGGTGGCACTGACAAGATGGAGACCTATTTTAGATCTAGTCCTTAGTGGAATGTAGGGCATAGCACAAAAGGAAACAGTGTTGGGTCTGCTGGGAAACAGGGGTGTGCTGATACATTTTTAACAACAGGCTCTTTCTCAGGACATAGCCAACTCTGCAGTTGGAAGGGCCAGGGCTGGCTAGGGGGGGAGCAACACTTGCCTCTCTCTCCTCCCTCCCTTCGTGCGGGCACGTAAGGCATACCTTTGCTGGCAGCCAGTAAATGGACTGCCACCACTCCCAACGTCTTGCTCTCACATGATCGAGAAGTCCCAGCCTACTGCCCAGAGCTGGAAACAAAGAGCGGGGAGCAGCAGTAGTCTATTTACTTGGCTGGAAGGGCTCAGCATCCCCACCAGCAAAGTAGAAGATAATTCAGCAGGGGGCCCAAGCCCACATTTTGGGAGCTAGTTGTTAAAGTAGCCATGGAGGGCCCTACTTTAACAACCGGCTCCCAAAATTCTTAAAAACTTAACAACCGGCTCTTGCGAGCCTGTGAGAGCCTGCTCCAGCACACATTATAACATGATCAAATTTGAGCTAATATCTGCAGTGAAGTCACAAAGGAAATCTACTGCAGCAGCACATAATTTTTAAAAGGGCAAAAATGATACAATGAGGAAAATGGTTAAAAGAAGCTAAAAGGATCAGTTGCAAAGGTAAGAACTTTAAATCAGGCATGGACATTGTTTAAAAATACCATCTTGGAAGACCAGACCAGATGTATTCCAAGTATTTACAAAGGTGGAAAGAAGAACAAACATCAGCTAGCATGGTTAAAAGGTGAAGTGAAAGAGGCTATTAGATACAAGAGAACATTTTTCAAAGAATGGAAAAAGGACCTGAATGAATAAAAGAGGCAATGTAAGTGAGTTAGATGCAAAGCAAGTTAGATATAAAGCACTGATAAATAAGGTTAAAAGAGAAGGTGAAGAGAAACCATAGAGGCAAAAACTCATAGTAACAACCTTTTCAGATACACCAGAATCAGAAAGCCTATGAGGGAATCCATGGAACCATTAGATCATGAAGGAGCAAAAGGGGCACTCAGGGAGAACAAGGTCATAGTGGAGAGGCTGAATTAATTCTTTGTTTTGGTCTTTATGGAAGAAGATTTAAGAGATCTACCTATATCAGAAATGGTTTTCAAGGGTGATGATGCGGAGAAACTGAAAGAAATCTTGCTGAACCTGAAAGATATACTAAGCCAAATCAACAAATTAAAGAGTAGCATTGGAGCTGACTCTGTAGGTGCTGTGGGTGAGGTATTGAGAAAATTCTGTGTATGTGTCCAGGGAGGGGTTATTCTCATTGGGCTTAGCACCCCCAATAATTTTGAAAAGTTGGCTCCTATGAAGAGTAGTAAATCACTTGGACCAGATGGCATGCACCCTAGGGTACTGGAAGAACTCAAACATGAAATTGCTGATTTGCTCTTAGTGATCTCTAATCTGCATTAAAATCATCTATAGTACCTGAAGATTGGAGGGTGGCCAATGTAATGTCGATTTTTAAAATTGGTTCCAGGGGTGATCCAGGAAATTATAGACTGGTAAGCCTGACTTCAGTGCACTCCTCCTCTTGATCCAGTTCTATCTGCCACTGTGTTGACTCCAGCAGAGGATGTCTTCCTTGCTGGGCAAAGTTGTGCAGCATGTAGCATGCCATGAATATTTTGGCAACCTTCTCTAAGGTGTAGAGGAGCTCCCTCTCCCTCTTCCCAAGTGGTCGATACATTGAAAGTGATTCTTCAGATGGCCAAAGGTCCATTCTATGATGAAACAGGTGGTCTTATGGACTTTATTGTAGTGCTCCTCTGCTCATTATGGGGGTGTAGAATGGGGTTCATGACCCACCTTAGGCTGAGGCTCAAAGGTGTCCTACACTTTCTCCCTCACAGCTCGGCATTAAGTGGCAGCTTTAGTGATCCACATGAAGCCAGCACTCAGTGTATACTAATTTTTCACACATGTGAAAACTGTGCATGCTCTGAGTGCTTGTGTCATGGGGAGTGTGCAGAACACATTCAAGCAGCTCTTCAACTGGAGGGACTTTAGTATCCCTTCCAACTTAGAAGGCATTTAGTATTTTAAATTGAGCTGGGGGTGGGAAGAACCATAGAGTGAAAAGCAGGGGGTGAGCTGCCAAAAGGACATTGTGCTCACCCATTTTGGCAGTAGACCCATCTAAAATTGGACTTCTGGCTGTGCCATTGGTTGGTCCCCTATATTATCTACTTACCCAGTATGCTGTCCTCGTGGGTATGTGCAGTGATGGCTAAAAGGGAGTTTCTATTTGCTGATTCACCAAGATTGGATTCCTCTTGCATGATATCAGTTTACTGTCATTTTAAAGAAGTGCTTTGCTCATCTTGGCCTTGATCTAGCAGGCTTTGGCACTCACTCTTTTCATACTGGGGCAGCAAGAGAGGTCACCTGCATTTCATGGGATTCAAATTTAACTAGCCAGGTTCCATTCCTAGCAGGTTAAATGGTTTTGAATACTGGGGGGAACAATACCTATAGTCACAAATAATACTGCCTTATTTTTCAATTCACAGGCTTCCAACTTATTAAGAAAATCCATTGTGTCTTCAATATAAAATGTCTTTTGTACTATAGGATGTAGAAAATTATCTACATAGACCAGCAGAGCTTGCAGTATAGATCCATTACTAGAAGCAATAGAGCTCCCCAGGGATGAATCTAAAGATTTATGGATCCTTTTCAGAGTAAACAAAACAGGTGTTCTAGGCAGTGGCGTTCCGACCTTAGCTGACACCCAGAGCAGATCGCCGATGCGCCCCCCGGGGTACAGTGCGACCCCCCCGGTGAAATGACACCTCTTCCCCCCCCCCCCCCCCCGGTGAAATGACCCTCCCCAGGTGCACGCCGCTGGGGGGGGTGCCGCGGTGCGCGCCTGTTGCCCTGTTTCAGTCCGATTTCACAATTCGCATGTGTTCCGGGGCAGACTCAGAGGGAGCAGTGAACACATGCGAATTGCGAAATCAGACTGAAACAGGGCAACAGGCGCACGCCGCGGCACCCCTCCAGCAGTGTGCACCCGGGGCGGACCGCCCCCCCCCCCCCCTTGGTACGCCACTGGTTCTAGGATATAAAGTATTCAAAAATCTATATTCATGTTTTGTTTATTTAGTGAGTCATGAAATTCTACATTGTAAATAAGAAGTAGAATCTTCATCCGGGATACAGTAATCCTTAGTGTTGGATAATGGGCACAAGACTTCTGCTCGATAAAATCTATGTATTTTTCTTCAATGTACGATATGCCAAGTTCTGTTTTCCATTTTTTCCACATCTGCCAATACTAGTTTGTGAAATGCTTTTATCATAGGGTCCATAGGTCCTGGAGATGTTTTAAGAGACTTACTGAAAAATATTGTCGAACTTGTAATGACAAATGAATCTTGCCACATCTATTCTCGTTTGGAAAAGATCATAAAATTTTGTAGGTACAAATGTCAATCTTTTAGATAATACAAGCTACTCCATATCAGAAACTTGATATTTGGACAAATTTATTATTGGATACCACCATGAGCATGGGCAAAGGTTTATTATCACAAACCTTCTTGGGTGTTGGAAAAGGGGAATTTTATACTTTAATGTATTTGTGATTAATGACAGCTATATTGTTACTGACTAAATATTTTGTTTGGATAAGGGAAGAAAAAACACTCGCTATTCTTGGATTATTTGCATTTTGGATTGTTGTCAATAAAGCTGTGGCCATTTATTTATTTATTTTTTACATTTGTATCCCACATTTTCCCACCTATTTGCAGGCTCAATGTGGCTTACAATTTTCCGTCATGACTTATGTCATTTCAGAATACATATACATTTGGTAATGTATATAGAACATGAATGCTAAATGAAGAGTCGGGCAAAAAAAGGGAAAATATACAAATGGTTTCACATATTGAACATGGATTGCATATTAAAATTAAACAATACAGTATAGGGAGAGAGTAATCCTATTGTTAAGCAAATAATGGTGAATTACAGTTCTAATTAAAAGTCTTTATGGTATGTCATATTAAAGAGATGTGTCTTCAGTGCCTTACGGAAGTTAATTAGGTTGTGAATTATTTTCAGGTCCAATGGTAGAGCATTCCACATTTGTGAACTCAAGTATGAAAAGTTGGATGCATGTATTAATCTATATTTTAGACCTTTACAGCTGGGGAAGTGAAGATTTAGGAATGTGCATGCCGATCTTTTAGCCATACCCCAAGTCTGTCAGTGAAAGTTATTTATAGTGAATGTGGGTGCAAGGAAGATGTGCTAATGCCATTGTTATAAAATTTAAAAACACAGTGTTGTGCTCAATAGTACTACATAAAAACATAAGAACATAAGCGTTGCCTTATGGGACAGATCGAAGGTCCATCAAGCCCAGCATCCTGTTTCCAACAGTGGCCAATCCAGGATACAAGTACTTGGCAAGATCCCAAAACAGTAAAATAGATTTTATGCAGCTTATCCTATAAATAAGCAGTGGATTTTCCCCAAGTCCATCTTAATAATGGCTTATGGACTTTTCTTTTAGGAAATTATCCGGACCTTTTTTTTTTTTTTTTTTTTAAATCCTGCTAAGCTAATTGCTTTTACCACATTCTCTGGCAATGAATGCCGGAGTTTAATTACACGTTGAGTGAAGAAATAGTTTCTCTGATTTGTTATAAATTTACTACTTCATAGCTTCATTGCATTCCCCTTAGTCCTAGTATTTTTGGAAAAAGTAAACAAGTGATTCGTGTCCACCCATTCCGTTCCACTCATTATATTATAGACCTCTATTATATCTCCCCTCAGCCGCCTCTTCTTCAAACTGAAGAGCCCTAGCTGCTTTAGCCTTTCCTCATAGGGAAGTCGTCCCATCACTTTTATCGTTTTCATCTCCCTTGTCTGTACCTTTTCTAATTCCACTATATCTTTTTTGAGATGTGGTGACCAGAATTGCACACAGTATTTGCGGTGCAGTTGCACCATGAAGCAATACAAAGGCATTATAACATAATGTTGTAAAAAAAATTTAATATCTCAAAAATACCCTGAAAGGAAAAACAGATTATAAAAAGTGAATAAACATATCCATGTGGTTTGAAAAAGGAGCAAATAGAACAGGTCAGTACAACTGTAACACACCATTTCTAATATATAATCCAGTTACTGGATGTCTCGTAGGCACATGTGCTCTCCAATTTTATATTTCCTATTGATGAAAACCAGATTTACAGTTTAAAAGGAAGTGGAGTGAATGAATACTGGAAAAAACAGGTGTGAGCCAAATTTCATGTTTAAACTACAGTTGAGAGTGAGGTTAGCCACTCTGAGTAATTAAATTTGTCACATCAAGGATATTGTTTCTTAGGCATTAAGGATATACTCAAGAACTGCATTGACAAAATGTATTTGTGTTTATAGGATTGAACTTTAAATCACATGATAGGTCAATAAGCTAAAGTGCCCCTATTGTTGAAAATTCTGTGGATACTTTTACCCGAGGAGTTTGTCCCAATAATCAGAGTACAAAATTCTATACAAGCTATTGCTTTATTATCTCCTGGAAAATTCCACTCAAAAATGGTGTTTGATTCCTCTGCATGTAAATTTTCCATCAAAAAATGTAAGTATAGTTTTGAATTTCCAAACCTATACCTCTGTCTTCAGTCTTTGCCCTCACTCTGCTCACAGTAGCATCACTTCATTTCAATGGTAGAAATATGCACATTGTCAAAGATTTTTTTTTTTTTTAACCAGCAGATAGGCTGGGCTACAATCAAAGTCTCAACATCAGCAGATAAAATGCTATTCTACCAGCAGAAAAGGGCTTTAATTATTGTCTTTGTGGTGGACAAAAAGTAATTGTGCCTTACTCTTGAAAATAGCTCAGAACTATTTATTCTGTGGTTTGCTTTAAAAGGGTTGCTTTACCTTGGGATCCTGTTCTGTGTTTCTTATTAATTTTTGTTCTATGTGTACTCAATGTCATCATATTCACCTTGTCTATTAAAATTTAGAGCTACACAAATAGAGAAATATATAAAAATAGTCTGTTTTATTTTTACAGCGCAAAATAGCTGTGTGCTTTCATTTTTCTGCAATTTGTTGTTCCAGAGTAAACATTTTTTTTCATAGCAAAAGGGGGCCACAAAGCATATTTTTGTAACAGTATGTGCCACTAGCTACAAACTTACCATGTTTGGTATAGGTATCCTTTGAGGGAGGAGATAGGGCAGAGATTAAAAAAGTTTGTGAACTTTTATATTTTCAAAAATACATGTGGGGCAATTCTATAAATTGGTGCCACAGTTTAGGCACTCCAATGCCATGTGCTTGATGCAAAGATTCCATTATGGAATACTAACATATGTCAGGATTGGTGCATTGATGTTTAGGTGCACCCTTTTATGCCATGTCAATGGCATGCATAAGTTGGTGCATATGGAGGGACGTCCCGGCAAAGGGGCGAGGAAACCTGTATTATCGAAACAAGATGGGCATCCATCTTTCATTTTGATAATACGGTCAGGGACGCCCAAATCTCAATATTTAGGTTGACCTTAGAGATGGTTGCCCATAGAGATGGTCGTCCCCGGTTTTCGGCGATAATGGAAACCACGGATGCCCATCTCAGAAACGACCAAATGCAAGTCCTTTGGTCATGGGAGGAGCCAACATTCATAGTGCACTGGTCCCCCTGACATGCCAGGACACCAATCGGGCACCCTAGGGGGCACTGCAGTAGACTTCAGAAATTGCTCCCAGGTGCATAGCTCCCTTACCTTGGGTGCTGAGCCCCCCAAACCCCACTACCCACAACTGTACACCACTACCATAGCCCTAAGGGGTGAAGGGGGGCACCTAGATGTGGGTAGAGTGGGTTTCTGGTGGGTTTTGAAGGGCTCACATTTACCACCACAAGTGCAACAGGTAGAGGGGGATGGGCCTGGGTCCGCCTGCCTGAAGTGCACTGCACCCACTAAACCTGCTCCAGGGACCTGCATACTGCTGTCAGGGAGCTGGGTATGACATTTGAGGCTGGCAAAAAATATTTTTAAATTTCTTTTGAGGGTGGGAGGGGGTTAGTGACCACTGGGGGAGTAAGGGGAGGTCATCCCTGATTCCCTCCGGTGGTCATCTGGTCAGTTTGGGCACCTTTTTGAGACTTGGTCACAAAAAAAAATGGACCAAGTAAAGTCGGCCAAGTGCTCGTCAGGGACGCCCTTTTTTCATTATCGGCCGAGGATGCCCATGTGTTAAGTGCACCCCAGTCCCGCCTTCGCTATGCTTCCAACATGCCCATGGGAACTTTTATCGCCCCCGCGATGGAAAGCAGTTGGGGATGCCCAAAATCGGCTTTTGATTATGCTGATTTGGGCAACCCTGGGAGAAGGACGCCCATCTCCTGCAAGTGACGTGTAATTTATAGTACTCAATAAACATAAGAACATAAGCATTGCCATACTGTGACAGACCAAAGGTCTATCAATCCCAGCATCATGTTTATAACAGTGAGCAATCCAGGTCTCAAGTACCTGGCAAGATCCCAGAACAGTAAAACAGATTTTATGTTCCTATCCTAGAAATAAGGAATGAATTTTCCCAAGTCCATATTAATAATGGCTTATGGACTTTTCTTTTGGAAATTAGCCAAATCTTTTTTAAACCATGCTAAGCTAACTGCTTTTACCACATTCTCTAGCAACAAAAACTTTTACTACACTTTAGTAAAAGGGCCCCTCAAAATGTTTTAAAGCATGCTTTTAAACTGAATGCAAGCTAATGAATGCACATTCCCAGTTTTGTGGGTAGCTTGAAAAATGTCCCCTGAATAAATCGTCTGGTTTAGGATTTCAATTTTATGGGCAAAAAATTGAGTTTCATGTCTAAGGTCTCCAAAGGATACTGTTTTGAGAAGGACTGCTTTGTTCATGAAAAGCCTATGTATGGCATTATGTGCCTCACATATAACTTATCATGCATTAAACTAGAAAAATCCTTCATTTTGTTTTAAAATGTGAGGTTGATATACTTCATTCTGTTATGATGTCAGCAACTATGTTATGCTCAATAGCTACTTTTATTCCTTCTTACAGATGTAAGTGATGCTACTGGAGACACATGTATGTCCTAAAGCATAACTAAGGGGGTCTTTCACTAAACTGCGGTAGCATTTTTAGCTCACGGTAGAAATCAGCTGGCGGTAAATGCCGACACGGCCATAGGAATATAATGGATGTCTCAGCAATTACCGCCAGCTGATTTCTACCATGAATTAAAAACGCTACCGTAGCTTAGTAAAAGACCCCCCTAAAGGAGGAGGTTTAATGGAAAGGAAGGAAATGCATTAGAAGAGTAGAGCAGAAGCAAGTTTTAGCAGTCAGCTAAATCTGATCAGATGCATGGACCTAGCCTTAACTTGGAATATTAATATTTTTATTCATGTGGATCCTCTAGTCTTCAGGAATATATATTGTTTTCTTGAAACAATTTTGGCAGAACCTCATCCATTCTGATTAACAGGAATAATATAAGGCAGCCATCCAAAACATAGGCAGGAAGAAATCATTGTTTCCAAAATAAAATGAAGACCCCCTACAATGCTGAGGATCACTTTGACTTGGTCATCTTCAGAGCATTAATGAGACCTACTTAGATAAAATGATGCTCAGCCCCATGGGGGTCATCCTGTGAACCTTTCCTGCCTTTCTCTGTGGACTGATGTTTGCTACTACATGCTGCTAGGAAGATCTCCCATTCAACTTTAGACTTTTGCACCCATCCTTTTTTTTTTTTGTTTGCTTGCAACTGTTAACATTTTCATAGTGTATATAATACAAAATTGAAACAAAACATGCAAAAAAAGGATTTAACATGCAGAAATAGTGTAGGTAAATCTCTAAGTATCCAGTAAAGATTCAGATACAGAGAAGGCAATAATCAAAGACATTTCTATTGGTAAATCAGTGTTTTACCTAAAATTAAATGGGGGGTTGATTACCTGCTCTCAATATGAGGAAAATTATGCACATCTACAATGAATATATTTTCCCCTATTATATTGATATTTTCTGGGGGCAGGAAGAAGTCAGGGGATCAAACTATGTGCAGTCTTTTAGGTGAAATAATAAGCAGTTTTCTTTGTGTATATAGATTCTGCAGGTAAAAATTACTTGTAGATTTTTCATCAACAGGTGAGCTTTTATTGTTGCCCCTATAGAGAATATCTAAAACCTTCCCAGGGGTTTGGGGGGAGATGAAGGACACATGGCAGGAAGAAGTTTAAAAACAGGAGTTACAAATCCCCAGTGGCGTACCAAGGGGGGGAGCGCGCTATTGGCTCCGAGTTCGCTCGTTCCCTCCCTGCTGTTCCCTCTGTGTGGAACAGGTTACTTCTTGTTCCGGGGCAGAGGGAGCAGCAGGGAGGAAATGAGCGGACTAGGAGCTAACAGGCCTGCGGCACCTCCCCCCCCCCCAGCAGGTAAAAATGCAACCACGGGGGTGTAGTTTCACCGGGGGGGGGGGGCGCTGCACCTGGGGGGAGGCGCATCGGCGATCCGCCCCGGGTGTCAGCCAGGCTAGGAACGCCACTGCAAATCCCTGCAATGTAATATGATCCTTCCATTGTTAACCAGGCAATAACTGCTCTCAGACTAAAGGGAACTGTAGGAGTGGGCCATAAAAATTGATGACTTTGATAGCTATCACATATAACTCTTAAGAGTGGAGGAGTAGCCTAGTGGTTAGAGCACTGGGCTGACAACCAGGAAAACTTTGTTGAAATCCCACTGCTGTTCCTTGTGCTCTGGGGCAAGTTGCTTAACCCCTGTTGCATCAGGTAAAAAAATGTGATTATGTATCTGAATGTAACTAACTTTGACCTGCTATAGAAAATGGTGTGTTAAATCCAATTAAAATTTACACATAAATAATATAATATCAGTCTAAAGCTGAGAGGGAGAATCCTCACTAGAAAGTGCTGCAAACCAAGTCCCATTTCCCTCTTCCCCCCCCCCCCCTTTTTCCCAGACAAAGGAAGGGTTGTAGTGACACAGAAAAGAGGGGTGTAGACAGCTCTCAAATAATACATATTACAAGAATCTTAACAAGGATCCAACACAGGAATATATGAAAGTGAAATATAATCAGGAAATCTCCAGACTGGTTACGTTCTCAGCTGGAAAAATTGATACCAAACCACCCCTGTATTACCATATTCTACATGCTACTTACCCCAGCAGACTAATTAAACCTGGTTTTGGCACACTCACAGAGAAAATATCTGGACTAAATAAAGGGATTTTCAAACCCTAAAGGACCCTTTTACCAAGCTACGGCAAAAGGGGGCTGGCGCTGGCATTGGTGTGTGTTTTACATGCATGCCAAGGCCCCCTTTTCTGCAGCTGGTAAAAGGGAAGGCCGAAATGGCCAGGCAGCAAGTAAAGCACTAGCCATGCAGCCATCTCAGGGGGGGGGGGGGGAGCCCTTACTGCCACCCACTGAGGTGACAGTAAGGGTTCACGCGCTAACCCGGTGGTAACCGGGCAATATGCAGCACTACCCAATTACCTCCAGTCCAGTGCTACAAAATAAATACATTTTTGTAGCACCGGACAAGATGGCGCGGTAGGGGTGGGAAGTACCACTGGGCTGCTGCGGTAGCATGTCTGTACTTCCGTTATAGTGAGTGGTAAGCCCGCATTGGGCTTACCGCCGCTTAGTAAAAGGAGCCCTTAGTGAAAAAAGACAAATGTCTTCTTATAAGCAGGGCTTAATTTGTAGCCAAAATGGAAATGGAATTGAGGATCTGGGGTCAGGGTAGGTGAGCAAGGGGTAGAAGCAACAGAAGAAGAGATAATGGATTAGAGAACAGAATGACTGTTCTCTGCTCTGCTCTGGGCTCACCCCCCTCCCCTCCTCTGCAGACTTCCTAGAAGGGAGGGACTGCAGTAGAATACTCCTGCTGCTCTGGAGTCTGAAAAGAAGTGGTGTAACTGCATTCCAAGCTGTTTCTCCGGAAATTAAGCCAGGCTTACAAGATACTACAAGTTTTCCAAACAAGTTAAAGAACCTGAAACCTTCCATGTCACACTGCAGACAGCAACACCTATGCAACATCTCTCACACAGACAGCATAGCAGCATGTTACAGACACCTACAAACAATGTAGACCATGAATATACAGCATAAACTGTTGCAAAACAAATTGAATTCATATAACCCACAATTATTTCCACTTCCACAATTTGTACTGAGGGAGAAGGGAACCTTAAACATCTGCAGCTCCTTCCATGCATCCCATCCAATAATCAAACTCAAAATGGACTGCAATGGTCACTTACAAACCTCAGCTTACAGGCACCCATTTGATTAAATTATCTTCATAGCTCCAGTTTCCATCCTATATACTTAAAAAAAGAACTCAGTATATATAACCAAGCTACAAAATGCTTTTACATTTTCTCTGACCTAAAAGTCAAGAATAAGCACCTTTAAACTCTGAGGGGTCCTTTTACTAATCTGTGGTAAAATGGGGCCTATGCTAGCATTAGTGCATGTCTTTGATGCTCTCTGAGGCCCCCTTTACTGCAGCAGGTAAAGGCTGTCTTTTTTTTTTTCACAAAAAGAAATGGCTGTGTGGCCATTTCGAAGGGAGCACTTACCACCACCCATTGAGATGGCAGTAAAGGCTCCTGCGCTAACCCAGCAGTAACCAGGCAGTGTGCAATGCTGCCTAACTACCGCCAGGTATGTACCATCACTATAATACTACTAATAGAAAATATTTTTGTAGCACCGGAAATGACATGCGCTAGGGGTGGGAACTAGCCCAGCGATAGTTTCAGATTGGCGCACGACAAGACTGTTGCTGCACACAAGCCCTTTAGTAAAAGGGCCCCTAACAGGATTCTTTAAACAAAAAGGTTATCACCCCAAACTCATCTCATCCTCTCATCTCAATACAATGCGGAAAACCCCAAAAGTATAAGCACACCAGACTATACCCTCCACATCTCGGACAGCCTGAAAATCCTTGGAGTCACAATGGATCATAACCTCACATTGGAGAGCCAAGCGAAGTCCACAACTAAGAAAATGTTCCACTCAATGTGGAAACTCAAACAAGCTACATAGATTACTGCAATGGAATCTATGCGGGATGCAAAGAACAAATCTTTAAAAAACTTCAGACCACCCAAAACATGGCAGCCAGGCTCATATTTGGAAAAACGTGATTTGAAAGCGCAAAACCCCTATGTGAAAAACTGCACTGGCTACCAATCAACGAACATATTACTTTCAAAATCTGCACCATGGTTCACAAAATTATCTATGGTGAAGCCCCGGGATACATGACAGTACCCTACTGAACCAACATAAATGCCTGAACCCGGCAACAAAACGAATCCAACACAAGTAATAGCTTTACAAAACTCTCTTGTTCGATGATTCCCAACGTGTCTGTTCCAGTGATCCTTATTCTACCACAATATCACATTGTATCTGTCCTACCGAAGCCGGCGTACGCCTCTACGGTACTATGTAAGTCAAATTGAACCTGCAAATAGGTGGGAAAATGTGGGATACAAATGTAACAAATAAATAAAATAAATAAATAAACTGCTCTCCGATAAAATTTCATCCTCAGTCAAAACAGCACAAGGAAAGGAAAGCCATGGAACCACTCGTAGTAACATATAGGGCTAGATTCAGTAAATGGCACCTAAAAATTCTGGCGCCAAAAAACCTCGCTTAAGTGGTATTTTATAAGGCATGCCTAAAGTTTGGTGTGGTTTATAGAATAACCCTTAAATGTTATGGTCATGTATGAATTTAGATGCCACCATTTGCACCAATGAAAATGTGGAGCAAATGCTTGCACCTAAATTTACATACAGAGCTTGTTTATGTCCCTGTTCAACCCCAAAATGCCCATGATGTCCCTTCTCTGTGCCCCCTTTTTCACAATCCATGCTAAAATTTTAGGCCCAGATCCTGCATCTAACTTTATGCGCATAACAGCCAATTAAATCAGTGCCAATAATTGCTTGTAAAAAAGCCAATTATTGGCATTAATTGGTTTGTTATTCAATTAAATTGCATGTGCAAATCAGAACCACACCTAAATTTGCCTGTGTAATTTTTTGCAACTTGTATAGAATCAGGGGATAATCCAGAAATAGAAAACCTATGGAAAATTATAAAATATCTTCTATTTCTGGAAAATTAATTACCAAGAGAAATATTTTCTACCCCCACCCCACCTTTAATTCTAACCCTTCACCAACTACCTAACCTGAAACAAAAACTTGGAGCAAACTCCACCAGATTTTCAAATAGAATAAAATGGGACTAAACCTCATAAACTGTCACAAACTGAAAGGACATGAAGGAACTTGGATGATGTTGATGATTATGAGAGTTATAAGATTTGGTTGGCTGAATATACACGATTCTGTGAGGAAGAGAGGAACAATTATTATAAGCAGAGAACTGAGTGGGCATTGAATAAACCAAAGGAATTGTACCATACTGTAAGATTTTTGTTGGATGGCTATAAGGATTTGGATGAATATTCTGGTCCATTGGCTGATGGGTTTGTTGAGTTTTTAGATACTAAATTGAAGTCTTTGGGGACTAGGGTTGCAAGGGACAAGAATGTTTTGGTAGATAATGAGGAGATTGTTGTTTCTATCAGGACTTTGTTTGATAATGTTGTGATGGAAGACAATAAGGGCCTTATTCTATAAACATTATGCTCCTAAAATTTATGGTTCTAAATTTATACTCCTAAAATTTATGCTTCTAAATTTATTCTCCTAAAATGAATGCTCCTAATTTATGAGCATAATTTATGTTCCTAAATTAATGGTTCTAAACCAGGAGTATAATCTACACTTCTTCCCTTGGTTCATTAATCTCATCCCATGGCTTTTCCTACCATCTCTATGCTGATGACTCCCAAATCTACCTTTCTACCCCTGATATCTCACCTTGCATCCAAACCAAAGTTTCAGCGTGCTTGTCTGACATTGCTATCTGGATGTCTCAACGCCACCTGAAATTAAACATGACCAAAACCGAACTTCTCATTTTTCCCCCCAAACCCACCTCCCCACTCCCCCCCGTTTTCTATTTCTGTTGATGGCTCTCTCATTCTCCCTGTCTCCTCGGCTCGAAACCTTGGGGTCATCTTTGACTCTTCTCTCTCCTTCTCTGCTCACATCCAGCAGACCGCCAAGACCTGTCGTTTCTTTCTTTACAACATCCGTAAAATCCACCCCTTTCTTTCCGAGCACTCTACCAAAGCCCTCATCCACACCCTTGTCACCTCTCGTTTAGACTACTGCAATCTGCTTCTTGCTGGCCTCCGACTTAGTCACCTCTCCCCTCTCCAATTGGTTCAAAACTCTGCTGCCCGTCTCGTGTTCCGCCAGGGTCGCTTTACTCATACTACCCCTCTCCTCAAGTCGCTTCACTGGCTCCCTATCCGTTTTCGCATCCTGTTCAAACTTCTTCTACTAACCTATAAATGTACTCACTCTGCTGCTCCCCAGTATCTCTCCACACTCGTCCTTCCCTACACCCCCTTCCAGTGCACTCCGCTCCATGGATAAATCCTTCTTATCTGTTCCCTTCTTCACTACTGCCAACTCCAGACTTCGCGCCTTCTGTCTCGCTGCACCCTACGCCTGGAATAAACTCCCTGAGCCCCTACGTCTTGCCCCTTCCTTGGCCACCTTTAAATCTAGACTGAAAGCCCACCTCATTAACATTGCTTTTGACTCGTAACCACTTGTAACCACCTGCCTCCACCTACCCTCCTCCTTCCTGTACACAATAATTGATTTGATTTGCTTACTTTATTTTTTGTCTATTAGATTGTAAGCTCTTTGAGCAGGGACTGTCTTTCTTCTATGTTTGTGCAGCGCTGCGTATGCCTTGTAGCGCTATAGAAATGCTAAATAGTAGTAGTAGGAGCATACATTTCAGGAGCTCAAATTTAGGAGCATAAACTTTATAGAATAAGGCCCTTACGGGTCCTTTAACTAAGCCATGGCCAAAAAGTGAACTGTGGTAGTGTGGGTGAGTGTTTTTGGCACGTGCCATGCCAGTTTTTACCACATCTGAGAAAAAGGGCTTTTTTTCAATGGGCTGGGAAAAGAGCCTGCGGTAAAATTGAACCAGCACATGCCTATTTATGGCCTGAGCCTTTAAAGCAACCCATTGATGTAGCAGTAAGGGCTCATACACTACACACACGGTGATCAATCAGCGCATGCCAACTGACTATTAACGCCATAAACGCCACGCATGATAGGAAAAAAATTATTTGTCCCGGCGGTTAGATGCAGAGGAAGTAAAAGAAATTAATCTGGAAGATGTACTGAGTCAAATTGACAAATTAAAGAGTAGTAAATCTGGCTGTCTTCAAGTCTAGGCTTAAAGCCCACCTCTTTGCTACTGCTTTCGACTCCTAACCATGACTCTCTTACTCAACACCCTCACTTATCACCCCTACCACTGCAATTTCCCCACCCCTACCTGTCTGTTCGTCTGTCCAATTTAGATTGTAAGCTCTGTTGAGCAGGGACTGTCTTTTCATGTTAATTTATACAGCGCTGCGTAAGTCTAGTAGCGCTATAGAAATGTTTAATAGTAGTAGTAGTAGTAAATCACCTGGACAAGATTGCATACATCCAAGGGTACACAAAGAACTCAAGTATGAAATTGCTGATCTGCTGTTAATAATATGTACCATAGCTTTAAAATCATACATGTACCTGATGATTGAAGGGTGGCTAATGTGACACTGATTTTTAAAAAGGGTTCCAAGGGTGATCCAAGAAATGACAGCCTGGTAAGCCTGACTTCGGTGCTGGGCAAAATAGTGGAAACTATTTTAAAGAATACAATTACAGCACGTACACAAACATAGTTTAATGGGATAGAGTCAGCACGGGTTCAGCTAAGGGAAGTCTTTCCTCATCAATTTGCTTCATTTCTTTGAAGGCGTGAATAAACATGCAGATAAACATGAACCGGTTTATGTAGTGTAACTAGATTTTCAAAAAGCTTTTGATAAAATTCCTCATGAGAGACTCCTGAGAAAACGAAAAAGTCAAGGGATAGGAGGCAATGTTCTGGTATGGATTAGGAAATGGTTATTCAACAGAAAGCAAAGGGTAGGGTTAATGGTCATTTCCTGTCAATGGAGGAGGGTAAACAGTAGAGTGCCACAGGGATTTGTCCTGGGACCAGTGCTATTTAACATATTTATAAATTATATTGAAATTGTAACGATAAGTGAGGTAATTAAATTTGCAGATGACACAAAACTATTCAAGGTTGTTAAAACAGGTGCAGACTGTGAAATATTGCAGGAAAACCTTAAGGAATTGAAAGACTGGACATCCAAATAGCAGATGAAATTTAATGTGGACAAATACAAGGTGATGCACATTGGAAAGAATAATCCGAATCATGGTTACCTGATGCTAGGGTCCACCTTGGGGGTTAACACTCAAGAAAAAGATCTAGGTGTTGTTGTAGATAATACGCTGAAATCTTCTGCTCGGTGTGCGGCAGTGGCCAAAAAAGCAAACAGGATGTTTGAAAGGGATGGCAGTAATTTCAGATTTGGTGTGTACCCATAAGAACATAAGAGTAGCCATACTGGGTCACACCAATGTTCCATCTAGCTCAGTATTCTGCTTCTAACAGTGACCAAGCCAGGTCACAAGCACCTTGCAGAAACCCAAATCATGGCAACATTATATACTACAAATCCCAGAGTAAGCAGTTGCTTCCCCATGTCTGTCTTAGTAGCAGACTATGGACTTTTCCTCTGGGAACTTGTCCAAACCTTTTTAAGCCCAGATACGATAACCGCTGTTACCACATCCTCTGGTAAAGTGTTCCACAGCTTAACTATTCATTAATTGAAAAAAACATTTCCTCCTATTTGTTTTAAAAGCATTTCCATTTAACTTCATTGAGTGTCCCCTAGCCTTTGTACTTTTGGAACAAGTTAAAACTTGATTTACTTCTACTCGTTCTACACCACTCAGGATTTTGTAGACCTCAATCAATCAATCATATCTCCCCTCATCCATCTATTTTCCAAGCTGAAGAGCCCTAACCTCTTTAACCTTTCCTCATATGAGAGGAGTTACATCCCCTTTATAATTTGCTTCATGCTTCATTAAACCTTTTCTAATTCCGCTATATCTTTTTTTCAGATATGGTGACCAAAACTGAATGCAATACTCAAGACGAGGTCGCACCTCAGCTCATCTTCATTGGAGATACTAGCATGTAATATCTACGATAACTCTTTCCAAGGCTTGTTGAGTGTTATGCTATATTCCTCCAGGGAAGTGATCTTATGTAGAGTGCTATTAACTCTTATTTTACCCTTTTAGTAAGAGATGTCCAATGTCATCACAGAGTCTGATATTTCTTGTCAATATCACTTTCAGAAAGAAGGGGTAACAAATAAAATTAAGGGGGGTGATCATCCCTGCTCCATCCAGTAGGATACTGAACCGAACAAGCAACGTCCTTTAGCCTAGACGTCCAAGGAATCAGGTGTAATTCCCAATGTTTATGCTGTGGGCATGAACATGCATTCCCCTTCTGAAATAGGGAATGCATATGTATCATTTCAGCCCATTCTAGTTCCATCCAAAAGTTGCTCAGGCAACTCTCCCCTTGCTATATGCATATTTTTGAATTTTAGATATGTCTATCCCAGCGTTCTAAAATCAGGATTTAGACATTTGTGCAATATGGGTCAGATTCTATATAAGGTGCCTACAAAATCCATGTGGTAAACATTTCCAGCTACAGTAAGTGTATTCTATAAGTGGCACCTAGATTTAGGTGCAGTATATAGAATACGCTTAGTTGATATCCCAGTGCCTAAAACTATGCGCCTCCATTTACACCAATAAAAACACGGTGTAAATCCCTGCATGTAAATTTACATGCACTGGCCATATTCTGTAACTATAAATTTTGGAATGCCCAAAAATCGCCCTTTTCCCCACCTATAACCGTGCCCCTTTTGAACTGCATGCATTGGAATTTAGGTGCAGTTCATCACAAAATATACTTAGCGAGTTGAGTGTGTAAATTCTAATTATTGCCAATTAGTGCTCATTATTGTTTGTTAGGTGCTGTTATCAACACTGATTAGCTTGTTAAGCCAATTAAGTTACACGCATTGTTATGGAATACGCTTAAATTTCTGCGCAGAATGCTAGGTGCGCTATGTAGAATCCAGCAGTATATGTGTCTAAATGTCGGATTATACACATGTAAATACAAATAGCACTTCTAAAATAAACATCATAATGCATTCATTACATTAAAGGAAAATTATTTCCTTCAGCTCTTTGTGCTAATTTAATTTTAGACTTCATCAGAATAGACTTGTTATGCCATCTTTTGATTGGTATTTTTAAGTGTGATAGCCTGTCACTCTCTTATTAAGGCATCCTGTTTCACAACCACTTGTCACATAAAAGAAGCAAATGTTCTTTCACCTTAAAAGCTGGAATATCTCTTCCTGATAATATCATCTGATAGTTTCCAACCTTCTTATTTTTTTTTCTAAAAAGGAAATTGCTTTTCTGGCTGGTAGCCATGCCAAGCTAAGTACATGTCTTTTTTTGTATGGGTAAAGAATTCTCACTAAAGATCTGCTTTTGAAAAGACAAGACACAATTCTTGCAGTTATTCAGCACAACCCATTAATTAGAAACAAATTGAGGAAATGGAATAACTACTAATACTGTTTCCCCATGTAACATGGCAAATGCCATGACAAAGGCTTTGATATCAGCCAGTGAGGATTTAAAATCCAGACTGTAATTGAGAAATCTGGCTAAATGTACATTTTGTATGTTTCATTCTTTTCATTGTGAAATGTCTCTAGTCTGGGGAATTGTTCGTATTTTAGCTTACCCATTGGTGAAAGTCACTTGGCAGAGCCCTGTGCCTGATCCTGTGTGAATCACCACTTGGCAATTCAAAGTATATGAACAGCCAAAGGACAAACTGCTCCATCCAGAGTCATGCACACTTGAGTGGACACAGTTTTTCTCTGTGACTAATGAGTGAGATGAAATCACTGTATCTCCAAATAAGAACTCTCTTCCCACCAAGACATCACAAAAAAGTGCAAACTGGGAAGGAAGCAGATGAGGAAAGGCATGGGGTTGGACATGTGGACAGTACATCTTAAGGGTACTTCTAGTATAAGTGTATCTTCAGGCACTTATTTTAAGTCAGTTATATAATATAAGCATTTACTCATCCTTATAAAATATTAGAGGACGTGGCAGAAATTGTTCCTAGATTACAGGTGCAAACACACCTGCCCTCGAGCAGGTGTAAATGACTGCATCCATTTTTAAGTGAGCATGTAGCTTAGTGGAGTGGAGGAGTGGCCTAGTGGTTAGGATGGTGGACTTTGGTCCTGGGGAACTGAAGAACTGAGTTCAATTCCCAGCACAGGCAGCTCCTTGTGACTCTGGGCAAGTCACTTAACCCTCCATTGCCTGCCACATTGAGCCTGCCATGAGTGGGAAAGTGCAGGGTACAAATGTAATAAAAATATAAAATTAGTGTTTATTTTCTCTCCACCTATACTGCCCAAACTCCACCCCTATATACATCTATCAGCAATGTATGCAGCATCATGTCAAGAAGCGTACTTTTACATGAGGCAATGTTTTGTAAGATGTCCATTTTTGTGTGTTTGTGGCGGACACATGTGAAAATGACTATAAAATTATCTCCTAAGGGTTCAGTCTTTAAAAGAATCTAGACGTCAAAGTAAGAACTTGGTCAGTGGATGAAAGCCTTTGAATATTGACAGGGCTAACCAGTCACTAAGGGCTCCTTTTACCAAGCAACAGTAAAAGGGGTCCCGCGGTGGCTTGGCATGTGGGTTTGCCGCATGCTGAGGACAACTTTTGCTGCTGCTGGTAAAAGGCATTTTCCAGTGCAGAGGAAGGATATGGTCATGCACTAAGCAATGGCATTGGCATGCGGCCATTTCCATGGGAGTCCATACCGCCTCCTATTTAGGGCTCTGGCAGTAGAGCTGAATTGTCAAATGGCAAGCCAGCAGTAGACCCACTGTGCTTTCATAAAAGGGCCTCTAATTTTCACTAGGCAACTTACTTTAGCTGGTCAAATTCTAGCCGGGCCTGGTGATGGGTTTAAACTGGGGGTAAAAGTTAACAAGCTAGCTATGATTTACAGTGCTAACTGTCCACCTTGTCTGTTAAAATATAGACAATACTGTCCTAAGCCTAAATTTAGCCATGAAAAGCTAACCTCACTCCTACCCAAAGATAAAAGTTCAATGGAGAAGGAAAGGTGGAAGATTTCCTTAGCACCCTCCCCCCCCCCCCCCCAAAAACAAAAAAAAAAAAAAAAAACATTCCTTCCCACAAAAAAAGATTCATTCCATAAATATAGGTGGCTCTGTAACTAAGCAAAAAGTCAACACATAGTTCTTGGCCATGCCACAAAAGCTTTCTCCTGATTTCAAATCCAGTCCAGGTAAAATCATCAAATAACTGCACTTTTTTTCTTGTATCCCTAGTGGCTTGTCCGTGATCTGTGAACTGTTAAAATTTGAGAAAGTGGACCTTTGTCAGGTTCTTTAGCATAGTGGTATAAGTTCAAATAAACTTGGACACCTATGTGGGAGCTGTGTGTCACAGAGACTAAGAGTTGTCACAGAGACCAAGAGGTACATTGTTAAACATCTGATAGTATGTAATTATTAGAGGGATTGCAATTAGTGGGTGAAATGAAGGGAATCAAGGCTAATACCATGGAGGTAAAAGGAATTGGGGTGTGTGAGTGCAAGGGAGGTGGGAGTAAAGTAGAGCTATATGGATTCGCATAGTGTTTGTAACGGTTCAAATGTTTCTAGGTGGGAGTTAAGAATGTTAATGTGTTTAGTGTGACCAATAAAGGGGTCACTATAGCTAGGAGTGAGAAGAGGCAAGGAGATGTGTTGATTACTGTAAAACATATGAAAATGGTATTGTGTTTGAGTTGGTATGTGGAAAGGAACAATTATGTACTGACTTTTATTGAAATGGAACCACCAAAAAAATTATTCTTGCTCTAAAACCCACTTTCTCCCAACTGTCAAACATATAAAAAAGAATCCATGTAGTCCAGTCCCTACTCCATTTCTTCATCCCTCCTGTAAAACATCTTTTAAAGTCCCCATAGCTGAGGTTCCCTTTCCATCAAATAAGGGCCTAACCTTCTTTCTCTAGCATCTAAAAAAGGCTACAGTGTCAGATAAACCCCACTCCTGACCCCCCCCCCCCCGTGCATTGATTACACCCTCCACTCCTTATTGCTATCCCAGCATCCAAGAACACACTCCCTCCATCCCTGATTACCTCTGGCAGCCCTCCACCCCCCCCCCCCCCAAGGAAACCAAGACCTAACCTTCTCTGGCACCCACCACAGCTGTCCTGGTGGCTAAGGAGGGGCAAAAGTGATCCTCAGATGCTTCTGCCCTTTCAGTGCATGGGCTCAAAATGGTGTCACTTGACCACTAGAAAATAAACAACTTGAAAATCCAAAGGTGGACAAAGCCATGGGACCAGACGGAATCCATCCCAGAATATTGAGGGAGCTCAGACAGGTTCTGGCGGGTCCTCTTAAAGATTTGTTTAATAAATCCTTGGAGACGGGGGAGGTTCTGTGGGATTGGAGAACAGCGGATATGGTCCCTCTTCACAAAAGTGGTGATAGGGAAGAAGCTGGAAACTACAGGCTGGTAAGCCTCACTTCGGTTATTGGAAAAGTAATGGAAGCGATGCTGAAGGAAAGGATAGTGAATTTCCTAGAATCCAATAAGTTGCAAGATCCGAAACAACATGGTTTTATCAAAGGTAAATCGTGCCAAACAAATCTCATTGAATTCTTTGACTGGGTGACCAGAGAATTGAATCAAGGACATGCGATAGATATAATCTACTTAGATTTCAGCAAAGCCTTTGACACGGTTCCTCAAAGGAGGCTCTTGAATAAACTTGATAGGCTGAAGATAGGACCCAGTGTGGTGAACTCTATTAGGAACTGGTTGACGGACAGACGCCAGAGGGTGGTGGTTAATGGAATTCGCTCGGATGAGGAAAAGTTGAGTATCGGAGTGCCGCAGGGATCGGTGCTGGGGCCAAATCTGTTCAATATTTGAAAAAACATTTCATAAAATTAGCCCCTCAGAGTCAGCTGAAAATCATCTTAATGTAGCTGGCCAAAATCTATCTAGTGAACATAGGCACTCTTTCTTGAAAACTGACCTCTTAGATAAATCAGACTTCAATGTGATTATGAGCTGTAAGACTGAAAGTAATGATTTTATAAAATAACAGTCAATATACATGGATAGTGTGACTGGCTTATTAGAGTTACTCTTTGTCTTTTTTATGGATATACTAGACACATGAACAAATTATGCTTAAGAGATGACATTTTGGTTCTTTGGCATTGTCTTGAATTATGCACATCTTGCAGAAATTTCTAATCAAATATGTCCAGTAGAAATGATTTTGCAGAAGTCCCACAGTTTGATCAAGTCCAAGGAATTTCTAGTTCTGTCCAAAGTTACAAAGGGGCTAATTTTATGAAATGTTTTTTCAAATATAAACCTTGTGTTACATATATAATATGTCTCTTATAAAGTTACCCCACAGATTACGTGCATAAAAGTCACTGTGTGTAGGTGTGTTCATGGGTATAGTTTGGATGGATCACAGGCAGCATCATGAAGTATGCATGAAGGGCCTCATTTTAAAAAGTCTTTAATCAGGCAGAAGAGATTCCTGGCTGGTTCAAACTATGCTGTGTGGGCTGGCCACCAATATTCAGTGGCACTTAACTAGGCAATGATGCTAAATATTGGCTCTAACTACCCTTTCCAAAATCAGACAAGGATAACTCCTGCCTTGGCCCACTAGAGCATACGAACATAAGCGTTGCCTTAGGTGCATAAGTATACCAGTAGCGTAGCTAGAAGGCAGTTTTTGGGTGGGCCAATAGGTTGGGTGGATGGGCACTAGAGAAACACCTGCCACCTGATATGCCCTGCCCACGCCCCTACTCCTACCGCACACCTACCCCACTCCCAATAACTTCAATGGGAGTAGCAGTGCTGGCCTCAGTGGCTGCAGGCCACATTGAGAGCTAGGGGAACTATAAGAGGGTGCATTCTTCATCCTCCACTGAGCCACGGTCCATCAACACACAAAGGCTTCCCTTAAATATGCCCTAAATATTACAGTGGGGCCCTAAAATATCAATACATCTATCAAGAAAACTGAAGAAGCCAAAATACTATAGAAGCTACATAGAAAATTGATGCTCACAGAATACTTTGGTCACACACACAGAACACAAATACAGAATAAGTGACCACAAACCATAAACAAATTAAATCAAAATCCCAAGAGGCCAGACCTTGCATTTAGCACAGCACAGAGAAATACAAAGAGATTCATTTTCTCCTATACTGTGCAAAATCACATGCAAGAGACAGTGTTAGGGGAGGTACAACTAGGGCAACTGCGTTTGGCCCCCTAGCCAGAGAGAACCCCAGGCCAGCTGGAAGCTGAAGAAGGTGCAGTCTGTTAGTGATCTTTTGTGTCCCCTCCCAAATTTCTGCCTTGGGCCCCAGCCATATCTAGCAGGATGTACATTTTTGAAATCTGACATATTCTAGTCACAAAATAGAAAAATAAAATTATTTTTTCTACCTTTTGTTGTCTGCTCATTTTATTTTTCAAGTCATGTTGGTCCCAGGCTCTGATTTCTACATCTTTCTCTTAACTCACTCACCAAGGTCTCATGTCCATTTGATAGTTCCACTCTCTCTCTCCATGTCCACTATCCATCTCTGTACCTCTATCTTCCTCCATGTTTAGTATCTCCCTTTCTCTGTGTCTTTAAATTTCTCTGTCCAGCTTCTCCCCTCTCTTCATCCCCAGTGCCAATATATCTCTACCCTCTCTGACCCTACCCCATCCAGCTTCGCTCCCTCTCACGCCCTCCCCTTTCCAGCATCTGGTTTGGTTGCTTGATTCCCTGCCTGCCCACGCACCCCACCCTCCCTTCCTCCCTCACACTGTAGGTTTAGTATTTGTTCCCTTTTCCTTCATCTCCTTGGTCTAGTATCTCTATTTCCCTTCCCTCCCTCCTTGTGCTGTACCAGCAGTTCTCTCCCTTCCCTCCAGTTCTCCTCCCCCTCTTCCTCCCATGTCCAGCAGCTCTCTCCCTTCCCTCCAGTCCCTTGTTCCTCTTCCTCCCTTGTCCAGCAGCTCTCTCCCTTCTCTCCAGCCCCTTCCTCCCCTCCCTCCCCTTCCATCCAGATCCCCTCCTCCTTTTCCTCCCACCTCCAGCAACTCTCTCCCTTTCATTCAGTCCCCTCCTTCTCTTCCTCCCACATCCAGCAGCTCTCTCCCTTCCCTCCAATCCCCTTCCTCCCACAAGTCCGGCAGCACTATCCCCCCCCCCCCCCCCCAGTCCAGCACTTCTGCCTTCCTCCAGTTCATCCTGCCCCAATCCAACACCCTCGCTGCCTTTTCTCCCGCAGCTCCAGGTCCGGCTCTCCGGGAGCGTTGCCTGCCTCAAATTCTGCTCCTCCCCACCACTGCCTTGGTCCCTGCAACATGCTTTTTTGGCCCATCGTCGACAGCACTGCAATTCACACAGGCAGCTCCGCCACCCCTTTGCCGCATTCATCCAGCCCTCTCTGATGCACTTCCTGTTTATGTAGGGCCAGATGGACCCGGCAGAGGGAAGCGGAGCTGCCTGTGTGAATCGCAGCACTGCCAGCAACAGGCCAAAAAAAGAATGCTGCAGGGACTGAGGCAGCGACGGGGAAGAGCAGAATTTGAGGCAGGCAATGCTCCCGGACGGCCGGACCCAGAGCTGCAAGAGAAAAGGCAGCGAGGGATTTTGGGTTGGGGCTAGTTAGGGCGGGCCTCGAGTAAAAGTGGCTGGGCCTGTGCCCATCCAGGCCTGCCCGTGGCTACGCCCCTGAAGTATACACTTACCTGCAATAGTGACTATATTCTGTATATCTATGCACTGAAGTGGCATGTAAATGTGGATGCCCTGTTATAGAATTGTCCTTCATCTGTCCCAATACAGTTACCACACATAAAAGTTCTTTACCACATGTTAAGTGTAGTCACAACTATGATTGTTACCGTGCAATAAAGTACCATGTGATGACAGCCATGTGCAGTCAACGCCCATTCCCTACCCATCAATTGTCCATTTCCTGCCCCATAACAGACTACCTAGTTAGCGTATAAATTAACATGTGCTGTCATATTAGCAGGGTAATAGTTACCATGCTTGTGCACTAACAGAAAAGTTTCAGGATTAGCCATGCTGTTTTCTGCTATTTTATTAGCTTAATTCAGCAACTATTTATAAAACTTGCATCACTGGAGAGCTATTACCGTATGGAAAAATTTGTTATGAAATCAACAAGAGACATACCTCTGAGAATTAGTAGAAAGGATCAGGAGGAGGAAAATGTGAGGACAGCAGAACATAAGATGGCATCTATTCCACTTACAGAAAAGAGTCAAAATGAATCGCAGGAAATAGCATACTTTTGCAAATATTATCTTGGGAGTGCTTGAAAAGAAGTTCACTAAACGCTGGAGTATAGTGGATTTCATAGCACAGTCTATGTTAGAATAAAGCCAGAAAACTACAGACTGAAAAAGAATTTCTCTGCATGAAGTTCAGTCAGCTTTGGTGGATAAATGGTTGGAAGAACTGAAGAAAACTTAAGAAATATGAGAAGAAAATAGCAGACCTTGAAAGCAGATCTCAAAGGAACAGTGTTCACATATAGTAGCAATTCCTGAGGAAATACATGTTAAAAAGCTTCTAGAATTTTCTGAAATTGGTGTCTAAGGACATTACCACTGAATGATATGCAAAACAGCATCACATTCGAAAGCATACAGATAATTGATTTCTTCAATACTAATAGCAATAGACCTTGACCTGTGCAAAATGCTGAGCTTCACTAGCATAGTAAATATCTCTACTTATAGGACAGCAATAATCTCTGTCAAGGCAGGAAAATTCCGCTATTTGAATTATTATTATATCATTCTCAGTCATAAGTCATGAAATTTATGCAGGATGCAAAGAACAAACATTAAAGAAACTCCAGACCGCTCAAAACACAGCAGCTAGGCTTATATTCGGAAAAAACACGATTTGAAAGCACAAAACCCCTCTTCAAAAAACTGCACTGGCTCCCAATCAAAGAACACATTGCCTTCAAAATCTGCACCCTGGTCCACAAAATTATCTACGGTGAAGCCCCGGGATACATGACAGACTTGATCGACTTACCAACTAGAAACACATCAGAATCAACACGATCATATCTAAATCTGCACTACCCAAGCTGCAAAGGACTTAAATACAAATCAACTTACGCATCCAGCTTTTCCTACATAAGCACACAATTGTGGAACGCACTACCAAAAGCCTTGAAAACGGCGTACGACCACCTAAACTTCCGGAAATCACTAAAAACTAACCTGTTCAAAAAGGCATACCCCACCGATCCAACGTAAATGCCTGATCCCTGCAACACAACAAAACTAAAGTACGTAATAGACAAAACTCAACTCTTCCAATGTACGTTTCCCCAACGTGGCCATGCCACATGAACTTTATCTTACTTTAACATCACTTTATATTTGTTCTCACCGGAGTCTGCAAACGCCTCTCCGGTACTATGTAAGCCACATTGAGCCTACAAATAGGTGGGAAAATGTGGGATACAAATGTAACAAATAAATAAATAAGTTGACAGTGGACAATAGATAACTCGATAGTACATCTATCTTACTACTTCATTATCCCAGTTCTAGAAAATTGAAGAATAAGACCATTTACTCAGCTAGTCTCATGTATCAGGCCCCTTTGTTACAGAATTCTCTTCCTACACAACTGAGAAAAATTCAGAGCCTATTTGTTTTTCGGAAAGCTCTAAAAACTTTTCTCTGTTCTATGATTACAATATATTATGTTTCTTTATATTAACATGTATTTAGGGGCCCTTTTACTAAGCCGCGTAGGCATGTACGTACATCCTATGCACGTCAGTTTTGAACTATCGTCCAGCTACCGTATAGCCCAGGTGGTAATTTCATTTTTTACATATGTCCACTAAGCGCTCCGGACATTATCCAGCGTGTGGCGCTAACCAAACGATAATCAGCATTGTACATGTGTAGACCATTACCGCCCGGTTAACGGGTGAGAACTTACCGCTAGTTTAATGGATGGCAGTAAGGTCTCAGGCCCAAAATGGATGCGCGCCAATTTTTATTTCTGGTCAAAAAAAGGCTTTTTTTGCAGGTGCGCTGAAAAATGAACCTGTGCGCATCCAGTACACGCATCTGCACCAGCGCAGGCCATTTTCGACACTCCTTAGTAAAAGGACCCCTTAATGACTGGCTGCTAATTCAAAGGGTCTGCCTGCTTGCTTCTTGTTGTGATCAGCACTGAACTCTATGGGAAGACGTGGAATTATAATAAATGAAGTAAAGTAATGGTTTTCAAGGAATATAGGCATGTATGCTGTGTCTATTTTATAAAAGCAAAATATGCATCTCTGTGCCTCTGTAAATTTACTTCAAACATGCAATATCTTGTCTCATCACTCAAATTTATAGACACACCTCTATAACAGTTGTCCCACAACATTTCGGCAGGGCATTCCTGCCTGCTTCTGGAGTCTTAACATACTCAAAAATGCAATCACTTAACATCTGTCTCACAAAAAAGCTTCACTCAAAAGTGCACACATAGTACAAATAACAACAGTACTCTCATTATTTGTAGTGCATGTGAACTCTTGAGTGAAGCTTTTTTTGAGAGATCAGCCTACCAGGATTTAGCCCAACCCTGGTCTGCGCCCAACTCGCTTGAAGTCCGCTATCTGTTTTATGACCCCTGGTCCTGGGTACCTGACCCAGGGAGCTTAGCCAGCGGCCCTGAATGAAGGGTGAGTCAGGGGTTATATATTTATTTTCTCTCCCCCACTTGTGAATGGGACAGGACCACTACCTGATAAAATAAATAGTATTTTCCTATACCTGCACCCATTGTGTGGCTTCAGTTTGTCCTGTCTCCAGGCTTACTTTAATACAGGGGCTATGTGTGAGAATAGAACAGGAATTGTGTGTGAAGATGGAATGAGGACTGTGTGTGAGGATGTACTACAGAGAGCCAAAAATGATCATTGCTTTTCATGTGGATTTTTTCACGATTTTTGGATCTTTTTTTCAGTGAATTTCACACATTAATTTTAATTAAAAATGTATACAAGTTAAAACTGTTTAATGGTTCCTAATACAGATAATGAAATCATTTTATAAGGGAATGTCTATGGGACCCTTTTACTAAGCTGTGTAAGGATCTACGCATGCCCAACGTACGCCAAAATGGAGTTACCACCTGGCTACCATGCGGCTCTTGTTGTAATTTCATTTTTGGTGTGCGTCCGATATGTGCATCTGAAAAATAATTTTTATTTTCGGAAGCACATATTGGACATGCACCAAGTGGCATTTGACGTGTGTAGATCATTACCACCCGGTTACCGCTAGGTCAATGGCTGGCGGTAAGGTCTCAAACCCAAAATGGCCACGCGGCAATTTTCATTTTGCCGCACGTCCATTTTCGGCATTTTTTACAGGTGCGCTGAAAAATGATTCTGCACGTGCCCAAAACACACGTCTACAGTACCGCAGGCCATTTTTCAGCACGCCTTTGTAAAAGGGCCCCTATCAGGCTTATTTTTGAAAGAGAAGGACGCCCATCTTTCGACACAAATCGCAAGATGGGCGTCCTTCTCCCAGGGTCGCCCAAATCGGCATAATCGAAAGCCAATTTTGGGCGTCCCCAACTGCTTTCCATCACGGGGATGACCAAAGTTCATGGGGGGTGTGGGAGGCATAGCAAAGGCGGGACTTGAGCGTGCCTAACACATGGGCGTCCTCGACCCATAATCGAAAAAAGAAGGGTGTCCCTGACGAGCACTTGGACAACTTTACTTGGTCCATTTTTTGTTCCGACCAAGCCACAAAAAGGTGCCCGAACTGACCAGATGACCCCCGGAGGGAATCGGGGATGACCTCCCTTTACTCCCCCAGTGGTCACTAACCCCCTCCCACCCTCAAAAAAATTCTTTAAAATATTTTTTGCCAGCCTCAAATGTCATACTCAGGTCCATCGCAGCAGTATGCAGGTCTCTGGAGCAGTTTTAGTGGGAGCACAGCACTTCAGGCAGGTGGACCCAGGCCCATCCTCCCCTACCTATTACACTTGTGGTGGTAAATGTGAGCCCTCCAAAACCACCAGAAACCCACTGTACCCACATCTAGGTGCCCCCTTCACCTGTAAGGGCTATGGTAGTGGTGTATAGTTGTGGGTAGTGGGTTTGGGTTTTTTGGGGTGGGCTCAGCACACACGGTAAGGGAGCTATGCGCCTGGGAGCAATTTCTGAAGTCCACTGCAGTGCCCCCTAGGGTGCCCGGTTGGTGTCCTGGCATGTGAGGGGGACCAGTGCACTACAAATGCTGGCTCCTCCCATGACCAAAGGGCTTGGATTTGGTTGTTTCTGAGATGTGCATCCTCAGTTTCCATTTTCGCCGAAAATCAGAAACGACCAAGTCTAAAGATGACCATCTCTAAGGTTGACCTAAATTTCCAGATTTGGGTGTCCCTGACCATATTATCAAAATGAAAGATGGACATCCATCTTGTTTCGATAATACGAGTTTCTCCTACCCTTCACGGGGACGTCCTGTGAGGACATCCTCAGGAAAACTTGGGCATCCCTTTTGATTATGCCCCTCCACATCTGTTTAGATGATTATGCTAAGCCTATTTTATAAAGACAAGTAGGTGCCTATTTGTCTTTATATAATAACTAGGAAAGAAGGCCCGTTTCGCAGAGCAATGAAACGGGCGCTAGCTTTTTTTGGGGGGGGGTGACTCACATACGGAGAACAGTGGCGATTTTCCTGGGCCGCCCCGTGGCTCGTCGCGGTTGTAGCTGGTTCGTGCGCTGCCGCTGTTGTTAGTGTTGTCATAGCTCTGTGTGGGTGGCGATTTTCCTGGGCCGCCCTCGACGTCATCGCGTTTTGACGCGAGGGCGGAGCACAGGTACAGTAATAAAACTCACCCTCAATGTTTGCTCCGCCCTCGATGTCATGACGTTTGACGCGAGGGCAGGGCCCGGTGGCTTCACCACCACGAACCTTCGAACCTGAAGGAACTGAAGTCAGTGGCTGGGCTTCACTGACGTCAGTGTCCTCAGAACGTTGAGGGTGAGTTTTATATTAGTAGATAATGCATAGTTTTTTATACTGTCTGTAGCAAGACAGTTTACATAAAAGGCAAGGAACCTAAATGATATAAATATTATAATAAAATCATCTTAAAACATACTTTCTAAAAAGCCATGTTTTTAGTATTTTATGAAAATGTATATAATGCGCTTCTAACCTTACTTCTACAGAAAGAGAATTCCACAATTCTGTGGTTACAGCCATAAATAGTTTCTTGTGGGAGAATGGCAGTTGAATTTGTAACAGTAAAGACAAATCTTATTTATTACAATGCAAAATTCTGCCTGGTCTGTTTGTAGCATGAAGACTAACGGAGTCTAATTTTTAGCAAGCACTAAAAAAACACTAGCGCACCTTAGTAAACAGGGCCTAAAATCTTGAATGGGTTGAGTCTTATTTATTTGGTTAATTCACTTAGGGGGTCTTTTACTAAAGATTAGCTCAAGTTATCTGTAGATAACTCGAGCTAATCTTTAGTAAAAGACCCCCTAAGTGAATTAACCGAATTAGTGCGTGCTAACCCTGCAGACGCACACAGTTAGAGTGCACTAATGCTTAGCGTGTGCTAAAAATGTTAACACACCTCTAGCACGGCTTAGTAAACAGGGCTCTTTGTATATTACTCACAGCATTTTGAATTCAATCTGAGCCTTAGGGCACTCTTTACTAAGCAGCACTAAGGGCGCACTAGCGTTTTTAGCGCACGCTAAACATTACATGTGCTAAACACTCTAGCATTTAGCACATGCTAAAAACGTTAGCGCACCTTAGTATACAATACAGGGCTCTTAATTAGCAACCAATGTAAAATCAGCAATAATGGAGTAACTCTATCAAATTTCAATCTGAACAGAATTATTCTTACAGCAGTGTTTAGAATTGGTTGTAAATGAATTTTGTGATAACCTTACATAGAGAACATTGCAATAATCTAGGCAACAAAAAAATCAGAGTTTGAATCAATTTCTGCAAATCATCTAAAAAGAAAAAAAGACCGGTTGTAGCTTCGCAAATAGTATTGACATAAAATGGAGGATTTGGGAATTATTATCTAAAGTTGACTTAAGCAGAACTCCTAAACTCTGTGTGGTTGTTTGTAATATAATTACAGTTACATCTAATATTTTTCCTCAGATGGTACTAAGTGATTTTTTATCTCCCATTCAGAGTACTGTAGGCTTTTCTATATTCAGTTTTAGTCTATGAGCAATCATCCAGTAAGAAATTCTATATAAACAATCATTAATAAAATTGAAAATATTAATAACTCTGGAATTTATAGGAAAAATAACGTACATCATTCGCATATATGTAGTATGACAAGTTTAAAGTCTAGAGCAAGCTAGCTAATGAATTAGAGAACACATTAAAAAGAATTAGACAGGGGGAACTCTGAAGCACTCGGCAGTTTGGTTTCCAGGAAGACGATGTTAACCCATAACATTTAACTTTATTAAATCAGTTTTAAAGAATGCAAGGAATCACTTTTCCACAATGCCCATTATACCTATACGTTCCAATTTACTCATCAGTAGGTCATGATCTACCACATTGAATGCTGATGAAATGTCCAACTGTGTTAATAATGTACATTTCCCCTGGTCAAGTATCATACAAAGTTCAGATGTTAATGCTAATAAATATGTTTCCAAAACATTTCCTGAAACCAGATTGTAGAGAATCTAAAATATTGAACTTTTCTAAATAATTTTGTACTTGGTTTGCTGCAGTTGACTCAGTTATATTTGCCAAAAATTGAATACTAGTTGTTACATAGTTCATGAGATTCAGTGCTATATTCAATAAATGAGTTAAACAGAGGCATAGCCAGGTTTTCACATCAGGAGAAGCAGGCTTTTGTAAAATAAGCGCAGGGGTAAGGCTGAAGGGCAGGGAGAGAGGGGAGGGTTCAAATCTGCACAGGCATATGCTGTAAGTGACTCAGCTGTTTGTGGAGGCTAAGGTGGGGTGGAGTGGTTTTGGGGCAGGGCTAGTTAAAAACCTTAGGGCTGGGACAGCACCCATTTCAGCAGTAAAAGAACAGTGTGGCACATAGTAGTGAAGGACCCCTTGACTGTGTATCTGATGTATATGCACCAGCTATTTACCTCTAGTATCTCTGTTACTGATGGTATTATGCACACTGAATACACTCCAGGGAATTATGTGCTGAAAACATCCAAATAATGTACCACAATAATACAAATTATTAAACAGAATATTATTTGCAGTATTCTGGAAATATACGCAGGTACTTTAACACTTGGTTCCCTGCCAGTCTTAGCTTCCCAGTCCAGCATCTTCCTGTTGGCCATGTGAATGGTGATGTTCAGCAGCACTGTAACAGAAATCCTGTGGTTTCAAAAACTGGCATATTCCAATCATTACATTAGAAATTGGCAAATATAAATGAAACAAAAAAAACTGAAAATAAGGTGGTATCTTTTTATTAGACTAACATATTTTTTGACTAGCTTTCAAAGACCAAAACCTCTTTCCTCAGGTCAGGGTAGTATAATGTTTTTATGGTATACTGTCCTAACCTGACCTGGGGAAGGTAGTTTTGGCCTCTGAAAGCTGGTCAACAGTGTATTAAGTTGGTCTAATAAAAAGTATCAACTAATTTTCCATTTCTTTTTTACTTTTATTAAACTTTAGAGTGAGCTAACATGGCTAGCACACTATTTTATCCTAAATTTAAAATAAAGGGCCCGATATTCAAAGTGATTTAACCAGTTGGCAATGGCCACTGACTGGTCAAATCACACATAACCAGCTATCCACAAATATTCATCGGGAGATAATTAGCTATCTCTGCTGAATATTTGTGGTTAGTGCATAACCGGGAATTGGTTATTGCAAGGAAATTCCAGGGGCAGGTCAGACTTAGGACCCAATATGCAGCACTAACCGGGCAAGGTTAGCACATAAATAGGACCACGTAAATAGCTGTCCTATCTTTATGTGCTAGCCGATGGCTAGTTAGTGCTGAATATCAACTTATGTGGTTATTAGCTGGCAGCCAAAAATGAAACCGGATATTCAATGCCGGCTGCAGAAAATGGCCCGGTAGTGGTAAAAGGATTTCACTTTGAGGAAAAGGATGTTATCAGTGGTGTGCCACAAGGTTTGCTTCTTATGCTGGTTAATTTTAACATATTGCTGAAGGGCTTTCTGGTAAGGTTTGTCTCTTTGCAGATGATACCAAAATCTGCATGAATAACATGGGGAAGGACATAGTGAATCTTGAAGAATGGTCCAGAATTTGGCAGCTAAGAGTTAATGCTAAAAATTGCAGGGTCATTTATTTGGGCTGCAAATAAACAAGGGAACAGTACAGTTTAGGGGATGAAGAACTTTTGTGCATGAAAGAGTAGCAGGACTTAGGTATGAATGTATGTGATGTTCTTAAGGTGGCCAAACATGTATAAAAGGTGATAGCAAAAGCTAGAAGAATGCTTGGGTGCCTAGGGAGAGGAATGGCCAGCAGCAACAAGGAGGTGATAATAACCCTGAGACCTCATATAGGGATCCTTTAATGAAGCCATGGCAAAAGGTGGCATGTGGCAGTGTGAGTGTGTCTTTTGGGCACACACTAGGCCAGTTTTTGCCATGTCCTGGAAAAGGGCCTTTTTTAAGGGGCCGGAAAATGGACATGCGGCAAAATAAAAACCAGCGTGCATCCATTTTTGGTCTGAGAATTTACTGCCACCCATTGACTTAGCAGTAATGTCTCATGTGCTACCCGGGTGGTAGGCATGCAGCTCACATACACTGCTGTTTACTGCCAGGTAAGCGCCACGTGGTAGAAAATAGAAAACATTTTCTACCTCGCATTTTCGACATGTGCAAAATTCAGAATTACTGCCCCGGGCACGCAGTAGATGGGCGGTAATACTGATTTGCCTTACACACCCTTAGGCAGTGGCGTACCAAGGGGGGGGCGGTGGGGGCGGTCCGCCCCAGATGCACGCCGCTGGGGGGGTGCCGTGCGCCGGTCAGCGGTGTTCGTTTCCATGCTCCCTCTGCCCCGGAACAGGTTATTTCCTTTTCTGGGGCAGAGGGAGCATGGAAACAAACGACGCTGACCGGCGCACGGCACCCCCCCAGCGGCGTGCACCCAGCGGTGAGGGGGTTCTTTCGCTGGGGTGGGGGGTGTCCTTTCGCCGGGGGGGTCACGCTGCACAGGGGGGCGGGGTGCATCGGTGATCCGCCCCGGGTGTCAGCGCCCCTAGGAACGCCACTGCCCTTAGGGCCCTGTTTACTAAGCCGTGCTGTAGGTGCACTAGCATTTTTAGAGCGTGTTAAAAATTAGCATGCACAAATGCTAGAGATACCCATATAATCCTATGGGTGTCTCTAGCATTAGCACACAATAATTTTTAGAGCACGCGAAAAATGCTAGTGCACCTTAGTAAAGAGGGACCTTAGAATATTGTGTACAATTCTGAAAACTGCACCTTCAAAATGATATAAATAGAATGGAGTTGGTCCAGAGGGTGGCTACTAAAATGGTTAGTGGTTTTCATCATAAAGTGTATGGGAATAGATTTAAAGATCTCAATATGAATACTTTGGAAGAAAGGTGGGAGGGCGAGATATAGAGATGTTTAAAAACCTATATGACATAAATGCACAAGGAGGCAAGTCCCTTTCAACTGAAAGGAAGCTAGAATGAGGGGGCATAGGATGAAGGTGAAAGGGGATAGACTCAGAAGTAACCTCAGGAAGTTCTTCTTCACAGAAAGGGTGTTGAGTTAGTGGAATGGCCTCCGGGTGGAGGTGGTGGAGACGAAAATTGTATCTGAATTCAGGAAAACTTTGGACAAGTACAGGACAGTAGATAGCATGGGTGGGCAGATTGGATAGGCCTTCATTTTTCTCTGTTTCTATATAAGAAGGCAAGTCAAATGTACTCATAAGTGGTACAGTTTTCAAGTCACTGGTCGTCACAGCTGATGATGTCTCCTAAGGAGTGGATCATCGCCTTCAGACAGGAACCACAACATTGCTTCACACCAGCAGGGTAAAGATACTAAAAGTAGACTTTCCAGTGCTAGCAGTGCACAGGATGTTAAGAAGGCATGTGTACTAGTCTAAGTGGCAAGGCACTGATATTTACAGCAGCCCTAGAGCTGGTGAAACATCTGTGACAAGTGAATTTATAAATGTATGCCATCACTTTGAACCATGTACTTTTGCACCATTTTGTATTTTTTGAGGTCTTTTAGGCATACATGTGGCCATACATTCTGAGAAGTTCTGAGAGAAGAGGACATTTCTCTGGTAAGTGAACGCTACTTTGCTTTGTGCTTTGGGAACTTAAAGATTGGGGTTTAAAGGAGGAATTGTAGGTTAGTGTTAGGCAAAATTAAAAAGCAAATTTCAACAGCTAACAGAAAACAGCTAATCTCCATAGTCTTTTCCACTTAGTTTTAAAAGCTTTGTACCACAGCATTAACAGATAGAATCTAACAGCCACTGCAGGATCTAATTTAGTATTCCCCCCCACCCTCCCCAACACCCACCCACCCCTAGGACAACTCCTCATTTATAGTCAGTTATTGTAATTAGGGTAACAAGCAAGGAGTGCTCTTATGGAGTTTTAAATACATTTCATCACCATCTAAGAAGGAAATACTAAATAAATCATACAATATACTATATAAAGTAAAAGACACTTTTATATTAGGCTAATATCCTTAATACTGTAGCAAGTTTTAAATTATTGAAAAACTCAAAAACACTAAGATGGAGTCAGCAGTCCAGCAGCAAGAGGGGTGCTATCCAGTCTTTTGCATTGAGTGTCACATGTATGATTATCTCCCAGTTGGTGAGATGTCATATGTTTGCGCCCGATGCAAAGAGCTCCTAGCTCTTAGAGAACGTGTCCGTTCTCTTGAGGCTAGAGTAGCAGACTTGGTGGAGCTGAGGGAGACAGAGAGGTACATAGAGAAGACCTACAGGGATGTTGTAGAGAAGTCCCACCTCCAGTCTAGTAGCCCTTGTGCTACCTTGGAGGAGGGAGGTCTCCTAGAAGGAGAGCATCACCCTGGTGAAGTAGGAAGTACACCTGTAGCCAGGACCTGCCCACCAGGGGATGTACTATCCTCTCGCACCGAGGATATGTCTCCAAGTGCTGCCCGGGAGGGAAAGGTTAGGACAGCTGGAATTCAACTCTGGAATTCATTGCCGGAAAATGTGGTGAGGGCGATTAGCTTAGCAGAGTTTAAAAAGGGGTTGGACGGTTTCCTAAAGGACAAGTCCATAAACCGCTACTAAACGGACTTGGAAAAATCCAAAATCCCAGGAATAACATGTATAGAATGTTTGTACGTTTGGGAAGCTTGCCAGGTGCCCTTGGCCTGGATTGGCCGCTGTCGTGGACAAGATGTTGGGCTCGATGGACCCTTGGTCTTTTCCCAGTATGGCATTACTTATGTACTTATAAATTGCTAAAATACCACCAATGTGGGAACAAGCTTTACCACATAAAGTACATATGCTTTTATAAAACGTGCATTCATTCATAGACTAATAAAAGTTAAATCAGTTTTCAGGCACACTACATTTGTTAAGGTGTGCTAAGAAACTGAATGCACATCCCTACTATTTTTAATAATGCTTTTGAAATTATTAGCATAGTTTTAGCCATAGAATTGCTAACATTTTAAATGATATTGTATTTGTCTTTAGCAAAATTTATCCTATACTTTTCTACATTAATTTCAAGTTTAACTAGTTTTGCTTTATTTTGACCTAGCTAAAGCTGAGAATATGAAAACACAACCTTCTAGAAAAAAACATCTTCTTCTGCACATTACTCTTCAAGACCCAAATACAGCAAAGCTTTTTTGTTGCTGTTTCAGGACATTTCTGGGCTAGGGTTTGATTAATGCATGATTTCATTTCCTCTTCAAAATTAGAAACAGGAGTCATGAGTGATGGTTAATAATTTTCATTTGTTCTTCTGCTCTGTTTTCCATACAGTCTAATTAAAGCCTGGTTCCCAGGCTTGATTAGGCTGCTTGTACATCTGACTGCAGTTTGCTCTGCACATAGTGCTTCAAGGCAGGAATTTGTGCTTGTTTTCCTTAAATGGGAACAATCTGGGAAGCACAAGAAGGTTTTTCTTCTTTAGGTCTTGATGAACTAAATGGTTTTTCACATTTTCCCCTGGATTCTATATAGCATGACTTGTGCGTACAAATCCGGTTATATTCTTTATTTTCATATGCAATTTAATTAAGTAACAAGCCAATCAGCACCGATAATTGCCAATTAACAGGCAATTATTGACACCAATTGGCATTAATTAGAATTTACGCGCACAACTGTTTAAGTGTATTCTGTAAAGTGATGCGCATAAATTCTAAGATGTATAGCTGAAAATGGGGTATGGCCATGGGAGTGGAATGGGTGGGGTTGTGGGCATTTCTAAACTCTTATGAGCATTGTTATAGAATACACCTGGCCCACGCCTAATTTAGGCGTCAGGATTTACACCAAGTTTTACTTGGCGTAACTGCCCCCAACTAAATTTAGTCATACAGATGGGAGCTCAGCATATTCTATAAGCTGCACCAAAATTTAGGCATATTCTATAAAATACACCTAAACTTAGGCGTACTTTATCGAATTCACCTAGGCATATTTTTTTGGTTGTGCTTTTATAGGCATGATATATAGAAACTAACTCGTTGTGTCTGTGAGAAAGATATTTAGTACTTAGGCCTATTAATTAGAAACTTTGCATTGTGTCTTAAAAATATATCCCTATAATTTAATGATAAGAGGTAGATGGAACTAACGTGTGATCATTTTGATAACTGTATGCAGGTTACCAACATTATCAAGGAAAGAAAAAAAAAAACAACTTACATCATGCTATTTACATGTAAAGGCAAACAAAAAATATATTGTGCAGTATCACAGTGACTTTACAATGAAATGGGATGACTTTTTAATCAATGCTACTCAGGCTAGCAAACTCATGACTTTGTCTTCCTCATTTGGGTCGCAGGATGCACCAAAGCAAGATTCCACTTCAACAAAAGAGCAGAAGGAGAAAGAGGAGACACAGAGTGCGGTGTTGATGAAGGTCACTTCAGGCTGAGTCTCTGTCTGGCAGCCTCTCACTGCCCATTTCTTCCACTTTGTTGGGGGCTTTATGTCTTCGAGGGGAGGGGTGGCAGGGGATGGAGGGAACCTACTTTTTACTTATGCAGCTCTTGGCCAATAATTTCAGCCAGGACCTGGATGAATATTGTCATGTGTGTGTTCCAGCTGAATATCAGCGACACTGACTAATTTAGTGCCCCTGAATATCGGGGGATAGGCAGAGACAAGCAATCTAAGCAGGCAGGAGCCTCTTCTACCCACCAGGATGTGTGGTGCATTTATGCCTTGCCACAAGCATTATACAGTTTAGAGCAGTATGCCTGGGTTAGCCAGAAAGTTCTACTTCCGCATGGACCATCAATTGTAGGATATAGGAGAGGGGCGGTCAGCTGGGGGCATGGCACCATCTTATAGGCAGTTTCTATATACCCAGCACTCCACCTTGTTCTTCTCTTACTCATTAGAATCGGGGACGCCCAAATCTGGAAATTTAGGTTGACCTTAGAGATGGTCATCCTTAGAGATGGTTGTCCATGATTTTCGGCGATAATGGAAACCGATGGACGACCATCTCAGAAATGACCAAATCCAAGCCCTTTGGTCATGGAAGGAGCCAGCATTCATAGTGCACTGGTCCCCCTGACATGCCAGGACACCAACCGGGCACCCTAGGTGGCACTGCAGTGGACTTCAGAAATTGCTCCCAGGTGCATAGCTCCCTTACCTTGTGTGCTGAGCCCCCCCAAAACCCACTCCCCACAATTGTACACCACTACCATAGCCCTTATGGGTGAAGGGAGGCACCTAGATGTGGGTACAGTGAGTTTCTGATGGGTTTTGGAGGACTCACATTTACCACCACAAGGGTAACAGGTAGGGGGGATGGGCCTGGGTCCGCCTGTCTGAAGTGCACTGCACCCACTAAAACTGCTCCACGGACCTGCATACTGCTGTCATGGAGCTGGGTATGATATTTGGGGCTGGAAAAAATATTTTTAAAAAAAGATTTTTCAGGGTGGGAGGGGGTTAGTGACCTCTGGGGGAGTAAGGGGCGGTCATCCCCAATTCCCTCTGGTGGTCATCTGATCATTTAGGGTACATTTTTGTGGCTTGGTCGTAAAAAAAAAGGGACCAGATAAAGTCGTCCAAGTGTTCATCAGGGATGCCCTTCTTTTTTCCATTATCGATCGAGGACGCCCATGTGTTGGGCACGCCCCAGTCCCGCCTTTGCTACAGCTCCAACAAGCCCCCGTGAACTTTGGTCATCCCCGTGATGGAAAGCGACCCTATGAGAAGGACATCCATCTTGCGATTTGTGTCGAAAGATGGGCGTCCTCTTTCGAAAATAAGCCTGATATTGGCCATAGTTTTGTTCATGTTATTTTACGTCTTGGTGGTGTTAATTTTATGAATGTTGATCTATAACCTGCTTAGAATGTTTAGATAGTGGGATATCAATTTTTTAAATAAATAAATAAACCTTTCTAAATTTATTTTCTGAACATACCACCTGAAAAACAAAATCTTTGTGCAGCTAAATTTCAGTTTTTGGGATGGTAACCTTTGGTGTCTCCCATGAGACCAATGGAGAAAGAGAACAATTCTCAAGGACATAAGGAGTGGCACTATGGTGGTTATTTTAGAAGCTCTATTCTTGTTTTGGATATCAGAAAATGGGCATTTAGATGTTCATATTATATTATTGTTCAAATCTTGATTTTATAAAGCCAGGATATGCATGTCTAACACTACAGTATGTCCAAATGGCAAGGGATTGTGGTCTAGGTGTGTATTGGGTAGAACTAGGGAGGAACCAAAATATGAATGTCAAACTCTGATCACAGAAGAAGAAGAGATGTCCATGTCTAAAAAGATGAACATTGTTATTTAGGCTTGGCATGTCCAGGTTACAGAAAGGTGCTCTGATTTAGCAGCTGTCCACTGGAGGGATTATGGTACAACATGTCTTTAATCCCCCAGTGGTTGCTGTTCCCCTTCCTCTCCCCAAAAGTGAAACTGGCAAGGGATATCAGGCTTTATGACAGCTTCAAGTACCATGGACATAATTAACAGAGAAGCATGCAGATCTGAGAAGTAGCTTAATGTTTAGTGCAGTGGTCTGAGAAACAAAGAACACAGATTAAATCCCACTTCAGCTCTTTCTTTTATTGTATTTCTAAATTGTAAACCCTCCAGAGACAGAAAAATACCTACTGTACCTGAATATATAAGACACCTACAAGCCTGAAGGCTATTGAAGTGTACATCCAGGTACAGTAGGCATTTTTCTGATCCTTGAGGACTCACAATTAAAAAAAAAAATCACAAACAGCTGAAGTGGGATTTGAATCTGAGTCCCCTAATTTTCAACCCACAGATCTAACCATTAGGCTACCCTTTTGCTCTCCATTGATATCTGTGTGGTCATTTTACAAGATGGATATTCCCTTGCTGCCACACAGATGTCCATGTCCCTTATTTTCGAAGATTTCAGTTTGTAAAATGGATGTTCATGTTGGACATTTCCAGCATATGGACATCCATCTCACATGTACTGACTTCGGTAGAGAGGTCCTCCTAGACCTCTTCACTGCTTTTGATTTAGTGAACCATTCTATTCTCCTTCTTTTCCTATCAGGGGCACTGTTTTCACCTGGTATGAATCCTATCATGCAAATAGGACTTTCAGGTTAAATGGTGAGAGACCATAAGGGGCATAATCGAAAGAGACGCCCAAGTTTTTCTGAGGACGTCCTCGCAGGACATACCCAGACAGGGGCGGGGAAACCTGTATTATCGAAACAAGATGGATGCCCATCTTTCATTTCGATAATACGGTCGGGGACACCCAAATGTGGAAATTTAGGTCAGCCTTAAAGATGGTCATCCTTAGACTTGGTCGTTTCTGATTTTCGGTGATAATGGAAACTGAGGACGCCCATCTCAGAAACGACCAAATCCAAGCCCTTTGGTCGTGGGAGGAGCCAGCATTTGTAGTGCACTGGTCCCCCTCACATGCCAGGACACCAACCGGTCACCCTAGGGGGCACTGCAGTGGACTTCAGAAATTTCTCCCAGGTGCACAGCTCCCTTACCGTGTGTACTGAGCCCCCCAACCCCCCCAACCCACTCCCCACAAATATACACCACTACCATAGCCCTTAGGGGTGAAGGGGGTACCTACATGTGGGTACAGTGGGTTTCTGGTGGGTTTTGGAGGGCTCACATTTACCACCACAAGTGTAACAGGTGGGGAGGGGGGGGTGGGACTGGGTCCGCCTGTCTGAACTGCACTGTACCCACTAAAACTGCTCCAGGGACCTGCATACTGCTGTCATGGAGCCTTCGCTATGCCTCCAACACGCCGCTGTAAACTTTGATCATCCCCTTGCCTCACTTGCCTTTCTTATCCAATCTTTAGATCTAAAAATTTCATCATTTACACTTATGATATCCTGCAACTTTCTACTGTTGACCCAGATCCCCCAAATTATATTCATGAGCTATCAAACAAGTTGGATACTATAGCTGACTGACTTACTGAAACCCAGCTCAAAATTAATCTGACAAAAACCACAGCAGCTTTGTTCTCTACTAGTCATTCCCCTGCTCTACCGAATCTAAACAAAATCTATGGAAATCCAATTCCCCTGAAAAGATTCAGTTAAACTATCAGGAGTCACTGTTGATAATACCTTTACTTACAAGCCTCATATCTCAACCCTTATTCAAAAGTCTTTTTTAACTCTGCAATGCATATGCTCTATCTGTCCATTCTTAGACACTGCAGCTATTAGACTGCTGGTTCATTCCATTATTCTTTCTAAACTAAAATACTCAGTGCTTTTTTTGTAGAAAAAAGGTGCCGGTACTCATTATGGGTGGGGTCACCACATATGGCTCCACCCCTATTATAGCCACACCCACATTAGCCACACCCCTTATACCAACCATGGCACATATAAACAGACATCATTGAAAATATTATACTAGTATAGGAGAAAAAAATAACACTAGTAAAAAAGCCCCGTTTCGTAAACAAATGAAACGGGCGCTAGCAAGGCTATAGAGAGAGTGAGAGTGTGTATATGTATGTGTGTCTGTATGTGTGTGACACAGAGAAACAGGGCCGCCAAGAGCCAGAGACGGGCCCGGGACAAGGCTGCCCCCGGGCCCCCCCACCCACCCCACCCGAGGTCATCATCGCCGCCGGGCCCCACCCCACCCGAGGTCGCCGGTCCCCCCCCTCCACCCGCTACCGGGCCCTGAACTAATCTTAAACGCCTCCTTCCTTTCCTTTCACCACCTTCGCAGCAAGCAGCAACATTACGTCAGGCGAGGGCGGGACACGGAAGGAAGGAGTGGCCTGCCCTTCTGCTGCTTGCCGTGAAGGTGGTGAAAGGAAAGGAAGGAGGCATTTAAGGTTAGTTAGTTCGGGAGCGACGGCAGGCAGGCCTGACTGCGGTGGCGCCGGGCCCCCGGGCCTGGGGACTTTTGTCCCCCCTGTCCCCCCCTCTCGGCGGCCCTGCAGAGAAAGTGTGTGTGTGTGTGTCTCTGTGTGAAAGAGAGTGTGCACAGGTATGGTGAAAATGAAGAGACAGTAGTGAAATTTTACATAGGACAGCTGAACCATTTGAGGCGTGTTTGTGTGTCTGTGTAAGAGAGTGTGTATGTGTGTGTGTGTGTGTGTGTGTGTGAGATACAGTGTAAGTGTGTGTGTGTGTGTGTGTGCGTCTGTGTGAAAGAGAGTGTGAAAGGGTAGGGTCAAAATGAAGAGACAGCATTATAATTGTACATAGCACAGCACAAACATTTGAGGCAGTTCTTGCCTTATCTCCCCTGTCGCCCCTTCCATACCCAACGATTCGTTCCTTGTCTTCCATCCCCTCTGTGTCCCGTGTGTATGTGTGTGTGTGTGTGAGAGAGAGAGAGGTGCTAGCAGTCCCTGTGATAGTGGCAGGTCAGTTACTCATTATAGCCAGTTAAGAGTGAGAGTGTGTGTGTATGTGCTGGTTTTTTTCCTTCCCTCCTATGCCCTCAGTGTCCGTTGTTTGTGTGGAGAGCAGAGATCTATATGGTCCTTTTAGCGTTGCTGTTGACGTCGCGTAGCAACTGTGTGCTGCTGGTTTTCATTGTTCCACGATGTGTCTTATGTCACATTCCGTCGCTTAGTAACGGGTTCGCAATGCGATTGGTTGAGTGTCATTGGTCTGCCCACGACGTCATGATGTCTGATGCGGGGGGCGGGGCCAACACTCATGGGCGAATTCCTGGTTTCACCACCATGCATTTAGAACGTTGGGACTTGTGGAGGCTTCAGAATGTTGGAGGTGCGTTTTATATAGAGAGATGATTTTTTTTCATTATAAATAATTTCTGTAAGCTGTTACAGCTCCAGTATACCCAGTGCAAAATAAGACAGCAGATGTAAATTCTCAAATTGGACATATTCCAAACACTAAATTGAAAATAAAATGATTTTTTTCTACTTTTGTTGTCTGGTGACTTTGTTTTTCTATCCATATTGGTCCCAGTCTCTGATTCTGCTGCTCTCTATCTGTTCTCTTAACTCCATTTCCAGGGCTTCCTTTCCATTTATTTCTTTCCTTTCCTCCTTTCTTCTTCATTTATTGCCCTACATCCATAAGTAAAAGCTGGGTCATCCTCCATGGAATTGACTGGAGGAGGTATAACGTGGATCCAGCTTTTGCCTATTTTCTCCATCCATGTGCAGTTTTTCTCCTTTCTTACCTTTCCCTCATCTCCATCCATGTGCATCTTCTTCTTTTTTTCTTTCCACCACTCCATCCATGTCCAGCACTTCTCCTCTCTCTTCCCCTCGATCCATGTCCAGCATTTCTCCTCTCTCTCCTCTCCCCTGTATCCATATAAAGCAATAATTCTCTATCCCCTCTCCTCCATCTAAGTCCAGCATTTCTCCTCTCACCCCGCCAACTCCTCCATCCATCCTTGTCAAGCAATTCTCCTCTATCTCCTGTTCTCCTCTCCATCCATTTCCAGCATTTCTCCTCTCTCCCCTGCCCTCCTCTTCCATCCATGTCCAGCATGTCTCTTCTCTCCCCTGCCCTCCTCTCCCATGTCCAGTGGTTCTCTTCAGTGGCATTACTAGGGGGGCTGACACCTGGGGCAGATCGCTGATGTGCCCCGCCCCCTGGGTGCAGCGCAACCCTCCCCCCCTGGCAAAAAGACACCCCCCCCCGGTGAAGGAAACCCCCCCCCCAGGTGCATGCCACTGGGGGGGGTGCTGCGCACCTGTCCGCTTCGTTCGTTTCCATGCTCCCTCTGCCCCGGAACAGGAAGTAACCTGTTCCAGGGCAGAGGGAGCACAGAACGAACGTAGCGGACAGGCAAGCGGCACCCCCCCAGCGGCATGCACCCAGGGCGGACCGCACCCACCGCCCCCCCTAGGAACGCCACAGGTTCTCCTCTATCTCTTGTCCTCCCCTGCCATCCATGTCCAGCAATTCTCCTCTCCCCTTCCCTCCCCTCCCATCCATGTCCAGCATATCTCCTCTCCCCTGCCCTCCCCTCTCATCCATGCCCAGCGATTCTCCTCTGCCCCCTGTCCTCCCCTGCCATCCATGTCCAGCGATTCTCTTCTGCCCCTGTCCTCTCCTGCCATCCATGTCCAGCGAATCTCTCTCCCCTGCCTTCCCCTCTCATCCATGTGCAGCGATTTTCCTCTGCCCCCTGTCCTCCCCTGCCATCCATGTCCAGCGATTCTCCTCTCCCCTGCCCTCCCCTCCCATCCATGTCCAGCAATTCTCCTCTTCCCTGCCCTCCCCTCTCATCCAAGCCCAGAAACCAGAAGTTACCTACTTTTCACCTACCCAGCTGTAGAAACATAACATACAAATCTATCTACATGGCCGGATTTAACTACCTGGACTCTAAATGGTGGAACTCAATACCAAAGATTACAAGAAGCATCACAAACTATCTTCTATTCAGAAAAGAACTGAAAACACACATCTTTAAAAAAATTCTACAACAAATAAACTTGCTATTGATGTCCATTCTAATTACTAATCACAAACTATCCTTATAAGCCCCGATCAAAAGGTAAACTGTAACAGTAAGTATCACCATAAATCTCAACCGAACTGTAAAATGTAAACCAATACTGCTACTGTAAACCAGAATGTAATTTGTAAGCCACTTTGAACCAAAACAAGATGGCTTCCAAAAGAGCTGCGGAAATAAAATAGAAACTGAAATAAAAAAAAAAAAGCCAATGAACATTCATAGCACAAATTCAGACTCCTCTCTCTAGAATTAAACTAGTACAATCTATAGGGTTCCACAGGTTTTAAACTGAAAATCTATTTTTTTTTTCACATTGGAGTAGGTGACTCTGAAGATTGCAGTTCCTCATCGACATCTGCACTTGATCAATCACAATGCAACGAAAGGTTTCAAATGCATGATTTTTCTCGATACAGTGATTTACCAAGGTTCTGTTCTCTTCTGGGAGTGTACATAATGCCTGTGTTTTATCAATCTTGTTTTCAAGGATCTTGAAATCTGTCCCACATACCACAAATCGCAAAGGTATTTAAACATGTATACTAGATGCATTGTGATTGATCAAGTGCAGATGTTGATAAGGAGGGGCTTCTATTCTTATGTGTTTTAACTGTAAATTTAAGAGGCAAGTTTTAATAGGAATTGAAAGATTTAGGCACTAATTAATCCTGTTAAAAATTTACTAGGGCTGGGTGCTTACATTTGTGCTCAGATTTTTAGTAAACTCCTAAATTTATGATCCTAACAAGTGAGTAGCCAGAAGGGCAAATTTAAGGTGGGGAGAAATGTTAGGGGAAAATTCTATAAAAGGGCACTAAGATGTAGCTGCTTAGATGTAGGTGATACAAGTTTTCATGCAAAAAGAGACTTCAGAGTTGTCAGGAAAATCTACTGAAGTGAAACTGAAAGAAACGGCATTAGAAAATGAAGACTATGGGACTTCTCCTTTGACAGAAAATCCCTGGGAGGAGAATTCACTAGAGAAGGAATTAGTCAAGTTACAGGAAGAGCCAACGAGGGAACAGATGAATGGGGGCATAGGCGCCCCATATAAGAGGCTTGGGGAGGCTAAGCCTCCCCAGCCCAAACGACCGTGAAGTTTTCCCCTGCTGCCTCCACCCCGCGAGGTGCACGCTTCCCCGCTCCCCAGCCATGTCCTCGATCATCTCTCCCGTCTGCCCTCGCTCCCCGATAGGCAGCCCTCGTTTCCTTCCTGCCCCGTCCCTCCCACCATACCTTTAAATATTATATTTTTCCTGGAATCGCGGGCAGCGCTGGCATTGAAGGCATCAGCAGGCTCATCTTGGCTCCAGCAGTCTTCCCTCGCAAGTCGCATGATGGCTCCGCCCTCTTCTGATGTATTTCCTGTTTCTGCGAGGGCGGAACCATCATGTGACTTGCAAGGGAAGGCTGCTGGAGCCGAGATGAGCCTGCTGATGCCTTCAATGCCGGCGCTGCCCGCGACTTCAGGAAAAATATAATATTTAAAGGTACGTGGGGGGGGGGCAGGAAGGAACCGAGGGCTGCCTATCGGGGAGCGAGGGCAGACGGGGGAGATGATCGAGGAACTGGACTTGGGTGGCTGGAGGGGAGAGGAGAGGAGGGTTGCTGCACATGGTGGATGAAGGGGAGAGGAGAGGGAAGGGGAGAGGAGGGTTGCTGCACATGGTGGATGAAAGGGAGAGGAGAGGGCAGGGGAGAGGAGAGTTGCTGGACATGGGTGGATAGAGGGGAGGGCAGGGGGAGAGGAGGGTTGCTGGACATGGAGGGGGAGGGAGGAGTGAGGAAGGAGATGAGATGAGGGAAAAGGAAGAGAGTAGAAAAACTGCACATGGATGAAGAAAATAGGCAAAAGCTGGATCCACTGGACAGTCAAGTCTGCGGAGGACCCAGCTTTTACTTACGGATATAGGACAAGGAATGAAGAAGAAAGGCAGAAAAGTAAACAAATAAATGGAAAGGAAGCCCTGGAAATGGAGTTAAGAGGACAGATAGCAGCAGAATCGGATACTGGGCCAGCACAATCAGAAAAACAAAGTCACCAGACAACAAAGGTAGAAAAGATCATTTTATTTTCATTATAGTGTTTGGAATATGTCCACTTTGAGAATTAGATGTTCAACATTAAAAGGTTATATATATTTACTTATTTATGACATTTTATCCCACATTAAACATGAATTAGGGTGTTTTGTGGCTCTACATGAGAATTGTGATATTATGATCCCTTGTTTCATATTGTTGACGGTCTGCATTTTCCGTGTGGGTGGTATATTGATGTATTAGGTTCTGCCCAGTGTAATATTTATGGTACAGTAAGGTTCTGAGTGTGTTTTTGCACAAAGTTGTGCATAGTGTTTTGCAGTTGAGCGATTGTGGTTAGTATATGCTTTGAGCAACCACTTTATTCTTTGACATATGATACATAGCTAATATCTAAATTTAATAAAAGGTATTAATTGTGACTTTTATTTTTATTTTTTTTTCTGTGTGTGATCAGACAATTATGGATTTAAGCTCCACCCCTGGCCCCACCCCTAACCCCGCCCCATTTAGCCTCCCCAAACAGTTGGGCCACCTACCGCCTATGAATGGGGGTGTTCCATTTGATGCATTAGAAGGAGGGGATTGAAGAAAATAAACTATATGGAGGAGATGAACCTCAAGTGTGATTGGAAGGAATGGATCCAAAGAAGCTTACCGGAAATTAGGTAGCAGCACTGCTAATTGGGAAGCAAAGCCAGTACTGGGCAAGACTTCTAAGGTCTCTGCCCTGATTGTGGCTGAATCGATTTGGATGGGCTGGAGTAGAGCTTTTCAGGGGCTTCGACAACTTCAGAAATTTAGAACAAGGACATTGCCGGGCTGACTTCTACAGTCTATGCTCTGAAAATGGTAAGGACAAATCATGATCAGGTATACATATAAAGTATCATATCATAAACTCATTACATATAATATCTTATTGGGTAGAGTGGATGGACCGTACAAATATCTGCTGTCATCTACTATGCTACTCATCTTACTGATACTGGGCTATGCCACTGAATAAATATACTCATCTGACTGATACTGATGAGTCAATTTCGTAATGTGCCCCATGGGTTCAAATATTTGGGAGTATGGTTTGCATCTACTTTAGATGAAATTATCTCAGATAATATGAATAGACTGTCTGCTATGGTATTTGAGCATATTTCACAATGGTTATTCCTCCATCTATCATGATAGGGACAGTAACATGCAATCCGGATGGCAATATTGCCATGGATTTTATATGTATTACAGATGTCTCCTGTTCCCTTCCTTAAATCTATGTACCATACTATACTATAGAAAAGCTAGTTACAAAATTCCTATGGTGAGGGAAACCAGCTAAAAGGGAGAAGTAAACTTTTCTGATCTGTGTTCTTATCATACGGCTTTTCATTTACGACAAGGGGACTTCTGGCTTAAAGATTGGGATCTCACCTGGAAACCTAAATGGTTAACTATGGAAGAGCAGCTATCAATGCCTCTTCCACTTTGTCATGCCTTCAGATCAGAGCCACCTGTAATACAGATGGACTGCTATTCAACTCAAATTACTTTTCAGGTGTTCTGAGACTGGACACTTTCATTTGATCCAGAGGGCATTGTCCCTATGTATGTTGATTTGACTTAGTCCATATATTAAAATTCTGGCAACAATGCAGGATATGATACTTGCATCAGGTCTTGCAGGATGGGAAGGTCTTAGCATTTCCTGTTCTGCAAGACAGGTATGCTCTCCCAACTACTCAGTACTATCAGTGGGTTCAGTTGAGCTATTCAATAGTTTATAGTGAATTGGATTTTCCTGACTTATCTATGGAGTGGCCTATTAATACAGCCCTAAATAAGCTTTCTCATTTACCTCATGCTAGCTCTAAATTTTATAAATACTTGCAGTGTAACAACAAATGTTCTTTAGTGGGTTGGAAAGAATTTGGGAAAATGAATTAGGTCATTCTGAAGCAGAGATGCCATGGGAAATGATCTGGTGGACAGTCTTTAAATCTGCTTCTCTTTGGCAACTTTTTTATTTCCTGCTCCATGAGAGCTACTGGACTCCTGTTAAGGTTGCAAAGTGTAAACCAGAGCATGTATGAAGCAAATCGGCACATTATTTCATGTCCTATTTGACTGTGCACTTCTTGCTGAGTACTGGCAAGCTATTTGGACTCAGGTAACTTTTATCTTCATTTAGCAGAAACTGCTTACATATAGAATAGTGATAACAAAATTTGTTAGACCTTACACAGCCCATAGCTAAAGTCCATCAGAGATTATTTTGATTGTGGTGAAACTTATTGTAACAAATTGGAAAGATACTTCTAATTTAATGATACAACACTGGTGGAATACTGTGTGCTTATTTCGTAAATATGAGGGGAAGCTTTCACGACTCCAATAATTACTTGGCTAAGCTAGATGACTATGAGGAAAATTTCAATATGATGTCTAAATCCGACTTTGGATGTTTTGCGGAAAACATTTAAAAAAATCAAATAGCAAACAGCTATTTTTAAAAAAAACTCTCTTTTCTTTTCAAAAATGGATGTTTGATAGACATTGTTGTGCTCAGTGCAGGTATCTTTTTGGACTATTTTTGGAGAAAAAAAGCCCATGTGAAAAACACACAAAATCAAGCCATTGGGATGTAGGAAGAACCTGCATTCTTAATAGACTGGCCACACAGATATCCTTGCAGAGCTGTGGGGCAGCCTAGGGGGTAATGCAGTGAAATTTACGTAAAAGGTCCCAGGTACGCATCTCACCATTACACTTTTATATTGTATGGAGAGTCCTCCAAAATCCACCAAAAACCTACTGTACCCAACTGAACACCACTACAATAGCCCTTACGCCTGTGTCACCTATATGTAGGTCCAGTAGGTTTTTGGTGGGGTTTGGAGGGCTCACACTTTTCACTACAAGTGTAACAGTGAGAGTGGGTTATGGGCCTGGGTCCTTTTCTCTATAGAGCACTGTACCAACCACTACGCTACTCCAGAAACCTGCTTACTGCTCGAATATGTCTGGCCATAACATCTGAAGCTGTCATAGAGCCTGGTATGTACGGTTTCTTTCATATCTTTGGGGAGTAAGAGGGGATCAGTGACCACTGGGGGAGTAAGGGGTGTCATACCTTAATCCCTCCAGTGGTCATTTTGGTCACCTTTTTGTGACTTAGTCTTTATTAAAACAGTTCTAGCCCAAAATTTCCAACTTTTAGCCCTGGACATTTTTGCTTTGTTCCATTAGGTGTGTTAGGAACCCCCAAATCCTGCCTCCAACACACCCCTGACATGCCCCCTTGTGATTTGGACACACTTCAGATTAACTGCATAGAAAAACATCTTAAAACCGGTTTTGCAAATAGCTATTCAGACGTTTTGAGGAAAACATGTCCAAATACTGCTTTGTGCCGCTCTCCCCCCCCCCCCCCCCCCCCCCCCCCGAAAATGGCCACGCAGCAAGTGTTTTACTTGCCGCCTGGCCATCCTGAAGGAAAATGAGACCGGCCCTTTTACCAACTGAGGTAAAAAGGGGCCTCGGCATGCGTGCAAAACACGCACTGAAACTAACGCAGACCCCCTTTTGCCGCAGCTTGGTAAAAGGGGGCCTAAGTTTGTACCTGAGGCAATCGAGGGTTAAATGACTTGTCCAAGATCAGAAGGAGCAGCAGTAGGATTTGAACTGGTCACCTGTGGATATCAAAACAAGCTCTCTAAGCACTAGGCCACTCCTCCACAGAGTTTAGCAACTGTGAATCTTGGGTAGAAAGGGCTATAAATACTTTAAAATAAACAACTACATTTAACAGTTTACTGTTGAAAGTGAATACCTTCCCATGTTCTACCAATACAAAGAATTGCAGCAAATGTAGAGTAGAACCTCATGGAGTTCACTCTGAGGAAAGAGATGTTAACACTGGTGGGCTACAAGGTTCGACTCTTGGGCCAGTTCTTTTTAACATTTTTGCAGATGATATTGATAAAGGGCTGTCTGGTAAGGTTTGCTTCTTTTAAGATTATACCAAAATCTGCAATGGGATAGACCCCCTGATGTTGTGGATAACATGATAAGGACCGAGCAAAATTTGAAGAAAGGTCTGGAATTTGGTAGATAAGATTTAATACTAAAAAAATATAGAGTCATGCATTTGGGCCACAAAAACCCAAGAGAACAGTGATACTTTGTAACCCATACTTTGTAAGCCGCACTGAACCTGCTATCGAGTGGGAAAGAGCGGGGTATAAATGCTACAAATAAATAAATAAATAAATAGTCAAGATTATTTGTGCACGAAAGAAGAGTGGGACTTGGGTATGATTGTATGTCATGATCTGAAGCATATATAGAATCTGGGGGTACGTGTCTTCTTTCTAAATCCAGGAAGGCAATATGGGAATAGAACAGAGATCAATTACCATTAAACTGACAAAAATTACTAACTCTGTGAAACTTTTGCCAGATTCCTAAATAGAAACAGAGACTATACAGCAGAAAATGATTATTTGGTACACTGTAGTATAAATCAGTATATATAAAAAAAATAATAATCAGGCCTTTATTGACTGAGGTCATGATGCCCTTGTAGAATCCTATCTTTAAACCAGTTGTGAACTACATGTACTGTACTAATAGTACTTAACATAGAGCTTTAAAACAAATATATAAACTATTTTCTTATGAAAAGATTGGTTGGAGGGAGAAGGGTGTAATACAAAGCACTGAAATTGGGTGGACATATATAGTTCTTTAAAAAATTTCTTATGATATGCTATCCATATAGTAATAATGTGATCTTAAGGTAGCCAAACATGTAGAAAGTTAACAGCAAAAGCTAGAAGGATGCTTAGATGCATAGGGAAAGGAATGATCAGTAGGAAAAAGGAGGTGATGATGCCCCTGCATAAGACTCTGGTGTAACCTCATTTAGAATAATATTGTGTACAATTCTGGATACCACACTTATCAAAAATATATAATCAGGATGGAGTCGATCCAGGGGGCAGCTACTAAAATGGTCAGTGATCTTCGGCATAAAGAGTATGGGGCAGACTTCTCAATATGTATACTTTGGAAGAAAGGCAGGAGAGGAGAAATATACCTATTATTTAAATACCTACATGGCATAAATGCACAGAAGGCAAGTCTCTTTCAATTAGAGGGAAGCTTTGGGATGAAGGGACATAGAATGAACAAGAAACGAGACAGACTCATAACTAACCTCAGGAAATACTTCTTCACAGAAAGGGTAGTGAATTCATGGAATGGCCTCCCAGTGGAGGTGGTGGAGATGAAAATTGTATTTGAATTCAAGAAAGCTTGGAACAAGTACGTAGGATGTCTAAGAGAAAGTTGATGCCATATAGTCTTTATCTGCCTTCATTTTTCTCTGTTTCTCACTTTCTGTTTTCTATTTTTTAACCAGTTTCCAATCCACTTCAGAACATTGCCTTCAATCCTATAGGTTTTAATTCTCTCAGGAGTAGTATTTCATGAAGGACTTTTTAAAAAAGCTTTCTGTAACTCTAGACACACTACATCAACTGGCTCGCCTTTATCCATACTTTTATCAATGCTTTAAATAAATGTAGCAAATTGATGAGGCAAGACTTCTCTTGATTAAATCCTTATTGACGCTATCCCATGAAACCATATTTGTTTATATGTTCAATAATTTTGTCTTCTAATAATCTGTAGTTTTCAGGATCACCCCGGAACCCATTTAAAAATTGGTGTTACATTGGTCACCTTCCAATCTTCATAAATCATGGACAATTTTAATGATAGGTTACATATTACTAATAGTAGATCTGCAATTTCATTTTTAGCTCTTTTGTATATACCATTGTTATATACCATTTTCTATTTCGAAAGTTTGAAGAATACAATGGTGAAACCTTCCAATACATCCAGATGGACATAGTTTGAAACAAATCACCTTCAGTTTCATAGACTTTTCAGAATGGTAGACATAGTCCTTGTTGTGTATCTTTCTAAAGCTAGTGCGGAAAGAATATTTAGCCTAATTCAGATGAAAACACCTTTTTGACATAGCCTTAATTTGAATATATCCTGTTTAGCCATATCACCATTAAATTGCACAACCCTGAGCCTTGCCACAACTTTAAATCCACAAAGGACCAAATTCTATATATGGCACTGAAAAATTGGTTCTGAAAAAAAAGAGGGCTAAGCGCTATTCTATGAATGGCGCCCTGAGTTGGCTGCCATTTATAAAATAGCGCATAGTGTCGGGATCTATGCCTAACATTTAGGTGCATGGATTTGCACCAACTGAAACCTGGTGTAAATTCCCATGCCTAAATTAGGCGTGGATCTTTTATATTCTGTAATACTTTATAGAAAAGTGCCTAGCAAAATGTGTGCATAAATTCTAATTTTTATTTTATTAGTGCTGATAACTGATTATGGTGCCCTTTTACTAAGCCGTGTATGCGTCTACGTGTTTCCAATGTGCGCCAAAATGGAGTTACCGCCCAGTTACCGCGTGGCTCTTGCAGTAGTTTCATTTTTGGTGCACGTCCAATACGCGTAACTGAAAAATTATTTTCGGATGCGCATATTGGGCGCGCCAAGTGGTATTTGACATGCATAGGTCATTACCGCCTGGTTACCATGTGAGACCTCACCACTAGGTCAATGGCTGGCGGTAAGGTCGCAGAACCAAAATGGATGTATGGCAATTTTGATTTTGAGGCAAGTCCATTTTCGGCAAAAATTTTAAAAGGCCTTTTTCACAGCCATGCTGAAAATTTTATTTATTTATTTATTTGTAGCATTTGTATCCCACATTTTCCCACCAATTTGCAGGCTCAATGTGGCTTACATTTGCTGTAATGGCGGATGCCATTTCCGGGTAATAGAATTACAGATGGTATTGCATTTGTGTGCGGACATACATGTTAAGAAATATACAATGGAACGTACATGGAACATAACATAAATGGAGTGGATCATGGTAGAGAGGAATACAATAAGGTATTACATGAAGTTTTCTGAGTTATGAATTAGATTGTAACATACATTAGGTCATCTACTATAAAAGAGCCTATTCGACATGAGGTAGTGCTTGATCTTTGGTTATGTGAAAAAGGTTTCGGTTTTATGTAGAACGTGTATAGTGTTATTATTTAGTATTTAAGATGAATGTTTATTGTATGCCTTCTTAAAAAGATCTGTTTTTAGTAGCCTTCTGAAGATAGTTAGGTCTTGCGTTGTTTTTATGGCCTTCGGTAGTGTATTCCATAGCTGCGTGCAGATGTAGGAGAAACTGGTCGCATATGTGGATTTATATTTTAGCTCTTTGCAATTAGGATAGTGGAGATTGAGGTATGTTCATGACAATATCTTTGCGTTTCTAGTAGGTAAGTCTATGAGGTCTGACATGTAGGTCAGGGCTTCCTCGTAGATGATGATTCGGTGGCCCAACTGTTTGGGGAGGCTAAGGGGGGCGGGGTTAGGGGTGGAGCCAGGGGTGGAGCTTAAATCCATAATTATCTGATAACACACAGAAAAAAATAAAAATAAAAATAAAAGTCACAATTAATACCTTTTATTAAATTTAGATATTAGATATGTATCATATGTCAAAGAATAAAGTGGTTGCTCAAAGCATATACTAACCACAATCGCTCAACTGTAAAACACTATGCACAAATTTGTGCAAAAACACACTCAGAACCTTACTGTACCATAACACTAGGCAGACCCTAATACACCAATATACCACCCATATGGAAAATGCAGACCGTCAACAATATGAAACAAGGGATCATAATATCACAATTCTCATGTAGAGCCACAAAACACCCTTTTAGGGTGGATAGTGTTCACAATGAGATCCTTTTATTAATGACTATATGTAGATCCTTCAAGAGGTAGTGTGTCGTGATTTAGGCTCTAAAACCCTTTCTGATGTTTTGGTGCCACCTCAGTAAGGCCAATACACAATCTCTCCACTGCAAAACACTATACACAAACTTGTGCAAAAACACACTCATAACCTTAGCAAACCATAACAGCACTAATTCCAAGGACAGGACGAGCTACAACCTTATGCGTGGAAAGGCAGCACTGTAATTACACCAGGCTCTAAAACCTAGTGAAACAAAAAAAAACCCAAAAAGGGCTGTAAATATTACACACTAGTAGAATACTGCACCTTGATTACACATGAAAAACACACAACACAACAGATATGAAGGCAAAACTGGAAAGTTACCTCAAGAAGTCAGACTCAGCATGCAGCAATACTAGAAAAATTGAAACTTACATGCAAAATATCACAGATGCACATTTCCAAAAGCTGACATATTCCAGTTAATAAATTCTGAATAAAATACTTTTTTTTACCTTTATTGTCTGATCATTTAGTTTTTCTATTCACTTTGGTCCCAGTGTCTTCTTTCCATTTGATATTTTTTCTCTCACCATGTCCACCATCCTCCTGTATCCTTATGCGTCCTTGTGTGTCTTTATGCGTCCTGTCTACCATCTGTAGCCCTGTCCCTATCCTTTCTCCAGTTTCAGCATCTGCCTTCAAAGTGTTCCGATCTAGCCCTTAAATTCAGCAATTTCCCCTCCATCCATATCCAGCATTTGTCCCCTCCCCTCCATCCATGTGCATGTACTTCCTTTGTCTTTCCTACCCTCCATCCTTGTCCAACATTTCTCCTCTGTTCCCTCCATCCATCCATCCATGTCCAGCACCTTCCCTCTTTCTCTCCTACCCTTCCATCCAGTGTCATCCCTCTTTCTCTCTCCATCCTTCTACCCATTACTCTCTCCCAATCCTTCCGTCTATTGTCTCCCTCTCCTTCCATCCATTGTCTCCCTCTATATCTCCTTCCTTCTAAACAGTTCTCTCTCTTGACCCTTTTCCATTCAGCATGTCCTCTCTATCCCCATCCTTCCAGTGTCTCTTTCCCTCCCTACCCTTACGTCCATTGTCTTCCCTCTTTCTGCCCCCTCCTTCCAGCTTTTCCCTCTTTCTCCCTTCTTTCATTCAGCATTTCTCCGTCTGACAGCTAGGGTCTCCCCCAGTTTCTCCCCAGCAGCTTCTCTCTCCTGCCCATGTCCCCTCTTTCTCCCACCATCTTTCCACTAATCTCTCTCTCTCTGTACCCCTCTTCCATCCAGCATCTTCTCTCTGGCTCTCCCCTGCTCTTTTCCATGGCCCCTCTTTCTCTCCCCATCTCTCTCTGGCTCTCCCCTGCACTTTTCCACTTTCTCTCTCTCTCCTCCAGCATCCTCCTGCATCTCTCCTCTCTCTCATGCATCCCACCTTTCTCTTCCCTCCCCTTCTTGCTTCCATCACTCTTACTCCTTTCTCCACCCCCTTTTCCCATTCCCATGCCCTGCCATTGCTTTCCTTCCTCCCTCTTCTCCTTAGATGTGGCATCTCACATCCTCCTCTCTCCACCCCCCTTTCCCTTTGGTCGGTCTGTCTGGCATCGCTTCCCCTCCCCCCCCCCGAACTAGTGCGGTACCGTATTGCTCTCCCCCCCTGCTCCTGTCACGTCGTCTTTCAACGAGGCTTTCTGTTCCTGTAGCAGCAGCAGCAATGATGTAAGCGCCCTTGCTTTCAGCCTGCCCCAGAAGCACTCTCTGAACAGCTTCCCGCGTAGGAGGGACGCTGTCCAGAGAAGGCTTCCAGGGCAGGCTGAAAGCAGCGGTGCTTACATCATTGCTGATGCTGCTGCTGCTATGGGAACAGGAAGCCTCGTTGAAAGACGACGTGACAAGAGCGGAGGGGGAGAGCGGCACCGTACTAGTCGGGGGGACGGGGGGTAAAGATCGGGACCGTCGCGCACTAGTCGGGGGGGGGGAGGGAAACGTTCATGAGTTGCACCCACCCCGCCCCGCCCTTGCTGCACTTCTGGCTGGGGAGGCTTAGCCTCCTCAAGCCTCTTATACCGGGCGCCTATGTTGTGGACCAGGGTACAAACTTTGAACGCAATTCATTCTTTTAATGGTAACCAGTGTAGTTTTTCTCTTAGGGGTTTGGCACTTTCGTATTTTGTTTTCCCAAATATGAGTCGGCGTGCCCAAAATATGCGCCTACACTACTGCAAGCCATTTTTCATTGCACCTTAGTATAAGGATCCCTATTAGCGCCCAATTATTGGTGATAATTGGTTCATTACTCAATTTGTGTGCGTGAATTGGGGACACACTGAAATTTGTGTACACAAGTTTGTGTGCCATATATAGAATCTGGGTGTATGTGTTTTCTTTCTAAAGCCAGGAAGGCAACATGGGACTAGAACAGAGATCAATTACCATTAACCTGACAAAAATTACTAACTCTGTGAAACTTCTGCCAGATTCCTAAATAAAAACAGAGAGACTATACTGCAGAAAATGACTATTTGGTACATTGTAGTATAAATAAGTATATTACAAAAAAAAATAATCAGGTCTTTATTGACTGGGGTCATGTTGCCTTTGTAGAATCCTGTCTTTAAACCAGTTAAGAACTACATGTACTGTACTAATAATACTTAACAGAGAGCTTTAAAACAAACATATAAACTATTTTCTTATGAAAAGATTGGTTGGAGGGAGAAGAGTGTAATACATAACACTGAAGTACTTCCACTTAGAAATTGCCATCCCTTTGACAGAAGGCAGAAGGAGTGCACCAGTGTAGCTAAGAAATAGAAGTTGGCAGGAGGAGAAACACAACTTTGAGTGTGGAGAAGATTCAGACATCCTAAAACAGGAAAAGAGACTGATAAGGAGTTAAGTTGAAAGAAGGGTTGTTAAAGTAGACAGGAAGAATAGGGGATATGGCTGTTGCTGTATATGTTTGTATTTTTTATCTATTCCTGTTGTTACCAATTTAAATAAGGTATTTTCAGGATTGACCATGGAGCAGAAAGGGGCCTGATTGTGGACCTGGGAGGCAGGGTAGGATTGGGCAGGGTGTGTGTGCTAAAAATCTCCCTCTCACTGATGGGCCGATGATTAGAAGAAAATTCAGGCGCTAGAGCCTGTTAGCGCAATACTAGTGCTTGCGTTTCCTACCACCCCACGATCAGAGCCCCCAAGCACGTGAAACAACAAGCACGCAGGCTCTGAATGCAATTAGCATGCAAATGCATGCAAAACAGGGCTAAACCTATTCATCCTCAATGATCAGCCATCAGCGCACCAAAGATTGGCGCGCTGGCTGCGACAAACCCTACGGCAGCTTGGAGCTGGCGTTAGGGTTTGCAGACCATTGGGGAGGAATGGTGAGACCATGATATGGTGTGAAGCCCTGCCCAGCACATCCCAAGAAGCACTGGGCAGGGCTGGGCGCCGCCATTTTGCAGGCTGTGCTGATGAAAGAGGAGGGAGACCACCTTCCGCCTCCAACTTAAGGTAGGGGTGGTGAAGGGCCGCTAGACCACAAGGTGGGGGGATTCACCTGTGGCCCACTGGGCCACCAAGGACATCCAAGGGATGTTGGGGGTTAGAGGGCTGGAGACCCCCCCAGATCTCCAGTCCCCCCTGAACTTGTGTCAGGGGGTCGAGGGGACCAGAGGTCCACCGGACCTCCAGCCCCCTGTTGCTGGGGGTAGGGGGGTAGGCTCAGGTCGGGTCAGCTCGGGATTCCTGCCAGGGCTGCTGAACCTGTGTTGGGGGAGGAGAGGGGAGGGGGACCAGAGGTCCACTGGATCACCGGCCCCTATTTTACTTGGCTCGGGAGGGGGTAGTTGGGGTATGGTGGTCCCATGGACCTCCAACCCCTGTAATTGACAGGTCTGGGCTTTTGAAAGCCCAGACCTGTCAAACAAGTGTGGAAGGATTGTGCCTGAGCGCATGCTCAGGCACAACAATCCTCCCGCACTTCTACCCCATGATCAGAGAGAATTGCATGCTTAAATTTGCAGGCAATTATCTCTGATCATAGGTCTGGAAAAGCCCTGCGCTGTTCCAGTGCTATTTTTAGAGCACCGTTTGGAACAGCACGGGGCTTTTGATCATCTGCCTATGATTCCTTTCAGCAGCTTTATTAAAATAGTGCATTTGCAGTTTAAACAATCAGCTCTCGCCCCACGCCGGCCTGCTCACTGTCCCACCTGCTGCTTTGCAGACTCTTGCTATGGCCTGAGCTGCAGCATCTGGTCCAGCTGAAATTTTAGAGGAGATGTCTGTCATGGGCAAGGGAAGCAGGAGGATGCCATCATATGCTGCAATCCATATCACCTCTGCAGGCTCTACAGGCCAGGGAAGAGGCATCGACCTATCTACAGCAGCCCCTCACGCATGCATTGTAATAATATATTGCACCCTCTCAATCACCCAAAACACCTGCAGACTATACCTACCTCCTGTCCCCATCACCCCCTTACTATCACCGACTGTATCTCTCCCCATCTACTGTACTTCCTCATATGCCTCCTGTATCCACTAATCCACTTACTGCACTAACTTACTGCACCCCTCCACAGAACGATAACATCTGTCTGCTCCTGTTGCACATCTGCAGTTATCTTCTGTGCCCCCTTATCCACCCCCCCCCCGCCCGCACTTACTCCTGAACACTCTTACCTATTTACTATACCCCCTCTGATCTCATTATTATAAACAAGATTAAATATTCTCTTTTGCCTGTGACTAAAATACTAGGCATTCTGCTAGATCAATCTCTCTCTTTAGTACCTGAAGTTAATTCTGTGGTTAAGAGCTCTTTTTTTCTAATGAGAAAATTAAGAAAAATTAGAAAACGTTTTGAAATTGAACAATTTAGGTTTCTTGTTCAAGCATTAATTATGTCAAAATTGGATTATTGTAATGCGATTTTTTAAAGGGCTTCCAGACATAATCTTCAATGTTTGTAGACAATACAAAACATTGCAGCTTGATTTTTTTTTCTTTACATAGATATGACAGGAAATCTAAATTTTATGTGGAACTTCATTGGCTTCCTATGGAGGCCAGGATTCTGTTTAAATTTTCTTGTATATTATATTTTGTTCTTCAAGGTGATTGTCCTGAATGTTTGTTGTTCCATTTTGAATTTTCAAGGTGTTCTTCTTTTGCATTTTCTTTGTGATATGTGTTTTACCTATCAAGCACCTAAAATATGGCGGTCTTTGTTTTTTAGACAATTTAGATTATGTACAATTTAGAAAGATGTTCAAACTGCTGCATTTCAGGAATTTCTCACGTCTAACTACGTTTGTCTCTTAATTCTTTTTATTTTATCAGGACAGTTCTAATCTTATTGTGAACTGCTTCAAACTGATAAGGTATTAGTGGTATAAAAAAATTATAACCTGTAACCCTCTAACTACCTACTGTATCCCTCTACTATATCATTCTTCTCCCACCCACATATCCATTTTTGGAACATAGATTTACAACTCCCTCTTTACAATTACAAGGGCCCCCTGCTAAACAAGTGCTTAGATGCCCAGAATTTGAATTTACATTGCTGATTATATGGCTCAATTTACCCAGATTTAGGAGTTAAAACAATGGATCTCAACCCAGTCCTCAGGGCACATCTGAGTCAGGTGGGTTTTCATGATAACTATCATGAATACGCATGATAGGTATGCACAGAAGGGAGTCAGTGCAAGTAAACTTGTTCCATGAATATTCATTAGGGATATCCTGAAATCCAACTGACTTAATGTGCCGAGAGGACTGAGTTAAAAATTCCTGAGTGTGAAAAATGTATTACTCATGACATTAATCAGTTTCACAGAATAAAAACATTTGTATTATATTAATGCTTTTATGATCCTAGGCAATAATCTGCTAGAGGCATATATAAAATTAGATGTGGAATAATTTTAATTACATATTTATGAAATGATACTACAGTTAAAGATAACAATATGGAAAAGACTTGGATAAATATTGTTCAAATCATGCAAAATTATTTGTAGCAATGAATGTAGCCTGCATAAGAATAATTAAACCAATATGGAGGTTATAATTGTATTCTTAGTTTTGTTTCTATTCCTCTCCAAACCATTCCTAACATTCTATTTGTTTTTCTGGCCACTGCTGCATACTGGGTTGATGATTTCAATGTGTTTTCCATAAGGACGCCAAGATCATTTTGCTGAGTCTTAACTGAGCACTGTGTACCTATGGTTAATTCCCCCCCCCCCCCCCCCCCCACACACACACAAAAACACGCACACATGTATTATGCATTATTTTGCACATTTCACATTAATTTTCATCTGTCATGTAAACCCGATGTCCCAATCTTGGAAACTTTTAGTGCAATTCTCAACAAATTGTTCACGTTTTTATTACTTTTATTCCCCTAAATCACATAGTTGATCCCCCCCTCCAATCCCCCAACTCCCCTCTGACCTAAATCCCCTGAAACCAAGCCCCGCCCATGTCTTCCAAATGGAACTCTCCCCACCCCATAGACCCCCTCCCCCAGACCTTCCACCACTCTTGGGACTTACACAGAGGTGATCCCCTGGTAGTATAATGGTCCAGGGCAAGAGCTGTCTCCCTCCGACCCTGTCCCATATAACTCCAGGTGTAAAAATGACAGCACTGACCCATAATAGAGGTCTTCCAATACTACTACTAGAAGTCATCCTTCTATATAAAGGCAAATTTTTTTCCTAGATAGCCTGCTAGAAGAAATAAACTACAGGGCAAGAATATAACATGTTTTCAAGTGACTTCCAGCAGATGTTGGAAAGGTTTTCATCGACTTTAGGCATTTTTATTGGGGTTCAAACCACCGTATACATACACAAATATAAAGATTGAAGGACAGGTGCTGAAGGGATGGATCTATTGGATTTCATCCAGCAAACTTCTCAGCTGAAATGTGAAGTCAACATATATAACTCTTGTTGCCACACCCTATGCAGACCTGTACTCTTTTTGGGTACCTCATTCTTCAGGAATTCATAAAGGACAAAATTCTATATATGGTGCTAAAAAATAGACACCAAAAAAAGGAAGTCTGAGTTGGGTACCATTTATAGAATCCCACCTAGCACTGGGATCCATGCCAACTGAAACCTGGTGTAATTCCCTGCACCTAAATTAGGTGAGGATTGGGCATATTTTGTAACAATGCGCACAAATGTATTTATTTTCAGAAGTTTTATAATGCCTACACCTCAGCAGTTTACATAAAACAAACAAAGCTTAAAAACAACAGAACTAACCATCAAAACTCAAACATAAAAAGCAATACCACTCTTAATTATAACAAAAAAGCACACGCACACAATACAGAGACAGTACTACTGTTAGTTCCATCCATAGGCAGTAACATCCTTAATTCACAAATAACTGAGTTTTTAAAAGTTTCTTAATGAAGTGTATTGGCGTATAAATGCAGATATCCTGTTAAAGCATTCCACATCACAATCCCCGCTTTTGAGAATGCAGCTGCTCTTATATCACAGTAACGTTTTTGACAGGGGCATCCAATGACAGCCTTATTGCAGTCTCTGACCTGAAGTCCTTTCCTGGTTGATACACTGAAAAAATCTCCTTAGGATATAAAGTTGCAGGCAGATACACATCTTGATGCACAAAGCAAAAATATTTAAATTGTATTTTAAACTGGACAGGCATCCAGGGCAAACACTTCAAAATTGATGTTATATATATAGACCTTGATACACCAACCACAAACAACAGCATTTTGCACTATCTGCAATGCCTTGTTCCTAGCCTTAGACATGCCAAAATACCAGACATTGCAGTAATCCAATTCAGACATCAACATATATTGAATTACTTCCTGAAAATCATACAATGGGAGCACTGGTTTCAATCTATATAGCAAATGAAGTTGTGCAAAACATGCCTGAACAACATTTAATACTTGATTTTTCATAGTGAGCCCTGAATCCAAGGACACAACTAAAAACTTTATTACTTTCTGAACCAGCAGTTTCACATTATTCACATTTAAAAACTCAGGCCATCTCTCCTCCATAGTTCTTCCAACGATCTTTACTTCTGACTTTGCTAAATTTAATAACAGACCATGTTCACATAGCCACACATCAATCCTGTCCATATAGTATTGTAACTGCATTTCAAGGTTAATTTCCCATGAGACAATTGGGAAGAATAACTGAATATTGTCTGCATAAAGACGGTACTCAATTTCTAAACCCTGAAAAACCTTACCCAAAGATGACATGTAAACTTTAATCAGCAAGGCAGAAAGGGCAGGCCCTTGGGTTACCCCTCTACTCAACATAACTTCCCAGGAAACCCCCCCCCCCCCCCCCCCACACACACACACTCTGCACACACATTGACTACCCTAAAGATGTAAACCAAGCATGTACCTGTATACTTATTCCCAAGTGACCCAACTTTGATAACAACTGAATATCCATAGAGTCAAAGTCCCCAAATACATCAAGAGACACAGGACAAAAACATTCTGATCAAAGCCTTTTCTTAACCCATTAACTGCTGATAACAAAAGAGACTCAACCCCATGTGCCCACCTAAAGCCAAATTGGTAAGGATCTAAACAACCAACTTCTTCAATAAGTCACTCTAGTCATTGTAACACTAGTTTTCCCATCACTTTACCCAAGAATGAAACTACAGAAATTGGCTGATAATTTCCCAAAACCAAAGCATCAAGTCCTGGTTTCTTCTGCTTACAAATGTCTGGACGTATTCCTTCACACAAAGATTTATTTGATAATATCTGTCACAGCTGGAACAACTACCCCTGCCAATGCCGTATCACCCCTGAAGAGCAAGGGTCCAACAGTGACCTCATCGGAGTCACTTTGGCAATAATCTCCTGTACATCTTCCACTACCACAGTTTCAAAAGTTGACCAGATATCATTAACAACAGTCTCAACATCCCCTATCACCTCATTATACCCTAATGACAGAACTCCCAGGGACCCCAGCTTCTCATCCAAAATCTCATCATATTTATCAGCAAATAACCCAGAATCTACTTTCAAATCCTTATACCCATCTAACAAAAATCAAACTGTATAATACAATTCTTTTGGTCTACTTAGTGCACCTTCAAATTTCTGTTGATAATATATATATTCCGCTCCACCTCTCAGAGACCTAAATATTCACTCAGCTTTATTTTATAACTCTCCAAGTCATCCATATCTCTCAACTTCCTCCAAACTCTCTTCATTTATTGAAGTTCATGTCTCACCTGTATCACCGCTTCAGATGTCCAAGGACAGACACCATAGCCATTTTTCAAACTAACCTCCTTCATTAGAACACGCATGCCCCTTCCATGGCCATCCCCTTTTCAGATATGTGCACTAGAATTTGCACGCACATCTTTATGGAACACACCTAGCAAGATGTACTCATAAATTCTAATTGTTGCCAATTAGTGCAGATAATTTATTATTAACACCCAATTATTGGTGCTAATTGGTTCGCTGTTCAATTAAATTGCATGCTATATATAGATGTTTACTTTCCTTCAGTGCCTGACATGACTGAAGAAAATGCCTTAGCCAACTTCCAAGTTAATACTGCATGCTTCAGTTGAAAGTATTTAAATTAGCATATCACAGATCATATATCAATTTAAACACCTCAAAAGGTAAAAATGAACTGGATTTAATTAGATTAGTCACACAACTGATGCCTTGTATTGACAACTCTTTCCACACAAACAACTTCTTCTCTATCCTAATTTAAGGATTGCACCATAGCAGAGATAAGTAAGAATACTGTCATTTCCTTACCATGTGCAATTCCAATTCTTCAAGAGAAAGGAGAAAAGCAAACGCTTCCAAAGACAACATGAGCAAAGCACAGGAATGGAAGGGAAAAACATCAAGATGATCCAAAGTAATAAGCAGTCCTTTTATTGATGGGTAGAGAATGCAAGTCCCAGACAAGCATACTCAACACATGCTGTGTTTCTGCTTGGTAGTCTTCATCAGGAGTAGACTGCTGAGACTTCTCAAAGATTGACCTTCTTGAGAGAAACAACCTCCTGCAATGTCCACAAACACCATGGGGTCTAAAAAATGTAACTTTCTCTATCTGTTCCTAGCTAGGGCACTTTTCTAAGGATGGCTGAATCCACCAAGCCCCTTGTCATAACAGATAGGCTACATGAAAGTTTAGAAAGTGGGTGAAATTTACACCTCCCTAAGCTTTTGCTAACTTAAGAGTAGCTAAAGCAATACATAACCTCTAGTGGTAGTACTGCGAGTCTACTGCTATGAGCTGCCAGCACCATTTTGGATCCCTCTTAGCCTGATGAGGGCAGGAGCAACTAGGGAACCCTTTTGCCTGCCTACTAGACACCAGGGAAAATGTAATGCCACCATGGAGGGTCTTTGGGAGGATAGGAGAGACAGCCTGCACCTTAAAGGGGCCCTGGTTGGGGTTTACTATTGGAGGGAGGCTTGATTGGGGGACCAACAACAGGGACTTTCTGTTGGGGGGGCTCATAGGAGACTACTAATTTAAAATGTGCAGGCCCATTTAAAATATGTCTCAGAAGCTACAGGAATGAACAAAGAATGCATATTTCCTTAGCCTTATGGAAAAATAAATAAGGTTTCTATACTATTCAGTAGATCATTGGATTTTGTGATTCTATCAACCCTTTGGGATGATCAGGACAGATAGGTCTTGGTCGATGTAAGCCTGGAGAGATAGATACTGAGTCTGGCCAATAATTATATTCTAATCATTGACCTTCAGAATTTTTTTGGTCACTAATGGAAAATATATCAAAACTGCCACTCAACCCTCCTGGCACCCAGCCTTTTTCTTCTTTTTATTAATCCCTACCCTCCCAGCATCCCATTATCCCTCTTTTGACTCCTCCTCACTTCCACTTTCACATTTTCTCACTTCTTCTACAGTCCCCTGTTTTTTACACTCATTCTCAACTCCTTTCTAATCCTTGTAGATTCTTCAAACCATCTCCCTAACTTCTGTCCCCCTCTTCCCCTCTTCTCATCTCTTCCCTTCATCTCTAGGTAATTTTTCCTGTTTGTATAAACTCACATCAGGTTCTATTTCCTCTTTCAAACTCCCTCCATTTTCATGCTGTTCTCTCCCCATACCCTTCCTCCCTCCATATGCTATTCTTCTCCTTCTCCCACCTGAAATCCCATCTTGCATTCTCACCTCATGACCAAAAGGAGATATGCCTGAAATTCCCCAGTTCCCATCCATACTCATTGACCAATGACACACCTGGAATCATGTTCTTACTTTCAGACTAAGTAGAGACATAGTTGAAATCCCCAATTCTTTTCCAGTAACTATGTAGGGAAATACCTGTATTTAACTTTCCTCTTACCCCTCTCTCTCATATGCCAAATTGAGCGGGACCATGGGGATACCCACTCTCATTCTTCTCCCCACTGTGTACCTTGCTGGTCGCAAGAAGGAGAAACATTTAATCGGACTCCATTGCCTGCTGCCAAGGGGTCCAATATTGCAGTATGAATCAAAGTTTCAAAGCCCTAATAGTTGTAATTTTTGCTTGGATCAGTCATAAAAAGTCTTTCAATGAACATTGTTATAATCTGTTCAAAAATGTCTCCAAATGTTCACAGACTTATCTTAAGAGATTCTTCTTCAAAAAAAACTGCTGTAATCCATTCAGAGCTATCATCGATGTTGGCCAGCATTTTATATCTCTGCTATTTCAGGTTATCTTCCAAACTAATTTAAAGCTCTGTGAAAAGCAGCAAGAATGAAAAACTGGCAAAAGAAAACATCTTCCAACACCACAATTTCAAAAGTGCTACATGATTACTTGGACAGTATTTTTGACATTTAATAATTTATAACAGACTGAAAGCTTATTTGGATTATTTTAGAAGTTTTTGGACTGATGATTAAAATATACCCACTGCTAGAAACGTAGGATTCATATCCCTATATTTGGAGTGAAAATTCTAGTTGTGACAAGTAGGGATTCTGGGGTATTGAGATCTTTTCCTCCTTAAAGGAAAGGGAAATAACAAGTAGTAGTATTATTTGAAAGTATTTAGAGCTCTGTTTACTAAGGTACATTAGTGTTTTTAGCGCGCCTACACTTAGCGCACACGCTAACCATGTAGGTGCCTATAGGGATATTGTAGGCATGTACATGGTTAACGTGCATACATGGTTAACACATGTTAAAAACATTAACGCGCCTATAATTCTGCTTAGTAAACAGGGCCCTTAGAACAATAAGGATTAATTGAAAAGAAATGCTGTTTTATTGCATTACAGTTTTTGTATAAAATATTTTGTTAGTGGGGTTAGAGCCAGGGGTGATTTGTTTTAGTTGGTCATAGTTATGATTCCATCTCATTCGTTATTTTTTATCTAGTAGAAGCCCTTATTCCGAATGCCATATCTCTGTAAGAATATAAACAGAGTGTAAGAAAGCAATAAGGCAAGATGCCAAGATGGAGTAAAGTAGTAGACCATACAAGGATGGTCTATAAGCAAATTTATTAAATAACTCTGACACATGGAAGGATTAAAAACTGTTGCCCGACATGGCCATCTTTCCTCTCAATAGGACTACATCAGGGAAAGAGAAAGAGGATGGGATTTGATATACTGCTTTTCTGTGGTTACAAGGAAAGCAGTTTACATATTATATACAGGTACATTTTGTACCTGGGGCAATGGAAGGTTAAGTGACTTGCCTAGAATTACAAGGAGCTGCAGTGGGAATTGAAAGCAGTTTCCCTGGATCTCAGGCCACTACCATTAGCCTACTGGTCCAGTCATTAGGGGCAAATAGAACTGTTAGAACAAATTACCCCCCCCCCTTTCACAAAGCTGTGCTAGAGGCTGCCATGTGGCAATGCCAACACAGCCCATTTATTTTCAATGGACTGTGTGGCATTACTGCACCAGCAGCCACTAGCATGGCTTTGTAAAAAGGAGGTAAGAATATTAGTACAAATCATAATAACTTATATATGGTCATAAAAAGATATAGAGTTCCTTTCACTAAGCGATGGTTAGCACTAACACATGCTTACCATGCAGGAAAATGTACTACCATGGGGTGTGTTCAGGAATCTTGCGGTACTGTTGACATCTGCACACTGTTCCCACGCGCTAAAAAATACTTTTTATTTTTTAGTACTGAGGGCATGTTTGGGAGCGGAGAGTAGGCATGCCCAGAGTTAATCGGTCAGTGCAGCTAAATTGCCACGTGCCTACTGTAGAAATCTCTGTGCATATGATAGCTGCTTTTTATGAAAAATGGAATCTGTGTATTCTTTAACTCCTGAGTAGAGCAGAGTTTGGTCAGCTTTGTTTCATTGGGAGGTTGTGTGATAACAATAGCAGCCTGCCAGGAAAACTGATAACAAGTTATCAACTCATCTGTGGCTTGGTGGTGCTCTGTCCTATCCAGTCCCGGAGCACAACTCCACACCAGTTTTCTCTAAGGAACTTCCCACTACCCGGTAAGTCAAACAATAGCAAATCATAAGTGCAAAACTTCTCTTTGTTTTATTAGGAACAGTCTCCTTCAAGGCTAGAAGCTTCCAATAGCTCAGTTCATAGCCTCAGCCTATTTATAGTCTTATCTTACCAATGGGAATTTAAACACAGAGGAGGAATCTTTCTGTACTGGCAGTGGCAAATTCCTCCGCTCCCCTGCTCTTCCCGCACACTCAAAGCAATCTTAGCAGTTCATTCTGTAGAATCAACTCCCCCCAAAGTTCATGTGGCAAAGTGCCCCCAATTCCTTCCCCCTTCCCCCCGTAACCACTCGCCTCCACCTACCCTCCTCTCTGCCTTCCCGTACATATTAATTGATTTGATTTGCTTACTTTATTTTTTGTCTATTAGATTGTAAGCTCTTTGAGCAGGGACTGTCTTTCTTCTATGTTTGTGCAGCGCTGCGTACGCCTTGTAGCGCTATAGAAATGCTAAATAGTAGTAGTAGTAACTTCAGGGCAATCCTAAAAGGTTCAGTTATCAAAGTCTAAATCATAGCCACCTGAGAGGGGGGGACAAAATTCCCTGGGCCCGGGCCTCCAAATGATAGCGTCTCAACAGGAGCAGGAGAGAGAAACCTCTGGCACCGCGGCCGGGCCCCCCCCCCCCCCTTGGAGGCTGGGGAGGACCCTGAGTAGCACCTCCAGTGCTGCTCTTCTGCCCAGCCAAGCAGCAGCTTTTCCTCTCAGGCGCACATGCACCTGAGAGGAAAAGCAGCCGCAGGGGCAGCCAATCAGCAGAAGAGAAATGCTGGAGGAACATGTTTTCTGCTGGTAGGGCCTCGGGATCCCCGCCAGCCATCCAGGGAGGTGCAGCAGAGACGGGGGGCAGCAGATCTGCCCAGGGCCCGGCGGTGACTCTGCCCTGGGCCCGGGTCATTCTCTCAGTGGCCCTTTTCTAAATCAAAATAGTCCCCAAAAGTTCCTTCAGTTCAGTCAAACTCACAGCCCTCTGTATCCTTCCCTCAGAAAAGGTCCTGAGGAAAGGTGACCCCCCCCCCCTCCTTTTCACACCAGCAATTCACTCCTGGTATCCTCCCCATGGGTCAAACTGGAGCTCAGTGACAGGTTTCTGTTACACTTCCAGGGCACCTGCTCAGATGCCTTTTATTAAACTTTCTCTCCACGTATTGCATCAAACTATTATTATTATTATTATTTTAGCATTAATCACCAAAGTTGCTAACAAACCCCTAATTTGTCCCCTCTTTACCTGGGCTAGGGCAGAAGTATCCATGGGCTCTATTTCAGCCCCCACATCCACCTCTTGAGCTTCTGAAATCCCCTCTGCAGGCAACCACTTCATGGGCTCTATTTGTCCTCCCTTCCCCCGCAGCTGTTCGTAATCCTTAGCATTAGCTTGCACAAAAAGGTTGCGGGACTCTCTCCTGGCAACCTGGGATTTGTAGTCCAGTTCACCCTTTCTGAGAGAGTCTTGTGCCCCCCTCCATGAATCCTGGGTATTGTAGTATGGGTTAACCTTTCTAGAGGAGTCAAGTGATCCTCCCTGGGGAAGCTGGGAGTTGTAGTCCCTCAATAGTTCCCCAAATGTCGCCTTTCCAGCATCTCGTTCCGGACTCCCAGTTTCTAGACCTGCCTGGCCTTTCACATTTGTCACAAAGTGAAGCCATCATCAGAATATCAGAAGGGTGAAGATGAATGTGACAGACTCAAGGGGCAACGTGTAGCTTAAAGATAAGAGTATTTCTGAAAGAATGGAACGGAGAAAGTAAACAAACAAGAAAAGGGTGTAGAAGTGAGTAATTAACTGCAGGTTCAGCAATAACCAGGAAGATGGGAGGGGTCAGCAGATATGGAGTTTTGTACATATACAGCTTGAAATGAAAGAAAGGAGGGTATAAAATAAGGCTAAAGAAAAAGGGAGTGGGAATTTTAGTAAAGCTGATCAGCGACTTGCTGCAGATTTTGCTTTAATTCCCCTGACAGGAAGGAAGAGACCCAATTGCTTGTTACAGAATATATGTTTTATGAAATTGCAATGTAATTGGCTTTATCTGATTGGTGTCTAAAATAAAAAAATTTTTAAAGAAATTTGTTTTACAAATTAAATCAGAGAGTATCTCTTCCTGTGAAAAATAGAACAGATAAGATTTAAAGTATAAAAGAGTGAATTCATGGAGAAGCACCCCCTGAAGGTTTAGCCTGTACAGCCTCCCACTGATTATCCTTCCCAGGAAATTGGGGAGGGGGGCTAAACACTACCGATTAGGTCACAGTTAACGCATGAGCCTTTACTGCCTACTAAATAGGTATCAGTAAGGCTCAAGTGCTAATGATCACACATTAATTGAAGAATAAGCATGTAGCCATTAATTGAGGAAATTAAAAATTGGCCATTTTACAGCTATGCTAAAAGTGGCCTCAGCACATGGGAAAATCTACATGCGAGTCATAGCACAGGCCACCTTTTAGCACAGCTTAGTAAAAGGGCCCCATAATGATTATAAATATAGGGCACCTTGTAAATTAACATTGATGGCACAAAAATCTCAAATCATAAATAATCCAATACATAGTTACATAAAGCAATGCACACTGGGTCATGTGATGTGATGGAACAGAGAGGTCACTGAATTGTGTAGCTCCTTCATGCCTCCCTTCCATCACCCTATAATCTGCAATAAACTGCAAGTATCCACCTACCTTTCCTGGGATATTCAGGAGGATAACTTATTTTACAAGCAGGACAGTTCTGCCACTTGTTTGCTGACCAGATGGCCTCTATAATGGTAAGAAAGGATAAGGACAAACAACGCATTCCAGAGGGCAGGGTTGTGGCTCCCTGCTACCTGCCTAGCCCCACAATCAGCTTGGCTAGATCTGCAGAAATCACCACAGAAGTGACTGCAGTGGTAGAAGCCATTTTAGACAAAAAAATTACAGCAAGTGTTCGACCGAGATGAAGAAGCTCATGAACACCTCGATTGTTTGGGGCTTAAGATGAATACGCATGTGATGGGGGATATCGAAGATCAGGCTCAAACCCTCACAACCATGCAAACTCTTCTTCTTAAGATGGAGCAAAAAGTCGATGGCCTTGAAAATCGATCACGGCACAATAGAAGGCTGGTGGGTCTTCCTGAAACTCTGGTGGAAAGGGAACTGAGTTATTTCTTAGAAACATGGTTGCCCCAGTCATTGCATCTTGAAGAACAGCTTCACTCTTTGCAGATAGAAAGAACGCATAGATTAGAGATTTGGCGGGAACTAGGCAACCACTCCTGAGCTGTTATAATCTGCATCCTGAACTTACTGCATAAACAGCTGAAATTGCAAACCATTCGATCAGGCAAGGAGCTCCACTACAATGGAAAGAAAATTCTGTGTTTCCAGGATTATTCTACCTATGTACAGAACCAATGGAAGGCATTTACACCTATTTGTACCACATTCCATTACAAACAGGTCAAGTTTGCCTTACTACACCTGGCAAGACTCCGCTTATATTACAATGGATAGCAACACTTTCTTGACACAGTCCAAGCTGCACAATATTTTTTGACCACTTTGTCTGGTCCATCAATGGAGACCTGATTGGCTATTTACAGTATATGTATTGTTTCAATAACATGGGAGGTATCAGTTGAGCCAACTTGCCTTAAACCTGCAACCTTCAGGTTGGAAAACAACCACCGTCCAGAAGGAGATATGCTACCTTTTGAAACTCTGCTAAAGTCAGCCCATACACAGCTGTGTCTTGTATTTCTGCTTCAGTGTTGCTCTTGTCCTGTTGTACCCTAAAAATATATAAAAACAAAATGAAAATGTATAAAAAATAAAACTAAACAATACATTTAAACATCTCAAGGGCACAAAAAAAGCCTTCAAACAACACAAGCTAAACAAAACTATTATTCTGATTATTATTATTGTTGTTATTTTGCCTGCACATTCTTAGTAGGAAATACTTTACACTGTAATCAGGACTAGTGCAAATGTATTAGGAGTCCTGGGCGAACCTTCATCGTTAGGACCCCCTCAATTAATTTTCAGGCCTTTGGCCTGTCCCCTTCCAAGATTTTGACAAATAAACTCAACCATGATCCTACAACAATTTTATAAAAATGTATAACTGGACATTATACTTTTAAATATTATATTTTGTTTAAATAAAAAAATGAGGGAAGTTTCCAGTAAATGGGATCTTTGGAAACTATCCATCCTCTATGCAAATAAATGTATATAATGGTGATTATTTGAGTCTCTTTGATTTGCCTGCAGGTTCTCTTTGTTTTTCCCCAGAAGCTGCTGCCCTAGGTCAGTGCTTCTCAACTCAGTCCTTGAGCAACACCTAGTTCCATCAGGTTTTCAGGATATCCACAATGAATATGCATAAGATAGATTTATATGCACTGCCTCCGTGGTATGTAAATCTATCTCATGCATATCCACTGTGGATATCCTGAAAACCTCATGGAACTAGGTGTACTTCAGGGACTGGGTTAAAAAACACTGTCCTAGGTCATCACCTAGTTTTGCTTCATGGTCAAACCAGGCCTGACTATGATGCAGAAGATCCCAAATTTGGGCCTTCTGCTCCTCAGCTCAGCTGGGGCTGGGGTGCTGTGAGATGCTCTAAAAAAGTAGTCAGAATAAAAGCAGAAAATATTATTTTTACACAGGTAGTGATGGATGCAAGCACAGCTTTCCAGAGGAAGTGATGGAACCAATACCAGATGCAGATTTTGAGTAGATACCTTAAACATAGAGGGTTGCTAGTCATTAGAGATGTGAAGTCCAAAACGTTTCATTTCATTTAGGAACCCTTTTACCAAACTGCGCTAAAATGTAGCCTGCGCTATCTCTAGCACAGAGCTTCCTGCGTGTTGAGGCCACTCTTAGTATGGCAGTAAAATAGCCCCACTTTCTATTTTCTCTTTTAATGGCCCCATGCTAATTTTAGCAGATGAAAGTAGAGGTTAACCAAAGACGATTCACCACTGGAGAATTGAGTCCAACAGTCTTTATTATTACAAGTAAAATAAGGACCCAACATGGGCCATGTTTCGACGCATGCAAGTGCCTACATCAGGGGTCAAATAAAATACTCTGGATGATACCACGGAGCCCCAGTTCTACTGGTATGTAAAGCTGTCACCTTTCAAGATGCGTAATCCGGAGTATTTTATTTGACACCTGATGTAGGTGCTTGCATGCGTCGAAACACAGCCCGTGTCGGGTCCTTATTTTATTTATAATAATAAAGACTGTTGGATTCAATTCTCCAGTGGTGAATCGTCTTTGGTTAGCCTGTACTTTCATCTGCTGTGATTCGTCATCGTAGAGGATTCCCCCTGTTTTGCACTTTGGATTTCGACACCCATGCTAATTTTCCCATTAGCACATGGCCATTAGCTTGGGAGCCTTTACTGCCACTCATTATGTAGGTGGTAAGGGCTCCCTCTCTAGCCATACACAAATCGGTTAGCACATGCTGATGTAGCTGCACTAACTGATTAGCGCAGGGCACATTTACTCTCCATCCCCAGACCCGCCCAAGTTATTTTTTTATTTTTTAGCACATGGGTAATGCGCACCGATCCCAGAACTACTGTGGGATGCCTGAGCGCTCCCCGCAGTAGTGCCTTCTGCCCTGCGGTAAGCACACATTAAAGCTTACTGCAGCTTACTAAAATGACCCCCCAGTTTCCTGTGTCATTTTTATACACTTTTATTCTGCTTTTGGCAATGTTGTAAATAGTGCACAGAATCCATCAAGAGCACTTATTATTTGCAAAGAGTGTACAATTTTTTTTCCAGTAGTGCACACAAGTCTGAGATCAACTGGGGCCCATAGCATGCAACAGAAAGTCATTTTGGCAGACTTTCCCCCATGTTTACAAAGCCGCACTAGTGACTGCCAATGCGGTAATGCCAGCACAGCCCATTCACTTGAATGGGCTGTGTCGGCATTGCCGTGCAGCAGCCACTAGCGCGGGTTTGTAAATAGGGAGTATGTTCCTTCTAGTGCCCCAGGTACAAAAACAAGAAAAAACTTAGGGCCTCTTTTATCAAACCGTGCTAGCAGTCCCCAGTGCAGTAATGCCGACAAAGTCCATTCACTTTGAATAGGTTTTATCAGCATTGCTGTGCGAAAATCACTAGTGTGGCTTGATAAAAGAGGCCCTCAGATTTTGAGCCCACTAGGGTCAGAGAAATTATCTGTATGTGATATATGTAAACCACTTTGGTTGTAGAAAGGAGGTATATCAAATCCATGACCTCCTCCCTTCCCTACTGCCCTAGCCTGTTATATGTTTCTATGTGAATAGCAAAGCACAGAAATAAAGGTTAAAAAATAAGGTAATACCTTTTTTGGACTAACAATACATTTCTTGACTAGCTTTCAGAAGCTAATTCTCTCTTCCTCAGGTCAGATCAGAAAACCAAAGCAAAGAGGGTGGCCTATTTGGTATTCAATGTATCCATACAACCATTCTCACAGCTAAGAGATGAGAGATCTAGTGAGGTGGAACCTGATCAGTCACTCTCTCTTTCAGCTAGCCATACTATGAAAGAATCTCCTGTGAGATGCTGAATGTCTCCAGGAGTGTTAAATAGAAGTCAGACCCTGCATTTTACCTTTCCTATATAGATTGCCTTGTATTGCAATCTTTTATTCCTTTATCTGTATTAGCTAAGTGAAATGCTGCACTGCCTTTGTAATTGCATACAGAAGTAGTTTCACTTATTGCCTGACTGAATCTTAGATATGGCACGGGGGGGGGGGGGGGGGGGGGGGGGCAGAGTCTTTTTTTTTTTCTGTAACTGGACCTTTAACACTAGGTCACTAATAAGATGTGGGCGTAAAAGCAACACCATTCCTTTAATAATGTCATTTGGATGTTTAAAAAATTTTTTAACATATTTTAAGGGTACTATAATATATCCTAACAGAAGGTTTGTTGTTGGAAGAAACATACTTTATACATTTCAGCATTACTCCAATAGGGCATAATGAAATTTGCATGACAGTGGTACTACTTTGGCTCCTCTTCTTGCACATTCCAAGTATCTATTTTCAAACCATGATGAAGGTTTTCTTTTTATGACAAATCTCTCCTGAATATATTTTTTGACAGTTGCTATTTGAGTTTTTAATTCTGTTTACCCTCCAGAAGCCATGAAGAAATTGACTGACTCCAACCCTGCCTAAATAGATCATTCTCAAATAGTAAGCTTATCTTGCTAAATTCACTTCTAATTATTTTTTCCAATCTTCCCACACTTACTATCACTTCCACAAACGTGTTCTGCAACATATTTCTGATGAAGTGCTTCATGCTGATATTTTGCTAATCTTGCTGTTAAGGGCTAGACCTGTTCATTGACTGATGACAGCAACTTTAGATCTTGCAGTTTAGGAATGTAAGGATAGCTAAGACATAACAAGGTCAATACTCATCCATGCAGTGAAGACATAATTTAAAAAGGGCTAACCTAGGTGTTTTCAAATGATACCTATATACAATGGTGCTATCCATTTAGGTGGAACCAGAGATAAGTGGCATAGTCGGGAATTTTGAACATGGGGTGTGTCTCACGCTACATCTCCCTCCTGTACCTTAAAATCACCTCCAGTCTTCGCCCCAGCAGCACCAGTGACAGCAGCACTCATAGGCTGCCTGAGGCCTGCACCCAAGCTTTCTCTCTGAATTGTCCCACCCTTCAGAAAACAGGAAGTTGCATCAGAAGGGGCAGGACGGTTCAGAGTGAAAGCCCCAGTGTAGGCCGCAGATAGCCTATGAGTGCCACTGGTGCTGCTCAGGCAAAGACTGGAGGTGATTTTAAGGTGCGGGAGACGGGAGGGAACTGTGAGAGTTTTGCGGGGCCAAGTAAGGAAGGGAAAGATGTGGCAGGAGGAAAAAGGGAGGAAGTGACAGGAGGTGTGTACGTAACACGTGTACCTTGAATGGATACACCACTGCCACTAATTATACTTGCATAATATGAAACACCTATTAAAATCGAGTTATATCTTTTATCATAGAGGCTGCTAGACCACAGTCTTTTCTAAAATACATACAAAGGATGCCAACAAACTTTGCAGTGTTTGCTCACATGAAGGGCAAAATCATTTAGTGGCTTTCTCACATAAGTGCTGCATTTTTATGTTGAAGCAACAATTTCAACATTTCTACATATATGTATCAGTACTTATATGTGTAGTAGCTTCATTTAAAACATTAGACATATAAGTGACATTGAAAGGGTTTTTTTTTTTAAACCCTAAAGGCAAAAGTAATAAAGGAGAATTAAGAGCATTGACCTTTTCAAGTCCTCATTTTCAGCCCTGGTTGAAAGGAGCACTTGTATAAAATGTGTGCTCACTTCTGAGGAGGTGCAAAAGGCATGAGGAAAAAAATTGGAATATACATGTATTTGCATTCTAAAATGAGATGCATTTTTTGGTCTACCCTAACTATGCTTACAACGTGCCCCTTCATCCTGGCCAGCAACAACTGTAAAGAGCAGCTTTCTGAAATCACTGTCTATACATGTAGTCAATCTGCACATGTCAACGTTGTTATTTGCACATATAGATGCTTAGAAAATGACCTTCTTCATTTCTGGATATTTTTGAATAATTCCTAACATTCCATTTAATGTTTGGTAGTGGTAGCACATTGGGTTGAAAATGTCAACTTATTATCCACATTGATTCAAAGATCTTTTTCTTTGGTGTTAACTCCTAACATGGAATCCAGTATTGGATACCTGTAGCTGGGATTATTTTTCCCTATCAGGCTCATTTTCAAAAGAGAAAAACATCCAAAAAGTGACATAAGTCTGCATTTGGATGTTTTTCTCATAAAAACATCCAAATCAGTATTTTCAAAACCTCTTTTTAGACGTTTTTCTCTGAAGTGCGTCAGAAGTATGTCCAAATCTCAAGGGGGTGTTTAAGGGGCGTGTTCAGGGCGGAACTTGGGCGCTGCTAAGACTTAGACATTTTTCAGCCATAATAGAACAAAACAAAAACGTCCAGGACTAAAACTTAGACGTTTTGAACTAGACCTGTTTTTATAATGAATAGCTGCAGTGGGAATTAAACCCAGTACCCCAGGATTAAAGCCCACTGTACTAACCACTAGGCTACTCCTCCACTCCACACAAAAAGGTGCCTTTACTCCCCCAGTGGTCACTAACCCCCTCCCACCCCCCAAAAAATGTGATTAAAAATATTACTTGCCAGCCTCTGATGTTATACTCAGGTCCATTAGAATAGCATGCAGATCCCTGGAGTAGTCTAGTAGTGGTGCAGTGCACTGCAGACAGGTGGACCCAGGCTTCTACCTTCCCCTACCTGCTACACTTGTGGAGGAAACTGTGAGTCCTCCAAAACCCACCAGAAACCCACTGTACCCACATATTGGTGCTCCCTTCACCCGTAAGGGCTATGGTAGTGGTGTACAGTTGGGGGTAGTGGGTTTTGGGGGGGGTTGGAGGGCTCAGCAGACAAAGTAAGGGAGCAATGGTGAGATGTGTACCTGGGAACATTTTATAAAGTCCACTGCAGTGTCCCCGAGGATGCCCTATTGCTTTCCTGGGGTGTTACTTTTCCACTATTCTACCTAATGCCAAGCTTTCTATTTTTTTTTTTTATATAACATCTGAGCCTTGTGTCTATTGTTTATCAGTAGATTTGGGCTTTTAATTCAGATCTATAGATAAAAAGGAGGTCTCATTTCATATATCTAAATACCAGAGTGCTATTTTTCCATACTTCATAGCAAGAGTGTACATTCCCTAATTACCTGTCCCAATACAACTGAAGCTTTTAGCTCCTCGGTGCATGTAAATGGTTTCATCCCTATGTGGATGCTCTGTGAGGCTTTCTTTCCAACCAAAGCTTTTACCACATTCAGAACATGTAAATTGTTTTACTCCTGTGTGTATTCTCTGGTGCATTGTGAGGTTTATCTTCTGACCAAAGCTTTTACCACACTCTATACATGCAAATGGTTTCTCTCCTGTGTGGACTCTGTGATGTACTTTGAGATTTACATTACAACCAAAGCTTTTACCACACTTAGTACATGTGAATGGCTTCACTCTGTTGTGGATTTTCTTGTGCATTTTGTACGTTTTGCATTTGGATGTTTTTTGTTTGAAAATGGACCAAAAAATAAAATAGCCAAATCACAAAATGTTTTTCCAAACAATATTTTCAAAAGGGAAAGATGGATGGTTTTTTGTTGTTGAAAATGACCTACTTTTCTGTTCTGAATTTGTACGTTTTTTGTAAAACTTCCAAATTCAGACTTAGACGTCATATCAAAAATGCCCCTCCACGTGCATCATGTTGCACTTGTCCACCTTAACTTTTATCTGTCATTTACATTCATAATCCTTTACTGTTCTGTGTCATGCATAAATCTGACAAGTTCACTCATTGCTAATTTCTCCAGTTCATTCATGAAAATATTTAACCTACAAGCTCCAGTGAGAGCTCTGATTTATTAATTTGGATTTTGCTCACACCTTTTTCAGTAGTAGCTCAAGGTGAGTCACATTCACATACATGGTATTCCCCTGTTGCTGGAAGGCTCACAATCTAATTTTGTACCTGAGGCCATGGAGGGTTAAGTGACTGGCCAAACATCACAAGGAACAGCAGTGGGATTTGAACTGGGCACCTCTGAATGTCAAGGCTGATGCTCTAACCTGTAGGCTACTCCTCCACTCCTTAAAATTGAAGGGAGAGACAGTAGAGAACAGTGAAACATGTGAAGGCCCAGAAGATATATTGGTAATTTGTTGGTGGTAATGGTGGGGATGGGTGGTAGGGAAGGGGAGTGGAGGGGATAAACGTAAATGTTGTCCCATATTGGTGACCTTCCAAGTTCTTCATAGCTTATAGTCACTGGAATTATTTCTACAAGTGAGCTGCAAAGGATAATGCATAACAAGATAATATTACAACATGTTCACTCTCTGAATAGCATTGTCTTTGTACAGGTGGTTTTAAACCCAGATAATCTACACATGCTAGAACCAGAATGTAATGAGCATTATCTTGCTGGTTCTAACTTAGCTTAGCAAATAAGTTGCTTGATGTACACAGTAACATTTTAGAATATATAGCCCTTCATCTAAATAAGTATCATACCAAATTCAGTCCGCCCCTAAAACAATGTTTATTAAAATGACAATTTTAAAAGCCATTAAACTGAAATAGTTGTTTACCTAAGCAAATCTGCTCTTGCAAATGCAAAAAAAAATGGCGGCCTTTTTTTTTTTTGCATTTACAAGAGCAGACCATGAGTTGCAAACCTCTACCCTGATGAAGAAAAACGAAACCTGGTCATGTCTGCAGAGGTTTGACTCGGTGATACTATTACTGCCAAAGTTAAGTACAACTAATTGTAGTTTAAAAGCTATAAGTTATATGCTCTTTGGAGTGTTGAAGACAGTAAAAACAAACGAAAAAAATTTAAAAATGTTGGGTAGATCTATGAAGATGTACACAGCGCCATAATTATATGGGACGCTGTGCCCAAATGGGAAATGCTGTTGATTATTCTGATGATCCCGTTCTTCAAAAAAAATTTAAAAGAAAAGGACTGTGGAATATGTAAAAGTGTGGATGTTTGGGACAGAATGAAAGTATAGTTTAAAGTAAATCCCCACATCGATATTGTAAGGTCCTTTCAAGGTGCTTTATAGAACAGCATGCAACGAGATGTGTGCATAAATTTTTAAGACTGCCAATTAACATCAATAATTGGTTGTTAGCACCCAATTATTCTTTCCAAGCTCATTAGTCAATATATTTGTGCACACATCATGCAAAGTTGGGCACGGAAATTTGGCCACGATATATAGAATCCCGGAGTAAGTGAATATTATGAGGACAATTCTATAAGTGGGCAGCTCCTTTTAGGTGCCTTGATATCAGGCAGTGAAAGCCTATTCTATTATGGCACCTGCGTGCCCAGATTCCATTATACAATACTAGTATAACCTGGTTTTGGCATGCCTAATATTTATTGGCCCATAGTTACACCAGCCATAGACCTGGTGTAACTATGGTTGTGTAAATGCAGCAGGGATGTGAGTAATTTACAGTAATTTAAAGTTATGTATGTAAGTGGGAGGACCATTCATGTCTCACCCATGTTCAGCCCATGTATACACACTTCTTGCATTTACACACGATCCCTTACAGAAAAATGCTTAGCTGGCACTTTTCTGGGTAAGCATGAATTTACGTGTTTATATTTACTATTAGCATTTGATGTACCACTTTTTCTGACTTGCAGATCAATGTGGTTTATATAATTCAGATTACAATCAGTAAAGAACAGAATGCCAATTTAATAAAAGAAAGGTGAGCAATCACATGAACGTTAAGATATAGAGGGTAGGGAATAAAATACGGAGGACAACAAAAACCAGAAAACCAAAGAATCCTACAAAATATCAAGGTAAAAAAAAAAGGAGTGGAAATGATCAAGGTGATGAGCTAGGATAAAAGCACGTGCCCTTTGTTTATATATACACCGGTGTTTGCTTGAAGACAGCGCATTGAGGAGAAGCAGCAAGCTTCACTTAAAGGGGGACTCAACACGGTCCATATTTCAGCCTATGCCTTTGTGTATTTCCATCCCTTAGAACCAGGGAGGGAAAACACAGATAAGGAAGAGAACTTAGGCCTAGCCCTTAGTAACAGGCCTAAAAAGAGGAAAGAATATACACCTTCATCAGGAGTACTTGTGAACATTACAACATACAGAAAAAGGTAAATATCAATACATGATATGCAATACCAAAAAAATATTTTTTACAACCAAGTGGAACACTAAAACAATTATATAAAAAACACATATATGTGACATTAAAAGTGACAAAAATCATGTGTCTACAAGGTAATGTACCTGTGCATGCATAAATAAGCATGTGTGAGTAAATGCAGAGGTATATTATCTTGTAGGCATGCTTTGACACTTTTAATGTCACTTTTTATATATGCATATTTTATACAATTGTATTAGTGTTTCACTTGTTTGTAAAAGTATTTGTTCAGTGTTGCATACCATGTATTGATATTTACCTTTTTCTGTATGTTGTAATGTTCACAAAGACTCCTGATGAAGGAATAGGCCGAAACATGGACCATGTTGATTCCACCTTTCAGTGAAGCTTGCTGCATCCCCTCAATGTGCTGTTTTCAAGCAAATGCTGGAATAAAATATGGAGACAGAGAGGATTGTCCAGGAAAGCCATATGCATGTGACAACACCTCAATGCAAATGTCTAACATTAGACTCAAAGAAATGTGTCTTCTAAGACTTTGAATTTGGAAAAAGATTGCTCGGCATGTTATATGGGTGGAAGATCATTCCATAGCCGTGGTACAAGGGGAAAAAATGCTGAATGTCTGGTAGATTCCAAGTAGGTGGAAAGTGGGGCGGGGGGATGAAGTACCATGTAGTGAGCATCCAGGGAACATAGGGAATGAGTAACACAGTGGTTTCCAAACCTGGTCCTGGAGGCACCCCAGCCAGTCAGGTTTTTTAGGATAGCTACAATGAATATTCATGAGAGAGATTTACATTCGCTGCCTCCACTGTATACAAATTTCTCTCATGAATATTCATTGTAGATATCCTGAAAACCTGTCTGGCTGTGGTGCCTCCAGGATCAGGTTTGGGAACCACTGGAGTAAGGGTATAGGGAACCATGCTTGATGACAAATAAGAAGGAATTCCTTGATAATAAGTCTTGTGGGCCAGATAGAGGACCTTGAATTGTACATGCATGAGTATTCTATACACTTATATGCTCACGTGGCACATAAATGTAGGTGCCCAGTTAAAGAATTACCCTTCATATGGTCTTTTTACCAAAGTGTGATAACGTTTTGCATGTACCATGTATTAGAGGCAAAACATGATGCATAATAAGAACAAAGTCTGTGTAATAAATGTTGGGGGCATTCCCAGCATTTCCCATATAGTTACCACGCAGAGAAGCTCTAAGTGCAGTGAAGAAAAAGCCTAATGGTTAGTGTAGTGGATTGAGACCCTGGGGAACTGGATTTGATTTCCCCTGGGGCACCTTATGACCCCGAACAACTTATTTAATCCTCCATTACCCCAGGTACAAAGCTTAGATTGTGAGCCCCCAAGGGACAAAGAAAGTACCTGCATATAATTTGAAACACCTTTGGTTGTACCACAGAAAGTCAGTATATCAAATCCATCACCATTTATAAAGATCTATAAATCTATGACCCTTTCCTAGATTAAGTGCAAATAAGAGCTTGTAGCACTCATTTTTGAAGCAGATGGATGTTTCCAAATGGCCAAAAAAAGGTCCACCTGCCAAAAATGAACACATTACAATTTTTAAAAGGCAGATTTTAGGCATTTTATACTGCAGTTTATCCAAATAGCAGGGGGGCATGTCGGAGGTGTATTTTGGGCGGGACTATGGCAGGCCCGAAATTAAACAAAAAAATGAAGAAAAGGATCACTTACTAATAGTGCACACTAAATAACCACCAAATAGTGATCCAAAACCCGACCGGCTAGACTGAGGGAGTATATGAAAAAATCGCTACACACCCTTTGTATAGGAGGAAAAGGGGCCTCAGTCAGTGCCGTAGCCAATATGCCACAATGCAGTCTGAATGCTGGCTAAGAACGGCTAATCTGTCATTGGCTCTCCTGAAAAACGTCCCAATTTTACCCTAGTAGCGTTTTAGAAATGTTAAGTAGTAGTAGTAGTAATTTTAATATCAATGGAGTGCGTAGCGATGGCTACAAAGAATTATTTTTAATATCTTTGAGTACTTTATTAATATCTTCTTTTTTTGTCTTTTGTAGCCATCGCTAGGGGGGGTCTTCAGGTTTGCTTTGTTGGGTGGGAATGGGGGCCTGCTAGCATGGAAATGCATGCTGGACAGGACTCACCATTACTCCCCAATGATCTGCAAACCCTAACGCTAGCTCGGAGCTGGCTTAGGGTTTGCCGTAGCCAGCGACCCAATCTTTGGCGCACTGGTCACTGATCATTGGGGATGAATATGTTTAGCCCTGTTTTGCATGCATTTGCATGCTAGTTGTGTTCAGAGCCCTCGAGCGTGTTGTTTCACGTGCTCGGGGACTCTGATCATTGGGCGGTAGCAAACTCCAGCGCTACTATGGCGCTAACAGCCTCTAGCACTGGCGTTTGCTTTTGATCATCCCTGTTTAAGCCAGTAACAAACTTGACCTAAACTAGTCAGAAATACAGTTTATAATTAAAGTATAAACTAAATACAAATAAGTCCCCACCGCAAAGATCCCCCTCAGTAAACATCAGTCTTCACTGTATGCCTGATGAGACAAATGTTTTTAATGATTTCCTGAACCCACTTATCTCCTGCAATTCTCTAATACACAAAAGAAGCTGATTCCAAAGTTGCAGACCTAGGAATTATTCTACAAATTATTAGGAAAGGGATGGTAAGTAAGACCGAGAATAATGCATTTGTATCACTCCATGGTGCAACCTCACTTTGAGTACTGTGTTCAGTTCTGATTGCCATATATCAAAAAATATATAGCACAATCAGAAAAAGTTCAAAGAAGAGAGACCAAAATAATAAAAGGGGATGGAACTCCTCTTGTATGAGGAAAGGCTAAAGAGATTAGGACTCTTCATCTTGAAAAAGAGATGGCTGAAGAGAGACATGATTAAGGTTTAAATAATACTGAGTGCTATAGAATGAGTAGAAGTGAATCAATTTTTTATTCTTCAAAAAGTACAAAGACCAAGGGGCACTCAATGAAGTTACATTGGAGAAAATATTTTTTTCACTCAAAGAATAGTTAAGCTCTGGAACTCTTTGCCAGAGGATGTAGTAACAACAGTTATTATATCTGGGTTTTAAAAAGGTTTGGACAAGTTCCTGGAGGAAAAGTCCATAGTCTTCTATTGAGACAGACATGGGGAAGCCACTGCTTGCCCCATGATTAGTAACACAGAATGTTGCTACTATTTGGGTTTGTGCCAGGAACTTGTGACCTGAATTGGCCACTGTTGGAAACAGGATACTAGGCTACATGGGCCATTGGGCTACTGTTATTTTTTCATGTTCTAATTATGGTCATTCCTAATAGAGCAGCAAGCAAGTGCATGGAGTAGCCTAGTGGTCAATGTAGTAGACTTTGGATAACAGGACCCAGGTGTAACACCCATTTTAATACTTTTATTTCTGTACAAATATGTGAGCCCTCTTGGCGTCAGCTTTGGGGTTTTCTGCGTGCTGTGGCCACTTTAGTGCTGCGTTAAAATGACTGCTGTACCATATTTTCTTGTAATGGCCACACACTAATTTCCCCTTTAGCATGTGGCTATTACTGTGGGAGCCCTTACTGTCACCCAGGGGCGTAGCCAGACTTCGTTGGGAGGGGGGTCCAGAGCCGAGGTGAGGGGGCACATTTTAGCCCCCCCCCCCGGTGGCACCGACCCCCCCCCCCCCCCCGCCATTGCCAACTTTGCCCCCTCCCGCCACCGACCCTCCCACCGCCAACCTGCCATCGCCTGCCTTTGCTGGCGGGGAACCCCAACCCCTGCCAGCCAAGGTCCTCCTCTTCTCGCAAAAGGCTTCCTTCTGTTTCTGATGTCCTGCAAGGGTTGGGGTCCCGTGCCAGCAAAGGCAGGCGACGGCGGGTTGGCGGCGGGAGGGGGGTCGGGTGGATCGGCGGCAGGGGGGTCCAGGGCCAAATCTACAGGTGCCCAGGCCCCACGTAGCTACGCCACTGCTGCCACCTATTTAAGAGGTGGTAAGGGCTCCCAAGCTACTCCCATGTGAATCGGTAGCTTGCAGTAATGTGCCAGCTCTACCTGATTTGCGCAGGCAAGCCTGTTCTCAACCCAAAAATATTTTCCAGTGCAGGATTAGTGTGTGCTGAGCAGGAAACTACTGCGGGATGTCTCAGCGCATCCCACGGTACTGTCTTTTTATCATGCAGTAGTACACTTTTAGCACATGTTAGGCCTACTGTGCCTTAGTAAAAGGGTCCCTTAGTGAACGAACCTAAAATATAGGCATATATTTGACCTATTGCACTAGGCATTCTATAAAGGAAGGAAAGCCCCTACGTTCCTTTATAGAATAGGTCTAAATAGGGACCACTTTGTAGAACTTCTCCCTAACTGCTTAGCACGCTTTATTAAATAACCTCCATATTGCACAGCAGAATTTTATTATGCTTTTTTTTTTCAGCTATGAGAATTAATCCTGACTTGCAGCATGTATTTTTTTTTCCAGCGACCCCACTGAAAATATAAGCTTTCTTCCTAAGATTATTAAATAGTCAACTTATTCAGGTTTTTCAAGTATAAAAGCATTGGATATTTCCATCAATGTTCATGCAATTGGGACTCCAACCAGGTTAACTGGCATATTCTTTCAACCTAGAATATTACTTTAAACAAAACTGAGTTTCTTAGCATACACATTTTCCTTTTTGTGTCTTGTTTTGAGATACTTAATTCACTGACCTTCAATTCCTGAATTGCTCCATTCTACACTACAGTCAGTACAGATTATTCACCATCTGATTTCACTAGCATGTACTGATTAGATCTTCTATATTATCCTTCCCTCCACAGAAGAATGTAGCCAACTTTGATAGTCTATTTGTTCCCAATAACAGAATTAAGCTATTATGGAACTTTCAAAAACAGTTAATCAGATTTCTTCTTAGGTTATACTCTACATCTGAGCCAATCAATTCCTACCATGAAATGTCACCCAAATCAGTTGAACAAGACAAAATGGGCAAAACTAAAGGAAGTGACTTAGTCAAAATGAAAAAAAAAAAAAGTTAAAATGTTATTATTCAGTGTATGTTGGTTTCTGCTTTGACTAGTAAACTGAACTGATAGCTTAAAGCTAAAAGAAAAACTAAAGAATGAGAGTGGTATTATCTTTTTGAGTTTGATTCAAGATGAATCTGTGGGCCTTATTTAAAAAATACAGGGGACCTTGCACTAAGCTGTGCTAAGAAATGAGCTTAGCACATCCTTACAAGGGACTTTACCACATGCTTTGCTCCTTTCTAGCATGTCCATCAAAAAGGGCTTTTTCCTAATTGTTTCATTCATGGTTGTGTGCTAATGTTAGTATTCGCATGTGGCCATTTAAAAGAATTACTTCCTTCTCACAGGTCTCCCACTAAGCCATCACTTTCCTCTTCTATCTTTTCAAAATTCTGATACGCAACTTATATTCTGCCAATGTCACTACGCTTATATTAGCCCTCTCCTCGTGGATGGACATTTATTTCAGTCAGTACCAGTACCATCTGACCTACCTTAGCTATACTTGGAAGGTGGCTGCGTTTGCATCTATGAACTCCAAGCTCAAACCTTGTTGGCCCACAAATGAAAAAAGCACATTATTATCAAATATTTAATTATTTTATCTTTTCTCACAGACCCAGGAGACTAGGTTACTGGGGGCCATACTGGTGGTTACTGGCAGAAGAATATCCCTGGTGTTGGCAAACCTCTGCTCAAGCTATGCAACCTGGGATGTAATGGGGTGCATGACCTTATCTCTGTGCCGACAGGTGATGTCTCAGCCACCAATCCCTGCCACGTTTGCAGAACTAACTGTGGCTAACATCTCTCTCTCCAGGGTTGTGAGGGCTACATGGCTGCCGAGTCCCTCTTGCCTTTGCTTCAGTTCCTTGGTCTGTGCTCTACATTGCAGATCCCTCTACTTTTTCTTGAGGTCCTCCACATCCCAATTGTTGTGATAAATGGTTTTGAGACGCTCAGCAATGCGGTGCCAGATTGCCAGTTTGGCATTGGTGATTGATGTAGTCGCTGCAGCCCCATACAGGACAATTAAGTTTGCTATAACCTTCCTGACAAGGAGGCGCGGTTCAACAGGGCCAAAATTGGCCTTCCTCATGCTTACTCTCTGGGTCATGCTAACTGCACCTCAAGTACTTGGGGGCTAAGATGCTTTTTATAGGACAGCACCACATTATCCTCTCTTCCATGCCCATTACAACATCATCACATGTAATCTATCAATGCCTAGATAACTTGTGGCTATGTAGGTACCAACCAATCGGTTCAGAGGTATCTCGGTACTGACTGACCAGTCGGCGCTAAGATATCTTGGGTCTATATCTGTGCTGACTAATCAGCATAGATCTGGGCAGGTGGCCAATTTATGGACACTGATTGTGAGTTTACAGATGATTAAAAATAGCAGCAGATGTCTTCCCTGCATCTTTTCAGTATTGAGACAGTTTTTCTCCCATTATTTCTGTATTTATTACATAGAATATCTGCGCTCTAAACTCTTTCAATATTTGGAAGCCATATCAGAGCAGCAAATGGAAGTTTCTAGACTTAGAATAGGTTCCTGAAAGGTTCAGAGTGGAGCATCACAAACCTTTATGAGGGGCCCTCAACAGAGCCTGCCCCCTTTCCTATTGTCACCTTTCAGTGGTTTTCTGCTGTGTTTCAGCTGCAGCAAGGGTTGAGTACCAGGGGTGTAGCCAGACTTCGGCGGGAGGGGGGTCTAGAGCCCAAGGTGAGGGGGCACATTTTAGCCCCCCCCCCCCGCCAATGCCGACCCCCCTGCCGCCACCACCACCAACAACAACTTTGACCCCCCCCCCTGCCTATGACCCTCTCGACCCCCCTCCCACCGCCATCCCTCCCTCCGCTGCCACCGTCGCCTACCTTTGCTGGCGGGGGACCCCAACACCAGCGAGCCGAGGTCCTCTTCTTCCGGTGCAAGGCTTCGTTCTGTTTCTGTGAGTCTGACATCCTGCACATGTACGTGCAGGACGTCAGACTCACAGAAACAGAACGAAGCCTTGCACCGGAAGAAGAGAACCTCGGCTGGCAGGGGTTGGGGTCCCCCGCCAGCAAAGGTAGGCGATGGCGGCGGCGGGAGAGGGTTGGCGGCGGGAGGGGGGTTGAGAGGGTCGTTGGCAGGGGGATCCAGGGCCAAATCTACGGGGGCCCACGTAGCTACGCCACTGTTAGTACTGGACTTAATTTTCTCTGCCATGTGTCCTCATGATTTGTGGCATAGGGGTTCTTAGTTTAGAAACAGGCTTTCAATTGTGGGGAAGAGGGTGTGTAGGTATGTGTGTACACCCTCCCAGGACTACTGTAACATTAAACAAGTGACACAGAGCACTGGCCTGGTTGCATCATGTTTCTGTTTTAATGTAGGATTCTGTGTTAGTGTACCTGTTGATCTGTATTGTTCTCTGCCTCCTACTAGCTGATGAGCTGAACTGACTCTGTATTCTGAAATCAATGCATGTTTTGTTTGATGTGATTGTGGGAGGCCAATAAAGGCCTCATAATCTCTTCCACATTCTATCATATGCTAGCGGAGGGCCTGTGTGTCAATTTGGAGTTACCGCCCAGCTACTGCGTGGCCCGTGTGGTAATTTCATTTCTGACGCATGTCTGCTATGCATGCCAGAATATATTTTATTTTCTGGCACGTGGAGAAAATCAAGCAGGTAACTCCAACTTCACGCATGTAGGCGATTACTGCAAGGTTAACACGAGAGACCTTACCACTAAGTCAATGGCTGGCGGTAAGGTCTCAGAACCAAAATGGACGCATACCAATTTTTATTTTTCTGCATATCCATTTTTGGCAAAAATAAAAAAAAGGCCTTTTTTTACAAGCCTGCTGAAAAATGAATCTGCGTGCACCCAAAACATTCGCCTTCAATACCGCAGTCCATTTTTTTTGGCACACCTTAGTAAAAGTCGGTTAAGTTAGAGCAAGCCAAAAAAAACACAGATTTGCCTGCCGCCAGCTGAATATTATGGGGGTTAATGTCATTTCACACATACTCAGCCATTCCTCTGAAACCCCTGAACAAAAGGATTCATTTAAACAATATATATATATATAAATGCTTATCTTTTTGGATCATACAGGATACAGGAAAACATATCTCTGGATTATTAAGGTTTGCATTTCACCAATCACTAATCTTTTAAATAAGTCTTATGTTGAACTTCCCAAAGTATGTTGACACAGTATACATTACTAAAATAGTACATTTGCTTCCGCCATATGTTATTGGTAAGTGCTGCTCTGTGTACCAAGCAGTTAAAAACACTGGATAAAACTAACATGTAAACCACATCCTGTGGGAAATAGGCATTTGTGTCCAGAGGGTTTTGTTTTTATAATCTAAATCTGGAATTCTACCAAAGTCATACTGTTTACTTCAAACAATATCTGCTGTAAAGCAAATAACTTAATTAGTGAAATATGCTGATGTATAGAACATTAATGTGAAAAAAGAGTTTTTGCATGAGAGAACTGCCGTTGTCAGATCAAATTTTGCTTTGAGATAGTTAAGACCAGTATATAGAATAGAGAAATGCAGTTGCCTTATTAGTCCCCTTGAATGCACAGTTATAATGGTTATTGAATATAAAACAAAATATGTAAGATGATACCTTTTCATTGGACTAACTTTGGGGTCCTTTTACTAAGCTGCACTAGTAGATGGGCTTAGGGTATCCTAATTCTGGACTTTCCCGTTGCTAAGCCCATTTCTAGTATGGCTGTAAATTCAGCCTTTTTCAGTTATATCTTTCTCTCTGTCTGTGCACTAATGTTAGCATTAGTGCATGGCCACTGAAAAAAATAATAATGTGCAAGCCTTTATTGCCTTCTATTTCTGAGGCACCAGGGGCTGCTGTTTTAAGTCAGCATTATTCAGTTAAGGTTCAAGGTTCAGCTTTATTTAATATACTGCAAATTCATAGGCGTTCGATGACTCAGTTGTTTATTGAGGCTAAATTGGGTGGGGCTAGGTGAGGTTATGGGGCATAGCTAGGGTCAGGGTATGGGCGGGACTAGGTTTGGGTATGGGATAGTGAAATGGAACAGAGCAAGCTAAAATCCTTAGAGCAACACCTATGTCAGCAGTAAAATGACAGTGGGGAACTTTCCTTCACTGTGTGGTTCAGATACAGCCTTGTCAGCTGTCTCCCTGGTTCCTCTGCTATTGATGGTTATATGCACACTGAATACATTCCAGGAACTGCAGTTAGCACACCTAAAGCGTAGCTAGTAAACAGGGCCCTTTATTTTTTATCAAAATGTTAAGTATGAATTTATTATGACCATCGCAGTTACAGAATTTTCTTCATACAAAAGGTGTCTCGAGAGCCCCTGGGGTAGCTTCCATATAAAAGGTCTTTATTAGGAATAAGTTTGCAGAATTTATTGCTCTGACTTTACTTCTTTTCCTTTTTTCCTTGTATTTACCAGTGTCCTATGGATTTACTTTAGGTTCTCCTCTCTTCTTAAGTGGACTGTACTGGGTATCTGCAGTTTGTATTGAATTATTGTATATATCTAGTTACCATTTCTGGATTTCTTGTCAAAGTGGAATCTTTGATGTAATATTTTAAAGTTATAATAATTTTTAAAAATTTACAGAAGAGGAGGATAGTAGAATAAGGGGATAGGAGAGATAAAAGATGAGCATGTGCTCATGTCAATGTACTTGCTGAACAGCGCTTCAACACCAATTCTCTGCTCCTGACACGCCCTTTTCCAAAAAAAATCTTTTTTTTAAATACCCTGCAATTAGCGCATGCAAATCGCAAAACTAACACACAATCCTGCTTATAATCGAAATAGAAAAACGCCTATATTGTGACCCAAATCGGGAGATAGACGTTTATCTCACAAAAACGAATAAAGCGGTATAATCGAAAGCCGAATTTGGACGTTTTCAACTGCACTCCGTCGTGGATGCGGACAAAGTTGATGGGGGCGTGTCGAAGGCGTGGTGAAGGCGGAACTGGGGCGTGGTTATCGGGCGATCAGAGATGGGCGCCTTTCGCCGATAATGGAAAAAAAATATGCGTTTTTAGCGAGAATTTAGCGCACTTTTCCTGGACCCTGTTTTTCCACGAATATGGCCCCAAAAAGTGCCCTAAATGACCAGATGACCACTGGAGGGAATCGGGGATGACCTCCCCTGACTCCCCCAGTGGTCACAAACCCCCTCCCACCATAAAATATGCCGTTTCACAACTTTTTATTTTCACCCTCAAACGTCATATCCACCTCCCTGGCAGCAGTATGCAGGTCACTGGAGCAGTTATTAGGGGGTGCAGTGGACTTCAGGCAGGTGGACCCAGGCCCATCCCCCCCCCCCACCTGTTACACTTGTGCTGGTAAATGGGAGCCCTCCAAACCGCCCCCCCAAACCCACTGTACCCGCATGTAGGTGCCCCCCTTCACCCCTTAGGGGTGAACCATTTGCCGCGCAGCCATTTCGGGGAGAGCACTTACCACCACCCATTGAGACTTGTGGGCAGTGGGTTTTGAGGGGGATTTGGGGGGCTCAACACCCAAGGGAAGGGTGCTATGCACCTGGGAGCTGTTTTACCTACTTCAGAGGTAGTTAACTTTTTTTTAAATTGTTACAAGTGCCCCCTAGGGTGCCCGGTTGGTGTCCTGGCATGTGAGGGGGACCAGTGCACTACGAATCCTGGCCCCTCCCACGAATAAATGTCTTGGAGTTATTCATTTATGAGCTGGGCGCTTTCGGTTTTCATTATCGCTGAAAAACAAAAACGCCCAGCTCAAAAAAAGATAAACGTCCATGTTTTTCGAAAATATGGTTCGGTCCGCCCCTTCACGGACCCGTTCTCGGAGATAAACGCCCATGGAGATAGACGTTTCCGTTCAATTATGCCCCTTAATGTTTTATTTAACATGTCCTGTGTTAGGCCATTTTCTTGCATTAAGCGTGTGTTATTGTTTATGTGATTTACTAAAACGGCCCTTAATTTAGGGCCCTGTTTCCTAAGTTGCGCTATAGATGCACCAGCGTTTTTAGCGTGAGCAAAACATTTGTGAGTGCTAATGCTAGAGACACCCATAGGGATATATGGATGACTTTAGCATTAGCACACGCCAAAAACATCAGCGCACCTTAGTAAACAGGGCCCTAAGTGGTCCTTTTACGAAGCTGCGGCAAAAGGGGGCTTGCGCTGGCATCAGCATGTGTTTTTGATGTGCACCGAGGCCCCCTTTTACCGCAGCAGGTAAAAGGCAGGTTTCTCTTTTCTTAAAGAAATGGCCTTGCGGCAAGTGAACCATTTGCCGCGCAGCCATTTCGGGGAGAGCACTTACCACCACCCATTGAGGTGGCAGTAAGGGCTCCCGCTGTAACCTGGTGATAACTGAGCAGCTGGTGGCTCTGCATGATTACTGCCAGCTACACACCGGCGGTACAAAAATGTAAATATTTTTGCGCCGGAAATGGCACACACTGGGGGAGGGAACTACCGCCGGGCTGCTGTGGTAACCCGGCATTATTTCCCTTTTAGCAAGCAGTAAGCCCACATTAGGCGTACCGCTGCTTCGTAAAAGAGCACCTACATTTCTTGACTAGCTTTCTGGAGCTGACAATCCCTTTATTCTGTTCAGGAAGGAAAATGTTAGCTACTGGAAGTTAGTCAAGAAAGACCAGATAGTCAAGGGACTTTACACCTGTAGAAGGCAATTCTATAAAATACACACTACCAGCTATGTGTCAATTGTACATGTAATTCATTAGAATAATACATTTGTATGCATATCCTACTAACCTACAAATGCACTCAATCTGCAGCCCATTACCTCTCTACCCTCATTTCCCCATACATTCCTACCCGTAACCTCCGCTCACAGGACAAATCCCTCCTATCAGTACCCTTCTCCACCACCGCTAACTCCAGGCTCCGCCCTTTCTGCCTCGCCTTACCCTATGCCTGGAATAAACTCCCCGAGCCCATACTCCAAGCCCCCTCCCTGCCCATCTTCAAATCCTTACTCAAAGCTCACCTCTTCACTGTAGCCTTTGGCACATAACCATTTACCTCTATTTAGGAAACCTAGACTGCCCCAATTGATTGTCTGTATACTTGTCCTTTAGATTGTAAGCTCCTTTGAGCAGGGACTGTCCTTCCTTGTTAAAATTGTACAGTACTGCGTGACCCTGGTAGTGCTTTAGAAATGTTAAGTAGTAGTAGTAGTAGTAGTATATCCTATATAATAAAACGCACTTCCAACATTCTGAAGCTGACTGCATGGCTGAGGCATTCCTGCTCTCTGTATCCATCTCCTGAATTGACATCACGTACTTCCGGGTTCGTCACAAGCAGAAGTGACCAACCACACAAGGTTTCTTGGCTTCAGAATGTTGGAGGTGCATTCTATTAAATAGGATTGGTCAGTTCCTTGAAGCACAGCCAGAGCTCAGCGTCCTGCACAGTAACGCTCAGACACCAGAGAGAGAGGGGGGGCCTGACACCAGAGAGGGGGGTATCTCTGTTACACACACTCTCTCTGTCACACACACTCTCTCTGTCACAGTCAATGTCTTTCTCTCTCTCAGGAAAACCTTGCTAGCGCCCGTTTCATTTGTGTCAGAAACGGGCCTTTTTTACTAGTGTATGCATAACTTACCATATTCTATAACACAAGTGTGAGTCCTGTTTATGTTCTGCCCAGACTCCACCTAAGTGTGTGCCTACCTGTAAAATACAAGCTATGTAAGATAGGTGCATTATGTACAGAATTATTATAGTATTTAGGTGGAATTTTGGCATATACACGCTTATATGCATACACTAGTAAAAAAGGCCCGTTTCTGACACACATGAAACGGACGCTAGCAAGGTTTTCCTCGGAGTGTATATGTTTGAGAGAGTGTATGTGAGAGTGACTGTGTGTGAGAGAGAGAGTGAATGTGCAAGTGTTTGTGTGTGTGAGAGAGAGAGAGAGTCTGGGTGCAAGTGTGTCTGTGAGAGAGAGAGAGTGTGTGTATGAGAATGAGAGTGTGTGCAAGTGCGTATGTGAGACACAGTGTGAGAGAGAGAGTGTTTCACACAGATACAGTGTGTGCGAGAGAGAGAGTGTGTGTGAGACACAGACTCTCTGTGAGACTGAGTGTATGAGACTAAGAGAGTGTGTCAGTGACTGTGTGACACATAGAGAGTGAATGTGATATAGTGTGAGACATAGAGTATGTGAGAGACAGTGTGTGAGAGTGAGAGAGAGAAATACATTGACTGTGAGAGAGAGAGAGTGTGTGAGAGAGCGAGTGTGTGTGACAGAGATACCTCCACCCCCCTCTCTGGTGTCAGGCCCCCCTCTCTCTCTCTCTCTCTGGTGTCTGAGCGTTACTGTGCAGGATGCTGAGCTCTGGCTGTGCTTTAAGGAACTGACCAATCCTATTTAATAGAATGCACCTCCAACATTCTGAAGCCGAGAAACCTCGTGTGGTTGGTCACTTCTGCTTGTGACGAACCCGGAAGTACGTGATGTCAATTCAGGAGATGGATACAGAGAGCAGGAATGCCTCAGCCATGCAGTCAGCTTCAGAATGTTGGAGGTGCGATTTATTATGTAAGATTACCAGATGCATATGTTTGCATCTAACTTATAGGTGCATAATTTTATGGTTAAGCTAGTATTCTATAGATGCTCCTACCAGGCACCATCTGTGCACTTATTTATAGAACGATCTCCTCAAGTATATGTCATTGTACACATGCTTATGAGATGGTGTAAGTATATGTGGGCTCATTTTAGCCACGATTTCTGCTGAATTTGTGCTGGCATTTTATAAAGACACCTTAGTAGCCTGTTATAAAATAATACTGCATATAAACCCTTTATCTGTGAATTTTCAATGGCACTATCCAGATAGTAGAACTGAAAATTCACTTTGACTGCCCAACATAATCCGTGTAGTGCCAGGGCAGAGCACGGACATTCCACCTTACTATACATAAAGTAATGATTATATTACATTACATAATAGCATTTATATCCTGAACATACCATTTCTGGTTCAGTGTGACTCACAGGACAAGAAGTTGGGCATACCTAGGACAGAATTACAACATATTTTAATATCCATTAAGATCAACTACATTCCTAAATCTAACTTTTTGCAAAACGTTCCATAATCTAATTGTGTTCTAATCAGAAATGAAAGATTATTCCAGTAACTAAATGCCTGATAGGCAAATGTTGCAGAATTTGTTTTTCTAAAATAGATTATCCTCTTAGGATTGGGATAATGCAGAATCAAGAACTCTCTTGAGGTAGGATTGGAATTCTTAGCTGTTTAACAAATCAATGGTAGCATATAATTTGGAGCTAGACCTCATAATAGCAAGAATTCCAAGGAGCATATTTTAAAAACCATACATGAGTTAACTGGAAACCAATGCAATCGTCTCAAAAGGGGTGTTGCTATTTCAAATTATGGGCACTTGATGTTCAGCTACTATTCAAATAATTAAGCTGTCCTAAAGTAAATCGCTCAGCTCTATGAATACCCCCACTATATGTATAGATGTGGTGGGTGGCACTGATTACCTATGTTCTGCACTGCTCTTTCTACAAATAGTAGCACTGAATGTACTTTGAACATTTAAATGCCATGGCCAGCATTTTAAACAAATATATAAATACTGACCCAGAAATATATTGATAGTCCAATAAAATGGTATTGCTCAGTACTTTAACACTTTTATAGTTTATCACATTTGACATACCATTTCTCTTATGGTCAAAACAAAATGGTTTACAATGTTCTGAGAGAAATTCTAAGAGAAGAGGACATTTCTCTGGTAAGTGAACACTATTTTGCTTGGTGCTTGGGAACTTAAAGATTGGGGTTTAAAGGAGGAATTGTAGGTTAGTGATAGGCAGAATACAAATATAAAAAAGCAAATTTATCAACTAATCTGCATAGTCTTTTCCCCTTAGTTTTAAAACTTGAACTTTGTACCACAACATTAACATATAGCCTCTAGCAGGCACTGCAGGATCTAGTTTAGTCTTCCCACCCTCCCTCCCCAACACCCACCCACCCCTAGGACAACTCTTCATTTATAGTCAGTTATTGTAATTAGGATAACAAGCAAGGAGTGCTCTTACAGAGTTTTAAATGCATTTCATTACCATCTAAGAAGGAAACACTAAATAAATCACACAATATACCATATAAACTAAAATACATTTTTAACAAGTTTTAAATTATTGAAAAACTAAGATGGAGTCAGCAGTCCAGCAGCAAGAGGGGTGCTATCCAGTCTTTTGCATTGAGTGTCACATTTATGATTATCTCCCAGTTGGTGAGCAGTTATATGTGTGTGCCCGATGCAAAAAGCCCCTAGCTCTCAGAGAACGTGTCCATTCTCTTGAGGCCAGAGTAGCAGACTTGATGGTGCTGAGGGAGACAGAGAGGTACATAGAGGAGACCGACAGGGATGTGGTAAAGAAGTTCCACCTTCAGTCTACTAGCCCCTGTGCTACCTTGGAGGAGGGAAGTCTCCTAGAAGGAGAGCATCACCCTGGTGAAGTAGGAAGTACTCCTGTAGCAAGGATCTGCCCACCAGGGGATATACTATCCTCTTGCACCGAGGATATGTCTCCAAGTGCTGCCCAGGAGGGAAGGGTTAGGACAGCTGTTGTAGTTGGTGATTCGATCATTAAGCATATAGATAGCTGGGTGGCTGGTGGACGTGAGGATCACCTGTGACTTGTCTGCCTGGTGCAAAGGTGGCGGACCTCACGCTTCACCTAGATAGGATTTTAGTTAGTGCTGGGGAGGAGCTGGCTGTCTTGGTACATGTGGGTACCAATGACATAGGAAAATGTGGGAGAGAGGTTCTGGAAGCCAAATTTAGACCCTAAGGTACAAAGCTCAAATCCATAAACTCTAGGATAGCATTTTCTGAAGTGCTACTCATTCCACGCACAGGGCCCAAGAGACAGGCAGAGCTCCTGAGTCTCAATGCACGAATGAGACGATGGTGCAGGGAGGAGGGTTTTAGATTTGTTAGGAACTGGGCAACATTCTGGGGAAGGGGGAGCCCATTCCGAAAGGATGGGCTCCACCTTAATCAGGGTGGGACCAGGCTGCTGGCTTTGGCATTTAAAAGGAGATAGAGTAGCTTTTAAACTGAGAGGCAGCAGGGGGAAAAGACTTACTCTTGTGGGTGCTTTTACATATGACCAGTGTCTCCCTTTCGCTTTCACTCTCTTTCTCTCAAGCTTTTCACTCACCCAATTCTCATATAATATAGTCTGTATTTTGGCAACAAAAATAAAATTAAGTATTGGGTGATTAAAAATCAAGATAAAGCTGCTATCATCACAGACAAAACAGAAAAAAAAAAGACAAAAAAATTCTAGGTATTGGAATTGTCCTTTTCTCTTTTCATCCGTCTTGTGAGAAAAAAAACATTCATCTGTCACTTTGTGCTGCTTTTGAGACATTTTTCTTTTGAAAATAAGCACCTTAACATCTACTGACCTAGTTAGTAATCTCTACTTTACTAAGGAGTAGGGATTTAAAAGAAATGTGTGTCTTTAAACCATGATGATGGCATTTACAAACAGGTTCTCAACAAATATAAGTGACCACAAATTAGAAAATAAAACCTGCATATAAAAAGCAACATGGAAAGCCCAAGATAGATAGATAGATAGATAGATAGATACCAGTGTAAGTACTAGTGGTTGCATAGTGCATACATGCAAGAGGATGGCATACACAGGATGGCACATGGACAAGGCATAGGTGGGGCTCCAATTTACATACAAACATAGAATATTCGCAGTAATTCATGTCCCGCCCCTTGTAGGCACCAACACTTATGCTGGCTGTAAGGCTGATGTTACTACAGGCACCTATGCTCTAGGTTCCTTTATAGAATAGATCCTTTACCCCATAGCCTCAGGAAGCCTACTTACAGAATTGGCCACTTATAGAATTGCCCCTAGAGCAACACCAGTGAAACAGAAGCAAAAAATGCCTTTGCTCCTGCATTGTGAAAAATACAATGATATCACAAGGTGCACATTAACAAATTGGCATATTCCATTCACTAAATTGAAAATAAAGGAGTGGGCATGTATATGTTTGAAATACCAGAATATACCATATATACTTGAATATAAACTAATATTTTTTGGTTTATATTTGAGCCTTCTCTCATGCTATCCAGCATTCCTCCCTCCCCCCTCCCCCATGGTGTCTGGCATTTCTTTCTTTCTTTCTTTCTTTCTTTCTTTCTTTCTCCATGGTGTCTGTCCTCTGCTATAGCCCCCCCAAATCAAAAGAGCTCCTATTTATTCCCTCCCTCTACTCCTTCCATGAAGCCTCCCTCCGAGACCCATCTCTAGGACCATCTCAGGCCTACTGTACCACCCTGATGGTCTAGTAGAGAGTTGGGGCAGGAAAGATCCTCACTCACTCCTACCCATACCATCTTCCTCATTGAGAATGGTTGCCGTGATGTCTAGTGCCAATCTGCCATTGGAGGTCACAGCAGCCATTTTGGGACTGAAGTCGGTATGGGCCAGACACCCTACCTGTGCTGGCTCCAATCCCTAAATGGCTGCCATGATCTCCAGTGGCAATCTTGTGATACTGTCACTGGATGTCAGACAACTATTTTGAATGAGGAAGACATCAATGGCAGCAGCAAGTGAGGATTGTTCCTGCCCTGACTCTGCAATAGACCACCAGGGTGATAGGATAGTCACTGGGGGGGGAAGGGCTTCTTTTGTATGGTGAGAGGGGAAGAGGGAGGGAGGGAGGAAATAGGAGTGCTTTTGCTTCGGGGGAGGCTATGGTTACAGGGACACTATGGGGGAGAAAGGAGAGAAGGAAATAAGGCTGGTCACCATGGGGGAGGGGGGAGGAGAGGAATGCTTGAATATAAAACCACTTTAAGGGGAAAATGTTATCTCAGTTTATATTTGAAAAGGTTTATATGTGCATACATTTGCGAAAATGCACCTAAGTGCTATTCTGTAAATATGCACATAGCTTACATAGCACATATTTTACAGGTAGACATGCACATAGACAGTCTGGGTAGAGCATGGGTGTGAAAGTAGATGTCTAGGCGCCTATATCTATGTGCACAGTTATAAAATTATCACCCAAATGTTATTTTTTTCTGCTTTACTTGTTTAGATATGTTATTTTTCTAAGCACTTTGGTCCTCAGTTTTTTTGTTTCTATTACCTTTTTGTTAATTATATAACTCATTTATCAGGTTCTCCTGTTCATTTTAAATCTGTTCTTTCTTCTGATTTTCCTTGTTTAGCTCTTCTAGGTACTCATCAAAAACAGAGAGTTCTTACTGATTCAGATCATCCCTTGAATTCTCTAGTGTGGAGGGGGAAGCAATCATCCATTTGACAATCCAAGGCATACTACTTAAAAGAGACAATCCAGATATATTTTTTTTAGAGCAGGACAAGTTCCAGTGTAGTACTAGAACAAAGTGTACATGTACAGAAAAAAAACAGCACTGACCGCAGTATCTGGATAATCAACTCTGGACACTATCTGGATATTAGCAATGAATATCTGAATTTGTTTTAGGCACAGTGGCTGGCATTTAGAAAAAAAAAAGCTGACTGTTGCAACTCAGTTTCAGGTCACGTGAAATTAGAAGGTGTAATTAAAAATCAATTATTAGGAGGTGTGATTAAAAATCAACTTAGGAGCTTTGGGAGGGCACTGTAAGTCTATGTATATTAGTGATTTTAAATGACAAAATAAAGTTTAGGCACATTTTTTAGTTCATCCCTTCACACACTAAGGTCAGACTAGACTGGACTATGCAGTCTGCTTTTGAAGACATTTCACTAAAATTATAGAATGATTTGCCCCTCTTCTTAAGACTTCAGAGTAGGAGGTATAGTTCTCAAATGGTTCAAAGGATTCCTGACCACAAGATCATACCAAGTAACAACGAATACGGCATATCAACCCCATGGATACCTGAATGTGGAGTTCCCCAAGGATCCCCCCTATCACCAACTCTCTTCAATCTAATGATGATACCTTTAGCCAAACTTCTAGCCAATCAAAACCTTAATCCCTACATATACGCAGATGATGTTACGATTTACATTCCATTCAAACATGATCTAAACCAGGGGCGTATCTGGACTCCGGCGGTAGGGGGGGCCAGAGCCAGAGGGAGGGGGCACATTTTAGCCCCCCCCCCCCGCCGCCGCCGCCGAGCCCCCACCGCCACCAATGACTCTCTCCACCCCCCTCCCGCCGCCAACCCTCCCCCGCTGCCGTTCTTACTTTTGCTGGCGGGGGACCCCAACCCCCGCCAGCCGAGGTCTGCTTCCACCTGCCGCTGCCGTAAAAACTTCTTCTTCAGCCGGCGGGGGACCCCAAACCCCCGCCAGCCGCCCCGCGGTGTTTAAAATTCATCTTCGGCCTCTGTGGCCGTGCTGCTGTGATAGGCGCTGTTGAAATCCACTTCGGAGTCTGACGTCGTTGTACGTTGTACGTGCTGCGACGTCAGACTCCGAAGTGGATTTCAACAGCGCCTATCACAGCAGCACGGCCACGGAGCCCGAAGATGAATTTTAAACACCGCGGGGCGGCTGGCGGGGGTTTGGGGTCCCCCGCCGGCTGAAGAAGAAGTTTTTACGGCAGCGGCAGGTGGAAGCAGACCTCGGCTGGCGGGGGTTGGGGTCCCCCGCCAGCAAAAGGAAGAACGGCAGCGGGGGAGGGTTGATGGCGGTTGGGGGGTCCAGGGCAAAATCTGCGGGGGCCCAGGCCCCTGAGGCCCCACGCAGATACGCCCCTGATCTAAACGAAATAACCAACGAGATCAACCAAAGCCTCCAAATCATGCACTCCTGGGCGGATGCATTCCAGCTAAAACTCAACGCAGAAAAAACACAATGTCTTGTACTCACCTCACAACACAACAAAAACAACTACTCAACCATAACCACACCATACTGTTCTCTCCCTGTTGCACAAAATCTAAAAATTCTTGGTCACCATTGACCGAAACCTCACACTCGATGCTCACGTGAAGAACACAACAAAAAAGATGCTCCACTCTATGTGGAAACTCAAAAGAGTAAAACCTTTCTTCCAGAGATATATCTTCCGTACCCTAGTACAATCAATGGTAATAAGTCATCTGGACTACTGTAACGCATTGCATGCTGGCTGCAAAGAACAGACCATCAAAAAACTCCAAACAGCCCAGAATACCGCCGCCAGACTCATATTTGGAAAAACTAAATATGAAAGTGCTAAACCCCTCAGAGAGAAACTTCACTGGCTCCCACTCAAGGAATGCATTGCGTTCAAGGTCTGCACGATTGTACACAAAATCATTCATGCAGACGCCCCAATCTACATGCTAAACCTTGTGGACTTGCCTCCCAGAAATGCCAAAAGGTCATCCCGCAAATTTCTCAATTTGTACTTCCCTAGCTGTAAAAGACTGAAATACAAGCTGATACACGCCACCACCTTTTCCCACATGAGCACGCAGTTGTGGAATGTATTACCTACAGCCCTGAAAGCGATTGATGAAATAACTAACTTCACAAATCTTTGAAGACACATCTCCTTCAACAAGGCCTACAAAGAGAACCCATAACCTTATACAACTACCTCACCAATCCACCCAATCATTAAAGTCCACCTTCTATCCTGCCTAATACCTTCCCTCTCTCTTCCCTTACTCAAGCTGTACGTCACCAATTGTATCTGATATCAAGGAATGATTATGTCATAACCAAACTTTGTAAGCCACATTGAGCCTTCAAATAGGTGGGAAAATGTGGGATACAAATGTAATAAATAAAAATAAAGCACATAGACTTACAAAGTTATGTGGAAAACCATTTTCGATATGACATCTAAGTCCGACTTTGGACATTTTGCTCAAACTGTCCAGAATCTGAATAACAAATATAGCAATTTTGAAACAGCAAAATGTCTTTATTTTCAAAAATGGCCACTTGCTAGATCTTTTTATGCTCTGTGCATTTATTCTTTTGGTCCATCTTTGAACAAAAAAAAGTCCCAAGTAAAAAACACACAAAATCAAGATCTTGGGATGTAGTATGAGTCTGCATTCTTAGTAGACTGGCTACACAAACATCCCAGCAGAGCAGTGGAGCACCCTAGGGGGCACAGCAGTGGACTTCACACAAAATGTCCCAGGTACATATCTCACTATTGCTCCATTATATTCTATGGTGAGCCCTCCAAAACCCACCAAATACCTACCGTACCAAAATATACACCACTATGATAGCCCTTATGTCTGCAGGTTTCACCTATATATGGGTACAGTAGGGTTTTGGTGGGCTGACACATTCCACCACAAATGGATTGGCCTGGATCCCCTTCAAAGTGCACTGCACCAACCAATAGGCTACTCCAGGGACATGCTTGCTGCACTAATAGGACTGGCCATAACATCTGAGGCTGGAACATACTGTCTCTTTTACATCTTTGGGAGGTCGGAGGTCAGTGACCACTGGGAGAGTAAGGGGAGGTCATTCCTTTATTCCTCCAGTAGTCATCTGGTCATTTAGGGTACTTTTTGTGGCTTAGTCATTCTTAAAACAGATCTAGCTCAAAACTTCTTAGTTGAGTGTCCCCTAGTCTTTATACTGTTATTTGAATACTAGTAAAAGAGGCCCGTTTCCAACAGAAAGGAAACGGGCACTAACAAGGTTCCAGGGCCCCCTCCCTCCCTCCGTCCTCCGAGTTCCATGCCCCCTACCTGCATCCCTCCCCTACCTGCCTCCCTCCCTCCCTCTGAGTTCCATGCACCCCCTACCTGCCTCCCTCCCTGTCCTCCGAGTTCCAGGCACCCCTCCCCTTCGAGTTCCAGGACCCGCCCCTGCTCCGCCGGCAACAGTGACGTCCAGCATGCATAGACGCCACTTCAGACTGCCTTCGCTTTCGCTTCTGTTTCAGCTGTTCCTCTGGTCCCGCCCTTCCGCAAACAGGAAATGAGGGTGGGACCAGAGGAATAGCCGAAACAGAAGCGAAAGCAAAGGCAGTGTGAAGCGGTGTCCATGTGTGCTGGACTTCACTGTTGTCGGCGGAGCAGGAGGTAAATCATTTTAAACAACAGCTGGCACTTACGAAGGGCTGGGGCACCCGCACACGTCCTGCTTGCACTCAGAGGCCACAGACAGAGAGGGAGGGAGGCACTGGGTGGCGGAAATCGGAGGAGAGGGGGCGCAGAAATCGGAGAGGGGGGGCATGGAACTTGCACGGGAGTGGTGCCGTCGGACTGCAGTGGGCCCGTGGAACTCGGACGGACGGGAATGGAAGGAGGGAGGGAGGGAGGGGGTCATGGAACTCGGGGGGGGGGGGTGATTCTTTACTCACCTCCGGTGGCTGCTGCTGGGTTCCCTTCCCTCTCACTTCCCATTGGTCCACCCTGTGACGTCATCCCCAGGGCGGACCAATGGGAACTGTGTTACGAACCCAGGCATCCAGACAGAGGTATTATTATATAGGATTTTTTTATTGCTGTAATTGTCTATTGCTCAAGTTTGATCTATTCTTACTGTACACCATCTTGAGTGAATTTCTTCAAAAAGGCAGGAAATAAATCCTAATAAATAAATAAGTACTATTGTTTAATAAAGAAATAGCACCTGGCATTCCATCCCTCACTTCCAGAGTGATATTGTCTATCTACATTTGCTGAATTTCTCATAGAAGGAAAGGAATTGGCTTATTCTTATGTTTTGGCCTAAAGTAGATTCAAATGAACAACCAGGAACAGCAAGGTTCAAAGACTGACGTACATACTGTTGAGAAAAGAATGTAATGCCTTGCTAATGATCAGTGAGTATAAAGCAGGACTGAGACATGAATTAAACACACATGTCACAACAGGACAAGAAAATAAAACTTCCTTTCAATAGAGGAGTAAAATGGTGTGGGACAAAGACAAATTAGTAATTTCAAGAATGCAGGCACTCATATATGCATGTCATGAGGCAAATGTTAGACTTCATTCTTGTTATTTTCTACAAAGAACCTTCATTTGTAGTTCATAGGGATGTGCATGAGGCAAAAAATAAAAAGTGGTTCGTTGTTTAATTCATCTGCATTGGTTTTAACAAAACTATTTTTAATGTGCATCAGTAATTTTTAACGTAAATACTTCTCACACTGGCAATCTTAATTCGTTATTTACTGTGGGATTAAGTTTTCATGATACTGTAATTCATTCCCACCACCTCACTTCTTTACCACCATACTTCATCCATCAATCATTTAATACATATCTCCTTCTTCGTGACCTCAGTTGTGCACATTGCCAGTCTTTAATAATGGCAATGGAACCTGCACATAATTCTTCATCAGTTCACAATTTTCATGATTTATTTATGTGTTTACTTTTTTTTAAACTTTGTCTTATTTGTATATAATTTCAAATACTCATCTTCATTAGATGTATCGGACCCAGGGGCTGATGTTAACGCCCGACATGCACGTTTCGCCCTATTATATTATTGTAGGGGAAGAACCCGGTAATTTAAAGCTGAGCTGGTGCTTAAATGGCGAAAGGGGTCAGTCCTTGAAACAGCCCTATAATAGGGAGAAATGTCGGGCGTTAACATCAGCCTCTGGGTCCAATACATCTAATGAAGATAAGTATTTGAAATTATATACAAATAAGACAAAGTATAAAGAAAAAAAAAGTAAACACATAAATAAATCATGAAAATTGTGAACCGATGAAGAATTATGTGCAGGTTCCATTGCCATTATTAAAGACTGGCAATGTGCACAACTGAGGTCACGAAGAAGGAGATACGTATTAAATGATTGATGGATGAAGTATGGTGGTAAAGAAGTGAGGTGGTGGGAATGAATTACAGTATTAGTAATTTTTAAGGCATACTAACCAATTTAACATGTTAGTTTATAGGCTAATATATGCTTAATCGAATTAGCATATTCTAACTTTTAATGTCACCCTAACAAATGTGCCCTAATGTAAATTCCTAGTAGCTCCTATTTGAAAAATAAATGTGCCCCATATTTAAGGGGATTATACAATTTTCTACAATACACTTTCATATACATATTCAACCTTTTTTTCTAGGTAATAAACAGAAATAAAACAAAGAAAAGAAGATGATACATTGTTATTGGACTAACTTAATACAATTTATGATGAGCTTTTGAAGGTAACGCTTCACAACAAACTTTTTCTAGAATGCAAATACAGTCAAGCAAACATTCAAACACTTGGGGACTGTTCTCTGGTTTCTTTCTTATGGCTGATCTTTTCCTGTTATGTGAATCTAATGTTTTGCCCCCAGAGAACAGAACTTATTAGTAACCCTAAAGTACAAAAAAAAAAAAAAAAGACAGGATATTTTTCAACAAGAACCCTCTCCTTTGCCAAACATGCAGAGTGTGTCTCCAAGGACTTGGAAAGAGAGGAAAGAATGAAGGACGGAAACCATAAAGCATGCATTACAGCTATCCTCTCATTACCGAATGAATAGCACAGTTGTTTTGTCTGATTGCACTAAGCTAGTTATCCACTGCTAGCTTCATTGACAAAAAGGGAATCTACACAAATTATAGGGAAATTCAAGCACTAAAGGAATGTTTTGGTTCAGAGGTTTGCAATGACTGTTGGCTTTAGTTTCTGGCAAAGTTTGTCTTTGCCATGTGAACTCTGCTGGGCTGGGTCAGCCTAAAGTCTTGGAGAAAGCCTGAGAAGAGGACAGACTTCCTTGTCATCTGTATCCCATAAATAAATTAAAGTGATGTTCTCCAGCTAGAGTTTGTTCCTTGGCAAGCTGATCTGCAATCAGAAAGAAAAGCCTTTCATTTGTGGATTCCAGTTAAAGGAAGGAAGCTTTTGTATAGAAACCAAAATATTAAAACAGGGAAGAGGAAAAACATGTGGTGTCCTACTCTTAATAAGGCTGCTCAAAAATTATAGTTAGATATATCCTAACAGTACACAAATAAAAATCAATGTGCTTCATTACAACCATCAAGTTAACCATATAAACATTATATTAGCAGGTTTTTAACATAGTATATTTTTGTCTTGTTTCCCACCTTCTATTATATCAACAGAAACTTAAGTGCAGGTAATCCCAAACAATTCTTTTTGTTGTGAAGAAGAAATGTTTTCTGTCAAGTGCTGTGAAAATATTGCAGGCCAGATCCCAGGCCCTATCCACTTTGACAGGGATTGACGATGGAGAAAGGAGTCTGCAAATGGTCAAACTGAGCTTGGAAAATTTAAAGAGATTGGCGGCTGGTTAGTTTAAAAGGTGGTTCTGTAAGTAGGACATTATCAAGACCATTATTGCTTTTCCTGTTCAGACAGGTATAGCTGTCAGCTAGGAAGATTCATTACTGGCATGAAGTGGCCAGGGAGGAACAGCAAAGCAGAGAGAACAAAATAATTCACAAGTCATTTGCTGTCTAATGAGCAAGAAGGGGAACTCTGCAGTCAGTAAGCCAAGTTTTCAGACAAACTAAAATTGCTCTTGACTCCTCTGTTAAAAAAAATAATGTTCTTTGTCTATGAATTTTCAGTCTTTGAACTGGAGTTTTATTCTTGTAATTAACATTCAGAGACAACAATGCCTAGTGACTGGATTGTTATGTGTGGTTTTCATCTTGACCAGCTGTTAAAGTATCTTCTATGCTTTACCCTCAGTTTAATCCTAGTACATTTAAGAGATCTCTAAATAATGTGATATAAGAAGATACTCAGTATTTTGGATTTTCATCTCATGTCCTCATATACTCATCTTAGCTTGCTGATATTCACTGCAATTGGACAATAATATTTTACCCAGTATGACTCCGCTCCATGGATAAATCCTTCTTATCTGTTCCCTTCTCCACTACTGCCAACTCCAGACTTCGCGCCTTTTGTCTCGCTGCACCCTACACCTGGAATAAACTTCCTGAGCCCCTACGTCTTGCCCCATCTTTGGCCACCCTTAAATCTAGACTGAAAGCCCACCTCTTTAACATTGCTTTTGACTCGTAACCACTTGTAACCACTCGCCTCCACCTACCCTCCTCTCTTCCTTCCCGTTCACATTAATTGATTTATTTGCTTACTTTATTTATTTTTTTGTCTATTAGATTGTAAGCTCTTTGAGCAGGGACTGTCTTTCTTCTATGTTTGTGCAGCGCTGCGTACGCCTTGTAGCGCTATAGAAATGCTAAATAGTAGTAGTAGTAAGTTGCCATCATTTACACTCCAAGTATACATAGGCCTCCATGCTCTACCCAGCACAATGTTGCTAATTTTCCAGAAGGCAAACAGGTCTACCAGTCAGATTTATATGTAGTCCTCCCTGAGTGATGGCTGCCATTCTATAAGTCCAGGTTCCATTTCTTTTCCCTCCCTTCTCTGTCTCTTTAGACCTTTCTCCTCTCCTTCCCTTTTCCTAATTTCAGGGCCCTTTTACCAAGCTGCGGAAAAAGGGGCCCTGTGCTAGTTGCAGCACGTTTTTGTCACACACCGAGGCCCCTTTCACCACAGAAGGTAAAAAGGCCAAAAAAGAAAAATAGCCATGCAGTATGTTGCACATGTGTGGCCATTTCGGGGGGGGGGGGGCAGCTCTTACCACCACCCATTGAAGTGGTGGTAAGGGCTTTCTCACTAACTCAGTGGTAACTCCATTCTGGTGTGCATTGGGTGTATGTAGATGCTTATGCAGCTTAGTAAAAGGGTCCCTAACTGAATTTTGACCAGCCAAAACGTTATAAACCATACAAATCGCTTTAAACTTAATTCGCGAATTAACCGGAAGCCAGCGCAGTTTTTTAAAAAGAGAAGTCACCCTTTCAAATCTGCCAACTCTTAAAATCAGCCTTGCGGCCATATTCTGAAGCAGCTGCAGTCTGTATAACAATTTAGATGTTAATCCTCCATAAAGTGAGTTACAGTAATCAATATAAGGCAGCAAGACTGCCTACGCTATACTTCGAAAGCTTTCGGCACTTAGGTTTGATCAGATAAATCTTAATTGATGTAATCGAAAATTACATTTCTTAGCAAGCACTGCCATCTCCAAAAAAATAAATACAAAAATGTGCAAAAAGAAAAACTACCTCAAGATGATTCATCGCTTCCTGCAGTAAGCCTTTTTTGGCTCACTAAGACTGCATTAGGAATTTGCGCACCTTAGTAAAAGGGCTCCTAAATTTTGAATCTTTGGGGATGAGGTTGGGAGATAGCTGGTTGTAATGTTATGATCTTTGATCCATCTCTGCTGCACCCTGCTCCCTTCTGATGCAACTTTCTGCTTCCTGCACAATGGCAGGATGCAGCAGAGAGCAGGCTCCGGGGTTGGTGGCAGGCAGGCTATACACTTCACTGGCTTCCGATCAGGTACCGCATACAGTTCAAGCTTCTCCTACTAACCTACAAATGCACTTGATCTACAGCCCTTCCTTACCTCTCTACCCTCATCTCCCCTTACGTTCCTACCCGTAACCTCCGCTCTCAAGCAGTGGCATTCCTAGGGGCGCTGACACCCGGGGCGGATCGCCGATGCGCCCCGCCCCCCCGGGTGCAGCGCGACCCCCCGGTGAAAGACCCCCACCTGGGTGCACACCGCTGGGGGGGGGGGTGCCACGCGCCTGTCGGCTCTTCGTTTCCATGCTCCCTCTGCCCCGGAACAGGACGTAACCTGTTCCGGGGCAGAGGGAGCATGAAAACGAAGAGCCGAAAGGCACGCGGCACCCCCCCAGCGGCGTGCACGCGGGGCAGACCGCTCCCACCGCCCCCCCCTTGGTACGCCACTGCTCTCAAGACAAATCCCTCCTTTCAGTACCCTTCTCCACCACCACCAACTCTAGGCTCCACCCTTTCTGCCTCGCCTCACCCCATGCTTGGAATAAACTCCCTGAGCCCATACGCCAGGCCCCCTCCTTGCCCATCTTCAAATCCTTACTCAAAGCCCACCTCTTCAATGTCGCCTTCGGCACCTAACCACTATACCTCTCTTCAGGAAATCTAGACTGCCCCAACTTGACATTTCGTCCTTTAGATTGTAAGCTCCTTTGAGCAGGGACTGTCCTTCTTTGTTAAACTGTACAGCGCTGCGTAACCCTAGTAGCGCTCTTGAAATGTTAAGTAGTAGTAGTAGTAGTATACAAATCACTGCCACTGCCCTGAGCCCTCTACAAAGAAATACACATTTTAAGATGGAAAGAGTTTAGAGACAGGGGACGTACCAGACCGCTGTTATGCACAGAGCTCCACAATTGGTAAGGCCAGCCATGAGATGATAAACCTCCTCCACATCACGTGCCAATATTCCACTAACTCTTAAACCATCCCCACTCAGATACAGTATAAAAGAAAATACAAATAAGAAATATGCAAGTCAATATTCAGCCAGCAGCAGTCAGCATTTCTTCAAAATCTGACCATCGCTAGCTAAATTAAACCCAGATATTCAGTGCTGGGCCCTATTTGGGCACTGGTTTTGAATATCAAGCCAGCCAATATTCAGCCGATGGGAGGCAGGCCGGCTAAGTGCCACAGTTGGTGCTGAGCCTGGATATTCAATGCTAATCTCAGAACTCCAAAGGGGGCTGATCCACTCAGCGGGAGACTTAGGGTCCGCCCCCAGCCCAACCAGCTCTGCCCCATCCCGCTCATTGCTCCACCTGGTTTGTCCATTGCTCTACCTATTTCTCCACCCATAGCACAGCTGATTTCTCAGCCAGTGGCTACAAGAGTGATCTCCCCATCCAGCGGCAGCAGGGAACACCTTTATGAAATGTCATCTCCTGCAGCCATGGAGTGTGGGATCAGCTGTAGCAGGAGATGTTGCTTTATGAAGGCGCTTCCTGCTGTCGCTGGACAGGAGGCCACCCAGTGGGACATCCTTTCTTAGAAATGCTGCCTATTCTACTTGCCACATGGTTTAGAACGATGTAACTTTACAGGATATCGTCAAAACAGTAAAGTTAAGGGCATTCAGAACCTCCAGAGTAGCTTTCTCAGAAATGCTATTCAGACAAACAACTATTGAAAAATTAGCAGCTAGCAAATTAGGTAACACAACAATAATGGGTGATTTCGATTACCCCCAAACTGACTGGATTAATGTAACACCAGAGCATGCTAGGGAAGTAAAGTTCCTGGATGAAATAAATGACTGCATCAGAGAACAGCTGGTTTAGGAACCAACAAGAAGGAGAGCAATTCTAGATCTAGTCCTTAGTGGAACACAGAATTTGGCGCAAGTACTACATTAGCATTTAATTTTCAGAAAAGAGACTATGATAGAATAAGGACAATGGGGGAAAAAAAACTAAAAGGAGCAGCTGCAAAGGTTAAAAGTTTACATCAGGCAGGGAAGCCCAAAGCAGATGTATTCTACATATTTAAAAAGAAAGGCAGAAGGAAGGCCAAATGACAGCCAGCATGGTTACAAAGTGGACAAAGGCTATTATAGCTAAAAAAGCATCCTTCAGAAAATGGAAAAAGGATCCAAATGTGGATAATAGGAAACAGCATATAGAATGGCAACTTAGATTCAAAGCAGTGATAAGGAAGGCAAGAAGAGAGTTTAAAAAGAAGCTTGCCTTGGAGGCAAAATCATATAATACAAACTTTTTTTAGGTACACTTGAAGCAAGAAGCCAGTAAGAGGGTCAATTGGATAATTAGTTGATCAAGGAGTAAAAAGGGGCACTCAGGGAGGAAAAGGCCATAGCAAAAGACTAAATTATTTTTTTGTTTCAGTCTTCATTGAGGAAGATGTGGGGGGCATATCCATGCCAGAAATGTGTTTTAATGATGAAGAGTCAGAGGAACTGAAATAAGTAGTTAACCTGTCGTTAAAATCGTCCATAGTACCTGAAGATTGAGGGTGGCCAATGTAATGACTATTTTTTTTTTAACTGTTCCAGGGTGATCTGGGAAATTACAGAAGGTAAGCCTGACTTTAGTGGAAACTATTATAAAGAATAAAATTATGAAACCATGCACACAAACATGGTTTAATTGGGCAGGAACAGCATGGATTCAGCCAAGGGAAATCTTGCCTTACCAATTTGCTTCATTGATGTAGTGTATCTAGATTTTCAGAATGCTTTTGACAAGGTTCCTCATGAAAGAATCCTAAGAAATTTTTAAAAAGTCATGGGTGGAATAGGAGGCAATGTCGTTCTGTGGATTAGGAATTGGTTATTGGACAGAAAACAGAAGGTAGGGTTAAATGGCCATTTTTCTCAATGGAGGAGGGTGAATAATGGAGTGCCGCAGGGATCTGTACTGGGACCAGTGCTATTTAGCATATTTATAAATGATCTGGAAATTGGATCTGAGGAGTGAAGTGATTTGCAGATGACACAAAACTATTTGAAGTTGTCAAAATACATGCGGATTGTGAAAAATTGCAGGAAGACCTTAGGAAACTGGAAGACTGGGCATCCAAATGGCAGATAAAATTTAATATGGACAAATGCAAAGTGATGCACATGGGGAAGAATAATCCGAATCAAAGTTATCTGATGCTAGGGTCCACCTTAGGAGTCAGCACTCAATAAAAAAGATCTAGGTGTCATTGTAGACAATACGCTGAAATCTTCTGCCCAGTGTGCGGTGGCAGCCAAAAAAGCAAACAGGATGCTAGGAATTATTGGAAAGGGATGCAAAATAAGACCAAGAATATTATAATGCCTGTGTATTATGGTGCGATCTCACCTTGAGTATTGCGTTCAGTTCTGATCAAAAAAAAATATAGCAGAATTAGAAAAGGTTCAAAGAAGAGCGACCAAAATGATAAAGGGAATGGAACTCCTCTCATATGAAGAAGGGCTAAAGAGGTTAGGGCTCTTCAGCTTGGAAAAGAGACGGTTGAGGGGCATATGATTGAGGTGTACAAAATCCTGAGTGGCATAGAATGGATAAAAGTGAATCAATTTTTTCACTCTTTCTAAAAGTACAAGGACCAGGGGACACTCAATGAAATTACGTGGAAATAGTTTTGAAACTCTCTGCCAGAGGATGTGGTAACAGCAGTTAGTGTACCTGGGTTTGGGCAAGTTCCTGGAGGAAAAGTCTATATATTGCGAAGGACATGGGGGAAGCCACTGCTTGCCCTGAAACTGGTAGCATGGATGTTGCTACTAATTGGATTTCTGCCAGGTACTTGTGACCTGGAATGTATACTGTTAGAAGTAGGATACTGGACTAGATGGATCATTGGTTTGACCCAGTATAGCTATTCTTATGCTCTTATGTTCTTATGAAAGTAGGACCATTGCCAAGCAGACTTCTATAATCTATATCCCAAAATTGACAGGGAGAGATAGAGATTAAGTACATTTGTATCGGTATCTGACGACTGGAGGGCAGTCAATGTAATGCCAATTTTTCAAAAGGATTCCAGAAGCGACCAGGAAACTATAAGCCTATAAGCCTGACATCAGTTCCAGGAAAAATGGTAGAGAATTTTGGGCCTCTTTTACCAAACTGCGCTAGCAATTCCCATGCAGCAATTCCGACAAAGCCCATATATCTAAATGAGGAAGTGGTCCTATGCTGAAAGGATGGCGTGTGCTGTGATGGGAGGGGAGTCCATTTTGATGTGCAAAATACCTATATCCACTGCGCATGTAAGAGCGTCCTCCATAGCAAAAAATGTCAGCAAGGAGAGAGCCCAACTTCTCACCCAGGAGAGCCAATTGTTGGTCTTGCTATGCCTCGGGCACCTTTTCAAAAAGCACCATAGGCTATGAGGGTTTGGCATCTGATCTGCAAGACCCTTGAAGGTAATCGTCATGCAGTGCTGCTATAAGCCCAGCATCAACCATGTGCAAGCATCATACATTCCCTGGGTTAAATGCAGATTGTGAGTTGATGGGAAGTCCTTTAGGCCCTCTTCCCTGTCCCCATCTCCATGGCCCACATTTGCAGGAAAGGCCAGAAGATGTTCCCCATGTCATATGCCCCCCCCCCCCCCCCCCCCAGCATACAAGGCTGAAAGGAAGTGCAGCACATCTCAAATACTCCCCTACCTAAGCTCAAGCCTTCTGCTCCATACCTACTTAGATATATGCAACATGGCAGCAACACACAAATGCAGACCCTGCAATCCTAAGTCCCACATGCCATGGACAACTGTGCATCACCACCTCTTTGCTAAAGTTCAGATGTCACCAAGAAAGTGCTCCAACCAATCCACAATCCTTGTGCTCACCTAATGTCAAACAGGAACTCTTGGCATGCAGTGACTTCACACCCCTTAGCAAGCACCCAAACTGGCTGCCCTCAGCTGCCACAGTCCATCTGAGGTGGCATAGCAAAACATGTCATATGGGAACCTGGTCTGTCAAGCTAAAAAGGCCATCACTTGAACCCTGTCTCCTCCTTATGTTTTGCAGACATTTCAGGATATGCTTAGATGCTGGTTCAAGTGAAGACAGGCTGCTGATAAGGCAGATGAGGGAGCGCCTGACAGCCCAAGGTGACTAATAACAACTTAGCAGCTCCAGAACAGCCATCTGCTGGAGCAATGATTGAGTATGCAGTAACCCTCATGTAATAAAACACCTAGCCACCCACCTGGGGTTACCCCGCAGCCACTTAGAGGGTCTATCCCCAGCACAGCTCAGGTCCGCCTGCACCTACTACTTATGCTCTATGCTAGCACCCTCCTCCCACTGACTGGGTCACAACTGCCTCTAGGCGAGTCTCCCACTCTCAAATTATCCCCAGTGATTTCTAGGTTACTGGGGCCAAAATCCTAGTGGTCCCACAGTTCCCAGAAAGCACTCACAGACCCAACTCACAAACCACCAGGATTTTTTTTATCAGTCCAGACAGGAAGAGTCAACAAACTAAACAGGTTTATTGTCACCCTTGAACAATGACCAAAAAATGTGCAATCAACAAGCAGTAACAAGTAACTGAAAATGGATCAATAAGAAAACTAACTAAACCTTTGCATATTATCTAAACAGTACCTGGTAAGATCAGGACATATATCTGTTCACAGAGCCTTAGCAAAGAGATCTATCTCTCTTTTCACCTGGGTTGACTGAAGCAACAACCAGTATTACTGAGTAATTTTTCAAACTCTAGGCCAATCAGAGCCCAGTCAACAAGTTTTAAAAGTATATTGCTTCTTGCTTCCTGCTTGTGTTAAAGAAAAAGAACATTCAGTTCCCTATAACAGCTTTTACAGCAAAGAAACACTTGCTGGCCAAATAGGAGAAATACACTTCAGGAAATAATTAAAATAGGAAAATATATAATACATTTTACAGGCTTAAACAGACTTTCTCCACACTTCAATACAGTGTGGCTACAACCCCTTTATCACCAACAATGTATTGCAGCCGACACCAAACCATTGAGATTACATTGGAAAGGGGGGGAGGGGAAATCAAAGTGCCCAGCATGTCAAATACAGCCACATAGCACATTGCAGCAACTATGTTGGGGAAAAGAAACAGCAAACATGAGCCATAGTGGGACTCATACCCTGCTCCCCTGTGTATAGATTCCCCAGCCCCAACCACGAAACACACCTCATATATACCTGACAGGGAAGCTTTCAAGAAGGACACCATAAGGTCCACAGAAGACATTCAGAACACTAGGTGCCATCCAAAAACCAGGTCCCTCAGGTCCCTGAGGCCACACAGAATCTACATGCCATTATGAAGTTCAAAGTGCTATATGCCATCCAGTGAAACATCCAACCAGTCCATAGCAGGGGCCATGAGAGCGCCAAAAAGATAGGTTTCCCCCCTCCCCTAGCCAAAGCACAGCTTTGGAGGAATCCAACCAATCCACCCCTCCCCCCACTGGTCTCATTGCCAGTCTAAACAGCATGCATATGAGTCATTGGGTGACATGTAGGAACTGGCAGCAGTGAGGGGCATGAACAAATTGGCATGATAATACCACCTCAGGATCCTCCCAAACATATGTTTCCCACTTCCTATGCAATACAGTGATTTCATCATGGAGCTTTCTGCAGAGGTGGCTAGAAGGCATGGAAGGCCAAACAAGATGTGTTGTCATTTCCCAGTCAGCTGGAGGTTTCATAGGTATGAAACCACACCAGGATCTCTGTCAGCACCTGTGAGCATGCCACCATCACAGGACATGTGCACCTCATATTCCAGCCAGTGCCTGGCCACCCCAGTGCCTCCAGAATCTTCAAGACTAATCCTTTATGCCTGTATGGATGTTAACCTCTCATGAAACAAACAACTACCACCACATCTGTAGCTCCAGAGTCCTTTGCCATGTCATCTCATTGGTCAAAGACATCATTGATGTCTCCCAACTACCAACACAAAGCCCGCCAACTGTCCCAGTATTTGCATAGCGCTAGCCAGCTGCATTGGCATTCTGGCTATACAGAATGTGTGTAACTGACATACACACTTTGTCCACATACATGTCATCCTCCAGCAGACAAGGAGCAGGAAGAGAAGGATGAGGATGAAGAGAAGCCATAGTACGAGAAGGAGGAAGATGAGCTGGAGCATGTGAAAGAGGAGGGTGAAAAACCAAACCATGTGGAGTAGGAGGGTGAGGAACCAGTGCACGTGGAGGAGGAGGGCCTGGAGGAGGAAGAAGAGCTCCTGGAACAGGTGGTGGTGATAAGAGGGCAGCATTTGGGAGCTCCCCCCTCATTTCCCTAGGAGCTCAGCCAGTAGGAAAAAGTCCTCCCACAGGTGGAGGAGGAAGGGAACATTTATGCAGACATGCCCCTTCTGGAAGGAGAGCCCCTGACTGAAGAGGAGCAACGAGACCCTGCACCTATGCAGCACTCACCAGCTGGGCCACCACCCTACAACCCACCAATGCCCCTGGCAGGCACTCTTGACCAGATCCAGCTGCATGTCACAGTCATGCACCGTGATATGCAGCAGGGGTGTCGGACAATCCAGGTCTCATTGGAAACTATAGTTGAGGAGCTCCAGATGCTGCACCAGCAACAGAGGAGGCTGAATGAACCTTGAACTCTGCTCAAAGACTGCAATGTAAATAGTTTTATATAGCTTTTTTTTTGTTTGTTTGTTTGTTTAAAAAATGCATATCTCACATTTCATTATCATCAATACAACGTTATGCAATGCTGACAACAGCTGTGGTTAGAATAGTGAGAGGACATCCCTGAGGAAAGGAAACTGCAGGTGCTGGGGTAGGAGAGAAGGGATATAGGATATCTCTAACTGGCCCTCTGAGGTTACAATCATAGCAGCTATTCAATACTGACAAGTGGTCATCCAGAAGCCAGGCCAATAGAATGTGATGTTATGTCGGTAATTTCACAGGGAGTTTCAGCAAGAATTGAACCTGCCACTCCCAGGTTCTCAAGCCAGTATACAAAGCATTAGGCTACTCCTCCCTACTAAAGCATGGTAGCAGGGAATAGCTGCTGCACTATAGTGGCCAGCAGTAGCAGCAGTTTCACTGACAAAGGTGTGATGTATATGGGAGCTGCTATCAGGCTCCAGAGTATGGGTGAGTTTACATCACTTCAGTCTCACTTTCCTGCCCCTCTCCTAGGCCATGAGTGTATGCCAGAGTTCATCTATCCTTAAAACACAGAAGATAATGCCAAAGCCTGGGATTCCTAAACCTGGTCTTGAAGGCACCCCAGCCAGTCAGGTTTACAGGATAGCCACAATGAATATTGTTGAGAGGTGTGTGCATCCACTGCCTCTCATGGATGTTCATTGTGAATACCCTGAACCCCTGACTGGGTGGGATTCCTTAGGATCAGGTTTGAGAATCACTGGCCTAAACTTTAGCCTGGTGAAAGGCCCTACTCACAGCAGAACATCAGCCATAGCACAGCTATAGTCCCTCTGGTGGGTATGGGAGGGTGGTCAGGTAGAATGACCAATGCTGCAACCCCATTATGTTGGTACACATACCTAGACATGATCAGACACAACTGTTGTGTGTCACAGAAAAGGTATAAATGGTCACCTACATCAAGTATCATCTCTGTAGCCATCTGTCCCATGGGGACTCACAATCGATGTATATCCTGTGCCTTTGCTACCTAATGATATCTGGTCTGTACCACAAGTAGCATTAGTGGGGCTGGAATATTTTTCACATAACCATGTGAACACTATCATCATACTGTCCCAATATTATCTCTCCACGCAGGACCCTGAGAACATAGAAACATAGTAGGTGACGGCAGAAAAAGACCTGTACGGTCCATCCAGTCTGCCCAACAAGATAAACTCATATGTGCTACTTTATGTGTATACCTGACCTTGATTTGTATCTGCCATTTTCAGGGCACAGACCATAGAAGTCTGCCCAGCACTAGCCCTGCCTCCCAACCTCTAGCCCCACCTCCTAACCACCGGTGCTGCCACCCAACCTCTGCTAAGCTTCTGAGGATCCATTTCTTCTGAACAGGATTCCTTTATGTTTATCCCATGCATTTTTGAATTCCATTACCGTTTTCATCTCCACCACCTCCCGCGGGAGGGCATTCCAAGTTAGTTGCTGTTGAGACTTGGAAGGAGGAGGAAGTGCTGCCAGAGGCTCTGCAGGCTTCCAGGGGGAAGGGAGTGAGGCCTAGCTCCTTCCCCAGAAATGAGGAAGGTCCCTGGGGAGCGGTCCTCAGGAAAGCCCCAGGCCAGGGGGTCTCCTGGGGCCAGGGACCAGAAGGCCAGGAGAAGTAGTTCCCTCTCTGGCAGGGCTCCAGAGAGGAGGGAAAGGAGCCCTGTGGATCGAAGAGTGCAGGCTTCCACGGGAGGAACCCAGACCGGTACCCCCCTCACAGTGGCACGCCATCTAGCAGGTGAGGGGGGGAGAGAGCTGGGGGAGGCCCCAGAGAACAGCAGATCGGAGGAGAGAGAGGAGAGAGCAGAGGTAATGGAGATCTGCCGGGAGGCCCTACCGGTGTCAGAGGAGGAGGACAGTGACTCCTCAGAGGAGGAAGATTTCACAGACTATAGTCAGGATCCAGAGGACCCGACCAGTGGCCTGATTCAAATGGTGAGAAAGATAAAAAGCACAGAAAAAGAGGTGGTAGAGTTGGGGAAACGGGTTAAAATGGCAAAAGCCCTGTGCAAACTAGCCCCAGTGGAGCACCGCAAGACTTATACAAAGGAGGTAACCCGTTTACTCAAGCTCCTTCAAAAGAAAGAACATTTGCTGGGGGCATTGAAAAAGGGCCCTGGGAACCCTCTGAGAGAAGTTTACATCAACAGAGAAAGAATGGCCTTGGGGGGAAAAGCCCTGACAACCTTCAAACAGTCACAACAGCAAACAGAGAAGGAGAGTAGGAGCTCAGACCTTGGACCCCAGAACACCCAGGGGCCAGAGGAGCTTCCTGGGCCCAGTACCCATGGGCAAATGTGTTGAGTTTTGATGAGGAAAGATTACAGAGACTTTTACAAGAAAAGAATTTTCTAGAAGATGGTGATGTATTGAACTCCCAAAGTTTAGAAGAAAAATGGATGGAAACCATTCAACTTAACAAAAGTATAATACAGAATGAATTACATTACCTTACCATTTTACAATATTTACGAATTCAACACATCCCCAGGGGTTTACGTATTATGAAAGAACCAAGACTTTTTTTAGACGACCAAGACTTTTTAGATCAATGGTGCGCTATTTTAAATAAATGCGCACTAGATCTTATGATTTTAATAGTTGAAACATCTAAAAAGAAAAATGATGTACTGCGACCATTGGTCGAAGATAAACTCAATGTTCTCAAAAGAGAAGACAGCAAATTTGACACCGTGATTGTAGGTGTAAATCAGAGACTTGAGAATTTTAAAAAAGATATCAAAAAGGTCAAAATTAATAAATTACATAGAGATGCAAATGACTATAAGAAGGGATCGATTTATCCCTGGTCAAAATCGAAAGTATATCTCAATAAAAATAAGAAACGAACACAATCAAGATCACGACCAAGAGATCAAATGGGACCGCCTATCAGTATCCAACATGTTCCCACTACAGTACCAAATTCTCGAAAACGAATCCGTAGCGATTCGGGAGATCTATTTACCTCACCTCCTAGCAGCCCTATGGTCAACCATAGAGAGGAAACAGCAGAAGCTTTTTTAGATCGGATTCTACCAACTCAACGACAGAGAAATATAGAGAGAGACAGACTTCCCTCTCTACCTTACGATCATCCTCGAGATTACCAATACAACAAACCTTATATGCACAACAGAGGCAGAGGAAGAAGCCGAGGAAGAACGCGAAGACCATACAACACTTACAAATGGACTTAAATAATTGCAATAGCAGTCGTGAAGAAGAAATTCCTATTTTCAACTTATCACAGTTACAATTGTCAGAGTCACATTTACATGTTTTACATAAAGGTCTCTCTTTTGTACCCACGTCCAAATATGATCCGTTTCAAACCAGAATAGATCTTTTTAGATTTTTTAGGAAATTACAAATTACACATTTTTTCAGAGATACTCCAGCTACATCAGACACTTCCATTCTTAAACGTAATACAAGATGGTTTCCTCCTGGACCCCCAGATCCCATCATTAGTACATTTTATCAATGTACCTTGAAAGAGATAGAAAACATTGAGAAAACCCATCGCCAAAAAAGTTTTTATAATTTGACACAAGACGAACATTCTGCTTTACAAGATTTGTCTAGAAATACACAAATTGTCATAAAACCGGCGGATAAAGGAGGGGGTATAGTCATCATGGATAGATCCAAATATGTTCAGGAGGTGAATAGACAGATTACTGATAAGAATTACTATATTCCATTAGAAGAAGATCCTACACATCAATTACAGAAAGAAATTGAAGAAATCACTGTTTTAGCATGCGATGCAGGATACCTTACAAGTAAAGAAAAAGATTTCCTCTTAGTTCCAGCTCCAGTCATACCCACATTTTATATTCTACCGAAGATCCATAAATCTATGTCAGATCCACCAGGACGACCAATAGTTTCAGGAAATGGATCTATTTTAGAACCTCTATCACAGTTTGTAGATTATTTTTTGTGTCCTTATGTACCTCAGATAACATCATATGTGAGAGATTCTACACATATTTTAAACATGCTAGAAGATTTTGACAGAGATCTAACTAATGTTATATTGGTGACTCTTGACATAGATGCCTTGTATACTAATATACCCCAACTAGAGAGTTTAGCAATTATAGAGAAAACGCTACAAAATAGAACCATCTTAAGTAGAATACCCAATTTTTTAATCATGGCTTTTGCAACATATGCCTTAACTAAGAACTATTTTGAATTTCAAAAAAATATTTACCAACAAATACGAGGCACTGCCATGGGTTCTCCTATGGCTCCAGATGTTGCAAATTTATATGTAGCTGATTTTGAAAACAAATATCTAGTCAATCATCCATATACATCTGAAATAATTTTTTACAAACGCTATATAGATGATATCTTGATTTTATGGGAAGGTGATGAAAATAGACTATTAGAGTTTTTCAATTGGCTCAATAGTTTAGACATGTATTTACAGTTTAAGATACAATATGATAGGTGCCAAATTTCATTTTTAGATATTCAGATTATTAAAACTCCTTATAGATTAATCACACAAGTTTTCAAAAAACCAACAGATCGTAATACCTATTTACATTTTCAAAGCTTCCACAATCGCAGTCTTAAGACAAATCTTCCTTATTCTCAATTCTTAAGACTAAGAAGATTATGTACGACCTTTGAAGATTTTGAATTTCATGCACAAGAGATGTCCCAGCGATTTATTCAGAGAGGCTATCCCATTAAAGTAGTAGAACAATGCAAAAACAAAGCAAGGACACAAGAGAGAGAACAATTACTTATCCAAAAGAAAGAGAAGAAGACTCCAGAATTAATTTGTACCTTAAAATACTCCACAATTTCAAATCAGATCAAGAAGATTATCTATAAGAATTGGCACATTCTAGAAACACATACATGCTTTCAAGAGTCCCGCCCCACCATTGCATATGCAAGAAATAAAAATTTAAAGGAACACCTAGTTCCTTCAACCCTTCCAAAAGAAACTCTAGGCGATATAGTATTTTTTGGACACTATCCCTGTGGTAAATGCACAGTGTGCAAACATTGCATTACTTTACAGAATTTCATACATCCAGTCACTAAACAAATTTTTCCATTGAAACATTCCACAAACTGTACCACCACCCATGTAATATATATAATTAAATGTCCATGTGAACGTCTGTATATAGGCAAAACAAAAAGAATGATAAAAACAAGGATCATAGAACACAGGTCCTGTATAAGTCGTAACATCGCGACAGCTCCGTTAGTGAATCACTGGTATGAGGCAGAACATACAATAGATGATCTAAATTCTTTATTATTAAACAGATTCAAAAGAAATGGAGAGGTGGAAATATAGATAACATTTTACTAAAAGAAGAACAACGCCTCATCTATACATTAAACACTGTCTCACCACATGGTCTCAACATGGAACTAGATTTAATTCCTTTTGTGTGACCATATACATTTTTCATACATTGTTATTATTTCTATTATTATTTTTTTCTCTTTTTTTCATATTGTAATCGAAGCTGTTTCATTTTTGTAGCAGTATTTAGAACGTTCATATGTTCCTATTTTATAGTCATCATCCATTGTCCATATAGTTCTAGAATTAGTTTTTTCTCTTTCCTTCTATTCTCTGCATCTATTGGGTTTAAAATTTAATCTGCCATTGTGCATTCGGATTTAATATGATTGTGGACATCATTGTGAATAAGTTAAATACACGACATTATAATTATATTTTATGGCAAAATATGGGTATACACGTCATTAAAAAAACTTTTTTCTAGATTTCATTTACAGTGATACATATTTTTAACATAGCATATTCGTACATAAGTCTACAATTTATAACACATATACTTTTATTATGGCATTCATTAAGGCAATATCAAGCACTTTTAATTCTTATGAGAAACAAATTTTACTTCAAAATGATTAGTACATAACCACTTTGCCAATCCAAAAAATTTTTTTGACAAAAAAATATACATGTTATCATAAGATAGAACACCAGTAAATAATATAAGTATTTTATTATTAACTTTCATGAGAAATCATTTTATATCCATTATTTTCATTAGATATACTGAAATTGATAATCTTAAATTACGTTAAAAAACAATTTATGTTTTTATAAATTTTATATATTTAGAAAATAAATTTGGTATATTAAATTAAAAATTAGAACAGAATTGCATTTTTAATTACATATTTTAGACGCTATTTAAACTTTAGATGCCGTCTTGTGCTCAGTTGGTTGACTAATACACATTACCATACGGAATATCAGCAATATCTCCATAGGCAATTAGCGATAAATTAGTACCATTATAATGACGTTTAACTTTTAAGAGCATTATTTCATTTGAAATTGTGACTCATTATTAGCTTTTTTAATTTATCAATTAGACAATTAGATTTCAAGGCATAATACAAGTGCTTATCAAACAAGGACATCATATAAGATTTTAAAAAAAACTGATCATTCAGTATTTATTTCTTATTATTTTCTGTGTCTTTATTTGATACGAAGGAGGATTGATTTAAACACAACATGCATATTGATATTCGTAAACATTGGTGAATTCGACTGTGCAAATAGAGACCATCGTCTAATTGATTTAAAACATAGGAAGTGACGTGTACCGGTTACAGTTTACTTCTAGCGGGAAAATCATTTTGAAAAATGCGGATTTGACGCGAGCAATGACGTTTTCAATTAGGTCCAACATTTCTATAAAGGAAAATGTAGACGTCAAGCCGGTTGATTTGCCAGCGAACGCCAAGCAGCTTTGAAGTTTTTTTCAATGAGCTATACACACATTTCCTGCACCAGAGTTTTCTACAGCGGTAAGAGACAATGATAAAATATAGGGCGTATATATTTATATACATCATATAGATTTATAGAACTGTGTATACAATATCCACGTAAGTTAATTTCTTGGGTAGTCAAACCTAGGTGCATGAGTTTCCAAAGTACTAATCACATGAAATATTCATACAGCACACGCTATACGGATACATCGAGGAAAACTTAATACCATCCATAATCTTGCTTTGTTTAAAGACCTGTAACGGATATATTTAGTTACAAAGCATAACGAGCGATGTTTATAAGATCTTTCCCTACAGATATATGACTTTATCCTAGAATCTTTCGTTATATATTTCACACAAACATTGTACCCTGACAATATATATATATTTTTTTATAGAATATTCTTTTATAGATAAAATAACGTATAAGGCAAGATACAATTGATAAGTGGTACATGACCTATAACCAGGAATAAGTAGGTTTTTAGGAAGATTGGAAATATTTACCTTTATAGTCTAAATATTTCTCCCTTTGCCATATAGATTTTGGTCAAAACCGTGCACACAGCCTTTTTAAAGGTAGAGTGTTACTGAATAAAAGTGCGTTTAATTGAATACCCTCCAAGGATTGACATTACCAGATAATACATATATGGTGTAACAGGTAAACTTTAAAATCACAATGACCTGTTTTCTAAATATGAATTGTATATTATAGTTTTATATAACATTTTTTTAGCTTCATAATGATCATTAATGATCACCATACCATATTTATATAGAATGATTAGAACTTGTAGAAATTTAGAAGCCTTGTCAACTTTAACATATGTAATAAGTTTTCAAAGATATAAATTTTCAGTATTAATATGAGATTCATCAATAGATATAAAAATTGAAAGATGAACTATTTAGATGTTTTTATTAGTTCATTTAAAACATGTATTATGCTTGTGTATTTTTCTGTTGTTTCAATACTGTTTATATACTGTCTTCAGCTAGTTTCCTCCATAAAAATGTATTGAAAGAAAATACTGGACTAATGATTGCAGTACAATTGTTTTTGTATTTTATTTTATATTGATTGATCTTTGTTTATAGTTTAAGTTGTTCAAAAATTGATACGTTCTAAATTGAATTGAATTTGTTTTATCTAGACTCCTGACGCAGGCCAGTTGGGCCGAAACACAGCTGTGTCGAGTCATATCACCCTAATAAATTTATTTAGTTTTTTTATTTTGCTTGTGTCGTCTTTTTTTGATTTTCTTTTTTTGATATTTATAATTTGTTTATATTTTTGTCTTTTACCAATTTTTCTTTCTTGTATGTATTTTGTTTTTCTTTTTGGGCGTTTTTTTCATTTTTTGCGTCATCTTCGCTGTTTTTGATTATCCCAGTACCCAAAAGACATTACAGTATATGCAGTACCTTGCTAGTCAGTCTCTGGCAGCTTCTGGAGCAAGCAGGACTGGAGGTGGGGCTGGAGAGGCATCCTCGTTAAGGGAACCTGAGGTTGGAAAAACTGAACAGGAAAAAAGTTTTAAAACCCAGACTTTTCATCTTGTAGAAACAGGGGCTGGAAGTTCAGGAGAGAGACTCTTTTCTACACCAGTGATGGTGGAAGCAGAACTGAAAAACTTACTTGAGCAAGAAGCAAGAGGTCAGCAGAGGCAGTTGCAGCCACAGGTTTTGTGCCCATTGCCTGCAGCAGGAGTTGAGAGCAGCAAACAAACACTGACTCCATTGCAGCTGGGGAGGCCCCGCCCATGCAGCACTGAGGGGCTGGAGGTCACGGCCAGGCAGGCTGCAGCACTGCCAAAGACTGAGAATGCTGAGGTTTTAGCAGAGGAAAACCTGGTGACAGAGAGTGCTGCAGCTGGACAAACAGCAGGTGAAAAGGAGGGGTTCTCAATGAAGAAAGCACAGGAGGATCAGGAGTGTTTGCAACAAACCGGCCTGGCAGCAGAGGCTCCAGCCAATCGGGCGGTGGGAGCAGGAAAGACTGCAGAACAGCTACAAATGCTGGCAGGTGAAATAGCTGCAGCGCCAGAAGATTCCCCATGTGTGAGAGGGCAGGCACTTCTGGAGTGTGGGAAGCCTCATCCGCTTGGCGAAACAGCGGGGCTGGAGGATCCGACGGAGCAGAACGTTGGAGGAAAAAGGGACCCGGTCCAGAGAGCAGGTTTTGGGCGGGAGGGAGGGGTACTTGCCTTGCCATGCGCACCAGAAGTAAACGTAACTGGTGGTACTAGGGATTCTGATTCCGGCCAGGCAGCGGGGTGGTTGGTTCTGGGGGGAGGGGTTGATTTGACGGGAGGGGGGCAGGGGCACCGGGAGGGGACCGGTTATATAGGGGAACCTGCTCTCAAAGTTCATACGGACCAAATCAATGGGGAGACAGGCAGGGTTTCTGTTGCAGGAGGCATTGAACTGATGGACACTGTGACTGCAGGGGATATGAGTGCTCGGGGGGTGAGGGGTGCAGGGGACCAAGGTTTGCTGGTTGAAGGGGTACAAGGCATGTTGGGGGGAGGGATAGGGAGGGAGGCTGAGAAACGGGGAAGGCTAGAGAAGGAGGATATGATGCATCAGGAGCGGGGGGGTCCCCGCGCTGGAGAAGGGGGGGGACGGTGGGGGGGGGGGGGGGTCCGTCCTTTGCGGCGGTGGTGGGTGGAGGAGGCGGGTGCAGGGGAACTAGGGGGGTAGGGGGCAGCGGGGAAGGATGGGGAGGGGGGTTGGGGGGGAGGCCAGGTTCCCAAAAGGAGGAATGTGGTACAATTGAAATGGGTGGGGGGGGGGGGGGATGCCAAGCAGGGATGCAGTCCTGAGATTGGTCCTTGGTCTAGGATTCTTCCCAGAGGACCTCTATGCCTGTATTCATCCGGTGAATATACCAGAATACGATATCAGCTTTCTAACCCAGCGAGGCATGGAGGTCTTCTGGGAGAGATACGAAGGGGTACGGGGGAGAGGGGACTGGAAGAACTACCGGGCCGTACCGATTAGCAGACCCGACCTGGTGCAGGTAACCCTTCTGGTTCGAAATGAGTCTCTATCAGGGGCGGACCTGGCCTTCTGGCTACAACGGTACGCAGAATTGCGTACCCCCTTGTCCAAACTCCCAGACCCCAGTAGGGTGTGGGCTGGAGGTTGGGGTGCGCAGGTTAGGCTGAGGCAGGCAGGGCATGTCACCCAGCACATTCCCTCCTCGGCGTTCATCGGCAGGGATCGGATTCTCTGCTTTTATAAGGGGCAGCCACGGCAGTGTCACAAGTGCGGGTCGTTTAGACATTTTAGCATGTCATGCCCGGTTGTGCAGTGTGGAAAGTGCGGGTCTAAGGAGCATCCCACGGAGTCCTGTATGTCTATTCGGTGCAACCTGTGTGGGGGTCTGGGGCATGCATTTCGAGCCTGCCCTTGGGCCTCCCATAATGGGGGTGAGGAGGAGATAGATAGGGATGGTTCAGGTCAGGGGGAGGGGGGAGGGGAAGCAGACCATGATCAGGTTCCCGGAGCACAGTGTGGAAAGTGCGGGTCTAAGGAGCATCCCACGGAGTCCTGTATGTCTATTCGGTGCAACCTGTGTGGGGGTCTGGGGCATGCATTTCGAGCCTGCCCTTGGGCCTCCCATAATGGGGGTGAGGAGGAGATAGATAGGGATGGTTCAGGTCAGGGGGAGGGGGGAGGGGAAGCAGACCATGATCAGGTTCCCGGAGCGGGGGGGAAAGGGTCCAGGGAAGGACAGGGACAGGTAGAGGGGGGGGGGCTTGGGGGAGGGTCGGAAGCGGCAGGAAGGGGAGGATGAGGGCTGGACGCGGGTGTCCAAGAAACAGCGAAGAGGAAAGGGGGGAAGGGGGTGGGAATGGGGATAGAAGTAGGAATAGATTCAGGGGTTTGGAAGAGGAGGGAGGGGTTGAGGAACTGGCTGGTGAGGAGGTAGAGGATGGGGGTAGCCGGCAGGACGGGTTGGGAGGTAGGGGAGGAGTGAGGGGAACAGCGGGTAAGAGGAAAGAGAAACGGGGGGGAGGGTTTTGAGGGACAAAGAGGGGGGAAGGGTAGGGGGGGAGGTGGGTGGATCGGGGGAGGTGACAGCTGATGCAGGGAGGGCGGGAGAGGAAAGGAAGGTAAGAAAGGATGTAGTAATGCAGGCCCGTGAGGGGAGGGAGGAAGGGTCGGAGGCGGGATTGATGGGAAGGGTGGAAGAAGAGGAGGTAGTAGGGGTGGAAGAGGGAGGAGAGGAGGGGGGCAGGTCGGTTGATGATCCCCAGGGAGGGAGGGAGGTGGGTGAAGACAAAAGAAGATAGGGAGGAAGAAAGCAAGGGTGGGGGAAGGGATGTTTAAGCTAGGGGTCTGGGATTGGGCGGAGGAGGAAGAAGAGGGTGGAGGGGAAGGGACCACGGATGATGGTGTGGAGAGAAGGGAAGGCAGCCAGGAAGGCGGGGGGTGTGGTAGCGAGGACTGATGGCGGGACTGCTATTGGTGTTCGCCACACTTAATGTGGCTAGTGTCGCCTCCCAGAGGGCAAGAAGCTTGGCATTTGATGGCCTCTCTGCTGTGGAGGCGGACTGTTTCCTCCTCCAGGAGACCCGGTTGCAGATGCTGGAGGACATCCGGCGGGCAAAGAGGGCCTGGAGATGGGGACCCTCTATCTGGGGTCTGGCCGGGGAGAGGTATGGGGGGATAGGCATCCTCTTTAAAACCAATAAAGTAGAGATTCAGAGGGTGGTGGAGCTGGGTATTGGTAGGTGTTTGGTGTTGGACGTAATATTGCGGGGGGTGGCCTTGCGGGTGATTAATGTGTATGGACCGCAAAGCAAACAGGGAAGGTCTGCATTGTTCAACAAAATTAAGCCTTACCTATACACTTCAAGGCAGTTGGTGTGGGGAGGAGACTTCAACACTATCTTACGGAAAGAGGATAGTGGGGGGCGGGCACCACAAGTACGTTATGATGGGGTTCGACTAGCGGGGATTATGAAAGGAGCAGGGCTGGTGGATGTACATATTGCACTTGGTGGTGGGAATCAGGGTTTCACCTTTTCACGGGGCACCTGTAGGAGCAGAATTGACCGGTTTATAGTTCGGGAAGGGGCATGTAGGCAGGCACCTAGGGTGGTGGAAGTAGATTTCTCTGACCACAGGATGGTGATGATAGAGTTGGGGGGAGGGGGGGCGTGCAAGCTAGGGAAAGGGTTGTGGAGATTGAATCTCAAATGGTTGAAGGAGAGGGTGTTGCACCAGGAGTACCTGGAATTCCTAGCAGACCAGGTGTCCATTCAGGGTGTCTTCCCTTCCCTCAGGGACTGGTGGGAAGTACTGAAACACCGCACCAGAGGGTTTTTTCTCCGTCAGGCAAGGCGGGAGGGAAGGGAGGCCACCCGGTTGGGGATCGCCCTGAGAAAGCGACGGGATAATCTAATTTCCCGGGGGGGGGGGAGGAGGGGAGGATATTGAGGTACTGCAGCAGGAGGTTGAAAGAGTACAGTACAACCGCTACTCTTCCCTCGTCTACGAGCGGGACTTCGGGAAGCTGCTTGGTCCGGACCCGTATGACTGCTGCAAGGAACGAAGGGAGAGGAGGGTGGTGGTGGGGTTTAGGGATGAGGAGGGGGTGCTCCAAGAATCCAGGGAAGGTATTTTGCGGGTGGTGGGGACGCATTTTGGGCGGGTTTTCTCGGACCTACAGTTGGGGACAGAGGCCATGGGAAGATATATTGAGGGGACCCCAGGGGTGGGTAACTGGGGGCCCCATCTTCAGGTCTTAACGCAGCCGTGGACGCTGGGTGAGGTGGAGGAGGCCATTGGGGCCTTGCGGCGCAGAACAGCGCCGGGGCCGGATGGACTTCCGGCGGAGTTTTACCAACGGTTCAGGGACCAGCTGGCGCCGCTCTTGCTGGAACTCTGGGAGGAGGCGCGAACAGGAGGATCCTTGCCGGAGTCTATGGGAGGATCAGCATTGGTCCTCCTTAGCAAAGGCAAGGACCCTCAAGACGTGGCGAACTGGCGACCAATAGCACTATTGAACAGCGACCGGAAGATCTTCGCCCACATGCTTCATGCGCGCATGAGGAAGGTCTCCGGTGAAGTGCTAGCAGTCCCGCAGAGGTGTGGGGTCCCAGGAAGGGGGGTGCTGGAGGCAGTAGCCTGGGTGAGGAAGGGCTTGGAACATAGCCGGGTGGGAGATGGTAGGTTGGTCGTGGCCTTGGACCAGGACAAGGCTTTCGACCGAGTGCAGTGGGAGTTCTTGTGGAAGGTCCTGGATCACTATGGCTTCCCGGGGGAGTGGATCGCACAACTGCAACTGTTGTATGCTGGGGCGCGATTTTTTTCCCCTGGTGAATGGATGGAGGGGGGCGGAGGTGGGGGTCACGGCAGGGGTACGGCAGGGGTGCCCATTGAGCCCCCTGCTGTACGCTTTTGCCATAGATCCCCTGGTGCGGAGGCTAGGAGGAGGGGGGGAGGGAGGGCTCAGAGGGGTAGAGGTTGGCAAAGGGAACGTATTGAGAGTCATCGCTTATTGCAGACGATGTCACCGTTTGGGTGGCAGACCAGAGGGAGGGGAGGATGCTGCGGGAGACCCTTGAAGAATATTCCAAGGCATCGGGGTCACGGGTAAACCTGGGTAAGTGTACTAGCTTGTGGGTGGGTCCAGAGGAACGGCGATTTAACCTAGGGGGCGGGTTTCCTGCAGGGATTGAAAGAATGCGGGTGTTGGGAGTGTATTTTGGGGGGGGGGGATTACAGGCGGGAGAGTTGGGAGCAAAAGATATCGGAGGCAAGGGAAAAGGTGGATCGTTGGAAGGGGTGGCGGATGTCCATGGCAGACAGGGTCCGGTTGTTGAAGACCCAGATAGTCCCCATGTTTCTCTTCTTGAGTTACATCTGCCTTTTGCCGGAATGCTGTTTCACTTCATTGTACAGCGTGTTTTTTCAACTTTTGTGGGGCAACAGGATGAACCCGGTAAAACGCAATATTACTTACCGGTCGCGGGAGGAAGGGGGGGTGGGGATGGTAAACCCTGTCTTGCTATTCTCCTCCCTGTTCATCCAGTTTAACCTTGGGCGGGGGGGAGGGCCGGAGGCCCCAGGGTGGGCACAAAGTGTTGTGCAGTGGTGGGAGGGATTTTGGGCCCTTGGTGGGGAGGGGGGAAGGTGGGGAGGTTGCGGAAGGGTTTCCCAGAGGGGGTAGGCTACTACAAATCCTTAGTAAAGCTGGTCCGGTTGTGGGACATTACATGGGAGGAAATAAGGGCAGGGCAGAGGGAGAGCTGGGTGGAGCGGGTTCGCTCCCAGCATTTCTCATCTCCCCTGACTCTTAGGGATGCTCCAGGGCCCGTGCTGAGGCAGGGCCTGGGCTTTATTTCATCTAGACGACTCCCGAACAAGTACAGGGACATTGCCTGGCTGTCCCTTCACGGTAAATTATATGTTAGGGCAAATATGCACCGAAGCATGCAGGACCGAAACTGCCCGAGGGGGGAGTGTGCTGGTCAGCTGGAGACGATGGACCACTTCCTTATGGAGTGTCCATTCTCCAGAGCAGTTTGTGGAAGAGTGGCCGCCTTGTTGGCCATCCCCAGCTTCACGTCCTACACCTATGCAGACTGGGTGTACGGGAGGCAGCAGGGGACGGGGCGGCTGGAGCCAGGTACCGCCTTCCTCATATCAGTTATTATCAGGTACTGCCTGTGGGTGGCCCGATGCGGGGTGTCTATGCGCCAGGAGTGCAGGTCGGCTGAGCAGGTTTCCTGGGACGTTGTCCGAGCCGTCCAGGAATTGGCACGCTGGGAAAAGGTGGAGGGGGGGGGGTACTTAATTTTGGGGTTTGGTGGAAGCATGTACGCTTGAAGTTGATTTGTATGGTGTGGGGGGGATTTGGGGGGGGGACGGGTTTTATCGGGTTTGTATTTTTTGTATAAAAGTGTAGTGGGGCTGGTTTTACAACGGCATGATGTAATGTCTTGAATATTGGTTTTTTCCGTTTTATTTAATAAAGGAATTCTCCAAGTATCCACCACTCTCTCTCTCTCTGTGAAAAAATACTTCCTGACATTTTTCTTGAGTCTGCCCCCCTTCAACCTCATTTCATGTCCTCTAGTTCTACCGCCTTCCCGTCTCCGGAACAGGTTCGTTTGCGGATTAATACCTTTCAAATATTTGAACATCTGTATCATATCACCCCTGTTTCTCCTTTCCGCCAGGGTATACATGTTCAGGTCAGCAAGTCTCTCCTCATACGTCTTGTAACGCAAATCCCATACCATTTTTGTAGCTTTTGTAGCTTTTCTTTGCACCGCTTCAATTCTTTTTACATCCTTAGCAAGATACGGCCTCCAAAATTCAACACAATACTCTAGGTGGGGCCTCACCAACAACTTGTACAGGGGCATCAACACCTCCTTTCTTCTGCTGGTCACACCTCTCTCTATACAGCCTAGTAACCTTGTGGCTACGGCCACCGCCTTGTCACACTGTTTCGTTGCCTTCAGATCCTCAGCTACTAAGAGAGACACTGAGTGTATAAAAAAACAGCAGTGCAGGAAAGAGGAACAGTGCTGTGAAATATATATATATATATATATATATATATATATATATATATATATATATATATATATATAACCCTTACGAGAGAAGCTACACTGGCTCCCACTTAAGGAACGCATTACTTTTAAAGTATGCACATTAGTCCACAAAATTATTCACAGTGAAGCCCCAGCCTACATGTCTGACTTAATAGACCTACCTCCCAGAAACGCTAAAAGATCATCTCGAACTTTCCTTAACCTCCACTTCCCTAATTGCAAAGGCTTAAAATACAAGGTGCTGCACGCATCAACCTTTTCTTACATAAGCACGCAATTCTGGAATACACTACCACGCAACTTGAAAGCGATCCACGAACTAACCAACTTCCGCAAACTATTGAAGACTCATCTCTTTGAAAAATTTACTGTAAGGATCAAAGCACCTGAAGTCCACACTCACTATTCAGAAATACACCAATACATTCTCTTCTGAATTCTCATCCCCAGTAATTTTATCACATTTATACCTTTACTCACAGAAAAATGTTAAACCGAATGTTCTCTTGCTAATGTTCTATTACCCTATCAGTTTCCCGTTGTCTCTTTCCACTGTTCCATTGTTCTCTTCCTTTGTCCTATTCCCTAACGATACTTTGACTTTGTCTTCACATAACTCTCACAATGTAATCCATAACTGAGTTGTAACAAATTGTACTTCCATCATTTACAATGTATTGTAAGCCACACTGAGCCCGCAAATAGGTGGGAAAACGTGGGATACAAATGCAATAAATAAAATAAAATAAATATATATATTGTGATAAAGTCACATCCAGGATAGTTGGGTTAAGGCAGTTTCAGTCTGAACTACAAGTCCCAGAAGGCATTGCAGGCAAGGAGCCAGGGGGCGAGATGGAAAACCCAAACTGGACTCCTAGCTGCAATAAGGGAGGACATGGGTGTAAGCTAACAGGAGGTGTAGATTGGCTGCCACTGGGGGGAAAGAGAGATAGGAAACCCTGTGTGCAGGAGCTCCTCATTAGTCTAATGCTTAACTCAGCTGGTATGGGTGTGTAGAGAAGCTAATGAAAGGAGAATGATTGGTTGTGAGAGCTGAAGCCAGGGATTGATTAGGCAGGTGGGAAGGAGTCCCAGCAATTGAGTTCAGGTCAGGAGAGAGAAGCAGAAGGAGAAAAGAAGTTTGCAGGCTGAAAATCCTTGGGCAGGGAGGTCCCTAAAGTACTGAAGCAGGCTGAGATTCCTTGGGTGAGAGGAAGTCCCAAAAGTATTGAATTCACTGTGAAGCTGATGCAGGGGAAAACCCTTGGGCAGAAAGAGTCCCTAAAATATTTAACTCTCCTGAAGGTAAAGAGGATAGAAGGTAAAAACTGCTGCTTGGTGACTGAACTGTGATGATGAACTGAAAGGACTGTTTGTCTTGGGAATTGAATTACTGTTTATTGTGCATTGGATAAAGAGCCCAGACTGGAGCCTGTAAGCCTGTATTGAATCCTGGTATGTGCTATGCTGCTGTTGGAACTGTGTACTAGAAACCTGTATGGAATAAAAGTCCTTAAGATTGAAGTTACTGGTGGACATCTATTTCTTCATTGTACCGGGAGCCTGTGGCTGGAGGAGATTGTTCTAACCTTGGCTGCACCTAGGGGTACCTGGTTACAAATGGCACTTTTCCAGATGGGACTGAACATGGATCCATGCAAGCTGGAGAGTCTGGTCGTGGTGGCCTAAATGCTTAAATCCTGGATGCCTCAGGGTGAAGGTGGTGGTGTCCAGGAGGTTCCTGAAGCCCGTCGAGAGGGGCCAACGCTGATGAAGGCGCATTACTCACCTGCCCAGGTAAAGGGTACCTAGGGGGAGACGAGGGAGGATCCTAACTGATAAGCACAGTTCTGGTAAAGGATAGAAAGGCTTGTTCTGAGTGAATTCTGGTACGAGTTCCAAGAAGTAGCGCAAGTGTAGGGCCAGGGAAACAGACAGTCCGCACTTGGATATTTCTCTTGTGTTACAGGCTGCAGCCCAACAGACAGGCGAGGAGGACATCGGAGCCATGGGAAGGCGGAGACGGTTCAGACCGGGGAGAGACGTCCGGAGGCCCGGGGAGCCAGAGCCCAAGTCGCCAGCAGAAGGAATGGACATGGCAGAGTTGACCATGATCCAGGTTCTGGGACTTGGAGGGGGACATTGTTTAAGCCTGAAGGGGTGTCTGGGGAAGACAGGACCCTGAGGAGAAGAGAAGTGATTGAGCCAGACTGTTACCAATGTGGGGAAATGGGCCATGTTGGAGAGTGGTGTCTGGCAGTATGCAGTTCAGAGGATGAACTGAGAGACTGGGAGGAGGGAAATCCTACAGTCAGTTGGTGGGGGTTAAGTGACATGGCAGGCAAGAAAGAGGAAGCCCAAAGGCCATGGGAGTCGGGAGGTGACCCATTCCTCAGGGGCAGACTGCATGGTGAGGCTGGGAACCCAAGGGGAAAGAGGTGTCTGCAGGAAAGAGGGTCAGAAGAAACCTGCTGCAGGGAAAGCACCCAATGTCCCAGGGAGAGGGGATGCCACAAACCTGAAAAGTGCCAAGAGAGAGGAAGGGTGCCTGGACAAGGGAGGAAAACCCCAGTTGCAGGAGAGTGAAAGTCCTGGTAAGAAGAGTAAACCCTCTAGGAAAGGGAAAGGGGGTGTAGGCCCAGGTGAGAACTTCCCAGGTGACAGGATAAAAAGTAGTCCCGATGGTGTAGGGGAAGTCCAGGTACACTGTGAGCAGGGGGGTGAGACAGCTGAAGAAAGAGTAGGCTGCCCATGCTATGATGGAAAACTGGCAGTATTTCCATGTGGTGGGGAACCAGGGAGAGTTGCCCCAAGGGAGAAATACTGGGAAATGGGATTAAGGGAATTTCCCAAAGATAGCCTGGAGTTGGATAGGAAACTCCAAGAGGAAGCCCAAAAGGAGAATGAGAACCCGCTGTTGAAATCCCTAAAAGAAAGCATCTGCAGGTAGAATGGGAGTTACAGGCCCTATGTAAACCGGGGGAAGCCTGTAGGCGCCCGGAGCAATGTCTGAGGGAGGTCCTGGAACTAAACAAAGGACTGATGTTAACTTTAGTGGGCAATATACAGCAGCAAGAGGAGTCCCATAAGGTAATGGAGAATAGTCTAAGGGAAAATGAGCCGTGATGGGTCCTATTTGAGTCAGCTTGTAAGAAAGAAATGGCTGCTTCAGTGCATGCCTTAGATGCCAAACTGGCAGAGTCCCTTAAGCAGAAGGAAGGCTGTGAGGCACTGCTAGCCACGGTTAGGGCTGAGCTGCGCACAGAAGGTAGGCTAAGGGAAGAAAAGGAAGCAGAGGTAGGCTATTTTACAGCTACCCTGAAAGAGACCCAAGCCTTAAATGAGACCCGATTAGCTAAACTGCAGTCCACACATGAGCAAGAGATAAGGGACCTCACAGACCAGTTGCAACAGGAGCAGAGGGTAAACCTAGTTAAAGCTGAGTTCCAGAATGCTCGCCAGGAGTGGCATAATGAGCAAGAGGCCCTAAGGGAAAGTATAAGGGAACAGCAAGCCTTGATTCTACTCCAGGAGCAAAGGGAGAATAAGCTTGTCACCTCTGTAAGGGCAGAATTAGAAGAAGCCAAGCAGGAGGTGAAGCAGAAGGAAGTGGAGTTGGCCAAAAGGCAGGAAAGTGTTAAGGAGATGGGTAAACTACAGCAAACAGCCATAGGAGTGCTGAGGGGGAGTTTAACCAAGGTAAAGGCTTGGCTGGGAGAATTAAAGGGCCAACAGGAAAGCCAGCTGAGGGAAGTGCAGCAGGGATATACTGAAGTGGTGGCTTAGTTAACTGTGGCATTGCAGCAGACCCAAGCTGAGGCCAGGGGCCTGAGTGAGCTTAATAGGGAGAAGGTAATCCAGATAGAAGATCTACACAAGGGATACACCCAAAGGATAGAGGGGTTATTGGTGGAGATGCAGGCAGCCCAGGAAAGGGTAGGATACATTACTCAGAGGAACCTTGAGTTGGAAACTCAGATAAAGGAGTTGCAACAGGTTCAAGCTCAGGGGGTGGGCTGTTGAGAGGCTGTGGGCCAAGGAATGAAATAAAAGTGGGAGGACGACCAAGGATTCCAAAGACTGAAAGGATATATAATAATAAAGATGTTTATTGAGGTATAAAGACTCGACACAACGTCGTGTTTCGGCCGTTAGGCGCCCTTTTTGCCTTTATAATGCTTAGCAGCCCTCATGAACACTATTGGCTTATTGCAGCATTCTATACAAGCGTTGTGTCAGAGGAGACAACGAAGCACGCTCACCTTCACAACTGTCTTTCTAAAGACCTCCCTTTGTTGAGGATTTGCCTTCATCAAATAGTTCTCAAAAGCATTCGGCATTAAGACTCCTGATGCAGGCCTAACGGCCGAAACACGACGTTGTGTCGAGTCTTTATACCTCAATAAACATCTTTATTATTATATATCCTTTCAGTCTTTGGAATCCTTGGTCGTCCTCCCACTTTTATTTCATTTCTTGTTGTCCATGGGGCGTCTAGAGTTCTCCGCCTTCTGGCGGATATTTTTTCTCTATGTAGGCCAAGGAAACCACAGAAAGGGCAGAAAGCTGCAGGGTGGCCCTGGAGGAGAGGTGCAGGGTGTTGACCCTAGTGGTAGATGTCCTCTTCCAGGATGGACAGAGAAGACTAAGCTTCAGGAAGCCCAGGCCTGCATTGTGGACCTCCAGAAAAAGCTTGAGGGAAAGAAGGACCCCGGAGGGGTTAAAGTAAGTAAACTCCTATCCCTGAGTAATGATCAGGATAGGGAGAGTCAGAAGGGCACTGTTAAAACCCCAGAAAGAGGTAGTGTAAAGGTTAAGGAATTTGAGAAACCCCGGAAGGGCAAGCAGAAAAGGGAAGAGGCTGCCCAATGGAGGGAAAGGCTCAGGCCTCAGAAGAAAGGGTTGATCCTAGGGCCCAGACACCGCACGTTAGAGTCAGGTGAGGAAAGAGCTCCTAGGCAGGGGACACCGGCTCAGGGAGGGTGCCAGGGGGATGCTAGATCGTCCAGAGGCTGGGAGGAGCCTTGTATCAAGAGTGGTTATCCTATACCAAAAGGGAAGGATAGGAGACACTTAAATGTCCCAGGGAAAAGGAGACTTAGGACCCTATACACAACCCACAAATACCAATCAGGGCCTAGTAGGCGAGGAAGTACAGCCCAGGGTTGTAGCCATGAGAGGGGTAGGACTAGAAGTTCCCCTGAGGTGATAAGGGGATTAGGCCTGAGGAAAGTATGCCAGAAGCCCATAGTGGTAAAGGGGGTGTACCCATGGGTCAGGAAAGTGGGCGAAGAAATTAGACGCCGAGGCCTAGGGAGGCGTAAAAAGAAAGGACGAAGGGTTCTTTCTAGAATTGCGAATCCCTGGGAAGGTCCCAAAGGGACTCGCAATTTCTTAAGTGGGGGGGGGGGGGGGGGGTATGTGATAAAGTCACATCCAGGATAGTTGGGTTAAGGCAGTTTCAGTCTGAACTACAAGTCCCAGAAGGCATTGCAGGCAAAGAAGCCAGGGGGCGAGATGGAAAACCCAGACTGGACTCCTAGCTGCAATAAGGGAGGACTTGGGTGTAAGCTAACAGGAGGTGTAGATTGGCTGCCACTGGGGGGAAAGAGAGATAGGAAACCCTGTGTGCAGGAGCTCCTCATTAGTCTAATGCTTAACTCAGCTGGTATGGGTGTGTAGAGAAGCTAATGAAAGGAGAATGATTGGTTGTGAGAGCTGAAGCCAGGGATTGATTAGGCAGGTGGGAAGGAGTCCCAGCAATTGAGTTCAGGTCAGGAGAGAGAAGCAGAAGGAGAAAAGAAGTTTGCAGGCTGAAAATCCTTGGGCAGGGAGGTCCCTAAAGTACTGAAGCAGGCTGAGATTCCTTGGGTGAGAGGAAGTCCCAAAAGTATTGAATTCACTGTGAAGCTGATGCAGGGGAAAACCCTTGGGCAGAAAGAGTCCCTAAAATATTTAACTCTCCTGAAGGTAAAGAGGATAGAAGGTAAAAACTGCTGCTTGGTGACTGAACTGTGATGATGAACTGAAAGGACTGTTTGTCTTGGGAATTGAATTACTGTTTATTGTGCATTGGATAAAGAGCCCAGACTGGAGCCTGTAAGCCTGTATTGAATCCTGGTATGTGCTATGCTGCTGTTGGAACTGTGTACTAGAAACCTGTATGGAATAAAAGTCCTTAAGATTGAAGTTACTGGTGGACATCTATTTCTTCATTGTACCGGGAGCCTGTGGCTGGAGGAGATTGTTCTAACCTTGGCTGCACCTAGGGGTACCTGGTTACAAATGGCACTTTTCCAGATGGGACTGAACATGGATCCATGCAAGCTGGAGAGTCTGGTCGTGGTGGCCTAAATGCTTAAATCCTGGATGCCTCAGGGTGAAGGTGGTGGTGTCCAGGAGGTTCCTGAAGCCCGTCGAGAGGGGCCAACGCTATTTCTTCATTGTGCCGGGAGCCTGTGGCTGGAGGAGATTGTTCTATTCTTTACAGCACTTATATCCCACAATTTCCCACCCAAGGGTAGGCCCAATGTGGCTTACAACAATCTACATAATCATACAGCAGGCAAGGTCAAAACAGTTAATTTACTAGAAGTATAATGGGAAAGGACAGAAGCGAGATGAAGAAAAAGAGAAGAGCAGAGGTGGTAATATGACAGCGGGGAAGACAGTTCAGAAGTTAGAGGTGCCAGACGGTAGCGATGTGTATGCTTTGCCAAATAGAAAGGTCTTGAGGCGCTTTTTGAAGGTAGGATGATCAGTGGTAAATTTCACTAGCTTAGGTAGATCATTCCAGAGATGGGCACTAGTGTAGGAGAAAGTTGATGCGTAGGTTCTTTTGTATATATATACAGCAAGAAAAGAACATTATAAGGAAAAAAAAAAAAATATATATATATATATGTAATATAGTGTAGATGATTTAGCTCAATGTGTGGATGTCCAGAATGTAAGCATTACGTGTAAAGCAAAACGAGACCACCAATGACTCCAAGAGGGGGCCTGGCACCAGCAAGCTTGCTTCTCCCAGGTCTGTCTTTCCTGCTCCTGCATGTGTGCAGGGACCCGAATGACTGCATTAATGTGATATCACGTTAATGCAATCATCTAGGTCCCGGCACACAGGACCAGGAGAGGAGATCACAGACCGAGGGACTGACTCACACAGGAAGGAAAGAGGGAAGGCAGGTGGGTGGGGGTGGCAAGTCAAGAATGTGTGTGTGGGGGGGAGGACCTGCTTAAATATGGTGTCGAAGGCAACAGAGATGTTCAATGTAACCAAAAAAAAATTCACCGTACCGAAAGCAGCCTTGACACCATCAAGGAGAGAAATCAATAATATAGGAGTAAGGGGTGTATTAGTAGAGCTGTATGGATACTGCAAAATAGGACTGAAGTGCACTGGCAGAGCTGTGTGTAGGTCCTGAAACCAGACCAGTGGTATCAAATATTCAATTGTTTCTGCTTAGGCAATTTATTATCCAGGAATGCAGGCTAGTATCAAAGGCTTTCATATAGTCAATCCACACTATACTAAGATTTATGCTTTTCTTAGCACTGGCCAAGATGACTTTACTCAACTTGAACTGATCTTTTGTTCCCTGTGCTTCTCTCTTATTGCCCTTCTGAGCTATTGCCAAGATGTTATTGGAGTCTATATAATCATACATTCTATTGGCATCCGACAGTAGGGGGCTTTGGACCTGCTGTGTCCCTGGCTGAACTGCAGAACTACTATGACAGGATCCAGTATATTATGGGAAACTGAGGTTATCTGCCAGGAGGGAGTGGCTTCAGAATGCAGGAAGTTAAAAGCCTTAGAACAGAGCAAGAGGAGAGAGGCCCCGGGAAGAGAGATAGCGGAGGTAGAGTTACTATATTTGCTCCACACAAAAAGAGGACACATGCCTTCCACATGACACACCCCACCCCACCCCTGTCACACCCCGCCCTGCCCCCTGTCACTCCCCCCTAAGGGTGTCTTATCCTCCCCTCCTCTCCTTTATCTTACTGTAGTGCCCTGGTGGTCTAGTGACCTCTTTGGGGCAGGAAAGAGCCCCCTCTTTCCTGCCCAGCATGGCTGCAGACTGTCTTGCTGCCTCCCATCCTGGCGCCGATTCAAAATGGGTACCAAGAGTTCAAGCGGTGACCTTGCAAGACTTCTGCGGAAGTCTTGCTAGGCCGCCACTTGACATTTATATCTCACATTTTCCCACCCAATTTTTAGTTCAATGTGGCTAACAAGCTACAAGGAGTCATTATAAAATATTAAGTAAAATCCACAATCCCACACATATCAATAAAGGAAAGAGCTCTAAATGCATATATGAAACCCATAATAAAGCATATAGGAGAGAATGGAAGGGGGAGTGAACTAGGCACCAGTATCAATTAACAGGAATCTTTTGAAAAGGAAAGATTTTAAAAAATTGTGAAAACTTAAGTAATCATGCTGGGATCTTATGTATTTCAGCAAAGAATTCCACCATTAGTACCTTGGTAAGAAAAGGTAACAGATTTATAGACTACTTTCTTAAAGGTAGGAAAATGAAAACACAGTTTCTCACCAATGGTTGCATTATAAAAAGGCAAAGTAACCAGGGGTAACATATAATAAGGGGCAATACCATATAAAATCTGAAATATGAAAACAACCCTGGCCTTAATAGGAAGGCAATGCAATTCTATCAGCTGTAGACTAGCCCTTCCAAAGCATGGCACATGCAGGACAAATCTGGGCAGTTTGAAGCTTTTCGAAAACATATTCTTTGCAACCAGTGTAGATAGAATATAATAATCAAATTGGGTCAAGACTGGGACAAGTAACCTGAAAATATCTATTGAAAAAAGGGCCCAATACGCTTCAGCTTCCAAAGTACCTTAAAAGGTTTAGGGCCCCTTTTACTAAGCGGTGGTAAGCCCAATGTAGGCTTACAGCTTGCTAAACAGGAAATACCACTGGGCTACCATAGCAGTCCGGCGGTAATTCCCACCCCTAGCGACCCGTGATATCCACCGGAGTGTACCAGGTGGTAATCAGGTAGTGCCACATGCTGCCCAGTTACTGTTGGGTTAGCACAGGAGCCCTTACCGCCACCTCAATGAGTGGCAGTAAGGGCTCCCCCCCCCCCCAAAAAAAAAATGGCTGTGCGGCAAATGCTTTACTTGCTGCGTGGCCATTTCCTGCAGGAAAGAAAGACTTCTCTTTTACCCACTGCAGTAAAAGGGGGCCTTGGCACGTGAAAAACATGTGCCAATGGCAGCGCAGGCATCCTTTTGCTGCAGCTTGGTAAACGGGGCACAAAGTTTCTAATGAACACCTTTAAAATGATTCTTCTTGGTGGTCTGGGGGTGTTCCTAAAAAGGTGGCATAAGATATTTTTGAACCTGATAGAATTTATTTTAATTGTTAAAGTTTTTAATTTTTGGTACACTCAGGAAATTGAGTTAAAGGAGACCTGCCAGTTGGGGATTTGAAAGGGGGTTTGAACTTAATTTTTGGGAAGGACATGGCCTTTTAAGTGTGTTTTTCCCCAATTTAATGGGAAAAATATGAAAATGTCTGATACTGTTTTTTTTTGTGGGTTTTTTTTTAATGGAAATAAACCTGTGAGAATAATTTAAGTCTGATAAGGGTTTATGAATGACTTTTAATATATTTCTTGGTATGCTCTGTGACAAACCTATAAAAATTATAATTTCCAATTTAAGTCTGGAGGAACGGGAATTCAAAATGCAGATTTTGTCTGCAAACTGTAATTTCCATGCTTGCAAAAATTAAGAGAGTTTCCAAGGTCATGGTTCTGATTGGCTGAGGGGGGGGGGGGGGGGGGGGGGTTGTGGTAACAGCTTAGATGACAGTTGGGAGAAGATCTGAAGTGCTGCTATGTCAGATGTGTGAGAGTGTCTATACTGAGGGAAAAAAATTGGAAATTGTGTTTGAAAGTCTGGGAAGTGACTTGAAACAGTTGTACATAGCAGAGCTGAATAACTGTATAAGGAAATCTGGTGAAAGATTTTTAACTTAAGAGTTTCAGGTGTGCTGCTTGTGAGAGCTATTGAAAATGCTTAAAGATGTGCTGTCGGAATATATACAAGAGTTATTTTGAGAAATTGCCTTAGTGAAGCTTTCACTAAGAACAATTTTGAATAGAAAAACCTGTTCCGATAGGGCTGGAGGCTGTAAGCTAGGCTCAAGTGCTGTGGAAGCTGCAGGCCTATAAAAAGATTAAACCTATAAGAGAACAGACCAAAAAGGGTTACTCTCCTTTATAGTGAGTGAAAGCTATGGAACCCTTGAGTGATTGTGCTCCTGTTAAGAGTCTACATTTGTGTTGGTATGCCTGAATAGGAAAAGAAAACTGTCAAGTGTTCTTCGTTAGTTTAGAGAACAGTTCTTAGATTTGGAAAACCATAGAAATGGAGATGGAGAACCTGGAAAACAAAAATAACAAAAAGAATCAATTCTTAGAGAAAGAGAAATAGGTTGGTAAAAATAAAAAATGTAAAAGAGAAAAAGAGAGCGATCAGATACACTGAAAAATAGTTCTGAGCTATATTGGTTATGATTGAGCTGTTCTATATAACTCTGCAAGAATTCAATCTTGTGTTTGAAAAGCATTTAAAAATTATAAAAGAGTGGTTGATGCTAACTGAAGCTATTTCAAGTTGGGGAAGTATGGATTCGGCTGTTGTTGTGACGGTGAATTGGGATCTATAGATTATAGCTATGCCTCCTCTTCTTTTTCCATTCCTTGTCCAGTGGGTAATTTTGTATCCTGGAGGGCATAACTTTAAAATTATGGGGTCTTTGAGGTCATGGATCCAGGTTTCACTGATAAGTAGGAAATCGAGATTGTCTGTTGTGATCCAATCGGTTATTGTTGCAGTTTTATTAACTACAGATCTGGCGTTTATATAACCCATTTGTATTAGTTGGTGGGGTTCAGTTGGGGTCGAGGCTGTGATGATTTTTATTAGTTGTCTTTCCTCTTGGTTTTTGAGTTTGTTGTGTCCTTTCTTTCTTTTCTGTTGGTTGTGTCCGTAGGTGATGGGTTTTCCTGAATTTGGGCACATGCCCAATTTGTGCACGCAATTTAATTAAACAGCAAGCTAATTAGTGCCAATAATTGGCATTTTGGCAGGAAATTATTGGCACTAATTATGTTTCATTGGAATTAATGTGCATAAATTTAGGCGCAGGATCCAGGAGGGTCAAATGAAGGCTATCATTTACGCACAATGTTATAGAGTAAGGGGGGTTATGTGCCTAATTTAGCCTCGATAATTTGCACCATGTTTCAGTTGGTGTAAATGGCCATGCCTAAAGTTAAGTGTAATTCCCAGGTGTAAGAAGTCCTTGGGGCATACCCAGCTAGTCGGGGTTTTCAGGATATCCCCATTTAATTCAATAGGGATATCATGAAATCCCTGACTGGCTGGGTGTGCCCCAAGGACTGGGTTGAAAAGCCCTGCTATAAACTGCGCCTAACTAACCATGGCTTATAGAATGGCGCTTTTTTCGGTGCCATATGTAGAATTCATCCCGACTGTATGACTTCTAACGTGAGCTTCCTGAAAATGTTTACCACCTAGATGCAGTAATCAGTGAGCATACAAACTACTTCTGCATTACAATGTGTACATTGTTAGAAACAAATTGCACACCCCAGCAATAATCTACATAGAGGCTAACCCCCAAGTGCTAGTTTCATGAGGCTGCTGCTAGAGGTCACAGTGGCCATTTTGCTATCATGAGCCATGAGGGGCAGGAGCAAATAGGGTTTGCTCCTGCTTGATGACCACCAGGCATCTTCAGGTATTATTTATTTATTTATTTATTTTCAGCACTTGATATACAGCGAGTGATGGTTTACAGTTTCTATTACAGATATTTGCACTGTCCCTAATGGGCTCACAATCTAAATTATATATTGTACCTGGGGCAATAGAAGGATAAGTGACTTCCCAGGGTCACACGGAGCTGCAGAGGGAATTGAACCTGGTTCCCCAGGATTTCAACCCACTGCTGATCATCAGGCAACAGTAGGATTCAAATCTGGTTCCCCAGGTCCGCAACTCACTGCACTAACCACAGTAGATTTTGGAGGCCTGCTATGACTTGGGGGGGAGGGATAAGAGTGATTTTGGGGGAACCAGTGATGTTGATGGGATGGGGGAGATCAACTTCAGACCACTACCCAGTAGTTATGCAGATGATGGACAATATTCAGTGCTGGTACCGGCACAGCTAAGCGACTAAAGTTAGGACTGCTTTTTTTTTTTTTTTTTTAAATTATATTTATTACTTTTTAAACCAATCATAATATCCATTTTAAAATGATATTACACAAAACATTCACTATTATATATAACAAAGGAAAAAGAAGAAAGCCCCCACAAATCAATTCTTTCTATCGACCACATAACTTAGGTAAACAATCCAAGATTTAGGAAAAGAAAAAGGGGAAAAAAAAAAAAAAAAAAACAAATATTCCATCATTAAATCAAGACTTGTATCATGCCTGGAGGGTTAGCTCAAAGCTGCCTTTACAGTGTTACATTATGGTCCTAAACTCGCACAGAAATATCCTCTCTACTTACTAGGAAATTTTCCAATTGTTTGGGATCAAAAAACTGGTATTGTTTTGTCTGAAATATTATTCTGCAAATACAGGGAAACTTCAAAAGGAAATTAGCCCCAAGAGCTATAGCTCTGGGACGCAAGGAAAGAAACATTTTACGTCTCTGTTGTGTTTCCCTTGATAAGTCTGGAAAAACTCTTATTTTTGAACCCATAAACATAGCATCTAAGTGACTCAAGGATAATTTTAGCACAGCATTCCTATCCATTTCCAGTGCAAATGTAACTAACAAAGTAGTTCTTTGTGTAATCACTTCTAGTGATGATTCTAGGAAGCCTGTTAAATTCATTGCGCCCTGAGGATTCAAATTATCTGGTGTTTTACCAGTAACTTGTAAGTAAAAAGCACGTGTAATTGGCGGCAATGAATTGTCAGGCATTCCCAGAATATCAACTAGGTATTTCTTTACCATTTGGACTGGTGAAATCAGTGGTGATCTAGGAAAGTTTATGAATCGTAAATTAAGTCTTTTAGATTGGTTTTCCAGAAACTCCATGCGCCTTGAGGCAAAGTTCTTTTCTTTAATCAGAGTTTGCTCCACCAATTCCATTTTCCCCAGTTTTTCAGAGAGAACTTTTATCTCAGCGGCTTGGGTTTCATTAATTTGTATCTGTGCTAAAGCTGACTCTGCCAAGACTTTAATTGTCTCAGTATTTTTTGATATAGACGTTTGTAATGCAGAGAAGGTTGTAGAGTTCAGGTCCCAAAGTGACTCTAATGTCACTACAGCCGGTTTTTCAATTTTCCCCAATATAATACCAGGGAGAGGTGCTTTTGTAGCTTGTTCCAAGATACTCACAGTGCCAGACATTGCTGTAGGAACCGTTATTGCCTCTTGTCCACTCAAACTACCAGCGTTTGTCCCGGTTACCAGCAAGTTCCCTCCCTGAACACTCCATTGTCCACATGGGGTTGAAGTTGCAGGACTTGCCTGGAAACTTTCTCTTCCTGGTTGGGGGGGGCGCTGCACGTAACACAGGGCTTAAGGAAGCCCCGTTTACACTGTCGGCCGACGTCGATGCATTGGCTCCAGCAGCAGGAGCAAAAACCTTCTCCGAGCCGGGTGTAACTGCAAACCGCTCCAACGTCGTCTGTAGAAGTTGCGGTATCCCGCCAGGGACCGAGGGAACTTCCCTGACTTTTCCCCTTCTCTTTCCCATCGCAAAGACGGGTAAGACGCTTTCAACGGAGTTCGTTAGGGCGAGAAAAGCAGGTACCTCCGCCGACACAAATCACATCGTCGCCATCTTGGATCTCCCGTTAGGACTGCTTTTTATGAGGTCCTATTTGGTTGTTTAGCTAATAAGGCACCGGCACTGAATATTGCCAGTACCTGCATAGCTGCCAGTTTCTCCTTGACTCTGCCATCAGAACACCCCTCTTCTGCCCATTTTCAAAACGGCTGGTTGGCAGTGACGTACCAAGGGGGGGGGGGGGCAGTGGGTGCGGTCCGCCCCGGGTGCACGCCGCTGGGGAGGTGCTGCGCGCCTGTCCGCTATGTTCGTTCTGTGCTCCCTCTGCCCCGGAACAGGTTACTTCCTGTTCCGGGGCAGAGGGAGCATGGAAACGAACGAAGCGGACAGGCGCGCGGCACCCCCCCCCCCCAGTGGCGTGCACCCGGGGGAGTGTCCTTTCGCTGGGGGGTCATGCTGCACCCGGGGGGGGCGGGGCGCATCGGCGATCCGCCCCGGGTGTCAGCTCCCTAGGAACGCCACTGCTGGTTGGTACCTATATTCAATGGTACTGCCAGGTTAAGTGCCACCAAACATCAATGACTGGCCTGATGAGTGTGATTTAAGTGTAAGAACCTCTCTTGCCTGCTTAAGTCACTTTGAATATTGGGCCTTTAGTTTACAATAGGCTATCCAAATAGCAGGCCTAAACTAAACAATAGTGCTGACCTCATCATTGCACTATTCATATATCCAGAGCTACCATAGATCCTGTGCTGTATGTTTTTTTTAGTGTATGTTTTTTTTTAAACAATTTTCTACTTTTAGTGCTCTGTTCTTCAAAAGTCTTATATTTCATTTCACAACTTGTTTCTTATTTGCCACAATATAGCATTAAAAGTATTAATTTACTTAACTGGCAGCAAAGTGCAAGACGACAAGAACCTATATTGTCTTCTTATTCAACAAAATGGCTGCGGTGTCTTACCAAATCGCTGACTTTTAAATCTCCATCAGCTGATTGAAACCACCATTGACACTTGTAACATTTATAGTGCCCTATGTGACAAGTGTCAATGGTGTCCTTTGACAATTGAAGGTTTGAATTGGGAACACCCTGTCTTACAGCGGTGCATTACAGCACACACGAGAACCAGCTGTATATCGAAGAATGTGATTTATTTCATTATTTGCCCCTGTCAGTTAATCTACATTGGGCGCTCAGCGAGAGCCATAAAAACATGTCTTAATGAACATAAATCACGAATTAAAAATAAAGTGATGACTGCCCCTTTAACACAGCATTGGCTGGAGAATGACCATCAATTGATTGACATCAGATGGAGAATCCTTGACAGTGTCCAGTTGGGGTGGAAGGGCGGCAACCTGGAACACTATCTTTATTATAAAGAGCAAAAATGGATTTTCACTTTAAATACATCGTACCCTGTGGGGTTGAACTCTGAACTGCACTGGTGGTCCGTGATCTGATTGGTCAAAGTCAGCCATGTCATTCGCCTATCAGAAACCTTGTGGTTTCAATCAGCTGATGGAGATTTAAAAGTCAGCACGTCGGTAAGATGCTGCAGCCATTTTGTTGAATAAGAAGACGAAATCAGGAGAGTGAAAAATAGGTTGTGAAAGGAGAATACTGTAAAGAAAGATAGATAAGAGCAGTTTTGGAGATGCACGCAGTATGAACTGTAAGTAATGTGACTACTGTTGTTTGCAGAGAACCTCCATCCTGACGAAGTTGCGAAACCTGGCCAAGTCAGTTGAGTTTCCTGACGTCTTGCACTTTGCTGCCAGTTAAGTAAATGAATATGTTTAATGCTATATTGTGGCAAATAAGAAACGAGATGTGAAATGAAATATGAGACTTTTGAAGAACAGAGCACTAAAAGTAGAAAATTGTTTTAAAAAAAGCATACACTAAAAAAAACATACAGCACAGGATCAATGACAATTCGCACCTGACTGCCAGAAAACTGTGAGTTTAGCAGTCAGGATGCATGAATTCTGAAGATCCTTCACAACTTATTAATATACATCACAAAATTTGATGTGTGCTTGGGAAAAGTTTGAAGGTATTGATTCATGTTAATCCCCGCACTGCCTTAAGTAACACTGTCCAGATATACGTGATTTACCACCTATATTATGGCATTGAATATATGAGTTAACAGCAGCACCAGCATTTAACTTAAGCCAATAACTGTTCTGACAGAAAGTTTACCTCTGTCGTGCGCACGGCTTATACTGCAAGACTGGCCCATAGAAGGGGGTGCAAAAGCAAAAGTTGGCTCAGGGCATCACAACCCCTTAAGCTTGTCCTGGCTTCTATATTTGCTTTAATTATATCTTTTCTGAATTATTTAATCCAGAACTGGGAAGCATACTAAATTGAAGTGTGGGCAAGTGTTTTTAACTTCATCTCTTTACTTTGAGCTGACATTATAGTGTATTCATATTCAATGTGTTTCTTCCCCCCCCCCCTCCTCCTTCCCATTTAGGATACTGATAACTTTATGAAGGATTGATCCTACATTCCAACCACAAATTGGATAAGTAGTCCATCACTCATTTAATAAACTCCACCTTATTAGATCAATTTAATTATTCCTACACCCTCTGGAACTAAATATTCTTATTCATTCATTAGTAATTAGCCACTTAGATTACTGCAATTCGCTACATAAAGGCATCAAAATTAAAGACCTCTGATGACTACAATTAGTACAGAATACAGCAATTTGCATTATCAACAAAATTGGCAACTATGATCATATTATACCCTATTTGAAAATAGGCCAATGGTTACCCATTACACATAGAAACTCTTATAAACTATTTCTTTTAGTCTTTAACTACTGCTACTAATAAATCATTTCTATAGTGCTGCTAGATGTGGTGCTTATCTCTTTTGTCATTTAGTTCAATACTCTCCATCCTGAATTCTTCTCTCAACCAAAACCAGCTATTAATGCTCAGTTATAAAAAGGTAATCCACAATCATACCAGAGGCTCTATTTTTTCAGTACAAGGGCCACAAGTATGGAACCTATTACCCCTTCAACTGTGATTACAGACATCTCTTCCTCAATTCAAAACTGACATAAAGACATTCCTTTTTAACAGTGTCATTCCTGGGGGGGCTGACATCCGGGGCGGATCGCCGATGCGCCCCACCCCCTGGGTGCAGCGCTCCCCCCCCCCCCGGAACAGCGCGACGCCCCCCCCCCCCGGTGAAAGAACCCTCGATCCCCTGGTGAAAGAACCCCCCCCTGGGTGCACGCCGCTGGGGGGGGGGGGTGCCGCGCGCCTGCCAGCTCTTCGTTGTCATGCTCCCTCTGCCCCGGAACAGGAAGTAACCTGTTCCAGGGCAAAAGGGAGCATGAAAATGAAGAGCTGACAGGCGCGTGGCACCCCCCCCCCCCCCCAGCGGCATGCACCCAGGGCGGACCGCCCCCACCCCCCCCCCCCTTGGTACGCCACTGCTTTTTAATGACTCTTTCCACTAACTACCTCATACATTCTTATAGATCCAACTGAGGGATCCTTGGAAGACACCAATACTTATATTGCATGTCTACCCCCTCTATTTTTCCTATTTTTGTTGTAGTTCCACTCTCCTTTCCTACACTATCTGTCTTGCATACATCACTTTTTCTATCCTCTTGTTAGACTGTAAGCCGCCTAGATGTTATATCCGTAAAGTGGGATAGAAAAAACTAATAAACTTGAAACTAGATTTGCATGCATTGAAAACTTCTAATGCACATTTTAAATGTTTATTAAACAAACACATGAAAAAAAACCTGGAAAAAAACACCTGAACATTGAGAAAGTTTTTTAAAATTCCTATTTGTACATGTGGCACACCACTCTTCAAAGCAGCCCACTGGCTGCCACCCTCCTACTACATAACATACAAAGTCTTGCTACTTGTGTACAAAATCTGTAGTTCTAGCGAACCTCTATTCCTATCATGACTCTCGACTCCCTGCTGCCCGAACAGATCATTTTCATCATCCCCTCAGAACCATCTAATTCTTTCCTCTTTCTATGAAATTGTCTATGACACCATCCGCTATTCAACCTTCTCTGTTCAAGGTCCCAAGCTATGAAATAAGCTCCCATAACATCTTAGATCTATGTCATCCCTGCAACAATTTAAAATAGATTTCAAAACTTTCCTATTTACTAATGCCTATAGTTGATTCTCTTGCTGCTGAGTCTGCAGGGAGCGAGTGCGGACTGCATAGCCTACCCCTTGTGTGTTTTTCCCCCAGCTTTACTATGAAAACTGTAGCTCCACCTCTCCTCCCTTGGCTTTTGTGTTGTATTTTAACCCTTCTTTCTATTTTCTTACCCTATATTAGGGCCTCTTTCATTAAGTCGATCTAGCGGTTCCTGCATGGCACTGCCGATGGAGCCCATTCAAAATGAGCATCTAGCGTGGCGTGATAAAAGAGGCCCTTAGATTGTAAGTCGATCAGACAGTGTTTTGAGGGGCGGGATGGAAAGCCTTTAAATAAATTTGAATAAAATTGCAGCCATTGTCTGAGGAGCTGGAGTGGACGGTTGACAAGCTGCTTTTGGCGCTTTCTGCAGCCAGCTGTTTCGACTCTCATCACATCCTGCCCCACATGGTCCTGCTCGTGGCATGCTGCTTCTTTTTCCTGGTTGAGCTGTGATATCTCATCTGCACTCTTTTGGATTGCCTAGCTGGAAGCTGTTCTAGTCGTTTCAGCGCCTGGACTCCACCTTTGACTGGCCTGTCTTGGATAGCCTACTTCTATATCACCTCATCTTCCTTTCCCTCTTTCTAGCCCTTTCCACTTTTCTTCATCCCTCTTCCATCTATTCTTCTTTTGAGATTTGTAATTCTCCCAATGTAATTTGGCCTATTCTGCACATTGTAAGCCACTTTGAGTCCACACGACTGTGGAAAAAAGTGGGGTATAAATGTTCATAAATAAATAAATAAAATAGAAAGCCATGCAGGATCCATACTGGAAAAAAAACAACATAAAGGGGTCCTTTTACTAAGCTGCAGTATAAAGTAACCTTAGCACACCCTTACATGGTTTTTCCTGTGTGCTAAGGCCATTCTTGCTGCAGCAGTAAAATAGAAAATTTTACATTTCTTGCATTAATGGCCATGTGCGCTCGCCATTAAAAATAATATTGCATTAGCACTTACTGACACCTAGGGCCCTGTTTACAGAGGGGCGCTGGCGTTTTTAGCATGCGCTAAAAATTAGCACACGCTAACCGTGTAGACACCCATAGGAATATTATAAGCATCTATATGGTTAGTGTGCACTCATTTTTAGCGCATGCTAAAAACGCTAGCACCCCTCTGTAAACATGGCCCTTATTTTGTAGGTGGTAAGGGCTCACATGGTAATCCTGCACTAATCAGCATGCGATAATCTAGCTGTGCCCTGCTGATTAGTGCAGAAATGCCCACTCTTTGCCCCCAGACACACTCTCTCAACCCCCCAAAAAGGTATTTTTAGTACGCGGGTAGCGCACACAGATTAGAAACATACTGCAGGACTTATATGTAACTTTTCCGAAATATACAAATCCTCAACTGTATTTTGCAAAAAAAAAAAAAAAAAATTGAAAATGATTAATTTTATTCAGCAAAGGTGGCAAACTTTTTCTGCTGCAATTTTTTTTTTTTTTAGATTCCAAATTTAAGTGAATCAAGCTTGCAAAGATTTTTTTTCTGTCTCTCTAGTAGAAAATGAGTATCATGATTGCACAGTGCTAACAACATAGCTAAGTCATGTGCCTGAGCAGGATCAGAGTGATATAATTAACAGTCATTTGAATGTTCCAGGGTCCAAAAGTCAGAATAGGCATTTAAAAAATTACAACAAAGCAAGCACTATATCCTGGCTCCAGCTGAGAGTAAGCAGAAAGCTGCATTTCCTTAAAGATCTGTCTGACCTGCTATACTGAGTGTACATAGCCTGTCTTAATTGGTCAAGTAGGCTCCAGATTTAACTATTATGGTTTTCAGAACATTCCTCAGACCACATTTTCAAAGGACTTGAGGACATTTATAGAAAAGTAATTACACAGAGGGAATTGTATTTCCTTCCCCTCTTCCTGCTCCTTGAGGAATGCTGTGGCTGGTCTGTATTATTATATTCTCATCTCCCGCTCTGACAGACAATTAAAAGTAAATTCCTTTTTAGTTTGGTTGTCTGATGAGGGAAACCAAGACCTTTTTTCTCCTCTGGCTCCATGCTTTCTAGATCAAGTCACAGCAAAATGCTTTAAAGCAGCAGTCAAAAGGAAACACTGGGGTTTATGTTTTAGCGGTTGAACCTTTTCGTGCAACAAAAGCCACTGGCTTTGAATTGGTGCCAGAATGTCATCAGCCAGATATTAGTCAGATCTATACGACCTGGGAAAATCATCCAGTCTGAGATACAAATATGGATGAGGCTTTTTTTTTTCTTTCAAAGGAATGCAACAGTACTGGATCATATCTTTTCAGGCCTGTTTTCTAATGAGCTCTTTTCCTTCACTGCTTTATCAGTTCTCTTGTGATTCATTCAGAGGTTGATGTAATAATGGGGCCCTTTCACTAAGATATGCTAGGTGCTAAAGTGCTCCTAACACAGCTGAAAATGGTGTACCACAGGACGCACTCGTGCATCCTGCAGTAAGTAACAAATGTGCACATGTTAACCGTGTGCTAAAAAATATTTATAATTTTTTTTTTTTTAGGGGATGTGTCTTTGGGTGGAGAATGGACATTCCTGTGCTAATCAGTTAGCACAGCTACATTATCACGTGCAGGAATACCACTTGAGCCTTACCACCTACAAAATGGGTGGCGGTAGGTACACACATTCTAATTTTTTTAATGGCCACACACTAATGACAACATTAGCGCATGGCCTTTATATACAAAAAAATAGAAAAAGCCTATTTTTAGAGCTGTGATGAAAATGACCTTAGCATGCAGGAAAAACCTGCACAAGGGCACGCTAAGACCACCTTTTACTATAGTTTCATGAAAGGAGCCCAAAGAGCGCTAACCTGTATGCACTCCTTAGCACAGGTTATGTGCAGTTCAGACTCCCAGTCGGGTCTTACACTCCATGGGGCCCTTTTATTAAACTGTGGTAAAAAGTGGCCTGTGCTAGTTTGGATGTGTGAAATTGGTGCATGCTGGGTCACTATTTTATACACAGAAAAAGGAGGTAAAAACCCTCACGATACCGTGAGATATGAAACAAAAAAAGTGAGGAAAAACCAAGTGAGGATACCAAAAAACACATTATTGTATTAAAAAACGACCCGACACGGCCGTGTTTCGGCCCTAAAGCCTGCCTCAGGGGTCTTGAACAATCTCGGATGATCTAGTGTATGAACATACACTGGTGAAGTTTTGCTTAAACGAAGACTTCTTTGTTCTCCTCTCTTCTAGAATATCATATATTCAGTTACCAACTGATTTTGAAATGCCGATGCCTAAAAAAGGCCTCCTCTCTTCTAGCATATCGTACATTCAGTTACCAACTGATGTAACTGAATATACGATAGTCTAGAAGAGAGGGGTCACTATTTTACCACGGCTAGGAAAAAGGGCTTTTTTTAATGGGGCCATATTCAAATATTAAAAGTAGTGTGTGGCTGTTTACTGCCTGAGCCCTTATCGCCACCTATTGACTTGGCAGTAGGGGCTCACGTGCTACTCGTGCGGTAAGCAGGCAGCATGTGCCAATACGGCCTCGCTGCCGATTACTGCCGGGAACGCCCCTGAGGTAGAAAATAGAAAATTATTTTCTACTTTGGGAAACAGCATGTGCCAACTTTGAAATTAACGCCAGGCACCCACGCTACCTATGGTAGTGTTGACTAGGTGCGAACTACCCGTGCAGTAGCCCTACCACAGCTTAGTAAAAGGGCCCTCATGTGTCATCTCGGGCTGAGAATGCAAGAGTGGGGAGGAAGTCATGGCCATCACTCAATGACAACACCTAGTGGAGTTAGGACACATGATTGCAGCCAACATCACTGGGATCAGTGGTGTGCTGGTAAATTTTTAACAACAGGCTCTCTCCCCGGTCCACCTCAGTGCCCCCCCCCCCCCCCGTCCACCACTGCACCCCCCCCCATCCACCTTTGCGCCCCCCCTAAAATTGCAGAGCTGGCTATAGCCGGGGGGGGGGGGGGGGGCAATGCATTACTCTCTCCAGGAAAAAAAAAATTAAATGATCCCAGGTTCCAATCTAATTCATGTTTATTAAGGGATAAAATGCCATAAATAAGTAAATAAATATAAACTTTTAACGTTCAGCACCTGATTCTCAAAGTGGACATATTCCAAACATTATAATGAAAATAAAATTATTTTTTTCTACCTTTGTTGTCTGGTGACTTTGTTTCTCTGATCATGCTGGCCCAGTATCTGATTCTGCTGCTATCTGTCCTCTTAACTCCGTTTCCAGGGCTTCCTTTCCATTTATTTCTTTTCTTTCCTCCTTTCTTCTTCATTTCTGGTCCTCCGCAGACTTGACTGTACAGTGGACCCAGCTTCTGCCTATTTTCTCCATTCATGTGCAGTTTCTCTCCTCACTTCCTTTTCCCTCATCTAATCTCCTTCCTCTATCTTCCCTCCATGTTCAGCATTTCTTCTCTCTCCCTTCCCTCCATCCATGTCCAGAATTTCTCTTGCTCTTCCTTCCATCCATGTCCTGAAACTCTCCTCTCTCCCCTGCCCCTCTCTACCCATCCATGCCCAGCATTTCTCTCCCCTGCCCCCCTCTACTCATCCATGCCCAGCAATTCTCTCCCTTGCCCCCCTCTACTCATCCATGCCCAGTAATTCTCTCCCCTGCCCAATCATACCCAGCAATTCTCTCCCCTGGCCCTCTGCCCTTCCATGCCCAGCATTTCTCTCCCCTGCCCCCCTCTACTCATCCATGCCGAGCAATTCTCTCCCCTGCCCCCCTCTGCCCTTCCATGCCCAGCATTTCTCTCCCCTGCCCCCCTCTGCCCTTCCATGCCCAGCATTTCTCTCCCCTGCCCCCCTCTGCCCATCCATGCCCAGCATTTCTCTCACCTGCCCCCTCTACTCATCCATGCCCAGCAATTCTCTTCCCTCCCCTGCCCTCCCGCTCCCAAACACGTCCAACGATGTCTTTCGCCCCCAACCTCCCCTCTCGCTCCTATCCGTCAGTTTCTCTTACCGCCCTCAAAGCGCCGCTTATTTAAAGCGCTGCTGCCCGTCTTCAGCCTTCCCTGCTTGTTTCGGATGAGTTCTTCCCTCAGTCCCGCCTTCGCGGAAAAAGGAAATGAATGTGTATGCTAGAAAGGATTTTGATTTCTACACTATTCCTCTTTTTCTTCTATGTACCCAATTTACTTTTGTTCCTCCTCACATGTTGCTGTGTGTCTTGGTCCCCCCCCTGATGATCCGACCCTCCCCCGAACCCCCCCGAAATCTTTGTGGCCGCCCGGAGGCCAAGCGTTGTCCCACCCTCCCACCAGCGCTGGGGGGGGGGCTAGAGGTTCGGTGGCCCTCCAGCCCCCCAAACCCCAAGAAATCCTTGTGGCCGCCTCCGGCCAAGGGCTGTAATCTATCGACGAGGGGGGTGGGGCTGGAGGCCCACCCCAACTCCCCCCCCCCCCCCGCGTTCTCTACAAATCCCAAATCTACAAAATGGTGACATGTAAACCCAACCTCCTCCCTCCCTCCCAGCCCCCCTACCTTTTGTTGGAGGAGGGATGCAGCCTGCATGCCTCCCTCCTCTTCCTTTCGACGCCGCTTCAAAATGGCGGTGCACAGCCCCACCCATTGCATCCTGGGATGCGCTGGGTGGGGCTACATACCATGTAAGGGAATCGCTCCCTTATATGGTATGTAGCCCCGCCCAGTGCATCCCAGGATGCAATGGGCAGGGCTGGGCGCCGCCATTTTGAAGCGGCATCGAAAGGAAGAGGAGGGAGGCATGCAGGCTGCGTCCCTCCTCCAACAAAGGTAGGGGGACCGGGAGGGAGGGAGGAGGATGGGGTTATGTGTCACCATGGACCACCAGGGATTTGTGGAGAACGCCGGGGGGGGGGGGAGGAGTTGGGGTGGGCTGGAGGTCCAGTGGACCTCTAGGCCCCCCCCCCCCCCCGTCGATGGATCACAACAATTTCTGGGGGTTTGGGGGGCTGGAGACCCACCGATCCTCCAGCCCCCCCCCTCCCCGTCGCAGATGGGATGGTAGGGCAGCGTTTCTCTAAAGCCGGCAACCAAGTCCTCTGGGGGTTCATGGGGGGGGCTGGAGAACCACCGGATCTCCAGCCCTCCGTGAACATGGCGGGGGGGTCGTCAGGGGGACCGGAGGTCCACCGGAACTCCAGCCCCCCCCCCCCCCATCGCTGGGTGGGAGGGTGGGAGTCGGTTTGGCCGCCGGCGGTGGCGGCCTCTTTGTTGGGGAATCGGCAGGCCACTTTGACAGTTTTGGGCTTTTGACAGCCCAGACCTGTCAAAGAAGTGCGGGAGGATTGTGCTGAGCGCATGCTCGGGCGCAATTCTCCCGCACTTCAACATGATAATCAAAGATAATAGCGCTGCTTAGATTTGCATGCATTATCTTTGATCATCGATGCAGAAAAGCCCTGCGCTGTCCCGGCGCTATTTTTAGGGCGCTGTTTGGAACAGCGCAGGGCTTTTGATCATCTGGGCCTAAATCCATTCACATCTGCAGGTCTAAGGACTCTGAATGGGAACCGCCCATTGCTCTGTCTGCCTTAACAGAACTTCCTGACTGATCACTGCATGTGCTGATTCAACTGTAAGGGACTCCCCAGGTAAAGCACAAATTAAAACAGCAGGTGTGGGAGTCAGGAAGCTGGTAGGTGAGTTAGCAAACAGTAGAGGTGACAGCAATGGTTACAGGAGTCAGAGTGTCTTCACAGATGTGTACAGTGAAAACATTAAGAGAAATGATGGATGCTTTGTGTGGAAATGAGAAGGCAATAATCTAAATATGAAGAAAGGGCACATGACAGAACAGACTTTGCTGAAATGTGTGTTGAGACAAACTTGAACAACAAAATTAAAAAGGGGGTGGGGGGAACACAAATTAAACCACAAATTAAAATAAAAAGTGCTAACCTCCAAATTCGTGTAGCTGTTCTGTCTGCTGTCTCTCAGCTCTGGTCCCGCCCTTGCGTAAACAGGAAATGAGGGCGGGACCAGAGCTCAGAGAGACCAAATGGAACAGCTCTGAGTCTCCTGCCTGCACGCTTTTTCCTGGGCTGCAGCTGCAGATGTAACTCCTCCAACTAGGAGGTAAGATAAGTGACTTTTAAATTTCGGAGGAGGGGGGGACGCCCTGCAGCAGGGAACTTCCGGTGGGTGACTATTGGGGGTGCTCGAGCACCCACAGCACCCACAGAGTCAGTGCCTATGCTTATGATGTTGTTTTGAAAATGAGTCTCATAATATCCACATCTTCAATATAGACACAATTTCTGCAGAATTTCTGCCTCTATGACAGCTTCTTAGTGGAGTGCATGATCTGGTGCAAGAGGTAATGGTGCTGGGGCTGCTTGACAACAGTGATCATAATATGATTGGATTTTATATTAGCTTTGAAGTAAGTATACATAGGAAATCAAATACGTTAGCGTTTAACTTTAAAAAAGGAGACTATGATAAAATGAGAAGAACGGTGAAAAAAAAACTTAGAGGAGAGACTGTGAGGGTCAAAAATTTACATCAGGTGTGGATGCTGTTCAAAAACACCATCCTGGAAGCCCAGGCCAAATATATTCCGCGTATTAAAAAAGGAGGATGGAAGACCAAATGACAGCCGGCATGGTTAAAAAGTGAGGTGAAGGAAGCTATTAGAGCTAAAAGAAAATCCTTCAGAAAATGGAAGAAGGAACTGACTGAAAATAATAAGAGACAGCATAAGGAATGTCAAGTCAAATGCAAAGCGCTGATAAGGAAGGCTAAGAGGGACTTCGAAAAAAAGATTGCGTTGGAGGCAAAAACACATAGTAAAATTTTTTTTAAGGTATATTAAAAGCAGGAAGCCAGCAAAAGAATCGGTTTGACTGCTAGATGACCGAGGAGTAAAAGGGGCGATCAAGGAAGACAAAACCGTAGTGGAGAGATTAAATGAATTCTTTGCTTCGGTGTTCACCGAGGAAGATTTGGGTGGGATACCGGTGCCAGAAATGGTATTCGAAGCTGACGAGTTGGAGAAACTTAATGAATTGTCTGTAAACGTGGAGGATGTAATGGGGCAGTTCTACAAACTGAATAGTAGCAAATCTCCTGGACCGGATGGTATTCATCCTAGAGTACTGATAGATCTGAAAAAGGAGCTTGTGGAGCTATTGTTAGTAATATGTAATTTATCCTTAAAATCAAGTGTGGTACCAGAAGATTGGAGGTGGCCAATGTAACGCTGATTTTTAAAAAAGGTTCCAGAGGAGATCCGGGAAATTATAGACCGGTGAGTCTGACGTCCATGCTGGGCAAAATAGTAGAGACTATTATTAAGAACAAAATTACAGAGCATGTTCAAAAGCATGGATTAATGAGACAAAGTCAACATGGATTTAGTGAAGGAAAATCTTGCCTCACCAATCGACTACATTTCTTTGAAGGTGTGAACAAACATGTGGATAAAGGTGAGCCGGTTGATATTGTGTATCTGGATTTTCAGAAGGCATTTGACAAAGTACCTCATGAAAGACTCCAGAGGAAATTGGAGCGTCATGGGATAGGAGGTAGTGTTCTATTGTGGATTAAAAACTAGTTAAAAGATAGAAAACAGAGAGTAGGGTTAAATGGAGAAGGGTAGTTAGTGGGGTTCCCCAGGGGTCTGTGCTGGGACCGCTGCTTTTTAACATATTTATAAATGACCTAGAGATGGGAGTAACTAGTGAGGTAATTAAATTTGCTGATGATACAAAGTTATTCAAAGTCGTTAAATTGTGGGAGGATTGTGAAAAATTACAAGAGGATCTTACGAGACTGGGAGACTGGGCATCTAAATGGCAGATGACATTTAATGTGAGCAAGTGCAAAGTGATGCATGTGGGAAAGAGGAACCCGAATTATAGCTACGTCATGCAAGGTTCCACATTAGGAGTCACGGACCAAGAAATGGATCTAGGTGTCGTCATTGATGATACGTTGAAACCTTCTGCTCAGTGTGCTGCTGCGGCTAAGAAAGCAAATAGAATGTTAGGTATTATTAGGAAAGGAATGGAAAACAAAAATGAGGATGTTATAATGCCTTTGTTTTGCTCCATGGTGCAACCGCATCTCTAATACTGTGTTCAATTCTGGTCGCCGCATCTCAAAAAATATATAGTGGAATTAGAAAAGGTGCAGAGAAGGAAAGGGGATAGGATGACTTCCTTATGAGGAAAGGCCAAAGTGGCTAGGGTTCTTCAGCTTGGAGAAAAGGTGGCTGAGGGGAGATATGATAGAGGTCTATAAAATAATGAGTGGAGTTGAACGGGTAGATGTGAAGCGTCTGTTTACGCTCTCCAAAAATACTAGGACTAGGGGGCATGCGATGAAGCTACAATATAGTAAATTTAAAACGAATCTGAGAAAAGTTTTCTTCACTCAATGTGTAATTAAAATCTGGACTTCATTGCCAGAGAATGTGGTAAAGGTGGTTAGCTTAGCGGAGTTTAAAAAAGGTTTGGGTGACTTCCTAAAAGGAAAAGTCCATAGACCGTTATTAAATGGACTTGGGGAAAATCCACTATTTCTGAGAAAAGCAGTATAAAATGTTTTGTAGTTTTTGGGGATCTTGCCAGGTATTTGTGACCTGGATTGGCCACTGTTGGAAACAGGATGCTGGGCTTGATAGACCTTTGGTGGAGGAGTAGCCTAGTGGTTAGTGCAGTGGACTTTGATCCTGGGGAACTGAGAATCCCCACTGCAGCTCCTTGTGACTCTGGGCAAATCACTTAACCCTCCATTGCCCCTGGTACAACAATAAGTACCTGAATATATGTAAACCACTTTGAATGTAGTTGCAAAAACCTCATAAAGGCAGTATATCAAGTCCCATTTCCATTTCCCAGTATGGCAATACCTATGTAAAGCCACATAGGTGCTTATCATTATGAAACAGCCTAAATATAGGCATCCTTCTGCCCTATTAACCCAGGTTCCCTGTTCTAAAATTACTTTCACAAAAGGTAATTTTACAAACCTTTTTTTAGCATACAATTCTGATTAAATCATGTAAAATAAACTCTTTTAAAGTTAGTATATGGTGTGAATGATGTAAGGCAGCATGTACTTACACTGTAGGCATACTCAGGAAAGGGGTTAGGATGTAGCATGGATGGAGTCATGATTTATGTGCATATTTTATAAAATACAGAAGTATTCAGGGAATGGAATTGAACTTGATATAATGCCTTTCTATGTGTTGTTTTTTGTGGGGTTTTATTTTTTTGCAACTACATTCAAAGCAGTTTACATAGTATATACAGATGCTGGGACAATGGAGGGTTAAGCAACTTGCCCAGAGTCACAAGGAGATGCAGTGGGAATTGAACCCAATTCTCTAGGATCAAAGTCCATTGCACTAACCACTTGGCTACTCCTCCACGCTCTCAAGCAAATCTAATGTTTCCACCTTCAATCTAGACACAATTTTTGCAAGATTTGTGCTAATATTTTATAAAGACATATAGGTACCTGCAGCACTCATTTTCTAAGTAAATGGATGTCTAAAAAGCCTGAAATAGATATCCATGTACTTGAACTGTCCAAATCCTGATTTTGCAAAGGCAGAATAGGGATGTCTAACACGACTGTACATCCAGATAGCAAGGGGGATATTCAGGCTGTGTTTTGAATGTGACTAGGGAGGGCTTGAAATCTGGATACCCAACAGCAATTACTGAAGGGGAAGAAACATCCATGTGTAATGATATTGTAGCAGTCCCATTTGTTCCATTTTCTCACTAGGTGGTGTATTATTGTTTTAGAATCTGGTGCACTTTTTACAGTGGTATTTTTTATTTATTTATTTGTTGCATTTGTATCCCACATTTTCCCACCTATTTGCAGGCTCAATGTGGCTTACAGTGATCTGCCCTGGTTATTACCATGGCTGAATAGAGATACAATTAATAATAACATAAGAATATGAATAACATAGTGGAATAAAACATTAGGGTATAACAAGATCGATAATGAAATAGCAATTGAAACAGTAATGTATTAAAGTTCAGGTGATGGGTCATTATGATATGTTCTATTGAAGAGATAGGTCTTCAGTGATTTTCGAAAATTGATACGGTCGCTTATTTTTTTCACATCAAGTGGTAATGCATTCCAAAGCTGTGTTCCTACGTAAGAGGAACTGGATGAATGTATTAATTTATATTTTAGTCCTTTGCAGCTAGGGAAGTGAAGATTTAGGAATGTGCGTGAAGATCTTTTAATATTTTAAAAGATCTTTTTCATGTGTAAGGTTCCAACTCTTTTTTTTTTTTTGCACAAGTTTGTGCATAGTGTTTTGCAGTGGAAGGATTGTGTGTTGGCCTTACTGAGGTGATATCAAAACTTTAATATAGTTTTAGTTTTTTATAACATCAGTCAGGGTTTTAGATATTTTACAGCAACTGATATGTGTTAAAGTACAGGAAGAGTCTATTGATCTTGCAACTCCCAATCCCATGAGACAGGAAAACTAACAAACTCTCTGAAAATGAGGGCAGACATTTTGAGATCAGGTGGGATATGAGAGAGTGAAACAGAGGAACAGACTGAGAGTAGATGTGTGTGTATAAGAGAGAGAGGCAGACTGGCTGAGGGCAGGTGGAATGTGTGCGAGAAAGAGGGGGCAGACTAGCTGAGGGTAGATGGAATGTGAGAGAGAGTGGCAGTCTAGCTGAGGCAGGTGGGATGTGGTATGAGAGAGAGAGGCTGACTGAAACACTGCACAATAAGGGCCTGGGAAATATTATAGTATGTTGGCAGATGCAGAACAGAGAATACCCACAGATAACAAAAATAGCTGTTACAGAACTTCTTTCTTTTGCTTCATCATATTTATGTGAAAACAACTCAAACGTAAAATGAGAAACCACTTCTGCCTATATTTCACCACTTTTTAAGACAGTCCACACTTTCAGTTTAAGTAACTGTGGTTGCATTCCTTGTATGTTCTGAAGACAGTTTCAGTTTCTCTATGATTACTACTACTTGCTATTTGTTTTAATTTTCATTTGGTATGTGCATAGACAGATGTCTTGTTTCATTAAGGTCTATTTATTAAAAAAAAAAAAAATACTCCACAAAGGTGGAGAGCTTGCCCATAGTAACCAATCACATTTCTTGTTTAATTTTCCCAGAGAAAATATGAAACTTTCTTCTGAACATACAAGAAATGCAACCACAGCCACTGAAATGGAAATGTGGACTGTCTTACAATGTGGTGAAATATAGGCACACATTTTCTTTCACAGTTTTAATGGGAGATCTGGGCTTGGATGAATTAAGCATTCTGACTCTCAGTTTCAATGTACTGATTTTCACAATTAGGTCCCTTTCTGGCAGTGGCGTAGCTATGGGGGAGGGGACCTTGGTGGCCTGGGCCCCCCAAACTGGATTTGAGCCCCCCTCCCCAAGGACTGTGGGTTTGACTGGCAGGGGTCCGTCTCCAAGCCCCACTAGTAGAAGCCTTCATCCAGCACTGTTTGCTGCCATGCTGCCTGCCTGTCCCCCCCCCCCCCCCCCCCCAACTCACACATGCTCAATTTCATTAAAAGTGAGCATGTGAGCTTCGGGAGAGAAGCAGGGCAGGCAGTGTGGCAGTGAACAGCACTCCCCACAAGCCCAGGTATGTGGGGTTGCGGCAGGGGGCAGATAGCAGTGGTGAGGCGGAGGAAGATGTGCCCCCCCCCCCCCCCCCACTTTGGGCTCAGGCATCCCCAAAATGCACCTGCTTTCTGGACAGAAGTGTTTTTGTTTTTTTGGGTTTGTTTGTTTTTTCATTTTACATCTGAGAACTACTAAATAAGAGAAGTTGGTTTCACATAAGTATGTTGAAGCAAAAGAAAGAAGTTCTGTAAGAGCCATTTTTGTTAGCTGTGGGTATTTCCTTTTCTGCATCTGCCAACATAGCGTAATATTTCCCAGGCCCTCATTTTGAAGTGTTTCAGTGTAGCAGAGGGAAGGTCCCAGAGTGGCCGCCCTAAGTAAAACATCAGCCATGTGCCCTCACTTTACCTTTAGTCCAACATTTCCTCTTCCCTTCTCTAATGTCCCCTTCCTCAGGTCTACAGTATCTCTTCTTCTCTATCCCCACTCTGGTATACAGCATCTCTCTCCACCTCCACCTCCACCTTAGGCATTCAACATGTTGTAACCCGAGGGGTTAATAAAATTACCCAAGTTGTCCCAGAGTTCCATTATGACCAGCAGCGCAGGTCCTTGGAATTTGCTGAGGGCTGAGCTTTTGTTGGCTTGGTAACAGCAGCTGGCAGTTAACAGAAGAAGCTGAAGCACTGTGAGAAAAAGGATGTGTTTGAAGGCTCTGTGTGAAAGAGATATGAAACAATGTTAAAGTCATCTAGAAAAAGGTTTAATGTGAAAGAGAATAATTGAGACCTAGTTTGAGAGTGACCTGTACAGGAGAATGGCTGTGGGTCAGGACAGTAAGTGAACTGAATGAGAAATAGAGAAGAGTGACAGGGGGAAAATGAGAGAGGGGTCTGACAACTAGAGTGGGAGGAGATGCTGTACTGAGTGGGAATGAAAGAGGTGGATTTGAGTGCAATAGAGGTTTATTTAGAGTGATTTAAGTGATAGTGAGTGTAAGGTGGTGAGTGTGAGAGAGAAGGTGTAATTGGGGAGAGTTGTTTTAGAGTTTTACTGAGTCTGAAAATTTTGAGTATCTGTTGAGGGAATTTCAGGGTATACGGGGTTTAATTGAGTGAGTGACAGCCAAAAGGAAGTATTGTGAATGTGATAGGAAGGGTTTGTATGGAATAAAGTAACAGGTGAAAGGGAAAATCTTGGTGAGTTGTATGAGTGTATGGGAAGTAAAGGAATAGAATGTTGGTATCAGTGCTGATAATGGAATGTTGGGAGTTATGCAGCAAGTGAAAAGTTATCAGTCACTCTTTATTAGCTGAGGGAAATTTACAACAAAAAAAATAATTAGAGTAGGCCTGGATAGTAAGGGATTTTATTTAATTTTATTCTAATAGAGTTATTTGGCCACAGTATTTTTGGTAAATATTCAAGCTCATTTTCAAAGCACTTAGCCTCCCAAAGTTCCATAGAAACCTATGGAACTTAGCCTACCAAAGTGCTTTGAAAATATGCCTCATTGTCTCCTAGTTGAAAACATTTGAATAAATAGGGAAGTGAGGGTTTTGCATCCATTTTAGTTTATTAAGAGAAAGGTGTAGGAGGAAGACCTGCCTAACAGAGGACAAACGAGTTCCAGAAGACGTCACGGGCCCCCACGTAAGAAAGTCTTCATGTCTCACCAGAGGAAAACCTAATTTCAGCAGCTAAGTGACTTGGTGGGAAGCACGAAAAATTCTGGGAGCACAAGAGGCTAGGATTGGTTAGGAGAAACTAAGAAAAAGGGGATAATTACCAAGAAAAAGGGGTTACTTACCTTAAATTCTGGGAATGTTGATGAACTTGACAATATACCTGTAAGAGAGAGAACCCCCCCCCCCCCACCCACCCACAAAGAATCACACTCTTAAGGGTTATAGAAAAGTGGCATGGAGGAGTGGCCTAGTGGTTAGGGTGGTGGACTTTGGTCCTGAAGAACTGAGTTTGATTCCCGGCACAGGCAGCTCCTTGTGACTCTGGGCAAGTCACTTAACCCTCCATTGCCTGCCGCATTGAGCCTGCCATGAGTGGGAAAGCACAGGGTACAAATGTAACAAGAAGGAAAAGAGAGATTCTACTTTAGTTAAAGAACTTGGTGAACCGAAGTTTAATACTTATCTGATAACTGTTTTACTGATGTAAGAGGTTCCTGTAAGGAAAGAAAGAAAATAAGAAATATTTAGAAACATAATACGAATTGATACATAATTAACTTTTGAGTTGTTTGTTGGTAAAAATAAAAATATCTTTGTCACTTTTACAACAAAGGGGAAAAATATCTTTAAATAAACTTGTTATATTGTTTCAGGAAACAAATTTTTCCTTATTGCCTCCTAAGAAATAGGGAGAAATCCTGAATTTAGTTTATATTTCCTCACCTATCCTTCGAGGGTAGGTGACGAGGTTAGTTTTTGTGGTCCTCTCCCCATTCCTGGGTGCTGGGTTCCGGAAAAACTGCCACGACTACTGACATCAGGCTAACCGGAATCCTGCTTCTACCTTACATCACATCCAGGTGTGAGGGGGTGGAGCTACAATGTCATTCCTTTCTTCCTGCCCCCCCCCCCCCACCAAAGGTCCACTGCATCCCCGTTCTTCCACTTCCTCTGCCTCTGGAGTCGAGCTGAGAGTCAAGTCTGCAGCAATGGGCTTTTCAACATTCACATGCATGCTTAAGGCTTGCTGCATTCCATCCCATTTGACAAACTAGAAGGGGGCAGGACACAGCAAGCCCTAAGGGCATTTGCACGAATGCTGAAAGGCCTGCTGCTGATAATGCTTGAAAAGGATGCTTGTTCCGGTGCTGCATTGCTGCCCCCCCACCAATGCTTGCCACCCTAGGCAGATACCTATTCTGCCTAGTGGCTGAGCCAGCACTGCAAATGGCCCCTTATAGAATATCAACCAATTAAAGGTACACACCATGATTTGATGGCATGTACTCTGATGGAGGGCATGAGCTGGGGTGGAGTGTGGGCAGCGTGCATAGGTAAATGCATAAATTAAATTATAGAAGTTTTCATTTACACTCATGTGCTAATATCTAGGCACAAGCACTTACACCAGTTATGGGGTTAATGTGATTGCACCATAATGTACAAATGTTTTCAGACATTTGCAGTAGTAGAACTTCTATTTTTTTTATATCATAGGTTCTACTTAATTGAATGTCCTACCTCAGGAATTGTGGCAGGTTGCAATTTTTTTGACATTCAGGAAGATGTTAAAAGCTTATTTATTTAAGCACACTTTCTAGAGCTGGCTATCTGCCTAAATGGCAAGTCTCCTACGTACCTACTGTGGCAAAAAATAAGAAGATTATAGTCTGTTATAGCAGTGGTTATGTCTGTTTCTCATATTATGTCTATTTTTTACTGTTCTTGGATTTTATCTTAGCTAATTTTTGTGTGTTTTCATTATATTTTTTCTGATTAATTTTATATATGTTTTTATTGTAACCTGCCCATGGTGTTAGAGCAAACTATAAATGTTTTCTTTATAGATTAGGCTGAAAATAGGTGGCATAACCAGCACCTCTAGTGAGCTTCCCTCCACATTTAAGAGTTGGCACCAGGGACTGAGCCGGACCGCGATGCCCCCCCCCCCCGGATCGTCGCCACTGATGCCGAGACCCCCCCCCCCCAGGATTGTTGCCGCCGCCACCCCCTATCACTGCTGCCACTGCCCCCCCCCCCCCATTGCTACTGCTGTCGCCACCCCTTGATCGCTGCTGCCATCGCCCCACCCTCCCCAATTGCTGCTGCCATCTGCCTGTCGCAAATGTTAAGTACCATGGCTGGCAGGGATCCCAAGGCCCAGCCAGCAGAAGAGATCATCCTCCAGCGTTGCTCTTCTTCATTCTGACGTGTGGCCTTCCCCTGTGGCTGCTTTTCCCCTCAGGCCGTCTGCCCTCTCTCTCCCTTCCAACCACTATCTGCCCTCTCTCTCCCTTCCATCTAGCATCTGCTATCTCTGCCCCTTCCATCCACTATCTTCCCTTGTCTGCCCTCTCTCTCTCCCCCGTCCAACCACTGTCTGCTCTCTCTCTCTCTCTCTCTCCCTTCCATCCAGAGTTTACCCTCTCTCTCTCTCTCTCTCTCTGTCTCTGCCCCTTCCATCCACCATTGCCCTCCCTCTCCTATCCATCCAGGATCTGCCTGCCCTCTCTCTCCCTTCCATCCAGAATCTGTCCCCTCTCTCTCTGCCCCCTCTTTTCCCACCAGTCCCCAGTTTCAGCTCCTAGTTTCAGCCCCAGCCCTTTTCTCCCACCACCAGTCCCAAGATTCAGACCCAGCCACTTTCTCCGTGTCCCCTTTTCAGCCCCCAGTTCCAGTACTAGTCCCCTTATCCAACCTACTCTCCTTTACAGCCTCCAGTTCCAGTTCCCTTCATCCACCTGTCTTGCATTATGAACCCCCTTTTCAGCCCCAGCCCCATTCTCTCATCTGCCCCCCTTTCAGCCCCGGCCCCATTCTCCCACCTGCCCCTGCCCCAAGCATGGCCCCATTCTCCCTCCTGCCCCTTCTCAGACCCCAGTTCCAGCTGCAGTCCCATTCTCCCAACTGAGCCCTCCCCCACCCAGTCCCCACCTGCCTACCCTCAGCTCCCTCGACAGCCCCCTTCTGTCTGCCACCCAGCCCCTTGCATTTTTTAAAAAATCGCTGAATCGACAGCATAGCACCAGTGTGCAGCGCCTAGCGTCTATGTGAAAGAAGCAGATCACCTTGGGCCTTCCCTCACTGTGTCCTGCCCTCCTATGATGTAAGTTCTTATTTCCACGAGGGCGGGACACAGAGAGGGAAGGCTCGGCCCTGAGGCGATCTGCTTCTTACACTCAGATGCGAGGCGCTGCATGCTGGTGCTGCAATGCTGATTCAGAGATTTATTTTTTTAATGCAGGGGCAGACTGCCCCCACTGTCCCACCATTGGTACGCCACTGGGAGCAGGAGAGGGAGAGAGACCCCGGCACTGGGCCCCCCTTGGAGGCCCAAGGAATTTTGCCCCCCTTCCCCCCTCTTGGCAGCCCTGGTTGGTACTGGAGAAGGAGAAGAGTACAGACAAGAAGGACTCTCATGAGTAATTTAGGGAGAATTAAGACAGGAAAGGAAAGGAAGTGAAGTTGCATAATGACCCCCTAATAAAAGTTGCCAAAAATTACACACACAAATTTGGGCGTATGCCAAATTTGTCCAAGCAATTCAATTGAATAACAAGCAATTATTGTCACTCATTAAAGTTATGCATGTAAATTTAGGTGCGGACTCCGTGCCTAAAATTTACAGGCAATTTGAAAAAGGGGGTGCGGAAATGGGAAGATCATGGGCAGAATTGAGGGAATTCCTAAAATTAACATGCGTTGTTATAGAATAATGTAGGTCCATACATTTGCACTACGTTTCCATTGGTGCAAATGGCCACGCGTAAAGTTAAATGCTATTCCTGAGTATAAGCGCTATTCTATAAACTGCATCTATCTTTAAGCACGGCTTATAGGATAGCGCTTTTTTCAGCACCAGTTTTTTTGGTGCCATATATAGAATCTAGCCCTGAATGCATTTATAGGTTTAAGTTCATTTATTTTAATTTAATATGGACATTTATATTCCACTTTGCCACAATGTTTCAAGGTAGAAAAGAAGCACTAAGCTAACACTGATATGAATGATACATTGACTCCATAATTACAATTATTTCATGCAATTAATTAAACAGTTTAAACAGCTTAATATAATCTAAAAAGATAAATACTTTTGAGACAGCCATGTTTTAAGAGAGTGCCTGAAGTCCTTATGACATGACATACACCACAAAATCAATAGGCAAGGAGTTCCATGCATTCAGTTCCCCTTCCTGGTATGGTCCTATAACATGATTTCCATAAATACATTTGCTGAACATTTCATAAATTCAGCCAAATTTCAGCTACTGAATGTAGCTGCCATTAGGTAGCATGTAAAATAATATAATAGCTTAAATATGCTGGGGCAAAGCCAAACAGAATTTTGAAAATAAACAGTAAAGGTTTAAACATAACAAACTCTTAATGGGAGCCTGTACAATCTGACAAGTAACAAGTGGCCCAATCCATTCTCCTTTCTACCAAAATCAACTTGGCTACCAGATTTTGGAGAACATGCAATCTATGTAGGTGAGTAAGAAAAGCTTGAATTGTATGTGGAAGTGGATATGGATCCAGTGTACTGATTTGAGAAGAGAGATTATATAGCTATAGCAACACTGGTGTAAAGTAAACTGTACAGCTAAATTCTGAATGGATTATAATTTGAGAAACGGTTCACTGTGAAATCTTTGGGGGACAGATTGTGCAGTACTCTAAGGAGGATGTTTTCAGAAAGTGGACAGTGATTTTGACACAGTGTTCAGAAAGAAAGGAACAAACTTTGATGACTTTTGGGCTTATTTTCAAAAGAGAAAAATGTCAAAAAAGTGGCATGTCTGCATTTGGACGTTTTTCTCACAGAATCATCCAAATCAGTATTTTTGAAGCCTATTTTTAGATGTTTTTCTCTGAAGTCCACCAGAAGTGCATCCAAATCTCAAGAGGGAGTGCCAGGGGCGTGTTCAGGGCTGAACTTGGGTTTTTCAGACGTTTTTTAGCCATAATGGAACAAAACAAAAACGTCCAGGACTATAACGTAGGTGTTTTGAGCTAGACCTGTTTTTATTATGAATAAGGCACAAAAAGGTGCCCTAAATAACCAGATGACCACTGGAGGGAATCAGGAATGACCTCCCCTTTCCCCCCCAGTGGCAACTAACCCCCCCCCCCCCCCCCCCCCCAAAAATGTGATGAAAACATTACTAACCAACCTCTATGCCAGCCTCATATGTCATACTCAGGTCCATTAAAATAGCATGCAGGTCCCTGGAGTACTCTAGTGTTGGGTGCAGTGCACTGCAGACAGGTGGACCCAGGCTTCCTCTACCTGTTATCTTGTGGAGCAAACTGTGAACCCTCCAAAACTCACCAGAAACCCACTGTACCCACATATAGGTGCCCCCTTCACCTGTAAGGGCTATGGTAGTGGTGTACAGTTGGGGGTAGTGGGTTTTGGGTGGACTTTGGGGGGCTCAGCACACAAGGTAAGGGTGCAATGGTGAGATGTGTACCTGGGAGCAGTTTATGAAGTCCACTGCAGTGCCCCCTAGGGTGCCCTATTGCTGTCCTGGGATGTCAGGTAGACCAGGCTACTAAAAATGCTGGCTCCTCGTACATCCCAATAGCTTGATTTTGTACGTCCAAATCACAAAACATTGTTCGGAACAGTATTTTCAAAAACAAAAGACAGACGTATTTCTTTTTTTTTATGACATTCTTTGCTATTCGGATTTTGGATGTTTTTTGCAAAACGTCCCAAGTCGGACTTAGACATCATATCAAAAATTCCCCTCTTTATATAGAAATAAAGAATATGATTTAACAAAAATTTGGATGGGTATAGAAAAGGGGAGTTGAAGTTGACCCCAAGATTATATGTTATCCTAAGAAAAAAGAAAGGGGAGAAAGAGGAAATTATTTTGGTGCGAATAATGCAAGGATTAAATGAAAAGTAATCCCTCTACTTCCAAAACGTTTGCTTAAATTAAGATATTTTAATTAATTTAAAACAAAAAAAAAGGAAAATAATGCTTGAAATTTGCTCCTTTATTACATTTACAGTGGTGGAAATAAGTATTTGATCCCTTGCTGATTTTGTAAGTTTGCCCACTGACAAAGACATGAGCAGCCCATAATTGAAGGGTAGGTTATTGGTAACAGTGAGAGATAGCACATCACAAATTAAATCCGGAAAATCACATTGTGGAAAGTATATGAATTTATTTGCATTCTGCAGAGGGAAATAAGTATTTGATCCCTCTGGCAAACAAGACCTAATACTTGGTGGCAAAACCCTTGTTGGCAAGCACAGCGGTCAGACGTCTTCTGTAGTTGATGATGAGGTTTGCACACATGTCAGGAGGAATTTTGGTCCACTCCTCTTTGCAGATCATCTCTAAATCATTAAGAGTTCTGGGCTGTCGCTTGGCAACTCGCAGCTTCAGCTCCCTCCATAAGTTTTCAATGGGATTAAGGTCTGGTGACTGGCTAGGCCACTCCATGACCCTAATGTGCTTCTTCCTGAGCCACTCCTTTGTTGCCTTGGCTGTATGTTTTGGGTCATTGTCGTGCTGGAAGACCCAGCCACGACCCATTTTTAAGGCCCTGGCGGAGGGAAGGAGGTTGTCACTCAGAATTGTACGGTACATGGCCCCATCCATTCTCCCATTGATGCGGTGAAGTAGTCCTGTGCCCTTAGCAGAGAAACACCCCCAAAACATAACATTTCCACCTCCATACTTGACAGTGGGGACGGTGTTCTTTGGGTCATAGGCAGCATTTCTCTTCCTCCAAACACGGCGAGTTGAGTTCATGCCAAAGAGCTCAATTTTTGTCTCATCTGACCACAGCACCTTCTCCCAATCACTCTCGGCATCATCCAGGTGTTCACTGGCAAACTTCAGACGGGCCGTCACATGTGCCTTCCGGAGCAGGGGGACCTTGCGGGCACTGCAGGATTGCAATCCGTTATGTCGTAATGTGTTACCAATGGTTTTCGTGGTGACAGTGGTCCCAGCTGCCTTGAGATCATTGACAAGTTCCCCCCTTGTAGTTGTAGGCTGATTTCTAACCTTCCTCATGATCAAGGATACCCCACGAGGTGAGATTTTGCGTGGAGCCCCAGATCTTTGTCGATTGACAGTCATTTTGTACTTCTTACATTTTCTTACTATGGCACCAACAGTTGTCTCCTTCTCGCCCAGCGTCTTACTGATGGTTTTGTAGCCCATTCCAGCCTTGTGCAGGTGTATGATCTTGTCCCTGACATCCTTAGACAGCTCCTTGCTCTTGGCCATTTTGTAGAGGTTAGAATCTGACTGATTCACTGAGTCTGTGGACAGGTGTCTTTCATACAGGTGACCATTGCCGACAGCTGTCTGTCATGCAGGTAACGAGTTGATTTGGAGCATCTACCTGGTCTGTAGGGGCCAGATCTCTTACTGGTTGGTGGGGGATCAAATACTTATTTCCCTCTGCAGAATGCAAATAAATTCATATACTTTCCACAATGTGATTTTCCGGATTTAATTTGTGATGTGCTATCTCTCACTGTTACCAATAACCTACCCTTCAATTATGGGCTGCTCATGTCTTTATCAGTGGGCAAACTTACAAAATCAGCAAGGGATCAAATACTTATTTCCACCACTGTATTTACTTTTTTACACTTTCCCCTTCATTTGCCACACATTCCTACCAAAAATGGACAAATGTTTTGAAAGCTGTTGCAAAAGAACTGCACATCTTGACTCTTCATCAGGTTGTTCACAGTCCTTTCCACCTCTTCATTTGAGCCGAACAGATGCCCCAAATGTATTCCTTCAATTTTGGTAAAAGATGGAAATCACAAGGTGTCAAATCTGGACTGTATGGCAGATGGGGTAAGACTATGAGCCTCATCATCTCAACTACCTCTGTGCTGAATCATTGTGTTTGAGGTCTAACATTGTCATGTTGCCACAAAATTTCCTTCTCATGCTTCCAAACTCTTCTCAATCATTCTTTCAGAGTTTTCAGGGTTAAAATGCAATGCTTTGAGTGATCTTTCAATTGTCATAGAAAGCCACAGAAAGGAATCAGAACACCAAGTGAATTAATACATTAGGGATGAACATACAGCAAACATTTTTGGTTTCATTTTATGTTCAGTGGTTCATTTTTGGTTCCCTGATTTTTGGATTATATTTTTCAGTTTATTTTACACATTCATTTTAATCAAACAAATTTTAGCACATGCACATCAACATAGCACACATTAATTCATCGATGTGCATGATAAATTTATTTAGCACTCAGTGTATATTTTAAGGCATAATAAACCAAATTTATGCATCTATATGCACATAGTAGTAGGGGAAGATCCACCAGATGACACACTAATGGGCTCATTTTCGAAAGAGAAGAATGTCCATCATTTGACATAAATCGGAAGATGGACGTCCTTCTCACAGAAACGTCCAAATCGGTATAATCAAAAGCCAATTTTGGACGTCCCCAACTGCACTCCGTTGCACTCGGTCAAAGTTAAAAGGGGCATGTCAGAGGCATAGCGAAGGTAGGACTTGGTTGTGCCTAACACTTGGACATCCTTGACCCATAATCGAAAAAAAGGACATCCTGACGAGCACTTGGACATTTTCACCCGAACCTGTTTTTCTTAAGACTAAGACACAAAAATGTGCCCGAAATGACCAGATGACCACCGGAGAGAATCGGAGATGACCTCCTATTACTCCCCCAGTGTTCACTAACCCCCTCCCACCCTCAAAAAACATCTTTCAAAATATTTTGTGCCAGCCTCTATGCCAGCCTCAGATGTCATACTCAGGTCCATGACAGCAGTATGCAGGTCCCTGGAGCAGTTCTAGTGGGTGAGTGCACTACAGACAGGCGAACCGAGCACCATCCCCCCCCCCCCACCTGTTATGTTTCTGGAGGAAAAATCCAAACCCCACCACAAACGCACTGTACCCACCTCTAGGTGCCCCCCTTCACCCGTAAGGGCTATGGTAGTGGTGTACAGTTCGAGGTAGTGGGGTTTGGGGGTCTCAGCACACAAGGTAAAGGAGCTATGTTCCTGGGAGTATTTTATGAAGTACACTGCAGTGCAATTAAATTTGCTGATGACACAAAGTTATTCAAAGTCATTAACTCGTGACAGGATTGTGAAAAATTACAGAAGGACCTTACGAGACTGGGCGGCTAAATGGCAGATGACGTCTAATGTGAGCAAGTGCAAGGTGATGCATGTGGGAAAAAAGAACCCAAATTATAGCTTCGTCATGCAAGGTTCCACATTAGGAGTTACGGACCAAGAAAGGGATCTGGGTGTCATCGTCGATAATACACTGAAACCTTCTGCTCAGTGTGCTGCTGCGACTAGGAAAGCGAATAGAATGTTGGGTATTACTAGGAAAGGTATGGAAAACAGGTGTGAGGATGTTATAATGCCGTTGTATCGCGCCATGGTTCGACCGCACCTTGAGTATTGTGTTCAATTCTGGCCACCACATCTCAAGAAAGAAATAGTAGAATTGGAAAAGGTGCAGCGAACGGCGACTAAAATGATAGCGGGGATGGGACGACTTCCCTATGAAGAAAGACTAAGGAGGCTAGGGCTTTTCAGTTTGGAGAAGAGACAGCTGAGGGGAGACATGATAGAGGTATATAAAATATTGAGTGGAGTGGAACAGGTGGATGTGAAGCGTCTGTTCACGCTTTCCAAAAATACTAGGACTAGGGGGCATGCGATAAAACTACAGTGTAGTAAATTTAAAACAAATCGGAGAAAATGTTTCTTCACCCAACACATAATTAAACTCTGGAATTCGTTGCCGGAGAATGTGGTGAAGGCAGTTAGTTTGGCAGAGTTTAAAAAGGGGTTAGACAGTTTCCTAAAGGACAAGTCCATAAACCACTACAAAATGGACTTGGGAAAAATCCACAATTCCAGGAATAACATGTATAGAGTGTTTGTACGTTTGGAAAGCTTGCCAGATGCCCTAGGCCTGGATTGGCCGCTGTCGTGGACAGGATGCTGGGCTCGATGGACCCTTGGTCTTTTCCCAGTGTGCCATTACTTATGTACTTATGCCCCCTAGGGTTCCCGGTTGGTGTCCTGGCATGTCAGGGGGACCAGTGCACTACAAATGCTGGCTCCTCTCATGACCAAATGGCTTGGTTTCGAAAATCGCCGAAAATCAGAAACATCCATGTCTAGGGATGGCGAAATTTAAGGATTTGGACATCTCTGACGGCATTTTCAAAACGAAAGATGGACGTCCACCTTGTTTCGAAAATACAGGTTAACTCGCCCCTGGATTGGGACATTTTGCAAGGACGTCCAAATCGAAACTTGGACGTCCATTTCGAAAATGCTCCTCCACGGGATCAATGCAGTAAGCCATGCAGTAGAATTTTGCACACACCTTCTACAATGAGATTAGTGAGAAAATGTTCCACAGGGTGAAGTAAGACAATGAGATGCACATTCAAATCAGCAGAACGTGTATGCTAATCAGGGAAAGCCTGCAGGACACATGTGTGCAAAGGTTCTACAATAAAGACAGAATCACTGTTCACATGTCTAAAGAAAACAAGAGCCTGCACACGTCTCTATGAACCGGGATGTTGTTCTGTGCATAAATATTAACCTCACAAAATTTTCTTACACATAACATTTTTGCAATGCTAATATTTATGTGTAGAACATTCACTGATATGTGCAGGTACTTTAATTTTCTTTGGACACACACACACAGTGAAGTCGCTATTACATCTATGCACAGCTCCATTCTGCCTTTTAAATTTGCAGGTTCCCTAATATGGTCACAGACAAAATAAATGGCTGCAAATCTCAAAATAATTGTATTAAATCCTCTAAACTAACCCTGCTACACTGCCACAGACCTGGTAGTGAATTTCCTACATTGTGCACACATTAAAATCCCATGTTGACTTCTGTGCATCCATTTCAAGTTATTTCTGCTATTTGTGCATTTCACTTCATACAGAAGGTGGCTGAATTTTGATGCTTTTTGCATAAATTTAGACCTCATGTCCAGAATACCCCTAACCCTATCTCTACTTATATGGCTACTATTTAAGCATTTCCCCAGGTCAGGATTTTTGGCACAAACAATTATACAGTCACCATGTGCTGCTGATTGCAAAGTAGTTATGAATATTGCCTCTAAAGTAAGGATCTTCCAGTGGGAATAAATCTTCCAGTATACCAAACTATGAAAAGCTCATAGTTTGGTTGTACTACCATACTTGAATACTGTAAAGTTAATGCATTTGATATACCCCCTTTCTGTGGAATAACTAAGTGGTTTACACGTTATAAGCTAGATTCTATATATGGCACCAAAATTTACATTGCAGAATTGAATTTCGATTAAGCGTATTCTATAAATTCTTTACATGATACACTGAATATGCATAAGACCAAGCCTATGCCTAAATATATGCACCATATGAATAAGTAGCTATATTGCCATACTTCACGCAATATATAGAATACTTGTGGATCTACACACCATATAAATAATACGCTTGGAATTTTTCACTGAAAGGACATCAATGCGTAGCAATGTCATGATATCACAATGTCATATCCTCAGGGACATTTCTCCCCAGCAGACAACAGGCTGCTTGCCAAGCTGTTTCTCCGCAAGGAGGAATGGTATTTTGTCCTCCCACACCTATGAAGATCATACTTCCTGTACAGAAGGGCCTGGGAGAGACTTGCCAGGAGCTTCAATGAGGAAGACCAAGTCCGCAGGGATGTAAGTATACTAAGTACAAATTTAAGTTTAGGATTCTAGTGCTTCCCTTCCTCCCCTATTATGCATGATGCATGGAGCCTACCAAACTATAATCTTGAACACCAACTCAGTGCCGTAGCGAGGGTGCCTGACACCCGGGGCGGGTCGCCGCTGCGCCCCCCCCCCCCGGGTGCAGGGTACGGCGAACCCCCCCCTGAAACGCACCCTTACCTTGCAGCGGGGGGCAGGCGGGAGGGCCGATCCACCCCCAGTGCACGTCACTGGGAGCTGCGTCGGCTCTGCTGCTTCCCTGCTTTCTCTGCCCCGGAACAGGAAGTAACCTGTTCCGGGACAGAAAGAGCAGGGAACCAGCGAGCCAACACCCCCCCAGTGGCGTGCACCCGGGGCGGACCGGCCCCCACCGCCCCCCCTTCCTATGCCACTGCACCAACTGAAGTGTATCTAGAAATGCCTCACATTCTTATGATTGTTTTCATGGATCCACATAACATAGGGCATGGGTTCTAATCTGTTTCTTGGATATCACAAACATTAGAAAAAAATGAACAGTACAGCAGAATATAGACACATTAATTGAATTGCCTTGTGTCAAGCAGAAAAGCTGCAATATGAAGGCAGACATTCTCATAGTGAAACACCCCCACAATGAGAATATCAGGGAAAGGTGAACCACAGCAAAAAGGTACAGATCCCAGAGAGAGTTTCCTGTTAACAAGGTAGGGAAGTATAGTTTCAAAGCATTTCTGTTGATGGCTCTCTCATTCTCCCTGTCTCCTCAGCTCGAAACCTTGGGGTCATCTTTGACTCTTCTCTCTCCTTCTCTGCTCATATCCAGCAGATTGCCAAGACCTGTCGTTTCTTTCTTTACAACATCCGTAAAATCCGCCCCTTTCTTTCCGAGCACTCTACCAAAACCCTCATCCACACCCTTGTCACCTCTCGTTTAGACTACTGCAATCTGCTTCTTGCTGGCCTCCCACTTAGTCACCTCTCCCCTCTCCAGTCGGTTCAAAACTCTGCTGCCCGTCTCATCTTCCGCCAGGGTCGCTTTACTCATACTACCCTTCTCCTCAAGACCCTTCACTGGCTCCCTATCCGTTTTCGCATCCTGTTCAAACTTCTTCTACTAACCTATAAATGTACTCACTCTGCTGCTCCCCAGTATCTCTCCACACTCGTCCATCCCTACACCCCTTCCCGTGCACTCCGCTCCATGGATAAATCCTTCTTATCTGTTCCCTTCTCCACTACTGCCAACTCCAGACTTTGCGCCTTTTGTCTCGCTGCACCCTACGCCTGGAATAAACTTCCTGAGCCCCTACGTCTTGCCCCATCCTTGGCCACCTTTAAATCTAGACTGAAAACCCACCTCTTCAACATTGCTTTTGACTCATAACCACTTGTAACCACTCGCCTCCACCTACCCTCCTCTCTTCCTTCCCGTTCACATTAATTGATTTGATTTGCTTACTTTATTTATTTTTTGTCTATTAGATTGTAAGCTCTTTGAGCAGGGACTGTCTTTCTTCTATGTTTGTGCAGCGCTGCGTATGCTTTGTAGCGCTATAGAAATGCTAAATAGTAGTAGTAGTAAGTCCACAAGTGTTTGAGCCATTTATATTTAACATGTAGGGAATGAGGGAGAATAATACATGCAATGCTATGGTTTTAACTCAGTAGATGTGTTCCAAGAACAAAAAAACTTACAGTTTGAGACTGTATTTTGTCCATCATATTGAAGCCAGTTATAATGCAGTAGTTAATGGTGTGCAGTAAGCTCACAGAAATCAGGCACGAGGCGTAAGAGAGAACAAACAAACCAGTTTTAATACATTTACCAAATCTTGGTATTCCTATTTTGAACTGAAATTTTACTTCCTAAAAGTAACAAAAGCCCCCGTCAACTTTGGCCACTTCCACGACAGATTGTAGTTGAAGACGCCCAAAATCGGCTTTCGATTATACCGATTTGGGCGCCTACTGGAGAAAGACGCCCATCTCCTGATTTGGGTCTTTCTCTTTCGAAAATAAGGCGGTAAGGTGTTTTGTAGGGTGGGGTCAGGTGAAGTCAGGTCTTCTTGTGTGTCAGATTGGGTCAGGGGAGGGGGGTCCACTAGACCAAAGGTCATCTGAAGTGAAGTATCACACTTCACCTCAAATAAACCTCATGTCAAGCTGTACACCATCTCAGCCTTGGTGTTAAGCCGTACCATTGAGCTTGGCCTGTTAGTGTCTTTGGCACTTCTTTGCACACATGACTAATTTAACAAAACACATTTCAATGCATTTAAATATAGAGGGTGCTTATCTTTAAAGCAGGGGGTCAGTGCTACATTACTTTTTGCATGCAATACTTCTCTGCATCACATGGCTGTAAAAATGCTCACTGTTGGGTTTGTTAACAGTGTGCTTCCACCAACGATATCTTTCTGCATCGAACCTACTGTTAGGAGCATAAATCCTTTGAATATGGGGCCCACTGTTTGTTTGTTTTTTAGATGTTCTCTATAGAGTATGGTTGGGGCTTTGCCGTGAAAAACATGAACATAATTTTTTATAGATAATTGCAACTACTGAAAGCAAGAAAAAAAATGTGTGTAAGCCATATATGATAGTGTCTGCAATATTGCCATGTTTTAAATAAAAATAATTAATCAATCAGCACCAAACTCTGTTGTTCCCGCCTTTCACTGCTGTTCTCAGACCCATCTCAAAAAGACAGTTTCACTTTGCAGCCCAAGTTCTGTTTTTACCATCATCATTTCTTGCAATAATTACCTAGCCAGCCCTGAGATAATGATTTTAGCACAACAGTTGCAAATCTTAAACTGTTGCAAAATGTGGAACTGGTAGTGTATTTTACCAAGAAAAGGAGTTCTCCCTCCCTGAGTGGATAATGCAGCTTTCTGAATTAAAACGGATATGGGTTTGAGCTTGCTCATTTATGCTTACAAATGGCTTTTGACTTCATTTGCATATGTATTCTGCAACAAAAGACTTCAGACTTGGAGTCACATGTCTGTGCTGGAATTGACAGAGATGGATGCAGATACTGTGGTGTTTGGGGACAGAGAGTCTGCCTTGATTCTAATTCGGTGCCCCAGTAAGTTATCGGGTCAGGCTCGCTTCCCTTCTGGATACAAGATAAGAGGCCAGCAACAGCCATAATACAAAACATAGGCAAAGAGAGTGAAGAGAGAAGATAAAATGTCAAAGTAGAAAAATGAAGCTCAGTATAGTAAAAGTAATAGGTCTATTTAACTCGCACATCACCAGAAGTGGTTTTGCCAATCTTTTACATGCTTGGTTAAATTGCACAAATAAATACATATGCGTAAAACATAAAAGTTGTTTTTTTTTTTTCTTTTTTTTACGGAAGGAAAACTAACCAGCTGTTCCTTTTATGATATAGAAAACGAGCTTGATTTATTACCTAAAAAGTTATTTTTGGAGTTGCTTTTCCAGGCAGCCCTGGTTCTGGAAAAGTCACTGAGGCCTGTCCACTTGACAGGCTCAGATTGTTTCCTGAGCAGTCCCCCTTCACTCATCACCTTCAAGGGCTATTATTGACAACGTGTGACTGGGGGCCTCGGAGTATTTTAAAGCAGCAGGGATCCTGGCCAAACAATCAGCCTGTCAATTACCTTTTCCCCTGTTGTGAAAAGGGGCCTTTGGACAATGCAACTTCTCAGCTGGGAGTTGTGCTACTCCAAGTATGCAACCCACTCCCTGCACAGTTCAGCATTCAAAACCAAATAAATGGCAGCTTGCCCTTTTCTCTGCTCTAGTGAGAATCAGTGAAGGTGTAGGTGTATCCATAGAAAGGTTTAGGAGTTCTGCACATCTCCCTTGCTGCTTCTTTAAAGCATTATGAAGTCCCTCCTTAACCTTTTCATGGGGCCTTGTTCACAGTGAAGGCCCAGGCTACACTACCTACACTCAATCTTAGGAAACTTCCTGTATGCATTGACCACTTGCTGAGAGGACTGTCCATCATGTGGGCGCTTTGTCTGGCAGTCACTTCTATTTGAATTTGACTGACTGAGGCAGCCTGGGTTATTTGTAAAGAACAACAAAGCTTTTCATTCATAATTTCAGTAGGGGGGACAGGGTGCTAATGATGGAGTTTGAATAAGGAGGAAAGGTTCTATTCAAGGCAGGAAGGAGCCCAACTGACTGCCAAAAGGGAGGATGGGGAAGGGGGGGGGGGGGGAAGAGTAGGTGAAAGTGGCTGTGTGAGAAGGCAAACAGTGCAAAGAGGCCTGAAGGCTCTTAAAAGGTGAGACAACAATGAAAAAAAAAGATAGAAGCAGGAAGAATGTAAAAAGCATCAACTCACAGGTCAGCTGTATACATTTGAAAACCTAGAAATGGCTACATTTAAGTATTCAATATGTTTATGTCCAAGGTTATATATATAATTGGGGATTCCTTTTCAAAGCTCAATAGGCATCCAGTTCAGTAGCTGAATATTCCCCATATAAAAATTTACAATTACTAAAAGAAAAGTTACTTTTGAAACCATTAGCCACTTTAATTGCCCAGTCAAATGAGCTTATGGCTTCGATTTAGCATAGTCATGCATTGCTAAGAATGTAGCCAGTTTACAACACATATTCAGCACCACTGGGTATATGTATTGCAATACCAAATATATGTATTATTTTAACTGCCAGCACAGTGTTTAAATTAATCCACTTACCATAACTAAAAACTTGGATATTTAGAATATTTATGTCAAACTCTGTTTTTTCCCTATGCCCTAGGGAAAATCTCATTTCTTTTAAAATAATGGTTTTCTGCTATGCCTGAAAAAAAAGTTTTAAGACAAAACTTGCAAAACCCATCGGCTTAAATTGTTGAATGAACAAATGAAATTAGTTAATCTGGTGCTGTAGGTTTATCTGCAGCACTTCTGGTTCTTGTCAGCACCTCTCCAGACATGTTCTCTGGTGAAAGGTACCTTTACAGACATGCAAGCTACTTAAAGAATTTTAAAATGCTGTTAATAAATTGCAACCTTTGCTTTAGAATGAAATTAATTCAGTTGCTGTTGCAGATCAATATCTGTTAGGACAAAGAGCCAGCCTTCTGGATGCTAATCTCATTAAACACACTGTGCATTATGCAAATTAGATGTAAAGCGATTCCTTGTTTCTTTTATTTATCAACAGTAATTCATTCTTTTATTTATCAACAGTAATTCATTGATAGCTTAGGTCACATGTATTTGGTTTTAGGAAGCTTAGCCCCCCCCCCCCCCCCCCCCCCCCACACACACACACATACACACACGGAATAAAAAAATTACAAATTAGGTGCCTAGATTAGCTCTAAATAAAATGCCCCTCCTCTCACTGAACACTTCAATTTAGATGCCTTAAAAGTGCATGGGTCCAAGTTAGGCTCAAGTCATGGAAATTAAACTAGCTGCTCAGTGCCTATTTATATAGCACAGGGCACAACATAGAAACCTTCATTTAGGAAAGGGCTTAACAGGCCTGACTTTAAGAGCTAGGCACTTGTCTTCATCCTGATGAAGGCACCTTTGATTGACTGAATATAGGTGCTTGGTTGTAGCATACAAGCCAGGTGCCTTTCCAGAGGTCAAGGCAGAAATGTGGAAGGGGGCCACCAAAGTCTACCAGCAGGCTATCAGGGGCATAATCGAAAAAGAAGGGCGCCCATCTTTTGACACAAATCGGGAGATGAGCGTCCTTCTCTCAGGGTCGCCCAAATTGGCATAATCAAAAGCCAATTTTGGGTGTCCTCAACTGCTTTCCATCGCGGGGACGACCAAAGTTCACGGGGGCATGTCGGAAGCATAGCGAAGGCGGGACGGGGGCGTGGTTAAGAGATGGGCATCCTCGACCAATAATGGAAAAAAGAAGGGCGTCCCTGACAAGCATTTGGCCGACTTTACTTGGTCCCTTTTTTTTCACGACCAAGCCTTGAAAAGCTGCCCAAACTGACCAGATGACCACTGGAGGGAATTGGGGATGACCTCCCCTTACTCCCCCAGTGGTCACCAACCCCCTCCCACCCCACAAAAAATATAAAAACATTTTTCCAGCCTTTATGCCAGCCTTAAATGTCATACCCAGCTCCATGACAGCAGTATGCAGGTCCCTCGAGCAGTTTTTAGTGGGTGCAGTGCACTTCAGGCAGGCAGACCCAGGCCCATCCCCCTCCCCACCTGTTACACTTGTGGCGCTAAATGTGAGCCCTCCAAAACCCACCTGAAACCCATTGTACCCACATGTAGGTGCCCCCCTTCATCCCTAAGGGCTATGGTAGTGGTGTACAGTTGTGGGGAGTGGGTTTTGGGGGGTCTCAGCACTGAAAGTAAGGGAGCTATGCACCTGGGAGAAATTTGTGAAGTCCACTGCAGTGCCCTCTAGGGTGCCCAGTTGGTGTCCTGGCATGTGAGGGGACCAGTGCACTATGAATGCTGGCTCCTCCCATGACCAAATGCCTTGGATTTGGTTGTTTTTGAATGGGCGTCTTCGGTTTCCATTATCGGCGAAAACCGAGGTCACCCATCTCTAAGGTCGACCATCTCAACATTTAGGTCGACCATCTCTAAGGTTGTTGAGATTTGGGCATCCCCAACCGTATTATAGAAACGAAAGATGGACGCCCATCTTGTTTTGATAATATGGGATGCCCCGCCCATTCACGGGGACGTCCTCAGAGATGGGCGTCCTTAGAGATGGTCGTCCCCATTCGATTATGCTCCTCCACACCTCCTTCAGTTTGCAACTTTGTAACACTAGCCCTAATTGAGGTGCTCAGTACCCTATCAGTATCAAGCTGGAAATAGTCAGGCCAATATTCAAAATGATTTAAGTGGGTAGGAGAGGGTCCTCAGAACCGCCCAACCTCCAATTTTCTGCAGCACTTAACCAGGGAGTGCCGCTGAATATCAGTTTTGAACCGCCATAAAAAGAGGGCAAGTCAGTGGTGATACAGGAGGCCATGTTGGGGAGGAGCTGGCAGTTGTACATCCACATAACTATTTTGGAGCCCTCTGAGCCCCCCCCCCCCCCCCCCCGCCACTCCCCACCCCTGCCTCCCAAAACAACCCCTTCCTTCCCCCTCCCCCAGCCCACAACATTAAGAACCCCAAAATATCCCCAACCTCCCCAACACTCCCCAGGGCCTACCCCTTTCCTGTTCCTAGCGGCAGTATCCTCAAAATGGCTACCATGACCTCTTGTGGCAGCCTTACTGTACCATGGTAGTCATTTTGAGGATGCTGCCACTAGGGACAGGAGTGAGTATGGTTCACTTCTGCCCCCATCGCCCCACTGGCCACCAGAGATCTAAGGTAGGCCCTGGGGGCTTATCCAGACTGGGGGGTTGGGGGGAAGTTCTTAATGTTGTGGGCTGGGGGGAGGGGAGGGGGAGGGAAGGAGGGGGCATTTTGAAGGGTAAGGATGGGGCTTGGAAGGCTCCAAAAAAGTTTGAAATAGTTATGCCGGTGCCAGCCAATATTCAGCCAGGGCCCGTATAACTTTCTTATACAGGCCCCAACTGAATATCAGCCAGAACCCTCATAAGCTCCGGCAGCTAGCAGAAGAACAGTAAACCCTGTGCTGGCACTGACTATCTGGGGCTAATTTAGCTGGTCACAGTCAGCATTTAAAAAAAAAAAATGCTGACCCCACCACTGGCTGAATATTACTGGACTGGACACTAAGGACTCAATTCTTTAAAGTGGGTGCTACCATTTGTATGCCAGATACTCATAAAAATGATTAGATTAATGGCATCTTTGTGCCGAGCTGGCTCAAGGAATTGTGGCACCATGAGCTAACCTTTGCTAGAATAAAGGCACACATTCTGACCACTGTGAAAGGTGAACCAGTGAAGTTTTAGCTCCTGGGACCAGTATCTCACCTGGTTCATGCCTTAGGCTGGCCCTGTACATGTGTGTATGTGTGCACATATGAATGTAAATGCCAAAATTCTGCCTAAGCACTATTCTGAAAAATACATGCATTTCTTACACAGCTTATATTTTACAGGCAGGTGTATACATGGGTGGGGTTCATATGCACAGAAGTTATGCACCTATCTCCAGCATTTAGGCGCAAGCACTTACACCAGCTCTATGGCTGACATAACTACTTGTGCCTAAATTATACACATATATTTTACCTGTGGAAAGTGGGCACTTAACTTTCATTCACAGAATAGGTGCCACATGTGTTTATTAGATTCTTGATAAACTGTCTTTTTTGTGGTACAACCAAAGTGGTTTACATATTACATACAGCTACTTTCTCTGTGTCTAGTGGGCTCAACATACCTTGGAGAATGGAAGGTTGAGTGACTTGCCCAGGGTCACAAGGAACTACAGTGGAAATATTCTGGCACACCATTGTATCTCTCTCATTACCTAATTCCTATATCCCATCTAGAGCTCAAATCTGTTATATATCCCATCTCTACAGCAACTATGTTTTGACTCTATTCGCTCTATAGCATTCAGCATTACTGGCCCAACTCCTTGGAATGCTCTTCCTTCTCAACTATGATTAATGAGCTCTTATACAGACTGTCGCTCAGCCCTTAAAACCTTCCTCCTAGAATGCCTACAATGTAAAATGTTAGCAGCCTCAACATTATAGCAATTATCTGGGACCGGTCCAAGGAGCAGGGGCGTATCTGACCTTCAGCGGTAGGGGGGCCAGAGCCGAGGTGAGGGGGCACATTTTAGCCCCCCCCCCCGGCGCCACCGCTGCCATCATCATCGCCCACCCCCCACCCCTTGCCGTCACCACCACCGCCCCTCTCGACCCCCCCGCCCACTCACCTGCCCGCCCGCTTGCCATCGCCTACCTGGGCTGGTGGAGACCCCATCCCCCGCCAGCCGAAGTCTTCTTCCTTCCTTTCAGGTTTCAGACTCAGAAACCTGAAAGGAAGGAAGAAGACTTCGGCTGGCGGGGGATGGGGTCCCCGCCAGCCCAGGCAGGCGACAGCGAGCGAGTGGGCAGGTGAGCGGGCAGGCGGGGGGGGGTCGATGGTAGGGAGGTCCAGGGCCAAATCTACGGGGGCCCTGGCCCCCGTGGCCCCATAGCAGCGACGCCCCTGCCAAGGAGCCCAGCATACCTCAGCATTATAATCCTTTATTACCCAACTCTTGTCCCTCTTATGTGCCGATGATCAGAAGCAAACTTGGGTGCTAGAGGCCAATCACGCCATACCAGCACCCGTATTTCCTTCCACCTGATGATCAGAGCTGGCAAGCACATGCAACAATGTGTTCACCGGCTCTGAATGCAATGAGCATGCAAATGCATGCTAAGCAGGGTATTACCTATTCCTCCCCAATGCTCAGTGCACCAAACATTGGCAGTGCTCATACAGCAAATCCTACACCAGCTCAGTGCTGATGATAAAGTTTGTGGAGCATTGGGGAGGAATGGAGAGCCCTGTCCAGCATGTATTTGCATGTCAGCAGGCTCCCCCATCCCCTCAACAAGACTGGAACCCGAGTCACCCCTCACACAGGAGCCCCGACCCCCCACCCCAAGCCAATGACATGGGATGCCCTCACATAGGAGCCCTCGACCCCCTCCTAACCTCCCTCACACCCAAGAAAGAAGGCCCTGGTGGCCCAGTGGGCCGCAAACCAAAACCCCCCACCTGGTGGGCTACAGATTCCCTCTCCCACCCCCGTACCTTTGTGGTGGAGGAGGGAGTAGCACACTCCCTCCTCTTCAGCTCCGCCTTCAAGATGGCGGCGCCCAGTTTGTCCAGTGCAACCTGGGATGCGCTGGGAGGGCTTCCCTAACATATAAGGGCATTTTTCTCTTATATGATTGAGAAGCCCCACCCAGCACATCCTAGGATGCACAGGGCTGGGTGCTGCCATTTTCAAGGTGGCACTGAAGAGAAGAGATTGTGCAACTCCCTCCTCCACTGCAATGATTAGGGAGGCAGGAGAGGGGCCCATTAGACCACCAAGTGAAGGGAGATTGGGTCCACCAGATCTCCAGTCCTCCGTGCCCCTGTGCTGGGGCGGGGATCAGGGAGCCTGGAGGTCTGCTGGACCTCCAGCTCCCATGTCGCTGTCCAGGGGGAGGGGGCTCAGGGGGGAATTAGGCCACCAGGGCCTTGCAGATTGGAGGGGGCCCCTGTGTTTGATAGGTCCAGGCTTTTGACAGCCCTGTGTTTTTACCCTATAATCAGAGATAATAACGTGCTTAAATTGCATGTTATTATCTCGGATCATAGAGGTGGTATAGCCCCGTGCTGTTCCAGTGCTATTTTTAGAGCACTGTTTGGAACAGCGCGGGGCGTCTGATCATCCACCTGTCATTGTCTTATCTGAAATAGAGTTCCTACTCTTACCTCCCCTTCTCTCCTTTCTTTACCATTACTTTATTAATTTTAAAATGTAAACTGCTCTGAAAGTTTTTACTCAAGGGCAGTATATCATATTTTTAATAATCCTAAACCTGAACCTGGGTCCCCTGGTCCTCACGCTGCTGCACTTACTATTAGATCACAGTGCTATAAAATTGTCATCTAAGGAAGGAAGTTTATAAATCAATGTTTTACGTGCAGAAAATGTTTTATAAAGTTCCATGAGGTATACACAGAAAGTCCGCAACATGTGCCTTGGTGCTTCCACAAGCAGAGTTGCAATGTATAAGAACATAAGAATAGCCACACTGGGTCCGACCAGTATCCTGCTTCCAACAATGGCCAATCCAGGTCACAAGCACATGACAGAAAACCAAATTAGTAGCAACATTCTATGCTACCAATCCCAGGGCAAGCAATGGCTTCCCCCATGTCTATCTCAATAACAGACTATGAACTTTTCCTCCAAGAACTAGTCCAAACCTTTTATAAACTCAGATATGCTAACTGCTGTTACCATATCCTCTGGCAGCAAGTTCCAGAGCTTAACTATTTTTTGAGTGAAAAAATATTTTCTCGTATTTGTTCTAAAAGTATTTCCATATAATTACATTGAGTGTCCCCTTGATCTTTGTACTTTTTAAAAGAGTGAAAAATTATTCTACACCACTCAGGATTTTATAGACCTCAATCATATCCCCCCTCAGTCGTCTCTTTTCCAATCTGAAGAGCCCCAACCTCTTTAGTCTTTCTATTACTCATTTCTATAGTGCTACTAGACATACTAGCACTGTACACTGAACATGTAAGAGACAGTACCTGCTCGACAGAGCTTACAATCTAATCAAGACAGACAAACAGGACAAATAAGAGATAAAGGAATTACTTAAATTGGGAATTATAAAACAGACATGGGTACTGAAGAAATGAATAGGAGTTAGGAATTAAAAGCAGCCTCAAAAAGATGGGCTTTTAACCTACATTTGAAGACGGCCAGAGCTGAAGCATGATGTATTGATTCAAGAAGTCTATTCCAGATGTATGTTGCAGCAAGATAAAAGGAAGAGTCTGGAGTTGGCAGTGGAGAAATGTACAGATAAGAGAGATTTACCTGATGAATGGAGTTCCCGGGGAGGAGTTTAGGGAGAGATAAGAGTGAAGAGGTACTGAGGAGCTGCAGAGTGAATGCATTTGTAAGTCAGTAAGAGGAGTTTAAAATGTATATGGAAACTGATAGGGTGTCAATGAAGTAACTTGAGGAGAGGGCTAACATGAGCATAGTGATACTGGCAGAATAAGGTAGATCTGGGAATCATCAACATAAAGGTGATACTGAAAACCATGGGAGGAGATGATAGCACCAAGGGAGGAAGTGTAGATGGAGAAATGAAGAGGTCCCAAGACAGAGCCGTGAGGTACACCAACTGATAGTGGGATAGAAGTGGAGGAGGATCCACCAGAGCATACACTAAAAGTGTGATGAGAGAGATAAGAAGAAAGCCAAGAAAGAACAGAGCCCTGAAATCCAAGTGAGGACAGCATATCATGGAGTAGGTGGTCATCAACAGTGTCAAAAAGCAGCAGATAGATTGAGAAGGATGAGAACAGAATAGAGACCTTTGGATCTGGCCAGAAACAGGTATTGGAGACTTTAGCAAGAGCTATGTAGAGGGCAATTGAATGTAGAGGGCAAAATCCAGATTAAAGTGGATCAAGAATAGCTTGAGATGAAAGAAAGCCAAGACAATGGCGGTGAACAGCATGTTCAAGTATTTTGGATAGGAAATGGGAGTTGCCTAGTTTATACAATTCATATGTACACACATAAAAATCAACATTTAGGGAAACAGGCAGCCGTTATAATTTTAAAATGGTTTAAAATTATACATATACAATATATATGAATGTTAATCTTCTTGTGCCTGATAATGAGCTCTCCTTGCATATGAAGTTAAGCACTGGTGTCAGGATGCTTCTGTAATTTGCCCAAAGTCTCTCTCTCTCTCTTCCCTCTTCCCACCCCCAAGTCCATTGTCCCTCCCCCTCTTTCCCCCACAGTGTGGCATCTTTCCCCTTCCTCCCACACAGGTTCAACATGTCTCCAACAACCCCCCTTTTCCTCAGGTCTAAGATCTGTCTACCACTGGGCAGTCCTGGATTCACTCAATGGTAGCTATGCCCCTGCTTTAGTTACTCAGTAGCAACTTTTATAATATTTTCCTAATATTAGGGGTTTGCAGGCCAAACAATTTGGAGGATTAAGTGACTTGTCCAAGATCACAAATAGCAGTAGCAGGGTTTAAATGGGCTTTCCTAGTTGTTAGCCTGATGATCTAACCACTAGGCAGCTCCTCCACTCCAAAACTCAATATATTGGTGTCAAGTGAGGACTTTAATAATACTTGAATAATATTAATCTAAAAGAGCTCCTGAGAAAAAAATATTGAACATGATATTGTGAATCTTTCAATGCTGCCAGCAACAGCAGCTGTAAGGATGCCCTCAGGGGGCTCAAAACAGCAGCTAAGTCATTCTGAGCAGCAGAAAAAGGAGATGTAGGGAGGTGATGGGGGGGCGGAAGTGTTGGGTGAGAGGGAGTTTAGCAATGATCGGATACAAAGCTGCAAGAAAGGAGGTGGGAGTGGGCACAGGGAAGGAGTTGGAGACCGCATAGTGAAATATGCATGGAAGGAGTTGTGGAACGGGAGTTATAGTGATAGCTGTTTTTAGCGGGCTTTGCTGTTTCAGGTGGGTAGTGCAACTTGGACGGAGCAAGTTGTGAGGGTGATATAAGGGAGTTTCCACCGTCCCTCCTCATCCTTTTTGTTCTTCTTTGGCATTTTGTTTGGGCAGGGATTGTGGGTGGATTGTGGGTGGGGGTGGTTGCAGCTCTGGATCTGGGAGGTAAAAAGGGGTTTGCTGAACCTGAATGTGGTCTGGGAAAAGGGGGGAAATTAAAAAATAAGGTGTGGTAGGATATTGGTTCATATGTGACTGCCACAGGTGGAGAAGTGAGGCCCCATATCAGTGTGGGCCCTCCTGGAGTTGATGCTAAAACTTATATGTTTAGTGTACAGCATTGCATACATCTAGTAGCACTATAGAAATGAAAAGTAGTTAGTAATATAAGGCTAATTTGTCAGTGACTAGCTATATGGGGTGCGGAGAAAAAGCCACTCTGGGAATGGATGAATTGGAAAGGGTTTGGAAGGGTTGTTAAAGAAATTGTGAGCTGCTGATTTGGCATCAATAAAGTGGCAGCCACATGTTTTGCCATATTTTAAGTGTTGTAGTCAATTCTTCGGAGTAAGAGTTTTTGTGTGTGTTAGTGTCTAGACTAGTACAAATGCCAATGTTATAGCAGTTCACATGAGCCGCGAATACTACCTCTGCCTATCACTGACCTATGCAGAAAGGAGAAGGAACCTGTAACTGTAGCATCAACAGTCAGCATGGTTGAAGGGAGGAGGTACTATTATCTGTGCCAACCAATGGGAAGGAGGAGGAGGCTCTCAGTGGTCCACATTTTCAAAGTGAAGAAGATAGTGCATCATAAGCCTTGCATCCTCACTAGCATGTGGCTATACTTGCCAGTCTGCTCTGGAAAACTCTTTACCCCTTCTTTGACATCTGGGCACCCTTTCTGCTCAGTAGTCTTTAGAATATTTATTTATTGTTATTTATAAAAAGTTATATATCCTCCCCTTGGCATTTAACAAAATATCAATCAAAATGGTATGCAAATTATAATAAAATGAAGAACAAACATAAAACAAACCAAAGGAACAAATATGATTTCAGGGCTTTCCTAAATCATAAGAATGAAACCTCTCCCCTCACTGTATCTGGCAAAACATTCCATTCCGAGGAAGCTTTCATCCAAAAAGTCCTTTTCCTCCCTATTTCCTTTCATCGTCCCATGATACAGGAAACCAAAGCACTGTTATTAATATACCATCTACACAGCCATGTCTTCATCTGCCTTGGCCTTTAGTAAATAGCCACATTTATACCTGGCATCAAAACGTATAGCACTCTCTAAGGTACAGGTCACTTAGCAATTTATTTTACAGGTCTGGAAGATCATATGGAAAATAACGTTTTCTTATAGACCACGCTATGAACATTTCCAGAATTCAAGTGAAATTCTCTCCCTGGAATGTACTTATGCAGATGACAAAAACAAATACTGGGCCTCATGCCCTGGAGAGTTTTAAAAGCCATAATTAATACTGACCTCAAATGATAACCAATATAGATCCAGCCAGAGAGAGATGTCGGAGAATAAAACACCACAAATAGCTTATCTGTGGTGTTCTGAATTATAGACGTCTGAGGCTTTGAAAGTAATCCCTAAAGAGAATTGCACTAGGCCAATTTGAAATTAATCACTGTATAAATAATATAAGCAAATGCTTCTTGTGAAAAGTATGGCCAGCTCTTACAAAGTTGCCAAAGGTATGAGAAAAAAAAAACTACGACAGATGAAGTCTGTGCATTTAAACTCATCGATCACAACTCCTAGGCTAGATATCTTGTTCTATAATACCAAAGCCATACCATCTACCATGACAATAAGACATTGTGCCACCACACTAATTTTCTTCTAGACCCACAACACTTTCCACTTACTAACCACAATCTGTTGGGTTTGTAACCAGACTGATACTTTAAAACTGTGTTAACGGAAAGTAGGTCGTTACCTCCACCTGTGACAGTCACATACGAGAAAATATCCTCCCATAATACATTACTTTCTCATTTCTCCCTTTTCCCAGGCCACATTCAGGTTTAGGAAACCCCTTTATACCTCCCAGAACACCTTATTACCTCTTCACAGCCAGACCCCAAAACAATGCAAAATTAGATTTTAGCTAACAGCTATAGGTACAAATTAAAGAAAGAGCAGATAGCAAGCAGTCCTAGGGAACTCCTCCTGCTACTGAATACAATTTAGCAAACTCATTCCCTGACCCTCATATTGCTGCTTATCTGACAAAAATGGTCTAAAATCATTGCAAAATCAAATTTGTCAGCTCATTATATGGAAGGCAACCAATCAAGTACTACTATCAATGTCTCTAAACCCCTGTCCAAGTCTAGGCACATATCATCCAGCATTGTCAACCAATATGGTTTCAGTGCTATGATAGTTGAAACTCAACTGGTCGGAGTCCAGGATGCTATATTTTCCCAGAAACTCCTGACCATGTCCTCGTATTGCTTTTCTATTAATTTTGTTATAAAGGGGGTGCTCAACACTGGTAGACAGCACAAGTACTAAGTGCTGTGTGACCAGTGCAGCTGCACAGGGCACAAATATGAAATAGGGTTGCATTTTGATTAAAAATTGCAATCATGATTAAATGAAATATTTAATGGTAATCAACAGCACAATGAGAGATATTATGTTGATTTATTTATTTATTTCACACTGCAGCATCTTGTGACTCTGGGCAAGTCACTTATTGCCCCAGATACAAAATAAGTACCTATATATAATATGTAAACCATTTTGACTGGAACCACAGAAAGGTGGTATATCAAATTCCATCCTCCTTCCCTTCCCTAAAGGATTGATAATTTCCCTCCTCCTACCTAAGATCCAACATCTCTCCCTTTTTATTCCTTCCCTCCCTCTCCTCTTCCCCCAGGTCTGTTGTGTCTCTTTCTTTCCTAAGGTCTATTATCCCTCTTTTTCTTCCCTTCCTCCGTCCCTCCTATTGTCCAGTACCTCTCGCTCCCTCCCCTCCACCCCAAGGGCAGCAACGTAAACTTGGCGATGAGCAGCACCAAGCTCTTCTTATTTATTTATTGGGATTTATTAACTGCCTTTATGGAGAGATTCACCCATTGTGGCCGTAGTTCCACCAGTAACCCCTCCAGTTCTGCTCCAGGGTCTGCTACTCACTCCTCTCCCTCCACCCAGAGTTTGTCATCTGCCCTCTCTCAATCCAGCACCCCACCCCCCACTGGTCTACCTTAAATGCGGTGTTGTTGGTCCCCAGCAGTGGCAGCATTGCATATGCACTGCCTGTGGCCTGCATGGGCAGGATGAGTCATAGGGAAAGCTTCAGACCAGGCTGCAGGCAGCCTATATGCAACACTGCCACTGCCATGGAAGACCACCTTTAAGGAAGACTGGCGCAGGGGTGATGTTGAATCATGGGGGAAGAAAGATGCCAGATCGCACCAAGGTAAGGGGTTGTGGTATATTCATTCTTTGCATGAGTGTTCAGTTGAAATAATGGTCTGTACGGTAGAACCAAAGTGCCAAAAAGGAGAACCAGGACAAACCCTCCACGGAACACCAAAGAAAAGTCACACAGAAGCAAAGGGTGACAAACTGACTCCCAGCTTGGGGGAGAAGGTTCAAAAGTTCTATATATAAAGGCACCAGAGAAATGATCCAGGAATAGTACTGCATAGGGGATTTGAAAGTTTCTTTTGCTTAGTTACTCCCATCATTATGAATTGGAGTAAAATGGGGTTCTACAATACAGGAGCAGAGGGCAATAAACCTTTGAACCTTCTCCCCCAGGCTGGGAGTTAGTTTATCGCCCTCTGCTCCTATGTGACTTTTCTTTGACGTTTCATGGAGGGTTTGTCCAGGTTCTCCTTTTTGGTACTTTGGTTCTGTTGTACAGACCATTATTATAATTGAACACCCGTAAAAAGAACGAATATACCACAAACCAATGAGAAATGTATTCACAGAAGATATTCTTTAAAGACAAGAGATAGATCTTCATAGAAAATGTATTATAACAAAACTAAGAATTACCTAAGAAAAAGATTGCAAACTGAAGCAATAAAGCCAAAGAGTTGATATTCTGAAGAATGTAATTAGTACTCAGGGATTGAGAAGGTGTGCTATGTTAGGGTGCCAGGCCAGGGAAGATACCATGCAAAATGCAGCCATTATCATTTAGGTGATGGCAGAAGTATGCTCCTGCATGGCCACTCCTCTGGAACCATGTAATTAGAGGGGAACTCCCTATCTTGGGCACCCAGGCTGGGGTTTAGCCCAGCAATAGTTCTGTTCAGGAGCATCTCAAGCCAGAAATGTGCTTAATGTGACACACCCCCTAGTATTCCTGCTCAGCCCATTGAGTTAAAGCCAAGCAGAGGAGACATGGACAAGATACAATTTTAGCACCCCACCTCCCTTGTACCCTGTGCAGCTGTACCACCAGGACATATCTCACTATGGACCCAGGTCCTATTAGCAGTGATGTTTTAATTCAATTTATATCTGGTTCAATTGCTATTTCTACCTATATAGAAAACTTCTGTCCAGAACTTTTCATTAGCCGATATTTTTCAACTTCAATTACATCAGTCTTTAGGAGTATCTTAGCAGTTACAGCAGCAGGCTGAAAATCAGGGACGCCTGGGTCAAATCCTGCTGTGGCTCTTTGCGATCTTGGGCAAGTCATTTAGGGCTCCTTTTACTAAGCTGCTGTAAGCACCAACGCATGCTTACTGCAGCATAAAATGCGTTACCGTGGGGTGCACTCAGGCATCCTACAGTAATTTTGGAATCTGTGCACGCTTCCAATGCACTAAAACGCATTACAAGCACGTTATGCCAACTAATATTGAAAAAATTGCAAATGACAGCAAATGATGATTATGTAAAGCCAAAGATTAAACTGTATACCATTTATTAAGAACATAAGAGTGGCCATACTGGGTCAGACCAATGGTCCATCTAGCCCAGTATTCTGTTTTCCAAACATTGGCCAAGCCAGGCCACAAATATCTGGCAGAAACCCAATTAGCGGCAACATTCCATGCTACCAATCCTGAGGCAAGCAGTTGCTTCTCCATGTCTGTCTCAGTAGCAGACTATGGACTTTTCCTCCAGGAATTTGTCCAAACCTTTCCCGCAGAGAGTTCCAGAGTTTAACTATTCATTGAGTGAAAAAATATTTCCTCCTATTTGTTTTAAAAGTATTTTCATGCAACACAACTTCCTCGAGTGTCCCCTATTCTTTGTACTTTTAGAACGAGTAAAAAATTGATTTACTTCTATTTGTTCTACACACTCGGGATTTTGTAGACCTCAATCATATTTCCCCTCATTCGTCTCTTTTCCAAGCTGAAGAGCCCTAACCTCTTTAGCCTTTCCTTTACTAGAGTGCCTGCTGCAAAATAACCCAAACTGACTATAAACAACACTATGATCGAGTGGCTAAAATAATCCAGTGGAATCTCTGCTAAAAGTGTAGTTTTACTGTGGCAAACAACTATTGAATTCATACCATTGAAAAGGCTATAGAAAATGGGGTGGTCAAGATCTTGTGGGACTTTAAAATACAAACTGACAGGCAGTTAGAGTACAATACTCCTGACATCACAACCACAGAAAAGAAAAATATATGGTATATAGATGTGGCAATACCTGGTGATAGTAGAGTTGATGAAGGGAAACAACATAGCCATGATTTATAAAATTAAATGGAAAGAGTTTGGAACACAAATCAATGATAATACCAATTATGATTGGAGATCATGGAGCAATACCCATTGGATGGCCAAAAAATTTGGAAATTTTAAATTTAAGAAGTCAGAACCTCTTACTTACCCAGCTCTATCTACTGGTTAAATGCTTCACAATGAGGGGCACTAACCTTATCGTGTAGGATCTTATAAAACTTATTACTAAAACCATTGGCATATGGGGCCTTGCAAGGTGTTCCTGGGTGATGGTTGACATATGACATTTTTTCCTTGTACCGCATGGAATTATATCTCCCTGATCTTCAGAATGTATTATAAAACTCCTAAAAAATCTTACCGATTTTTTTCCTGCTATTACTCTATATAGCTGCTCACACTGGGTGCTTCTTTCCTCCCCTGTATATCAACGAAGACATCAGCTAACATGCCTTGTCTCCATACCTAAACATCAGGTGTTAATAATACATTAGATTTTGATGCTCAATCATCCAAAACAGTATTCAGTGCAGCCTGAGTCTCCGTATCTCAAAAAAGATATAGTAGAATTGGAAAAGGTACAGCGAAGGGCGACGAAAATGATAGTGGGGATGGGACGACTTTCCTATGAAGAGAGGCTGAGAAGGCTAGGGCTTTTTAGCTTGGAGAAGAGACGGCTGAGGGGAGATATGATAGAAGTGTATAAAATAATGAGTGGAATGGATCGGGTGGATGTGAAGCGACTGTTCACGCTATCCAAAAATACTAGGACTAGAGGGCATGAGTTGAAGCTACAGTGTGGTAAATTTAAAACGAATCGGAGAAAATTTTTCTTCACCCAACGTGTAATTAGACTCTGGAATTCATTGCCGGAGAACGTGGTACGGGCGGTTAGCTTGACGGAGTTTAAAAAGGGGTTAGATAGATTCCTAAAGGACAAGTCCATAGACCGCTATTAAATGGACTTGGAAAAATTCCGCATTTTTAGGTATAACTTGTCTGGAATGTTTTACGTTTGGGGAGCGTGCCAGGTGCCCTTGACCTGGATTGGCCACTGTCGGTGACAGGATGCTGGGCTAGATGGACCTTTGGTCTTTCCCAGTATGGCACTACTTATGTACTTATGTACTTATGTACTAAATTACCGCGCGTTGTTGCTAGAGGCCTTGCTCCCAGTCTTTTTCACTCCCTACAGACTTGTTTTTCCAATTGAATAAACTTTTTGTCTAAATCCCATTGTTTCCAAGCATCATACCCTATAATCGCTCCCCAAAGTACTACCTTTGCTTTGTCCCAGAAGAGCATTGAGTTGTCTTTGTGTTCTGTATTAGTTTCTTCAAATCCAACCCGTCTCTCAGAAATTGATGAAAATCCTTATCCCCTTTTAAATTGCATGGGGAAACTTGGAGAGAGGGAGGGAGGGAGGGAGGGAAGAGGGTAATAGGAGGGGTTTGTTAAAAAAAAGGGGGGGGGAGGGAATATGAAACAGTTGCATTGGATTTGTGGGCCAAACATTAATTTGGGAGATTTCCTTGCATTGTTTCAGATATTGTTATTCTTTGCCCTGGTTTGTACTATGCAACATCAATAAACAATTAAAGCATTAAGAGCTCCTTTTACAAAGCCATGCTAGTGATTCTGTTGCAGTAAATGTGACAAAACTAATAGGAATTAAATGGGCTTTGTCGCATTTGCTGCATGGGAATCGCTAGCACGGCTTTGTAAAAGAAACCCTAAAGAAAAAGACATAACTTCATCAATTCTGCAAAACACTCTCTACTCAGAAAAGGATACATTGTACACAAACATTTCTATGATTCCTAGGTCCTTTGGTAGGACCCAAATTAATGGAGCTAAAATTATAAGTGAGCAGCCCAAAAATCTTCATGTTGTATTGTTTCCTGTGTCACCTTCTGGAGCGTGGGTTGGCATTTTTCATTAGGGGTGCAATGTTGTTAAGAGTGTCCAAAAGTCCATGCAGAGCGTGCACTGTTCAGAAGAGTTAACACATTCCCAATAGTGTGAAATATTGGTTGCCATTTCCCATGTTTCAAAGAAATACACACCCCTAGATAAAACCAGCTAACATTGGCTATGGCCATAGGAGCCAGCATTGTGAGTGCCAATGGGTGCTGAGCACCCCTAATATTGAGCAAGTTCCTTCACTGTGTCCAGGGAGGGGTAATTTGAAACATTGGTATTTATGGCACTGAAATGTTACACATGAATACATAATAATCATAATAATAAATGAAAAGGCTGTACCCCAAAAAGATAAAGCAACAACAAAATCAGAGGAAATAAAGCTTGGTGCTGTGAAGCAGACACATGCAAATATGGTTTTGGCTCTTGCAGCCTGACCCTGGATCAGCCCAGGAGTACATATGTGCTCTGGCATCACCCCGCATGCACACCTCATCTCCACACTGTTGGTAAAATTCAGCCATCATGTCAGACAATGCAATGGTACTAGTTGGTTCTGTACAGGACAGGGAGCACCAGCACCATGACTATATTTATTTATTTATTTATTTATTTATTTGTACATTTGTATCTCACATTTTCCCACCTATTTGTAGGTTCAATGTGGCTTACATAGTTATGGAGCAGCACTTGTGGACTCCGGTGTAGACAAATACAAAGTGATGTTGTGGTTAAGTAGTTTGATAAAGCTAATGTGGCGCAAACACATTGGGGATCGTGCAACGGAAGATTTGTGTCCAGGCTGTACCATGATTTAGTTATGTTGTGTTGCAGAGATCGGGTATTTATGCTGGATCGGTGGGGTATGCTTTGAACAGGTGAGTTTTTAGGTTTTTCCGGAACTTTAGGTGGTTATTTGTATTTTTCAAGGCTTTTGGTAACGTGTTCCACAGTTGTGTACTAATGTAAGAAAAACTGGACGCATATGTTGATTTGTATTTGAGTCCTTTACATCTTGGGAAGTGAAGATTTAGGTATGTTCATGCTGATTCGGATGTGTTTCTCATTGGTAGGTCGATCAAGTCAATCATGTATCCCGGAGATAGACCACGGATTATTTTATGAACCACTGAGCAGATTTTGAAAGCAATTCGTTCTTTGATTGGTAGCCAATGTAGTTTTTTGCGGAGGGGTTTTGCATTATCAAATCGTGTTTTACCAAAGATAAGCCTATCTGCCATGTTCTGAGCAGTCTGTAGTTTCTTTAGGATTTGTTCTTTGCATCCCGCGTATATTCAGTTGCAGTAGTCAGCATGGCTTAGTACCATTGATTATATCATATTGCGAAATATTCCCCTCGGGAAGAATTGTTTCACACGTTTGAGTTTCCACATTGTGTGAAACATTTTCTTTATTGTGGTTGTGGCTTGGCTCTCTAGTGTTAAGTTGTGGTCAATGGTAATGCCAAGGATTTTCAGGCTGTCTGAGATGGGGAAGGAAAAGTCTGGGGTACTAATAGTTGTGGGATGGGCAGCGCTGTGTTGGGATGAGAGAATGAGACAGTGTGTTTTTTCTTTATTGAGTTTTAGTTTGAATGCCATTGCCCAGGAGTCCATGATGTTCAAGCTGATCTTGATCTCGTTGGTGATTTCTGACAGTTTAGATTTGAAAGGTATGTATATTGTTACGTCGTCTGCATAGAGAAAAGGGTTAAGGCCTTGGCTAGTGGGGGTCATCATTAGGTTGAAGAGGATGGGTGATAGGGGTGATCTTTGTGGTACTCCGCAATCTGCTTTCCACGGTGATGAGATATTTGAGTTTGACTTTACCTGATATGTTCTTGTACTTAGGAAACTCTTGATCCAGTTAAGTATGCTTCCTCCAATCCCGAACTTATCTAGTAACCTTATTAGTATATTATGGTCTACCATATCGAATGCACTAGACATGTTGAATTGGAGGAGGAGGATGTTTTTGCCTATTGCTATTTCCTGCTTGAATTTGGCTAGGAGAGTGACTAGTACAGTTTCTGTACTGTGTAGGGGTCGGAAACCAGAGTTTGTTTATGTATTCTGTAAGTTGTTTGGCTACCATGCTTTCCATCAGTTTGGTTGTCAGTGGGATGAATGCTACTGGACGGTAGTTAGTGGTTTCATTTGTTTTTTTCTTGGTGTCTTTAGGTATCGGTGTAAGATATTGCCTTTTTCCTTAGGGAAGAGTCGTTGTTGAAGCAAGTAGTTTAGATGGGATGTGAGGTCTACTATGAAACGGTCTGGGGCTGATTTCATTAGATAGTTGGGACAGGTATCAAGTTTGCAGTGGGTGGTGGAGAACCTGCTGACTGCTTGGGCAACTACATCGACAGTGAGGTCGGTGAAGTTTAACCAAGTTTAGTCAGCCGGGTATTCTCCTGGATTTGGGTCCAGCTCATTAAGGAAGCTTTCAAAGTCGGTGTTATTCTGAGATAGTGTACTGCGTAGATTGATAATTTTTTCTTTGAAGTGCTTAGCAAGTTCGTCCGCAGATGGAATGTCTGTATTCAATGTAGTGACCGAGTTAGTGTCTATGAGTTTGTCCAAAGGTTTGTATAACTTGTTCATGTCTTTGTAGTCTGTCCCTATTTGAGTTCTACAGTATGATCTTTTGGTCTGTCATCGCATAGTTGTATTTTCTTTGTGATTGTTTCCACATGGTTAGTGTATGTTTGTGTTTGTTTTTTCTTCATGCACGTTCAAGTTTCCTGGATTGTGTCTTTAGCTTTTTCAGTTTGTCGTTGAACCATGGGGTTGTGTTGCACTTTCGTGAGGTTTTTGTCCGTAGTGGTGCTATATCATCTAGTATACATATGCATCTTTTTTCCCATTCCACGAGGTAATATGTGGAGTTTGTTTGTGCTGACCATTCATTGTTGTATATCAATTGCCAGAATGATTTTGTGTCTATTTGACCTCTGGTGCTATAGGGTGTGCGTTCTTGTATTTGGTGTAATCCTTTCTTCCACCAGTATAGGGATAAGTTTAATTTGTAGTGATCAATCCAAGGTGTTTCTGTCCATTTAAGATCTGTTATGGCTAAGTTCTGGTCTGGTGAGAATTTGTGTGAGAGTACCATTTTAGATAACATAAGTTGAGGAATTCCTTACATTCCCGTGTGCTGGTTGAGTTTGGGTCTTCTAGGTGAAGGTTAATGTCTCTTAATACTAGTACGTTGTACATGTGTTAGAAACGAAGTCCATGAAATTAGTGTGGGCTTTGTTCCAATTACCTGGGAGTCTGTAGAATTGTAATGGTATCAGTTTATTATATTTTGCTGGATTATATATACACCAATATATTTGTGCAGCTTTTATATATTTGACACTGCAGCAGAGAAAATAGTTTCATTTCAAGTCCCTCTCTCCCTATCCCTTTTTCTGGGAACTTCTGATAGCAGGGATAGTCAATTACAAACACTTAACAAAGACAAAAGAGAGATATATAACTCTCTCTGCCCTCCCACCTAAAAAGACTGAACAAAAGCTTGACTAAGGTGGGTACCTGGACGCTCATCAGGACATCTCTGAAAACCAAAGACCCAAGAGACAGAAAGTCTGGAGAAGCCATTGAAGACAAAGAACTCAGAGGAAAAGCATAAACAGGACATTTGCTTGTCAAAGGTATACCTGCCCCTCCCATCAGCTTTCAGACATGTGCAGAAAGGAAGGACTTATAATGTGGTCATGTGAACAGACTACATTAACCATAATGCCTTGCAAAATATCCAGGACATGCACACACCATGCTTCTCTGCTAACATTATAAAAGGCCTGGAAACAGCCCAGCTCGCTCTCTTGGAACCTGCCTCCTCTTGGGACCTGCTGCTCTCTTTGGGGTCCACTGATGCCTCCTGTCCTGAACATGTGCTCATCAATCAGCTGGACCACAGCATGCTTGTAACAAGGACTTGTAAGTTAACCTACCTGCTACTTTGTTCTATTTTATGCACAAATTCTCTGTTCTAAGATCCTTTTAAAAACCTACCTCTCGTGTGCAATTGTATATTAAATCAATCTTTTTGAAGCTAAAAATACGGTCTCTTTGTGTTCTGAATATATGGTATCTTTTATATATACTTAATTTATTTAATTTATTGCAATTATCACCTTTGGTGATTGGTGGAGAAATTAATATCCTAAAACTTATAAATACAGCACCTGCTCTTAAATTATAAACAGTAGCGAGTGCTCTAGAGCTCTTTCCCCCAAGATAAGTCATTTCTTGTAACATATTTATTGGTGGAGAACGAGGCCAGATATACTGTGCGAGTAGAATGAGGTAAATTATATTTTTGTATTTTGCTGCTTTATAGAGAACTGAGTATCAGGTTTCATTAATTAAATTTCCGATTGATAAATTGATAAGGTTTTCAGGTATTCAGAATGCTGTGCTGGATGGATGTTTGGTCTTATTTAGGTACTTATGCACTCATGTACTTTATGTATTTCATAATCAAATCTTTAGGCATGCTCTGGCATAAAATAAAAAACAATTTTGCAGTTTCTTTTGAGAAGGACACAGATAACCCCACTTTGCCTAAGCAATGCGTAGAATCCTCTGGCCCTAATCCTTGGACCCGTAATGTGACTGATGATATTTCCACCCCCTCTGATATTGAAACAAAATTTGATTTATATTCAATTAAGTCAGGGAGCAAGAAAGTTTCTGCATGCACTTGGTTAATGTGGACCATATATAAAAAAGCCTTAAGGGAACATGCAGAATTGAATGAGAAGTTACTAGCCAAAGAGAGAGAATGCATGCAGGTAGACACAGAAAAGAATTTTCTAATCACAATGGCTAGTTGCTTAAATGATCAATTAGACGCCCTTAGAATACAGGTGCAATGGCAGGCAGCACAGGAGACTAAAATGAAAGCCCAAATTTTAGCTTTAGAAATGCAGGCCAGCCAGGTTCCAGACTTGAAGCATTTAATCAGAGAATTAATACTGCAAACGCCACATATAGATGAGAATATTGATCATGTACACTGTCACAGGGAGATAGAAACCTTAAGACAAAAATTACAGGATGCTCGTATGCAGGGGTCAGCCTTTACGGGTCTCCCATGTGCCCCTCCAGACCCAAATACAGCTACAGCCATGCCTGTTTCAGCTGTGGTAACAGTATCACAGTCCACACCCGTAGCAGGAGGTTCAATTAGAACCACTAGTTCCCAGGCCCCCTCACAGCATCCAAAACCTCAGCACATATATGCACAACCTGTTCTGCAGGAGAGGAATTTGTAGTCAGACCATTGTATAGTGCATTGCAGTAATCCAGTCTTAATGCTATCATGGCATGCACAACTGGGATAAGATTTACCTTCTTGATGTAAGGAGAGAGGCAGCGTATCTGTCTCAAATAGTAGAAGCAGCTCTTGAAAGTTGCTTGGATTTGGGAAATCAGAGTAAGTGTTGAATCTAACTTTATTCCCAGGTTCCTGACTTGTGATTTGAGGGGGAGTTCGTACTTTCCAAAAGGGATTTCCCAAAAGGGATTATGGTGCCAAAACTGGCCCCAAATCCTTTTTCTGCGCAGTTTCAGTTTCAATCTTGGCCAAAAGACTATGGCCATGGTTTTGGTTTCGGATGAAAGTGGTTAGACAGTTTCGGTAGCAGTTTTGGCCAAAACTAAAAAGTTTCATTCGGCATCTACCTAGGCTGCCAGCATGCAAACTTAATGAGGTTAAAATCCATAAAAAATACCGCTATAAAATTACTATGTCATGCACAATTTCGATCATGTTTCCCCACTGTTTCAGAAATTCCACTGGTTACCTGTTGAAAAATGGATCATATTTAAATTACTCACTTACTTTCAAAGCTCACAGATTAGGCCTCCTGGATTACCTATCAACACTAACTATTCCTTATTTGCCTACTTGGCTCCTTCGTTTGATTAATGATCATTGTCTAGTTCTTCCAAGCCTAAAATCTTGCCATCTAGAATTTACTTGACACCACACCTTTTTCTTTGCTGATCCCTTTCACTGGAATGCTCTCCCTATCCATGCCAAATCATCATTCAAAAACTTTAAGTCTGCAAAAGACCTGGCTTTACTAACAAGCTGTCAATATTCCCTGACCTATTTTAGTAGAAATTGTCTCAGATGCACTGCTTTCCTTCTTTTGCCCTCCCCCCTCTCTTCTCCCTTTCTTTTCTTCTATCCCTTCTTTTAACTCTTCCCACTCTTTATCTAATTAGCATGACTTTGCTCTCTCTCTCTCTCTCTCTCTCTCTCTCTCTCTCTCTCTCTCTCTCTCTCTGACATGGTTCTTTCCTATCATGCATTGTAGTTCTTTTCCTATATATATATATATAGTTTACAAAGCTAATAATAATATTGCCAAGTAGGCAAATAAGGAATAGTTAGTGTTGATAGGTAATCCAGGAGGCCTAATCTGTGAGCTTTGAAAGTAAGTGAGTAATTTAAATATGATCCATTTGTAAACTGTCCAGATCTGTAAGTTAGCTTGGGTGGTTTAGTAAATAATAATAAACTATAATAAGACGCAAAAATGTTCTTTTTGCCTGGAAGGACAACCCTGAACTTTCAGCTCCAATTATGATCATAGGATCCAAAGTCTCCCTCGTGGGCATACTTCAAGATTGGCATTTTAAGTTTATATCACAAATATCCAATATTGTACGCTCCTGTTTCTACAAACTCAGGATACTGGATACTATACTAAGACATCTGTTTACTCGGGGAGCACTTCGTGTCCGTGTTCATTCTTTCATCATTAGCTAACTTGATTATTGTAATACCCTACTAAATTGTGTTCATATATCCGATATTCAATGACTAGAAGTCGCTCAGAATATGAAAGTAAAATTAATTACTAACTCATAATATGACCAGTCAACCACAGAATAGCATTCTGATGATAGTTCATAAAGTTAATTTATCTGGACCGGTGTTTCCCAAGTCGGTCCTGGAGTATCCCCTTGCCAATCGGATTTCAGGATATCCACAATGAATATGCATGAAATTGATTTGCATATACTGCCTCTATTATATGCAAATTGATTTCATGCATATTCATTGTGGATATCCTGCAAATCTGACTGGCAAGGGGGTACTGCAGGACTGACTTGGGAAACACTGCTCTGGACTACCACTCTATCTATTTTGATTACTGATTCCTTATGTCCCTACAAGATCACTACGATCTTTCCAACATAAGTACCTTGTTATTCCTTCATTCTGTATTATCTGCCTCTATACTATCAGAAGAAAGATTTTCAGTGTAACAGATCCCACTCTCTGGAACTGTCTACCTATATCATTGAGATTGGAATGCTCACACCAAAATTTTAAACAGGGCCTAAATACATTCTTATTTCAAGGTGTGTTTGGTACATAATATCAATGCAGAGATATTCCCTTTTCTAGCCTTCCTCACCTTCCAAGATTTGCCTCCTGGGAGACAGGAGGCAAATCACTACTGGAGTAACTCGTAATATATTCTTTTTCTTTAAAAGCTTCTCTGTACTATTTCAGTTTCTTGTGATTATATAATTGTAATATTGTAAGCTGCTCAGAAAATCCACTAATGAGCAGTATATCAAAAATTGAATAAACTTGGAAACCTGTTTGGTCCCTAAGAAGACACTAAAAGCTAGTTGTACTACTCTGGCATCCTCCTTGGGTGGTACAGGTGGAAATAGTCTGGCTCAGAAAGTGTGTATGGGGGGGGGGGGAATAGGAACTCAACCTAAGACTTGGTCAGTGCACTAGAGCTCTGGAAATCAATGCAGATTGTCTCAAGTCAGTGAAGATGTCTGAAACACCTCTTTGGGTCATAGTCCAGCTTATTTTCGAAAGAGAAAGACGCCCATATTTTGACCCAAATCGGGAGATGGGCACCTTTCTCCCGTGGGCGCCCAAATCGGTATAATCGAAAGCCAATTTTGGGCATCTCCAACTGCAATCTTTCACGGGAACGGACAAAGTTGACGGGGGCATGTCAGAGGCGTGGTGAAGGCGGGACTGGGGCGTGTTTATCGGCCGAGGAGAGATGGGTGCGCTCGGCTGATTATGGAAAGAAGAAGGGCGCCAGAAGCGAGAATTTGGGTCACTTATTCTGGACCCTTTTTTTTCACGAACAAGTCCCCAAAAAGTGCCCCAACTGCCCAGATGACCACCAAAGGGAATCGGGGATGACATCCCCTGACTCCCCCAGTGGTCACTAACCCCCTCCCACCCAAAAAAAATAACTTTAAAAACTTTTTTTTTCCAGCCTGTATGGCAGCCTGAAATGTCAAACCCAGCTCTAGGACAGCAGTATGCAGGTCCCTGGAGCAGTTGTTAGTGGGTGCAGTGGACTTCAGCCAGGTGGACCCAGGCCCACCCCCCCTACCTGTTACACTTGTGGTGGTAAATGGGAGCGTTCTGAATCGCCCCCAAAACCCACTGTACCCACATCTAGGTGCCCCCCCATCAGCCATACGTGCTATGGTAATGGTGTAGAGTTGTGGGCAGTGGGTTTTGGGGGGGATTTGGGGGGCTCAGCACCCAAGGGAAGGGAGCTATGGACTTGGGAGGTATTTAAAAAAAATTTTTAATTGTTACAAGTGCCCCCTAGGGTGCCCGGTTGGTGTCCTGGCATGTGAGGGGGACCAGTGCACTACGAATCCTGACCCCTCCTACGACCAAATGCCTTGGATTTGTTCGTTTTTGAGCTGGGCGCCTTCAGTTTCCATTATCGCTGAAAAACGATACCGCCCAGCTCAAATCCACCCAAATGCGATGCATTTGCACGGCACAAACCGTATTATCGAAAAAAAGATGGACACCCATCTTTTTTGAAAATACAGTCTGGCCCTACCCTTCACGTACCCGTCCTCGGAGATAGACGCCCATGGAGATAGGTGTTCGCGTTTGATTATGCTCCTCCACGCATGCCAGTGATGATGATAATACTTAGCCATCTACTTTCTTCCTGGAGCTGATTCTGAGTTGGGATAGGTGTTTGGGGCACTTTTGATGTGAGCCCTTTCCATAGCTATAATATTAATGATAACAATAAACTGGTCTTATATCCCACTAGTACCTCACAGTTCAAAGCTGGTTACACAATCACAAGAGACCAGAAACAATCCTCTGGGAATAAAACAAACAAAAAAAAATGTAAACATCATCAAATATGGGAATGCAAGATATATTTCTATTACTGGTCTGGCAGGCAGTGGCTTGGGTCAATGTAGCATCTGAGTTGCCCCAGGGGGGATGCTCTGAAAGGCATCTGAGAAGATGCCATGTCTTGCCAAAACCTCCCTCCTTTACTGGGGAAATGTAGTTAGGGAGCACTGCTGAGAGGGAGCTCTAAAAATGGAGGAAAGAGTGTCTAAGTATGGTTTGTATAGCCAAATAGATCTGAGAGAGGAATGGGAAAAGAATACACAAATGAGTCACAGGAACTGAAAGAGACAAAAAGGAAAATTAGCCTGAATGTACTCATCAGTCAGTTTGCACTTCAGAGGTGGGGGTTAAAGGAGAAGCCAAACACACCAGTAGATACAAACACAGGGGTGGAGAAAAAAAATTCTCATTAACAGAGCTCACAAACACAGGTAAATAGAAAAGCTGAAATAAATCTAATTAGGGAGGGGCAAGCAGATACAAAGGAAGGGGCATGGGAAATCCTAAAATTGCTTTACCAAACAGATAAGCAGGAATTGTGGATCTGAGGAAGAACAGGAGCAGGGAAGCAGCTGGTAAGAACCATTACTGGCTGAGGGGCCGCTACTATGAGAATAACTACATGGTTACTGCCGGGTGTGCACGCATGTTATTGGGCATAGAATGCAGAGAGGGCTTGAGCATGCCAAACACATGGCTGTGGCTGTATTAAAATGCAAGGTCATGATCTCATTCATATATTCCGTGCAAGTCAGAGAATAAGCTTTTGATGCATACACAATGTAAGAATTTTTTCGCCAGGTCCGGAGCAACATAGAAAGTTTTGTGAAGAGGATTTCATGTCAATTTTTCAGACTTAACTGCCAGTTTTGTCTTGTTTTGCAAGCAGAAGGAACCACCTGCAAGTTTCAAAGGCAGATGGGAGATAACAAATATGTGTGCATGTCCCAACAAAATCGAAAATGAAATTACATATTGACGCCTGTTCTTCTGTGCCTTAATATGAGCCTCACTAAAATCTCTTGCACATAAAAGTTTTGTGAGGCTCCTATGTAGGCGCAGAAGAACAGGTACCAATATATGCTTTCATTTTCGATTTTGTTGGGACATGCACACATATTTGTTATTTCCCATAAGAACATAAGAGTAGCATACTGGGTCAGGCCAATGGTCCATCTAGCCCAGTATCCTGTTTCCAACAGTGACCAATCTACTTCATAAGTACCTGGCAGAAACCCAAATCATGGCAACATTCCATGCTACAAATCCCAGGGTAAGCAGTTGCTTCTCCATGTCTGGCTCAATAGCAGACTATGGACTTTTCCTCCAGGGACTTGTCCAAACCTTTTTAAACCCAGATAAGCTAACCGCTGTTACCAGATCCTCCAGCAAAGAGTTCCAGAGATTAACTATTCGTTGACTGAAAAAATATTTCCTCATATTTGTTTTAAAAGTATTTCCATGTAACTTCCTTGAGCGTCCCCTAGTCTTTGTACTTTTTGAACGAGTAAAAGATTGATTCACTTCTACTCATTCTACACCACCGAGGATTTTGTAGACCTCAATCATATCTCCTCTCATCTATCTCTTTTCCAAGCTGAAGAGCCCTAACCACTTTAATCTTTCCTTATATGAGAGGAGTTCCATCCCCTTTATAATTTTGGTCGCTCTTCTTTGAAACTTGCAGGTGACCCCTTCTGCTTGCAAAATAAGACAAAACTGGTAGTTAAATCTGAGAAACTGACATGAAATCCTCTCCATGAAACCTTCTATGCTGCCCTAGACCTGGCAAAAAAATTCTCACATTATCAATGCCTCAAAAGCCTAATCTCTGCCTTGCACGGAATACCTGAATGAGCTCACGACCTTGCATTTTAATACAGTGCATGGCCATGTCTTTGGCGTGCTCAAGCCCTCTCTGCATTCTATGCCCAATAACATGCGTGCACGTCCTGCGGTGTGTGAAACGGGTGCTTTCATTTGTTTGAACATGAGCACAAGAGCCACGCTTATCACAAAACCTTTGAGAATATGTGTCCGCCATGCTCCCCCCCCCCCTCCCTCCATTAGCTGCAAGTATTCATGCATAAAATTTGTATGTAATTAGTTTCTTGCATGGCATGGTATTAAACTCACAGTAGTAGCCACGCGCTCAGATATCTGCATGTGCTTTACCGTGAGCCTTTCTGCATAGGCCCTTGAGGATGAGAGAGGAGAAAACACTTAACCCTTGGAGCTGGGACCCCTTCTATCAGGCAATGTCCCTACCCCCCTCCCAGTTTCTTTGCTTTCTCACCATACCTCATCAATCAATAACTGTTTGCACACAATTATGGGATAACCACAGGACACGGCTTGATTTATTAACATTTTAAACTTTCAATTAACATCAGTAAATGATAATCCCCCCCCCCCCCCACGAGCTACAGTTGTCAAAAGGCATAATGTCAACAGCTGCCCCCACCGCTGCTCGCCATGATAGCAAAGCAGAAACTTCCGCTTCTTGCTGTCACCGCAACTCTTCCTCTTCCGGCTCTGCCCTAACAGCAAGAACCCTGGCCTGTGTGGACCTCCACACATTTATTCAGGGTCACCCAATCCACCTTTAATGACCTAGCTCATCCCCGTGAGCCATTGCTTCTGTAGCTCGGGTTTTTGCCACAGGGGGAGGGGCCTTTAGCACCTGTCAAAGCCCCCCCTCCCCCAAAGAAAGTTGAGGCCTATTAAGACCAGGTAACACAATGTTGCCCCAAGAATTCCTGAATATCATTCAAGAACAGGTCAAAGCACACATCTGACAGATGGACTCTGTCCCACACAAAAAGGCCCACACACTGAGTGTCCACCCAGGTTTGTTTAATTTGGAACCACCCCCCCCCCCCCCCCCTTATCATTACCCGCACACAAACCTGCCGAAACCTGCCAGTTAACTTTACTGAAACCCCATCGGCACTTGCGCGCTGGTAGGCAGGCTGGTCTGGGGATAATATCTGACCAAGCCAATTTTGTAAATGAAAACTAACCCATTACCAAGCACAAGTCATCCTTTATAGTGTCTATTAGCCTCTTGCCAGTCTAGCAGTCCACATCATTCCCACTCAAATGAGTGATTAACAGCTGAGGGTGCCGAGGTCTGTCTCACAGTTCATACAGCAGTGGCAAAAGACACCAACGCATGCCGCGCTCTCCCAACCAGGATATGCGGATCCCTCGCCACGCCAATCCCAGATGAATTCCTCTGGGATGCCGCACACTCTGCACCCAGCCCAATGGATGAAAGAATGTCCAACAATCCATATCGAGCATATCAAGCCATCAGCATCTAAAAGGGGACAACCACAAGATGGGAGAGCAAGGACACACAGAAACAGCCCCTTCAAGAGACCAGACAGCCGGAATGACAAAAGAAAGGCAATAGCTGGATAGAAGCCAGGACAGACAGCACCCCCAAAAGCAATGCAAAAGTAGTCATCCCAGGCCCCCTCAAGAAGGCCTAATGTAACCCGGTAAGCCCCGGAAGGCCACCTGCCAATATCTGAATGGCTTCCGCCCCCAAACCTGCCTGGCCTGCACTGGTCGCCGCCCCAATGTGGAGGGACCCGGATCTTCACCCAAGCCATGGGCGTAGTTTGACTGTTTCATTTGGGGGGCAAAATGGGGCAGAGCATATTAGCATATTCATTTGCATATATATATATATCTTCAAATGAATATGCTAATATGGAGGAAGGAAGGAGGAAGGGAAAAAGAGCTGCCCGTCCTGTTTCTTTCCATCCCCTTCTCTTCCCCTCCCCACTCTATCCAGCGTCTCCCTCCCCCTTCAAAGCATCTCCCAAACGACAACGTGGATGCAACAGCAGCAGCTCACACAGGTTTGCTTGCTGTGCTTGTGAACAGCGACGGCTGCGTGGGGGAGTGGAAATGGTTTCCTTACTTCTGTTACAGTGGACGCCTATCTCCTGGCTTACTCCACTCCCGAAGCTTCAGAGGCGAACGGGCGGGTGGGAAAGCAGCAAGCAAGCAGCCACACTGAACTCCGTCCTTCGCTTCCTGAATCCTGCCCTCTCTCTGCGTCCCGCCTTCCCCTGATGTCATTTCCTTTGGGGCGGGCGGGACGCTGAGAGGGCAGGATTCAGGAAGCGAAGGACGGAGTTCAGCGTGGCTGCTTGCTTGCTGTTTTCCCACCCGCCCGTTCGCCGCTGCAGGAAAGAACTCATCTTCGTCGTCTTGGTCGTTTGAGGAGACACTGCCCCCCCCCTCGTCCCCCACCCCAGTCTACGCCCATGACCCAAGCTAACAAGACATTTGTGCAAAATAGCTGCAAATTGGTACCTTGTTACAACAGAGCCATCCGCATGCACTAATAGGGACTGTGGACCATGGGGGTGGACCTCTAAATAGGCTTCCAACAAGGTCACTGGGCAGGAGATCATACCAGAGACCCGCTTCAACACTAATGTGCTCCCGGCACCCCTCTGATCGTTTTTTGAGTGCAGCAGCTTGATGTGCAGCATGCCGCTCTGTATATAGACATTTTGCCGCAACAGCCCTGTTGACACTGTAACTGACCTGTAGCTCTTAACAAGCTCACCTACCTGGAAAGCCACGTAAAATGCCAACGCGAAAGCCACTTGGAAAAGACTCGTCTCAACAGCTGAAAAAGTCACACAGGCAACAGCATGCAAAAGGCGCACTAAAAGGTCGTGAGTAATCGGCCGGCGGGCATCCAGCACTGGGGGAACTGACCTGCTCCAACCCTTCAAAGAACTGCGGACTAGAAAACCAGAGATTAGCTGACCCCATCTAAAAGCCTTGCTGAAAAAGGCGAACTCTGCTAGATGATGCGTGACCGCACTTTGGGAACTACCATTTGCCTTGGCACAAGCAATGTAGGTGGCTAACAGCTCATCAGATGCCCGACCCGCTGTCCAACCTTCGCTCCTGAGATAGCTAGTCACTCTGTCATAACCATAGGTATACACTGAGCAAGTGGTACATGTAACCAAGGCACTCAGCATCTCCCACACCTCGGGTCTCCTAGCCACCAAAGATGCCCCAGCATCGGCTGTCCCTCTTCGTCTGCCTCTGGTGCAAGAGACTGGAAAGTCTGAAATTGAAAACGAGAAAGAGAATCAGCCAAGCGATTGGAAATTCCAAGCATGTGCCTAGCCCGTAGGTGAACATTCAGTTGCAGACAATACAGAACCAATTCCCTAATCAAAGATGTTCAATAGCAAACAACGTGTAGATTGTTCACCACCTCCACTACACCCTGATTTTTGCACCACACTAGGATACTTTTATTCTGCAACTTCTCAGGCCACAACTCACGGGCCACCACAAATGGGAAACAGCTCCAAAAAGGTAATGTTCTTTGTAACTCCGGTTGCTGTCCAGCTGTCCGGCCACAGGGTGGCACACCATGAGCCTGCACAGTACACCCCGAAACCCAATCCTCCCACCGCAACCGTAAACAAGTCGCGGTCAACATTAGACACTTCCTCACTGAAGCGCCAAGGTACCATTGAACAATGACAGGAACTCCAACCACATACGCAGATCGCATCGAACCCCCGAGGACAATCGCACATAATGATGTGGCTTTTTGACCCCGCCACAAAACAAAAAGCACCAAGGGCCTCCAAAAAATGGGGGTTAAAATCTTTAATCGTATATTGAAGGAACAATACTTGAATGGACCCGACACGGTCCATGTTTCGGCGCACAGCGCCTGCCTCAGAGATCTATAACAACCATAAAAACAAAAGTTAAAATTAATATATATGTATATATATACACACAATTACATACATGTGTGGTAGGAGCCATAAACATTAGAGTACAATCACATTATAAATGAGAACAATGATATACCCATGTATACATTCATATGTGCAAAAACAACTTGGAATAAAATGTACATATAAAGGACATATATGGCCCATAAACATTCAAAATATGTATTATACAAATCCATAATATTGATTTAATAAGCCTGCAAATTGATATATATAAAACCAATAACATCACAAAAGCCAGGCGTTGAGAAAAGGCGTGACTATCAGGATGACCCGACATGCAAAATTAAGGCTCTCCACCAGTGACTGCATGGAATGCAAGGGAAAATAACAGGCCTGTAATACTGCCATAATCTGGTCTTCCAACTGAGCCACCTTCTCTTGCAGCAAACGGGTGACCATCCGCAAAGCATCAATTTCAATGCCTAGGAAGGTAAGCACCGAAACGGGGCCCTCCGTTTTATCGAAAGCCAAAAGAATGCCAAAGTCTTCTGCAATGGACATAAAGACTCTCAGCAAATGGCCACAGTCCATGCCATCAGACGCCCCGATGAACAGAAAATCATCCAAACTGTTGAGCCCGGACTTCTGTGCAGTCACCCAGTGTACAAAGGAGCTGAACTGCTCAAAGTAAGCACAGGAGAACGAACAACCCATTGGCATACATTGGTCAAAGTAAAACAACCCATCAAAATGGAAACTCAGTAACGGAAACACAGAAGTGTGGACGGGCAGCAGCCAGCAGGCCACCTCAATATCCACCTTTGCCAACTGCGCCCCCACACCACATTGGCATACCAGACGAACCGCACAGTCAAATGACGTGTATTCCACCGAGCAGAATTCCTTGGGAATGCCCACATTTACAGAACAACCCATCGGGTACGAGAGGTTGTGAATGAGGCGGAATTTTCCTGGCACTTTCTTAGGCATCACCGTCAAAGGAGAGAGCATAAAGGATGGAAAAGGGGGACAGTCGAAAGGGCCAGGAAACCTGCCTAACTCAATCTCCTCCGCTAGTATTTTCATCACCACCTCCCGCAGCCGAATGGTAGACACCGAGTTGTGCACCCAGTTGTTGACCAACTGACCCTGGAATGGAAACTCCTCCCTAAAATCTCCGCAGCCTCCCTAACCAGGTACCGATGGAACCATGGCAGCATCGCATCAACCCTCACTGACGTAAGGGCCCGGCTAAACCAATTAAGGCTTAGCAGTGGACGGTCCTCCAACCTCCTTCTTCAGTCATTTTGCTGCGGCATGTCCTTGACCACAGGCAGAACAGACGTGTCGAAACTTGCAGTCAGGAAAGGGACACGATGCTCTGTTGAACCGTCAACACACCTCGGAAAAGGAAACCAATCCGGCTGCTGGGGCACCGACCCCTGTACCTGAGGCATGAAAGGACCTACTCGGAGTCGCAAAGATCAGCCCCGCCTTGCCCGCTCCCCTACTCCCACCGCTGATGATCTAGGGGCCATGTGAACCAACTGTGTCCCCCAGGTCATATGGAGGTTCTCCTCTATCTTGTCCCTAAAGGCTTCATCATAATTCAAACAAAAAAAAAGCAACACTGAGCCTTCAAGACTGAGACAACAGGAGTATTTTATTATCAAACTAGTAAAAAAGGCCCATTTCTGAAAGAAATGAAACGGGCGCTAGCAAGGTTGTCCTCTAATGGCAATTATGTTTTTAAGGGAAATGTTAGGAGAGAGTATGTGTGAGAGAGAGTGAGTGAGTATGTGTGAAAGAGAGTGTGTGTCAGAGAGAGAGAGTGTGATTGAGAGTCAGTGTGTGATTGAGAGACAGAATGTGTGTGTCTGTCTGTCTGTGTGAGTGAGAGAGTGTAGTGTGTGTCCCGTGTGCACCAATTATGCTCTCTCCCCTGCATTCATCCATATGCAGCAAACGTCCTTTGTGCTGCATCCATGTGCAGCATCTCTCCCCTGCCCCCTCCATCCATCGTGGTGCAGCAATTCTCCTCCCCCCTCCCCCCGCTACATGTGCATCAACTCTGCAATCTCCCCTGGCCTCCTCCCCCTCCTCCTCCACAAACCCTTCACTGCCACGGAGTCAGCTTCAGAACGTTGGAGGTGCTTTTCATTATAGTAGATGACCCGACACGGGCCGTGTTTCGGCGTAAAACAACACCTGCCTCAGGGGTCAGAGTTTGGTTGCAAAGTGTGAAAATGGTGTATGCGTTCAATGCCTCTGAAGCTAGATGAATAAAATCTTTTTAAGTCAAGCGTTCCTGTCGGAAAAGACAGCCGTGATTCAGGAAGTAAACTCCTGTGTTAGCCTTGTCTCTTTCGGAAACAGACTGTAAAAAAAGCTAACAAAGGGCCATACTGGCACGAGTCTTGACATCCCCATACACTAGCAAAGCACAGAAAAATTGAACTCAATTAACCACCGTTTTCGCCACCTTGCGCTCCCTTGCACCCTTGGATTGCGTCTTATTCTTCTTCTTAGCCTTCTGGCGCCCTCTGCCCTCCAGCAACCGAAAGATATCAATACACTTCCTCCACCTGATCTTCCTACACAATGAGTGCGGGACCTACTCCAATAATTCATAGAGGGCGACCAAGGTGGGTGGACCCCTCATCCCCCCTCCATCAGCTGTCACTGACTCCGCAGAATGAGAGACTCCCCTGGAAGGAGAAGAAGAGGAGGAGGATGTGAAAGAGGAGGAAGAGGAGTCAGAAGAAGAGGAGGAACCCCTATTCTGCTTTCCCTTTCCCCCCTTTTTCCGCCTTGTACCCCGGTCTCGTGCCCGACTAGATGACGATCTATTACCCGATCCTGAAGCTCCAGCACCTGGTATAGAAATCCACAGGACTATAGCAGGGCCATCTCAAAATGCTCTCTCCAGATGCACCGCCATGTCCATGATAAGCGAGATTCTATCTGGACCCACCGCCATCCTGCCGCTGGCACTGTCTATCACAGATGTAGAGGCATCCCAGGCTCCACAGGGCAAGTCACGCCTGATACCGGCTCTGCACGCTCCACAGAGCCCTGCACCTGTAAAGACAAAAAGGGGGCAGCAGCAGGACCAGCCCCTATGACTCCCGACCCCGGTCTAGACCCTTGTGACGCTTCTGCCACACCCCCAGAGGATCCTGGGAACACCCAACACATATCCGCAGGTGGGGGCAAATCGGCCCAGGGGGTCGCCGGGGGAAGGGCAGCAGGCACCGCCCACATGGACAAAACAAAGGGCGGCCAATGTCCCCACGAAAAGGGGCCCCAACCTGTAAGGGAGGGTCACTCATGCTTGTAGAGAACTCCCCCCCAGAACTCCCGGCACAGGACAGGAAGGCTACGAGTGTCCAAAAAGCGCATCTACCCTTGGGCTGAGAGCCCCCAGGAGGCAAACAGGCCGGCCAGTCCACCAGGTGTTGCGGCTGGAAAACCAGCCGACCTCCCCTCCACCGAAGCCTCCATGAAGGCAGCAGAGGGAGGGGGGAGGAGCTACTACTACTACTTATTTCTAAAGCGCTACTAGACGTACGCAGCGCTGTACACTTGAACATGAAGAGACTAAAATGGACTCCCTGAACAAGCCCCCTCCACCCGGCCCCCCCTCTCCCAAAGCCAACCCCCCTTCTCCCAAAGCCAGCTCCACTGAGTCAGGAAGGGAAGATGGGCCCGCTGACAACTCCACCAACCCCGACCCCAACCCCCTCGACCTAGAACCCACCCCCTGCTTGCTTGGCCTGGCTGAAGAAGTTTTTTTTTTCCAGGTGCTTCTTGCCTGCAACCAGTGCAGCCTCTACAGCAATTGCAGACCTGGCTATCTCCTTAGCTCTGCATGAAGATAAAGGTGCCGACAGATCCCCTGCACCCACCTGCTTTGGATGCTCATCAAGGGAGTCACTAGCACAGAGGAAAACCTCTGCCAGCATGTCTTCCTCCCCAGCAGCTCCAGAACCCAATGCCATCACCCAAAGCTGCCTCCGAGGATCAGGAAATGCCCTGAGCCTCGGAGGAAGTTCAGGCTTTATTCCCTCCCAAACGCCCTGCTCCCGGCAACCTCTCAACCAATCAGCTCACACAAAATGGGCTCATGGGCTGGCCGGCTTCTTTTGAGCCAACCAATCATCCCGGCCCCTGAGCCCGCCGGCCAAGAGCACTAACCTGCCGCCCCAACCTTCCCAAAGGGGCCCAACTCTTGTTTAACTGGGCTTGTCAAGACAGGCTCTCGGGCCTTTTCTTTCTGTTACAGAAAAGCAAATCCTCGTGTTTCTCTCTCTCTCTGTAGAAGTCCCCATTATTGCTAGAAAAGCACCCCAAATAGTGGGGGGGGGGGGGGGGGGGGGGAGAATATAAATGATTGTCTTTCTGTCAGAGGTAGTCCAAGCGCTCCTTGGCTGGGAGGAAGCAACAGCAGCCCAGTGGAGAGGGAAAACTCTGGGCCAAACAAACTAAACTCTAACATTTGGCCTCCTTGGACCGGGGGGGGGGGGGGGGGGGGGGGGGGGGGTTACTCCACTACCAAGACACAGGATTGCTAGTGGGTTAGTTCCTTTTTTCTAAACAGTGATTGGGGTGTGTGGGGCAAAAAAGAGCACAGATCACTCCCAGCAGGATTTCCTTCTTTGCCTCCCTCTCTGCATGGCCCCCTGGGGAACAGCTATGGGTTTCACTGGGTCAGTGCTCCTGCTCTGCTTTACCTTATACTGTACTGTGCACCTCTATGTACTGTGTCCAGTTATAAGTACTGTAGTTTAATATTCGCTTGACTTGTGCATGGGTTTACTATGTGTTACCCTGTATTGTTTACTTTAATTTGCATGCTATATATTGCATTGTATAGTCTCTTGTGTGCACCAAGTGTACTCAGTAGGGTGCTGCACTATATGTTGAACACTGACTTATGTGCTGTGCTCTGGATATTCTATACTCTGTTGTGCATGCTCTGTACCGTGCTGACCTGGTCCTACACTGAGCAGCAGCTGCTGCTACAATCTCTCCTGCCTGTTGCATCTCCCTAAGCCTGCCTCTCTGCTGGGCCATCGCCCTTTTAAGCGCTTCCTGCAGCTCCTTGTGCTGGGAGCACGAGTGAATGTAGCCCCGCAGAGCCAATGAGCTGGGACCGGATGCGATATATCCTCTGGGACAACAACTGTTCTGTTCCTCCTCAGATCCACATGACACCATTTACTGCTGCTGATCCCGACCTCCGGAAAGAGAAGAGAGAGAGCGGGGCAGCCTGGGCTCAGACTGTGTATTCAGCAGCAGCAGCAGCTTGGCTCTTGCATAGCCCCTCATTCACGCGACAGCCCGGCCACAGAGCGACGGGGACAGAGCAGAGAGCAGCAGCAGCAGCAAACTCCGACCTGCACCATCGCAAGCTCTAGTCCAAAATCCATGCAAAGCAGCTCGCGGATTTCATATTATCTTCCTTTTTTGCATTCGTCTGAACTTCAGTTACTTACAACTACAAGAAAAATCTATCTGTTGGCTTGGTGATCGTGATTTCGGCCTCCTGTTCCTTCGAGGAAGAACTCTTTTTTTTGTTGTTGTTTTGTTTTCCTGGAAAACAAATCGATGAGGAGAGGGTTTTATATTTATTTACGTACAATTTAATACATTGATCGATCGGGTGAGTTTGCTTTGCTTTGTTTTTGTTTCCTAATCATTTCCTTCCGATCGTCTCTGGATGGTAATTTTGTAAGCTGGGACTTTAAAGCGGAGTTTGGAAAAAGTTCGCTGGGTGGCTGGGATTTATCTGCAAAACCGAAGGGGGAAGAGGGATCGGCGCAGAACTGCGATCACGGTGAGTAGTTAGTGTCTTGCAGACATGTGTTTCTGGCCATATAAATAAAATAATAAGATTAAATAAATAAATCAGATCAGAGGAACCATGCATATTTTGCCGTTTTTGTTCCCCCAGCAGGTTGCCTATGGAAGATCTGAAAAGGGGTTTGGAAAATCGCTCTCTTATTCTTTCTAGTTTGCTGTTTTGAGGGTTGTTTTGGAGCGGATTTTTTTTTTTTCTGGCTTTGCAACGTGACTTTTTGCAGGGCCCCCAGTTCAGCACGAATGGGAGAGTGCAGGGGGCGGCTATGTGCTTCCATGTTTTGGAATTTCCACGAGGAATGTGTGCAATATGTTTAAGATTATTTCGATTTTTTTTTTTTTTTTTTTTTGCTTATTTTGCTTTAAATAAGCTGATTCCTCCTGACGCTCCCCCCCCCCCCTGACAGTCTTTCAGTTGTAGTTCTTATTTAAAAGCACACGAATAGCTCCTAATTCTCTCCGAGCAGTTTTCTATTATTTATAATTTAATTTGTGGATTGTGTAGGCCATTAGCTTTTTGTATGTAGCATTTGAAGATAAAATACTGGATTGCATGTGAAGCAACAGACGCTTTGGAAAGCGTGGAGATTATTTTTGCAACATGAGCTCGTTGACTGTGTCATGTTATTTTACTGCGAGTTTAGCACAATAAAGCTTTTTGTTGTTTTTTTTTTTTTTAACTACTTGCTAAAACCATCAGTTTCCATCTTCCTGGTAAAACATTTCTCTTCAATCGAGGGACTATTTAGAGCTGGGGTTTGCGGTTGGGTTTTGTAAGCAGCATCGGAAATGCTGTGATATTTTTTTTTTAAGCGAGCTATTTTTGTGCTCGTTTGCCCCACCCTGATGGTGAAATCCTTTCTCCCTAATCCATAGTCTGATCACACACTCTCGGCTCTTAATGGGGATTTTCAAAGAAACTTTCAAAGCACAGGAGATGGGAGGCGGGGGCAGGGAACCTCTGAGACAGGATGGAAATGAGTTGAAAATTACAGACCGAAGGGAGAAGCAGATCTCTGCTGCCTGCACTAATGCAAGCAGCGAACAGGAGGGAGGACTCTAGCAAGTTGATATAGGTCTCTGCCTCTTAATACAATGGAAACTCGCCTCTTTCTTTGCCAAACCTCGCACTGACAAGTCATGTTACATTTCCAAACCTTGGGGATCAGAGCTCTGCTCTGTTTTCACAACTTAAGTTTTTGTTGTAGGAAGGAACATCGGCTGTCTCCCCTGGAGCCCAATAAGTTACTTTAGAGGGAGATCAACCAAACATATCTCCTGCCTATGCTTTTCCTGCAACTATATAAATAGAAATATTTATCTTATATACAGGTCACATGTGACATTTCTAAATCAAATACATTTTGGAAGGATTAACTATGAAGACTGTTGAGGATGTACAGGGGAAATGGTTATATGTCTTGCCCAAATACGTTTTATTCTTAGTGTTTGCCACTAATTCAACAGTCTTCAGCTCATCATAGCACCTAGCAAGACTTATCTGTAAAAGAGGCTTGAAGTGCAGGAGATTGCAGGAGCTATTTGTAATGTTAAAATAGTTCTGTGAACATTTGCATTGCAATTGACAAAAGGAACAAAGTACTTAACAAAAATGAGGTGTATTGTAAATATGCCCTTATGGGCGATTTCCTGTAGTTGCCTTCAAAGAAATCTTAGTTGTGTAAGCTTGTTTCTTTGCAGGGCAGAAATGTGAGGTTAGGCCACTCCTATACCTGTGTGGAACCTATACATTTTTAATAAGTACCTTGGACATGTATTGATAGATCTAGGAAAATGGATGAATTTGCACAGGTTTGGAACTGGTGCAGGTAGCTCCAGTCATCAAAGCTTTTACAAGTGCTAGCAGCTGATTCTCCTGCCAACAAGTTTCAGACATGTGCTAAGTTAGTCCTGTTGTCTACAGAACTAGAATTCTGTGCAATTAAAGTGACAGGTTGCTTCCCCTCTGCAGATCTTTTAAGTCCATGAAAAGAATTGTCCCTGATGTTGGATCAAAGAAAAAGGAAAAGCGAGAAACCAAAAGGAACACCAGCTCGTTTATTGCTTTGGTTGGCAATTTCCTGAGTTTCAAAGGCACGTGCACCTCCAACAACATTAAGCATGGCATTATAAACCATTGAAGAGGAAGCCTTTTCCTCTTCCAAAACAGTAGGTCAAACCAGTTGTCATTACTGTAGTATGAAAGGACAAGCAAGTGGAGAAAGGAGACTGGAAAGTAGCTGTGCTGAGTACTCCTTTACAAAGGTCGAGAAGTTCATTTGGGTTGCACAATAATTTCTGTGCAGTATATAGGAGTAAAACTTTCGCTAGGTATAACAGCTACTTCTGTTTATTTTTTGGCACACCAGTAAACATTGTTTCATCCCTATTGACTCCAAAATCTTCGACACAACTTTATCTTCTAGCTTAATATCCGTCTACCACCAACTTTGGAGGTACAGGTGTGAAGTAGGGTTCCCCCGCCCTCTTTCACAAATTTAGAACCCAGTTTACCAAGCAGCGCTAGGAGTGCATTAGTATTTTTAGCGCACGCTAATAATTAGGACGCGCTAAATGCTAAGTCGCCCATAGGAGAACATATGGACGACTAGTACGACTTAGTAAACAGGGCCCTTACCTTTTTGTGAAATGCATAGCTGGTGTTAAAGAACCTTTTATGTCAGCTGTTATAAAGTATGTGTTGCTGTTGTAAAACCATTCAGAATGGAGCAATAACCTTTTTTTTTTTACAGTGGTGGAATCCACCAGAATTGTTATTTTAGTGGTATTAGTAAAAATTGGTAGGAAGTTATTCAGCCTTATGAATGTGCCCCAGTTCAGACTGCTGCGCAGATCAAAACGATTAAGAAATAAAGGTCTGTCTTTAGAGTTTGTACCACGCTAAAATATTTGCTCTGAATAGCTTGATGGGTGGGTGTTGGGAACAATGTTATGTTACTGCTGCTGCTGTTGTACATACAGCTAAAGAGTATGTAATTAAAGAATTTTGGTATGGATGGTAGTAATTCACTCCCACACTGAGCCTGTGCCATGTGAAACAAGGCATTTTCCTCATTTGTCTAAAAAGTAGCAAACTTAAAAAGAGAGAGAGAGAAAGAGGGGGTTGGGGGGGGGGGGGAGAGGGGAAATGTGACCTTGTCTATTCTCAACCCACTTTAGTTCTTGGAGTCAATATGTTTGCTGGGACATGCTTTTAATGGTTTACTAATTTTATAACTTGGAAGCAAAAGCTTTTGATTTTAATTTTATTTTTTTGTACAGTGATTGCTTCGGTACAGGGACTTAGATAAAAATGGCCCTTACTAGGTGTCCCTTAGAATGTTTAGTGATTGTATTCTACTGGGTGTTTCTCTTTCTTAACTCTTGGGCAGTTCTATTTAGTTTGTTCATCAAAATGCTGTAAAGTTGAAAAAAAAAATCAATTTTTTTTACTGCAATGAATGTGTTGTTCTAAGAGAATAGACTATAATGGTGCTTTATTACTTGTATCTTTTCTGGGCTATAAATAGTTGGCACTTGAAAACTCAGCCCTGGCCTTTTTTTGTAAAATTTTTGAAATCATTTTTTTGTGTTTTGATTGAAGTTATAAAGTTGTCTTCCAACTCTTAGGCTAATTTTGGTTGTTTTGGGGAGAATAAAAAACAACTGTTTTAATATTTTTTATGGGTTGTAACAATTGAAAACAGTTATCTAAATGCTATCATTTATCAGAGTGTGGAAAGACTTTAGGAGTTACGCAGTTGAAGAACATGTATTAGGACTCAATAGAAAAAAAGGCTCCCTTTGAGTCCTATCATTAGCAGTTCACTTGGCCCTCAACCCTGCATTTGTAGTCCATTCTTTGCTGCAAATGCATTTTTTACACCATGTCATGTGTGGTTAAAGGCACTGTCATTACGTTATTTAAGAGTTAAAAAAGCATGTAATACTGAATAATTTTTTCTCTTTGTTACTGCAGGAATTCAGATGTGTTCTAAGCCTGCTGGCGTGATCACTCTTCAGAGTACTGATGGAGATGAGAACTCAGAATGGCAGTGGGTCGCAACCCTTGCTACAGGTTCGGCGTGACACTGGGAGACATCATGGGGAGCCTGATTCAAGGGATGTCTTGATTCAGCAGATTCACGTCTTGTCTTTGGACCAGATCAGGGCTCTTCGGAACACAAATGAATATACAGAAGGGCCTACAGTTGCTCCCCGACCTGGAGTTAAGTCTGTCTCACGGCCAGTTGCCCAACACAAGAATGAAAGAATCCCTGGTTTGAGTGAGCATCGGCAAACCAGCAGGAACCAGCATCCACAGGTACAGTCGTCTTCCCGAGCATCCTTGTCCCGTTCCATCAGCACAGTCAGTACAGGGTCACGGAGCAGTACTAGGACAAATACAAGTAGCAGTTCCTCTGAGCAAAGACTTTTGGGATCATCATTTTTGTCTACAGGGCCAATTGCTAACCGGATAATTCAGGTGCAGCCCAAGTCTGAGCTTAAGTCTGACGAGCTGAAACCCCAGAGCAAAGAAGACTTGGGCGTACATGCCTATAGGTGTGAGGACTGCGGGAAATGTAAGTGTAAAGACTGCACTTGTCCCAGGACCCTTCCATCATGTTGGATCTGTGATAAGCAGTGCCTTTGTTCAGCCCAGAATGTAGTGGACTATGGAACTTGTGTCTGCTGCATCAAATGCCTCTTCTATCACTGCTCCAACGATGATGAGGATAACTGTGCCGACAACCCCTGCTCTTGCAGCCATTCACATTGCTGCACCAGATGGTCTGCCATGGGCGTCATCTCCCTCTTCTTGCCTTGCTTGTGGTGTTATCTTCCAGCCAAGGGGTGCCTTAAATTGTGCCAGGGGTGTTATGACCGGATAAGCAGGCCTGGCTGTCGCTGCAAACAGTCAAACACCGTTTGCCGTAAAATTCCCGCTGTCCCACCCAGGGATTTAGGGAAGCCAACATAGCACCCAGGAGTGGAAAACACTTCAATAACAGACACTATTACTTACAGTACATATGCAACCAACTAAACCAGTTACTCTTCAGTATAAAGGTTAATGGTGTACTTGCTCTTTGCAGTCAAATGCTTGTTTTGTGTGTGCCAACTTAATTGGTATGGTAGAATTCAGTTAACAGAGCTCTCAGCTGGGATCTGGTCCTGATCCTCACAGATTGCATAAGCTAAAGCAACACAGACACTCCTAGGCAACTCACGTCTCTGTTTGTGAATAGTATTTGCAAAATTTGTAAATGAGCAGAGCAAATTCTTCTCTTTTTCTGCCAGAGATAATGTACTATATTTTTGTACATATACAATATTTACAACTGTGAAAAGCAGCGCCTTACATGTGGCATGGTCACAAATTATTATACTAATATGTTGTACAGAAGAATGTGAATCAATCAGTATGCTTTTGTTATCTAGATTGTATTTCACCTTAAGGAAACTTGCTATTTACAAAACTCTGATCTCCCCTTTTTTTTGGACTTCCTGTATATTGTACAGTTACAGTAAAATTCAGCCTTTATTTTCTAATTTTTCAACATATTGTTTAGTGTAAAGAATATTTATTTGAAGTTCTATTATTTTATAAAAAAATATTTATTTTAAGAGGCATCTTTCAAAGTTCACCCCTTTTTATGAGTACGTCATAGTTGCTGCAGACAAGGGGTGATAGGTGCATATGTTCACTATAAAATAGAAAATATATTAACGTTTGAAATTAAACTGGGCTTTTGTGGTTCTTTTTCGTATTTGTGAGCTGTCTCTCTCTCTCTCTTTTTTTTTTTTTTTTTTTTTTTTAATTTATGCCAGACAAGAAATCTGGGGAAAAAAAAATCTGCATGTCTTTGGAATATTACTGGGTTTCCAGCTTTAAAGGTGGTATTCAGTGTAATAGTTTATTTTGGGCCTAGCCACTAGACATTTTCCCCACAGACACAAAGGGCTGGATTCTATAAATGACACTCCAAATTAGGTGCTGGAAAAAATCAGCGCTAAGCTCTTTGTAAAGGGCGCACACTCTTAATAGAACAGCTCTTAAGCCCAGACCTCGTACTTAACTAATGGTGCCAGACTTATGCCTGCTGAAACCTGGTATAAATGCTGACGCCCAAGTTAGACACACTGACCCAGCATTCTATAACTATGCTCGCAAATTTTCAGAATGCCCCTGACATGCCCATGCTCCTCCTGTGGCCACGCCCTCTTTCAAGATACACACTATGGGCTAGATTCTATATATGGCGCCTGAAAATTCTGTGTGGGGAAAAAATACGCCTAGGCGTACACCTACATTTTATAAAATAGGCTTAAATTTCCACATGGCATATAGAATACGCCGAGCCCCTCTCCATGCGACCAAATTTAGTTACTACTACTACTATTTAGCATTTCTATAGCGCTACAAGGCGTACACAGGGCTGCACAAACATAGAAGAAAGACAGTCCCTGCTCAAAGAACTTACAATCTAATAGACAAAAATAAAGTAAGCAAATCAATTAATGTGTACAGGAAGGAGAGGAGGGTAGGTGGAGGCGAGTGGTTACAAGTGGTTGAGGCCATTTATGTCACGTTTTACTTGGCGTAAATCCTGACTCCTAAATTAGGTGCAGAGCAGGTGTGTTTTATAATAGCATGCATAGATTTTAGAAACGCCTAGGCCCCACCCCCTCTTCAACTATGTGACTATAATTTATGCACACCATGTTATAGAATATGCTTAGAGCCCTGTTTACTAAGGTGTGTTAGTGTTTTTAACGCGTGTGCTAACTATTTAGGCACCTATAGGGATATTGTAGGCATGTACATGGTTAATGCACATTAAAAATGTTAACACACCTATAACGCAGCTTAGTAAACAGGGCCCTTAGTGAGCTGTGTGTGTAAATCTTAATGCCATTTAGCGCTGATAATTGCTTGTTAACATCCAACCGACAGTGCTGATTATTTAACCAATTAAGTTGTGCACACTGTTATAGACTACGCTTTGATTTCCGTGCGGAAATTAAGGTGTGATCTATAGAAAACGCCAGATGCATGCACACATATTAATGATTGCCAATTAACATCAGTAATGGCGGTTAGTACCCAATTACTGATATCATTGAGCTCGAGATGTGTGCAATTAATTTGTGCACACATCTCGGGCGCTCTCACAAATTTGAGTGCTCAGATCTGAGTGCCTGATATAATCTGGGGGGAAATGGGGAAAACCCATTTAGTACATTGAATCTTTTTGTGAGTTAATGCCAGTCTGCAGTTTTGATGGAATATTTTCCCCCACCCCACTACGAACAAATAGAATAGTGCTTTGGCAAACTTTTGGGAATTCATTTATTCTTGCGGCTAATCTATCTTTTGTTCTAATTGAGCAGATTATATTATTCCTCTTTGCCTTGAAATAATTTAATAATTCATATTTAGTTTAAAAAGCAGAGCAACCTGTACATATAACAGCCAAGGAGTTGGTTGAAGGACTGCTGTAAAGGGCAGGGATAGAGTATGAGCCAGGCTTTTGCCTCCAACATTTTATCTGCTTCACTTGAAGCAAACAAGTTGCTTACAAGATTTGTCACCTCTAGAAGTTACCTTCTAACCGAGGTCAAACTTCTTGCAGTGCCAAGTTTTTTTCCCAGCGGAAGTCTAGGAAATGATTTACCTGGCTTTATTAACAAACCTATCATTTCCTGTTCAGAACATTTGTCTCCAAGTCTGCAGGTTTTTAAGCTGATTAGGAGGGGAAAAAAAAAGTTATTGGTGTTTCAGAAAGTACACAGCACAACGGCTTTTAAACTCGGCAGACGGCATGCGAAGGGCTTGGCGTTTACTCTGACTTCTGGCCAAGAAAAACAAAAGTCCAATGAAGAAATTTAGAGGCCTCTGCAGAGAGATCAGCCTTTGGGCTCCTGCGTGGCATAGGTTTGGTAGTTTAGTCTTTAGCTACGGTCACTTGGGTTGTGATAGGCAGGTTTCTGTAAGCTCTCCTCAGATTTGTGTGTGCAGGTGTTTGTGTGTGTATTTCATAACAATAGATCAGGAAGTTCTAAGTCAAGAAGCTGCAAGTCCTGGCTCATCAGCCAATCAGAAAAATTGATGCGTGAGGGTCCGAGAATGGTTGTTTTATTGTGCTCGTTCCACATCTGTATATTATTCTAATTTCAACGTTTTCTTTAATTCAATAGGACGTGTTACAACTATTATTTTGTTGGTTCTGAAACCAGGGAATCTGTTCTTTTTTGCTGACATGACAGCTTTTGTCTTGACTGATTTTCTCCCATTAGACTCTGAGTGTAGTAAGTAATTACAGTATCACTTGATACTGACATAAATTTATGTGCTGGGGGAAGGGGAGTGCACAAGAGGACCACTATGTTTGTTTATGAAGAATTCAGCTAACCTCATTAGCTAATTCAGTTAGGCCAGGTGCTTATGTCAAGAGAGGAAGAACCGGGTTTTAGTTGGACATTAATTAGAAACAGCCACAATTCAATTTTTCGAGCTAGAAACAAATGGGGGGGGGGGGGGGGGGGGGTTGTTTGTTTGTTTGTTTTTTAAGCAATAGTGAAGCAGTAGCCTAATGGTTGGGCCGCTCTGATTCTCAGCCTGCTGCTCTAAGTTTGACTCCTGTTGTTGCTCCCTGTGATCTTGGGGAAGTCACTTAACCTCCTTGCCTCAGGTACAAACCTAGACTGTAAGGGGTCATTGTATAAAGCCACGGTAAAAAGTGGCCTGCGGTAGTGTGGGTGTGTCTTTTAGGTGCGCACTGAGACATTTTTTTTAACCGCAGCTGAGATAAAGGCTATTTTTTTAATGGTCTGGGAAATAGGCGTGCACTAATATTAAAAGTAGCGCATGCCTATTTACAGCCTGAGCCCTTTTGACCAAGAGTAACCACGCAGCATGCACACTGCCAGTTACTGCCAGGAGTGCCCCCCCCCCCCCCCCCCCCCCCCCCGCAGTACAAGATAGAAAATTATTTTCTGTGGGATTCAATGTGTGCCAAACTCTGAATTTCCACCGGGAGCACGTATTACTCCAGCGGCAGTGGCGATTAGGTGCTCACTACCCGCACATTAGCCCTTCCGCACCTTTGTAAAAGGGCCTCTAAGTTCTCAAGGGACAGGGAAATAACCCACTGTACCTAAATAAAACTAATTTGAGCTGCTACTGAAAAGACATGAGCTAAATCCAAATCCCCTTCCTATCCTGTTGGCTCTGGCAAGTTTTATAAAGACTTGGGGCTCTTTAACTTAATGTGCAGTAAGTGCGAAAGTGGGCATGCCCAGCATGTCCTCTGTGGTTATTACACTGAAATGTGTGTTAAGACTGCGATTAGTGCAGATGAGCTTACCACCTCCTCTTGACTGACAGTCCATGGTAAGTACCATGTGCTAACTGCAGTGTGCAGTCTCTGCCCATAACCAATCCAGTTTCCATATCTTAACAGCATTCAGTTAACGTGCGAATTAGCTTATTCTGGCAGTGTGGCCAAATTGTGCTGCCACTTAATTGTTTAAACGCCAATTGGCACTGACAATTGGCCAATAATGAGCAATTATCAGCACTAATTAGAATTTACATACACAACTTTCTAAGCGTATTCTGTAAAGTGGTGTGCGTAAATTTTAATGTGTGGATCTCAAAAGGGGCCATGGCCATGGGAGGGGCATGGGTGGGTTGTGGGCATTCCTAGAAACCATGCGCACCATTATAGAATACACCTGATCTGTGCCTATTAGGCGCAGGCATTTCTACCAGGTTTTAGTTGGCGTAAATGGTCACGCCTAAATTTAGATGCGGGTCTGGAAGCTGCGCATATTGTATAAACTGCGCCTAACAGGTATGGGTTATAGAATAGCACTAAGCACGTTTTTTTCCACACTGATTTTTTTCAGCGCCATATATAGAATCTAGTCATAACTGCGTAATGCACTTTAGGAAAAGGATCCCTTATAATCTTTAAATCTTATTTTGGACAGTTAACTGAGGGTTACCCCCCCTCAACTATGTTTAGTAGTTTTGTACTTTTATCCTCAGTACAGAAGCTGGGTACTTAATGTTCTACGTTTAATTGGTGCTATTCTTGTAGGTTTCATACCTGGTTCATTCAATGTGTCGTGTCTGAGTCAGAAAGTAAAGCCTTACTAATTGAGATTGTCTTCAAAGTGCAAGCATGCCATATGTCTGTGCTTCTAGACTAGTTTAACAATTATAATATAATAGAGAATATTACTTTTTGTCAAGGATGATATGGTTAAATGGATGGAGAGTTCCTTTTCAACTTTTCTGAAGCAGTCTCCACTCCACCATATCACTGTCAGTTTGATTGATAGGAACCAGAGCTGAAAATAAAACGTGGGTCTTCAGAACTATATGTTGTGAGCTTTGGACTGTAATAGATCGTGGAGGTGATTTTTGGAAATCAAAGCACTGTTTACGTGTGTAAATCAGCACACTCAAATAAGTAGCAATTTTAGGGGTATGCGTTAGCGTTTTTAACGCACCTGTAAATTTAAGGCATGTTAAACGCTAATGTGCCTATACATTTCTATGGGCGTGTTGGCGTTTAATGTGTGTAAGCTATTTACGTGCGTTAAAAATGCTAACGCACCCAGTAAACGTGGAGGGGCATTTTCGAAAGGGACATCCAAGTTGCGATTTGAATGTCCTTGCAAAACGTCCAAATCCAGGGGCGTGGAAACCCGTATTTTCAAAGCAAGATGGACGTCCATCTTTCGTTTTCGAAAATACCGTCAGGGACGTCCAAATCCTTAAATTCGTCATCCCTAGATTTGGACGTCCCTAGACATGGATGTTTCTGATTTTCGCTGTTAATGGAAACCAAGGACATCCATCTCAGAAACGACCAAATACATGCCATTTGGTCATGGGAGGAGCCAGCATTTCTAGTGCACTGGTCCCCCTGACATGCCAGGACACCAACCGGGCACTCTAGGGGGCACTGCAGTGGACTTCATAAATTGCTCACAGGAACATAGCTCCCTTACCTTGTGTGCTGAGCCCTCCAAAACCCACTGCCCACAACTGTACACCACTACCATAGCCCTTACGGGTGAAGGGGGGCACCCAGATGTGAGTACAGTGGGTTTGTGGTGGATTGTGGAGGGCTCGCTGTTTCCTGCACAAACGTAACGGGGGGGGGGGGTGGGGGGGGGTCTGCCTGTCTGAAGTGCACTGCACCCACAAACTGCTCCAGGGACCTGCATGCTGCTGACATGGACCTGAGTATGACATCGGAGGCTGGCAGAAAATATTTTTAAAGATGTTTTTTGAGGGTGGGAGAGGGGTTGGTGACCACTGGGGGAGTAACGGGAGGTCATCCCCGATTCCCTCCGGTGGTCATCTGGTCATTTTGGGCACCTTTTTGTGCCTTAGTCGTAATAAAAACAGGTCTGGGTGAAAACATCCAACTGCTCGTCAGGGAAGTCCTTGTTTTTTTCGATTATGGGTCAAGGAAGTCCAAGCGTTAGGCACACCCAAGTCCCGCCTTCGCTACGCCTCTGACACGCCCCCTTGAACTTTGGCCATCCTTGTGATAGAGTGCAGTTGAAGATGTCCTAAATCGAGCATTGATTATACCGATTTGGACGTCCCTGGGAGAAGGGATTTATGTTGAAAGATGGACGTCCTCTTTCGAAAATGAGCCCGATAGGCGTTAGAGAAGTTGCTACTTATACATATGTTGGTGGCATGTACATTTTTAAAGGAGGCGTGGGTTTGGGGGGAGATCCTTGACAATATAAGTGTATTGTGTACTTTATCTGGGAAAATGTCCACATTGGCATTTAAGCCTACTTGAAGTTATCCATAATTTGTCGGCTAACTTACTGTTTGGACTTGGGCAAAGGAAAAGTGTATGAGCAGTCAATTGTACTTAACCTCTCTGGAGTTAAAAGCTACCTGAACTTGCAAAAAAATTGAGTTTCAGAGCTCATCTTTTTAATTGACTCCACTCATGCGTTTTTGTAAAATTCACTGCTTACATGTGCAAGTGGCAAAATCAAAACTTAGGGGCCCGTTCACCTAGTTGCAGTAAGCAATAACAAGTGCTTACTGCAGCTTAAAATTCATACTGTGGGGCACACTAAGGTGTCCTGCAGTACCTTTAACATGTGTGTACTTTCGGTGTGCTAAAAATAAAATTAATTTATTTGCTGAAGGGGCGCAGCTGCGCTAATCAGGCAGCCAAATTGCTGTGTGCTGATTAGCACAGGATTAGCGCACAAGCCTTTTCTGCTTGCAAAATAGGTGGCGGTAAGGGCTCACACGCTAATCTTTTTTAATGGCCAAGCACTAATGGCAAAATTAGTGCATGACAAGTAATAGAAATTATAGGAAAATCTGCCATCTTGCTGCAGCAGTGAAAACTGCCTTAGGACATGGGAAAGACCCATGTAAGGTTGCGCTAAGGCCACTTTTTTATCTCAGCTTGGCAAAACGGCCCCTTAGGACTTTTAAATGTTAAGTAGCACCATTTCATCTAAGTGATGTCTCATACATTTATTTAGTTATTTTGCATTACCTTTTCTAAAATGGCTTCCTTTAAAGCACACTGCACCAAATGCACATTATTTTCTGTGGTCCTCTAAATATTTTATGACAGATTCTATGCTCAGTGAGCCTTTTTTGTATAACATTATGGTTTAAAAACAAACAAAAAAGGCAACAGTCTCCTTACTATGATAGAATAATAGTAAAAAAGGTAGACTAATAGAAAACATAAACATATGAAATAATTTATTGGTGTGAATCAAAAAACAAACCCGACGTGGCCACGTTTCGCTCTCAGGCTGCGTCAGGGGTCAAAGCTAAAAAACAAGGGGTGATGGAATTCCCCTTCTTAAAAACAGTACTTGGCTCTCTGCTCCATGTTTCAAAGCTTGTCTTTTTACAGGCTCGCTGAAAAATGGATTGGTGCGCACCCAAAACCCATGTCTACGCTACCGCAAGCCATTTTTCAGTGCACCTTTGTAAAAGGACCCCTAAGTTCAGTGTGCCATTATTCTGGCACTTTTTCGGCATAAGTGCTAGTATTCTCGACATTTATATATGTAAGTGGCATATAAATACAGGCGCTCAGTTGTAGAATTGCCCTTCAACCCCCGATTTCTATAAAAAGTTGCTAAAAATTGTGTGCACAAATTTGGGCGTGCGAAATTTAATTGAATAGTGAGCTAATTAGCGCAGATAATTATTGACTTAAGCAATTATTGGCAGTGTGTAAATTTAGGCACGAGTCAAAAAATGGGTTGTGCAAATGAGAGGGTCATGGGCAGATCAAGGGCGTTGTTTTAAGTTACGTGAGTAGTTAGAGAGTAAGGGCATCTGCGCCTAAATTTATGCGTGGGTATTTTCACCACATTTTAGTTGGTTTAAACTGCAAATGGCCACACCTAAAGTTAGGCACGATTCCTGGGTAAGTGCTATTCTACAAACCTTGCCTAACTTTAAGTGCATTTTGTAAAATAGCGTTTTTTTCAGCAACAATTTTTTGACGCCATATCTAGAATTCACCCCTAAGTGTGTAGGCTCTTAAGACGACTTCCTCTGTTCATATCTCTACTTCCCCCACTGTCGGAGCTTGTGGAGTCATGTGACCTTCTTCTACTCCAGCTTCCTTCCTTAATCTTGCTTCCCTTAAATTCCAAGGTAGAGGCCATGATATTTAATTGTTCTCTGTGACTACTGTATCATTGCTTCTAGTGTGTCATAAGCTCAAAAAATGTAGTTTTAGTTTTCACAGCATTGTAAGTTTCTTAAATATGTATCCCATGGTGGCCCATTTCTAAAACTTTTTTTTTTTTAACTGACACATTTACATAAGAAATCAGGATATCCCAGTTTAGAGATGGAGAATATGAGGGTAGATAACACCCACGAGGCCCATCTGGTTGGCAGATTTTCCCTTCAGTACTACAAGACTCTGTGATCTCTGGTTTTTACCCTTAATGCTGGTTGAGGACATTTTGACTGGTCTGGGAACACATGAGGTTTCTGTTAAACTACGTGGGAACAAGAGTCAAAAGGGAGGAGGCAGGAAGGGAAAATTGTAACTGCTTCAAAATACCGCAATGCAAAATTTGGTGTTTTATGGTTAAATGTTCCATATCCTGTACTGTAGCAAAAGAGGAAAGGCCCATTAATAGCATGGTGTTCTCAAGTCAGAATCCAACAGTACAACTTTGTTTCTAGGTGCGTGAAAGTTGCTATGTAAAAGATACCTGAATACTATGTTTTGAGTCTTGCAGCACATTTCAGAAGCAAAGACACACACGCTTTCAGTGCTATTAATTGGTTCACAGTGTATTGGTAATTAAGCAGGTTTCCTGATTTCTTTCCAGAAACTTTTTTTTTCCAACTTAAAACTAATATTTATGCATATTCTGAGGGACAGATTTGCCCAAGTTCTGCCAAGTGTTGGAGCGTGTTTTGGAGATTGTTCAACATCAAAATCTGTGAAAAAATATGTAGAGAAACTTGCCTTGCATTACAAATGCAAGGGGGGGGGGGGGGGAGGAGTGTTGTTTTGGACTCCATGACTATGAAAGCCTTGATGACAGGGCACTGGCTGTGAAAACTGGCAGCTACACCCAAGTCATTTTCTACATTTATATAGGGTATCTGTTAATTTAAGACTGTAGGTACACTCGAGTATGACAACTACATTCAGAGTTCCAAGACATTTTTGAAGCAAACAACAAAGAAGATTTTGATCTGTTTAGCCAGAAAGAGAGAGAGAGAGAGAGCGAGTGAGGTTTAATGCTTTGAAAGTATACACAGCTTGTCAATTAACCATATTCATTGTAGTGTACAAAGGTAGGAATCAACCACTTAGCTAGTTTAGTTCACTGTAGTTCTGGTGGATGTGTAGAGCGTTACCATGTGATACATATTCTAAACTTTGCTTCCTACACTGTCAGCATTAGGGAAGCAGTGGGTTCTTTTTTTTCCCCACTCTCTCTTCCCCTTTCTGTATGACATGTTTCTGGACCAGACCATTAACTCTTACGATGTACAGGACCTGTGTTTGATTCTATGACCAGATGGGGTTCTGTGGAAACAGTGTTCACAGCTTTGATGGCAGAAGGAGAGGGTGGTGTGCACATGCAGCTGTGACATAGAGGGTCTTTTACCAAAGCTTAGCTCGAGTTATCTACAGCAGGGCCCATTTTATTCCTCTCTGGGGAGTACAGAGGCGGCAGCCAAAAAAGCAAACAGGATGCTAGGAATTATTAGCAGAGGGATGCAAAATAAGGCCAAAAATATTATAATGCCTCTGTATTGCTGCATGGTGCAACCTCACCTTGAGTATTGTGTTCAATTCTGGTCACCCTATCTCAAAAAAGATATAGTGGAATTAGAAAAGGTTAAAAAAAGAGCGACTAAAGTGATAGAAGGGATGGAACTACTCCCATTTAAGAAAAGTTAAAGAGGTTAGGGCTCTTCAGCTTGGAAACGAGATGGATGGGGGGATATGATTGAGGTCTACAAAATCCTGAATGGTGTGGAGTGGGTGGAGGTGAATTGAGTTTTAACTCATTCAAAAAGTACAAAGCCCAGGGGACACAATGAAACTGCATGGAAGTACTTTTAAAACAAATATAATGGAAATATAATTTCACTCAAGGAAGAGTTAAGCTCTGGAACTTGTTACCGGAGGACGTGGTAATGGTGGTTATAATATATGGGTTTTAAGAAGATTTGGACAAGTTCCTGGAGGAAAAGTCCATAGTCTGTTGTTGAGATGGGCATGGGGGAAGCCACTGCTTGCCCTGGGATTGATGACATGGAATGTTGCTACTAATTGGGTTTCTGCCAGATACTTGTGACCTGGATTGGCCACTGCTGGAAGCAGGATACTGGGCTAGATGGATCATTGGTCTGACCTAGTATGGCTATTATGTTCTTTTTCCTATGGCTATTCCTTTCCCTATGCACCTAAGTGTCCTTTTGGATTTTGCAGTCATCTTATTAATCTGTTTGGCTACCTTAAGATCACCTTAAAATCTAAAATCCAAATGCAAATCAAGTACAATTATTCTCAGATTCTGTTCTTTCATGCACAGAATTGTACCTCTATATCAGGAGTTCTCAGTCCATTATGAATATGCATGAGATAGATTTTCATGCCCTTCATCTGTGGTATGCTTATTTATCTCATGCATATTAATTGTGGGTATCCTGAAAACCTGACAGGCTAGGTGTGTAGGAACAAAGCACTATGGGCTAGAGTCTATATATAAGGCCTGAAAATTCTGTGTGAAAAAAAAAACGCCTAGGCATATTCTCTAAACCACGCTTATATTTTATAGAATAGGCTTATATTTCTGCACAGTATATAGACTATGGTGAGCACTTTTCCACACAATCAAATTTAGTCTAGGCCATTTATACCTGTTGCTTAAATTAGGAGCAGAGCAGGTGTATTCATAACAAAGCACATAGATTTTATAAACATCCATGCCCTGCCCATGGTCACACCCCTTTTCAACTATGTGACTTAGATTTAAGCACACCATGTTACAGAATACACTTAGCAAGTTCTGTGCGTAAATCTTAATGCCAATTCTGATAATTGCTTGTTAACATCCAGTTGATAGTGCTGATTAGCTAGTTAACCAATTAAGTTATGTGTACTGTTATAGAATATGCTTCGATTTCCACATGGGATTATAATGCATGACACTATCCAGCATTAGCAACCTGACCTTAAGATGCAGACTCAGAGTTATTCCATCTTTTGTTGCTGAAGTTGTGACCTTGCATACAGATGAAGACTGCTGGCAAGTATCCCGATGTGCTAGAATAACAAAGTTGTTATCAGCATTGACGCTTAGAGTCTCCCATGCTGCTGAAGAGATGCTGTGGCTGGCAAATTACATATTGTTTATCAAACACCGGCTTCTTATCAAGGGGACCCAATCAACGTACAGCCAGTGAGACAATGTTGGGGCCCCTGAAGTAATAATAATGGGGATAACAGTGTTATTTGTGCATCACCCCAAGGCCAGAATGTAAGTCATTAGCATAGCTGCAGCCCTTGATTTCTGTATAAAAAGGGGCTCTTATCTGAGAGGCTGCATTTCCATCCAAGGAACAGACTGTACTGAATCTGATTGAACATTTGAGGAACACGTTGCCACCTGCTAGAAGTCTGCATCAGGTTGCACGTGTCATATACTTTTGTGTAAGTGCTGTGGGCTCAGTGTGACTCTTTTACTTAGGAGTCTAATTTTGGATTTATGTGTGTTTACTCTGTGCTATTTCTATGATATTTCTGTGTCTTTATTCTTGCCTTCTTTGCACATTATCTTTGCTGCTATGGTAAATAAATGCACACTCACACTCTATTTTTATAATACTTGGTTGTAAAGTTAGTTCTTTCTATTATTTAGGACATAGTGAGCTTGGATCTAAGGATAAGAGGGAACACATTTGCTTCTGACACTTCACTCACTAAGGCCGGTATTACCAGAGACCTGTTCCTGATGTTTGCCATGATCATAATTTCCTGGTTTTCTGTATAAGAGAATGATTGTTTGCAAGGTACATATGCACTTTTGTATACACACACTTTGCAGCTAATTTTGAAAAGGGATTTCCAGTTTAGGAAAGCATATGAGGGCAGGCATGCTCTGCCAATAAAAATGTTATTTTGAAAACTGTATTGTAAATTGCCTTCTCTCCTCCAGCTTCTGGGATAACAGAATAAGATAACACATTAGAAGCAACATATAAGTGATATTATACTCATATTCTTTCTGACCTAACTCCCACTGATTATATTTCCCCAATGTTTGACAGAAGGGTGTGGAAATTTCCCCTCTGTATAAAATAGTATATATTATTGCAATAAAGTGAAGTATACAGAAGATGGTCACTATCATAGCTTTTCATGGAGGCACCATGGAGCAATTCAAACATCTGAAGTTACTTGTATCACTCAAAATATGCACTCAGTTGAAAGGGAGTGGATATGTGAACCTTAGGAAAGGAATAAAACTGAAAAGCTAGAGCTGGCATCCATAACCTGCATCACCTAAGAAAAGGGATTATTTATTTAGTATTTTTTTTGTATTGAAAGATTTATAAATCATCTTTCTGGTTGTTAAGAACTGACCAAATCAAGGCACAGTAATCAACAATCAAAACAAATTAATATTTAACATAAAACATGGAAAAATCACGAAGCTTCTCTATAGAAAGCATGAGCTCATATGAAGCTGATATGACCATTAGCATTATAGTCCTTGAAGATAGACCTTTGCCCCGGCAAAGCACACAAATGTGTGGGAAAGTGTTTATTGGGTAGCAGTGATAGTTATTGTTATAATGGGGTGACTTTTGCTAGCTATAAATGTTTTCTTGTGTTTTCTTGACTAATGTATCTAAAGGTAATCTTGGCATATGTGGAGGCAGTATTAGTTAAGTACTCTCTCAGCAGTGTGACCTTGCTCAAACTGTTCAAAGAGAGAGGAGTAATACAGTATTTGGTAGGAATCTGGGTGCCTAGCAACTACATTCAAAATATTCATCTATGTGACACAAACCGCCTGCACATTGAGGGAATAATAGTAATTTCTGCTGTGGAGGATTCCTTCCCTTTCATCAGCACAACATATATGCAATCCGTAGTTCTATCATGTTAGATATGCTGGTTATGGCATGGAAATTTCTTTTGAGATCCTGTGATTGTAGCCTCTGATACGATTCCTAATTTGTATTTGCATACCTCTAGCTACCGCCATGTTGTTATGAGCTTCACAAAAGTCAGGTGTAGCAAAAAACCTGGCTATTAGATCATAGGAAGAAAGGAAAAGTACCAGATCAGTAGGGATGAGGAGAGGGGTTAGCTTTGGGAGAGGAGGGATGTTGAACTTCTGTACATTTCCCTTCAGTAGTGCAGACCTATCTCAACAACTCCTCCAGCAGGCTCTCTATTACTGTATCCAGGCTCTTCCAGAACAGGCAACTTCCCCCCCCCCCCCCTTTGGGGTGCACCCAATGATAAAACTGAATATCTCCTTCTGTGTGGTCCATGTGGCCTGTTGAAACTGCCTCTTCCTTTACTTTCAGACCATACAGACTGCTGAAGCTGCTTCCTCTTTCCTTGGCCACTGTAGCTGCTTGGTATCTCCTGCTTCTCTTCTGACCAGGTGGACCACTGGTGCCAGTTCTTCCTCTCTTTGTTTATAAGGCTCAGACACTGGTTCCTCTTCCTTAGATCCATGCAGGCTGCCTGCCAGCCAACCAGCACCACCTACTTTGTTTTCAGCCCATGTAGGACATTGATGCTGAAATGTTCCCAGTTGGGACTGGCTTGAACTGGCCTAAAATCACTACTGTGTCAGAGAATGAATGTCATCCTTTAACACATCCTGTACACAGCATGGCTCATGAAATTCTTTCCAACCACTCTACATGTGTGTATTTGTGTATGTGTGGTCTGGCCATGTTTGTGAAGGCTCTTCACCCTACACCCTCTCACATGATCATATACTGTGGCAGCACTGGGATCGGTGTCTTCCCACTGACAGACACAGTTTGACCTTTTATCCTGCTAGCGCTTTGGGCCTCACCACACCACAGATCCATGTAGTTGGGCAAAAGGGAGTAGCCCTATTCTGGAGAGGGACTGGAAGAAGTATAATTAGAGCTGAACAGGTAGGATTTTGTTTGATTGGTGTATATTATGCACTGGCTATGGGCAATGCTGCAGTTCAACAGAGCCAGGTCAGTATAGGCCAGAATGGCTACTCCAGGCCCTAATTGAGAGACAACAGTAGCAACAGCAGCAGCAACAGCAGGTGCAGTGAACTGTGCAGCAAAATGCTAGTAACAGCAAGCTTTCCAGGAATTGCTAGAGCTTCAGCAGAACTCCCTGACTCAGGTGTCCGAATCAATACAGGTGCCCACATTTTAGGCCACACGGAAGGTAGCCAACATTTTCCATCAGGCTCAATCTGTGCCTGATAACCCCAGAGTGACGGATAAGAAGCTGCCTCTGAACCCCAAGAGGAAGAATGAATGAATCCTGCAACCACTGAGGACCCAGCACCCAATCAGGACAGGACTGGGCCACCACGTGCGTGCACCCCTCCGGGTCCCCCACACTCGGGCCACCACCCCCGCTCCCTTCTGTGTGCTCCCTCGCTCTGTCCTCCTGCAGTGCTCCTGTCTATGCTGGGAGTCAGGACCTGGATGATTGCATTAACACAATATCGCGTTAATGCAATCATCCAGGTCTTGGGTGGCACGCAGGAGCAGGAGCGGACAGACTCGGAAGCAGGCAGGAAGAAGCTTGCTGGGCCCAAGCCTGTGCCCCCTCTTGGAGGACGGGCCTGAGGAATATTTCTGCCTGACCCCCCCCCCCCCCCCCCCCCCCCCAGTCGGTGGCCCTGCACCCAATGACATCCTGAGTATGAAAGCCAGGACCTCCAGCTACTTCAATTATGGAGAAAGGGGACACCTTTTCAGAGACTGCCTAGTGGTGGAAGAGGATGCTATGTATGTTAATTTAATGGAACCACATACTTGCAACTTGATGGATGCTCCCCATCCTGAGATACAAATTTTTATGATCCAAGTTGAGTGGGAGGGAACCTCCATTCAAGCCTTATTGAACTCTAGAAGTTCACTCAGTATATTCAGAGAGAACTAATCAAAAGATTCCAGATTAGTTATGATTGGACAGTGACTTTAGCTTGTATCAGCTCAGTGTCATGGCTGCAGCCATGCTCTAGGCCGCAACTTACCTCCTGCTCACAGGGGGTCTTCAGCAGTCCATCCACTGGGGTGGGCCGTCTGGCATGGTCATTTTGGGCACATTGGGGCTCTCCTCTGGCTGGGTGTTCCACGCTCATACTGTTCTCTCTGCATCGGCCTACACTGGTGTCCTTAGGCATGCACACAAGCTGAAGAACTGCCTTTAAAGGGGCAGTAGCAGCTGGTTCCGGGAAGCTAGGGAATTCTCCACTTCTGGTATGGGGGTATTTAGGGGAGGCCTTCAATCCAAATAAGGGAGTTCTTTTCTGCTTTAAAGTAATTATTTTAAATTGTGAACCAGTCAGTGGCATAGCCAAGGGTGGGCTTGGGTGGGCCTAGGCCCACCCACTTTGGGTTCAGGCCCACCCAGTAGCAGCATACCTATGATGTGGTTGGCAGGGATCCCCAAGCCCCACCAGCCGAAAACTCCCAAGTGTCCCTCCTGCATACCTTGTAAGTAGCAGATCTTCGCCTGCAGTGAGCAGTGACATACATACTGCTTGCACCAGCCCCACAGCCTTCCCTCTGATGTATTCCTGCCTAGGCGGAAACAGGAAGTTGCATCAGAGGGAAGGGTGTGGGGGCCAACATGAGCAGTGTGTATTAGTTGCTGCTCACTGCTGGTGAAAATCTGCTATTTAAAAGGTATACAGGAGAGGGGGGATGTTTGAGAGACCATATGGCATTGCAGGCGAGAGAAGGAGAGACCAAATCACCTGTGGGACAGGGCGAGGTTCTTCTGCCCACCCATCTTGGGCCCAGGCCAGTGGTGTGCTGGTAAATGTTTAACAACAGGCTCTCTCCCCGGTCCCCCTCTGCGCCCCCCATCCCCCTCTGCACCCCCCCCCCAAATTGCAGAGCTGGCTATAGCCGGGGAGAGAGCCTGGGGGGGGGGGGGGGGGGACAATGCATTACTCCAGGAAAAAAAATTAAATGATCCCAGGTTCCAATCTAATTCATGTTTAATATGCGATAAAATGCCATAAATAAGTAAATAAATATAAACTTTTAATGTTGAGCACCTGATTCTCAAAGTGAACATATTCCAAGCACTATAATGAAAATAAAATGATTTTTTTCTACCTTTGTTGTCTGGTGACTGTTTTTCTGATCATGCTGGCCCAGTATCCGATTCTGCTGCTAACTGTCCTCTTAACTCCGTTTCCAGGGCTTCCTTTCCATTTATTTCTTTCCTTTCCTCCTTTCTTCTTCATTTCTGGTCCTCAGCTTCTGCCTATTTTCTTCATCCATGTGCAGTTTTTCTCCTCTCTTTCTTTTCCCTCATCTCATCTCCTTCTTCACTCTTCCCTCCCCTCCATCCATGTCCAGCATTCCTTCTCTCTTCCCTCCTTTCCATCCACCCATGTCCAGTGACCCTTCTCTCCCCCTGCCCTGCATACACCCAGCGACCCTCCTCTCCCCTGCCCTCCATGCACCCATACCCAGTGACCCTCCTTTCCCCTGCCCTCCATCCACCCATGTCCAGCAGTGACCCTCCTGCCTCCTCTCCCCTGCCCTGCATGCACCCATACCCAGTGACCCCCCTTTCCCCTGCCCTCTATCCACCCATGTCCAGAAGTGACCCTCCTCTCCCCTGCCCTGCATGCACCCAGCCATACTCAGTGACCCTCCTTTCCCCTCCATCCACAAATGCCCAGCAACTCCCTTCTCTCCCCTGCCACCCCCTCCCGAGTTGTTGGCGAATTCTCCTCCCCTGCTCCCTCCCTCCCGATCCCTGGCTCCCTCCCTCCCGATCCGATTCGGTCCCTCCCTCCCGATCCCTCACGTCACCGACCCGACCTGAATCTTCGCATTCTTCGGGGCAGGCAGTCTTGCCTGCCTGCTGCCAGAACTGACTCTCCCCCGCTGGCGCTGCCGGTTCGCGCTTCAAAATGGCCACCGAGACTTCAGCAGAAGTCTCGCGAGGCCGCCTCTGGAAGTCTCGGCGGCCATTTTTAAAGTGTGAACCGGCAGCGCCAGATGGGGAGAGTCAGTTCTGGCAGCGGTGACCTAGCATTTGAGTACCGGCACCTTTTTTGCAAGAAAAAACGCACTGGTTATATCAAGTAAAATTTAAACCGTAAACAATAAAATGATGCTAGTTGCATGCAAAACTGGAGCTATAGAATTTGCTCTTAGTGAGCATCATTTCGGTGCCTACATTTTAGACACCTTTTTTGAAGCATTCTTTGAGATACTTGGGTGTTAAAATTTGGAATGGTTTTGCCAATCCAAATGAGAAGATCCTGTTCCTATCTTTTATTGTGTAAATACTTGAAAACTAACTTATTTAGTGTTAAAGATCTGGAGTGATGTGAAGGACAATTTTGATTTTATATTGTAAATTTCCCATTTGTGGGTAATTATTTTTATTATGAGCTGTGCTGAATCCTATTTTGGAAATATTGCAGGATATAAGATGTTCATAGCATAGCTTAAGTGTTATTCTGTTAGCCACGTCTAAAGTTTGGCATGGTTTATAGAATTGACGCTTAAGTGGAGAGGTCGTATGTAAATTTTGATGCCTCCATTTGCACCAACGAAAATGTGGTGCAAATGTCTATGCACGGAGCAACTTCATTCTATCATTATGTATGTAACTCAAAACCATGCTCCCAATGTGCCCTGACATTTTATTTTATTTTTTTATTTACATTTGTACCCCGTGCTTTCCCACTCATGGCAGGCTCAATGCGACTTACATGGGGCAATGGAGGGTTAAGTGACTTGCCCAGAGTCACAAGAAGCTGCCTGTGCCTGAAGTGGGAATCGAACTCAGTTCCTCAGGACCAAAGTCCACCACCCTAACCACTAGGCCACTCCTCCACTCCATGACCCTCCCATTTTTGTACCCCCTTTTTTTGGCCATGCATAAATTTTAGGCGAGGTCTACATTCACGCACATATATCCCAATTAAATCTAATTAGTGCCAATAATTGCTTATTAAAAAGTCAATTATTGGCACTAATTGATTCATTATTCTATTACATTGCACTCACAAATCAAGAGCGTGCCTAAATTTGCACACACAATTTTTGTCAACTTTTTTTAGAATCAAAGGGAAAATACATGGGCCTATGTACTAGACATATGCATGTAACTTATAGTATTCTATATGCCAGTGGTTCTCAAACGTGTCCTGGGGGCTCCCAAGCCAGTCAAGTTTTCGGGATAATTACGAATATTCATGAGAGAGATTTGCATGTAGATATGCATACCAAGGAGGCTGTGTATGCAAATTTCTCTTATGAATATTAATTGTGAATATCCTGAAAACTTAATTGACTGGGGATCCCCCCGGACATGTTTGGGAACCACTGCTATGCACAATTTGCCCAGACTCTGCCCATCTGCAAACTATTTACTATTGGATAGTGGTTAGGTGCACTTTTGGTATAAATGCTCTTATGTGTCCACATACACACGTATATGCCATTAGTCTTAATATATACGCAGTGCGTACTATATAGAATTAACTTCTATGTTTTTGTGGCCCTTATTTCCTAGCCTTAGTACGAACAGTGTAAAAAAAATGTGTTTCACAGTTACACATTTTAGTAAGATAACTTGGCTGCTTTGAGACTTTTTTATGCCCCACCTTTAAGTGAAAGAGATGCATATCTCTGAAAAGCAAACATCTTTTTGGGTGGAGGGGAAAAGTTTTTTTTTTTTTTTTGGAAGTGGAATTGTGTGGCAGAGTTTAATTGTTATTTGCACTCTGGATAGGTAAGTGGTAGGATATGCAGTTAATATATTTCTGTTTATTTTCCTACCCATGCTGTTTTATTAACAAAACAACAAGGCAATTGCTCATGTGCATGCAAAGGAAAAGTAATATCCTTTTTTAGTCTCAATGTCATCTTCAGCCAGCTTGCAGCTTTATTCTCTCCAGGCAAATAAATTACAAATAATTGTTAATGGTGAAATTCCAGGTGGGAAGAAATACACCTACCCAATATATGTGGCATGGTAGAAGTAATGCAAGAGTTTGTACAACTTCTTGCTAGTATGTATGTCATATGTATGGTTAACAAAAAAAAAGAGTTATAATTAATAAACAATTTCTTGATCACCAGGGCTGCAATTATGGGCGCACCAAGTAGGTCAAAACGTTGGATGAACTCCAAATATGCACACTTGATGTTACTATGTTATCCTGATGTATTATGGGACCTATAGCACTGATTTCAATGGGTAGATTCAGGGACTACAAACACCATACTGCTCTAGGGTATAGAGTCAAAAAACAGGGATTGATCAAAATGTGTTTCCTCCTGAAACCGGGTAACTTTTCAGCTCTGGGGAGGCTTCTGCCTTTATCCCAGGGATTGACGCAGCCAGCAAGGGGTGAGTGGCTAAGTGTCAGGGTGCGGGCACTGAGATTGAGGACAGCTGTCCCTAAGTGTTCAGGGCTGCATGATGACAACCCTGCTGATACAGATACAATTCTTACATTCCACCATTAACAAGTGTAGTTTGAAGCAGATTACATTAAGGGGTCCTTTTACTAAAGGGTTGGCGCGCGCAACAGGCTTGTCGCATGCCAATCCGGAACTACCGTAGGAGCTTACCAGTAGTTCCCACCCTCAGCACACACCATTTCCAGCCCTATGAAAATATTTTCTAGCACCGGTGCTTACCCAGCAGTAATCGGGCAGCGGTTACTGCTGGGTTAGCACGGGAGTCTTTACCGCCATCTCACTGGTTGGCAGTAAGTGCTTTACCACATGGCCATTTCTTTTTGTGAAAAAAGACAGTCTTTTACCCACTGCAGTAAAAGGGGGCCTCAGCGCACATCAAAAATACACACTGGCACTAACGCAGGCCCCTTTTACCGCAGCTTAGTAAAAGTACCCCTAAGAGAACTAAATAATACATCTAGGATCTCAATTTTTCCAAAAAAGACTATGGGGCTGTTTTACAAAGCCACAGGAGGGCTAATGTGCAGGTAGCACATGCCAAAACGGCACTACCGCCAGGGTAACGTATTCGCCGTTATTCTGAGTTTGGCATGCAATGAATCCTGCGGTAGAAAATATTTTTCTATTTTCTACTGCGGGGGTGTTCCTGGCAGTAATCTGCAGAGTGGCCACGTTGGTGATGCACGCTCCATGGTTACCACGCAGGTAGCGCATGAGCCCTTACTGCTAGGTCAATGTCTGGCGGTAAGGGCTCAGGCCATAAATAGGCGTGTTAGTTTTAATTTTTGTGCACGCCTATTTCCTGGCCCATTAAAGAATGACCTTTATCCCAGCTGTGGTGAAAAGTGGCCCAGATCATGCCAAAAAGATGCACCTACACTACCATAAGCCGCTTTTTACCTCGCCTTTGTAAAAGGACCCCTATATTAGTTAATGAACTGTACCCAAAACATATTTCCAGAATAAATAGGTTTTGATCGCTGTCTTAAAATAATCAAAACTAGGTAGAGATCCAGAAGCGATGACCAGAGGGTTGCTGCTTGATAATGGAAAACTGTTTGAAATAATTTCCAGTAATGCACACCCTTAGGCCTATGAAATGTTAGCAAATTAAAACAACGTACAAGATGCAGCCTCACATAGGCAGGTCTACATATTGATGTTAACATGTATCCAGGAATAGCTTCATATAATATTTTAAATACTAAACTGCTTAAACAACATTCGGGCCGCTACTGGAATCCAATGGGTTGTTAAATAAAACAGAGAAATATACGAAGAAATTTTGAGAGAAAAAAACCAATCGGATCAATTTATTCTGGAGATCCGCACCCAACTTGCATGCCAGGATGTGCACCAAGTTTCAGCTAACATCAGTCCGAACATTTATGACTCAGCAGTCAGAGGAATCTCTTAACGCTTATATTGCTATATTTCTAAACTATAAATAACACTTGTGTAGTTCACAAATAACTTTCAGAAACTAAAAATTAGACCAGTCAATGTTCAGTCAGCCACTGTAGCTGAATTAAATCTTGAATTTTTAGTGCCACTGTCTGGATAGTGGTCAGTGCTATGTATCTGGATTCAATGGTGTTTGGTGCCACTATTCAGACAGCAGTGATATCGAGACTGCTGTCCGGATAGCAAGCTGAATAAAGTTAGGATGGCCTTTTTCTGTACTAACTTTATATACTTTCAGGTATACTGGGTATTTCTCTGTCCCTCGAGGAATCGTAATCTAAGTTTGTACCTGAGGCAATGGAGGGTTAAGTGACTTGCCCAAGACCACAAGGAGCAGCAGTGGGATTTGAACCAGGTACTTTGGGATGCTCTAACTACTAGGCCACTCCTCCATATATCAGCATTAACCAGATAACTGAACTCCACCCCACCTTTGCCCAAGGCTCACCCAAGGTGATGTGTAAGGGTATTCAGTGGCATCATCCAGATAATGCTGCTGAATATCCGTGGATAGGCCCAATTAAGCCATTTATCAGTATTATCTGGCTTTGAATTTTGTCCCATTAGATTATTGCAGTAGTGTAGAAGACCAACTGTCTGGAGATTTAACTTTGCTTCTTTTTCTTTCTGAAACCTTATGGCTGTAATGTTTTTTTGTATGACATTTGACCTATACCTCTGGAAGCCTTTAGCATATTGAACAATTCTGTGCCATGCTTGAGCTTTGTACCCAGGTGAAAAACTACAGCTAGATACCAGATGTTCCGTGTACACAAAGAGAATTAGATACTGTATTTACCAAATATTATCATAGCACAGTAAATCATGCTTCCTTTTTCAAAGCAACAGACATTTCAGAGGTCTACTAACATATAGCAGGGGCGTAGCCAGACCTCGGCAGGAGGGGGGTCCAGAGCCCAAAGTGGGGGGGCACATTTTAACCCACCTCCCCCACCGCTTCCATCCCCCCTGCTGCCGCCGCAAGGTAACTTTGCTGGTGGGGATCCCTAACCCCTGCCAGCTGAAGCGTTTATCTGTCCTGCGCTGGTCTCGCACTTGCTTCTTCTCCTGTTTTCAGTGCGCCATGCACTGCACACTCATTTCAAAACAGAAAAATGTCTAAAAAGTGGCATAAAGCAGCATGTGGACATTTTTCTCACATGAGCATTTTGATGAAGTGCACAGAAGTGCACTCTAGGGTGCCCCATTGCTCTCCTGGGATGTTTGGGGGACCAGTCTACTAAAAAATGCTGGTTCCTCCTACATCCCAATGGCATGAATCTCTACGTTTAGTACCTTTTTTTTTAATGGACAATAAAACAAAACATCCAAATCACAAAACCTTGTTCAAAACAGTATTTTTGAAAATTACCTTCTTTCCTATTTGGATTTTTGGACGTTTTATGCAAAACGTCCAAAATCGGACTTAGCATATCGAAAAATCCCCTCTTAGTGAGTCATGCACATAAATTCTAATTATTGCCAATTAGTTCTCATTATTGCTTGTTAAGTGCTGTTATCAATGCTAATTAGCATGTTAAGCCAATTAAGTTACACGCGTTGTTATAGAATACACCTGGATATTGGCGTGGATCTCTAGCTGCACTATATAGAATCCAGCAGTTAACTTCATGTCACAGATTGAATCAATAATGGGAGACTCCCAGTTCCAGTGTCTTAAGTAACTTATACATGCACTAGTTCAGTTTGTCCCTTTTGATATGGAAATATAGAGTGACATTCTTTCAACTGGCTTCATATTTTAAGTCAAGTTGATCCCATCCTACCTTTAGCTTGACTATAATCGGATTAACTTTGAACACCAGATCCAATATCTACATACATAGTGGCATATGAACTGTATAAGATGCTCTTTCTATTAAAATGCAGCAGTCTTAAAATGTAAAGATAACAAGATTCCTCAAAATGCATTTCACCTAAAATGTAGCTTCATGAACAGGCTCTGTGGCTTAATGGTGCCACTGTATATGCCCATGCAAGAGACCAGGGTCCAAATTCTGAGCTCAACTTCTGCTCCTTGGGTTGGCTAAGGTTGGAGATGCTGAAGAGTCTGGTATTCACAACCCCTGAGGGTTAAAGAGTTTTGACCATTGTCAAACATTGGCACTTAGGGGTTAATTCTATAACTGGGCACCTCCATTTAGGCACCCCCAATTCTATTCTATCAGGCAATCAAGGCATCTACATTCCATTATAGAATACATGCGTAACCCGGTATTAACATAGCTAACATCTTAAGCCAGCCATAGAGCTGCTGTAATCATGAGCACTCAAATGTGGCAGCAATGTGCATAACATCAGTATTCTGTAGCTTAGATGTGTTAAGTGGGAGACCCACCTATGTCCCGCCCATGCCTATGTGTATACTCCTTCTTTCAAATACACATTATGGTAAATAGGCAGGTATTTACCGAATAGAGTGTAGATGGAATATTGGGATACACATGCATATATGCACAGATATAATATGCTAGTATTTTAAACATTGACATGCAGAATACACTCATAAATGTTAGCACCTAGTTTATAGAACTGCCCTTTTAGTTGTCAGATTTTGGGGGTCCATTCATACTAGGTTTCAGAAAGATTAAAAGTCATGATAGCAGGTGAGCTAAATGGGAGCATGGTTATAAAAGGAGGGAAAGGGAGAGGCAACATGTAGTTGCAAATTAAAGGTTTATGTGGCATATTATTCTAATGGGGCAAATTATACACATTTTTTTTCTTATTGTTTTTTGTATACCATCTATGTTTCTTTCTGTTTCGCTCTCTGATGAGGTAATGTGTATGCTGGTAATAATAATTTTTGTGCTGTTTTTACTGATTACTGCTGATGAAATGTAGGTAACAGAATGTGTGTTCTGACTGCTGTTGGGTCATAGTCCCCCAGATTCTATAAAGGGTGCAAACAAATGATTAAATATCTTGATAATCATGAAATCTTAAACTTTTCACAATCCGGCTTTAGGAAGGATCATAGCACGGAGACGGTTATTGGCATATTAGTGGCCAAGATTAGAGCTTGGCTGACTAAAGGTTGCCAGGTTCTTCTCATTCAGTTTGACTTAGTGGCAGCTTTTGATGTAGATCATCAGGTCTTTTTGTACTTACTTGAGGAAATTGGGATCGTAGACTCTGTTTTGAAATAGTTTAATGACTTTTGGGCTTCAAAGACCTTGTACAGTAAAAATGTATTGTATTCTAAACATTTATATGTGCAATGGATGTATACATGTTAGCACTTAGTTTATAGAATTGCCCTTAATATGTATAGCTGCAGGTGGTCAGTGGTCTTTCCATATAGAGGCAGATTTTACATAAAACGTTAAATGGATAATTTATAAATTCAAGTCAGGACATGTGGAATTCTTACATACATAGTAAGTGATGACAGATAAAGACCTGAATGGTCCATCTAGTCTGTCCAAAAGTCACATTCATTATTTTATAAGAGGCTCCACCAAAAGTATTGCCTCTTTTAAAATAGGTGCAGGTCCGCATGGAGAAGTCCCTCCATGAGCAGAGGGAGCAGTGATTTTAGAAAGCTTCAGATGGGGAGAACACATAAATATCACCCCGCCCCACGATAGATATGGAAGCAGATTTCTAAAACTGCTCCCTCTATTAAGGTCCAAATTTCAGTGCTCCCAAATCCCTCGATCAAGCCCCCACACCGATGCTACTTCCCGTACCCCTGACAACACAATACCCCTCCCTCAATAGCATAAACATCCATGTCAGCATAAACCCCTCCCCCCTAGCAACTGAACCTCCTCCCCCTAGGCAACATAGCCCATCCTTTTGGCAGCAAATTTCCCCTCAGGAGGGTAACCTACCCCAGTCGCCCTCTCCTATCTGCCCCCTGGCAGTTTAATCCTTCCCCGATAGCCCCCCGCCTCCATGTGTGAGCAGAAGCCATGCCAACCACCCACAAGGCCCTCAAAAATAGTAGTAATATTGTGGTATTACCAGTAGGAGTCAGGTTTCCATATATGTGCAAAATAACCCATATATAGAAGCCTGACCCCTAGCAGTAATACCATGATATTACCAATAGAAGTCTCAGAGGTCATTTTATATTGGGTCAAAACCTGAAATGGGAACAAGTGGGCATCACTCGCACTCCACTAGAGATAAATAGGGATAGATAGAATTAGGAGCATTGCCCTTAGGTAAGTCACACACCTGGTTTTCTTTAATGTTCTAGTATAAAATTCAGAATCTTTTGAAACATTGCATAATACAAAGCGGGCTAATGTTTCATGGACAATTTATGTAAGGGTGTGATGGTTTTTCAACTGCCTTTTATACATAGTCATTATCACTCACATTATAAAAGGCAATGTTAGATATAATAATAATAATAATACAAGGTGTAATTTGGGAATAATATTCACTGCTGTAATCTAAATATGCTTGTCACTGTGTTTGTTCCTTTACTTTCATGTCAAGTTGTTCATTATTATTTTGTAAAGTGCAGCCTCATGAAGGCAAGGAGTTAAAAATGTTGCTTTGAATGACAAAAGCTGAGCAGTTTACCCCATATTCAGTCTCTCATCCAGTCATCTTCCTCATTGTGAAGGCTGCTATTTCAGCTTTACAAACTCTTCAGCTATCTGCCCCTCATTTGTATTGCTGGGAAGAGGCTCCACTCAGTTATTTTGCATTTGTGTGCTAATGGTGATGAGATGGCTTGTAAAAGGGGAGGGCAGGAAGCTCCAGAGCAGATGAAGGGGATGTATGGGTCTGGGGACTGAGTGGGGTTGAAAGTACTGGTGAGGTTGTCTGAGGGGAGATCTATGGTGCATTTTAACCTTGAAAGCCTTGTCTATACTGAAAAGAACAAAGCCTTTCTGATTTGGAAAGCCACAGTGAGTGAAAGATTAGCTACTTATGTATAGCTTTGAGCAAATAAACTAGTCAAGCTGACTAATGAAAGTGATAATTTAAAATGCATCTATACAACTGTTCTGATAAAAGAGATATTGTTAGATTATCTGATTTGTAAGCCGAAAAACTAGCTGACGTGGGGGTCCTTTTAGTAAGGTGCGCTTGGAAAATGGCTTGCGGTAGTGTAGACACGTGTTTTGGGCATGCGCAGAATCATTTTTCAGCTCACCCGCAAAAAGTGCCCTTTTAAAATTTTTGCCGAAAATAGACATGCGGCAAAATGAAAATTGTCACACGTCCATTTTGGGTCTGAGACCTTACCGCCAGCTATTGACCTAGCGGCAAAGTCTCACGCGGTAACCGGGCGGTAATGACCTACGCGCGTCAAATGCCACTTGATGCACGTAGGTGACGCGCGTCAGAAAATAAAAAATATTTTTTAGGACGCGCATAGTGGACACGCACCGAAAATGAAATTAATGCAATGGCCATGAGGGAGCCAGGCGGTAACTCAGAATTGGTGCGCACTGGGTGCTGCGCATAGGCACTTACACAGCTTAGTAAAAGGGCCCCATAAACATTAAAAAAAAATAAAAAAATTTTTACTAAGATGCGCTAACAGATTTAACGTGTTCTAAATACACGTAGTCAATTGTATACCTATGGGCTGCATGGAACTTAACACACACTAATTCATTAGTGTGCACTAGGGGCTCTTTTACAGAGAAGTACTACCGATTCTCGGTGCGGCAAATGAGAGGAAGCCCATTCAATTCCTATGGGTTTCCTCTCATTTGCCGTGCTGGAATCGCTAACGTGGCTCTATGAAAGAAGCCCTAAATCTGTTAGTGCACATTAGTACAAACTCTTCAAAACATCGCTATACATCTTCTGTGTCATGTTACTAAATCAGAACATGTATCTCACCTCCTTAAAGATCACCACTGGCTTCCCATTCCCTTCCGAATACAGTATAAAACCTTATTATTGACCTTCAAGGCTTTACAATTCGGCTCCCCATCCACTCTTACCCTAGCTGAGATAATATTTAACCATCTCTCTGACCTCATGTGCACCTCTCTTTAAATTAGTCACCTTACTTTCTAACTCTTCTTACTCTCTTACTTATCTATATTTTCCATATTTGCTTATACCCTACAATGTCAATTAAAATGTTCTACTTTGTATTGTTATTTGAATATTTTTACTGCTGTAATTGTCTATTGCTCATGCTTGATTTATTCTTACTGTACACTGCCTTGAGTGAATTAATTCAAAAAGGTGGTAAATAAATACTAATAAATAAATAAATCATATTAATCTTTATTCCCCTACATGAACATTACGCTCCCTGAATGACCACTGCTTGGTCCTTCCAGAACCAAGGCTTGCCATCAGGATGAACTCGACATTATACCTTTTTCTTTACTGCCTCATTTTTATGAAGCAATCTTCCACTTGAAATATGTAGTGAATTATCTTTAGCTTGTTTGTTTCAGCTTTGAAGGCTTCCTTTACAAAGATTCACGCATGGCAAATCAGAGGAAGCCCACAGGAATTGAATGGGCTTCCTCTCATTTGCCACACGGAGAATCAGTAACGTGGCTTTGTAAAGGAGGCCCTGAATGCTTATTATTCTGTTATTTTATTTTCCCTCCTATGTGCATTGGTTACATTCCTCCTTTTTCTTTCTGATCCTTTTCTCATCTCCCTTTCCCGCCTTCTTTTTCAATCTTCTTCTCTATTCCTCTCACTCTGCATTTTTTTCTATGATTGCTGAATGAATGGTTCCCCCTCTTCCTATAACCAATTGTATGTCCTTTTCTCTTTTTCTGTTTTTCGTTCATCAAACTGCCTTGTTCTGCATGACAGGTTAGGTGGTATAGTAAATCTAAATAAAGAATAGAAGGATGCCTTACTCCAACAATAAACCTAATATCCGACTCAACTGACTTCTGTCAACAGGATGCAGCCAAAAAAGAAAGGATACAATTTCAGATGTATCACGAAATTTTAAATAATGCAGTATTAAAAGAACTTTATGGGGTGGGGGTTCTATAAGGGGGACATACATTATCCCCTTAATTCTATAAGCTTGCTTTCCCAAATTTCTGCATGCAATTTATAGAATGTTAGTCCCAAATATATTGACTGGTGTTACCATCCAATTAATGGCTTAAATTGGTGTTAATCAGCAGTAATTGGCACCAATTAGCAATTTTGCACCCAACTGCACTTAGCCACAATTCTAGAAGTTGTATGTGCAAATCCTATTATGCACAATTTGTTGAGGGGCATGGATGTGGGAAGTGCATAGCTGGGTTAGGGGCATTCCTAAAAGTGTGCAGATTATAGAATACTAGGAGCTATCTGCCAGATTATATATATATATTTATATATATATATAGCGCCTAGTGTTCCACCCCGAAATCCAGGCATCTATATTAATAATTCTCACCTCCAATTCTGAAGCTCACAGTGTGGCAGGGAAACACTGAAGCCCTGTACTGTTGTTGCCTGTCAGCACCACTCACTCTCACTGTCACTCATACACCCGTCCTCAGCCACGCCCCTTCCGGACATAATTCTCTACCTGAACGTTCCATTGAGGCCACAAGCTCCTGCCACTTCCGTGAACTTTATGGTGGTGAAGCCTCTGTCTGTCTGTCACGCCTCGCGTACAATGTCGTTACGTCAGAGGTGGAGCCATTGCGCCAAAAGCGTGATGTCGCGACCAGAGCCAGAGGAACAACAGGAAGGCAGGCGGAGTCTTTTCGCATTACGTCGGGGGTGACCCATTTCGCGAAATCGTGACGTCGCGACCACAGCCAGAGGAACAACAGGAAGGCAGGTGGAGCCATTTCGCTGAACGCGTGACATCGCGGACGCAACCCCCTGCCTCACAATGACCTCCCAGTGTGCAGGCGATACACAAATGGCGCCCACCACGACCTTCCAAAACGTCACAAAATGAAACCTGCTCATCCTGTTTCCCCAGGTATGTTAGGTGCGTCGCCGGGACACGAGGGGGGAGCAGCGGTATTCACGACCTGCATCGGGGTAGAAAGGGGGTGCAGTCGGTGCGGACACTCAAAACCTTTCCCTCAAATCCCCTTGCTAGCGCCCATTTCATTTTGCCCAGAAACAGGCCTCTTTTACTAATATTCTATAAAAGCGCACATAACTTAATTGGCTTAACAAGCCAATCAGCATTTTTAACAGCACTTAATACGCAATAATGAGCACTAAATGGTAATAATTAGAATTTATGAAAATAACTCACGTAAGTGTATTCTGTAATGCACAGCACCTAAATTCTAATGTGCAGAGCCAAAAAGGGGCATGGTTATGGGTGGGGAAATTGGCGTTTCATGGTCGTTCTGAAATTTATGTGCAGTGTTGTAGAATATGCCCCTCTGCACCTAAATCTACACACCACTATTTGCTCCACATTTCCCTTGATGTAAATGGATGGGCATAGTTCTAGGCGCTGTGATATCAACTAATTGTATTCTATATAGCAAGTATAAATCTCGACACTGGGATATCAACAAACAGTATTCTATATACCACGCATAAATCTAGGCGCCATTTATAGAATACGCTTAGATGGAAATTTATTCCATGTGGATTTTTTAGGCACCATATATAGAAGGAGTGGCCTAGTGTTTAGGGTGGTGGACTTTGGTCCTGGGGAACTGAGTTCAATTCCCACTTCAGGCACAGGCAGCTCCTTGTGACTCTGGGCAAGTCACTTAACCCTCCATTGCCCCCATGTAAGCCACATTGAGCCTGCCATGAGTGAGAAAGCGCAGGGTACAAATGTAACAAAAAAAAAATGTAGTCCTATGTGCCTATGTGCCTATCTGAAAAAAGAGGTCCTTTTACCAAGCTGTGTTTTTGATGTGCGCTGATGTCCCCTTATACTGCAGCAGGTAAAAGGCTATCTTTTTCTGAGGACAAGAAATAGCCGTGCGGTAAGTGAACCACTTGCTGTGAGACCATTTTGGGGGGAGCACTTACCGCCACCAATTGAGGTGGCGATAAGGTCTCATGCTCCAACCTGGCGGTAACTGGATCTGGAAATAGGAGGGTCAAGGATGATATAGGGGCATTCCTAGCATTTACATGTGTTGTTATAGATTAAGGGAGGCTATGCGCCTAATTTAGGTACATGCATTTGCACCATGTTTCAGTTAGTGCGAATGGCTGTGCCTAAAGTTAGGCATCATTCCTGGGCCTAAACTGCACCTAACTTTATATGTGGCTTATAGAATAGCATTTATTTCAGCACTGATTTTTTTCGGCACCATATGTAGAATTCACCCCTTAGCATGCAACATCCTGATGCCTACATTTTAGTGCTCTTTCTTGAATCTACACCTAAGTGGCAAAGCATGCGCCCACTTTGGGGTTTCTACATGATTTACATGTGATTGTGGCAACATAAGTGCAAATGACTTCTCACAGAATTCCTACGTTGGAAATTATACGCCATGATATGCTGCCAAATATCTTGCTGGTTGGCATCTACAAGGGTGGAGTTTGGACAGAGCATGGACAGAGTACTCAAGTACATATGTAAATGATAAAAGACTATAATTATGATAAATATTGGGACAGGCATTTACACTTGCCCTAGTACTGGTGTAAATGTCTGCATCTGCCATTTAGGCTATTATTTTGTAAAGACAAAAAGGCACATACTTAGATGTCATTTTATATAGAAAATCAGGTGCTAAGGATGTACATTTGTTTAAAACATCATGGGAAATGTAAACATTTCCCTTATTTATTTATTTATTTATTTAATTTATTTGAATGTCATTTTAACCCAAATCAATAGGAATAAACCCCAAAATTACAGTTATTTTTCCTGAGTTATTACATATTATCCTTTTTTTTTTTTTGCCCAGTGACAGTAGTTATCAGGCACCGGTTAAATTTAACATGTGATCTTCAGGTTGGAAAGTAGCTGCCTTCTAGGGAGAGATATTCTGCCTCTTGAGAGTCTGCTGTAGCCAGCACATGCTTAGCAGTGTCTTTTCTTCCTGGCACCCTTAGTTCCTGTTTCCTGATTGGTTCTTTTCTTTCAGTAATCCTTGTGTGTCCTTGTGTGCTGGATGCACTTCTTGGAGGTACAAAGACTCTGAGCAATCCTAGTTCTCGTCTTTTCTAGTCTAATATTCAAGCATCAGAAGTCCCGGCTAGAGGACTCTGACAGAATGAACCAGCCTAAGTACAGGTACCGAAAGTTTGACTCAGTCACTTAAATAAAAAAGCTGATTAAATAATTCAGATAAATTTGAGTGTGACCCAAAAGTAAAGAAAAAAAAATGCCAGGTTTCATTACAGTGTTGCTAAATTTCAGCATTCTTTCCCCAGTGTTACTAGCTATGATGCACAAGCTAGCCTTGAACTTTTGACTTTTGGGTTGAAGGGGAGCCATTTTCTAAGAAGAATTAATCTGCCTTTTGAAAGACTATTATAAACAGCCCATATGTAGCTGTATCTTATTTCTGCTAATCTTAGTTCCTGTTTCCTGACTCAATAGGAACCAGCTCAGGGCAAGCTTAAGCATTTCTTCCCCATCTCTGGTCATTCTTCCTGTTGCTTCAGTGTTGTTCTTGTCCAGTTGTGACCTAAAAAACATTATAAAAATAAAATAAAACAAAAAAGCCTGAAATTATCACCGGGAATTTTTTTTGCTGTACATCCCTAATAGGTGCCTTCTTACCCTGTTATAACCCTTCATGAGACAAATTTATTTATTTATTAGGATTTATTTAACACCTTTTTGAAGGAATTCACTCAAGGTGGTGTACAGAAAGAACAAGTCCAACATAAGCAATAAACAATTACAGCAGGAAAAGTATTCAAACAGCAATACAAAGTACGGCATAGTATGCTGCATTGCATTACAATGTCAACATAATAAACAATAAAACATTTTAATAGACAGCATAGAGTGTATGTAAAGATGGAACATACAGATAGATAAAATGTGGCCACATTTTCCAAAGGCATAACAGCTTTTTGTACTACTTTAGCTTAGTCTGTCCTGACGTTTCTGCCTATGTCTGGGAAATTATATCTCTGGTATTTTAATTTCAGCACCGTTAAAGTGTATATTTTTGAAACTGTTTCACAGTAGTTCTATTATTAGGTTTCAATTTACTGTTTTCAAGTTTATCTCATTTATTGTATTTATGTTTATACTTGGTTATTTCACTATTGTTATGCTGTTAAAAAAAATTGTAAGTTTTATATTAAACTGTACCTGCTGTACAGCAGGTACAGTTTAACATAAAACTTACAATTTTGGGTGAATCTCTTCATAAAGGTGGTTAATAAAACCCAATCAATCAATCTATAATGTTGCAGAATGGAGGGGCCCTTTTACTAAGCTGCATAGGTGTCTGCTCACACCCAACATGCACCAGATTGGAGTTACTGCCCAGTTACCGTGTGGCCCTTGCGGTAATTTCAATTTTGACGCGCATCCGCTACACGTGTCTACAAAATATTTTTTGACGCACAGCAGCTACTTGCGTCAAGTGGCATTTGACATGCGTAGACCATTACTGTCCGGGTACCAAGTGAGACCTTACTGCTAGATCAATGGTTTGCGGTAATGTCTCAGACCCAGCATGGATGCGCGGCAATCTTCATTTTGCCATACATCCATTTTCGGCAAAAAAAAAAGGCATTTTTTGTAGGTGCTCTAAAAAATAATTCTGTGTGCTCAAAACACACATCTCCACTACCTCAGGCCATTTTTCAGCGCACCTTAGTAAAAGAACCCCTGAAGTTCTTGTTTATAAATATCTACAATAAAATGTTTAGCAAGAGCTCTCCTTTTCTTATTGCCTTCCTTGGAATATATTCTTCGTATCTGTTTATGGGCCCAGGTTTATTTGTTGGACGTGATCTAAAGTCAATGGTAGGCCACGTTTTATAAACCCTTCTATGTCTGTTTCTATTCTTAGTATTTTGTGTACCATGTTTATTTTTATTATGCCTGCCTACATTTCTGTTGCTCCCTTCAAATGTACAGCACTTATCATGTTTTGTCAATAAGACATAATACTGATAACATGAATAGGTTTAAGCTATAAAGAAGAAATATCTCTTTACTAAGAGATCAGTGGACTGCTTCTATCATGTCATAAATGTAGCAAAGGGAGGTTGAGTAGGAGCTATGCATGTCATGTGTTATTGTGTACTTACAGGGAAGGGTACGTTGAGAGGGCTTGTCCTCAGGTAGCATTTCCCTCTTCCTTTTGTCAGAAAAACAGAAAGGCATCACAGGTTATGCATGGTAAGTAGACTGGTCATAGGCTCAGGGATACTATTCAAATGCTGCAGTCAGATGCTGTCTGCTGCATCTAAATATATTATATCTATTCAGCACCGCTATCCAGATAGCCAGTGCAATTGTGATTACTGTCCTAATTTAAGCCATATAGCTATATGGATAAAGGCTGAATATCAAAGACAATTTGTAGAGTTAGGCGGAGCTCCCTTGGTTTGGCCTTGCTCTACCCTACACTATCTGGATAGTGCCAGAACTGTCTAAGAATTTTCATCTATACTACCCAGATATTGCCAGAGCGAGGGGGAAGGAGGCACCAAATCCATCAACAGCCACACCCCTAATTCCCTGGATAATGATTGTTTTCAAAATATGAAAAAAAGAGAAGAAGGAGGACCTCCAAGCACACCAACCAAGAAAAAAGAAAAAAAAAGAATTGCCGAGTGGAGCCATCATGATACTGAATAGTATGGGCGATATTGGAGAACCCTGAGGCACCCCACATTCAGAGATCCAGGAGGCTAAAAGGCTGAAAACTGGTTAGCATTTTAACAAGATAAGTTCTTGTTCTTAGAAAACCATTAAGCCTGTCCGCTACTGCACCAGTGATTCCTATGTTGTTGAGCAGGGTCATTAATGTTGTGTGACCTACTAGATCGAAGGCATTTGACATATCAAATTGTAACATTAGAACTGTTTGACCTTGACTTATTCTTCTGAATTTTGTTATCAGTGTAGTTTAGACTGTCTCAGTGGTGTATAATGGTCTGAAACCTGATTGAGAGCTATGAAGAACAGAGAAATGCATTAAATATTACATTAATTGTTGTGCTACTAGTCCCTTCATCGTTTTGGTTAGTAGTGGTATTGTTGGTTGGTAGTGGTATTGAAGCCACTGGTCTATAGTTTGTAAGTTCATTGGTCCTACTGGTGGCAATTTTAGGTACTGGAGTAAGTTATTCCTCTGTTACCTAATGTGTAAGAGTCATGAAGCTAGTCTTAGAAGTAATATGTATGGTCAAGGTGTTATGCAACAGCATTGCTCCTTTGGAATGGAGGGTAAGACAGCTTGCCAGCAGGAGCACTCCAGTGGGTGATCTCACCTCTGGCTCGTGATACCACTAGGGATTTTCTTGGTGCCGAGCGGGTTGCTGGTAGGGGCGCTCTGGTGGATGATGTCACCTCTGGCCCGTGATGCCACCGGGGATTTCCTTGGTATTAATCACTTAGTCTTGGTGTGTTCTAGGCACCCTGGGAGAGATGCTTCAGCTGCGATCATGTTCTGGCTTGCCTGGTGCCTTCTCCTGTAGCTATACAGCTCCTGTGTGCTCCAGCACAATCCCAGCCCTAGAAATAGGTTTGTGCAGATGTTTGGACCAATGTGGTTGCCAGGAGCTTCTCAAAGAAGCTCCCATCTGGCCACCATCTTGTATTGCTTGTTAGGTGCTATTATTAATGCTGATTACCTTGTTAAGTCAATTAAGTTACGTGCGTTGTTATGGAATACACTTATATTTCAGCACAGAATGCTAGGCATGCTATATTGAATCCAGAAGTTAGCGCACTAAGCTTTGTTAAAAGGGCCCCTTAGAAACTATTAAAGGTTTAAAAATTTTAAAGGAGTTGATCTGAGTGTGGGCAAAACTGAACGCTTTAGAGACAGAAAATAAAGCAAGGAAAATGCAACTAAGGAAAAGTTTTTATTTTAAATGAGTATGCAAATAAATCTTCTGGCAACGCAGGAAAATAAGAACAAAAAGTAGTAACTCAAATTACAACAGAGGGAAACTAAAATATTTACAAATCAGAACAGATAGCTTCTGTTTTTGTCAGTTACTCTCTTTACATCTGTACTATGGGCCTCCCTTTCAGAAAATGATAATTGGCTTAAATTTCAGAATTTACCAAAATTAGATTCTAGTTTTATGTGGACACCTTGACCATCCTTTTCAAATAGTTGAGGTCTGTGAGGTCATAATACTCTTAAACCTAATAAAGCAATGGGTCCAGATCATTTACCTGCTGAATTGTATAAGGATCCTAAAAGATCAAGAAGCACCTCTTCTACTACAATTTTTCAATAAAACTTCAATACAAAAAGTTCTTCCACCATCTTTTTACAAGGCAAAGATTTCAGTAACACTCAAGAAAAAGAGAAACCGACTTCCATACTGAATGTGAAATATAAGATCTTTACTAAAACATGATCTACTAGCTCTATCCCCCAACTAGTTCAGCCTGACTGAAATGACAATATTAGACATCTCATTAATATATTGCTTGCAGCTCAAGACTCCTTGACACAATATGCCATATTTTCACTAGACACAGAGAAAGTGTTTGATAAAATAAGAGCATAAGAATAGCCATACTGGGTTAGAGCAGTGGCGTAGCTAGGTGGGGCCACAGGGGCCTGGGCCCCCGAAAAACATTTCCTCTGGGCCCCTGGTTTTGCTGGTGCGGGTCACCAACCTCTGCCAGCTAAAGCGTTGTCCAGCACCGGTCTCTGGCACCGCCACGTTGCCTGCACTGCTCTGTCTCCCCCTCACGTCTGGCATGCTCCTTTTAGTGAACCCCCCACCAGACAAGGTATTTGCTGCATCAGTGGGTGGGGAGCGGTAGGGCGGCAGGGGAGAAGCAGCAAGGTGGTGGGGAGGTGGTGGCGGTGAGGCAGCTGAGGCAAGGCAGCAGGGGGTCAGTGTCAAGGCAGCAGGGGGCGGTGGGGCGACAAACCAAAATGTGCACTCCCACCTCAGGTTCTGGCACCCTCCTACCGCAAGGTCTGGCTACGCCCCCCATCTAGCCCAGTATCCTGCTTCTAACAGTGGCCAATCCAGGTGACAAGTACCTGGCAGAATCCCAAATAGTAGCAACGTTCCATGCTACCAGTTCCACAGACAGCAGTGGCTTTCCCCGTTTCTATCTCAATAGCAGACTACGGACTTTTCCTCCAGGAACTTGTCCAATTTTTTTTTTACCCAGCTACATTAACCACTATTACTACATCCTCTGGTAATGAGTTTCAGAGCTTAACTATTCATTGAGTGAAAAAATATTTCTTCCTATTTGTTTTAAAAGTGTTACCATGTAACTTAATTGAGTGTCCTCCAGTCTTAGTGAAATAAAAAAAAAAACAATCAATTCACATTGCCTGTTCTACACCACTCAGGATTACGTAGATCTCTATTATATCCCCTCTCTGTCTCTTTTCCAAGCTGGAAAGCCTTAACCTCTTTAGTATTTCTTCATATGAGATGAGTTCCACCCCCTTAATCATTTTGGTCACCCTTCTTTGAACCTTTTCTAATTCTGTTATATCTTTTTTGAGACACAATAGTCAATGTGAGGTCACACCATGGAGCGATACAGAAGCATTATAGTATTCTTTGTCATATTTTCTATGTCTTTCTTAATAATTCCTAGCATTCTGTTTGTTTTTCTTTGTTGTTTTTTTCTTTTCTTTTTTTGGCTGCTGCCACACACAGGTAGAAGATTTCAGTGAATTGTCCATAATGACACCTAAATCTTTTTCTTGGGTGCTGACTCCTAAGGTGGTACCTAACATCAAGTAACTATGATTTGGACTTTATTTCAAGTTCTAGGTCATTTTGGTTTTAGTCCTAATTTCTATGGCTGGATACAAGCTCTGTATGCTGCCCTGTTAGCTGTGGTGCAGGTTAATGGATGGATTTCTCTATTTTTCATATTTGACAGAGGACATAAGGCAGTGTTACTGCTCATCTCTACTTTTATTTGCCCTAGCAATCGAACATCTGACTGTTGCAACATGAGAACTGGCATCTGATACTGGAATAATAATAAAAGAAGAACCCCATGTAATCCTTTTATATTCATATAACACAATATGATATGTTAATGACTCCTTGCACTCTCTGCTGCATGTGGTGAGGCATTAAAAATGTCAGCCTTGTATTGGGATATACAGTAAATTCTCAAAAATCAGCCCTTTTCCGAGTAAGACAGCTGGTCCCCAACTAAGTAAAATTTAATCAAGTTTGAAGTTCCAACTTGTCTTTAAATTCAAATACTTAGAGGTATTAATCCCAAGAGACTTGTCCCAATTGTTTTCCTTAAATCATAAAAGCGATTATGTACTGTAAAAGCTAATATGCACAGTTGGGAGGATATGGTGATTTCCTAGCTGGACCATGTTAAAATCATTAAAATGCTAATACTTCCTAAGGTTCTATTTCTATTCCTGCAATTGCCGTTAATAATTCCTAAACAGTTCTTTTGTGAGCTTCAACAATGCTTAATTAGATTTGTTTGGCAAATAAAAAAAAAGACAAGAAAATAACAACTAAGAATAGCATCTATATATATAAAACTCACCCTCAACGTTCTATTTGCACTGATGTCGCTGAAGCCAGGTTCGTAAGTTCGAAGCTCTGAAGCCACACAAAATCACAGTCTGTGGGCCCCGCCCTCGCGTCAAACGTTATGACATTGAGGGCGGAGCACATTCTCAGCTCCAACGTTGTACTGCACTGTAGCTCTCGCACGGAGGCTGCAGGGGGGCCGGCGACACACGGAGACACAAAGGGACGGAGGGGAGCCTTGCTAGCGCCCGTTTCATTGCGATTTGAAACGGGCCTTTGTTACTAGTGTAATATATTGTCCCTTTACAGGGATTACAGAGGAATGGGGATGCCTAATTTTTTATGGTATTATAGGAGTGAATGTTTTTGATCACTATACTATTGGTCTTTGCCAATTCCATAGTGTGCATGGGTTAATCTGGAGAAGATATGGATACAACTTGTTAGGGAGTGTTTTTTTTCCCCAAAAGCATTAGGTTTTGGAATAGTATTCCACTTCAACTATATCAAGTTACTCCATATTATTATTTTTTTTTTTTAGAAAAACTCTCAAAACCTATTTGTTTTCTAGACAAACATTGTGATTTATACTTATTTGATAACAGTGATATTTACAGTCTTTTATGCCTCCTCTATTGGTGTACAGTACATATCTGGTGTACAGTACATAAGTTAGCACATCTCTCGCTTGTTTACTCCCCTTACACTCCATTAGTAACAAACATTTGTCAGAAATAAGGGAATACAATATGGTCCTATAAGAACAGTAGAGGAGCCAGCTTGCACTGGCTCGCAAGAGCCGTTTGTTGGATTTTTGAAGAATTTTGGGAGCTGGTTGTTAAAGTAGCTATTTTAACAACTGGCTCCCAAAATTTGGGCATGGATACCCTCCTGGCATTGGAGTCCTCCTTCCCTGTGTGGCTTAGGCTGTAGGCATCTTCTGTCTCCACTGCTCTCCCCCCAGGCTGAAGAAAGGCCCCTGAGATTGGCTGAAGCAGCCTGTTCCTGCTGATGTATGCTAACACTGATTTTAAAAAGTTAATCTCGCTGAGGGCGGCCGGTCGGCAGAACAAGAAGAGGCAAGGAGGTGCCAGTAAGCTGCTCTATTCACATTGTGGTTCTTCATTGTTGGTAGTATTCTTATTTGGGATCATCTCACTTACATTTTTTAACATGCCGGCTTGTGCAGCATAGGGATGTATACAGAGGTACTATTAAGTTGTAAATCATTGTGTGGAGCTGGTTATAAATCTGCACTTGCCTTTTTTTGTTACTACCATTTCATAGAGAGGTATTGAATATTGAGGGAAGGACTTCTACAGAGTCAGTCTAAATGTGCTAACGTTGTCTAGTTTGGCACAGATGCCTTGAAAACAGGAATAGCCACTGGTTGGTGATGGACTGAGGGAAAAGAGGGCAGAAAGCCCTCAAGAAATGACAGACACAGTAGGACTTGAAATGGTGACCTGAGTACCGCCAGACCTAGGCATTAACCACTACTCCATTATGATTTGTTAGGACATGGCTCCTGATCACCAGCCTTTCGGCATGTAGTCTGGAGTGTCTTCTTCCCCTCTACCCTCACCTTTCTGAGAAAATCTAGTACAGATGTCTTTGCTATCAGTTCCCCACACTGTCCAAGCTTAAATGAGCGAGGGTGAGATAGAGAGAGCAGCTAGCATATTTTTATTCCCCAAACCTTACCTGATTCCCCAGGCTTCAGCTGCCTCCTGTTTTTTGGGCCAGTCCTCAAATCTCTATTTGTGTAATAAACTCCATGAAGCTTGGGGCATATGGCCAACAATCCCAGTGTTGAGATTTACAATATCCAGCATCGTGTGCCTGTATCCTGTCCTGGCCCTCACATTCAGTAGACCCTGAGCCTGGTCCCAACAGTGCTTTTTTTGTGCCAGTATGCACTGGTATGGTGTACTGGCACCTTTTTTTCCTAGGGCCAGCTCACCAGCTCACCTCCCCTCCCTTAGCTCCCCAACAGCCCTGCTTTCTGTTCCTGTGCCCTGCAACCCTTAAGCTGCTGCTGGGACCACACAGGACCTGCTTAGTTCCCACATGCTGTCTGTGGTGGCAGCTGTCTCTGTGGGCCTCATCAGTTCCATGGGAGGGTCATGCACCTGCTGGGGGGGGGGGGGGGGGGGGGGAGGGTAGTGTGCTGGACAAGGCCTCAGTGTGCGCACCATTCCTAGACTATTCCCTTGCCCTCTGGCCTGCTAAACACAGAGTAAATTCTAGTTTGTGCAATGGCAAAGGAGGCCTGCTGGTTTGTACCCGTTTGCTATTGTGAGACAACAGACGTGTATAATAGTTCCTTTTTCTTTCTCATATTTATATTCCCTATATTTGTATATAGTTGTTTTTCCTTCCCTCAACCCATCTTATTGAAGTTATTTAAATAATGTAAATATGTAGATGGGAAGCAGCTGTTTGCACATCTTCCTTGTGGGCAAGGCAGCATGCTGAACAGAGAGTAAACTTAAGTCTGTGCACTACCTGGGAACACTAACTGATTGATACCAGTGCAAAGGTCTACCTATCTTCTTTATCAAGGGATACCTGTGATGGGAACTTATTTCCAGGTTCCAGCATGGAGATGGACTAGGGGCCCAGCATGCTGGTTTCCACAAATAGTTATGTCACATACCATCCAGTCTCATTAACATCAACTGTCCCACAGACCAGATCATTATTATAGGATTATGCACAGATTGTGAACCCCAAGGAGACACAGAGTGCAGCGGTGATGTAGATGGGCAGTCAGCTTTATCTTGTGGCCCACAATGCTGTTTCTCTGAACTACTTTGTCTTCTCATGCACAGGTTACAGTAGCTATATACAGGGAGATTGGCACTGTTCAGTTCAGCTGGCCATCTTCCCCCAACTTCCCAGTGGGACAATGGCTGGCTCTGGCTATATGGCATATTAGTGGTGCCTTTCCTGAGACAAAACCTTGGACCAGATATTCCCCTGCCAGTTTCTGGGGGCACCTCAGCCCTTCAGGTGATGAGATGTCGAAGGAACAGTGCTTTGTATTGGCGTACTGGCACCTTTTTTGCCTAGGGCCAGCTCGCCAGCTCAACTCCCCTCCCTTAGCTCCCCAACAGCCCTTCTTTCTGTTTCTGTGCCCCGCAACGCATTTAAATCTTTTATTTTTTTACCTGAAGTTGCAGCGCCAGCAGCGGCATTAGTGAAAGGACCAGGCTCATCTCCTCCTTAACATTTCAAACATAACCTGCACAATTATTTAACCCCTGAGGAAGTCCGGTCTAAAAGGGTGAAACAGGCCCCGTCAGAAAACAAATAAAATAGGTGCAATTTTGCTATATAAAATAATAAGAAGATCAATTTTTACACTGTTAGTTTTGCTTTGTTTTCAGTTTACAATTTTAATCACATTTTACACATTTTGCATCACGATAAAAAATGGAGGTGTTTAAAAACCTGTGATAGAAAAATGTAACCAGTGTATAAATCGGTTTATGAGGCCTTTTTTTCACCGCAGTATCAAATGTTAAATTAGATTTCTTTAACACCAAATACTGTTATGTTAAGTAGATCCTATTACTCCAAGGTACACCAGGGAGGGATGGGTTTCAGCGATGGGAGGTCAGATGCTGGGACGCCACGGAGGAGGAGAGATGTTGATGTGGGGTAAGTGAAAAAAAAATCTATATATTTTTTTATATCTGGGGGGGGGGGGGGGGGGGAGGGCTGTGGAGTGCCGTGCCATGAAAGGGCCCATCTAAGTTAGCTCTGGGCCCATCCAAAATACTGGGTCTGGCTACGCTACTGGTCAGGGGTATTCTGAACAGCTGCATGTGGAAGAATACTGCTTAACTGCACCTAACTTGGTCGCTGGCATTTACACCAGGTTTTAGCAGGTGGAAGTCTAGTGCTCAAACGTTAGGCACAGGATCCATGCTAAGCGCTATTCTATATAAGGCACACACCCTTTAAAGAATAGTGCTTAGTGCAGAATTTTTTCAGTGCTTGTTTTGGCACCATTTATTGACTTCCCTCCTTAGTGCCCTCAAGTAAAAGGGCCACTTAATATTTTCTTGCAAGTTCCCTCTCTCTTCCCAACCTTCTCATGTCTCCCATTTCAGCAGTGCAGCTGCATTGTGTTTTCAAACCTTCATCTTGGCTGGTTTTAACTACTGGAATAAGCTCCAGCCATATCATCATTCTGACCTCTCACTGTTTGCAAGAAATGATTCAAACACCATCTGTTGTCTTCCATTTTATGAGACAGTTTTCTGTTTATTTCACTGATTCATGCTTTTTATTAATATAAGTTTTTCTCACCTGACCCACAAGGCATTTTTGACTCTAAAATCATGAAATACACATTAATAAACAAAATAATTATGAGAAAATAAACGTTTTTGGTTGTATCAAACCACATCTTGAGAAATGTACAGATCAGATTTATGAAATAGACTAGCATTTAGTAGACACATAGTGGAAACTTCCCATAAAGCAACAGTTGTACAAGCAGATAGTCAGAAGATGTTTGTGTAACAAAATATTCTCAATGGCATGAATAAAGATATTAGGAGAACATAAAAGAAGCCATGATATGTGCTATACTAATGCCTGCCTCTTCATTCTACACAAACATGCCTACGCAAATTGATTTACATTACATACGCATCTTTTAATCATCTCTGGAAACTTCAGACTTGAACATATCTACTTCTGCCTCAGACTATTCACTGCAGCAACTTAGAATGCTCTAACTTCATGTGCAATATGACAGGTTTTATTCACCCTTGAAACTGAACCCATTGTGAAGTTTAAGCATAAAGACATCTAGGTCAATATTCAGCCAGTGGCAGTCAGTGTTTTTATAAACACTGACTGCTGCCAGATAATTTAGACCTGGATATAGTCTTTTACTAAAGCTTAGCTCGTGTTACGGGCCCTGCTGCAGATAACTCGAGCTAAGCTTTAGTAAAAGACCTCCTCAGTGCCAGTCCATATCCGGGCAGGGACACTAAATATTCAGGCCAGCAATAGAACCCAGAAGCTATGTGCGTATTGTAAAGTGGATCCTCCTGGGTTGCAGCTCTTCCAAGCAAAAAACCAAACGAGAAAAAAAAAAACACACTCCTGTATGGCTCCCTTTTCCTCAAAAACAATTATAAGGAAGCTTTTTATTAAATAGGAGGAACGTCCCTCCTTCTCTCAATTGCTTCTCCCAAGACAACAAACACTGCTACACCGTGCAGGCTTCAACCGCTACTTTCTCTCCCGGTCCCCTGGAGAGTAGCAGGAAAAAGAAAAAAAAACACCCAGCGCAATTCAGCCCAGGTTTCCAAACACAGTTCAATTTTTAGCCAAGCTTCAAAACACAGCACAGTCCAGCTAGGCTTTTTAAAGACACAGTTCCGTTCTAGCCAAGCTTTCAAAAACAGCTCAGTTTAGCCAGGCTTTCAAAGCACCGTTCAGTTCTAGCCAAGCTTTCAAAAACAGCTCAGTTTAGCCAGGCTTTCAAAGCACCGTTCAGTTCTAGCCAAGCTTTCAAAACATAGTAATGGCTCTGTGCGGGCTCAAAGCCTAGGGTCCCACCCTCTTGGTCAGTCACTCTCCTACCTGACCTCCTCCCGCTTGACCCGGCCTGGGCCCCGCTACTTCCTTGGCTTTCGCTGAGCCAGAGCCGAAAAGTCCATCAGCTCTTCCAGGGTGTTCTCCGATTCAGTCAACTCCATAGGGCAAGGCTCACTCTCTGCCTCTCTCGCCTCAGGAGCCCAATCCATATTCTCTTCACCCCGCCCTTCTCCCAGCTGCTCACCCTTACTTTCATTAAAGCTCTTTGGAGTCCCTTCTTTCTCCACCCACTTGTTCCACCACCTCTTCCACCAGGTTGGAGAATCAGCCTTACTCCTTCCCCTGCGGCCCTCCTCTGGCCACTCCTGGGAATGCACATCATTTCTCTTATCCCCAGGCTCCCTTAGGGCATGCTGGGAGTTGTAGTTCTTTATTTCTAGTTTTTTCCTGGGGAATGCCTGCCTATAACGGGGGTATTCTGGCCTATCCCAGGGTTCCTTTGGGGCCTGTCCTACATACTCTTTACAGTATGGCCAGTAATCAGTGCTGTACCCCCTTAACTAACCTGGTAAAGTTAAGATTGCTATTTAAACAGTCCTACTTGCCTAGTTAGCTATGCGAGCACTGGCTAGTAGACACTGAATATTGCCAGTGCTTGCATAGCTCTTGGCTTTAATCAGACCTCACCCCAGATAGCCTCATCACTGCCCAAACAGTGCCTCCGTGGTCAGAGGGCATAGTCAATGGTACTGCCTGTTTAAGTGTCACTGAATATCACTCCTGCCTAGTTAAATTTTTTTGAATATCAGGTCTATGTTATTGTGATCTGACAGAGCCTTAGGTGGTCTTGGTACCCTCAGTTTAAAATAGGGGCTGGGACATCTCTGGCCTGGAAACTGGGTTCAGAGGCCTTCTAAGTAGTCCTTTAATGAAATAGTAGTCAAAGCTAAAAGGATGGCCAGCAATGGATCAGGAAGTTAGTGTCCAGTCGGTGGATCAGTCACTCAGAACCAAGGATCAGGAGTAAGGCTGAGGCACCCAGCATCTACTGGTAATCCAGAGCCAAAAACAAGATCAAAGAAGAATGAATAGGGTATCAAGAAGGTAGTAAGCAGGTCCAGCTGATGGCATCATGCCAGGAGGCCTAAACCAGGTAAGCAAAATTAGCAATGAGGAGTAAGGAATCAAGAAGCCAAAACAGCAATGAAGAACAGGAAATCTTCCCAGGTATTGCTTTTCCAGCAATGGTTCCTCTCTGATGTCTGACTTACGTTATTCATTTCTTTATTTATTTTTCAAATGTATATTCCACTTATGCCTATATACTGCTACTACTACTACTACTTAACATTTCTACAGCGCTACTAGGGTTACGCAGCGCTGTACAGTTTAACAAAGAAGGACAGTCCCTGCTCGAAGGAGCTTACAATCTAAAGGACAAAATGTCAAGTTGGGGCAGTCAAGATTTCCTGAATAAAGGTGTAGTGGTTAGGTGCCGAAGGCGACATTGAAGAGGTGGACTTTGAGCAAGGATTTGAAGATGGGCAGGGAGGGGGCCTGGCGTATGGGCTCAGGGAGTTTATTCCAAGCATGGGGTGAGGCGAGGCAGAAAGGGCGGAGCCTGGAGTTGGCGGTGGTGGAGAAGGGTACTGAGAGGAGGGATTTGCTTTGAGAGCGGAGGTTACTGCTTATCATAAGTACATATCCTTTTCTCATCTACTCCTTCCCTTCTGTAGTTGTCCTTTCCTTAGAACCCGGTGACTGCCACATTTGTACCTCTGTACCTCTTCCCCATTCCACTGCCTCTATAATCTTTGAAATACTCGGTCAAATCCCAGTGCTCCCAAAATAGGACTTTTTATATTTGAGAAGGAAATAGACCATTCCAGATGAACCTTGGTTGGTCACTCTTTTCAGGAAGAAGTTTTTTGTACATTTTAAAATCTGCTTTCAATTTTGTAGCTTCATTCAATTTTTGCAGTTTACATGATTTGTTTTGGGAGATTATAATTGGATTATTATTTCTTGAAAAATATTTTCATACATTAGGGGATAAAGAAAAGGACTGATATGGGTCATTGATTTAGCATGCCTTGTCATATATAGGGGGTCTTTTACTAAAGGTTAGCTCGAGTTATTTGCAACAGGTCTCATTTTATTCCTATGGGCCCTGCTGCAGATAACTCGAGCTAATCTTTAGTAAAAGATCCCCATAGTTATTTTGTTACCAATAACCAATAGGGATATAAGAAATCCTGTTAAGGGTTCTGTTGCAGAAGGCACTCCTTCAGTATACAAAACGGTTTTTCTTTCCATGTTTTCAGAAATGCTCAGATATATTTATATTTGTGTTCCTTCCATTATGACGTCACACTATTATTAATCCTGACCTATTTATATAGAATGCAGGTTTTGATGTAGTAAGATGGCATGGAGATGTAATGACTCAGTGTAAGAAGCTTATTGAGAAATTAAACAGATGAGCCATGTTGAAAATCTGCCCACAGTTTGAGCCCACTAATATCACTTTGGAACCTGCAAGTTTTAACATGTGGACCTGACAGCAATGGCACAATTTCCCTTGGTTTCTCTACCAGGTCTCTGTGTGAGAGAGATTACCATTACCTGATGTTCCAAGGTAGAAACATCTCAACAGAATACGACAACAAAAAGACCATACAGCCTCCAGAAACTGATGGATGCAGTGTGAGGTGCTTTACTGGCTGATGCTGGCTGAAAGCTCCCAGTGGCAAAAAAAAAATGCAAAGGCTGTTATGACCTTCAGATACATTTGCATGGTTTTGTGTCCAACTACAGCAGAAGCGTTCTGTGCTGGTAAAAATAGAAAACAGATAGGTGCCAACTTGCTCTCCCAATAGGCAACCAGTTATAACTTTATCTATCCTCTCTATTTCTCATTGCTACAAGCATGCACTAAGGGAGATCACCTAGAAGTATTGTACTGTATAGTACCTGGCTTACAGTGCCATTTAATGTTAAAATAGATAAGTATGATCTTCATAGTATCTGGAGCTAGTATTCAAAACTTTACACATTGCCTGTTCTGCATGTACAGGTAGAAAGCATGTCCATTTTTACCTCTGTGATAGAATAAGAAGTATAATGTTGGTGGGGGGGGGGGGGGGGGGGGAGTAAGTATAGAGATCTGATTTGCAAATCTCTGTGTGTACCTCACATCTGCAAGTCCCATAGGGCAATTGAGAATTCCCTCTTCCCCAATGCAAGGTGCCAACTATGCACGTGTTTTTATAGAATACCAGCATATATGTGTGGATGTGCACACTTACATGTTAAGTGCAAGTTGTGCACTCAATGGTATGCTGTAACATACACGCACAACTGTCCCTTTTGGGCAGTTAACGCTCTGTTTCGAACATGTCTTTTTTGAGTAAACTTCTAGAAAGGTGTATTTTTAGGCAGCTCTCACAACACCTTGAGTCTTCTAACACGCTTCACCCCTCTCAGTCTGGCTTTCATCCTGGATTGTTGATTGAGATGATTATTGCTTTCCTGTTGAATGATTGTCATACTGCGATAGAACGTGGTAACACCCATTTGCTGGTTTCATTAGATCTTTCTTTCGCCTTTGATTTGGTTAGTTATTCAATTCTGTTCCCGATTGTCTTCTGTGGGTATCTGTGGAACTGTGCTTCTTTGGTTTTTGTTCCTTTCTTACTGGATGTTCTTCTCATTATCCTTCCCATCTTCCCTTTCTAAACCAGTGCCCCTGCATCATGGTGTTCTTCAGGGTTCTGTTCTCCCCCCCCCTACTTTTCAATGTTTTTTAGCCCCCCCCCCCCCCCCCCCCCGCATCTCTTATCCAGGAGTCTCACATTAAATGTTACATTTATGCTGATGGCATTCTCTTAGTTTCTTCCCTGGACCCTTGCCATCCTGACTTCAGTTCTTTACAAAGGTGTCTTGATAAAGTTCCTTCCTGCCTTACTTCCCACCATCTCCACCTGAACCAACAGAAAACTTCTGCAATCTGGCTCACTGGTCATCATTCCAAACCTTCTCTTATTCCTACCATTGATGGGGTTCCCATCCAATTGGTAGATTCTATGAAATACCTTGGAGTCCACTTTGATAGGGCCCTAACTTTCTCCTCTCACATTTCTGCTACTGTTAGGAGCTGTTTCTGTTGCTTGCATTTGATACACTCTCTTCGACCATTTCTTACTAATGAAAGCTGCACCACATTACTCTATGCATTGATTGCCAAGAAATTGGACAACTGTAAATCATTTATGCTGGTCTTCCTTTTTGTACAGACCACCCGGTAACTGGAACGATAGCCAGCCAATCTTCACAGACTTCATCTCAAACACTTGTGTAAACAACTCCAATACACTAATACTAGGCGACATAAACCTTCACCTAGAAGGCCTCACATACGAGCTACCCACACCAAGGGACACACACTGGATCTCCTATCACACAAATTTTCTACAGATCATAACCTATTAATAACTGACATCAACTGGACAGAAACACCTTGGACCGACCACTATAAACTGAACCTATCCTTAGACTAGCAGAAGAACATACAACTTACACTACGAGAGGGCAAATAGACCCACAAGTATTCTGGCAGCTGATATATGACAATGAATGGACAACACAAACAGATTCCATACATTATCTCAATCAATGGGAGGACAGATGCAGAAGCATACTAAACGAAATAGCACCCTTAAAGACAAGAATATCAAGAAGACAAAACTCAACACCATGGTTCAGTGAAGAATTTAAAAAAACTCAAAACACAATCCAGGAAATTTGAACGAGCATGGAAACAAAGAAAAGATGAACATACACTCAATGCCTGGAAACAAATACATAGAAAATACAAATATGCAATAAGACAAACCAAAAGGTCCTACTACAAAACTAAAATAGGACCAGATTATAAAGATCTAAAGAAACTATACCAACTCGTAAATAAGTTACTAGACACCACCCCTCTCACCAAAACCAACATGGACATCCCACCCGCAGACAAACTTGCTAACTACTTTAACGAAAAAATAATAAAATTATGCAGCACTCTTCCTCAGCACAACACCAACATTGAAAACTTCATCAACAACCTGGACCTAATCCCTGGTGGATACCCAGCTGACCACATATGGCCAACATTTACCCTCCTCACCACTGAATTAGTTACACAAATGGCTCATAGATTCACCAACACCCACTGCAAACTGGATATATGTCCCAGTCATCTACTCAAATCTGCCCCCAGCCGCTTCATAGCAGACCTCACATCCCACCTTAACTTCATGCTACAACAAGGTCTCTTCCCCGAGGAATATGGTAACATCCTACTCACCCCAATACCAAAAACCACTAAGAAAAACACAAACGACCTCACCAATTACCACCCAATTGTGTCTATCCCATTAGTAGTCAAACTGATGGAAAGCTTGGTGACCAAACAGCTTACGGAATACATGGACAAGTTCTCGATACTACACAACTCACAATCAGAATTCTGCCCCTACCATAGTACTGAAACTGTCCTAGTCACTCTCCTGGCGAAATTCAAGTAGGAAATAGCCACAGGTAAAAGCATACTTCTCCTCTAATTCGACATGTTGAGCACATTCGACATGGTAAACCACAATATACTACTAAGACTCCTTGGCCACTTTGGGATTGATGGAAATGTACTTAATTGGATTTTCTAACCACCAGAATATACCAAGTAAAATCAAACACATCACCACCGTGGAAAGCAGCCTGCGGAGTACCTCAAGGATCACCATTATCACCAATACTCTTCAACATAATGATGATCCCACTGGCAAAGTCCCTATGCAATCGAGGCCTCAACCTGTTCATCTATGCAGATGGCGTTACAATCTACATTCCCTTCAGACACGACCTAACAGAAATAACCAATGAAATCAATGACGGCCTGAAAATCATGGACTCATGGGCAAACTCATTCCAACTGAAACTGAACACTGAAAAAACACACTGCCTCATCCTCTCATCTCAACATAACAAGTACAAACCCACAACTATAAACACCCCAGGACACACCCTCCCTACCTCAGACAGCCTAAAAATACTTGGAGTCACAACCTACCGCAACCTTAGAGAGCCAAGTAAACTCCGTAATAAAGAAAATGTTCTATTCAGTGTGGAAACTTAAACGATTAAAACCTTTCTTCCCAAGATAAATTTTTCGAAACCTAGTACAATCAATGGTTCTAAGCCATGCAGATCACTGCAACGGAATCTACGCGGGATGCAAAGAACAACTCACAAAAAAACTCCAGACCGCCCAAAACACAGCAGCCAGGCTGATATTTGGTAAAACACAATTTGAAAATGCCAAACCCCTCCGAGAAAAGCTGCACTGGCTCCCAATCAAAGAAAGGATCATCTTCAAAATCTGCACTTTGGCCCACAAAATTATCTACGGCATAGTCCCAGGATACATGCCAGACCTAATAGATCTACCAACCAGAAACAGAATCGGATCATCATGTTCATACCTAAACCTACACTACCCAAATTGCAAAGGACTTAAATACAAAATAACTTACGCATCCTGCTTCTCCTACATAAGCGCACAACTATGGAATGGAATCCCAAAAGTTGTGAACACAATCCACGACCATCTAATCTTCAGAAAATCACTAAAAACCAACCTCTTCAAAAAGGCTTAACCCACTGATCCACCGTAAATCCCCACACCCAAAAACACAGCATAACCAATGATCGTACTGGACAATATACAAACTTCATTCCCTTCGACCTTCATGGTGCCTGATACACACCTACCTCATTAGACCACAATATAATCTTGTATTTGTTATCAACCGACTTGGTGAACGCCATTATGGTACCATGTAAGCCACATTGAGCATGCAAATAGGTGGGACAATTTGGGGTACAAATGTAACAAATGTAATGTAATGTAAACTGCAGACAGTAAAGAATACTGCTATTCACATTCTCTCTCATGCATGTCACTACGATCATGTTACACAATTCATGAAAGAACATCATTGGCTCCCTATAATGTAACAAGATTCTTTCACTTTCAAGACTCTCCATTTGGGTTCTCCACCATACTTGGCTACTCTCATTACCCCCCTGTTGCCCTACATGTGAACTCTTCTTCACTGTGCCCATCTCAGCTCCACTCGTGCTTCTGCATTTTTTTGTTTATTTATGTATTTATAACATTTGTATCCCACATTTTCCCACCTGTTTGCAGGTTCAATGTGGCTTACATAGTTCCGTAAGTGGTGATTACCAGTTCTGGAGAGGAGAAATACATAGTTGAGGAAGAGGAGACAGAATGGATTAGGTTATAGGAAGGAAAAGTGTGTCTAGTGATAAGAACTGAAAGGTATTAGGTTAAGTTTGGCTCCATTTCTCTGGAATTCTTTACCCCCTTCTTTGAATGTTAAAAACTTGTTCCCTCGCTTCCGTTGTCTCCTTAAAGCCTATTTGTTTTTCCAGACATTCCCTTAAACTCCCATTTCAGCATCATTAATGAGCAACAGGTATTGGCGGATGGTTGGTTGTTTCTCTTCCCCAGCCTGTTTTTATTCTATTCTCCTTTCCCTTTCTGCCTTACCTGCTTTATTTCCTCTGTCTTATTGAAATTGGTGTGCCTTTTCTTATTCATTTTTATTTAGTATTACATAAGTACATCAGTATTGCCATACTGGGAAAGACCAAAGGTCCATCAAACCCAGCATCCTGTTTCCAACAGTGGCCAATCCAGGTCACAAATACCTGGCAAGATCAAGATCCCAAGAAAATACAAAACATTTTATACTGCTTATCCAGAAATAGTGGATTTTCCCCAAGTCCATTTAATAATGGTCTATGGACTTTTCATTTAGGAAGCCATCCAAACTTTTTTTAAACTCCGCTAAGCTAACTGCCTTTACCACATTCTCTGGCAACAAATTCCAGCGTTTAATTACACGTTGAGTGAAGAAACATTTTCTCCGATTCATTTTAAATTTACTACATTGTAGCTTCATCGCATGCCCCCTAGTCCTAATATTTTTGGAAAGTGTAGACGCTTCACATCTACCCGTTCAACTCCACTTATTATTTTATAGACCTCTATCATATCTCCCCTCAGCCGCCTTTTCTCCAAGCTGAAGAGCCCTAGCCGCTTTAGCCTTTCCTTATAGGGAAGTCATCCCATCCCCTTTATCATTTTCGTCGCCCTTCTCTGCACCTTTTCTGATTCCACTATATCTTTTTTGAGAAGTGGCAACCAGAATTGAACACAATATTCAGGTGCAGTTGCACCATGGAGCAATACAAAGGCATTATAACACCTTCATTTTTGTTTTCCATTCCTTTCCTAATAATACCTAACATTCTATTTGCTTTCTTAGCCGCAGCAGCACACTGAGCAGAAGGTTTCAACGCACCATCAACGACGACACCTAAATCCCTTTCTTGGTCTGTGACTCCTAACGTGGAACCTTGCATGACGTAGCTATAATTCGGGTTCTTTTTTCTCACATGCATCACTTTGCACTTGCTCACATTAAACGTCATCTGCCATTTAGACGCCCAGTCTCCCAGTCTCGTAAGGTCCTCTTGTAATTTTTCACAATCCCCCCACGATTTAACAACTTTGAATAACTTTGTGTCAGCAGCAAATTTAATTACCTCACTAGTTACTCCCATCGCTACACCATTTATAAATATGTTAAAAAGCAGTGGTCCCAGCACAGACCCCTGGGGAACCCCACTAACTACCCTTCTCCATTGAGAAGTACACTACTTTGATTTGTTGTGAAAGGCGGTATATCAAGTTCCTAATAAACATAACCAAAAACATAAACTCCTTAGTACATGTATACCCTATACCCTTTGAGTAAATTTGAGCATCTGTCTTATATTTTAGATCTGCATTGGCTTTCTGTAGAGGCTCGGGTTTATTTTAAACTGGAGATTACAATTTTAAGATGCTGCATGGTGAGGCTTCTCCTTATATGGCAGCTGCGATTAATGTATTTTTAGGGGGTAAATCAGATCAATTATGAGGACGGCTTTTGTTGTCTTTTCCTTACGTGTGAGAGGTCAAATTACTAGATTTTTGTAATCTTCTCTCTCTTATCACGCCCCTGCCTTTTGGAACTCTTTGCCATTGGTGCTTTGAGCAAGTAGTAATCATAGTTTTAGGAGGTTGCTTAACATTTTTTTATTTAAGAAATATGTAGCAAGTTCTTTTAATTTATTTTTATTGTACAGGTTAAATTGTACTTGAATATATGTATGCTGATGCTGTTTTTTACAAATTGTATAATCTGAATGTTGTGTTCACTTGTTTATTTTGTAACCCGCAGCAAACTGTTTTGGTACTTGCGGGCTATAAATCCTGTATAAAATAAAATAAATACAAATATATGTGTAACTTTATCTGGATATCAAATGTGCAGTTTTATAAGAATCTATTTCCATGCATAAAAACGCTGCCTTAATTGCTCTCTATGGGATTGATGTAACAAAGCACATGGGGCTTGGCGCACAGCCTACCAAGATGGTGAACAACTTTCTACCCAAGGATTAAGGAGTTTATCACACAAAATTATGCTCAAAAATTGCATAGACATATGCACCAAGATTGTCAACTGGATCCAGATCCGCCCTACATGGTTGATCCAATCTGGGTTTACTCCATTGTATGCAGGGACTTGCAGTTCTGGTTTCCCCATTGCATTCCTTAAGGTAGGCTTCTTTCTAGCAGAAAAACCCGGCAGCACTTTCCCTGTCCTCTCTCTAAATAGTGTAGTAAATTTAAAACAAATCAGAAAAACGTTTTCTTCACCCAACGCATAATTAAACTCTGGGAAAATCCACAATTCCAGGAATAACATGTATAGAATGTTTGCACGTTTGGGAAGCTTGCCAGGTGCCCTTGACCTGGATTGGCCGCTGTCGTGGACAGGATACTGGGCTCGATGGATCCTTGGTCTTTTTCCAGTGTGGCATTACTTATGTACTTACATGTTATACCACTATCATGTTTTTCATTATCATGCTGCCCAAGATCCTTCTGTAACACTAAATATCTATTTTCTAATGTATTTCCACTATTCATGGTGTATTGTAAGCCACATTGAGCCTGCAAAGAGGTGGGAAAATGTGGGATACAAATGCAATAAATAAAATAAATAAATAAATATGTATTTACACAATTTCCAGGGCACACGCAGTGGCCGAGGGCACAGCTCTTTAAGAAGCACTTGCGAAACGGGCTCTCTGTCCAGTCGAGCGTACCCAGTCGACGAAGCTACAGCCTAGATAAGTGCCTTTTTCTAATTCTTATAGAACATTGTATAAAAATACAGCCTCTGATTCATGATAAGAATTTAATAATTTAGAAGGAGGTTTTTGGACTCATGAGGAGCTTGCAACATATTCATATACAGCAGAATAATCTTCTGCAATGGATATGAGGCAGTTTGCCATTCACAGAATATAGAAACATATAGAGTGAATGCAGAGCATCTGAAGTCTTTTCCTACGTTAAAAAAAAAAAAAAGAGAATGTCACTTGTTAGCAGTGTACATTGAATTCCTTAAGAAAAGCAAGAATACAAGTCCCTGCATGCAATGGGATAAACCCAGGACTGGATCAACCCTGCCGGGTGACTCTGGATCCAATTGGCAACCCTAACAGCACATTGTTTATTTTAATAAAGGCATTAGCTATTAAACCTTGATACAAAGATGTGCACACAAGACCTGAAAGCTTAACGCCAGATTTTCTAAAGCTGGAGATTTATCATGCAGTCTAAGGAGGAATAAAAATTTACCTCACTTTTCTGTGACTTGTTTTAGTGAGGGTTTTGTGCCAATTTTTTTTCCTGTGCCAGCATGAACTACCTGAAACGTTTTCCTTGTTTTGCTGAAGGGGATGGGCGGACAACCTAGTGAATAAAAAGAAAAAAAATGAGGAGTGTGGAGCTGAGGTAATTTGTGGCTAAATGCAGGGGTAAATGCACAGAATATACATTTGGCATTCCATCCAGAATATTTGCATGTAATAAACATAACCCAATACTGACATATTGCAGCATTTGTGCATGCAACACTCCTCCAAGTCTCAGTATATCTCTGTTCAAAATACCAGTTCTCCAACTAAGAAGCACCCGATGCACCAGAATGCTCACATTCCCACAGAGATTGGCATGCTATCCTATGTTTGTACACATTTTTCGCATACTCATTATTTGTATACATCATTGGGGATAATTACTATTACTATTTTTTTTTTATGTGTGCATTAGGCAACTGGGTCATAAACTTCACTGCACAGCTCTAAAGCAGAAGTTATTGCATCATCCCCAAAATGGCTTTCTTATCCAGCCTTATTGCCTTTGCTAATTTTTCTTCCATTTGCACTTCTGTTCTCTTAACTACCTTCCCTAATTTCTTATGATAATTCCCTGTGATCTTTCTTTCCCTGATTCCTTGCAGTTTCTGAGTACAGACATTTTTTTCCTTTACCTTATCAATTACTTCTTTGATCTGTTTTCTCTGATGCTTTTATAACTGTTTCTATTTCATACTAATACTACTACTACTACTACTACTTAACATTTCTAGAGCGCTACTAGGGTTACGCAGCGCTGTACAAATTAACAAGGAAGGACGGTCCCTGCTCAAAGGAGTTTACAATCTAAAGGACGAAATGTCAGGTTGGGGCAGGCTAGATTTCCTGAGTTGTTTCTATTTCATGTAGATTATCTCACTCTGCTAGTTCTTCCCTGGGTTACTTCCCCATCTTAACCAGGCTAGCACACTTGAATTAAAAGAATCTCACCTTTGTGTGACCCTTGCCTGTCTTTGCTCTTTTATTAAAACATATTGTCTAGTGATCTCTGGACCCCGGAAGGCCATCTATAGTGGAATTAGATATATTATCCCCATTTGTAAATATCAAATCTAGTATTGCTGCCTCACATGGTTCTGTTGCCGGTTGTTTGCAGAGTACCCCTTGTAAGGAGTTAAGAATCTCACTGCTTCTAACTGTTGTTGCTGCTATCAAGATGCCCCAATCTACATCTGGCAAATAATATGTCTTCCACCAGTAACATCTGCACTAGAATTCCCAATGTAAAAATGTTTCATATGTCTTGGCTCACTTTAACAAAATTAATTGTTTAGTTGTAGCTGCAGTACTGTACATTTTTGAATACATTCTACCCCTAAGTCTATAAATGGCGCCTTAAATTATGTGCACTAATTTGACTGCATGGCCAAATTGCGCACACAACTTAATTGATTAACAAGCCAATCAGTACCACTAATTGGTACTCAATAACCAATTAGCGGCACTAATTGACTTTATTTAGAATTTACGTGCACAACTTTCCAGGCGTATTCTATAACATGGTATGCGTAAATTCTAATGCGTATAGCCAAAAAGGGGCATGGCCATGGGCATGGAATGAGAGGGTTGTGGGTGTTTAAACATAGTAACATAGTAGATGATGGCAGAGAAAGACCTGCACGGTCCATCCGGTCTGCCCAACAAGATAAACTCATATGTGCTACTTTTTGTGTATACCTGACTTTGATTTGTATCTGCCATTTTCAGGGTTTGGCTATAACCCTTAGTTAAGCACCGCCCAGTGCATCCCAGGATGCATGGGCAGGGTGGGACGCTGCCATTTTGGGAAGGTGCCCAAAGAGGAGGGAGGGAGTGCTAGTCCCTCTCTCTCCACACTTCTACTATGGAGAGGTAGGCCGTGGAGGGGGGGGGGGGAGAAGGGAGGGAGGGCAGGCTAGCTACATAGCGTTCCCACTGGACCACTAGGGCATTTTTGTTTGATGTGGGGGGTGGGAGGGGGAAGCTAGCGGTCCCAAGGTCCACTGGACCTCGTGGTCTTCTGTTTGGGGGGGTGGGCTTAGGTTTGACAGGTCTTGGAGAATATCCCAGACCTGTCAAACCTCTTCAGTGGGTCTCCTTCATTCCTCCCTTGCTGGCAAACCATAACACCAGCTCCGAGCTGGTCTAGAGTTTGCAGTGGTAGCAGTGTCCTTGCTTGGTGTGCTGCCCATTGATCATGAGGGAGGAATGCGGGAGACCCTTGTTTGCATGCATTTGCATGCAATTAGCATTCAGAGTTGGCGAGCGCATTATTACACATGCTCACCGGCTCTGATCATCGGGCGGGAGCAAACATGGGCGCTAGTGCGGCGCTATTGACCTCTAGCACCCGTGTTTGCTTCTGATCGTCAGTCCCTTAGTACCGGAAAATAAACTTGTGTCTTAGCCATTTTAGAAACATAAATGTTTATTTTTCTTGAAGCTTTCACAGAGTCTGATATCCCCTGCTAATCTGCTTTTGGAGGTGGGGAGGTGGGCATCATGCACTGGGGAAAAAGACAGTGACCTCCCCAAATCCTTGTACTGAGCTCTGCTCAATAAGAGCACATTTCAATCTATTAGGGGAAATAAATGCTATTTTTTTTACGTCTACCCTTGTTCTGCCCAAAACATGCCCTGCCCACGCCCTCTCTTGCATGCACGTCTAAAATACGAATGACGCTTTTAAAATAAGTACCATTGCCAGCTTATGCTTGCAGTAAATCCATAACCTCTGTAATATAACATGATGGGATTGCTGCAAACTGTTTGCTGAATACACATCATCATTGTACTAGAAACTGCTAATCAACCTCTGAGCAAAGCAACGGAAAAAGTCCAAAACCTAATAGGCCTTGTAAATTATATGGAGGCCCATTTTAAAAGCACTTAGGCTTACAAAGTTATATAGTAACCTATGGAACTTTGTAAGTCTAAGTGCTTTGAAAAATGAGCCTTAATGTACTAAAAATCCCAGACAGCCATACACATTTCTGCCTTCACCATATACTGTGGGGCTTAATAAGAGGCCCAAATATTGAGGTCTGCTAATACTATTGCAATCTTTGCAACAGGTTAGTCGCTGCTGGTGCACTAACTGTAGTTTACATGCATCCACAGCACTTCTGATGTACATTACTTAGCTTGTGAGAGCTTTGGTGCAAAGCTCTATGCTATTGAGGTAAAGGGATGCAACAACAGGCAAGCCACCTCCTTACATATTAGTACATACAAAAATAACAAGTGTTAAAACACCCCAAAGTGTATGCAGAGACTTATTAATGCTGCAAATTACTTTATTATGCATGTGACAATGTAGTTAAGTTTTTGGGAAAACATTCTAACTTTGGCATTAGTTAAAGCAAAAGACTTTTACATGTCACATTCTGGGTCATTAATGTGAGCTAATTAACGCGTGTTAACAGCTGATGCTAACGCACTTTAGTCTTTGTAACAATTCCCCTCTCTTTTTTTTCCCTGGCTTCAGCTGTGTCTGGGTTTTGATGCCTCTTCCTGACCCCTCTCCCACCATGATTCCACAGCTCAGTGGCATGGCTTAGATGCAGTTGAAAATGCCCTAAAATAACTCTGTTGATTTTCGCCTGTGCTGGAGCCCAGTGTTGCTGTGAAGCAGAGTGCTATTGAATTTGTTCACTCAGGCAGAACACTCAACAGGAAGGAAGGAAGCAGCCATTCTTTCTGGTCCTATTGTCTGGCCACCAGGCTTAAGCAATCAAACAGCTCTGTGGCTGGAGCTGCAGAGCTTGCTGCCTGCTTCTTCTGGTGGGCGTGGGGTGGGGGATGGAGACCAACTGGTCATGGCTTTTACTCAGTTTTTCATATACTTCACCGCATCCTTTCAAGGCTCACAGCCCCAGGTACCTGTTTTACAGTACTTTGTATTTCTAAACAACAAAAAAAAGAAGGAAGAAACAGCTGCCCTGGAATTTTTCATGTCTACAAATTCAGGTTGCAAGGGGAGGATGAGAGAGAGAGAGAGAGAGATTTCTATAATATATTAGAAACTGGTACAAAACTAAGTAACTTTATTCTGTTCCATGATATAAATGTCTTTGTCCAAAGTAGCCTCTAATTAATCTTTCAAACCCCTATTTTGAAGTGGGTTCCTCTCAACCTGGATGTGCCAAAAATATATCTGGAAACAGGATCCTTAGCAATTTAGCTTACTTACACATAATTATGGAGCAAAAACGCAATTGCATTTCAAAACACAATAACCACATACCTCAAAGTGTGTGTGTGTGTGTGTGTGTGTGTGTGTGTGTGTGTGTGTGTGTGTGTTTTAAAGGTACATTGATTTAATTATAATGTAATATGATATCTGGGTTGCATCACAAGTAAAACAAAAAGAAAAGGATGAAGGTGTGGCGGGGGAGATCTCTCCTCCTTTCTGCAGTAATAAATGTTCCTGGAAGTGTAAAAAGCATGTGTGCTTAGATGCCAGCATAACTCTTTCCTCTGCACTGTGAATAAATATAGCACAGCCTAGCATGAGTCACTGTTAGATAAAGTGCTATTTATCTTTCAGTCATTGCTGACCTGTGCAGCACACCAGGAAGAGAGAGACTGAAGTGAAATCAACAAGTGAGCTGTGAAGAGACTCTTCATCTGCCTCTCTTCATCTGTCTAGCTCGGTTTTCTGACTGTGCTTCAACAACTGGATAAGTTTCTTCCTGTAGACTGTGGCAGGTGGATGGCAAATCACAACACCCAGACAGTACAGAGCCTTTAGGTGGATCAAAGAAAGCAGAGGGTAAAATAAGGGACAAGAAAAAAGCACAACCACCCTAGGTTAGAGAGTAGGATTCTACAATATCCTCCTGATTAGCATCTGAATAGCAGGAGAAACATTTTTTTCAGTAATTGCATTGGTTATAACAGTTCTCCTCTCCAAAATGAAAACAGCCCCAGGCCTTCACTTGGAAAGCACTTTTGGCTCTTCTTATTCCATAATTATAGAAATGTTCTTCAAAATAGGGTCCTTAGAGTTTTGTTTTCTTATATTAAGGTACCTAAACATTCTGATATTAAGGTGCCTAAACATTTTTTCCACAAATCGTTTTGGGCATAGAGCTAGAGAACAGAATGTTTTGCCTGCCTTCTCAGCTTGTTAATAAAGAACTACAATTATTCTAAAGTGGGCATTCTTACAGTTTTGCTTTTTTATTGTATCTGCTACCAGTGAGGATGTGAACAGGCAAAAAAAAAGTGTTTAATTTTCAGAACTCTTATTTTTGTCCTCCTAATTTTTTTAGTTCATTACCCAAGTTCATTTTAGTAAGGGGTCCTTTTACCAAACAGCAGTAAAAAGTGTCCGTAGCAAACCCTTTCACGGCTCATTCCTGTGTTTCAAAGGCCATTTTTACTGCTGGGGTAAAATGGCTTATTTTCCTAGTTTTGTTAATAATGGCCATGCGCTAATTTTCCTATTAGTGCATGGCTATTAGTGCATGAGCCCCTGTGCTAACCGATTAGTGTAGAATACATCCACTCTTTGCCTCCAGACCCACTCCAGAGCTTAAAGACATTTTATTTTTAGCATGTGAGTAGCCAAGGCCGGCCCAAAGCAAGATGCCACCTGAGGCGGAGCTTGCACACCGCCCCCCTTCCCGGGCTGAGATGCCACCCTCCGGGCTGAAATGCCGCCCCCTCAGGCGTTTTACCTCGTCCCGGTGACTATCCAAACCTGGCAGCGGCAGCGATTACAATACACTGCCCTGCTGCTGCTGGCACCCACCTCTTCCCTTTACTGCAGCTGCCTGAGCGAAACAGGAAGTTACTTCAGGTGGCCACAGTAAAGGGAAGAGGCTGGTGCCAGTGGTGGCAGGGCAGCATATGGGAATCGCTGCCAGGTTAGGAACATCACTGTGACAAGGCAAAATGCCGCAAAGCCGCCCCTCCCGAGGTGCTGCTCCAGAAGAGTGTTGCCTGAGGCCCCCGCCTCAGGTGGTCTAATGGTTAGGCCGCCCCTGTGGGTAGCACAAGTACATCACCAAGGGGTCCTTTTACAAAGCCACGGTATAAAGTGACCTGTGGTAGTGTGGGTGTGTCTTTTTGGTGCGTGCTGGGCCACTTTTTACCACGGCTGGGGAAAAGAGTGTTTTTTAATGAGCCTGGAAATGGGCGTGTGCAAAAATTAAAACTAGCGTGTGCCTATTTACGGCCTAAACCCTTACTGCCACCTATTGACCTAGCAGTAAGGGCTCACGTGCAACCCGCATGGTAACCATGGAACGCACACCAACATGGCCACTCTGCCAATTACCACATTGAACGTCCCCCATGGTAGAAAATAAAAAAATATTTTCTACCATAGGATTTGGCGCGCACAAAACTCAGAATTACTGCCAGGCTTACATGCTACCCCAGCGGTAGTGCCGATTTGGCATGCACTAACCATGTGTTAGTCCTCCTGTGGCTTTGTAAAAGGGCCCTCAAATTACCATGGGATGCCTCAGCGCCCCCCACCATAAGCCATTTATTGTTGCACGCATTTGTGCTTATCACAGCTTTGTAAAAGGGCTTCTGTTTAATTAATTATTAAACATTAGTTTGAGCTTTTTAATATGCACAAATTGATTGCATGCCAGTGCATCAGGTCAATTTTGTGCATACCAATGAGTTAATATTCAGGCTTCTGCCTAGTTCAATCATGCTATCCAACCCGGGAACAGATATTCAGCAGCACTTAACTGGACAGGGGAGGTCTGGGGGTGGGATCAGGAATTATCTGGCCTGGGTACTGGTGATATTCATTTCCAGTGCTTACATAGCTAACCAGATACACGTTATTCCACATAAAAAGCAGCCCTAACTACCTCCGGTTAGCAATATGGGTATGGCACTGAATATCAGCCATATTTGAATTAGCTTCTGCATGCTGCCAAACACCTGGATGCTCAATGCTGGTGCCCAGAGAGGTCCAGCACTGGATAGCTGGGTCTAATATAGCTTGGTAGTAGTCAGTATTTAAAGAAATTCTGACTGCTGCCAGCTGAATTTTGACTGGTAAACTATTTATTGCATATAGGGCTGGATTCTATATATGGCACCTAAAAAGCAGCGCAACCCCCACACACCCATACACACTTAAGCAGTATTCCATAAGCCATGCCTAAAGGTCAGTGCAGTTTATAGAATTAACACTTAACAGGAGAGGTCACGTGTAAATTAGGCACTGCCATTTGCACCAATGAAAATGTGCTGTGGATGCCCATACCTAAATTTATGCACGGAGCACTTTCTATAATTACTTATGTAACTCAAAACCATGCCCCTGATGCACCCCGAAATGCCAATGACCCTCCAGTTTCTGAGCCCCCTTTTTCGTGCCGTGCATAAATTTTACACTTGGATCCCATACCTACCTTTGGGCCAGTTTTACTAAGTGGCGGTAAGCCCAATGCGGGCTTACCACTCACTAAACAGGAAGCACCTCTGGGTTACCGCTTCAGCTCAGAAGTACTTCACATCCCTAGTGCACTGTCATATCTGGCACTACAAAAATTTTTGTAATGCCGGAGTGTACCCGGCGGTAATCACTGCCCGGTTACTGCTGGGGTAGCATGGGAGCCCTTACCGCAACCTTAATGGGTGATGGTAAGGGCTCCCCCCTGAAATGGCTGCATGGAAAGTGCTTTACTTGCCACACTGCCATTTCCTGCAGAAAAGAGAGACTTCCCTTTTACCTGCTGCGGGAAAAGGGGGCCTCAGCACACATGAAAAACACACACCAATGGCAGCGCAGGCCCCCTTTTGCCGCAGCTTGGTAAAATGGATCCTTTATGCGTATAAGTTCTAATTAAAATCTAATTAGTGCCAATAATTGCTGGTTAAAAAGCCAATTATTGGCACTAATTGGCTCATTATTAAATTGCATGTTCAAATCATAAGTATGTCTAAATTTGCATGCACAACTTTTGGCGACTTTTAGAGAACCAGGGGGCTAATGAACTAAATGCATCCTAATGAATGCATATCCCTATCAACCAGTATCATGTAAAAAAAATGTATCATCTTAGAGTGGGCACATAAAGGATGTAGCCTAGGTAGCAGAACATAAATGAGGGGCAAAGGCTTAACTCTGAAATGCTGAGACTCCTAAATCTCTACAAACATGCTTAACTTACATTTCCTGGAAGCGGATAGAATCATTTCTGAAATAAAGGCTTCTCTTTGATGGTTTTGTAACTCATATATCAGATAGATTATGTGCTTCAAGAGGTACAATTTATTAACTTTTATTTTACATTTTATGGAGAAAAATAAAAAAAAAAACATGTTCTTGGCATTTTGGGGTGAAATTTGCAACAGTAGAACTAAATACTACACATGGGACTACCTATTAAACTTGGCCAGGTATATTACAGAAACAATAACCAGTTTGGTGTGATTTTGAAGAGTAAAGTACAATTATGGATGTTTGGGTAATGCTAACCTTAACCATCCCACAATTTTTAGAATGATGAGGTCTGTCTGTATAGCACAATATCAGGGCACAAATCTAAAGATGGCCGCTAGCAAACTGAAGATGGGTTGCTCTGACTTTTACCTGTTGGAAATGTACAACTAAAATGAACAGAGGGGAAGCAATTAAAAAGAAAGCAAAGCCAGTGTGGCCATAATTAAAGGCGCACACTTCTTGCTGCAAGCATGAATAAAAAATAAGGGGACACATGAAATACATTTCTTCTTTTGTGAATACTTTTTCAAGCATTCGCTGCTCTCGCCTGTTCACAGAAACATTTACCAGGTGTCCAATGTTAAAAATTTCAAAGACCAAATGGCAGAATCATGCAGGACAAATGTGAAATGATAGGCGAAATGTTGTTGTCTCTTAAAAAAAACAAAATTGAACAAAAATCAACCAGTCATTTTAAAATAGGCTTCTGTGTATAAGCAAAGAACACAGAGGTCAGTTTTTGGTGTTAGGGCTGCTGCTGAAGTTTAAACAGACATACAATCCATCTAGGATTAGAGTCAATAAGTGGCATTCAAATTTGGGCACCGAAAAAAATGCACGCTAGGCATATTCTATAAATGGCGCACTGTTGGGCTCTGTTTATAGAATAGTGTAAAGTGCTGAGATCTGCGCCCAATGCTGGGCTTGAGGATTTACTCCAACTGAAACCTGGTCTAAATTCTTACACATAAATTAGGCACGGATCCCCCAAATTCTCTAATACTGCATGCATCTTTAGTGAATGCTCCTGACCGCACCCCTTTTTAGTTGCACGCTAAAAGATCTGCAAATACATCTTTATAAAATAGCACTTAGCAAGATGCAGGTCCAAATCCAAATGGTTGACAATTAATGCCAATTGTTAGCACCCAATTAGCGCTAATTGACCCATTACTCAATCAAATTGGCATGTAAATTAGTGTGTACCCAAATTTGTGCATATAATTTTGGGCACCATATATAGAATCCAGAGGTTAAAGTTTTATGTTTTAAGCTACTGAAAATACATATAAATGTTGCAACTGAAAATTCACATGTAGGGCTAGATTTTATATAATGCGACTGAAAAATCCGCGTGGAAAAAAATTACGCCTAAGTGTGTTCTCTAAAGTACGCCTAAATTTTATAGAATAGACTTAAATTTCTGTGTGGTATATAGAATATGCTAACTGACTTGCCACATGACTACATTTGGTCGCCTCCATTTAGGCCACATTTTACTTTGTGTAAATCCCGATGCCTAAGTAAAGCACATAGATTATAGAAACACCCAGACCGTGCCCATGGCCACACCCCCTTTTCAACTATTTTTTGTTACATTTGTACCCTGTGCTTTCCCACTCATGGCAGGCTCAATGCGGCTTACATGGGGCAATGGAGGGTTAAGTGACTTGCCCAGAGTCACAAGGAGCTGCCTGTGCCTGAAGTGGGAGTTGAACTCAGTTCCTCAGGACCAAAGTCCACCACCCTAACCACTAGGCCACTCCTCCATGTGATTTAGAATTTAGACGCATCATGTTATTGAATACACTTAGCGAGTTGTGCATGTAAATCTCAATGCTAATTAGTGCTGATAATTGCTTGTTAATATCCAATTAGCAATGCTGATTAGCTAGTTAACCAATTAAGTTATGTGCATGGTTACAGAATATGCTTCAGTTTCTGCACGGATTTTCAGGCGCCATATATAGAATCTGGGGGATATCTTTAAACAGATTTCTTATCCAATTAAACTTGTACCTGCTATTTTCCTGTTACCAATTAACATATAACTTATCTTCCCAACATTTAAACACTGCAATCAGTACTGGAATGTCTGTGGCATTTAAACCTATACTTGGATATTCAGTGACAGCCAATACCCAGATATTGGTACTGAATATTTGTTAGAGAGTGGCCACTGGAAGTTATCGGAGTACCACCGATATTCAATGCTGGTACCCAGATAACTATCTGAACGAGTTAGGACAGTTATTTTGCCTGGATAGTTATCCGGGTACTGGCGTTGAATATCAAGAGTACATGGGTTAATTCTGGCTCCTCTGTTCCATCTTCAGACCACCCTGGCACTAGCAGTCAGAGATGATTTTGTGGTTCTTAGATGGCAACTCCATTAATTGGCTAATAAGGACAGTGCCAGGCAGACTACTACAGTATGAGGCATATTTTCAAAGCACTTAGCCTTCCAAAGTTCCATAGAAACCTATGGAACTTTGGAAGGCTAAGTGCTTTGAAAATATGCCTCTCTGTGTCCTGCTCATGGCTAGATAGATCTGGATGGGCTGGAGTAGGGCTTTCAAGGCAACTCCAGTAGTTGGGGAATAAGGCTAGTGCCAGGAAGACTTCTATGGTCTGTGCCTCGACAATAGAAAAGACAGATCAAGATCGATCAAGTATTGCATATGTAATATCGCATCATACCATATGCTATGAGTTTATCTTGTTGGGCAGACTGGATGGACCATACAGGTCTTTATCTGCTGTCATCTACTACGTTACTATATAATGCTGAAGAAAATCTGGGTATGGCCTCAGCGAACAGCCTCTCCTACCTGAATAAATACTGCTGAATATCAAGGTTTATATATTCAGTGACTACATTTTGCCTGACATTATTTGGGCAAAATTTTTTGTCTAACCTTATTCATCTCCAAACCGTACCCCTTTCTAAAATATGTAAGTAAATAATTTTGGCTGTTTTACTTGTAAATTGCACAAAGTTTTATGTATAAATGACCTAGATGTTAAAAAAGGAAGCACTTAAGCAGTTGGTGCTTCCAACTCCACAAATACTTTGGAATATCGAGTAGGTAATGCTTTTAGGGGTCCTTTTACAAAATGGTTGCCGCGCAGCAATGGGCTTTACACGTGGCAACCTAGAACTACCGCTGACCCAAAGTGTCCGCCGACAGTACTTCCTCCTCAGGCGTGCGCCATTTCCAGCACACCGGAAAATATTTTTGTTTTGTTTTTTTACAGTGGCGCTAACCCAGCGGTAATCAGGCAGTGACACACACTGCCCAGTTGCCGCCGGGTTACTTCGGGAGCCCTTACGTGGCCATTTTATTTTTAGAGGCTTTTTACCCGCTGCAGTAAAAAGGGCCCTGGGAAAAACGGCCAACACTGCTACTGCAAGGCCATTTCTACCACAGCTTGGTAAAAGGACCCCTTAGTGTGTTAGAGGTACTTTTACTAAGTTGCGCTAGCAGTAACATGTGCCTAACGCAGCTAAAAATAGAGTACCATGGGACACGCTCAGGTGCCTGTGATAACTTCAAAATGTGCATGTGCTAACTACGCACTAAAATATATATATATATTTTTTTTTTTTTTTCTTTTGAAGGGTCATGTCAGGAGTCAAGTGTGAGTATTCCTGCACTAACCAATGAAGGCATCTACATTACCAAACACTAACTGGTTAGGACAGAGCCCTTAATGCCTACAAAATGGGTGGCAGTAAGTGCTCACACAGCAATTTTTTTTAAATGACCGCTTGCTAATGGCAGCATTATGCATAGCCATTAATTTTTTAAAAATCCAGAAAACAGACCATTTTATGGCGGTGGTAAAAATAACCTTACTGCATGGGAATGACCTGTGTAAAGGCACACTAAGCCCACTTTTCAATGTAGTTTTCTAAAAGGACCCCTTAATTTGCAGACATGCAAAGTCACTGTAGAAGAATAATTGAATAAAAATGTGAGGGGGAAGAGTTATTTATAAGACACAGGTAGAGAGAGAAGCAAGAGACAGGTTAACTATCTTTTTTTCAGAAATGCAATAGAAATCAGAAAGGAGGCATGAGCTGAGTTTGCAATGTCAGGAAAGTAATTTTCATGGAGAGGGGTGGTCAATGCCTGGAATGCCATCCCGAGGGATGTGGTAGAGACAAAAACAGTGATGGAATTCAAAAAGGCATGGAATGAACATAGAGGAACCTTATTTAGAAAATAGATGGTAGAAAACAAAAATAATACATTTAAAAAAAACCCCTCTTAAATGGCTTCAGGGGGTGGATGTGTGAATGACACTTGGACAACTAATCTGGCTGTGAAGAGCTAAGGCCGGTGCCAGGCAGACTTTGTAGGTCTGTGTCTGCATATGGCAATCTGGTTTAGGATAGGCTGGAAAGGGCTTCAATGGCAACTTCAGTAGCTGGAACCGAGGACAGTGCTGGGAAGACTTTTACGGTCTGGGTCCTGCAAATTACAAGACGGATTTGGATAGGCTGGAGTGAGCTTTGATGGCAACTCCAGTAGGTGGAACATAAGGACAGATCTGGGTGGACTTCTATGGTCTATATCTCAGAAACGCCAAAGAAAGACTCATGATAAAGTATATAATATCACATTCATTGTTGATTTAATCATGAATTGATAATGAGTGTGACTGTTGGGGAGACTGGATGGACCGTTCAGGTCATTATCTGCCGTCAGGGCTGCTGAGAGGGGGGACAAAATTCCCTGGGCCCGGGTCTCCGGGGGGGGGTGGGCCGGCACCGTCACCGCAGTCCGGCCCACCCGCCCTCCATCGCTCCCTGGCATTGAATTTAAGCGCCTCACCTTTGAAAGTGCAGCAAGCAGGGGCAGACCACTCCTTCCTTCCTTCCTTCCTTCCTTCCTTCCATGTTCCGCCCTCGCCTGATGTAACCTGCGAGGGCGGGACATGGAAGGAAGGAGTGTTCTGCCGCTGCTTGCTGTGCTTTCGAAGGTGAGGCGCTTAAGGCCTGTGCAGAGGGCCCAGGGGGTGGAGAGAGGGCCCGGTGGCGGGTGGAGGGGGGGCCCCGCGGGCGGCCTTGTCCCGGGCCTGGCCCAGTCTCTTGGCGACCCTGTCTGCCGTCATTTACTATGTTACTATATTTTGCTAATTCGGTTTATTCTGATTTGACTGATGAAACTTGGCTGATGAAACCGCATTGATAGCTGCTGTACAACTATTATGAAATAGGTCCACTTGTATGCTGCTACTTTTTAAAACATGAGAGTATGCTTTTTTTTTTTTTCCCCGAGGGGAACTAGTTATATTATGGACAGATAGCACACTTAAGTTTCGTTTCATATCGAAAGTCTCTTTAGAGTTTCGTTCTGTTTTCCCTCTGAATATGTTTTGTTTCTGTGGTTCTCTAACATTTCCTGGGGAAGCATAACTGAATTTGATTCACAATGAATATGCATGAAATATATTTTCATGCAATGGAGACAATACTTGCAAATATATCTCATGTATCCTGAAGACCAGTTAGGTGAAGGAGAAGATGCTGGGTTCATGAACCCACTTAACATCTTCTGCATGGTGTGTTGAGTGCCAATATGACACTTGGGCAGACCCTTGTATTTTTTGTTTTAATAGAGACTGTTAAAAAAATAATTGAATTTATAAAATGGCATGCAGAATATTACATGTGGAGGGGCATTTTCTTCCATTTTGGACTTACATTTTTAAATGTTTTCCAATAAACAAGTCCATAATGGAAGAAAAAAATAAACAGTTTCTGATATTTGAAAATAAACACACAAAAAAGTTTTGAAAGAGGATATACCTAAAATTTCTAGATATTCAGAGATAAATGTTTCCATCAATCGAAAATATACTATGCAAAAAGTGCAATGGCGGTACTGGCTCCCGCGTCGAAAAAATGTCTGTGGCAATGGTAGGACGTTCCCTCCATGTGCAAGATGTGCATATATACCTCTGTATGTGGAGGAACATTCAGCAGAGTGCCCAACTAGGTCTCTGAGAAGGGAACTAAATTTCTCTCTGGAGACAGAGCTACTGGTCTGGCACAGGAGACAAATAATGAACACCACCACCTCTTGCCCCCACACAATGTCTGCATTGGAGATCTTTAAGGAACAGCCTAGAAAGGTGAGCGTGAAGCAATGTCCCTCAGGATCACAGCATCACTCATGTGATAGCACCATACATAGGCAGGGTCACATGCACTGAGGTCCCTTTGTTGTTGCAATACCTGTTATTGCTTTTTCATAAGAAAGAAAGAAAAACATTGCTGAAAAATCAGAATGTACAGAATATCCAATGACAAGTAACTATGGGGCCCACCATACACTAACCATGCAATGCTAAAATGAGGGCTGTACATATTGTGACACCCTCCCCCCCCCCACACACACACACATCCTGGCTCACACCTACATACTGATGGGAACATTGGCAGCAGCTCACTAAAATACATTGAGTCACCCAAAGACACACCTGCTTTACTCCACTGCCCATCCCCCACTTCCCAGCAATAATGCACATACTCCACAGAAAGGCCACCATTTTACCCTCTGTCCCCATGGCCACCTCAGCTTACACAGCAGCTGTGTAAACATACCCATCCCCTCGGCTCCTCTTCCCCAATCTGCTTGTTGCTATCTGTCATAGGCTAGGTGAGGAGTATTGCACAACTTGTTGTCAAAAATAATAATGTATTTGACGCCAAGAATGCCCATCACCTGAACCCTGTCTCTACCAACTTGTGTTTTACATATGCGTTGTGAATCGCTTTGGTGTCAATACAGGCATGTCCGGTGTGAAGACTCTGCCCTAATCCGGTGCAGGCAGGACCACCTCAGACCCCAACTTAAGTACTGCAGACATAGCACCCCTATAATAGCTCTGGTCTTGAAATACAGCTACCTTCATTACAGTGTGCTCACAACCCCTATATGTACTAGAATGTATTACAGACAGCTCCAAGCTTGAACACTAAGATCGACAGAACAAAATTAATTAGTCATCCCAAGTTATCGAGAGATAATTTATGAGCATACAAGACACAGTATTTTTATTGTACAAGGCCCCCAACTTTTCAATAGTCTTCCAGCTTCCCTTCGCTGACAAACATCGCTTAAGAAATTTAAGATAGACTTAAAAACCTATCAAATGATGTATACCATTAAACATCTTTCAGAAGGCACCTTGAAAAACTCGAAGGGTACCCACTCTTGAATGTGCAGCCACCACCATCAGTGAGGGCTTTAAAGCCATTAGGATCAGTACTCACAGATAGATGCCCCCAAACCTAGATTTCCCACCTTAATGTCTGGAAACTGCCTTTCTCCTGGGGTCCCAACAGAGGTAGCCAGAATGATGGGCAGCTGTCACGGGACACATAGGCATGGGGTTGAACCAGGGGCGTAGCTACGGGTGGGCCTGGGTGGGCCCAGGCCCACCCAAATCCAGCCCAGGCCCACCCAGCGCCCATTGCCGGCCACTGCTGCTTTTCCTGATGAGCAGCAGGGCCGGCACCCGGCGCTACAAAAAGAAGAAGCGCTCAGCTGACTGAGCTGAGCGCCAACGCGTCGCTAAGGACAAGAAAAAATGTTTTTAAAAAAATGCGGCACCGTAGGGCAGCCTCGAAGCATTGGCTGCTGGCTCTGTGCAGGCTCCTCCCATCTCTTACATCACTGCCCCTGTAGCGAAGCAGGGGCAGTGACGTAAGAGACGGAAGGAGCCTGCAGAGCCAGCAGCCAATGCTTCGAGGCTGCCTGCAGTGCCGCGTTTTTTTTAAAACATTTTTTCTCGTCGGGTTAGCGACGCGTTGGCGCTCAGCTCAGTCAGCTGAGCGCTTCTTCTTTTTGTAGCGCCGGCCCTGCTGCTCATCAGGAAAAGCAGCAGTGGCCGGCAATGGGAGCTGGGGCTGGTGGGCCTGAATGGGAGAGGGAAAATGGATGGCAGGATGGGGAGAAAGAGGAAAAATGGAAGGATGGGGAGAGAAAGAGGGAAAACAGATGGGAGGATGGCAGAGAAAGAGGGAAAATGGAGGATGGGGAGAGAAAGAGGGAAAACAGATGGCAGAGAAAGAGGGAAAACGGAAGGATGAGGAGAGAAAGAGAGAAAACAGATGGGAGGATGGCAGAGAAAGAGGGAAAATGGAAGGATGGGGAGAGAAAGAGGGAAAATGGAAGGATGGGGAGAGAAAGAGGGAAAACAGATGGGAGGATGGCAGAGAAAGAGGGAAAATGGAAGGATGCGGCGAGAAAGAGGGAAAACAGATGGGAGGATGGCAGAAAAAGAGGGAAAATGGAAGGATGGGGAGAGAAAGAGGGAAAACAGATGGGAGGATGGCAGAAAAAGAGGGAAAATGGAAGGATGGGGAGAGAAAGAGGGAAAACATGGGAGGATGGCAGAGAAAGAGGGAAAACGGAGGATGGGGAGAGAAAGAGGGAAAACAGATGGGAGGATGGCAGAGAAAGAGGGGAGATGGATGAAAGGATGCAGAGAAAAAGGGGAGAGTGGAAGGATGTGGAGAGAGAAGGGACACTGAACAGAAAAGGGTAGAGAGATAGACACTGGTTAGAAGGAGGGAGAGAGACATTAGATGGAAGGATCAGGAGAGAGGGTAGATGGGTAGAAGGATGGGGAGAGAAAGAGGGAAGACGCTGGATGGAAGGGTAGGGAGAAAGAGGTGACACTGGATGGAAGGATGCAGAAAGAAAGAGGGGAGACTATTGGAAGGATGGGGAGAGAGAGGGGAGACACTGGAAGGATGGGGAGAGAAAGAGGAGAGCTGCTGCATTGAAAGGGGGAGTAGTGAAAGATTGGAGAATAAGAGGAAGGGGCATGGGGAGAACAAGGGTGAGAAAAAGATGAAAAGCCATAAGTAGATGAAGGAAATTAAAGAATGGATAGTAAGAATGAATTAAATCTGGACACAGAGAGAGGCAGAAAAATATTGAAGAAAGCAAAGAAAAAGGAGAGAAAAATGACAAATGGCCAGGAAACCCTGGCAGAAGAGTCAAGCGAAAACGAAGGAAAGCAGAATCTAGAGACTGGGAGCAACACAATGAGAAAAAGTAAATGGCCATACAACAAAGGTAAAGAAAATAATTTTATTTTTAATTTAGGATAAAGTAATATGGTGTTAATAAAGTTTCAGAGACCAATACTTCCTTCCTTAGGTCAGGCGAGGATACCGTAACAGCATTATACTGACCTGAGGCAGGAGGTTTTGGCCTCTGAAAGCTCACTGAAAAGGGTGTTAAGGCTATTAAATAAATTGTCTGAAATCTGATGCACTGAAAAGCAGCACTTTACCCTGTGTGACAAATGCATCTGAGTGTGACTACATTTTGCTGGGGGGGGGGGGGGGGGGGGTAGAGAGAAAATTTTGTGCCCACCCACTTTGGGTTCAGGCCCACCCAAAATTGGCAGTCTGGCTACGCCACTGGGTTGAACACACACCCACATCCCTGACAAAATCCATACAACAACATAGTGCCATACTATCTTCCAGCCAGTGCATGCTCACCCAGGTCCCTCCAGCAGGCCCAGAACCCAACCTGCATGTCCAAGCCAGACCACCCTTTCAGGGGACAAACACCTCTGATATCATTACCTCTGCAGTTCACTGCTATGTAATCTCACTAGTGCAACACCTCAGATATGTCCCCTATGTAACAACAACTGCCCCCAGTTGTCCCTGTCCCTGTTTCCCAAGAGCCAGCTGCAACACTATGCATGCCATGTAGGATTGTTGATTTCAATTGCAAACCTTTTACACAAACAAGGCACCCTCCAATTGCTGAAGAGTCTGCCTAGGACCATCCCTCCCCATAAGAACCTGCCCAGGACCATCCTGGCCCACTGGAACCTGCCCAGGACCATCTTGGCCCACTGGAGCCTGCCCAAGACCATCCCGCCCCACCAGAGCTGCCTAGGACCAGCTTGCCTGACAAGAGCCTGCCCAACACCAGCCTGTCCTGAAAGAGCATAAGAGAAGGTTGAGATGGATCCTGGGCACTGGGATGATCTCCCCCCACAACCTTTGAAGGCTGAGGAGAGGGAAGACCTCTGGAGGGACATACCCCCACTGGAGGGGGAAGAAGGTGTGAAGGATCAGCCCCCCCCCCCCCCACCTATGCTCATGGGCACAGCTGCTGAGGGATGCCCTGAAACAGCTGCCACATCTGCTGGTGGGCCAACCCAAACAACCCCCCAGCTCCAGCTCCTGCAGCAAGTCTCAGCCATGCATAGAGACTTGCTGCAGGAGCTGGTGGCTCAAACCACTTCCCTCATATTCCCATCTCCCCCCCCCCCCCCCCCCCCATCAAGAATCACCCTGAGAAAACTTCTTATATGGTGCTTACCCTGCACAGTGCATCTCAGGATGCACCAGGAAGGGGTTGGGTATCACCATTTTGTGCAGGGCAGGCCCAGACAGGAGGTGGTGTTCCTGCCCTCCTGCCTCCATCCTTTTCAAGGTATGGGGAGGGGAGGGAGAGGAGAGGAGAGGATCACTAGATCACCAGGGGCAATTCTTGCTTGGGGGGGGGGGGGGGTCAGAAGGGTATGCAGAATGTCAGTGGGGGTTCCTCACCAAGGATTATGTTGTGGAAGGGATGGTGGTATTACTAGACCACCAGGCAGTTTTTCTTTTTCTCGATAAGCATCCCTACCACATAGCTCTCACATACTCAAACATACCTCTCTTTCAAATCCTTCCCTCTTTCTTCTTTCCATTCACACTTCTGGCTCCCATCTGCCCTCCATTACCACCAACAGTTCTTGGATAAAATAGTGTGGTTGCTGTGTTAATCTGCTTTAGAAGTAATAAATAGAAATGAAACAAAACAATAAAGGAAGACAAGATGATACCTTTGTAAATTGGACTAACAATATATTTTTTGATTAGCTTTCAAAGGCAATGCCTTCTTTTTCAGGTCAGAAATGAGCAAAAGATGACAATTATCAGAATATATAAGTAAAAGCATTCCAATGGCAGAGGCGGAGGAGATACCATTCACCCTTATCTTCATTTCCTCTCCAACTTTATATGCTCCTTCAGTATTTCAAGAATTCAATCTTCTCCTCAAATTCTGCAACTTTTACTCCCTTTTGTGTCATCTAAAACTTTCATCCCCCTCACCTTCCCTTAATTTCATCCCATCTCACATTGTCTCCAAACATTTTTGTCCTTTTTACATAATCCACCCTTCCTCCTCAAATACATAGTAAGATAGTAAATGATGGCAGATTAAGACCTACGGTCCATCCAGTCTGCCCAACAAGATAAACTCATTATACATGGTATGCGATACTTTATATGTATACCCAAGTTTGATTTGCCCTTGCCATTTTCAGGGCACAGACCATAGAAGTCTGCCCAGCACTGTTCATCTATTCAAATTTCTGAAGCTAATGTCGAAGCCCCTTAAAATTTCCACTCCAGCCCATCCATATCTATTCAGTCACGATCAGGGCACAGACCATAGAAGTCTGTCCAGCACTGGTTTTGCTAAACAAATTACCAGTGTTGCCACCCAATCTCCGCTAAGATTCTGTGGATCCATTCCTTCTAAACAGGATTCCTTTGTGTCTATTCCACATATGTTTGAATTCCGTTACCGTTTTCATCTCCACCACCTCCCGCGGTAGGGCATTCCATGTATCCACCACCCTCTACGTGAAAAAATACTTCCTGACATTACTCCTGAGTCTGCCCCCCTTCAACCTCAATTCATGTCCTCTAGTTCTACCACCTTCCCATCTCTGGGAAAGGTTTATTTGTGGAGTAATACCTTTCAAATATTTGAACGTCTGTATCATGTCACCCCTGTTTCTTCTTTCCTCCAAGGTATATATGTTTAGGTCAGCAAGTCATCCTGTCTTGTACTACCTCCTTACCTTATCCCTTTTTCAGCATTCATCAAATGAGTCTTCACTCCCAGCAGTACAGAGAGCTTCAAGCCTGTTGCTGGGTCTGCTCTAGCTTTTCTCTTCCCCTGCCTGCTGCCATGGTCCATTTCCCCATACTGGTACGATGTGACAAGCATAGCAAAGAAGAGAGATTCAGAACACTGTCTCATAAAGTCAGAATGTATGCCTCATACATACATGCCTACTGACACCCCCTGTATTGAGTCATAGTACCATAAACGTTCATTAGAAATGATGTGGATCTTGACTTTTTCCACCCCCCCCCCCCCACACACACACACAACTCCTATTTTTATATTCTTCTCACAGCACAGCTCAGATGTTGCAGTGCCAATCCTTTCTCAGTGACCAAAAACCATGGCGCCTTGCTGAACCCTGGTAATGTAGATTTAATGTCTGCCCACTCAATAAGTATTATTGAGTCTCCTTCTTCAGCATCCCTTATGCCCTGAGAAGCAGAATCCTAGTCCAGAAATTGAACCCAGATTCTATACCACACAAACACAGATAATCTGTCTTGGCATCTATGTAAACGTTTCACAGTGGTTCACTTTTAAAATACAACAGATATATGGCTAAAAACTGATGTATAAGAATGGCATTAGTTTATAAATGCCTTCAAAGATCATCTATAAATTCTACGTGTCACATTGTTTTGAAAGTGCTGAAATATATGCGTGTTCTGGAAAGGACACACATGACTTTGCTGCAGAAGGAACATCCTTAGGGCATCCGGAAAACTGTGCAAAAATCATCAGGTGAAAGTGATTCTGCATGAGTATAGAATACAATTAAAATCTATTCATTATTTTCCCTGCAGGGCGAGGTATATGTTTTTCAGCCGGAGAATGAAGTTCTCTCACAGGACCTTGGGTCAAATGCTATGAAAACAGTCTGCTTCAGAATGTAGTTTCAAATCTGCTAATGTAATATTTTCCAGATGAATGGGAATGCTAATACTGTGCAGAAAATATTTCAATCTGAAGGTTTCTTGAGATTCTGACTGCTGCACAAAAATAATTTTGTGTAATTTGTTTAGTAAGCTTAAAGGGGAGCAGTCTTCAAAGACTGTCGAGTGGTACACAGGCACAAAATGGGAGAAGTTGTTTACTTCAATTCAGTGTGCACTTTGCAGAATTTCAGGCTATAGAAAGAAACTGCATACTGAAGTTCCATTCACTGGCTATGCTGCATGCATACAAAATAGGTAGATTGGAGATGTTTAGTGGCCCTTGAAAAGTAAATACATAAGTTACATTTTCAATACATAGCACATATGGATAAGAACATAGTTGCATTAGATAAGCCATGCTGCGTCAAACCAAGGTTCATTGAGCCTGACATTCTGTCTTCCAGAATGGACAGTCTGGGTCACAAGTACCCGGCAGGTGTCATTTGCATATCAGGGAAGTTCTCCAGTCCCTCTGAGATTGATGGGGAAATAAAGACTGTGAAATGTCTTCCCCTCCATCCTATCCCCTTCTCTATCACTCTTTCCTCTTTTTCAGGGCTAATCCCAGCATCCTCCCATCTTTCTATCATCAGGATCTCACAGTCTAAAGTTCTCCTGAAAGCATTCCACATGTCCTTCTTCCGCTTCTGATCTGTGCAGGCCCAGGTAACTTCACTGCCTTCTTTGGATCCAGGGGAATAAACAGGAGCTGAATTTGCAGATTCTTCATTAACACCTGTAGCTTTCTGGTGTTTACCCAGAGACCTGGCAAATTCATACAAAATCCTGTTAGGCTACCAAGTATGTTGACCTGAACATGTATATTTGCATTGGCTGTTTAACCAATTAAGTGCCAACACATTTGTTTTCTTGGACTTGAACTGTAATACATCTATAAACACAATATAGTTGATAAATCAGCAGCCTGATATACAGTTAAAATTATCCAGCTAAATAGTCCAAATAAATTTAACAAGTGGTGTAGTTACAGGTGGGCCTGGGTGGGCCACAGCCCACCCAATTTGGACTCAGGCCCACCCACAATTGTGGCACTCTTAATATGGCCGGTGGGAATCCACAAAGCCTAAACATTTCCTTCTCCTCAGGCAGCCAATGCTCTTCCAAACAACAGCTGGCACCACCACATATGCTCAGTTTTCACCCATGCAGAAGCACTGAGCATGTACGGACTACTGGCAGCAGTGTCAGCTCAAGTCAAGTGCTGTCAGCTGCTGTTTGGAAGAGCACTGGCTGCCTGCGGAGGAGGAAATCTTCAGCTAGTGCAGTTTGGGGATCCCCATCAGCTCAGGTATTTAACATTTTGGGTTTGAGGGTAGGGGGAGAGGCAGAATGCAAAGAGCAGAGTGGAGGGGGGGCCAGGAGGGACTGAATTCTGTGCCCATCCATTTTGGGCTCAGGCCCACCCAAATTTGGCTGTCTGGCTACGCCCCTGAATTTAACCAGACATTCAATGGACTTTGCTGGTTTAGCTGAGTCACCAACAGTTAGTCCCAAGTTGGCAATGCAAATTTTATATGATGAGAGGCAGAGAGAGGTGTGAATTTTAAGAAAGCAATATATGTCCGAATAACTAAGGATGTCAGCTGGACAAATCTTCAAATACAGACCCTAACGCTGCTACTGACCAAGCAATATTTCATAAAACTGAAAATGAACATCAGAAGTCAATTTATCAATTGCATTAACTTTGTACGAACTATAATCTCAAAATATTTTATTGAAAACAAGTGGAGAAAGCAAGCAAAGCATGGCTTATCAAATTCTTTCTAAAATCACTGCATGTATATATGCGTGCATGTGTCTGTGCTGTCTTTGTATGTGACTATGACTTGGAAAGGATAGGGTTGAATGGTCTGAAGGAATAATAAAATAATCCCCCCTGTTTACTAAGCCGCGTTAGTGGCTGCCACGTGGCAATGCTGACATAATCCATTCAAAGTGAATTGGCTGTATCAGCATTAGTGCATTAGCGCAGCTTAGTAAACAGGGGGGGTAAGTGTGATAATATAACCGAACATTAGATGTCACTGTCAAAGGATTTCAAAGGATGGATTTTACAGTTTAACCACAGGATGCCTCTGTCTCAAGACAATAGATATTGCCATGCTTCTCTAACACTAGCAGGCTATACACTTACCCCTACTAAATATGCGCCGGGATACTTTATATCACGCCTTAATTTCCACCTGGAACTCGAAGCATATTCTATAACAATGCACGTAACTTAATTATTTAACTAGTTAATCAGCACTGTTAATTGTATGGTAATAAGTGATTATCATTATTAATTGGCATTAAGATTAAGATTAGCTCAACTCGCTAAGCGTATTCTGTAATGTGATGTATGCAAATTCAAAGTTGCATAGTTGAAAAGGTGGGTGTGGCCATAGGCGGGGCATTTCTAAAATCTATATGCATTGCTATAGAACTCTTCTACAGCATATTCAAAAGACATGATTAAGTGCTTAATGATAGCGTGCTTAATGAGACATTAAAAGCTACTATTTGTCCTGGGCCGAATTATCTGTTATTTTCCGTCAACATAGCCACTCCAAATTATCCTATGATAAATTGTCTGTCCCAAATTGTCCACTCCCAATTGCCCAGCGCCGAATTTACCGGATACTATTTCATATCCAGATGAAGTAAGGAGGTGTAATCCTCACTATAACTCTTCTTCCAAATGGATGGGAGGAAAATCATCTGATTGAGAAGAAAAGATGAAACCACTTTTCAAAGAAAGGAAGGAAGGAACTGTGCGCATGGACATGCCTGTCTGTGAAAACTGCAGAAATGGGTCCCTATAAGACAATGCTTGGAGTTAAAAAAAACATTCTAGCTTAAGAAACAGCCACCAGAAAAACAGCTTGCTCCCAATTGCCCTAGCAACTCAGTGGTCTGGCACCAATTTGTCCACCACCAACTGCCCGCTCCAAAATGTCCATGCCAAATTGTCAGCTCCCAATTGTCCTTCTCCCAATTGTCCTGCTCCCAATCACCCAGCCACATGAGTGATTACCAAAGCCAGGTGTGACAGAACAGTGTGTTTCAAACCTGTAAAATTGCCTTTATTAAACCCTGATGTGCATTTCTCTAGTTTGGCCAGCAGGTGGTACATATTTTATGTTAAAGCTGTTATAGAAAAGTGAATGCCCTCTTAGTTTCATTCAGGGGTCCTTTTACAAAGGCGTGCAGAAAAATGGCTTGCAGTAATGTAGGTGCTGGTTTTGGGTGTGCATCAATCCATTTTTTCAACGCGCCTGTGAAAAAGGCCCTTTTTCTCTAGAAATGGACGTGCAGCAAAATCAAAATTGACGTGCATCCATTTTGGGTCTGAGACCTTACTGCCAGCTATTGATCTAGCGGTAAAGAATCTGGGAGGTAATGACCTATACATGTCAAATGTCACTTTGCACGCGTCCATTACGAGCATCCGAAAATAAATATTTTTCAGACGTACATATCAGACATGCGCCAAAAATTAAATTACTGCAAGAGCCATGCGGTAGTCGGGTAGTAACTCCATTTTGGCGCACATTGGGAGTGTGTAGACACGCGGCTTAGTAAAAGGACTACTTAGTGAAGAAGTGAATCTACAGTACTGTGAACAGTATATATTTGAAATCTTGTTAACTGGGTTCTGATTGGCCCAGGAGCTTCTCTCATTTGGACTTTACTGGTTCTGTCAGTCTTAGCCGGGAGAAAAGAGAGGCAGATCTCTTTGCTGAGGCTCGGTGAATTACATGACCTGAGCTCCCCAGGTACTTTCTAGGAAGTAAGTAAATGTTTAGTTAGTGTTATGATTGATCCATATTTCAGTTACCTATTATTGTTTGCTAATTGCACTATTTTGTTCCACTGCTCGATTTTTAAAAGAGAATAAACAATATTAAGTTTATTGTCTCTCTATCTGGACTGATAAAGAATCCTGGTGGTTTGTGTGTTAGGTCTGTGAGTGCTTTCTGGGAACTGAAGGACCACTGAGAGTGTGGCCTTCAGTAACCTAGAAATCACCGTGGAAAATTTGGGAAAGGGATACTTGCCCAAAGGTGGTTTTGGGAGGAGGGTGCTAGTGTAGACCAGAAGCAGCAGGTGGACCTGGGGCAGGCGGCTAGGTGTTTCACAACACCAGGTATGAGAGATTATATCAAAGATTGCCTCGTTTCATGCAGTCTGATATATCAGATATTGACTACTATGTAGATAAAGAATTTGAGGCCAATGATTTGCAATATATCCATTTTGATATAATTTTACATACAGCGTTATAAATATAGATAACACCTTGTTAAACAGCAAGAAAATAAGTATGTGATAATGTTGAATGAAGGGATACAGCTAGGTCAGTTGTCATTATCTCATACTATTGTTGTACATGCATTCAACTCCTTCTTTCATAAAAATGTTAATCTAATTTTCTCTTTAAAAAATAAAATAAAATGACTAACTCAAATGTTAGGAGCCTTTCCACACCTTTCCACAGCTTTTCAAAGACAAGGGACTAAAAGAAAAAGGAAAGGTGGTTCACAGGTGCCCTGTAATTTCTGGTTTGCTTGATGGAAGGAAGATTGATGCCTTGTACTTGGGCCATCTTTTCATGACAAATTCTCTTGTGTTAACTCTGCCAGACTTGGGAAACTTCTCAAGTTAATTGCCATCTTGCACCAAATCATTCCTCCATCAGGTCATGGTAGACTTAGTTTCTAAAATAAATCAAGAAGAAACACTTTCATCAGCTATGAATAGAATGTTCTCATTTGCACACTTATTTCCAAAGAAAAGGAATTCTTTAAAAGCAGAGAATAACTGTTTTACAAGACAGATTTTATCACAATTTAACTGAACTGTGATGCATGTCATAAAGGTATTTAGGTTTTTTGAAGGTGAAGGGGGCTAATGTTCCCCTCCCCCCTTTTAGGTCACTTCCATCATGAAGCTTTTTTTTAGTCTAAACATTTTTGATCTTCTGCCATGATGTTACTATGCAAAGTCTGCTCTGCTCAAAAAAACATCTTGAATCCTACTCAATGAGTGACAAATAGTAATCCCAGTAAAATGTGTCAAAAGTGACAAAGCTTATGCTTTTAACGTACTAGGTGATAGGTGACACCTGAAATAATAAAAAATCTAACACTATTAATTATATTGGGCTTATTTTCACAATCAGGTTGCAAAGTTTGCAACTGAGAATGAATCCTTTTCAATCTTGCCAATGTTAATCTCCGGAAAGAGGCGTATATCTGAACAAGTGAAGTTTTGGTGAGAATAGGTTTATATTCACAGTCCCAACTTTTTCACAGCAGTTCAGCAGTGGATTCTGCTTTAAGAGTTAGAAAATGTTATGGCACCTTTTTGAAGATTCTGAGGCAATTATGTTTGCTTAATTGTGCATAGAATTTTACATACAATGATCAAATTACTATTGAAAAGCTATTATTTAAAAATATTTATCCAATCCATTGTGTAGGTTTCAATCATTCTTTTACATTTTCCAAATTCAGTTGTGTAACTTTTTTTTCAGCTTCTTTAACTCTCTCTTCCTTCTATTAAGCTGTTCTCTTTCACTGCAGCTTCTTTCTTACTTTCCTACAGGGGGATGATCAGAAACAAAGGCCGGTGCTAGAGGCTGTTAGCACCATACTAGCGCCGATGTTTGCTACCGTCCCATGATCAGAGCCCTCGAGCGTGTGAAACAACGCACTTGAGGGCTCTGAACGCAACTAACATGCAAATGCATGCAAAACAGGGCTAAACATATTCATCCCCAATGATCAGCGACCAAAGATTGGGTCGCTGGCTGCAGCAAACCCTACGCCAGCTCCAAGCTGGTGTTAGGGTTTGCAGATCATTGGAGAGGAATGGTGAGCCCTGTCCAGCATGCGCTGGCAGGCCCCCATTCCCCCCAACAAAGCAAATTTGGACCCCCACAGCTACAGGGAGTTTCTCCTTTATATGGTGTGTAACCCCGCCCAGCGCATCTGGCGCCATTTTCCGGCGTCGAAGGAAGAGGAAGAGGCAGGCTACCTCCCTCCTCCAACCCACAAGGTAGGGGGGTAGGGAGGGAGGGATGGAGGGGGCAGATTGATCACTGGACCACCAGGGACCTTTTGACAGGGGGTTAGGGAGGCTGGAGACCCACCGGATCTCCAGCCCTCCATGAACCTGGGGGGATCGTCAGGGGGGACCGGCGGTCCAGCGGACCTCTAGCCCCCCTTTCGCTGGGAGGGGGGTTGGTTGGTTGGTCGCCCGCTAGGCCACCATGGAATGTTTGTTGAGGGGAGTTAGGAGGGACTGGAGACCCACCAGATCTCCATCCCTCCCTTAACCTGGGGGGGGGGGGGGGGAATTGGGGCAGGGGTAGTTGGGGCCTGGTGGTCCCATGGACCTCCAGCCCCTGTGTTTGACAGGTTTGGGCTTTTGACAGCCCAGACCTGTCAAACAAGTGCGGAAGGATTGTGCTGAGTGCATGCTCAGGCCCTCCCGCACTTCTACCCCATGATCAGAGATAATTGCGTGCTTAAATTTGCATGCAATTATCTCATGGTCCCAGCCATGTCTAAAACCAGTTGTGACAGATATGCATATCAAAACTGACATATTCTAATCAATAAATAGAGTTTAAAAATTACTTTTCCTACCTTTGTTGTCTGGTCATTTTATTTTTCTTATCGTTTGGTCTCAATGTCTGGTTTCTGCTTTCCTTTCCTCTGTCTTTTCCTAACTGATTTCCAGGGTATTTTTGTCCATATGGCATTTCTTCTCTCTTCACTTCTACCATCCATCATTTCTCTGCTTCTGTCTGCCCTTCCTTATTGCTCCTGTGTCCCTGCTCCTGTCCTCCCACCATGTTGAGCATCTCCCCCTTCTGTGTCCCTATTCTTGCCCTTTCCAACATAACTTTCCTGTGATTCTATCTTCCCCCACCCAATGCTAACATCTCTCCCTCTTTCTACCTTCCTTCCTGTGCCTCCCCCGCCCCCCACCTAGAGGCCAGCAACATTCCCTATCCCTTCCCTCCCTCCTGCTCTTTCCCCAGGGGTCCAGCAAGAGTTTCTCTTTCTTCTGTCTCCCCCTTGTGGATCCAGCATCTCTACCTTGTCTTTCTTTTCCATAGGTCCTAGCATCTCTCCTTCCCCTTCCATCTTAGCAGCCTCCATCCATCCTGGCATCACATCCTCTCTCTTCCCTCTAACATAAGAACATAAGAATAGCCATACTGGGTCAGACCAATGGTCCATATAGCCCAGTATCCTGTTTCCAACAGAGGCCAAGCCAGGTCACAAGTACATAGAAGAAACCCAACTAGTGGCAATATTCCATGCTACCAATCTCAGGGCAAGCAGTAGCTTCCCCATGTCTGTCTCAATAGCAGACTATCTACTTTTCCTCCATGAACTCGTCCAAACCTTTTAAAACCCAGATACGCTGACCACTGTTACTACATCCTCCGGCAAAGAGTTCCAGAGCTTAACTATTCATTGAGCGAAAAAATATTTCCACCTATTTGTTTTAAAAGTATTTCCATGTAACTTCGAGTGTCCCCTAGTCATTGTACTTTTGGAACAAGTAAAAAATCGATTCACTTCTACTCATTCTACACCACTCAGGATTTTGTAGACCTCAATCATATCTCCCCTCAACTGTCTCTTTTCCAAGCTGAAGAGCCCTAACCTCTTTAGCGTTACCTCATAAAACAGGAGTTCCATCCTCTTTATCATTTTGGTCTCTCTTCTTTGAACCTTTTCTAATTCCACTATATCTTTTTTGAGATACGGTGATGAGAACTGAATGCAATATTCAAGTTGAGGTTGCACCATGGAGTGATATAGAGGCATTATAGTATTTTCAGTCTTATTCACCATCCCTTTCCTAATAATTCCTAGCATCCTATTTGCTTTTTTGGCCACCACCACACACTGAGCAGAAGATTTCAGTGTATTATGTACAAAGATACCTAGGTCTTTTTCTTGGATGCTGACCCCCAAGGTGGACTCCAGCATCAGGAACAATGATTCAGATTATTCTTTCCAATGTGCATTATTTTGCATGTGTCCACATTAAATTTCATCTGCCATCTGGATGGCCAGTCTTCCAATTTCCTAAGGTCTTCCTACAATGTTTCACAGTCTGCATATGTTTTAACAACCTTGAATGGTTTTTTCTCATGTGCAAATGTAATCACCTCACTCATCATTCTGATTTCCATATCATTTATAATTATGTTAAATAACACTGGTCCCAGTATTGATCCCTGCAACACTCCACTATTTACCATCCTCCATTGAGAGAAATGTCCATTTAACGCTACCCTCTGTTTTCTGTCCAATAACCAATTCCTAATCCACACCAGAACATTGCCTCCTATCTCATGACTCTTTCATTTTCTCAGGAGTCTCTCATGAGGAACTTTATCAAAAGCTGTCTCAAAGTCTAGATATACTACATCAACCGATTCACCTTTATTCACATGTTTATTCACACCTTCAAAAACCTAAGGCAAATTGGTGATGCAAGACTCATGCTGACTCTGTCCCATTAAACCATGTTTATTTATGTGTTCCATAATATTATTCTTTATAATAGTTTCCACTATTTTACCCGGCACTGATGCCAGGCTTACTGGTCTGTAATTCCCTGGATCACCCCTGGAACCCCTTTTAAAAATCGGCACTACATTGGCCACCCTCTAATCTTCAGGTACTATAGACTATTTGAATGGCAGGTTACATATTACTAACACACTCTCTCTTCCTATCCTTCTATTATTTCTCTGGCTCAGCATCTCTAACTTTCTCTGCCCCCCACTGCCCCCATCTCCGTGGTCCTCCAAACGTGTTTGTGCTGGTAGTGCTAAAGGGAGCCTACTTCCAGCTAGCTCAATGTCCTCCCTCTGCCCTACCCACAGAAACTGGAATAAGCATCAGAGGAAGTGGGACGTGGCATATGAAAAGCTCTGCACCATCTGGAAGCCGCATCGCTGCAGTACTACATAGTAACATAGTAACATAGTAGATGACGGCAGAAAAAGACCTGCACGGTCCATCCAGTCTGCCCAACAAGATAACTCATATGTGCTACTTTTTGTGTATACCCTACTTTGATTTGTACCTGTGCTCTTCAGAGCACAGACCGTATAAGTCTGCCCAGCACTATCCTCGCCTCCCAACCACTGGCTCTGGCACAGACCATATAAGTCTGCCCAGCACTATCCCCGCCTCCCAACCACCAGCCCTGCCTCCCAACCACCAGCTCTGGCACAGACCGTATAAGTCTGCCCAGCACTATCCCCGCCTCCCAACCACCAGTCCCGTCTCCCACCACCGGCTCTGGCACAGACCGTATAAGTCTGCCCACCACTATCCCTGCCTCCCAACCACCAGCCCTGCCTCCCACCACCGGCTCTGCCACCCAATCTCGACTACTACTACTACTGTAACAAATATGCTTGGGAAGAGAATAGAAAAAGTAAGAGATGCGGGCTGGGGAAGTACTGGAAGGAAAGTGAAGTGAGAAATGAAAAATCACTACAGGGAGCCATTGCATGAGATCAGGGCAGATAAGCATGTAAGCTGGAGAAAGGGCCTGAATATGTATGTCACACACCTAATGTGTGTGACTTGGCATGTTTGCTCACCACTTACAAAGGTTTCCATGATAATTTGGAAACCTGAGCACAGGGAGAAGGCAGGCAACAAGAGAGCCTGCTACAGCACAGAGCTGGTAGGGCCCATATTTATTTTTGTTTTCAAGTTGCTGCTCCTACCCTGAGGTTGATGCCACTCTGAAGGAGAAATGGCACAGAACTTTAAAAGTGAGGGAATGCTGCCTGAAGAGTGGAGAATCTGGGCATGGGTGTTCATTGGGGGAAAGTAATCCTTCTCTTCCTGTTAAATATGGCCTTGCTCTCCCTATCTTTTTCCATCCTTTTCCAGTCATTTCTCCATTCCCTTCAGTCTTTTATTCTTATCTTATCCCTCCACTCTAATCTATGACCTCTTCCTTTTCCCCTAACTCATTCACTTTTCCTTCCTCTATCACACTTATTAGTTTTCCTTTTTGTCTCATTCATTGCCTTCAGCCTTTCCTTTCATGTCCATCCCAAACCCTTCCCTCCCTTCCCAGCACTCACTATAACATGACTCCTCTCCCATGCTGCCTTCCATCCCTTCCATTCTCTTTAGTACCAAAATGTTTCATTCCTCCCCCTGCTTTTTTTCAGCATAGTACCCCCATTTTAACTTCCCTGCTAATTCCTTCAGTACCACTATTACTCCTCCATTCCTACCATTCTCTTTAGTAGTGGGATTGATGGGAGTGGAGCAGTGGCCTAACAACCAGGAAAGCTAGCGGTCAAATCCCACTACTGCTACTTGTGATCTTGGGCAAGTCACTTAGGAGTCCTTTTACTAAGTTGTGTTAGACACTAAAGTGCACCTAACACAGCAGAAAATGAAGTGCCATAGAATGCACTCAGGTGTCCCACAGTAACTCAGAAATCTGCATTCACTATATATATTTGTGAGGGTGTGTGTCATGAGTGGAGAATGGGCATTCCTCTGCTAACCAGTTAGCACATCTATGTTTTCCTACAAAATGGGTGGCAGTAAGTGCTCACACATTAATTTAAAAATATGGTTGCAGGCTAACGGCAACATCAGTGTATGGCAATTAATGCAAAAAAATAGAAAAAAATGTTTATGGCCATGGCGAAAATGGCCTTTAGCATGCAGGAAAGACTTGCATAAGGACGCACCAAGGCTATTTTTATTGTAGCTTAGTAGAAGGACCCCTTAATGCTCCATTGTCTCAGGTACAAAATTAGATTGTAATCCCTCTGGGGACAGGGATATATCCAAAATACATGACTGTAATTCACTTGCTCTATGACTGAAAGGGCATGAGCTAAATCCAGATGAGGCCTAGTGGATCAAGCAATAGGCTGTAAGCCAGGGTTCACATTTCACTTTGCCAGTGATACTCTTGTGACCTTGACCCTTATGTCCAGTTGCCTCAGATAAGCACTTAGATTATGAGCCCTTTGTAAGGGCATATTATACCTGAATGCTTATCATCAGTGTATACTGCTGCATACATCCAATAATAATGCTCATCAATTTTATACAGCACAGCAAATTGGTGATATGGTTTCAGATGCCATTATGTTCCTACTCCAGAGAGCCTACATGACAAATGAGTAACAATGCACTGTCCCCACCTTCAACACTGCACCATTTCCTACCACCACCCTCACCCTCAGCCCCAGAGAGATGAATTAGGCAGCCCATTAAACTGGAATAGAATGAGGCATCATGAAAGATGAAAAAAAAAAGGTTCCAAAGTTGGCAGAGCTTGTGTCTGTGTGTAGTGGTGGTGGTGGGTGGGTGGTGGAGGGGGCGGGAAGGAGAGGGAGGATGGAATAAAGTGAAGTGACTTGCAGTGATCATGAAGAAATCATCAATCACGAGATCTGGCAGACTGTAAACAATAGAAGTAGTGTGAGGATGGATAGGAATGAGTATAAAGTGAACCTAGAAGTTGGTTTGTGTATGTGTGGTATTTGGAAGGAGGGCTTGAAGAAGGAGAGGAAATGAAATGGAGAAGATGAAATCAATGAGTTTTGAGTAAGAAAGGGGAAGAAGGTGGAATAAGCGAGGCAGTTCAGGGAAAAGGGAAAGTGAGACACTCTGATGATGAGAAGTGACATACAGCAAGTGAAATAACAGCACAGGGATGCTGGTTTCTTATGGCTTTTGACAGAAAATGGCTACGTGTAATTTTGTAACACTTACTGCTGCTGTGGATCCTGTACATCATTAACATCTCATTGACAATATACTATGATACCAATTCTAGCAGAGTTTGGCAATTACATTTTGAAAGCTGGATATTGACAGTTCATTAACCATTTCTTTGAGTAAGGTATGCCAAATGGCAATTATTCTTTGTGTGAAGAAATGTGTTACCAAGTTTGCTGTTAAAGCTTTCTCCCTTATCTCTTTGTTTTGACTCTTATATGATCTTACAAAATATCACCAGTCATGATCTAGAAAACCTTGATCATGCCATCCCTTCTCCTCCCCCCCCCCCCCCCGAGTGTTCTGTAATTTCAGCACAATTTTATAAACGGACACCTAGATTTAGATGCCTAGAGGGCACCTAATGTGAGTCCATTCAATAAAGGAATGTAGGCATCTACTTTCTCTTATAGATTACTAGCATAACGGTATAAACACATATTAGGCATGACCACATAAACTAGCCATAGAGCTATTGTAAATGCTTGGGCCTAGATACCAGACATGCATGCATAATTTATAGTATTCTATTTGTTAAGCATGTAAATGTGAGTCCTACTCATGTTCCACCTAGATTCTACCCATGTGTGGAATGTGCTGTGGAAGATATGTGCATACTTTTAGCTCTAGTAGAGATCCTCTGATACTATGACCCTGCGGTTCCTTTCCTGGTCCATGCACATCAGCCTCTAATCTCCTATCACATACAACTCCTTTGGGTTTCTGCATCCCAAATGCATCATTCTACATTTCTTAGCAGTTAAGCTTTAAAGTGAAGAAATGTAGAGTGATGCATAAACCCAATGGAGCTGTATGCGATAGGATGTAAGAGGCTGATGTGAATGGCCAGGAAAGGCACCTTAGGGTGATAGTTTCTGAGGACCTTGAGGTGGTGAAACAATACGATACAGTAGTGGCCAAGGCCAGAAGAATGCTTGGCTGCATAGAGAGGGGCATAAACTAGCAGAAAGAAGGAGGTGATAATGCCCCCTATACAAGTCATTCATGAGACTGCACTCGGAATACTGTGTCCAGTTTTGGAGTCCATATCATGCCAAAGACATAAAAAGATTCGAAGTGGTTCAGAGGAAAGCAGTCAAAATGGTATGGGATCTCTGCCAGAAGACATATGAGAAGTATAACTTGAGGAGAGGAGGTTCAAGGGAGATATGATACAGACATGTAAATATTTGAAAGATAGAAATGAACAAACAACTCTTTTCTGAAAATGGAGAGACTATAGGACATGAATGAAGCTGCAAGGGGGAAACTGAAAAGCAGAATCAGGAAACACGTTTTCACAGACAGGGTGATAGATGTCCTGAATGCTCTTCCACAGGAGATGGTGGGGATAGAAATTGTGACAGAATTCAAAAGAACCTATGATATACAAAGAGGATAATAAGGAAGAGCATGGAATAAAAGTTACAAAATCTTTCTCCATATATTGATAAGAAATGTCTGACCACAGTGATCCATGCCATGATAACATCATTGACTAGACTACTGTAATGCCCTGTACAATGGTCAAACCAAAAAGAGTTTATATCCACTCCAATTAATTCAGAATGCTGCAGCATGACTGATAGAAGGCTGCAAGCAGCGTGACCACATCATACCTTTCCTGCAAAAACTACACTGGCTATCAATACCTTACAGGGTTAAATTTAAAACTCCATGTTTGATTGTCAAGGTCCTCAGACAAAATGGGTCAGAGTACTTAAAGAACAAGTTATCCCTTTACACATCTTTGAGACCTCTAAGGTCCTCTCAAGGAGCATCACTATCTGTACACTCATCAAAAGAAATCGTACAATGTGAAACCCATGTGCTAGTCATACTACAGGCCAATTGTTAGCACAGTAAAACTATCCCTATTTATGTTAGTTTCAGTGTTTGTTTTTGTTGTATTATTTCTTACTAGTAAAAAAGGCCCTTTTCTGTAGGCAATGAAACGGGCCTTAGGCAGGCAATCCCCCCCCCCCCCCCCGTGCTACGGCCCCCTCGAACCCACCCCCTCCTGCGAACCTGTCGATCCCCCCCACCCCGGAACGCCGAAAACTGCCGCCACCGTCGCCGCCGTTGTTGTGCTACCTTCCCTTCCCTTCCCGTAGGTTGTTCAATCATCTTCTTAGAAAGTTTAACTCCGTGCGTCTGACGTCAGACGCACGGAGTTAAACTTTCTAAGAAGATGATTGAACAACCTACGGGAAGGGAAGGGAAGGTAGCACAACAACGGCGGCGGCAGTTTTCGGCGTTCCGGCGGGGGGGGGATCGACAGGTTCGCGGGAGGGGGTGGGTTTCGAGGGGGCCATAGCGCGGGGGGGGGGTGACAGCTGATTCCCAGGCAGTAGGAGGAGTAGGGAAACAAGCTGCGCATGTTTCCCTACTCCTCCCCTTGCCTTGCAATCAGCTGTGTTGATGTCAGTGACGTCCTGCGTGTCTGCCTCGCAGACCACTTGCAGCCAAGCATAGAACGTTGGAGGTGAGAATTATTATATAGGATGTACTCTTCTACTGCTTAGAACCAGTAGTGATTAGTGGGTTATAAATGTTTTTACATAGATAAATACATCCTATATAATAATTCTCACCTCCAACTGGATGTGCTTGGGACCGTGCCTGCCGGAAGTTGTCTGCTAGGCAGGCACGCACTGACCTCAGTGACATCAGTGACAGACAATTTGGCAAAGCAAAACAATCTGAGTGCTGGCCATTAGGACACAGGGTTGATAGGAGAGTTTTAAAAGACTGAAGGAACCAAAAGTGTTAAATGGGGGGAGGGGGGAGTTCTGAACGACTGAAAGACATGAACATTTGGGAAAGGAAAACAATCTGAATGCTGGCCATTAGGACACAGGGTAGATAGGAGAGTTTTAAAAGACTGAAGGAAACGAAAGTGTTAAACTGGAGAAGGGGGGGGGGGGGAGTTGTGAATGACTGAAAGACATGCAAATTTGGGACAGGAAAACAATCTCAATGCTGGCCATTAGCACACAGGGTACATAGGAGAGTTTTAAAAGACTGAAGGAACCAAAAGTGTTCAGGGGGGAGGCCAAGTTCTGAATGAATGAAAGAAATGAAAATTTACGAGAGGAACACAATCTGAATGCCGGGCATTTGTACACAGGGTACATAGGACACTTTAAAAAAAAATGAAGGACGTGAAAGTATTACATCTTGGGGGAGGCGTGAGGTGGAAAGCGGTGGGGTATCCGGATACTGGGCGTTAGGGCCACGGGGGTACATAGACTTTTGAAAGCCTTAAGGAACCCAAAGTGTGGGAAGGAGGAGGCAAAGGAGGGGAGGGAACGGGGTGAGGGGCATTAGGAACAGGGGAGGGGGCCTTGTCACACACTCTCATTTTCACACACACACTGTCACTCAGACAGTCTCACTCTGTCACACACCCGCACATTCACTCTGGCTCTCTCTCTCAAACATACACACTCCCAGGAAAACCTTGCTAGCACCCGTTTCATTCGTTCCAGAAACGGGCCTTTTTTACTAGTAAATATATAAATGAAGTTCTCCTCTACTTTCTGGATTGTTTTCAAAGTTATTAGATGGGTATGGCATATGCTTAATTTCCTGAAGGTGTATTGATTATTGCCTATTTATTCCATCTGTTATAAATGACCGTTTCCTTGTGTCTGATGATTGTTCCAGTGACTCACTGAAAATGTTGGCCTAAAGTTTCCTCATCGTCCTGAAATATCATTTTTGTCTAATGATATAAATCTTAAAACCCAGGTTTTTTTTTTCCTGTGCTCTCCCCTACACTTTATGATTCACTGAATATTAATGTAACAGATTTTGCAAAATTCTGTTGAAAACATTTTAGAATTTTTGGATGTGGTCCATCTGGTTCTTGTGAGTTAGTCATATCAAGGATATGTAGGAGTGATCATGAAAGTTTTCTTTTGCAACATTTCTTCATTCACCATGTTTTCTAATTATCCCCTTATTATTTTCAATTTCTGTTTCTTCATTTTTTAATACAGTGCAAGAATATTTCTTTATGATATTCTTTCGTCACCTGAGAGTCTTTTCATTAATTTCTGGTAGTTCTATTTTCTCTTGCAATTCCCTTTAAACTATGCAAAGAAATTCTTGGGGTTTCTATTGCTCCTCTTGGACAATGTTTTCCAAGTTGGTCTTGGACTATCCCCTAGCCAATGAGTTTTTTGCCATGCCGCTCACAAACTCATGGGGTACAAGAAGAGGTCAAATGGGGTTACTACTGTTTCTTTGAGTCCCTCCAGATGAAATGACATATATATTATAAGGTTTTTGATGTATTATAACAACAGCTACCTTTAGTAAATTAAAAATCACATTAAAATTAAGCATTATTGCTCAGTTTTAACAGTTGTTAGATCCCACTGAGGGGCATAATCGAACGGGAATGACCATCTCTAAGGGCGTCCATCTCTAAGGACGGCTTGGCGAACAGGCGGGGAAACCCGTATTATCAAAACAAGATGGACGTCCATCTTTCATTTCGATAATACGGTCGGGGACACCCAAATCTCAACATTTAGGTCGACCTTAGAGATGGTCGACCTAAATGATGAGATGGTCGACCTTAAAGATGGTCGTCCCTGGTTTTTGGCGATAATGGAAACCGAGGACGCCCATCTCAAAAACGACCAAATCCAAGACATTTGGTCATGGGAGGAGCCAGCATTCGTAGTGCACTGGTCCCCCTCACATGCCAGGATACCAACCGGGCACCCTAGGGGGCCCTGCAGTGGACTTCAGAAATTGCTCCCAGGTGCATAGCTCCCTTATCTTGGGTGCTGAGCCCCCCCAAAACCCCAAACCCACTCCCCACAACTGTACACCACTACCATAGCCCTTAGGGATGAAGGGGGGCACCTACATGTGGGTACAGTGGGTTTTGGAGGGCTCCCATTTACCACCACAAGTGTAACAGGTGGGGGGGATGGGCCTGGGTCCGCCTGCCTGAAGTGCACTGCACCCACTAAAACTGTTCCAGGGACCTGCATACTGCTGTGATGGAGCTGGGTATGACATTTGAGGCTGCCATAAAGGCTGGAAAAAATTTTTTAAAGCTTTTTTTAGGGTGGGAGGGGAGTTGGTGACCACTGGGGGAGTAAGGGGAGGTCATCCCCGATTCCCTCCGGTGGTCATCTGGTCAGTTCGGGTACCTTTTTGAGGCTTGGTCATGAAACAAAATGGACCAAGTAAAGTCAACCAAATGCTCGTCAGGGACGCCCTTCTTTTTTCCATTATCGGCCGAGGACGCCCATCTCTTAACCACGCCCCCGTCCCGCCTTCAATACGCTGCCGACATCCCCCCCCCCCCCGAGAACTTTGGTCATCCCTGCAATGGAAAGCAGTTGAGGATGCCCAAAATCGGCTTTTGATTATGCCAATTTGGGCGACCCTGAGAGAAGGATGCCTATTTCCTGATTTGTGTCGAAAGATGGGCGCCCTTCTCTTTCGAAAATGGCCCTGATTGTGTAATTGTGTATCTGAATCTCTAAAAAGCGTTTGACACAGTACCTCTGTAAAGACTCCAGAGGAATTTGGAGAGTCATATAATAGGAGGTAGTGTTCTATTGTAGATGAAAAACTGATTAAAAGATAGAAAACAGAGAGTATGGTTAAAAGGTCGGTATTCTCAATGGAGAAGGGTAGATAATGATGTTCCCCAGGGGTCTGTGCTGGGACCACTGCTTTTTAACATATTTATAAATGATCTAGAGATGGGAGTAACTAATAAGGTAATTAAATTTGCTGATGACACAAAGTTATTCAAAGTTGTTAAATTGCAAGAGGATTGTGAAAAATTACAATAGGATCTTATGAGATTGGGAGACTGGACATCCATATGGCAGATGACATTTAATGTGAGCAAGTGCAAAATGATGCATGTGGGAAAGAGGAACCTGAATTATGCAAGGTTCCATATTAGGAGTCACCAACCAGGAAAGGGATCTAGGCGTCATTGTTAATGATATGCTGAAACCCTCTGCTCAGTGTGCGGCGATGGCTAAGATAGCAAATAGAATGTCAGGTATTATTAGAAAAGGAATTGAAACAAAAATGAGGACGTTATAATGCCTTTGTATTGCTCCATGGTGGGCCCACACCTCAAATATTGTGTGCAATTTTGGTCACCGCATCTTAAAAAAGATATGATGGAATTAGAAAAGATACAGAGAAGGGTAATGAAAATGATAACGGAGATGGGACAACTTCCCTATGAGGAAAGGCTAAAGTGGCTAGGGCTTTTCAGCTTGGAGAAAAGATGGCTGAGGGGAAATATGATAGAGGTCTATAAAATAATTAGTGGAGTGGAACTGGTAGATGTGAATTGCTTGTTTACTCTTTTCAAAAATACAGATTGGAGAAAATATTTCTTCACTCAACGTGTAATTAAACTGTGGAATTCATTGACAGAGAATGTGGTAAAAGCAGTTAGTTTAACAGGGTTTACAAAAGGTTTGGATAGCTTCCTAAAAGAAAAGTCCATAAACCATTATTAAGATGGACTTTGGGAAAATACACTGCTTATTTCTAGGATAACCAAAAATGTATTGTATTGTTTTGGGATCTTGCCAGGTACTTGTAACCTGGATTGGCCACTGTTGGAAACAGGATGCTGGTCTTGATGGACCTTCAGTCTGTCCCAGTATGGCAACACTTATGTACTTATGACTGGTAAATTGATTTTTTTATGACATATCTCTTTATTACTGTTATTGATTTTATATTTATTTTTGTTTGCAAGTGTGTGTTTGATTTGTTAATGTTTGTGAGGTTGTGTGCTTCTATTTGTCAAGAAGTGTTGTTTGGGTTATTTAGCCACGCCTTTTTGGGCACCATCTTTATAGCATTTTTGACATGACATGAATATGTGAGCATTGTGTGCTACTTAAGTGTGTGAGTAAGCTTATTTTAGATATCCTTACATATTATTTTATCAGTGATTGCATGCTTTTCTATTTAGTTTATTTGTTATTTTTAGAATACTCGCAGTTCCTGGCTGTTGTAACCCTGGAAGCAGGCTTGTGTGCTGAAATGCCATTGTGTATTGGTGTGTGAAGTGCATCCAGCGCTGTATGCCCCTTGTTCAGCTAAGTAACTTTTGTTTTATTATGACATAAATAATTCTTTTATTGTTTTTTTGTAAAAAAAAATTGTGATAGATATTTCACAATATAGAAATGTTCTCTCCTTTTTTAAAATTAGCTTTTATTAAATAAAGTAAGAAACATTTTCATGGTAGGATGGAGGTGGGAGTAACAAATGATTGAAACACACTTCTAAGTTTGTTCAGGGGTGGCCCAAGACAATCTGCCACCTGAGGCAATATATGAGTTTCTGCCCTGGCTCTTCTGCTGCCGCCCCCACCCTTCCCAACCCACCCCCTTTCCCTGAAATTATCTTTCCTATTCTGTTCTTGTTTTTCAAAAGAAGGTGGCAACAGCTGTACACTGTGGGAGGTCCGTTGACCTAAAAAGCTTTATATAGGGCCCCTTTTTCATAGCGGCGGTAAGCCCAATGCGGGCTTATTGCTCACTACAAGGGAAGTACCACTGGGCTACAGCAGCAGCCCAGCAGTAGTTCCCACCTCTAGCGCTCGTCATATCTGGCTTAACGCTCGCTAAAAGGGAAGTACCGCAGGTCCTGACTCCTTCTCTTTTCTGCAGGCAGCCCTCCTCTCTGATGTATTTTTCTGTTTCCTCTGAGCTGGGCCACCCGCAGTGGAGAGACGGGGCTGAGACAGCCTATGGGAATCACTGCCACTGCCTTATTTAGAAATACAAGAATAGGAAAAAAAAAAAGGTAATTTCAGGGAAGGGGGTTGAGGAGGGAAGGGTGAGGGTGATGCTTACTCACAAGAGTGCCGCCTGAAGTCCCCGCCTCAGGTGGCCTAATGGTGGGGCCAGCACTGAGGCTGTGCAGTGTGGGGGGTCCATTGACCTAAAAAGCTTTATATGACTGATGTTCTCCCTCTCCTAATATGGGGCCCCTTTAACAAAGTGGCGGTAAGCCCAACGCAGGCTTACTGCTCACTGAAAGGGAAGTACCATCAGGCTACAGCAACAGCCCAGCGGTAGTTCCCACCCCAGCACTCGTTCCATCTGGTGCTACAAAAATACTTTTATTTTTGTAGCGCCAGTGTGTACCCGGTGGTTATCAGGCAGTGCCACGTGCTGCCCAGTTAATCCCAGGTTAGCGCAGGAGCTCTTACTGCCACTTCAGTGGGTGGTGGAAAGTGCTGGAAGGTGGTGGAAAAAAAGAAAGACCTGCCTTCTACCCGCTGAGGTAAAAGGGGCCTCGGCACATGTCAAAAACACATGCTGATGCCAGTGCAAGCCCCCTTTTGATGTAGCTTCCTTTCTGGAATCTTCTTCAGAGGTGGTGACTCAGAGGTCCACAGTGGTGGTTACCTTCGCTCTGGAGTCAAACTGCAATGCTGTTCTGTGATTATTCTTCAGAATTATGAATGGAGTGTTTTTTTGGATCAAAATTATAAATTTTTCCTGATGTATATAAGATAACACCAAAATGTTGCCAGGAATTCTTGGTCTTAAAACCAAGAATTCAAGCTTTTGGCATAATTTTTCTTTTATAATTTTCTTGTGTATATATTATAAATTTTGAGGGTCACTTAACCCTCCATTGCCCCATGTAAGCCGCATTGAGCCTGCCATGAGTGGGAAAGCGCGGGGTACAAATGTAAAAAAAAAAAGTGATTTTTTTTTTTTAATGACAAAGCTATTGAGCATTTTATGTGCTAAAGAAGAATTGAAGATTAAAGTATAATTGTCAGAGGTTATAAACTGATAGACTGGCTAGGTTTGCTGTTAGGTTGATGTGCTTCAGAATTCTTTTTCTTTTGTAACAAAAAATTATAATCTTGACTGGAAAAGTTACCTTGTTATTCTGAATGATATTATCCAGCTTATAATTGAAAAAGAAAAACGCCTACATTGAGGCATATTTTCAAAGCACTTTGGGAGGCTAAGTTCCATAGGTTTCTATGGAACTTTGGGAGGCTAAGTGCTTTGAAAATAAGCCTCATTGCGACCCAAATCGGGAGATAGACGTTTATCTCACAAAAACGAATAAAGCGGTATAATCGAAAGCCGAATTTGGACGTTTTCAACTGCACTCCGTCGCGGATGCGGACAAAGTTGATGGGGGCATGTTGAAGGCGTGGTGAAGGTGGAACTGGGGCGTGGTTATCGGCCAATCAGAGATAGGCGCCTTTCGCCGATAATGGAAAAAAAATATGCGTTTTTAGCGAGAATTTAGGGCACTTTTCCTGGACCGTGTTTTTCCACGAATAGGGCCCCAAAAAGTGCCCTAAATGACCAGATGACCACTGGAGGGAATCGGGGATGACCTCCCCTGACTCCCCCAGTGGTCACAAACCCCCTCCCACCACAAAAATATGCCGTTTCACAACTTTTTATGTTCACCCTCAAATGTCATACCCACCTCCCTGGCAGCAGTATGCAGGTCACTGGAGCAGTTATTAGGGGGTGCAGTGGACTTCAGGCAGGTAGACCCAGGCCCATCACCCCCCACCTGTTACACTTGTGCTGGTAAATGGGAGCCCTCCAAACCGCCCCCCAAACCCACTGTACCCACATGTAGGTGCCCCCCTTCACCCCTTAGGGCTATAGTAATGGTGTCGACTTGTGGGCGGTGGGTTTTGAGGGGGATTTGGGGGGCTCAACACCCAAGGGAAGGGTGCTATGCACCTGGGAGCTCTTTTACCTTTTTTTGTTTTTTTGTAAAAGTGCCCCCTAGGGTGCCCGGTTGGTGTCCTGGCATGTGAGGGGGACCAGTGCACTACGAATCCTGGCCCCTCCCACGAACAAATGCCTTGGATTTATTCGTTTTTGAGCTGGGCGCTTTCATTTTTCATTATCACTGAAAAACAAAAATGCCCAGCTCACAAATTGTCGAATAAAACATGGACGTCTATTTTTTTCGAAAATACGGTTCAGTCCGCCCCTTCACGGACCCGTTCTCGGAGATAAACACCCATGGAGATAGACGTATTTGTTCAATTATGCCCCTCCACGTGATTTATTTTCTTTTTCCAGATTAATATTGCACCTAGATGTAATTCTATTTTTCCCTTTACAAAAATTTTCCTTTTTAACAATTTGATAATATTTTTGTGGTATACTTATCATGTAAATTAGAAAAAAAAAAAAGGAAAACAGTTATCTACTGAACTATGAGCTGTATTATTCCTGGACTCCTCTAGTATTCCTTGTTTTAATTTCCTGCTGTGAATTATTTCATACACTCATTCCATGCTGCCATTTGGTTTGATGGTCTTCAATATATTTTTGCCAGGATTTCTGTCTGACATTGGCCAATGCCCACCTTGATTGAAAATGTTTTTTTAAACTCCCTCAACTAGGCTTGATTTTCAAATGCCCCATATGTAAAGAGAAACTCTTTTTGTTCCTCTTTCTCCTGTCTATAAACATAGGTATGCCTTGGCACGGAAGCTCTGTGCTGAGACCCCTGCTCCCGCTAAGCCATTTGTTATGCCAAAAATTGTAACCATTATTGTATTACATCATCTGCATGAAAAAGGATAGACAGAATAGAAAAAAAAATGTTGCATCACCTTAGATCGGCTAAATGAGATTGCAAATCAGTTTTTCTTGCATAGTTCTGAAGTAAAACATCTTTCACTTGAGACTTTAATTTGTTAATGAAAAAGTCCAGAGAAAGTGCATGCAAGCAAACCATTCTGTGCGGAACATATCACAAAACGTTTGCCCTAACAGGTTAAATTTCAGAGTAAGGCAAATGTCTCACAGTGCTGTTTGTACAAGTTCTTGCTTGCAATCCTTTTCTGCATTGTTCCCCTTCCAGAGGTCATAGGGGATAGAAGAAAAATCTTGGGTAAAGCATGTGCCATTTGAAAATTCTGGAAGTGAACTTATTTGCAATTTTTTTGTGTCAGTGTTGCTAGGAAATCTTATTTGAGCCAAAATAGTGCTATAATTAAATAGACTATAAGAGCAGAAGAAATACTGCACTGAGTCATACCAATGATCCAGCAAACCCAACATCCTGTCTCTGACAATGGCCAATCTGAGTCACTTGGAGTAAGTAGCCAATTGCTGCTAGTAGACAAATCGTTTTGCTGTTGTTTATTCCCAACTCCCAGCAGTAAGAGGCTGCATTCCCCAAGTCTACATGACCACACACTTTTAATGAACATGTGGTCCAGAATTTGCCCAAGCCTTTCTAAAATTGTTATACTAGTGGCCTGAACCACATCCTTTGGCAATAAATTCTACATCTTAATTCTGCTTATTTTCATTGTATATTCCCTAGTTTTAATACTTGTTGAAAGTCCAAAGAACTCTTCCCTATTTACTTGTTCCACACCATGTTTGATTTAATACTATGAATTATTATTGTAATCTACTTTGATTGGTACGTAGGCTAGATGAAATATAAATACTAACTTGAATTGAATTAATACAAGAGGTACCATCAGGCTTATTTTCGAAAGAGAAGGGCGCCCATCTTTTGACACAAATTGAGAGATAGGCGTCCTTCTCTCAGGGTCGCCCAAATCGGTATAATCGAAAGGCGATTTTGGGCGTCCCCAACTGCTTCCCGCCGTGGGGATGACCAAAGTTCCCGGGGGCGTGTTGGAGGTCTAGCAAAGGCGGGACTGGGATGTGCCTAACAGGTGGGCGTCCTCAAGCGATAATGGAAAAAAGAAGGGTGTCCCTGATGAACACTTGGCCGACTTTACTTGGTCCTTTTTTTTTTTTTACAACCAAGTGACAAAAATGTGCCCTAAATGACCAGATGGCCACTGGAGGGAATCGGGGATGACCTCCCCTGACTCCCCTAGTGGTCACTACCCACCTTCCACCCTGAAAAAAATAACTTTAAAAACCTTTGTCTTTTTTTTTTTTAGAGTATGGGTGAAGGACCTCCTTCACTATGCCTCTGTCCCTGTGACGGCAGTTGAGGACGTCCTTTGCTATTTATTTATTTAGATTTTTCTCACACCTTTTTCAGTAGTAGCTCAAGGTGAGTTACATTCAGGTACACTGGATATTTTGTCCAAAATGTGGATGTTTGTGAGAAGGACATCCTTGCCTGCATGTTTCTGTGAGAAGGATGTCCATGCCAGCTATGCCTCTGACACCCCCTTTATTTATTTGGATTTTGGATCACAAGTAGCAGCAGTGGAATTTGAGCCAGCCACCTCAGGATTGCAAGACCAGTGCTCTAACCACTAGGCCACTCCTCCACTCTGTTCTGCTCCCTTGAAATTTGGCCATTCCTGTGGGGGGGGGGGGTAGTATGCAGGTCCCGGGGGGGGGGGGAGGTATGTGTGTGTCAGCGGAAGCATAACGAGGGCGTGGACGTCCTTCTTTCAAACATTTTGGACGTCCTCAACTGCCCCCCCCCCCCCCACAGCGAAGGACATCCTCAACTGCCATCACGGAGGCATAGCGAAGGACATCCTTCACTCATACTCTAAAATCATACTCTAAAAAAAAAGACAAAAGTTTTTAAAGTTGTTTTTTTTTCGGGGTGGGAGATAGTTAGTGACCACTGCATGTCTTTTTCCATTCAGTTAGTACATCAATTAGTCCACTGCAGCGCCCCCTAGGGTGCCCGGTTGGTGTTCTGGCATGTCAGGGGGACCAGTGCACTATGAATGCTGGCTCCTCCCATGACCAAATGACTTGGATTTGGTCGTTTTTGAGATGGGCGTCCTCTGTTTCCATTATCGCCAAAAACCGGGGATGACCATCTCTAAGGTCGACCTAAATGTTGAGATTTGGGCATCCCAGACCGTATTATCGAAACGAAAGATGGACGCCCATCTTGTTTCGATAATACGGGTTTCCCCACCCCTTCACCAGGACATCCTTAGAGATGGGCGCCCTTAGAGATGGTCATCCCCGTTCGATTATGCCCCTCCATGCTGACACAGACCAGTGGTCCACTAAGCTCAGCATCATGAAAGTAATTTTGTAATAAGATGCTTAGGTTAATAGGGCATGAAGATGTCTACTTTTTTGCTCATTTTGTAAGGACATATAGGATCTATGTGTCTTCATAAAATACCAGCTCAAATCTTGCAGAAATCACATCTAGATCAGTACTTTGCAATCTTTTTGTGGCCATGATCCCATACTCGTGGTCAAATTAAATTTTGTGACAATCCCCCCCCCCCCCCCCACCTCAAGATGCAGAAAAGTGGTGCTCCTATGGATATCCTATGCAGGTCCTGAACCATGGTTTGAAAAGCTCTCGTCTAGATTGAAGGAGCAGACATTATGCCTGCATGAGAGCAGGTGTAAATATACATGCACGTAAATTATGGCTCTGTGCATGCACCATCCATATTAGTCTAAAGCTCTGAGGGACCCATTAAAGTCCAGTTAAATAAAAATCAAGTCTTCATCACTTTCTAGAACCTTAAAAAGTAGTTTTCTTGATGGACATGCAAGGAAAGGGAGTTTAGAGCAACAGATTAAGGAATAAGAAAGCAGAGTGATGAAGCACCTTCAAGTTGAGATGAGAGGGAGTGGAAAGGGAGAGCAAGGAAGTTTGGGAAGCTAAGAGATTGGGAAGGTATGTATAGAGTCAGTAAGCAACAAGGTATGAGAGGGAGTCAGTAAGCAACAAGGTATGAGGAAGTGTCAGAGTGCAAAACAAAATGCACAAGAATTATGACTTTATACTTAATCCTGGATGAAACAGAAAGACAGTACTGGGATATGAGGAAAGGAGGAGATGTGATAAAAATGACAGGCACTGTCATGACAGACTGAGCTGAGAATTTCAATTTATTTTCCACACTGACTCCAAGTTCCTTTTCCTATTTGTTCAGGGGTCAGTTCTGACCAATTTAATTGTACTGCCAGATTCTGGATAAACTCCTCATATCATCCCTTCAATTACTCACTTTCCTGGCACCGCCCAACCGCCATTGTGTTGCCTTCCAACTGGCATTGTATAGGTGCTGAATCCAGAATCTCCCTTGGTCAATATACTTTCATCACCCAAATTCTCCACAGCAACTTAATTTTCCACTGCCCAGCATTCATGACATGCATCAGCACTTTGTCCTGGTTCCGGTTTAACAAGAGTGTTTGCTACACATACTCCAGCCAGTAATATAGCTGTTCCAGTCCCAGTCACCACCACTGGTGCTTCTGCACATTGTCTGAGCTGGACACAGCTACCCAACAAGGGAGACAGCACCACCTTCTTTCTTCCAACCAGCTTGCAGTTCATAACTTATTTCCAGATTTTATATACTTACCACTCTGAAGACAGTTGTAGGCCAGCAGATCTCAGTTTAACTCCTGTAGTATGTTCATTCCCACAATTCCAGGCAAGGAATTTACGTTCTGGTAAGCCGCATCGTAACAAACTATCAGGATATCACATTGCTTCACTGTCTGTCCAGGACAGATAACATCAGCTTCTTATACAGCCAACAATCATGATGTCCATACCATTGGTAGCGGACAGCTTCACCAGTCTCTTTAAGTTCAATTCAGGTTTCCAGATACTGCTGAAAATAACTGGGCACAATGGTTGACACACCTGAGCCCACATCTAGACAGTACTGCACATGCACTCCCCTGACAAGGATCTCTATTATGGGACTCACTCCAACAATTTTGCGCTTCTTTACCTTTGACATTCTGAAGTAGATGACTTTGAACTGCATGAAACTGCAGTTGCTTCCAACATCACTGCTGAGGTTTCTTTCCATTCACGAGAAGCTGCAGTGGCTAAGGCGCTAGATGCAGCACTTGGTAAAGCATTTGTTATTGTGCCGGATAACTCACCAATGGATCTGGCCCAGACTGCACCTGGAATACTTCCCACTTTTTCTCTTTGGCATTCCCTTGCCACATGATCAGGCTCCAGGCACCTGTAGCACACCAGGAGGGGCATAATCGAACGCGAACGCCCATGTGTAAAAACGTCCATGTCCGGAGACGGCTCCGCGAAGAGGCGGAGCGAACCGTAAAATCAAAATGAGATGGCCGTCCATCTTCAGTTTTGATTATACGGTTCGGCCCGCTGAAATCCCATCATTTGTAACGACTCTAGAGATAGACGACACAAATGGTGAGATCGCTGGACCTAGAGGTGGTCATCCCTGGTTTTCAGCGATAATCGAAACCGCTGCCGGCCATCTCAAAAATGGACCTAATCCAAGCCATTTGGTCGTGGGAGGGGCCAGCATTCGTAGTGCACTGGTCCCCCTGAGATGCCTGTATGCCAGCCTCAAATATCATACCTAGCTCCATGACAGCAGTATGCCGGTCCCTGGAGCAATTTTAGTTTAGTTGGTGCTGCGCGGGACCCATGCAGAGAGCAAAAATCGGAAGAAAAAAAAAACATGCAAGTGCAGTCAGGGACGTCCAAATTAAAACAATAGTAATAGGGGGATTCGAACCAGAGCAATTTTAGTTTAGTTGGTGCTGCGCGGGACCCATGCAGAGATCAAAAATCGGAAGAAAAAAAAAACATGCAAGTGCAGTCAGGGACGTCCAAAAAAAAAACATGCAAGTGCAGTCAGGGACGTCCAAATTAAAACAATAGTAATAGTGGGATTTGAACCAGCCACCTTCTGTGCTCTAATTACTGCACTACTTATTCAGCTGCCTAGACCTCCTTCCCTTTCCATTAAGTCCCTCCAAGTTTCGGTCAGCCAATCACAGCTCGTTTAGCTGACACCGATGTCAGGTAAATGAACTGTGATTGGCTGACAGAAACTTAGAGGGACTTAATGGAAAGGGAAGGACCATTGAGACAACTGAATAAGTGGTGGAGTGGTTAGAGCACAAGTCTTGTAATCAGAAGGTGGTTGGTTCAAGTTCCCCTATTACTATTGTTTTAATTTGGACGTCCCTGACTGCACTTGCATGTTTTTTTTTTTTGGACGTCCCTGACTGCACTTGCATGTTTTTTTTTTTCTTCCGATTTTTGCTCTCTGCATGGGTCCCGCGCAGCACCAACTAAACTAAAATTGCTCGGGGGACCTGCATACTGCTGTCATGGAGCTAGGTATGGTATTTGAGGCTGACATAGAGGCTGGAAAAATATTTAAACAGTTTGTTTTTTAGGGTGGGAGGGGGTTAGTGACCACTGGGGGAGACAGGGGAGATCATCCCCGATTCCCTCCGGTGGTCATCTGGTCAGTTTGGGCACTTTATGGAAGCTTGGTCGTGAAAAAAACAGGACCAACTTTGTGTGGACTAAATGCTCGTTGGGGACGTCTTGCTTCTTTCCATTATCAGGCGCGGAGGTCCATCTGTTAACCACACCCCAGAACGCCCCTATCCCACCATGCCCCCGAGAATTTCGCCCGTCCCCGTGACAGAAAGCAGTTGGGGCCATCCAAACTTTTGATTATACCTGTTTTTGAGATGGACGTCCATCTCCCGATTTGTGTCGGAAGATGGGCATCTGTCTCTTTCGAAAATAAGCTGGCAGGTCTCTCTGTTCATTCCCTAGAGGCATTCTCCAATCTCTCACATGCCTCTCTCCACAGACTTGATTTCCTCAGCCGGGTTGACCCCAAACATTTCTATCTCTCTGTGCCAAGCCTTCATCTCAAACCCTACCCCCCCCCCACCCCCCCAGGGTCACTGTGGAAAATCATGTTCTCTTTGTGACTGCCTTTTGTCTCTTAGCAGCTCAGTCATCATTTAATTTTAAAGCTGTTCTGAGCCCAAATGGGCTCAAGAGAGAATGCTAGCCCCAGAGACAAGGCTGGGGAAGCCTGGTGAGGCTTTACTTGTCTGTTAAAGGAGAATGACTGGAGATTCATGATCTCAGAGAACAGATGACTTCATGCAAGCTCCAGAATGCATTCAGGTGTGCCGAAGAAGTGGAGGAAAAGTTAAAAAAAAAAAAAAAAAGGAAATAAATCCTTATGGAGATTCTGGCAAAGTAGAATGATGGGGGAAAAAAAGTCTGGCATAGCACAGCTGGAAAGGAGGAGGCGCAAGTTTATCAGAGACAGGCTTGTGGTGGCCTCATGCTCCTTCTTGTCAGCAGCAGTGGGATCTTAAAGTTCTAAAGAGTTCTGTCACTGGCGATTGGGAAAGAAGGATGACAGAGGCATGAGTGTGAGAGCTGGTGTCTGTTAGTCAGGGATTAAAAGGGAGTATTTTGAAAGAAATTATTGAATGTCTGGTAAGAGTGTAAATATTTGGTTAATATGCTGAGCCCATGGTATTGTTTTACCTCAGAGTTGGGTTATCTGAGAGCATCTGTGCAGGACCTGAGGCTAAAGGTGCATTAATATAAATGTTGTCATACCTCTGAGAAGAGGTGGCAGCAATAACTTTGAGCTGTACAAAAATTGGAATATTAAGAAGCAGTTTAGAATTTTGTCTGTGCTCAGATGTTTTGAAGTTTGTTTATAGTTCTGCTTAAGTGACAAAATTAGATTTCTCTTAGCTGCACTCTCATTGTCGGATGAGAGGAAATTATTTAAGGCTGCAGAGAAGCCACGATGGTCTTTCAGGGAGACAGATTAGGTTGCTCTTCTTGAAGCTGGAGGCATCTGAAGCTGTGTCTTGCATTGTTGAAAACTTGCTTCAATGATGAGAGTAACTTAATTTATTGTTGTGGCAGGGTGTCTGTGTATGCTCGAGGAGATTATATCCCTACTGGTTTCTAAAATTTCTGAAGAGGAACAAACAGCAATAGTTCTAGAAACTAGAGGGAGGGTAAATGGGCCTGCTTCCCATGACACAAGTAACATCTATCTCTTAAGGTGCAATCCACTAGGGGTACAGTCTCCTCTGGTGTTTGCTCATATTCTCCTTCAAACGTTTTCCTTTTAGCTTGCACTTCTACAGGGCCGTGCCTAGGGTCTCTGGTGCCCCCCTGCAGACTATCGGTTGGCGCCCCCCCCCCCGTCCCCCCCGTCCCCCCCGTCCAGCAGAGCAGGAACAGAAGGGAGCAGGCAAGTAAGCCGGACCTCAGGAAAAAATAGCACTGTATGTATCCCTCATTGATAAGTCTCTGACTCTAAAGTTTAGCAATTTCATTAAAGCAAAATGTATTTTCACATATCACATCCTATCCAAGGAGAATGTTTTATATATGTCACCCGTCTGTGGTAAAACTTCACACAGTAACAAAATACCTCTAATATGTAGTCGTGCCGGCCGAGGAAACTAACTGTGCTCAGCTCACAAGAGACTGGAAGGCCTCAGAGTGAACATAAAATAAAACTTCATCCTTAAAAGATAATATCGGATGAATGCATGAAGGTGAATATGAATTCCTGTGAATGGAATCAATTTGATTTACAATAAATCCAGATACTACTCCCTCATATATATAACAAAAAATTATTTAAGTGGAATGGAATTATTTGACTGTACTGGTAAACAGAAAGAAATACTCTATTGCATTCTAATCTCCTTTGCACCAAAGGATATAATTCAGATCAAACATTTATCTCTGATCAACTATCTCAGATCAAATATTTATTTCAGATCAAATATTAAGGTTTCCTTGCTTATAGTCACTTAAATCTACCTAGCCTTTATATAGCTTATAGGATTTAAACACTCTTAAACTGAAATTCACCCTTTTCTATTCTTCATAAACTTCAAGTAATCCTGAAATATTCAGATCCTTTTCTCACTAGAGAAACTTCAATCGCCACCAATCTCTTTTCACTTATATTTTCTCATTTACCACAATCAGGCACTCTTTTATAACTTCAGTCAACAAACACAGGAAGTCACAGCTGGATGTCTCTCTTGGCAAAGGACAGCTCTCACTCTGTTCACTTCCCCGGGCAGATTTCTTAACAGAAGCTGATCATCCAATCAGAGAGCTCTATTTGAATGCAGATTAACATACAGACACTCATGGGAATGTTTAGTGAAAAACACCAGACTAATTTGCATATGATTTAAACAAATCTGAGCATATGACAACCAAGTACAGACTCCCAGCACCTGAATTCTGCAATTAGATTTAAGGCAAATACTTTTAAAACTTATTTTTAGCACTTTTAAAATTTCAGGTTCTCTTTAATTTGAATGCTGTTTCAAGCTCTGAAACTCACCCTGACTGAGGAGCTAGCCCCAAACCGAAGCATAAATAGCAATCTGGTTATATCCTCAGTAATTTGAAGAGCGTGCCTGCCTCAATTAATACTGCTCCTTTGCATGAATAGGGGAGGGCAGTGGAGATAGGAGAATTACAAATTCAGGTGAAAGATTTTGCAAGTGAGCAGACGCAGGGCAGTGGTGCCCCCCTGCGGCGCTTACCTCGCTTACTGCGTCAGCACGGTCCTGCACTTCTACCAGGTCACACAGAGCCCTTCCATCATGCTCTCAAGCTTTTCTTTTAATCTCACTAGTTTTTCTTTCCACTGGCCAATCATTTTCTGTTCTTGCTGCAGCATCTTTCTGTACTCGTTAATTTCCTCATTGTATGCCAACAACTTCTAAGCTGTATGGTAAATTTGGTTCTGGTAGATATGATACCAGACTTCAGAACTTGGACTTCATTCATGTCTCCCTGGGTTTAGATTCGGCTTCCGTGGAGGGGCATAATCGAATGCAAACGCCTATCTCCATGGGCGTTTATCTCCGAGAACGGGTCCGTGAAGGGGGGGGGGGGCGAACCGTATTTTTGAAAAAATGGACGTTTTTGAGCTGGGCGTTTTTTTTTTTAGCGATAATGGAAACTAAAAACGCCCAGCTCAAAAACGTCCTAATCCGAGCCATTTGGTCATGGGAGGGGCCAGGATTGGTAGTACACTGGCACCCCTGATATGCCAGGACACCAACTGGGCACCCTAGGTCAGTGTGGTGGACTTCAGAAAAAGCTCCCACATGCATAGCTCCCTTACCATGGGTGCTGAGCTCCCAACCCCCTCCCCCAAAACCCACTACCCACAAATGTACAACACTACCATAGCTCTTAGGGGTGAAGGGGGCACCTACATGTGGGTACAGTGGGTTTTGGAGGCCTCCCATTTACCAGCACAAGTGTTACAGGTGGGGGGGATGGGCCTAGGTCCGCCTGCCTGAAGTGCACTGCAGTACCCACTAAAAGTGCTCCAGGCCTCGAGGACTTGTTGCTGCTGTATAACCTTGGCACACCAGTTGACACTTGAAGACTAATCTCTCCGAAAACATCCTTTATTGGAATATCCACGTTTACTCACAGTTAACTGCAGATCAGAGGTTGTGCCCCACTGGCAACGAGTCTCCCTAGTACTGCGATTAGCAGTAGGTCAGAGCTGGCAGAATGCTGTACAATGCCCTCTTTCAGCCACATTCAAGGGAAGAACTAAGTTCTCTAACGTGGCTAACACAGGAAAGGGAACTAAAACTGGCTTACAAAAATGGCCACTACCGCATGGACTACAACAGGAAACACAACAGGGCACACTCTGACCCAGTAGGTAGGGGGAAAAGCACCATGGGAGAAGAGCCTACCAACTACCAACATCGTGAGACTATAACACAAGCTAATGAAATCACGGAGTCCAATACCCTACACCCACCACAATGCAATGCTGATGTGACCCTGTACTGCACCCGAGAGACACATCTGACCCAGGGAAAGGCTGTGACAGGATCGAACACATTCTGCTGTCATGGAGGTGGGTATGGCATTTGAGGCTGGCATACAGGCTGGAAAAAAGTTTTTAAAGTGGGTTTTTGTTTTGGTGGGAGGGGGTTAGTGACCACTGGGGGAGTCCGGGGAGGTCATCCCCGATTCCCTCCAGTGATCATCTAGGCAGTTGGGGCACTTTTTTGGGACTTGTTCGTGAGAAAAAAGGGTCCAAAAAAAGTGACCCAAAATCGCGGTCAAAACGCCTTTTTTTTTTTTTCGATAATCAGCTAAAGATGCTCATCTCTCCTCAGCTGATAACCAAGCCCCAGTCCCACATCCACCACGCCTCCGACACGCCCCCATCAACTTTATTCATTTCCGCGACGGAGTGCAGTTGGAAACGCCCAAAATCGGCTTTCGATTATATCGATTTGGGTCGAAATATAGGCGTTTTTCTTTTTCGATTATAAGCTGGATAGTCTCCCTGGATTTGTTTATGGCTCTCTCTAAGGGCTTTCAAAAGGTTAAAGTTTCCTTGGACCTACAACTTAGTTCTTAAAACTGGTCAAGGTACTCTGGTTGTCCACAGTGGTAGCATATGAACAATTTCTTTCCCTTCTAGTCATGTCAAAAAGGACATCTTCTTCCATTTTCATAGTTTTGCTAGGAATATTGTTGTCCCTTATTATGTTGCCTGAAAAAATCCTCATGATTTTTTTTGTTCATCCAGGTTGAGGTATTCCACTTATCCGTCTTTCCACTTGTGTCGAAGGGTTTTTGCTCGTGTCTCGGCTGCAATTTACCTGGATCTTCTATTTGAACTTGTTCCACCCTAGCTCTGTAAGACTGTCTCTTCCAATACTAGTTCTCCTTCATCTTCTGTCCTTTAGGAAGATCTGGCGTTACCTAAGGAGACCTGTCTAGAAATACCCACTTTACAGTACACTACAGAAACAGTACAATTTCAATTAAAATACTAACAGGTTGGATTCTCACTGAGGCTGGTAGACTAGGTGAGAATACTGTCTGTGATGCCAAACGTAAACTCCCTGGTGGTGGTGCAAGGTATTACTCCTTAACAAATAGATGTTACTAGTACTTCTGGATTGGCATCTGATAAGTAACTTTTTCTACTTGTATGAAGCAAGATAAAGTAAGTCTTCTAAGCTAACTTTCTTCCCTAAGGTTGATTCTTTGTGATAAAATTTTGTTTTCCAGGTTCTTCAGATTCAACTCAAGGACAACCCTGGATCCGGTAAGTACAACTGTTCTCTCTCTCTCTCTCTCTCTCTCTCTCTCTCTCTCTCTCTCTCTTAGACTATTCTTTGTTTTCTTTTTTATGTCTCCAGTGCCTCAGTCTTTAAATTCAGATATCACTTAATGTGGCATCAAGCTTTCTTGAAACACTTCTCTCTTCTTCTATCTTTATGTTGGATACCAGTGTACTCTTCTTAACTGCATCCCAGAAATCTCCTGGTATACCTAGAGGGGCATAATCGAACGCAAACGCCCATCTCCATGGGCGTCTATCTCCGAGAACGGGTATGTGAAGGGGTGGGACAAATCGTATTTTCGAGAAAAATGGGCATCCATCTTTTTCTGGTAATACGGTTTGTGCCAGCCAAATGCATCGGATTTGTGCGGATTTGAGCTGGGCGGTATCGTTTTTCAGCGATAATGGAAACCAAAGGCGCCCAGCTCAAAAACGACCAAATCCAAGGCATTGGGTCGTGGGAGGGGCCAGGATTCGTAGTACACTGGTCCCCCTGACATGCCAGGACACCAACCGGGCACCCTAGGGGGCACTTGTAACAATTAAAAAAACAAAGCAAACTACCTCTGAAGTCCATAGCTCCCTTCCCTTGGGTGCTGAGCCCCCCCAAATCCCCCCAAAACCCACTCCCCACAACTCTACACCATTGCCATAGCACTTACGGCTGAAGGGGGGCACCAGATGTAGGTACAGTGGGTTTTGGGGGCAGTTTGGAGCGCTCCCATTTACCACCACAAGTGTGACAGGTAGGGGGGGATGGGCCTGGGTCCACCTGCCTGAAGTCCACTGCACCCACTAACAACTGCTCCAGGAACCTGCATACTGCTGTGATGGAGCTGGGTATGACATTTGAGTCCGGCATACACGCTGGAAAAAAAAGGGTTTAAAGTTGTTTTTTTGGGTGGGAGGGGGTTAGCGACCACTGGGGGAGTACAGGGAGGTCATCCCCGATTCCCTCCGGTGGTCATCTGGTCATTTAGGGCACGTTTTTGGGACTTGTTCATGAAAAAAAAGGGTCAAAAAAAGTGACCCAAATTCAAGCTAAAAACGCCTTTCTTTTTTCGATTATCGGCCGAGGACGCCCATCTCTCCTCGGCCGATAAACACACCCCAGTCCCGCCTTCATCACGCCTCCAACACGCCCCTGTCAACTTTGATCATTTCCATGACAAATTGCAGTTGAAGACGCCCAAAATCGGCTTTCGATTATACCGATTTGGGCGCCCACGGGAGAAAGACGCCCATCTTCCGATTTGGGTCGAAATATGGGCATCTTTCTCTTTCGAAAATAAGGCAGCTACTGACCTGTTTTTATATAAATTAACTAAAAAAAACTATTCCCTATCTAGGGTGTTTAAAAGTTACAATGAATTGGAAAATTAACTTTAAATTGTGTTTATTTCCTGACTAGCTACCCCAAAATAAAGGTTAACTTGGCTCTCAAAACTAACCCTCCCACAATTAATTAAGAAAACATTCCTCAAGCACACACATACAAGCCACCACAACCATAAATTAAGTTTCTCTCATCTTAATTATTGAAGCAAATGTTCAGCAATGGAAGCCACAGCTTCAGAATCCTCCAACTTCAAGAAGAGCAACCTAATCTGCCTTTCTGAAAAATCATCGCAGCTTCTCTGCAACCTTAAATAATTTCCTCTCATCCAGCAATGAGAGTGCAGCTAAGCAGAACTATAAACAGACTCCAAAAAGTCTGAGCACAGCTGAAATTTTAAACAACTTCTAAATATTTCAAATTTTTTTTACAGCTCAATGTTATTGCAGCTACCTCTTTTCAAAGGTATGACACAACATTTATATTAATGCACCTCTAGCCTCACATCCCTGCACACACACTCTCGGATCACCCAACTCTGAGCTAAAACAATACTGTGGGCTCAGCATATTAACTAAAGTTTGACACTTTTACCAGACACTCAATAATTATTTCAAAATACTCCCTTTTAACCACTAACTCTCACGTATGCCTCAGTCAACCTTCTTTCCCAATCTCCAGCAACAGAACTCATTAGACCCTTAAGACCCTCTGCTGCAGACAGAAGGCAGCATTATTATTATTATTTATTATTATTTGTTACATTTGTATCCCACATTTCCCCACCTATTTGCAGGCTCAATGTGGCTTACATAATACCGTAATGGTGTTTGCCATTTCCGGTAGAGGAACAAATACATTGTGGTTGAATAAGGTTCATGTATTATAGACACATTGTGGAATCGTAGAGAGGAAGAGTTATGCAGTGTTCGTTACAAGCTTTGGTTTCGTTGTGTTGCAGGGTTTTGGCACTTAGGTTGGGTCGGAAGGGTATGCCTTTTTGAACAGATTGGTTTTTAGTGATTTACGGAAGTTTAGGTGGTCGTACGTTGTTTTCACAGCTTTTGGCAGTGCGTTCCACAGTTGTGCGCTTATGTAGGAGAAGCTGGATGCATAGGTTGATTTGTATTTGACTCCTTTGCAGCTTGGGTAGTGGAGATTTAGGTATGCTTGTGATGATCTGATTGTGTTTCTGGATGGTAGGTCTATGAGATCTGTCATGTATCCCGGGGCTTCACCGTAGATAATTTTATGGACCAGGGTGCAGATTTTAAATGCAATATGTTCTTTGATTGGGAGCCAGTGTGGTTTTTTACAGAGGGGTTTGGCGCTTTCGAATCACGTTTTTCCAAATATAAGCCTGGCTGCTGTGTTTTGGGCGCTCTGAAGTTTCTTTATGAGTTGTGCTTTACATCCCGCATAAATTCTATTGCAGTAGTCTGCATGGCTTAGTACCATTGATTGTATTAGGTTGCGAAAAGTTTCCCTCGGGAAGAATGGTTTAACGTGTTTGAGTTTCCACATTGAATAGAACATTTTCTTGGTTGTAGAGTTAACACCGAGGATTTTCAGGTTGTCTGAGATGGGGAGGGTGGAGTGTTTATATTTGTGGGTTTGTTCATGTTGTGTTGGGATGAGAGGATGAGACAGTGTGTTTTTTTTGTATTGTGTTTTAGTTGAAATGTGTTTGCCCATGAGTCCATGATGTTCAAGCTGAGCTTGATTTCGTTGGTGATTTCTGTCAGATCCTGTTTGTAAGGTATATATATTGTGACGTCGTCTGCATAGATGAATGGGTTGAGGACTTGGTTGACTAAGGACTTGGCTAGTGGGGTCATCATTAGGTTGAAAAAGATCGGTGATAGTAGTGATCCTTGAGGTACTCCGCAGTCTGCTTTCCACGGTGATGACATGTTTGAATTTGATTTTACTTGGTATGTTCTGGTGGTTAGGAAACCCTTGATCCAGCTAAGTATGTTTCCACCAATACCGAAGTAATCTAGGAGTCTTACCAGCTTATAATTGAAAAAGAAAAACGCCTATATTGCGACCCAAATCGGGAGATAGACGTTTATCTCACAAAAACGAATAAAGCGGTATAATCGAAAGCCGAATTTGGATGTTTTCAACTGCACTCCGTCGCGGATGCGGACAAAGTTGATGGGGGCGTGTCAAAGGTGTGGTGAAGGCGGAACTGGGACGTGGTTATCGGCCGATCAGAGATAGGCGCCTTTCGCCGATAATGGAAAAAAAATATGCGTTTTTAGCGAGAATTTAGGGCACTTTTCCTGGACCCTGTTTTTCCACGAATAGGGCCCCAAAAAGTGCCCTAAATGACCAGATGACCACTGGAGGGAGTCGGGGATGACCTCCCCTGACTCCCCCAGTGGTCACAAACCCCCTCCCACCACAAAAATATGCCGTTTCACAACTTTTTATGTTCACCCTCAAATGTTATACCCACCTCCCTGGCAGCAGTATGCAGGTCACTGGAGCAGTTATTAGGGGGTGCAGTGGACATCAGGCAGGTAGACCCAGGCCCATCCCCCCTCCACCTGTTACACTTGTGCTGGTAAATGGGAGCCCTCCACACCGCCCCCCAAACCCACTGTACCCACATGTAGGTGCCCCCCTTCACCCCTTAGGGCTATATTAATGGTGTCGACTTGTGGGCGGTGGGTTTTGAGGGGGATTTGGGGGGCTCAACACCCAAGGGAAGGGTGCTATGCACCTGGGAGCTCTTTTACCTTTTTTTTTTTTGTTTTGTAAAAGTGCCCCCTAGGGTGCCCGGTTGGTGTCCTGGCATGTGCACTATGACTCCTGGCCCCTCCCACGAACAAATGCCTTGGATTTATTCGTTTTTGAGCTGGGCGCTTTCATTTTCCATTATCACTGAAAAACAAAAACGCCCAGCTCACAAATTGTCGAATAAAACATGGACGTCTATTTTTTTCGAAAATACGGTTCGGCCCGCCCCTTCACGGACCCGTTCTCGGAGATAAACGCCCATGGAGATAGACGTTTTCGTTCGATTATGCCCCTCTTAGTAATATGTTGTGGTTTACCATGTCGAATGCACTAGACATGTCGAATTGAAGGAGAAGTATGCTTTTACCTGTTGCTATTTCCTGCTTGAATTTGGCCAGGAGAGTAGTTAATACTGTTTCAGTGCTATGGAGAGGATGAAATCCTAATTGTGATTCGTGTAGTATTGAGAATTTGTTTATGTAATTGGTAAGTTGTTTGGTTACCATGCTTTCCATCAGTTTGACTACTAGTGGGATAGAAGCTACTGGGTGGTAATTGTTTTTTTCTTGGTATCTTTTGGTATTGGGGTGAGTAGGATGTTGCCATTTTCCTTAGGGAAGAGACCTTGTTGGAGCAAGTAGTTTAGGTGGGATGTGAGGTCTGCTATGAAGCGGTCGAGGGCGGATTTTATTAGGTAGCTGGGGCACGTATCCAGTTTACAGTGAGTGTTGGAGAACGTATAGATTGCATGGGTAATTGTCTCGGCAGTGAGGAGAGTGAAGTTAGACCAAATTCGGTCCTCTGGGTATTCGCCAGAGGTTGGATCCAGGCCGTCGATGAAGTTTTCGCTATCAGTATTGTCATGGGGAAGTGTGTTGCGTAGATTTACAATTTTTTCATTGAAATATTTAGCAAGTTTGTCTGCAAATGGGATGTCTGTGTTGGCTGTGGTGACCGGGGTGCTGTCTAGTAGTTTGTTTACGAGTTGATATAGTTTCTTCATGTCTTTGTAATCTGGTCCTATTTTGGTTCTATAGTATGATCTTTTGGTTTGTCTTATTGCGTATTTATATTTTCTTTGTATTTGTTTCCAGGCGTTGAGCGTGTGTTCATTTTTTATTTTTTTCCATGCTCGTTCAAGCTTCCTGGATTGTGTTTTTAGCTTTTTCAGTTCGTCGTTGAACCATGGTATCGAGTTATGTCTTCGTGATGTTCTTGTTTGTAAGGGTGCTATTTCGTCTAGTATGCTTCTGCATCTTTTGTCCCAGTTAGAGAGGTAGTGTATGGAGTCCATTTGTGCTGTCCATTCAATATTGTATATCTGTTGCCAGAATGTTTTCGAGTCTATTTGGCCTCTTGTGCTGTAGGTTGTGTGTTCTTGTATACGGTGTAAGCCCTTCTTCCGCCAATTTAGAGATAGGTTTAGTTTATAGTGATCGGTCCAAGGTGTTTCTGTCCATTTGATATCTGTTATTATTAGGTTTTGGTCTGGGGACAGTTTATGTGAGATGAGGTCAAGTGTGTGCCCTTTGACGTGGGTTGCTTGCATGTGTGGCCATTTGAAATCCCATAAGTGGAGAAATTCCTTGCATTCTCGTGCATTGGTAGAGTTTGGGTCTTCTAGGTGAAGGTTGATGTCTCCTAATAGTAGTGTATTGGGGTTGGCTATACAAGTGTTTGAAATGAAGTCCATGAAGTTTGACTGGCTTTTGTTCCAATTACCTGGTGGTCTGTAAAACAAGATACAATTCAGGTGGTCAAGAAGGGATTTGTTATGGATTCTGATTGAGGCAATTTCAAGTTGAGTTGTTATGGACTCAGCAATGTTTTTGGTGGTAAAGTGGGATTGGTATATTAGTGCTATACCTCCGCCTCTCTTTTCCTTTCTGGTCCAGTGGGTGATTTTGTATCCTGGGGGGGGGGGGGGGCATAGGTCTAGGATTATGGGGTCTTTTTGTTCATGGATCCAGGTTTCATTGATGAAAATCAGATCAAGGTTTTCTGATATGATCCAGTCTGTTACTGTTGCTGTTTTGTTTACTACGGATCTGGCATTGATGTAGTCCACTTGAATGTTTTGGTATGGGGCTTCTATGTTTGGTGTTGTGTGGATTTTTGTTAGTTGCTGTTTCTTTGTTAGTGTGATTTTATTGAGACCCTTCTTACCAGTCTGTTGATGTTGTCCGCATGTTGGAGTTCTTCCTTTGGTTTGATTGTTATCAGTTTGCTGAGGTGTGGAGTGTCTGGTAAGTCTTTGATGGTTATGTAGTATGGGAATGATATTATTTTCTGCGAGTGGGCTGGTTAGTGTTAAATGGATCAGTGATAAGGAGTAGATAGCTAGAAGTAATTTGACAATATTCATTTTGGTATCGATTCAGTTTGGGCTGCTAATGGGCTGTGTATGAATGGGGGGGGGGGAATTGTTCTGGGGTAAGGTTCCTTTTTAAGTTGTCGTCTAACAATTAATTGCTTTCACTGTGCAGAGTTAGTATCATAGGGGTGGGCAATTGACACAACAGAACATGCCTGAGTCTGTTTCTTATCTGAGGTTTGTTTTAGTGAGTAAATGCAGATAGTTTACTCATGGTCAGATGTTCAGAAGTGTTGCCCAGGGTGCAGGGACTCCGTGATTCTGAGTGTTGTGTCATTAGTTGAGGTAGGAATCAGGAGAGATAGTTGTATTGAAGGGTGAGACTGTGTTCGAGCAGGTTGAGGTAGCTCATGGCTTGGTGACCATCTGTGCATGGGCCACAGTCTGGTGTTTGGAGCGATGTCCAGGGCAGAGAGGCTCCTCAGCCTCGGGCTTCCGCTGCTGTTTTGCACTGAACTCATCGACTCTTGTCACCCTGGCCGACGAAATCACACCGCTGTCTGCGTTGTGGGCTAGCCGCCCGAACTGGCATCCGCCCCTGCGTTACGCCCGGCGGCATGTGAGCCCCACTGGTTCGCCGCGGTGTAGCCCGAGCACCGACCTCATAGACTGCGAGGCGTCAGGCGGGGCACCGAGGTCGGGCTATGGAGTTTGTGATTCGGTGTGGGTCCGATGGGTGAGGGCGTCTCGGCTGGTGGGAAGGCATGAGGCCACCTGCAAGCCTGTCTCTGATAAGCTTGCACCACTTACCTCAGACATCTTTTCCCCATCCCTGTACCTTGACAGAGTCTCCATAAGGATTTCTTTCCTTTTTTTTACTTTTTCTTCACTTCTTCCTCACTCCTGCATGTACTCTGGGGCTTGCATGAAGCTATCTGCTACTACTACTACTACTACTTAACATTTCTAGAGCGCTACTAGGGTTACGCAGCGCTGTACAAATTAACAAATAAGGACAATCCCTGCTCAGAAGAGCTTACAATCTAAAGGACGAAATGTCAAGTTGGGGTAGTTTAGATTTCCTGAGAAAAGGTGTAGTGATTAGGTGCCGAAGGCAACATTGAAGAGGTGGGCTTTGAGCAATGATTTGAAGATGGGTAAGGAGGGGGCCCTGTTCCCCAATCTGTTCCCCAATATTGCGAACCTTCTGCCATTGTCCTTTAACAGGTCAGGTAAAGTCTCCCCAGGCTTCCCCAACCTTGTCTCTGGGGCCAGCACTCCTTCCATAACCCATTTGGACTCAAAACATCTTTAAAATTAAAATTCCTGGTGCCTGGGGTGAGCCCTACTGTCCAGGCACCAGCACACATGTGCTGACATCATTACATGCACGCATGCATGCGCACACATCAGCCATGACGGGAAAGGCCCAGACTCAAATGGGTGTGCAGCTGCGCATCATTTCTGGGTTTGTGGGTGCTGCGACTAGGGTTACACTTCCATTGCTTTCAATGGAAAGCAATGGAAGTAAAACCCGGCTGCTCAATTACTTCCATTGAAAGCAATGGAAGTAAAACCCGGCTGGCTCAATCCGTCCTCCTTTTTCTGGAGCCATATGGTAACCCTAGCTGCGACTGCCCCCACCTCCTAATGTTCTCCCAGCCAGCCCCGCTCCAGCAATGGTGCCCCAATGCTCCTTGGCCCAGGTGAGCATTTTTTAACACCCCTTTTCATTTGATATAGATTTATTACTCATCTTTTCAATTCCAATCTCATGCAAGTTACGTTTAGGCATGCAGCCCTTCTATGGCAGCTTGATCCCTAACAGTAGCAATATTAGACTGTACCACAGGTTGACTAGTGCCATTTTAAACTGGTGCATGCCTATAGGGGCAGGAACAACTGGAGATCACTCCTGCTCTATCCGCTAGATATCAAACAGACCCTTGATAATTGCTGGTGGGGTTACGAAAGCGAGCTTATGTCTGGGGGGGGGGGGGATCATGCTAAAAGGGTTCTATGCCTGAGGAGATTGGTATGGGAGGTAATTCTATTAATTCTATTATGCAGTGACCCCTTTAACATGGCTCCAGAGGTGACAGGTCATGCGTTTACTCAAAGCCGGCATTATATTTCACAAATAACAAAGTTTGTGAAGTTCAGCACAAGCTGTGCTATTCAATTTGCTTAATAAAGAGATCTGCATGTTTTGCCTCTCATTATTAATTAACATGATTAAGGTAAATTAATGTGTGTGGTGGTTAAGTAACACACGATTTGCCATTGTTCCCTTAAAGCATGTAAGGAACTACTTCTAAATGCTTATTTATTACACTTTTCACTGTAGTTTAATCATTTCTATGCTTGTGGGCTAGGTTTTTTGTGTGTGTTTTAAATTACTTTTATCTCTCATGCAAGCTTTTCAGTCAAACAACTGTTCTTTGTAATTTAGCTTTTTCTAAGTTCAACATTCTATTGTGGAGGGGCATTTTCAATATGCCGAAAACATCTCAATCCAACGTCTAGCACACAGCCGTAATCGAACCAGAAAAACATCTACAATTCAAGTTCGATCATGGCTTTGAGCTAAATGTTTTCAAGCTCAACAGTTCATCTGTGAGTACCATTTCCAGAAAAAAAAAAAGTTCCAGGGAAAAACTTTGAAAAACAAGCCCTAGGGAGGTCTGTCTGGCAGCATTCCTAGTGATTTGACCGCACAGACATCCCAGCAGTACAGAGGGTCAGCCTAGTGGTCAGTGCAGTGGACTTCACATAAAGGGACCTGGGTGCAAATCCCATCTAAACCCCTTCATATTGTATGGTGTGCCTTCCAGGAATAGAAAAAAACCTACTGTACCTAAATGTCCACAACTACGATAGCCCTTAGGCTTGCAGACCACTTATATTTTCACCAAGATTTCTTTCAGTTCCTCTGCATCATCACCCTTGAAAACCATTTCTGGTATACGTAGATCTCTCACATTTTCTTCCGTAAAGACCGAAGCAAAGAATTTATTCAGTCTTTAGCTATGGCCTTGTCCTCCCTGAGTGTCCCTTTTGCTCCTTCATGATCTAATGGTCCCACAGATTCTCTCAAAGGCTTTCTGCTTCTGATATACCTGAAAAAGGTGTTACTGTGGTTTTCTGTCTCTGTGGCAAGTTTTTCTTCATTTTCTCTTTTAGACTTCTTTCAGGCTTACTTTCGAAAGTGATCACCGGCGATCTTCGGACATAAATCGGGAGATGGCTGGCGATCTCGCAAAAGCGGCGAAATCGGTATAATCGAAAGCTGCTTTTTTGACACCATCGCCGCTTTCCCGTCGCTGAGCCGGTGAAAGTTCAAGGGGGCGTGTCGGTGGCGAAGCGAAGGCAGGACATGGGCGGGCATGGGCGTGACTACCAGATGGTCGGCTCTTGCGGATAATGGAAAAAAAAAAGCGGCATTAAGCAGTATTTCGCCGCTTTTACTTGGTCCTTTTATTTTCACGACCAAGCCTCAAAAAGGTGCCCAAACTGACCAGATGACAGCTGGTGGGAATGGGGGATGACCTCCCCATATTTCCCCAGTGGTCACCAACCCCATCCCACACTAAAACAATAAAAATAAAAACCTTTTTTGCCAGCCTGTATGCCAGCCTCAAATGTCATACCCAGCTCCCTGACAGCAGTATGCAGGTCCCTGGAACAGTTTATGATGGTTGCAGTGGACTTCAGGCAGTTGGACCCAGACCCATCCCCCCCCCCCCACCTGTTACACTTGTGGTGCTAAATGTTGAGTCCTCCAACCCCCCCCCCCAAACCCCACTCTACCCACATCTAGGTGCCCCCTTCACCCATAAGGTCTATGGTAGTGGTGTAGAGTTGTGGGGAATGGGTTTGGGGGGGGATTTGGGGGGCTCAGCACCCAAGGTAAGGGAGCTATGCACCTGGGAGCTATTTGTGTATTTTTTTTAACATTGTTAGAAGTGCCCCCTAGGGTGCCCAGTTGGTGTCCTGGCATGTCAGGGGGACCAGTGCACTACAAATGCTGGCTCCTCCCACGACCAAATGCCTTGGATGTCGACGGGTTGGAGATCGCCAGCATTTTTTTCCCTTATCGCTGAAAAACAAAACCGGTCATCTCAAACCCGGCGAACTCTGGCATTTGGCCGGGCTAAACCATATTATCGAAAAAAAAAGATGGCCGGCCATCTTTTTCGATAATACAGTTCCAGCCAGCTGTAGCGCCGCCGCCAAAATAGATCGCCGGTGACGTTCGATTATGCCCTTCTTTATCAATGCTTTGCATCTAATGTCCCAGTCCTTATGTTGCTTCTCATTTTCTTTATCTGGGTTCTTTTTCCATTCTTTGAAAGATGTTCTTTTGGTTCTAATAGCCTCTTTCACTTCACCTTTTCTTTTGCTCTTTTTTCCACCTTTGTAATTATAAAAGCAAGTTCTCTCTGTGTTCAGTACTTATACTTATTGCAGCCAGTGAACTGGAACACTGGCAAAGAATTAATCTATTTGTAGTGCCCACCCCAAAATATGGCTTCAAAACAATGGGTTGGATTAAAAAAAAATGTTTTTACTTTTTTGCTCATAGGACAATATTTGTCTATATCAGACTAATTGATAGCATGTATTCAAATTCAAAAACATGCATCGAAAAATGGGATATATTGTTTAAAATGAAAGAGAGAGCAGAGGAATAGCCTAGTGTAAGGGTTCTCAACTCAGTCATTGGGACACACCCAGCCAGGCATGTTTTCAGAATCCCCAGGATGAATATGTATGAGATAGATCTGTATACAATAAAGGCAACATATGCAAATGTATCTCATGAATATTGGGCTAGATTCTATATATGGCGCCTGAAAATTCTGTGCAGAAAAAAAACACGCCTAAGCATACTCTCTAAATATGCCTACATTTTATAGAATAGGCTTAAATTTCTATTCGGTATGCCAAGCACTGATCCACACAACTAAATAGTCACAGTCAATTACACCAACTAAAACCTGGTGTAAATGCTGACACCTAAATTAGGCATAGAGTAGGTGTCTTCTAGAACAATGTACATAGATTTTAGAAACTCCCATGACCTGCCCATTCCACACCCATAACCACGCCCACTGTTCAACTCTGTGACTTAGAATTTATGCACACCATGTTACAGAATACGCTTAGACAGTAGTGCGCATAAATTCTAATTAATGCCAATTAGTGCTGATAATTGCTTGCTAACATCCAATTATCAGTGCTGATTAGCTTGTTAACTAATTAAGTTATGTGCATTGTTATGGAATATGCTAAATGTGCTGTGATTGGCTCAGAGACTTCCAGGTCTCTCAGCTGAGTGCAGCACTGCCAAAAAAGGCGTTTTTATTATTGCGGGGGGGGGGGGGGGGGGGGAATGACAGCCAAAATGGATGTTTTTTTTTGGATGGGCGTCCTCAACTGCACTGTCCTCTGGATCGAGCCACATCGGAGGGGGTGAGCAGCGCAGCATCTTCGGGAGGGGGGGAATGATGGCCAAAATGGGCGGTTTTTGGGGGGAATGGGCGACCTCAACTGCACTGTCGAGCCGCATCGGAGGGGGTGAGCGGCGCAGCGTCTTGGGGGGGGGATGACGGCCAAAATAGACATCTTTTTTGAAGCAGAGCGCTATTTTTTTTTGTTTGTTTTTGATGAGTGAAGGACGTCCATAAAGGACACCCCTGACAAGCACTTGACTTTTTTTCCCCCGATTTTTTGTTTTTGTTACTTTTGTAGCAGTTTTTCAATCCCTCGCAGCCCCAACGAGAGGTACAGACCTCTCGTTAGATTTTCCAGCGTTAAGGCAATCGGAAAATGTTAGTGCATCTCATTACAATAGGGTTTCTACACAATTTGCTCATCTGCATTCCGTCTTTAGTGCATGCCAGGGTTTACTACTTGCTCGTTAATAGCTCGTTAATGGCTCATTACGTTTAGTGCATCTGGCCCTAAGTCCCAAGAAGACACCTCAGGAGACTGCCAAACCCAGGTCCCATTACAATTTCACAAAACTCCTAGATTGGCAAATCTATACATTGAAAGGAACAAGTGCTACGTTTGCTGCATTTATAAATTCTTCTGAATAAGCCTGTATGAAATGGTGTCACACTGTAGGGCACACTGAGTGCAGCATATGAGGATGGCGATTATGGTGCAGTCCACAGCATCAGGCTTAAGAGGATGCATTAGACGGCTTTAACCCAAGTCCCTGAGGAAATTATTGAAACCCGCGGTGTCGGGCGTCATCAGGGGAAGCCGATGGGGCAGTCGCACAGTGTGTGACTGGGAAGTAAGCTGGACAAGCAAGCCATATATTATATGAGCAAGTAGAGTATTTCTTCAAAACAATTGAAAAAAAATGTTGAAAGATAAGTGCACGTTTTTTATTTTGAACACTATATAATTTGTGAGCACTTTTTGATTCAGGCAATAGCACTCGTGATTAAGAGTCAGCCCTATGAAAGAATGTGCTATGCCACCAGGCAAAACTAATGATATTGCCTTAAAATAGGTGGATTTCTCTGAGGGTACTCTTTCAAAAAAATTGTATAAATGCATTAAGAGACAAAAAAATCTTTATCATGAGTGCTGTGGTTAAGTTTAATTAAAAAAAGATTGGGATTTCTGCTGTTAGCCTGTTCCATACAGCATTGATCTTTGTTTTTTTTGTATTAGACACTGTAGGGCAAGGCAGCACTTAAACCAAGATAAGTACCAGACACTAACATAGTAACATAGTAGATGACGGCAGAAAAAGACCTGCACGGTCCATCCAGTCTACCCAAGAAGATAAATTCATATGTGCTACTTTTTTTTATTTGTACTGTCCTCTTCAGTGCACAGACCGTATAAGTCTGGCCAGCCCTATCCCCGCCTCCCAACCACCAACCCCGCCTCCCAACCACCAGCTCTGGCACAGACCGTAGAAGTCTGCCCAGCACTATCCCTGCCTCCCACCACTGGCTCTGGCACAGACCGTATAAGTCTGCCCAGCACTATCCCCACCGCCCAACCACCAGCCCCGGCACAGACTGTATAAGTCTGCCCAGCACTAGTCCCGCCTCCCAACCACCAGCCCCAGCACAGACCGTATATGTCTGCCCAGCACTAGCCCCGCCTCCCAACCACCAGCTCTGCCACCCATTCTAGGCTAAGCTCCTGAGGATCCCTTCCTTCTGCACAGGATTATAGATTTGCACTAAAGGATTATAGATCTGCACTAAAGAATATAGATTTGTTGAACTAGATACTAACATGATAAAATATAAGAAAAGCTAACTCAAATTGTTAAATAAAAATTAAAGGAGTTTTTTTTCAGGGTTAGTGAAGAGGTTTTCTAGTCATTAGTCCAAAGTTTATCTGCGATATGATAGACATCACTGAAGCCCTTTTTCCTCCTTTTTTTAATTTTAGCAACATTTTGATCATCTTGCATGCAAAAGTTTAGAGTCATACCATTAGACTTAAGATATATTGGGGCCCTTTTACTAAGCTGCGTAAGCATCTACGCGTGCCTAACATGCGGCAAAATAGAGTTACCACCCGGCTACCGTGTGCCTCTTGTAATTTCATTTTTGGCACACATCCAATATGCACGGCCAAAAAATAAATTTTATTTTCGGACGTATGTATCTGACACACACCAAGTGGCATTTGACGCGCATAGGTCATTACCGCCCGGTTACCACATGAGACTTTACCACTAGGTCAATGGCTGGCGGTAAGGTAGCAGACCCAAAATGGATGCACAGCAATTTTGATTTTGCTGCACGTCCATTTTCAGCAAAAATGTTAAAAAAGGCCTTTTTACAGGTGCGCTGAAAAATGGATCGGCGTGCACCCAAAACTTGTGCCTACACTACCACAAGCCATTTTTCAGCACACCTTAGTAAAAAGACCCTATATTTTCCTATTTTTCTTTTAGGAAGGTTTTAAAGACTTATTTGTTTGATAAATAGTTGGGATTTTGTTGTCATTGCCTGCTTATTTTGAAATTGATTTATTGTTACATTTTCTGGAGATGTTACCTTTCACTCTGTTGTACAGTTCTTTTGCTATGTAAACCGCTGTGAATCCTCTTTTTTGGAAAACACTTGGTACATAAGACTCCAATAGAATAGAATAGAATAGAATAGAATGAAGATTTTATCATCTGCAGAGGTTCTGAACATTTACTGTATACCAACCCAAACATTATGGCCATGTAGAGGGTGAGAATCCTATGTTCTGGTTTATCAGTTGTACATATCTGATCTTCTGATAGAGACTAAAAATGAAATTGAAGTCTTTTATCATAGTTTGCACATCTCATAACAGCTCTGGACACTGTGGGAATGAGATGGGTGCAGTCCTTGTTGGAGACATTTTGGAAATCAACCCTCTTTTTCACAAATTGTTAGCACATCGGGAGTAATTTTGTAAAAAAATAAACTTTTAATCCATATGTAAAGCCTATTTAACATGCACAAAATAGCTTTTATAAAATTGTATGACAGCATGTGCATATAAAAATACATGCATGTAAAATGTGTGCCTACTTTTATGTGATCAACATAGATGCACTTAGGGGCACATACTTTGAGTGGGGTTACAATATTTATGTGTTTCTTTACATAAAATGCTTATGTACACATGTCGATTTCATGCATACATTTAAGTTCTATTTGGAGCAGGTGTAAATCTGGGCTACTGGGGATGGATCTGGGAGTCTATTTCATAGAGGCACATAAAATAGACAGCTTTTTGTACTTTTCACATAGGTGTTCTGTTATAAAATCAATCCCTTATTGCACAAAAATACTTACCTCAGGTCCCCTTATATTTAATGGGTCTATAAGATGTATTTTTGCATGTTAAGCGCTAATACACCTTTTCGAATGCGGGTAAACTTATGATTTTTTTATCATAAGATTTTTATAGTGCCTTCCAAAACAATAACAGAAATTTTCCAATATGCTATATATCATGCTGCAGCCTGCTTTTCTAATTTTCATTGCCTAGGACTCTCTCTACAAACAGATTCCACCAGTTACATTTACCAGATGTCTTCATGTCTTTAAGTTCAATTTCAATGGGTTCTGGTTTTCTTCCATTGCAGCTGTGAATATTTAGTCTTGCTTTTCTTAGAGGAACTGTAAATATAAGTCCTTAGATAAAATCAGGAAAAACTAAGATTTACTCAGCCTGTTTCCAAGGACTTGAAACCATTTTGATAATCATATCAAGGTGACCCAGTACCAGTGTATATAGGAAAGTAGAGAGGTGCACGGGCAACACATTTTTGGTTCATTTTTGGAATTTTGTCACACACCGCTCACCCAAAGGTGTGGGCCGAATGTCCGACTGACTGCACCACCCACCTGAAGATGTGGGCCAAGTATTCATGAATTCTTCAGCAATATGGTACTCCAGGATCAAAGTAAGTCCACAAGCCCTGACAAAAGTCCAAAAGCAAAAGGGTGGACCTCAAGCAAAACAATAATCCAAAAAGAAATCTATCCATGGTCCTCCACAGCAATCAATAGTTCAAGAAGAGGTCCCACAACAGTCCTCAAGTCCTTCGGCACTCTCTGTTTTGCAGAGCCACCAGCCACAGGTTCCTGACTTGGCTCTTCCCTTAAGGTCAGGGTGAGTTTACAGTTCTCCAGCATTCAACCCCCCTGTTAGACCTAACAAGTCCTGGCAAGGATAACTTTTCCCCTGTGGGCTCAACAGGAGCTTTTTCTCCCTTGCTCAGTCACTGGGCACTTATTGCTTGTTCCCAGATGTCAGGAAATTATGTTACTAGCTCCCAGAAGGGTTAGCCCCCCCCCCCCCCCAGTCACCTCTCTCGTAGCTTCCATGATGGCTACTTCCTCACACACAAGGGTCCCAAGTCTTCACCTTAACTGTAAGAGTGTACCATGGGACTAACCTCAGACCCAGGTGGTTATCTTATATGGTCTACCTCTGGTACTTTTACTAGGCTGGGAGTTATTACCGATTTGTGATGGGACATACATCCAGTCAGAAATTTTTATGATTTCAGATATTTTTCAATTCTTTTTCATACACTCACTTTTCTGTTTTTAAAGCCATGCTACAATACGGACACAGCCCATTCAAATTAATGGGCTCTGTCGGTATTAGTACACCAGCAGCCACCAGCGTGGCTTTGTAAACAGGGGGAATCAGTTTTTTAAAAAAGAATTGTAGTGCACATTTGAGCTTCTTAATGCACACAGACTGACTCAGATTGAATTTGTTAACTCATAGGTTAGTATACTTCACATGAGTTTTGGTACACTAACCTGCTTATAATCGAACGAGAAAAACACCCAAGTTTCAACCTAAATCGGGAGATGGACTTTTATCTCACAAAAACGAATAACACGGTATAATCGAAAACCAAACTTGGACGTTTTCAACTGCACTCCATCGCGGAAGCGTACAAAGTTGACGGGGGCGTGTCGGAGGCGTGGTGAAGGCGGGACTGGGGCATGGTTATCACCCGAACAGAAATGGGCGCCTTTCGCCGATAATGGAAAAAAAGTATGCGTTTGTAGCTAGAATTTAGGGCACTTTTCCGGACCCTGTTTGTTCACGAATAAGGCCCCCAAAAGTGCCCTAAATGAGCAGATTACCCCCAGAGGGAATCGGGGATGACCTTCCCTGACTCCCCCAGTGGTCACTAACCCCCTCCCACCACAAAAAATGATTTTTCACAACTTTTTATTTTCACCCTCAAATGTCATACCCACCTCCCTGGCAGCAGTATGCAGGTCCCTGGAGCAGTTGTTAGGGGGTGCAGTGGACTTCAGGCAGGTGGACCCAGGCCCATCCCCCCTACCTGTTACAATTGTGCTGCTTAATGCTTAGTCGTCCAACCCCCCCAAACCCACTGTACCCACATGTAGGTGCCCCCCTTCACCCCTTAGGGCTATAGAAATGGTGTAGACTTGTGGACAGTGGGGTTTGAGGGGGATTTGGGGGGCTCAACACACAAGGGAAGGGTGCTATGCACCTGGGACCTCTTTTACCTTTTTTTTTGTTTTTGTAAAAGTGCCCTCTAGGGTGCCCGGTTGGTGTCCTGGCATGTGAGGGGGACCAGTGCACTACGGATCCTGGCCCCTCCCCCTCCAGTGTTCAGACTTTTTTCATTTTATTTCATAAGTTCACCCTAACAATTCTTTTTAACACACATTAAAACTTTTACCACATACAAATCAATGTTACACTTGTTAATTTGTCCGTTAATGCACATTAAATCAATTTTGTACACAATACATTTTTATGTTTTAAATCTTTTTATTATAGAAGTGTAACCCCCTAGGGAAACTGGTAAGCTGAGAGTATCTGGGTGAGTTCCCCTAGGGGATTATTAGAGGAGAGCCTTGCCCAATGGGGACAAGGAGGGAGGGTCTAACACAATGACAGTCTGCTTGGGGTAGACCCAACTGATTTTTGCATGTTTGGTATTGTGCTGTTCTGTTGTTTTGGTTATAGAAAATTGATATTTGAATAATGATACAGATGACTGACAGTAGGTTGTGACTGGGGGGGGTGGGGTTGATGGAGATAAAACCACCTGCCAAGCTAAGCATGATGTGTTTGGTTGCCCAAACCCCCTGCAACACCCTGTGGCGTATCTCACCTGGCATTACAAACAGGGTCTGCCACAGAAAGCAAGGAAGCAATGTCTCTGCTGAGGAACAGAGGCTGAAGTGAGGAGAGACAGAGGAGAAGGAGAGAAACTGCTGCAATTGAAATAAGGAAGCACTGTTTGGCCCAGAGGTGGGTGAAGGGAACTGCATCTCTGGGAGAGGACAGACAGGAAGGTCTGGTCCTCAGTCGGCCCAGCAGCTGGAGAATAGCCCGGCAAGATATCTGTCTGGACAGTGTTAAGGCAGACTGTAGCCCTGGGTTATTCTGCTAGGTGGGGTGGGTTAGAGCCAGGAGACACAAGATGACCATTGGCAGGAAGTAAAAGAAAGACTAAAGACTGAGCTATACTGCATTGCTGTGCTTACTGTGTTGTGTGAGCAGTGACAAGATCATTCATCTAGATTTTCTTACTTGCTGTTAGTACAGTTTGAAATTTTTAAGGAATCCCAGTTTGTGTGTGGAATTTGTTGCTGGAATATTTTTGGAAGCTGAACAGGTAGTGGCAAAACCCCCCCTGGCCTACTGGGATTTAGTTCAGCCCTGGCCTACACCCAGCTCATCAGATACAACATTTTTTGTAAATCCTGATCCGGGTGCCTAACTCAAAGAGCCTAGCCATCATCCAGAACTGTGTGAGCGGGACCAAAGTTACAGAAGAAATAAACGGTGATTAGTAGAACTGAGAACAATTCTGAAGAGCACATTTAAATGCAATATCTTGGCATTACATAATATTGTGAATAGATAACCCTTCCAACCTCCCCTCCCCCAAAACCTAAATTTCCGCAAAAAATCACCAAGGGATCCTATTACTAAGATGTGCTAATGGATTTAGCATGCACTAATGAGTTGTCTTAAGTCCCCCCACATCATCCCTATCCCTTGATGCCCCCCACCCCTGTATGTGCCTTCTCAAGGGACAGTGGTCCAGCTGGCCTTTCATAAATGTCACAGTGAATTTCAAAGTCTTAAATCATTAAGGGTTTCACTAAGAGCTTTAGATGGTAAGGATTTATGCTATTCCCAATTATAAAAGTTGTTGGTGTTTGTATTTCTTTTTGGCAGTCAATTGTCGCTTTCATTTTGACTGCATCTGGTGTTTTGCATTTAGTTTCAACTTTTAGTTATAATTCCAATTTGTAATAGATGGTGATTTAGCTGTGTACCATTTGAATTATATATCAGTCACTTCCCTAATATCAGCTCAGATTGAAGTATTTAGACTCCTGAGGCAGGTGCACAGAGCACCGAAATGCAGGACTGCTTCAAGTCTTTTCTATACAGTGGTGGAAATAAGTATTTGATCCCTTGCTGATTTTGTAAGTTTGCCCACTGACAAAGACATGAGCAGCCCATAATTGAAGGGTAGGTTATTGGTAACAGTGAGAGATAGCACATCACAAATTAAATCCGGAAAAACACATTGTGGAAAGTATATGAATTTATTTGCATTCTGCAGAGGGAAATAAGTATTTAATCCCTCTGGCAAACAAGACCTAATACTTGGTGGCAAAACCCTTGTTGGCAAGCACAGCGGTCAGACGTCTTCTGTAGTTGATGATGAGGTTTGCACACATGTCAGGAGGAATTTTGGTCCACTCCTCTTTGCAGATCATCTCTAAATCATTAAGAGTTCTGGGCTGTCGCTTGGCAACTCGCAGCTTCAGCTCCCTCCATAAGTTTTCAATGGGATTAAGGTCTGGTGACTGGCTAGGCCACTCCATGACCCTAATGTGCTTCTTCCTGAGCCACTCCTTTGTTGCCTTGGCTGTATGTTTTGGGTCATTGTCGTGCTGGAAGACCCAGCCACGACCCATTTTTAAGGCCCTGGCGGAGGGAAGGAGGTTGTCACTCAGAATTGTACGGTACATGGCCCCATCCATTCTCCCATTGATGCGGTGAAGTAGTCCTGTGCCCTTAGCAGAGAAACACCCCCAAAACATAACATTTCCACCTCCATGCTTGACAGTGGGGACGGTGTTCTTTGAGTCATAGGCAGCATTTCTCTTCTTCCAAACACGGCGAGTTGAGTTCATGCCAAAGAGCTCAATTTTTGTCTCATCTGACCACAGCACCTTCTCCCAATCACTCTCGGCATCATCCAGGTGTTCACTGGCAAACTTCAGACGGGCCGTCACATGTGCCTTCCGGAGCAGGGGGACCTTGCGGGCACTGCAGGATTGCAATCCGTTATGTCGTAATGTGTTACCAATGGTTTTCGTGGTGACAGTGGTCCCAGCTGCCTTGAGATCATTGACAAGTTCCCCCCTTGTAGTTGTAGGCTGATTTCTAACCTTCCTCATGATCAAGGATACCCCACGAGGTGAGATTTTGCGTGGAGCCCCAGATCTTTGTCGATTGACAGTCATTTTGTACTTCTTCCATTTTCTTACTATGGCACCAACAGTTGTCTCCTTCTCGCCCAGCGTCTTACTGATAGTTTTGTAGCCCATTCCAGCCTTGTGCAGGTGTATGATCTTGTCCCTGACATCCTTAGACAGCTCCTTGCTCTTGGCCATTTTGTAGAGGTTAGAGTCTGACTGATTCACTGAGTCTGTGGACAGGTGTCTTTCATACAGGTGACCATTGCTGACAGCTGTCTGTCATGCAGGTAACGAGTTGATTTGGAGCATCTACCTGGTCTGTAGGGGCCAGATCTCTTACTGGTTGGTGGGGGATCAAATACTTATTTCCCTCTGCAGAATGCAAATAAATTCATATACTTTCCACAATGTGATTTTCCGGATTTAATTTGTGATGTGCTATCTCTCACTGTTACCAATAACCTACCCTTCAATTATGGGCTGCTCATGTCTTTGTCAGTGGGCAAACTTACAAAATCAGCAAGGGATCAAATACTTATTTCCACCACTGTACATATGTATTTTGAGTTGATTTTAATAAATATCCCTGTGTTGGATCTTCTTAGGTCATTCCCCCTTTTTGTATGTTTTTGGTACATTTTTTTCAGGGGGTATCTTCAGCTGTTTCCTTGTTGACAGTGGGATTTGAACTAGACTTCACTGGTTCTTTGTAGTTTGCTTAGCTACTCCACCAATCCAAAAAAAGAGAAACAAATCCTTATAGGATCTCCGTGCTTCAAGACCTCTATGATGTATGAATAGTAAATAGAACTAGCAAGTTAATCACAATCCAGTTTCCTAAAGATCCGATGTTCAATTCTCTGTCTTCTAACAATGTGGGCTTCATTTCCATGTGAACTGGTCTATTTCCCCTTCCTGCCTTCTTAATAGCATCTGTTGAATGCCTTTTAATATCTAGGCTTGCATCTTCAGTTGGTTCGAAGCTCACAAGCTGCCACTTCCTACCTGTTCATCTTTTGCATTATGAGAACAGTGGGCAGAAAATGCAGATCTGTGAGCTTTGAACCTGCTTTTGCTACAGGCACAGATACTAAAACACTGTCATCAGCAGATCTTGTGTGGTGTGTGTGGCAGACTTTCTAAAGTCTGCATGGCCACATATACCTGTACTTTAAGGGAAAATTGGAGAGGTTCAAATGGCAAAAAGACCGAAAAAAAAAAAAGATTTGCCAAGTCCAGCATTGGGAACTAAGGCCAGTGCTGGACAGATTTCTATGGTCTGTGTCTTGAAAATGTCAAAACACAGGTGACGTTCACTTTATGCTGTGAGTGAGGGTGCTATGTGGCTTAGGGGGGAGGGGAAGACATTTTGAATGGCATGTTGAATAATGTCAGCAATACTTGGGGATGATGTGTGATTATAAGCAAGACTCTATCATATTTGGTTGCCTATATGGTTGGCATGGTGGAATCTTGACAACCAGTGCTTAAGCATGGGTGATTGGAGTCATACACAGTTCTGGCCACCTTGTTGGGTAAACTGGATAGACCACATGGGTCTTTATCTGCTGTCATTTACTGTTTTACTGTGAAAGCAGTTGACAGAAAAGATCAGATATAAAGTACTGGCATGTACACCTGAAAAAGCCCTGTCCCCCTTTAGCCACTATAGAATCCCTTCTCCAGTAGGTACAGAGGGGTATTCAGAGGAGTGGGGGATGGAATTTGACTGTTGGGGTGGTGTTGAGTTATAGGATTGCACTGTTGGAGGGTTTGAGGGTATTGAAAGTAGGGGATGGGATTTCACTGTTGCTGGTTGTCAGGGGGTAGGAGACTGGCATTAGGTTCTCAAGAATGGATAAATTGATTCCATTACTGGCCCTTTTCAAAGATAGTAGACCCAATTTAGTGCTCACTATCTTTGGATCTCTGTAGGCAGAAATAATGTGCAATATTTCCAGCTGCAGCCATGCTGAAAGAAATTTAGCAGGGAAATTGCTAACCTGTGGTACTGCAAAGTTAACTGCATAAATCATTTCATATTTTGACTCCTTCAATATCCCCTTCAAATTGCTTCTTGGTGTCATTTTAAATATTGACCTTATAAGAAATATTAATAAAAACAAAAAGAAAATATGAAATGATATTATTGATAACTGTTCAAGTTGCAATCAAGTAAACAAAGCTATAATTTCTCAGAAACTAATCTGGTTGTGTAGCAGATTGCTAGTGGTTGAGCATCATCAGGCAACGCCTGGGAATCTAGAAGGTTGTTTGCAAATGAACCATGCTACTGATGATTATTTTAATTATTAAAAGCTTTTGTAGTTATTCTTAGGAAGTGAAAAGTGCTGATTGTGAAATAAATAGGGATCTGTAAACTCATCGACAGAAGCTGGTGGGGTACAATGGAAGAAGATGGCAAAAACTGCCTTGGGTAAGTAGTGATGTTCTATAAATAGCCATGTTCTGTGGTTGGCAACTGGGATACATCTCTAGCAGTTTGGACAGAAAGAAATTAGGAAAACTGGTTGGAGAAGCTGATATTTTTCTACCATCCTTTGCTATAGTACTGTGTCGCTATATAACAGTAAAGTCTGATTCTGCTGAGTCCCCCTTCCCCTCTCCCATATTGATTCTACTACTACTACTATTTAGCATTTCTATAGCGCTACAAGGCATACGCAGTGCTGCACAAACATAGAAGAAAGACAGTCCCTGCTCAAAGAGCTTTTTAATTCAGATCAAATCTACAGTTTTAATGATGAACCATGAAGTAAACACAGTCCTCTCTTAACCACTTGTCTTTACAATAGAAAATTTAGAAAGTACCTGCATACAATATATGTAAATCACTGAGGTTGCACCACAGAAAGGGGGTATATCAAATTCATGACTATTTACCCTTTAAAATAAGGGGTAAGGATGATGGGGGGAGGTTTAAGCCCTTCTAACTTATCCTATAAGGAATATGATAATATTATGACAAATGCCAAGTCAGAAGAACGAAACCCTTGTCAAAAAATTGTAAAAAATATATAAACAGCATTGTTCTTATTTATCTTTCTCATTAGAAAGTTGGAGGAACAGAAAACAGCAAATGTTCTAGGTGATACAGTATAAGAGTTGGGATTACACTTCTTTTCAAAGTCATTTGAGGTCAAGAGCACAATGAGCAACAGTGTATTTTGCCGCTTTTTTTTGTAGTTCACCTGAATTGTTTTTGGAAGTTCACTGATGCACATTTCAACCTCATTTTAGGGCAAATTAAATGAACACTATAGCTGTCATACTTTTGCTCTTTTTTTTTTTTAACAACACACACATTCTTTTTTATTTTTCAGTTGCAGATACAGTACATCATCTCCTGCAATCAACTGAATAGCAGCTGTGCTGTGCAGCATAACTTTGTGAGCCTGTGTAAATAAATGCTAAAATAAATAAATAAGTGATAAGACATACTGCCCTGTTTACTAAGCAGCTTTATAGGCACGTTAACATTTTTAACATGCATTAACCATGTACACATGTTAACCATGTACATGTCTACAATATCCCTATAGGCGCCTACTTGGTTAGCAAACGCGCTGTGTAGGTGCTAAAAACACTAACGCACCTTAGTAAAGAGGGCTCATAGGGAATAACTCCCTTCTCCCATTCTAGTTATTTAAAAAAAATGTGTTAGACTCCTACAGGCTTGGTTACAATGCAACAAAAGTTACTTAAAATACCCAGAGTTAATCCAAGCCTATGGATAACTCAATACCTGCATATTTCTAATGAAAGTACATAGTTTCACCTCCGGCCCTGTTTCTTTCCCGTCCCCCTCCCCCCGCTCTGTTATTTCATTAACTGGCGTCTTTTCAAGGCAGGAAGGCAATGGAATAAAAAGCTTACAGTCACACAATGAACAATATGCTGAACAAGGATAATGAATGTAAAGAGGAAAATGGAAAGAAAGGGTGCGGTTGGCTCAGGATAGTAAAGATATCCTTCTGCATTCTTAGTCTTCCGCAACTACTGCCAGAGTCTAATACAAATTGGTTCAAATCGTTTTCCTGTATTGTTTTTTTTTTTTAAATCCTGAATTCCAGTATAAAGGAGAAAAGAAAACCCCTACAATCCCTTCAGACGTTTCCTCTGAACGTTCTTTACAAATGCCACCTAAAAGCACAATAAGGAAACAGTTAATTGCTTTTGCAGCTCATGTGCAATAGTTTATCCTCTCCTTAGAACTGCAGTTGTAAACGCAGGCCAGCTTCATAACCATGATTAGCTATCAAGACAAAAAAGCATTTCATGGTCTTATTTGAATTATCACTTCCCCTTGTCTGTTTGTTCCTGGGCTGATTCATAAAAAAATATTCAAACAGGAACAAACATGATAAGAGTAATAGGCTTGAGTATAGATTTATTGAGTCTTTTTGGCTGGAAGACAATTCCTGTTCTGTAATACTAAGTATGAATTACTCTTCGCATGATTACATTGCTATTCTGAAAGAATAATGTACTGTTATCCTAAGCACGAAATGTTACATCCAAGGCCCAGAGGAAGATAATAGTCTAATTGACCATGTTGAACTAGCAAAGTTCAACAGTGCTGATAATGTATGCATAGCGATTGCAGTTATGTAAAAAGTACATTTAACCCATGGGCAAGGGAGTTTGCATTCCAAAGAATATCATTGAATGGTTTTAGGTCAGCATTTTTACGTTTTATAGAAGGATTTACAACTGAATCAATTTTTGCAAAGTTCTAACATCTCCACAGAGTGGGAAGGAGAAACAAAAATCTACTGTTTGAAATGTGCTGATATGTCCAAATCACAGCAATTAAGCAAGACGTTAATTTATGGAAGGAGAGGAAAACAGAAAAAAAAAATCTCCTTTGTTTTCATTTTAACAGAATGTAAATAGTTTTTCATTTGATTGTACGCACTTAATAAGATTATAAAGTATTGCATACCATGTAACATGAGTTTATCTTGTTGGGCAGCCTTTATCTGCCGTCATTTACTGTGCTACTATGTTATTATTTGTTTTGAAACTTAAAAAAAAAAAGAAAGAAATGACACAAAATTTTTCTGGCTATCAATCCTTATAAAGAATAGGAGAATCATGTACTAACATTTAGCATTCACTAATGCTGTTAATGTGCATTATTTTAATGTGGGCCCCTTGTATAAAATGGGTTCTGAGAGAAATAGCACACATCAATGGCATTAGCGTTAGTAAATAACCCTAGAGATGATTTTTGAAAGATTAAAATCACTTTTATGCTATGCATGTACAATCTTAAAATAAATTTTTTAATTGATGTAGAGCACTGGTACTCATACAGCATACAATTTTAACATAGTAATACAGTTTTAGAGTTGAAATAGCACAGTGGTCTATGGTGTTCAACCACGTTTCAAGCATTCTGATTACTCATTGTTAATTCAACATTTGCTACATAACTATGGGGGCAATAATCAAAGCTCTCTGAGTACGATAGCATTTTATCTATGGATGTTGGAGTTCTGATGATGGCTCAGCTTGTGAATAGGTAAAAATATGTTTGCTGTTCAACATATATATTTTATTTGCTGGCTACAGAGGTGGCATTGGGAGCTAAGTGCTCAACCTGCAAGAGCTGTTCAACAATACAGAAACTAGCAACAGCAACATGAGCAATTGCGTCTCTGACAGGCAGATGATCAAAAGCCCCGCGCTGTTCCAAACAGCGCTCTAAAATAGCACTGGAACAGCACGGGGCACTATTAGACCTATGATCAGAGATAATGCATGCAAATTTAAGCAGCACAATTATCTCTGATTATGGGGTAGAAGTGCGGGAGAATTGTGCCTGAGCATGCGCTCAGCACAATCCTCCCGCACTTGTTTGACAGGTCTGGGCTGGAGACCAATGAAAAGAGAAGGATGCCCATCTTTAAATCGGAAGATGGACGTCCTCAACTGCCCTGTTGCAGGGATGGCCAAATTTCAAGGGGGTGTCGGAGGTATAGCGATGGGGCAGTTGAGGACGTCCAAAATTTGGATGTTTCTGCAATGGGCAGTTAAGGACGTCCAAAATTGAATGTTTCTATGAAAAAGACGTCTTTCTCATAGAAACATCCAATTTTGGACGTCCTTAACTGCCATTGCCAAAACGTCCAAAATTTGGACATCCTCAACTGCCCCATCACAGAAATGTCCAAATCTTGGATGTCCTCAATTGCCCTCGCTGGCAGGTTTGCTGTAGGGGGGAATGGGGGCCTGCCAGCATGCGAATGCATGCTGGACAGGGTTCACCATTCCTCCCTAATGATCTGCAAACCCCAACGCCAGCTCGGAGCTGGCATAGGGTTTGTCATGGCCAATGACCCAATCTTTGGTGCGCTGGACGCTGATCATTGGGGATGCATGTGTTAAGCGCTGATTAGCATGCATTTGCATGCTACTTGCGCTAAGAGCCCTGTTTAGCATGCATTTGCATGCTACATGCACTAAGAGCCCTTGAGCGCGTTGTTTCACGCGCTTAAGGGCTCTCATCATGTGGGGGTAGCAAACGCCGGCGTTAGTATGGCGCTAACAGCCTCTAGCACCGGCGTTTGCTTTTGATCATCTGCCTGTGTGTGAGTACAACACTGCCTGTCCCTACAGCCCATCTCTTTTCTACAGAATGCATGAAGATGGAGAGATGAGGCAGGCTGCAGGGACATACAGGGCTACATTTGCTCAGAGTCTCCATGGTCCATGCTGCTGTTACCAGTCTGCGTGTTGTTGAAAAGCACTGGCAGATTAGGAGAAAAGACCACCAAGTGATTGGGCCCATGTTGTACTGGCTTCCATAAATTTCTCCCCACCACCACCTCTCTGGCATTAGTTTATCATTCTATGCCAAAGAACAGGAGATAGACTGAGAAAGTGAGATACTCCTGCCACATGAAATAATCTTGGTAAGTCTTTCCAGTTAATGAACTCTGAAACTATTCCCCTTTCAGCTGTACCCTACCCTTGAATTCAGATTTTGGTTGGGTCATGCATCAATAAAATACAATCGGGTTTATTTTTCAAAGAGAAGGATGCTCATCTTTCGACACAAATCGGAAGATGGATGTCCTTCTCACAGGGTCATCCAAATCGGTATAATCAAAAGCTGATTTTGGACATCCCCAATTGTTTTCCTTTGCAGGGACGGCCAAAGTTCAAGGGGATGTGCCGGAGGCGGGACTTGGGTGTGCCTAACACTAGGACGTCCTCGACCCATAATCGAAAGAAACAAGGACGTCCCTGACGAACACTTGGATGACTTTACCTGGTTGTGTTTTTCTTACGACCAAGGCACAAAAAGGTGCCCGAACTGACCAGATGACCACCGGAGAGAATCAGGGATGACCTCCCCTTACCCCAGTGATCACTAACCCCCTCCCACCCTCAAAAAACATCTTTAAAAATATTTTGTGCCACCCTCAGATGTCATATTCAGGTCCATGACAGCAGTATGCAGGTCCCTGAAGCAGTTTTAGTGGATGCAGTGCACTTCAGGCAGGCGGACCCAGCCCCATCCCCCCTACCTGTTACGTTTGTGGAGGAAACAGCGATCCCTCCAGAACCCACCACAAACCCACTGTACCCACATCTAGGTGCCCCCTCCTTCACCCGTAAGGGCTATGGTAGTAATGTACAGTTGTGGGTTTTGGGGGGCAGCACACAAGGTAAGGGAGAGGGTGCTATGTACCTGGGAGCAATTTATCAAGTCCACTGCAGTGCCCCCTAGGGTGCCCGGCTGGTGTCCTGGCATGTCAGGGGGACCAGTGCACTAGAAATGCTGGCTGCTCCCAACACCAAATGGCTTGCATTTGGTTGTTTCTGAGATGGATGTCCTTGGTTTCCATTATCACCGAAAATCAGAAACGACCAAATCTAGGGACGACCAAATTTAAGGATTTGGATGTCCCTGACAGTATTATCGAAACGTCCATCTTGTTTCAAAAATACGGGTTTCCCCCAGGGGCGTATCTGAACTGCGGCGGTAGGGGGGGCCAGGGCCAGAGAGGGGGGGCACATTATAGCCCCCCCCCCCGCCGCCGCCGCCGCCGCCGCCATTGCCGATCCCCCTCCCCCCAGCCGCTGCCATTGCTAACCCTCCCCCTCCGTTGCTCGCCTACCTTCGCTGGCGGGGGACCCCAACCCCCGCCAGCCGAGGTCCGCGTCCTCCTGCCGCTGCCGGCTGCCTTTGGTCCTTTCATTCTTCCATTGAAGCTGGCGCCGACGAAAAAGTTTCTTTTGAATCTGACGTCGCTGCACGTTGCACGTTGTACGTGCAGGACGTCAGACTCAAAAGAAACTTTCGTCGGCGCCAGCTTCAATGGAAGAATTAAAGGACCAAAGGCAGCCGGCAGCGGCAGGAGGACGCGGACCTCGGCTGGCGGGGGTTGGGGTCCCCCGCCAGCGAAGGTAGGCGAGCAACGGAGGGGGAGGGTTGGCAGCGGTAGGGGGGTCCAGGGCGAAATCTGCGGGGGCCCAGGCCCCTGAGGCCCCACGCAGATACGCCCCTGGTTTCCCCATCCCTAGATTGGGGCATTCTGTGAGGACGTCCAAATTGAAATGAGGATATCCCTTTCGATTATGCCCCTCAATGTATAACAAGATAATAGATCAGCAAAATTACAAATCTGATTGATTTTTTTGACTAGATGACCAGAAAACTAGATGTGATCTACTTAGATTTCAGCAAAGCCTTTTGATACTGTTCCTCACAGGTGATTTATAAATAAACTGAACAGCCTGGTAATGGGTCCCAAGGTATTGAATTGGGTTAGAAATTGTTTGACTGACAAATGACAGAGGTTGGTGGTAAATGGAATTCACTCATAAGAAAGGAAAGGAGTAGTGAAGTGCCTCAGGCATTGGTCCTAGGACCATGTCTGCTCAATATCTTTATCAGAAATATTGCCAAAGGATTATAGGGAAAAGTTTATCTTTCCGCCAGTGACACAAATATTTGCAACAGAGTGGACACTCCAAAGACAGTAGACAACATGAGGGTTTGTCTTAAAAAATTAGAAGCAAAGGCTAATGCTTAGCAATTAAGCTTTGATATGAAGACATGCAGAAGATGCATTTTGGGTACAGAAATCCAAAGGAGCTTCATGAGATAGGAGGCAAGAAGTTGATGTGCATTGGCCAGAAGAGAGACTTTTGAGAAGTTTTAATAAATGCTTGAAAGGTATTAAGCAAATAATTTTCAGAAATGAGGAAGTGATAGAAATTGAAGATATCAGTTGAGGTTGGAGGGTGGTAGACTTATGAGTAACGACAGGAAATACATTTTCACACAGCGATTGGCGGATGCCTAGAATACCCTCCTGGGAAAAGTTGTGGGTACAAAACAGTGATGGAATTAAAAAATACATGGGATAACACAGAAGATCCTAATATAGAAAGAGGATGGAATCAAAGCAAAACAGGGCATAAAGAGGTATAACCTGCACAGAGCAGTATGTACAACTCTGGCATCCATGTTGGGCAAACTGGATGGACCAAACGGGTCTTTAGCTGCCATTATTTACAATGCTACATTAGAAGTGCCCCTCTCTTATTGTGCACTTCAAGAATGCTGCCCAAATGATAAAGTTAATTAATTTGCACAAGCAGCCACCCTTGCTTTCTCATTTCTTCCCTGGCACTGCTGATATCTCTTCCTTTCCCAGACAATGACTGCTCTTCTTCTCTTCCTTCTCCTCTGGAGGCAGGGGGTGGAGTGCTTATGTCATTTTCTGTGGCTGATCTTATCTCTTCTCCTCTCATTCTTTTGGGAGGAGTGCCTACAGATGTCATTATCTTTACTGATCTAGTGGCTTTCCTTTTCCTTGCCTTGTCTCTACAGACCTCCGACGTCAATATTTTTTGTAGTGTCATCCTCTCTTCTCTTGAATGATGCCTAAGATGAGTACAAAATGTACAGGGAAAGAGAGGTTGTATATACCATCTCTGGAAGCTGTGCCTAGCCACACACATGGGCAGCTTATAGGGAATAGTGATAAAGATCATAAGGCCCACCCTCACCTGCTGCTCAGCATTATTTCCCTTTTTTTCCCTCTTATTAGCAATCCTCTGTTCTTGTCCCATGCCTAACACTGTCTCCACCACCTTCATCAAGAGGCCATTCCAGTATGCACTATCATTTCTGTGAAGAAATACTTGCTTAGATTACTCCTGAATCTTTCCCCTTTCAATTGTATCACATGGCCATTAGATCTTATTTTCCTTCCCGTCAAAAAAGGCTCACCTCCATGTTCTTTGGAGGTATTTGGACATTTTCAAGACTTAAATGCATTAATTTGATCAGGTTTTGAGAAAGAACAGATACAATAGTGGAAACTATAACAAAAGAGCACTTTGATGAACATATGAAAGATAATGAGGACAGTGCATCCTAGTACAAACATTGAATTATGTTGTACAGGTTCCCTATTTCAACTAGCACAAAATTAATATGTCTTCATGTGGTTTAAGGACAATGACAGCTCTGTTATTGCTCTGAACTATGGCACCAAAAAAGTTGTAATCCCCTCCTCCAGTTTCATCTCTAGATGGGAGTAGGGGAGACAGCAGGACTTACATCTGATTCCCTTCTCTAAACCCTGGTATAGGTTATTTGATGAGGAAAGGATATATACCTTCTGAACCTAAGGTACAAGACTTATAAGGAAATCACAAAGCCTATTCATACAAATGATAACGTTCTTTAGGAAAGTTTTTTACTGAAAATTTCTTCAACATAAAGCAGGTTCTTTCCAGTAAATTTCAAAGTACAGAGTTACAGACAGTTGCAAAGGTTTCTGATTTTTCTTCCCATGCAGGAATTTAGGCTCACCTTAGATTGGTGCTAAATTCCTAATTCCTCAAGAACCCTTGTTGCACTTTTTTTTCCAAATTTATTCATCTCTTTTATTCTCTATCTTCTAACTCGTTGGACTGGAGCACTGGGTTTCCAGCTGTCTACTTTCTTCTTTTCTGGACCACTCTGGATTTGGGTTATATAAATAAAAATCTTAATATCAGCTGATTTCTCTTTCCTTTCCTTCTATTCCAAACACCACAGTTCTCATCAGTATTACAAAGATCTTTGTTTACTGGTAAACCAGAGGTTAGATCCTCTTTGCCTTGAAAAACAGACCCAGATTGAGATGTTTATTCCCTCAAATTGGAATAAACATCACTGAAACCCTCAGGAAGAGCTACTTAGAGCAGTGCAAGAAGCACCACTGCAACCACTGCAAGGACTGATTGTGTAGTCCTCTGCAGACATGTAGCAGAATGCCTCCCTTTCTGAAATTGTGACTTCTTTCTTACCACAGTCTTCTCTGAGGCTCTTATGAACTCCCTTGGATTGTACCATTGTGGCCACTCCTAGATGGTCACATTGAATGGTTCAATCCACTGAATACTTGTGCCATCTTCAATAACATCATTGGGACCTGCATAGATATTAGTGAAGAGTCCAGTTGGGCTGGAGTCTTTTGTATATAGGAGGAAATTTTATAAATGGCACAAAAAAACAAAATTGGCGCTGAACTGTATTCTATAACTGGTGTTCTGGGATCAGCATCCTTTAAAGAATAGCACATAGCACCAAGAGTTTTCGTTCAACTTCGATGTGAGGAGTTACACCAACAGAAACTAGGTGTACTGTAAATGCTGGCGTTCAAGTTTGGCACGTATCCCTCAAATTCCATAATACTGTGCACATTTTAATAAAACACCCCTTGCCTGCCCATGCCCCTCCCATGGCTATGCCCCTTTGCAGATCCGTGCAGAAACACATAAGCAGTATTTATTAAACAGGTGTGTAAATGTGTTTTCATGTGGATCTGCCATTTCCGACCCATTTTGGCATCTTCCTCCAATAGAATGCTCTTTTCACACTGAAAATTCAGCAAGGAAGCAGCACCTAATGTTCAGTGTCATATATAGGATTTGCCTCATACAGCATAAGCCTGTGAGATAAAATACATTTGTCAGTACGTAGATTAAGAGCAGCCATTGTTACAAAACAAGATGGGCCTGATGTTTAGCCTGTGGCAGAAAGTGGCAACCCTGGGCTGAACTAACCCTGTATATTCAATGCTGGTACATTTGTGGCTCCTGGCATTCAATATCCGGGTATGTCCTCTGACCCGGAAGCTAACCAGACAGCAACTGACATTCAGACTGGAGCCTGGTGTACTTCGTGCATAAAGTTAGGATGGCTGTTTTGCTCGCCTAACTTTCGGGCCCTTTTACTAAGCCATGGTAAAAAGTGGCCTGCGCTAGTTTTGACACATGAGATTGGTACGACACATGAAATTGGTGTTCGCTAGGTGAAGTTTTACCATGGCAGGAAAAAGGCCTTTTTAAAATGGGGCAGTAAATGACCATGCAATAATATTAAAATCAGCATGTGGCTATTTAGTGCCTGAGCCCTTACTGCCACCTATTTAGTAGGTGGCAATGGATCACGTGCTAACCCCGTGAAATTGGACTTTGCATGGCAATGTCACTACGCTGCCCATTACTACTAGGAATGCTCCCCCATGGTAGAAAATAGAAAATTATTTTCTACTGTGGGAAAGTGCAGGGCTCCTGAGAGGGGGGGCATGGGGCAAAATTCCCCAAGCATGGGCCTCCAAGGGGGGGCCCGGTGCCAGGTTCTCTCTCTCCTGCTCCTGACAAGCTCCCAAGTCCATTTAGTAGTGGTTTATGGACTTGTCCTTTAGGAAACCGTCTAACCCCTTTTTAAACTCTGCTAAGCTAATCGCCTTCACCAAGTTCTCCGGCAACGAATTCCAGAGTTTAATTATGCGTTGGGTGAAGAAACATTTTCTCCGATTTGTTTTAAATTTACTACAGTGTAGTTTTATTGCATGCCCCCTAGTCCTAGTATTTTTGGAAAGTGTGAACAGACGCTTCACATCCACCTGTTCCACTCCACTCATTATTTTATATACCTCTATCATGTCTCCCCTCAGCCGTCTCTTCTCCAAGCTGAAAAGCCCTAGCCTCCTTAGTCTTTCTTCATAGGGAAGTCGTCCCATCCCCGCTATCATTTTAGTTGCCCTTCGCTGCATCTTTTCCAATTCTACTATATCTTTCTTGAGATGCGGCGACCAGAATTGAACACAATACTCAAGGTGCGGTCGCACCATGGAGCAATACAATGGCATTATAACATCCTCACACCTGTTTTCCATATCTTTCCTAATAATACCCAACATTCTATTTGCTTTCCTAGCCGCAGCAACACACTGAGCAGAAGGTTTCAGTGTATTATCGACGACGACACCCAGATCCCTTTCTTGGTCTGTAACTCCTAATGTGGAACCTTGCATGACGTAGCTATAATTCGGGTTCTTTTTTCCCACATGCATCACCTTGCACTTGTTCACATTAAACGTCATCTGCCATTTAGCCGCCCAGTCTCCCAGTCTCGTAAGGTCCTTCTGTAATTTTTCACAATCCTGTCGCGAGTTAACGACTTTGAATAGTAAACATAGATTCATATGCATCTTATAACTAAACAGTGGAATTTCTCCATTGTTATCTTTCATACCGGGTCTTTATTATAAAGGGAATCAAGAAAGATTAAAATTATGATTGCAAGTGGAGCTAATGTATTAAGAGCTTTCAATTGTTAGATTCCCAGGTTTTTCTTAAGTCCTAGCTTGATTTCTTTGCTTTTTTTTTCTTTTTTGATTTCCTTATTAATTGCTACTTCTCTCCGATTTTGTGTGCTGGTTGGAATGGCACCCAGTAAGGTTAATTTTGTTTCTTTTATTTTTATTTTCAATGTAAGCGCCAATTTCTTGTACAATTGTTTATTTGTAAATTTCTAACAATAAAAAAATAGGATTTCAAAACACAAAATGATTCTCAAAAATAGAGGAAACAATTATTCTGGTCGTACATTATAAAAAAATTCAATCATTTGGTATCAGATTTGAGATTTATGGGTACTAAAGCAATTAAGAGAAATAGGATTGAGACAGAAAAAGCTATTATTACAGATGGATCATTTTGCAATTAATATCCTGCATACAACTGCTTTAAGAGGCTTGAATGGTGAAAATGACTTTGCATGTTTTTATAATGTGACAGTTCAAATGTCAGCAGAAGTGCCTTTCAGTTGGAGCCACTTCCTGATTACTTAAATTGTTTGGAATTTGATAGGTGAGGATGTTGGAGACAAGCAGATTAGCTAATCAAGAGCATATAATTGACTCAAAAGAGCCAGCAGCATTTCCAGAGTTACCCACTGTAAGTATGGCATTGCAGATTACCAGATTTTTCTGAAAGGCCAGCAGAAGTCTTTCAAGTATCTTAAAGGTTTACCTGTTTGCTTTCTTCCCCCTCATCACTGAGGTACTTTGAAGTTTGACCCTGATGCTTCTGACACATTGCTATGCAAACTAAGTTCATAGTTTGTGGCATGCAAGCAGTGTCTGATCTGATATAGGTGTCTTTTTGTGTAACATAGATGGTGATTCTTTAGGGTATTTCTTCAGTAGATGGAGTTTTTCTTGGCATCAGGCTAAGAAGAAACAATTATTTTTAAATAAAAGAACTTCTTTATATGTTTTATGTTCAAATTGGATTCTATATTTTATGCTTAATTAGAATATGTAGAACCCTATACTCTTGCATTATTCCTGACTTAAAAGAACTTTCTATTACGCATTTATAAAATAGGTTCAATTTATATACTAATATGCCATCCGCCCCTCCCCCCCCCAAAAAAAAATACAGGGGGCCTTACCAAACATATGAATATGCAAGAACAAAATCATAAAAATAGGTAAGCAACCAAAACCCAAGGAAGGGGGCAAGTCACCCATCCCTCAACCCTCTCCTTATAGGAATCAATGATATACATTTTTGTGACAGTACCCAAGGTTGAAAGCTTAATAATGGGAGTGTCTGCTTATAGGCTGTAGTTGTACTAATTCAGCCACTTTTCTGTATATTTTCTTGACAAATATAGGGATTTCTTACCTCCCAAATTTTTTCTGTCAGTATTGACAGTAGTTTTAGAAAAGAAGTCGGGACCCCCCCCCCCCCCCCCCCCCCCCAGACTGGCTTTCTGTGTCAGAACTTAGGGCCCCTTTTACAAAGCTCGTACTGCCACTTTGCTGCGTTCCAATCCAGAACTACGGTCAGACTCCTGCAGGATCCCAGCGGCCCCCAACATGCGCCATTTCCAGCAAATCAGATTTTTTAAAAAAATTGCATTGGGAGCTTATCCAGCAGTAATTAAGCACTGCCCAGTTAGCGCTGGAGCTCTTACTGCCTCCTGAATAGCTGGCAGTAAGTGCTTCCCCAAGAAAAGGCCGTGCAGCAAGTGTTTCATTTACCACACGGCAATTTCTGTCCCCTGCCCGGAATTTCCTTTTTTTCCGGGCGGCGGTAAAAGGGAGGCCTTGATGTGTGGCAAGGGCCCCTGTTACTGACGCTTGGTAAAAGGGGCCCAAGCTGTTCAGTAGGACACTAATACAGTAACAGTCAGGGGTTTTTTGAAGGGGTACTTGGGGGTACTGAGTACTGGCACCTTTTCCATTGTCTGCTAAAATTGACCCCTGACCCCCAAGTTTTAATGAAAGGTTCTACACACCAAGTCTGCCTTGTCATAGATTCTGTGACTGGTTGCAGAGGGGGCCTGGCTATTGTGGGGTGGGTTCCTGAGTGATCACCTCACCCCCTGAAGGGTGGCTTTGAGTACCGGCACCTCTTTTGCTAAAAAAAAAAAAAAAAAAGCACTGGTAACAGTTTACCCCATATAAGGAGCCAGCACTTAACTGATGATGAATCTGCTTGCCTTGTCTCTGAGACAGGATGTAGGGAGCATGAGCTTGGTAATAGAGATAACGAACATTCATTTGTCTTATCACTAGCACTCTCCAGGTCATAACTTGTGTCTAGCATGTATAGGGGACCTCCCAATACCCTATGACCCCTTATAAAACAGCACAATGGCAGCTTGAATAATGCAAAGACTTTATTGATCTCCATTAGTGAATGTTTTACATTTCTAAAGTAAACGAAGTTGCATGGCAGTACAGGTACCATCCTGTGGTTGGAGTTAACCATTCCCAGTTTCTTTCTCACTAGGCCTCCCATACTTGTTCTGCTGATAGTACAGCCAGTCAGATTTTTAGGATATCTGCAAAAAAATATATATGCATGGGATAAAGGGAGAAGAAAGTTGAGGAGTAGTCTAGTGGTTAGATAGAGCATCAGACTTACAATCAGGGAACCCCAGTTCAAATCCTACTGCTGCTTCATGTAATCCTAGGCAAGTTACTTAACTCTCCTTTGCCTTAGGTACAAAATTACACAGCTGAATATTCAAGTATAAATATATCCACCAACAAAAATATGAATACTGCTAAGCACATCATAAGTAGCATTCCCATGGGCAGAGTATAAGCAGTTAGGACACCATTACAACCTGCATAGATACTTTATAAAATACATATGTACATACACACATTTAAACCTTCAGAGAAGGTCTATTTATTTATTTTTAAATATTTCTAGACCACACAATCCAAAAGTACTCAGCAGATCACAGCAGTACATTTATAATAAAGAAAACTATTAAAACATACTTCACAAAACACAGACTAAGATACATTATATCATCATACAGTTCCACTTCAGTAAGAATCTGTAAAGCCATAAAAGAGAGCATCAGACTACATGCCAAGTGCTTATATAAGAATTTGTGCACTACTAAGGATGGTTGTGGGTACCTATTTTATGAAGACATTTAAGCACCTTTTTGATATTCCACATAGGCAACCTTTAATCAAGTACCCTTAAATATGCATAACCGAGTCTTCAATGTGTGCAAATATCGCATTCATATTTTGATATTCTGATAGTCTGACATGCTGAGGGATCACTAAGGGACCCACTAAGATGCGTAGGCGCCTACGGCGCCCAATACATGCCAATTTGGAACATCTGACAGGCTACCATCTGGCCGGAGCGGTAATTTCATTCTTTATGCGCGCCCACTGCATGTACTGGAAAATATATTTTATTTTCCGGCGCACAGTGCTAACCAGGCAATAATCAGCATTGTACACGCGCTGATGATTGCTGCCTGGTTTATGCGTGAGACCTTACCGCTAAGTGAATGGGTAGCGGTAAGGTCTCAGGCCCAAAATGGATGTGTGCCAATTTTCATTTCGCAGCACGTTCATTTTTGCCCCCCACCCCCACCCCAAAAGGCCTTTTTTGCAGGTGCACTGAAAAATGGACCTGTGAGCGTCCAATACATGCGTGTACACCAGCGCAGGCCACTTTTTGGCGCACCTTAGTAAAAGGACCCCTAAGACAGGTTTGGGAAAGCTTTCTTTAACAAATCTTATTGTTATCTTTGAGTCCTTTATCAGTTTAATAACTAAGGGGCCCTTTAACTAAGTTGCAGTAAGTGCTAGCATGCACTTACTGCAACTTAAATAGCTTACTATGGGACACATTCAGGCATCCTACGGTAAGTTCCAAATCACTGTACACTAACCATGCACAAAATAATATTTTTTAATTTTTTGTTGGAGTGAGGATGCACTAGTCAGGGTCTGTCTGGAGGTGGGGTGGGGGAGGTGAAAGGGTGCCACTAGATACTAGGGATATAATGGTTTTTTACTTGGCACAATCCTCCCACACTTGACAGGTCAAATGCAGGATATGGAGGTCTATTGGGCCCCCGGACCCCCTCCCCCATCGATGAGGCCCTGGTGGCCTAGTGCCCCCCCAAGCCCCTCCCCATGCCTAGTGCATCACAGGATGCACTGGGCAGGGCAGGGCACTGCTATTTTAAAGGTGGCATTGTAAGAGGAGGGAGTGCTACTCACTTCTCCATCACTGAGGTACGGGGTGGGAGGGTGCCACTAGACCACCAGGGCTGGTGGGGGCTTGGGTTTGCAGCCACTGGGCCACCAGGGATGTTTTTGGGTTGTGGAGGGGTAGAGGACTGGAGATCCACTGGATCTCCAGCCCTTGTGTCGGGGAGTTTGGAGGGGACTGGAGATCCGCCAGACCTCCTGCCCCCATGTGTTTGTCTGAGGGGGCTTGGGGAGGTACGGCCAACAGGGCCTCATCAATGGGGGGCGTTGGGGGTCCAATGGACCCCCAGGACAAGGTGGCAGCCTTGGCCGACAGTGACAGCTCGAGATGCCTGACTCTGATTGGGGGGGGCAGGGACAGTGGGATCCTTAACCCTAATGCCAGCTCTGAACTTGTGTAGGGTTAAGGTGCTATTCCACACCTACGATCTGAGTGCTGTTCTCTGATCAAAGGGGTGGAATACTCTGAGCTATTGCCTGGCTTGTGTGCTGTTTGCCACACCAGACACCTCTGATCATATGTGAGAAGGTAAATACAGGTGCTAGTGGTCTGTAGTGCCCACATTTACCTTTGATCATCTGGGCATGTTTGTACCTGAGGCAATGAAGGGTTAAGTGACTTCTCTAAGATCTCAAGGATTAGAAATGAGATTTGGCTTCCCTGGTTCTCAGCTTGCTGCTCTAATCATTAGGTGAAGTCGGTACATGCTATTTCCGGCGGTTGGGTGCGGATACCTAGTTTTCAGTAACAATGCATGCAACATTTTGAAACATCCCTGACACTCTCATGCCCCTCCCATGGACACACCCCATTTTGAGTTGCATGCAATAGAGGAAATTCTATATATGTCACCAAACATTAGACGCTATTTTGCTCAGAAAAGTGTTCTAATGGATGCAAGACACCGAAACGGGGCAGAAACTGTATATCCTATACTGTTTATTGTAAGCCACATTGAACTCAAACTTGTTTGGGATAATGTGGGATATAAATATCAACAATAAATAAATAAATAAATATCTGCACATAAACACACACACACACGTTTCCATGCTGATCTGCAGAGGGGACATGGCATGGAAGGGCCATGGGCATGTCAGGGGCATTCCTTTAAAATGCATGCAGTGTTATAGAATTCGGGGATCTGTGCCCAACCTGCATACCAAGATTTACACCTTGTGACTCTGAGCAAGTCACTTAACCCTTCATTGCCCCAGGTACAAAATAAGTACCTGTATATAATATGTAACCACTTTGTAACCACAGAAAGGCGGTATATCAAGTCGCATCCCCTTTCCCCTTTCACCCCCAAAGTTGAGCACAAATCCCTGTTTTATAAACTCACCTGTATTATGTGCTGTTTATTGAATTTCCCAGATAAGATTTGAGCATCATGTGACATAGACTAACAGGCAGCAGATGCATGCACAAATCCCAATTGGTGCCAATTAACATCAATAATTGGCTGTTAGTGGCTAGTTGTTGCTTGTTAATGGCTCGTAAGCCAATTAAGTTGTGCATGCATCTCAGGGATCATGCCCTAATTTGGGCGCCGCATATAGAATCTGGGAGTAAATGTCCTTAAAAGGAGATTACAAAAAAATACATTATATGTTTTCTCTAACAATATTTGGCACAACAGAGTGAAGCACAGATGTAAAGCATAAAGAAACCAAACCACATCTGAAAATATGTCCCGACCAATCTACACAAAACTAACATCACAAACAGAGTCAACATGAAGATGGTTTTGTGCTTGTTATTGTACAAACTGTACAGAAAAACATCTTTGACATTGCATACAATGTTAACCTGCTCAATGTACAGCCCATTTTTACAGGACTGTGAAGATTAATTAAAAATATACTAAACTGCCAGCAGGGAAGATGACAAAATGGATGGTATGATAAAAATGCAATATAAACCACTGCAATGGCAAGAAATAATGTAAGCTGTAATTTCAATCATTTTTCAATGAAAATATTTTAAAGTAGCTTTTCATTGAATGCAATTTAAACAGTATTTACTGAATGGTATATGGCTACACAATAATTTTGTAAAAACTGGAAAAAAAATGAAAAAGAGGAATAGTACATCTGAGATACCTTTGAAATATATTTCCAGATTAACCTATTTTTTTTAGGTAAAAGGGAACTAGAAATCATGAATTATTTCAAGGAATAATAGGGACTAATTGATAAGGTTGTTAATAACGTTCCAAAGCAAATTTAGGCTTGTGTTAAAGGTGGGGATGGGCACTTTCCCCTGAATTCTATATATGGCGCTTTGAGTTGCATGTATAAATTAAGACACACGCCAAATTTGCACACACAACTTAATTGAATAATGAGCCAAACAATGCCAATAATTGGGCAATAACAAGCAATTCTCAGCAATAACTGGAAATAATTAGAATTTACATGTACATCTCTTTAGACGTATTGTATAAAGAGATGTTCGTAAATTCTAGTGTGCCAACTTGAAAAGAGGGCATGGCCATGGTAGGAGCATGGGCGGGTCGGGTACATTCCTGCAATTTATTGAACTAGGGGGATCCATGCCTAATTTACGCACGGTGACTTACAGCAGATGGAAATGGTCGCACCTAAATGTAGTTGTGGTTCCCAGCACTAAGTGCTATTCTATAAAACTGTGCCTAACTTTAAATGCAGTTTATTTATTTATTACATTTGTACCCCGCGCTTTCCCACACATGGCAGGCTCAATGCGGCTTACATAGTAACAGTTTATAGTATAGCGCTAAGTTCTGGGTTTTTTTGCGCCAATTTTTTAGGTGCTATTTATAAAATTGATTGCTTAATTGTACTGTTTGAATGATGTTATTTTACTGTGTTTAGCTTGAACATTTTTAACATGCAAAAATTGCCAGGTAGTAACTCTAAAATGTCAGCAACATCAACATAGCTTAAGATAATTAAATGTTTAATAGTAATATGTAAACATGATAACTAAACAAGTACAATTTACAAATTTCTCATTGAAATTTAAAGTGGTTGCTGAGAAAACTGAAAAAAATATAGGGGCTTCCTTTTTTTGCCTCATCCTGTATATGTAGGTAAAGCTACTTTCATGTTTAAGTGGCGTTTTGCTACTTACATGTGTAAGGAGCTCAGTCTATATGTGTTATTGGTGACTTTTGGAATCCTGAATGTCTATGAGGAACTGATTAAGGACACATACTCCAAAACTCTAGCATAGTTTTGAACAGTGGCAGCCCTACCATTAGGCCAACTGAGGTAGGGGCCTCAGGTGACACTCTTCCTGGAATGGCATCTCCCCTTTCTTTCCTCCTCCTCCCCTCCAAGTTTCACTTCTTTTTCCATTTTCTACAAAGTAGGGGCAGCAGTGATTCCCATAAACTGCCCTGCCACCGGCACCAACTTCTTCCCTTTACTGTAGCCCACCTCTCTGATGTAAATTCCTGTTTCCTCAGAGGTGGGCTGCAGTAGAGGAGAGGCTGGTCCTAGCAGTAAGGTAGCATGTGGGAATTGCTGTCACCACCGCCTTTTGGAAAATGGAAAAATAAGGTAAACTTGGGGGAAGGAGGTGAGGAAGGAAAGGGGGAGATTCCAAACCATGGCCTGGGGGGGGGGGGGGGGGGGGTGCGACATCTCATGCCTGCCTCAGGCTGCATCTTGCCTTGGGCCTGGTTTTGAATGCCATAAAGAGGTAAGCATTTATCCTTCCTCAAGCTCTCTTCCCATGCTCAGTCTCAAATGAGATGTTAGTTGAATTATGCATGTCTCAAAACAGGTGTAAATGCCAACAGGGAAGTTTTGTAGGACATACATGTATTGCCATTTCTAAAATACAGCATATATGTATTATTTCAAGGTCCATCTAAAAGACTACAAAACACTCCTAGTTCAAATCTCTGCATTCTGCTGGCATATGCCTATAAGTTGCATCTTTTGTAAAATTATTATTTACACATGCACGCCAATCTGCACATGTAAAAAAAAAAAGCATCTATGTAGTCATCATCACTGCTCACTGTACAAATGATTTAAAATATCAATCCTAGTAAGCATAAGGAAGTGTTTTCCTTAGTTAATATGGACTCAATTCTATAAATGGCTCCCACATTTAGGCGCCGATAAAAATTAGCGCTAAGCGCAACTCTATAAATGGCTCAGATTTGGACAGCAAAATACCCAAACAGGAAGATGCCTCTACGTGAAGTCAAACAGAACAAAGCAAAGGTAGTGGATGCCACAAACCAAAACTAGCCAAAGGAATAGAATAAAAGTCATTTAATCAAAGCACCAGTAACTGGACTCAACATGGGGATCCTCTTCCAGCAGAGGCAGCAACAGAAGGAATTCAAGAATTCCCTCAGATTTGTTTGCTGTATTATTGGTCTGTACTAGACTTCCTTGTTTTTACCTTGCTGGGAAAGTTTCACTGTGACCCCTGAAGCAGGGCTTCTGGCCGAATCACAGACCGTGTCGGGTCTGGTCACTGGTGCTTTGATTAAAAGTCTTTTATTCTATCCCTTTGGCTGGTTTCGGTTTGTGGCATCCTCTACTTTTCCTTAGAGTTGGGCACCATTTATAGAATGGCATTGGCATCAGGATCTGCGCTCAATTTTGGACATGAGGATTTACACCAAGTAAAACCTGATGTAAATTCTCATACCTAAATTACACACAAATCTCACTTATTTTATAAAACTATGCATAAATTCCAGGAACTCCCCTGATCTGCCTATGTGCCTCCCATGGACATGCCCTCTTTTTGGATCCGTGCATAAAATTTACACGCAGATCCCAACACCTAAAGATGTACATGCAAATTTCAATTATTGCCAATTAGCACTGACAATTATTAGTAACCAATTCTCAGCGCTAATTGTCTCGTGAATAAATTAAATTGCACATGCAAATAGGGTAAGCACCCATATTTGCACATACAATTTTGAGAGACATATATAGAATTAGGGCACACATGTATACCTTTTAGTGCTTGACATTATGGTAAAATGTATCCTGAAAAGACTTTTACACAGTTCTCTTCATTCGTATTTCTTCAATTTTATTTAACTGTATCAAATTTAAGCAAGTGATCAAATGATTTAATTTCCTCTTCTAAAAATCACTACTCTTCAAACTTTCTTCAGGACTAATTTAATTGGATTGTCTTTCCCCAAAATAAATATTACATTGAATAGAATGCCTGGAGGCATATGCCACAAAAGCCCATGAGGGATGTACCATCAGATTCTGTTAATTGATTGAAAGGGCAAATGATTTATAGGAAAAGCTGCATCATCAACTTAATTGAGGCCAAAGCCTAATTAGAGGGGAAATGAAGTAGACAGAGCCAGAGACACAGCAGGCTTTCATCTGAGATGTCAACAAACAGACATGTAACTAAAACCAGACAGGCAACTGCCTGCTTTTTCTACAACTTCGGTTGTGATGTGAAAACATTTACAGTGACTTAAGGAGAGAAGAAGTAAACACAATGCTTATGTACCAGACTGATTGTGTCTTTTGTGAAAACAAAAGAGCTAGTTAAACTACTATATAACAAGCTAAACATATTAAACTACTATTTCCCCTTTTTTCAAATAAACCTTTTATTTTGTAAGGTCCTGAAATGTATTAGGCAGGCCACTTTGTACTGATTCTACAACTGATAGGTAGTGTATTCAGAACTCAATAAACCCCACAGGAAAAGATTTGTATTGTAGATTTGTCATGACTGGTATTAATACTATCAGAACAGGACTTTAACATTCAGCCATGTTGTGCATCCATGTCTTTAAAAATAATGACCTTCATATCATCAATCAAACTTTAAGTTCTAGAGTGTCTTCAACATCTAAGTTTGTGGGGGGGTGTCTGTGTTTGCTTTTAGGACACCAGGATCGCTAAATAGATTCCCCGAAATGCCTATTTTCTGGACTCTGCTTATACGTTTTCTTATCATCTACTTTCATTCTCTTACAGTACATTACCATTTTTATACTTAATGGGGTCCTTTTACTAAGGTGCACTGAAAAATGGCTTGTGGTAGTGTAGGCGTGGGTTTTGGGCACGTGCCGATCCATTTTTCAACTCACCTATAAAAAGGTCTTTTTAAAGTTTTTGCTGAAAATGGATGTACGGCAAAATCAAAATTGCTGCGCGTCCATTTTGGGTCTGCGACCCTACCGCCAGCCATTGACTTAGCAGTAAAGTCTTGCATGGTGACCGGGCGATAATGACTCACGCGTGTCAAATGCTATTTGGCAAGTGTTCAATACGTGCGTCTGAAAATAAAAATTATTTTTTGGCCGCACGTATCAGACATGCACCAAAAATGAAATTACCGCAACAGCTACACAGTAATCGGCGGTAACTCCATTTTGGCATGCGTTGGGCGCGCATAGATGCTTACACAGCTTAGTAAAAGGGCCCCTGTGTTTTCTATTATGTTTACAACCCTAGTTCTTTACCCTATGTTGTATTTGATTATATTGTATTATATTACAATGTAAATCTATGGATTTATTATTTGGCATTTTATGCAGGGATATTATTAATGGGTGTATTTTAATGTTTGGCTTATATATTTGTTGAATCCACTATATTAAAAAAAACAGGTGTGGATAAAATAAATGATACAATCAAAACAAAATACAGAATCCACTCTGTGAAAAATAACTAATACAACATTTTACTAAATGGGAAGGAAAAGCCTCAAAGAGCTCAAAATCTAAAAAAGATTTGAAAGACCCTGAAGCAGCTAAGCGAAACACTGGCCATCGTTGGCCTGGGGAGTGTACATATAGAAGGAAAAGTGGTGTTTTGGCTCCGATTCTGCACATCATATTAGCGCTACTATGATAAGTGTTTTTTTGTTCTTATTTGTTCTGGATATGCACTTTATTTGTCAAGAAACAACATTATTTGCCAAGAATTATTATATCGAGTAATACTGTACAAAAAATGCACCGATATATTATAAAGGAATGCATTCTTTTTGGAAGATTCTTTTGGGATTTTTTTTGCCAATGATGAACAATTAAGAGATCAAATTGATCCTTTCAGCTCTTTCAAATATTTTTTCAGATTTTGAGCTCTTTTAAGACTTTTCCTTTCCATTTAGTAAAAAGTAGTATTAGTCATTTTTCACAGACTGGATTCTGTATTTTGTTTTGATTGTATTATATATTTTTTGCAAATCACATTGTGGTGTTCACAAAGCAGCAGAATATCAAATCCATAAAAATATGTAAATTTGGGGCTCATTTTCAAAAGAGAAAAAGGTCCAAAAAATGTTATAAGGTGGCAGAAGGACATTTTTCTCTCCTAAATGTTCAATTTGCAATTTTCAGCACTCTGATTTTAGCTGTTTTGCTCCACAGTTCATCCAAAGTTCAAGGGGACATGTTTTGGGTGAGGCATGGGTGGCACTAAAAGATAGATGTTTTTCAGCGCTAACAATAGAGACACCCATAGGAATATAATAAGTGTCTCTATCATGAGCGTGTGCAAATTTTTAATGCTTGCTAAAAAGTTAGCGCGCCTACAGCACAGCTTAGTAAACAGGGACCTAAGGGGTCCTTTTACTAACGTGCACTGAAAATGGCCTGTGCTGTTGTAGGTGCGTGTAATGCATGCACGCAGGTCCATTTTTCAGCGTGCCTGCAAAAAAAGGCATGCGTCAAAATTAAAATTAGCACATGTCCATTTTGGGCTTGAGCCTTTACCGCCATCCACTGGCTTAGTGGTAAAGTCTCACTCATTAACCAGGCGGTAATCATCAGCACGCGTACACTGCCAATTATCGCCCGGTTAGAGCCACATAATAGAAAATAAAAAAATATTTTCAGACGCTCATATTGGATGCACGCAAAAAATGGACTTACCTTCTGGGGTTCGCGGTAGCCGAGCAGTAGTTCCAAATTGACACATATTGGATGGGCGTAGGCACCTACGTGCCTTAGTAAAAGGGTCCCAAAGTGACAAACGTTGCTCTAGATGAAAAGTGACCACTGGAGGGAAAAAGCATACGCCTCTAATGGTCGCTGACCCCCCCCCACACCACCACCACCACCACCACCACCACCAAAGATATGAAAGAAACAGTACATACCAGTCTCTATGACATCTTCAGATGTTATGGCCAGTCCTATTAGAGCAGCAGACTTGTCCCTGGAGTAGCCTAGTGGTTGGTGCAGTGAACTGTAGAGAAGGGGACCCAGGCCCATAACCCACTCTAACTGGTACACATGTGGTGGAAAGTGTGAGCCCTTCAAAACCCACCAAAAACCTACATTACGTACATACAGGTAACATGCAGGTATAAGGGTTATTGTAGTGGTGTACAGTTGGGTGCAGTAGGTTTTTGGTGGGGTTTGGAGGGCTCCACATATAATATAAGGGGGTAATGGTGAGATGTGTACTTAGGATGTTTTATGTGGTCCACTGCAGTGCCCCCTAGGGTGCTCCAGTGTTCTGCTGGGATGTCTGTGTGGGTAGTCTACTAAGAATGCCGGCTCCCCATACATCTCAATGACTTGTTTTTGTGCATTTTTCTCTTGGACATTTTTTTTTAAATAATCCTAAAAAATAGATGCACTGAGCAGAAAAACATCTAGCAAATGGCTATTTTTGAAACAAAAAGATGTTTTTCTAGTTTGAAAATGGCCATGTTTGCTACTGGAATTTTGGACATTTTTCACAAAATGTCTAAAATCAGATTTAGACATCATATCAAAAAAGGCTCCTCAAAATCCCCTTCCATTAAACCATTTTTTAGATTTAGAGAACTGAGGACCTCTTTTACAAAGCTGCGATAGCAATTCTGGCACGGCAAATGAGAGGAAGCCCCTAGGAATTGAATGGGCTTCCTCTCATTTGCCGCATGGGAATTGCTAGCGTGGCTTTGCAAAAGAAACACTGAGTAACTAAAAGAATAGCTTTGTATAAGGTCTCTAGATTGGAAAACAGATGTTTAGGTCTGTGCAAGGGATATGTATTTATTAATGCCTCAAAATCTTGATGCATGAATTAACATGTGTTAAGTTGATCGGTGCTCATTAAAACTTTTTATTTAACCCAAATCTGTGAAGTAAACCAAAAACATGTCCAAAAATATATAAAAAAAAAAGGGTTGGAAAATGACCTCAAATTGAATCAAAAGATTCTGTGCACATCTCTAGTATGTGCACTCAAAAAAACATGTACTATTCAGAAAAGACTAGCTGAGCATGAAGTTGTTGGGTTTAAAAAAAAAAAAAAAAAACAATATTGTGCTGCCAAAAACATGTGTATTTGGTCACATTTGGGGCTTTGCACATTTAAGTAATGATACAGGCATAAGCAATTTTGCTACTTATATGTGTAGGTGGCTGATTTTGAAAAACTTCATATCTGAAAGGAGGCAATTAAGAAACTTTGCATTTCAATGTGGTTTTGAACTCTTGAGTGACAGTCACTTTCCCCCCTTCAATCCTAAAAATCCAAATCAGCAGTTAAACAGGAGTTATAAGAACATAAGAATAGCCGCACTAGGTCAGACAAATGGCCATCTAGCTCAGACGATTTTTTTTTAATAAAGATGATTAAATACAAAATTTTAAAAAGACCATCGTATGACTTATGTACTGGTAGGGCATGATATTCAAAACTACTTATACAGGCAGCACCCAGAGCCAATCAGTAATGTTAGAATAGCTATACTGAGCCAGATCAATGGTCTATCTAGCCCAGTATCCTGCTTCCAGAAGTGGCCAATCCAGATCACAAGTACCTGGCAGAAAGCCAGTTAGTAGCACCGTTCCATAATACCAATCTCATGGCAAACAGTGACTTCCCCCATGTTCATCTCAGTAACAGACTAGGGGTTTTTCCTCCAGGAACTTCTCCAAACCTTTTTTAAACCTAGATATGCTAACCGCTGTTACCATATCCTTCAGCAACGAGTTCCAGAGCTTAATTATCCTTTGAGTGAAAAAATATTTCCTCCTATTTATTTTAAAAGTATTTCCATGAAATTTCATTGAGTGTCCCCTGGTCTTTCTACTTTTTGAATGAGCAAGAAATCAATTCACCTCCACCTGCTCCACACCACTCAGAACTTTGTAGACCTCAATCACATCCCCCCTCAGCCATCTCTTTTCCAAGCTTAAGAGCCCGAACCTCTCTTACCTCAAACCAGGTATATATGCTCTTGTAGAAATTTTCCATGACATACATGTATTGTCAATGTAAAACACAGAATACATGTGTACACCAAGGGCTAGATTCTATAAATGGCACAAAAACGGTACTGAAAGGCACGGTTTATAGAATAGCACTTAGGCCAGGGAATAGTGCCTAACTTTAGGCGTGAGCATTTACACCAACTGAAATATGATGCAAATGTATGTGCCTACATTAGGCGCATATCCCCATTATTTTATAACAATACGAGTTAATTTTAGGAATGCCCCCATTACACCCATGATACTCCCATTTCTGCGTCCCCTTTTACAGATTGCATGTAAATTTTAGGCATGAATCTCATGCCTAAATTTACGTGTGGATCCCCGTGCCTAAATTTATGCACTTAAATGCCAATTAAATCTAATTAGTGCCAATAATTGCTTGTTAAAAAGCCAATTGTCACCAATTAGCTCATTATTCAATTAAATTACACACACAAATTGGACACACGTCCATATAAGTGCACATAATTTTTGGCACTTTTATAGAATTAGGGGGTAAAGGACTGCCTACACCTTGCCTAGAGCATTACCCCTGAAAATTTCTGCATGCTAGTTCTTCTGCTTATAAACAGTGGCGTAGCAAGGGTGTCATCGGGTGGAGGGGTGCTCCGCTCCCGCTGCTCTGCCTTAAAAAATTTTTTTTCGAAGCGCCGGAGAGTAGCAGGCAGCGCGCCTCGCGTCTGCCCTGCTAGTAAAGAAGATCTCGCTGACGTCGTCGCCCTTCCCACATTGAGTCCCGCCCTCCTCTGAGGCAACTTCCTATTACCGCGAGGGCGGGCAGGACTCAGTGTGGGAAGGACGACGACGTTGGCGAGATCTTCTTTACTAGCAGGGCAGATGCGAGGCGCGCTGCCTGCCACTCTCCGGCGCGTCAAAATTTTTTTTTTTAAGGCAGGACAGGGTAGGAGCAGCAGGAGAATGGATCTCAGTTGTCAGGTCGGGGGGGACTCAGAGGGGAGAAGGGGATTGGGGAGGGGTAGAGAGCTCAGAGGGGTGCTTAAAGGGGATTAGGGAGGGTGTGGGAGCTCAGAGAGGGGGGAAGGGGATTGGGGAAGGGTGGGGGAGCTCAGAGGGGTGCTTAAAGGGGATTAGGGAAGGTGGGGAGCTCAGAGAGGGGAGAAGGGGATTAGGGAGGGTGGGGGAGCTCAGAGAGGGGAGAAGGGGATTGGGGAAGGGTGGGGGAGCTCAGAGGGGTGCTTAAAGGGGATTAGGGAGGGTGGGAGAGCATCAAGGAGGGGAGAAGGGGATTGGGGAGGGGTGGGGGAGCTCAGATGGGTGCTCAGAGAGGGGAGAAGGGGATTGGGGAGGGTGGGGTGCTCAGAGGGGGGAGGGGAGTGCTCAGATGGGAGAAGGGGTCTGAAGCTGGAACTGGGGTCTGACAAGGGGGCAGGAGGGAAAATGGGTCCATGCCTGGGGCAGGTGGGAGAATGGGTCTGGGGCTGAAAAGGGGGGATGAAAGGCATGTGGTGGATGAAGGGGGCTGAAACTATGGGGACTAGGGGCTTTAAAGGGGATAGGGAGAACTGGCTGGGGCTGAAGCTAGGGACTGGTGAGAGAAAAGGGCTGGGGTTGAAACTAGGGGCTGAAAAGAGGACAGGGAGAAGTGGCTGGGGGCTGAAGCTCGGGACTGGTGGGATAGTGGGGCTGAAAAGGGGGGCAGGTGGGAGATGTGGGCTGGGGCTGGAACTAGGGGCAGGTGGAATAAGGGGGCTGGAACTGGGGGCTGAAAAGAGGGGGCAGAGAGAGAGAGAGGGGATAGAAGGGGGGAGCGTGAGGGAGGGCAGACCCTGGATGTATGGTAGAGGGAGGGCAGACGGATTGAAGGGGCAGAGAGAAAGGGCAGATGGTGGGTGGAAGGGGAGAGAGAAAGAGGGCAGACTGGGGCAAATGGTGGATGGAAGGGGCAGAGATAGAGGGCAGATGTTGATGGAAGAGGGAGGGAGAGATGGCAGACTGGGGCAGATGGTGCATGGAAGGGGCAGAAGTGGATGGAAGGGAGAGAGGGCAGACACTGGATGGAAGGGGTAGAGAGAGAGAGAGAGGGAAGACACTGGATGGCAGAGAGAGAGCAAAGACAGATGCTGGATAGAAGGAAGACAGTGAAAAGATGAGGAAAGCAGAAACCAGAGACAATGAACTGTAAATATATATTTTTATTTTTTTGCTTTAGGATAAAGTAGTATTGTAGCTGTGTTAATAAATGTTTATAATAGAACATGTAAATAAGGTAATCTTTTTATTGGACTAATTTTAATACATTTTACTTTCGGAGAACAAAACCCCCTTCCTCAGGTCAGGATAGGACACTGTAACAGTACTATACTGAATTGACCTGAGGAAGGAGGTTTTGGCCTCTGAAAGCTAAATGTATTAGTCCAATAAAATGATATTATTTGTTTTATTTCTATTTGTTAATTTGTAAAGTGGTGATTGGTATTTGTTAGTTTTTTCAAATTTACATCTGCTGTCTTTATGTTTTGCACAGTACTAGAGGACATTTTCTGTTTCTGTGGTGTTGCATTGTATGCAGAGTTTGGCATCGGGGGTTCAGTTTAATTTTTGTCTAAATAGAAAGTTTATGATTACTTATTCCAGTGCATTTTTTGTAGAAAAAAAGGTGCCGGTACTCATTATGGGCGGGGTCACCACATATGGCTCCACCCCTATGATAGCCACACCCCTTATATCAGCCATGGCGCATATAAACAGACATCATTGAAAATATACTAGTATAGGAGAAAAACAATAACTTGTGATTTTTTTTCATTATAAATCATTTCTGTAAGATGTTACAGCTCCAGTATACCCAGTGCAAAATAAGACAACAGATGTAAATTCTCAAATTGGACATATTCCAAACACTAAAATGAAAATAAAATAATTTTTTTCTACCTTTGTTGTCTGGTGACTGTTTTCTATCCATACTGGTCCAAGTGTCTGATTCTGCTGCTGTCTATCTGTTCTCTTAACTCCGTGTCCAGGGCTTCCTTTCCATTTATTTCTTTACTTTCCTCCTTTCTTCTTCCATGTCCAGCATTTCTCCTCTCTCCCCGCCAAACCCTCTATCCATCCATGTCCAGCAATGCTCCTCTATCTCCTGCTCTGCTCTCCTCTCCATCCATTTCCAGCATTTCTCCTTCCTCTCCTGCCATCCCATCCATGTGCATCTCCTTCCTATCTTCCCTCCCCTCCATCCATGTCCAGCATGTCTCCTCTCCCCTCCCCTCCCCTCCCCTGTCCAGTGATTCTCCTCTCTCCCCTGCCCTCTTCTCCTATCCAAGTCCAGCAATTCTTTCTTCCCTGCCTTCCCCTTCCATCCATGTCCAGCAATTCTCCATTCTCCTCTCTCCCCTGCCCTACTATCCCATCCCCTCCATGTCCAGCGATTCTCTTTTGCCCCTATCCTCCCCCTGCCTTCAATGTCCAGTGACTCGCCCCAGCCTCCACCTGCCCCTGAGATCATTCAAACCCCAGCCCCATTTGCCCAGCCCCCCTTGCCCATACACACATACCCCCAGCCCTACTTGCCCATACACACACCCCAGCCCCACTTGCCCACACACACACACCCTCAGCCCTACTTGCCCACACACACACCCAGCCCCACTTGCCCACACACACATACCCCCAGCCCCAATTGGCCACACATACCCCCAGCCCCAATTGGCCACACACCCCCCCAGCCCCACTTGCCCACACACACACACCCCCAGCCCCAATTGGCCACACACACACCCCAGCCCCAATTGGCCACACACACACACCCCAGCCCCACTTGCCCACACACACACACACACCCAGCCCTACTTGCCCACACCCCCCCCAGACCCAATTGGCCACACCCCCCCCCAGACCCACTTGGCCACACAACCCCCAGACCCACTTGTTCACCCTCCCCTGCTCGCTCCCTGCTGTTTGCACCGATCTCTGCCGGTACGCGACGGTACGGCGTACCGGCACCTTTTTTCTGGGGCTCCCCTGCTCGCTCCCTGCTGTTTGCACCGATCCCTGCCTCCTAAAACTTATTTTTTCGCGAACCGGCAGACTGAAGAAATAAAACAAACAGCTGACAGGCTTGCCTCCTTCGATCGCGTGGGCCGCTTCCTTTCCCTGCATTCTCAGCGCGTCCCGCCCTCCTCTGATGTCATTTCCTTTCCTCGAGGGCGGGACGCGCTGAGAATGCAGGGAAAGGAAGCGGCCCACGCGATCGAAGGAGGCAAGCCTGTCAGCTGTTTGTTTTATTTCTTCAGTCTGCCGGTTCGCGAAAAAATAAGTTTTAGGAGGCAGGGATCGGTGCAAACAGCAGGGAGCGAGCAGGGGAGCCCCAGAAAAAAGGTGCCGGTACGCCGTACCGTCGCGTACCGGCACAAAAAAAGCACTGACTTATTCTATAGTGGATTAGGGTGTATCTGTATTTGTGAAAAAGACATGGCTTTTGGTTGGCATTGACTGTGCAGGATCGACGATCTGTACTAATCTGTCTGTTTTCGTTTTACAATAGGTGAATTGATGTTCTAGTGCTCACTGTAGTGTTTAAGATGCTTTCCTTTTCCTTGTGTGACTCGTACAAATTACTGCTTATGGTATGGTAGAATTGCTCTACAGGTCCTGAGTGTTTTATATTCTCAGTATGCCTAGTACTGGATTTCGGGGGGGGGGGGGGTGTTAAAAAATGACCGGCCCTGGGTGTCAACTACCCTAGCTACGCCACTGCTTATAAATAGCATTTTTTTCTGTAATCACTGCATACACATGTATGCTGATTTGCATGGGTAAATCAGCTTTTTATACCACTTACAAAATCACTTTCTAAGCTTTTTCCTCTTTTTACACAGAATGGGAAAAATGCATGTCAAGAATCAGGCATTTATCAAAATGACGTGTCAGTAGGATGTCTGTCTGGAGTTCTGAAAAAGATGCATACAGCAGCCACCTGAAAGTAATGGAAGAAGCTACAATATGTAGACAAAATTTCAAACACTTTAAACACTAATGTTTATTCAGAAAAAGCATAAGATCCTGAAGACAATAAGGGATTCACAATTATACTGCAACCAATAGAATAATGTAAAATATATTTGACCACTGCTTTAAATAACCAATAATGCTAAGGTGATATTAGCTTTTTCTTCAATAACAATGTGTAGTTCTGCACCACTCTCATGTAAATTTGACACAAATTAAAGTTTTGTGTCATTTTAGTATTCAAAATTTTGTTTAGCATTCTTCTAAATCACATACATGAAAGTGAATTATGTATGTTAAAATTATTCATTCAATTGTTGGCATCTTTGTAAGCACCGCAGTCATTTTGGCTGTAGATTTGGCGATTATGAAGTTCTTCTGATTTGGATCTTCCTGAAACAGTGAGCTCCAGCAAAACAAGGCACTCTTGTTGAAGAATAAAAGGATTATATTTGAGTTCTGGCAGTGCATTGAAGGAAATGAATTTGTGCGATGCTGGATGGACACCATACTGAAGGATGTTTTCAAGATAAAGCACAAACAGCGGGATAATTAAAACCACTGGCTTGAGTCCTGACCATCTACTGTGATGGGATAAGTGCTGGTGTTTACATCTTATTTTCTAATTGCTATTGAAAATATTAAGCCTGCCAAACTTTATAATTTTTGATTTTGAGAACATTATCATATATTTTTATAAAGCACATTCATTTGGGGTTTCTAATGTTATAGAAATACAGTGAGAACTTTTTGGAACCAATTGTTTTTCTCCAATGTAATGAGTTTTATTTTTTGCGTTGGTTCTTCCCCCCCCCCCCCCCCCTCCCTTAATTCAGAAACCAATAATATTACTCTACTTCATGAACAATTGAGATTGTATCAATTGGAGATATATATATTCATGTTTAATTTCCTCACGGGGAAATTTTGAGGTTTAATTTGATAATATTTTGATTGTCTATAGGGAAACCTCAAATGATTGATTGCTTTTAAAATACAAACTGATTTTTTTTTCTTTAGCATTGAAAATTAAATAATGCAAATTATTTGGCATCAGTGGGTATTAATTAATGCAATAATCTCATCTTAATGTGTACTAAAACAAAAATAGCATATACTAAAAATTAAATATAATGGGGTTGATATTCAAAGTGATTGAACCAGCCAGGAGATGCTACTTGCTGGTTAAATCACTTGTTCAGGGCTGCCCACTGAAATTCAGTAGCACTTAAGTGTGAGCAGTCTGGGGATGGAGTAGGCAGTTATGCGGTTAAGTGCCAGACAAACTGGATCGCATAAAACATAGTCTTATATTTATCCAGTTTTGCTTAGGTGGTTAAGTGCTGAATATCGCACTTAACCAGATAAGAAACAGTCAGCTGCATAAGCCCACACATTCAGTGCTGCTGACTGGCATTGCATGAATATCTACCTTAATAAAACAAAAAAAACAATAACAAAAAGTCAACAAAATTGTCCTCATATGACTCTCACAAGAGAATATTTGAGTTAATTTTCATATGAAACTTGAGGAAAGGACTTAGAAAGTGGCTTATATTATTGTAATAAAGGTAGATTGATTCCATGGGCTTCTTTTGTTGCGGTAGACATTTTAAGCATATATTTTTCAGTGAATGCCACTTAAGTGAAGTAAGGAATGCAAGCAGACATGTTTTGGCTACAGTGCATACTTTTATGCTATGTAAGTATTTTTACACAATTCAGCTATAGTTCTTAGTACTATGCATTTCAAGCAAAAACTAGACTCCACATGTCCTAACCCATCATTTATCCAAATTTAGGTCTATGAAGCATTTTGGGCAGACAGATATTTTACTGACTTTTTCAGGTAAAAATAATTATGCTCTTTCTTTATAGAGTGTGACCTAGAAACCTTGTGCATCTTGGGAAAGTGAATGTCTAATTTTATATGGATTTTTAGGCTAGTCTCCACCTGCAATTGATGAACTTAATTACGATAAGTATTCACCAAGCTTGTCCAACCTTTTTTTATCAGGGGCCACATTTAATATTTTGCAACATCCGGAGGGCCAAGATACGTGTGTGTGCGCTTGAGCACACTCACGCTCTCTTTCTGTTCTATGGCCTCCCCCTGCCTTCACCCATTCTCTCTCTCTCTCACACTCATATGTACCCTCTCTCTCACTTATATGTACCCCCCTGCTGTCACTCATTCTCTCATATGTACACCCTACCATCACCAATTCTCTCTTTCTTATGTGTACCTCCCTTCCGTCACCTATTCTCTCTTTCTCTCATATGTCCCCCCTGCCTTGACCCATTCTTTCTCCCCCCCCCCTCTCTCTCTCTCTCTCTTTCTCTTTGTCTCTCATATTTATCCCCCTACCTTCACTCATTCTCTCTCTCTCTCTCTCTTTCTCTCTTACTCTCTCATATGCACAACCCTGCATTCACCTATTCTGTCTGTCTGTCTGTCTCTCTCTCTCTCTCTCTCTCTCGCTCATATGTATTCTCCTGCTTCACCCATTCTCTTTGTCTCATATTTATCCTCCTGCCTTCACCCATTCTCTCTCTCTCTCTCTCTCTCTCCCTCTCTCTCTCTCTTACTCTCTCATATGCATCCCCCTGCATTCACCTATTCTCTCTGTCTGTCTCTCATATGTATTCCCCTGCCTTCACCCATTCTCTTTGTCTCATATTTATCCTCCTGTCTTCACCCATTCTCTCTCTCTCTCTCATATGTACCCCCCTGCCTTCACCCATTTCTCTCTGTCTCACTTTTATATGCAAACCTTGAACAAATCAATATAAAAAATATTCAAACTCATTTACAAACTACTGAAAACCCAAGACATACTGGAATGAACCGAAACACCAGCAGCAGCAGATGAGCTTGCATAATTTTAAAAACAAAATAACAAACATGAGATTAAACCTAACAAAACCATGAGCATCCATCAATGACTTCCTACAAGACTGCAAAACAAACGACACCCACACAGTGGTAGACAGAACCTGGTCCACATTTAAATCATCCATACTAAACACAGTAAAGAAACTACTGACAAAATATGCACGTGCATACTGCATGCTAGACAAATACCCTAACTACATGATGAAAGACCCATCGTACTGGTTCATCAAGCGCTTCACCAAACACATCAAATACATGTTTGCAAAAGGACAATTCCCAACAGACAAAGGCGACATAATACTAACACCAATCCCCCAAAACACAAAAAGCAAAATAAGTGACATCACAAACTACAGATCAGTGGCCTCAATACCACTACTGATCAAAACGATGGAGGGCCTGGTCGCATAGGAGCCAACTTTTCAAAATGATTGGGGGTGCTTAATTTTTTTTTTTTTTTACAGGTGGTGCATTTCTCCCCCTCCCCTCGCCCCCCCTCTCCTCAGAGTTCCAGGCCCCCCTCCCTCTCCTCAGAGTTCCAGCCCCCCTCCTCAGAGTTCCAGGCCCCCTCCCTCTCCTCCGAGTTCCAGACCTCCTCCCTCTGAGTTCCAGCCCTTCCCTCTGACTCGAGTTCCAATCTGACCTGTTCTCCCACTCCCACAACAGTCCTTCGCCTGCCCCTCGCTTTCCTGCATGCCGCCCATAACTTAAATGTCATCTTACCGGGGTCCCGGCGGCAGCAGTAGTGAAAGGCGAGCACGAGCAGGCTCGGCGAGTCAGCGCTTCAGCCTGCCTTCCCTTCTCGTTGCTCTCAGCTTTGCCTCTGGTCCCGCCCTCATTTCCTGTTTCCGCAAGGGCGGGACCAGAGGCAGAGCTGAGAGCAACGAGAAGGGAAGGCAGGCTGAAGCGCCAACTCGCAGAGCCTGCTCATGCTCGCCTTTCACTACTGCTGCTGCCGGGATCCCAGTAAGATGACTTTTAAGTTATGGGCAGCAAGCAGGAAGGCTAGGGGCAGGCGAAGGACTGTTGTGGGAGTGGGAGAACAGGTCGGGCAGCGGGCTGGCTCCTGTCCTGGGGAACTTCCAGTTCTGGCGGGGAAATATTGGGGGTGCTCGAGCACCCACAGCACCCACGCAGTTGGCGCCAATGCTCGCACACAACTAACAGAATATATGACCCAATTTTCTATCCTTCACAACTCCCAATCAGGCTTCAGACCACAACACAGCACTGACATGGTCATATCCACCCTGATAATGAACTTCAGGCACAGGCAGCTCCTTGTGACTCTGGGCAAGTCACTAAACCCTCCATTGCCCCATGTAAGCCGCATTGAGCCTGCCATGAGTGGGAAAGCGCGGGGTACAAATGTAACAAAAAAAAAATTCAGAAGCTTAATAAGCCAAGGACAAAACACATTACTATTACAATTCGACATCTCAAGTGCGTTCAACCTAGTAGATCACACAACACTAATGACCCTTCTCGACAACATGGGAATCAGCGGAACAGTAGCAGCATGGTTCAATGGCTTCCTAAGGATCAGATCCTATATTGTAAAAATGTGTAACCAGATATCAACCTCATGGATCTCTGAGTATGGAGTACCATTGGGTTCTCTAATTTCACCAATACTGTTCAATGTAATGATGGCACCACTAGGAATAAAACTGGAATCAATGGACTTCCACCCATTCATATATGCAGATGACGTCACTATCTACATACCCTTTCATCACAGTATCACAGAAATAATGGAGAAAATTGAAAAAGGCCTGGACGTCATGGAGAATTGGCAACAACTTTCAAACTCAAACTAAACAGAGACAAACCCAAATTTCTGGTTTTATCTAGCCCACACAACCCAACATCATACCAAAACTTCACAATAAACCATCAAACATACCAGATCGAAACACAACTGAAAATACTAGGAATTATTCTTGATAAACATCTATCTCTATTAGACAGTCAAATATCAGCACTAACATCAAAATGCTTCAAAACACTATGGAAACTGAGAAGGACAAGAGACTTTTTTCTCAGACAATCATTCCGGATAATGGTAGAATCAACAATGCTATCACAACTAGACTACTGCAACATAGGGTGCAAATAAACCACTCTAAAATCGCTGCAAACAGTCCAAAACATGGCAGCAAGACTGATATTCAAGAAGTTGAAATATGAAAGCGCAGCTCCACTACTCAAAATACTGAACTGATTGCTAATCAAGGCAAGACTACTATTCAAAATGAGTACCCTCATTTTCAAAATACTGTTTGGAATAGCACCAGAATATATGTTAGACCTGATAGAACTATCCCCGAGAAATACAAGTCCTGAAACCAGAGCCTACCTATTTCTTCACCTACCCAACTGCAGAAACAAAACCTATAAAACCATCTACACAGAAGGATTTAGCTACCTGGCCTCCAAATGATGGAACTCAATACTAAAAGCCACAAGAAGCATTACAAATTATCTTCAATTCAGAAAAGAAATGAAAACTTACCTCTTCAAAAAATTCTTTAGCTAACTACATAAGACACCAACGTCCTACCCCTACAAATCTACCCCATCAAAATTCATCAGACAACCACACAAACTATTTGTCATACCTCTATCAAGTCCAATCTATATGAACATCACACCTCTACAAATCACCACCTCAATACCCTTCAGATGACTACATAAATCATTGTCCTACCTCCTCAAAATCTATGTCCCACCTCTACAAATCACCTCAATACTCTTCGGACGACTACATAAATCATTCTCCTATGTCCTCAAAATCAATGTCCCACCTCTACAAATCAACTCATCAATACCCTTCAGACGACTGCATAAATCATCACACTAACCACCTCTACCTTTCCGAAAATCCTACAGACAGAACACAGACTACCTCTTCGAAAATTCTATGGACATATATACAGACTATCAATGTAGTTTTCATGTAAAAATGTACATAGAGGGGCATAATCAAACGCAAACGCCCATGTGTAAGAACGTCCATCTCCGAGAACGGGTTCGTGAAGGGGTGGGCCGAATCGTATTTTCGAAAAAGATGGACGTTTATATTTAGTTTCAAAAATACGGTCTGTGCCAGGCAAATGCATTGGATGTGGGCGTTTTTGAGATGTGGGCGTTTGTTTGAGCTGGGCGTTTTCGTTTTTCAGCGATAATCGAAACCGAAGCGTCCCAGCTCAAAAACGACCAAATCCAAGGCTTTGGGTCATGGGAAGGGCCAGAATTCATAGTGTACTGGTCTTACAAAAATGGCCACTACCTCGTGGACTACCGGAAACAAAACAGGGCACACTCTGACCCAGTAGGCAGGGGGAAAAGCACCATGGGAAAAGAGCCTACCAACTACCAACATCATGAGACTGTAACACAAGCTAGTGAAATCAAGGAGCCCAATACCCTACACCCACCACAATGCAATGCTGATGTGACCCTGCAGTGCACCTGAGAGCCACATCTGACCCAGGGAAAGGCTGTGAGAGGATCAAACACATTCTGCTGTCATGGAGGTGGGTACGGAATTTGAGAGTGGCATAGAGGCTGGGAAATAAGGTTTTTGCAAGTGGGTTTTTTTTTGGTGGGAGGGGGTTAGTGACCACTGGGGGAGTCAGGGGAGGTGATTCCCGATTCCCTCCGATGGTCATCTGGTCATTTAGGGCACTTTTTTGGGACCTGTTCGTGAGAAAAAAGGGTCCAAAAAAAGTGTCCTAAATTCTCGCTAAAAACGCCTTTCTTTTTTCCATTATCGGCCGAGCGCGCCCATCTCTGCTCGGCCGATAACCACGCCCCAGTCCCGCCTTCACCACGCCTCCAACATGCCCCATCAACTTTATTCATTCCCGCGACGAAGTGCAGTTGAAGATGACCAAAATCGGCTTTCGATTATACCGATTTGGCCGCCCACGGGAAACGGACACCCATCTCCCGAACATGGGCGTCCTTTCGAAAATAAGCAGGATACTATTGCAATCCTTAACTAATATGTAAATTGTAAGCCACTTTGAACCGAAACTTGTTTTTGGAGAACAACGAGATACAAGAATGCATAGATAAATAAATAGGTACCCTTGCCTTCATCCATTCTCTCTTTCTCTCTCTCTCTCTCTCTCTCTCTCTCTGTCTCACTCTCATATGTACCTTTTCCTTCGCCCACTCTCTCTCATATGTACCCCCTTTCTTTATCCATTCTCTCTCATGTGTCCCCCTGCCTTCACCCATTCTCTCTCTCTCTCTCTCTCATATGTACACCCCCTAACCCACTCCTGCTGGAATGTGGGATGCAGCACAGTCTGTGTTTCTGGAATAAGCTCCTCAGTGTAACATGCTCCTACCCTCTTGCATACCTACACATCAAACATATATTTGAACTGATTAAGGTACTAGTGGCCATGAAGATGCCTTTCACTTCCAGATAAGGAGATTGGCTGCGCTTGGCAGTAAAAGTTCTTTTTTCCAAGTTTTTTTTAATCATATGTTTTTAATTGGCTTCCAGAAACTAGTCCATTCTCTCTCCCTTATATATATCCACTTTTCACACCGCCTTCACCCCATCTAGGTCCCCATACCTTCAATAGAGACTTGCTTCCCTCTGTGAGTGGCCCACAGAAGCTCCAGGAGAAGTTCTTTGATAGGATCCCCGCTTCTTTGCTGTGACTGGATTCACTTCGAGGTTGAGCCACACGGCACCAGAAGTTGAGGTTGGTCTCGCGGGATTAAGTCTCACGAGACCTGATACTGTGGAAACAGCCTCAAATTCCAGTGTCACACAGCTCAAGCTCCCAGTTAGACCAGTTGCCACCGATAAACGAATCCTATCAGACAATTTCAGCAGGAGCATATGCAGGCCAAGAAAATGAGGTTGGTGGGCTGAGTTATGGCCTGCAAGCTGGGGGTTGGACAAGCCTGGTATAAACTTTAGTAGTCTTTTTCATATATGTAGATTAATTGCCCTGACATCACTAACATTTGGATTTGAATGGAAGAAGAGCAATGAAAATGCTGATGCTATGATGCCAGACATATTCTGTTCATTTCTTTCATGGGTTTCAGATGAATAGGGTGGTTTGTTAGTTACAGAATAGGGAAGTTTAAAAAAAAAGATGAAAACTAGAAAATATCAGCCTTATGCAGAAATTAAGCAAATAATAGAAAACTCAGAGCTCAGGCATAGATAGAGAGGGGCCATGATTCACTCTCTGTGTCAGAAAAAAACAGAGGCCTGCCAGCTTATTTTCGAAGGAGATCGCCAACCATCTTCCAACACAAATCGAGAGATGGCCGGCGATTTCCTGAAGCCGGCCAAATCGGCATAATCGAAAGCCGATTTTGGCCGGAGCCAACTGCTTTCCGTCGCGGAGCCGGCCAGACATCAAGGGGGCATGTCGGTAGGGTAGCGAAGGCAGGACGGGGAGGTATGGGGGTGTGCTCAAGAGATGGCCGGCTTCGCCTGATAATGAAAAAAAGAAGGGCGTCCCTGGCGAGAATTTGGTCCACTTTCTTTGGTCCCCTTTTTTTTAGGTCCAAGTCCCAAAAAAGTGCCCAAACTGACCAGATGACCACCGTAGGGAATCGGGGATGACCTCCCCTGACTCCCCCAGTGGTCACTAACCCCTTCCCACCAAAAAAAAAAAAAAACTTTAAAAACTTTTGTTGCCAGCCTCTATGCCAGTCTCAAATGTCATACTCCGGTCCATCGCAGCAGTATGCAGGTCCCTGGAGCAGTTTTAGTGGGTGCAGTGGACTTCAGGCAGGCGGACCCAGGCCCATCCCCCCCTACCTATTACACTCATGGTGGAAAATGTGAGCCCTTCAAAACCCACCCAAAACCCACTGTACCCACATGTAGCTGCCCCCCTTCACCCCTTAGGGCTATGGTAGTGGTGTATAGTTGTGGGGAGTGGGTTTTGGGGGGGTTTGGGGGGGCTCAGCACTGAAGGTAAGGGAGCTATGCACCTGGGACCAATTTGTGAAGTCCACTGTAATGCCCCCTAGGGCGCCCGGTTGGTGTCCTGGCATGTGAGGGGGACCAGTGCACTACAAATGCTGGCCCCTCCCATGACCAAATGCCTTGGATTTGGCCGGGTCTGAGATGGCCGGTCCCAGTTTCCATTATGGATGAAAACCGAAGCTGGCCATCTCAAACCCAGCGATCTCACCATTTAGGTCGAGATTTGGCCAGCCCCAACTGTATTATCGAAACAAGAGATGGCTGGCCGTCTTTTTTTAAAATACGGTTGGCTCCGCCCCTTCCCGGAGCCGGCTCTGGAGATGGCCGGCCCCATTCAAAAATGCCCCTCTATGTGAATTGGAACTGCAGATTGTACAGCAGAAGACAGACTTGTTAATGAGGGGCTTGGTCATGAAAGAGCAGAGGGTGTCAGAGACACATCAATGGAAGGCAGTCACTCTACTACTTAAGTCTGACATGTTGTATGGGTACACAGAATGAAGTGTCTGTGCAATGGTATCAAAGTGACAGTGTCCTTACTAGGCAGAGCATCAGGCATTCATGTATTGCAAACAATTCTGGATTACTATCAGAATAAAATAGATAGTGGTATACATCTATAAACAAAACCTGCTTCTAATACTCCAACATTGCAAATAAAACTTTGTTGGCATTGCTTTACCCCTATCCTGGTGCTTTTGGAGACTTTATGCTAATGTTTCTTTATTTATTGATTTCACATGCTACAATCCTGTTTTTCTCAGATGCTGTATTTAGGACCGGTCTGCAATAGCTCCTTTGTTACATGTGAACTCTACAGATGAAACTTTATTCTGCATTCCAATCTTCCTTTCAAAATAGAGGCCCTAAGTCTTCTCATATGATCTTGGCAGTGTGACAAAAAAGTAGGCTCTTGGTCAAACCTGTCGTGGATACTCCTTCATACATCTCTCTAATGGACTCATTTTCCCACAAAACCCTGACCTATCCCTAACTCTGTTAATGCTTCTTTGCCCAATGTTCAAAGGATATGGGGGTCTTCATACCAATTTTAGTTCCACTTTAGCCCTCTCCCAATTCCTTATGTGTCTTCCTGTCAATTTTGGTACTACTTTAACATATCCTGATGCATTAGGGCTTTCATACAAATGTCAATGTGGCTTTACCCCCCTCCTGGTGCTTTTGGGGTCTTTCTGTTAATGTCAGTGCTGGGTAGTGCCAGGCAGAGTGAGTCTTAGCAAAGAAAAGGGCAGGATGAAGGATGCTGAATAGTGAGAGTTTTAATAGAGTATGATGAGTGATGGAAAATCTGTCATCTGTGGGGGTGAGTTGGGTTTTTATAATATTTTTATTATATAATTGCATTATTTTATACGATTTTTAGTAAACCATGCTTGGCAATACTTACATTAGGGGGCTAGTATACAAGAAATAAATAATATGAAATGAAATTATGCTGGTGTTTTATGCCACAAAAAATCATCCAAAATCTTTACATAAGCTAGTAGCAAATCATTCAGGCACTGTGCAAGAACAAGAGGATAATTCAAGTTCATCTCTTTCCGCTGCTTGTTTTGCAGTGTACTTTAATGAGAAAGTCTCTGTTACTAGGGAGTCTGTGCAAACTATGACTTCTTTGTGAGGCTTTGAGCTTATAGAGAAATTGTCAGATGATTCTAATTTGCAAAAGATCATGTGTTCACTTTTAGATCCTTTAAATTCTTCTGTTTCTAGTCCTGCTTCTAGAAAATAGCATACCTCATTGAAGGCTTTCAATTGAGTTTCTGTAGTGGGTAGAGGAAAAGCTATTTTATTGATGAATTTTTCTTCTGTTCTGCATGACCTATTTTCACTTTGCTTAAAATCACAATTAGACCAGATAATAGTGACACACTATAGGCTGGTCTCTAATCTTCCTTTTTAAAAAAAAATATATTTCTAAGATCACGAAAAATATGCAGGTTATTATTAAGTAACATTTATCCAGATAACCATAAACGCTACCAGTGGTGATGTACCAGGATATTCAACAGCACTCTTTAAAAAGTCGCTGAATGCCACCAAATCTTCTCATATGATCTTCTTCGCAGTGTGACAAAAAGTAGGCTCTTGATCAAACCTGTCTATGGAGATACCTAGATACTTCTTCATACATCCCTCTAATGGGCTCATTTCCCCTCAAAACCCTAACTTCAATCTAATTTTGGTATTGGTAGCATGGAATGTTACTACTATTGGGGTTTCTGCCAGGTACTTGTGACCTGAATTGACCACTACTGGAAACAGATTACTGGGCTAGGTGGACCATTGGTCTGACCCAGAATGGCTATTCTTATGTTCTTTAACCAATGCTCAAAGGATATGGGTGCAGAGATTAGGCAGAGCATGAGGGTATCATGCTAGTGATTGTATTTTGCTGTCTTAATTTTAACAGGTTAGCTACCAGGCTAGCAGACTGAATATCATCACTAATCAGATAGCAGCAGTACTCAACGCTATACTTAGATATTTAGTCACATCCAGTATCTGGATACCAGCCCCGAATATCTGTTATATAAGTAAACTGCAGTAGCCAGCATTTAAACCAAAGGCTGGTGTGTCTGAATATGTAGTAACATATGAAATGACAGCAGATAAAATCCTATATTGTCCATTTAGTCTGCCCAAAATGGTGGCCTGAGTTGTTCCTGTTGCTCTATGCAGGTTATACCCCTCTATGCCCTGTGTAAAGTGAGAAAGTCATTTACATTTTGCTTTGATTTCATTCTCTTTCTATATAGGGAATGGGTTCCTCAGTGTTTATCCTACCCATTTTTCAGTTCCATCACTGTTTTTGTCCCTACCTCCTCCACTGCGAGTGTATTCCAGGCATCCTTCACCCTTTATGTGAAAAAGTATTTCTAGATGCTACTTCTAAGTATGTCTAAGTGTTCTTCAATACAAGGCCCGGGAGCCAATGGTGGCCCCTGGAGACCTCTGGGGCGCCTCCCATTGTCTTTCTGGTTTTTTTGTTCTGATATTCTGCCTCTAACCAGGCTCAGACAGAAAGAAAAAAGTGAATGGGGGGGGGGGGGGGGGGGAAGCTGCATACTTGAAGAAAAAGGCATAGACAAAAGATAAAATTAAATAAATAGGGTAACATACACAATGTATAAAAGTCTAAATACAACAAATCACAACTAAACTAAACTAAAGGCGTGCTAGTGTTTCTAGCAAGTGCTAAAAATAAGCATGTGCTAAACACTAGAGATGCACATATATTTCTATGGACATCTCTAGTATTTAGCACGCGCTAATCATTAGCACGGACTAAACATGCTTACATGCCTTTGTAAAAGACCCCCTAAACTATTATTAAGAAATATATATATATATATATATATATATATAGAATCACCTTGAGCTACAGTAAATTTTGCACTGTTGCTTTCTCTGGACATATCCACAATTTATGACCTTGTGGACCACCAGCTTCTTTTTTTATGGTTTTCAGAACTTGTACTCAAATGGTTTCATTCATTCCTGGTGTTTCATTCCTTCATTATGTTTATGTTTATTTAAATTTTTGATAACCCGCCAAATTGCAAAACTGAGTCAAGGCAGTTTATAATTGGTAAAACAAGACAAAAGTTAGAAAGGAATGCCATAAAGATAGGACAGACCACTAATTTACAGTACACACACATACAAATTACTAAAAGAAAACTAAACATAATACATAGAATAAAATAAATGAGAGGTGGAGTGCAGGTTAGCTAAACTCTACTGTAGGTAACTTTGTACCAAATGCCAATTCGAAAAAATAAGCTTTAAGGAGGGATTTGAATCTTAAAAAAGAGAGTTCACTAGTAAATAAGGAAGTAAACTGTTCCAAAAAGAAGGAGCCAAAAAATAATAAACAGAGTGCCGGGTAGACTCATAATGAGCACTTTTAGGAGATGGGAAAACAAATCTATGAGAATCCAAGGAACGAAGAGGTTGGGAGGGTGTATAAGGAATTGTAAGTGATGACGGATAAGATGGACAACCCCGCTATGAGCCAAACAAAGAATTTTAAATGAACGTCTAAATTGAATTGAGAGTCAATGTAACTAAATAAAAAGAAGGATTACATGATCATACGTTTTGCACTACATAAGAAGCGAGCGGCTGAATTTTGTAACGACAGAGAAGAAAAGCAAGAATCCCACAAAAGAATAGTATTACAATTATGGAATAGCTATCTACACCTTGTCGAATGACCTGTGGAGTTCCAAAGATCTCCATTCTTTCAAACCACTATTTTTCTTGTCCCCTTTAGCATCACTGATTCAAGATCTTGCATCAGGGTGTACTATTATACAGATGGCCTGCAATTAGTTTTCTTTACTGATTCTCTCTGGATCATGAAATTTCTGATCTGCTGCTAGTGATCTTGTACCTGTCATTAAAGTCATCTGTAGTACCTGAGGACTGGAGGGTTGCCAATTTGATGCCGATTTTTAAAAAGGGTTCCATGGGTGATCCAAGTAATTACAGACTGGTAAGCCTGACTTCAGTGCTGGGCAAAATAGCGGAAATTATAATAAAGAATAAAATTATAGAACACGTGAGACAAACATGGTTTAATGGGACACAGTCAGCATGGGTTCAGCCAAGGGAAGTCTTGCATCACCAATTTGCTTCATTTCTTTGAAGGCATGAATAAACATTTGGATAAAGGTCTGCTGGTTGATGTAGTGTATGTAGATTTAAAAAACAAAAAAAAAGCTTTTGACAAAGTTCCTCATGAGAGACTCCTGAGAAAATTAGAGTCATGGGATAGGAGGCAATGTTCTGTTGTGGATTAGGAATTGATTATTGGACATATAACAGAGGGTAGGGTTAAATGGCCATTTTTCTCAATGGGGGAGAGTGAATAGTGGAGTGCCACAGGGATCAATACTGGGACCAGTGTTATGTAACATATTTATAAATGATATGAAAATTGGAATGATGAGTGAGGTGATTAAATTTGAAGATAGCACAAAACAATTTAAGGTTGTTAAAACATATGTCCCAACTGACCAGACGACCACCGGAGGGAATCAGGGATGACCTCCCCTGACTCCCCCAGTGGTCACTAACCCCCTCCCACCAAAACAAAATCCACTTTACAAACTTTTTTTGCCAGTCTGTATGCCAGCCTCAAATGCCGTACCCACCTCCATGACAGCAGAATGTGTTATATCCTCTGACAGCCTTTCCCTGGTTCTGATGTGGGTCTTGGGTAAGTGTGACACCTTTTCTGTTAAGGGCACTGCAGAGTCATATCAGCAATGCATTGTGGTGGGTGTAGGGTATTGGGCTCTGTGATTCCACTAGCTTGTGTTAAATGCTCACGATGTTGGTAGTTGGTAGGCTCTACTTCCATAGTGCTTTTCCCTCTGCTTACTGGGTCAGAGTGTGCCCTATTTTGTTTCCGTTAGTCCATGAGGTAGTGGCCATTTGAGTAAGACACTTTTAGATCCCTTTCCTGTGTTAGCCAATTTACAGCACTTAGTTCTTACTTTGAATGTTGCTGAAAGAGGGCATTGTACACCATTCTGCCAGCTCTGACCTACTGCTAATCTCAGTACCAGCGAGACTCGTTGCCAGTGGGGCACAACCTCTGATCTGCAGTTAACTGTGAGCAAACGTGCTTATTCAAATAAAGGACGTTTTCAGCGAGATTAGTCTTCAGGTGTGAACTGCTGTGCCAAGGTTATACACCAGCAACAAGTCCTGTCCCTGGAGTATTCTTAGTGGGTACTGCAGTGCACTTCAGGCAGGCAGACCCAGGCCCATTCCCCCCCCCCCCCCCCACCCGTAACACTTGTGGTGGTAAATGGGAGGCCTTTAAAACCCACTGTACCCACATGTAGTTGCCCCTTCACCCCTAAGAGCTATGGTAGTGTTGTACATGTGTCCCTCCCACGACCAAATGGCTTGGATTGGGACGTTTCTGAGCTGGGCGTTTTTAGTTTCCATTATCGCAAAAAAAAAAAAAAAAAAAACGCCCATCTCACAAGGGACCAAATCCATGGCATTTGGTCCGTCCAAACCGTATTTTCGAAATGAAAGATGAATGCCCATCTTTTTCGATAATACTGTCTGTCCCGCCTCTTCACATACCCGTTTTCGGACATAGACGCCCATGGAGATGGGCGTTCGCATTCGATTATGCCCCTCTGTGCATCCAAATGGCAGATGAAATTTAATGTGGACACATGTGAAGTGATGCACATTGGAAAGAATAATCTGAATCATAGTTATCTAATGCTAGGGTCCACTTTAGGAGTAGGCACGCAAGAAAAAGATCTAGGTGTCATTGTAAACAATATGCTGAAATCTTCTGCCTAGTGTGCGGCTGCAGCCAAAAATGCAAACAGGATGCTAGGAATTATTAGGAGAGGGATGTAAAATAAGGCAACAATATTATAATGCCTCTGTATCGCTCCATGATACGACCTCACCTTGAGTATTGTGTTCAATTCTGGTCGTCATATTTCCAAAAAAGATATAGCGGAATTAAAAAAGGTTCAAAGAACAGCAACCAAAATGAAAGAGGGAGTGGAACTGCTCCTGTATGAGGAAAGGTTAAAGAGGTTAGGGCTCTTCAGCTTGGAAAATGATGACTGGGGTGGGATATGATTGAGGTTTACAAAGTCCTGTGTGGAGTGGAACGTGTGGAGGTGAATCAGTTTTTCTCTCATTCAAAAAGTACAAAGACCAGGGGACACTCATGAACTTGTTGCTGGAGAATATGGTAATGGCAGTTAGAGTATTTGGCTTAAAAAAAGGTTTGGACAAGTTCCTGGAAGAAACGTCCATAGCCTGTTATTCAGATGGACATGGGGGAAGCCACTGCTTGCCCTGGGATTGGTAGCGTGGAATAGTACTACTAATTGTATTTCTGCCAGGTACTTGTGACCTGGATTTTCCACTTCTGGAAGCAGGGTACTAGGCTGGATGGACCATTGGTCTGAACCAGTATGGCAGTTCTTATGTTCTTATAGTGGGCTGCATCATAGCTTGAAATGTATAGATCACTTAAGGTTTTCAGGACCTTACCAACACAATGCCCAGCTTATTTGATAGATTGCCTCATTCCATACTCCTCAGGATGATCTTTAATAACTTTTAATTTTAGCTGTTTATTACTTCCATAGCCTGGCAAACATTCATTTGGTGTTTACCAGCAGAACATCTTTTAGTTATCAAGCTTCTTTAATTTTGAACTCAATCCCAGAAGGAATTAAATCCAATACCTCCTCCTCTCAGTTTAGGACCAAACTGAAAACAGGCTGTCCTAAATTAAACTGCTTAGCTATACAGATAGTGGCTGAGAACCACCGTTACACATATGGGCAAGTGGTCACACATATACTCTTTGCTGTTGATTATATCATTTAAACCTTGCAGTCAGCATTTTTAAAGTGCTTTAGAATGCTGACTGCAAGGTTTAAATATTGGCCCTTACAATACAATGAGAAATGCATCTGTTTTGGGGCTCCATTTACTAAGCCGCAAGGAATGGTATGGGATTTGCGTTACAAGACGTATGAGGAGAGACTTGCGGACCTGAACATGTATACTCTGGAGGAAAGGAGAAACAGGGGTGATATGATACAGACGTTCAAATATTTGAAAGGTATTAATCTGCAAACTAACCTTTTCCGGAGATGCGAAGGCAGTAGAACGAGAGGACATGAAATGAGATTGAATGGGGGCAGACTCAAGAAAAATGTCAGGAAGTATTTTTTCACAGAGAGAGTAGTGGATGCTTGGAATGCCCTCCCACGGGAGGTGGTGGAAACAGAAACGGTAACGGAATTCAAACATGCATGGGATAAACATAAAGGAATCCTGCTCAGAAGGAATGGATCCTAAAGAGCTTAGACGAGATTGGGTGGCAAAGCCGGTGGCGGGAGACGGAGATGGTGCTGGGCAGACTTGTACAGTCTGTGCCAGAGCCGGTGGTGGGAGGCGGGACTGGTGGTTTGGAGGCGGGGATAGTGCTGGGCAGACTTATAAGGTCTGTGCCCTGAAAAGGACAGGTACAAATCAAGGTAAGGTATACACAAAAAGTAGCACATGTGAGTTTATCTTGTTGGGCAGACTGGATGGACCGTGCAGGTCTTTTTCTGCCGTCATCTACTATGTTACTATGTTATGTTACTATGTTCCCTTTTACCAGCTACGGTAAAAGGAGACCTTGTCGTGTGTGTAAAACACATGCCGAAGCCACCTTTTGCCACAGCTTGGTAAGAGGGGCCCCACTTCTCTGGTTTTGTACTGCATGCAGAATCTAGTTTTAAGTGGTTTCAGTTGAATTTTTGTCTACATATTTCTATTTGTATTTTGTGGTCATTTTTTTCTCTATTTAATGTAGGTATAGCAGTGCCTACGTGAGCAAGGCTAGGTATTTGTTAGCATAGAGTTTCTATGTAAGAATTTGTAGAAACCAGCTTGTTCTATTTTCCCAACAGATGTTTTGATGTTCTAAGGCCCACTGCAATATTTACTAATCTTCCTTTTTTTCTTGGTAGGGGCCTTGTGTAAATTATGAAAGTTAGCACCCTGTTTACTAAGGTGCATTAGTGTTTTTAGCGCGCCTACACTTAGAGCGCGCGCTAACCATGTAGGCACTTATAGGGATATTGTAGGCAAGTACATGGTTAACATGCGTACATGGTTAACACAAGTTAAAAATGTTAATACGCCTATAACGTGGCTTAGTAAACATGGCCCTTAGTGTTTTTATAGTATAGTAGATATATTCTGGAGACAGTTATGTTGTCACTGAGATGATATCAAAATCAGAATTTTGTGTGTGTGCTCAGTTTTATGGGAGGGGGCATCTCTTCTGTGATGCAATGGCTTCATGGTTCAAGTGCTCTGTGAAAACTTGGTTGTTGGATCAATTTTTATCATGATTCATTGCTATTAACTGAGAGCCACTTAGGGCTAGATTCTATATATGGCACCTGAAAATTACACATGAAAAAAAATACGCCTCTCTCAAGTACGCCTACAATTTATAAAATAGACTTAAATTTCTATTTGGTTTATAGAATATGCCTAGCACTTCTCCATGTGACCAAATTTAGTCATGGCCATTTATACCACGTTTTACTTGGCATAAATCCCGATGCCTAATTTAGGCACAGAGCAGGTATATTCTATAACAACGTGCATAGATTTTAGAAATGCCCATGCCTCACCCATGACTACACACCCTTTTCAACTATGTGACAGAATTTACGCACACCACGTTACAGAATATGCTTTTCCAAGCTATGCATGTAAATCTTAATTAATGCCAATTAGTGCTGATTAGCTAGTTAACCAATTAAGTTACACACATTGTTATAGAATATGTTTCAATTTCAATGCAGAAATTAAGGCGCGATATGTAGAAACCGGCAGTTAATGGCAGTTGTTTTTCTTGCTATTTTATCTGTTTTACAGTAAACCTTTTTTATTGTTTTGTCATGTTGGTTTTGTTTTGATTTATTAGTGTAAGGATGTTATAATTTCACTGGAAGAAAATGTTGTTCATTTAGGAACCCTTGTACAAAGGGTAGGGCTACTGTGGTGGTAGCATGTGCTGTGGTGGTAGGGCTACTGTGTGGGTAGCATGTGCCAAATCGGCCCTACCACCAGGGTAGCTCAGGAGCCCAGCGGTAGTTCCAAATTTGGTGTGCACAGTTTGCCGAGGTGGAAAATGATTTTCTATTTTCTACTATGGGAGGGCATTCCCAGCGGTAATTGGCAGCTTGGCCACATTGCTGTGTGCTGCCCGATTATCGTGGGGTTAGCGCTTGAGCCCTTACTGCCGAGTAAATGGGAGGTGGTTAGGACTCATGCGATAAATGACCAGACGCTAATTTGGAACTTAGTGCCTGGTCATTAATACCGTAAATAGAACTTCGGCATATAAGCAGATGAGCTTAGATGTGGCCTGAGTGCACAGGAAAATCACACGTTAAAATTAGCACGGTCCACTTTTTAGCGCATCTTTGCACTAAACCCCTTATATTGGTTTATAGATTTAATGATTTTATGTCTGTTTATTAATTGTTATTGTAGTTACTGCACATTGTAACATTACTCGCTGATTACATTTTTGGTTAAGTTGTTAGCTACCTTGAACCCTTGGCTAGTAAAGCGGGCAATAAGTACTCTTACCGCCAACTATTTTGTAGACAGTAAGGGCTCACGTACTAATTGCACGCTAATCAAATAGAGCGTGAGAATGCAGATGCATTAACTGAATAGGACAGAAACACCCATCCTCCACCCTAGACATGCCTTCTTAGTGAAAAAAATTATTTTTTTTTAGTGCGGAGTTTGCACATGTACATTGCAAAATTACCGCAGGACGCCTCAGCACATCCTGTGGTAAGTCCTTTTCAGCTTTAGTAAGCATTTGATAGTGCTTACCATGGCTTTGTAAAAGGGGCTCCATAAAATTCAAGTATATATGGGGTGAAAACACGTACAGTTTAACATAGTACAAAATATGTTCAGTTTTGACTAGGATGTTACAGGAAGTCTTTAGTTTGTTCAATGGATAGGTTTAAATACTGTATATCTGCTTATTTATTTTAATTATACATTTCCTGTTCAAAATAATTATACTCAGGGATCTGGGGGCTTTTTTATTTTTTGAATAGAAAAGTCTAGTCATTGGACTAAATGAAGACTTATAGCTGATCCTTCTGTACGTGTTTCCTGCAGTTGGAGGCTTCTTTATAGACAATTCATAATTAAGGTTTTCAAAAATGCCTTAACATAGGAAAATAAAGGAGATGTCTCATTTCTGAGAGACAAACTACTGGCTTGTAAAATCCAAGATGGTAAGAGTTAATTCCTTACTGATTTATAGGTGAAAGCTCAGCATTTTACATAAAATTCCTAGGGGAAATGGACAAGCCCTTGGGTCTAATCTGGGTGATAAAAGTCTGGCTATAGCCTTTCAGCTCTGCTTCTAGTCACAGACAATGGCAAATTGCAGGGAAGACTAATGACAGGATTTAGCATAAATCCACTGCAGGAAGCAAACAGTTGTACCAGCAAGCTCGGGAAACATTTTATGGCACAATCAGGACACTCAAGTCTGCTAAAAAAAGGTCTGAGGTCAGTTGGGGCCAGGAAAACAAGGTCAGTTATAGGCAGTTCAAGCAATATTGCATTTGATATAGGTTTTTTTTTTAAAGGCCCTGCTTTATTAAGGCTATTTTCCTATTCTATGTGGAGATAGTAAATTAGGCCCTATTAGAGTATTCTGGATATTGTTTGCAAAGCTAAGAAGTGGATTCAAACTAATACTCTATTCCTTTATCCCTGTCAGATTCATAAAGCTACCAGTCTCCCTGAGGCACAAGACAAACCAAGGGGCAGTAAAATGGCATGTTATTTAAATACAGAAACACTTACCTGTGTTTATATGTCTTTTTGTTTGGTTAATTGGTTGTTTTTTATTTTTTTTTTTTGCATTGCGTCCATAGGCAGCGGAAAGGGATGGGAAGGAATTTCAAGACATGAAAAATATGACTGCTGATAACTTCCTAGAGTCCTTGTCCTACCCCCAGTGTGGATGAAAAGATGATGATAGTGTCAGAACTGTTTGATATCTGGAATGCATGCTTTTAATGACCCTACTAAGTATTTGCCCCACACAGCATCAGCAGTCAGTGAAATGCAAAAACAGTGACAAAGCTTGGTTTGTTTGGCCATCTCAAACAAAAAGATGTTCTGCTGCCCTGATTGCTGCACCCAGGAATTGTGCTCATTCCCAGCCTAAACAATATGGGACAGTAGGCACCAGTTCAGGCCATCTGTTATTAAAAGGGGCCATCCTCTATGGCTCTATGAAAAATAAAAGCCTGTCCCCCAACTACTCTCCAGGCAAAATCTACGGTGACCAATTGGAGAATGGAATACCTTCATGCCTATATCCCTAACCCAGTGCTTGTTAATCTTTTTGTGGCTGTGACCCCATAATAGTGGCCCCACAGGCTTCCATCGGCCGGATCCCACCAGACAGGAAGCAGGAAATGAAAGCAGCAAGGGAGGGACCCGGCAGATGGAAGCCTAAGAGGCCAGCGCAGGCAACAATAATGGATCAATGCAGGCATCAGGGACGCCTGTAAGGTACACCGGGGAGGGGCGGAGTTCATCGACGAGCGAGCAGATGCCAGTGTGCCGTGGAGGAGGAGAGATGTTGATGTGGGGACCAAGATCATTATGCAAATGTCTATGTTATCTTTTCCCCTTCCTCTTCCCATCCTAGACTCCTGTCGACTTTCTGTTGTTTTCTCCTTACCCTGCCCTTGTCTCTCCCTCCTGTTCTGTGTGGCTTTGACTGATACTGCTACCTTGAATGGTGATGTGTAGGCTTTCGCCGCTTTCCTATCAAGCATTGGAGTTTCTTTTCTGCATTTTTTGTTTGTAATTTTACAATTGTTCACTGCCTTTGTCTTCCAGTGAAGGAGGTATAACATGTATTTGAAAATAAATAAATATGTGAAATCAACTCACCTTGTACTATGACAGAAAACGCCCCCTCATGAACTAAATCCCAAATCTCATATTATCCCTGTGAATGTATAGGAAACTACTGCTCCTCCCTTAAGGGCCATCCCTCACAGTTAAGGAGCCACCTTAAAAGGCAAGGCCTAGAACGGAGTACATAGCAGGGAAGGTGTGGACAAGTATAAATAAAAACCTAGAGCTCAGACCAGGCAGAGAGACCCTGGGAAGAAAGAAGCCACCCTGCAGCACATTCCTTCACACCGGAACCTAGTTAAATGATAGAACAAGCTTTAACTTGTGCATTGTAAGAAAACTGTGCTCAAGGCTGAGTTGAAGCCAGACCAGCAGGTGTGCAACTATACAGTTAGGCTGCATAAAATGTGACTTGGGGCTTGTCAGCAACAGGCCAACATAAAGATGGTTTTTGAGTTTCCAAGACTTTATTCTTCATTCATTTGTGTTAATGAAGAATTTTTGTTTTTCATTTTATCTCTGTCTGACTGTAATTCTGAAGACTCACGCTCAAAGCTCATATACGCTATCACAGTCCCATATCTAATATAATAAAACTCACCCTCAACGTTCTGAGGACACGGATGTCACTTCCGTATATAAAACTCACCCTCAACGTTCTGAGGACACTGACGTCACTTCCGTAATGAAAGGTTCGTGGTGGTGAAGCCACCAAAAGCACCAAGTCGCTGGGCCCCACCTTCGCGTCAAACGTGATGACGTCGAGGGCGGAGCAATGGCGTCACGCATTGAGGGTGGGGCAATGGCGTCAGTGGCTTCACAACCAAGAAGCTGATGAAGGTGTGTTCACGAGGTGCGGACCTATAACGTCAGTGGCTTTAGAACAACGAACCGGTAGGTAGGGAGGGAGGGGGTGTTGGGGAGGAAAACCTTGCTAGCGCCCGTTTCATTTGATCCAGAAATGGGCCTTTTTTACTAGTTAATAAATAAAAATGAAAACCAAAAAATAAAAAATAAGCTAATATCTTTTTATTAGACCAATTTAATATATTTTGGGCTAGATTCTATATATGGCACCTTAACAATCAGTAACATCAACGACGTTGTTGTTTTTGTTACTGATGTCATGACGTCACTGACGTTGACGTTTTTGACATTCTGAGCCGTGAATTCCACCTTAAAAATCAGGGCAAAAACAAATACGCCTAGACGTAGTCTATAAACTATGGCTAAAGTTAGACACGGTTTATAGACTACACCTAGCGCCTGTCTGTGCAACTAAATTTAGTTGTGGGCTTGGTGTAAATGCCTACACCTAAATTAGGCACAGAGCGGGTATATTCAGCACGCATAGGAAGAGATTCTATTTATGGAGCCTAAAACATCGGCACTGAAATCTATTATTGGCACCTAGATTTAGGCACTGATTATAGAATATGCTTAGTTGATATTTCAGTGCTGATATCTGCGTGCATTCATTCATGCCAATGAAAACCTGGTATATTCTATAACTAAGCACCTAAAGTTTGGAACGCCCATGAAACACCCATTTCCCGCCCACAACCATGCCCTTTTTTGCCTCTCGTATTAGAAGTTTGGCACAGAATACGCTTAGTGAGTTGTGCAACTAAATTCTAATCAGTGCCAATTAGTGCTCATTATTGCTTGTTAAGTGCTGTTATCAGTGCTCATTAGCTTGTTAAGCCAATTAAGTTATGCGCAGTGTTATAGAATCTGTGTCAATTTCAGCACCTAAATCTAAGCGCACTATATAGAATCCGGGGGATGCCCACAACACACCCATTCCATGCCCATGGCCACACCCCCTTTCCAATCTGTGTCTTAGAATTTACACACATCACTTTACAGAATACATTTAGAAATTTGAGCGCTTACATTCTAATTAATGCCAATTAGTGTCAATAATTGCTTGTTAAGTGGTAATTATTAGTACTGATTGGCTTGTTAAGACAAGTTACTCGTGCTAATCAGAATGCGACCTGATTTGCGTGCACAAGTCAGGTCACACTATATAGAATCTGGAGGGAGGGGTTTGACTAGCTTTCAGAAGTCAAAGCTGACATTCTCAGGTCAGAACAATATGAGCAAAGGGTGACAATATCAAAACATATAAGTGAAACACAAAGGCATTCCAATGACAGTCTCAAGGTGAAAAGTAGAGATGGAGGGAGGAAGAACAGAGGGAGCGGTGGATAGGTTTGGCATACATAGGTAAAACCAAGAGGAAACCAAATGTCAGGATTATTGAGCATAGAAGTGCACTTAAGAGGAATTTACAAGATAAGCTACTAGTAGAACATTTTGTTTTGTTTCTGTGTTTTGTTTGTATTTAAGAAGACCTGGAGTGGAGGTCCTGTTGATAAACAGCTATTGCATAACAACAATTCATCTTTGACCTTGGAACCTTACATCCAGTCGGTGATATATATATATATATATTTTTTATATACATATACATTTTTGTCTCTGCAAACAAGGCTTTTAAGTTTGGTTTTATTTGCCATTCTGGTTATATATGGGTTCATTATTTCAAGTAATAGACCATCAGCACACTCCCCCCCCCCTTTTTTTTTCTAAAAATATTTATTTATTTATCTATTATTTTTACATTTTAACACTGGAGATATCATGCTACTTTTTAATATAATGATTTCAGTTGATTATAAGCATTATAGCATTTTTACATTTGCCAGTTTGTTTTTTGTACTTTTTTACATGTTAGTATTTTCTGTATCTTTGGTCGTTTGTCCTTTATTTATGCACATCTTTTACATATTCATTACTATGTGACTGACGCCAGTGATTTTGACGCTGGCAGTGTTTTCCCGCTGTGTTAGTTTTATAATCTTATATGGATGTCAGATTGTTTATAAGCACTGCAGCACTTTTGGGCCAATTGTTTTTTGCTTATTTTATTTGTTGCATTTAGCGGTTTGGTAGTATATATCACTTGGCAGCTTTTGCATATTCATGATTTGACGTAAGCTCTTGGTAGCATATTCATGATTCTTTTTTTTTTCCTATTTGTATTTTTAGATACCTCTGCAGTTTTTTATGCCAGTCATCAAGATTATTCTTTTTGTATTGTTTTGGATTCACTGATTTAATTTGTATAGGTTTTGATTTGTTATATTTATTTATATATTTAACGGTGACCCCCTATGTTTTCTAGTACACGTTTTTATTTTTTATTTGGCATTTTTGTTTTTCCGATGTGATAGAGTATACTACTACTAATTTTTTAGATTTATGAACCTTTTTAAGATTGGCGGTGAATCCTTTTGACCTTTGACATGTGCATTAGTATAAAGGATGCCGACTCCTTTGTTCAGTTTTTCCAGCACTTGATGAGCGTGACTACATGATGTCCCGACTTGGAGCACAGTAAGTCGCTGCCTTTTCTTAGTTTTTTTTGTTTGAGCTTGTAGGTCCTGTATCTTACCTCTTTTAATCCGTTTTCAGTATATAGACCTTGTTTTGGAGGAAGCCAAATTGCTGTTTTTTTGCCCTGCTGTCTTTGTTTTAGCTTGTATCGATTTCAGTGAGTGACCTTTTTTCATTCACCTATCATTTATTTGTTTTGGGCTTTCTAAGGAAACTTCTATATATATCAGAATTGATGGCATTTTAAGTTAAGGCACTTGTCCAACATATATGGCAACATTTTTTGCATGTTTTTTTCATTGCACATTGGCAGTTTTGAATTTGTGTTTTTTTCACTGCACATTGGCACTTTTGAATTTGTGGTATCTTTGCTATTAGCTTTAGTCATCAGCTATTTTTAATGTTTGTTGTCACTCCTTTTCCCTTCCTTTCCTTTTAAAAATAATTTTTATAAAAATTATATTTATGTTACTAACATAATATGCTACAGGATTTATGCATGATCATGGTTTTATATATGTTTTTAATTGGGTTTATTATTTGTTATTTTAGAGCCCCTGACGCAGCCCTTGTGAGCGAAACACAGTCTGTGTCAGGGGATTATTTTATAATAAAGTTTTGAATCATACTACTGGGATTAAGGCATGACCATCCCTTACCCCCCCCCCCCCCCCAAGTGGACACTGACTTCTTGCCACCCCCAGATGTGAAAGAAACAGTACATACCAGCCTCTATGACAGCTTCAGATGTGATGGCCAGTCCAATTAGAGCAGCAAACAGGTCTCTTTGAGTAGCCTAGTGGTCAGTGCAGTGGATTGTAGAGAAGGGGACCCGGGCTCACATCCCACTGTAACTGGTACACTTGTGATGGGATGCGTGAGCCCTCCAAAACCCACAAAAACCTACTATACCCACATATAGGTGACCCCTTCACCCATGAGGGCTGTTGTAATGATGTACAGTTGGGGGCAGTGGGGTTTGGGTGAGGTTTGGAGGGCTTCCCATGCATATAAGGGGGTAATGGTGAGATTTGTAACTGGGACATTTTATGTGGTCCGCTGCAGTGCACCCTAGGGTGCTCCACTGCTCTGCTGGGATTGTATGTGTGGCCAGTTTACTAGGAATGCTTCCCCTACACCACCACCACCATACATCAAAATAGCTTGTTTTTGTGCATTTTTCCCTTGGAATTTTTTTTAATGGTCTTAAAAGGTAGATACACTGAGAACACAACATCTATCAAATGTCCATTTTCAAAACAAAATAATGGACATTTTTCTGGTTTGAAAATGGCTGTGTTTGCTATTGGATTTTTGAATGTTTTTCCCAAAATGTCCAAAATTTGATTTAGACATCATATCATAAATGCCCCTCCACACCTTCAAGCATGAGCACTTATAGAGCTGGTGTGTTGTTAGTGTCTAAGTTCTGTAACTAACGAGCCAGTTAGTGCTAATAATTGGGTGCTAATAATCAGTTATTGGCATTAATTGGTAACATTTTGGATTTGCATATAAGTGGTATTCTATAGAGGTCCACGCACAAAACGTATAGCGCGTAACTCAAAAGGGCATGGCCATGGGAGGGGCATGGATTAGTCAGTAGCATTCACAAAAGATGCACACAGTATAATTGAATACTGGGGATCCTCACCTAAATTACATGCCAGGATTTACTTCAGATTTCAGTTGGTGTAAATCCTTGTGCCCAAAGTGTGGCATGGTAATTGGCTCTAAGCACTATTCTATAAATGGCCCCCAACTTGGAGCACTGTTTATAGAACAGCACTCCACATAGATTTTTTTTGCTCACCAAAATTTGCCATTGTGGTCTCATCTGCCTGATGCAGGGTCCCTAAGGACTCTTTTGCTGTTTGGCCCAGTGCAATAAACCAACCCATCAGCATTTTCCCAACTACGTCTGTAGAAAAATGTAGGTAGATAAAGATCTATGGCCTATCCAGTCTGCCTATCCATACCATCTGCTCTCCCTATCACTCCCTTAGAGATCCTATGATGGTGTCAAGCCACACGAGTGAGAGCTCACTAACCCTAGAGCAGTGCACTCCTTCCCCTTCCACCCCCACCACTACCAGGATCCGCCAGACTCCTTCCCCGAGCTTTCACTGATAGAAAACATTATTGTGCTGCTAGCTCAAGGAGAGGGGTCGAAGTTATGCAGTCTGAGGCTCCTGATATTGCATGTTTGACAGCTGAAGGATGTAGACATGGCCACTTGACTAGAGCAGAGAAAATATGCATGCTGTAGCTGATTATTGAATCTACACCTATTCTACACCCCTGACATGCCCCACCCCCTAAAAAAATTACAAAATAACTATTACTGCATATTTAGCACATGCAGATGGCAAAACTAACATGGAGCGTTTTAGCATGTCCTACCTGAGGTCATGCATTGGTGCCTAACACAGCTTAGTAAAATGGCCCCTTCATGCACAGATAGCACACAGTAACAGGCTACAGTACAAATTTTTTAAGGGGTTGTGCAGTAGTTTACCTCAGTAGTTCCCAAATCTGGTCCTGGAGGCCCCCCAGCCAGTCAGGTTTTCAGGATATCCACAATGAATATTCATGAGAAAGATTTGCTTGCAGTGGAGGCGTGTCATGGGAGGAGTGACCATGGGAGGAGAGGGCATGGAAGCATTGGGCAGCTAGCATATTATACTTAGCATATGCTACCTTGCTAATGCATAGTTAACATGGGAACACTAAGCACCTCCTAAATAGGAAGAGGTAAGTGGTCCTGTTTTAATGTTCTGAATCAGCGCCTTTTTGATGCACTACATTGTGAAAAGTTTTCACAGAAAGGGTCTTCATGCACTCATAAATTTAAAAAAAGCTGTCAAATACACATAAATACAGAATTGCTGGCATTTTAATGCATTTTTGCATACCAAGACCCTTTTCAAAAGGGCCCTTTTACCAAACTAAGGTAAAAAGTGACTTTACCATCTCCTTATGGCGGTCTTTCCTGAGCGCTAAGACCATTTTTACCGCAAGGATAAAATGGCCGAATTTCCTATTTTCCCATTAATGACCATGCACTAATTTTTCCATTAGTGTGTGGCCGTTAGTACGTGTGCCCTTAATGCCCACCTATTTTGTAAACCTGTGCTGATCAGATAGCGCACAGTGATGTAGACGTGCTGATTTGCATAGGCATACCCACTCTCCGCCTCTCCAGACACTCCCCCTCCATGATAATCTTTTAAAAATATTTTAGCATGCAGTTTGTACATGCACATTCAAAAGTGACCATGGGATGCTTCAGTGCACCCTGTGGTACACCATTTTAAGCTGTAAGAAGCATGGGTTAGTGCTTACCGCACTTTTGTAAAAAAAGCCTCTAAAAATCTTTTACAAAATGAGGCTGTAACAATCTTTACTTCTTCTTGCAATAAAACTGTCATTTTATTTTTTGCAAAATATTGCTGTCTGACTTCTAGTGGAACATTCTAACTTTTAGGGTACCCCTGGGGTAGGGAGGCCTTTTTTATATGAGGATGAGATGTAGAAAAGGGTGGGGGTTTGGTGGGAGCCCTTTTAATAATGTTATATCTAGTGATTTGCTGGGGGGGGGGGGAATAAAGGACCTATCGGCCCACCATGGAATTGTAACCCCCTAGGACTCTATAACATTGGCTATGTAACCCATTTAAATTATGCTTGCTGCGATGTGAACAGGGTGATTTTTTTTAACATTTTTTATTTATAACAATTTAAATTTTTACAAGTGATAAAACAACTTGCCGGAAATACAGAGAAAGTAATAAATAGGAATTATTTCAGTCAAGTAATCCTATTCTCTTCCTTAGACCACTAAATAGGGAGAGTGAAACAAGACAAGGAGATCAATTAAACAGTAAACAGAAAAAAGCGGTATTAACCTGATTGTCCCCCGATATTACTCATCTAATTCATTATTCCAACTTGATCATCTGGTTGGCTTCTTCAAGGCCAATACGGTGTATAGTCAAATCATTTCATTGAAAACATACTTATTGTCCAATATTAGTTAGAAATAATACATCTGATTACATTCTTTCTCTTTTAAAAACCAGAAGTTATTTAACAATACATATACTTAAGTCTCTAATTCAAATCCGGGTCTTTTTTTTTTTTTTTTTAAAGCAACATAGAGATGGGAGAGGAGAGATTTTCTGGGTATTGTCTAATTAGCTGTAGCTTCGGTGCTCTGTTTTGAAAGAAATGGACTTCTCAAAATGGCCTAAAAATGTCCATCTGCTGAAAATGTACAATTTTTGAAAGGCACAATGGGGACGTTTTATACTGCAGGTTCATCCAAATAGCAAAGGGCGTGTTAGATGCATGTTTTGGGTCAGGACTAGGGAGGCCCAAAATTAAGATATTTTTCAGTGATAATGAAATGAGAAGAAATGTTCAAGGCAAAAAAGAATGACGTTTTAATCTAGATCTTTTCAATCACATCAGGGTCCAAAAAGGTGCTCTGATTAAGCAACTGATCACTGAAGAGCTGATCACTGAAGGACCTCTCCTTCATCTCCCAGTGATTACAAACCTTCTCTCCCCCCTTCCCCCCCTAAGAAGTATAAGTGACACTGGATACCATGCTTTATGACAGCTTCAGGTGTTGTGACCATTCCTAATAGAACAGCAAGTAAATGTAAGGAGTAGCCCAGTGGTTAGTGTAGTAGACTTTGAACAAAGGGACCCAGGTGTAACTCCCTCTTTAACTCTTTTATTTCTGTACAAATATGTGAATCCTCCTGGAACATAGAAATACCTACTGTACCTGAATTTATAAAGCACCTGCAAGTGTGATGACTATATTAAAGGTGTACCTTTAGATATAGTAGGGTTTTTTTCTGTTCCTGGAGGGCTCATAATAACATATAATAGAATTAAAGTGGGATTCGTACCTGGGTCTTTAAAGTTCACTTCATTGATCACTAGGCTGCCCTTCTGCTCCGAAGGGATGTCAGTATGACTATATTTGTACAAATAGTACCAGATAGACATTTTTGTGCCTGCTTTTTTGACGTTCATATTTTGGACGTTTCATTTTGGAAAATGGCTGTTTATTTTGGACGTTTTCAACGCAACAACGCCCTCTCACCCATTGAGGTGGCGGTAAAAGTTCCCATGGTAACCCAGCAATAACTGGGCAGCACGCGGTGATGCCTGATTAGAACCAGGTTAACATCGTGCTATAAAATTCTTTTTTACAGTGTTCCAGAAATGGCATTTGCTTGAGCTGTAACTACTGCTGATGGCCACGTTGGGTCAGTGGTAGTTCTGATTTAGCTTGTGGTAAGCCCGCATTGAGCTTACAAATGCTTTGTAAGAGGTCCCATAAAATTTACACATACCACTTTACAGTCCACTTTAAAGAATACGCTTAGCAAGTTGTAAAAGGGCCCCTAAAATTTACACGTACCACTTTACGCGCACCACTTGACAGAATACTCTTAGCAAGTTGTGCATGTAAATTCTAATTAATGCCAATTAGTGTCAATAATTGCTTGTTAAGTGGCAATTATCAGCACTGATTGGCTTGTTGAATAATTAAATTGTGCTTATAGGTTCAAGATTCAAGATGGCCGCCTAGAGCGAACGTGTGAAAGCAGTGCTCTCAGCGAGTTTGTCCTAGCCCTTCGCAATGCCCAAGCGAAGGGGCAAATCGGCCGGCACGGTGTCTTCAGGCCGACAAGCAGTCCCGGTGACCGGACCTATGGACTTATTCGTTCAGAACCAGCAAGGAAATGGGTCTGTGAGTGGCACATTGGCATTGGTCGAAGCAGTTGGAGGCCCTGAACCGGTGCCGGTGCTCGAGACAACTTTAATCCCGGACCAGAGGACACCACCCCCGCAGCCGCAGCGTGCGAGCACCCCTTTGATGGCGTCTACCACGGAAAAGTTGGTGTCAGGTTCTCAGGTTCAGAGCCCGCGGGGCCGGGCTCTGGAGCAAACGTGAGCCCTTGGGCTGCTGACGAGGAGCGACAGCAGCAGGCAAAACCCACCAACCAACGCTGGGCAAGCACACCGGCACCGGCAGGGACTGCAGGCACCGCCCAGCGAGCCGGAACACATGGACTGGAATCCCCCGGACTGGAGGACACAGGACTGGAACACTGGACTGCAATCCCCCGGACTGGAACACACACCGGACCGGAACACACTGGACTGGAGCACACCGGACCGGAACACACTGGACTGGAGCACACTGGACTGGTCCCCCGGACTGGAGGACACAGGACTGGAACACGGGACTGGAGCACACTGGACTGGTCCACACAGCTTCACCTGCACTTAGCTACTAAGCCCCCCAGAAGTTGAGCTCCTGGGTTCGAGTAGCCGACAGGACTTACTGGATACCGGATGACATAGGGACCAGGACTGGAAACAGAAGTGCTCCTAAACCTAAACTGATCTACGTGCTCCCAAGCCCTAAACCAGCAGGAGTGTTCCTAACAGTAAACTGACAAAAGGACTTCCTAAGCCCTATACTAAACAGGAGCTCCTAAGCCCTGCTCAAGAAAGGGACTTCCTAAGCCCTAAACTAACAGAGCAGGGAACTAAACACAAAGCTAACACAGGTGCTACTAAGCACCAAGCTACAAGCAGAGCTTTACACTAATAAGCTAAACACAGAACTAACCAGCTCCCTAAGCACTGCTCTAGCAAGCTAGATACAACTAACAAGGTGCTTCCTAAGCACTACTCTGGCAAGCAACCAGAAGAGCTCCTAGCACTAAAAGGGAAGACAGGGGAGCCACAAGGAAAAAGCAGTGAAGCTAACACATAAGCCAAAAGTGATTCTAAATCACCAAACACCAACAGCAAAGACTGCAATGCTCCCAATAGCACAAACACCAGAAGTACTTCTAACAGCAAACTCTGCAGTGTTCCTAACAACACCAAACCCAGGAGTACTTCTAATAGCAACAGAGCTTCCAAAGCCCTACACATAGCAATGCTTCCAAAACCAAGAGGGAAAAGCAGGGGAACCAAAGGGAAAAGCAGGAAAGCTAAACACATAGACACCAGTGCACACTGCACTAACACTAACCTGGACCTTAGCAAAAGCAAGCAGGGACCCTAGACACAATGTCAGAAGTGCACACTGCACCACCCTACCTAAAGCAAACACAACTGTTGCAAAGGCCCTGAAGGAAACAAGACCACTTCCTTATCAAGGCCCTCCCTGATGATGTCACACTCCCTAGACCTAGGCAAAAGCACACTGACCCAGAGAGGCCCAACCCACACCAATGCAAAACCGTGAAACACTTGAAGCCAGTACACCCAAAGAGAGTTAGAGCAACTCAAATTATCCACACAGGTGCAGTATAGTGAAACAATTAGAGCCCTGCTGCTGGAAGCTGCCAGCACAGAGAGACAGAGCCAGCCCAGAAAGGACAGAGAAAAGAAACAGAAGCCAGCTAAGAAGCTGACCCCCAGGAAAGAGGTAAGTTTGAGAGGGGTTCAGACCCCAATCATAACAGTTGGTTAGACTCGAGACACCGGAACAGCTTGGGGTGAGCTCGGAGAGACCCACAATTGTGGAAGTTGGAGCCGCTGCAAAACAAACAACTATACTGACGGGGCAACTCTTGGCTACGGGAAGTGAGATAAGTACTCCTTTAAAATCAAGTTTACCTATGCAAATGTTTGCTTCATTAGAAGCACCATCTGAAGTAACTCTTGAATCATTGTGGGCCTTGATTGCTTCTTTTGGAAAGGCTTTATGCCCTCAAATAAACCAACTAGAGTCAAAAATTCAAACTTTAACTGAAGATACGATAAAATTAAAGAATGATGTAAAGTTATTAGATGAGAAAATACAGAATTTTGATCAAAAAGGAAAACAAGTTCAAGATATTCAAGCAACAACGGTTAAAGACTTGATGAGTTTGCGCAGGAAAATTGAAGTGTTAGAAAACAATCAAAGAAGTAATAACCTCAGGTTTATTAACTTTCCAAGGACCAAAATAATGTCTCCTAAAGAAATGTTACTAAAATATATGAAAGATATACTTCAAGTTCCTGACGATGCAGTTCCTCCGTTTCTACAAGTACATTACTTGCCGGTGCAAAACCCAGCTGAGCATGAATCTTTAGAATCCCCCTTAGATGTAACAGCACTACTAGAATCTTCGGACTCTGAAAACGTTTTTCCTTCTACATTGATAGCTACGGTGGTGCTCGCACCTGATAAAGGATGGATAATGCGACTTTTCTTTAAAAATAGAAACAAAGATTTTCATGGGTTAAAAATAAGAATATTTCCAGACGTGACAAAAGAGACCCAAAAAAGAAGACGTCAATTTCTTTTAAGTAGACCTGGAGTACAACAGTTGGGTGCTTCTTTCTTTTTGCATTACCCATGTAAATGCATAGTTAGACTACAATCCACTAAGTATATATTTTTTGAACCTAAACATCTCACTGATTTTTTGTTATCCAAGAGAACTGAAAGAGAAACTTAAGCGCCCTGAAAAGTAATATTTCTTGCCGCTTCACATTTTTTCGCTTTTTTTTTCCTTTAATAATGATGTTAATTGACCTTTAAATCTCCAAATTTGTAAATCTTGAATCGCATTTGTGGACTTTAGTGGTTTAAATATAAATAGGGGGATGAATCTGTTTGATCTGTATTTATTCCCCAGCTAATGCTATTATATTTGCTTTAAATGGATCTGTATTTAACTACTTTCTGTACAAGCGTGTTTGCTTGGATTGTAATTTTAAAAAATTATAAATAAATAATTTTAAAAAAAATTGTGCATATAAATCCAGAATATGACTCAATTTGCACAAGCAATTTCGGTCACGCTATATAGAATCTGGGGGGAAATGGGACCTGTAGTAAAACAGCACATCTTAACAGTAGCCCACATTGATAACTTCCCCCCTTAATGCAGTGTGGACAATGGTCCTATGTGAGGCAAATGAGGCCACCTACTTTTGCAGATTGAGGGGTTCTGATTTTTGACTCATTTTAAATTTGTACAATGACTTTGACTTCTTGCTTGAACTATTACAGGACCCTCCCCTTCCTTTTCTGAAAGGAAGATGGTAAATTTCACTAATACTTTTTCCAAGAAGTCATTTGTAGTTGGGTTTGGCATCTTCCTGACCTCTAACTTATTTTAAGTTTTGACCTAAACCACATTATTTATATTGTGGAAATCCCTGGAAGGATCCAAGAGAATGATTCATGTGCTGTCTTTGTAAGATGTTGCATTTTAATGTTTTGCCTCTGAGATTTGTTTTTGTTTTGCTTGCATCCATGTAGGAATATAGAATTTTATTGTTGACATGAAATAAGGATTTCATTTCTGGTCTTGAGAATGTCATAAGGAATAAATCAAACTGGGTCACATACATTCCGGAAAGAAAGAAAACATCTGTTATCAAGAATTCCCAGTAGAAATCAAGGAACTGAAACATGTTCATTTACAACAATAATTAGAACAATTTGTTGTGCAATCATAGGATTCAGGGTACCCTAATATTTCTTAGTCACAGGAGAGCAAATAGTGAAAAATTCCCAAACAGCAGTTGTCATGTGTTCAAAAGAATTATAGACTTGATATTGAGCTAACCTGCCTAATACATATATTTAAGCACCAGAATTTAATTGTATGAGTGTAATTTCATAACAGGGTACTTAGGTTAACTGATTAGGAAGGTGCTTATTTTGAACCTGCATTACAAAAACACATATCTGACTATCTGTCTTTATAAAATATTAACACAAATCCCATAGAAATAATGCCTAGTTTGAAGGCATGGGCATTTTGCTTACTTAAGAGCAGGTAAACATATTCACTCAATGAGCACATATATACATCTTTTATAAAATACCACACGCATCAAACTAGAGTAAATTGCTCCCCATTCAATTTTTTAAATTCTTATGTCAAAACTGTCAGATTAGATAACTTAGTAGCAAAGTACATAGTAACAAAGTACAAATTTTGAAAGTAGTGTTTTAAAACAAGTATTTTCCATCTCTCTGCCTATCCCCCTGTACAGGATTTCCAGGTGATGTCAGACACGGTTTGCAGCTGATTGGGCCAGAACTTCTGGGCTCGCTCTAATTAACTACAATGGGAGATGTGCGGAAACTGGCTCTCTGCAGTGTCGCTACTGCTTCCTGCTCCTGGCCTGCCTCCTCTGATGTGCACTTCCAGGACTGACGCAGGAAGCACTAGCAGCACTGCAGAGAGCTGGGTCCCATCTGTCTCTCATGGTAGTTTATTAGCATATGCCCAGAGGAGGTACACGGGAAGGAGAGAATGGCATTGTGCTGCAGGGGCTGCAGTGGATGGGAGGGGGAGTGAGAGAGAAACGAGGCAAGACTTGATGGGAGGAGAAGGACAGAGAGAGAGAGAGAGAGTAAAGGAGAGAAGGGGCAATATTGGATAAAAGGGATGGAAAGACAGAGGCTATGGGCTGGGGACAGTAAAAGAAACAGAGGATATCTGGATAGGTGGGAACATAGGAGTCAACTTTTCAAAATCACCCCTCCCTGGATACACAGGGTTTGCTCAATATTGGGGGTGCTCAAGCACCCACAGAGCTGGAACAGATCAGTATTGGAGTTGATTATAGTGGAAGAGGTGAAGAAGACAGAAGAAGAGAAAAAAATGACACATGGACAGGAAACCCTTGAAAAGAGAGTTAAAAGAAGATAGGAAAGCAGTAACCAGAGACTTGGACCAACAAAATTGGAAAAGTTAAATGGCCAGACAACAAACGTAGAAAAAATAAAGGATAAATATTAGGATAAAGTCATGTGGTAATCGTGTTAGTCCACTTTAAAAGTTAATAAATATAAATAAAAGAAAAAAATAAGGTGACACCTTTATATTGGACTAAATATATCCTATATAATAATTCTCACCTCCAACGTTCTATGCTTGGGACCGTGGCTCCCTGGCTGCAAGTGGTCTGCGAGGCAGACACGCACGGACGTCACTGACGTCAACACAGCTGATTCCAAAGCAAGGGGAGGAGTATGTTTCCCTACTCCTCCTACTGCCTCGGAATCAGCTGTCACCCCCCCCCCCCCCCGCATTACGGCCCCCTCGAAACCCACCCCCTCCCGCGAACCTGTCGATCCCCCCCCCCCCGGAACGCCGAAAACCGCACCCCCCCCTCCCGCCGCTGTTGTGCACTACCTTCGGGTGGGTTCTTCAATCATCTTGTCTGGAAGTTCCTCTGCGTGCATCTGACGTCAGACGCACGGAGTTAAACTTTCTGAGAAGATGATTGAGGAACCAGCTGTGTTGGTTTGGATTGCCTTGGAATCAGCTGTGTTGACGTCAGTGACGTCCGTGCGTGTCTGCCTCGCAGACCACTTGCAGCCAGGGAGCCACGGTCCCAAGCATAGAACGTTGGAGGTGAGAATTATGATGTCAGACGCACGCAGAGGAACTTCCAGACAAGATGATTGAAGAACCCACCCGAAGGTAGTGCACAACAGCGGCGGGAGGGGGGGTGCGGTTTTCGGCGTTCCGGGGGGATTGACAGGTTCGCGGAAGGGGGGGTTCGAGGGGGCCGTAGCAAGGGGGGGGGGGAATTGCCTGCCTAAGGCCCGTTTCCTTGCCTACAGAAACGGGCCTTTTTTACCAGTATATATATATATTTACATTTATTCAATATACATTTATGCAATCAACATAAATTCACTTTTAGAAATAGAACAAATATCTGAAATGGGAATTAATTCCCATAATAAAGGCAAAATCTATAACAAATTAGTCCACATAATATTGATCCAAGAACTAGGGAATATAAGTGTAGGTAAATTAAAGGTAAATTAATACATTTTTGAGACAGACAGAACCTAGAGGATTGCAGCTGGGCTTCACGCTATCACTCAGGAATGACTGCAGTACTTTCTTTAGAGGAAACAAAATCTGATAATTTCTCAGGTTCAAAAAAGATATAATTAACAGAATTCAAAGAAATATAACACTTACAGGGGAACCTTAACATAAAGGTTCCACCTATACGTAATACTCTTTCTTTTAACAACAAGGATTTCTTTCTTTTTCTTTGCTCTCTCTGCCCCGGAACAGGTTACTTCCTGTTCCGGGGCAGAGAGAGCAAGGAACCAGCGAGGCGCCGACACCCCCCAGCGGCGTGCACTTGGCGGATTGGCCCTCCTGCCCGCCCCTCACCGCCTTCCAGGTATGTTCTTGCGGGGGGGGGGGGGGGGTTGCGTACATAGAGTCTGTATCTAGCCACCCCAGAGGCAAGGAGATGGCCAGAGCCTTATCCCAGCTGAGAGGAAAAACTGTGACACTAAAATAAGAATAAAGGAAAGAAACTCAGTGAAAATAAATGGGGAGTGACTTGGAGAAATGGTGAAAAATCTGATGGAATTACAGTAGATGAAAGAGGGATCAGCCCCCTAGAAGAGCTCCTGATCACCAAGGCATGCTAGCAAGACTGGGCTCTCTCACACATCCCGCAGGGACAGAGAAGGAAGGCTGGCCCTAGCTCAGAGCTAATAGTCACTAGGGAAAGCTCACAAGGAGTCAATCGCAGGATACTGCAAACTATAGTAAACGTAGTCCTAATACAAAGTGCTATTACCAAGACATTGCAATTGAATATAGATAATACTCATATTAAATGTATATAACAATGTACCCTGCCACCATGAATATGGGGGAAGAACAATTACCAGTCTCAATTCAACTGAGTCTTCCATCCATAGTATTTCACCCCACTCCGCCTCTCTCTCCTGATGTATAAAATGTATTCATCCCTAGAGATCTCTAAATATATTTAATTCAGCTCAGAGAAGAAGTCATTTGTCCAAATAGTTCCCAATATATCACATAAGAAAAGAATACTTTTTTCTTTTTTATTCACCCATGGAAAATCATTTTACTTTGATTGGAATGGAATGGAGGCCGAAGAGAATTTGAAAAATAAAATCATTTCCATTTCCAGCCTTGTTAAGTGCATTGATTCTAGGTTATGCTGGAATTCTAGGCACCTAGGTTCCTTTGTGGAATAGACTTCTCCAGCTTGCCATTGGGGCACCTAAATTGAGGCATCCAGTTCTAGAATTGCATTCTTTCTGAAATGTGACTTTAATTCTATACTTTATTTAATTCTATACTTTAGGTGCTGTTAATTTCCTTCCTCTATCTTTTTAGTCTGTAAAATGTCTATATTTCTGATACAGTATCATGTTAGACCGGTTATTAGGTTGTTCTTTTTAAAATACCATTTCAAACAAGGTTTTTTGCTTTGTACGTTTTTGCTTTTGAACCATTTTTGAAAAAAAAAAAAAAAAGTCTAAATGAAAAACGTGGAGAATCAAACCATTGGGATGTAGGAGTGGCCAGCATTTTTAGTAGACTGGTCCCCCGGACATCCCATGACAGCATAACCATAGTGCGTACATTCTGGGCACACCCCTTACCTGTCCATGCCCTTCTCACATCCACACTCCCTTGCAGTTACGTGCTATAGAATTTGCAGGCTAAGATTATAGAATACCAAGTGCAGCTTAGTAAAAGGACCCCTAGTTGCTTAGTACCTTTCCTAGACATGTGAGTGCAGGAGTTTCCAATAGAACTAGAGTGAATAACTATATTTCAGTGAGTATGCAAATGAAAGACCACATGAATAGAAATGTCTTGTTCTTAGACTGCGCTGACATTGCTCAGTGTGGTCTTCCCACCTCTTACCTTAGATATTCAACATCAGTAAAGCAACTTAGCACTTCAGTAGGCTCATGCATAGAGAAATTAAGAATCTAATGCATTCTCTGATTTAAGCAGGTTTGAAAACGCCTACAGAAATGTCTCCATTTGTTTTGTTTGCCTCTTTTTTTTTTTTACATTACCATCTAGAGTTGGGGATTGAACTGCAAACATTTTCATTTGTTGGCTAGCCAAAAAAAATGTATTTTTCTCTAGCTGCTTTCTGGCAGAGAACCGGTGAACTGAGTTCCTACTGTTAAACAAAGTGACCCTGCCTCAAAATCTGTCTTTTGTTAAAGGAAGAACATGAACACTAGTTCAGGACAAAAAAGGAAAGAAATGGAAACTTTGGGCCTCTTTTACTAAAATGCACTAGCGATTCCTGGCATGGCAAATGCATGGCAGCCCATTCATTTTGAGTGAGCTGCATCACATTTGCTGCACAGAAATTGCTGGTGTGGTTTAGTAAAAGAGGCCCTTTGTATATAGTCTTATCATTGATTGTTTTATTGACATAAAAAACCACCAAAAATAAATGTACCTTAGCATGTATTCAGATGTGCAAACTGTTTCAATTTAATTTGTCTGCCTGATATTCAGCACTATTTAGCCGGTCAGCATCCTGGCAGCATGGCTTATAGAATAGCATTTTTGTTTGGCACCATATATAGAATTCACTTCACTGGGGTCATTTTCTACTGGTCACCAAAAGTTAGGCACCGGGATACTGCGTGCTAAACATAATTCTATATTGACAATTATGTGTGTAATTGCTATTATAGAATACTAGCATAAGTCGGCATTTCATGGCAGTATTTAGGTGTGGCCACTTACACAATGTTAATGGCTGTTGTAAATGTCTTCAACTAACTGTTACAGTTGCATTCATAACTGCTTATATTCTATAACCTTAGTGCATATATTCTGGGCACACTCCTTACCTGTCCATGCCCTTCTCACATCCACACTCCCTTGCAGTTACATGCTATAGAATTTGCAGGCTAAGATTATACCTAAGTATGCAAAAAGAAAAACAGAGGGAAACTCCACTCAAAAATCACCTCAATGGTAAAACAAAATGAGCGAGTCCATATTCTAGATGTGTTGAACACCCCTCAAATCACAATGTGAAAGAAAAAAAACAGGGGGAAAAGACCTCATAACTTGCTGCTGCAAGTCTAGAGCAATCCGACCATCTCGGTCATATATATGCAATTCTTGATCATTGGTCAAAAAACCCCCAACCAACCAAAGAGGTTGTCAGAATTACTCTGTTCTTTTCTTAATTTTATCGTAAAAAAATGTTTTTGTAAATTTTATCAATTGCAAAATGAGACAATGCAAAATTGCAACATCAATAACTATAGTGTTGTTGTCACTGCTAATAAATGGAAAAAAAAGTAATAGTCCGACTTGACTTAACTTGCTGACTTAACCGTAAGCAATTCTCCTGGACGGAGACAGCAAGTTAAGTCAATTTGGACTATTACTTTTTTTTAATTTATTAGCAGAGATAAGAGACTGTCGGACTGACATCAAGTCAGCATTCTATGTTTTGGCATCTCTGATCCAGCTGTTGTTTTTTCAAATCAAGGTGATCTTCTTTATATTCAATTGCAGGACATTTTATATGTGTTCATTACACTTGACACTGAAGGACTGTTGTGTAGCCCCTGAAGCAGCCCTGTTGGGCGAAACACGGCCTGTGTCGGGCTATTTGTGTGTGTGTATTCCATTGGTTTTTACTAATAAATTACGTTTTGTTTTGTCAACAATCTGCTCCGTTTATTTTCCATCTTGGAGTTTGCAGACCATCTGCCTTTGTGCTTTCTAAGATTATAGAATACCAAGTGCAGTTACACAGGTATCTGCAAATTATTGGTTGTTAGTGCCAATTAGCAGCTAATCTGTCGATTAAATTCCATGCAAAACTGTAGGAATTCTATAACTACATAGTTTGTAACCTTTAGATTGTAAGCTCCTTTGAGCAGGGACAGTCCTTTCCCATGTTAAACTTGTACAGCGCTGCGTAACCCTGGCAGCGCTATAGAAATGCTAAGTAGTAGTAGTAGTAGTAGTAGAATTCTATAACCTATGTGCACAGTTTTGCATGCTAAGCTCTGTAGGCATCTCCTCAAGTTGTCCTGTTATAAAATTACCCTCCACATGTTATGCAGCTCTGTTAAGTGTTTGCGTGGCTATGAATTAACAGCACACACTATTTCCTGTATTAAGAGGGTAATTCTATAATGGAGTGTCTATTTTTAGGCACTTATTTGGTCTATTCTATAAAGGAAAAGTGAGTGCCATACCAAATCAAATACACTCCTATATATTAGGCGTGACTACTTGCACCAGCCATAGAGCTGCTATAAATGCTCAAACACAGATTTCCAAAGAAAGTACACGATTGTGTACCTTCCCCATATTCCACTCAAACTCCATGCAATCAAAGTACATGCAATCAAAACCTGGCACATACTTACAGGATACTGACTAACTGGAATATTGTCATTTCGGCATAGTTATCAACATGGCCAACCATTAAGATGTGTTATTTTCAGTGGTGTAGGAAGGGCGGGGCAGTGGGGGTGGTCCGCCCCGGTTGCACGCTGCTGGAGGGTGCAGAGAGCAGCCGCGCACCTGTCGGCTCTGCTGGTTCCCTGCTCCTTCTGCCCCGGAACAGATTACTTCCTGTTCCGGGGCAGAGGGAGCAGGGAGCCAGTGGAGCCGACAGATGCGCGGCTGCTCTCTGCACCCTCCAGCAGCCAAGAATGCACACAGGGGGAGAGGCTTGATGCGCCAGGAAGGGGGGTGTCATTGCGCTGGGGGGGTTGTCATGCTGCACCCTGGGGGGACGGACGCCGCTGCACCCGGGGGGGGGGGTGCGCAGCAGTGATCCGCCCCGGGTGGCAGCCGACCTACAATCGCCACTGGTTATTTTATAACTAACTCATGCTATTTTAGCACAGATTCCTTTTTATGAGACCTAGTTACTAATAACTGGAGCTAACACTAAAGTAACATATCTTAATGGTAGCCCATGTTAACTTCCCCACTTACTCATGTGTATGAATGCACATGTGCATAAATGACTAGAATACCGGCACTTACGCATGTCCTTAACACTTATATCTACGTGGCTACTTATAGAATTATCCCCCAACTGCTTAACATAACTTAAAGGAGTCCTAACTGCTTTTCCACTCTACTTCATCCTTTCAAATGCTATATAATGTAGTTGGAAAAAAATTCATTTTGAATATTTGTTTAGCTGATGAGTTCATTGTAGATTATCTATGGGTTTTAGATTCTAAGAATTTTTCCTTTCCTCATCTACAGGAACCACTGAGAAAAATACAAAAAAGATGCCAAAAACAGAGGTCTTAGCCCCTTCGATAACCATGAGGGAATGCAAGTACATTTGTGAGCAGTTAGTAACCATGACAATAAGAAAAATAGGCAGGTGTTGTACAAACTTCCATTGCAAGCTGATTTTGCTTCTTAGCTCAACAAAATAGCTTTCATTAATTAAAAATAAAATAACTCAGACTATATGAGAGAATACTTCACTGCATGAAAGTTTCACTATCAATGAAACAGTAACTGAAACTAGAGAAAGAATTCTTGGACTCCAATTAATCTAAGAAGGGCCTGAAAATCCCACTCTTTCCAGAGTACTTACTAGTCCTTGGGAGACCTGGAAGTTGAATTGGGTTATAGAGACAGAAGCTGCCTTGAAGCATCTTCATAACCCCCATCTCCTGGTGTATTCCCTCTTCCCTACTCTTCCAGAAAAAGGATTAACAACATTTCAGGTTATGTCCTCCTCTTGTGATGTGTGGGGACAACTAATGCAGGGCCGGTGCTTGGATCAAGTTTGTTTTTTATTCAACAGCTTTTTATTTTATTTGAAAGCTTCCCATCTGTAGATATAAATATCATGAAATAAACTTGAGTATCACTAAAACAGCATTAATAAAGCCTATATTTTGTGCTCCTTTTTCTACACTGTTCTATACAGTACAGTAATATATGGCCAAATTTCAGTGAGGATACCCTGTTTACTGATGGGTTCATCTTAACTGTTGTTGTAATCTGCCTTGGGAAGCCTGGTGTTATAAAGACTGGAAGTAAAATTAAACTCTTCTTTCATTGGGGCACATGGAATCACATCTTCATTTCATCTCTTTTGTACAAATGGATTATTCTGTTTTGAGCATGTTTCAGGGACAAGTGGTTTTCATAAGTCAAAATAAAAAAAATATATATATTCTTTTATGCAGATCTCTCATTTGTTTAACATAACTAAATGGGCTTTAAGCCTCTAATGCAGTCCATTGGTTTTCTTATATTTTGTCCTTGTGGTGACTTACACTGTGCCAAAATCTGCCCCCCTCCCCCAATAATGCCACTATCCCACTCCAGCGTACTAGAGTTCTACCTTGCCGCCGGCTCTGGTGGTGTAGTGGCCTCTGCGGTTGCGGGGGCAGGAAAGAATCCCACTCTTTCTTGCCCACTGTCGCTTCTCCGTCTCCGGCGCGCGCCACTTTTCTCTTCTGTGCTGCGGACACCGCCATCGTGTTTTCCCAAAATGCTTCCGGAAGCCTTGGCAGCCATTCTTAAAATACGGCGGAGCCATCCACGGCACAGAAGAGAAAAGTGGAGAGTGCCGGAGACGAAGCGGGCAGGAAAGAGCAGGATTCTTTCCTGTCCCCGCAGCAGCAGAGACCAGTACACCACCAGAGCGGATGGCAAGGTGGGGGGAGGGTAAGCAAGGGTAAACATTGCAGTCTCTGGCGCCCCCTGAATGTTGGCATCCCCCTGCCATGCATACCCTGCTTACCACGTTCCACTGGCCCTGAACTTATGCTTTGAGGGTCTCTTCAACAGTTCAGAGCAATAGCCACCTTCCTCTTCCTCCTGCCTGTCTGCTTGATCAGCATGAGATGTTAACATAGTAACATAGTAGATGACATCAGATAAAGATCTGTACAGTTCATCCATCTGCCCAACAAGATAAACTCTAAGTATAAGGTATGTTACGTATATTTGATCTTGATTTGTACTTGACATTTTTAGGGCACAGACTGTAGAAGTGTGCTAGGCCCTGGCCTTGTTCTCTAGTTATGGAAGCTGAATCTGTTCAGCCATGATCAGTGCACAGACCATAGAAGCCTGCCCAGCACTGATTTCACTTATGAATTACTGGTGTTGCCATCTAATCACCATTAAGCTTGTTTGGTTCCACACCTTCTATATAGGATCCCTTTGTTTATCCCACACATTTTTAACTTATGTTACCATTTTCATCTCCACCACCTCTCGCAGGACAGCATACCAAGTATTCACCACTGTCTCTGTGAAAAAGTACTTCCTGACATTGTTCCTGAGTACCCCACCACCTCCCTCTGCAACCTCAATTCATGTCCTCTAGTTCTACCGCCTTCCCGTCTCTGGAAAAGGTGTGTTTTTAAATTAATACCTTTCAAATAGTTGAACGTCTGTATCATATCACCCATGTCTCTCCTTTCCTTCAGGGTATACATGTTCAGGTCCTCAAGTCTCTCCTCATATGTCTTGTGATGCAACCCCCATACCATTTTGGTCGCTTTTCCCAGAACCGCTTCAAGTCTTTTTATGTCCTTAGCAAGATACAGCCTTCTAAACTGAACTCAATACTCCAAGCGGGACCTTGGCAATAACTTGTACAGGGGCTGAGGGGAGATATGATAAAGGTCTATAAAATAATGAGTGGAGTTGAACGGGTAGATGTGAAGCGTCTGTTTATGCTTTCCAAAAATACTAGGACTAGAGGGCATGCGATGAAGCTACAAAGAAGTAAATTTAAAACAAATCAGAGAAAATATTTCTTCAGTCAACATGTAATTAAACTCTGGAATTCATTGCTAGAGAATGTGGTAAAGGCGGTTAGCTTAGCAGAGTTTAGAAAAGGTTTGGATGGCTTCCTAAAGGAAAAGTCCATAGACCATATTAAATTGGACTTGGGGGAAAATCCACTATTTCTGGGATAAGCAGTATAAAATGTTTTGTACTTTTTTGGTATCTTGCCAGGTATTTGTGACCTGGATTGGCAACTGTTGGAAACAGGATGCTGGACTTGATGGACCTTTGGTCTGTCCCAGTATGGCAATACTTATGTTATACTCCTCTATGCAGCCTAGCATCCTTCTGGCTGTGACCACCGCCTTGTCGCATTGCTTCGTCACCTTGAGATCTTCAAGCACCATCACCCCAAGGTCCCTCTCCTGACTGTGCTTATCAAACTTTCTCCTCCTATCTGCAACTTCTCTTTTGGATTTCTGCACCCAAGTGCATCACTCTGAAACCTTTGGCATTACATTTTAACTTCCAGACCTTTGACCATTCTTCTAATTTTTGGAGACCTCTTCTCATGATTTCTACTCCCTTCAGGGTATCCACTCTATTGACTATCTTCATGTCATCTGCAAAAAGGCAAACTGTTCCCTCTAACCCTTCAGCAATGTCTCTCACAAATGTATTAAACATAATTGATCCCAGTACCAACCCCTGAGACACTCCACTACTCACCTTTCTTTCCTCCGAGCAGATTCCATTTACTACCACCCTCCGCCACCTGTCGGTCAACCAGTTTCCAATCCAGTTCACTACTTTGGGCCCTAAGTTCACCTCTCCCAGCTTATTTGGCAGTCTTCTGTGAGGAGCCATATCAAAGACTTTGCTGAAATCCAAACAGATTACATCCAGCACATGTCCTTCATCCAGTTCTTTGGTCACCCAGTCAAAGAAATCAATCATATGCATTTGGCAGGATTTTCCTTTGGTAAAGCCATATTGCCCTTGATACCGCAGCCATTTGGATTCTAGAATGTTAACTATCTTTTCCTTCAGAACCTAATCCATTTTTTTTCCTAACATTGACATGAGGTTTACCAGCCTGTAGTATCCCACTTCTTCCCTAAAAATCTGTTAAATAAATCCTTAAGAGGTCCCGCCAGGATTTCTCTGAATTTCTTCAGTATCCTGGGATGTATTCCATCCCGTCCCATAGCTTTGTCCACATTCAGATTTTCAAATTGTTTATAAACACTTTCTTCCTTAAACGATGCAATATCCACTGCATTCCCAGATATACCTTCAGCAGCAGACTGGAGTCCTTCTCCAGGATTTTCTTCTGTGAACACCAAAGAGAAATATTTATTTAGTATGTTCACTTTATCCTCATCACTTTCCACAAAGCTATTGCCTGCTTCTTTCAGTCTACCAATTCCTTTTCTAGCTTGCCACCTCTCTTTACATATTTAGCCATTTTTTTCTTCCGCTTGCACTTTCGCTAACTGTATTTCCCTCTTTACTTCTTTGAGTTTATTCCAGTAGTCTTTTCGTATTAAATCCTCTAGTTGCCCTTATTTTTTCAGCCACTTGTTTGGAGAACCATATAGGCTTCCTGTTTCTCTTGTTTTTGTCTACTTTCCTTGTATAAAGATCTGTTGCTATATTTATAGCAGCTTTCAGCTTGGACCACTGCGCTTCCAGTTCTCCAATGTTTACCCCTGCTGCCAGCTCCTTCTTCAAGTGTTACTACTACTACTACTTATCATTGCTAAAGCGCTACTAGACATATGCAGCGCTGTACACTTGAACATGAAGAGACGGTCCCTGCTCGACAGAGCTTACAATCTAATCTAAGTGTTCCTCCATTTTACCAAAATTAGCACATCTGAAATCCAGTAGAGTTTTATGCATCTGCACTCAGCTTTCGCTCTTATCAAACCATATCATGTGATGATCACTATTGCCTAGGTGGGTATCCACCCAGATGTTGGAAACACTATCTCCATTTGTAAGCAATAGATCCAGCATCAACCCTTCCCTTGTGGGTTCGGTCACCATTTGTCTAAACAAAGCACTTTGACAGGCATCCGCAAACTCTCTGCTTCTTTACGATTCTGCCAATGGGATGTTCCAATCCACATCAGGCATGTTGAAATCTCCCAGCAACAGCACCTCCCCTTTCATTCCAAGCTTACGGACATCTTTGATAAGATCTTTGTCTAGTTTCTCTATTTGTGTCGGAGGTCTGTAGATAACACCCATGTGGATACAGGTTCCATCTTCTTTTTCCAGAATGATCCATATAGCTTCTTCCTTTCCCTAGGTTCCCTGCATTTCAGTCACTTTGATATTATTTTTTCATATACAGCACCATTTCTCCACCTCTTCGGCCCTCCTTATCCTTCCTGAAATGATTGTAGCACAGTATGGTCACATTCCATTCACGAGAATCATTGAACCATGTCTCTGTAATAGCAACAATATCTTCCTCAAATATCAGGGCTTGCAAATCTTTAACCTTTTTACTTAGACTACAATAATTTGTGCTAATTGCTTTCCATATGTTAAGTGAGTTTAGATGGGTTTCTATATTAACATTACCTTCCCCACTGCTGTCATGTTTTTTTGCTGTAGGTGACTTTCAAAATTCCCTTGCTTCCTATTGTCACCCTCACCCTCTAGATTAAATGTCTAGAAATACACCATCTGATCGTATCCCCAAGGATCCCTTTTCCTGTCACAAAAAGATGTAGCCCATCACTACAGTACAGCATGTTATTTTTCTGTGTACTGCCCCATCCTCCTATGTATCTGAAACCTTCTTCTTTACACCACGTTTCAAGCCATTTTGTGAACTCCTTTGTTTTATGTAGTCTTTCCTCTCCCTTTCCATATGTAGGGATAACTTCAGAAAAAGCTGCAGTCCAAACCAAAGGCTTGAGTCTCTCCCCAAGATTCTGGAACACTTGCTGTGCTCCAAACTTGCTATTGTTGGTCAGGTCAGGTAGATTACAATATCAGTATTAGAATCCTTACTCTCTTCTTGAATCACATTCATATTTGGTTGATACTTCTGATAGCAGAGGACCCTGGAAGGCATTTCGTTAGATTGGGACCCTTGAACCATATTCCTAAATTAATGCCTCATAATGGAGTCTCCTAGCAATAAGAGTTTTCTGTTTTTCGCCGATCTGTCATTGTTTTGGGGATGTCTTTTGAATTGAGTTACATTGCTTGCCGGCTCCTTCTCAGTACTTCTTTTCTGAGCTTCATAATGCTCCAATGCAGGAAAGGAATTACATAGGGGCAAAGGGTGGGAAGGTGAATGCCTCTCTGACACAGGTCTTAGTCTACCTGAACCTACTGTGACTCATCTATTCCAGTCAAGAAAAGAACTACAAATCATATAGGATAGAAAAGAAGAAAAAAAAAGAAAAAAAAGGAAAGAAACAACAGGGACCAACAGGGAGGAGATGATAGTAGTGGAGAGAGGGAAGAAGACAGCGAGAGAAAAGAGCATTTGCTTGGCAGGTTGTACTGTGTGGACCTGCCATCCTCCCATACATCATCCCAAATTCAAGGGGGTGAGCCATAGGGCTGCCAAAATAAGTAGTCCTGGATGCTTACTTAATTGTAGCCAACTCCTTCTTGTTGATTTCACTTTTATAGCTGATATTTAGAGATAGATGGGTCAAGCTCTAATGTACAGTAAGGCACAATATATATTGCATTGGATAAAAGACACGTTGATATGCTTAATAAGCGTGAGGTGTACTATGTTAAGGGATATCAAAAAGCAGGTTTTCCAATAGAGGGTTTAATGAAGATAATTGTCTCTTGGTTTTCCTATATAGGGAGAGCTAGCCTAGAATATAGTAACTTATAGGAACCAGTAGATGTCCAAGTCAGAGGCAAAGAAGTCAGAAGAATGGAAGTTTTTTTTAAAATATAGGATAGATAGGGGTAAAGTCAGCAGATTATAAGAAATCTATTAAGAAAGGAGACACAAAAGCCATTCCAGTTGGATAGGCAGTGCCTTAAAAGGTGGAGGACAAAATATATATATATATATATTTTTTTTTTTTTTTTACTTATTTGACAGCTTTTTAATTTATTTGAAAGCTTGCCCTATATAGATATAAATATCATGAAATAAACACAGAATATCACTAAAACAGCTTCAAAAATTATTGTAACTGGCAGAAACAACACTAATAAAGGCTGTATTTTGTGCTCATTTTTCTACACTGTTCTGTGCAATTCAGTAATACATGGCCAAATTTCAGTGAGGATATCCTATTTGCTGATGGATTCATCTTAACTGTTGTAATCTGCCTTAGGAAGCCTGATGTTATAAAGATTGGAAGTAAAATTAAACTCTCCTTTCATTGGAGCACATGGAATCACATCTGCAACTCATCTGTTTTGTACAAGTGGATTATTCTGGTTTGAGCATGTTTCAGGGACACGTGGTTTTCATAAGTCAAAAATAATAAAAATAAATATTTCATGCAGATCTCTTTCTTGGGGGTGGGAGCAAGGTAACTATGGTGCATTGCTGCAGGGGCTGGGATGGAGGAAATTACTTGTGACAGGGACAGGTGGGGACAGATTAGATTTCCCACAGGGAAGGGTGGGGAATGGGTTAGATTCTGGTGGGAATGGGCTAGATTTCTGTCCCCATGCAACTGTATTCAAAATATTTTAGCTTCAGGCTTGCACTGCTTTTCAGGATTTCTGCCTCTCCAGCAAGCAGCCTCTCCCTTAAAAATAGACTCTTACTAGGCATCAGGTATAAAGAAATTAAATTAAGCCTCAATCTACTCTGCAGTAGGGAGATTTAAAAAAAGAAGCCACAGATCTAGAAGTACGGCACCCTTATTAAACAATCAAATCCAGCATAAAAAATAAAACATACGAGTACAGTTTAAAGTCAAAGTCAGAAGGACAGAAATATAGTAACATAGGAAGCAGTAGATCTCCATGTCAGAGGAAAGGAAGTTTTCTTTTCTTTTGTTCTTTAAAATATAGGATAGAATAAAGCCAGCAGATTACAAGAAATCTATTAAGAGGGACACACAGGGAAGAGAGCAGTTTAGAGCTTATAAAACAATCCAAAATACAAATTTGAAAATATATAATTTAAAACCATGTTAATGGAAGAAAGGCAGACTAAAGAGGGGACTGAGGAATAGAAACTCTCTTACATATGTTCTTTCTTTGCCATTGCATCCTTCACAATCTCAGCCTTCCCACCATATAGGTTCTCTTCACCTGTAAAAAAAAATGATTTCTAACTTCATGCCATCTAATTCTTTCCTCTTTGATGAAGATGCCTGACATAAAGATGTTAGGCCTGGGGCATATATATCCCACATCAAACTCCTGTTCCACAGTGTTTCTTATTAGGCAAGATCTTTAGAAATCAACAAACAAATTTAAGCAGCACAGATTGATGTTTGCTTTGTAAACAGGCTTTTATTACCAAAATTCAAGCCAACACTGGTACAGTATAAAAGCATACCCCACAAATTTGGTTCCATTTAATTTATTTATTTATTACATTTGTAGCCCACATTTTCCCGCATAGCAGTAGGCTCAATGTGGCTTACAGGTTCTGGAGAGGAGAATACCAACTCCGGGAATATATACAGAGTGGAAAGTAGAGTAACAGTAGGTGCAAGTAGAATCTCTCATCCTGTCTCCTCTCTGTGCTCACATACCACATATTATCATCTGGTTGCAATTCATAAGATGAGAAAAGTACACAGGTCCAATGCAATAACCTCAATAAAAATTAATGTTATAGCCATAAAATCAGTTAATTACAGGAAGTATGTATATACAGTTTTCTTGCCAAGTTCCTTCTAACAGTGTACAGGCATTTTTTTCCAACAAAGGAAACCTTATAAACAAGAATTAAACTATAGATAGGAGGCAGTCTTTGATTATTTGAATTGTTTCTCTGACTTTTCCTTTTTATTCCTTTCTTTCTTTATCTGTTTATCTATTTATCATCTCTGACCTTGTACCCAGAAATCACTCAGTAGGCGACTCAAGACACAAGTTGGCATACTTGCCTAAAAAGCAGTCAGCAAAGTGGTTATTGATTAATTATGCTTAGTGCATGATACCAAGATCCATGAATATGTCAATGAGTTCATGCAGAGTTGGTGTACTGCTTCTTTTTTTTTCATGATAACACATGCAGAAGACAGGAGAGACATCTGAGCCCTACTGCTTAAAATAGTGTATTTTGCTATTGATTCTCTGAATTTGAAATTCTGATTCAGAAATAAAGAGAAATTAAAATACAACTCTTAAAATATTTCCATGAAATTTTTAGGCCAGCCATTCATAGTTCAGTTTTATTTGGTATACCACCCGTCATTAACATATCTAAGCGGTTTACAAGTATCAAATACACTAGTGAGTAAAGCGTGGAACAGACAATAGAGTTTAGGTTATAATGCAGCATAAAATTCAAAATATATAAAACACAAAATTATGTAAAATATTATATATCTAAGAGACAATAGGAAAGACAGGCAGTGCAACAGATATGACAAAAACAGTGAAGACAAGGGGAATTGCTGCTGGACTCACCACAAGGTGTAAGTAGCTAGGCAGTTTCATCAGAACAGAATGCCAAACCTAAATAGTAATTTAAATATTTAGCGCTGCTTGAAAATTAACCGGAGATTTGGTGATTTTAAATACTGCATTTTGCAAATATTTTAGGAATAGCTACTCTAGCAGTTTGTCTCCGTTGCTTCTAGTTACATTTTTATTTATTTAACACAGAAAGTCTATGGAACTCTGTGCATTTCCAGTTCCAACATTGCATAATGTTACAGCTCATTAGAGATAGTACTGACATTCATGCGGCTCTCTGTGTATATAGGTTGCTCACCCCCTGATCTAGATGGTTTATACTATATCCTCATGGTATTCAAAACCATTTAATTGGCCAGGAATGGCATCTGGCCAGTTAAATGGTACTTAGCCAGCTTTCCATGAATTTTCAGTGGGACATTTCCGTCCATTACCTGCTGTAAATTTGTGGTTAGTGGCTAGCAGTTAGCGAATGGCTGGTTATATTGCGTGATATAACTGGCTATTTGCCAATTTTCAGAGTGAGTATGGTGGCCATATTTGGCAGATTGAATACCTGGAATATCTTTGGCCGATTCAAACTTAACTGGGCAGCGCTGAATATCGGCTTGGCTAGTTAACTTTCAACTAACCAAAAATAAACCGGATATTCTATGCCGGTCACCAGAAACAGCCCAGCATTGAGTATCTGGGCCAAATGCCAACTGCAGGAGTTAGCTGGGCTATCTCCCATGGTCTGAATATCAGCCCCTATGAGTTATGTTGTTGGCCAGACTGGATGGACTGTACAGATCTTTCTCAGCCATCATCTAGTATCTTACTGTGAAGCTCATTTTTAAAAGAGAACCTCCCCCCCCCCCCCCCAAAGGTAGTATAAGTCTGCAATTGAACATTTTTCTCATAAAAACATCCAAATTGGTATTTCCAAAACCAATTTTTAGACGCTTTTCTATGAAGTCCATCAGAAGTGCATTCAAATCACAAGGAGGCATGTCAGTGGCGTGTCAAGGGTGGGATTTGGGCATTCCTAATGCTTGGACGTTTTTCAGCCAGAATGGAACAAAACAAAAGCGTTCAAGACTAAAACTAAGATGTTTTGAGCTAGACCTGTTTTATAACAAATAAGGCACAAAAAGGTCCTAAATGACCAGATGACCACTGAAGGGAATCAGGGATTACCTCCCCTTACTCCCTCAGTGGTCACTAACCCTCTCCCACCACCAAAAAAGTTATTTAAAACATTACTCGCCAGCCTCAGATGTTATACTCAGGTCCATTAGAACAGCATTAAGGCCCCTGGAGTAGTCTAGTCATGGAAGCAGTGCACTGCAGACAGGTGGACCCCCTACCTGTTACACTTGTGGAAGAAACTGTGTGCCCTCCAAAAATCACCAGAAACACACTGTATCCACATATAGGTGCCCCTTTCACCTATAAGGGCTATGGTAGTGGTGTACAGTTGGCAGTAGTGGGTTGGGGGGGGGTTGGGGGGGGGCTCAGCAGATAACATAAGGGAGCAATGGTGAGATGTGTACCTGGGAGCATTTTATGAAGTCCCCTGCAGTGCCCCCTAGGGTGCCCTATTGGTTTCCTAGGATGTCTGGGGGACCAGTCTACTAACAATGCTGGCTCCTCCAACATCCCAATGGCTTGATTTTGTGCGTTTTCCATTTAGACTTTTTATTTTTAAATGGTCCAAAAAACTACATGTCCAAATCACAAAACCTTGTTCAAAACAGTATTTTAGGCATTTTTCTTTTTTTGAAAATGACCTTCTTTCCTATTCAGATTTTGGACATTTTTTTTGTAAAACGTCCAAAGTCAGACTTAGACGTCATATCGAAAATGCCTCTCCACATTAGTATAAGGTGACTGAACAAAACTGTATCTAATTTGAACAGCCTGTCTTGTATGGTGGTTTCCATAGAAGTCAGTTTGAGCATAGCTGGCACTGAGACATTGGCAACAATAGGGCAAAACAGGCTGGGGTGACAGTGCTATAACACATTCCTGTTATTTTTGTTTTTCAGCTGATGCAGGATGTGGAAGCTGGACATGATTGCTCATGTTTATAGGTAAAGAAAGAGAAGCTAAAACAAGCTACCTATATCCTCTGAGTTAACATTAAGACTCTTGCAAGGTAAGTCAATTCAGGTCTTTGGATGAATCTGGGGCTGTGCATCAAAACTTAGCTAAAGAACTGTAGAGACTGCAGTGATTGGTAATGAGCCACAATATTCCAAGTCACATCTGGGCCAGTTATACTAAGCACGATTCCTATAGAAACCAAATTGAGAATTAAAAAATATATATAACCGATCCATAGTAAAGGATCTGTTTACAGATTGACCTAATATACTTGCAGGAATCTTACAGAATAAGATGATCAGAAAACAGATTCACAAACAAGTTAATCTGGAAAGAATTTTATATAAAATCAATTTTCTACCGCTACCTAATTAGTAGCAAGCTCTGTGTAACACTAAATTTTTATGTGTTCACAGAAAGTCCTTTGAGGACAGCCGCATGATATTTATCATCAGATGGTGCATTCTTTGTGTTGTCACTTATTTACCATGGTATGGTATACATACAGTCAGCAGACATATAATGAGGTCCATTAATCTACAGATAAAATGTCGTACATGCTGTAGATGCACACTTGACTATTTATACTTTAAACCAGAATGGTGATTTTGCACTTGTGTTTCTACCAGTATAGCCCTGCCCATAGCGCTACAAAATAAATAGACCACAACAACCAACTCATAGTGCCGTTTATATAATACCACTTAGCACTCATTTTTTTGGCACCCAAATTTGGGCACCATTTACTGAATTTAGTCCTATGTATATTTATAAAATACTTGCGTCATTTAAAGAAATTATGCCTTGAATGCAGGCGTTGACATTTGTATTAGCTCATAAGCAGGTGTAAAATTTAATGCATAAAGTTTGCCAGTAAGCACAAATTAAGGTATTTTATAATCAATGTGTGCCAAAGAGATCTTCTTTCTGGAGTTCATAAGATGTAATAGTTACAGGCAACTTATCAAGGTGTGCTTGAAAATTCCTTGTAACAAAGCCCAAAGCACCCACTATGATAGGAAGTATTTCTGTATCTTTCTGACACATTTTCTTTGACTCTGACTACATTGCTTGATACTTGAAGATCTTTTCTTTCTCCATTTGATGCACTGACATCAATGCTCATCTCATCTTTTTTCTCCTTTATTATGATGTCTAGTTTTCTTGTATCAAGCATTTTATCAGTTGTAATTAGAATTTCCCAGGTAATCAAAACTTTTTGTTTTCCATACTTCTCGTAGGATCATGAGTCCAACACCTTTCTACTACAACAATGTTGTAGTGTTTGCAAAGTTTTCAATGGATGAGACATGCCACTTTATTGTACATTTTGAATATAAACCTTCTTCCACCTATGAAAAAGGGGGGGGGGGGGTGATGTGTCTATACTTTTAAGAGAAATTAATAAGACCTAATGTCTCTTTTATAAAGCCATGCTAGTGACTCCCAGTTTAGTAATGCTGACGAAGACCATTCACTTTGAATGGTCTTCGACGTTATTGTGCGGGAACCACTAGCGCAGCTTGATAAAAGAGCCCCTTAGTGCAGTGTTTTAGAACATTTGTAGCTGCCTATGAGAAGATAATAGAAGTCTTTTAGATAGTGCTTTACAGTATTCCAGTCTGCTTGTGATCAAGGCATGAATAAGAATAAGATCAGCAGAGCATAAAATGTGCCATTCATTTAAATAAGGGCAAATCAATTGTATTTGGTGCAGAAGGAAAAACAATGCTTCGACAACTAGGGACATTTGTGTATTGCATTCAAAGAAAAGCAACCAAAATGATAAAGGGGATGGATCTCCTCTCGTATGAGGAAAGGCTAAAGAGGTTAGGGCTCCACAGCTTGAAAAAGAGACAGCTGAGGGGGATATGATTGAGGACTACAAAATCCTGAGTGGAATAGAATGGGTAAAAGTGAATCAATTTTCACTCTTTCAAAAGGTACAAAGACCAGAGGACACGATGCAATTACATGGAAATACCTTTAAAACAAATAGGAGAAAATATATTTTCACTCAATGAATCGTTAATCTCTTTAACTCATTTCCGGAGAATGTGGTAACAGTGGTTAGCATATCTGGGTTTAAAAAATGTTTGGACAAGTTCCTGAAGGAAAAGTCCATAGTGTGTTATAGAGATGGACATGGGGGAAGCCACTGCTTGCCCCGGGATTGGTAACAAATAATGTTGCTACTAATTGGGTTTCTGCCAGGTACTTATGACTTGGATTGGCCATTGTTGGAACAGGATACTGGGCTAGATGGACCATTGGTCTGTCCCAATATGGCTATTCTTATGTTCTTAAACATTAGCCAAGACATTGTGATGCTAGGTAAGGCAAAGGAAGATCTCCAGAAACAAGACCTTCTAAGTATTAATTTCCTCAGATGCTCAGATGGATCTATGACCATTGTAGTGAGGGATGAATAGAGACACTGTCTCAGGGATCGTAGAAATACAAGGCAGCTGAAAATAAGCAGTAAGGAAGCAGAGAAAAAAAAAACATTGTCCTACCCACTCCCAGGGGCACAAACAATCTTTAAAAGACTAGAAAATCTGCATAGAAACAAGAATATCAGTTCTTAATAAGGTAGATTTGCCTGAAGTAATCAGGGTGGATAGCAAGAGCCTAGCATAAATCAAGCAATTAGAAACAGAGATGGATGGCAAAAAGCATGAACATAGGTGTCTTTAATTGGGCCAAAGTAAGTATTAGCAGGTGTTGCACATAATGTTGCAGCTATGTTATGAATTAGGATACTGTAAATCAGACTGCTCTCTGATAGGGTACATATGCACATCCTGAGCAACCAATTGCATATGTATAGTGCTATTTTATAAGCATGCATGTACTCACTGCAGAGTATATGCAAAATGGCTGCCAAAAAAGGAATATTTCTCAGGAAGGCCAGATAATTGCCATCTTCCATAACATCAAAGGTTAGAGAGGCTTGTATAACCTCTAGGCATCTGGGCCAGAAGCCCCTCCCCAACCACACTGTGAACATTTTCTGCCATGACACTAGCAAAAATAAGGCAGAGAAATATGGAGGAAGGAGCTGAGGGTACAGCACCATGTTAAACTCAGCTGATGTACACTCTTGCTCATTGCCTGTTAGCTTTGGTTACATTTTGCTTTCTCAGGGACTTCTGAGGTCTTGAAAAGTCACACTCAATCATTTTAATATTAGATGTACAAAATATAGCCTATTTGAGTAAAATCTAAAAACATAAATAAAGAAGTGGCAAAGAACACAAAATACTTCTATTAAGGACCAATTATAAGATTATATGCATAAGTATAAAATCTACAGGAATGTTTTACATTAATGTTCAAAGGAAAACTTGAAAATACAAAATTATGTAGAAAAATTCCAACCATACCCTAATTCCACCTATAGAATTATCTTCCCTGTGTGTATAAAAATGTATGTGTAGTATGTAATGAACAAAGAAAAAGAGGAAAAAGTCCCCACAGAAACAAGAAGAAAAGGAACAGTGATGATGTGTAAAGAAAACAAAAATAAAGCACTCTGGATTCCATCACAATTCTGAAGTTTATTTTGACATCCAATTGTACCAAAACATAGATAACAGCATTCAGAATAATCCGACAGGTGTGTATAAATATAATCTGCCTGTGTCAGGGGTCAACAACAGCGTAACATACATTAAAATATATATATATATATATATATATATAGTTTTTAAAAATTGATAAAAATATTTAAAAAATATTATTTAAAACATAAATATAACAAAGCATGAACAATAATAACAAAATATATAAATAATTAATTAATAAGTTGTCACAAATTAAAGAACATGATATAGATACCAGACCATATAAAAACATATAATTTGTGATATGCCCAAACATACAAAGTAACACAGTAATTCAGTAAATGACAGCAGATAAAGACCCACATGGTCCATCCAATCTGCCCAACAAGGTGGCCAGGGCTATACCAACCACTCTTTGCAGGCCCAGTCACCCACGCTTAAATGCTGGTTGCCAAGTCTCCACCGTGCCAACCATATAGGCAGCCAAACATTATGGGGATGATATGTGGTTATATCCAAGACTCCAAGTATAGCTGACAGTATTCAACTTACTAGTCAAGATGTCTTCCCATCCTCCCTAAGATGCACTGCACCCTCACTTGTTCTCTTGTTTACGCCATCTTCTTAAAGCCCATTTGTTTTCTCAGGCGTTTCCTTAACTCAATTTATTTTTTCTCTTTCAGGTGCTAGGTATTGGCAGGCAGTTAGCTGTCTCTGTTCCCCTGCCCATGTTAATCTATTCTCTTTCTTTTCTGTGCTAATCTGTTTTATTTCCTCTGTCCTATTGACATTGGTGTTCCTTTCATACTCTCTTTGTTTGTTTTTTGTACAACACTTTGATTTTTTGTGAAAGGCAGTAAATCAAGTTTTCAATAAACATAAACATAAACATGTGACAATAAAGTGATCTCCAACACTGGAGATGCTAAAGCTTCACCTGTCATTTGCTATTTGCAGGACACAGACTGTAGAAGTCTGTCTTGCATTGGCCTCGGTTCCCCCAATATTGGAGTTTCCAAGACTTCTTTTAGTCTTTTGTCATTTGCGGAACACAAACTGTAGATGTCTATCTGGCATCAGCCTCAGTTTCTACTACTCTTGCCCAAGACAACACCTCAACAGCCATGTTGTGTTTCCATCCTCTTTCTATTTAGGCTTCTCCTGTATCTATTTTTTAATTTGCTCAACATTTTTGACTCTAGCATCTCTCCTAGAAGAACATTCCAGGAGTCTACTACCCTCTCTGTGAAAAAGTAGTTCCTGATGCTACTCCTAAGTCTACCTTCCTGCAACCTCTATTCATGTCCTTTAGTTCTATCACCCCTATGTCTCTAGAAAAGGTGTGTTTGAATATGAATATATTTCAAGAACTTAAATTTTTGTATCATATAACCTCTCTCTCCTTTTCTCAAGCATATACATATTCAAGTCCTCCAGTTTCTTCTCATGCATCTTATGGGTCAAATCTTGTACCATTTTTATCACCTTCCTCTGAACCGCCTCAAGTCTTTTTATGTCCTTGAAGAGATACGGCCTCCATTGTGGTCCTTAGATTGTTTCTAAAACCATACAATGAAACAAGAATAAAGAATATTCAAATATATCACCATGTTCATATAGACACATGTATTAAACAGTCTCCAACAGATTATTCAAGAAAATGCATACAAGGTGAAAAGTTAAATCCAAAAATAAAAATGCTCATATAAAAATCGTATACAATTATAATCTCAAAATTATCAGATGTGCCATTTTATATTTTTGTCAGAAATCTCTTCTTCTTAAAACTTTCTTCTTCATAAAAATTAAGGGTCAGCTTCTGAATTTAAAACAGAGAGCCTATAAACTTATAAGTGTCCTTCAATTAAAATCCTTCCTGAAGAACCTTTATGGGTGTTCAAATCATATAAAAGTTTTAAAAAATGTAATCATTTGATAAAAGATCCATGTGCATACAAATATTCTTTAAAAGCCAATTATGTAGATCAGTGACTTTAGTGAACTCATATACCCCTGCAAATAACGCTGCCAACGCAACGTTTATAATAACTGGAGACTATCTCTGTGGACATGCCTGTGCCAAGTCATAGAGATAGGATGTGCTCAACTAATTCTGAACCACATAGCTAGCTTGTTATGCATGTGATGGTAAGAATGTCTGGTAAGGTGCATGTTGGTGTGTACTTAGATTATAGAGTGCATGGAGGGATATATGACTATGCATCTGTGATGATAATGATTCAAGATGAAAGGGTGGGGATGGCTTTTATTGTGTTCTATTGATGCAACTACTTCTACTGCTGGTAAGTACACTTCTACAACAAGTTGAGTTGGTGCCCTGTTTTCTATACTTTTATCTATTTACCTGTTATTCACTATTCAGCGCCATTCTGTTTTTGAATGGCATACTTGACCTATTTGACCTGGATGTAATGGAGACTTGCTGCTCTTTTGTCTGTAGTATTCATTCTTCATTAAAAACATGTTTTAAAAAAGCCAATCAATACAGTATACAAAATGCAATCAATTTACCTATATATGTAATCAACAATAGATAATGTAACCCTTATAATCGTAGCAAATATTCATATCACTTATATTATAATACCGAGGCTTTCCAAAAGGAAAAAGGGACAAATCTCAATAAACAAACTCATATATAAGCCAAGTGTTGGCTTCATAGTGGGGCACATAATATTTTCAAAATACATCAATCAAAAATCTAATCAGTTATAATATCACATCACAAATCTTTCTAATATCGAGTCATAAAAAAAGATTTTCTTAAGAAGTTACTGTTTAAAATGCTCATGGAAAAGAAAGTGTGTATGATTCTTACAAGATGGCTCTCTTAAGGATGTAAACACTGACTTCAAAAGTATTTATATCCTATATAAAAATGGAGGTTTAAAAAAAAACCAAACTACCATTTCTTTCATAGTTGCCACTTTTATGAATCCAGACTAAAAAGCTAGTAGAAAAGTTTCAGATCTTCAAAAACAGACTTCAGTAGGCTTGCTTGAAAGTGTTCCACTACTGTTTACAGTATCTTGGTTTTGTTATTTTTCTCATTACAAACTATAAGGCCTGTTTGAAAGCCTTTGCACAGGGTTGGGGGCAGATGTGCCAAACATGTGGATACCAGGGAAGTAGTTTCCTAAGCAAATGTAACCACATGAAAGCTCATAAGACTTCCTTTGCCTACTCATTCGATTTCTTCTCTTTTCAAAAAAAAATGTTTACTTGTGTTTATTTGACCGGTGGTGGCACTCAAGGTTGGCAGAAGATATCTTGATATATCAGGCATTCATTATAGATTTATTTCATACGGATGTAAAATGTCAGAATTTTATTGTACTGGCAAACATTTTAGAACATATGATGTCTAAATGGGAAAAAAAAAACATTTATCAGAAAACATGTAAAAAATTATCCAGAATGTGAAAGGTAAATAAATATTTTCAGATATTCAAAAGTACAAAAGAAAAACATGCAATAAAAGGACATACTGCAAACAAAATAGATGTTCTGAGATAATCATCTCTGCCAATCAGAAATACACTATAGAAAACATGCAATAGCAGTAGTGGTCTCTGCATTGAAAAAATGTCCATGGTAACAGCAAAACATATATACCTCTGCAGGTGGAAGGGCATCCCTCACTCTGGGCAACATATCTCTTAGGAGAGAGCCTGATTTCTCAATGCAAGAGTCTGAGCTGATACTCCTGTGTCTGAGGCACAGGAGAAAAATATTTCAAAGGCAGTATCACCTGCCACCCCACATTGTCTCCATATGGGCTTGGAGGTCCACCAGAAGCAGCCTGGAAAGGTAAGTGTGAAGCAGTGCCCCCCAGGATGATATCACCAGTCATGTGTAAGCACCATATATAGACAGAGTCAGATACAGTGAGTTCTGAAAGAAGATCATCAGGCCCCCTCCCCTTGGCCCACATCTGTAGCACAACCCAGAACTTGTTCCCCAGCTCCCATGGAGCCCCCTCCACTAAACATTACATGCAGGACTGAGGGACTGGACATTTCTGGACCCTCTAACAACCCCTCCCCCCAGCCCTAGCATACAGATGCACACCTACATACTGATGGAACCATTGGCAGCAGCTCACAAAAGTACATGCATCCACCCTAAAGCACCTCCAAGATCCCAAACCATTATTCCATGCCTCCAGTTGCTAGAAAAGATGTGGCAGGGAATGTCTGATGCCCTGCCATAGCTAGCAATAGCAGTTGAACATTGATTGACCACTCCAGCACCTGACACAGGTGTGGTATATGGAAGCTGCTACTGGGTTCCACAGTTTCCCTTTCCAGTCCCTTCTCTCAGATCATGGCTGTAGGGCATTACCGAGTGGGTCCTTTCCTGAGAGGAGACATAGTTCATATATTTCTCTGCCAGATCCTGGGGACACCCCAACCACTCAGGTGGTGAGGAGATGCACAAGAAATCTGTCTGAGAGAGATGTGCAGGCAATGTTGCCAGTCTCCTCTCAGGAAAGGCTCCACTCACAGATGCCCTATAGCCAGAGTACAGCCAGTGTCCTTCTGGGGAGTTGGAGAGGGTGGCTATTTGTAATGACCAATGCCATTATCTCCTTATTTAGCTACAGTTACCTGGACATGAGAAGACAAAGCAATTCAGATATTCCGCATTGTGGAACATGGTATAGGGCTGACTGCCCAACTACATCACCATTGCACTAACCAAGTTCCTATCACAGGTGTCCGTTGACAAAGATGACAGGCAGACATTTGTACTGCTGCTCCCAGGATTGGGGCAGCAGCTACTGATGTAGGCCACATTTGGCCTACTCTAAGCATTTCCTTGTCTGTGCCAATAGGCTTGCAGCAGGAGCCCAGGCCCATATACCCTCTTCACCCTGCAAGCCCACACCCATTTGGCAGACTGCATAGAGCCAATCAAAGTAAAAGTGTGCTGTCTCACATTAGCCACCAGTCTGATACTAACCAGCAAGTGTGTTTAGGCAGTGCCTAGACTAGAGTTTACTCTTTGTTCAGCATTTGGCCTTGCCCACAACCAGCATGGTGGAGTGCTTAGGAAAATGTGTAAACAGCTGCTTCCTATCAACATATTTACATAGTTGACACTAATTATGAAATTAGAGATGAAGGAAGGAAAAAAAAACTATATACAAATATGGGGGATATGTACAAGGGGAGGGAAAGGAACTATTATACAAATATCTCTTGTCTATTGTCTCACAATGGGTGGTCTAATCTCCCTGAAGCAGTGGTTTTACCACAAAATGGCGGCAGCCATTATCAGAGATGGACAATTAAGAGAAGTGCATTGTTACAATTTTTTAAAAAGAAAAGGTAGTCCAAGATTTGGATATTGACATTTTTTAAAACTAAATTGCTGTAAAGATTTTTTCAGTGGAAGGTTTTTTTTATGCCTATGATTATGATGCGACTGCACCTCAGATATTGTGTTCAATTCTGGTCGCCGCATCTCAAAAAAGATGTGGTGGAATTAGAAAAGGTACACAGAAGGGCGATGAAAATGATAAAGGGGATGGGACAACTTCCCTATGAAGAAAGGCTAAAGCATCTAGGGCTCTTCAGCTTTGAGAAAAGGCAGCTGAGGGGAGATATGATAGAGGTCTATAAAATAATGAGTGGAGTTGAACAGGTAGACGTGAAGCGTCTGTTTACACTTTCCAAAAATTCTAGGACTAGGTGGCATGCGATGAAGCTACAATGTAGTAAATATAAAACGAATCAGAGAAAATGTTTCTTCACTCAACGTCTGGAATTTGTTGCCAGAGAATGTGGTAAAGGCGGTTAGCTTAGCAGAGTTTTAAAAAGATTTGGACGGCTTCCTAAAGAAAAAGTCCATAGACTATTATTAAATGGACTTAGGGAAAATCCACTATTTCTGGGATAAGCAGTATAGAATGTTTTGTACTTTTTTGGGATCTTGCCAGGTATTTGTGATCTGGATTGGACACTGTTGGAAACAGGATGCTGGGCTTGATGGATCTTTGGTCTTTCCCAGTATAGCAATACTTAAGTACTTATTCTAATTATTTACTCATGTATGTGATGCATAAATGTTAGCATCCACTTTATAAATCTCTACAGACTCTCACTGTCTCTATCAAACTGTTAACCCCACTCGATACCTTGCAATTGCCCCCATTGTTCTATGTAAGCCACATTGAACCTACCAATAGGTGAGAAAATGCAGGATACAAATGCAATAAATAAATAAAATTACCCCCCTTCTAAATGCTGAGATTGACTCTTTGAATTGGCTGACTCTGGTAATGTTCATATTTTTGGTTATACTGTTTATGAATGAAAGCTGTGGCCACATTTATACCATTGTAACATCTTTGTTCTTGTCACTATGTTTAGTAATATTCTCTGTGTGAGAGGATGCAGAAATCTGCGAGAGGGATGGGGACGCATATGGGATGAGGGGTCCTGGCTGACTATGTTACAGTTTTTTCTGCAATAGGTTATATTGCAAGCTACTGCTTAACTGCATTTATCAGCACACATCTTTCCAGAAGATAGCAAGACATTTTTAATGAATTTTATATGTAAGATTACTATGCTCCTGACAGGGTTAATCCAAACGAAAAAGAATAAATAAAAAAAGAAAGCAAACAAAAAGAAACATTGAAGTTAGGCAATGTCTGAATCTAAATAATAAACGTGACACTCTCCAACTATCAGTAGCAAATATTTGAGCTTATCATATAACAGAGGAAGTTGTTTAGTTACAAATAAACCAGCCTCTCATAAAACAAGTCTCCTTGCAGGGTAATTTCATTGAGCTGGAGACAGCTAAAGGCCACTCACCATAGAACTCTTTCTGTGTGTACATTTCCTAACAGTCCTTCAAGATTAATGGAGAGTCAGGAGGGAGGCTAGGCCCTGTGACTTTACAGAGAATTTGAGCTGGGCTTCCTATCAGCAAAAAACTGTAATAAATAGCATCTCAGGATTATTGTTCGGAAGTGACTCATCTTTGGGGAACATAACAGGATGTGTGCTCCCTCTTTCGCCTTCTCTCCCTCTCTCTCTCTTTTCTTGTTTTTTTCTGTCTTTAGCACAGATCACAGTGTCCCAGACACTATAGCAGTTGTCACTGCTTGACACTAGCTGAGAAAAAGAAGACAAATATGTGGGTGTGATGTGAAGCTGCAGCAATAATCTTAAAGTAACAGAGCATCTTTGAAAAACCTACTTATGTTTGCTTTCCTCAGATAGAGTAAGCCTTTTTCTTTTCAGGAAAATTAAAATTTGTAGTTAATTGTATGTGCACTGTGACAAGTTGAATGCAGAAGCTTGTGTACAGTAGCACATATACAGTATAGATGAGATAAAGGAAAGAAACAAGTGGTATTGGTTGGAATGTATTTTTCTTTTTTTCAGGCATATTTCAAAGTCAACGTACCAGACATTTTCTCACATTTTTGACTGTGGAAAAAATACTTAGAGGTTAATATTCAAAGACATCTAGCTGGCTAAGCTGGAACTTAGCCAGTTAGATCAAAGCCTTAGAAAACTGAAAAGGGCTTAGCAGCTAAATTTATCCTAGTAAAATAAGAGATGGTTAAGTTTAGTTGATCAGGTTCTGTGTATTCCTGGGGGTAGGGCTGGAAAAAGAGTTAGGAAGCTGCAAAGATTTTCAGTGTGTGCCCTTTAACTAGGCAAGTCAAATGTTAATGCTGTTAGCATAGGCCTGAATGTGGCCAGCCATATTCACCTTCCCTGCCTCCAATGTTAAATAGCTGGCATTGAGATCCCAATAGCTCCCTGCCTCATGGCTAAAGGGACATGTTATATGACGGCTGACAGAACCCACAGGACCCCTCTAACTTTGTGATAAACTGCCGGGTCCACTGCAGGGTTCTCCTTACTTATGGATACTAAAAATATGTGCAGAGAGCAAAATATCCATGTGCTTTCTTCCAATCCCAATCCCAAATTAGAAGCACCAGATACGTCCTCTTACCCATCCAATGCATCCCACCAATATTGTATTTAAAAAAAAATCTTCTTCCCTATCCCTCTTTCCAATTTGGTTCTTCCTGATATTCAAATGAATTTTCAAGTAACTTTGAGCTATCTTCCATCCAGACCTCATACTCACCCACCCTCCAGACACACCTTTAACATCCTCAAAATCTGCAATAACCCCCCCCCCCCTAAAAATATAAATATATATAAATATAAGGAAATTTGAACTTACTGTCATTCCAATGTACTCTCCTACTTTGACAGCAACAGTGGTATGAAAAACTATTTAACCAACTCTAATTCTCCAAACTGTTATAAAATAGATAGGAAATGAAAAATGAAATACAAAGAAATGGCCAACATTCAAATGATTTCTCTGAGTATCTGTGAGAGTTACTTGGAGAAATTTGACCTTTAAAATTCCTGCCCTATGGATCAGTTAACTTTTGTCTGGTCAGTGCATTCTCCACACAAAAGTTACACAGTTAAAAAGGTTGGGGGGGGGGGACAGGGGTATGTCAGGGGAATGGTTATACTTTAACTGGATAGCACCAAAGTTAGCCAATTAAGTTATCTGCTTACTTTAACCACATTTCCTCTGCTGTGCTAACATTGGTGTAAAGTAGGGCACTAACCCACATCATTTGCCTCATAACACATGTTAAAGGGTTCAAATGCAGATTCTGCTGCCATAACATAGCATTATTGTAGATACCGTGCTCTACATTGTAATGAAATGAAATGTGCAAATACATGCAAAACACCTGCTTACTTTGTAATTTCTATTACACAGCTTGCAGTGAAAAAAAACCTAGGGTTATTTTACCCGCCTCTTGAAGGGCTCTACAGTCATCCCCCCAAACAAGGCACCCCTAGTCTGGTGCCTTCCCAAACAAGGTTGGCTCAGGCAAGAGCCCTAAATCAGAGGTTCCCTCTGCCCCAGGATTTCCACCCTTTCAAGCAGCCCCCCCCCCCCCCCACACACACACCCAAAGGGCTCCCAGGGAAAAGCTTATGTCCTTGGAGTCTATCAGCAGGGCCGTTGTTAGCAATTGCGAGCCCTATGCAGACCAGTTCGGTGGGCACCCCCTATCTCACCTAGCCCCGCCCCCACCTAGCCTAGCCCCTTGTTGAAAAAGATGTGTTTTAAACATTTTTTATTTCAAATAATGACAAATCAAGCAAAACTTGTACGGAAAAACTAATTCAAATATACAAAATGCTATCATAGGAAACCTTTGGGTATAAAAAGCAAAACCATGTGCATGTAAGGACTGGATAAATAAATTAAAACAAATCCACTTAATATGTAATACTTGATAGCAATAATGAAACAGTGATTTCACATAGCAAGCAGCCTGAGCCAACAGACTTATTTTCCGCTGAACATAATTAACTTTGCATGAACTTGGCTGCTAATAATGTGCTGAAATGGACAATAATGGCACATTTAGACTGCCTCTGGACAGCTCTGCACGAAGGAAACCCTTCCCTCATTAATCAATACCTTCTCTGTGAAACAGTAGTAATAAAAAAAAAGGCAAGTGTATTTTTATAATATATCACTGCATTCCGCAAAGCAAAAGGAGCAAGTTTCCATGTGCCATCTTTTTTTTTTTTTTTTTATGTAGGCACAGGCATAGGCGCCCCGTATAAGAGGCTTGGGGAGGCTAAGCCTCCCCAGCCCAGCTGTGACCTTTGCGGCAGCCCCGCTTGCCTCCCTCTCCAAATGTAGCCCGAGACTCCCGATGACGAAATCTTCTGCTGCCGCTGCTTCTATTGAGCAGCGCAGCGGCAGCCAGGAATGACACCTACGCTCATCTGCTGCCGCCGCTTCTCTCGGAGCCAGCATAAGCATAACATAAGAAGAAAAAGAAGCACGGGGCCGCAGCAGCGTTCAGACATGCGCTGTCGGCTCTGCCAGTCTCTGCCCCGTGACGTCAATTTCCCGTTCCAGGGGCAGAGGACCGGCAGAGCCGGCAGCGCATGTCTGAAGGCTGCTGCGGCCCCACGCTTCTTTTTCTTCTTCTGTCAGCGCTGCTGTAAAGAGGCCCGGGCCGGAGGGAGAGAAGAGAACGTGGCCACTGGCTGGAAACGGTAGGAGGAGAGAGAAAGAGAGCAGGGTAGAGCCAGGGGACATGAACAAGAGTAGTGGAGAGCCAGAGAGCGATAGGGAAAGAAAGAGGGGCTATGGAAAAGAGCAGGGGAGAGCCAGGGACATGGAAAAAAGCAGGGGAGAGCCAGAAAGAGATGGGGAGAGAAAGAGGGGCCATGGAAAAGAGCAGGGGAGAGCCAGGGACATGGAAAAGAGCAGGGGAGAGCCAGAGAGAGATGGGGAGAGAAAGAGGGGACATGGGCAGGAGAGAGAGAGAAGCTGCTGGGGAGAAACTGGGGGAGACCCTAGCTGTCAGACTGAGAAACGCTGGCTGGATGAAAGGAGGGAGAAAGAGGAAAAATGCTGTAAGGAGGGAAGAAACTGGTAGGGAGGGAAAGAGGAAAGACACTGGAAGGATGGGGTGAGAGAGGACATGCTGAATGGAAAAGGGTCAAGAGAGAGAACTGTCTAGAAGGAAGGGGAGATAGAGGAAGACAATGGGCGTAAGGATTGGGAGAGGATAATGGGTGGAAGGATGGAGAGAGAAAGAGGGATGACACTGGATGAAATGGTAGGAGAGAAAGAGGGAAGGTGCTGGACATGGATGGAGGGGAGGGAAGTATATGCACATGGATGGAGGGAAGTGAGGAGAAATGCTGGATATGGATGGAGGGAAAACTGTTGAATTTAAGAGCTGGATCGGGATACTGAAGGATAGGGACGGGGCTACAGATGGTAGACAGGACGCATAAGGACACAGGAGGATGGTGAACATGGTGAGAGAAAAAATATCAAATGGAAAGAAGATACTGCATAAAACAGAAGACACTGGGACCAAAGCGAATAGAAAAACTAAATGATCAGAAAACAAAGGTAGAAAAAAGTATTTTATTCAGAATGTATTAACTGGAATATGTCAGCTTTTGGAAATGTGCATCTGTGATGTTTTGCATGTAAATTTCAATTTTTCTAGTATTGCTGCATGCTGAGTCTGACTTCTTGAGGTAACTTTCCAGTTCAGTATTTTGCCTTCATATCTGTTGTCATGTGTTTTTCATGTGTGATCAAGGTGCAGTATTCTGCTAGCGTGTAGTATTTTCAGCCCTTTTTGGTTTTTTTTGTTTCACTAGGTTGTGCACTGTTGTTTTAGAGCCCGGTGTAATTACAGTACTGCCTTTCCACGCATAAGATTTAGCTCGTCCTGTCCTTGGAATTAGCACTGTTATGGTTTGGTAAGGCTATATGAGCGTGTTTTTGCACAAGTTTGTGTATAGTGTTTTGCAGTGGAGAGATTGTGTATTGGGCTTACTGAGGTGGCACCAAATCATCAGAAAGGGTTTTAGAGCCTAAATCATGACACTACCTCTTGAAGGATCTACATATAGTCGTTCATAAAAGGAGCTCATTGTGAACACTTTCCACCCTAAAAGGGTGTTTTGTGGCTCTACATGTGAATTGTGATATTATGATCCCTTGTTTCATATTGTTGACGGTCTGCATTTTCCGTATGGGTGGTATATTGGTTTATTAGGGTCTGCCCAGTGTTATAGTACAGTAAGGTTTATGCTTTGAGCAAACACTTTATTCTTTGACATATGATACATATTTAATATCTAAATTTAATAAAAGGTATTAATTGTGACTTGTTTTTACTAATTTTTTTTCTGTGTTGTCAGACAATTATGGATATAAGCCCTGCCCCTGGCCCCACCCCCAACCCCGCCCCCTTTAGCCTCCCCAAACAGTTGGGCCACCGACCGCCTATGGGCACAGGGAACAAAGAAGATTTTAAATGCTCCCAGGTTTCAATCTAATTCATGTTTAATGTGGGATAAAATGCCATAAATAAGTAAATAAATAGATAGAAATTTTTAATGTTGAGCACCTGATTCTCATAACATGATGTCTGTTTAGTGGCCCTTTACCAGGAGAAAAAAAAATCTCTGCATGAATATAATAGTACTAGGGTGTCAACTTTAACCGGCCCCTCCAAATGACACACTGATTATGGTTTATAACAAATTACTACTCTACTTATTATGCTTCCTCTGTATGCACAAGCCGGTATGTTTGAAAATCTAAATGAAATTAAATAAAAATTACACCAACAATAAAGAAAGACAACGTGGATGCAGCAGCTTGAGTGCACAGGGATCCGGCTGTGTGAGGAACGGGAAACAGATAGTACCTTCTTTTTTGTTTTTATATTACCCTCCCCTCCCTCCCCCCACCTACCTACCTTTTCCAGGCCTCCTCCCCAACCCCCTGGTCCCCCAAACTGCAGGGTGCCCTCCAAGCACATACCTGAAGCCACCCTGGTGGTCTAGTGGATTCTTCGGGGCAGGAAAGATCCCCAGTCTTTCCTGCCTGCTGCCGCTGACCCTCTTGCTGTCACATCTTCTTTAAAATGGCTGCCCAGACTTCCAGAAGTCATGCAAGACCACAGTCAGAAGTCTCGGTGCTTGGTTAACTCTCTGCATAAATAAAAGACAGACTTTTTTTCTATTTTAACTTTATGCATTTGACCAGCTGGTTAACAGACTGAAAATCTCTATATCTGTCTTAGCTTCCTCTCTACCTTAATTCTACCCCCAGACTGCCCACAAGCTAGCTGGTTTCAAAAAGGGCAGTTAGAGCGGATATTCAGTGGCATTTTCCAGTTAAGAGCCACTGGATATACCCAGATAGCCCCGGACATGCAATTTAAATGGCTAGGAGCCTCCCCTGACCATTTAAATTGCTTTGAATATCTACCTCTAAGACTAAATCAAGCATGGGAATTGTTTTAAAAATACCATCTTAGAAGCTCAGGCCAGTTCTACTACACAAATTAAAATAGGTCAAAGGAAGGCTAAGCGACAGCCAACATGGTTAAAGGCTGAAGTGAGAAAAGCTAATAGAGCAAAAGAACAACTTTTTAAAAAATGGGACAAAAATGGAAAAAAAATGGAAAAAGGATTCAGATGAAGAAAACAGGAAGCAGCACACAGTAGCATTGGCAAGTTAGATGTAAAACATTAATAATGATGCACATTGAGGAGACTTATCAAAATAATAGCTACATGATGATAGTTTCTACATTAAGAGTCACTACACAGGAAAATGTCTAGGTTTCATCATGGGCAATATGTTGAAATTTTCTCCTCAGTGGGCAGTAGCAACCCAAAAAGCGAAGATAATATTAGGAATTACATAGTAACATAGTAGATGACGGCAGAAAAAGACCTGCACGGTCCAACTAGTCTGCCCAACAAGATAAACTCATATGTGCTACTTCTTGTGTATACCTTACCTTGATTTGTATCTGCCATTTTCAGGACACAGACAGTAGAAGTCTTGCCCAGAACTAACCCCATTTTCAGGACACAGACCGTAGAAGTCATGCCCAGAACTAGCCCCACCAACCAAACACCAGCCCCGCCTCCCAATCTCAGCTAAGCTTATGAGGATCCATTCCTTCTGCACAGGATTCCTTTATGTTTATCCCACGCATGCTTGAATTATTATCAGGAAAAGAATAGAGAATAAAACAAAGAATATCATAATTCCTCCGTGTCATGCCAGGATGTGACTGCACCTTGAGTACTGTACATAGGCACCGACTCCATGGGTGCTGTGGGTGCTCGAGCACCCCCAATATTTTCCCCGCCATCAGAACTTCCAGTTCTGGTTCCAGCCTGACCTGCCCGCCCTCTTCTCCCTCAAGAGTCCTCCGTCCTCATCTTCCTGCCTTCCAGAATTTAAAACTCATCTTACCTCGCCTCGCTCAGTCCCAGCAGCAACAGTGAAAGGCGAGCAGGCTCGGCGCTTCAGCCTTCCCTTCTCTCTCAACTCTGGTCCTGCCCTCATTTCCTGTTTCCACAAGGGCAGGACCAGAGCTGATAGAGAAGGGAAGGCTGAAGCACCGAGCCTGCTCACCTTTCACTGCTGCTGCCGGGACTGAGCGAGGCGAGGTAAGATGAGTTTTAAATTCTGGAAGGCAGGAAGGCAAGGACGGGGGACTCTTGTGGGAGAAGAGGTCGGGCTGGGGTTGGGCCTGGAACTCGGAGGAGAGGGGGGCATGGAACTAGGAGAAGAGGAGAGGGGGGCCTGGAACTCGGAGGAGAGGGAGGCTGAAAAAGGGCAGGTGGTTGGGACGAGTTACTGGACATGGAGGGGAGGGGAGAGAGGACAAATCACTGAACATGGAAGGGAGGGCAGGGGAGAGATGAGACTTGTTGGACATGGATGGAGGGTGGGAAAGCAGGGGAGAGAGGAGAATTTGCTGGACATGGATGAGAGGGTTGGGAGAGTAGGGGAGAGAGGAGAATTGCTGGATATGAATGGAGGAGAGGGCAGGGGAGAGAGGAGAATTGCTGGATATGGGTGGAGGGGGGAGGGGGAATGGAGGGGGAGAGGGGGAATGGAGGGGGAGAGGGAGGAGGCGGAGGGGGGAAATGCACCACCTGTAAAAAAAAAAAAATTCAGCACCCCCAATCATTTTGAAAAGTTGGCTCCTATGGTACTGGATGCTATATCTCAAAAAGATACAACATAATTTGAAACGGTATGGAGAAGGGTGACCAAAATGATTAAGGGATGGACAGCCTGGCTGATAGTTGCACACCCAACTATCAGCCAGGCTGTCCATCCCTTAATCATTTTGGTCACCCTTCTCCATACCGTTTCAAATTATGTTGTATCTTTTTGAGATGTAGCATCCAGTACCATAGCTGGATTCACTATACTGTCTTCCAATTGTTCAGCACATTAATGTACCCGTTTACTAAAGTGCAATAACGTATTTAGAGCATGCTTAAAAATTAGTGCACACTAACCATGTAGACACCCACAGGAATATTATGGGCATCTACATGGTTAGCTTGCCTTAATTTGTTCTATTTATTTATTGGGATTTATTAACTGCCTTTATGAAGAGATTCACTGGAGGCGGTGTACAGCAGGTACAGTTTAACATAAAACTTACAATTTTAACAGCATAACAATAGTAAAATAACTAAGAATAAACTAAATACAATAAATGAGGTAACCTTGAAACAGCAAACTGAAACCTAATAATAGAACTACCGTGAAACAGTATAAAAAATATACACATTTAACAGCACTGGAATTCAAATACCAGAGATATAATACAATGATAGCATAATATTAATGATACACCTAATAAGCATGCATTAGAACATTCAACTAACATAAAAATGTTGCTAAAGATTTTCTACAATATGGCTTATCATATAGCTGAGGGACCAAGAGCAGATGTATGATAGGAACAGAATGCGTGGTGCAGAGTCAGTTGGGATAATTTGATGGTTGGCTAAACTCAAGGCAAGTTTGTTCTATAATTAAGCAAGAGATAAGGAACTGATCTAAGTTACAGTGTGTGTAGCAAGCTAGTCCAGGTACAGAATGAATGTATAGTCAGTCACTCTATAGTTTGAAGGCTTGGGAGCAGAACCTGCTTCCTGTAGTAGATGTAGTCTCGAGTTACAGGTAGTTCCTCTGGGAGTAAATTCCAGAGCATGGGGGCTACTCCTGAGAAGGCTTGCTGGCGAGTATCACATCATACAATTTCTTTTGATGAGGGTACAGATAGTGATGATCCTTGAGAGGACTTTAGAGGTTTTAAAGGTGTGTAAAGGTGTGGATTAAGGTGAGCTGGTCGATATTGTGTATCTGGATTTTCAAAAGGAATTTGACAAAGACTCCAGAGGAAATTGGAGAGTCATGGGATAGGAGGTAGAGTTCTACAGTGGATTAAAAACTGGTTAAAAGATAGAAAACAGAGAGTAGAGTTAAATGGTCAGTATTCGCAATTGAAAAGGGTAGATAGTGGGGTTCCCCAGGGATCTGTGCTGGGACCGTTGACATCCTCTGCTCAGTGTATGACAGCGGCTAAGAAAGCAAATAGAATGTTAGGTATTGTTAGGAAACAAAGAAATGGAAAACAAAAATGAGGACGTTATAATGCCTTTGTATCGCTCCATGGTGCGACCACACCTCGAATGTTGTGTGCATTTCTGGTCACTCCATCTCCAAAAAGATATGGTGGTATATGAAAAAGTAAAGAGAAGGGCAATGAAAATGATAAAGGGGATGGGAAGATTTCCCTATGAGGAAAGGCTAAAGTGGCTAGGGCTCTTCAGCTTGGAGAAGAGACAGCTGAGGGGAGATATGATAGGGGTCTATAAAATAATGAGTGGAATGGAACGGGTAGATGTGAATTGATTGTTTACTCTTTCCAAAAATACTAGGAGTAGAGGGCACGCAATGAAGCTACAAAGTAGTAAATTTAAAACGAATCAAAGAAAATATTTCTTCACTCAATGTGCAATTAAACTCTGGAATTCACTCAACGTGTAATTAAACTCTGGAATTCATTGCCAGAGAATATAGTAAAAGCAGTTAGCTTTGCAGGGTTTAAAAAAGGTTTGGCTAGCTTCCTAAAAGAAAAGTCCATAAGCCATTATTAAAATGGACTAGGGGAAAATCTATTGCTTATTTCTAGGATAAGCAGCATAAAATGTATTGTACTGTTTTGGGATCTTGCCAGGTACTTGTGACCTGGATTGGCCACTTTTGGAAACAGGATGCTGTCCTTGATGGACCTTTGGTCTGTCCCAGTATGGCAATGTATTTATGCACTTATTCTTTAAGTACTCTGGCCCATTTTGTCTGAGGACCTTGAAAATCAAACATAAGTTTTAAATTTAGTCCTGTAAGATATTGGTAGCCCGTGTAGCTTTCGCAGGAAGGGTGTGATGTGTTGCTTACGCCTCTTGAAGCCTTCTATCAGTCATGCTGCAGCATTCTGAATTAGCTCAAGCTGGTACAAACTCTTTTTGGTTTGGCCAGCGAACAGGGCATTACAGTAGTCTAGTCGTGATGTTATTATGGTCTGTAGTCAGACTCGTCTTTTCAATATATGGAGTGATATTGCTTAGCTGCCGTAGGTGATAGAGACAATTTTTGAAGGTTGTTTGAATTTGTGGGATCAGAGTGTGTGTGATGAGTCTACAGTATCCCAAGATTCCTGACCTGTGATTTTAGGGGGAGTTTATAATTCCCCAAAAATATTTTGAAGTCAGGTATTTCTCCACTTGTGTTTGATATCTAAAGAATCTATGTTTTATTTGGGTTCAGGCAAATTTGTTGTTGTTCACCCATTCCTGAGTTGTTCACATCATCAACATAGATGAAAATTTTGTGTCCATTGATTGAAGCAGCTCAGCCAGAGGCTTGAGGTAGATACTAAATAAAATAGGAGACAGTATGTATCCCTGTGGCACCCCCACAGTTCAGTGCCTAAGGTAAAGATGTGCTGTTGCTGAACAGAATTGATTGTTGTCTATCTGACAAATAGGATTTGAACCAAATAAATACTATGCCACTGATACCTGTTTCTGCCAATCTTTAAGCATAATATTATGATCCATGGTGTTGAAGGCTGCCAAGAAATCAAGCTACACTAGTATCTAAGCAGATCCCCTGTCTCGATTTCTGTGCAGATCATCAATAAGGGACACAAGAACTGTCTCTGTTCCTTACCCAGGTCTGAAGCCAGATTGACATGGGTCTAGTCAATTACTTTCAATTAGGCAGTCATTGAGTTGAGTACAGACTGTCAGTTCTATAAGTTTTGCCAGGAAAGGAAAGTTAGAGACTCGGTAGTTTTCGAGTTTGTCCTGGTTCAGTGAGCTCTTTTTCAATAGATGGTGCACCATAAGAGAGGAGTTAACAATTTTAGTGACCCCTTCAATGAGGCCTATGCTCACTCGTTGTACAATCCTTGATGGACATGTTGTAGGCCACAGACCTTTCAGAATATTTTCAAGAGCTTCCTCTGTGACCTGATTGAATGAGTCCCAGATGGCTGTGCATGATGGGGAAGGGGGGGAGGTGTTCTGTTCATTAGCTGGTAGGAGCTTTGATGGAACTGTCTGTAGGTTCTGATGGTGACCTTTAATTTTGTTGGCAAAGTAAGTGGCAAAGACATTGCTGGTTAGTTGTGACTGGGAAGGTTGGTTCTGTTGTGGGGTTTGCAGTAGGCTGTTTAGTATTTTAAATAGCTGCTTGGTTGAATTTATAGCTTGTTCTATGTGTTGAGGAAAATATTGTTTTTTAGCTGCTGTAATGGACTGGCTGTACATTACCATGTGTTTCTTACAGTTGAGCCTGTCTTAATCTAGGTGAGAGTTTTCCATTTTCTTTCAAGTTGACATCCTTGACGCTTAAGGATCTATAGTTCTGGGGAAACCACGGGGAGTGTTGTTCGTGAAGCAAAGAACCTTCTTTAGAGGGGTTATTTTTTTCTAATGCCATTGCTAAGCATGCATTCCAGATATCAACTTGTTCTAACACTCATCATCTTTTCATCTATATGGGGGGAGGACAAGACCTCTAGGAAGTTTTCAGCAGTCAGATTTCTCATGTCTTAGATTTCCTTCCAAACTTTGATTGGGCCCATCTGTTTTATGTAGTCCTTAATAGAAAATTCGATTAGGAAATAATAAGTCCATGATAGGGGTGTTATCTTGATATCATCATCAGCCTTGTGTTCTAAGATGTCGACCCCTTTGCAGAACACCAAGTATAGCTTATGGCCCTTTTCATGGGTTGGAGATTTGATCACCTGAATGAATCCTAGAGCTGCCATCGTATCAACGAATGCAGCAGTAGTGGTGTCTGGAGTTTTGATGTGTAGGTTAAAGTTTCCCATGATCAGTAGCCTAGGGTAGCTCAGGATTATCTCAGTCACTAGATTCAGCAGTACTTGCACAGATGATGTGGTATTGCTAGGTGCTCTGTAGACCACAAGCAGCCACATAGGTTCCTTGTCTCCCAGCTGGCTTAGCAGGCATTCTGAATCAGACAAGTGGGGGATGGAGACTGCGCAGTTTGATTGTCTTTTGTATCAGGGCTGTTACACTTCCACCCTGCTTCCCTTGTCTTGGTTGGTGCAGGATAGTGAATCCTTTGGGGCATAGTTTCAATGGTATTCCCAAGATGTCTAAATGGTATTCATTGATGATATCATGGATCATAGAAATTTTTTAGTGGCTGTTCTGGCATTTACTAGGCCCAAGTTTCCAAGTACTGTCCGTAGTTGTAGTTGTAAGGGTTATTTGATGGTAGTAGGCAGGTATTCGTGTGGGTATAGCTAGATAAGAGTTTTGTCTCTTGAGTTTGTGTCTTCTAGGTGGATGGGGGAATCTATTGTTTCTTCTTCCATAGATTACTGATTTTTGATTTATTAGACCAAAGCACATTTAAGGTCCATAGTATCTAATGCGCAACTGTACTAATTTTCGCTTATTAGTAGTAAGCCAATGTAACTCAAACTGTTGTTGTTATCCCATTACTCACTTTAGATAATTGTCTGTGCAATCCCTATCCCTTTCTAGTCCTCTCTTCCTAATCATTGAGCAACTTTGAATTTTGCATTTCTATTCACATGTATATCATTTTTTAAATTAATTTTTCTTTCTCCCATTTATAGTTTGTATATTTCCTGATGGTTGGTAGCATTAAGCATCAACCTTTGTTATCTAGGTACTTGATTGTGTATGTTTATTCTTGTTTAAATAAAATTTCTGGGGAAAAAAATCATTTGTGGCCCAGGTATGGCTAATCAAAAAAAGCAAGATCTCTCTCTTGAAGAGAAGCTGTCAGGAAAATCAAGATTAGGTGTGGTAAGGGTAAACTGAGGGTTACTACACTGTAAGAATGTGTCTGTGTAAGAAGGTTTTGTAAGTTTTCTGCTAGAGGGTTTAGCAGCTTACAATGTAAAAGTGGAAAAGGGAGTTTTGCCAGTCTAAATACCTCCTGTACATGTTTGGAATGCCCCTTTGCCTCAGGGAAACTGGAAAACTGTGTTATTATCTGTGAAGTAACATACCTAGGAAAAGAATAAAAATGCTATTTGTATGAGCTGCTTGGCCATAACTTTGTTTGCCGAAGATCCAGCAGAGGTTCACGCCAGGTAACAGACAGTAACCTGTCAAATCCACATTATGAGCCTGTGTAATTTAAATCCTGTTGCTGTAATTACAAATTCTGTTGCTGGAGACCTTATATAATTTACCTAGCTGCCGCTCACTGCTCAATTTAAAATAAAGGGGTCCTTTTACTAAGCCGCATCCCCAGGTAGTTTTGGGATCAGTGCAAGCTTCCCATGTGCTAAAAAGTAGATGAAGAGTGAAGAGTAGGTGTGTTCAGTGCTAATCGGTTAGCGCAGCTACATCGTTGTGCACTACTAACCAATTAGCACATGAGTCCTTACTGCCCAAAAGATAGGTGGTGGTAAGGGTTCATGCGCTAATGGCAATGCAATAATGGGGAACTTAGTACATGGTCATTAATAGGAAAATGGTAAATGGGGTCATTTACCGCAGCATAGTAAATGACGGCAGATAATGACCTGTACGGTCCATCCAGTCTGCCCAACAAGATAAACTCATTTTACATGGTATGTGATACTTTATATGTATACCCGAGTTTGATTTGTCCTTGCCTTTCTCAGGGCACAGACCATAGAAGTCTGTCCAGCACTGTTCTTGTACTAAGTTCTGAAGCTAACGTTGAAGCCCCTTAAAATTTACACTCCAGCCATCCCTATCTATTCAATCACAATCAGGGCATAGACCGTAGAAGTCTGCCCAGCTTCCATTTTGTGTGCTTGTCTAACGGCATGCAGATAAATTGTAAGTTATTAAAGCCATCTTTAGCAAGTTTGCTACAGTAACATGAAAGCTAGCAGCATGTTAGAATAATATAAAAATAAAAAACAAAAATAAGAAAAAAAAGTGATACAAAGAAATCAGTGTTGCTGCTAGCTGAGATCAATGGTAGGAGGGAGGGCATGTGTCTATGATTAGAACGTTAGCAGCGAACAAGTTTAAAATCAGCTGTGACTTGAATATGAGACTTTGCCCGTAAACTTCACCATAGTGATTCTCCCATAGCACTCTACTTTTTTTTGCGTTTTTTTTTGCGTTATTTCTAGGATAAGCAGCATAAAATCTGTTGTACTGTTTTGGGATCTTGCCAGGCACATGTGACCTGGATTGGCCACTGTTGGAAACAGGATACTGGGTTTGATGGATCTTTGGTCCGTCCACATATGGCAACACTTATGTACTTATATACAGTAATACCTTGGTTTTCCTTGATTTCGGTTATCATGGGTTTCAGTTTTCGTAGATTTTTTCTGCGAAAAATTTATCTTGAATTTCGTCGGTTGCCTCAGATTTCGTCGGTGTGCCCACGTGACCTCGCTGCTAATTTTGCAAAAACAAAGGGCAACCCACGTGTTCTCATGTTCAGTGTGGCGTTGTTTCTTGTTGTGTGAGCATCACTCCACGCATTCATTCATATGGAAATAATTGCCTCGGTTTCGGATTTCGCCGATTGTTTTTGGACGGATTATCGATGAAAACCGAGGTATTACTGTACTTAAGAGAATAACTTCAATCTCAGTCTTAAAAAATTAATAATAGATAAAATGTCCCCAAACACACAAAAAAGATTTTTTTTACAATTGAAGAGGAAACTTAGCACACTGTGAACTTTATTTAATTGGTGGTCTGTCACTTCAACTCCACTAGCTGCAACAAGTCTGCTCGTTTCACCACTCCTTATTTCATCTGAATTCTCTTCTTTGTAGTTTTAATCCTCAACAAAAGGCCCCTCCTTTTTTTTTGTTTCAGGTGAGCTGCCTCAGGAGGGGGAACAATTTTTCCAATGCATTTTACCAGACAAAGATGGCACCGAGAATATAAGAAAAATGGTAACACTAAGCATCAATCAGCTGATTTTTTTCATTTAAAGGGAAACCACTTCCATTTTTTAACTATAGAAAGTGTCCCATTCCAAAGGGCCATTTAAACCATCATGATGAACAGTATGTAGCTTGTATATCCAACATTGCTGCCACCAAAACTTCACAATTAACCACTAAACATACCAAATTGAAACAAATTGCTAAGCCCAATGGAAATAACCTCTCCCTGGACACATACAAGCACTTTTCTCAATATTGGGGGTGCTCAAGCACCCACAGCACCCACAGAGTCGGCTCCTATGATACTAGGAATCATTCTTGACAAACATCTAACACTAGATTTTCAAATATCAGCAGTAAGAACAAAATACTTCAGAACACTATGAAAACTGAGATGGATCAGAGACTATTTTCCTAGACAACAACCAGTTGCAACAGATTTTTTGCACATGGAGATGAAATATGTTATTTGAGAAAATGTGATTATCTCATTAAAACTGTTCAATCCTATGATTCATGAGCTGTCTAAATTTCACTTGTAGGTACAAAGCTAATATCATATGCAGCTGAAGTTAGCTTCAGTACAAAAAAAAATGATACATTTGTTCCTTTCACACAGGGCAAATTTATACTTTACTGTTATATATTTCCTGATTTTAATAAATCTGCCTCAGTTTACTGATACTTTTTAATGTATCTCTCATGAATTACTTCAATAGTCAGTCCTTCTGAAATAAACTATTGGGCCAATAATCAACCACAGTGGTGAGAATGTTTGTTTTTTAAAGTGCTGACTGTGCTATTAAAAAAAAACATATTGAGCACTGTTATTCATATAGGCAATGGTGTTGAATATACACTGTCACGGTTAGGGAAGATCTTGCAATGGGTGCATGGCTCTAAATTGTCAGGACTGAACCAGACACCAACACAACTTGCTACAACTGTAGAGTTCTATGATTCTGACTTAAGTTGGTTCTGTCTTACACAAGCTGGTTCTGCCATGCAAAGGCTTCTTACTACTACTACTTATGACGTACGCAGTGCTGTACACCTGAACATGAAGAGACAGTCCCTGCTCGACAGAGCTTACAATCTAATTAGGACAGACAAACAGGACAAACAAGAGATAAGGGAATATTAAGGTGAGGATGATAAAATAAGGGTTCTGAACAAGTGAATAACGGTTAGGAGTTAAAAGCAGCATCAAAAAGGTGGGCTTTTAGCTTAGATTTGAAGACGGCCAGAGATGGAGCTTGACGTATCGGCTCAGGAAGTCTATTCCAGGCATATGGTGCAGCAAGATAAAAGGAACGGAGTCTGGAGTTAGCGGTGGAGGAGAAGGGTGCAGATAAGAGAGATTTACCCAGTGAACGGAGTTCCCGGGGACCCAGTACACCATTCAAATACACACATTTTCTTTAAAATTTTAGTAGATGGTTGAAATGTGCATTGAAATATTTATCCTTTCCCTTTGAAAACTGGTATAACTTCTGCGCATATTTGTTGCACAAGTTAGACAGCCTGTTACAAAATCCTCCCTGTGTCTATCTTTCTCTGGCATGCTATTGTGTACTGCAATTCACTGTATTTTTTTTGTCTCATCTGTGTTTGTCTTATGATCCAACTTCAACAGAGAACCTGTTCCCTTTATGTTTCGCGCTCTGTTGTGCCTCTGCGTTCATGTACATTATGCTTGTGTGCTGTCGTATTATTTCTTTTCTGTGCTCTGAATACAGTCTTCTGTTGTATTCAATTGAAAGGCTTGTGTTTTTATTGTGTTCTTTGTGTAGTGTCCTTTCCTTTCTTGGCTATTTCATCTATGCATCCAGGCATAGGCGGTCGGTGGCCCAACTGTTTGGGGAGGCTAAAGGGGGCAGGGTTAGGGGTGGGGCCAGGGGTGGAGCTTAAATCCATATGTCAAAGAATAAAGTGGTTGCTCAAAGCATATTCTAACCACAAGCGCTCAACTGCAAAACACTATGCACAACTTTGTCCAAAAACACACTCAGAACCTTACTGTACCATAAATATTACACTGGGCAGGCCCTAATACACCAATATACCACCCATACAGAAAATGCAGACCGTCAACAATATGAAACAAGGGATCATATCATCACAATTCTCATGTAGAGCCACAAAACACCCTAATTCATGTTTAATGTGGGATAAAATGCCATAAATAAGTAAATAAATATAAACTGTTAATGTTGAGCACCTGATTCTCAAAGTGGACATATTCCAAACACTATAATGAAAATAAAATGATCTTTTCTACCTTTGTTGTCTGGTGACTTTTTCTGATCATGCTGGCCAAGTATCCGTTCTGCTGCTATCTGTCCTCAGTGCAGGTCAGGAAGTCATCCTCCTTAAATATCTCCCTGGCAACCCAGGACACCTCCAGCCAACCCCCCCTGCTTTCCCAGCAGCAAGGTAAACAAACCATAAACCAATTTCTACAACTGCTAGAGGGCTTTCACTGCAGCTCCTGCATGAGGATGGAGGTAAATCAACAATTTAATCCCCTCAGAGCAGCTGGACTCCACAGCTGATCCATTCTGCTGCAGCAGGGGGGAGGCTTAGCCTCTCCAAGCCTCTTATACCAGGCACTTATGCATCCAGGTTTTACATTCTTCATGTATGCTAATTTGAATAAACATAACTTCTTGTATCTGCATTTCTTCCCACTTTTCTTTTCACCTAATAACCCAGAGGTGTAGGTATCATAGCAGCCAACTTTTCAAAATGATTGGGGGTGCTGATTTTTTTTTTTACACGCGGTGTATTCCCCCTCCCCCTTCCCCTCATCCCCCTCCCTCGCCCCCTTCCCTCCCTCCCTCTGAGTTTCAGGGTCCCCCCTCCTTCCCTCCCAGTTTCAGGGTCCCCCCTCGCTCCTCCCTCCCAGTTCCAAGGTCCTCCCTCCCTCCCTCCCTCCCAGTTCCAGGTTGCCCCTCCCTCCCTCCCTTCCTCCCTCCCACCCTCCCTTCAAGTTCCAAGCCCCCTCCCTCCAAATTTTAAAAGTCATCTATCTTACCTTGTCGGGGTTAGGGCGGCAGCAGCGGTAAAAAGCATGCAGGCTCGGCTCGGTGCTTAGTTCAGTTTTCCCTTCGCTCTCTCTCAGCTCTGGTCTCACCCTTGTGGAAACAGGAAATGAGGACGGGACCAGAGATGAGAGAGTGCGAAGGGAAAACTGAACTAAGCACCGAGCTGAGCCTGCATGCTTTTTACCGCTGCTGCCGCCCTAACCACAATGAGGTAAAATTGATAACTTAGAAGGGGGCCTGGAACTCGAAGGGGGGAGGGAGGGAAAGAACTTCTGGTGGGTGCAATATTGGGGGTGCTCGAGCACCCACAGCACCCACGGAGTCGGTGCCTATGGTAGTTGTACATACTGCTTTCTTTCCTTTCATACAAATGCTGCTTTCTGTGTGAAACTTTCTGACTAATTGCCATTTTCTCTTTTTCACTTTGGCCTGAATGTATTTAATTTCACATACTAGAGAAGCAGGAGGAAGAGGAAGCATCTTTAAGAGCTAAAGAAATGACTTTTATCCCTACCCGGAAGCGCCAGAAACTGGCACTATCTTTTCTATTTGCTCCTTGGGAAAGAGGAAGCATTTTTTTGAAATTTTAATAAAGTATCTCCTTTGTGGTTGATGTTAAGAGGAACTAATTCAAAACCTTCATTGAAACACAGACATGTAAACTAAAGAGTTATTTCCATAAATTTGCATGTAGCTTTTCAAAACAGAAGAGTATGTGTGGTTTATTACATGCAAAACTTTGCATAGATAGAGATGTTCTAGATGTTGCATCAGGGGATTGTTTGTTACATGTTAGTTTAACATAAATATGCAAAAGGCTATGAGACTGTATTTCAGTCACAGCTGATATTCAAAGTGATTTAAATGGGCAGAAGAAGATCCTGTTTACTTAACTCATGGTCAGCATGCCAGTTGCCAATATATTACTTGTATGTAATATGTAAACTGCTTTGGTTGTACCACAGAAATGCAGTAAATCAAAAATCTCATAAACATAAACATTAACATTCAGTAGCTTTTAACCAGGTATTACCAATGAATGTAGTCACTAGCCAGGCATTGTGAAGGTGGACAAGAGAGGGGCATTACAGAGAGTGGAGTTGGGAAGGAATTGGGAGTTATGTGGGTGCCAAAAATATTCAGTGTCAGTGCCCACATAACTGGGCATGTAGGAGTATATAAATAGCAGTCCTAACTTTTCCTGGTTAGCTATGCGGGTGCCTATATCAGTTGGCACCTGCATAAGTTCTGGGTACCGGTCTGCCGTTGAAGATGATCTCTCCTCCCTACCACTCCCGACAAGCTTCTGTTCCCCCCCAACAAGCCTCCCACAAGCTTTATATTCCCCTTCCTGGTTCCCCCAACAAGTTTTTGATCCTCCCTCTTGGCTTGCCCAAGTTCCAGAAGGGTACCCTGGGACTATCCTAACTGGCCTGGTGAACCAGCAGTAGATGGGGCAGGAGTCATCTCCACTTGTTTCTGCTCCTTGTGACTCCTGGTTGAAAATGGCCACTGCATAACCTCTATTGGCTGTTTTGCAGTAGTCTCACATATGTGTCTATAAACTATAAATAAATATGTGTCTTTTGCAGTTCCTGGCTGAATATTGTCCGGGATCTGCATAACTTCCTATGGCCAGCGAGAGCCAGATACTCAATGCTGGAGCCCGGACATGGGCTGGCACTGTATATACAGGGCTAATCTAGCCAGCCACAATCAGCTGATTAGTATTAGCTGAATATTGACTGGTGAGATTTTAAGTTTAAGTGACTAAATTAAACTCATTTTTAGCCAATGCAAGGTGGCTAGATTTTCCTTTTTATAACTGTTTATTTAAAGATAACTGTAAGCTTTGTTTCTAGTCTTATACTTGGTTCCTTTTCTTGTGGTTCTGGATCCAGTTCTCAGAGGCAGTGGAGTTGTAGCATAATAAGACAACAAACAGGCATTGCTTGGAAAAAGGTATTTTATATAGAAATATGCTTATTACAAATGTACAACACTTAGAATGGAAAGTTATTACAGAACTGCTTCTGGGTGTGTGTTAAAGTGAATATGTGTCTGTCCTTCTGTCGATGGCCGAGGAATGGCTGTCTAAGCATGAATGTCTGTAAGTATGAATGTGTGTGAATGTCCCTCTCCCGTTTAAGTGTGTCCAAATGTGTGGATATATGAATGTGTATGTGTGTGTGTATCCTGTGTATTTTTTTGTGTTTATATACCTGAATTATCTCTTTCAGCACCTTCCTGTGTACTATTTTGGTTTGTTTAATCTGATGTCTCCTGGCATCATCCACGAAAGCCGCCAGCCTTGGTGCAGGAACTGGAATGCTCTTTAGTGCAGGCTTGGGATAATCTGAGCAATCCGTTTGAAATGCCCTGTGTGCCCACACTGGTAACAAGGACATTCATGCCTGAATTCTTTAGGTTTTTGGGGAACACTGGAGGGTTTGCTGTCAGTCTCTGAGGTTGCAGGGATATTTGGCTTAGGGCCCTGGCTGCCCTTAGATACTGGCTGCTGTGGATATGGTCGAATCCTCTTTGCCAACCAGTGAAGGTTAGCCATAAAGATGTCAGCCAACTCAGCCACTTTCTCTGGAGTATGGGGTCGGTGATTTTGAACATGTTCCCTCACCTCTGGATGACAATGCTGCAGAAACTGTTCCAGAACCATCAGGTTTTGGCAGTCCTCCAGGGTTTTAACCTCAGCTCCACTGAGCCACCGCTGATTGTGGTACCTTAGCTGAATCACAAACTCGATGTGAATATTATCTGCCCCCTTTTGCAAAGTCTGGAACTTTAGTCTGTATGTCTCGGAGGTAATGGCATAACGGTTCAACAAATCTTTGTACACCTCTTCAAATTGGGAGCACGTCTCCATGGACAGTCCTAGAAATGCCTTGATTGCTCTACCGGTGAGTTTTCCTCCCAGATAGTGCACACAGTCTTTCTGAGTGATCTCACTGAGGCGGCCAATTTTTTCAAAGGCAGTTAGATATCCATCTATGTCACCTCTGGTATCATCAAACTGTGAAAACTAGTTGGGCCCGATCTGGGCTGAGGATCCTGCCAAAGGCCTTGATGCAGGGGCTGGACTGGAGCTTTGGATGCAAGCCATTTCCATCTCCCAGACTATTATTATTAAAAACACTGGGCTTTCTGAAGTCTAGGGTGAGCTATTAATAAAGGCAACATTTCTTTCCTCCAGCCCTCCTCCCTGTGATAATCATTTCCAGCCCTCCTTCCTATGATAACCACCATTTCTCACCTCCAGCCCTCCTCCCTGTGATGACCATTTCTCTCCTCCACCCTGCTCTCCATGATAACAACTATTTCTTTCTCTACCCTACCTCTTGTGGTAACTGCATTGCTTTCCTCCACCCTCCATCCCCCTACACCATGATGATCAGATCTCTCTTCCTACCTTATGTCAAAGTTATGGTGCTGGGCCTGTATGGGGCCTTCAGCATCTGTGCATGCTTAAGGTCTTGAACATGCATACATGGTCGAGGACTGTAGCACGCTCAGGTGCTCAAGGTCCTGCACTGTCCCAGCACCATAACCTCGAGATGAGGTAAAAAGAGAGAGATCTTTGTTGGGGATGGGAGGAGGGTGGAGGGGAGCAATGTAGGGGGTGAGACGATTATTTGGATAAATCCTGATTTGGTCTGAAGAACAAATTTTATAGTGTTTTGGGGTTTTTAAGCGGGGGAGGGTGAGCATTTATTAGAGACAATACTGTATCTGGGCAGTGGTACTGAATATCAGTGGCACCCAAATACCTTCCAGTTCAGTCTCTGTTCCACCCCTAGACTGCCCTAGAATAGAGTCATGGCAGTCGCACGTGATATTCAGTGACACTACTGAATTAAGTGCCACTGAATACCACGTGGGGAAATACTCAGTGGAAGTTAACCTGGCAGGAGCTACTCCTTCCTGGGTAACTCCCACTGAATATCATCTCACAGATTTTAGAATTACTTTGCCTAGATAAATGAGGCTGCACTGAACAATTCAAGAAACAGAAAAAAAATGTTGGGTTAGCTGAATAGGTTCAATGGAACACTTTAAAAAAAAAACAAGCAAATAAGAATCCAACTCAGATCTGAAAATCAGTTTTGGATATTTTAAAAGCTTTGTTAGATAAGAGGATCTGATTTAGAGTTTTTGGATCTTTTCCCATTTCAGTCAAACTTAAATCAAGCTATAATACTCCTGTCAGCTTGGAGTTCAAATTGTTTACATATATCTAAACCCTATTAGCCATTATATTCGCATGACTTGTATTACGCATTCACTGTGTCCCTGCTATGACTTATTTGTTTACCTTTTATGGGACTCCATAAACTGTCACAACTATAGAAAAATAAAATAAATAATAATGTTAATGATTTAATCAGATTGGAATTGTGTGTCACCGTTATTATACCATTTCCAGCAATGACACATTTTGAACACCTATGAAAGGTTGTGTTTGTAAAGTGATAATAATATGTGGTTAAATGAAAAAGTAGTTGGCACTAGGAAACAGTGCAGTATTCTGCTATCTGAAAGGTTGTTATAGCAGGCAACTTTACCGCAAAGCTGAAAGCATTGAGTTTAGTAATACAATAATCCTCTTGAGATGAGGCTTTAATTTCCATCCTTATAAAAGTGCTGCTTCACAAATAATGCACACAATTGCTCCTCTCATGTCAGCTTGTTCTTCACACATTTTTTTGGGTGTAGATCATGTTCACTTCCTTCTTTGTTTGAGCAGAAATTGGCAATATATGTGTTTCTGAATGATGGATTAAAGAAACCCAAATTAGAGGAGTCTAAAGCAGTAAAATAAAATCTTGAATCATGAGGCTGACATTGAAGGTTCTTGCTACCCTCTTCTAAATCCTCTGGATTGACTCTTCTGTGGATTTAGGTTGCTTTTGGGTGTTTATTTTTGCCATAGTTTACATTTATCCAATCTTTTGAGGGGATTCACATATATCCTGATTAAAAATTCCAGCATGCATTCAATTGTAACTAGGGCTTCTGATTTTAGGTTTTAACTGATAAACATTGATAAGACACCATGATGCAAAAAGAAAAAAAAAGGGGGGGGGGGGACAGATGTTTCTTGAATAAACATTAAAGAAAAAAAACATTTCCTGTAGTGCCCTGTCACCCCTCTCCTGGCTTATTATATTATATTCTCTATTCAATTTTGTACCTTTTCTACTCTGACAACTCCTAAGTGATATATACAGGCTTATTTTCGAAAGAGAAGGTCACCCCTCTTTCGACACAAATCGGGAGATGGGCGTCCTTCTCTCAGGGTCGCCCAAGTTGGCATAATTGAAAGCTGATTTTGGGCGTCCCCAACTGCTTCCTGTTGTGGGGATGACCAAAGTTCCTGGGGGCGTGTCGGAGGTGTAGCGAAGGCGGGACTGGGGCATGCCTAACAGATGAGCGTCCTCAAGCGATAATGGAAAAAAGAAGGGTCTCTCTGACGAACACTTGGCCGACTTTACGTGGTCCTTTTTTTTTTATGACTAAGCCACAAAAATGTGCTCTAAATGACCAGATGACCACCGGAGGGAATTGGGGATGACCTCCCCTGAATCCCCCAGTGGTCACTAACCACCTCCCACCCTGAAAAAAACAACTTTAAAAACTTCTGTCTTTTTTTTTTAAGAGTATGGGTGAAGGATGTCCTTTGCTATGCCTCTGTCCCTGTGATGGCAGTTGAGGACATCCAAAGTGTGGATGTTTCTGTGAGAAGGACATCCATGCCTTTGCTATATCTCTGACACACCCTTTATTTATTTGGATTTTGGATCATAAGTAGCAGAAGTGGGATTTGAGATGGCCACCTTGGGATTGCAAGACCAGTGCTCTAACCACTAGACCACTCCACCACTCCTCTGGTCTAGTCCACTCCCTTGAAATTTGGCCATCCCTGTGAGGGGGGCAGTATGCAGGCCCCTGGGGGAAGGTATATGTGTGTCAGTGGAGGCATAACGAAGGTGTGGACATCCTTCTTTCAAATATTTTTGGACATCCTCAACTGCCCCCATATGGTATGATTATACTTCCTATGTGTACTTGATCTTGATTTGTCTTTGCCATTTTCAGGGTATAGACCAAAGAAGTCAGACTGACACTGTCCTTGTTCTAAAATTCATGAAGTTGTTGTCAAAGCCCCTGAAAAGCTCTACTCCAGTCCATATAATTCTAGTCAGCCACGATCAGGGCACAGATGTTAGAAGTCTGCCCAGCACTGCTCTTGTTCTCCAATTTGTGAAGCAAAATCAGTCCAGTCACGATCAGAGCATAGACCATAAAAGTCTGCCCAGTACTGGCTTTGTTCCCCAGTTACCAGTGTTGCTACCTAATCTCTGCTAAGGTTCTTTGGATCCATTCCTTCTAAATAGGATTCCTTTGTGTTTATCACAAGCATACAGATTTGATTCCACCATAAAGATATGCAACTATAGAATCTGTAGTGTGAAAATACTGATCAGCACTGATTTATTTTACCCTTAAAGAACATCTAATTATCTGGAAAAATAAGTACAACCTGGTCAATAGTTGAAACAATTTAACTAGCCATAACCAGCCGCTGACCAGTTAAATTGTTTGTTCAGGGCTACCGACTAATTTTCAGTGGCATTTAAGTGGTTATCACCGCTGAAAATTAGCAGTTAGTGCCTAAGTGAAAGCCAGCTATTTTGGGGGTGTTCTGAAGCGGAGTCGACACTTGGCTAATATTCAGCACTTAACTGGCCAGGGTAACCACATAAATGGGACTGCATAAAACACAGTTCTAATTTTATGCTGTAACTCATAGTTGCTTAAATTCGGAATTCCAACTTATCAACTTAAGTGACCATGTGCTAGCTGGTGCTGCATATACTGGATATTTGATGCCAAAGTCTGCACATGACCCAGCATTGAATATCCAGGAATAACTCTTGCAGCAATCAGCAAAATGCACACTGCCACAAGCTGAATAATCACCCCATCATTAATAATTTATGAAGATCTAAGAATAGGTGCCTTAACTATGTCATAGAACAATATCTTTTGATATAGCCAGATCCCACAGAACACATGAGTTTGATTGAACTGGACTGCTACCTTGCACTTTTACACGTTGCTCTTATATTTTGGCTCTTATATTATTGGATTTTGAAGAAAGGCAAACTCCACCCCACCCCCAGCACTGTGATGTCATCAGCATATACTGTCTAGCCCTTTGGAATTTGTGACCAGCTTGGATGCCCAGGACCTATTCCAGACTGTGTGCTTTGATAGTAGTTGAATATTAACTTGTATGTATGCACACCGTATTTATCACTATTATTGGCTGCTAGAAGACAGTGAGCTCCATTCCTCCATCACAGGGATGTCACCAGCACATGCCATCTAGCTCTTTAAAATATGTGACCACTGTGGTGTGCTGTTGTAGGAACACTGCCAAAGCGGTGTGCCAAAGGAGCATGCCCTTTTGTGTTCAATTTCATGCTCTTTAAATGCATAGTATTTTAGTTTATTGTATATTTTGCTTTTATTTTTAAATATGTTTGTATTATGCTTTGTCTATTATTGGATCTTTTTTTTTCTGAAATATACTTGATCCCAGTTGTTTCAGGTGTGGCAATTATAATTCCTGTATCCTCTTGGATAGATAGTATTTGGAGTGTGGCCCACCAGTGTCAGTTAAGATAGAGTCCCAAGTGCACTACTCTATAGCTTGTCTATCAAAAGATAATGGGCTATCGTTTATTTTATTATTGAATGTATGTTCAGTGAGGAATAAGATTGCAGTAATTTATAATTTATTCTGTACATATGTTCAAAATATAGTTGTATAACTGGTTCTTGGTGGCTGGTATCTGACACAGTAATTTTGAATCAGTTACATCCAGTGGGTCATTCATCAATTTATCAGCCGTGAAGAGAAGCGAGGGGTGCTGAAGTATTATTACTTATTTAAAATTTTGTTTTCATATTGAGTTTGGAGACATGAAAGGCATGAGGTCATTCAACATATGTGTGTTTTATTCTGTCTCTCATTTGCCTGTTTCAGATTCGAGGTTAGTTACTATGGTGTGTTAAGGGAATAACACAGGATTTCTGCCACTTAATGTGTGCTAAAGAGCAAAATCTTGTGTTTTTTTAAAAATGTGTGTTAGTTTATCGTAATAATGAGATGCAGAACATGAAAATGCATACAAAGCACTTTGTTACTATGCAAATTGAGGGCCCCTTTTACAAAGCGGTGGTAAGCCCAATGCAGCAGCCCAGCAGTAGTTCCCACCCCCAGCGTACCGTCATATTCGGCGCTACAAAAATATATCTATTTTTGTAGCACTGGTGTGTACCCAGCAGTAATTGGGCAGTGCCGCGTGCTTCCCGGTTACCGCTGGGTTAGTGTTGCAGCCCTTACCACCACTTCATTGGGTGGCGATAAGGGCTCCTCCCCGAAATGTCCATCCAGCTGCAGTAAAAGGGGGGCGGCCTCGGCACGCATTAAAAGCTGCACCGACGCCAGTGCAGACCCCCCCCCCTTTTCCCGCAACTTGGTAAAAGGGGCCCTCAATAACATAGCTTAACACCTAATGGCAATAACATGAGACAACCACCAGGTTTCAACTAGTGCCACTTTGAATCCAGAAGCTGCAGGACATGAGTGACTGTAGATCACTTCTGCTCCACCTACAGTGAAGGAGGCACACAAACTTGATGATGTTTGAGATGTGCAAATTGTTAATTAAAAAATCCAATGAACTGACCCGAGTCATATTTTTGGCCTCAATGACCTGCATCAGGAGTCTAAAAATAGTAATAATAACAAACAGTGGGGCCCTTTTACTAAGCCATTGCAAAATGTGGCCTGCGGCAGAGCAAGCACATCTTTTGGGTGCGTGCTGTGCCACTTTTTGCCACGCCCTGGAAAAAGGGCCTTTTTTTAAGGGGCCGGAAAATGGACATGCGGCAAAATAAAAACCAGTAAGCGTCCATTTTCGGCATGAGACCTTACTGCCAACCACTGATTTAAAAAAATAGATACCAACGCTGTCACCAAAACAGCTGATTACAACCAAGCACTTTAGAAAGTGGAGAAAAAAGCCTTAGTAATGCCACCCAGCCAGCCTGAAATACCAGCGCCATCATACGGCTAAAAAAAAACTCCACACCTTATTGTGTTAAAGTGTTTCAAAAACAAATACTGATGAGGTCACAGACGTGTGTATACATGTACAACACAGAATACAGTTCAGTTCAATTCCCATTCAGTTCAATTCAATTCAGTGCAAATCCATTCTCTGCACTTCAGCAATCCAGGTGAGACAGCACAAAAGCACTTAACTTTAGGATTCTTCAATTTTCTCCTGTTCTCATAGTGCTCCGCTGCCCATACCATCACCAGCCAGTCAGTTCATCCAAAACAACTCAACAGGGAGTCCCCATTTCACACAAGCTGCATCAGAGGTTCCGATCCTGTGTCTGATCTGCTGTCTTGCAAACCTAAGCAGGAAACATGTGAATGTGAACTATTAGTGAAGGTAATAGAACAAGTTTTAATGAAAACTTAAAGTAGATACAATAGGTTACTATCAGGTCATGTGGCTTATTTAAAGAACGTAGCGATGTGTAGTAAAAACTGCTACCATAAGCAATGCTTTGCAGCAAACATGCATTCTATAATGTGCTAAAAAAAAGTGCTAGTGTGCATAAAAATGTGTAACAAAAGGCTAAATATGAACTTGTCCTGGGAACAGAAAAGGCAAACACTGCTGGAGAAATAACTGTACAGTTTTTTAAAACAAACAGTGGGAAATATCACTTAACAGCTGTGGAAGTAGAGCTACCAAAATTAGTCTCCAATGTAAGAAATGAAGATATATATAAATATATATATATACACTTGGGAATGCAAACATTAAAACTTACCTTCAACACTAAAAAATCTCTCGTGACCAAGTGCTAGCGTAATCGCTCAAAACAATAGACAAACTGAATGCTATAATGGTGGGCAATTTGAAATGCGATGTAAATGAACATATCTGATGTCTCAAATGACATACAGCTAAAGTGAGTCATAATATATAATAAGTAAAGAGGTGCTGTCGTTTTCTACAGTAAATGAAAAGTAAATAACAAAAGACCCCTTGGAATCATTGTGGAAAAAAAAAAGGGGAAAAGGACGGTGATAGGGGTGTACCACTGTCCGCCCGACCAGGACGCAGTCATGTTAAAGGAAATTAGTGATGCTAATAAAGTAGGCAATGCAATAATAATGGGTGATTTTAATTACCCCCATATAGACTGGGTTAATGTAACATCAGGGCACACTAGGGAGATAAACTTCCTTGATGAAATAAAGGACTGCTTTCTGGAGCAGCTGGTACAGGAGCTGACGAGAGAAGGAAAATTCTAGACTTAGTCATTTGTGGAACGCATGATCTGATACGGGAGGTAACAGTCAGGGGGCCACTTGACAACAGTGATCATAACATGATCGCCTTTGAAATTTGCTTTCAAAAAGGTAAATATAGGAAGTCAAATATGTTAGCGTTTAACTTTAAAAAAGGAAGCTAAGATAAAATGAGAAGAACGGTAAAAAAAAAACTTAGAGGAGCGACTGAGAGGGTTAGAAACCTACAACAGGCATGGATGCTGTTCAAAACCACTGTCCTGGAGGTCCAGGCCAAACATATTCCACGTATCAGAAAAGGAGGACGGAAAACTAAACGACAGCTGGCATGGTTAAAAAATGAGGTAAAGGAGGCTATTGGAGCTAAAAAGGAATCCTTCAGAAAATGGAAGAAGGAACCGAATGAAGAAAATAAGAAGCGGCATAAGGAATGTCAAGTCAGATGCAAAGCGCTGATAAGAAAGGCAAAGAGGGATTTTGAAAGAAAGATAGTGCTAGAGGCGAAAACTGATAGTAAAATTTTTTTTAGATACATTAAAAGCAGGAAGCTGGCAAAAGAATCGGTTGGCCTGCTGGATCACCGAGGTGTAAAAGGGGTGATCAAGGAAGACAAAGAAATAGTAGCAAAACTAAATGAGTTCTTTGCCTCGGTCTTCACCGAGGAAGATTTGGGAGGGATACCGGTGCCAGACAGGGTATTCGAGGCTGACGAGTCGGAAAAACTTAATGAAATATCTGTAAACCTGGAAGATGTAATGGAGCAGTTCTGCAAACTGAAGAGTAGCAAATCTCCTGGACTGGATGGTATTCATCCCAGGATATTGACAGAACTAAAAAATAAGCTGGCAGAGCTACTGTTAGTGATTTGTAATTTATCCTTAAGATCAAGTGTGGTACAGGAAGACTGGAGGGTGGCCAATGTAATGCCGATATTTAAAAAAGGTTCCAGAGGAGATCCGGGAAATTATAGACCGGTGAGTCTTGATGTCGGTGCCGGGAAAAATGGTAGAGACTATTATCAAGAACAAAATCACAGAGTACATTCAAAAGCATGGACTAATGGGACAAAGTCAACATGGATTTAGTGAAGGGAAGTCTTGCCTCACCAATCTGCTGCATTTCTTTGAAGGAATAAACAAACATGTGGACAAAGGTGTGCCAGTTGATATTGTGTATCTAAATTTTCAGAAGGCGTTTGATAAAGTCCCTCATGAAAGACTACAGAGGAAATTAGAGGGACATGGGATAGGAGGTAGTGTCTTACTGTGGATTAAAAACTGGTTGAAAGATAGGAAACAGAGAGTAGGGTTAAAAGGTCAATATTCGCAATGGAGAAGAGTAGTTAGTGGGGTCCCTCAGGGATCTGTGCTGGGACCGCTGCTTTTTAACATATACATAAATGACCTAGAGATGGGGGTAACTAGTGAGGTAATCAAATTTGCTGATGACACAAAGTTATTCAAAGTCATCAAATCGTGGGAAGATTGTGAAAAATTACAAGAGGACCTTACGAGACTGGGATGCTAGGCGTCTAAATGGCAGATGACGTTTAATGTGAACAAGTGCAAAGTGATGCATGTGGAAAAGAGGAACCCAAACTATAACTACGTCATGCAGGGTTCAGCGTTAGGAGTCACGGACCGCAAAAGGGATCTAGGTGTCATCGTTGATGATACGTTGAAACCTTCTGCTCAATGTGCTGCTACAGCTAGGAAAGCAAATAGAATGCTGGGTATTATTAGGAAAGGGATTGAAAACAAAAATGAGGATATTATTCTGCCATTGTATCGCTCCATGGTGCAACCGCACCTCGAGTATTGTGTTCAATTCTGGTCGCCGCACTTCAAAAAAGATGTAGTGGAATTAGAAAAGGTGCAGAGAAGGCCAACAAAGATGATACAGGGGATGGGACGACTTCCCTATGAGGAACCCCTTTTTAAACTCTGCCAAGCTAACTGCCTTCACCACGTTCTCCGGCAATGAATTCCAGAGTTTAATTACGCGTTGGGTGAAGAAACATTTTCTCCGATTTGTTTTAAATTTACTACACTGTAGTTTCATCGCATGCCCCCTAGTCCTAGTATTTTTGGAAAGCATGAACAGACGCTTCACATCCACCTGTTCCACTCCACTCATTATTTTATATACCTCTATCATGTCTTCCCTCAGCCGTCTCTTCTCCAAGCTGAAAAGCCCTAGCCTCCTTTATCTTTCTTCATAGGGAAGTCGTCCCATCCCCGCTATCATTTTAGTCGCCCTTCGCTGCACCTTTTCCAGTTCCACTATATCTTTCTTGAGATGCGGCGACCAGAATTGAACACAATACTCAAGGTGCAGTCGCACCATGGAGTGATATAATGACATTATAACATCCTCACACCTGTTTTCCATACCTTTCCTAATAATACCCAACATTCTATTCGCTTTCCGAGCCTCAGCAACACACTGAGCAGAAGGTTTCAGTGTATTATCGACGACGACACCCAGATCCCTTTCTTGGTCCGTAACTCCTAACGTGGAACCTTGCATGACATAGCTAGAATTCGGGTTCTTTTTTCCCACATGCATCACCTTGCACTTGCTCACATTAAACGTCATCTGCCATTTAGCCGCCCAGTCTCCCAGTCTCGTAAGGTCCTTCTGTAATTTTTCACAATCCTGTCGTGAGTTAACGACTTTGAATAACTTTGTGTCATCAGCAAATTTAATTACCTCGCTAGTTACTCCCATCTCTAAATCATCTATAAATATATTAAAAAGCAGCGGTCCTAGCACAGATTTATTGGTTGTAAGTAGAGGACATAATAGTCATATAGATATAAACCATAATTTGTATAACTAAAAGATATCAAGTATAAATTTAAAACAACAAATGAAGAAGAAAAACGAAACCTTCTGCACAGCCATAACAAAAGGAGGAAATAATGTATTGTATAATACAAAATGGCTTCTATAGATATTCTAAAAATAAGTTAAAAACTACATGCTAAACCTCTTTCCTTATCAGCAACAATTATATGGTAGTGCTAAAGGAATGGTGTCAAATCTAATTCTACATTAAGACCATTAGGAGTGACTGTATCAAAGTTGAAACTAAAGCATTGCTCTTCTTATAAAAGCACAGTTTCAAAGTCACCACCTTTCATTTAGACTGGATTTGCCTAATAACAAGAAACTTAATATCATCAATTGTATGGTTGAAATCATTCTAGTGGGGCACTAGTGGAGACAACTGAATATTTCTGCTAATGCAACTCCAGTGTTCGATGAGTTTTGTTTTTACCATACATTTGGTTTTACCTACATATAGGAGTTTGTAGAGGCAGATACTGATGTACACAGCATACGCTAAATTGCAATCTGTGGTATGTCTCAAAACATATGTCCTATTAGTGATTGGATACCCAAATCTGTCTGTTATAAGGGCATGAGCCAATCAATATTGTGTACCTGGATTTTCAAAGTCATTTGACAAAGTACCTCATCAATGACTCCAGAGGATTGGAGAGTCCTGGGATAGGAGATAGTGTCCTATTGCGGTTTAAAGACTGGTTAAAAGATAGAAAACAGAGAGTAGGATTAAACGGTCAGTATTCTCAATTTAGAAGGGTAGACAGTGGGGTTCCCCAGGGGTCTGTGCTGGGACTGCTGCTTTTTAACAAATTTATAAATGATGGTAGTAACTAGTGAGGTAATTAAATTTGCTGATGACACAAAGTTATTCAAAGCTGTTGAATCACAAGTGGATTGTGAAAAATTATGGCCTTACGAGACTGGGAGACTGGGCATCTAAATGGCAGATGATGTTTAATGTGAGCAAGTGCAAAGTGATGCATGTGGGAAAGAGGAACCCAAATTATAGTTACATTATGCAAGGTTCCACGTTAGGAGCCACCGACTAGGAAAGGGATCTAAGCATCAATTGTTGATGATAAGTTGAAACCCTCTGCTCAGTGTGCAGCGGCAGCTAAGAAAGCAAATAGAATGTTAGGTATTATTAGGTAAAGAATGGAAAATAAAAATGTGAACATTATAATGCCTTTGTATCGCTCCATGGTGCGACTGCACCTCGAATATTGTGTTCAATTCTGGTCACTGCATCTCAAAAAAGATATAGTGGAATTAGAAAAGGTACAGAGAAGAGCGATGAAAATGGTAAAGGGGATAGGACGACTTCCCTATAAGGAAAGACTAAAGCAGTGGCTAGGGGCTCTTCAGCTTGGAGAAAAGACGGCTAAGGGGAGATATGATAGAGGTCAATAAAATAATGAGTGGAGTGGAACGGGTAGACGTAAATAGCTTGTTTACTCTTTCCAAAAATACTAGGACTAAGGGAAACTCAATGAAGCTACAAAGTAGTAAATTTAAAACGAATCTGAGAAAATATATTTCTTCACTCAACGTGTAATTAAACTCTGGAATTCGTTGCTAGAGAATGTACTTAAATACCATTATTCCCTTGCATCACAAATTATTGATTTTACATATATAGAGAGTAGTGGTAGATATAGTTTGAAAATTTTGATGGAGATTAGTTGTGTGATTACAAATTTTAATCACAAGATTGTTGACAATCACATAATCAGAGAGAAAGTAAATTATTTTAAGAATTGCACAACTTGCTATGTAAATGAGATGGAAAAACTCACAGCTCCTCAGCTCCTATCCTGGTAAATGATGGACTCTCAGGAAAAGAGGACAACAAATGCCAGAATACACTCCAATAGTTCAATTACTTGGGCAGGGGTACCAATATGCTCTCAGTGACCCTGCAAGATTTGACATCCTGTCTTACTTCTATGGTTTCCATTCTACAAATCCTTGTGCATAACAATGTCCCTGTAGGTAGTTTTATACAAATTATTTTCTTATTGAGAAAGTGCTTTAAAAAAAAAAATACTTTACAGAAGTCAACCTAAATGGCACATACTGTTAAAGAATGAAGAATCATTCAAGAACAGGCTCTTAGAACAAACAAGCAGAAGAAATCATTTTGCCATGAGGTTAAAAAGCAAAATAAAAAATGTTGCAGAGCCTTTGTCTCTACCGACATTGAGGAGCCTGTAAAAACCATGAGATTTAAAGGTCTATTGTTGATAGGCAACCCCGTGATGGACAGCAGGGCTGCCAGGGACTGGCACAGCACCATGAAGGAGAAGTTAAAACACAAAATCCTTAAAAAAAAATCTATTTTTAATCCTTTTTCAGCGTTTCCTTCATGATGCTATGCTGGTTTGCAGCAGCCCCTCTATCCATCATTGGATTGCCTAGCAACAATAGACCTTTACATTGTTTCCACTAAGTGTCCTCATGTTTGGCACACTTTTTGTAAGATCTGCAAGGCCATAGACACAAAGGCTTGGTAATTTTTTTTTCTTTTGCTTAATGTTCTGATGCATTAAAAATGATTAATCTTGTTAAAATGTTTAAAAGTTAATCACATTATTAAATGCATTAAAGACCCACTTCTAATTTGAACTCCACTACCTCCTCCTCCGTGCCTCCTTTTGCCCACATTCCTTCTCTCTAACCATTTCAAGACTAAGTGCATTCTATAAACAATACCCAGCTTGGAATGCCGTTTACAAAATAGCACACTAATTTTTGTCACTGCCTCTATTTGAAAATCATGTGCGCAAATGGGTGCTTTTACCAAGCAGTGCTAAAAAGTGGCCTGTGGTAGTCGCAACACGGATCTTTCCTGCATGCTGAGGCCACTTTTAGTGCTGCCTGTAAAAAGGCAGATTTTCCTATTTTTCCAATAATGGCCACACACTAATTTCCCCATTAGCGCATGGCCATTAGTGACTGAGCCCTTACCACCAGCTATTTTGTAGGTGGTAAGGGTTCCCACGCTAATCCTGCGCTGATAAGTTACTGCGAAGTGATGTAGTTGCACTAACTGATTAGTGAAGGACACCTACTCAGCACCTCCAAACACACCATCACCTAAAAAATAAATTTTATTTTTTGGCACACGCAGATTCCAAAACTACCCCGGGATGCCTGAGAACACCATGTGGTAGTCCATTTTAACTTGGGGTAAGCACATGTTAGTGCTTACCACAGCTTGGAAAAAGGACCCCCAAATCTTGTGTTTTTCTGCTCATTTTGGGGTCCTTTTATTAAGCTGCGCTAAAAAGTGGCCAGTGTTGATGTCAGTACATGGGTTTACTGCACACTGTGGCCACTTTTAGTGCGGCAGTAAAATGGCCGAAGTTTTGCTATATCCCCCATTAATAACAAGATGCCAAATTCCTCATTAGAATGTGGCCATTACCATTGGATTTCTTATCACCACCTATTTACTTGGCAGTAAGGGCTGCTGCATTACTCCCACTGTAATCGGGCAGAGTGGCAATGTGCCCGCGCTGATTAGCGCAGGTTATGCCTACTCTCCGCCCATGAGCACACCTCCTGCGTTGAAAAAATAAAAGAATATTTTTCAGTGCAAGAATAGCTCACGCTGAGCAGCACACTACTGTGAAATGCCTCAGCACATCCCATGGTAGTGCTTTTTAGCATGCAGTACACATATGCTAGTGCTATCATGGCTTAGTAAAAGGGTCCCTTTGTTTGCCAATGATATAAAACAACATCAGACCTGTTGTTGACATTTCCTATGTGGTTTCAAATGAATGCACATCTCTAATTGCCAAAAGCAGTAAAAACTACGCTCGACCACCTACATTTTCGGAAAGCACTAAAAACAGACCTGTTCAGAAGAGCATACCCCACTGACCCAACATAAAAATACCGGTCACTTGCGACACAACATAACCAAAGACTGCAATGGACATTACCTGACTCTTCTTCCCCCTTTCCCTCTCTAAGTTCCCCCCAACTGTTTCCTACCATACATATACCTCATTATACCACAATATCACTTTGTATTATTTGTTCAAACCGTAATCGGCTAACACCATTAACGGTTATATGTAAGCCACATTGAGCCTGCAAAAGGTGGGAAAATGTGGGATACAAATGTAACAAATAAATAAATAAATACATAAATAAATAATAATTATTCACCACTGTGTCATATGAAGACAGAGAGTTAGTTGTTGGGATTCCAGGTAACCTGTGGCAACTCTCTTTTTGTTAAATTTGTCTTTCAACCAGACATTTTAAACAGCCAGTCCACCATGTGACCTTGCAATGGACAGGATCTGCAGAGCATCAGAGAAGGAGTCCAGCTGTGCTGTTGATTGGTTAGAGAAAGAAAAGGTTATGCTTTGGGCAGAAAGTTTTTCAACCTAAAAGAAATTCTTCCAGCTAGGGTGTTGCTTTAATTAGTTCATTAGGGAAGGAGATTAGTCTGAATTCAACATGGGCTTTTGTTGTTTTGATAGAAAGATGTTAGTAAAGTGACCTACCAGATGAAGTTTGCATATTTTCATTTCCTGTTTAGTAAAAACAGCAATGAGTAGTCTGTACACATTTTAAGTCACTCACACTGCATTGTAGGAATTAAGTAGAACAGCTATGAATACAAAAGGAGAGAGGGGAATTTTGTTTAATTGTACTTGAAACAATGTAGGGTACTTCTGAGAGTCAAGTTGATTTTGGAGTTAAAATGAAAGAACAGAAGGCACTGTGAAATGGTCCATGGATGTAGGATCACATGCTCATCATCCAAAGACCACATAGGAGTTATTTAATGCTGTCTGCAGATAAATAGACATGACCAGACATTCACTTACATGCTGCAGTGTTGATCAGGATTTCTCAATTTGACTGAACTGATAATTAAAGGGGATCAATGAGTTTCTTAGAACTCACAAAATGCTCGATGTTCCTAGCTTTACCTTTAGGGACACATTTTTCTGTAAATAATTTTGGTTATCATAATTCACTGCATTTTATTATTGCAAGTATAGATTTTCTGTTCCTTTCAGTGAAATGTTCCTACAGGTTTTGGGTGGACCATAGATGGAGCTGTGATTTACGCATTTAATTCACCCTAAAAAAATGAAATGTTATAAATACAACAAAATATGATTCTATATAGAACATAACAGCAATAAAATAATTAATATCAAAAGTAGATTTTACTTGTATTTCATTTGTCATGAATTCATCCACTCTAACCTCCATTCCATTCTCCAGAAGAACATAAGAGTAGACATACTGGGACAGACCAATGGTCCATCTAGCCCAGTATCCTATTTCCAACACTGGCCAAGCCAGGTCACAAGTACCTGGCAGAAACCCAAATTGTGGCAACATTCCATCCTACCAATCCCAGGGCAAGCAGTTGCTTCCCCATGTCTGTCTTAATAGCAGACTATAGACTTTTCCTCCAGGAACTTGTCCAAACCTTTTTTAAATCCAGATAAACTAACCGCTGTTACTACATCCTTCAGCAAAGAGTTCCAGAGCTTAACTATTCGTTGAGTGAAAAAATATTTCCTCCTATTTATTTTAAAAATATTTCCGTGTAACTTCCTTGAGTGTCCCCTAGTCTTTGTACTTTTGGAATGAGTAAAAAAAAATGGATTTACTTCTCCTCATTCTACACCACTCAGAATTTTGTAGACCTAAATCATAACTCCCCTCATCCATCTCTTTTCCAAACTGAACAGCCCTAACCTGAGGAGTTCCATCCCCTTTATCATTTTAGTCGCTCTTCTTTGAACCTTTTCTAATTCTGCTATATTTTGAGGTACAGTGACCAGAAATGAACGCAATACCCAAGGTAAGGTCACAGCATGGAGTGATAGAGGCATTATAGTACTTTCTGTCTTATTCACCATCCCTTTCCTAATAATTCCTAGCATCCTATTTGCTTTACTGGCCACCACTACACACCGAGCAGAAGATTTCAGTGTATTATCTACAATGGCACCTAAATGTTTTTCTTTGCTGCTGACCCCCAAGGTGGACCCTAACATCAAGTAACTATGATTCGGATTATTCTTTCCAATGTGCATCACCATGCATTTGTCCACATTAAATTTCTTCTACTATTTGGATGCCCAGTCTTCCAGTTTCCTAAGGTCTTTCTGCAATATTTCACAGTCTGCATGTGTTTTAACAACCTTGAATAGTTTTGTGTCATCAGCAAATTTAATCACCTCACTCATCATTATGATTTCCATATAATTTATAAGCATAAATACCAATGGTCCCAGTACTGATCCCTGCAGCATTCCACTGTTTAACCTCCTCCATTGAGAGAGATAACCATTTAACCCTACTCTCTGTTTTCTGTCCAATAATCATTTCCTATTCCACACCAGAACATTGTCTCCTATTCCATGACATAGGTGAGAGATGGAATTATTTATGTAGCCCTCATCTACTGATGGATCATGGACCAAATCAGTATTCATTCTGGATATAATGAAATCCTGACTGGAATATTCAGCAGGAGACAGGTTATCTCCCGCTGACTAGGCACTTACAGGGCCGGTCTTAAGGCAAGGCGACCGAGGCGGCCGCATAGGGCCTCGCGCTCAGGGGGGCCCCGCGCAGCGCACCTCAGGTCGCCCCGCCCCGACCGCCCGAGCACCACTCTCCCTCCCTCCCAAGTTCAACAACGCGCGACGGCGATGTGGTGGGGGCGGTCCGCTCCAGATGTCAGCGGGTTGGGGGGTGCTCCAAGTCCGCTCCCGGCGCTGCTCGTCCTGTCCTGCCTTTAAAAACCCAATTTGAAGCGCTGGAGTAACAAGCAGCAGCGCCTCACGTCTGCCCTTCTACTAAAAATCTCTTTGACGACGTCATTGGGCCTTCCCACATTGAGTCCCGCCCTCCTCTGAGGTAACTTCCAATTACCGCGAGGGCGGGCGGGACTCATTGTGGGAAGGCCCAATGACGTCGTCGAAGAGATTTTTAGTAGCAGGGCAGACGGGAGGCGCTCCTGCCTGTTACTCCAGTGCTTCAAATTGTTTTTTTTTTAAAGGCAGTGAGGGTGGTGGGCCTGGGCGGCAGGAGAATGGAGCTGGTAGGTGGGGAGGGACTCAGATGGGAGAAGGGTGTGGGGCTCTCAGGTGGGGGAAGGGTGGGATGGGGAGGGGGTTCTCAAATGGGAAGGAGACTGAGGTGAGGAGGGGGTTCATGGATGGGAGAAGCAGAAGGGGGTGGGGAGCGGGTTCTTGGATAGTTGAAGGGGACGGGTGGGGAGGAGACTGGGGTTCTTGGATGGGAGAGACTGGGGAGGGTGTTCTCGGATGGGAGAAGGGGACGGGTGGGGAGAGGACTGGGGTTCTTGAATGGGAGAAGGGGACTGAGGTGGGGAGGGGGTTCAAGGATGGGAGAAGGGGATGGGGAGGGGGTTCTTGGATGTTTGAAGGGGACGGGTGGGGAGGGGACTGGGGTTCTTGGATGGGAGAGACTGGGGAGGGGGTTCTCGGATGGGAGAAGGGGACGGGTGGAGAGGAGACTGGGGTTCTTGGATGGGAGAAGGGGACTGAGGTGGAGAGGGGGTTCTTGGATGGTTGAAGGGGATGGGTGGGGAGGGGACTGGGGTTCTTGGATGGGAGAAGGGGACTGGGTCTGAGAAGGGGCAATGTGGGAAAATGGGGGCCATGCCTGGGGCTGGTGGGAAAATGGGGTATGCGTGGGTCAGGTGGGAGAATGATTCTGAAAAGGGGGGCCCTAATACAAGGCATGTGGATGAAGGGGGCTGGAACTGGGGGCTGAAAAGGAGGTTAGGTGGAATAAGAGGCTGGAGACTGAAAAGGAGCAGGGGATGAAACTGGGGACTGGGGGCTGAAAAGGGGACAGGGAGAAGTGGCTGGGGGGCTGAAGCTCGGAACTGGTGGGAGAAAAGGGCTGGGGCTGAAATGGGGGACTGGTGGGATAGTGGGGCTGGAACTGGGGGCTGAAAAAAAGGGGCGGAGAGAGGGGCAGATCCTGGATGGGGGAGCAAGAGGGAGGGCAAACCCTGGATGGATGGGAGAGGGAGGGCAAATGGTGGATTGAAGGAGCAGAGAGAAAGGGCAGACAGTGGATGGATGGGGGAGAGAGAGAGGGCAGACAGGGGCAGATGGTGGATGGAAGGGGCAGAGAGAGGGCAGATGTGGATGGAAGGAGCAGGAAGAGAGGGCAGACATTGGATGGAGGGGACAGCAGAGAGGGCAGACACTGGATGGCAGAGAGAGACCGAAGACAGATGCTGGATGGAAGGAAGACAGTGAAAAGAAGATGAGGAAAGCAGAAACCAGAGACAACAAACTGTAAATAAAATATATATTTACATTTTTTTGCTTTAGGTTAAAGTAGTATTGTAGATATGTTAATAAATGTTTTTAATAGAACATGCAAACAAGGTAATCTTTTTATTGGACTAATTTTAATACATTTTGGCTAACTTTTGGAGAACAAAACCCCCTTCCTCAGGTCAGGATAGGATACTGTAACAGTACTATACTGTATTGACCTGAGGAAGGATGTTTTGGCCTCTGAAAGTTAAATATATTAGTTCAACAAAATGGTATTTTATGTTCTATATTTGTTTTATTTCTATTTGTTAATTTGTAAAGTGGTGATTGGTATTTGTTAGTTTTTTTCAAATTTACATCTGCTGTCTTTATATTTTGCACAGTACTAGATTGTAAGCTCTTCCGAGCAGGGACCGCCCTTAATTGTTAATTTGTACAGCGCTGCATAACCCTAGTAGCGCTCTAGAAATGTTAAGTAGTAGTAGTAGTAGTAGTACTGGAGGACATTTTCTGTTTCTGTGGTGTTGCATTGTATGCAGAGTCTGGCATCTTGGGGTTTCATTTTATTTTTTGTCTAAATAGAAAGTTTATGATTACTTATTCTATAGTGTAGGGTGTATCTGTGTTTGTGAAAAAGACATGGCTTTCAGTTGGCACTGACTGCAGGATCGACAAGCCCTGGAGCTGGGGGCCTTGGAGCTCGGAGGGAGGGGTGGCGGGCCCTGGAGCTAGGGTGGGGGCGGAGTTAGGGTGGGGGCAGGGCTAGGGTGGGGCCCCATCAAATTGGTCTGCATAGGGCCCCGCACTTGCTAAGACCGGCCCTGGGCACTTAAACCCTATTTAACTGGCCAAGAGCCATTCCTGACTGGTTAAATAGTTTTGAATATCGGGGGATATAGTGCATAACTGAGATGTGTGTGGATTTGGGAGGGGCATAGCCGGCAGGGGCATGCCAAGCACTTATGTGCTAAGCTTTAATACTGTCAGTTATGCAACTAACTGCCACATTTAGACATAAGCATTTACACCTGCCATACAGCTAGCATAAATGCTTGAAATCCAGGTCACATGTACCTATTTCGAGGTGTTGAGGGCTCCTGGGTAAAGTCAGCATTATTCAGTTAGCATGCACTAATGTCAGCACGCTATCTGAATAGTACTTCCACTCCCATTTTCTCCCCTGACACGACCTCGCCCAAAAACGTTTTAAAAATAAATACAGCACAGTAGTGCACTCTAATGGCAAAACTACCATAAAATGTGCCAAGTCTCAGGCAAGCCTTTATCACTGTTCTGCTACTTCACTCCTAGAATAATTAGCATGCAGTTTAAACCCAATACTGTAAGCATACATCATCACCCAGATGCAGTCTTAGTTCTTACGCAAATCTTTAATGTAGTAACTTGAACAAAGATTAGAGAGGAGTGGTAGCTGTGTTAGTCCACTTTTAAAGGTAATCAATAGAAATAAAACAAAATAAAACATGGAAAAGAAAATAAGATGATACTTTTTTTATTGGGCATAACTTAATACATTTCTTGATTAGCTTTCGAAGGTTGCCCTTCCCCTGCTGAATATTGGCAGATAGCCAGTTAAGTGCTATTTAACTGGTCAACAGCTGTTCTGGCCGGTTAAATAATACTAAATATTGGGAGAAATGTATACTACTATATTCTTACCGGTGCTATAAAGAGAGATATGAGCTCCAGAATCTGGAAAAGGTAGAAGAGAGTGCTGTTTCTTGTGTCAAAATTGGTTTTCATTGCTGCTATGCCCTCTCTTTTTCTTTCTTCTGTGACTGAAAATTTAGATGTTGGCTTATCTCTTGTCTGTCTCTATCTGGAATGTGGAAGAGAGAAACATCTGAGCATGGCTAGTGTGTGACAGGAGAGTGGGCGTAGGAGAAGCATGCAAGGGGAGAGAGTAGTTACAAGCATGTATGGCCAAAAGGGTTGAGGAACACAAAGAATGGATAAAGTCTGGGTAGAGAGAATGCATGCCAACAGAGATAGGATTTGATATGCCACCTTTCTGTGGTTACAAATCAAAGCAGTTTACATATTATATGCAGGTACTTATTTTGTACCTGGGGCAATGGAGGGTTAAGAAACTTACCCAGAGTTGCAAGGAGGTACAGCAAGAATTTAACCCAGTTCCCCTGTTCTCATGCTGATGCAGTAATCTTTAGGATTCTCCTAGAAGGCAAAAACGTTGGCAGCACCAGTCCTACAGGTGAAGGTAAGGGGAAACAGAAAAAATAGCAGGCTAGGAATATGAACAAATATCAATTGCCAGCCATGCCAAAAAGAAGGAGAGTGGAACATGGGATACAGGAAGAGGAGGAGGAGGAGGAAGGAATGTGACTGGACAGATGAAGGTGTAGGTAGGTATAGAGAGAATCAACACAATCTGTTGCTGGCAAGCAGGCAGGAACTTACTGTCAATCTTGACCACTACTAAGGCAGTACATTCAGAGCTTTAGATTCACCCAGGAGAAGAGGGTCATGAAGCATTGTAGTGCCCTCTATGAAAGGGAGCCACTGAGGAACTCGAAGGCTGCCAAGAACACTACATGCAAAAGAATTGCTGCTAAATAGCGATGTGCATTCATTTGAAATATAATAGGAAACATCAACAACATTTCCCATGTCATTTCATAACATTTTTTACCTGAAGCACCAGGAAAAAAAACTTAATATGTTAGTTTACTTATGTCATAAATAGTATACACTATTTAGAAAGATACTTCTCAGATACTACAATAAACGTTTATAGCTCCAGTGGAATCCTAAGTCTTCATTGCCTCTCTTTAGTTGCCATTGCTTTTTTTGTGTCTGGAGTGTTCAGAAATCCAGGACTGTCCCAAAATCTCCAGCCTGGTTCTGGGTAACTTGTTAGCATCTCTATAATTATTAAAATAAGCCACTGTGTCTGAGGACTGGAGGCTGGTCAATGTTACATCAGTTTTTAAGGAAGGGTCTAAGGGGGCTTCTGGAAACTATAGACCTGTATATATGATGCTAGTGCAAGGGGAAATGATAGCATTTATTGTGTAAAATGAAATTACTGGCTGTATGAATAAGTATGGCTTAACTGGGAAAAGCCTTCCAAATCTATTACATTTTTTCAATCTCAATAACATAAGAGGGCACTTTTAATAAATTGCATTAAGTGCGAGCTTAACACAGGAAAATGGCCTAACACTAGATATGATAATGTGTTGTATGTTAGTTTTGCCATTTGAGTGCACTAACTGCACCGTATTTATTTTTAAAAAATTTTTGGAGGGGGCAGTTTGGGGGATGAGAATGGGTGTGGAAATGCTATTTAGCTAACGTTGACATTAGTACATGCTAACTAAATAACCCTGACAATATGGGAGCCCTTATCACCTCCTAAATTATAAATATGTAGATAAAAGGTACGTCAAATGATATAGAAGTACATTTTAAATAGAGAGGCCGATAGTCAGACCATGGGAGTTAGCCTGGCTACCTCCCCCGGTCAGCACTAATCCGGATATTAAATGCCAGGCCATTTCTGGTAACAGGCATTGAATATCCAGTTTATATTTGGCCGGTTTGAACATAACCAGCTAAGTCGATATTCTGACTTAGCCGGTTATGTTCACACCAGCCAATGATATCCCAAATATAAGCCACCAGGCACAGTAATTGCAAGCCACCCATAACAAGTACTAGCAAAGGTCACAAGAATTCTGCCAATTTCTAAGTAGGAAAAAAACAGTACATAGCTTGGCATAGAAAGAAAGACAGCAAGCTACTGACCACACATGCTAGACCATAGTCGCAGAGGCAATTAAATACATAGAACATCACACAGAAACAGCAAGAAAAAATTGGTACCAACAGTTAATCAGCTCTAAGCGCAGCACTAGAACTTCTAGAACTCCCAGTTCTCTAAAATCACACAGGAAAAGTCATTCCAGCAGGTCCACTTCAGCCTCTATTGCTCTTAAATTGCAAATGGAAGCACAGGCTGCCACATCAAAATATTTTTTTTATATTAAAAAAGAAGCAGCCATAGAAATAGAAAACCTCAGACTAGAAGAAGAGGGAAAGAAAGCAGCATTTGATGCTGCTGCTGTTGCTGTAGCATAAGCCAATGACACCACCATTGTTGCCACCTCTGAACATAAGAATGCAGAGTTAGATATCACTTTGAAAGTGCTCCAGCAAGATAAAGAAGACACAAAGCAGGATGTCAGGGAGAGTCAGCTTAGTCACATTATTGTAGAAGATTCTGCGCAGCTAACTACAGCCTTTGTGAAGGCCCATAACCTAGCACATGAAGGTGCATAGTCACAGTCTGACTCAGGTGAGTCATCAGATTATGAGCAAGCATGTACCTCCACACCAGATTCTAACTCGCCTGAAAGAAGTAAGCCTAAAGCAAAGCATATTATGGAGGCAAGCTGCCACCACAGTGATCCACACATTCACATGCATATGAATGTACTACCACTGGTTCTCAATCCAGAAAAAGTGCACAATGGGAAATGCTTCTTTTCACAGAGTCTGGTGTTACCCAGGAACTGGGCTCAGATAAAAGTTGAGCAGCTACACCCAGCAAGAACAACCTATTTATGTTTATATTTATGTTTATTAAAAGACTTGATATCCCACTATTTTTGGATGCAGGTCATAGCAGCTAACAATTAAAAAATATACATAAAATTGAAAAGAATGCCAGAGTAAAATAGGAAGCAAAGACCACTGTAGGAATCTAAGAACACGTGGAGGGGCATAATCGAACGCGAACGCCTATCTCCATGGGGGTCTATGTCCGAAAACGGGTACGTGAAGAGGCGGGACAGACAGTATTTTCGAAAAAATGGACGTTTTTGAGCTGGGCATTTGTTTTTTTTAGCGATAATGGAAATTAAAAACGCCCAGCTGAAAAACGTCCTAATCCAAGCCATTTGGTCGTGGGAGGGGCCAGGAATCGTAGTACACTCGCCCCCCTGACACCAACTGGGCACCCTAGAGGTCAGTGCGGTGGACTTCAGACAACGCTCCCACATGCATAGCTCCCTTACCACGGGTGCTGAGCCCCCAACCCCCTCCCCCAAAACCCACTACCCACAAATGTAGAACACTACCATAGCTTTTAGGGGTGAAGGGGGCACCTACATGTGGGTACAGTGGGTTTTGCAGACCTCCCATTTACCAGCACAAGTGTTACAGGTAGGGGGGATGGGCCTGCGTCCACCTGGCTGAAGTGCACTGCGGTACCCACTAAAAGTGCTCCAGGGACCTGCATACATGCAGGCCTCTAGGACTTGTTGCTGCTATATAACCTTGGCACAGCAGTTGACACCTGAAGACTAATCTCTCCAAAAACGTCCTTTATTGGAATATGCACGCTTACTCACTGCAGATCAGAGGTTGTGCCCCACTGGCAAAGAGTCTCCCTGGTACTGAGATGAGCAGTAGGTCAGAGCTGGCAGAATGCTGTACAATGCCCTCTTTCTGCCACATTCAAGGTAAGAACTAAGTTCTGTAGCGTGGCTAACACGTGAAAGGGATCTAAAACTGGCTTACAAAAATGGCCACTACCTCATGGACTACCAGAAACAAAACAGGGCACACTCTGACCCAGTAAGCAGAGGGGAAAGCACCATGGGAGTAGAGCCTACCAATTACCAACATCGTGAGCATTTGCCACAAGCTAGTGGAATCACGGAGCCCAATACCCTACACCCACCACAATGCATTGCTGATGTGACTCTGCAGTGCCCTTAACAGAAAAGGTGTCACACTCACCCGAGAGCTACATCAGAACCAGGGAAAGGTTGTCACAGGATAGAACACATTCTGCTGTCATGGAGGTGGGTATGGCATTTGAGGCTGGCATAGAGGCTGGAAAAAAAGTTTGTAAAGTGGGGTTTTTTTGGTGGGAGGGGGTTAGTGACCACTGGGGGAGTCCGGGGAGGTCATCCCCGATTCCCTCCAGTGGTCATCTGGTCAGTTGGGGCACTTTTTTGGGACCTGTTCGTGAAAAAAAAAGGGTCCAAAAAAAGTGACCCAAAATCACGGTAAAAATGCCTTTTTTTCGATTATCAGCTAAAGACGCCCATCTCTCCTCAGCCGATAACCACGCCCCAGTTCCGCCTTCACCACGCCTCCAACACGCCCCCATCAACTTTACCCGTTTCCGCAACGGATTGCAGTTGGAAACGCCCAAAATCGGCTTTCGATTATACCGATTTGAGCGCCCACGGGAGAAAGACACCCATCTCCCGATTTGGGTCGCAATATAGGCGTTTTTCTCTTTTGATTATAAGCTGGAAATTGAGTTGCTAAAGTAGACAGACCATCCTGAACCCCAACCCGTCATGGGGGAGGTTTGAAAGCCATATCAAATAAATATTTTCAATAAAGCCTGAAATGTAATAAACAACAATTTGGACTGGATATAGGGGGGAGAAGGAAATTCCTGAGTGAACAAAAAAATAAAAAGCAGAAACTCAATAAGTTCTTTAAGCAAATGGAGTCATTCAATCCAAATCAAATCACATAATATCCTCTTATATCATGCCTAGCAAAAAGCACCCAGCACAAGTATGTTTGTTTGGGAGATACTGTTGATGTTTAGGAAAGACATTCAATTTTGTGGTTAGAATTCGCACTAACTGTTTCCAAGGCATTTGAAATTAGCAATTATTTTAAATGGGAATAATAGTATTTTATTGATGTTTGTTATTTATTATGAGCTTTTGTAGACTCATAAATTGATTAAACTATATTCTCAATTATTTGGATTTAATATTTTGTAAGGAATAGTTTTTGAAGGAAGGTTCCCCCTAGGTTTTAATTTGAAATTAAAAAAGAGCCACCTGACCAGCCACACTCCACACCTGACTCCAGACAAACCCCAGCAAACAGCCAGCCAAAGGTACCTACTGCAATTGAGCTAGGAACTTCAGAAAGAAGATCTAACAACATGCATATCTCACAAAAAAGATGGTGAACATGGGGCTTAAACAGTTCAATGAATGCCCAAAAAGTATAGAAGATGGAAATCTAACTTTAAGGATGTCATAGCAATTATATTTAAAAAAAAACCTCTCTCCAGTGCAAGAGATGAACCTGATGATAAAGTGGCTGGAAATTGAGTTAACCAATTGCGTAAAGAGATTACCAGATGCATACCTGCATGATCCCTCAAAAGGTTTGAAAGAAATGTGGAAGAGACTTGGCCAGTGCTATGGTAACCCAGAAGCTATCCAACAGGCACTGATGAAAAGAAGTTACCCAAAGGTGACAAATAGACATAATGACGGTTACAAGAATTAGGAGATCTCCTCCAGGAACTGAAACACTCAAAGCTGATCCAAACCTTCCTGGCCTGTATTACTTGGATTCAGCTTGGGTCATAATGAGATTATATAAAAGCTGCCATATGACAAACGAGAAAAATCATCACTAGGTGCCAAGTATAAAGAGGACATCCAAGAGACGTTTCCTCTCTTCACAGTCTTTGTGAAGTTCATCTGAGATTTGACAAAGAGGATAAATGATCCCAGTTTCACGTTTGATGTACCTGAAGCGGGCAAGACAGGCTACTTCCTGAATGAAATGCTGATCAAAAAGTATGGCAACACCAGGAAACCTGTAGCTGTATACATGACAGTTGTGTTGCCCACAGCAATTCCACCATCTGATCATCCCCCTACTATAGAGAAAGTGGAGGATACAGACCGCAACTGTCTTATACATAAGAAACCTCATCCTCTCCAAAAACTTCAGATAGACATCTCACTGTTACCCCATTTTGTTGTTACATTTGTACCCTGTGCTTTCCCACTCATGGCAGGCTAAATGTGGCTTACATGGGACAATGGAGGGTTAAGTGACTTGCCCAGAGTCATAAGGAGCTGCCTGTGCCTGAAGTGGGAATTGAACTCAGTTCCTCAGGACCAAAGTCCACCACCCTAACCACTAGGCCACTCCTCCACTCCATTGTGAGCCCTCCAAAACCCACCAAAAACCTACTGTACCCAACTGAACACCACTAAAATAGCCCATATGCCTGCAGGTGTCATCTATATGTCATCTATATGCAGTTGGTGTTTGGTAGGTTTTGGAGGGCTCACACTTTCCATCATAAGTGTCCCAGGGCTCACACTTTCCATCACAAGTGTACCAGTTAGAGTGGAATATGGGCCTGGGTCCCCTTCTCTACAGTCCACTCCATTGACCTGTACTCCAGGGACATGCTTGCTATTCTAATAAGACTGGCCATAACATCTGAAGCTGTCATAGAGGCTGGTATGTGTTGTTTCTGTAGAACAAAATAGTGAGGAGAAAACAAGGAGGATACCAATAAAGTTTTTGGGTATCCTCCTTGGTTTCTCCTCACTATTTTGTTCTAATTCTCATGGCAGCGTGAGGTTTATACCTCCTTTTTTTTCTTATTTTCTTATGTGTTGTTTCTGTCACATCTTTGGGGGTGAAGACTGAGGGAGTAAAGGGGGTTGTGCCTTAATCCCTCCTGTGGTCATCTCATTATTTATGGCACCATTTTGTGACTTAGTCATGATTGAAACAGGTCTAGACCAAAACATCTAACTTATAGCTCTGGACATTTTTTGCTTTGTTCCAATATAGCACAAAAATGTCCAAGTTTGGGGACCACCCAAATCCTGTCCTCAACTTGCCTCCTTGTGATTTAGATGCACTGCAGAGAAAAATGTGTCAAATATGAGTTTTAAACATGTGAAACCCCACATGTATCCAGAACTGTCTTACAATGCTTTCTTGCTATTTTACTATTATGCTCTATCATTATCATGTAATCAAAATCCTTCTGTAATATCAATTGTTTAATCTTTTCAGAATTGATAAAAGATTGACAAATGATGAGATGTTTAAACAGGAGCTTACAAAACTGGAGGACCTGATATCTAAATGGCAAATAAAATTTAACGTGAAAGTGTAAAGTAATGCTCATGTGGAAAAATAATTCTAACCATAGTCACAGAATATTGGTTTCCATGTTGGAAGTCATGCAGGAAATGGGTCTTGCAGTCACTGTGAAATTCTCTGCTCGTGTGTAGTGATAGCAGCAGTGCATTTTTGCTAGTGAAAAAGGTGCCGGTACTCAAATGCGAGGCTGCCCTTCAGGGATGGAGTGATCACTGAGGGACCCACCCCACAATAGCCAGGCCCCCTGCAACCACCCCACAATAGCCAGGCCCCCTGCAACCAGTCACAGAATCTATGACAAGGCAGAATTGTTGTGTAGAGCCTGAGCTTTTTCATTAAAACTTGGGGACCAGGCAAGAGGGTGGATTAGAGCGGACGTGTGAGAGTGAGCTCCTGACTTTGCGAGGTGTTCAACTGCTGGCGAGCTAACCCTACCCCAGGAGATGGGGAAAAGGAAGGGGAAGCCCAGAGTCCTGTCCTCCTCAGCCCCTGGAACTGTTCCCGCTCACCGGCAATTGACCCTGGACCAAGTTGGCGTTCTTCCACGGGTCATGCAAACGCCCACCTCGAATCGAGCCACGGAGGTTTCAGTGGTTCACAGCGATGGAGCGGTCTCGCTGAGCCCACTCGAAAATGCAGCGCCTCCGCGACCCGGAAGTAGTTTCATCTCCGAGGTAGGATCGCCTAGTTCAGTTCCCGAAGTGGAGAGTAACGAAGCACTCCAAGGAGGAACCTCGGCGATTTTGGCCCCGATAGTGGGAACAGCTGTAAACTGGAGGGTCAATGCGACCTCGACCCCCACGCTCTCGGGAGCTACAACCGTAGGTGTAACGGAGATGGTAAGACCGGCTGTGGTTATTTTGGACTCTCTATGGGACGCAATTCAGGGGATGAACTCCCTATTAACAAAGGTAACCAACTCTTTTACAAAAGACATTACAGACTTAAAACAAGTTCAGCAGAAGTTAGAGGATAAAGTTCAAGATCAAGGGAATCAAGTTGGAACTTTAAGAGCTGAACTCTCCACATTGCAGGTGTTTGCAGGAGAAGTCTCTAAAGATAGAGATATATTGAGGAGAAAATTGGAACTTTTGGACAATCAGGGGAGGAAGAATAATCTATGATTTATTAATTTCCCTAAAGCCCCTTTGATCTCACCAATTGATATGCTACGTAGATATTTCCAGGAAATATTAAAAATTCCAACAGAGGGTCTTCCACCTATCAATAAAACTCAGTATTTAACTGGGATTAAAAAATCGACCTCCCCGGCTGCTCAGAATCCAGTAGATAATTTAACAGACTTTTTGGAGAACTCACTGGACAATGTAACAGAGAGAACGACTCTTTTGGTGTCATTTGCGATAGAGTTGATAGAAATAATATTTTCAAATTATACTTTAAACATTTAAATGAAAAGTTTCTAGGGGAACAAGTTTGTATATATCCAGATTTGAATAAAGATACTCAAATGCGGAGAAGAGAATTTATGAGTCTTAGGCCTAGGGCAGTAGCGCTAGGAGCTGTATTTGTGTTAAAATTTCCATGTCGATGCATTGTATCTTTAGAATCAGTGACTTATATGTTTCTTGAACCTCATAAAATGAAAGTCTTTATTAGCGCTAGAGAAAATAGAGGAGATCAAACCTGAAAGTTCAATAGAGTTAATCGCTGATATTCGGCTATGAGTAGTGCGCATGTTGCTGCTCTTAGACTAAAAATGTATTTCCATGTTCTTTAAAATTTATTCCTTGTGTCTTGCCACAACTTTTATTGTGGTCTAAAAGATTTTGAACTATTTCCTTTGTTAAATAATCTAATGGTCATTTTTGTTTCCTTCTTCCTGACATTTAAGTTGTATGACTGAATGTAATATAAACTCAATAAAGAAAAAAAAAAAAAACACTTGGGGACCATGGGTCAATTTTAGCAGACAATGGAAAAAGTTCCAGTACTCAGTACCCCCAAGTACCCCCTCAAAAAAAGCCCTGGGTAGCAGGTCTTATAGAAAGATATTAGATGTTCTAGATAAGCTTTCATCCTTCCACAATTCATCCTGCTGAATTTTCTATCATATCCTGGGCTCCACCTGGTGTTTTTATGATTAAATGTATCATAATGTTCTTATTACCACCCATTCCAGAAGAATTCTATAAAAATGCACAAATAGATGTCGCAATTTAATATTAAACATTATTTTCTATGTACAAACTTAGGGCAGTTTCTAAAAGCCATTTACCCAGGTAAATGGCTATGTATCTAGGAAAATGGTTTATGGAAAATTACTCTCCTTCCCTCCAGATAAAACTACATACTAATGATTCTTTGAGTTTGTGTGCCTGTTGGAGTTGCTGTTTTGCTTTGACTACAGCTGCTCTTTGCTGTCTACCAGAAGCTTCCACCCTAGGTAAAATCCATGGGTGGTAGAAAAAAAAATCAAATGTAATGTTAGAAATGATTTGTTAAGGAATCAAAAATAGAATGTGGAATATCATAATGAAAGTGCTGGACCCGTCAGAGAAAATTTACATTGGCTTCCACTGAAAGATCGAATTGCATTCAAGATATGCACCCTAGTTCATAAAATTATTTATGGAGATGCCACTTCCTACATGTCAGACCTGATAGATCTGCCAGAGAGAAATAACAAAAGTTCATCACGCACTTTCTTAAACCTGCATTATCCCAACTGCAGAGGACTTAAATACTAATCAATACATGCATCTAGCTTCTCATGTATTTGTACACAACTATGGAATGAATTGCTGACCACCTTGAGAACAACACATGACCTGATGACCTTCCGGAAGTTGCTAAAGACCTACTTGCTCAAAAAGACGTACAAAAAAGATCCCCCATAAGAAACTGACACCTAAACTTCACCACATACATTTATAATGGACCTTTTCTAATTTGTTTACTTTAACTTACACCCTAATTACTGATTATTATATCTTGTCCTGATATCATTATGTCATGTTTTATCTATTTTCCACTTCTTATTATACATACATTTCCTTGCACCTTATCTGCAACAATGCTGAAATTCTCACTCCATTAATATGGTTGCCAAGATATATATTTTTGCACCTTATCTGTTATCTATATTCTGATTTTCTTATTCCATCAATGTGATTGTTGTTGTATTATATTGTAAGCCACATTGAGCCTGCAAATAGGTGGGAAAATGTGGGATATAAATGCAGCAAATAAATAAATAATGGCTCCATATCTTTCCATGATGTGACTATATTTTGAATATCACCTGCAATTCTTGATCACCCTATCCAAAAAAGATAGGGTAGATTTGGAAAGGTACAGAGAAGGATGAGTGAAATGATAACTGTGATGAAATGGCTCCCACCAAAAAAGGTTTAATGCAATAGGGCTTAGAATTGTCATGTGTAAAGCTTCAATCTGAGAAGCCAGAATTTAAATTCTGGTGAATCTTCCTGTGACCTTGAACAAGTAACTTCTTCCTCACTTGCTTCAGGTACAAACTCATTTAAAAATGTCAGTTAGCATGAGCTAATTCAATGTAGCATTTTAAGTATAACAGGCCCTATTATTCTCAGCTTAACTTGAAGTAATGCATATTAAATCGTTAATGCAAGTTAGTAAATGAGGCCATTAAGTAATAAGCCCTCTGGGTATAGAGAAATAATTACTATATCTGAATTTAGCTTACCTCAGAGGGACTAATGAAAAGAGGTGAATGAAGTCCAAAGATTAAAAAATAAAGATAAGATTGCTGAGAGGGAATAAAATAGAGGTCCAGTAAATTCATGAATAGAATGAAACAGATAGGGACAGTTGCTTACCTTAAGACTAAGGGATAAGCCATGAAACTAAAAAGGTAGCAAATTTAAAACCATTAGGAGAAATTGTTTTTCGTTCTTTGTACAATCAAGCTTTATAATTTATTGCCTGAGGATAAGATTAAGAGATCCAGCAGATCTTGGTTTAAAAGTTCATGGATGAAATGTTTATAGGTAATTATTAGACAGATAGAAAAGCCACCACATTCCCTGGGAGTGAACAAGGAATAGATATGTTTTTAGGAATGTTGCCGAGTACTTGTGACTTGCAATGGCTACCATCAGAGAAAGGATGCTGGACTTAGTGGATGACCCAGCATGATATGTCTTATGTTCTTATGAGTGGTGTAAGCAAAACATCATTTTCAGGGGGTTGGGAGCTATTGTACACATGGGTGGGTTCTAAGCACCCCACTCTTTTGCCTTCTCTTTTCTCTTCCCTCCAACCTCCCATCAAATAAAATTACTTTAACTGGGGGAGGGAGGGTATCCCCAAGCCCCAATAGCTGTATAAATCTGGAGCCAGTCTCAAACCCCTAAAGCTCAGTTGTCAGAGGCTCAAAGTGTCATTCACATTTCCTGTCTCATTTCAAAGAATGCACATCCCCAGGCAAGGAATGATAGAAGTTCATAAAATCAAGATTGCTATGGAACTTAGGGGCATAGTTATCAAAGTAGGCTACAGTTGTTTTACCATTAACTCATTTTATTGTAATATAGGTCCCATTTATGCAAACACAAAACTGAATCTCCAAGTATAGATGTACAGACTAACTGGAATATTACAGAGATTAAAAATTGACCAATATCTAATCACTGAAATGAACATCTTACAAAAAAAATGGATGCATTACAGATCAATATCCATGTAGCAAAATACCTCCACATATATGTACAGAAAGGCCACTCCACTGACAACCTGAAAACTACTCCAAAATGTTGTTACAGTAATGCAATCCCATATTTTGGAATAGTTTCTATGTATAGCTAAATACGCCAGGTTACATATTCCATTCACAATATCAAGGCCATTGATGGACGTCTAACAGCTGCTGTAGCATTCAAGGATGTCCAGTACCAGATGGCTAGTACCGGAGGTCTACTGGATGAGCAGAGCCATGACATCCAGTTTCTTGTTCACATTACACAGTGCTGCCTAAATCAGCTTTCACAGGAGGGGGTCAAACTTCTCCAACAACCTATGAACTGCCTTCAGAGCTGGTTTTAACAACTACGGGGCCCTGTGCAGACCAGTTCGCTGGGCCCCTCCCCAGTCCCACCAGCCCTGCCCCCACCCAGCCCAGCCCAGCCCTGCCCCCACCCAGCCCCACCCCTTGTTGACAAGATATGTTTTAAACAATTTCTTTTATTTCAAATAAAGACAAATTTAAAAAAACTTGTACACAAAAACTAATTCAAGCATGAACAATGCTATACTAGGAAACCTTTGGGTTTAAAAAGCAAAACCATGTGCACATAAGGACTAGATAAATGAATTAAAATGAAGCCCCTTAATATGTAACACTTGGTAGCAATAATGAAACAGTGATTGGATATTCAGATAGCAAGCAGCCTGAGTCAACAGATTTATTTTCCACTGAATATAATTAACTTTGTATGAATTGGCTGCTAATAGTGTGCTGAACTGGACAGAGGCTAGGTGACATTATGAGACTGTTCCCCGTATAAGATCTGAAGTCCGTGGTGGTATATATAACTGTGGTGGATGTATAGGTTGAGCTGGACAATGTTGGCACATTTAGCCACGCCCTTTTACCAGCTATGGCTCATATAAACAGTAATCATTGAAAACATTACACCAGTACAGGAGAAGAAAAATAACTTGTTTTTTTCCATTATAAATAATTTCTGTACGCTGTTACAGCTCCAGTATACCCAAAATGACACAAACCAAATTAGCATACAGACTCTGCATGCAGCACAATACCAGAAAAACAAAACATTGCTATACATTGCAAAATAAGACAGCAGATGTAAATTCTCAAATTGTATATATTTCAAACACTACAATGAAAATAAAATGATTTTTTTCTACCTTTGTTGTCTTGTGTTTTTCTGATCATATTGGTCCCAGTCTCTGATTCTGCTGTTCTCTATCTGCTCCCTTAACTCCACTTTCAGGGCTTCCTTTCCATTTATTTCTTTACATTCCTCCTTTCTTCATAGGTAAAAGCTGGGTCCTCCGCGGACTTGACTGGAGGAGGTATAGAGTGGATCCAGCTTTTGCCTATTTTCTCCAGCCATGTGCAGTTTTTCTCTTCTTTTCCCTTTACCTCATCTCCATCAGTATGCATATCCTTCCTCTCTCTTCTCTCTCCTCCATCCATGTCCAGCATTTCTCCTCTCTCTACTCCCCTCCATCCATGTTCATCCCACTTCATCTCACATCCTCTCTCTTCCCTCCCCTCCATCCATATCCAGCATTTCAACTCTCCCCTCTCCTCCATCCATGTCCAGAATTTCTCCTCTCCCCTCCATCCATGTGCATCTCCTTTCTGTCTTCCACCACCTCCATCCATGTCCAGCATTTCTCCTGCCCTCCCCTCCATCCATCCATGTCCAGCAACTCTCCTCTCTCCCCTGCCCTCCCCACCCATCCATGCCCGGCGATTCTTCTTTGCCCCTTGTCCTCCCCTCTCATCCACATCCAGTGATTCTCCTCTGTTCCCTGTCCTCCCATCCCATCCATGTCCAGCAATTCTCCTCTGCCCTCCCGTCCATGCCCAGTGACTCGCCCGCCCTAGCCCCCAACTTAACTTACCCCCCTTTTCAGCCCCAGCCCCATCTGTGCCCTCAGTTTTCCTCAGCTGCATTCCTTCTAGCCGCCCTGCGTTTAAAAAGTTGTAGCGGCGGCAGCAGCAGCAGCAGTGAAAAAGCAGGCTCGCCTCTAGCCTTTAAGCCTTCCCTTCTCTCTCAGCGTGCACTGTGCCACCTTCGCGGAAACAGTAAATTGCATCATAGAAAGGCGGCACAGTGCACGCTGAGAGAAAGAAGGGAAGGCTTAAAGGTTAGAGGCCAGCCTGCTTTTTTGTTGCCGCTGCCGCTGCTGTGACTTTTTAAACACAGGGTGGCTGGAAGGAAAGCAGCTGAAGATCAATGGCATGGAGCAACAGGAAGCGCCGCGGGTCCCCTGGAGGCGCGAGGCCCTGTGTGACCACTTCTGTCGCCCCTGCCTAAGACCGGCCCTAACTGCCTCCTTCAGGCAGTCCTCTGCGTTATACACTGGAGGGAGTTATTCTGGAAGCACAGCAAGCTGTCCCCTCATGCACAGTCAGACAGGTGTAGAGAAAGATCAGACAGATTAAGTTGTGGCAGGAAATGCTCTTCTGCTCTATATATGCAATATTTAGAGAAGAAGAGCAGCTTCCAGAAAGGAAAGCTAGCTAGTGGCATCTCTAGACAGAAGAATTTGGGGTGGTATCAGGGGGGCAAGCCAAAATGACATTTCCACACATCATAACCATCCCCCCCCGCACACGTGCGCTTTTATATAAGTAAAATAAGACATCATGGCCTTCTATACAATAAGAACCCCCCCCCCCCCCCAGCCAATTTTAGCTACCTGATAAAAAAACATAATAATGACTGATACCCTCATCATTCAACAAATTCTTCTTTATGGAAGTGAAGTCTGGATTCTCTCCAGGTTTGGAGATAATATACTCCCTGCACCTATTATCACAACACAATATTTCCCAACAGTAGAGCTATACCCCTTATAACACACCATACAAAAGCAGACAGGTTGTTGTTTGTGTGGTGACTCTACTGGATGTGCAGGTTTTGACATCAAAGGGAGCAGACCTTTTGTAAAATAGGTGCTGGTGCATGGCTGAAGGGCTGATCCATATAGGCACCATTTCATTCAAAATCCATTTGGGTGAACAACCGCATCCCTTGCGCCCCACCTAGCTATGTATCTGATCGAGATCATTAGTCATGAGCATTTTAAAAATTTTGGGTGACAAGGGACACCTTTCGTAGCCCTTGCCTCTATAGCCTGCTTTTAAAAAGGGCCAAACGCTTTGCAAAACACAAGACCCTGAAAAAAGACACTTAAAACCTATATAGGAAACTTATCACACCATAACAGCCCTAACACCTATGAAAAGGCAGTGCTGTAAAATAAATATTACATTGGGCTTTAGAGCACCAATATACTTACTACTGGAAAACTAGAACAAACTGAGGACCCTGTTTACTAAGCAGCATTATAGGCGCATTAAAGTTTTTAACACATATTAACCATGTATGCACGTTAACCATGTACATGCCTATAATATCCCTATAGGCGCCTACATGGTTAGAGCATGCGCTGTGTAGGCATTCTGAAAACACTAACGCACCTTTGTAAACAGAGCCCTGAATTTTTACAGATTCCTACACACACATTACATGCTAACAGAATCCTTCACCTCAGTCACGCATGCATAACATAGACAGACCCTTCCTTCATACAAAATAGGGGAACCTCAAAAACCTATGCTGACAAAAATTGAAAATGGTGACGCCAATGAAAGCCAGACTCTAAGCAATGAAAATCTGTACATAAGTACATAAGTAATGCCACACTGGGTAAGACCAAGGGTCCATCGAGTCCAGCATCCTGTCCATGACAGCAGCCAATCCAGGCCAAGGGCACCTGGCAAGCTTCCCAAACGTACAAACATTCTATACATGTTATTCCTGGAATTGTGGATTTTTCCCAAGTCCATTTAGTAGTGGTTTATGCACTTGTCCTTTAGGAAAGAGAAACAGAAATACTTTTCTCCTGTAGTCTGATAAATACAAAACTAGAAAAGATATACATTTCTTAAAGTAGACAAATTACAATCCTTAAAAAGTATTAAATAAAAGTACATTTCTTATCTTCTACCTTTGTTGTCTATTTCATTTTAAAAATCGGGCTGGCCCAAATATCTCTTCTACTTTCCATGTATCAGTCTTTTCCTAAATTCTTTTTCCACATTGGCCTTTTCCATTTTTTCTCTCTCCTCTTGTTATCTTCCCTTCCATTTCTACATCTGTCTGGCACTGATCTTCATGTTTATTTTTCCGCTTTTCTCTTCTGTGCCTTTATATCCACTCCTTTCTGATTTTACCCCACATTCTCCCTTTTTCTCACCCTCTAGTCCTTAATCTCATTCTGTTCACCCTTATCTCCCTACCAGCTTTTCCTATCTCCCTCTCATCCACTCTGTGAGACTCCCATTGCCCACCTCTCTCCTTCCCTAGTTTCCTATTTCCTCTCTTTCACCCACTCCTTAGACCATCATTTTCATCATCTATACTCACCCTCACAGCCCTCATCTACCCTCCACTGCCTCTAATCTCCTTATCAGCCCCAGCTCCATCCCTGTCTCCTTCTTTCCCTCCCTTGCCTCCAGGCTATCACCTATTGCCACTTTTTCACCATCTTTTTAATTTTATTTCTATCCTCAATCAATCCCTTCAAAGACTCACCCTCTTCCTCTCTCATATCCTTCCACAGTATTCCCATATTTTTCCAATATGTCTCATCCTCAATCCAGTCCTCCAGGTCATTCATACTATATCTCAGCCTGCCCCTATATTTCATCCCCCCTTTTTTTACCCCCATTTCACATTCTCACTCATACTCCTAACCCATTTAACACCCCCCATTCATACCTACAAGTCTCACCATTCCCTAACACACACACAATCACTATCCCCTCCAGTAGCCCACTCAGTATCTCCCATCCATAATTCCCTGTCCTGTTCCATCCCCCAAAACCCTCCCATTCAACCACCAAGTCCCAGTTCTTTCAAGTCCAATTTTTCTTCTGCTTTGTTCCCCTTCTCCCTTCCTAGTCCCATCCAGCTTCTGCTCTAGACTGTTCCCTTCCCTACCCCTTGAGTCACATTCAGCTTCTATCCTGTTCCCCTCCCCCCAGTCACATCCAGCTTCTGCCTTGTTCCCCTCCCCCTCCTAGTCATGTTCAACTTCTGCTGTGCTCTACACTCCACCGGTTCTCTGCCCCCTCCTAGTCACATCCAGTTTTTACTACTACCACCAGTTATATCAGACTACTGCTCTGCTCTGCTCTCCTTCCTCCCACACCCCCGAGTCTTATCCAGCTTCCCCTCCCCCTGTCACATTGTTCAGGCCACCTTCCTGGTCTGTGGTAAGTAAACTGGGATGGGTAGGAAGTCTCCCATAGTCATGAAGCTCCCTCCCTCTCTGTAAGAGCTATTGCAAAGAGGTCTAGTTGGGTCATTAAACCTTCTTGAGTCAGGCAGCCATGAGCCGCGGCTTTCACTGGGAGTGCAAAGGAGGTTCAATGAAGATTTTAGGAGGTGCATTTGCACTCCCTTGCACCCCAATAGCAACACCTTTATAGCCAGCATATCCATGCGACACAAACCCCAGCTCATGCCTGCTGCCATTTATACAGAAATAAGATCTTACGAGCAAGTATCTTCACAGACACACACTCAACCCATAAACATGACATGTCCTGTAGGTAATACATTTGTATACAACATTGTAACAATTCAATTCCACCATTAAAATAAAGAAAGGTGCACTCTCTGATGACACAGCATAATAAGCCACACACAACTGGAACATGTGAAAATCTCTCAATGTGACTTCTGTTACCACCAACTTTCCTACTGACTCAGAGGCTAAAAACACCACCATAACTAATGGCAGCACAGTCAAGACACATATCTACCACAGTAAACACATATTGCCACACATGTGATGTGAAGAGCCAGTACAATAACCATTTCCACTCCCACATATGTCTTCCAGATGATATGGTGTGATGCAAAACATTGAGGTGCTGAAGAGGGTGTTCCATCGCATGCGATGAGAAACCTGTCTTTATCCACTGCATCATACGGCAGCTGACAGAGTGCAAATGGAATGGCCATCTTTGTAGGATGTAATCAGAATGACATCCTCATCCCTCATCAGTAGATACTGTACTCCTTAAGCCTGTCTGTTAGATGTGATGCAAACGTACACAGTATAAGGGGTCAAGCACACATACATACATGCACAGTGTTGACATCTTAGAACAATGAGTAGTGCAACAAGGGTACATACTGAGACAATATTGAGTGTCATGTTTCAATGAGGCATGGCCTTGTCCATATATGTCACCTCAGATACAAGCCTCCATCAGTCAGCAGTCTCTATGTATACACTGAACAACCTAAAACTATAAGTGCAGCATTGAAGTGTTATCAGCATTAAATATCCTATATAATGCATTGCAAATTATAGTATATACAAATACCCCTCATAATATGTGTACCAGCTGTACAATCCAAAAGGAGGCAAAGGGAGACTGTAATGATGCAGTACAGGGCAACAGATAGTGGCATGTGCAGCCACAAGACAACAGCTTGCCATGTCCCAAATCTGTAGCAACAAAATTCCTTCATGGAACTTCATTTTCCCTGGATACAAGGGCACTGGAAGAAGCAAGCAGTAAGTTTGGAAGGAGACTATGAAACAGCAGGATATAGGTGGAAAGGGAGACTCTGGGACAGGCTGGGCATACACTTGGACTTAGGATTGGGGAAAAAGCAGTATGGGGTTGGCAGGAAATAGGTATGGACTGGGAACTGTGTGGGTGTGAGATCAGGGTTGGCGAGGGTATGAGCACAAAAAGCAGGACAGTAAAGGTTGTGGGCAGACAGTGATGGCAATCAGGCACAGGTTTGTTCTCCATTCTCCTCAAGTTAACAATGCAAGTTGTCCCTAAAGACAAATGACCAAGGCATTTGGAATGTTTCTCATAGCAGGTCTAAATGCTATCACTGACATTTCCACTGCTGGACATCATTATGCTATCTGTAAACACCCATGAACATCCATCCCTTGGTACTGTCCAGGCCATGCCCCAATTTTGCCACAAGATAGACCAATCCGGCAAGATCCATTTATTAATATTGATGGCATATGAATATTCATAGAGGCCCTGTTGCAGAGTGGTGCTTTGGACATTCTTGATACATGGATGTCCATCCAGGTCCATAAGAACATCTAAATCACAAATAGGTCTTGGAAACTAACCACTAGTTAGTAATAATTGAGGTTAACAGTAAAATAATATGTAGCCCAAATTCATAACTTTCCCCTATAATGGAGCATGCAAAATGGTTTATTTAGGGCCCTGTTTACTAAGCCACACTAGAGGTGTGTTAGTGCTTTTAGCGCACGCTAACCATTAGTGCGCCCTAACTGTGTAGGCACCCACAAAATTCCTATGGGCGCCTACACAGTTAGCGTGCCCTAATTTTGTGCACGCGCTAAAAATGCCAGCACACCTTAGTAAACAGAGCACTTAGTTAGATATCAAATTAATATCTCACTATTCCAGCTCATCTAAGTGGTTTACAACTAACGCTCATAAAACAAACAAAAATAACATGCAATAATATTTTTTTTAAAAACAAAATAACAACCAACATATAGCATACAATAACTCTAAATTGTAGAAAGAAACCCTACATATAGCTCAGTTAAACTCTTCAATAAAATGTCTTTTCTGATAAAATGCCTCATGAAACAAGTATGCTTTTAAACAGTTTTTTTAAACATTAATAATGAAGTCATTTGGCACATTTCCAGAGGAAGGGTGTTCCACATAGTTGGTCCAGCTATAAAAAAAATATATATATCATGAGCAATCTTCCTCAAGATGAACCTGCCAAAACGAAGGGACATCTGCAAGACACCGACCTTGCGATCTCAAATCCCTTGAGGGACAATAAACTTTCAAACTTCATGCAATAGTTAATGGGCATCATTATGTAAAGCTTTAAAGACTAAAGTTAAAATTTTAAACTTAATATGCCAAACAATAGGAAGCCAATGGAACTTGATAAGTTGTGGAGTAATATGATCTATCCTTCTCATAACTCCAATTACCTATGCTACAGAATTTTAGGCCACCTGTAATGTCCTAAATGATATTTGAGGAAGACCACAAAAGAGGGTAGTATAGTAGTCCAAATGGAGCATAACATAATTCTGCATCACAGAACAAAACGTTTCTGCAGAGATTAAACTTTTAAGTCTTGTGACTAATTGTATTTTAAAGAATCCAGTCTTGACAAGCGCTTCAATTTATTGCTTAAATAAAAGTGAAGAATCCAAAATAACTAGCTTCTGACTGAATTCAAGAAAGGAAGAGGCATTTTCAAATTTCATTGTGGACATTTCTTTCCTGACAGAGACAACCACAGAATTTGGGTTTTCTCCATGTTCAGGGAAAGACCATTGGCATTCATCCAAGCTCGTATTGTTCTAAGACAATGTTCAATCAGTTTAACTCTTTCTTCAACTTTTGATGGTACGGAAAAATAAAACTGAAGATTTGTCTGTATATAAACGATAGCTAATGCCTAAATTAGCTAATAATTTGCAAACTGGAAATATAAATAATTAAACAAAAGTTCATTTAGGGAAGAACCGCCTAATACACCTGACCACTATGATCCAATCTGATCTAGATCTACTAAAAATTATTTAAACCATAACAGAACTTTACCAGCAATCCCAAATGATTTTACATGCTCAGTTAATACAGCATGATTCACAGTAGCGAATGCAGCTGCTACATCTAATGATATTAAAAAAAACCAATTGAATTTCATCTAGAATGGAAATTAATAAAGTTTCAGTATTATTTTTTGATCTGAAACCAAAATGAAAAATGTCAAGTAAATGATGTTGGTCCACAAAATCTGACAATTGAAATAAAACCAATTTCTCCATAACCTTAGCAAAACACATTACCCCCTGTTTACTAAGCCATTGGGCAATGCTGACACAGCCCATTCAAATTGAATGGGCTGTGTCGGCATTAGCGCACGGCAGCTGCTAGCATGGGTTAGTAAACAGGGGGGTAAATTAGAAATAGGATGAAAATTTTTGACATGATTAGTATCCATAGAAGGCTTCTTTTTTTTTTTAATTGAACAAATGCCCACTTTAATATAGCAGGTACTTCAGAAAATTCTTTGTTAATGATTTCTGCCATGGAAGGAGCTAGATCTGATTTCAAGGCTTTCAAAACTGAAGTAGAACAAGAGTTCAATGGACTGTTATTATTTAATGCCTGAATAGCTTATATAACCTGCTGTGATTCAACAGTTGTAAAATCTGTCCATATTTAGTGTCAGCAGATTCCAAATAGGTACTTACCTTACAAAAATTAGCAACCTTTTTTTTGCTTTCTGTTGGAAATAAAGAGCAAATTGTTGGCTAGAAGAAGTGAATGGTTCATGAAGCTTAGGAGAAACCAGATTCCACAATAGCAAATAACTTCTTAGACTGCTTTAGAAAGCTCATCAAAATAATTCCTCTTAGAAATGACAGATATTTTTACATGTCTCAAGAGCTTATATACTACTCATTCTATGTTTAAGCATCAGGATGTTTCCTCCAATGTCATTCTTTATTCCTCAACTCCCTTTTTTCCTTTATTAATCCTGCAGTATACCAGAGATGATGTGTCAATCTTTTAAAATCAAACAGTAAGGGTGCAATCTTCTCTGAGGATGAATCTAAAGAATGATGCCAATGATCTGTAGCCTCTGTTAATGATAATTACCTCAGGGTATTTAAATTAGGCACCCATTTATTTTGTAACTCCTGAAGTTCATAATCTGGATGTCTGGGCTTCTTAATCAATTTTAGATAAATCTTATATCTTGAAATACTAAAAAAAAAATAATAATTAACTTATGATCTGACCAAGGAATATCAGAGACAGATGGTTCAGATTTCACATCAAACAAAAAAAAATCTAAAATATGTCCACCAGAATGAGAAGGAACAGAGACTATGGGCCTTGTTTACAAAGGCATGCTAGCGTTTTTAGCACACACTAAGAATTATTTATTTATGTTACATTTGTACCCTGTGCTTTCCCACTCGTGGCAGGCTCAATGTGGCAATGGAGGGTTAAGTGACTTGCCCAGAGTCACAAGGAGCTGCCTGTGCCTGAAGTGGGAATTGAACTCAGCTCCTCAGTAACAAAGTCCACCACCCTAACCACTAGGCCACTCCTCCACTAACTGTATAAATGCCCATAATATTCCTACGGGCATCTACACAGTTAGTGCATGCTAATTTTTAGGATGCACTAAAAATGCTAGGCTTCTTTGTAAACAAGGCCCTATTTGTTTCCAGCCTAGGCAAGACATAAGATAAAATCCTCGACTAGCAAATCTGTAGCCAGCATCTCAACATGTAAATTAAAATCACCCAAAATAAAAAGTATTCTTTGACAACTAATCAAAGGCACTAATTAATCAATGGTGATTAATTATGATAGAGCAGAACAGAGCAGGCCAGGGGCATTGTAAATCAAAAGAATATTTATGATCCTCATCAGATTTATTCTTAACCTGAAATTTTAAATCTTTAGCAATTACTAATACTCCCCCTCCCATAATGGACCGTGGTTGAGAGCAAGCATTATAAGTGGGTGGAGTCAATTGAGAGACAGTTGTGAAATCTGAATCTAACAACCAACTTTTGGAAACACACAGAATAATTAGAATTCTAACAGTAAATTATATATGATTTAATTTTATTCTGAGCAGATGTTGCATTAAATTAACACATGAAGATTATTTATCGTGCAAAGATTAAGGGCTTCTTTTACAAAGCCGGGCTACCAATTCCTGGTACAGCAAACGAAAGGAAGCCCATTCAATTCCTATGGGCTTCCTCTCATTTGCCGCACAGGAATTGCCAGTGTGGCTTTGTAAATGAAGTCCTAAATTTGTTCTGACTTGAAAAGTCAAGAAGTATAGATGTAAATTTGATTACTTTAACTATACTGTTATTATCAAATGTTATACTTTATCCTACTTTTTGCATATCTGATATGTATTAGTTATTTCTTTACTCTTATTTTCTTGATATCTTATTGTAACCCCGCCCCTCTCCTGAGCGAACTCCCAAAATCTAAATAACTTTCTAAAATTCTTTTCTTAAACAGTCAAGGCCGAGCACCATAAATGTCTGACTCAGGAGAAAGGGAAGGATACAAAAAAACTCAATAAAAATTTAATACATAAATTTTTATTTAAGACAATCAACAATCCCTACAATTAAACCCCTATGCATACTCCATACATCCTGATATAAAATATTAAATTACAGAACCTTACGATGTAATACAAACTTAATAATTATGTTTTTTTTCCTCAGATTTCTTTTTACTGGACAGATAACCCACCAGCAACAGAAACTTTACTCCAGCATCAGATACGTACTTTCTTGGTTTAAAATTTAGTAATAAAACCTCTTTCTTGTTAAAATAGAACAGAGTGCTTCTCTTTTCCAAAGAATTCGATTCTTTGTGCCCAATTTTTATTTTTCAGGTTCCAGTATGCGGAACTACAGACGTCCCTTCCTCGCTGGATCTCAGGTAAGTATTGTTAGTTTTTATTATATTTATTTATCTGGACACTTAGCTCAGTCTTTTTGCCTTTGGACAAAAATTCCCTTTCTTGCGTGGGGGCCCAGTGTCTCTGCAGCGATAGATGCACTTCAACGCGCTCTCCTCTTCCTTCAGCTGCTGCGCAGGGGCTCCGTCCCCTAGTAGATGAGCTGACCTCAGATGGAACAGGAATCCGCACCTACTATTCTAATCTTTAAAAATCAATAAAAGAAACCCTAACCCCTAACTAGTACAGAATATTATGTCACTTCTCTTAGAATGTCTATCTCACTTCCCTAACTAGCTTACCCTTTAAAATAAACATATAATTATTGAACCCTATTCTAAACCCTCCCAATTCTTTATCAATTAAACTTAAAGAAATGTGTGTAACTCTCAGTTCCTAGAGTCACTGAGAACTGAATTTACAATAACCTGTGTAGGTTATTTACATTAACCCTATTATTAATAAGGTTCCAAGCTTTCCTTTCTAGCCAGCTCAGAGTTCCTGCCTGTTATATCAAATATTAAACATTTTAAGAACACTACTGCCAGCAGTTTCTTTTAAACTACTAAAAGGTGTTCTTCTATTAATCAGGCAACCCCTGGCTTATAAATTCTACAGTTTTTTTAAATGATCAAGCTTTTAGAATAACTCAGTCACAGCTGATCAGCAGCAGGCACTCTCTCCTAGCAAAGCCACAACACGCGGAAGGCTTTAAAACAACTAATAAACACAATTACATTACTCACACACACTTTCAACCTTCAATCACCTAAAATCCATTTTAACACAGATTTTAAGTCACCACTGTTCTCAGACCCTTCTTTACATGTCTGAACAGTGTCCAACTCACCTCCCAACTGCCCAGCAAGCCGTTTCCCAGACAACCAATTGCTCAGCTGAGTGATGTCTGAGAGTGATGTCACTGAATAGAACCCTTATTCAGCCCAGTTGAGATTATTTAACCCCTTGGGTTACATTATGTACCTTAATTGTAACAATACTCTGTTCTTCTTATACCGTTAATGACGATTGTCATTGCGGCATAATGTAAGCCACATTGAGCCTGCAAAGAGGTGGGAAAATGTGGGATACAAATGCAGCAAATAAATAAATAAATGCCCTTTCTCTTTTACAGTACCTAGTAACAGAACACAAATCCCGAAAACTATACTAAGTCCAGCGACTCTCCAGTGCCACTCCAAGCGGCTCAATATGGGAACACTCCATAGGGTTGCTAAGCAGCAAATTTAAAACAAACTAGAGAAAATGCTTTTTCAATCAAGGAACTTTTAAGTTCTGGAATTTGTTGCTGAATATGTGGTAAAATCAGTTATTGCAAATGGTTTAAAAGAAAAAAGTTTGCACAAGTTCCTGGGGGGAAAATGTCATATACCATCATTATTTACCAGATATATTCAGGGAAAGTTACTGCTTATCACTGTGAGTAGGCAACATGGACTCTAACTGTCCTGGGGTTCCTACCAGATAATTTTGATATGGATTAGCCACTGTTCAAACAAGATATTGGGCTTGATGGACCTTTGGTTTGACCCGGTAAGGCATTCTTATTTTCTCATAACCTGTTTGTTTTTAGTTTTATCGAGAGTCTTGTTTAAAAGTTAAACAATCCACAATAATTTCACCATTTCACCCAACTCTTGATTTTATAATCTTCTTTCATATATCCCTTGTCACACATCTCTTTTCCCTTATACTTGTATTTCATCTCAATGTACAACTTTTTGTCCAGCAGACTAGTGATCAGTTGTTCCTTTAAAATCATCTCTGGTTTTAATACCCAACTAGGGTATCTCTAATTTTGGTTAATTATAGCATATGTAAAGAAATGTACACATTCCCCTCTTTTCTGCTTCTGATCATAGAAGTCTTGCACCAATATTCAGAACAAATGTTCCATGGTCTTAAGTCTCTCTGTATGGCATGTATTTAGCCATCATCTTGACAGGTCCCTTTAAGTTATCCATTATAATATCTTTTCTTTCTCTGGTATTCATAGTACATGCAGGGCTACCCTTGCTTGTTGAACCCACTCCTCTCCCGGAACCTGGTTTCTCCCTGAAAATTTTGGAATTCATTTATCCCACGATATATAAATGGATGAGGTATCTGTGCTCTCAAGTATCTTCTCCAGCAAAATTTGATTTGTCGCCATCATTTCTTTTTGCACTTTCCTGATCATATCCAATCGCTTACTAAGGGCCCCTTTTACAAAGAGGTGGTAAGCCCAATGCTGGCTTGCAGCTCGCTAAAAAGGAAGTATCGTTGGGCTACCACAGTAGCCTGATGGTAGTTCCCACCCTCAGCATGTGTCATATCCAGTGCTACAAAATTATTTTTATTTTTGTAGTGCCGGTGTGTATTTGGTGGTAATCAGGCAATGCCACATGTTGCCCAGTTTCTGCCGGGTTAGCACGGGAGCCCTTACTGCCACCTCAATGAATAGTAGTAAGTGCTCCCCCCAAAATGGCCACACGGCAAGTGCTTCACTTGCTGCATGGCCATTTCCTGAAAAAACGAATGACCTGCTTTTTAACCACTACGATAAAAGGGGGCCTCGGCGTACATCAAAAACATGTGATGATGCCAGCGCAGGCCCCCTTTTGGATGTTACTCTTTAATATACAGCCCTAGAGCATTCTTCTGTGACATCTTGTGCTAAAGCATTCTTTCTTCTGAAAAGGTTTGCTTCTTATGCCGACTCCATGGGACCTGACTAGGGCTCTGTTTTTTTTTTTTAATAGCTCACTGGTCTCAGGAGGAAGCAGTCCCTCTTTGTTCCTACCCAGACCTTGGTCAGGCTCCAAAATAGCTGCCATGACCCCTAGTGGTAGTATTGGGCTTATCTAATATTTCTGAATTGTTTGAGTCATCTAGGGATTAAGTGCCAGTGCTTGCTATATCAGTGATTTGTTTAGTTTTGGACTCTGCTCATAATTTCTTGCTTAGCTATTTCTTTTGTCACAGGGACAAGCTATTCAAAATTTGTAATTTTTCTGATGTAGTCAAACCTACTCAAGTTAAGAGGAGATTTTTTATGTTAACGCCTACGGTGTTGCATTTTGATGGTCTTTTTTAGATTAATTTCCTATAAAAGTGTGGTCAATTATTAGGGGGTGAAATATTTTTTCTTTGAACCTTAGCAATTAACTACTTTTTCATCAGATAAAATCTGCTTGTAGGCCCAGAAACAATATCCTTATTAATTTCTCCATTTTCTCAATTGTGAAGGATAAGGGTAGCTGTCACTAACAGTATCTGGGTTTTGTTTTGTTTATTTTGGTATTAAGAATTGTCAGTTTCTTCTTAAATTGAGGTATGAGCCCTCTTTATATTTAGTTCGCTTTAACAGCACTTATGCCATTTCATATTTTCTTGAAAGTGCTTGACTTTCTTTTCATGTGTTTCTGTACAAGGTTTGTCTGGAAATTTATTAAAACTTGAATAAATATTAAATTGGGAAAAAAAAAACCTTTCTATTTTTAAAACTGGCTAAAGTTTCTCAGGTTGAGTGTTGCTTTTCTCACCGTGGTTGATAATGTTATATACAGCTCATTCATTACCACTTTTCAAACATAGGTCAGACCAAATATCCACAATTTATAACCATCACATAAAATATTATGTGTATGAAATTGCTAGTGTGGAAAAGATTAGCCCTGCTTGACTGTTAAAGCGGTATAGCAATTTTGGAATAAATAAATAAAATGTGTTACTATATTTATCATTGTGAATGGATGAGCTGAAGGAAATGGGAAAGACTTTGTGGTGCAAGTATAAACCTCCATCATGGTCAGCTGAGTAAGAAAAACTTGTGATGTCTCTCTTTTTTAAAAAATGGTACAGTTTTACATGGGAATGGAGAAAATGATTTCATGCCCATGTTATGAGTGACTAAATTTATGGGCATTAAAGCAGCCAGAAGGAGAAATTAAAAAACAAACAAACAGGGGTTTAAGCACCATCCCTTGATGTTATCTGCTTAAACCTTTTGAAAATTCCCAGATCTACTCCACAGTACATATGAACATCCATTTTTTAAAATTTTTGTTATAATTTACATACAGTAATCATCAAGAATAATGAGAAACAAAAACAAAAATTCACTGAAGTCACAAGGGTGGAATTCATATACAAAGATACACGGGATCTGGAAAAAAACATGACCCACAACATTTATCCAAATAACCCAAAAATGTCCTACTACAGCAGAAATTCTGCCTGAAATCCGAGACATTTCATGAGTAACTGTATTTTTCAATAGGATGGAGCTCCAGAACATCAAGCTTGTAAAGATTTGAGTTCTTAATTAATGACACCCCAGACTTCATTGAGCCAACAGCTCAGTGGCACTGAAGAATTTGTGAATGTGGTCAAGTTTGAAGGAGGACACTTTAAACACAAATTATGAATTAACTAAGAAAAAAGACATTATACTATATATTTTCCAAGGTCAAACATGTTTTAACACAATTGCAAAGTGCTTCTAAAACTAGGTAAGGGGGTCCCATTTTTCAGGACACCATAAGGGGCATTTTCGATATGAAGTCTAAGTCCGATTTTGGATGTTTTGCACAAAATGTCCAAAATCTGAATAAGAAAGAAGGTCATTTTCAATAAAGAAAAAATGTCCATTTTTTTTTTTTCAAAAATACTGTTTTGAACAAGGTTTTCTGCTTTGGACGTTTTGTTTTTTGGTCCATTTTTGAAAAAAAAAAAACTGAATATGTGTAAAACGTAGATTCGTGCTATTGGGATGTAGAAGGAACCAGCATTTTTAGTAGATTGGTCCCCCAGACATCCCAGAAGAGCAATGAGGCACCCTAGAGGGCACCTCTGTGCTATTCATAAAAATGATCCCAGGTACACATCTCACCTTTACTCCCTTATCTTGTCCCCTGAGCCCTCCAAAATTCATCCAAACCCCACTATCCCTCACTGTACACCACTACAACAGCCCTTATGGGTGATGGGGGCACCTATATGTGGGTACAATAGGATTTTGGTGGCTTGGGAAGGGTCACAGTTTCCACCACAAGTGCGACAAGAAGCGGGATACAGGGACCTGAATCCCCCACTCAATAGTGCACTGTACCGACTACTACACTACTTCAGGGACCTGCATGTTCCCTCTAATAGACCTGACCTAACATCTGAGGCTGTCATAGAGGCTGGTAAGTCATTTTTATTCAATCTTTGGGAGGTGAGGGTGGTGGAGAGGGTCAGTGGGGGGTCACCCCTGATTCCCTACAGTGGTCATCTGGTCATTTAGGGAACCTTTCTTGTGCCTTATTTGTTCTAAAACAGATCTAGTCAAACGTTTTTAGTTTAGTCCTGGAATTTTTTGTTTTGTTCTATTATGGCAGTAAAACCACCAAGTGTAGGCATGCTCTAACCCCACCTTTGAAACACTCCAACACACTGCCTTGTGATTGAATGCACCTTCTGCAGACTTCATAGAAAAATATCTAAAGATAGGTTTTGAAAATATGTTTTGGATGTTTTTGTGCGGAAAAACATCTAAACGCTGCTTTATGCCACTTTTTAGACCATTTTTTCCCTTTTGAAAATGAGGCCCACATGTACATAGAGGACATTGTTTCAAGAGAAGTGTGAAAGCGTAACTTGGCAAGGAGGCATGGAGCCCTCAGAACACACACCAGAGGGTAGTTTCCGGTCAAAAAGGACTTTATTACAAGTAAAATAAAGAAGCATATTTCCTGACAGGTTCAAATACTCTTTCATAGAAGTCTCTCAAACATAATCTCACTTTCACTAGTTTACCCCTGACATGGCTACTCTCTTCAATATATAATGTTTTTCCTTATTCACAACCATAATTCAGCAACAAAGGTATTCTGAGCCTACCTTGGCAGTCTTCTCTCTTAAGAAGCCCTCATCCCTGGTAGCCCTTTAAGCATAAGCTTCAGACATCTTCTCACTCAGCATACAAGGTCTGTGCTAGGGCCACCTTCTTCCCTGGGACTCTGCCAGTTGCTATAGCCTAAGCCAGATTCATCTTGTTCTCAGTACCTCGGCGGGAGACCTCTGTCCTTGGGGCCTTTCTCACTCTACACTGACCTCAGGCATTTAACTCCATCCTGGCCTGAGCTTGCTCCCTCTGACTCAGTCTCTGAGACAGCTATTTAATGCCACCTGCAGCAAGGACATGAACTGCACCATCAGTGAGAAAGTGGTCTTGGGGTCAACTGTTTCTATACCACCTCACTCCAATATATACTCTCCCCTCATCTCAATCCTCATAGGTTGAACACCTATCACAACTAGGGGCACCACCCCTAAGGACTGAGGGAAGCCATCCATAGTGCACCCAGGACTCACATAACTACTAGGAATCCCCAAGACTGCCCTAGGGCCACAACCAACCATCCAAGCCATGCCTTGCCTCTAGGACCCACACACGAACAGGGCAAGGTAACCACAGCAACCATTGGACCCCATCACACCAATGGTCACAAGCTGTCCAAATCCCCATCACAGAGACGTTCAGTCAAGTAGAAAACAGCTGGACCAGGACTCCATTCATAGGCTGCACTGCAACCATCTCATCCAGTAGCCACTAGTAATCTGAATTTTGGAAACGGTTATCATCTCCAGGAGACAGCATCTCTTCACAGGTGTGTGCTGTCTCTACTTCACCACTGCATCATTCTACAACCACCTTGAGGCATCCCAGTCTTGACACCTTCTGTATCCATGGCACTCTACTCTTGGTTTTAAAGCTTTTTCTTTTGAGTGACTCTTCTACCTGTTCCCTTATTTAAGGCACTGTCCCATGTTCCCACAGGATTGGAGTTAGCCTCATCTTGCTGCTGCACCAACTCCTCTTCTGCTGTCGCCAGACACTTGGCTTTCTCCTTTGCTTCTCAGATCCAAATGCTTCTCATGTGTTCAACTTGCTCTACTAGAGCCTTCTCCTTCAGCAGTCCACTCAGTTCCTCCTCATGGAGTTTGGTTGCCTGTTCCTGATGGGTACCATTTGAAGCCATCAGGACAGTTAATTGTTCAGAAACATGAGCCATCTTTTCCTTCAGGCACTCTTGTCTTTGAATCAATTCTCTTCTTTCCCTGTCACAATTTGTTTTCTCCTCAGCAAGGACTTGATAGCTCCTTTTGAGCCATCCTTTTTCCATTTGCAACTCTTTTTTGAAAAGAGTTTTCTGCTTGAGCTGGTCATGTAACTGACTAAACTCAGCTGAGTCACTCTCCAGTTGCACCTCTGTAATAATCTGTGCATGCTCTCTTGCCTCTTGTAAATTATAGAATAGGCCATTTGCCTGTCTCTGTAGTCTCTCTATGGAAGATTAGGGTTATCTGCTCCCTCATGTGGGTGACTTCTATCTTGCTCTCCAGGCTCTTTTCTAATGCTTTGAACTCTGTTCCTTTTCCCTTATCAGGCACAGGAGTTCCTGCATTTTAACTTTCAAGTAGGCACTTAACCAGGCATTCTGGGCCTGTGACCTACCTCTTTCCTGGTTCATCTGCTCCTCTTGGTAGACCAACAAGATTTCCCAGGATTGTAGCTCCTCTAGCTTCTGTTACAATGCTGCTTTTGCAGTGTCCCTTCCTTGGGACTTGGCACTCAGTTGCCTTATCTCATCCACCTGCTGTTCAATGGTGTCCCATAACTCTTTCTGGTCTGCTTCCGCAGCAGTGCAGATAGACTGTAATTCCTCCACATACTACCCAGTGTAACCCGGTGGGTTATATTTATTTTTTTATTTTTACCTGAGCTCCCAGAGATTGTTGGTGGTCAGTGCTGTGACTCCAGAAGCAGTTCTGGACTTCCTGCACGGAGCTGCGCTGTCTGCGGCTTCCCCAATGCTCCGAGTGTTGGATAAAAGTCTGTAAATGTATTTAGATGTGTGTTTAAACATGTGAAAAATACACTGTATGTATAGTTTGATGGCACCAATGATTATGGGATGTTTTGATCTGATTGTATAGAAATTTTATGGGGTTTTGTCTGAAAGTATAGCTTTTTTATTATTTCCTATGTAAAGTTATTTTCAAAAATGGAGAGACTGTGAAAAAATATTAATTAGTGTCCATGAGGCAAACACCCTGTGTTCTGACACCTTATTGGCCAGCAGAGGTCAGCTGGTGACTCAGAGACCCAGTGTCCCTTGGCAACAGCTTACCAGGAAGTGGAGGAGGGACTGAAGACACTGGAGAGGAAAGATGTGTTTGGGAGAGCTCTGAGTGCAATAGAAAAGCGTGTGAAAGTAAGTTTTCCTGTGAGCTTTAAATTCCTGAATACAGGTGAAGAGAGTTGAAAGTGAAAAATGTTGGATTTGAGCAGAGAAAGAAAGTTCTAAAACTGATTTTTCTGTGTGCTGTTTAAGTATATGAAAGGGAATTTCTCTGCAAGTGTTTGAGCTCTGAGTGCAGTTGAAGTGAGCTGGAGGAGAAAAGTATTGGATTTGAACAGTGAAAAAAAGAACTAAAACTGATTTTTGTTTGTTTGTGTGCTGTTTAAAAGTTTTGCAAGTTAAGACTGGTAGAGAGACCATGATTGTGTAAAACAAATTTGTGCAAGTATCCCAGTTAAGCCACTAGGAAAACTGGTCTCCAAGCTTAAGGTTGGGCTTGCAGTATGTGTGTTCTAGAGTAGAAGATTGCATGAATTTGGAGAGACAAAGATGCTGAGAGCTGTGTGACTGCAAGATCCAATGAAGAGTGCCCTTCCTTAGTTAGGGAACTCAGTACAAGAACAGAGAAACTATTTTAAGGTTATACAATTATTCTTTATTTTGTTAGTTAGCAAGCCACAGTTATCCCTGAATCCCAGCTAGTGCTGTTCCTGCTGTTAGGAAAGAAGGAAGGGTTTTTTTTGTTGATTTCATTTAAAGGGTGAGGCAGTAGGTTCCTGTACTGAAAGAGAAGATCCTGAGCTCCAACATACAAGGGGGAAGAACAAAGAAGCTCCAAGAAGGACCAAAGATAAGTCTTCACTCCTATGCAAAAGGACACTGAGAGGTCACAGTTTAATCTGACTTATCCTGAATCTGGGTGTTCACACCTAAAAGACAAAGTAATTCAAAATAATTGATTCTTGAGACACACCATATAAAGGAAATTTATAGATTGAGAGAGAACAAATAAGATACTTTGGTTAATACTTGTCTGTTGGTTTCACTGTTGTTCTACTGCTGCACCTGTAAGAAGAAAATTATGCTATTAGTTTATGTATAAATGTATTTTTATGTTACAAAAGAACCTAATGTGTTAAAAACATAATTTTTCCATACCCCAAATTGGGTTTAAATAAACAACTAGTAACTAGTACTTACCGTCTGTCTGGTTACTGGGTCTTAAAATCCTTTTAGTTTTCTTTCCCTTCCATGGTCTAGGACTTTGGAGGCGAGGTTAGTTTAATTGTCTCTGAGCTCAGAGGTGAACTGCAGGCTTGAGGTATCCGGCCACGGGTAATAGTAGAGCTTGCCGGGCCTTCTGGGACAAGGAAGCTACACCAGCTTGCTGTGTGAGAGCTTCCTTTTCTCTCTTTCCAGGTCCTGCACCTTTACCAGCTATACTTGAAGAGCTTCCTTTTCTTTTTGCAGCCTCTGGCAATTCTGTTGTACCTCATTTGACTCCCAGGTAATATCTTCATTTAAGAGATGGACTCCCTCTAGCTATGCCCAAAGCTCTATAATCTCTGTATCCTTGTCAGAGTACTCCCTCCTCTGAATCCTTTTAACCTTAGGCAGATCAGCTGACAGACTTTCTCCTGAAGCCTCTTAGCTACCTCCTTACTCTGCCAGCCACACTTTGCAGTTTCTTTATATTTTTCTTTGTACTTTTCTGGTGAGCCTAGCTTCTATTTTCCTTCCAAGGGACAGTAATTAGCTCTGTCTGCAGGGCACTGCTGCAGGGTTGACCAGGCTTCCTCCCACTCCTGGTCCCAAACTCCCAACCTGGAGCTTCTTGCTGCTTTCTATCTTTTGCAGGTGACAAAAAGTCTCCTGTAAAGATTTGCAAAACCCCAACTGGCTGTCCCCTTTGATGCAAGTAGATTGCCTTTACACAGCTGCCCCACTCCAGATTTTCCAGTAGACCTGGTTGCAAATGACTTCTCCTTTACTTGGAGAATACACACTCTAGTGTGTGCACTGACTCTAAGAGTTGGCCCTTCCCAGGAACCAGCGCCAGCAGTATTTCAACTCCAGACCAGATTTCTAAACTGCCCCATTTGAAGCACCTTGGCAGCAGTTCCTAGCTGATCCAGTACCAGCAGCAACTTTTCTTTCACTTTTCCACAGAAGCTTCCTTTGGTTCAGACCAGCTTCTCTGCTTATCGCACATATTCTGCAGCTCAATCAAGCCCTCAGCCTGTCAATCTGAAGCCACAGCACACTCTCTTCCATTGCACTTCAAGTAAGGAACAGCTTCCAGGGGTGTATTTGATTTCTCACTTTTAACTTTTTTCCTTTTCTTTTTCTTCTACCTTACCATCTTCTGGATAGGTGTGGCTTGCACAACAGCCCTCATACGCACTCTGCTGACTTTTCTAGCCTCTCCTGGCCAGAGTTTACTAACGTTGCTCTGCAGCACAGCAACAGTGTTTGAACCTCACAGAAAAAAAAAATCTTGCTTGTCCAGAGCTTGCTAACTATTTTATTTCCCTAAGCTCTCTAAGAATATATGGGTGTCTCTAGTGTTGGTGTGTGCTAAAAATGCTAGTGCCTACAGCACAGCTTAGTAATTTATTTATTTTATTTATTGCATTTGTATCCCACATTTTCCCACCTATTTGCAGGCTCAATGTGGCTTACAGAGTTTGGTTATGACATAATCATTCCATGATCTCAGATACAATTAGTAATGTACAAAGATTAAGTAAGGGAAGCGAGAAGGAAGGTGTTAGGCAGGATAGAAGGTGGACTTTAATAACTGGGTGGATTGGTGAGGTATTTTGTAAGGTATGAAACAGTTTTGTAAGTTTTGTAGTTTTGTATGGCTATGGGTTCTCTTTGAAGGCTTTGTTGAAGAGATGTGTCTTCAAGGATTTGCGGAAGTTAGTTATTTCGTCAATCGCTTTCAGGGCTGTTGGTAATGCATTCCACAACTGCTTGCTCATGTAAGAGAAAGTGGTGGTGTATATCTGCTTGTATTTTAGTCCTTTACAGTTGGGGAAGTGCAGATTGAGAAATTTTAGGGATGATCTTATGGCATTTCTGGGAGGCAAGTCCACAAGGCTTAGCATGTAGATTGGGGCGTCTGCATGAATTATTTTGTGTACAATCGTGCAGATCTTGAACGCAACACGTTCCTTGAGTGGGAGCCAGTGAAGTTTCTCTCTTAGGGGTTTTGCAGTTTCATATTTAGTTTTTCCAAATATGGACCCTAAATAATTTATTTCATCTAAATTTTGGGTCCTTTCAAAAATCAAAAAATATTTGAATATTTATGCAGATAAAAATATTTCCTAGATAGGAAGAATTAGTACTATCAAATTGCTCATTCTTCCTCGATTATTGTTTTTGTTCACTCAGCTTCCTATTAAGATTCCAGCTTATTTCTTTTCTGAATTAAAGAAGCATATGATTAAAATCATATGTAGAAGGAAAAAAAAGCCAGAATCAGTTATGAAGCCTTGATGGTGCTTAAAGGGGAAAGAGGTTCAGGCTTCCCAAATTTTAAATATTATTATTGCTGTGCTATATTGACCTAAGAACATAAGCGTTTGCCATACTGGGACAGACAAAAGGACCATCAAGCCCAGTATCCTGTTTCCAACAGTGGCCAGCTCAGATCACAAGTACCTGGCAAGATCCCAAAACAGTACAATACATGCTGCTTATCCTAGAAATAAGCAGTTGATTTTCCCCAAGGCCATGTTAATAATGGCTTATGGACTTCTCTTTTAGGAAGCTATCCAAACCTTTTTTAAAACCCACTAAGCTAACTGCTTTTACAACATTCTCTGGCAACGAATTCCAGAGTTTAATTACACGTTGAGTGAAGAAATATTTTCTCGGATTTGTTTTAAAATTACTACTTTGTACTTCATGTGTGCCCCCTAGTCGTAGTATTTTTGGAAAGAATAAACAAGCAATTCACATTTACCTGTTCCACTCCACTCATTATTTTATATACCTCTATCATATCTCCCCTCAGCTGTCTTTTCTCCAAGCTGAACAACCCTATCCACTTTACCTTTTCCTCATAGGGAAGTTTCCCATCCTGTTTATCATTTTTATCCCTCTTCTCTGTACCTTTTCTAATTCCACTGTATCTTTTTTGAGATGTGGTGACCAGAATTGCACACAGTACTCGAGTTGCAGTTGCACCATGGAGCGATATAAAGGCACTTCCTAAAAATACCTAACATTCTATATGCCTTCTTAGCCACCACCGCCGCACGCTGAGCAGAGGGTTTCAATGTAGCATCAACAATTACACCTAGATCCTTTTACTGATCAGTGACTCCTAATGGGGAACCTTGTATCACGTAGCTATAGTTCAGGTTCCTCTTTCCCATATGCATTACTTTGCACTTGCTCACATTAAATATCATGTGCCATTTGGATGCCCAATCTTCCAATCTCGTAAAGTCCTTTTGCAATTTTTCATAATCCTCTTGCAATTTAATAACTTGGAATAACTTTGTGTCATTAGCAAATTGAATTACCTCACTAGTTACTCCCATCTCTAGATCATTTATAAATATGTTAAAAAGCAGCAGTACTAGTACAGACCCCTGCGGGAACCCACTATCTACCCTTCTCCATTGGGAATACTGACCATTTAGCCCCACTCTCTGTTTTCTATCTTTTAACCAGTTTTTAATCCACGATAGAACACTACCTCCTTTCCAATGACGTTCCAGTTTCCTCTGGAGTCTTTCATGAGGTACTTTGTCACATGCTTTTTGAAAATCCAGATACACCTTTATCGACATGTTCACTCCTTCAAAGAAATGTAGTAGATTGGTAAGGCAAGATTTTCCTTCACTAAGTCCATGTTGGCTTTGTCTTATTAATCCATTCTTATGTATATGCTCTGTAATTTTGTTCTTTATAATAGTCTCTACCATTTTGCCCATCACCAACGTCAGGCTCACCGTTCTATAATTTCCGGGATCACATATATACACATATCTCACACTGTTTAAAAAAAAAAAAACCCTCTAAAAACCTTGTTTTCTGAATCTCTGTGAAAAGTTGATCAATTTCAATAAAATTTGGGATATATCATCCTGTATAAATTTGCAATAAGCCTACACTCACCCTAGCCACCTCATTTCATTACCTGGTTCTTCAGCTGCCATGATGCTTTGTTCAGTGCAAACTGATTGGGCTCTGTCACATGCTAACTGGTGATAAATTGAGCCCATTTCTCGCAATTTCTTCAAAACATATTCTACACTTACCCTCTTCCACCTCTTTTTTTGAAACTTTCACACCAAGAACCGTAACCTATCTCTAGATTCAAATTTTTAATAAGGATCAGATCTTCCTGACCGAAAACGTGGAGGGGCATAATCGAACGGTTTTCATGAAGGCGTCCTCTCAGGATGTCCCCGCGAAGGGGCGGGGAAACCAGTATTATCAAAACAAGATGGGCGTCCATCTTTCGTTTCGATAATACGTCGACCTAAATGTTGAGATGGTCGACCTTAGAGATGGTCATCCCCGGTTTTCAGCAATAATGGAAACCGAGTACGCCCATCTCAAAAACGACCAAATCCAACTCATTTGGTTATGGGAGGAGCCAGCATTCGTAGTGCACTGGTCCCCCTGACATGTCAGGACACCAACCGTGCACTCAAGGGGCACTGCAGTGGACTATCTGATGCACTAACTGAACGGAAAAAGCCCTTCCCTTACCGATCCCCTAGCGATTCAGAAAGGAACGGGCATGCATGAAGGAAATCGCATGCAAATGAGCTGCTCGCTGTTAGTTCATTTGCACATGATTTCCTTCATAAGGAGCGGAAGCCAGTGCAGAGCAGCCAAGCGTTATGCATGGCTGCTCTGCGCATGCCAAAGACGGCTTCTATAATAGCCATCTACAACCTTAAATAAATTGCTGTCTACAGCCTTTAAAAAACACAAGTCCAGGTGAAAATGTCCAAGTGCTAGTCAGGGACATCTTTTTTTTTTTTTTTTTTTAATGAGTGTGGCTGAAAGACGTCCAAGTGTTAGGTGCCTTCGCTATGCCTACGTCCCTGTAACGGGCAGTTAAGGACGTCCAAAATGTGGATGTTTCTGTGAGAAGGATGTCCATGCCTTTGCTATGCCTCCGACACCCCCTTTATTTATTTATTTGGATTTTGGATCACAAGTAGCAAAAGTGGGATTTGAATTGGCCACCTCTGGATTGCAAGACCAGTGCTCTAACCACTAGGCCACTCCTCCACTCCACTACACTTCCTTGAAATTTGGCAATCCCTGGGGGGGCAGGGCAGTTCAGGACGTCCAAAATGTTTCAAAGAACGACGTCCATGCCTTCGCTATGCCTCCGCTGACACACACACACCTCCACCCCCGCAGGGACCTGCATACTGCTGCAATGGACCTGAGTATGATATTTGAGGCTGGCAAAAAAAGTTTTTAAAGTTGTTTTTCAGGGTGGGAGGGGGTTAGTCACCACTGGGGGAGTCAGGGGAGATCATCCCCGATTCCCTCGATGGTCATCTGGTCAGTTCGGGCACTTTTTTGAGGCTTGGTCGTAACAAAAATGGACCAAGTAAAGTCAGCCAAGTGCTCGTCAGGGATGGCCTTCTTTTTTCCATTATCACTGGAGGGCGCCCATCTGTTAGGTGTGCCCCAGTCCCGCCTTCGCTAAGCCTCTGACACGCCCCGGGAACTTTGGTCATCCCCCGCGACGGGAAGCAGTTGGGGACGCCCAAATCGGCTTTCGATTATGCTGATTTGGGCGACCCTGAGAGAAGGATGGCCCATCTTCCAATTTGTGGTCAACAGATGGGCACCCTTCTCTTTCGAAATAAGCCTGCAAGTAACCTTAGGTTTAAAGTAAAATGGTGTCTGTGCGTATCATTGCCACAATTTGGGTTTCTGCCAGGTTCTTGTGACCTGGTTTGGCCAGTGTTGGAAACAGGATACTGGGCTCGATGGACCATTGGTCTGACCCCAGTATGACTACTCTTATGTTCTTATCATGCTGATAATCATTAGGTGGTGGCGACGTCATTTAAGTGAGGTGGACGGCTTATTGCACATTTGTTCAGGATGATATGTCCAGAATGTATTGAAACTGATCAAGTTTTAAAGGAGTTATGCAGAAAACAAAATCTGTATCGTTTTTTTTAACAGTGTGTATACATACACACACATCTACATATATATAGATGTATTCTGCAAACAAATTATAGTCTACTTTTATTTTTTTATTATCAAGAGCTGAAAGCAAGTTTATTGATATATGAATACTGCTTAAACACAGAATTATCAACTAGATCACTGAAAGGGGTTAATTTTGCAAGTACCTTCTAATGGTTGCTTGTTTAATCATTAATCATGCACCCATAAACATCTGGTTCTCTTTATAGTGTTCTCTCCACAAGCTTCATTAATCTCGTCCTCGTGCAGGCAGCTTTAGTACAGATTTATCTACTTCCTTTTCTTAAAAAGAAAAAAAAAAAGGATATTAGAAGATGATAACGGCTGAAATATTCAGTGACAGTTTTCCAGTAGATGTTTGCAAGGGGGTTAGGTTTATATTAAAACATTTAAAGAAAGCAGCACAGCCATTAAATAACTGGAAATTGTTATCTCTCAGTTATTACTGTCTCTTTGATTCACTTATTGGCACTTGAAATAATGAGCAAAAGTAAGCAGTAACTCCACATGACAAGAATTCTTCCTTCATCTCCAGTTGCCTGGTCTAGCAGCTTCATTCTGTAATATTTTCTTGAGTAACGTTTTTTTTTAAAGTAAAGTAATTTGTTTTTGCTGAAAGGGTCTTCAAACATTAAACAGCACAAAAAAAGTCAAAATTGCCAGCATTTTCATATTGTTTAACTTAGGAACCCCCCTCCTCAAGTCACTTCACTGGCTTCCAATCAGGTACCGCATACAGTTCAAGCTTCTCCTACTAACCTACAAATGCACTCAATCTGCAGCCCCTCACTACCTCTCTATCCTCATCTCCCCTTACGCTCCTACCCGTAACCTCCGCTCACAGGACAAATCCCTCCTCTCAGTACCCTTCTCCACCACCGCCAACTCCAGACTCCGCCCTTTCTGCCTCGCCTCACCCGATGCTTGGAATAAACTCCCTGAGCCCATACGCCAAGCCCCCTCCCTACCCATCTTCAAATCCTTGCTCAAAGCCCACCTCTTCAATGTCGCTTTCGGCACCTAACCATTGTATCTCTATCCAGGAAATCTAGACTGCCTCAATCTTGATTGACTGCACTTTTTGTCCTTTAGAGTGTAAGCTCCTTTGCGCAGGGACTGTAATTGTACAGCGCTGCACAACCCTGCTAGCACTTTAGAAATGTTAAATAGTAGTAGTAGTAGTTTGTGAAAAGTTGTACAACAGAGACCACAGTCAATACTACCAGTAGGGGTCAAAAGATACCATTCCTCAAGATGGGAACCATGGTGCAGGAGTGATTGGCCATTGAAATCCCCACTACTGGTTTGAGCATAAGATGAACATAAGAATAGCCATACTGGGTCAGACCAATAGTCCATCTAGCCCAGTATTCTGTTTTCCAAATAGTGGCCAATCCAGGTCACAAGTATCTGGCAGAAACCCAAATCGTGGCAACACTCCATACTACAAATTCCAGGGCAAGCAGTTGCTTCCCATGTCTGCCTCAATAGTAGACTATGGACTTTTCCTCCAGGAATCTGTCCAAACCACGTCCTCTGACAAAGAATTCCAGTGCTGAAAATAAAGACCATGGCATCAGCTGAACTACACTTCTTTGAAGGCTACTGGTTTGATTAGATGGGGCTTTAGGGAGAGAGAAGGGAATGTAAAGTGCCTACAGCCCCTGGATTCCCAGATTTATTTATAAGATGGGGTGGTGCCTGAAATTGGCAAGGCATAGTTTTGGACACCACATTTGCTTTGAGTTGAGGCTGGCCAAAGATTAGTGGAGTCACTACTCCCTAAGGCTATAAGGCCCCCATGAGGGCTTGGTATATTGTAATTTTCCACCACCTTACAAAACAGGCTTTTAAAAAATTGCTTGCATTCCAATAGCTGGGAATTTATGATGTTCCTGGGTTTGGGAATGAAAGATTTGATGCGACTAGAAATAATACTTTTTATTACATTGCTCCTTCCTTTTGAAACTCTCTCCCCACCCTGGTCTGTCTAGAACTATCATCCAAAATTCTGGATAGCCATGAAAACTTTCTTTTTTCAAACTTGGGTATCACATCACTGAGAGCAACACAACTTCTTTCACTACCAGACACTGAGTAGTACATAAGAGCATAAGAATAGCCAAACTGGGTCAGACCAATGGTCCATCTAGGCCAGTATCCTGCTTCCAACAGTGGCTAATCCAGGTCATAAGTACCTGGCAGAAATACAAATAGTAGCAGCATTCCATATTACCAATCCCAAGGCAAGCAGTGACTTCCCTTAAGTCTATCTCAATAGTAGACTATAGACTTTTCCTCCAGGAACCTGTCCAAACCTTTTTGTTAAACCAAACTGCTAAACGCTGTCACCACATCCTCTGGCAATGAATTCCAGAGCTAAACCATGGAGTGGAAAAATATTTCTTCCTTTTTTTAATGTTTCAATTTTTATTGAAATATTAAAAATGTAAAACAACTTAACTATATGATACACAGGAAATGAAATAGTAATAATACAGAAAGAAAAATGGAACTAAATATCACACATAACCAACATACATCAAACTACCCAATATGAAGTCTTCCTACAAGTACACAGTAGCACCCCAAGGATTAAGGAACCCGGTATTTCCATTTACCTTCATTGAGTTTCCCCTAGTCATTGTACTTGTAAAAAATCAATTCACTTTTACCCATTCTACACCACTCAGGATTTTGTAGACCTCAACTAAATCTCCCTTCAGCCGTCTCTTTCCAAGCAGAAGAGCCTAACCCCTTTAGCCTTTCCTCAGATGAGAGGAATTCCATCCCCTTTATCATTTGGTCGCTCTTCTTTGAACCTTTTCTAATTTCGCTATATCTTTTTTGAGATGGTGACCAGACTAGAACGCAGTACTCAAGGTAAGGTCATACTGTGGAGCAATACAGAGGCATTATAATATTTTTGGTTTTACTTACCATCCCTTTCCTAATAATTCCTAGCATCCTGTTTGCTTTTTTGGGCCACCCCTACCGCACACTGGACAGAAGATTTCAGCTTATTATCTACAATGGCACTTAGATCTTGCAAATAGACACTCTTGCTAAGAGACACTCAAACTGCATTAACCCTACCTCTTTCAAAGTCAGCACTGTGAATATTCTAAAACACCAGTTCACCTCCAGATAGCAAATGAGAATAAGCCTACACAGAATTTATCTGTTAAAAGAATCATCCATGGTTACAAAAGGAAAAACCAGTCACCTGGTAAAAAAAAAAAATAAGATACTACAGGTTTGAAACAAATACCTAGACAAAAAATGAAATTGAAAACCTAAGAAACTAAACTCTGAGCGGCAGACCGCTGTAAAAAAAGGAAGATTTTCTTCATGTAAGAAAAAAATACAAGCTGCCAGATATTCAGCCGATGGCGGTCAACATTTTTTAAAAAAACTGATGGAGGATTTGTTGTAAATCAGCACTGGCATTCCTGAGGAACATTTTTGAAATGGAAATTTCTGTAGGATATTTGGAACTCACAGATAAGTCTGCTCCTGTTTGTTTCTCAACCTCCAGTTGCTGTCGATTGTTTGTTAAAGAAGTTGAAAGTTTAAAGACCATTCAGGTCTTAGGGAATATATTTTATCCCTTCATTCACTGGTGGTATACGATGCTTATTGTGAACTCATTTATTATCACGTTTTGTTTTGATTTAAATTTCACATTTGGTTAAAGTAGTAAGTTAAAAATTTGGAGTTCTATATGGAGAGTATTTCATGATGTATAGAGCTTTCAAGTGAGCCGCTTCTGCGGACTGACTCACTGAACTTATGCTCGGCTGCAGGTACAGCCTATATTGAACTCTCCATTGAACCCTTTAACAAATAAAAATTTATTATATGATTTCTCTTTAGGCATCTTTTATACTGCTTTCCTAGATGTATTTTTGGGGTTCAAAGAAATGAAGTAAATTGGTGAGGCAAGACTTCCCTTGGCTGAACCCATACTGACTCTGTCCCATTAAACCATGTTTGCCTATGTGGTCCATAACTTTATTCTTTATAATAATTTCCAGCATTTTGCCCAGCAGTGAAGTCAGGCTTACCGGTCTACAATTTTCCTGATCACCCCAGAACCCTTTTAAAAATTGGTTGTTACATTGGCCACCTCCAATCATCAGGCAATACAGATGATTTTAATGGCAGGTTACAGCAGATCAGTAATTTCATGTTTGAGTTCTTTCAGTACCCTGTGGTGTATACCATCCGGTCCAGGTGACTTCTCACTCTTTAACTTTTCGATTTGGCTCAGTACATCTCCCAGGTTCACCAAGATTTCTTTTTTTTTTCTCATAAGTACATAAGTAATGCCACACTGGGAAAAGACCAAGGGTCCATCGAGCCCAGCATCCTGTCCACAACAGCAGCCAATCCAGACCAAGGGATTTTATCTTCCTAGCGCTCCCTGATGTAACATTTATCCAGTCAATATGGGGGTAATTTAAATCAAAAAGCTGAAAAATCCATTCTCTTCTACTGTAATGTTGAAATAGCAAAAAGAATAAAAATTTTGGAGAAAAAAGATGTCAGTCAACAAGAAGTCATGCCAATCTTATGCCTTTTTAACTTTTCTTATTAATGCTTTGCATCTAGCTTACTGGTACTTATGTTGCTTATTTTCTTCATTTGGATCCATTTTCCATTCTTTGAAGCATATTTGTTTGGCTCTAAAAGCCTCTTTCATTTCATCATTTAAAGACACTGGTTGTTGTTGTTTATTCATCTTTCCACTGGACCTAAATCTTGTGACTGTCCCTGACCCGCTGTGGCCCTTTTGATTTGCACTTGATCCAAGTTAGGTGCCCATTATTATAGATAGAAAAGCACACAGCCAGATCGGCACGCAAATCATAATTAGTGCCAATTAAGTACTTCTAAATTCCAATAATTAAATCATTAGAGCTCATTAACTAATTATTTTGCACACGGACCTCTATATAATCCAGGGGATGATATGTTCATTAAAGTTTCTGGCTGTGAAAATAGATGATTACCAAATATAACAGGGTAAATGACAACTATTAAAAAGAAAGCAACTGCTAGCTGTTCCAAGGACAATTTATACTATTTTCTGGTGTCTTCCTGTGAATACCCTATACCTTCCTAACTTTTTTAGTAGCTGGCAGGGAAATCTTTTGTGATTAAAACTACATTTGTTACTTTCCTTATTCAGCCCTGAAGTAGCTATTCATAGAGAATTATAGTAATGTCAAATAAGCCTTTTGCTGTTATTCAAATCAAATGGTTTCTCATGCTGTTGAACATAAGATAATTTAATAAGCTTTACATCTCTGCTTGTGCTAAAAAAAAAAAAAAAGAAAATGTATCTTATTGTTAAACAGAGACTGATCTTTTTGTAGAAGCTGACTGGCAGGACATGAAACAACAAAACTTATTAAACATGAGTAGTTTCCTGCAAGTTTATTTTATCAAACTGGCAATGTTTTAAAATGATTTGGAAAGGATCTTTGCAATTCCTTAGACACCAGGGAGGTCCAACAATGGCTTCCAGGATGGTTTGCTGCTCAAACTGGTCCTAATAGCACAGCACATCAAAACATTCCTTCTCTCAGATTTATTTTGAGGCATAATCTCAAGCAGATTTCAAGGATTTTCAAATGTGCTTTTAGTATGCTACAGTTCAAACTCTATAAATGAAAAGATATAAGGGCCTAGATTTTGTTACATACCTTTAGGCCCTTGGCTGCATTCTCAAAATAGCATTCTATATAGAAATACATTTAGCATTAGCATTCAAACATTTGCGTATATCGACAGAAAATTGAAGCAATGTAATATCAAATGAGGGTTTTGCATCTACTTAGAAAAATAACATTGTGTGATCACTATGCCATTTCCTGAGAGCTGAATTCTATGCAATACCTGAATGGCTAAGGACATAATAACATAAGCATTGCCATACTGGGACAGACCGAAGGTCCATCAAGCCCAGCATCCTGTTTCCATTAGTGGCCAATTCAGGTTACAAGTACCTGGCAAGATCCCAAAACAGTACAATATATGTTATGCCGCTTATCCTAGAAATAACAAAACTGCCAGTGGAGCAGCTCACACTTATTGATTATGTGATATGGGGACGTCTCATACTGTCACATAGGCACTTTTTTTTTGTGCTTCTTTAAAGCCTCAACTTTAGTGACTGTATTATAATCATCGACTACCCCCAACCACTGATAGTGCTGTCAACTCAAAATAAGTGTCCTGCAATAAATTAATCAGTGTTTCAACGGTGCTTAAATAGCAAATAATTCTTCTTTTTCCTCCAAATATTTTATTAATTTCCAAGAATACAAATAACAGGAAAACAATGATGGAAAAACATAGGAAGCAAGAAACACAACAGGCGGGAAAGGAAAAAAAAAAAGAGAAAGGAAAGAAGAGAAAAAAGGAGGGGAAAGCATCCAGGTGTTTAACAAATAAGTCCTTTGTACTGATTTAAGGTGTGGCCTGAATAGTTTGGAGGTAGTTGTCCAAAATTTTTTCTTAGATACTATCATCCGACTTTTCGCAGCCATGGCGAGCTCAAACTTCTGATGCTGCAGGACTGTATTCCACCAGAAATGAATATTCAGCAACTGTGCGTTTTTCCAGTTTTGCAAAATATGCCGTTGAGCAATAGTGAGGAGAATGTCCAATAGTTTTGATTGCGGGGAGGTCAAATCAAAAGTTGCATGAACGGACTTAAAAATTACAATTGAATAAGTCAGGTCATCAGTTATGGGCAAAAGTTTTTGTATAATATTCCAAACAGCCTTCCAGAATTGAAAGATCGGAGGACACTCATATAGCATTCTTCTTAAATTTATATCAATTTTTTAATCAATTTTTATGCACTATCATTTGTAGCTTATACGCAGAGCTTAAACTAGTGCAGAAACAATGTTTAGACTTATCTTCATCTTGCTGAAAACCTAGAAATAAGCAGTAGATTTTCCCCAAGTTCAGTTTAATAATGGCGTATAGACTTTTCTTAAACTATCCAAACCTTTTTTAAATCCAGCTATGCTAATTGCCAATTAATGCCAATTTATGTCACTAACTGCTTGTTAAGTTCCAATTAGTGGCACTAACTTGCTTGTTAATCAATTGGGTCACACACATTATATAGAATACACTTGGATTACCGCAGGGAGTATTTTGGCATGCTATATAGAACCTGGTGGTTAGTGTATTCTATAAATCGGTGATGGCGAACCTATGGCACGCGTGCCAGAGAGGGCACGTGCGCCGCCGGTTGCCTCACTTGAGACTTTCAGGCCTCCCACCCACACGGCGTCAAGCATTCCTTCCTCCCTCCCTCCCACCCGGTGTCAAGCATTTCTCCCTCCCTCCCACCCAGCACCAGCCCGCCCGGCCTCCATCCCTCCCTCCGAACCCAAAGAAATTTAAAAGTCTTCCCTTGTCCCGCCTTCATTTCCTGTTAGGGCGGGACCAGAGAGCTTGAGAGACGGAAGGCTGAAAACGCGCCGAACCAGCAGCACGCTTTTTGCTGCTACTGCTGATGCTGACGCCACCTATTCGGACAAGGGAAGACTTTTAAATTTCTTCGGGTTCGGAGGGAGGGAGGGAGGAATGCTTGACGCCGGGTGGGAGGGAGGGAGCGAGACCTGGTACTTGGGTGGGAGTGCTGGGTGTGTGGGAGGCCTGCCTGGTGCTTGGGTGGGTGCGTGGGAGGCCTGCCTGGTGCTTGGGTGGGTGGCCTGCCTGGTGATTGGGTGGGAGTGCTGGGTGGGTGGATGGCCTGGTGCCTGGTGCTGGGTAGGAGGGAGGAAGGCTTGGGTGCTTGGGTGGCCTGGTGCTTGGGTGGAAGGCCTGGTGCTTGGGTGGGAGTGCTGGGTGGGTGCATGGCCTGGTGCTTGGGTGGGAGGGAGGGAGGCCTGGTGCTGGGTGGCAGTCCTGGTGCTGGGTGGGTGGCAGGCCTGGTGCTGGGTAGGTGGCCTGGTGCTGGGTGGGAGGGAGGGAGCCTTGGGTGCTTGGGTGGGAGGCCTGGTGCTTGGGTGGGAGTGCTGGGTGGGTGCACGGCCTGGTGCTTGGGTGGGAGGGAGGGAGGCCTGGTGCTGGGTGGGACAAAGCATTCACCGGCTGTTTAATGGAATGCTGACAAGTGAGATCCAAGCAATGCAGGACGGCTGAATCCACAGCATGGTCTTGTTGGAAATGAGATATTATCATATTAGTTTTATTTTTATTTCTATTTTTTTTTCAGGCCATTCAGTGGTAGCCCTTCCCCCTCTCCATATACCCTTACCTGCAGGAGTCAGATCTTCACAAATAACCTTTTTGGTCTTACAAGTGCAACTAAATATGCCTGATAAGAATTAATTAATGAATTAGAATATCTGATAAGTATTATTCTCCAAATAATTTTTATTTTATTATTGGCTTTCTCTATAAGAAATGCGTTTTTCCTAGAAAATGACTTGTGTCAAATTTTTGTCTTTCAGACCCCTAAAGTTAACTTCTCTACCAGGTAAGTGAGTATGTTACTACTATATGTCTCAGTGTCCTTTCTTGCCTTCTCAGGTTTACATTTTCACTTATCTAACTTTCAACCAAAACTCTGCACAATGGTGTTAAAGGCGCTGAAGAAGCCAGTGACACTACGCTACGGCTGCTCCAGACCTCCCGTAAAATTTCCTCCACTAAAGGTAGGTAGACCTTTCTGTGCATCGCTCTTAAAACGACTATGCATCCCTCAGAATGCACATTTGAATACTGATCAGCTCATTAAAATAAATCAGCATACCACTTTAATATTCCCTTATCTCTTGTTTGTCCTGTTTGTCTGTCCTAATTAGATTGTAAGCTCTGTCGAGCGTTGCATACGTCTAGTAGCGCTATAGAAATGATAAGTAGTAGTAGTATCTATAGAAACTGTGGTCTTTCTTGAGTCTTCTCTCTTCTCTTTGCTTGGACGGCGGGTCCTTTGCTTCATGTTTGCTCCAGTATGGACTCTGGAACCATAGTCTACTACGCCAAACTTAAGCAACTCAAAAAGAGATTCTACCTTCCTGGCTGATTTCAGATTACACTTTCTATGAGGAAAGGGTTTATTTGGGACAGTTAACTATGAAAAAAAAAAACATCAATTGAGATCCATAACTTAGGCACCTAGCATGTCACTTTTGTCACTAGTCTAAAAAGGGCATAGGTAGTTTTTCAGATCACTTTTTCTCACTTACAACTTCCCATACACACTCTTGCCTTGTTACTAGGCTGGCATCTAGGGCCCATACTCAGGCCCTATAAATCAAGCCCCAAAGCAATTGTACTTGGAAAAATTACTTTTAAAATAAATCCCTCTTTCCTGGGACTTCACTCCACTTCCAAATAAAACTTCTGTCACTATTTCAATCACTCTCCTGCCCTTACTCATAAAGCTTATAGCACTCCAGTCATTCTGATTGCCTTACTACTTGGCAAGTAAGTCAGCACCTAGGCCTTGTAGGCCAAACACCCAGCCCTTGTAGCCCACCTTAAAAACAACTGTTCTGGGAAAAACATAAATTCTCCTTTCACTGTGACCTCACTCCCACCTTAAAAATAGAACTCCTATCACTGACCCAATCATTTTCACACTCTCACACAACACTTTACCAAAGTGTCAAAATATAAAATTATTTTTCTGATTTAAAAAAAACACTTCTTGGATGAAAGCTAGACCTCCCTTAACACCCAGGGTCAGAGATAATATTTTTGGAATCCGCTAACAACATTTTAATCCTAAAACCTTCTCTTAGTCACAGATCTCTCACACTTACATCCAACCTTTCTGAGAACATCTGCCCCTCTGACAACAGCTAGCATAGCTATTGCTACGGGTGACAGTGACTTGGAGGGGAATAATCGAACGTCGCTGGCGAAATAGGTCGCCGGCGATCTATTTTGGCGGCTGCACAACAGCTGGCTGGAACCGTATTTTCAAAAAAGATGGCCGGCCATCTTTTTTTTCGATAATACGGTGTGGCCCGGTGAAATGCCTTGGATTTCGCCGGGTTTGAGATCGCCACTTTTGTTTTTCCGCGATAATGGAAAAAACTGCCAGCGATCTCAAACCCAGCGAAATCCAAGGCATTTGGCCGTGGGAGGAGCCAGCATTTGTAGTGCAATGGTCCCCCTCACATGCCAGGACACCAACCGGGCACCCTAGGGGGCACTTCAAACATCTTTTATAAACAACCAAATTAGCTTCCAGGTGCATAGCACCCTTCCCTTGTGTGCTGAGTCCCCCAAATCTCCCCCAAAACCCACTGCCCACAAGTGTGCACCATTACCTTAGCCCTAAGGGCTGAAGGGGGGCACCTACATGTGGGTACAGTGGGTTTTGGGGGGTTTGGGAGGGCTCAACATTACCCACCACAAGGGGAACAGGTGGGGGGGGGGGATGGGCCTGGTTCTGCCTTTCTGCAGTCCACTGCAACCAACAACAACTGTTCCAGGGACCTGCATACTGCTGTCAGGGTGCTGGGTATGACATTTGAGGCTGGCATACAGGCTGGCAAAAAAGCTTTGTATTTTAATAATTTTAGTGTGGGAGGGGGTTGGCGACCACTGGGGGAGTAAGGGGAAGTCATCCCCCATTCCCTCCGGTGGTCATCTGGTCAGTTGGGGCACCTTTTTGAGGCTTGGTCGTGAAAATAAAAGGACCAAGTAAACACAAGGTAAATGACAGGGGTAAAGTGACGGCAAGAGGGAGAGATTAAACGTTGGAGTTGTCAGTGGAGTAAGCCTTTTCGAATAAGAATGTCTTCAAGGACTTCTTGAACAGTCGGTGGTCGGCGAGCTCCTTAAGTTTTTTTGGTAGGACGTTCCAATATTTCGGACTGATGTAAGGGAAGGATGATGCAAAAAGAGTCTTGTATTTGACATTCCTGCAGGTTGGAAAATGGAGAATGAGGTAGATCCTTGCAGATATTGAGGCATTTCTAGATGGTAGATCAATGAGATTGAGCATGTATTCTGGAGCTTCTCCATATATGATCTTATGTGTAAGTGAGCAGATTTTGAATGTGATACGGTCTGCAACGGGGAGCCAGTGTAGTTGAAACCGAAGAGGATGAGCAGGTTCAAAGCGTGATTTCCCCAGTATGAACCTTGCAGCTGTGTTTTGGACTGTCTGAAGCCTTTTCAGTATGTAATCCCAGCATCCAGCATAGATTCCACTGCAGTAGTCTATATGGGATAGGAGTAGCCAATGAACAAGGGTACGGAAAAGCACTCTAGTTATGAAATGCCTTATACGCTTCAGCCTCCGCATGGCATGGAACATTCTTTTTGTGATGGTTTGCCCTTGATTATCCAGGTGTAAATGGCTATCCAGCATGACTCCAAGGATTCTCAGGCTAGGTGATACCGAAAGTTTGTAATCCTTAGTGTTGAGTGTAGTTTGGACTACTTTATTGTACTGGGTCGAAAGGATTAGACATTGTGTTTTGTCTTGGTTAAGTTTAAACAGAAACGTCTTTGCCCAGGAATCCAAGATGGAAAAACTGGCCTCTATTTTATCGGTGATTTCGGCTAATGTGGACTTGAATGGGATGTAGATGGTCACGTCATCCGCATAAATGAATGGATTAAAGCCAAGCTTTGATAATGCATTTGCTAATGGAATCAACATAATATTGAAAAGGGTCGGAGAGAGGGGCGAACCTTGGGGTAACCCACAACTGGCTTTCCAAGGCGCAGAAATGACGGAATTAGCTTTGACTTGGTAGGTACGGGAAGGAGAAGAAACCCTTAATCCAGTTTAGCATGTTCCCACTTAATTTGAATGTGTCCAGCAGGTGTTACAAGAAATAATTTACTTTGGGGGAAAGAGCTCTAGAGCACTCGCTACTGTTTATAATTTAAGAGCAGGCGCTGTATTTATAAGTTTTAGGATATTAATTTCTCCACCAATCACCAAAGGTGATAATTGCAATAAATTAAATAAATTAAGTATATATCTCTGTTGAAATGCAGTATTCTGTACTGCAAGATTTGAAAGCATGTACTCAGAGCACAAAGAGACTATATTTTTAGCTTCAGAAAAGGTTTATTTTAAAATACAATTGCACACGAGAGATAGGTTTTTTTAAGAGATCTTTACAGATAATCTGTACTAAAGTAAAGTAGCAGGTCTAGATCAAAAGTTATGTTACTTACAAGTCCTTGTTACATAGTATGAACAGCATGAGGTAAGCACATGTTTGCAGAAGAGGTCCTCATAGCAGGCAGGTGGGCTACAGGTCCCAGGAAGAGAGAATCTCTAGAGAAGAATCTGTGTTGCAGTTGAAGGGAAGCATCTGCTTGTCTGGAACAGCTTCTATCTTTTATACTCTTGCAAGCTGCAGGAAGACATGCCATGTGAATCTTTGTCTTGGTTTGCTGGTTTGCCCACGACCCTTGGGCATTTGCAAAGCATTGTGGTATCTTGGTCTCATGTCTTATGACATCACGAGGCTTGCTGTCTGGATTTTGCTGATAAATGGTTTATTGTAGTGCAAGGTTTTCCCTGCTTGAATTTCTGTGATAGATATTCTGATAAGATTTGTCTGGGGCAGCCAGCAGGTGTCCTTTGTTTTTAGTAGCTGTATTTCACACCTTTCCCACCTGCCTGTCTCCTTGCCTCTACTGGTTACCTTTGATATTTGTTGTGTTGATCAGCCTTATTTGTTGTGTTGAGGAAGAGAGTGTAAGGAGGAGGTAGAGGGAAGGCAGAGAAGAACTGACAGGGGCAGTAGGCCTAGAAAGGAAGATCACTCTCTGCCGGGGAAAGGGGGTAGGAGACTTGCAAGAAAGGAAGTGAACTACAGAACCCAGCAGCACTTGCAAGGGAGGAGGGAACATGAGGGACAGCACTCCAACTCCCAGCAGGCAGAAAGGTCAGCAGGTGATTGGGAGATGGAGGACAATCAAGGGGAGGAGCAGCACCTGGGAGAGAGGGTGGGGGAAGACTCCATGGAGTGGGAGGAGATTGAGCTGGAGGAGGACTGTGAAAAGGCCATGAAAGAAGCTGAACAAGAGCAAATGGAGTTCTTCTGCTCAGGACGGAGGGTAATTACATGAAGAAGGTCAGTCTGTACATTTTCTGTGGGAGGTTGTCAGAGTGTTGGTGGCTGACAAGTGAGGGAGGAGAAAATGCCTCTATCTCCTAGGCAGTAGGAGAAAGTGAGTAGAGGAACTGACTGACTCAAAGGTCTATTTCATTTGGGTTTGGAGTCTCAAGACTGAACTTTTGGGAACTGTTGGGGGGCTTGTGGGGAGAGAGGAAGAAGAAGGGAAGTAAGTTGTACAGAGACCAGCAGCTGGAATACAGCGCATACTTTATGCGCCTGCTGGTGAGGCTCTGAAATAAAAGTGCTCTGCAGAATAAACAGTACTGTGAATTGCTTTTTGCAAGTGAGCCGGAACAGTTCTGTTGAGGAGATGGATTAGCCCCAATTGTGTGGGCGAAGAAGGACAGCTCGGAGAGGTGCTCAGAGGTGCGCAGACCACACAGAGAGGTGTTGAGCGGAGCGCGGACAGCACAGAGAGGTGTCGAAGCAAGAGCGGACAGCACGGAGGGGTGCTTGCTGACATTTGGTGGCAGTGGTGGGATATTTGACAGAACTTCCTTGTTCTCCAAGAGAAGGAGGAGCAAGGCGCAAAATCCTGGGCTATCCGGTGAGCATATAGCAGGGCTGGAAAGGGATTTTGCTGATGCATGGGTGTGGTTGCAGGGTGGCAAACCTATAAAAGCAGCTGCACTTGGAGGTTGTTGTTTTTGTGTGTTGTCTAGGAGAGAAGAAGGCCAGCACAATGGATCCAAAGGAGATGTTTTCCTTCATGGCCCATCAATTCCAAAAACAACAGGAACTGGCACACAAATTGATGGAGGACTCCTTGGCCGCATCGAGGGCCCAGCAACAGCCGCTTCTGGAACTGTGTCAGGAGTTGTTGAAAGGAGGAGCACGGGAACAGCCAGGGCCGACGATGCCAGAGGGAGCTGCAACGGGAGGAGCACCGTTGACCGGAGGCCTGACGGGGATGAACTGGTTACCCTGGGGTAAGCTGTCCGATAAGGACGACATAGAGGATTACCTGGGGGCATTTGAACGGGTAGCGGTTGCTGCAGCCTGGCCAGGGGAGCAATGGACTATGAGACTGGCTCCGGCATTATCCGGGGAGGCACTGGCAGCATTTCGCAGTCTCCCGGCTGTTGAGATTGCCGACTATGCTAAGCTTAAACGGGCTATTCTGGACAGGTATGGGCTAAGTAAACAGTCCTACCGAAGGAAATTTAGAGAGTGGAGGTGGGCAGAAGGAGAGACGCCCAGGGCTTTGGCCCAGAAATTACTGGATTTGGCCACCAAGTGGTTAGAACCAGAAAAAAACTCAGTGACTCAAGTAATGTTAGAGCTGGTGTTGGAGCAGTTTCTGGAGGCCTTACCAGCAGAATTGAGAAGGGACTTGATTAGGCGGGGCTGTGGGTCTTTGGATGAAGCTGTTAAAAGTATGGAATGCTTTCTAGAGTCCCAACATGTGGGTGGGGGCGGGGTGCGGGCGGGAAAGGAAAGATATATGACAGGGGCTAAGCCTCTGCAGGCAAAGAGGGAACTGGCCGGTATGGGTGAAGGGGGAATGGGGGTCTCGGGGTATGCCGGGGATCGTATTTGTTATAGGTGTGGGCATAAAGGGCACGTAAGGAAGGATTGTAGGGCCAAGGAGGGCTTTACTTCTCATTCTTATAAACAGGTGTCCAATCCCTTTACTCAGGTCGTGGAGGTGGGGGGGGGGGGGGGTGAAAGTGGAGGCCCTGTTAGACTCGGGAGCTGACCAATCTATGCTTTCAAGGAGGTTATGGTCCCGTATAAGTAAGGGAAAGTATGATCAGAGAGGGGCTAGCCAGGGGGAGGTAGCTATTCAATGCATTCATGGGGCTAGTACTAGGTATCCTTTACATTGGGTGACCGTAAAAGGGCCTATGGGGGCACACCGGATATTAGTAGCGGTGTTGTCTCGGCTGCCACAGGACCTGATACTGGGGAGGGACTGGGCCCCTTTTTCCCTATATGTGAAAGGGGGAAAAGCCTTTGTAACTACCCGGGCTCAGGGTCAGTCACAGCAGGAGGGTGGGAAGGTTCTTCCTTTGGATCAGGTTTTTCCCTTTCATCCTGAGATTTTTGGTACCCCGGGGAAAAGTAGGAAAGGGGTCCGGCAAAATAAGGGAGCTCAATGGAAAAGAAGGCAGGCCATGATAGAGGTCGAGGGGGAAGGAGATTTTCCAAGGGACCTGGGGAAGCTCCTAGAGCAGTTTCCCTCTTTTCAGAGGGAGCAGGAGTCTGACGGGACCTTGCAGTACGCCTGGAGTAGGGCCCGAGAAGGGGAGGGGGGCTCTTCCCCGCATTTTAGGGTGGAGAAGGGGCTGCTATTTAGAGTTAGCTCGGCAATAGGGAGCGGGTGGCAGCAACAGTTGGTGATACCCAAGGGGTTTCGTAGCCTGATCATGAGATTAGCTCATGATCACCCGCTGGGGGGACATAAGGCGACACAGGGTACCCTGGACCAGGTTTTGCGAAGGTTTTATTGGCCAGGGGTTTATAAAGAAGTGGAAGGGTATTGCAATTCCTGTGGGCTCTGTCAGAAGGTAGCCGAGAGGGGGCCAGAGCGGGCGCCTTTATGTCCCTTGCCTCGTATTGGGGTTCCGCTAGGCCGCCTGGCTATGGATATTGTAGGACCGCTCCCCAAGTCACGGAGGGGTTTTGTGTATATTTTGGTGGTGTTAGATATGGCCACCCGTTTCCCGTGGGCGGTGCCCCTGCGTACAGTGTCAGCTAAGGTGATTGCCGCTGAGCTGATTCACATTTTTTGTACGGTGGGGTTTCCCCGGGAAATACTTACTGATAGAGGCACTAATTTTCTCTCCCGTACATTGGCTCAAGTATGGGAGGCGTTTGGTATTGCACACATCCGTACCGCAGCTTACCATCCTCAGACCAATGGTCTGGTAGAGAGATTTAATAAGACTCTCTTGCGTAGAGGGTTGGGGAGCTGTATGGATGAGTGGGATCGCCTCTTGCCATTTGTCTTATACACCTGTAGGGAGAGTGTGCAGGCTTCATTAGGAGTGTCTCCGTTTGAATTAATGTATGGGAGGGGCCCGCGGGGAATTTTGGATATCCTGAGGGAACAATGGGTGCCACCGGATAGAGGAGACTGTACGGTGGTCTCTTATCTGTTTGACCTGAAGGGTAGGTTGCGACGATTGGGGGGCTACGCCCGGGATAAATTGGGTAAAAGTCAAGAATATCAAAAATCATATTATGATCAGGGAGTGAAAGAGCGAGGGTTTGCAGAAGGGGAGAAGGTCATAATTATGATAGCAGATGGCCCTCATAAATTTGAAAGTCGGTGGAGGGGACCGGGGGTGATTACTAAGAAATTGGGGCCCGTTACGTATGAGGTGAGGAATAAGAGGGGGAGAAAGCAAACATATCACGTGAATGAGTTAAAGTTGTGGAGGGAAAGGAAGGTGCTGTGGGGCGGGACTAAGGCGATGGAGGAGGAGGATCTGGGGCCTCAGATCTCAGACATCTTTAAGTCCCTGAAGCCCCACATTGCAGAGGAGTTAAATAAGGATCAGCAGCAGGAACTTGGGGCACTACTAGAAGAGTTCCAGGGTGTCCTTACTCCCTGTCCGGGGGAGACACATTTGAGCATGCATGAGATTATTACAGATCAGGGCCGGGTGGTTAGGCAAAGACCTTATAGGCTGTCCCCGGTGAAACAACAAGAGGTGGTTAGACAGGTGAAGGAAATGCTGGAGTATGGTATTATTGAAGAATCATATAGTCCTTGGTCAAGTCCAGTGGTGCTGGTGCCTAAGAAAGACGATACCTGGCGGTTTTGTATTGATTTCCGCCAGATTAATGCCCTCTCCTCGCCTGATGCCTATCCTATGCCTCGTATTGAGGATTTATTAGATAGGTTGGGGTCGGCTCAGTATCTGTCTACGCTGGACTTGACCAAGGGATATTGGCAGATTCCTTTATCTGCGGAGTCTAAGCCCAAGACGGCCTTTTCTACCGCCTTGGGGCTCTTTCAATTTAAGAGGATGCCGTTTGGATTAAACTCCGCAGCGGCGTCCTGTCAGCGCCTGCTAGATAGGGTCTTACGGCCTCATCAGAGTTATGCTGCGGCTTATCTGGATGACGTCATTATCCATAGTGAGGACTGGGTTACACACATGAGGCAGGTCAGGAAGGTGTTAACAGCTTTCCGGGAGGCAGGTCTCACACTTAATCCCCAGAAATGTCACTTCGCCCAGCAGGAGGTTAAATATCTGGGCTATAAGGTGGGGGGTGGGCAGGTAAAACCCTTGTTGGATAAAGTACAAAGTATTAGGGAGTTTTCTTATCCGACAACCAAAAAAAGGCTGCGGAGTTTCCTTGGGCTAGTCGGGTACTACCGCAGGTTCATTCCCCATTTTGCCTCACAGGCTGAGCCCTTAACAAATATGCTGAAAGGGAATCGGCCGAATCAGTTGAAATGGGGGGAGGAGGAGAAAGAAGCCTTTCAAGAGTTGCGTTTAGCGCTATGTGAGGATCCGGTACTGAAGGCAGTTGAATGGGACAAACCCTTTGTGCTGCAAACGGATGCCTCGGGGGTGGGCTTGGGGGCAGTACTTTCTCAGATTCATGAGGGGGAGGAACATCCTGTGTTATATTTGAGCCGTAAACTCCTTCCTCATGAAAAAGGATATGCCACCATTGAGAAGGAGTGTCTGGCTATTAAGTGGGCCACCCAAATGTGTCAATACTATTTAGAGGGACGGCCCTTTAGGCTTATTACGGATCATGCCCCCCTGGGGTGCTTGCTGACAAGAGTCAATTTAACCTTGAGGCAGTCTCTTACTTGAGAAGTCTTTTGTTAAAAGGGGGAGGTGAGGTCAGCAGTACCTTTTGTCCTTTAAATGTCTTTTAAATGTGACCCAAAGGGAGGGGGAAGAGGGCTTTGGAATGAAAGCCAGTTGCATCTTCAAATATATTTTAAAAGCTGTATTTTTGTATTGCTATATATGATCCAGCAAAATATCATGCTACATATTTCAATAATAAACTGATACCTAAACTGATACCATTACACAGGTAGAGTAAAAACTCATGATCCACCATGTCCAACGCACTGGACATGTCAAATTGAAGTAATAAGATTTTGTTACCAGTGGACATTTCTCTTTTAAAATGAGACAGAAGGGTAACCAGAACTGTTTTGGTACGGAACTGCAGACGGAACCCCGATTGAGAACAATGCAGAATATCGAAATTCGTTATGTAGTCTGTTAGCTGAGTATTGACCAAACTTTCCATAGTTTTAATAAGCAATAGTATAGATGCTACTGGTCGATAATTTGAACGGACATCAACTCTTATTTTAGGATTCTTGGGTATAGGTGTGAGAAGAATGTTTCCATGCTCATGAGGGAAAACCCTACTCAGCCCTGCCTTCCAACACATATGTTTTGACACCATGCATTCAAACATTTTCAGTGTTAATGGTCCCTTGCTATGGATGCTCTCCCATTATACCTTTGCCTAGATCACTCCCTAGATAAATTCAAATCTGGATTGAAGACTTTCCTATTTACAGATGCTTTCTGTAATTAATCTACTGAAACCTGTATTGGTATATCCAGACAAATTGATGCATTGCAGCCAATGAATCTACCACCAATCCCCTTCTCTCTCCCCATCTTTCCCCAATCTCTACCCCTATCCTATCTAATATTGTATTTCTTTTTGATATTTTCTTCCTTAATTTATTTCATAAGCATTGTAAACCACCCTGAAAGGCTACTATAGGTGCAGTATATCAAATCTAAATAAACTTGAAACTTGTAAGTGCACGGCCGTGGTAACTCTGATGGCTCTGGCCTGACAGCAGACACTAATTCTCGCACTAACAAATTCTGTATATGGCATCCAAAGATGCAAGTGTAAATCTGTGTGCTATACCAGTTTGTGTGCTTATGTTAATCACTTAACAAGCCAATCAGCACTGATAAATGACCACCAATAAGCAAATATTAGCACTAATTGGCACTAATTGGGGTTTATGCTCACATCTTTCTATTTATTTATTTAGCACATTTTTATCCCACATTTTCCCCACATGTTAGCAGACTCAAAGTGGCTTACAATGTACTGATTAGGCTATCGCCAGACCAGTGGTGAAACAATTACAATTAAGTTAGATAAGAAAGAATAGAAGAAACAGGGAAGAAGAAATAGGGAAAGGGTAAGAGTCCAAAATGGTCCCAGGAAATGTTGTTGGGAAGGGCTTAGGGTTGTATATGGAATCCTTGGAGTAGGCTGAACCATTTGGCTGGAAGAGATGAAAACCGTCTGAACAATCCAAGCTGACTGTGCATGGTGAAAATGGAGCTCACGTGTACAACATCGTCGACGAAAACAGCTGATTGAAAAAGGGAGGCCAGCAAGCACACAAAGCGAGCCATTTATGCAGATGAGAGCAGCAAGACACCAGGAGACAAGGCACTTCACCAGAAGATGTACTCTCCTCCACCTGCAGATCCTCAGACACCAAAAGGTCCCAACGACGATGACACCAAGGCCAAGGGCCAGCGACTGATTGAGCAGCAGGCAGTCGACAGGGGGAGACCCACACGCAGAAGAAACCATCAGCCCGGAGGAACAGATAGATGACCGCAGTTGGTGCGCAGTTTGTGAGTCACACAACTGAAAAGGGGGGTGTGATCAAGTGGTTTTAGATAGTGGTAGGGAGGAGCTGGCTGTCCTGCTAAATATGGGCATAGGAAAATATGGGAAAGAGGTTCTGGAAGCAAAATTTAGGCTCTTAGGTAGAAAGCTGAAATCCAGATCTTCCAGGTTAGCATTTTTGGAAATACTTCCCATTCCATGTGTAGGACCCAAGAGGCAGGCAGAGCTTTGTAGTCTCACTGTGTGGTTGAGATGATGGTACAGTGAGGAGGGATTTAGATGTGATAGAAACTGAGCTGGGAAAGGGAGAGCCTGTTCCAAAAGAATGGACTCCACCTTAACTGGGATGAAACCAGGCTGCTGGCGCTAGCATTTAAAAAGGAGACAATGCAGCTTTTAAACTATAATAGGGGAGATAGCCGACAGTTGCCCAGGAGCACCTAGTTTGGTGTGGAGTATCCTTGAAGGCTACTATTGAAACATGATCTTTAGGGAATCCCAATAGAGAGATTTCAAAAATGGTGAAAGAAAGCCAGGAGTGTTTAATGTGAGATCAGAGTAAAGGACGCAAATTACGCCTGTCAACTTCAAAGTAGCATGTAGATGCAAGGAAAAGACACAATCTGATGTGCCTATATAGAACTGCTAGAAGCCTAAAAAATCAGATGGGAGAGTTGGAGTATATAGCACTAAATTAAGAGATATAATAGGCATCTCAGAGACTTGGTGGGAGGACAATCAATGAGATGCTGTGCTTATTAGGTTACAAATTATATTGCAGTGATAGAGTGAATCAAATCAGAGAGGGGTTGTGCTACATGTTAAAGAGAGAATTGAGTCAAACAAAATAAACGTTCTACATGAAACAGCAGTGTGGGATCCTTGTGGATAGAAATTCCATGTGTGAAGGAAAGGAGTATACTGATAGGACAGTACTACCATCTGCCAGGACAGAACGAACAGACAGATGAAGAAATATTTATAGAAATTAGGAAAGCCGGCAAATTGGGCAACATTATAATAATGGGTGATTTCAATTACCGCACGTAGTACAAAAAACAGAAGAAACCAGTCTTCGCAAGGAAATCAACAAGAAACAAAACAGCGAAGATGACTAACAAAAACAAAAAACAAAAAAAATATAAAAATAAAAAATATATATTAAAAACGTCAAAATTTAAAATTAATCAAAAAATATGTATTTAAAAGTTAAATCCATCAAAATCAAAAATTACATAAAAAAGACGACACTTTGGATGTAAAAATGAAGAATCAACTTTATTAGCCAAACTGTAGCAGGGAGAAAGGGACTCGACACATGTCTTTTTTATGTAATTTTTGATTTTGATGGATTTATCTTTTAAATACATATTTTATTAATTTTAAATTTTGATGTTTTTAATATATATTTTTTATTTTTATTTTTACATTTTGTTTTTGTTTTTTGTTTTTGTTAGTCATCTTCGCTGTTTTGTTTCTTGTTGATTTCAATTACCAACAGGTAAGAGTAGTACTAAAACCAAAAAGCTGAAAAATTCTCTCTCATCTACTGTAATATTGAAATAGGCACACTTCTCCATAACTAGGGTTGCTGGAGACTTTGCTATAAGCCTTCAGCAGTTACATGATCACTATCCTATTGTAATGCTGAAAAGTTGTTTTTCTATATAGTGGAGTTTTTCTCTGACTTATGATTATGAAGAAGTGTGCCTATTTGGACTATTATTAGTTGCTGTGGCATGACTTCTTGTTGGCTGTGGTCTTTTTTCTGAACAATTTTTATTATTTTTGCTATTTCAACATTACAGTAGAAGGGAGTGGATTTTTCAGGTTTTTGATTTAAATTACCCTCATATTGACTAGATAAATGTTACATCAGGGAGCGCTAGGAAGGTGAAATTCCTAGATGTAATAAATGACTGCTTCTTAGAGCAACTGGTCCATGAATCGATAAGAGGGGGAACTATTTTAGATCTAGTCCTTAATGGAATGCAGGGCATGGTATATGAGGCAACAGTGTTGGATCCCCTGTGAAACAGTGATCATAATATGATCAAATCTGAGCTGATATCTGGAGTGAAGTCACAAACCACCCCCCCCCCCCCCCCCCCCCCACACACACACACACTTTTACAAAGCTGTGTTAGCGACTGCCGCACAGTTATGCCGACACAGCCCATTCACTTTGAAAATCTACTTTAGCAGCATTTAATTTTCGAAAGAGTGATTATGACAAAATGAGGAAAATGGTTAAAAAGAAGCTAAAAGGGTCAGCTGAAAAGTTTAGGACTTTAAATCAGGCATGGGCATTGTTTAAAAATACCATCATGGAAGCCCAAACTAAATGTATTCCACATATTAACAAAGGTGGAAAAAAGAGCAAACGACAGCCAGTGTGGTTAAGAGGTGAAAGAGGCTATTAGATCCAAAAGAGTATCCAAAGAATGGAAAAAGGATGTGAATGAAGGAAATAAGAAGCAACATAAGCACTGTCAAGCTAGTTGTAAAGCGTTGATAAGAAATGCTAAACGAGAATATGAACAGAAACTTACCATGGAGACAAAAACTCATAGTAACACCTTTATCAGGTACATCCAAAGCAAAAAGCCTGTGAGGGAATCTGTGGGAAGGTTAGATCATGAAGGCACAAAAGGGACACTTAGGGAGGCCAAGGCCATAGCGGAGAGATTGAATGAATTCTTTGCTTCGATCTTTACGGAAGATGATGTAAGAGGAATTAAAACTCAATGAAATGGATTTTAAAGGTGATGATGCAGAGGAATTAAAAGAAATATTGATGAACCTGGGGCATGTAATAAGCCAAATCGAAAAGTTAAAGAGTGATAAATCACCTGTACCAGATTATATACACCCGGGGTACTGAAAGAACTCAAGCATGAAATTGCTGATCTGCTGTTAGTGATCTGTAACCTGTCATTAAAATCATCTGTAGTGCCTGAAGATTGGAGAGTGGCCAATATAATGCCGATATTTTTAAAGGGTTCCTTGGGTGATCCGGAAAATTACAGATTGGTAAGCCTGACTTCAGTGCCATTCAAAATAGTGGAAACTATTATAAAAAATAAAATGAAGGAACACATAGACAGGCATGGTTTAATGGGATAGAGTCAGAATGGGTTCAGCCAGAGGAAGTCTTGCCTCACCAATTTGCTTCATTCCTTTGAAGGCATAAATTAACATGTGGATAAAAATGAGCCAGCTAATGTAGTGAATCTAGATTTTCAGAAAGCTTTTTACAAAGTTCCTCATCAGAGACTTCTTGGAAAAATTAAAAAGTCATGGCATAGGAGGCAATCTCCTTCTGTCGATTAGGAATTGGTTATGGGACACAGAACAGAGGGTAGGGCTAAATGGCCATTTTTCTTAATTGAGGAGGGTGAATAGTGGAGTGCTGCAGGGATCTGTACTGGGACCGGTGCTATTTAACATATTTATAAATGAACGGGAAATTGGATCGATGAGTGAGGTAATTAAATTTGCAGGTGACACAAAACTATTCAAAGTTGTTAAAACAAATGTGGATTGTGAAAAATTGCAGGAAGACCTTAGGAAACTAAAAGACTGGGCATCAAATGGCAGATGACATTTAATGTGGACAAATGCAAAGTGATGTACATTGGGAAGAATAATCTGAATTATATTTACCTGATGTTAGGGTCCACCTTAGTAGGCAGCACTCAAGAAAAAGATCTAGGTGTCATTGTAGACAATAACAGTGTATGGTGGTGGCCAAAAAAGCAAATAGGATGCTAGGAATTATTAGGAAAAGGGTGTAAAATAAGACCAAAAGTATTATAATATCTCTGTATTGCTCCATTGTGCAACCTCACCTTGAGTTCAATACTTGTCACCGTATCAAAAATATATAGTGGAATTAGAAAAGAGGGACCAAAATGATAAAGGGGATGGAACTCTTCCCATATAAGTAAAGGCTAAAGAGGTTAGGGCTCTTCAGCTTGGAAAAGAGATGGCTGAAGGGGGATATGGTTGAGTTATATAAAATCCTGAGTGGGATAGAATGGGTAAAAGTGAATTGATTTTTCACGCTTTCAAAAAGTACAAAGACTAGGGGACACTCAATGAAATTACATGGAAATACTTTTTAAACAAAAGGGAGGAAATATTTTTCATGCAAAGAATAGTTAAGCTCTAGAACTTGCTTCTGGAGGATGTGGTAGCAGCGGTCAGTGTATCTAGGTTTAAAAAAGACAAGTTCTTGGAGTAAAAGTCCTTTGTCTGTTAGTGAGATGTACAAGGGGGAAGCCACTGCTTGCACTGGATTTGGTAGCATGGAATGCTTATAATAATTGGGTTTCTGACCTGGATTGGCCACTGTTGGAAGCAGAATACTGGGCTAGAAGGACCATTGGTCTGACCCAGTATGGCAATTCTTATTTTCTTATGTTTGTGAGTCCCTGGGGACAACTAGCATATAGGTCTCCCCTCTTCCCATTCACAACTGCCAGGAACATAGTTTTACTATCCATCAGACAAGGAGCACAGCATACTTGCAACTGTGCAAGTGTTTTAAATTTGTACAAATACACATATAACATCAATTCGTGTTTTAAAGTTCAACAAATATGTGTATAACATCAAGGATCTAGCTCACTGGCTGTTTAGATGTAATTAGTAATTGCTATCAAACATCATTGCCCATTCCTGCTGCAATCAATGGTGTTAACTTTCCTTCCTCCTCCGAGTCTGACTCGGCTCTTGACTGATCTGCTGCCAGTCGGAGTCTCTGGCTGCAATCCACCAACAAAGATGCAAATCCAAAAGACATTATTGCTTTCACATTTTTTAACAATTCTGATTCTGTCTTATCTTTTTCTTTTCGAAGTTTGTGCTTAGCGGTTCTGTAGGGGTATTTCCCTGTGATCTAGCCTAAGCTGGTCTTGGCCTATACAAGCCTATGACATCTTGGTACAATAAGATGGCTGCTGCAACTCTCTGTGTCAGCAAGATCCAGCTTCAGCTCGTGGAAAATCACTGACAGGCTTGCTGAAGCCAAGGACATTCTGTGTTCCAACCATCCACCTTCTATCTCTGAGACGCTGGGAAGGGAGTCATACTCATGGCACCAGAAGTTACCATCTTCAAGGTCACAAAACAAAGAACTCTTCTTACCCATGCACTGAACTGTATGAGGGGAGAATTGGTCCAGGCTATCACCGAGAGAGGTCGGAAAAAGAACGGGGAGAGAGTGAGAGTACATAAGTACATAAGTACATAAGTAGTGCCATACTGGGAAAGACCAAAGGTCCATCTAGCCCAGCATCCTGTCACCGACAGTGGCCAATCCAGGTCAAGGGCACCTGGCACGCTCCCCAAACGTAAAAACATTCCAGACAAGTTATACCTAAAAATGCGGAATTTTTCCAAGTCCATTTAATAGCGGTCTATGGACTTGTCCTTTAGGAATCTATCTAACCCCTTTTTAAACTCCGTCAAGCTAACCGCCCGTACCACGTTCTCCGGCAACGAATTCCAGAGTCTAATTACACGTTGGGTGAAGAAAAATTTTCTCCAATTCGTTTTAAATTTACCACACTGTAGCTTCAACTCATGCCCTCTAGTCCTAGTATTTTTGGATAGCGTGAACAGTCGCTTCACATCCACCCGATCCATTCCACTCATTATTTTATACACTTCTATCATATCTCCCCTCAGCCGTCTCTTCTCCAAGCTGAAAAGCCCTAGCCTTCTCAGCCTCTCTTCATAGGAAAGTCGTCCCATCCCCACTATCATTTTCGTCGCCCTTCGCTGTACCTTTTCCAATTCTACTATATCTTTTTTGAGATACGGAGACCAGTACTGAACACAATACTCCAGGTGCGGTCGCACCATGGAGCGATACAACGGCATTATAACATCCGCACACCTGGACTCCATACCCTTCCTAATAACACCCAACATTCTATTCGCTTTCCTAGCCGCAGCAGCACACTGAGCAGAAGGTTTCAGCGTATCATCGACGACGTAAGTAAGTTAGTCGGAGACCCTCGGAGGGGTACCTGTGAAGGAACTGAGAAATCCAGCAAGGCTCGGGGTGAGCTAGAGACTGTATGATACCAACCTTGTGACCTGCATAACTGGTGCAAATACCTGTGGCAGAGATATTTGCTCTGATAACAAAAGGAGAGACGGGAATCTACTTGTTTTCTGAGAAAGACCTGCACTACATAAGACAGACAGCTAAGATAGCGTCTGGGGAGATTCTGCTCTGGTCTTATCTGAAGCCGTCATCAGGACAGCATGGTAAGATCACAGTGATATACTTCCTGGTCTGGGGTTAGGCAGTGGTTTTATCTAAGTACGACTGGTTTATGTCAGCTCTTGGTCAGGGAAAGCTGCTAATGTGTATTTTGCATAAGATGTGATAAGTTTCATAAGGATCATTAGGATATCATTTGTACTGTTCTAATCATTACTGTACGTAGTCTCAGGATAATCAGAGTGTAGTTAGACAATATATTTTGTTAGTGCATATAAGTAAGAGATATTTTTGCATATAAGCTATTGCAGAGTGTCTATTTTTCTACCTGTAATAAATAATATATAATTCTCATCTGTGACGTGGCTTTGGTTTTTTTTTTTTTTGGCAAAGAACAAAACACTGGCAGGGTGCCAGCACAAGGTTTCTTTATAATATTTCCCCTAGACTGAGCGGAAACCTTGTAATAAGTTTTATCAGGGAATAGTTATTGCCCTAATTACTTATTTTCACCCTACAGTTCCACCTAAAAGCCTAAGATCCATTTAACAATAACAATATCGACAGCAGCTGACAAAATGTCAATGACAAATGACATAAGTGATGTAAGCAGAAGTACCGTATTTTTCGGACTATAAGACGCACCTAGGTTTTAGAGGAGGGAAATAGGAAAAAAAAATTTTTCATTTTTCCCTCCTCTAAAACCTAGGTGCTCTGGTGCGTCTTGTCCGAATCCCTCCCTCCGAGTTCGGGATCGCCCTCCCCCCGGCCCTGTCACCACTTCTCCCTACTCACGTCACGCGATCTTCCCTGGTGGTCTAGTGACGTCGGGGCAGGAAAGAGCCCCCTCTTTCCTGTCCAGCGCGCTGCTCTCCGTCCTCCTGTATGCTGCCTGACGGTCTCGGCGAGATTCAAAATGGCCGCCGAGAATTGAAATCTTGGCGGCCATTTTGAATCTCGCCGAGACCGTCAGGCTGCATACAGGAGGATGGAGAGCAGCCCGCTGGGCAGGAAAGAGGGGGCTCTTTCCTGCCCCGACGTCACTAGACCACCAGGGAAGATCGCGTGAGTAGGGAGAAGTGGTGACAGGGCCATCCCGAATTCGGAGGGCGGGCGGGCGATCGATCGACCGATCCCGAACTCGGAGGGAGGGAGGGAAATCTCTACCTTCGGACTATAAGACGCACCCCCCCCCCATTTTCCTCCCAAATTTGGGGGGAAAAAAGTGCGTCTTATAGTCCGAAAAATACGGTAGGTTTCATAGAGTATGAAGCATAGTCTATGTAGATATTGGTAGATGGAAGAAAAGAAAATATCTTGCTTAGTCAAATTACTCTTAATTTTATAGGGCATGTCAAGGTTTAAGAAGAGTTTATAAATAGATTTATCATGTGCCTGAAAAATACAACCACCAGATTGTACAGGTAAACTGCTACTCAAAGCTCTCCTCGATAATGAGACGAGCCCCCCCCCCCCCTCACCCCTAGACCATTGGGCCCCTGGGTCTGAGTTCAGTAGATCCATGCAGGAATCTGTCCCTGGCTATATTATAATTTTAGTTTGTTTATTTAATGACTTCTTTAAAGTAGTTTTCGATCCATGCACTGCTATAAGGCTAAATCTTGAGACGCATTTCCATCTCGCAAAAGCCATTGTGTCTTTGAACATAAAAATGCATTTGACTATCATTTTCTCCTTCAGGCATAAATTAGAAAAGCCAGCCTTGTCAGAACAGGGTCCCCAGCTTTTAGCTTTGGATCACAGGAAATTGATCTCTTGAATCTGTCACACAAGTATGAAGCTCTGCAAGGTACAGTATAGTGTTTCCAGGTGCAGGTGCATTGCTGAGATGATTTGTTGATTTTAGTTTAGGTGGGGAAGGCCAATTCTCATTCACAATTGAAGAAAGAAATTTGACAGAGACAAGGAGGAAGGACAACATACCTCACATTCCTCAGGATTGAAGGGACAGATGGGACAGAGAATGGAGTTGCATTTAGGAAAAAAAATCACCATTTCTATTAATAATTCCATTACAGAATGTAATGCAGATTCAATATATATCTACAGACTGTTATATTCCAATCCCATTTGACATCATGAAAGTGGGAGATTAATGGGTCCTTTTACTAAGTTGCATTAACAGATTTAGCACACACTAACGATTAGCACATGCTAAATGCTAAGAAACCCATAGGAATAAAATGGGCTTCTTATCATTTAGAGCATACTAACCATTAGTACATGCTAAATCCATTAGTGTACCTTAGTAAAACAGCCTTAAATGTCTGATAATCTACTACTTTAATATTCTTTATTAAATCAATATTTTCCTTGATGTTCTTCAAGACAAAACAAAATAATAAGCAAACCCCCCAGTGGTTCTGGGGAGATAAAGAATTGTTTAGCTGGAAGAAAGTGTTTGTTTGTTTGTTTGTTTGTTTGTTTTGTTTGCTTTGTTTTGTTCTGAGAAAAAAAGAAAAGATTATTTTACTGGAACATACTTCAGTCACACAAGAGGGCTGAAGTCATGGAATAGGAGTTACACTGCGTTACATTGCAATATGATTCCTCAGTGGATAACCAGGCTATACTTAGGCTAGAGGAGGCTGTAAGGGGGGAGGGGGAGACATGCAAATTATTGACCTCCACTGCTATTGACTATTATTTAAATGCATAAATAATATATCAGTCTAAACTGAAAAGAACTACTATATAAATATGTATACAATTTTATGCACAAAGCTAGATATACTGCCAGTCACACACGTAGCATAGCTAAGCACTTTATAGTTTTAAAATCTAAAATTATAGGTGAAAGGGAAGGTAACGGAAAATAGAAAGTGAAGCAGGTGAAGGTGACGGTGGATTAAAAAAAAGAGTATTGAGTGGAAGAGGAGGGGGGAGCGGCGCTATTGACGACCTGCGTGGGGTGGGAAAGGGGGTGCAGTGGGTGTGCACACTGCAAACGTTCCTGTGCAATCCCCTTGCTAGCGCCCGTTTCATTTCAGCCTGAAACTGGCATCTTTTACTAGTATATTTATATTTACTTATTTATTGGGATTTATAACCGCCTTTATGAAGAGATTCACCCAAGGCGGTGTACAGCAGGTACAGTTTAACATAAAACTTACAATTTTTTTTAACAGCATAACAGATACAATAAATGAGGTAAACTTGAAAACAGTAAGTTGAAATCTAATAATAGAACTATCATGAAACAATATCAAAAATATACACATTTAGCAGCACTGGAATTCAAATACCAAAGATATAATATAATGTTAGCATAATACTAATGATACACCTAATAAGCATGCATTAGTACATTCAACTAACAGATATGATGCTAAAGATTTTCTACGATATGGCTTACCATATAGGTGAGGGACAAAGAGCAGATATATGATGGGAACAAGATGCGTGGTACAGAGTCAGATGGGACAATTTGATGGTTAGCTAAAATTAAGGCAAGATTCTTTATATAGCCAAACAAGAGATAAGGAACTGATGTAAGCTACAGTATATGCACAAGCCAGTCCAGGTGCAGAATGGGTGCACAGTCAGTCACCCCATGCACCAAAGGCTTAGGAGAAGAACCAGGCCCCCACCCACTTCCCGAAGCAGAGGCAGTCTCGAGTTATTCATAGCCCCTCCGGGAGTAAATTCCAGAGCATAATATATGGAGCATATATTAAATGAGAAGGCTACAGGAATGTATTTTACTGGGAAGGTACTCTCAACCCTAACCAGAAAGACTTGTAGTATACATGGGACACTGGATCCAACACACCTTCAGACTGAGATTGGCTGGGGGAGACCTGGCTCCTGGTGGAGATGAGATAGGGGAAAGGGAAGAGAGAAAGGGGAGAGAGAGAGATGTTCGTCTAGGCTGGGGAAGATGAACTGCTGTCCATGGGCTCTACTTGCTGGAAACATTAAGGGGCCCTTTTAGAAAACGGTGGTAGGCCTACCACACATGCAGCTTGTGCCAAATAGACACTACCGCCTGGTTAGTGCGCCCACCCGGCGGTAATGTCGAAGTTGTCGTGCACTGTTTCCCATGGTAGAAAATATTTTCTATTTTCTTTCGTTCAAGGCGTTCCCAGCAGTAATTGGCAGCACGGCCACATTGGCGAGCACTGTATGAGTTCCATGCATGTAGCATGTGAGCCCTTACTGCCACCCATTGACCTAGTGGTTAGGGCTCACGCGCTACATGCGCAGTACTCATACAGCGCACACCAATGTGGCTATGCTGCTGATTACTGCCAGGAATGCCCCGAGTGGTAGAAAATAGAAAATAGCCATGTGCTACTTTTAATTTTAGTGCATTACCATTTACTGCCCCCATTGAAAAAAGCCTTTTTTCTGAGCCACAGTAAACAATGGCCCAGCGGGCGCCAAAAACATGTGCCCACACTACCGCAGGCCACTTTTTACTTTGGCTTAGTAAAAGGTATCCCTAAGAGCCTTGACCTAGCAGGGATGCAACCCATGGAAGTCCCTGACAGAACATCTACTGAGAGGGGGAAGGAAGGTCTGACAACTGAGAAACAGAAGGACAATGGGGAGCCAAGATAGCGATAGGAAATAGAGGAAAAATAAGGATTGCTTCCCTACCTGATAATATTGGATTGGGCTTGGAACCACAGTTTGTATAAATGGATTATTTATTTATTTATTTATTTATTTATATCCCGCATTATCCCAAACAAGCTCGGGTTCAATGTGGCTAACATTCAAGAACATTAGTGTTGTGTGCATTATGATAAATTACCTAACTATAGGTGCATAAAATATTACACTAGGAACGTATAAGAGATTCTTATTATTCTTTAAGGGGCCTTTTTTCTAAACTGCGGTAAGAAGTGGCTTGCAGTAGTACGAGCGTGTCTTTTGTGCATGTGCTGGCCTATTTCTTACTGCATCTAAGAAAAAAGGGCCTTTTTTTTAAGGGGCCGGAAAATGGATGTGCGGTAAAATTGAAACTAGCACGCATCCATTTTCAGCCTAAGACCTTACCGCCACCCATTGACCTAGCGGTAAGGTCTCACATGCTACCTGCGTGGTAAGCATGCAGCATGTGCCAACTGCTGTTTACCATCGGGTAAGCAGCCCATGGTAGAAAATAGAAAATTATTTTTTACTGCGGGATTCGACGCGAGACAAATTCAGAATTACCATCCAGCACACAAGCTAGCTGAGCGGTAATGCCAATTTGGCATGCACTGTACAAGGACAGACCCTTACACAGTTTAGTTAAAAGGCCCCTGAATGATTATGCTTTAGAGAGTTTAATACCTCAACTGGTTACATCATCATCCACTCACTCACGATCATTCACGCAACATTCACTGCCCCCCCCCCCCCCATCGGAACTCAATGTTATACCAGTTCTCCACCACCACAAAAGAACAACCAAACTAATCACACCCCCACGAACCGATAACAACCAAAGAAACCCACCATCACGCAGACAGCCATCACAAAGTACAACCTCACCTAAACCCAAAACAGCTATAACAAGACGACTCACCAATATCCACCCATCAATCCCATATGATGAACCATACCTAACCATCCGAGTGGGTTACATCAGTGCAAGATCAGCAGTCAACAAAACTGAAATCCTCACAGATTGGATTAAGTCAGAGAATCTTGACCTCTTATTCATCACAGAAACCTGGGTTCGCAACCCAAAAGACCCCATCATACTCGACCTATGCCCCCCTGGCTATAAAATTTCACACTGGGCCAGAAAAGAAAAAAGGCGGAGGCATAGCGCTTATCTACAGATCAAGCTTCTCCGCTGAAACCATTACACCACAACTTGAAATAGCCTCAATCAGACTTCACAGCCCTATACTCTGTGACCATCTAACCTGTATCCTACTTTATAGACCTCCTACTAACTGGAACAACAACCAATCCATCTTCATGGATTTCATATCAAACGTATGCATCAATAATCCCAATGTACTTTTAATTGGGGACTTAAACCTACATTTAGAGGATTCCAACTCAGCACACACCCACGAATGTAAAGATTTCCTTCACCTTTGCAACCTTGACATCCCTCCTATACGACCTATCCACAGCAAAGGTCACATCATCTCTTACAGGTTCTCTACAGACCAAAACATCTACATATCCGATATCAACTGATCTGCCACCCCCTGATCGGATCATCTTAAACTGACACTATCCCTACACTGGCGAAAAAAAGGCCAGCCTAAAACACAAGACCTGTAAAAATTATCACTAGAGGACGGATTGACAAGGAAAAGTTCTGGCAACAAATTGCCACAACTTTTCCTTGTCAATCCGTCCTCTAGTGATAATTTTTACAGGGTCTTGTGTTACAACAACAATTGGTCTACACAACCAAACTCAAATTACTTCCTTACAGAATTGGATAACAGGTGCAAACTTATACTGGACAAAATAGCACCACTACACACTAAAATTCTACGTAGGCGCAACCCGTCACCATGGTTCAACGACCTACTAAAAAAACCTAAAGTCACAAACCAGGAAACTAGAAAAAAACATGGAGTAAATCAAAAAATAACCTCACCTACAACGCATGACCCTGCATTAAATATTAGTTCCCAAATTCAGGACCATTCCTCAAGCTTTACTAACTCCCTCCTTTTATTACCCACACCATTATGGGTATCTATCCTGCTACATATCTTGGTATTTTACACAAAGAGGCAAACCTTACCAAACAGCTCCCCTTCAATATTGTAAGCAAGGAAAAAGATTTAGGTTTTAGTTTTCATTAATTTACTCACCACATAGGTCAGACTAACTGGCCTGCAGTTCACAACTTTCTCCTTACTTCCACTTTTGTAGAGAGGGACTACATCTTCCCTTCTTCAGTCCTCTGAGACCACTGCCAACACTAAAGATACATTGAAAAAGGTCAGGCAGTGGAACTGCTAGAAGTTCCTTCAGTATCCTCAGATGTATCCCATCTGGCCCCATTGCTTTTTCTATCTTTAGTTTAGCTAGATCCTCAAGAACAGTCTTTTTTTTTTTTTATTACATTTGTACCCCACGCTTTCCCACTCATGGCAGGCTCCATGCGGCTTACATGGGGCAATGGAGGGTTAAGTGACTTGCCCAGAGTCACAAGTAGCTGCCTGTGCCTGAAGTGGGAATCAAACTCAGTTCCTCAGTTCCCCAGGACCAAAGTCCACCACCCTAACCACTAGGCCACTCCTCTCACTCTTTTGAAAATCATTCAAGGTCTACATCGCTTCCATTCCTATTTGTGTTTTTTCTTCCATAGTCCTACTCCGGTCCTTCATCTGTGAACTCAGACCAAAAATTCAGGAATTCAGCTTTATCCTTTTCAGATTTTTTTATATTTGCCCCTTCCCCCTTGAGTCTCACAATACCACTTTTGCACATCCTCGTATCACTAACATCTATTGTAACCAGGTACCTTTAGGTGCAGCCAAGGATAGAACAATCTCCTCCAGCCACAAATCTCCTCCAGTCAGAAAGGCAGCTCTCTCTCTCTCACAGGTGGCAGGAATTACATATTGCTTCCTGACCCAGGGAAACTGGTCCTCATCGTTCCTGCTCCCCCTCCTGGTCGCTGGTGTTTCTGTATCCCCCTTATAAAGCCAGCCCGGTCCGCTCCTGGTCTTCCCCACTTCTCTTCTTTCGCCCACTCTTTATCCAGCCTTGGCCCCCCTAGGTACCTCTTACCTGAGGCATCCAGGATTTAAGCATTTAGGCCACCATGACCAGACTCTCCGGCTTGCATGGATCCATGTTCAGTCCCATCTGGGAAAGTGCCATTTGTATATTCTACACCAGGCAAAGAGTAAGAGACAAAAGGGAGAGTAGGAAATAAGATCACATTAAATTTTGAATTCTTCTGCCAACTGGCCAAGAACTAAATGCTGGTCAGACTATTAAAGAAGGTTCCTAGGGTGCTCTCTGCAGCCAAGTGTTATTGCTACAGTCAAGCACAAAGACATGTGCAATCCATTTTAATTGTTACAAAGCACCTTGCAATATTAATTCCCCTGGTCGCTCGATCCAAGGCCGCAGAACATTGATATGATATGTTTGGTTCCGCCCATTCTCGTGTCTTACCCTATACAATCAAGGACCCACCCCTTCCCCTGCTGGCTTCTGGGTATGATAGTTCTAACTCTACTGGCTTCAAGGGAGGTTTCAAGGACCCTGTCCTATTACACTATAAAGAAAATGTCTTGCCCCTACATTTTACCATATTGGCCATTTTTACTTCAAATGTATCATTGCTTTCCTAATTACTTCAACAGCTTCTCTTACCTTTTCTAGATATTGTTGCCTGTCTTCCTTTTTCTGTGATCTCTTGTAGTTTATCAAGGCTATCCTCTTTTACTTATAATTTTAGCTACTTCTTTTGTCAACCAAAGCAGCTTCTTTTTTTCCTTTTATCTACTTTGCTAACAGAAATGTTATTTTCCCTTAATATAACTTCTTTCAATTTTGCCCACTGCCTTTCTATTTACTCCAGATGTTCCCATTCAGCTAACACCTTCTTGACGTAGTCCCGCATTTTGACAAAGTAAGTTGTTTTGAAGTCTAGAACCTTTACTTTTCAATGAACCCTTTCCACACATGCCTTAATATTTAACCACTGAATTGCTGATGATCACCCACTATAACATCAGAAACACTCTCCTCATTCATAAGCACTAAGCCCAGTATGGCCCCATCTCAACATCTCAATTGCTAGAACAGTTCCTGTAGAGAGTCCAGGATCTCCCTATTTCTAAATGACAATGCCACATATGTCCCCTTTCATTGCTATATTATGATTGTCTTCAATTAAATCTCTGTCCATATCTTCTGCCTATGAAGGAGGCCTATATATCACAAGAATACATGTTCATTTCTCTCTTTCCAGATTAACCCACAGTGCCTCCTCCTTACATGTTAAGCCCTGAAATTCTGTTGCTTTAATATTACCTTTAACATACAACCTTACTCCTCCCTTTCTTCCTGCTTGTCCTTCCTGAATAGATTATAGTCTGGTATAACTATGTCCCAATCATGGTATTCTGTAAGCCAGATCTCCATGATCACTGCTAAATAAATGTTTGCCTCTTCCATCAGAGCTTCTAGATCCAGAATATTATTTCCCATACTGTGAGCATCAGGATACACAGTTTTCCAGATGTCTTTTTTTCCCAAATCCTACAGAGGTATTCAATGTTTTCTTACCTGGGGGGTTTGTTCTCTCATCCCTAATAGTCCTAGTTTAAAAACCTCTTCAGAAGATGCTTCATCCCTTCTACAATAGGTGACTCAGCAGCCCTTGGAAAATCATCTCATGGTCCAGGAAGCAGAAACATTTTCAACGACACTATTCATGCAGTCGTGCATTCAACTCTAGGCTTTGGCTTTGGCCTTATTTTTGACAGGGAGAATAAGAACATAAGAATAGCCATACTGGGTCAGACCAATGGTCCAACTAGCCCAGTATCCTTTTTCCAACATTGGCTAATCCAGGTCACAAGTACCTGGCAGAAACCCAAATAGTAGCAGCGTTCCATACTACATGCTACCAATTCCTGAGCAAGCAGTGGCTTCTTCCATGTCTAATACAATAGCAGATTATGAACTTTTTGTCTAGGAACCGGTACAAACCTTTTTTAAGCCCAGATACACTAACTGCTATTGCCACATCTTCCGGCAGCGCATTCCAGAGCTTAACTATTCTTTGAATGAAAAATATTTCCTCCTTTAAAAAAAATATTTCCATTTAATTTCATTGAGTATCCCGTAGTCTTTGTACTTCTTGAAAGAGTGAAAAATCAATTCACTTTTACCCATTTTACACCACTCAGGATTTTATAGACCTCAATCATATCCTCCCTCAACCGTCTCTTTTCCAAGCTGAAGAGCCCTAACCTCTTTAGCCTTTCCACATATGGGAAGAGTTCCATCCTTACAAAAGAAGGGGGGAAAACCAATTCAGTTGGAGTATATAAACAGCATTACACCACACTAGACTCCAACTTATATATGCAAATATCTCTTTATTATAAATACTTATGCCTTATACCAGCTATTAACTTTAAACATTAAACCACTCATTCATCACCTTTCAACCACCACTCACCCTATATACTAGTTATCTAAAATGTCTTTAGAAATTTAAATATCAAACCATTATACATGAAAAAAATCCTGCTTCATCACATTGGTGAGGCAGACAGTTCATAGCACTCAATAATGTCCATTGCTGTAATGTTCTGTAAAACCGTCATAACGACATCCACTGTGTGACCTTTTGTTAGTCAATTTTCAGCAGCTGATTAATCGCTCCTCCTTGACATAAGCACACAGGAATTGTCAGCACTGCTGTTTACAAACTACCACATTATCCTGTGGCTTTCATTGTATAGGTTTCACAAGTATCGGGTGAATGGGCACGCCCTCCACAGGGTAGTTACAAACAACTTGTTTCCATCCTGTCAGGCTTTCAAGGCAGAAACTAGGTTCGTGAGCCCTTGGGCCACTGCCGTGGAGCAGCAGTGGCAGGCAAAACCATCCCACACCAGAGACAAGGCAGAACTCTGACAGAAACAGCTAGACTTCACCTGCGCTTGACCGCCCTTCCCCAGGAGTTGAGCCCCTGGGTGCAGGCGGCCGGCAGGACTTACCGGACAGGGCAGGCACTGGATACCAACTAGGCTGAACAGGGACTGAGGGTCAGAGGGGAAAGGAATATACATGGGCAGCAAGGCAGGAAACTGGGCTAGGACTCACAGACAGACAATACTACACAAAGCAGGAAAAAGACAAGCTAAAGGACAGGAAATGAAAGCTGCAAGCAGCCACTGAAACAGGAAACGAACACTGACAGACAAGAGACAGAACTGAAAGCTGCCAGGCAGCCACTGAACAAGAAACACAGACAAACAGAAACTAAACACAGAAATACAAGCAAGAAACAAGGCAAGGAAACAAGCAATGAACCTAAGCTAAACTACACACAGACTAACTAGAAACAAACAAGAAGCTAATACAAGAAACCAGACTAGGCAGAAGTGCAACAAGCACCAACAAACCAGGGCCTTAGGTGATGCAAAGGCAAACTCAAAAGGTTCCAGGTGCTAATAAACCTATCCGCAGCTGAAACTCAGCAACAGCAATCATGAGGCAGCTACGGGTGAGGCTAGCTGCCAAACCTCAAACCAAGTCTGGAGGGCTGGAATATCTGGACCGGACCAGAAAGAAAGTCTGGAAAGTCTATGGCAGCTACCGGTTCTGGCCACCAGAGGGCAAGAGGAACACAAACCAAGACACAGGCAGAAAGCATACTGAAGCACAGAGAGGCTTAACACACACAGGTGCAGTATAGTGGAGTAATCAGAGCCATGCTGGAAGCAGCCAGCACACAGAGACAGAGACAGAACTAACTCAGGAAGAACAGACAGAAGCCAGCTCAGAAGCTGACCGCCGGAAATAAGGTGAGTCTGAGAGGGGTCACGACCACAATCGTGACACATCCCCTTTATCATTTTGATCACTCTTCTTTGAACCTTTTCTAATTCTGCTATATCTTTTTTGAGATATAGCGACCAGAATTGAACACAATACTCAAGGTGAGGTCACACCATGAAGCAATACAGAGGCATTATAATACTCTTGGTCTTATTTTGCATCCCTTTCCTAATAATTCCTAGCATCCTGTTTGCTTTTTTGGCCCCTGCCACACACTGGGCAGAACATTTCAGCGTATTGTCTGCAATTACACTTAGATCTTTTTCTTGGGTGCTGACTCCTAAGATGGACCCTAGCATCAGGTAACTACATCTACATCCCATTCAATCAAGATTTAAAGGAAATCTCCATTGAAATCAACCAAAGTCTACAAATCATGCACTCATGGGCGGATGCATTTCAGCTGAAACTCAATGCAGAAAATACCCAATGCCTAATACTCACCTCTCAGCACAACACAAACAAATTCACCACCATAAACACACCTAAACTAAATCTTCCAGTCTCAGACACCTTAAAAATCCTTGGAGTCACCATTGACCGACACCTAACACTTGAGAACCATATGAAAAACACAACCAAGAAAATGTTCCACTCAATGTGGAAATTAAAAAGAGTAAGACCTTTCTTCCCAAGGTCCGTCTTCCGTAACCTGGTGCAATCAATGGTACTCAGCCATCTAGACTATTGCAACGCAATATTCGCTGGCTGCAAAGAGCAAATAATCAAGAAACTCCAAACAGCCCAGAACACTGCAGCTAGACTCATATTCGGTAAAACAAAATATGAAAGTGCTCAACCCCTGCGAGAAAAGCTACACTGGCTCCCAATCAAAGAATGCATCACGTTCAAGATATGCTTCCTAGTTCACAAAATAATTCATGGGGATGCACCAGCCTACATGCGTCAACCTTTTCCTACCTGAGCACACAATTCTGGAACGCGCTGCCGCGTAATTTAGAAACAAACTATGAACTTACTAACTTCCGCAAACTACTGAAGACCCTCTCTTTAACAGGGCATACCACAAAGACCAACAAATGTGAACCTCTCCACATATATCCAGAAAAGACTTAGTATGTCTGCTTGTTAGACTACTATCTTGTCTTACCATAATCATGTCACCCAAGATCTGTCTGTAATACTAAATATCTATCTTATCATGTATTTCCATTATCCACATTGAGCCTGCAAAGAGGTGGGGAAATGTGGGATACAAATGCAATAAATAAATAAATAAAAACTATGATTTGGATTATTCTTCCTAGTGTGCATCACTTTGCATTTGTCCACATTAAATTTCATCTGCCATTTGGATGCCCAGTCTTCCAGTTTCCTAAGGTCTTCCAGCAAATTTTAACAGTCCGCATGTGTTTTAATAACTTTGAATAGCTTTGTGTCATCTGCAAATTTAATCACCACACGTCATTCTGATTTCCAGACCATTTCTAAGTTATGTTAAATAGCTCAGTATAGCTCTCTGAAAGCATGCTCTCTTTACAAAAGAATGTGAATTTTTGAAATAGCACACACTCAATGACATTGCTCACGTGATGAAAAAAATGGCCAATGAAAACAATCTAAACAAACATTCCCGAAAACCTCACAGGAAAAGACATGAAATGAACATTTTTTGGTTGTCCATCTTTAGTACAGAGACAACTTTAACATGTCTACTCAGTGATCTGGACTCAAGGAAGATTTATTTTTCATTCAGCTTGACCTGATTTTTGCATTCGATGTGGTTGATCATGCGCTCTTGCTGACCCATTTAATGCACTGGACTATTCAGCACTCTGTTAGACTGATTTAGCTCTTTTTTTTATTTTTATTTTTATTTGTTCTTTTGAGGCCATAATTAATTACAACTCTTTTACTTCCTTCCTCCTTTCCTGTGGTGTTCCATAATATATATACTGTATGTTTATCCCCAGTCTTTTTAATGTGTTCCTGATTCCCTAGTAAATCTTATTCAAGATCTCTACTGGAGTGCCTATATTTACACAGATGATATACATAAGTCATGATTTCTGGGACTAATTTTCAGCAAGCTTTAGAAGATAGTTATGTAAAATATACTTTTGCTTGTCTGAAAACAAGCTGATCATAAACCTATCTTAGGACCCCCTTTACCAAACAGTAGTAAAATGGGCCCTGTGGTGGAATGACTGCATGGGTTTGCCACACACTGAGGCCCACTTTTACTGCCACCAGCAAAAGGCTTTTTGTTTTTAAATAAGAAACATCCATGTGGTAAGTTAAACACTTGCAGTGCAGCCATTTCCTGGGGGAGGCCCTTACCATCTCCTAGTTAGGAGGCAGTAGGGGTTCTGGCAGTAGCCCAATGATAACCGGGCAGAATGTAGTGCTGCCCGATTACCACCAGGCATGCCCCCAGTGCTAGAACATTAAAAAATATCAGATTTGATATAATCTCTGGAGTAAGTACACACAGGAAATCCAATACATTAGCATTTAACTTTCAAAAAAAGAGACTATGATAAAAATGAGAAGAACAGTTAAAAACAAAAACTTAGAGGAGCAGCTGCAAAGGTCAAAAATTTACATCAGGCTTGGATATTGTTCAAAAATACCATACTGGAAGCCAAGGCCAAATATATTCCATGTATTAAAAAAAGGAAGAAGAAATGCCAAATGACAGCTGGCATGGCTAAAAAGTGAGGTGAAGGAAGTTATTAGAGCTAAAAGAAAATCGTTCAGAAAATGGAAGAAGGATCCAACTGAAAATAATAAGAAACAGCATAAGGAATGGCAAGTCAAATGTAAAGCGCTGATAAGGAAGGTAAAGAGAGACTTTGAAAAAAAGATTGGCTGGAGGCAAAAACATATAGTAAAAACTTTTTTAGGTATATTTGAAGCAAGAAGCTGGCAAAAGAATTATTTAAACCGCTAGATGACCGAGGGGTAAAAGGGGTGCACAGGAAAGATAAAGGCATAGTGGAGAGATAAAATGAATTCTTTGCTTTGGTATTCACCAAGGAAGATTTGGGAGAGATACCGGTGCCAGAAATGGTATTCAAAGCTGATGAGTCACAGAAACTGAATCAAATTTAATTTGTTCTAGGGTTTTCATTTTGTATTTATTGGATTATCCAGCGAGTGGCAATACTCAGACTGTTAAATAGATAACTAACTGGAAAACGTTAAGACAGAAAAAAGGCTGTTTTAACTTTATCCAGTTAGCTAACCAGTTACTGATCTGACTATCACCGTTAACCAGATAGCACATGGGTTGGCAATGAAACTGGATATTCAGCACAAGTCACTAACTGGATACCGGTACTGAATATCCAGTAACACTTTAATTGTGTTGCTCAATATTTTGACTAAATGCTAACCACTGGAGTTCAACATTGACCTCTATGCTCATAAATTTAGGACTACCATTCATTTTCTTAGATTTATGAGCCTAGTCCTGAAAAACAGTTCTAAGCTCCTAACTTTATTTCCCATCTTAATACTCCCCTATTGTCAACCTTTTTTGATGTTCCTAAATTTAGGAATTTAGTAAACTTATGAGTATAAATTTAGATACTCAGCCCGAGTACATTTTCAAAGAGCCCAATCTAAGAGCATAACTAAAAGTTACAAGCATAAATCCTTTGAGTATTGGGCACAAAGTATTTTTGGAGGGAAGTTTGTCTGTCTCCTATCTGCTAAGTGGAAGCAGAGAGCTCTTGGATCAGATGGATTCCTGATGCTGAACAAGACATTAAAATAAAGGAAACAGCAAGGGTTACTGGTTTCACTTACTTTTTTTTCTGAAGCAAGTTAAAGAATTTTCTAAAGGTCTATTACAAGTGTGAGGAATGCACTAAAAAGAGGACATACAGCCTAGATAAGTTTGCTAGCAGTCTATAACTAGAATTGAGTTACAGTGATGGGCAGCATTTGTGGCCTGTGAGCTGGAAGCCTATAACAGAAAAGAAATGTGTCCAGTGAAGTATGACTCACATGTCAGCAGAGATCTGACAGTAACCTAAGAGTGTAATTTTGGGGGGGAGATTACCAGAGCAGAATCCCTGTGATTTGGGGGAATCCATTAAGGAGAACAAGATATTGAACCAAAGGAGTGAGGTTTTACTCCCTACTCTAAACCCTCATCTACCCATCATGATCTTTTTCCTCTCAAGCATACTTGTCTACTCCCTACTTTAACCCCATCCACTAAACCTCCCAATCCCTCACTATGAGCTTTGATTACAGAGTTCACATACCTACTAAGACACCACCTACTCTAGTGGCCTACTCCAAGTCTATCCACCTACTAACCTATTCCACTTAACTTCACAAACCACTAATATACACCCAAATGCAACATTCCAATGAATTCCACACCCTAAAAATAACCTCTTATCCATTATGCTTCCCTCAGTTCCTCCCCATCTTTTTCTGCTATGGTCACAAAAATAAACTTTCAGTAGCTGATGCTTAGTGTAGGCAGACTGAAGTGAAGACAGCTGGTGATCAGGTAATTAGTCAATTCCCTGAGCAGCAATCATGTTTAGCCTAGACTGATTGCTGAGAAAACACAGCTGCTCCTGCCTAAATTATTTATTCAATTACAGGAACCCTTTGAACAGCTAATTCTATAACAACTGTGTTTATTCAACAATCAGCCTAGGTTAACAACAATTGCTTCTCACAGAATTGACTAATTACTTCAGCAGCATCTGTCTTTGAGACTAAACCTCTGTTACTGAGGGTGTTTATGATTTTGCAATATGAGGAGTGGAGGAGTTGAGGGCATAGTATGTAAGTTTAAGAGGGGGGTTTGGTCAGTTGGGAGTAAGGTGTGTGGTATTGAATAATCAAGTTCCACTAAATAAAGAGCAGCAGTGTTTATTTAAGTCTAGTGATAATGGGTGATTTCAATTATCCCAATATTGACTGGATAAATATAATATCATGGCTTGAGAGGTAAGGTTCTTAGATGAAATGACTATTTCATGGAGAAGCTGGCTCAAGAACCAATAAGAGGAGAATTAATTCTAGATCTAGTCCTTAATGGACCACATGATCTGGTACAAAAGATAACAGTGCTGGAGTCACTTGACAACAGTAATCATAACATATTAAATTTGATTTAACAACTGGAGTAACTTCCCAAAAGAAATCCACTACACTACTACATAACTTTCAAAAAGGAAACTATGATAAAATGAGGAAAATGGTTAAAAAAAAAACTATAGAGGAGCAGCTTCAAAGTTCAAAAATTTATAGCAGGTGTGGATGTTGTTCAAAATCACCATCTTGAAAACCCAGACCAGATATATTTCATGCATTACAAAAGGTGGAATAAAGGCCAAATGACACCATGGTGAAAAAGTGAGGTGAAGGAGTCTATTAGAGCTAAAATAACATCCTTAAGAAAATGAAAGAATGATCCAATTGAAGATAATAGGAAATAGTATAAGGAATGGCAAGTCAAATGGAAAGTGCTGAAAAAGGCAAAAAGACTTTGAAGAGAAGCTTGCCTCAGAGGCAAAAACATAATATTTATTTTTTAGATACATTGGAAGCAAGAAGCTAATAAAAGACCAATAGATGACCAAGGGGTAAAACAGGCACTCAGAGAGGACAAGGCCATAGCAGATAAACTAATTGAATTCTTTGCTTCAGTCTTCATTGAGGAAGGGTGAAATACTCATGCCAGAAATGGTATTTAATGACGATGAGTTGCAAAAACTGAAACAAATCTCTGTATACCTGGCAGATATAATAGAGCAATTTCATACACTAATGAGTAGCAAATCACCTGAACCAGATGGTAAAGATCCCAGAGTATTAATAGAGCTAACAAATAATAAAATTTTACATCAATTATTAATAATTTTTAATTTATCTTTAAAATCAAGCATGGAATCAGAAGACTGGAGGATGGTCAATGTAATGCCAAATTTTTAAAAAGGTTTCCAGAGGTGACCCAGGAAATTATAGAGATGTCACAGAACCCATACTACTGGAACCAATTTATTGATGTGGCCCAACATGGCCATGTTTTGACATATGCCTTTATCAGGGGTTCTTAATTCAGTATGCCCAGAAGTTTATAATCTATAAAACCTATGAGCAAATTGATGATTGTTTAGAAAGAAGTGTAGGTCCCAAAAATACCTAAAACATGTATTCCACTTATCACAAATGGAATAATAAATTCATATAAAGCAAAGAATCACAACTGGTAAATTGAGGGGCCCATTGGGATACTTGAGTGGGTTGGGGTGAGTGTAGTATATTACTAAGTTTGGAGGTAAGTACTTTGACCTTAACACAGTTATACTGAGTATATTCAGAGAGTTAAACCTGGGGCTGCTTATTGCAAAGAAGATACTTTAATCCTTAATCCAAATAGTCATTTAATACAGTTGATGACAAAATAAAACAAATCAATCACTTACAGTTGCATTGAGCTGGATTAGGGATTCTGTACATACAGAATGAGTCAGTGTTAGTGATTGGCCCTTCTCCCAGAGAGGAGGAATGCCAGTGTCTGGAAATATGAAATATTCAAGAAACAGCAATAACTTCCTTCAGCTATAACAGCCCAGGAGCAGCAGCTATAATGGGTGAAAAATCACTATGGATTACTACTCTGAGAGGAAAAAAACAAGCATCAGTTTGCTGCCTCAGCATGGAGAGTTCAAACTGTCTACATGCTGGATATATGACCTAGACACAGCTCTTCATATTTTTCTATTACCTCAAGAGAACAATCGGAAGGAGGAAGAATTCTGGTCCATGTAACACCCAGTTTTAAATTGTGCTCCAAAGGTGATCCTGGAAAATACATACTAGTGAGCCTCATGCTCACCAGTCTATATGTTCTACCAGCCAAAATGATAGAAGTTATTCTAAAGAGAAAAATTGCTGACTATCTGGATAGGCACAGGTCAATGGGGCAGTGCCAGCATGGATTTAGGAAAGGAAAGTATTGCCTTACTAACCTGTTAGCTTTTTGTAAAAGGGCTAATAATCATGTGGAAAAGGGTGAGTTGATGGATACAATGTATCTGGATTTTCAGAAGGCATTTAAAGGCATTTAAGAAAGACTTGCCAGAAAATTAGAAAGTCATGGGATACAAGACAATGTCCTACTATGAATCATTAACTGGCTAAAAGATCAAAAGTCCCTAATAAATGAGCCAGGGTCTTGCTTTTTCCTGCCTGTTTTCAATTGATAATGACATGCAATTGCATAGGATATGTCATTGATATTTCCCATGTGGTTGCAAACAATAACCCATTCCTATCAATTTCAAACATTCTTGATTGTGAGCAGTCATTCACTTCATTACAAATACATTTTTCAAAAGTCCAAGATAAATAGACAAATTGTACATTATTTGCTATCAAATCTACTTATCACCAGATGAACTTATCTTGATATCGTTGTAACCAAGATTGAATCCGCTCCATCCATCCATCTCATTCAATAAAGGTCATATAACTTCTTTATCAAAGGCCTCTATAACTCTTCATTCCCAGAAGCTTCACAGTTAGTCCACTTCACACTTTATCCAAACTATCCACTTCACAAGTATTTGTGGCTATGGAAGGGGATTCAGTAACTGACTCTGGAGTAATGAGATCCAAGGGTGGGTAATGAGGTTATAGGGGACTGCAAAGGAAGAAACTTTGGGTACTAGGTAGGAAAGAGGGTTGGCAGCCAAGGTGTGGGAGCAAATGAGATGGTCACTATGAGCAGTGACCTGTTGTCAGTGACTGGGTGTCAGTCTGGGTGTTGGTGGTAGGGAGTACTCTGAGTGTTGGTGGTGGAGAGCACTCTGAGTGTTAGTGGTAGAAATTGTTGGCCATGAGCTGCCAGAATCTATGGACTGTGGAGGCTATGCTCCATAAGGAACCATGGGAGGAGAGTATGACAAAGAGGCCACATCTTACCACAGGCTATAAAGGCCCAGGACACAGTTTCTTGATTTTCATGAGGAGTAGTGCATAGGGAGCTTCTGCTTTGACAAGGCAGCCATTCAACATCTCTGCCATCAAATTGGTGCCCCATCTCCAAACAGCACTCACAGAGGTCAATCTGTGCCAATGCACCTCAAAGTCACCTTTGCACTAGTTTTTCTCACTACTAACAGTTTTCAGATGGTCCTGGCAGCCACTGCAGGCCTCTGCCAGCCAGCTATCTCCTAGTATATCACACAGTTCCTCAAGGCCCTTCTCACACACACACTGCTAGTTATATAACATTCCCCCAGAACCAGCAGCAGAGGCTATACACAATGATCCACTTCTATGAGGTAGCCTATTTCTCCTCTATCCTCAGTATCATTGACTTCACCCATGTGGCCCTTGGGTTCCTCAAAGAGAAACCTACCAAAACAGAAAGTCATTCCACTCTCTCAATATGCAAGTAGTGTGCAACGCCAAGGTGGAGATCACTTTTTCTAGGCTTCTTCAGGGTCTCACTTCAAATTATAAGTATACACTACCATACACTGCCTCATACAGTTTAGTCTCATACAAGAGCAACTCACCAAAAGCCATTCATTTTTACTCATCACCCTATCATGCAGTTCTCACAGCTGTACCTTATTGATTTTCTTTTAAAACAATTACAGCATACCACCTCAAGTTTAGTGTACAATCAAACCACTTTCTCTAACCATTTGGTCAGTCAGTCTAAATAATTCATTACACTTCTATAACAATCATCACTTAGGGGCCCTTTTACTAAGGCACGCCAAAAAGTGGCCTGCACTTGTGTAGGCACATGTTGTGGATGCACGCAGGTCCATTTTCAGCAGGCCTGGAAAAAAAGACCTTTTTTTGTGGCCGAAAATGACCATGCGGCAAAATTAAAACCAGTGCATGCCCATTTTTGGCCTGAGACCTTATCGCCACTCATTGACTTAGCAGTAAGGTCTCACACACTAACCGGGCAGTAAGTGTCAGCACGCGTAAACTGCCAATTACCACCGGATAAGCTCCATGCGGTAGGAAACCTGAGGCTTGAATGTGAGATAACTATCAATTAATACACCCAGTACTATAAGCATAGTGTCTACGGGGTAGGATGAGTTGTCAATGGTAAAATTATTATATACAGTGCGGTCGAAGGGGTTGGTTATCACAGGAAATTAGTCTTATTTCTATTTAATTTAAATTCAGAAGCCCAGGATTACAACAAATCATGGCCAAGCCTAATCTTAGGAACAATTTCTGGAAGTTCAGTCTTGAGGGGATATAGATTGTGATGTGGATTCACAAACGAAAGTGCAGAACCCCTCTGCCTCCAATATTTCACCTAATGGACCCATCATAACATTGAACAGGATTGGAGAGAGCGGTGAGCCCTGTGGCACCCCCACAGTCAGGAGACCAGGATGGTGAGAGAGGATCTGACAACAAGGCATACAACAATGATCAACAAATATGAACTCCTGTACACATACCCAGAACTGCCTCTACGATATTTGTTTGCCAAACTACTATCATATTTTCATTATTATGTTACCCAAGATCCTTCTGATATTACCAAATGTATATTTTCTTATATAATTCTTATATATTTCTTAATTATTTCTTACTATGTTTGCTTGTTAAAATACTATCATGTTTTATCATTACCATCTTACCCAAAATCCATCTGTTATTACTAAATGTATACTTTCTCATGTATGATGTATTGTAAGCCACATTGAGCCTGCAAAGAGGTGGGAAAATGTGGGATACAAATGCAACAAATAATAAATATAATCTAGATTTTAGGAAACCATGGAACCATTGGTGAACCTTCACACATTGTCTGAATTGATCCAACAGGCCTAAAAGCAACTCATGATTAATGAGGTCAATGGCACTTTGAATATAAACACATTAAATATTATCTGTCATTTAGATGTCCATTCTCCTAGTCTTGCAATATCCATCTGCAATTCTTCACAGACCTCTGCTGTTTTAAAAACTTAGAATAATTTTTGAGTTATAGGAAATTTTACCACCACACTTGTTGCTTCTTTCTCAAGATAAACTGACTCACCTTTATCAGTGGCGTACCAAGGGGGGGGGGGAGTGGGGGCGGTCCGCCCCGGGTGCACGCCGCTGGGGGGGGTGCTGTGGCGCGCGCCTGTCAGCTGAGTTCGCTGACTTCGCTAACTTCGCTGCAGCTCCCTCTACCCCGGAACAGGTTACTTCCTGTTCCGGCCGGGGCAGAGGGAGCTGCAGCGAAGTTAGCGAACTCAGCTGACAGGCACGTGCCGCGGCACCCCCCCCCCCCAGCGGCGTGCACCCGGGGGGGGGGTCATTTCGCTAGGGGGGGGCGCATCGCCAATCCGCCCCGGGTGTCATGCCGGCTAGGATCGCCACTGACCTTTATCCACATTTTTTTTACATCTTCAAAAAAAATTTGGTAAGGCAAGATGCCACCTCATTTATCAAAAGATGTGTACTTCACATTCTCATTAACACAGCACAAATATCTTATCTGGTATGAATATCCATAGTTTGAAAAAGCAGCGAACCAATACCCTCCCTTGTTTTGCTAATTAGAAAAACAAAGAAAATAGAGCATGGCTGAACTGCGATATAATTTTTGGCATCAGGCTTCATGAGTTTTCATTATATCTTAGAAGCCTCCCAACAAGGCCTTTTTTTCAGGATTTCTTGGTGAATCCTGCTGGATCAATATCAATGAGCAGTACCTCAGTATTCGCTTTGAGTGGATGGGAGACGGGGATAGTGCTGGGCAGACTTATACGGTCTGTGCCAGAGCCAGTGGTGGGAGGTGCGGCTGGTGGTTGGGAGGCGGAGATAGTGCTGGGCAGACTTATATGGTCTGTGCCCTGAAAACGACAGTTACAAATCAAGGTAAGATATACACAAAATGTAGCACATATGAGTTTATCTTGTTGGGCAGACTGGATGGACCATGCAGGTCTTTTTCTGCCGTCATCTACTATGTTACTATCCAGCTCATAATCGAAAGTGATCGCCGGCCATTTCCCGACACAAATCGGGAGATGGCCGGCGATCTGGGAAAAGCGGCAAAATCGGTATAATCGAAAGCTGCTTTTTTTACAGCATCGCCGCTTTCCCGTCGCCTCGCCGGCGAAAGTTCAAAGGGGCGTGTTGGCGGTGAAGCGAAGGCGGGACATGGGCGGGTATGGGCGTGGCTACCAGATAGCCAGCTTTTGCCGATAATGGGAAAAAATACAGCGTTAAGCAGTATTTCGCCGGGTTTACTTGGTCCTTTTATTTTCACAACCAAGCCTCAAAAAGGTGCCCAAACTGACCACATGACCACCAGAAGGAAGCGGAGATGACCTCCCCGTACTCCCTCAGTGGTCACTAACCCCCTCCCACCAAAAAACCCCCACTTTAAACACTTTTTTTCCAGCCTGTATGCCAGCCTCAAATGCCGTACCCACTTCCATGACAGCAGAATGTGTTCTGTCCTCCGACAGCCTTTTCCTGCTTGTGATGTGGCTCTGGGGTGAGTGTGACACCTTTTCTGTTATTTGCACTGCAGAGTCACATCAGCAATGCATTGTGGTGGGTGTAGGTATTGGTAGTTGGTAGGATCTACTCCCCTGGTGCTTTCCCCCTGCTTACTGGGTCAGAGTGTGCTCTGTTTTGTTTCCTGTTGTAGTCCATGCGGTAGTGGCCATTTTTGTAAGCCAGTTTTAGTCCCCTTTCCTGTGTTACCCACGTTAGAGAACTTAGTTCTTACCTTGAATGGTGCTGAAAGAGGGCATTATACACCATTGTGCCAGCTCTGACCTACTGCTAATCTTAGTACCAGGGGACTCTTTGCCAGTGGGGCACAACCTCTGATCTGCAGTTAACTGTGAGTAAACATGCTTATTTCAAGAAAGGACTTTTTCAGAGAGATTAGTCTTCAGGCGTGAACTGGTGTGCCAAAGTTATACAGCAGCAATAAGCCCTAGAGGCTGTATGCAGGTCCATGGAGAAGTTTTAGTGGGTGCAGTACATTTGTGGGTAGTGGGTTTTGGGGGTGGGGGAGGGCTCAGCTCCCAAAGTAAGGGAGCTATGTACGTGGGAGCTTTTCTGAAGTCCACCGCAGTGACCCCTAGGGAGCCCGGTTGGTGTCCTGCTATGTCAGGGGGCCAGTGCACTAAAAATGCTGCCTCCTCCCACGGCCAAATGCCTTGGATTTGGCCGGGGTTTGAGATGGCCGACATAACTTTCCATTATCGCTAAAAAACGAAGCCGGCCATCTCAAACCCCGGCCAAATCCAAGGCATTTGGCTGGCCGGAACCGTATTATCGAAACAAAAGATGGCTGGCCATCTTTTTCGAAAATATGAATCTGGCCAGCTGTTTGCGGCACCACCAAAATACATCGCCGGCCATGTATTTCGCCGGCGTCGTTCGATTATTCCCCTCCATGTTACTATGTCCCTTTGCTATATTCAGGCGGACAATCTATGGAGGTCATTTTTGAAACAGACATACATCTCAAAATGGCCAAACACATATATCTGCCGAAAACATCTAAACCATGTTTTCAAAAAGGCAGAATTTGAATGGCTTATACTGAGTTCGTCCAAATAATAAGGGAATGTGTTGTGGGCATTTTTGGGAGGGACTAGGGTGGGCCCAAAATTAGGACAGGAAGACATGGCAAAGTTTAAACAGAAGTACATTTTTATCTAGACCTGTTTCAATCATGTCTAAGTTTTAAAAAAAGATGCTCTGCATGACCAGATAACCACTGGATGGATTAAGGCTTGACCCCTTCTTAAGCCCCTTCTTAAGTGGATGCTATCCCCCTCCCACCCACCTAAGAACTGAAACTGAAAGGGGATACCAGGCACTATGACAGCATCATGTATTATAGGCATACCCAACAGAGCATCAAGCAGCTTCCAGGAGTAGTCTAATGGTCAGTGTAATGGACTGTGAACAAGGGGATCCAGGTCCAAATCCCACTGGCCTAGTACATTTGTGGTGGAAATTGTGAGCCCTCCAAAACCACCAAATTACCTATTGTACTGTAACCCGTAGGGTTAAATAAACGTACCTGAGGCCGCTTGTTGGAGAAGGAGATCGGGACCGGGAGAGAGGAGGAGTGCACGGAGAGAGCGGCGATCAGCTGTTTTTTAAGAGGCCTGGCGTCACTGGCGGTTTTCGGGCCCGGCAGGGAAGGAGAGGAAGGGGGAGTCCGAGCGCTGATTGGGCCTGCGTCGGCGTCTGACATAGCGCAATGACGTCAGATGTACACAGCCGACGCAGGGCCCAGGATACCATTTATTTTAAAGGGAACCGGCTCTATTAAGCGGGAGAGCCGGTTCTGAAGACAAATAAAGCCAGGGGTGAGACCGGAGATGGTGGGGAGAGTGCTCCGGTGCACTCTCCCAACGTTTTATTTTATTAATGTGGCGGTTTGCGGCGGAGAGAGTGCGGCACGCGCTGGGGGAGCACGTGAGAAGTAAGAACAGCTGATGACACGAGTCAGCTGTTGCCTCGAGAGTGGAGCGGCGAGAGGCTCGTGCACGGATGAAAAAGGGAGATTTTCAGGCTTCAGGGAAGAAAAAGGTACAAAATTTACATTGTTTGAACATACTGTTTAGGTATACGTGTTTAAAAAATGGTTATTTTGATTTTAAAATGCTGTGTTTATGTACTGTGGGGTTTGGAATGCAGAGCTCGTGCTAGCAGCGTGAGCTAGGGTAAGGGTTCTAAGTTTGACGGTTTGTCAGTTGGGAGGTGAGTGCTGAGCAGGGCAGAGCTGTGTTTAAGAGCTGTGCTCAGTTGAGAGGGAATTTTGAGTTAAAATTAAGTAAAAGTGTTTAAAAATGTGTTATATGAGTGTGATGTGAGAGGGTAAAAGTAGTTCATTTAATTTGAAAGCCCGCCGCGTTTAAAAAGGGCTTTAGGAAAAAAAATATTGATGGCTGACTGTGAGTTGGGATTGTAAGTGAATTAAATTCCTCAATCTTGTTCTCAGATTAATGTGTTCTGGGCTCTCTGAAAAAGGGGTCCTGAGCTAGTGGTAGCTTGATAGCACTTTAGAACTCTATGGAACATAAATGGATTAGAAAGAGTTAAAAAGTGAAAAGCTAACCTGCAAGTTTAAGTTTCTCATTGATTATAAACAAAAAGGGTTTTTTTGATTTCAACCCTGGAATTTTAAAGAACTACTTAGCACACGCTGATGTTGTTTAAATTCTGATGGGGGGAGGTAAATAGAGTAGGGATTAATAATTATATGTTTTCTTTTAAAGCTAGATAGGAAATGTGTGCAGTAGGCACCTGTATTGTGGGGATCAGTTAGATTTTAGGGTTATTGCTTTATTTATAGATTAGAGTAGTAGGTGTCTTCAGTCCCTGATTCCTGTACCCTGGCCAGGGTTCAACTCCGCAGCAAGCTTATGGTACCCAACGATTGGCAGAATAGAGAAGATACAAAGCCAGCTGAGGGGACGTAAATAAAAGTATCCTTTTGAACTTTAATGGAATAAAGAGAAAAATAGTATACTTACCTTGAAGTCTCCGGAGGAAAAACCAAAACCTGAAAAAGAAGAAAAGAAACAAAGAATCAATTCTATATAAGGAACTCATATGAGAATATAATCTTTTGCATGCATGTTTAAACTTTAGTTTAGGAAATGAAACTGCTACTTATCTGATGTGAAGTCACTCTGAAGTGGAGTCTTATAGAGAATAGAGGAACCTATGGGAAATAAAGAAATGTAAGGTTAAGGCTACTGAGGGGTGGAATCTATTGTGTTTATTTAAGTGCATATTAGAATAAAGTGAACTTTTACTAATCAATTGTGATTTTAAAGTTTTTTTTGTGCCCTTCTTCTGCTCTGGGTGAAACACTCGGCTCAGACTATATTCTATTTGAACCCAGGAGTGGGGGAGGGGTTACAGTACCTAAATATAGGAAATACCTCCAGCGTAGAAGGTGATAGCAAGAAAAGTTTTAAAAGAGAGAGCAACCAGCTGTCCTTGAACTCCTTGCATAATTCATTGAACTCCTTGAATAACTCGAACTCCAGAATAATTCCTACTGTACCTAACTGTATATGATCAATATGAACTCCTTCATATTGGTCATATACAGTTAGGTACAGTAGGAATTATTTTGTTCCTGGAGGACTCACAATACAAAATAAAGGCGTTATAGTGGGAATTCTTCCTGGGTGTCACTGATCCAACAGACTTACAGGAGACTTCAGTCCTTAATTCTAAGCTCTTGCAGATCACTGATTGGCTCTGGTCTAATAAACTGGTTTTAAACCCCCAAGAAATGTAATCTTCTTTTTACTGGAGATACAGAGACTTCCCTTAGCTCTCCACTACGTCTTTGTCAGTCTCCTGTCCCTTTGACTTCTAGTACCAGAATTCTTGGGGTTCTCGACAACAAACTCACCTATCATCTGCAACTCTCCCATGTTATATGTTATGTTTTATCATAAGTTGAGGCTTATTCGCTCTGTTCAAACACTCTTACACCTGCCGACACTCACTGTCTTAATTCACTTTCTTATTTTTAGTCAACTTGATTATTGTAACTCACTTTATAAATCACTTATGGTGAAAGACCTCCACTGCATGCAGCTTGTTCAAAATATGGCAATTAAACTCATTCATGGTGCTCAGAAGTACGACCATGTTACACCTTTATTACAGTCTTCCCACTGACTCCCACTTCCTTACCTTATAACCTATAAAATCATACTTTTGGTTTTGAAAATAAGGTCTACTGGGATCCCTCATTCCTTGCCTGCCTAGTGTCTCAATATGTCCCAGCCTGATCTTTCCATTCCTCGACACAGCACCAGCTGATTGTCCCTAAGATATTGCTCATGCTAGAATTAGACACTCTTTTTTCTGTTCAAGGCCTAGAGCTCTGTAACCATCATCCAGAGCTTCTTAAATCTCAATCTTCTCTGGAATGGTTTAATACTGAACTTAAAACCTACCTCTTTTTAGAGATTTTTCCCCAATTTCCTATCATGATTATTGTAGTTCCCCCCTTTTCCCCTCTTTGTTGTGTTGTCCTTTCTTTTCTCTTCTCTTTCCTTTTTTAGTGTGTAAGTCGCTTAGTTGGCATTGCTACTAGGTGAGTAGTAAGTTCTTAATAAACTTGAAAGTCAAGTGCACTGACCACTAGGCTGCCATTCTGATCTGCAAGGGCATCTGTGTGGCCATTTCTCTCAAAAGATGCCAGATAGTCATTCTTGTGTTCAGGGGTTTTTGGGGGGGGGTTTGGCATTTATAAGTTGGACATGCCAGTTTGGAAAATGGATCTTCTTTTTAGACGTCTTCTGTGCAAATGCGTCCATCTTAGAACCATTTTGGAAAGGGAAACCCTGATTTTTTTCTTGTTTGAAAATGGCTCAAAGATGGACATTTTTTTTGATGTAATGAGCTAAAGGACCCAACTCCAACTTGCACATTTTTTCAAAAATGCCCCTCTATATGATCAGTAATTTCGCTTTTGTTGTTGGTGGTGGTTTTTGGGGTTTTTTTTTTTAGAATAGTTCTAACTATTGTGGCTGGAAAATACATCAGGACCACCAGTTTCTCATTTCCTGTAGCATTTTATAAATTAATATTATGTTGTCCATTTTCCATTCCTTAGGTACTATAGCAGGTTTTGAATAGGGATGTGCATTTATTTGAAATGACATATTCCATGCTATTGGTAAATGAAAATGAGCAGAAAAAAACATGAAATTTTGTGTGTGTGGGGGGGGGGGGGGGGGGGGATTGTGTTCCATCAAACTTACAAAAGCACTATTGCCACATTTTTTTCAAAAGAGTGTGCATTATTCATTAATTTGTCTTTACTTAGCATAGTACACTTTTCTATATGGCCCCTTCCTTTTGGATTTCTCTCCCACTAAACCTCCAAACTGAATTGTCCTATCCTACATTTAAGGCCAGACTCTGTTTATGCTTATCTTCTTTACATTCTCCCTCTTTCCTTTGAATTATTGCACTTCTCTTCCTTTCTCATTTTAGTATGTAAAACTGCATTGCCTTCCTTTGCGCAAAAGGAAGAATAACAAGTACCTCAATAAACATAAACCACACATGTGCAACTCATACATAAACTATCAGAAAAGAGTGCATGCTCTTCCTGAATAGTCCTCACTCTTTCATTTGATTTATTAAAATTTATATTCCACCCTTACCCAGGGTGGATTACAAACAAATGTACAAAATCATAAAACATAAAAAATACCTCAATATAATTGCATAATCAATTATAATAGCCAACTAGGCCATCAGTAAACACTCTCAAATTCAATCATCATTCATTCAATCCATCACTACAGGGAGCGGTCAGTCACTGTTCCCAGAAGCACTAGGCTGCATAGAGGGGCATAATCGAACAGGGACGACCATCTCTAAGGGCGACCATCTCTAAGGATGTCCCGGTGAAGGGGCGGGGAAACCCGTATTATCGAAACAAGATGGGCGTTCATCTTTCATTTCGATAATACGGTCGGGGACGCCCAAATCTCAACATTTAGGTCGACCTTAGAGATGGTCATCCCCGGTTTTCAGCGATAATGGAAACCAAGGATACCCATCTCAAAAACGACCAAATCCAAGTCGTTTGGTCATGGGAGGAGCCAGCATTTGTAGTACACTAGTCCCCCTGACATGCCACCCTGACATGCCAGGACACCAATTGGGTACCCTAGGGGGCACTGCAGTGGACTAACCGATGCACTAACTGAATGGAAAAAGGCATGCAGTGGTCACTAACCACCTCCCACCTCGAAAAAAACAACTTTAAAAACGTTTGCCTTTTTTTATTAGAGTATGAGTGAAGGATGTCCTTTGCTATGCCTCTGTGACGACAGTTGAGGACGTCCTTCGCTATTTATTTATTTATTTAGATTTTGCTCACACTTTTTTTAGTAGTAGCTCAAGGTGAGTTACATTCAGGTACACTGGATATTTCTATGCCTCCATCCCTGCAATCGCAGTTGAGGATGTCCTTTGATATGCCTCTGTCCCTGCAATGGCAGTTGAAGACATCCAAAATATGGATGTTTGTCAGAAGGATGTCCATGCCTGGATATTTCCTCTGTCCCTGCAATGGCAGTTGAAGAATATCCATGCCTGGATGTTTCTGTGAGAAGGACGTCCATGCCTGCTATGCCTTTGACATCTCCTTTATTTATTTGGATTTTGGATCACAAGTAGCAACAGTGGGATTTAAACCAGCCACCTCTGGATTGCAAAACCAGTGCTCTAATCACTAGGCCACTCCACTCCACTCCTTTGAAATTTGGCCATCTCTGTGGGGGGAGGCAGTTGAGGACGTCCAAAATACTTGAAAAGACGTCCACGCCCTCGTTATGCCTCTACTGCACCCCCCCCCCCCCAGGAATGGCCAAATTTCAAGGGAGTGGAGTGGAGGAGTGGCCTAGTGTTTAGAGCACTGTTCTTGCAATCCAGAGGTGGCCAGTTCAAGTCCCACTGCTGCTACTTGTGATCCAAAATCCAAACAAATAAAAGTGGTGTCAGAGGCATAGCAGGCATGGATGTCCTTCTATTTATTTATTTTATTTATTTATTTATTTATTTGCATTTGTATCCCACATTTTCCCACCTATTTGCGGGCTCAGTGTGGCTTACAATACATTGTGAATGATGGAAATACAATTTGTTGCAGTACGATTATGGGTTACATTGTGAAGAGTTATGGGAAGACAGAGTAAAGTCACAGAAACATCCAGGCATGGACATCCTTCTCACAAACATCCACATTTTGGACATCTTCAACTGCTGAAAAAGGTGTGAGTAAAATCTAAATAAATAAATAGCGAAGGACATCCTCAACTGCCGTCGCAGGGATGGAGGCATAGCAAAGGAGGTCCTTCACTCATACTCTAAAAAAAAGGCAAAAGGTTTTAAAGTTGTTTTTCTCAGGGTGGGAGGTGGTTAGTGACCACTGGGGGAGTCAGGGGAGGTGATCCCCGATTCCCTCTGGTGGTCATCTGGTCATTTAGGGCACATTTTTGTGGCTTGGTCATAATAAAAAGGACCAAGTAAAGTTGGCCAAGTGTTCATCAGGGACGCCCATCTTGTTTCCATTATCACTTGAGGATGCTCCTCTGTTAGGCACACCCCAGTCCTGCCTTTGCTACGCCTCTGACACGCCCCCGGGAACTTTGGTCATCCCCGCGACGGGAAGCAGTTGGGGATGCCCAAAATTGGTTTTCGATTATACCGATTTGGGCGACCCTGAGAGAAGGACGCCCATCTCCCGATTTCTGTCAGAAGATGGGTGTCCTTCCCTTTCGAAAATAAGCTAGATAGTCTAACAAATGCTGCTTCAACAACTTTTTGAACACCAGAAAGTTCATTTGTTTTCTAAGAAGGAGTGGCAGTTTGTTCCACTCAATGGGACCTGCTACTGAAAATATCCTCCTCCTGAAAGAGCCAAAAGTCTCAAAAAAGAATAGTGCATGTACTCTTTCAGAAGAGTATGTGCTCTTTCTGAAAGAATGCACACTCTTACCAACACCCCTAATGGCAGGATAAAATAAAGTAGTACCAACATTCCTGGAAATGACATAGGAAAAAACACAAAACAAAAATGTTCTGGTTGCACGACCATAATATTAATTAATTTTAATCAGGTAATTATTTATTAGCATTTCTATTCCGCTCAATCTGAAATTCTTGGCAGATGATAGCTTACAAATTATTAGGAACTCCAAGACAAAGATATAGATGGCGTTCAGCCTCCTTCTTCTGGTGCTGACCCTAAGATCTGATATTTTAGAAATATCGGATCTTAGGGTCAGTCACTTGCCACCCCTTTACTTCTTCTTGCAGTGGCTTATAGTGCATAGAAGTGTATGCAGACAGGTGATAGCTACGGTTATCTCCTTCCACAATTTATTCTTTGCTGTTTAGACTTTTTGCTGGACTCTCGTCCAAGGAGTTGTAAAAAAATTGTTCCACTACTGTATCATGCAAACGTTGCTGATCTCTGATAAAGACATGAGTCCCTGTTTCCTTATATTAGTTAAATGTTATGATATCACATGCAAATATGCTAGTTTCCAATAAATAACACCATTCATACCCTCAAAATTCTAAAACAGATAGATGCAAATTTCTATCCATGAATAGGTTTCATTCATTCCTTCACACTGTTCATTTGATTACATGTTAATGCTAGCATTCATTTTTATTATTAATGTATTTTACATTCTAGTTTCCAAGACATTCATAATCAGTATAGATGGTTTTGAAGTTTTACATTTTATCAATATGAAAAAAAATTGGTCCTTTAAAAACGCAATGTAAATCTTTACTGTAGCAACACCCCGGTTCTTTTCCATATTGTATTGGTGTCATCTATTTCAAAGCCATCTTTGCAATTAACTTTATAGGATAGTTTTTATATCTTTTCCTTTTCTTATGTAAGGAGAGCAACCAAGCTGTCCTTAAACTCCTTCATATTGATCATAAAGAACAGGCTCAAACTGATTGAAGGGCCTCAGCCAAAATAGGAAGTTCTTGTGGTGAGACGGCTGACATGGTCAGGCTGGAAAACCTCTTGAGTACTTCCTGTGGTCACCTGAATTCCACAGTCCTGAAGGAGGTTCTGAATAAAGGAGGTCTTAGAATTTGCAGTGCACAAGTCAGGATTTCTTCTCATGGCATGTGACTCACTGCTGGATGATTTCAGTTCCTTGAATAAACTTAAGATAAAGTAGAAAAATATTTCCTTGCTTATATTGGATATATTCCCATGAATATGAGGGACTGTAGTTGAGTGGATTGCTCCAGCTGAAGTTTAACAAAAACTGTCATTTCGTTAATTATTTACAACAGGTACCAGTTTCAACATACTTGCCATTGGTGTCCATAACATGAAATATGAGACACGGAGAAAACAGAATATTTGTTCACACCTGTTCCAATGTTTACTTTAAAAACCTGACTTAGACGAAAAGACATTTTTTTCATTCATGATTCTAAAAAAAATAATACATGTTAAGCCCAATGTTGCATAGTCGTTTAGGAAGAAAAGGGATGTCCGAAATCAGGATGTTAACTTTATAGCATTTACAAAAGGTACACTGTACAGGGAGCCTTTCATAAAATATGTATAAGACCACAATAAAAAATATATGCTATATACTACTACTACTCAACATTTCTAAAGCGCTACCAGACTTACGCAGCGCTGTACAGTCAAACACGAAGAGAGACAGTCTATATAGCAGCAAGTACACTACCCAAGCTGCAAAGGACTTAAATATAAATCAACATATGCATCCAGTTTTTCCTACATAAGCACACAACTGTGGAACGCACTACCAAAAGCCGTAAAAACAACGTATGACCACCTAAACTTCCGGAAATCTCTAAAAACTAACCTGTTTAAAAAGGCATACCCTACCAATCCAACTTAAATGTCTGAACTCTGCAACACAACGAAACCAAAGCACGTAATGACATAATATAACTCCTCCGCTCTTTATCTGTTCCACATGAACCTTATTTTACCACAATGTTACTTTGTATTTGTTCATACCGGAGTTGGCGAATGCCTCTCTGGTACTATGTAAGCCACATTGAGCCTGCAAATAGGTGGGAAAATGTGGGATACAAATGTAACAAATAAAATAAATAAATACATAAATAAATAAAATACACTGGGGACAGCCATTCTCTTAAAAAAAGTGGTATCACTCAGAGCTTTTTGTTTGTATGTGCTGGCATTTACAATTATAAGAAGTATATTTTGCTAGATTTTGCAAAATTGCATACCTAAAGGCAGAAAATTAAGGAGCCAGACACCAGAACTCAATTTTGTTTAATTTTTGGGGATGGTTTTGAACACCAGAGAAGCAGTGGCGCAGCCAGAGCTAATATGGGTGGGCACTATATATATATATATCAAACTTGATCAGATATGTCTACTATAATGGCAAATATGTCAACACACATAACAGTATAATTACAGCAATGGCATATAATTTGCTTATAACAAATGTAAATGCCTGATTAAGCAAAACAGGAAGAAAATCTTTCAAGTCTTTTTCCCTTCCTTTGGCTCTACTTTCTCTCTATTCTGATGCTGACAAAATAAAATTGCCACAGTTTGGCACATATCCTTCAACTTTACTTTATAAGAAATGTATATCAAAGGACAGAACAAATCACAGATGAAGAACAAACCAAAAAACTTTACTGAAAATGATCCATGACCATGTTTCGCCTGAAGGCTATGTCAGGGGCATTTGTAAAAAAAAAAAAAAAAAAAAAGTTTAAAATAAAAACAAGAAAAAGCCATCTCTTACTTATGTTATCAAATGTAGAAAGTACAGGTGTAGTTACATGTACTCAAGAAGTGTAACTATTTAAAAACAACAGTGCAGTGTGCTTTAATACAAAAACAGTAAGTGCATAATATGAAATGCATATTGTGTTGTGGGACAAAAAAAAAATCAAATACAGTTTAAATAAGGAGCACATGGGGCAATGGAGGGTTAAGTGACTTGCCCAGAGTCACGAGGAGCTGCCTGTGCCTGAAGTGGGAATCCAACTCAGTTTCTCAGGACCAAAGTCCACCACCCTAACCACTAGGCCACTCCTCCACTGTTGCTACTATTTGAGATTCTACATGGAATGTTGCTATTCCACTAGCAACATTCCATGTAGAAGTCGGCCCTTGCCTAATTCCACATTACTCATACATTTACTCACAGAAATATGTACACCATATGCCTTTGTGTCTTAACACTGCCCTTAAGCTTCCCATTGTCTCCTCCCAATGTCTCAATGTTAATGTCCCAATGTGATTTTCCTAATGATAATTCGATTTTCTCGCATAACTTGTACAATATAACCCATAACCAAGTTGTAACAAATGTGTTTTCATTATTCTTATCTTATTGTAAGCCACACTGAGCCCGCAAAGAGGTGGGAAAATGTGGGATACAAATGCAAACAATAAATAAATAAATAAATAAATAATAGGGATTGACAAAAGGTATATCCTTTATAGTCGGCTCAGCCTTCTCAAAGGCTAAGAGCCTCTCTGTATTTAGGCTTATAAAAAATACCTCGTGGGCAGCCACTAGTGATGTTTTAGATAAAGTAAATTGGAATTTGGTACTAATGTACAATTCAAAAGCTGTATAATAGTATCTAGCAAATTAAGTTGAGAAACTATGCTCACTAAAGAATGAGGCACCGTCTTTTCGTGTTTAATATATCAATAATTCTGTCATAGTCCAATGAATCACACAGTTTTCTTTCAAATGATAACAGTGACAGATTATGGAGGCGACTGCTGAGCATTGAGGCTCTTGATTCCGTTTTGATCTTGTTTACAGTTGAAAACAGTCGTTCCACAGTGCAAGTTGACATCGGCAGAGTGATAAGTACTCTTAAAAGGGCATTGACATTTGGGAAAATGTCCACATTGCAGTTGTCTAGTACTTCGATTAAAGATGGAAAATTTATACCTTCTGCTACTTTGCATTTTAGATGCTGAACAAACACTATTATTCAGCTTCCTCTATGGTAATGCCATATAAAATGCACGGGGGCAGTAGACTCTCTCTTCGGCCAAAGGCCTCAGATGTTGGCATACAGGCAGCAGAAGCAGTCATCATTCCATAAGCATCATCTTGAAAACGATTATTCAGTTCACTTAGCTGGCAGTCAATTATCTCATTCCACAGATGTCTCAAATCTTCATTGCTTTGAACAGAAGATTTATCCAAAGTGGAAAAAAACAATGAATCACCAAACTTTATAGGTAGATTTGTCTTTCGAGAGGAAGAAACATCCCACCTTTCAATATCATATTTCTCCATGAGGTCCTCTGTTAACTTAAGAACTTTATCAAAGTCATTTGATGTGTTCTCCCTAAACTGAACAAAAGCTTCTTTTAGATACTCTATAAGATTAATGAAATTTGTAACAGACAACATGGCACTCTGCAGTCCTTTTGTGGCAAAATCACTGCTTTCAAATAATTTCCCAAATGTAACTGCCAGAAATAAGAATTTCTTTGTCTCTATCTGATGTAGAAGAGATAGGGAATCTAGTTTTGTCTGTCCAGCAGCATTTTAAAATTCAGCAAGTACTTTAAGAATAACATCAAAAAGCATCAATAATTTGTTCACAGAGCCAGATTTGGAGCTCCACCTTGTGTCTGTTGATCGTTCAAGTTCAAGACATTGTCTATCAGGATGGAGTTGCTTCTGTACTTCCAAAAAACAAGCATGCCTATATGTACCTGTCATAAAACTATGCAAGGAGTTCAGAATTTCAAGAAACGTGCTAACAGAGGGACATGCTTTAGATGCTGTGCAGAGAACCAGATTGAGGCGATGAGAATTACAATGCACATAAACAGCCCGCAAAAACGTGTGTTTCAAAATGACATGAACACCTCCTTTGTTTCCAGACATCACAGATGCTCCATCAAAGCTGAAGCCAACACATAACTCTGGATCTAATTCAAGCACTTCAAGCACTTTTATGATTTTATCAGAAATCCCATTTGCTGTCATGTCTGCAGTATCAACAAATCCAACTGCCCTTTCCTTTATTACTCCTTTGTGTAGGTACCTGACACATACTGCAACAAGCTCACGTTTAGAGAGATCTTTGCATTCATCACCCAGAATTGCATAGTATGTATTATTGGTTTCATGTATTTTGGATTTTGGCTTTGCTCTGTGCGTTTTAAGTCAACTGCGCTTAAAACTGAGTGGACAGGCCTGAGCTGAGTTTGGATGGGCCTGGGCCTGCCCGTAGCTATGCCCCTGCAGAGAAGTTAGTACAACTCCCTCTCAAGTGGAAAGGAAGCCTGATCATACTGTACATTCTATACTTTCTAGGTTGGTAGTTATTCCAGCACCAGCATTTACAGCATATATGAACCAAGAACATTCTGGTTACATATAAGGCTCTCATGTTACATCCTCCCCATCATTTTCCTCATTGCCTGACTAATTACCATGAAGGTTCCAAGGTTGTTCCACTTCAATAGATGATGTTGTAAGCCTATCACTGAGATGTTCAGCAGGTACTCTGGAGGATCATCTTGTACACCTCCAGAGGTATTAGTCTATTTTATTATATAATCCTAGTTTATAAGTACAATTGTTATGGTGTCTTGGCTGTTCATGCTTCTATTGTGTAGCAGGATTGCAGGGCAAATTTCTACAAGATATACTGAGGATATACTGAAGTTCAACATTCTACAGCCAACCAAGAAGGAGCATAGAGACATTCCCAGGAAGGAGAGTTTTGGTTTTAAAGATTTGTTGAAACGCATTCGAAGATATTGACAGTTTAAAAAGTTCAAAAAGTTGAAAGGTGTTGATTGGATTTAAGAATCGAAGAGCGTGAGAATGTAACAGATTGATTGATTAATTGAAATGAAGGAACTTTTTGAGGTCATGCCCATTTGATAACTTGGGGCAGTAATTAGGTGGAGGTAGTAGAACTTGAACTTGATCATCTGGTAATGTATATAACCTGTTTGATTAGGATAAGAATATTGTTAACAAGGCAAAATGAGAGTGTTGTGATAGGAGGAGTCCTCAATGTGTGTAAGTGGGTTAATTCAATACATTTTCACAGGATTGAGCCTATTTAGTAAGCAGGAAGGATATGTATGTTGATAAAGGTTTTTAATAAACTGATTGATAATTGAAAGATTTCTGGAGCACAATTAAACAAGTGATTAAATTTTAACTGCCAGACCCTCGACCATTCTTCTAACATTCAGAGATCCCTTCTCATCATTTCTACTCCCTCCAGGGTATCCACTCTATTGGCTATTTTCGTGTCATCCGCAAAAAGGCACACCTTTCCATCCAACCCTTCAGCAATATCTCCCACAAATATATTAAACAGAATAGGCCCCAGCACGACCCCTGAGGAACTCCACTGCTCACCTTCCTTTCCTCCAAGCGGATTCCATTTACCACCACCCTCTGCCACCTGTCGGTCAACCAGTTTCTTATCCAGTTCACCACTTTCGGTCCTAAGTTCAACCCTTTCAGCTTATTCACAAGTCTTCTGTGGGGGACCGTGTCAACGGCTTTGCTGAAGACCAAGTAGATTACATCTAGTGCATGTCCCTCATCCAGTTCTTTGGTCACCCAGTCAAAGAAGTCAATAAGATTCATTTGGCAGGATTTTCCTTTGGTAAAGCCATGTTGCTTTGGGTCCTGTAACCCATCAGCTTCTAGAAAGTTAACTATCCTTTCTTTCAGCTGTGACTCCATTATTTTTCCTACCACCGATGTGAGACTTAGAGGCATATTTTCAAAGCACTTTGGGAGGCTAAGTTCCATAGGTTTCTATGGAACTTTGGGAGGCTAAGTGCTTTGAAAATATGCCTGTTACTGGTCTGTAGTTTCCCACTTCTTCCCTGTCTCCACTTTTGTGAAGAGGGACCACATCCGCTCATCTCCAATCTCACAGAACCTCTCCCGTCTTTAAAGATCTATTAAATAAATCTTTAATAGGTCCCGCCAGGACCTCTCTGAGCTCCTTCAGTATCCTGAGATGTATCCCATCCAGCCCCTAACACTTGAACATTTTTCAGCCATAATGGAACAAAACAAAATTGTCCAGGACTAAGACTAAGACTTTTTTGAGCTATACTTGCTTTTATAATGAATAAGGCACAAAAAGGTGCCCTAAATGACCAGGCGACCACTGGAGGAAATCAGGGATGACCTCTCCTTACTCCCCCAGCTCAGAAAACATCTTAGTTTTAGTCCTGGACAGTTTTGTTTTGTTCCATTATGGCTGAAAAATGTCCAAGTGTTAGGAACACCCAGATCCTGCCCTTAATATGTTCCTAACATGCCCCCTTGTGATTTAAATGCACTTCTAATGGAGTTCATAGAAAAACATCTAAAAATTGGTTTTGAAAATATCAATTTGGACGTTTGTATGAGAAAAATGTTCAAATGCAGATTTATGTCAGTTTTTGTACACTTTCTCTTTTGAAAATGAGCTCCAAAGTAACTTTATTGCAGTATTTTGTAGTGTTTGGAGGTATTTTAAGGAATAGTGAGGGGATCCTAGATAAATTATATTACAGTAATCAATTCTAGAAATTAGTAAAGAGCGCACCAGTGAATGAAATGTGACATGATCAAAATACCTTCTGACTAATCGTAGTGGTCTCAATACGAAAAGGCCAGTTTTGCATAACTTAGATATCGGGGGAGGGGGAATGTCAATCGTGAATCTAAAATAACACCTACATGTATAAAGACACAAGGAATGGCCTGTTAAAAAGGACATCCAAATCAGAATATGGACATCCAAGTTGATATGTCACATATAGATTTTTTCATGTATTTTAGAACTGGATCTGCCAATATTCAGCCTGTTCTAAAATACATGAGAAAGTGATGTCCATGTGCTGTTGATATCTAGCATAAGCATCCATTTTACAAACTGGTAAGACCAAATTATGAATGGGGAAAATAAGGGACATGGACATTTTTGTGGCAGCATTGGAACATCCATGTTATAAAATGGCCACATAAACATCCATGAAAAGCAGAGGGATAGCCTAACGGTTAAAGCAGAAGGCAATGAACCAGAGAGGCATGTTCAAATTCTAAATTAGATTTTTTTGTGATTTTTCTTTTTAATTGTAAGCCCTCCAGAGATGGAAAAATATTTACTATACCTGCATGTACACCAGTGGCGTAGCCAGACTGCCAATTTTGGGTGGGCCTGAACCCAAAGTGGGTGGGCACAAACTTTTCTCTCTACCCCACCCCCACCCCCTAGCAAAATTTAGTCACACTCAGATGCATTTGTCACACAGGGTAAAGTGCTGCTTTTCAGTGCATCAGATTTCAGACAATTTATTTAATAGCCTAAACCTTTTCAGTGAGCTTTCAGAGGCCAAAACCTCCTGCCTCCGGTCAGTATAATGCTGTTACGGTATCCTCTCCTGACCTAAGGAAGGAAGTATTGGTCTCTGAAACTTTATTAACACCATATTACTTTATCCTAAATTAAAAATAAAATTATTTTCTTTACCTTTGTTGTATGGCCATTTACTTTTTCTCATTGTGTTGCTCCCAGTCTCTAGATTCTGCTTTCCTTCGTTTTCGCTTAACTCTTCTGCCAGGGTTTCCTGGCCATTTGTCATTTTTCTCTCCTTTTTCTTTGCTTTCTTCAATATTTTTCTGCCTCTGTGTCCAGATTTAATTCATTCTTACTATCCATTCTTTAATTTCCTTCATCTACTTATGGCTTTTCATCTTTTTCTCACCCTTGTTCTCCCCTTGCCCCTTCCTCTTATTCTCCAATCTTTCACTACTCCCCCATTCCATGCAGCAGCTCTCCTCTTTCTCTCCCCATCCTTCCAGTCTCTCCCCTCTGTCTCCCCATCCTTCCAATAGTCTCCCCTCTTTCTTTCTGCATCCTTCCATCGTGTCACCTCTTTCTCCCTACCATTCCATCCAGCGTCTTCCCTCTTTCTCTCCCCATCCTTCCACCCATCTACCCTCTCTCCTGATCCTTCCATCTAATGTCTCTCTCCCTCATTCTAACCAGTGTCTATCTCTCTACCCTTTTCTTTTCAGTGTCCCTTCTCGCTCCACATCCTTCCAGTCTCTCCCCTTTTTCTCTGCATCCTTTCATCCATCTCCCCTCTTTCTCTGCCATTCTCCCATCTGTTTTCCCTCTTTCTCTCCCCATCCTTCCATTTTCCCTCTTTCTCTGCCATCCTCCCATCTGTTTTCCCTCTTTCTCTCCCCATCCTTCTGTTTTCCCTCTTTCTCTGCCATCCTCCCATCTGTTTTCCCTCTTTTTCTCCCCATCCTTCCGTTTCCCCTCTTTCTCTGCCATCCTCCCATCTGTTTTCCCTCTTTCTCTCCCCATCCTTCCGTTTCCCCTCTTTCTCTGCCATCCTCCATCTGTTTTCCCTCTTTCTCTGCCATCCTCCCATCTGTTTTCCCTCTTTCTCTCCCCATCCTTCCATTTTCCCTCTTTCTCTGCCATCCTCCCATCTGTTTTCCCTCTTTCTCTGCCATCCTCCCATCTGTTTTCCCTCTTTTTCTCCCCATCCTTCCGTTTCCCCTCTTTCTCTGCCATCCTCCCATCTGTTTTCCCTCTTTCTCTCCCCATCCTTCCGTTTCCCCTCTTTCTCTGCCATCCTCCATCTGTTTTCCCTCTTTCTCTCCCCATCCTTCCGTTTCCCCTCTTTCTCTGCCATCCTTCCATCTGTTTTCCCTCTTTCTCTCCCCATCCTTCCATTTTCCCTCTTTCTCCCCATCCTGCCATCCATTTTCCCTCTCCCGATTCAGGCCCACCAGCCCCAGCTCCCATTGCCGGCCACTGCTGCTTTTCCTGATGAGCAGCAGGGCCGGCGCTACAAAAAGAAGAAGCGCTCAGCTGACTGAGCTGAGCGCCAATGCTAACGATGACTCGACGAGAAAAAATGTTTTTAAAAAAACGCGGTACCGCAGGCAGCCTCGAAGCATTGGCTGCTGGCTCTGCAGGCTCCTCCCGTCTCTTACGTCACTGCCCCTGTTTCGCTCCAGGGACAGTGACGTAAGAGACGGGCGGAGCCTGCAGAGCCAGCAGCCAATGCTTCGAGGCTGCCTGCGGTGCCGCGTTTTTTTAAAAACATTTTTTCTCGTCGAGTTCTCGTTAGCGTTGGCGGCGCTCAGCTCAGTCAGCTGAGCGCTTCTTCTTTTTGTAGCGCCGGCCCTGCTGCTCATCAGGAAAAACAGCAGTGGCCGGCAATGGGAGCTGGCGCTGGGCGGGCCTGGGCTGAAATTGGGTGGGCCTGGGCCCACCCAGGCCCACCCGTAGCTACGCCCCTGATGTACACCATGTCAATAGACTTCTATCATATCTCCACTCAGCCATCTCTTCTTCATGCTGATGAGCCCTAGCCTCTCTAGTCTTTCTTTATAAAGAAGTTGTACCATTCCCTTTACCATTTTTGTTGCCCTTTTTTGTTTCTTTTCTAATTCTGCTATATCTTTTCTAAGATGCAGTGACCAAAATTGCACACAATATTTAAGGTGCAATCGCACCGTGGAGCAATACAAAGGCATTGTAATATTCTCAGTTTTGATTTCCATTTCTTTCTTAATAATTCCTAACATTGTATTTGCTTTCTTAGTTGCCACTGCACAATGAGCAGAGAGTTTCAATATTTCATGAATGATGACACCTAAATCCTTTTCCAGGGCAGTGATTTCTAATGTGGAACCTGCATCATGTAGCTATAGTTTGGGTTACTCTTTCTCACATGTATCACTTTGCTCTTGCTCACATTAAACGTCATCTGCCATTTGGATGCCCAGTCTCATAAGGTCATCTTATAATTTTTCACAACTTTCTTGTGATTTAATAACTTTGAAAAACTCTGTTATCAGCAAATTTAATCACCTCACTCGTTATTTACTTTGAGCATCTGTCTTGGAGTGAGAATTACATTTTTATTGTGCCCAGTGTAGCTCATCTTTCCTCGTGCTAATTGGTTCTGCAGCTTTGCAATGTTTAGTATGGGAAATATTTTCCCTGGAACTCTTGCAAAGAGCTAGTATCCCCTCTAAAACCACACTAAGTACAATCAACCCCACAATAGTTAATATTTGTTTCCCTCACCATATTCAATAACCACTCAAGCCCATTAAGCCCACAATAAGAAATACCCCTCGTATAGGAAGTAACAGCTTTCTCACACAAATTTAAACACCCAATAGGTATAAACATCAGCTCTGATGCAAAATGTACCCCCTGACCTCCTACTTACCCCTTCAGAAGTATGCCTTACAATTATAGTGGTGATATAACTTTATGGGAAGAAAGGATATCAACCTCCTTGCCATATCTATGCTGCCAGTGAATGATGCTACAACCATCACATAATAATGGTAAGGAATCCCTATTAGCATGAGTAGTCAGTGGCAGCAGTGTAGTAAGGAGTGCTTTGATGTCCCATTTGCCTGTTAAGATTTAGCCCTTCAGAGTGGTAAGTCTTGTTTGGGAAGAATGGAAGGGGTTGTTTTGCCATTGTTGGGGGCTGATGCTTATTTAAAGTCATGACTTTGAGGAGAGGATAATACTTATGCAAGGGTCTATTGATTGTGTGGGGGAGGAGGGGTTGCTGATTATCAAAGAACTTGGGGGTGGGCTGGGGATGTGCGATTCAAGGGGAGAGGACATTTCCCATGCAGGCCAGCCCAACATGAAAAGGACTATTGCTGCGGGGAAGTTTGGGTGGGAGCTAATGCAGACATTAATTTATGTTTGTATGTTTTAAATGATACAATTATTATACAATTATACTAATATAAATACCCCAAACCACATTCTTCCTGTTTCGGATACCCTGAAACTCCTGGGAGTCACAATTGATCGAAATCTTACTTTAGAAATTCACGCAAAAAATGTAACAAAGAAAATGTTCCATGCAATGTGGAAACTAAAAAGAGTAAAACCTTTCTTCCCAAGAGAGGTATTCCGCAATCCGGTGTAATCAATGGTGTTAAGCCATTTGGACTATTGCAATTCCATCAATGCTGGATGTAAAGTATAAATTATTAAGAAACTTCAAACAGCCCAAAACACTGCAGCCAGACTCATATTTGGAAAAGCGAAATACGAAAGCGCCAAACCCCTCAGAGAAAAACTAACTGGGTCTCACTAAAAGATCGAATTATATTCAAAATCTGTACCCTGGTTCATAAAATTATTCATGGCGAGGCCCCGATATATATGTCAGACCTCATAGATCTACCAACAAGGAACATAAAAAGTTCATCACGCACATTCTTGAACCTCCATTACCCCAATTGTAAAGCACTTAAATATAAATCAGTTTATGCATCTAGCTTCTCCTACATCTACACACAACTTTGGAATGCACTACCGAATGCCATAAAAACAACGCACGATCTGACAGCCTTCCAGAAATTACTAAAAACTAACCTGTTCAAAGAGACTTATCAAAAGGATCCTTCATAAAAGACTTGACATCAAAACTTTACCAGAATAAGTTAACATTGAACTATTTTTATTTGATTACTTTAATCACATTGTTATTATTGAACGTTATACATTACCAATGATTTCAAATATCTGAAATGAATTCCTTATCTATTTTCTTCTAATTTACTTTATAATTTCTGTACTTTAATTGCAATAATATTCTGTACTTCTCATTCCGGAAATGGCAATCACCACTACGGCATAATGTAAGCCACATTGAGCCTGCAAAGAGGTGGGAAAATGTGGGACACAAATGCAGAAAAATAAATAAATACATAAATAAAATAAATAAATAATGATTTTTCCGTGGGTAAAGCATGTCCTACATGTGGAAAAAGGCCTGCTATAAAACTGTGTAAAGAGTAGGTGCACATCAAGATAGCTCAGTTTGAGCAGAGCTGAGGCAGAGTTGGAATGTAAACATGAATTTTATAAAATATGCATGTACGTGCTTAGAGCACACACAAACACATTTATACCTTCTCCAGGGCAGGTATACATTGGTGCGAGAAATTATGTGTATTACTCAATGTCACTGTCCTAGTCTATTTTATACAGGCACATTGGTGCTTATGTTGCCTTTAAACAGTAGAACAGGCATAAAATAAATAGTTTTGACCTTTTTAATAGGTGCCCTTTTGTAAAATTACCCCCATGAGGCATGTTCGGAACACTTTCATTAAAAGGTTGTATATAAAATACAAAAATTTAACCAGCATATATGGTAATACTGTTTTACTGAGTTTTATTCCATAGACTTTATAATCTTCGAAAAATTTCCCTTGGCTATATTTGTTTAGCCCTTGGCTACATTTATAGCAAGAAAATGCTTCAAAGTTATGTGGAGGCTCATTTTCAAAGTATGTGCATCTTACAAAGTTACATAGGTTACTATTGTAACTTTGTAAGTCTATAATGTACTAAAGAGTCAAAATATTACAAAATTGACTCATATAACAAATAGTTTAATCACAGTCTTTCAAAGAGTATCAATCTACTAATTCATAATTCAATTACTCTGTGCTCTGAGCAACACTTCAAAAGTTCACACGGCAAGTAGTAACATAACCTGCATAAAACTGATTTTTTTTTGCTTTCAAGTTGTTATTTTTGAAATTCTGAGCAGTTCCATTCAATTTCCCCATCTCCCATGGGAACCACTATCTTGGCAAAACGTCTATAAATGAGGTCATGCACACTGGAATGGATTGCTCCATATTGGCAAGAACATCTGAAATGATACTTTATGCTTTGCATTGCTGATCGAACAGTAGTGTATGTGCCAGCATAGTAGCTCCCAGGAAAGCAGGAGATATACCTAATGAATGTAAAACATGATGTCTTTAGAGTATTTTTTTTTGATTCAGGGTACAAGCTTTTGAATCAATAGAATGATGCTCAGTCAATATAGGATGGTTAAGTTTGCAGTAAGAGTTGAGTTAAGCCATGATACAAGCTGTAAGACAGTTTGCGACAGTGTTAAGTAAAATTCTCTGTGTCACAGTCATAAAAGGTTCCATGAATGAAGGCATTATGTATGTGATAAAACTAATCACTGGGAAACTATGGATGTATTTTGACATGGCTAACCCCTCAGTACTGAAAACATGTTTTGCGCAATTTCCTTACTTAGTTGTGCCATTATTCTAGAATTATAATTAAACATTGCATGTTTAGTGAGAGTGCTCATATTAAGCCTCCGAGATGGGATACTGAAGCTTTGAAAAACCCTGCCAAATTAAGCAAACATGATGTTATTTGCAGTGCATGGCCACATATTTCCTATTAATAAAAGATTCCTTTACCAAGTTCCCATAGTGAAGTACTCTATAGTATTTTCTAAATGAACTGAGCATCATGAGGCTTCAATGCAATACTGTTACCCAGAAAGCTTAGGAGATTTTTCATATTCCACATGGGAGTTCTTGCAAGAACTGCCTTCTGAACAATTATGTCTTTCTTACTTTCTAAAAACCTATAGCATGGTTATATCACAGTTAAAAAAAAATGCACAGAGCAGCTGAATTTGAGGACTGCTGGCACTATTTAGAAAGCTTTACTAACCTGACTTTGAACACAATTTTGTAAATTCAATTGCTGCCTCCGATTGTGTTTTTGTGTTCAGCAGTTTGTTTTCATTTTTAGTTTTCAATCTAAGATAACCAGGTATGCAGATATATATTTTCATTGATTTAATCTGAAACATTTAACATTTAGAAGACTCTCTTTTGGCATGCCTGGATTGACATAAATCTAAATGTAAAGCGCCAATTGACTAAGTGAAATGATTATATGGCCAATGCAACGTTTTGGAGAAAAAATTGTTTTCTTCAAATAATGCTGCCTACAAGGCAACTTGGGTTGAAAGTAAAATTATATGTGATTCCTTCTCCCAACATTTTTCCTACGCAGTCCTGTATGAGGGTGAAGACGTTTCAAGCAGGTTCTATAGGTAACGTGTCTTACTTGAGTAAATCCCCCCGTTTACTAAGCGGATGCCGGTGCGTTAATGCCAACACAGCCCATTCTCTTTGAATGGGCTGTCGGTATTGCTGTGCAATGGGAGTTATCAGCTATCTAAATACTGCCTACCCTATATTTGGGTAAAAGTACTTTTGTAATGCCACAGCATGTGTATTTGGGATAGGTATTCCTGAAGGCAGGGTCAGATATTTTCAAAAGCATGTGTGTTGTTTTAGTTGAAGAAAGGGGATCCGAAATGAGAAGGACTGTCACACTGAGTTCTGCAACCTGTTACAAGTAGCTTGGTCTTAAGAACGTGAGGAAGCATAAGTAGTGTATTTAAGTCTTACTCCACTCTGCCCTCATAGATGTTAATTTTTCCAGCAAGCTTATGCAGATTGCAGATCACTAACATCTGATTGCTGTGAGCTGATATCACACTGGCTGCTATTTTTCCATCAAGGTATTAATAATTGAACTGTAACATAGTGGCGGTCACAGAGATGTAGTTCACGGAAAACCATGACTGGGATGTTGCTATACCTGGCTATAATCTATTCAGGAAGGACAGAGTAGGAAAAAAGGGTGGAGATGTGGCATTATAAGCTAAGAATGATATCCCAGTGACAGAACTGCAGGATATGTGGGGTAGGGAAGAAGTGCTGTGGGTTAAACTGGAAAGAGGGAAAGGAAAATGTATCTATATCAGAGTGATATACAGACCTCCCACCCAGTTGGAGGAAATGGACAGAGACTTAATTGAAGACATCCGCAAGATAGCTAGGAAAGGGGAAGTACAACTGATAGGTGACTTCAATATGCCAGATGTTGATTGGGGTATCCCTGCTGCGGGGTCGTCTAGAAGCAAAGAGATCTTAGATTCCCTACAGGGAGAATTATTCCAGCAGTGGGTATCGGAACCGACGTGGGATGGAGCTGTTCTGGACCTGGTGCTTACGAATGGTGAGTACGTTTCTGACGTCAAGGTGGTGGACCATTTGGCATCTAGTGACCATCATATGGTTCAATATTAAAACAGAAGAGAGGGCTCAGTCTAGATTGAAGGTCCTGGATTTCAAAGGAACTAACTTTGCCGAGATGGGGGAATTTCTCAAGGAACAGTGGGATGGGAACAGCTGAAGGATGTAGAACAACTTAATTAACGAAAAATCCCAAAATAACTCCCTGGTAAAAATCAATAATCACAAAAAATGAACCAGAGGTTCCAAAAACAAGTGGGTATACACAAGGGATAGAGGGAAGCGTACTTACATGGTTATAACATCTAATGATCTTACATAAATTGTATTTATATTGTTAGAGAGTTCTCAGAGTAATAACTCACCCATACGAGGCTCTCAACTGCTAGTCTCTAAGGGTGGCTGAGCTTCTCAATCATGGAATCTCTCCGTGGTTTTTTAGTATTTATTCAGTGTTTATATTTATCCAAACCACTCACCAGTGCTCCAATATATATACAAAAATTCAAAAATAACTTGAAATGAGAAACATTCCCCTCTATCTCTTAGTCCACTTATCCTCTATGACTTAATGTCAAAAAACGACCACTAAGGGTCTAAACAAACAACTGAGGCACTTATCTTATATTGGTTAACATCGATTGGCTCTCCTTTTAGCTGCAATCGAAAGCCTTCACATGTATATCATCCCGTTGTTATCAGCCTCTCAATGGGGTCTTTTAATACTCTCCATGAATCATCAAGAGTCCAACTCTGCAGGGTTTCGTAAAAAACTTCCTCAGGAACTCCAGTATGATTTATAATCTCCAACGGAAGGCAAGAAAAAAGCCTCTTAAAAAAAAAGCCTCTACTTCTCAGAGAAGTAGAGGCTTTTTTCTTTTTACGGAGGACTGTGTTCGTGAGGAGTTTGCCAAACTAAAAGTAGACAGAGCGATGGGGCCTGATGGGATACACCCGAGGGTGCTTATGGAACTCGGAGAAGTTCTGTCGGCTCCGCTGACGGACCTCTTCAATGCTTCCTTAGAAACTGGAGTGGTCCCAGTGGAGTGGAGAAGGGTGGATGTGGTTCCTTTGCACAACAGCAGAAGTTAGGAAGAGGTTGGGAATTACAGACCTGTCAGTCTGACCTCAGTGGTGAGTAAGCTAATGGAAACACTTCTAAAAAGGAGGATTGAGACATTTCTTGAACTACATGGAATGCGAGACACAAGGCAGCATGGCTTCACTAGTGGCAGGCAGGTCGTGTCAGATGAATCTGACTGTCTTCTTTGACTGGGTGACCAAACAGTTAGATGTGGGAGGGGCGTGGTATACTTGGATTTCAGCAAAGCCTTTGACACGGTTCCACACAGGCAACTGATAAATAAATTGAGTGCCCTTGGTGTGGGACCTAGAGTAACTGATTGGGCAAAAAATTGGTTGAATGGTAGGAGACAGAGGGTGGTGGTAAAAGGAGCTTGCTCTGAAGAAAAGGAGGTCATCAGTGGAGTACCACAGGGATCAGTCCTGGGGCCAGCTCTTTTTAACGTCTTTGTGAGCAATATTGCGGAAGGGCTGTCTGGTAAGGTTTGTCTCTTTGCAAATGATACTAAACTCTGCAACAGGGTGGACACCCTGGAGGGTGTGAATGACATGAAGAAGGACCTAGCGAAGCTAGAGGAATGGACCGATATTTGACAACTAAGGTTTAATCCCAAAAAATGCAGGGTCATGCACTTGGGTCGCAAAAATCCGAGGGAACGGAACAGAATAGGGGTGTAGTGCTTCAGTGTGCGAAGGAAGAGCCGGACTTGGGGGTGATTGTGTCTGACGATCTTAAAGCTTTCAAACAGGTAGAAAAAGCAACGGCCAAAGCCAGAAGGATGCTTGGGTGCATAAAGAGAGGCATGACTAGCAGGAAAAAGGAGGTGATAGTGCCGTTGTATAAGTCTCTGGTGAGGCCTCATTTGGAGTAGTACGTGCAGTTCTGGAGACGACACCTACAGAAAGATATAAACAGGATGGAGTCGGTCCAGAGGGCGGCTACGAAATTAGTAAGCGGTCTTGAATGCAAAAATTATAGGGACAGGCTTATGAACCTCAACATGTATACGCTGGAAGAGAGGAGGGAGAGAGGAGACATGATAGAAACATTTAAATATCTCAAGGGCATTTATGTACAGGAAGAGAGCCTTTTTCAAATGAAGGAGAGCTCTGGAATGAGGGGGCATATGACAAAGTTAAGAGGGAATAGGCTTAGGAGTAACCTAAGGAAGTATTATTTCACAGAAAGGGTGGTGGAGGCATGGAATGGCCTCCCGGTGGAGGTGATGGAGTCGAGGACTGTTCCAGAATTTAAAAAGGCATGGGATAAGCCTGTGGGATCGCTTAGGAACAGAAAGAATTAGGAGTTACAGAGGATGGGCAGACTGGATGGGTCATATGGCCTTTATCTGCTGTCATGTTTCTATGTTTCCATCTGTAACTGAGGGAACAACATTTAACATCTTTTAAAGTATTTTTCTGTGTTGGAGAGAAGGAGCTGAGGACTGATGTAAATAAGCTAGCCACTTGTATATGGACAGTTATGGTGTTTTGCTTCATGAATTGAAAGCATAAGTACAGTTCTTCATTTTGGTTCAAGCTGACAATTTATATGGACTACTTTATTTCATAGAGCTATAAGTCTGGTGCTGTGTTTGTCCAGCCTGATAGGATATTCCTGAGTCTAGCCCTGGTCCCAAACAAATAAATTCTTTGTATGCCCTTCTTTCCACCATCCCAGGCAGTGACTAGGCAGCCACCTAAACCATATCTAAACCGGGGGAGAGGGGAGGAAGTTTACAAAAATGAACTACAATATATGATAAGAAACATAGGGAAAAAGTTGATCAAGAGGGTATGAAGAAGTGGTGATTTGCCTGGAGCTTCCGGCAGGCTCACGCCGAAAAATAGTCTCATGTCTTATAGGCATTATTGAAAAGGAATGCTGTCCTTCAGTTTACCCTGAGTCAGTTTGCAGATTTCATGGGCTAGCAGTAACATTTGGAGTTGGTTTTGGTGAATGAGCATCTATACTGCTGGGACCATCGCATTATTCTAACACAGACTGAGTGGTGGTAAACCTCAGAGAGGCAACCACAAATATAGGGATTGGAGGTTACAGCTTTCAATGTATCTGCTGTGGGAGGCCTCCCTGGAGTGATACAGATTTTGACCAGTCCTTTGGTGCCCAAAGTAGTCTTCAGAGGTGAGAAGAAAGTGAATCCACCATTGAGAATACCGGTTGGATAGTCAACAGCTTTGGAGGATCTGAAGTTTTTTGAAGTTTGTTCAGTACTTGAGAGAATGTAAGCTTTACAGTTGTGTGATTCTCAATAGACCTCCAAATGTCACTCTGGATTTACTCTGGACCACTATGTCGGGTATGGAAGAGTCTTTGGCTCAATGTATGGATGAGTTTGCTCAGCAATCATTGGGTCTTCAAGTTAAGTTAGATGCTCATTAGCAGAAATTTAGAAGAATTGGCTATCAAGTATCTCAGATAAATTAGCAGATCTCCAATTTACAATCACATATTTTACAGAACAGCTCATAGATTCTGAACGGATTAAAACTAAAAGGGATAATTTTATAAAGAACCACCTAGTTTTATTGCTGCAAATGTGCCCAAATGCAGGTATTTTAATTGTTTCCCTGTTTTAAGTGGCCACTCGCATGTTTAAGTGATCTCCTAACATAAAATATTGACTAATCTGAAAGTACACACATGAGTTTCATGGTGCATACTTTTTGAGAGATCCACACTTACTTTATGTAGCTTATAAAATGCCTTAACCCATTAGTGCCCAATGTTCCCATAATAAGTCATATGAGAACAAATTGATTTGTTCCCATATGGGAACATTGGGCACTAATGGGTTAATTCCAGAGCTGCCAAGGGGACCAGCTTTCCCAGTGGGAGATTTAGTGCACACCCCAGCCCGCCAATAGTGCTATTCTAATCTATTACTTATACTATGACAGTTTCCTTATTGGATTCAAGGCTGATTACATCAAGATATCTTCATTCCAAAGAAGAGAGAATATAATAAAAATAACATCTTCCAATACATTTTTTAGACATTTAGGACCCGAAATGCAGCACTATTTAACCAGCAAGGAATGGCTTCTGGCAGGTTAAATAGTGCCTAGCCAGCTAAGCACTAATATTCAGTGAGCGATACCCAGTTATATCTGCTGAATATTAGCACTTACCCCCAAATTCTATATAGCACGCCTAGAGATCTGCACAGGATTCTATAACAATGCGCACAATTTAATTGGCTTAATAAGCTAATGAGTGCTGATAACAGCACTTAACAATCAATAATGAGCACTAATTGGTACTGATTAGAATTTAGGCAGACTACTACTACTACTACTACTACTACTACTTAACATTTCTAGAGCGCTACCAGGGTTACGCAGCGCTGATTAGAATTTAGGCAGGCAACTCACTAAGCGTATTCTGTAACAATGTGCGCTGAACTTATAACATGTGCAAGCAAAAAGGGGTCTGGCGTTTCCGAACAGGCTAATTTGCATGCGATATGGGGGAAGCCAGTCCACCAGCTGAGCATGTGCAGAGCAGCCCATCGCTAAGTGTGGCTACTCTACGCATGCCACAAACAGCTTTCATACACGCAGATAAGCTGCATTTATGAAAGCAGGTAGCCTTTTTTCTCTGGCAAATCAAAAGCGCAGATGCTGAAGCAAGGTAGAAGGTCCCTGAGAGCCACTTCTATTTTAAACCTCCTCTGTGCTACCAAGAGTACAGCTGAGCAAAGCTTCTGAAAGGCCTGTGATAACGTCTATGTGAAGGGACATCATCTTTTTGGAGATAAAAGCCCCTTCTAATGTATCATGTGTTTGAGCTTGCTGGTCTCCACAGAACTCATGCTGTCCTGTCAATCCCCAGGGGACTCCAGACCATACACCAAGAAGACCAATAGGGAGATTCTCCTACATTTGAGTTGCATGGGGAGGGAGTGGTGGAAGATGCAGCTGCTCCTATCCAGGGGTCTGTGCCGGAGTGCAACTGCTGTAAATTTCTTCTTTTCATCAGCTGGCTGTGCTCAAAACCAGATGCAACTAGTTGGCAGATGTTCACTTCCTCTAATCCTAAGGTTGAATCAAAGAGAAAAGTTCTGGATAATAATCTGATTGTTTTGACTCGCTTGTCTTCTGAAAAATACTATCCGTTCCCTTCCCGGTGCATGATGCAGACCCTATTCCTCCCCCTACCCCAGCTGTAGTTTAAACAGGAAGCAGAGAGAGAGCAAATGAAAAGTTTGGGGGTTCAAAGAGGTGGTATGGAAGAAGCCTCTTACCTGTGCTGTCAGAGCAGAGAGGGCAGCAGTCAGTCAGTCAGTCTCTCCAACATTGAATGAGCTCCAGCCAGCCATTACTGACAGCTCCAGACCTCCCGTTAAAATTTCAGTACTAAAGATAGGGGCTGCTTTTGTGCATGCAAATTTGTATAGTAATTAGCTCATAATAGCTTTGCATTCTGTTTTTGTTAGCTGCTACTGTGATAGGGAAAGAGCTCAGAGAACCCTTTTGTGCATGTCTGACTGTACTCTTTGTTCGTTAAACCAGCTAGAACTAGTTTAAAAACTACGTTGCTAGCTTGTTAGGTTTTGTACATCTGGGCCTTAGTCAGCACTAATTTCAGCACTGATTTTTTTTAGGCGCCATATATACAATCTCCCCCTTAGCACCTAGTTGGTAACTAGCTATGTCACATGACTTAGCTGGCTAAACATGAATATTCAGTGCTAAACTAACTATGTTGAGCGGTTAAGATAGGCCTGTTTTTAAAGCGGCCTATATTTAACTGCTATTAACGTAGGGAGTATTTTACTAAGCTGTGGCAGTGTTTTTAGCTCATGGTAGAAATCAGCTCATCGTAAACGCCGAGATGCCCATTATACAGTTAGATAAGAAAGATGGGAAATTCATCATAACTCAACTCTACATCCATTCAATACTTTTAATGATGTCACAGTGATGTAGACTTTTGTCTGGGGAGTAATGTTGGAGGCCTATCAAGTTCCATCCAAAGCTGCAAACAATTGCCGAACTCAAGGCAGAGCTACATATGGTCTGGGACAGCCTGCCACAGAGATCGGTCAGCAAGGCTGTTAAGAACTTCCCAAAGTAACTGTGTTAAAGCTTGGGGTAGGCACTTTGAATATTCACAGTGACTGAGAAATTCTGACACATTGTTAATTGAAACATACAATGGAAAGGGTCAACATACACAGCACAAGCAGTCCAGAAAAAAGCACAAAGGGCTCTCAAGAATGGAACAAGTGTGCTTTAATGATGACTCGTCATGGGCTGTGTGTGTTCTGGCGTAAAACAACGTCTGCTTTAGGGATCAATTCTAAAATATGAACAAAAGTGAAACATTACATTCTAAATATACATCAAAAGTAAAATAAAATAAGAACTGTACTTGACCAAAAACAAATAAACACAATCCAATGATATATGACTTGAGTATACCAATTGGCCCAAACAGAAGCTTATTGAAACATGTGATTTGGCATTCACTTGTGTGAAAAAAAATAACACCTGAATTGATCTGAATATGAATATGAAAATATATTGTGATAAAAGTGAAAAAAATACTAAAATACAACAGTGTACCCACAGGTGAGTGAAATGACTGGAAATATAATAATGAAACTCATAGCTTACCAGTCAAGCAACATAAATGCATGAGCTGTTGCTCAAAATATAGTGACTTAGCACAATAACCATCCACTCCTATAAAAAAAAATATATATATATATATATATCAAAAATGCCCACAATTCAACAGCAATGAATATGGTCATCTAAGCAGACCATATGGAAACCTATGGAATTTTGTAAGTCTATGTGCTTTGAAAATGAGCCCCTTGGTTATTTTACTATTGTTATTCTGCTAATACAATGTAAGTTATGTATGTGAAGCTATGCTTGTTGAACACAGCCTTAAGTGAATCTCATCTTAAATAAATACACAACAGACAGCTGAGAAGGAGATAGGATGGTGCCCTGGGGTGACGCTCTATGCAGTACAACTGGGTTAAAATTTGAATGAAGTCCAGTGTTATGGGAAACTGTGCTGAAGCTCTGGACTATCTATAAATATAACTTAGATTTTATCCTTTTATGCCAGAGAAGCTATAGATGTGGTAGTGGGAATTCATGGGCAGTGACTGGAGTCACAGAACCAGCACAACATCTGCATGCAGTGTATATAATACATGTTTCGCTTATCTCTCTCTTTCTCGTTCTCTCTCTCTCTCTTTCTTTCTTTCTCTCTCTTTCTCTCTATCTCTCTCTTTCTCTTTCTTTCTTTCTCTCTTTCTCATATAAATGTGTATCATAACAGATTACTGATACAGGAAGAGTACTCTGTTTTGATGGGTCCATATGTATCTCTGACCCCTCTCTCCCTTTCTTTTAAATTTTGGAAGGAAAAATGGAAGAATTCATGTCTTCCTAGGTCTTCTTTGGTCACCAAGTCTGTACTGCCTATTTCTTACAGGTTGGTGTGCTACACAGCATTTTTGACCATGTAAATGTGGCTTGGGCTTGTAAAAACTTGAAAACACCAATCTAAGCCACTGAGTATCTCATAACAGGTAAAAAAGACACTATTTCCATCCCTTCTATTTTTTGGCATGATTTCAGTTTTTTCACTGTTGAGCAGTTGCATATGTGCAGATGCATGCAACACTATCAAAACTGGCTCCAGCATTACATTTTTACAACGTATTTCTCATCAGTAATCTGGCATCAGAATATTTTTCGTGACAGTAGCTCAAGATCTTTAATGTAAAGGAGCTGAGATCTGGTGCTTTTCAGAGATTTTCCCATGATGCTGAAATAATTCAGCAGACGCTCTGGCAAATTCTAGCTGCATGACATTAAGAAATGACATTTAAAAAATGCAAGATAGAAGAATGAATCTAATGGAATTCCATGATGGAGGCAATCGGCCAAAATGAGTTGTATGTTCTCAGCAGTCATGATGAATTAAATCAGTGGTTCTCAACACAGTCCTTCGGGCACACTCACGTCAATCAGATTTTGGGGCTATCCATAATGAATATGCATCAGATATATTTATATACCAAGGAGGCAGTTCTTATGTTCTCTCATGAATATTCTTTGTAGATATCCTGAAAACCAGACTGGCTGGGTGTGTCTCAAAGATTGGGATGAGAACCACTGAATTAGATGATAAGCTTGTGAACCTGGTGTAGATTCATTTATGGTACTAGGGCAAATTAAACCACTTTGTGGATGAACTTTTAACTATTTGTAGGCAAAGACTAAGAATTAATTTCAAGACTCCTCTGAATTAGGGATGTGCATTCTTTATTAATGTACCTTTAAAAATTTCAGTGCGCAAAACCAGTTTAATTCAAGTTAAGCTACAAAGTCAAGGTCATAACTTTGATTTTTGTGTTAAAAAAATAACTTGTTAAAAAAATGAATATTTAGAGAAAAGGGCCAAAAATAACAAACATAAAATTTCCCAGTGCACATCTGTGCTCTAGATGCATAGCTGGTAGCCAAATCCAGTTAATAAATTTAAAGGTGCAAACAAGAAATTGTGATTCTAATACTACTACTACTTAACATTTCTAGAGCGCTACCAGGGTTACGCAGCGCTGTACAATTTAACAAAGAGAGACAGTCCCTGCTCAAAGAGCTTACAATCTAATAGACAAGTGAGCGGTCGGTCCGATAGGGGCAGTCAAATTGGGGCAGTCTGGATTCACTGAACGGTAAGGGTTAGGTGCCGAACGCAGCATTGAAGAGGTGGGCTTTAAGCAAAGACTTGAAGACGGGCAGGGAGGGGGCTTGGCGTAAGGGTTCAGGAAGGTTGTTCCAAGCATAGGGTGAGGCAAGGCAGAATGAGCGGAGCCTGGAGTTGGCGGTGGTGGAGAAGGGTACTGAGAGGAGGGATTTATCCTGTGAACGGAGGTTACGGGCGGAGCGTAAGGGGAGATGAGGGTAGAAAGATAGTGAGGGGCAGCAGACTGAGTGCATTTGTAGGTAAGAAGGAGAAGCTTGAATTGAATGCAGTATCTGATCGGAAGCCAGTGAAGTGACCTGAGGAGAGGGGTGATATGAGTATATCGGTTCTGGCGGAATATGAGACGTGCAGCAGAGTTCTGAACAGATTGAAGGGGGAATAAAGGTATTTCGAGGATACAGTCCACAGGAGATTCCATTGCAGTTCTAACAGCATCTGCCAAACACTGTATCTTCCGAATACAATCCTAGTTATCTGGAAACCTGTAGCACTCAGATTACTAGGAGAATTAGGAATCATAGCAGTTTTGGTTGAGATCCATATATTCCATAACCTGATGGGTATTATACCTTGACTTTATGCAATCCCTGTCACAAAATCTTGTCTGATATGTGTCCAGTTTATAGAAGTAAGATACTAAGGGCCCTTTTACAAAGGCACACTGAAAAATGGCTGGCCTGTGGTAATGTAGACAAGTGTTTTGGGCGTGTGCAGAATCATTTTTCAGCACACCTGTAAAAAATGTCTTTTTGAAAATTTTTGCAGAAAATGTACGTGCGGCAAAATGAAAATTGCCACATGTCCATTTTGGGTCTGTGACCTTACCGCCAGCCATTGACCTAGCAGTAAAGTCTCACACGGTAACAGGGTGATAATGGTCTAAATGCACAAAATGCCAATTACCGCACGCATATCAGAAAATAAAAATATTTTCCAGTGCACATAGCAGATGCATGTCAAAAATGAAATTACCGCAAGGGCCACACTGTAGCCGGGCGGTAACTCTAAATTGACGTGCGTTTGGTGATAATCATGCTAAACACAAATTCTATAAAAGCAGTTCCGTGTAGCACTGTCTTTATAGAATACTGTGGAATTTGCTGCTGAGTTGCTGAAGCTCGTATCATTATATTGAAAAAGTCTGGGTTTCATCCCTTACTTATGAAGAATTACAGGCCTATCTCTCTCATTAATTTGGACTGCAAAATCTACACCAAAATATTGGCCACTAGACTTTAGTCTTATCCATATGGACCAGAGTGGGCTTATGGCTGGCCATCATTCCTCTGCCAATACTCAAATATTCTATCATCTGTTGTAGGCAGCCAAGCTTTTGGACATGCTAGCCTTCTCAGTGTCCCTTGATGTCGAGAAGGCCTTTGACAGAGTTGAACGGAAGTACTTTTTCACTACCATGGAATGGATGGTCTTTGGTCCATCCTTTGTCACAATAGTTAAGGTCCTGTACAGTTATCCCATTGCACACCTATTTGTAAATGGTAAGGCCTCTGCTCGCTTAGCTGTCTCTAGAGGCACCAGACAGGGGTGTCCCCTATCCCCTCTCTCTCTTATTTAATATTGCTCTGGAGCCTCTGTTGATCGCTATATGGGAACACCCTGAAATCTTTGGTTTCCATTCTGGCTCCCTTCACGTTAAGCTGTCTATATTGTACTTAACCCATCCTCAATGATCTCCTCCCCTGCTAGCTCTAATTGAGAATTTTGGGACATTCTCGGATTATAAAATAAATTGGGATAAGACCAAAATTATTCCTCTTAAAGTGCATTATACTAGATCCCATTTTGATGCATATCCATTTACTTGGTCTATAGGTCCTCTTAAATACCTAGGTATTAAGTTTTGTCCAGACTTGGTGGCCATTTTTGCTCTGATAGTTTGTATCCAGCATATTCTGTTTGGTGCTACGTGATCAGTGAGTTGACAACACATATACAAGTAGGACTCTTCGTTTTGCATTCATTACTTGGTGTATTTATTGACCCCTGATGCAGATGCTTTTTAGCGTCAAAACACGGCCTGTGTCGGGTCGTTATCTCTGATATAATAAAGACTGTTGGACTCACGTCTCCAGTGGTGAATCGTCTATTAGTCTCTACTTTTGCCTTCTCTGAATTAAAAATCAGCAGATAGCAGCTATCTGCTAGCCGCTAACCTCACCAAGTGCTGATCCTGGCTGGTCAAATGCAGCTGAATATATATGTATATAGAGAGATATTGCCACTATCTGGAAAACTTACCACTCTGCTTTTACTCCACTCATGCACCAATGTGGTACTACAGTGTTGAGGAGGTATGTAAGGATATTCAGCTGCACTATTTGGACAGTGCTGCTGAATATCTATAGATAGCAGTGGCTAAGGTAATGATTCCCAAATCTACCCTAGGGGGAGCCCAGCCAGTCAGCATTTCAAGATATCCACAATGAAAATTCAAGAGATCGAGATGCATACACTGCATTCTTGATATGCAAATCTATCTCATGCATATTCATTGTGGATATCCTGAAAATCTAACTGGCTGGGGTATGTATCTGGATAATGGCTGCTGTTGTCTGGATATATACCTTTGAATATCAGGCCCATTATTTTTATATCACAGTCAAAAATTGGGACCAGAACCTAAAATATTTCTTTAACAATAGTAGTAATATTTATTATCATGCTTATCAGTCTTGCACCATTATACAAATCAGTGTAGATTATTTAATTTCTTATATGATATACAGGTTTCTCTTTATTGAGCTTTCTTATCCAATGAATTTGGAAGCAGGTTTCATAACATGTATAAATTGTGCATAGTTGTCATGGTGCATATTTGAAATTGGCTTCAGACTAGTTTCACATCCACAGCCAGAGAAGTTAAATGAGGACAGTATTGCAAGTGCTTGGAGTTTGTTTCTGAAAGCTATTCCCTCTTAATTATCCATACCACTATGGAACTGAATAATCCTAATACTGCTGTGTTAGTCATCAGAAAAAATGTAAAAAGTGTGAAGCATAAATAGCTGGAAAGTGACTTCATTGGATCATGGAACTTGATTTTTTTGAAAGTTAACACTAATCAGTACCCTTGTTGACCAAAGAGAGTATTTGATGGATAAAGACTACATGTTTTATTCTAAAAAAGATAAAAAGATTAGAAAATAAAATAGATACGGATTCAAAATAAAGAATTTAAAAAAAGAGAATGTGGAAAGGAAAATATAGTCAGCAGAGAAAAATAAAACATATTTGAGGAAGTTAGTGTTTGGATATTTGATGCCTGACAAAGCTATTGATGCTCAATTTAGGGTACAATTCTGTTCATTACATCATTTTCTTTCCTGCCTTTTATTATCAATAATAAACAGATATTTACTAAAAATGTAAAAGTCCAGTACAACATTTCTGCTTTTTAGCTATGTGCTTTCCTAAATTGACTTCCTGCTTCATCCAGAAAGCTTCCAAATAATTTTTTGACATGATGTTTTCTTGATTCTGAGCTTGACTGCTTCTAATCTTCATCTGTTTCTCAAGGTTTTCATTCTCAGTTTTCCCTAGCACATTTTATTAAACATGTTTCCACAGCTTATTTTTAAAGCAATACATCCTTTATTATGGCCACATTCACTGTTTTTAAAAGTCTCTATTGCAGGATCCACCCTTCAAACTATATTTATACTCCACAAGTATTTGTGTAATGACTATGTAGGGTTTTAATTAGCATCAGTACTGACACATTCCAATTTACTTACATATATAATTACAGAGTGGCATAGTAGGAGGAGTCTCCAAACTTTCTCATGGATGAAGGTGTGCTATAGCAGTTTGAAAACTGACATGTGATTTGAGACAAGCTCTTGACCCTTTAATTCTATTTAAAAAGTCCTTAAAAATTACATGAGCCCAATTTGCGTGTGCAATTTAATTGAACAAGCTAATTAGCACTAATAATTGGCTTGTTAACAACCAATTATGGGCACTAATTAGATTTAATTGAAATATATGCATGCAAATTTAGGTGCAGGATCCGTACCAAAATTTTACACAAGTTCAAAAGAAGCTAACACCCTCTACTTTTTAGCCACATATTCAGAAAACAAAGTCTTAAGACCTTTCTAATATACAGTATAGGATGACAAAAGACATAAATTAACAGGTAAAACTCTCTAGAATTTAGCTGCCTGATACAAAAACAATCTTATAAAATATTTCTTCATGAGAATGCCCTTAGAACTTGGAAAACCAAACAAAAGAAATTTACGATTGCAATATGATGTGCAACAACATGCCAGAGATATCAGATAGAGAGGCACTAGTCCTTGAAAAATTGTACATAAAAAACATCCGAGGTTAAAAGTTATCCTTGCCTCAATAGGAAGCCAATGAAGCTTTCTAAAGGACGTTGTAAGTTTGTCAGATTTCTTTAAAAATAAATCAGACAAATCACAACATTCTGAGTCGTCTGCAGTTTACGCAATAGATATTTCAGCAAACCCAAATAAATAATATTAAGGTAGTGCAACCAACTAAGAATCAGTGATTGGACTATGAGGCAAAACTGATCAGTGGATAAGTATTTCCGAATAGCCTTCAATTTTCTCATGATATAAAAAGACTTCTTAATAAGTGAATTTATCTGAACATAAGAGTAGCCATACTGGGTCAGACGAATGGTCCATTTAGCCAAGTATCCTGTTTTTCCAAACAATGGCCAAGCCAGGTCACAAGTACCTGGCAGAAACCTAAATTGTAGCAACACTCCATACTACAAATCCCAGGGCAAGCAGTTGCTTCCCATGTCTGTCTCAATAGCACACTATGGACTTTTCCTCCAGGAATTTGTCCAACGCTTTTTTAAACCCAGATACGCTAACTGCTGTTACTACATCCTCTGGCAAAGAGTTCTAGAGCTTAACTATTCGTTGAGTGAAAAAATATTTCCTCCTATATGTTTTTAGGGTATTTCCATGTAACTTCCTCGAGTGTCCCCTAGTCTTTGTACTTTTGGAACAAGTAAAAAATCGTTTTGCTTCTACTCGTTCTACATCACTCAAGATTTTGTAGACCTCAATCATATCTCCCCTCATCCATCTCTTTTCCAAGCTGAAGAGCCCTAACCTCTTTAGCCTTCCCTCATACAAGAGGAGTTCCATCCTCTTTATCATTTGGTCGCTCTTCTTTGAACCTTTTCTAATTCCGCCATATCTTTTTTGAGATGCAGCGACCAGAACTGAACGCAATACTCAAGGTGCAGATGCACCATGAAATGATACAAAGACATTATAGTATTTTTGGTCTTATTCACCATCTCTTTCCTAATAATTCCTAGCATCCTGTTTGCTTTCTGCATCCTGAGGCTCCAAGTTATTTATTGGCTTCTAAGCATGTTTAGTTTTGACTTTGTTTAGCATGAGCCGCATAAGAAATGATGGTTCCATGAATGGTAGCCTTGAAAGCATCCCAGAGAATATGGTGCAGAAGATAAACAGATTAGTGGATTTGTTGGTTATTTTGTCTTCTAGGAGAAATCTATGCTTTCACCCATAGGCGCCCGGTATAAGAGGCTTGGGGAGGCTAAGCCTCCCCAGCCAGAAGTGCAGCAAGGGCGGGGCGGGTGCAGCTCGTGAACATCTCCCCCCCCCCCCCGACTGGTGCGTGACGGTCCCGATCTATACCCTTCCCCCCGTCCCCCCGACTAGTACAGTGCCGCTCTCCCCCTCTGCTCCTGTCACGTCGTCTTTCAACGAGGCTTCCTGTTCCCGTAGCAGCAGCAGCAGCAGCAATGATGTAAGCGCCGCTGCTTTCAGCCTGCCCCGGAAGCACTCTCTGAACAGCGTCCCTCCTACGCGGGAAGCTGTTCAGAGAGTGCTTCCGGGGCAGGCTGAAAGCAACGGCGCTTACATCATTGCTGATGCTGCTGCTGCTACAGGAACAGGAAGCCTCGTTGAAAGACGACGTGACAGGAGCGGAGGGGGAGAGCAATACGGTACCGCACTAGTCCGGGGGGGGGGGAAGTGATGCCAGACAGACCGACCAAAGGGAAAGGGGGGTGGAGAGAGGAGGATGTGAGATGCCACATCTAAGGAGAAGAGGGAGGAAGGAAAGCAATGGCAGGGCATGGGAATGGGAAAAGGGGGGGTGGAGAAAGGAGTAAGAGTGATGGAAGCAAGAAGGGGAGGGAAGAGAAAGGTGGGATGCATGAGGGAGAGGAGAGATGCATGAGGACGCTGGAGGAGAGAGAGAGAAAGTGGAAAAGTGTAGGGGAGAGCCAGAGAGAGATGGGGAGAGAAAGAGGGGACATGGAAGAGAGCAGGGGAGAGCCAGAGACAGATGGGGAGAGAAAAAGGGGACATGGAAAAGAGCAGGGGAAAGCCAGGGACATGGAAAAGAGCAGGGGAAAGCCAGAGAGAGATGGGGAGAGAAAGAGGGGCCATGGAAAAGAGCAGGGGAGAGCCAGAGAGAAGATGCTGGATGGAAGAGGGGTACAGAGAGAGAGAGATTAGTGGAAAGATGGGGGAGAAAGAGGGGACATGGGCAGGAGATAGAAGCTGCTGGGGAGAAACTGGGGGAGACCCTAGCTGTCAGACGGAGAAATGCTGAATGAAAGGAGGGAGAAAGAGGGAAAAGCTGGAAGGAGGGGGCAGAAAGAGGGAAGACAATGGACGTAAGGGTAGGGAGGGAAAGAGGAAAGACACTGGAAGGATGGGGATAGAGAGGACATGCTGAATGGAAAAGGGTCAAGAGAGAGAACTGTTTAGAAGGAAGGAGATATAGAGGGAGACAATGAATGGAAGGAGAAGGAGACAATAGACGGAAGGATTGGGAGAGGGTAATGGGTGGAAGGATGGAGAGAGAAAGAGGGATGACACTGGATAAAAGGGTAGGAGAGAAAGAGGGAAGGTGCTGGACATGGATGGAGTGGAGGGCAGGGAACAGGAGAAATGTTGGACAAGGATGGAGGGTAGGAAAGACAAAGGAAGTATATGCACATGGATGGAGGGGAGGGGAGAAATGCTGGATATGGATGGAGGGGAAATTGCTGAATTTAAGGGCTAGATCGGAACACTTTGAAGGCAGATGCTGAAACTGGAGAAAGGATAGGGACAGGGCTACAGATGGTAGACAGGACGCATAAAGACACACAAGGACGCATAAGGATACAGGAGGATGGTGGACATGGTGAGAGAAAAAATATCAAATGGAAAGAAGACACTGGGACCAAAGTGAATAGAAAAACTAAATGATCAGACAATAAAGGTAAAAAAAAGTATTTTATTCAGAATTTATTAACTGGAATATGTCAGCTTTTGGAAATGTGCATCTGTGATATTTTGCATGTAAGTTTCAATTTTTCTAGTATTGCTGCATGCTGAGTCTGACTTCTTGAGGTAACTTTCCAGTTTTGCCTTCATATCTGTTGTGTCGTGTGTTTTTCATGTGTAATCAAAGTGCAGTATTCTACGAGTGTGTAGTATTTACAGCCCTTTTTGGGGGGTTTTTGTTTCACTAGGTTTTAGAGCCCGGTGTAATTACAGTGCTGCCTTTCCACGCATAAGGTTGTAGCTCTTCCTGTCCTTGGAATTAGTGCTGTTATGGTTTGCTAAGGTTATGAGTGTGTTTTTGCACAAGTTTGTGTATACTGTTTTGCAGTGGAGAGATTGTATATTGGCCTTACTGAGGTGGCACCAAAACATCAGAAAGGGTTTTAGAGCCTAAATCACGACACACTACCACTTGAAGGATCTACATATAGTTGTTAATAAAAGGAGCTCATTGTGAACACTATCCACCCTAAAAGGGTGTTTTGTGGCTCAACGTGAGAATTGTGATATTATGATCCCTTGTTTCATATTGTTGACGGTCTGCATTTTCCATATGGGTGGTATATTGGTGTATTAGGGTCTGCCTCGTGTTATGGTACAGTAAGGTTCTGAATGTGTTTTTGCACAAATTTGTGCATAGTGTTTTACAGTTGAGCGATTGTGGTTAGTATATGCTTTGAGCAACCACTTTATTCTTTGACATATGATACATATCTAATATCTAAATTTAATAAAAGGTATTAATTGTGACTTTTATTTTTATTTTATTTATTTTTTCTGTGTGTTATCAGACAATTATGGATTTAAGCTCCACCCCTGGCTCCACCTATAACCCCGCCCCCTTTAGCCTCCCCAAACAGTTGGGCCACCGACCGCCTATGCTTTCACCATACTCTTACATTAGGGGGCCCTTTTACAAAGGCATGGGAGGGTTAACATACGTGTGAAGAAATGCCCAATCGGCACTACTGCTGGGGCAGTATGTGTCACAAAAGTCAGGAATAGTGAGCCCTTGGGCCACTGCTGATGACCAGCAGCAGCAGGCGAACCACCCAAACAAGGATCGAGGTTGAAAACAGACAGGACTGGAACAAGCAGGACTAGAGCGGAAGCTGAAGGCTGGCAGGGCAGGAACAAGCAGGACTGGAGCTGAAAATGAAGGCGACAGAGCTGGAACAGCAGGAATGGAACAAGCAGGACTGGAGCTGAAGCTGAAGGCAGGCAGAGCTGAAACAGCAGGACTGGAACAAGCAGGACCAGAACTGAAGCTGAAAGCAGGCAGGGTTGGAACAAGCAGGACTGGAGCAAACAGGACTTACAGGACTGGAACAACAGGGTTGGGATTGAAGTTGAAGACTGGCAGGACATGAAGAAGCAGGGCTGGAACTGCAACAAACACACACAGACGAATGCCTGAAAGTTTCCAGGTGCTTTATAAAGGCATTTACTGATGATGTCACAAGTAAGAATGAGGCTTGGCAGCAGGAACACCAGAGCAAGGCTTGGCTTCAGGAACACCGTTACCCTCCTCTCTTCCTTCCCGTTCACATTAATTATTTGATTTGCTTACTTTATTTATTTTTTGTCTATTAGATTGTAAGCTCTTTGAGCAGGGACTGTCTTTCTTCTATGTTTGTGCAGCGCTGCGTATGCCTTGTAGCGCTATATAAATGCTAAATAGTAGTAGTAGTAGTAGTAGGAATGCTGAAACATCAGACCAGGACTGGAATGATCTCTGGAACCTGGCTGGGAAACAGGGAGGAAGCAGTCCACAGCAGTCACAGGGCCTGGTCACTGGAAGGAGAAGTGAGTGTAGACCTGGGGCATGGCCACAACTGTGACAGTAACTGCACCCAGCGGTAATTCTGATTTTGATTTTTCTATTGCAGGGGGCATTCCTGGCGGTAACTGGCAATGCACCCATGTTGGTGAGCGCTGCATGGTTACTGCATGGGTAGCACATGAGTCCTTATTGCTAGGTCAATGTGTGGTGGTAAGGTCTCAGGCCATAAATAGGTGCAGGCCCATTAAAAATTGCCTTTTTCCCAACTGCAGTAAAAAAAAAGGCCCAGTGCGTGCCCAGTGCGTGCCCACACTACCGCAGACCACATTTTACTGTGACCTTGTAAAAGGACCCCCTAGGTTTTCCTATAATGAAAAATGTCAGGTTTAAATCAATTTTTGAGAATTCCTTCACTTTTCAGGGGGCATGTTATTGGAATGCATTGCCTGCAATTTGAAGTTTCTGCCTTCATATTTAACCGCTAGGAAGATGCTAAAGACTTACTTATATGAATTTTAGTTTGAGTTTATATTAGTAAGCTGTATTGTTTTTTATTTTATTTATTCATTCTTGCTGTAGAAAGTTTGCTCTGTGAACTGCTGTGAATCCTCTTTAGGACTCAGATAGAATAGAATATGGTCAAAATAATCAACGATAGCTGCATTTACAGTGGCCAGGAATTGTGGGTCTGACAATAATTGGTTGTTAAACTGCCACTGAGGAGGACGCTTAGCCGCAGAATGAAGCTGAAAAATCAGCAAAACATCTGTATGATCAGAGACCAGTATGTCACCCACCTGAACCTGCACAATGGATGAGGAAAAAAACTGGAAATTAGAAAGAAATCAATGCATGAATTGGAATTTTGCACCTGGGAGAAGAAAGAAGAGTCCCTGCCATCAGGATGAGTGAGCCTCCAGGGGTCCAGCAAACCAGTGGTCCAAATAAGGTAGGGCAATGCTTGGGATTAAGGAGATCATTTACAGATTTTAGCAGGTAGTTTACCTAGTAGAGAGTCCAAACCAAATTGTAGTCTTCTGCTATGATCACCGAATGGGTCCAGTTTCCAGGATCAAGGTAGTTAGATCTGTAAAGAATTTTGTAGAATCTGCCATGGAAGCATATATGTTGAGAAGAGCAAATTCTTGATGAGTGATAGAACAATTAAGACCCAACGGCCCTCTGGATTCGCTCTGTAGGATCTGAGTTAGTAACTTAGGTTTCTGTGGAACAGAATGGCAACACCGCATTTGTGACCACCAGAGGAAGAGATAGACCACTTCGCCAACCCAATCTCTCTTTAGCCTCCGAGAATCAGGAATAGACAAATGGGTTTCTTGAATGAAAGTGGTCTTCTTTTCTCCTCTTCAGGTGGTACAGAATTTTCTTCCATTTGATGGGATGGGTTAAGCCATTGACGTTAAGGGAAACAAACTGTAGATTAGTTGCCAGGTTGGATCTTAAATCCCAAGTATAGTAACATCCAGTGCAAGATAGTGCAAGGAGAACAGCAGAAAGTCACACAAACAAGTCATAGAAACTTCCTGTTCCAAGCAGTTCCGGAACTCGAGTAACTAGTGTTGGCAAACCTCAGTACAACACAACAGTGTAGAACAAGAAATAGCACACAATGGAGAAGCCTCTAGACAGACAGAAGGCAATATGCAGCAGGCAGAGATAATTAGCAATAAACAGAAAAATAAAGTGACCGGCTACCATGGAACCCATTCCCTGTGCTGCTCACATCTGAGGATATAGTCTAACAGGGCATTAGGGTCAGTGGAATCTTTAGTCTCTGGAACACAACTGGGAAACATGGAGGAAGCAGTCCACAGCAGCCACAGGGCCTGGTCACTGGTAGTAGAGATGAGTGTAGACCCAGGGCACGGCCACAACCATGACAGTATTTGCACCTGGCGGTAATTCTGATTTTGATTTTTCTATTGCAGGTAGAGCATTTACACTAACTGTATGGCTGGCAGAAGTGCTCACACCTAAACACATGGAGGTGATCTGGATAGTACGGCCCATAATGAGCACCGACCACTTTGAGTATGGTCTGCTTAGTAGCAATGATCCTGGGTGGGTCTGCTGCAATAGTAATATGATAACGTTGCCACAGAATAGCAAATTTAGCTTTGGTACACATTATAATGGCAAGCGCATGTTGATAAAGTAGGGTTTTAATGATCAATGGCCTCTGAGACCTACACTGCTCCAATCCACGACCCACGGCCCACAATGTAGTGCACTCAGTCAATTTCAAAAGTATCCATAAATGTTAGGCCCAGAATAGATGGGATAAAATCCTGAATAAATTTGATCACATCATTACCTTCACTACCCTCTGGCAGCCCAAGGATCCAATCATTGCGCCGGCTTCTATTAACTCAAGATGGCCCAAGCGCTTATTTAACTGTGTAATAGTCTCCAAAGAAGAAGCAAATTGCTTTTTAAGAAAAGCCAGTTCGGTCCGTATGTCCAAGGTGTTTTCGTTGGTGGTTTTCAGCAGATCCTTAAGCGCTATCAGCTTCGTCATGACCAGTTGTAGGTGGTCAGGTGATCCAGGCAACTTCAACACCATCTTTATGGATGACTGGGGTTCCTGTTTGGAACACTTCAAGCCAGTGGACGCAGCAAAAGAGGCATGTATCCAGTTTTGTTTGCTCATAGCCATGTTGGTAATGATTATGAAGTTCCAACAAACAGAAAAGAATAGGCTACCACTGTGAGAACTAAGCTGAAATAGTGTGAAGGTCTGGAACTATCTCTTCATGCAGCATACGGTGCCATGGATGTCTGGAGCTAAATCTTCATGCAGCCATAAGGTGCCAGGCTAGACCAGAAGTCCTCCAGTGGCAATATCCAGAATGCTATCTGGATAACTATCCAGATAAAATTAGGATAGCAAAAAAAGATGTTACCTGAATAGAAGATTGAGTATTGCCTTTATAAGGATAGCACTGGTGCCGACTGCTCTGTCTGGATATTCAGATAATTCTATAAGGAGCTGACATGAATGTCTGTATTCTAGTCAATTAAACATGTATGCGATCACATGCACATCAAAATAACAATAATCTTTGTTGCTGCAGGTAAGCATTGAAATAGGCAGATTCTGGGTGGAGCATGGGCTGGGTACATATCTACACCCATACTTTATGTAATGCTATAGATATGTGTTTATCTCCCCAATCTAGGCATGAGCATTTACACTAACTGTATGGCTGGCATAAGTGCTCACACCTAAACACATATGTTGGGTTTCACTAGTGTTCTATAAAGGAAAACAGGTGCTTATAATGCAAGTGCCACTTCAAAGAACTGCCCTCATATTGCTTGGATGGAACACGGGGAAAACTGTCATGGAAGTACTGACGTCACTGGAATGGATAAACATATTTACTCTTTCAAACTGTACAAAGACTAGTGCACATTCCATGATGTTAACAAGTATTATACGTAAAACAATTTTGAAGGTTGAAGGGAACCCTGTGATGCTGAAATATTAGCAGTGTGGAGGAACTGAATGGACTGACTCATCCTGAAACAGCCAATGGGCAAAACTTTGGCCACAAGTCAATGGTGGAGTCTATAGCCAAGCACGTTTGTTTGAAAGCTAAGTTTTAAATATATGTCACATTTTGAGGGGTTTACCAGCACAACACAGCAGAGCACAGAGTTTAATGATCCTCTACAGAAGTTTTTTTTTTTATGCCAGTGATCACTCTCTGTGAAACCTATCACTGAGAAAACTGAAGTAGCGTGAAGGTGGATTCTGAGGCTTTTTCCTCTTGTTTAGATCATGCTCTGGAGCTATTGAGGTTGCTTTCAGTTAAACAGTGTATGTTTAACCTGGTACATTTGGAGTAGAATATTTGTTTTAACTATGGAGCTACCGATACACATTTTCATACTAAACTAAAACTGAAAGGTCGACTGATCAAAAAAAGATAAATCTGCACTTTTCTAAATTACATGTTGGTTGTAATTATATGGTTAAAGCTAATTACAAGCTTTTCTGGAAAAAAAATGTTTATATAAGTCCACATGTGTTTTCCTGAAATGAAATATCTATATCTATTCATTGCAGTTTTTTTTTAAATTGGATGCCCATGTGAAATCAGCTACTGCTTCAAGCCACATACAGCCCAATTAACCCAAAGTAAATGTGGCCTTTGGATGACTAATATTGATATTTTACTGAACATTAAATATTAAAATGAAGAAAGTGGCAGCATGCAAGTGGGGGCTCACCATAGAAACGCCACTAAACTTTTGAACTATATTTACAGATCTACAGATAATTTATCACTGAAATACATATTCTAAATTTTCCACTTTGAGCAGCCATCAGACTGTCTCTGGGAGGAGCAGCTCTTACTGGAAGGGTTGCTGCTGGTGAGCAGTTCTCATTTTTTAAACAGGTGGTGTTTTCTCCTTTTGAAAGTCTTTCTTTCCCTTTTTATTTTAATTAAAAATATTGTTATATATGCCTCTGTGTACTAAATCAAAAGTTTCCCAATTTGTTCATTAGTTTTGAAAGTTTAACATACTCGAGATGACTGAAAGGGCCAATATTGCTGCATTTTTCTAGCAAAAAAGGTGCCGGTACTCAAATGCCAGGCCATTCTTCAGGGGTGGGGTGATCACTGAGGGATCCATCCCACAATAGCCAGGCCCCCTGCAACCAGTCACAGAATCCATGACAAGGCAGAATTGGTGTGTAGAGCCTGAGGTCTTTCATTAAAACCTGGGGACCATGGGTCAATTTTAGCAGACAATGGAAAAGGTGCCGGTACTCAGTACCCCCAAGTATCCCCTCAAAAAAAGCCCTGACTGATTTAGAACCAATCACCTTTTAAAAAGTTTGGGATCAATACACAGCTGCACCAGCATTACAGCTTAAATTAATATGTCTATTCAGTTCTGCTATACATATAAGCAGCGATACTGAGTATGTGTGTAATTTAATCACTGAGCCCACACTCTCCATTTTGTTTAAACCTTCTATTCAGTGGGCCTAAACCAAACAGTTATCCAGATAACAGACAATTATCACTGTTACAAGTGTTCTGCTCTGTCTCCCGATAAGCTCTCTCTACTCAGGAGATTAGCATGCAGTTAACCAGAGTACAGAACATCACCAATGATCAAAGGTAAATGTGGGTGCTAGCGTGGTGGAGCGGTCTGACGCAACAAGCAAATAAGCTCTGAACTGCGCTCTGATCATACAGGCGGAATACTGCTTTAATTCTATGCCAGCTTGGAGCTGGCATTAGGGTTAAGGAAGTCTCCTCTATTTCTTTCCTCCATCCAGGCAGACTGGGTTGTCACTGTCAGCCCTGTCTTCCACCATCCACTGGACCTCTGGACCCCCCACCAAGGTCCATGGCTAAGGTCCACCCTGGTGGCCTAGTGCCCCCCAGGTCCTCCAACCAACACTGATATAGGGGGGCTGGAGGACCAATGGACCCATCAGAATCCTAGATGGGCAGGGCAGGGCACTACCATTTTGAAGGTGGAGCTCACAGGAGGAGGGAGTGCTACTCCCTCCTCCTGCCTCAAGGTGTGGGGGTTTGGGGTTGGTGGGGGCCTACAACTAGAGTCTCGCTGGACCACCAGGTATTTCTTTTATATTGGAGGGTAGGGCAGACTGGATGTCCACCGCACCTCAAGCCCCTGTGTTGGGTTAAGTTTGACAGGTCTAGGCTTTTTTTTTTTGACAGCCCAGATCTGACAAACAACTTCTGCACGAGGATTGTGCCCGGTGATCAAAACTAATAGCACCATCTTAACCAAGATGTTTTCCCTATGTAGAGCTTAATCTTAGACCTCAGTGATGCAGTGGTGCTCACCAATAATATGCATTTCTCATTTTGGCAAGCCTTATGCCCCCACCTTGTCATCGGTCATAAGGTATATTTAAGTTTACTATATTCTCTCAATCACTAAACGCCACATTTACTGTGACTTGTCAATTATTTCTATATAGTATGTTTAAATATACTCATCTTTGAGATAAAGAATAAAGGTTTTTAACCCAGGGGAATATTCATCTGACATAGACTGTTTTGCTCCAGCAAGCTATATCAAGGCAGTCCCCTGTAACCAGATAAAGAACATGTTAATGTCTATCTCTAGTTATCTTATTACAAACCCCACATAAAATTATATAGAAAAAACTGTACCTAAGCCATCAGACATCCTAAAACCTACACATTCTGTCTCAAAGATGGCCACGGCATTTAACTTTTGTTATTTAAACTTACTAGGTCACATGACCCCCATGACTATGTTTCACTCTCTTAAAGAAACAGTTAATCTTAATACCTCTAGACTGAACCTAGATTAATGACATCCACTCTATTTCTAAATTTAACACGAATGAAGCAACTGTATTCAAATCAAAACTCCATCATTATTCTACAAAATTCAGTCTCTGTGAAATGTTGCCTCCCTCCCACTATTCTATTATCTGATCTATCACTCTCCAATGGAAATTACCTGCCGCATGTCCCGCCTGCTTCCAGTGTTGTACTAGCAGGGTTTGAGCTGTCTTAGTCTGGATGTATGTTCATTCAAACAAACCTTAATAGGACGACTGCTCCTACCAATGTAAACCAAAGAACAAGGACAAACAATGGCATAAATCACATGTTTACTACTATTGGAGGTATGGGTGCGGGCTTTGATCTTTCTTCTCACTCTCAGAGCTCCCCATTCAATCCTGCAATGATGTTAGAACACCATTGACATCTCCCACAAGCTTCATGAGACCCCAGTTCCACCTTTCTTTTGATAGTATATTTTTGATGATTAAATCTGTCCCCAATAGTCCTGCCTCTTGTATATCCTATAGTAGGAAATTCTTCAAACCCTGGATGTAGTTGCATGACATACCAGAAAGAAAGAATCTTTTTAACCAGTTGTTTGGAAACCTGACTAAAAGGTAAAATATATGTAAGTATTTCTTCATGGGATCGCTGTCGATTTTCCAATAACAACATTCTGTTGGCAAATCTTGCTCACAAATAGGCTTTGCAAACAGCCACCTTGGGATATCCCCTCTCGTAAAATTGACTTTCCATTTGCTCTGCTTGTTTAAATTCATTCAAGGAGGTGCATACTCATCGGAAACAGAAAAACTGACTCGCTGGAAGATTATACTTTAATAGGCAACTATACAAATGCCGATTGTGTCTACTAGAAATTCTATGCTTGAACCTCTATTGAAGTTTGTAGACCAGTTCTTGCAACAAGAGACATGTTTAATAACATCTTTTTTGAAAGATACATCACATATGTTAAAGATTTTGGAAGGATTACAAGATACACCAGATTCTGCCATTTTAATGATGTTGGATGTACCTTCGTTATACATGAAGATCCCTGAAATGGGAGCATTATCAGTAGTTGAAGATTTATTACAGAAACGGCCGATGCCCCAGTGTATTTATGCACAATTTCTTTTAGAATTGGCAAAATTGGTCATTAACCACAATTATTTCTGCTGTGATGGACAGTATTATAACCAAATAAGCGGCATGGCTAAGAGGTCATGTTAGCACCATCAGTGGCCACCTTATATATGGACAGACTAGAGACTGAGAAAATATGCCCTTTAGCTGGATAGCAACATATGTTAGTATGGAAAAGATATTTAGACAACATTTTTTTTATATGGTCTGACACAACTGCTGAGTTACATAGTTTTGTGACTCAACTGAACATTTTGGATGTCAGCATCAGTTTTGTTTGCAGATCACATATGAAGCAAATTGAGTTTCTGGACCTGTGGATTATAAAGAAAATGGGAGATTAGAGATGACATTATATCGGAAGTCTGTGGAACAAAATAATTTATTGCATTTTGATAGTTGCCACCCCTATTCATTAAAGTATAATCTTCCAGTGAGTCAGTTTTTCCATCTCCAACGAGTATGTACCTCCTTGAATGAATTTAAACAACAAGCAGAGCCCTCCCTCTCCGAAGAGAAGAAAGGGGGAATGGCTGTAAAGTTTAGAGAGAGTCTTGTGGTAAAAGTCCTAGATTCTTTTATCAATCCTGATTTGGAAATTTTTGCATGTCAACTAGGTGATTGTCATCAGTCTGTCTCCCTTACTTGTCTTATTTTATTGTCCACCTGGGAGATGGATATTAGCTAAGGAGGATTTCTGTGATGTTATCCTGTAGAATTCTGTGTCAATTCTTGATCATTTTGATAGATCCCTATGGACTATATGTCTGTTTAGTTGATTTTTGTAAAACAAACAAAAAAGTGGGCACAAAACCAGGAGTCCCAGAGACTGGATCACAGTAAAGCTAAAACCAAATTTTATTAATTGGTATATTTGACTCGTATATTTGACTCGACACAACCGTTGTGTTTCGGCCAAAGGGCCTGCATCAGGAGTCTAAATACAAAGGTAGACAGCTAATGATGATCCAGAATAAGAAATACTGGCGAATAGTGTATAAATGGTCTTAAAAAAGACCTTTGTATTGAATTGTGGAACGGATCACTTGCGTGAAGAGTTCAGCAGTAAATTTGAATTTACTGCTGAACTCTTCACGCAAGTGATCCGTTCCACAATTCAATACAAAGGTCTTTTTTAAGACCATTTATACACTATTCGCCAGTATTTCTTATTCTGGATCATCATTAGCTGTCTACATTTGTATTTAGACTCCTGATGCAGGCCCTTTGGCCGAAACACAACGGTTGTGTCGAGTCAAATATACGAGTCAAATATACTAATTAATAAAATTTGGTTTTAGCTTTACTGTGATCCAGTCTCTGGGACTCCTGGTTTTGTGCCCACTTTTTTGTTTGTTTTACAAAGTATCCGTGGGTCTTCTTTGAGTTCTCCACGCTTTGTGGATTCTCTATTGACTATATTAGTTGATTTTTGTGACATTTTTAATAAATATCTCTTGGTTGGCACTCCTTTGTTAGTTCCAGTTTTGGCTGTTGTATCTCCTTCTTTACACTCATAATACAATTTGATTGTGGGTGATATTAATCTTCATCTAGAGGATAATACAGATGTTAAGGTTAGAAATCTGGTTTCGTTTTTAGAGGCTTTACATTTTTTATATCACTTTTTCAAGTTACTCATAAAAAAGATCATCATCAAGATTTATTTGCACATACATGTGCTGAGCATTTTAAGTATACTCCAACTACTGTCTCGGATGTCTCTTGAGCCAATGTGATCTGGTCTGACCATTTTCTGCTTAGGTTTAGAATTAGATGAGATCAAGTTGTAGAAAGAAATGAGAAAGTTAATATTCTACTAGGGGAAAAATAGCACTGTCTATTGGGGTAAGTTCACTCAGGAATGGTCCCACATAGATTCTGGTTCTATGAGGAGAATTGGAGGAGGTGTAGTGTGAAAATTTTGGATAAGATTGCCCCTAGTCTTATCAAGACTAAATATATTAGACAAAGTAATAACTGGTTTGATGAAGAATTCATTTGTTTGAAGCAGCTATGTAGACAATTAGAATGTAAAAGGACTAAAAGTGGGAAATCTGAGGATAGACAAACTTGGAGACCAGCAATTCATAATTATAAAGTAGTGCTTAGATCCAAGAGAAAGCTTTTTACTCCAAGAAGATAGGCACTGATGTAACTAATATCAAGTTTCTTTTCATCTGGTTAATAGTCTAACTGATATTGCTCAACATCAACATTCGAGTTTAAATATTAACCCTATGGCCGCTCAACTAGCAGAGTTCTTTCTTTTTTAAAAATTATTTATTTATACCTTTCATGAATATTTCACAAGTATTACACTTGAACAAGATACTCAGATAGGAAAAATACTAATACAAGAAACAATATTAAAGAACAAGAAAATAAATCACAAATCCTCCTTAGACCACAAAATGTGTGTGTGGGGGAGGATGGAGTTACTCTAGCAAGGATAAGGAGCACCACAATGCTAGGAAAACAACATTTCTAAGAATATAGGCTATAACATTTAAAAAAAAAACAAGAATTCCTAAAGCTACCATAAATAGAAAGTATCTCAAAATTCCAAACATCGGAGGAAGAGCAACAAATCATACTAATATTAATATCATTTAGATATGTTCTTTAAATCAAGAAAAGCTCTAAGTTGTTCAGAAACATTTAATCAAACACTTGCAAGGGTATGCTAGCAGAAAGGTAGCTCCAGGGACAAAACTTTCTACTTCATAGACAGAAACATTTTTCTATGAATTTGAGTCTCTCCAGCAACATGATCATACATCCAATTTTTTTCCATAAAATAAAATTTGTGAATTACAAAAAAAGTCTTAATACAGAGTTTAAATTTTTCTCAAAAACATTCAAGTGCCCTAATCTTGCCTTCAGAATTTCCCCAACATGCCCCCTTGTGATTTGGATGCAGTACAGACAAATTGTATAGATAAAAGCCTGTAAAATGGGTTTCAAAAATGCCTATTTGGATGTTTTGAGAAGAAATTCAACCAAATGCTGCTTTATGACACTTTTGAAACGTTTTTCTCTTTTGAAGATGAGCCCTATAGAGGGGCATAATCGAACGCGAACACCCATCTCCATGGGCGTCTATGTCCAAAAACGGGTATGTGAAGAGGCGGGACAGACCGTATTATCGAAAAAGATGGGCGTCCATCTTTCGTTTTGAAAATACGGTTTGGACGGACCAAATGCCATGGATTTGGTCCCTTCTGCGATGGGCGTTTTTTTTTTTTTGTGTGATAATGGAAACTAAAAACGCCCAGCTCAGAAACGTCCCAATCCAAGACATTTGGTCGTGGGAGGGACAAATGTACAACACTACCATAGCTCTTAGGGGTGAAGGGGTACAGTGGGTTTTAGAGGCCTCCCATTTACCACCACAAGTGTTACGGGTGGGGGGGATGGGCCTGGGTCTGCCTGCCTGAAGTGCACTGCAGTACCCACTAAAAGTGCTCCAGGGACAGGACTTGTTGCTGGTGTATAACCTTGGCACAACAGTTGACGCCTGAAGACTAATTTCACTGAAAACGTTCTTTATTTGAATAAGCACCTTTACTCACAGTTAACTGCAGATCAGAGGTTGTGCCCCACTGGCTATGAGTCTCGCTGGTAATGAGATTAGCAGTAGGTCCGAGCTGGCAGAATGGTGTACAATGCCCTCTTTCAGCCACATTCAAGGTAAGAACTAAGTGCTTAACGTGGCTAAAACACATGAAAGGGATCTAAAAGTGTCTTACACAAATGGCCACTACCTCATGGACTACTGGAAACAAAACAGAGCACACTCTGACCCAGTAAGCAGAGGGAAAAGCACCATGGGAGTAGAGCCTACCAACTACCAACATCGTGAGCATTTGCCACAAGCTAGTGGAATCACGGAGCCCAATACCCTACACCCACCACAATGCATTGCTGATGTGACTCTGCAGTGCCCTTAACAGAAAAGGTGTCACACTCACCCGAGACCCACATCAGAACCAGGGAAAGGCTGTCAGAGGATAGAACACATTCTGCTGTCATGGAGGTGGGTATGCCATTTGAGGCTGACATACAGGCTGGCAAAAAAAGTGTTTTTTTTTGGTGGGAGGGGGTTAGTGACCACTGGGGGAGTCAGGGGAGGTCATCCCCGATTCCCTCCGGTGGTCATCTGGTCAGTTGGGGCACTTTTTTGGGACTTGGACCTGAAAAAAAAAGGGTCCAAATAAAGCGGACCAAATTCTCGTCAAAAACACTCTTCTTGTTTCCATTATCAGCTAAAGACGCCCATCTCTCCTCGGCCAATAACCACGCCCCAGTCCCGCCTTCACCACGCCTCCGACACGTCCCAGTGATCTTTGTTTGTCTCCGTGACAGACTGCAGTTGAGGACGCCAAAAATCGGGTTTTGATTATACCGATTTGGGCGCCCACAGGAAACGGACGCCCATCTCCCGATTTGGGTCGCAATATGGGCGTCTTTCTCTTTCGATTATAAGGCAGATAGTAACCTACAGAACTTTGTAAGTCTAAGTGCTTTTAAAATGAGCCCCATGGAGGGGCATAATCAAACAGCGCTGGCCAAATAGCTGGCCGGTCATCTTCAGGGCCGGTGTCGCAAGTGGGCGGATCCAACCGCATTTTCGGAAAAAATGGCCGGCCATCTTTTTTTTCGCTAATACGGTTGAGCCCCACCAAATGCCAGAGTTCGCCAGATTTGAGATGGCTGGCATCAGTTTTCAGCCATAATGGAAAATAATGCCGGCGATCTCAAACCCAGCAAAATCCAAGGCATTTGGTCATGGGAGGAGCCAGCATTTGTAGTGCACTGCCCCCCCCCCCCCCCCACATGCCAGAACACCAACAGGGCACCTTAGGGGGCACTTCTAAAAATTAAAAAAAAAATAGATCCCAGCTGCATAGCTCCCGTCCCTTGGTTGCTGAGCCCTCCCCCCAAATTCCCCCAAAACCCACTCCCCACAACTCTACACTATTACCATAGCCCTGAGTGGTGAAGGGGGGCACCTACATGTGGGTACTGTGGGTTTTGGAGGGCTCCCATTTACCACCACAAGTGTAACAGGTAGGGGGGATGGGCCTGCGTCCACCTGTCTGAATTGCACTGCACCCACTAAAAGCTGCTCCAGGGACTTGCATACTGCTATCAGGGAGCTGGGTATGGCATTTGAGGCTGGCATAGAGGCTGGCAAAAAAGTTTTTTTTGTGTGTGGGAGGGGGTTGGTGACCACTGAGGGAGTAAGGGGAGGTCATCCCTGATTCCCTCCAGTGGTCATTTGGTGAGTTGGGGCTCCTTTTTGAAGCTTGGTCGTGAAAAAAAAGGAACCAAGTACAGCCAGCGAAATGCTCTATAAACCTGGCTTTGTTTTTCATTATTGGGTGAAGCCGGCCATCTCGTGAGCACGCCCCCGTCCTGCCTTCACTACCCTACCGACACGCCCCCTTGATGTTTCGCCGGCTCCGCAACAGAAAGCAGTTGAACCCGGCCAAAATCAGCTTTTGATTATACCAATTTGGTCGGGTTCAGGAGATCGCCACCCATCTCCCGATTTGTGTCAGAAGATGGCCGGCGATCACTTTCGAAAATGAGCTGGATAGGCACCCATGCATTTTTGCTAAATAGGCTAAAATTAGGCTCCTCCCTAATCTAGGCTTCCTGTTAAAAAATTTACAATCTTACATAGTAACATAGTAGATGACGGCAGAAAAAGACCTGCACGGTCCATCTAGTCTGCCCAAGATAAACTCATATGTGTATACCTTACCTTGATTTGAACCTGTCTTTTCCAGGGCACAGACTGTCCCGTTCCGGGCCCTTACCTGGGGCTCCGCGGGCCGGAGCGGGAGACTGAAGCGCCCGAGGAATCCGGGCCAACCAGGGAGGGCTGCCACGGGGATCGCCGCGACCGCAAGTTGCTCCGAGGCCGGCGACCCCAAGGAACTAACGCCGGCCTCGGAGAAGGAGATCCGCCGGCCAAGATGGCGGCGCCGGCGTCGACGCCCCCCTCGCGGCAGCAGCACCCGAGAGGAGGCTCCGCCCACTCGCGCCGGATTGGCGCATCCACGTAGGAACTCCGCCCATCGGATGGGAGGGCCAATCCGGGACCCGCTGCCGGCCTGGGCGGCGAGGATTGGTTCCAGCTGTTCTCCAAGCCAGGTCGAGCGGGGAATTTAAACGGAAGCACGGAGAGGATCCAGTGCTTCCGTTTTCGTGTTTGAAGCCATCCTGTTACTTTTGCCAAGCTTGTGTGGATTCCTCGAAGAGGCTAGCCGTCCTGCTAGCCATTTGCCAAGTCTGTGTTTGTTCCTCGAAGAAGCTAGCCGTCCTGCTAGCCATTTGCCAAGCCTGTGTTTGTTCCTCGAAGAAGCTAGCCGTCCTGCTAGCCATTTGCCAAGCCTGTGTTTGTTCCTCGTGGAGGCTAGCCGTCCTGCTAGCCATTTGCCAAGTCTGTGTTTGTTCCTCGAAGAAGCTAGCCGTCCTGCTAGCCATTTGCCAAGCCTGTGTTTGTTCCTCGTGGAGGCTAGCCGTCCTGCTAGCCAATTGCCAAGTCTGTGTTTGTTCCTCGAAGAAGCTAGCCGTCCTGCTAGCCATTTGCCAAGCCTGTGTTTGTCCCTCGTAGAGGCTAGCCGTCCTGCTAGCGATTTCCAAGACTGTGTCTGTCCTTCGTGGAGGCCAGCCGGCCTGCAAAGCTGTTTCCTAGACTGTACTTGCCCTCGGCTAGTCGCCTAGTCAGGTCAACCGTCACCCCGTGGTTCCAGCAGTCCTGCTGGCCGCCAGCAGCTGAGGGCTCAACCCTCGGTGAACGGCGGTCGCCGCGGGTGAAGAGTCGGGGTGCGCGGTGATCTCCTGGGACTAGTGAAGCTCGGGAGAACTCAAGAGCTCACCTACCTCAGAGTGGCATCAGGGCCGCGACAGAAAACGGAAGCCATGAGCTCGCCGACGCAACCTGATCTACGGGACCTGGCTAAGGTACTCCAGCAGCAACAGGAACAGCTTAATGCCCTATCCGGGGCTCTCCAGAATGTTTGCTCCCAACTCTCCACGCTCCAGGTACAGAACCAGGCCGCTGCGGTCCCAGAGGCCGTAGCGGCTCCCCGTATGGGAGGGTTCCGCGTGGGACCTCGGTTCCCTGAGCCAGCACGATACGATGGGAACCCGGAGGGTTGTCGGGGGTTCCTTCATCAGTGCAATCTAGCCTTCCGGATGCAACCGGAGGCTTTTGCTTCGGATCAGAGTAAGGTTGGTTACGTCATGGGCCTTTGTACGGGGAGGGCCCGGGACTGGGTGGTCCCTCTGGACGACCAGCATGACCCCATTTTGGGGAATTATAGCGAATTTCAGCGTCTGTTCCGGATGGTGTTCGATATTCCGGGACGACCCTCCTCCGTGGCATCCGAGCTGCTCCGGATTCGTCAAGGGGAGGGGACAGTGGCCGACTATGCCATCCGGTTTCGTACTTTAGCCGCTGAGCTGCGGTGGGATCCGGAGTCCTTGACGGCCATTTTTAGAGAGGGGTTACATGAACGAATCAAGGATGAATTGGCGGGACGGGAGACTCCTGGGTCTCTGGATGTCCTCATATCCCTCTGTATCCGGGTGGACACCCGATTCCAAGAGCGGGCCAGAGACCGGGGGGAGCGGCAGAAGTGGGGACGAGGTTCCGCCAGGACGAGCAAGGGGCCGGCGCCCCGTCAGGTGAACCGGGACTCTGCAGAACCCGGGGAGGAGCCCATGGTGTTGGGCCGACAACGGTTGAACCCTGCCGAGAGACAGCACCGACAGTCTAAGGGACTGTGCTTCTACTGTGGGCAGGCTGGGCATTTCATCCGGACTTGCTCCCTCCGGTCGGGAAATGCGCTCCCCAAGGCACCCTGAGGGGAGGGTTCTTGGGGCACTCTGCTCCCCTACCAGAGACCTTGCTCATCCTATCAGTGACCTTACGGTGGCAAGAGACCCAGGTTCAGACCCGAGCCCTGGTGGACTCAGGGTCTGGGGGTAACTTTATTGGGCTCGAACTGTTGCAGCAGATGGGATGGCCCACGCTGCCCCGCAAGCCGATCCTGCGGATAACCTCCATTCAGGGCACTACTCTTCCCCAGCCGGTCACTGAGATTACGCCTATGTTGGGTCTGCAGGTAGGGGAGGGTCATCGGGAGGAGGCCGAGTTCCTAGTATTACCCCGGACCATCCACCCGGTAGTTCTGGGCTTGCCTTGGCTACGACACCACAACCCGGTAATCGACTGGGCCAGGGGAGAGATTCAAGTTTGGGGCAAGACCTGCCAGGAGACCTGCTGTAAGGACCGGGGTGGTAGCTGTCCGGCCTTAAATTCGTTGCCCGGGGAGGGAACCGATGAATTGGGCTCCCTGCCTCTGGAGTATAGAGACTTTGCGGATGTGTTTAGTTCCAAGGAGGCGGAGGTATTACCTCCACACCGGCCTTTTGACTGTGCCATTAATCTGAAGACCGATACAGTTCCTCCCCGGGGTCGCCCGTACAAATTGTCCCGAGGGGAGGTCAAGGCGATGCGAGAGTATGTCCACGAGAATCTCCGGAAGGGGTTCATCCAGCCGTCGACTTCCCCAGCCGGGGCGGGGTTTTTCTTTGTCACCAAGAAGGATGGGACCTTGAGACCTTGTATAGACTATCGGGGATTAAATGCCATCACCGTGAAGGACCGGTTCCCGTTACCCCTGATTCCCGAGCTCTTGGACCGTCTGCAGGGAGCTCAGATCTTCACGAAGTTGGACTTACGGGGAGCCTACAATCTAGTACGAATCCGATCAGGGGACGAATGGAAGACGGCCTTCAATACCCATGAGGGTCATTTTGAATATCGGGTAATGCCATTCGGACTATGTAATGCCCCTGCGGTGTTTCAACGGCTCATCAATAGTGTCCTAGAAGAATTGCTCAATTCCACGGTGATCGTATATCTGGATGATATCCTAATCTACTCTAAGGACCCCAAGGAGCATCCGGGGCATGTCCGTGCGGTGCTGGACCGCTTACGCCAAGCCCATCTATTCGCGAAGTTAAGTAAGTGCGCGTTCCATCAACGATCGCTACCTTTCTTGGGGCATATCTTACTTCCAGGGGGGTTAAAGATGGAACCAGACAAACTCCGGGCCATTCGCGAATGGCCGCAACCGAAGGGTCTGAAGGCCTTACAACGATTCCTGGGGTTTGCTAATTACTATCGCCAGTTTATCCCACAGTATTCCCGGTTGACCATCCCGCTGACGGAGCTCACCCGTAAGGACGCTAGGGTCCGGGATTGGCCACTAGAGGCGCAGGCGGCGTTCCAGCAGGTCAAAGAGGCTTTTGAATCCGCGCCTATTCTTCTAACCCCCGATCCTGAGAAGCCATTCACGGTGGAGGTGGACGCGTCCGCTTTAGGGGCCGGGGCAGTCATTTCCCAGATCAACCCCGAGGGCCGGCGTCAACCGTGCTCCTTCTTCTCACGCAAATTCTCTCCAGCCGAACGGAATTATACAGTTGGAGACAGAGAACTCTTGGCCTTGAAACTCGCACTGCAAGAGTGGAGGCATTTACTGGAGGGAGCAGAACACCGGTTCACGGTTATCACGGACCATAAAAACCTCCTATACCTTCAAGAGGCCCAGCGGTTGAATCCCCGACAGGCCCGGTGGTCATTATTCTTTTCTCGGTTCCATTTTCAACTAGTATTCCGAGCGGCTTCCCAGAACACCCCGGCAGATGCACTCTCCCGGGCCTTTGAAATCCCCGAGGAGACTCAGGAGACTCAACCTATGTTAGATCCCGCTTGTCTCAGTACGGCCACAGGGGAGGTTGCCCCGGTTCAAAAATTCGTGGTGGCCGCCGACCGGAGAAGAGTGTTGCAATGGGGACACGCGTCTAAGTACGCGGGACACTTCGGGTTCCACAAGACCCTCCAGTTCATCGCGAGGCAATATCGATGGCCACAAATGAGACGAGATATCTTCCAGTTTGTTACCTCGTGCCCAGTATGTGCCCGAACCAAGCCAGTAGGAGGACCCCCTGTGGGAGACCTACAACCTTTACCCATACCGACCAGTCCTTGGTCGGAGATTTCCATGGATTTCATCACCGATTTACCTCGTTCCCAGGGTCAGACTGTGATCTGGGTGGTGATAGATCGATTCTCTAAGATGGCTCACTTTGTTCCCTTCACAAGCGTCCCGACAGCAGCAGCTCTAGCTCAAGCCTTCATCCACCACATCTTTCGACTACATGGACTACCCATTCGGGTCATTAGTGATCGAGGGCCTCAATTCACCTCTCGCTTCTGGAGAGGATTATGCAAAGCCTTGGGGATGGAGAATCATTTCTCATCCGCGTACCATCCGCAGACCAACGGCCTGGTTGAAAGATTAAACCAAACCCTGAAAAACTTCTTAAGAGCTTTTGTCAACCAACGACAAGACAACTGGGTCTCGCTACTTCCATGGGCCGAGTTCGCTTATAACCAAAGTGACCACTCCTCCTCAGGACAGTCCCCTTTTTTCCTGGTATATGGACGACATCCACGGCTTCCAGGGCCATTCCCGACTACCGCCATGACACCAGCTGGGGACCAGGTAGTAGCCGACCTACAGAAGGTCTGGAGGATAGCTAGAGAACAATTACAGAAAACCGCGATTAAGGACAAGCGCTTTGCGGATCGCCACCGGCGGCCCGCTCCCGTGCTTCACCCTGGACAAAGGGTATGGTTAAGCACGAAACACCTGAGAATCCCAGGACCCTCCCGAAGGCTAGGACAGAGATACGCGGGACCCTATGCGATCCAAGAACGAATTGGACCCGTAACATATCGATTACGCCTACCCGCCACCCTACGAGTGCATAACGCCTTCCACATCTCACTCCTCAAGAGGTTTCAAGAGTCCAGGTGGCACCCGCCTCCCGTCCCGGAGAAAGATCTCCAGGTGTCTCCAGAACCGGAGTTCGAGGTAGAAGAAATTCTTGACTCCAAGTGGCGGCGGGGAAGACTGTATTATTTGTTGTCATGGAGATCTTTTGGTCCCGAAGATAATTCCTGGGAACCCGTGGCTAATGTTCATGCTCCAAAATTGGTCAAAGCCTTCCACGCCCGATATCCGTCCAAACCCGGCCCCCGGAGGAGGGGGTCGTCCGGGGAGGATACTGTCCCGTTCCGGGCCCTTACCTGGGGCTCCGCGGGCCGGAGCGGGAGACTGAAGCGCCCGAGGAATCCGGGCCAACCAGGGAGGGCTGCCACGGGGATCGCCGCGACCGCAAGTTGCTCCGAGGCCGGCGACCCCAAGGAACTAACGCCGGCCTCGGAGAAGGAGATCCGCCGGCCAAGATGGCGGCGCCGGCGTCGACGCCCCCCTCGCGGCAGCAGCACCCGAGAGGAGGCTCCGCCCACTCGCGCCGGATTGGCGCATCCACGTAGGAACTCCGCCCATCGGATGGGAGGGCCAATCCGGGACCCGCTGCCGGCCTGGGCGGCGAGGATTGGTTCCAGCTGTTCTCCAAGCCAGGTCGAGCGGGGAATTTAAACGGAAGCACGGAGAGGATCCAGTGCTTCCGTTTTCGTGTTTGAAGCCATCCTGTTACTTTTGCCAAGCTTGTGTGGATTCCTCGAAGAGGCTAGCCGTCCTGCTAGCCATTTGCCAAGTCTGTGTTTGTTCCTCGAAGAAGCTAGCCGTCCTGCTAGCCATTTGCCAAGCCTGTGTTTGTTCCTCGAAGAAGCTAGCCGTCCTGCTAGCCATTTGCCAAGCCTGTGTTTGTTCCTCGTGGAGGCTAGCCGTCCTGCTAGCCATTTGCCAAGTCTGTGTTTGTTCCTCGAAGAAGCTAGCCGTCCTGCTAGCCATTTGCCAAGCCTGTGTTTGTTCCTCGTGGAGGCTAGCCGTCCTGCTAGCCAATTGCCAAGTCTGTGTTTGTTCCTCGAAGAAGCTAGCCGTCCTGCTAGCCATTTGCCAAGCCTGTGTTTGTCCCTCGTAGAGGCTAGCCGTCCTGCTAGCGATTTCCAAGACTGTGTCTGTCCTTCGTGGAGGCCAGCCGGCCTGCAAAGCTGTTTCCTAGACTGTACTTGCCCTCGGCTAGTCGCCTAGTCAGGTCAACCGTCACCCCGTGGTTCCAGCAGTCCTGCTGGCCGCCAGCAGCTGAGGGCTCAACCCTCGGTGAACGGCGGTCGCCGCGGGTGAAGAGTCGGGGTGCGCGGTGATCTCCTGGGACTAGTGAAGCTCGGGAGAACTCAAGAGCTCACCTACCTCAGAGTGGCATCAGGGCCGCGACACAGACCGTATAAGTCTGTTCAGCAGTATTTCCCGCCTCCCAACCACCAGTCCCGCCTCCCATCACCGGCTCTGGCACAGACCCCGTATAAGTCTGCCCTCCCCTATCCTAGCCTCTCAACCACCAACCCCTCTTCCCCCCGCCACCCAATTTCAGCTAAGCTTCTGTGGATCCATTCCTTCTGCAAAGGATTCCTTTATGCCTATCCCACGCATGTTTGAATTCCGTTACCGTTTTCATCTCCACCACCTCCCACGGGAGGGCATTCCAAGCGTTCACCACCCTCTCTGTGAAGAAATACTTCCTGACATCTTTCCTGAGTCTGCCCCCCTTCAATCTCATTTCATGTCCTCTCGTTCTACCGCCTCCCCATCTCCGGAAAAGATTCGTTTGCGGATTAATACCTTTCAAATATTTGAACGTCTGTATCATATCACCCCTGTTCCTCCTTTCCTCCAGAGTATACATGTTCAGGTCAGCAAGTCTCTCTTCATACGTCTTGGAACGCAACTCCCATACCATCCTCGTAGCTTTTCTTTGCACCGCTTCCATTTTTTTAACATCCTTCGCAAGGTACGGCCTCCAAAACTGAACACAATACTCCAGGTGGGGCCTCACCAACGTCTTATACAGGGGCATTAAAACCTCCTTTCTTCTGCTGGTCACACCTCTCTCTATACAGCCTAGCAACCTTCTCGCTAGGGCCACCGCCTTGTCGCACTGTTTCATCGCCTTCAGGTCCTCAGATACTATCACCCCAAGATCCCTCTCCCCGTCCGTGTCTATCAGGCTCTCCCCGCCTAACACATACGCCTCCCTTGGATTTCTACTCCCTAAGTGCATCACTTTGCATTTCTTCACATTGAATTTTAATTGCCAAATGTTAGACCATTCTTCCAGCTTCTTCAGATCTTTTTTCATGTTTTCCACTCCCTCCGGGGTGTCCACTCTGTTCAGTGGTGTGCTGGTAAATGTTTAACAACAGGCTCTCTCCCCGGTCCACCTCTGCGCCCCCTCCCCGTCCACCTCTACGCCCCTCATCCACCTCTGCGCCCCCCTGTCCACCTCTACGCCCCTCATCCACCTCTGCGCCCCCCCATCCACCTCTGCGCCACCCCCCCCAAATTGCAACGCTGGCTATAGCCGGGGAGAGAGTCTGGGGGGGGGGGCAATGCATTACTCCAGGAAAAAAAAAATTTAATGATCCCAGGTTCCAATCTAATTCATGTTTAATGTGGGATAAAATGCCCCCCCCCCCAATCTACTCCCTTCCCTCAAGCCTGTTCTCATCCTGTTGCTGGACTGCCCCTGCCCAACGTGTTGCAGGATCAATCTCTCTCGTCTTCTCCCCTCCCCCGTTCTGCTTTGTCCCTTCATACACTCTTCCCCCCGCTCCCTCACCTCAAATGCTAGTCTCGTGGATGGATCTTTCCCAGTGCAAACGACGGGTGCAGAGCCTCGTGCTGTTGTGAATGCAACCAGAATGAAGTTATTATTTTTGACATTTAATCCGACATTATCCCAAACATGTTTGAGTTCAATGTGGCTTACAATAAACAGTATAGGGTACATGAATAATGCATAAGAAAATAATTTGTTGAAAGATAAAGATCTGGGATGTGATGAGTACAGACAATGGAAGTGAGGGTCAAAGGAGTGAGTGAGAGGGAAGAACAGGCTAGAAAAAGAAATTGGATAAAGGGAAGACTTGGAAGGAGTAAAAGGAAGATTGGCTGAGAAGGCTAGGGCTTTTTAGCTTGGAGAAGAGACGGCTGAGGGGAGATATGATAGAAGTGTATAAAATAATGAGTGGAATGGATCGGGTGGATGTGAAGCGACTGTTCACGCTATCCAAAAATACTAGGACTAGAGGGCATGAGTTGAAGCTACAGTGTGGTAAATTTAAAACGAATCGGAGAAAATGTTTCTTCACCCAACGTGTAATTAGACTCTGGAATTCGTTTCCGGAGAACGTGGTACGGGCGGTTAGCTTGACGGAGTTTAAAAAGGGGTTAGATAGATTCCTAAAGGACAAGTCCATAGACCGCTATTAAATGGACTTGGAAAAATTCTGCATTTTTAGGTATAACTTGTCTGGAATGTTTTTACGTTTGGGGAGCGTGCCAGGTGCCCTTGACCTGGATTGGCCACTGTCGGTGACAGGATGCTGGGCTAGATGGACCTTTGGTCTTTCCCAGTACTTATGTAGCTAAGTGAGAGTTGAAGGAAAGGGAGACTGGGATGGGGGCTAAAGAGGAAAATCAGGGACAAGTTCTTATTATGAATGTAGTATGTTATATAACTAGCGTTTAGAGGGTTTTTTTTTACAATTCTATCCAGTCCAGTAGATAATGCAATGCTGAATAAGAACTATTAGTTATGATAGCAGTATTACTACACGCCAAAACTGGCTGGGAGGGCCCTAGGAACTTTTTCTTACACCTTAGCCAGTTATTTTAAAGGCAGGTAGGGGTGCGCCTGATGTACGAAAATGTTCTCTCTTTGCTTTGCCTTCTTTCATACCTTGCTTGTCCTCCCTTCCTATCACCATCTCAAATATTTCTATCGTGAGACACCACTGCTCCCTACATGCTAATTTCTAATCCTGCTGCTTTGAGTTTTTTTTATTATTATTATTATTATTTTCGAAATTATAAAGAAAAACAACACATTGAACAAGATAAACCAAATATTACTATCCAGCTATAACATCTGCAGCACTAAAAATAAATTGTAATAGAGGTTTTAGTCCAGCTGCAAAAATTAAGCTTTGGGAATTGCCCGTATAGGCAGCAGCACAGTCCCGGGGAAACAACAACAATCGAAGGATCTTCGCACACTCCTGGAAATAACACCTAGGGATCAAGGCAAGACAGGGGCTCACTAATATGTCAGAGACCCTGACATAGTGGATTGAGCATACCTACACACTTATAGGCGGTAAATCCCCTACCCAACGGGGGATGGGGAGAAATGGGGGAGCTCCAACCCCAGCCGCCACCAAACCCAGAGCTCGAATACTGCAGAAAGTTCCCAGAACCTCCCCAACATCCACATATACAAGGGCGGCCAAGGTCCGCATCCCATTCTCCCAGTGACAGCCACGCTCAACGAAAGCCTACAGGACTGGAACCGGATCGTCGCAAAGCTTCCGCCAAACTCACCCTTCGCCAGGGCCACTGTGAAGTTCTCCGTATCGATGGTGTACAGGATACCCGCCCCCTTCTTAGCAGCAGGAAGTGCGTGGGAGGGAGGGTGCATCCGGCAGACAGATCCCCCCGCTGGAAGTAACACAACACAGTACTAGGACAGGGAGTGTAACGCATTACCGCCGTGTTGCGCCGCCCCTGGGAGCCGGCTCGCCTGCCAGAACAACCGGCTCGCAAGAGCTTTAAAAATTTAACAACCGACTCTTGTGAGCCGGTGCGAGCCGGCTCCAGCACACCACTGACTCTGTTGCAAATCTTGGTGTTATCCGCAAAAAGGCAAACTTTACCTTGTAACCCTTCGGCAATGTCACTCACAAATATATTGAACAGAATGGGCCCCAGCACCGATCCCTGAGGCACTCCACTACTCACCTTTCCCTCCTCTGAGCGAACTCCATTTACCACCACCCTCTGGCGTCTGCCCGTCAACCAGTTCCTAATCCAGTTCACCACTTCAGGTCCTATCTTCAGCCCGTTTAGTTTATTCAAGAGCCTCCTGTGGGGAACCGTGTCAAAAGCCTTGCTGAAATCTAAGTGGATGACGTCCATAGCACGTCCTTGATTTAATTCTCCTCTCTCCCAGTCAAAGAATTCAATGAGATTCATTTGGCACGATTTCCCTTTGGTGAAACCATGTTGTCTCGGATCTTGCAACTTATTGGCTTCCAGGAAATTCACTATCCTTTCCTTCAGCATCGCTTCCATTACTTAATTCATATTAATGTACTTTAATTAATGTCCCCTTAACTATTCAACCCTAATGGCTTATATTTGTACAGAAGCAGCATTAATGATATAAGAGCATGATATCCATTTCAAGACATGTAGACTTTCCCCTGTGAGTTTAATTTCCCAGCACTTCCACACATTGCATACCCTGATATTTATTTGCAAAAAAAAGAAAAGTTAATTCTGTCATTTATTTTTGAAGGACTTTTTTCCTGAATAAGTAAACAGAATTTGTCTATGAAAGTATTAGTTGGGAGGATAAATATTTATGGTCTGTTTTCCTTTTTTCAGCAGATTTTAACTACTGTAGTGTTAGTACCCATACTGTTAAAACTACATCAGCCTTAATAATCATGAGCTCATCTTGTGTAAGTACTCTTTGAGTTAAACATCATAGTCTTAGGGGAGAGGGGGGAGCTGCTACTATGCTCAAACAACATGACTTAGAATAGCTCATAATATGATGCATACCACAGGAAATAAAGCGGTATGAGGCACCTATGAAATAATTTTCAAAAAAGCCATTGAACCTGCAAGGCCCATGCCTCAGCTTTAGGAAGTCACTTATTAAGAATCAACACCAGTCATGCCAATGTAAACTCATGCTCCTGGTGACTTTCCAAATGAATATTCAGGGTCCTGTCTCAGCCTTGTTTTCAGGGAAGTACATGCCTGGAATGTTAGCAAGCTATTTGCTGAAAAAAAAAATGCCCACAACAGGCCCAATGTTGATCACATTAATGTGTTTGAGTGGGTATAGAGTGCAAATGATTGAAAGTGCTTCCAGATCTTGGTTCCTGGGGACAAAGCAGGCTCTGTTCTCTGATCTGATGGTCATTTTTTTTTCAGCAGAGGATGTGGTGCAGGAAGAGGGAACAGTGCCAATCTCTGTCTAATGGTTCCAAACAAGGCCTGGGCCTAGCTCTTTGGATACTGATGAGCGGGAAATGAAACACAGATGGGTCAGATGGGTAAGGAAAAGGGGATTACAGGTCAGGCCAAAGAATTGGAATAAATTAAGTGCTTATGAGGTACAGAATGGCACATTGTTATAGTGAATGGACAGGGAAAAACAATTTCAGCATTGTCAGACACAGTGAGCAGACAAAACGCCCCTCTTCTCAGACCACTGTAGTCCATAACATCCTCATTATTTGATGTTGGATGTATGAATTACTTTTTAATATGTGCAAAGTACTTGAGGCCTGTAACACTCTCTAGAGAATAGCTAAAGTTCCAGTAAACACTTGAGAAAAATCTTTACTGAAAGCAATAATTTCTTGCATGCCCCAATTTAGAATGTATTTAGCTTTTACTAACTAGAATTTTCTGAGGCATCGCAATAAATAAGTATAGTGGTAGAAATCAAATGATGCATATTTTATACAAGCTTCAAATAACTTCAATATTGCTTTATGATTTAGAGTTTCAAAAGCTTTAAATTATATTGAAGAAACAACATCCCATTTAGGAAAATGAAGGATGGAGATTATTAAGCCAGTAATTTCTCTGCCAACAGCTCTGAATGGAGCATATACAACTAGAGTATCCAGTGTTCTAACTGCTCCTTCATTCTTGAGGCAGAAAAAGTGGGTTCAGGGTTCTGAATGCTACTTTTACTTCATGGTAGGAGTTCTTAAATATACCAGGTTGTTGCTAAGTGGTTGGTCTTCAAATGCTATGCAATTATTACTGTGCTGAAGAGAGAACACAAATATAGTAGCAACAGAACCCTAGGGTGTATACCAGATGAAATTGCAGATCTGTTGTTAATGATCTATGACCTGTTGTTAAAATTGTCTGTAGTACCTGAAAATTGGAGGGTGATCAATGTAATACCTATTTTTATAAAGGAATCTAGGGGTGATCTGGGAAATTACAGACCAGTAAGCCTGATGTCAGTGCTGGGCAAAATAGTGGAAACTAAAGAATAAAATCACTGAACACACAGACAAACATGGTTTAATGGGATAAAGTAAAAATGGATTCTGGCAAGGGAAGTCTTTGTCTCACCAATTTGCTTCATTTCTTTGAATGTGTGAAAAAACATGTGGATAAAGGTGAGCAGGTTGATGTAGTGTATCTAGATTTTCAGAAAGCATTTGACAAAGTCTCTCATGAAAGACTCTTGCAAAAACTAGAGTCATAGGATAGGAGGCAATGTTCTGTTGTGGATTAGGAACTGGTTGATGGATAGAAAACAGAGGGTAGGGTTAAATGACCAATTCTCTTACTGGAGAGCCACAGGGATCTGTACTGGGATCGGTGCTATTTAACATATTTATTAATGATCTGGAAATGGGAATGATGAGTGAGGTGATTAAATCTGCAGATGACACAAAACTATTCAAAGTTGTTAAAACACATGCAGATTGTGAAAAATTACAGGAAGACCATAGGAAGTTGGAAGACTGGGCATCCAAATGGCAGATGAGATTTAATATGGACAAGTGCAAAGTGATGCACATGGGGAACAATAATCCAAATTATAGTTACTTGATGCTAGGGTTCACCCTAGGAGTCAGCATCCAAGAAAAAGACCTAAGTGTCACTATGGACAATATGCTGAAATCGTCTACCCAGTGTGTGTGGTGGCAGACAAAAAAGCAAACAGCATGCTGGGTATTATTAGGAAAGGGATAGAAAATAAGACAAAGAATATTGTAATGCCTCTGTTTCGCTCCATGGTGTGACCACTTCTTGAGTACTGTGTGCAATTCTGGTCACCTTATCTTAAAAAAAAGATATAGCAGAATTAGAAAATGTTCAAAGAAGGGTGACCAAAATGATAAAGGGAATGGAATTTCTCTCATATAAGGAAAGGCTTAAGAGGTTCAGGCCCCTGTTTACAATGCTGCACTAGCGGCTGGCAGTGCGGTACTGTCGACACAGCCCATTCACTTTGAATGGACTGTGTTGGCAATGCCGGGTGGCAGCTGCTAGCGTGGCTTTGTAAACAGGGAGGGGTAAGACTCTTCAGCTTGGAAAAGAGATGGCTGAGGGGGCATATGACAGAGGTCTACAAAATACTGAGTGGTGCAGAATGGGTAAACATAAACCAAATTTTTATTCTTGAAAAAGTATAGACTATGGGACTCTCAAGGAAGTTACATGGTACTACTTTTAAAACAAACAAGAAGAAATTTTTCTACTCCATGAATAGTTAAGCTCTGGAACTCGTTGCCAGAGGATGTGGTATCAGTGGATAGTGTATCTGGGTTTTAAAAATGTTTGGATAAGTTCCTGGAGGAAAAGTCCATAGGTTGCTATTGAGATCAATTTGAAGAAAGCCACTGCTTGTCCCTGGGATCAGTAGCATGAATTTTGCTACTATTTCTGATCCTATCAGATACATGTGACCTGAATTGGCCACTGTTGTGAGCAGGATACTGGCCTAGATGGGCCATTGGTCTGACCCAGTATGGCTATTCTTATGTTCTTATGTAATGTGACTTTGGGGGTAGGGCTAAAGAGATCAGATATTTACTAACTGAACATCTAATCAAATCAAATGTATAGACCTTTTTATTGAAATTTTAAAATATGCATTCCAATAAAATAATACAAGGAAAAAAAATAAGTAGTACATTCAAAGAACAGATCAACCCAGCAATACCATATTGCCTAAACAAGAAATCAATATAGCCCAGGTCTCAAAAAGCCCCCATGAGAACCCAAACAAAAGGAAAAGAGGAAATAGATAGCATCAAGCCTCAAAAATGTTACAAAAACAAGCCAAATGATGGGCACTGAAAAAATATCCACCCAACAACTCCTAGGTATTCATTATACTTAGATCCAGTAATTCCCTAATCCCATACTTGTACTATTTATCTGTCATTAATAGATTGTAAGATCTGTTGAGCAGGGACTGTATCTTACATGTTTAGGGGGTCTTTTACTTAGGCGTGCTGGTGTTTTTAGTGCGCGTTAAAAATAGGCACGCGTTAAACACTAAAGACGCTATCCTGCTTATAATAGAACGAGAAAAACGCCCAAGTTCCGACCTAAATTGGGAGATGGACGTTTATCTCACAAAAACGAATAATACGGTATAATCGAAAGCCGAACTTGGACGTTTTCAACTGCACTTCATCGCGGAAGCATACAAAGTTGACGGGGGCGTGTCAGAGGCGTGGTGAAGGCGGGACTGGGGCATGGTTATCACCCTAACAGAGATGGGCGCCTTTCGCCGATAATGGAAAAAAAGTATGCGTTTGTAGCTAGAATTTAGGGCACTTTTCCTGGACCCTGTTTTTTCACAAATAAGGCCCCCAAAAGTGCCCTAAATGACCAGATTACCATCAGAGGGAATCGGGGATGACCTCCCCTGACTCCCCCAGTGGTCACTAACCCCCTCCCACCACAAAAAAATGATGTTTCACAACTTTTTATTTTCACCCTCAAATGTCATACCCACCTCCCTGGCAGCAGTATGCAGGTCCCTGGAGCAGTTGTTAGGGGGTGCAGTGGACTTCAGGCAGGTGGACCCAGGCCCATCCCCCCCTACCTGTTACAATTGTGCTGCTTAATGCTTAGTCGTCCAACCCCCCCAAACCCACTGTACCCACATGTAGGTGCCCCCCTTCACCCCTTAGGGCTATAGTAATGGTGTAGACTTGTGGGCAGTGGGTTTTGAGGGGGATTTGGGGGCTCAACACACAAGGGAAGGGTGCTATGCACCTGGGAGCTCTTTTACCTTTTTTTTGTTTTTGTAAAAGTGCCCCCTAGGGTGCCCGGTTGGTGTCCTGGCATGTGAGGGAGACCAGTGCACTACGAATCCTGGCCCCTCCCATGAACAAATGCCTTGGATTTATTCGTTTTTGAGCTGGGCACTTTCATTTTCCATTATCGCTGAAAAGCAAAAACGCCCAGCTCACAAATTGTCGAATAAAACATGGACGTCTATTTTTTTCGAAAATACGGTTCGGTCCGCCCCTTCACGGACCCGTTCTCGGAGATAAATGCCCATGGAGATAGACGTTTTCATTCGATTATGCCCCTCTATGTATTCCTATGGGTGTCTTTAGCGTTTAGCGCGTGCCTATTTTTAATGAGCACTAAAAATGTCAGCACGCCTAAGTAAATTACCCCTTTAGTGAACAGTGTTGTGTAAGTCCAGTAGGGCTAAAGAAATGATAAGAAGTAGCAGTAATTCATTTCTTCAGATGAGTTGGCTCCATAAAATCATATGAGTTCTCTGAAATGTCACTAGACACTTATAGGGAAATCAAAGAAAAAAAAATAGATCCCAAGGTAAGATACTGAGCCCTCAGAGCCAGGAAGGCCTTCCTAGTCATTTGAGTGGAATGAGCCACATCTGGAAAAATTTGTATTCTCTGTCAACAAAACAACAAATCATTCTTTTTGAAGTATGTTTTCAAAACAGTCTGTTTATTCTCACAAGAAAAGAAAGTAAGAAAAAGACCTGACCACTATGATATCAAAGGAATCTTCCAAAACTCTTGTCAGAAACATCACTAACAGATGGTAGCAAACATCAGCCTCACTTATTTACTCTCTTAAATTTGTTTTAAGCACAGATACATATATTTAAGTAATACAATATCACCATGTTTAGGAAAACATAAAACCTCCTTAAAGTATGTACACAAAAAATCTCAGGTGACAGAACGTAATAGAAAAATTAAGAAATTGAAAATTCCTCATCCTAAATATGTTCTTCGTTGCCTCTACTTTATGATGTACAGATCTTTAATTGTGAAATACTTGTCACCTATAATGAGTAATCTTAGTTTCCACATTTGTCACCTGAGTTTCTAAAGACACCAAACTGTACCAACATCATTAAATTTCAGAAATGCCTGAGATATGAAAGAACACAGCTGGGAAAAAGTACATTTACAAAAGAGAAAAATGTCCAAAAAATGGCATAAACTGGAAGTTAGATATTTTTCTCACAAAAACATCCAAATCGCTATTTTCAAAACGCATTTCTAGATGTTTTTCTATGCTGCTCATCTGCAGTGCATCCAAATCACAGGAAAGTGTATCGGGCAGGGTGGCCCAACCATTAGACCACCTGAGGTGGGGGCCTCAAGCGGCACTCATCAGGAGCGGCACCTCAGAAAGGCAGCAGCTCACCTTTGTTGTGTTTTATCTCATGATGATGTTCCAAACCCAGCAGCAGCAGCAATTGCCATAAGCTGCCCTGCCGCTGCCGGCACCCGCCTCTTCTGTTTACTGCGGCCTCCTCTCTGCTGTAACTTCTTGTTTCATCAGAGACTTAGGAAGCCACAGTAAAGGGAAGAGGTGGGTGCTGGCAGCAGCAGGGCAGTGTATGGGAATCACTACCACTACCGGGTTTAGAACGTTACCATGAGGTAAAACACCGTGAAAGGGAAGGGGGGACAGCATCTCGGCCCAGTGGAGCGGCGTGTCAGTTTCTTTATTATTTGTTCTATGCAACCCACATAGATTCCATTGCAGTAGTCTGCATGGCTTAGTACCATTGATTTTATCAAGTTTCGGAATATTTCCCTTGGGAAGAATGGTTTCACAGGTTTAAGTTTCCTATATCCTATATCCTATATCCTATATCCTATATCCTATATCCTATATCCTATATCCTATAGTATATCTCCTATCACCTTCTCCCACTACTCCAACCAGAGTTACACCTAATCACACTGACCACCCTTCAACATCTTCTGTCCTTCTGTGACTGTTCTCTTGTGCTTGACTGCTTAAATATTTTAAATTTAAATGCTTTACTTTTTGTCTATTAGATTGTAAGCTCTTTGAGCAGGGACTGTCTTTCTTCTGTGTTTGTACAGCGCTGCGTACACTTTGTAGCGCTCTAGAAATGTTAAATAGTAGTAGTAGTAAGTTTCCACATTGAGTGAAACATTTTCTTTATGGTAGATTTCGCTTGGGTCTCTAGTGAGAGGTTCCGGTCGATTGTTACTCCGAGAATTTTCAGGTTGTCTGCAATAGGAAGGGTGTAGCCTGGGGTGTTTATGTTTGTGGGTTTAAATGTGTTGTATTGGGATGAGATGATGAGACAATGTGTTTTTTCTGTGTTGAGTTAATTGGAATGCGTTTGCCCATGAGTTCATAACGTTCAGACTGAGCTTGATTGCATTTTTGTAAGGGATATATATTGTGACATCATCAGCATATATGAATGGGTTAAGGCCTTGAATGGATAAGGACTTGGCTAGTGGGGTCATCATGAGGTTGAAAAGGATCGGTTATAGTGGTGATCCTTGCGGCACATCGCAGTTTGGTTTCCAAGGTGATGATATATTTTTGCTAACATTCACTTGATATGTTCTTGTTGTTAGGAAACCCTTGATCCAATTGAGTGTTTCCGCTGATTCCGAAGTAATCTAGGAGTCTTAGTAATATATTATAATTGACCATATCGAATGCACTGGACATGTCAAATTGTAGGAGAAGTATACTTTTACCTTTTTCACTTGGACTTTTTTTTTTCCAAAAATGGTCCAAAAAGATAGACACACTAAATACAAAATATCTAGAAAACATTTAGAAAATGACCATTTTTGAAACAAAATTTTTGAGGTTCAAAAATGGCCGTGTTCACCGCTTGATTTTTGGATGTTTTCAACAAAACATCCAAAATTAGATTTAAGACGTCATATCGAAATTTCCCTTTTAATCATAAACTCAATCCTGGTAACCACAGTCCAAATGTCCTTCAAAGAAATATTTTGAGAGGAAGCAGTAATACCAAGCTCCATGTCCTGAGCTGGAAACAACTTCTCTCAACACCACAGAGAGTTTCAAGTAGCTCTCACTAGTTCCAATTTTCCTGCTAATTGAGAGTTGAGAAAAATCTCCAAAGGCTTGTGATGGAGGGAAGGGTAGTGCTAAGTGAGTTTAAAGAGACTCTCTTAGAAGATGAGGAAGTTGGTGCAGTACTAGCCAAGGAGCCCACAACTACATGCTTATCTATGGGTCCCACCAATATAGGTGTACATGTTACAAAGACTTTACTTTTGCTTTCTTCTTGCCCATGAGTTCAGTATCATAAAACCAAAGTACTCACTAGTCTACCTCCAAGCCTTCCTAATGCTCCCCCGTACTCCAAAGGAGCTCCCAAGAGGCAAGTTATGACCCTTCAGGCATTCTCATGTGGCCAAATGCCTGGGACCACAAATCAAAAGGCACATGGGGCTTAAAGGTGCACCCCTCAAAACACTGTCAATGACCACCTTTTTAGATGCTCCCAAATCACTGTAACACACACAGAGCTTTATCTGGGTAAATCCAGATAATGTCACCCACCACCAGAACCAAGTTGTTTCTGGGCACTGAGGTCCAGTCAAACAGTGTCAATCAAGATGTTTCACTCTCACAGAGGTTTCCCTCTCAACATGCTGTCATAGACTGTCCTCTTCAATATTGCCCAAATGTGCAGACTTTTTAATGTATAGAGCAAACAAATTTTTGAATGAATAAATGAAAAGTAGGGTTTGGGGTTTTGTTTTTTTAAGAGGAACCTTTTATCCATTTAGAAATTGTCATTTAAGGACATGAGAACATAAGAAATGCAATCTTGGATCAGAGAATAAAGGTCCATCAAGCTCAGTATCTTATCTCTGAGAGTTAATGCTCAGAGCTTAATTATACCTCCAGGCAAGAGGTAGCCAGGTAGCCTAACCTACACAGATGGTAAACTTTTAAAAACAACATATAGTGGAAGAATTTATTCACTGTTGTTTACTTCCAGCATCAAGACGCATAGCAACTAATTCCAAAGCTTAATTCAATATCAACTAAAGATAAATGGTTCATTTAAATTTGGCATTAAGTGTTCTATCAGTTAGTTTCATGGAATATTCCATAGTACAAGTACTATTGTACTGTAAAAAGGTAAATAACTGTTCCCTGTTTACTTAAGGTTGCCAACTAGATCCAGATTCACCCGACAGGTCCTGGGCTTGCTCCAATGCATGCAGGGGCTTGTAGCCTTGCTTTTCTTAGGGAATTCAATGGGGAAATCAGAACCACAAGTCCCTGCATATAAAGCGGTAAGATCTAGTTGGCAACCCTATACAGTGTACTTGTTCCATGTAACTTATGATTTTATACATTTCTATCCACTGGACCAAGTGAGGCTCTGGCCCATGGGACCAGTGATTAAGGGTGTCAAAATACCCAACCTCTGGCCACATCAGCGCTACAGGCTAAACATGTTCTTCCCCCTCCCCCCAATCTTATCTCTCCCCTTTTCTCTTCTCCTTCCACATTGGTAAAGCACTGCTCTATCACGTCTCTTAATCCCCCATAGTCCTGTAAAATTTCTTTGGTTGCTGGCGACGGCAGCAGCAGCAGCAGCAGCAACAGTATGACAGGTTGCCTTCAATTAGCCTCTGGGTCTTCCCTTTGCTGTATCCTGCTCCCTCTAATCTAATTTCCTATGGGTGGGATGAGGAAGAGGGAAGAACCAGAGGTTAGCCAAAGGCAACCTGTCATGCTGCTGTTGCTGCTACCAGCAACCAACGTAAACTTTACAGGACTGTGGGAGAGAGAGATGAGGGAGAAGATCCAGACCCTTGGGGAGGAAGACAGAGAATAGGGAAAGGGAGATTGGACTAGGGGGAGAGATGCCAGCCCAAGGAGAGGGGAAATGCTAAACCGTATGGGGGGGAGGGAGGGTTGCTGGAAGTGCTGTGATGGGAAGACCCCACCAAAGCAAGTTGACTCAGGATGCCATTATCAGGCTCATTTTCGAAAGAGAAGGACGCCCATCTTTCGACACAAATCAGAAGATGGGCATCCTTCTCACAAGGTCACCCAAATTGGTATAATTGAAAGCCAATTTTAGGCGTCCCCAACTGCTTTCCATCAGGGAGATGGCCAAAGTTCATGGGGGCGTGTCAGAGGCATAGCAAAGGCAGGACTTGGGTGTGCCTAACACATGGACGTCCTCGACCCTTAATGGAAAAAAAAGGGCGTTCCTGACGAGCACTTGGACGACTTTACCTGGTCCTGTTTTTCTTATGACCAAGGCACAAAAAGGTGCCCGAACTGACCAGATGACCACCGGAGAGAATCAGGGATGACCTCCCCTTACTCCCCCAGTGGTCACTAACCCCCTCCCACCCTAAAAAATCTTTTAAAATATTTTTTGCCAGCCTTTATGCCAGCCACAAATGTCATACTCAGGTCCATAAAACAACAAGGCAAACGATCTGCAAAATCCAATATGGGAAAGAAAGCCAGCAGATCAATGTCACAACAAAAAGATTTTATTGAAGATACCGTGTATGAACAAATCGCCCGACACAGGCCGTGTTTCGCCCACCTAGGGCTGCGTCAGGGGCTACAATGAACAAATATATAATAATTATCATAGATCATAATAAATAAAATATAACACACATACGAACATAATATATCAAATATATGAATTGACAAAAAACAATTAATAAAATATGGAATATTACTAGGTATACATAGAGAGTATACTAAAATAATTACATGAATAAACATATCGATACGCACTGTCCAATATAAATAATATATATATATACATGTACATAAAAGAGCATATATAAGAAAATATATATATAAAAGAAGTATATATAATGCAACAATTATATGACAGTGCATATAAACATATATATAAAAGCATAATAAAATCTGACATCAAGTAACAGCAAATCAAGGGCACTGGTATAGGTTATGAACTTCAATACAAATATGTATATAAAAAAATTTATAAATGAGATAATAAAAGGCACATACCAATTTTGGGCGTCCCCAACTGCTTTCCATCAGGGGGATGACCAAAGTTCATGGGGGCGTGTCAGAGGCATAGCAAAGGCAGGACTTGGGTGTGCCTAACACATGGACGTCCTCGACCCTTAATGGAAAAAAAAGGGCGTTCCTGACGAGCACTTGGACGACTTTACCTGGTCCTGTTTTTCTTATGACCAAGGCACAAAAAGGTGCCCGAACTGACCAGATGACCACCGGAGAGAATCAGGGATGACCTCCCCTTACTCCCCCAGTGGTCACTAACCCCCTCCCACCCTAAAAAAATCTTTAAAAATATTTTTTGCCAGCCTTTATGCCAGCCACAAATGTCATACTCAGGTCCATGACAGCAGTATGCAGATCCCTGGAGCAGTTTTAATGGGTGCAGTGCACTTCAGGCAGGCAGACCCAGGCCCATCCCCCCCTACCTGTTACACTTGTGGTGGTAAACGTGAGCCCTCCAAAACCCACCACAAACCCACTGTACCCACATCTAGGTGCCCCCCTCACCAGTAAGGGCTATGGTAGTGGTGTACAGCTGTGGGTAGTGGGTTTTTGGGGGGGGGTTGGGGGGCTCAGCACACAAGGTAAGGGAGCTATGTACCTGGGAACAATTTCTGAAGTCTACTACAGTGCCCCCTAGGGTGCCCGGTTGGTGTCCTGGCAAGTGAGGGGGACCAGTGCACTATGAATGCTGGCTCCTTCCATGACCAAAGGGCTTGATTTGGTTGTTTCTGAGATGAGCATCCTTGGTTTCCATTATCACCGAAAATCAGAAATGACCATCTCTAAGGACGTCCTAAATTTCAAGATTTGGTGTCCCCGACCGTATTATCGAAACAAACGATAGACGTCCATCTTGTTTTGATAATATGGGCTTCCCTGCCCCTCCATCGGGACGTTTTGCGAGGACGTCCTCAGCAAAACTTGGGCATCCCTTTTGATTATGCCGCTCCATGCCTTCAGCCAGCTCTGATTTTAGACAGAACATAAAAATAGGAACTGAGACATCCAGATTGTGATACATCAACTTCTACTAGTATTTTACAAAAGGATCAGTCAACTAAGAGCGTTTTCTAAAATACATGCAGGAATGGATGTGTATGCACTGGCTATGTGCGGCAGGAGCATCCATTTTACAACTGTCAAAATCTAAAATATCAATGGGTCCAATATAGCAACATACACATCTAAGTGTAACCCCATCTATGGATTGAATTTTGATAGAGCATAGTTTGTGTTTTCAGCAGACTGGCATTTTGATCTGTGTGATTTCCTGTTACTTCTTGATGATGTCATGTTTGTGAGTGCCCATCAGTGGGGTGCACGTTTATGCAAGATGTTCTTTGATAAAAAAAAATCTTTTTGGAAATCTCCTGAAGAAGTCAGTCCCATGGTGAAATGGGTTCCTGTTGGGACTCCACTTTAGGTTAAGTTGTAACTTTATACAGCTGCTTTCCTGCTGCATGTTTTATGGCAAAACATAATTGTGATAGCGATCTTGGCAACTTTGATAAAGTAAAGGGTGTTTTTCTGCTATAATAATACTATAAAAATGCATTGGTTTTTGGCCAATGATTGGTTCCAGTTAGAAGGAGCTGCAGTAGATTGCAACAGAAGGATTATAGTTGAATAAAGCCATTGCGCTTAGCATCACAGCAGCTTTTAGTCTTCTTCTACTGAGGAATTTTCCCTCCATTTTTCAGAGAAAAATAAAAAATGATAATTAACAATGGTGATTAGTTGTAATATTAGCATGAATTGAGAAACACTGTGAGGGTTGCATGAAGATCTTTCGTGTGAGTTGAATATCCTATGTTTTTGGTGATTCGTAGTGCTATTTTGTACAAACTAGTTCTTTTTCTTTGATAAGCATTTTTACCATTTTAGAAACCAACACATCTATATGCACTCAAAAACAGAGCCCATAATCATTCAGCAGAATTCGGACTTAATGATGGGGGGGAAACAAAAGGATTAAGGAAGCAACCTCCTCTAATCCTACTTGCACTTTCAACAAACCTAGACATCCCCAGGAGAACTGTAAACCCTGGTCTTCAGAGCAATGAGCAAAGATGTGCATTCCCCTTCTAAAATGGGAAATACATGTGTATGTTTTGATTCCTACCCTAGTTCCATCCTAACCATGCTCAAACTATGCCCCTTTGCCATATGCACATATTTATGATTTCCACATGTAGCTATAGCTTTCTAAAATCAGGGTATCTATATTAATTTGATATGCATCTGTAAACATTGGTATTTACAGGTGCAAATTATGAACAGGGCTTATAAGAGAACAACCATACTGTTATTTGACAAGACTTTCTTTAAAATGAAGTTGTTCTCTACCCTTTATTATTTTTATTGCCTTTCTCTGTTGCTTTCCTGCTATATTTTACTAAGATGATATTCTAGAACTGTGAGCAGAACTCAAGTTGTGGTCACAACATTGATGTATACAAATGTGTAATGGTATTTAAGTGTTAATCAGTCTTCCTTTCCAGATAATTGTTACTAAGCTCATCAGTGCCCCATAAAATGGAATGATAGGCTTTACTTTATCGCAGGACAAAAGCAGATATGAAGGCAGTCAGGATGATATTCAGCTGGTAGAGGTCAGTGTGTTTTTTAAAACGCTGTCACCATCTAAGTTAGCCCTAGATATTCAGTACTGCTCCTCCTAGGCCTACCTAAGGTCCCTGATGGTCCAGTGGGGGCAGTGAGGGCAGGAGCAAATCACACTTGCTCTTGCCCCCAACAGCTGCCACAAATTCTCATGGGAGGCTTATGGTACTACCAAGTAGCTTCATGGCAGCCATTTTGCTGTGGCAGCCACTAAGAACAGGTGTGAGTGGGATTGGCTTCTGCCCCCAAAGCCCCCACTGGACCACTAAGGATCTTAGGTAGAGGGGGGGCTATCCTGACCAAAGGGGTGTGAGGGGGTTCTATCCTTGCTGAGGGAGGGGGCATTAGAAGTATAGGGGCGGTTTCAGGTGGGTGGGAGAGGGATCAGAAAGGGAGGACATTTTGGGTGGGGTGGGAGGAGGATTAGAGGGGCTGAATACAATTTCGTAACTTATATGGGTCTCAGCCAATATTCAGCCAGGGTCTGCATTGCTAACTAGCTGAATTAGCTGTCCTAAATTTGCCTGGTTAGCTATATAGGTGCCGGCTCTGAATATTGCCAGCACCCACATAACTGTGGCTTCTCCCCAACTCCACCCCCTGTACCCCACCTGACCTGCCCACTTCAACTATGGCCAGCCAAAGCTGATATTCAGCAACACTGCCCAGTTAAGTGCCAGTGAATATTGGTGGCTGGACAGCCTTAAGCAATTTAGCAATAGCCTCTTCTACCTGATTAAATCACTTTGAATATCAGGAATAGTGTTAATAATTTAAAAGTTAATGCCCCTGGGTTGACGGATTCTACTCCTAGCTCTGCTGTTGACTCAGTGACTTCATGTTGGTCACATTCTTTCTTTCTTTCCTTATGCATTAGCTCACCAGATTCTACATGCCTTTATTGGCAATAGCAATGTTTAACTATTTTCTGAAGCTGTCATGTGCTCTGAGTCCAAAGATTGATTTCCTCAGTAACAGGACATTTGTGAAAACTTAAGCTAGTATTGTGGAAATCCTGAAACAGATGATGTACTTTTTGGTGTGTAATAAATAGAAATAAAACAAAACAAAAGAGGAAAATAAGGTAATACCTTTTTTATTGAATTAACTTAATATATATTTTTGACAAGCTTTGAAGACAGACCCTTCTTCTTCAGGTCAGATATAAGCAAAAAATGGCAACATCTACTTATCTAGCTATACGAAAAGCATATATACAACACAGAGAAGTGACTGAATAAACAGAAGGAGACAAGGCAGTATAATTTTATGGTTTGTAATGAGATAGGAAACCAGATCCTTGTTAAGTCCTGTTTGGTCGGAGTCAAAATATTTCATCATCTAATCTCAAAGGTCTTACATTCCTGGATTGTTTTAAAGTTACCTTTTAGCATTCTGGCTATAAGGTCATTTATGCAGTGTCCAGATTCTGAGAAATGTTCCCCAACAGAGGTGTCAAGTACAATCACATTGAGGTGTTTGATGAGGTGCATATGAGAATTGATTCTTGTCTTCAGCATCTGTCCGATTTCTGTCATATAGCAACCTTTTTGAGGGGAGAAGAATTGGTAAATCATTTTTATGTGGTTTATAATTTATTTCAACAGATTAGAATGCCAGTCTAAGAACCAGGGAATTTATTTCACTCTGTTTCACCTTAGGCACAAGCTTAGGCCCCCATTTATAAACCAGCAGTAACATAGTACATATTTGTGCTGTTCTTTTGCTGGATTCAATAATCTGTGGTATCTCATAAGAACATAAGATCCTGTTTCTAACAGTGGCCAATCCAGGTCACAAGTACTGGCAGAAATCCAAATTGTAGCACCATTCAGGGTTAGTGAATCCAACGAGTTTTTTGTACAACTCTAGCAAGAAATATCATATATTTCCAGTAGCAGCAATGCAAAGATATCATGCCCAACTCAACCCTACTATTTTTCACAGAATCGGTTGGGTGATGTGCCAAAAATATCCCCCTACCCCAATCTCTGCACGAATGGAGGAAGTGTTTCCAATACCCAGGTGGGTGTCCACCTATGTAATAGTAAGAATTGTTGGATTATTTTGTAGTAAATAATTAGCAGATTTTAGTACAAAATAATCCAACAAAAGGGTTATGGGCCCAGGGGCCAGGAATTGAAAAAGAAGAGAAATATTACCAGGCAGAAAAAAAGGCCACATTTTTCTCTTAAGTTTTAAAGGAAAGATTCAGTCTGTCTCTCTCTCCCCCCACACAGCAGACAGAAGGCTAAGAAAATGGCTGAGGGAAGAAATTCACCATTGTTCTATTCTCTCAAGGTGCCTAAATTAACTGAGTTTAATTATCAGCAGTGGTAACTAAGATTCATATGTCTCCTTCGAGCAAAAGGATTAAATATATGCTTAGACCAAGACAGAACAGCTGAAAATATGGCTGAATGGGACAATGCAAACTATTATGTGAAGTGCATGCTTTTGGAAGCTCTCTCAGAGAAACAAGCCATATTAGTGGAGGGAAAAGATACACCAAAGGACATTTTATATAAACTGAGAACTATGTATGCAACTACATATGCAAAGCAGCAACCAATTTGGCTGGCAGAGTTGAATGAAACCAAATTAAGGGATAAAAGTAAATGTAATGATCACATTATGTATCTTATGTCTTCATTTCAAAAGTTAGAACTTTCTGGAATTCCCATGTGTGATGCATTGAAAAGAGCATTTCTATTTACCTCACTATCAAAGAAGTTTGATGTTTTTAGGTCTGTAAATGAGGCCATTGAAGGGCAATCTTTTGAACAGACAACATCAAAACTAAGGCAGGAATGCATAATAAATGATTCTGAGGAGATGTGTTCTCAAAGCAAGTCAGAGAGAAATGAAACAAATTTCTTGGCAAAGAACAGAGGAAGGCGGAGCTATGGGAAAACCCCACCCAAGGGCAAGCTGATTTGCTACTTATGTGGAAAGGAGGGACATGTATCTAAATGGTGTAAGGAAACACAAAACACTCCCTCTAGCTCACCTAAGCCAATGGAACTAAAGAATTTTCAAACCAGGAAATGTATGAAGGACAAAGATAAACACAAGGGCTTTCTAATGGCAGAAAAATCTTTGACTATGGTAAATAATAATTCAAATGAAAGTACTTGGATTTTGGATTCAGGGAGCACATGCCATTTAACCAATTGTAAAGATTTCTTTCAGGAAATGTGTCCAGAGGAAGGTATTCTTAAAACTGCAAACGCAGGGACTGCTAAGATCCAAGCAAAAGGGATTGGATTCTTAAAATGCAAAGTGTCTAATGAAGTTAAAGAAATTCCTGTAAGTGATGTCTTGTATATTCCCCAAGCAGTTTGCAATATGCTTAGTGTATCTACATTAGATAAGAAGGGATTTGTGATTCATTTTGAAAACAGTAAGTGCACAATCTCTAAAAATGATGAAGTGTATGCTGAAGCTTTTATGCATAATGATGTTTATAAGCTGAACATTTCAGGTGAAGCCTCACATATGGCGCAAGTAAGGAAGAATGATGGTAAATGTAGTCTGGAAATCTGGCATCGCCGCCTGGGACATCGTGATTCTAAGGTGATCCAGGATCTTTACAGTAAGCAACTAGCCACTGGCATTCAGATAAGTGCAAATGCTGGTAAAATGGAGAAATGCATAGACTGTGTTACTCAAAAAGGTGTGAGACCCTCATTTCCTGCATACAAAGGAAATAGGAGTAATAAAGTGCTGGACTTAATATACAGTGACTTATGTGGACCGTTTAATATCCCATCATTGGGAAATAACAGATTTGTGCTAATATTCTTGGATGATTTCTCTAGATATTGTGTGGCCTATTTGCTGAAAGAAAAAAGTCAAGTCACAGACATGCTGAAGAAATACGTAGCCATGGTGAGCAATAAATTTGAAAGAAAACCAAAGGTTCTTCAGACCGACAATGGTGGTGAGTTCACTTCACAAAGCATGCGCACATTTCTAGAACAAGAAGGCATTCAGCATATCACAACAGTAGCTTATACACCAGAGCAAAATTCTGTTGCAGAGAGAAAATTTAGGTCACTTGTGGAAATGACCAGATGTATGCTGTCAGATAGCAATCTCCCTAAAAGACTATGGGGGGAAGCCATTCTCACAGCAGTGTACCTACAAAACAGAACGCCAACTAAAGGCGCTGAGCGCACACCACATGAGACATGGCATGGTAGGAAGCCAAACCTGTCACACATAAGAACATTTGGAAGTACAGCATATGCTCATGTACCAAAGCAAAGAAGGCATAAGCTGGATTCCACAACAGAAAGGGGCATTTTAGTTGGCTATGCTCCAGGACACAAAGGATATAGAATTTTGAATCTGAAAACTGGCATTGTTGGCATAAGACATGTTACATATTTTGATGAAAACAAAAGGGTTGATAAAGGCTGGATTATCCCAGATGAGCCTTATCATCCAGAATATGAAACTAGAACCATAATAGACATGCCAGTGTATATAAATGCCATACCAAGGCAGATGTCTGAAAGCAACTCACCTGTATCTAACGAGGAACAGGCAGAGGAAGCAGACACAGAAAGGATCATTGAAGAAGACAGTACAGTTGGAGAAGGGGAATCAATTGGAGAAGAACTCTCAGATTTAGAGGATGCGGAAAGGTCAGACCAACCTGTTGTCAGACGCTCATCCAGGGAAAACAAAGGTGTTCCACCCCCAAGACTGTCTTACCTAACAAAGTCAGCAGAAGCTCAAGAGCCCTTAACATGGGATGAGATTGAGAAAATGTCAGCAGAAGAAGCTGCTGAATGGCATAAAGCTGCACAAGAAGAAATTGATGCATTGGATAAAAATAATACTTGGATTCTTACAAAATTACCTCCTGGCAAGAAAGCTATAGGATGCAAATGGGTATTCAAGTTAAAAAGGAATGCACAAGGAAAAGTGGAAAGGTATAAAGCCAGATTAGTGGCAAAGGGATATCTTCAAAAATATGGAGAAGATTTTGATGAAGTGTTTGCACCTGTAGTGAAACACACGACAATAAGAACACTTCTGAGCATTGCAGTCTCAAAAGGCATGCAAGTCAACCACGTTGATGTGAAAACAGCGTTTCTTCATGGAGATATAACTGAAGACTTGTACATGGAACAACCAACAGGTTTCATAAATACAAAACAAAGACAGCTAGTGTGTAAATTAAACAAAGGTCTTTATGGATTAAAGCAAAGTGCAAAATGTTGGAATGAAAAATTGCATGAAATATTGACAAATTTAGGATTTAAGCAAGGTGAAGCAGATAAATGTTTGTACACTAGGTGCACAAATGGACAATATGCATACATTTTAGCAAAAGTGAGCAAGAGTACAAGGACATTGTAAAGTGTTTAAACCTGAATGTTGAGATAAAAGAACTTGGTAATGTGTCATACTATCTTGGTATAGAAATTGAGAAACAAAATGATGGTTCTTATCTTCTAAGCCAGAAGCAGAAAATAAATGAGCTTATTGAAAGTTTAGGTATGCAAGATGCCCAAGTTGTAAGCACTCCCATGATCACTGATTTTCTGAAGGATGAAACAGTAAGAGAACCTTTACCAGATAACATCCAATATAGATCAGCCATAGGTAAGCTTTTATATCTAGCTACCACATACAGGGCTGATATAGCAAATGCAGTAGGAATTTTGAGCAGAAGGGTCAGCTCACCTACCAAATCAGATTGGACTGCAGTTAAGAGGATGGTAAGGTATTTAAAGGGTACCATTGATTGTAAATTAAAGATTTCAGCCAATAGTAATCCAAAACTAATATGTTACTGTGATTCAGATTGGGCAGGGGATCATTCTGATTATAAATCCACAAGTGGATATGTGTTTATGTATGGAAATGTACAAATTTCATGGGCCAGTCATAAACAAAGTATTGTGAGTCTGTCTTCTACAGAAGCTGAATATGTGGCCGTATCGGAAGCGTGCAGAGAACTGATGTGGATTGAAAAACTTATGCTGGATTTTGGAATAGCTGAACAGAGACCAATCCAGATAATGGAAGATAATCAGAGCTGCATCCGACTGTCACAGAATGACAAGGTTCAGTCACGCACCAAGCACATCGCAACGAAATACCACAACGTGCGAGAGTTGGCGAAAGAAGGGGTCATCAGTCTACACTATTGTCACACCAGTGAGATGACAGCTGACATCATGACCAAACCGTTACCCAGAGAACATTTTGTGAATCTGCGTATAAAGCTTGGACTTTGTATGAATAAATAATTGCATGACAGTTATGCATGAGAAGGGGTTTGTTGGAATGTATTGTATTTTACATGCATTGCCTGTCACCTATTATTTCTCTGTGATTACTCTGTGACCTCTGATGTGAATTACTTAGAGAGGTCACACAGCTATGCAACTTCCTGTGGGGGTTAGACACAGCACACACAGCACATGCAGCACATGGAGCACATGGAGCTCATGATCTCTCCTAACCTGAGAGGATCTATGGTGGTGTGAGCATCCATTACCATCTAAGCACATGGAAGGAGCTGATAAGACAAATGTATAGTAATATGTATATATAAGCCTGTCTGATTATAATCTAACTACAAACTGTGAGTAAACAGATGTTTTGTTACTTCAACTTTAAAGTGACTCAGCAGTGAATTATTCAGGGGTGAATGAGAGAGAGATGAAGAAAGAAATTAACATTTCTAAAGCTGAAGCTGTGTGTACTAAAATCTGCTAATTATTTACTACAAATAATCCAACAAGAATCACAAGATATGGTTTGATATAAGGGCAAAGGTGGAGTGTGGATGCACAAAACTCAGATTTCAGACGTACTGATTTTGATAAAATGGGGGAATACCTGAAGAAGAAGCTGTTGGCATTGGAAAGCTTAGGAGAAGTGGAAAATCAGTGTTCCAAGCTAAAGGCTGTTATAAATATGGCAACAACTTTATGCAAGGAAAGTAAACAAAAACAAGAGAAACAGAAAGCCTATATGGTTCTCCAAACAAGTAGCTGAAAAAATAAGAGCAAAAGAGGCTCTTATTTTAAAATACAGAAGAACGCAATGAGAGGATCATGGAAAAGATTATCGGATATACTCACACCACCCCTCTCCTCAAATCACTTCACTGGCTTCCGATCAGATACCGCATACAGTTCAAGCTTCTCCTACTAACCTACAAATGTACTCGATCTGCAGCCCCTCCCTACCTCTCTACCCTCATCTCCCCTTACATTCCTACCTGTAACCTCTGCTCTCAAGACAAATCCCTCCTTTCAGTACCCTTCCCCACCAGTGCCAACTCCAGGCCCATACGCCAGGCCCCCTCCCTGCCCATCTTCAAATCCTTGCTCAAAGCCCACCTCTTCAATGTCGCCTTTGGCACCTAATCACTATACCTCTATTCAAGAATTCTAGACTGCCAACTTGACATTTCGTCCTTTAGATTGTAAGCTCCTTTGAGCAGGGACTGTCCTTTTTGTTTAAACTGTACAGCACTGCGTAACCCTAGTAGCGCTCTAGAAATGTTAAGTAGTAGTAGTAGGATTAAACTCAAAGAAGCGAAGAGGGAAATACAGCTAGCAAAAGCACAAGCAAAAGAAAAAATGGCTAAAGATATAAAGAGAGGCGACAAGACCTTTTTCAGATATATTGGAGAAAGGATTAAAAATAGGAATGGAATTGCAAGACTGAAAGAGAGTGCTCAGGATAAAGCAAATGTGCTAAACAATTACTTCTCTTCAGTGTTCATGGAGGAAATTCCTGCAGAAGGACCATGGTCGGCTGCCGAGGGAATATCTGGGAATGGAGTGGATATTGAGTCGTTTACGGAAGAAAGCATTTATAAACAGCTTAAGAATCTGAAGGTGGACAAAGCTATGGGGCCATATGGGATACATCCCAGGATACTGAGGGAGTTCAGAGAAGACCTGGTGGGACCTCTTAGAGATTTATTTAACAGATCTTTAGAGACAGGAGAGGTTCCGCGAGATTGGAGATGAGTGGATGTGATCCCTCTTCACAAAAGTGGAGACAGGGAAGAAGTGGGAAACTATAGACCGGTAAGTCTCACGTCGGTGGTAGGAAAACTAATGGAGTCACTGCTGAAAGGATGGTTAACTTTCTAGAAGCCAACAGATTATAGGATCCGAAGCAACATGGCTTTACCAAAGGAAAATCCTGCCAAACTAATCTTATTGACTTCGACTGGGTGACCAAAGAACTAGATGAAGGACGTGTGCTGGATGTAATCTACTTGGATTTCAGCAAAGCCATTGATTTGGTCCCTCACAGAAGACTCATGAATAAGCTGAGAGGGCTGAACTTAGGACCAAAGGTTGTGAACTAGATAGGAAACTGGTTGACTGAAAGTTGGCAGACAGTGGTGGTAAATGGCATCCACTCGGAGGAAAGGAAGGTGAGTAGTGAAGTTCCTCAGGGGTCGGTGCTGGGGCCAATTCTGTTTAATATATTTGTGAGAGCTATTGCTGAAGGGTTGGAAGGAAAGGTTTGCCTTTTTGCGGAGAACACAAAGATAGCCAATAGAGTGGATAACCTGGAGAGAGTAGAAAAAATCATGTGGGATCTCCACATGCTAGAAGAATGGTCAAGGATCTGTCAGTTAAAATTTAATCAACTACTATATACCTAGGAAGATTATTAAACTCAATACTACTGTTCTCTTTGAATGTATCATATATAACACAAGCTCAGTACTTTATCCCTTTTTATAATAACATAGAGGAGCATAATCGAACGGGGGAGCCCATCTATAAGGGCGCCCATCTCTAATGACGGCCCCGTAAAGCGGCGTACCCGACCGTATTATCGAAACAAGATGGGCAGCCATCTTTCATTTTGATAATACGGTTGGGGACGGCCAAATCTCAACATTTGGGCCGCCCTTAGAGATGGCCGACATTGGTTTTCGCCGATAATGGAAACTAATGGCAACCATCTCAAAACCAGCCAAATCCAAGGGAGGAGCCAGCATTTGTAGTGCACTGGTCCCCCTAACATGCCAGGACACCAACCGGGCACCCTAGGGGGCACTGCAGTGGACTTCACAAATTGCTCCCAGCTGCATAGATCCCTTACCTTGTGTGCTGAGCCCCCCAACCCCCCCCCCCCAAAAAAAAAAACCCACTCCCCACAACTGTGCACCACTAACATAGCCCTTAAAGGTAACGGGGAACACCTAGATGTGGGTACAGTGGGTTTGTGGTGGGTTTTGGAGGGCTCCCATTTACCACCACAAGTGTAACAGGAAGGGGGGGTGGGCCTGGGTCCGCCTGCCTGAAGTGCACTGCAGTACCCAGTAAAAAACTACTCCAGGGACCTGCATAGTGCTGTGATGGAGCTGGGTATGACATTTGAGGCTGGCATAGAGGCAGGCAAAAAAAATTGTTTTTTTTTGGGGGGGGTGGGAGGGGGTTGGTGACCACTGGAGGAGTAAGGGGAGGTGATCCCCGATTCCCTCTGGTGGTCATCTGGTCAGTTCGGGCACCTTTTCAAGGCTTGGTCGTGAACAAAAAGGGACCAAATAAAGTCGGCCAAATGCTCATCAGGGCCGCCCTTCTTTTTTCCATTATCGGCCAAGGACGGCCATCTCTTAACCACGCCCCCATCCCGCCTTCAGTACACTGCCGACTCGCCCCCTTGAACTTTGGCTGTCCCTGCGACGGAAAGCAGTTGAAGCCAGCCAAAATTGGCTTTCGATTATACCGATTTGTGTCGGAAGATGGCCGCCCTTCTCCTTTGAAAATAAGCTGGATAGTAACATAGTAGGTGACGGTAGAAAAAGACCTGCCCGACAAGATAAACTCATATGTGCTACTTTATATGTATACCTGACCTTGATTTGTATCTGCCATTTTTGGAGCACAGACCGTAGAAATCTGCCCAGCACTAGCCCTGCCTCCCAACCACTAGCCCCACCTCCTAACCACCAGTGCTGCCACCCAATCTCTGCTAAGCTTCTGAGGATCCATTTCTTCTGAACAGGATTCCTTTATGTTTATCCCACACATTTTTGAATTCCATTACCGTTTTAATCTCCACCACCTCCCTCGGGAGGGCATTCCAAGTATCCACCACTCTCTAATTAAATGGAATAAAATGTGATCAGTTCTATCAAATTCTTATCATTACATCCCCAGGGGAACATTTGGTAGAATCAGAGGAACCATCATCACACATTTAGACGTTCCTGCTTCTCACCAGATAGTATGTACATACTCATCAGCCTCCTACTACACAGAAGAATAATTCTATTACATATACTAAGTGACCTTCTATTCAATAGATGGCGGTTAACTATGTTAAATCAACCAGGAGTACAATACCCTCCCTGCACATTGGGTTAGATCTGCATATAATCAGGTTTGACTGATAATATCCTTTGATCACTACCCTTATTGCATATTCTTATATAACAATAGTGGTATATATACTCTACTGCCTTCTATCATATAATAAACACAGGATATCCTTTGTAATGGAATCTTAATTACTTAAATAAGAAGGGTACATCTGATCCCATGTACAATGAATGAATATCATACCCAATATTCCATATAAATAGTGCTGAATTTCCTATGAGGGCACATTGTTCATATTATACTTTGTATTCAATATTGTTTACCATCACAAAGACCCCCTGTAATAAAAAGGATTTTAGAGATTGCTTTTCAACTCTATCTGCCTTGACTAACAAGTGCACTTGGGGTCTGTATTGTTGATTAGAAGTAATTCTGTTTAAAAATGATTGTTTAACTTTGTGCAAAGATAAGTTGGAATGCAGACGATAAGGCACAGCTCTAATTAATTTGGTATGTGAAGAGGAGGATGGCGCTTGTTTTTGAAGTTCAGACTGGCCACCTGGACTTGGAAACATGTGACCACATTCCCACAGTATGGCTTGTTTACTTATTCTCAAGCATTCTGTAATTTTCCTTGGCTCTGAAAATAAGCTTTAGCTTAATAAAAAGGGGGGCTTGTTGCAGCAGAGCTTTGAGGATCATCTGTGGGTGGACGCATCGTGTAGAAAAGACTTGTTCCTGGTCATAAGAAGACTTCGGGCTTTTGCTGTAATGGGCCTCCCGGCTGATGAGATAAGGGCCTGAAATTCCTGACCAGTGATGTTGTATGTATAATATGTATATATCTGTCTTATAGCTTTCTTTTAGTTAGATGATTTAATCATTGTAAATATCTTAATCATTGTAGATTTTAGAACCTCTAATAAAGGTCTCATTTACCTAATACGAATCCAAAAGAATCCACAGTAATTATTGAGTAGTCTGTGTCAGTGAGACAGGCTGTAAATCCATAGCAGTACCCCCCCCCCCCCCCCATTAAATTGTTACCACACTAATGCTTATACTGGTTCCACTGTCCCCTGTGGATGTTTAATGTCCCATGTCTCAGTGAAAAAGCCCCCACTGGACTTCGATGTTGTCAACGTCTTTACTCCCACACCATATCATGTCCCCTTCCCCTGGGGATGTAATAGTAAGAATTTGATAGAACTGAGCACATTTTATTTCATTTAATTTACAATATAATAAGGGATAAAGTACTGAGCTTGTGTTTTATATGAAAAGTTAAAATTTAATGCCAAGAAGTGCAGAGTGATGGAACTGGAGTGTAGAAACCCAAAAGAGAGATATTGGATAGGAAGGGAGAGATTAGTAAGCTTGACTCAGGAGAGAGACCTTGAAGTGATGGTGTCCGAGGATCTGAAGGTGAAGAAACAATGTGACAAGGCAGTGGCCATGGCCAGAAGGATGCTAGGCTGCATAGAAAGGGGTATAACCAACAGAAGAAAGAAGGTGTTGATGCCCCTCTACAAGTCATTGATGAGGCCCCACTTGGAGTACTGTATTCAGTATTGGAGGTTGTATCTTGCTAAAGATGTAAAAAGACTGGAAGCGGTGCAAAGAAAAGCTACAAAAATGGTGTAGGATTTGCGTTGCAAACCATATGAGAGACTTGATGACCTGAACATGTATACCTTGGAGGATAGGAGAAATAGGAGTAACATGATACAGACTTTCAAATATTTGAAAGGTAGTAATCCGCAAACAAACCTTTCCAGAGACAGGAAGGCGGTAGAACTACAGGACATGAATTAAGGTTGAAGGGGAGCAGACTCAAGAGTAATGTCAGGAAGTATTTTTTCACGAAGAAAGTGGTGGATACATGGAATGCCCTCCCATGGGAGGTGGTGGAGATGAAAACAGTAACGGTATTCAAACATGCATGAGATAAACACAAAGGAATCCTGTTTAGAAGGAATGGATCCACGGAATTTTAGCGGAGATTGGGTGGCAACACTTGCCACCCAATCTCCGCTAAGATTCCATGGATCCATTCCTTCTAAACAGGATTCCTTTGTGTTTATCTCATGCACTTGTAATTGGGAAGCAAAACTAGTGCTAGGCAGACTTCTATGGTCTGAACCCTGATCGTGACTGAATAGATATGGATGGGCTGGAATGTAAATTTTAAGGGGCTTCGATGTTAATTTCAGAAATTTTAGTACAAGAACAGTGCTGGGCAGACTTCTACGGCCTGTGCCCCTTACCAAATCAAACCTGGGCATACATTTAAAGTATCACATACCACATATAATGAGTTTATCTTGTTGGACAGACTGGATGGACTGTACAGGTCTTTAACTGCCGTCATAGTCTATGATACCATGTAAAATGTGTGTTCCCCATATCCAATTTACCCTAAACCAGTGGTTCCCAAACCTGGTCCTGGACACACCCCAGTCAGTCAGGTCTTCAGGATATTCACAATGAATATTCATGAGAGAGATTTGCATGCGGTGGAAGCAGTATCCTGAAAACCTGACTGGCTGAGGTTCCTCCAGGACCAGGTTTGGGAACCACTGCCTTAAACTGTTATAAAATATCAAAGCCCCATCCCCTGAATCCACCCTCACCCCAATTCCTCTTCAAATTAAACACCTCCCATTTACCACTGCTTGCAACCTCCTCATCAATCCCCTTTCCAGGTATGATGGTATCCCTACCTAACCAACCCCTTTGTAAAAATGTAGGGGTCCCTCCTGTGATTCCTTACCTACCCACCACTGTCAACCTTCCAGCACCTACTAGAATCTTCCAGGTGGGTAGTTAGGCAAGAAAGTCATTCCTGCCTTTGCAGCAGCCATTTGCAAAATGGCAGCCACAGGCCCCTATCAATAGTATCATGGTGCTACCACTAGGGTCAGACTGTGAAATACCGTCTCAAATTTCATATTTGCACTTCATCAAAAATATGAAATGAATATCTGGTCCCTAGTAATTTATTACAATCTAATTTATATATTTTCTCTTGCTATCTTTCAGATTTACATTAATTTATAACAATTACTCTGAGTCATCACCGTCAAAGAATTTTCCTAGAATAGGTACCTCAACAACATCCTTTGCAGTGAAGACCTATGATAATTAGTGTATTTTTTTTAACAATGATATCCTCTATGAGTTGGCCTCTAAAAGACAATTAACCAAAAGACTCATATGGAAGGTAGTGTCCAACAGGGACTTTGAAGGTCTATAATCCTCAGAAAGACATGTGTACTTCTCTAAAAGTCCACTAAAGTACTAAACAGGATACAAAAATCATTTTACAGAACTATAAGTCAGAATATAAAATTGATATTTCAAAGCACATTTTCATCTAAATTGACACAGTATTATTATTTAAAATGTATGTTTTGGAAAAACATGCTGAGCTCTTCAGCCCTGGGGAAGTTAGCAAGTCCTGTTTTGACCCTCACTCCATTTTAATGAATAGGAATGTAATCAGGGGTTAAATATTAAAAGCACAAAAAAACTCTGATATAGTGGGGTTGTCTGTTTACTGTTCTCTTAAGTGAAGAGTGAAAACAGAAGGATGTCCTCTTGGCTTTGCTTGAATACTGCTAGCTTTTTTCTAGGCTGCAGGGTGCATCGACAACAATCAGCAAGCTTCACAATGAAATGATTCCCCCAAAAGAACTGGAATGGTGACAGGAACTAAGATTCACCTTGCAGCTGCCAGTAGCATGTGGTTTCCCATGGGAACCTATGCAGATGGACACTGTTAACCCAGAACTGAGAAGGAGTGATGTTACCAGCAAAAGGGAAACAGAGTCATGCAGGGCTGAGCAGTACAGAAATGAGCAGATTGCCTGAATTCCAGAGAGGAATGTGCTGTATAAGTTGAACAAGAGTCCAGTTCATAAGACTTGTTGAGCAAGACACAGTTACAGAAATAGGTGGAAAAATCACCCTTGGGGCAGATGTAACTTTGTCCAGGAGCTTTCTTGGGAGTTGTAAAAGCATATAAGCAGGGGCGTAGCCAGACCTCGTCGGGAGGGGGGGTCTATAGCCCCCCCAGCACTGCTGCCACTTTCGACTCCCCAACCTCCGCCGCCACTTTTGACCCCCCCCCCCACTGCTGCCGCCACCGCAAGGTACCTTTGTTGGCAGGGGTCCCCAACCCCCGCCAGCTGAAATCCTCTTCAGCGCTGGTCTCCAGCGTGTTCGCTGATCTGTTTCTGTGAGTCCTGACTCCTGATGTCCTGCAGGGGGACGGTCGGTGGCGGTGGGAGGGGGGGGTCAAAAGATAGGGGCCCTTTTACTAAGGTGCAGTAAAAGGGGCCCTGCACTAGCAGCGGCGGCCATTTTTGCAGTGTACCAGAGCCCCTTTTATTGCAGTGGGTAAAAAGGCCAAAAAAAAGAATGGCTGTGCGGTAAGTTCACACTTGTCATGCAGCCATTTCGGGGGAAGCCCTTACCGCCACCCATTGGGCTCCCACGTTAACCCAGTGGTAACCTGACAGAGAGTGACACTGCTCGATTACCACTGGGTAACCCCCTGAGGAAATATTTTTAAAATATTTCAGCTAGCACCAGAAATGGTGCGCGCTGGAGGTGAAACTACCGTTGGAACCTGTATTGGGCTGGCAGTAGTTCCAGGTTGCCTTGTGCCAACTCTTTAGTAAAAGGGTCCCATAGGCAGGTACTGTATTTTGCCTTTATAAAAATGGTGTATTTTATTTGAATTTCTGCCACAATGTGTGTGCACCCTGTTATAAGATACATCTTTCATGCAGGCAAATTTAAGGAACCCATGCAGATGTGAAAGTATGTGTAGACTCTACATCTGAAATATCTTTGTGTTGGCTTCATATTTGGACATTTTCAAATATTCATGTAGATTTTGAAATAAAAAAAAATATATATATATATATATATATTTTGCCTAATCTAATCCATATTATTATTATTTGTTACATTTGTACCCCACATTTTCCCACCTATTTGCAGCCTCAATGTGGCTTACATAGTACCGTAGAGGCATTTGCCAATTCGGTTGATAACAGATACAAAGTTATATTGTGGTCAGCTGAGGTAAGTGTGGATCAGGCATCAAGGGTCGAAGGAAGTGAAAATTATAAATTGTTCAGTACAATCATTAGTTATGCTGTGTTACTGGATGCTGGGATTTATATTGGATCGGTGGGATAGGCCTTTTTGAAGAGGTGAGTTGTGAGTGATTTCCTGAAGTTTAAGTGGTCACGGATTGTTCTCACAGCATTTTGGAGTCCGTTCCATAGTTGTGCGCTTTTAATAAAGGAGAGGTATGGTCATACCGGTGTGCATGGCAGAGAAAGCGAATCACAGCATTTTAGTTTCTTTAATGTAGATTAAGATAAGCTGACATAGGTAATGTTGCAATAGTCCAAATGAGATGAGAAGGATAATATGAGAGCACGTAGCTGATTCAAGTCAAAAAAGTGACAAATAGATTTTAACCTGACTTTCACTAAGAAAGAAATCTGTGGTAGGAAGGATAGTGACAAGTCCAAGATGATGCCGAGATAATGAAAACTGGGAACAGGATTGATGGGGGCTCCAAACAGGTGAACAGTGGCCGAAGGATGTGTTATCGCCCCAGAGAACTAGCAGGCCACAGTTTTATCTGTGTTGAGTACTAACTGACGGTCCTTTACCAGAGTGCAATGGAATCAAGGCAATCTTGTAGGGGTCCAAGAGAAGGAGATAAAGGAGATGAAGGGAAAGGAAAAGGATGTCATCTGCGTAAATGCGAACTAAAATACTGAAAGGCAAGGGGGCTGAGGAAAAGATAGAAAAGTAGAGGAGAAGGCAGAGCTTGCAAGCCAACTAAGATGGCCGCTTAATTTGATTTCTCCTCCTAAATCCAGAATTATAGCTCTTATATTATGGATGGAGTATTTTTTTATTTCTTTGATCTTCTCTCAGTTCCTGTGTCTACTTAGCTCCATTTACTTTATTCAGCACTGGAATTGATGTTTTAGCTTAATATCTTTGCAGAAAACTTTCCTGTGCTATTCATTCTACCTGTGTCTTGGTGGTTTGACATCAATATGGTTTCATTATTACAGTGAACCTCAGTTTTCTTACCTTCTCTTCCCCACCTGGATCTGCCGAACCCCCTTTCCTTTTTTATTTTATTTTTATTTAATTACTTATTTTTGCTTGCTTCAGAATCACTGAATTGGATGTGTTATCTTTGATGCACCAGCTCCGGGAATGGATCTGTATCACTGCTGCACGTGGAATCCCTTTGAATGGTTGTCCCTGCTTTGCTTCTGTGCTGTACTGGAGGATCCAAGGCTCTCATTCTTTTTGTGTTTTTCTTCTCTCCCTGATTACTATCAGCAATTTTATGGGCAACGCAGACTTCCTATTGTTTTTGGTTTACCAGTGACCTGCCTGAAAGTTACCTTTCCCTTTCCACATACTTTCATTGTTGCTGAGAAGCTATACTCCTGCACTGAACTTCAGAGTCTGCATCCATAATGCATGGTCGTCGCCAATACATCCTCTTTAATGTTTATCTGCTATCTTCTAATCCTGCAAAGTTCTGTTCATCATATAAAAAACCAATATATTTGATGTTTGATAAACTGATGTTGCCCAGCTGCCCTCTGCTATTTCCTTAACTGTTATACCTCGGTTCTTACAGAACTGCAACGTTGATGGTTTTTTTTTTTCTATTTGTTAATTTGTAAAGTGGTGATTGGTATTTGTTAGTTATTTCAAATTTACATCTGCTGTCTTTATATTTTGCACAGTAGTAGAGGACATTTTCTGTTTCTGTGGTGTTGCATTGTATGCAGAGTCTGGCATCTTGGGGGTTCAGTTTAATTTTTGTCTAAATAGAAAGTTTATGATTACTTATTCTATAATGGATTAAGGTGTATCTGTGTTTGTGAAAAAGACATGGCTTTCAGTTGGCATTGACTGTGCAGGATCGACGATCTGTACTATTCTGTGTGGTTTCGTTTTACAATAGGTGAAGTGGAGGGGCATAATCGAATGGGGACGACCATCTCTAAGGGCGTCCATCTCTAAGGACGTTCCAGCGAAGGGGTGGAGAAACCCGTATTATCGAAACAAGATGGACGTCCATCTTTCATTTCGATAATACGGTCGGGGACGCCAAAATCTCAACATTTAGGTCGACCTTAGAGATAGTCGTCCCCGGTTTTCGACCATAATGGAAACCGAGGACGCCCATCTCAAAAATGACCAAATCCAAGCCCTTTGGTCGTGGGAGGAGCCAGCATTCGTAGTACACTGGTCCACCTCACATGCCAGGACACAACCCAGGCACCCTAGGGGGCACTGCAGTGGACTTCATAAATTGCTCCCAGGTGCATAGCTCCCTTCCCTTGGGTGCTGAGCCCCCCCTAAAACCCCCTACCCACAACTGTACACCACTACCATAGCCCTTAGGGATGAAGGGGGGCACCTAGATGTGGGTACAGTGGGTTTCGGGTGGGTTTTGGAGGGCTCACATTTACCACCCGAAGTGTAACAGGTGGGGGGATGAGCCTGGGTCCGCCTGCCTGAAGTGCACTGCACACACTAAAAACTACTCCAGGGACCTGCATACTGCTGTCATGGAGCTGGGTATGACATTTGAGGCTGGCATAGAGGCTGGAAAAATGTTTTTTAATTTTTTTTTGGGTGGGAGGGGGTTGGTGTCCACTGGGGAAGTAAGGGGAGGTCATCCTTGATTCCCTCCGGTGGTCATCTGGTCAGTTCGGGCACCTTTTCGAGGCTTGGTCATGAAAAAAAAGGGACCAAGTAAAGTCGACCAGATGCTCGTGAAGGACGCCCTTCTTTTTTCCATTATCGCTGAGGATGCCCATCTCTTAACCATGACCCCATCCCGCCTTCGGTACACTGCCGACACGCCCCCGTGAACTTTGGTCGTCCCCACAATGGAAAGCAGTTGAGGACGCAAAAAATCGGCTTTCGATTATGCCGATTTGGGTGGCCTATGGAGAAGGATGCCCAGCTCCCGATTTGTGTCGGAAGATGGGCATCCTTCCCTTTCGAAAATCAGCTAGTTGATGTTCTAGGGCTCACTGTAGTGTTTAAGATGCTTTCCTTTTTCTTGTGCGACTTGTAGAAATTACTGCTTATGGTATGCTAGAATTGCTCTATAGGTCCTGAGTGTTTTGTATTCTCGGTATGCCTAGTCCTGGATTTTGGAGGGGGGTGTTAAAAAATGACCAGCCCCGGGTGTCAACTACCCTAGGTATGCCACTGCTTTGAAGGATGTTCTTTTGGCTCTAATAGCCTCTTTCACTTCACCTTTTAACAATGCTGGCTGTAATTTGCTCTTCTTTCCACCTTTATTAATACTTGGAATACATCTGGTCTGGGCTTCCACAATGCTATTTTTAAACAATATCCATGCCATGTCCTAACCTTTGTGGCTAATCCTTTTTGCTTCTTTTTAACCATTTTCCTTATTTTATTATAGTTGCCCTTTCAAAAATTAAATGCTGCTACAGATATCAGCTCAAATTTGATCATGTTATGATCACTGTTTCCCAGAGTACACAACACCATTACCTTTCATACTATGCCCTGTATTCCACTAAGGACTAGGTCTAAAATAGTTCCCCCTTCTTGTTGGTTCTTAGACCAGTTGCCCCAAGAAGCAATCATTTATTACATCTAGGAATTTTACCTCCCTAGCGCTTCCTGGTGAAAAATTTATCTAGTCAATATTGGGGTAATTGAAATCACTAATTATGCTCAATTTTCTACTATAGACAACCCTGTATTGCAGGTGCCAATGCACATGTATGTATGAAAAAATACGTGGAGAAAAAAAGACTTCAGAGCCCTCAGGAATAATTCTCTTTACACTGATATGTTTCAAAACAAGAGAACTCCTTACTTCAATCATTAGTCTTCACAAAAAAAACTCCACTCTTCTGATTCACAAAATACTAGTGCATGCACTTCAAACAATACAAAAGGTAGAGGCTGTTTCTCAACGCCATAAAGCCGGTGAACACTATCAAAATTGTAACTTAACTTGTGTCTTCTAAATGTCCATTCTTTTCCAAAATGTCAGCTACAGAAACGCCCAACAGGAGAACCCTGTTTCGCCACCACCGGGCTATTTCAAGGGCTAGAATTTTCTTTCTTCAAACAATATTATTCCACCACTGCTTTGCCCCTTAATGGCATCTTTAAACTTCGAATGGCTTCCTTACTCATTATATAACTGACTCTCCCCCGTCACTTCCTCTGACGTCATATCCTTCTTGACGTCCAATGCTTTCCAGGATCCCCAACCCGTCACTACAGGTTAGGAGTGCATCATAAAAAGGCTTTCCATTCTATCGATATATTTAACCCCTTAGGGATCACAGTTTGTAAAGAAAAAATCCATCGTTGTTCTTTTTGTCTAAGCATTTTTCTCACATCTCCTCTCCTCTCAGTTACAGCAATCTGTTCCAACACAATACAGCGTAGATCTAGCGGATACATGGAACAGACAGAGTGGGAGGGACAGAATCATAGGCCATCATGGGGGTTGTGGCCATTGTTCAGTATGTCCAAATATGTTGAACGAGCATGCATTTGAGGATGTTAGTACTAGCAGGAAAATTATGCTGAAAGCCATCACAGATTGTCAATCGAAAAATGTGATTTATTTATTGAAATGTCCTTGTGAATTGTATTATGTGGGGCAAACATCTCGAATGTTGAAGACAAGGTTGATTGAACATCGTCACTGCATACAAGCCAGAAAAACATATGAACCCTTGGTTTCTCATTGTTTACTGAAAAATCATGAATTTTCAGATCTACGCTGTATTGTGTTGGAACAGATTGCTGTAACTGAGAGGAGAGGAGATGTGAGAAAAATGCTTAGACAAAAAGAACAACGATGGATTTTTTCTTTACAAACTGTGATCCCTAAGGGGTTAAATATATCGATAGAATGGAAAGCCTTTTTATGATGCACTCCTAACCTGTAGTGACGGGTTGGGGATCCTGGAAAGCATTGGACGTCAAGAAGGATATGACGTCAGAGGAAGTGACGGGGGAGAGTCAGTTATATAATGAGTAAGGAAGCCATTCGAAGTTTAAAGACGCCATTAAGGGGCAAAGCAGTGGTGGAATAATATTGTTTGAAGAAAGAAAATTCTAGCCCTTGAAATAGCCCGGTGGTGGCGAAACAGGGTTCTCCTGTTGGGCGTTTCTGTAGCTGACATTTTGGAAAAGAATGGACATTTAGAAGACACAAGTTAAGTTACAATTTTGATAGTGTTCACCGGCTTTATGGCGTGAGAAACAGCCTCTACCTTTTGTATTGTTTGAAGTGCATGCACTAGTATTTTGTGAATCAGAAGAGTGGAGTTTTTTTTGTGAAGACTAATGATTGAAGTAAGGAGTTCTCTTGTTTTGAAACATATCAGTGTAAAGAGAATTATTCCTGAGGGCTCTGAAGTCTTTTTTTCTCCACGTATTTTTTCATACATACATGTGCATTGGCACCTGCAATACAGGGTTGTCTATAGTAGAAAATTGAGCATAATTAGTGATATAGTTTCTACTTTTCCTTTAGTTTTTGGGTAATTGAAATCACCCATTATTATACTGTTGCCCAATTTGCCAGCTTTCCTAATTTCTGTAAATATTTCTTCACCTTTCTGTTCATTCTGTCCTGGTGATGGTAGTGAGGAGTGACTTGTTGGTTAGTGTAGCAGGTTGTAAACCAGGGGAGCTGGGTTCAATTCCCACTGCTGCCTGACAGGTGACAGCAGGTTAAGATCCTGGAGAATCAGGTTTAATTCCCTCTGCAGCGCCAAGTGACCCTGGGCAAATCACTTAGCCCTCCACTGCCCCAGGTACAATATATAATTTAGATTGTGAGCCCATTAGAGACAGTGCAAAGTACCTGTAACAGAAATTTTAAACTGCATAGCTGCATCAGAGATCACTTGTGGTATATCAAGTGCTGAAAATAGATAAATATACTCCTTCCCTTCACACATGGAATTTCTATCCATAAGAATTCCACACTGTTATCCATTTCATGTAGAATGTCTATTTTGTATGACTCAATTCCTCTTTAACATATATCGCAACCCAGGGGCATAGCCAGACCTGACATCTGGGGGAGCAGAGTTAACATGGGGGGGGCACTAGGCATAAAGGCATGAGTAGTGCTTGGTATACTCCTAAATAATGCCTTAGAGTGCACTTTATAACGGATTTCTAAGTACAAAGTTTGCCCTGCATCAATATAAACAACATGCATACTTATGGGATCCTCGGAAGCATTGACATTTTTAAATGAAGTTGTATTATCCCATAACTGAAACTTTACCATTATAATAGACTTGAGTCTGGTCAACGGAAAATAATACTGCAGTGGCACATATATCTCAACTTTACTTTATAAGAAATATAAAATACCTTATTAAGCTGTATTAATAAAATAAGTCTTCTTGTCCCTCCGGTTCTACTGCTTTCTCTCCTTTCTGAAGCGGACATGAACCAATTCAAGTCCCTGGAGTTCCTAACAGTGTTCCTTCCACCCCCTTCTCCTTACAAAGGAGCAGACAAATAAAGGATTGTCTGCCAAATTACTTTGTGAAGTAACACAAAATCCTGCAAAGAAGCTTCTCAGAGCCTATGTAGCAAGCTTAATAGCACTGATTCTGAACACACAAATATCGGTAACTGTACCTTTTGAAAAGACAGCAGTGAATGTACAGAACTACAATATGCTTCCTATTGGAAAAGCCAGAGAAATCAGATTCATATGGATTCATGCACAAATTACATGCCAGCAGAATCTCTCACCTTGGTCACTCATAGAACACAGACCAATCCTCACCAATTACAGAATAAAGGACCAAAATTAGAAAAGGAAACACTGAGGAATCACATTCTCTGTAAGCAGTACAGCACAGGAGAAATAAAAAGGAATTATCTAGTGCAGGGAACAAAATACAAGATCAGTTCCTACCCCAAAATAAAACCCACAACTAAATTATCTGGATACCCAAGAAAAGTTAAAATCTTGTGGAACAACAGTGAGCTGTATTTTCAAAGCACTTAGACTAACAAAGTTACATATTGTAGTAACTATGAAACTTTAAGTGCTTTGAAAATGAGCCCCAGTGACTCCAGACAACTTATTAGTGGAATATAACCACAGAAGCATGGTATGGTCACATTTTCAATACTGTAATACTAGAGCCCAGCTAAGGAACAGGTTATTTTAAGTTAGTCTTCACTGGACCAAGCTTGCTTTCCTTGTGCCATCACCACCCAGCTGGATGGGCAGTGTCTTAAAAGGTGGAGGATAAAGGATTTTTTTTTTTTTACATTTATATCCCACATTATCCCAAGCAAACTCGGGTTTAATATGGCTTACATTTGAAAATACAGCAAGACAGAGATTAGCATATATACCCAACTGTGCATTTAAAAGTCTGTCCTTCAATGATGCTGTGTGTTCAGGAATCATAGCCATAAGTATAAACATGCACACACCAGAACAGGCATCCATACCCATAGTGCAAAAGTAAACAACAACTTCTAAAGAGTACATCCACAGCTTAATTTTTATTTTCTCATTTCCATCTTCCAAAATTCTAGACAGCAGATATACAGATCAGCAGGACCCAAAACAGTCCAAAACAAGTAGTCAGAAACAACACAGTTTATACCTAATTGTTCAGTCACCCTTAGGATTCACCTTTGGGTTGAAAAAGCAAAACCATATGCATGTAAGGACTGGATAAATAAATTAAAACAATGTTTAAAGCAAATGCCCTTAATATGTAATATTTGGTAGCAATAATGAAACACTGATGGATTATTCACATAGCAAGCAGCCTGAGCCAACAGATTTATTTTCCACTGAATATAATTAACTTTATATAAACTTGGTGGCTAACAGTGTTCTGAACTGGACAATGTTGCCACATTCAGACTGACTCTGGATAGAACTTCTGCATGAAGGAAGTCCTTCCCTCATTATTCAATACATCTCTGTGAAATAGTAGTAATAAAAAGGAAAAGGGCATATACCACTGTAATCCATAAAACAAAAGGAGTAAAACATAAAACAGCCAGAAATGGTATATAAGAAGAAGCTCTGCAGTCCACAAATTGAGTCTGGTGACCTCACCGGCTCCGGGCTAATATTCTGTCATGTTTCCTAGCTCGTAAGACTCCACCTACCTCCTCTGATCCTGTACTGTTGGGACTCTTCTGTACCGATGGACCCTTCAGAGCTCCTACCTGCCTCCTGCTGCATCTCTTCAGGAGAGGACTTCATCATCAGGTTGTATAAAACTAGCTTTGTACTTGAACTAGGTAAAAGCAGGTGGCCTCTGGATTCTGGGCTAGGACCTAGGCATGTGTTTGCTTTAAACCCATTTTGTTTAAATAAGAGCAAGTCATTTTCCTATGAAGGTCCTAGCATTTGTGCATAACTCTCCTATTGTTATTTCTTCCTCTATGCAAATAATTTATGTGCTGTTACAATAAATATATTTATATTTTTACAAATTTTGGCCTTGTTTTAGTCACTTGTTAGTATAACTGTGTTGTGGATTTGGATCTATAAGGGAGCATAAGATTGGTTGTTATAAGTTCCAGAGTGCTAAATCATAGTTTATAATAAAATTCTAGTTCACAGTTGCCCCACCCACTAACAGAAGCGGGGCAATCTGTAGTAGCCCCACACCTTGCCCCTTTGCTTGGTCTTCCTCTCTCTGAGATAATGCCTTTTTCCCAGCATTCTTTCCCCATCACAACCACATCAATTCTCAGCTTTTCTCAAACCTGTATCTATTCCTTTTCCACTCTCTCAGTTCCACACCAAGCCTCGGTTATCATTACCCAGCCTCCCACCTCCTTCCAGCTCCTTTCAGCTTTTACTAGCCCTTCACAGAAGCAATCTTTCTTTCTTTCTTTCTTTCTTTCTTTCTTTCTTTCTTTCTTTCTTTCTTTCTTTCTTTCTTTCTTTCTCTCTCTCTCTCCCCCCCTTTTTCTCTCAGTGATCCCTTTCAATTCCCTTTACCCCCTCCTAGATCCTTTATTCCCCTACTACAGCTCTACTCCCTAACCCTGTCTCTATCATTCGATCTTTCTTCTCATTACAGTTCCTTTCTACCTCTTCCAGTCTTTCACAGCAACATTCTCTCTGACAGGCAGTAGGCAGGAAGTATCTCTAGCCTATGATGCTGCAGTCATTTGGTCAGATATAGCTGTAGAGGTAAGTAGGAGAAGTAGTTAGGAGACAGAATAAGTTCCTTTCTGCCCTCTCCTGGTGGCTGTGCAACATGGAAACTATATATCTAAATGGTGGCTTCTTGAAATTGCCATTTATATGTTGATTACCCAAAGAAAAGATAAGTACAGAAAAATGTGATATTTAAACAAAAGAGATATATATTTATATAAAACAATACAGGTAATGTGACTTATGAGGATTCCCGCATGATATCTCTTTGAGCAGAAGTAAAAAAAGATAGCGACATAGCGGACTGAAGCAGTTCAAAAGAAAAAGAACAGCTCCAGGAATCTGAAGTCAATTACCTTAAAAACAAAAAACAAAAAATTGAAGTATATAAACGGGATAAGATAACAGACTGTGTAGGAATATAACATTTGCTATTGAAGTATTACATTTATATGTTGAACAAATCCACATATATAAATGCTGCTATTTAGGTATACAGATGCTTCCAAAATGGCCCTCAAAGTATGTTAAAAGTAGTAGCAACAGAAACAAATTGAGCATAATGCATAGCTGCCATTACCCAATTTTTGGAGAGAGATTTTTATGCAGCAGCTATGATGTAGTATGGGACTTTCAGCACTGATTTCAATAGCTGGTTATGGTTTCAGCACTAACCGGGCATTTTCAGCATCACTATCCAGTTAATTGCTGCTGAAAATGCCCAGTTAGCCCCAGACAGATGACTTAAAAGGCCAGGAGCTTCTCCTGGTCATTTATCATTTAGAATATTGGGCCCTTTGTGTTTATGTCATGCTGGGAAATTCCTGATTACCATTTTAAATGTGTAACATTTGCTCTGAAGTTTTGTTTAAAAGCTTGGTAGTTTCTGTAGTTTGCTGATTGTGATCATTCTTCTTGTTCATATGTATAAACCTTGAGTTTCTCATCTTTTTTCATGTGCATGGTCACCAGGAAGTGATTACTTTTGGGGGCGTATGTTAAGATACTAGCATGTGTGTGGTCATGGAAACAGTATGATTACAAATTAGGGTCTGTATTTATAAAATAAGAACATATTGGAGAAATTTGGAATGGGTTCAAATGAACATGTCAGTAAATCTGTTAGGGCCAAAGCATATTTCCTTGTTTCCTGGGTTTTGCTTATCCATTTCTAGATAGCAATTGAAAAAGATTAGAGTGATTTTCCACAATCAACTAAAATATGCTTATTATAATGAAATCAATCTTGTTATCCTATTATACCCAATCTAGTATAGCCTGAAAGGCTTATGCAATTCTTTGCTGTAGTCCAGGAAGTTCAAATATGTCCTCCAGGTCGGTGGTCCCTGCATAATCTTTGATATCAGAGCAGCTATCCCAGCCTGAAAGGAACAAAATTAGCCTAAAATCTCAATAAAGCTTTTTAGCGATGCATGTTCAAATTAAATTTCGCCAGTGTTTGAAAGCCTACATCTGTTCTGCACACAATCTGTAAACCCATTTGCTACACAGATGTGCAACAAGACAAATACCTGCTCAGACTTGCATGTGATGTAGAAATGCACATGTTAATCACAGTGGTGGAAAGAAGCTAGAAAAAGACAATAAATCAGCCTGCAAATGGTTTCATTTGGAAACGTCTGGGAGAACAGGGTTATTTTTATCCTAGGATGCTTTTAATTTGAATCAAAATACTTTACCACATGCTTTGCCAGAAGTTCAAAAGGACTAGTAACAAACATTTAATCTTTTTTATTCTATGATTGGCACTAAGCCCTCATCAAAAAACATATGCAGTCAAACAGCTTATCTCCACTGAGCTGTTTCCCTTAATGTGTTCCTAATTATAATCCTATATATTGCTCTCTGTGGCCGATTGAACAATGTGGTAGTGATTTCTTTACAGGCTTCGCTGTTCTTTGAACTCCAAGTACAGAGGACTAGAACGGAACCAGATCAATGGGATTTGAATGCTGGCAAATCGAGCCAGATGCAATCTTGGGAGAATGTATTTCCAGCTGTTCTGCAGAAAGGGACTTTGAGCAGCTGGGGACCTTGCACTTCTTGGCATAATAATGTTGGCTTTAAAGCATCAAACCTCTCTTTGCTTCGCAGAGCAAGAGCAGATCTTCTGCAGATTGTCTTAAATTTGGCAATATATGGCACAGGTTTAAAATCAGTGCTGATTGCAAGATTGAGCTTAAGAAATGTGTTAAATAACCCTTGTGCCTCTACCATTCCCAAAAGAATCATTCTAGGAAGACTTTTTTGTATAGATAAGGTATCGCTGGTTAGCAAATGTGCTATTATTAGTGCTACTTCAACTCTGTGTTAAGAATGCTCTCATTTTAAACAAATCAGAAAATACTTATCAGTCATAAAGCAATTTTTCAAACTAATTCATCAAGCAAAAAATGACTGCTTTTCAAAGGGAAGTTTTTCCAAGTCCAATCCTTTTGAAAAGTTATGAAAAACAGAATGTGTGTTTCATCATTTTTATTTTTGAATGATTTCCCTATTTTGCTTTATATGAGGGCCCTTTTAGGGGCCCTTTTACTAAGCTGCGTAGGCGCTAACGCATGCCCAACGTGCACCAAATTGGAGTTTACACCCAGTTATCGCGTGGCCCTTGCAGTAATTTCAATTATGGCACGAGTCTGCTACACACGTCTGGAAAATATTTTTTATTTTCTGATGCGCAACAGCTACACGCATCAAGTGGAACTTGACACATAAGACCTTACCACTATGTCACTGGCTTGCGGTAAGGTCTCAGATCCAAAATGGACGTGCGGCAATTTTAATTTTGCCACACGTCCATTTTCAGCAAAAAAAGGCATTTTTTTTGTAGGTGGGCTAAAAAATAATTCTGCACATGCCCAAAACATGCGTCTACACTACCACAGTCCATTTTTCAGCGCACCTTAGTAAAAGGACCCCTTACTAAATTGCGGCAAGCCCATTACAGGCTTGCCTCATGGCGATCTGACACTACCGCCGGGCTACTGCGGGAGCCCGGCAGTAGTGCCTGCCCCCACCATGCACCATTCCCAGAGTGTTGGAATTTTTTAGGGTTAGTGCCAGGGGGTTACCTGGCAGTAATCAGGTAATGCCACATGCTGGGTTAGCGCGGAAGTCCTTACCACCTCCTAAATAGATGGTGGTAAGGGCTCCTCCGGGAAATGGCCACGTGGCAGGTGGTTACCTTACCGCACCGACATTTTCTTTTTAAATAAAAAAAGCCCTTTACCCAGTGTGGTAAAAAGGAGCCTTGGTGCATGGCAAACCATGCACTGACACCACCGCAGGGGTCCTTTAACCACAGCTTGGTAAAAAGACCCCTAAAATAATAGGGATTTTTGTTTTGTTTTTTTTGCTATCTGAGTGGAGGAGTAGCCTAGGGATCCTTTTACTAAACTGTGGAAAAAAGGACCCTGTGGTAGTGGCAGAAGCCATCTTTCCCCCATGCCAGGGCCCTTTTTACCGCATCGGGTAAAAAGCTAAAAAAAAATTAAAAGCCATGCAGTAAGATAACCCTTACCAAATGGCCATGCAGAGGGGAGCTCTTACTGCCACCCATTGAAGTGGAGGTAAGGGCTCCAATGGTAACCAGGCAGTGTACAGCGATGCCTGATTACCACCATGTTAGTGCCATGCTAGAGAAAATAAATTTCCAGAGAGACGCATTGGTCCAGTGGTAGTTTCAATTTAGCATGTGGTAAACCTGCGCTGGGCTTACTGCTGCCTTGTAAAAGACCTCCCTAATGATTAGAACAGCAGCCTAAGAACCTGGGGAACTAGGTTCAATTCCCTCTGTAGTTCCTTGTGACTCTGGGCAACTCATTTAACCCTCCATTGCCCTAGATACAAAATAAGTACCTGTACATAATATGTTAACCGCCTTTATTGTAACCACAGAAAGACAGTATATGAAATCCCATCCCTTTACCATGTTCCCTTTAATGACTATTCAATGTAAGGTGGATACAATATATAATTGAGAACAATCCATGACTACTATCTGACAGCATATAGCAGTTTATATGATAAATGATATGTACATTTAAAACTGATTAGATTAATAACACATAGTAATAAAAAATCACTGTGAATTAAAATGAAAAATAATCTTCAAATACAATATAAAAGTGATATGTCAAGCTCAGAGAACTTACCCAAACTTTGCAATGTCTAATATTTTTATTTCATTTAAAGGTTTGAATCATTCTAGAAATATCTGTAGTAGCTTTCTACTAGGAGAACATATTATTCCTGGTAGTTTTAGGAATAAATTAATAAACCTAATCCAACAAGGAAAATATTACAGAGATTTTGCAAAATACATCAGTATATAAAATAGGTTTCATTCTCTCAACTTATTGTAAGATAGCAAAACTTTAAAAATACATGTCATGTATAAATGCCAAGGTATTAATAAGGCCAATGTATATAGTCACCATCAATGTATAACCAAGATTGTCTCACCACAGTGACTTAACTGTTTTACTGTCGATCTCAGTGGTGCAACTTGTGGCTATTATTGGTTCATCCACAAGAATTTACAGCACCCACCTCCTCATTGATCAGGCAATATATTTAGTTTTATCGTGTATTCATTATTATGTCTAAAATGTTTCCCAAATTATATTATATTCCAATCCACATCTAAATGATTTAAATCATACTCATCTTTAAGAATGGGCTGTGTCGGCTTTAGCACACGGCAGCAGCTAGTGCAGCTTAGTAAACAGTTATGTAAGTTGACAACTAACTTCATGTCATAACTTGTTAGTCTCACTCATACACACAAGGAGTGACATGGGCTGCAAATACATGTTTATCCACTCCTGCTCTAGCTGAGATAATATTTAACCATCTCTCTGATCTTATGTGCACCTTTCTTTCAATTAGTTACCTTATTTTCTAACTCCTCTTACTCTCTTACCTTTCTATATGTTCCATCTTTGCTTATACCCTACTCTATCAGTTAAAATGTTCTATTATGTATTGTGTTGACATTGTAAGTATACTTTCCACCTTATAATTGAAAGAGAAAAACGCCTAGATTTCGACCCAAATCGGGAGATAGACGTTTATCTCACAAAAACGAATAAATCGGTATAATGGAAAGCCGATTTTGGACGTTTTCAACTGCACTCCATCGCGGAAGCGTACAAAGTTGACGGGGGCGTGTTGGAGGCGTGGCGAAGGTAGAACTGGGGCGTGGTTATCGGCCGAGGAGAGATGGGCACCTTTCGCCGATAATGGAAAAAAAGTATGCGTTTGTAGCTAGAATTTAGGGCACTTTTCCTGGACCCTGTTTTTTCACGAATAAGGGCCCAAAAAGTGCCCTAAATGACCAGATTACCACCAGAGGGATGACCTCCCCTGACTCCCCCAGTGGTCACTAACCCCCTCCCACCACAAAACATGATGTTTCACAACTTTTTATTTTCACCCTCAAATGTCATACCCACCTCCCTGGCAGCAGTATGCAGGTCCCTGGAGCAGTTGTTAGGGGGTGCAGTGGACTTCAGGTAGGTGGACCCAGGCCCATCCCCCCCTACCTGTTACAATTGTGCTGCTTAATGCTTAGTCGTCCAACCCCCCCAAACCCACTGTACCCACATGTAGGTGCCCCCCTTCACCCCTTAGGGCTATAGTAATGGTGTAGACTTGTGGGCAGTGGGTTTTGAGGGGGATTTGGGGGGCTCAACACACAAGGGAAGGGTGCTATGCACCTGGGAGCTCTTTTACCTTTTTTTTTGTTTTTGTAAAAGTGCCCCCTAGGGTGCCCGGTTGGTGTCCTGGCATGTGAGGGGGACCAGTGCACTACGAATCCTGGCCCCTCCCATGAACAAATGCCTTAGATTTATTCGTTTTTGAGCTGGGCGCTTTCATTTTCCATTATCACTGAAAAACAAAAACGCCCAGCTCACAAATTGTCGAATAAAACATGGACGTCTATTTTTTTCGAAAATACGGTTCGGTCCGCCCCTTCACGGACCCGTTCTCGGAGATAAACGCCCATGGAGATAGACGTTTTCGTTCAATTATGCCCCTCCACGTATTGTTATTTGAATATTTTTACTGCTGAAATTGTCTATTGCTTATGATCGATCTATTCTTACTGTACACCACCTTAAGTGAATTCCTTCAAAAAGGCAGTAAATAAAACCTAATAAATAAATAAGGAACAGACAAATTAAGTCCTAGTTTTACTATGTTGCATTCATGCACATGTAATCCTACATTCCTTAGAGAAATCAAAAAAGAATTCAGAACTACAAATCTATGCATGCATATGGACTAGCCTGTTCCTTGTAACATGTGCCAGTTGGCAACCCTAATGGGATCCCATGTATCAACTGGAGCTCCTTTTGGAATATCAGGTGTTATTTGATATGTCAGGAGCTGTATATTCAAAGCCTTGCTATGGAGAATTAAACATGTTTTTAATATTAGTGCTCCAGTAAATCCAATGCATAACTAGTTTTGCTCGAATGTCCATTTGAATTTCTTTTAGGGAACTATTCATATAACCCTGCTTCTGCCAATGTTAATGCTTTGTCTGCTTAAGATTACCCTGAGAGTGCACTTGAAAAGAAATGTTTATTATTTGAGTGTGTTTTAAATTGTTAATCATGGATATGGCTTCATAACCACAAACCAGAAAAGGGAGCAAAAAATAAAAAAAAACAAACATAATCACATTAGCAAATTGCATACATCCTTTTCACTTTTCTGGCATGGTAAATTTCAGAAAGATGGAAAGAGCCAAGATCACAAATACATCCACAAACCACTTATCTAAAATAACAAAACACAGATCTGACATGTTTAATAAAGAGAAAAAAATCAATAAATGAAGGATAAAGAAATTAAAGCAAGAAGCATGTAACTGTATCTGAACAAAAAAAATATATATACACAATATAATATATCCCCCGTGTTTACTAAGCCACTATAGCGGCTGCCACATGGCAGCTGCTAACATGGCTTAGTAAACAGGGGGGATAATATCCATCAAATTAGGGTACAGAAAGTCGAGAAGATGATAACTCGATCCATGTATTAGCTCTCAAAGTATACATGTTCAGAAAAGCTGAAAACAGATGCGGAACAAGGAAGCTAAATACGTGTTGTTTATACAATATTTTGCATTTGCAGAGATAAAGCTATAAAAATGGTACATCAATTTGATGAAAAATTTAGAACTATTTTCTTCAGAGCTGAGTGGTCTGTCACATCAGTGAACAATTAGTACTAAAATCTACAAATTTCCCTCCATTCTTAAGAAAGGTTTGAAAAAAAATGTCCTATCATGGACACTATCCAGTTCAAATGGCACAAGTAATGTAACTTTTATGGAAGTAACATGTAAAGAAACAGAAAAATCATATAATATTCCATGGCTTAAAACTATCATATTAGGCATATTTTTGACTATTTCAGAATCACTTCTTGACTTTGAAATACAGTATTATTAGATCTCTCTTCTCCAGGAGATCAGGAGGCCTGAAAATTTTCTGTTATAAGTTCTAAACATGCAATTTGGAAATATAAATACATGAAAAGTTTTCAGCTAATAGGTTTTTCCATATTCTCAAGTTTTCTGTATGGGCACATCACCTTTAACCAAAACACTTATTGAAACTTGTTTTATAAAGAGGTGGGCAAACTCTGACTCACGGCCCATATCTGTCTCATGAGAAGTACTAAACCAGCAAGTGGCAGCAATTTTGTCCTAGTAGTACTAGACAGAGGCATGAGATTTGTTTCCCTCAACCGCATAGAGATGTGGTAGCAGGCAGGGGGGGTCCTACCTTTGCTTGAAATTTACATGGCTTGGCAACACATGACACCAGTCAGTGTGATACTCATGTCAAAAAATCTTATCCTCCTTTGGCCTAAAATCTTCTCTTTTTTTCAAAAAGGATACTTTATAGATCATTCTTTGACCTCTTATGTTTTCTTCTAGCTAGTTGTGAATTCCTTTTACCACTGCCAATAGTGAGCTCATAGAGGTCAGTACTACCGTTTCCAAATGAGCATAAACTATTCACAACATTTCCTAAATTACCTTCTTCTTTGAACCTTTTCCTATACCTCCAGCAAAGAAACTAGCATGTCCCATCTGATCAGCAGAAAAAAAAAACACTTGATGATGTTGCTTACATCCCATTATATTGAACGATAACTTTATTTTCAATTGAAGTTAAATGTTAAAAAACTGTCATGTCAAATCAATAGAAGTCTTCAACCCTTATGATTCTGGGCTTGTGATACTTGAAACTAAAGAAAACCTTTTTTTGTTTGGAAGACCTCAGTTTGGTGGAGTCATGGGGCTCTCATCGATTTTAGCCTCCACTCTCCAATTGTCACTGGTCTCCAAACCTGTTTTTATATCATTATATTTTTTATATATATTTTGTACTTTTAAATAGTTTCTTTTACCATTCAAATCCTCAATTGTGTGAAACTTTCAAACACGAAAACATTTTGCAAGTTAGTACTTCAATAGTACTTAGCTTAAATAGCTCTCTTGTCAAGGGGATATCTTGTCCGACATGACATCATGTTTCGCCGCTTGGCTGCTTCAAGGCTCTGTCCCCTATAAAAATGCATAATACACTGATTTCAGTTAAAGGTATTCCCAACAGTATTATATTTTTAACAATTGCTTAGGTTTAAACTCCTTGCTACCAACCGTCTCGGTGTTATCACATTCTTTCCCGGTGTTAGATGGCGGCGGCATTTTTTGACAGCTGTTTTATATCTCAATTTTGAGTTCCCCACCAATCAGCATCCACCTTGTAGTTGTTGCAAATTTTGGAATTATTGTTTTGATGGTTCAAATAAAGCTGTGGCCAATGCATTGCCAAGAAGTTGCTAGACTATTTATTTCAGGTTGGTTGTGTCATGTGCTTGGATGCAGTGCAAGTGCCAAGGTTATAAACTTCAAGTCTTTAAAGGCAATGCACTCTTAGAAACATCAACAATCAGACTCCAATAACTTTATGTTTTATCATTATCTTCGCCTCAGCCCTCAGTGGTGCCACTTGTCAATATCATAGAATGCTTTTCATTGGCAAGTCCTATGCCCCACCTCATCATTGGGTGCTAGGCAGTGGTGATCCTAGGTCGGCTGCCACCCGGGACGGATCACTGCTGCGCACCCCCCACAGGTGCAGCGGCGTCCATCCCCCCAGGGTGCAGCACGACCCCCCCCCCCCCCCCCCGCGCAATGACACCCCCCTTCCTGGCGCATCAAGCCCCCCCCCCCCCGGGTGCATTCTTGGCTGCTGGAGGGTGCAGAGAGCAGCCACGCGCCTGTTGGCTCCACTGGCTCCCTGCTCCCTCTGTCCCGGAACAGGAAGTAACCTGTTCCAGGGCAGAGGGAGCAGGGAACCAGCGGAGCCGACAGGCGCGTGGCTGCTCTCTGCACCCTCCAGCAGCGTGCATCTGGGGTGGACCACCCCCACCGCCCCGCCCTTCCTACACCATTGGTGCTAGGTGTATATATATATATTTTTATAACCTTTAGAAATCTTGCAAATTGCTTAAATCTTATCAACTCTTAACATTTCTCCATAATAATAAATATATTTGTACACAACTTTTCCTAGTATGGTTTAAAGGTTTAACATGGGGAAATTTGTCTGCTATAGACTATGTTTCATCTCTTAAGGCTGTATCAAGGCAATCCCCTAAGTCAGTGGTTCCCAAACCTGGTTCCGGAGGCACCTCAGCCAGTCAGGTTTTCAGGATATCCACAATGAATATTCATGAGAGAGATTTGCATGCAAATGTCTCTCATGAATATTCATTGTGGATATCCTGAAAACCTGACTGGCTGGGATGCCTCCAGGACCAGGTTTGGGAACTATTGCCCTAAGAGCCTCTTAGATATATCTATCTAATATTTCTATTTCACTACTAACTCTCCTCTTACCTAAAAGCCGTCGGCTATCTACAAGTCTCCATACTTTGACTTAAAGATGGCCGCAGCATCCATCTATACTCAATTAAATATCATACTCACACTCTTCACCCTCTTTGGGCAATGAGCCTTAAATTAGAGCCAGTCGCAGGATCCCCAGACAATGAACTACACCACAGTCATCCATTCAATTTTAAGGTTTATGCCTGCCGGAACTACTGAATTTAAAGTGAAGATCCATCGCTGTTCTAAAAAGTTTAACTTCCGTGCAATGTTACCTCCCTCCCACCCAACTAGTACCTGATCTATCACACACCATCGAAAGTCATTTAATTCTTCTTCCTTCCTTTCAAGTTCATTTTGAATCCACTTGCAATTCAACCTTCTTCCTTGCCCTTACATTATGGAATGTGCTTCCTATCCCACTTGGCAAGGAATTATCTTTGAAGAAATTTAAGATGTTGCTTAAAACTAATTTGTTTACTTTGGCTTTTAATACTTAGAAACAGTTAATAACATTTTGGACTGGTATCCTGTGAGCACTTAGGTTGTGTGATCTCTTTGATTGTTTGAGTCTTTCCAACTTTTTTTTTTATGGATTGCCACTTTCTTTGACTTTTTACTACTATTTTTAATTTTATTGGGAACCACTTTGACCTGTTCACCAGAAAAAGCAGTATAGCAAGTTTTCCAAGTACACATAAACATATAACTGGGCACGTACATTTACACTTGCATGCCTAAATTTTCAGAATACCAGCACTTTGGGGGAAATTCTATATACGGCGCCTAAAAAATCCGTGTGGAAAACCTTCCACTTAAGCATATTCTATAAGCGGTGCCTAGATTTAGTTGATATCCCAGCGTCTAAAACTACACATCCATTTACACCAACAAAAACATGGTGTAAATCCCAGTACGTAGATTTAGGCACACTGAGCCCTATTCTATAACTACACATGTAAATTTTAGAACACCCATGAAATGCCCATTTCTCCGCCCATAACCATGTCCCTTTTTTGCCTGTGCACATTAAAATTTAGGCACTCTGCATTACAGAATATGCTTACTGATTTGTGTGTGTAAACTCTAATTATTGTCATTTAGTGCTCATTACTGCTTCTTAAGTGCTGCTAACGCTGATTGGCTTGTTGTTATGCACAGCACCATTGCCATTATAGAATTGGTGCTTAGCACCCATATTTTTGGCATGTTTTCTTAAATCTATCCCTAACCCTCTTGTAGTCTAAAATTATAGAATAGTACTGAATCCACAGCTAGAACTTAGACACACAAAATGTGCATTCATGTGATTAAGTGTTAGTATTCTATAATTTAAGCATGCAATTAGTACTTATATTTAAACATCCTGTTACAGTATGGGGTGCGTAGTGTGTAAATGAAGGGGGCATTCACATGGATGGAGCATGTGAGGGACATAGGCAGAACTGCCATTTACATACACACCTGACCACTGTTCCCTCTAAGCTGGGCAGGAGTCCACTATCACATTTTCAATAGTGAGGGACAGGCAAGCCCTGCAGGACTCCAGGGAACCTGACTGTCCCTAGCGATTAAAAACACAATATTGAAGCACCACCCTCCATTAGCAGCAATGCAGTTTGGAGGACTCCCATTCAGCTTAGAAGGAACAGTGCACTTAACTGAATACTGCAAGTATTGCTTCATTTATGAAACTGTAATTACACCAGGTCTATGACTAGAGTACTACTACTACTTATCACTTCTATAGCGCTACGAGGCATACGCAGCACTGTACATCATACACGAAAAGACAGTCCCTGCTCAAAGAGCTCACAATCTAAATAAGACAGGTAAACAGACAGAACATCTAAGAGGTAAGGGAATTAAAGAGGTGAGGTACAGGGCAAGTGAGTAAAGGTTAGGAGTCAAGAGGTGGGCTTTTAGCCTGGACTTGAAAACGGCCAAAGATGGGGCTAGACATACAGAGCAACTGTGGACACATAAATGTTAAACATGCCAATGCTGGGTTACACTAGCACTCTATAGTAGAACCTGGGCAACCAAATTTTGTTATAAAATATGATCTCGACATACTTCATCGGAACAGCTAAGAAGTGATGACCATTTATAGAATTGCTCCCCTAAAGCTTGTCTTCTCTGCTCCATATCAGGCCCCCCCTTTTTGGAACTTATATTGAGATGCATAATAGAATTAGGAGCTTGAATTTAGGCACTCAGACCTAGCCTGCTTTCTAATGGATCAATTTTATTTCTTAGTCTCTTAAATTAGAAAGGTACACTTTTAAAATTTCACCCTTAAAGGGAAATATTTCTGCACTTCAAAGAAATGTTATTTCTCATTTGCTTACAAATTTTGATTACATGTGTTATCTATTTCCTTAAGAAGGATGAGCCACCTTTAAAACTAATAATTTATTATCCTCCTTACTGATTTTAGTAGACTATTTTCCTGGCAGATCTTATTGTGCATGAGTTATTAAACTCAGGTTCTGGCCCAGGTAATGACTGTATTTCTTTTCTGAAGAGATATTAAAAAATTGTAAGCATACAGGTATTCATAATTCATAATTCACGAACTACAAAGGCTAACTCTTTTCTCCAGGGTGCATCTGTGCCAAGGTTTTCTGTTCTTGATTTCAGAGATGGTGATTCAGTTAATGCTTTTCAAGCTGTGGTAAATGCAAACTTATGTTGTGCTTAGAACATAAGAACATAAACATCACCATACTGGGAAAGACTAAAGGTCTATCAAGCCTAGCATCCTGTTTCCAACAGTGTCCAGTCCAAGTACTTGGCAAGATCCCAAAAGAATAAAACAGATTTTATGCTGCTTACCCCAGGAACAAGCAGTGAATTTTTTCCCAAAGTCTATTGCCTTTTTTTAGGAACTTTTCTAAATCTTTTGTAAACCCTACTAAGCTAACTGCTTTTACCACCTTCTCTGGCAATGAATTCCAGAGTTTAATTACATGTTGAGTGAAGAAATATTTTCTCCAATTTGTATTAAATGTACAACTTAGTATCTTCATTGCTTACTGCCTAGATCTTGTATTTATGGAAAGAGTAAACAAGCAATTCACGTCTACTTGTTCCATTCCACCTAGTATTTCATAGACCTCTATCATATCTCCCCTCAGCCATCTCTTCTCCATGCTGAAGAGCTCTAACCTCTTTAACCTATCTTCATAGTGAAGTTGTCCCATCCCCTTTATTGTTTTGTTGCCCTTCTCTGCTCCTTTTCTAATTCCACTATTATCTTTTTTGAGATGCGGTGACCAAAATTGTACACAATAGTCGAGGTGTGGTTGCACCATGGAGCAATACAAAGGCATTATAATATTCTCAGTTTTGTTCTCCATTCCTTTCCTAATAAGTTCTAACATTCTATTTGCTTCATTTGAAATATTTTTGTGCAATGGAAAGACAGTGGTAATGCTACACTATGGTGCTCTGCTATAGAGGTAACAGAATGAGCTAAAACCAAGGAATAACACAAATAAAGCAAGTGAACACCATGGGGTATTAGGGGGAAGTTATCAACATGAGCTATCATAAAAATGGGTTATTTTACCACAAGTTGTGCTATTTTAGCACAGGGTCTCATTGCATAAAATAGCACTACTTGTGGTAAAATAACCCATCTTAACGCTAGCCCACATTGATAACTTCCCTTCTTATTTGTGATGTCAGCTGCCCTTTGCAAGAACTTATTTTTATACCAGTAGCAAATGATAAAAATAAGGCTTTAAAGTTATCCAATAGATAAAAAGAAGAAGCTCATACCATGTGGATTCCAACCATGAAATCCCAGAGAGCTGTCAACTGTATTACATGTAGACTAGTTGAAAATCTGTCACAGCAGTGATTAACATGGTGGAACAGCATGAAATTATGGGGATTGACAGTACTTGGTCCATTTGTTAATTACAAATATACATGGGAAAAGTTTTAGAACTATTTTAGTGTCAAGTTTAGACATTTGTTTTTGTTCATGTCAAACTCTTTTTTTGTATAAAAAATGTTTTTAACATGCTTTAGATCTATATCACAAACTTAAATTGACTATATGAGCATTAATTCTTCATAGACTAACATTCTCTAAATCTATTTTACGTTCACTAATACTTTTAAGGTATGCGAAGAAACTGAGGGGCCCTTTTACAGAGTAGTGGTAAGCACAACGCGGGCTTACCACTCGCTCTTCCGGGACTACCACCGGCCCAACACGGCTGCCAGCGGTAGTTCTGCCCTAAGCGTACACCATTTCTGGTGCAAAAAGAAAACCCTCGGAAATGGCTTATGCAGCAGTAGCCTGGCGGTAATCGGGCATCACCGTGCACTGCCCAGTTACCGCCAGATTAGCACGGGAGCCCTTATCACCACCTCAATTGGTGGCGCTAAGGGCTTCCCATCACATGGCCATGCAGTAAGAGTTCTCTTATGCATGGTCATGTGTACCTGGGGTATTTTCTACCCACTACAGTAAAAAGGGCCCTGGTTCATGGGAAAAACAGCCCCCACCACTAGCTCAGGGCCCTTTTTCCCACAGCTTGGTTAAAGGACCTCTGAACATTGGAGCCGACTCTGTGGGTGCTGTGGGTGCTTGAGCACCCCCAATATTGAGAAAATTCCTTGTATGTGTCTAGGGAGGGGTTATTTCCATTGGGCTTAGCACCCCCAATAATTTTGAAAAGTTGGCTCCTATGCCCCTGAATGCATGTTAATGAATGCACATTGTAAATGTTAATCCCTTTCATTTGTCTTTCTGACCATCCCTTTTAGAGTCTAGCCTTTATCATTGTCCATTCAAAAGATAAATATAGATTCTGACAACGCCAAAACTGACAGTTTCTATAATATATTTCACTGTTAATTTTAAAAGCTAAACCATGTATGTCGATAAACAGCATTATACCCATATTATCATGTGTTTTTATTCTGAAATTGACTGTTGAATAAGTGTGCTTTATTTCTAGATCTGTGTTTTGAATCTTCTTCCTACTGCAGGGTGACCGAGGTTTAATTTAATTAATTTGGTTCCTATTTTTTAAATTTATTTATTTATCTTCCTTGATAATCTGCTGACTTCTTTCATCTATCCTACACAGGAAAAAAAAGAAAACCCCTCCTTCTCAGCAGAGCTGCTGGTTCTTATAAGTTGTTATATTTATGGTATCCTCCTGACTTTTAACTGCTCTTTTGCCTTGTGTGTGAAATTGTTCAATAAGGGCACTTTATTTCCAGATCTGTGTTTCGAATCTTCTTCCTACTGCAGAGTGACTGAGATTTAATTTATTTGTTTCCCACTGTACCTGATGCCTAGTAGAGTCTGTGTCTTTAAGGGTGGGGGCTGCTTCCTGGAGAGTTGTCAATTCCTGAAAAGCACTGCAAGCCTGAAAGCTAAGCTTTTCTGCATGTATATATTTTCAGATTTCTGTGTGTAGATTGATTCACAGATTCTGAATAGCTCTCTTACCTATATGTATGTGTGTGTTTGTGTGTGTGTGTGTGTGTGTGTGTGTGTGTGTATGTCTCTCTCTCTCTCTCTTAATATCTTCCTTGATAATCTACTGACTGCCTCCATGTATCCTATACAGGAGAAAAAGAATAAAGCCTTCCTTTCCTCTCATTTGTAGAGCTGCTAGTCCCTATAAGTTGCTATATTTATGTCCTCCTCCTGACTTTATTGTCCCTCCCCTCTCCCACCCACCCCTAGGCTAGCTCTTCCTATATAGGAAAGCCAAAAGACAATAAACTCTTTATTAGTCAATTTTTGTTATTGATATCCCTTAACACAGTACATCTTCTCACACTTGTTAATCATATCAACATGACTTTAATTCAATGTAATATATATTGTGCTTTAGTCCTAAGGCAAACCATCTGGAATCTTAGAGCGTGCCCCATCTGTCTCCAAACATCAGTTATGAAAGATGAAATCAACAAACTCAAGAAAGAAGTGGCTGCAACTAAGGAAACATCCAGGACTACCCAATTCACTGTCACAGAGAATAAAGCAACAGAGGAATAGATGGGTCACAGTAAGCTCAGAAAAGAAGTACTAAAGTAGAGCCAGAGGCAAGGAATGTAACTCATTCCAGAGGACATCCCCAAAATAATGACAGATTGGCTCAAAGCAGAAAATTCTTACTGGAAGGAGACTCCATTGTAACAGGCATTAACTTAGGAATACAGTTCAAGGGTCTCAACCTAGTGAAATGCCTTCCAGGATCCTCTGCTACCAGAAGTACTAACCAAATACTGAATGTGAGCCGAGAAGAGAGTACGGATTCTAATACTGATATTGTAATCCACCTGGCCAACAATAGCAAGTTTGGAGCGCAGAGTGCATTCCAGAAGCTTTTACTGAAGTTATTCCTACATTTATAAAGGGAGAGGAAAGACTATATAAAGCAGAGGCATTCAATAAGTGGCTTGAATCTTGGTGTAAGGTTTTAGATGCATAAGAGGATGGGGCAGTACATGGAAAAGCAACAGGCTGTATTGTAATGATGTGCTACATCTTTCTGTGATAGGAAAAAGGATCCTTGAGGAGAAATTCAGACAGTATGTTTCCAGACATTTAAACTAGAGCAGTGATGGTGAACCTTTCAGAGACCGAGTGCCCAAACAGCAACCCAAAATCTAATTACTCATCGCGAAGTGCCGGCACTCATTATGGGCGGGGTCACCACATATGACTCCACCCCATGATAGCCACACCCCCTTACACCAGCCATGGCACATATAAACAGTTTCGGGTGAGGCGACCGACGGTGCGCGTGCCAACAGAGAGGGCTCCGCGTGCCCTCTCTGGCACGCGTGCCATAGGTTCGCCATCACCGAACTAGAGGGTGGGGGTGACAATATAAAACAAAGTAATTCAGAAAGTCACCGCCACAAAAACATGATGACAGTGGGGAAGGTAATGTTAATATAGAAAGCCATCTAAACCAATAGCACATGGAAAGGAGTCTAAGTAAAAAGGTTCAAGATTTGCAAGCCCTGATGTTTAAGGAAGACTTAGATATAGTTGTTATTACAGAGATATAGTTCAATGATTTATGTAACCATGCCGGGCTAAAATCTTTTTAGGAAGGATAGGGAGGGCTGAAACTGTAGAGGAGTGGCACTGTATGTGAAAAATATCAGAGCAGCTGAAACGCAGGGAAACTGGGGAAAGGAAGAAGCTACATGGCTGTTATGGAAAGAGAAGATGAAACCTGTATCCACACGGGTATTATCTACAGACCTCCGTCACAAATGGAGAAGCAGGACAAGGATCTGATCAAAGATATCTATAAGCTTGAAATGAAAGGGGAGGTGCTGTTGCTGGAGATTTCATCTTGCCTGATGTTAATTGGAGAGTCCCATCGGCAGAATAGGAAAGAAGCAAAGAGATCATGGAAGCCTGTCAAAGTGCTTTGCTCAGACTAATGGTGACAGAACCCATGAGGGAAGGGCCAATGCTGGATCTAGTGCTCACAAATGTAGGAAGTGTTTCCAATGTCCAGGTGGGTGCCCACCTAGGCAATAGTGATCATCACAGGATATGGTTTGATATAGGAGCAGAAGTGGAATACAGATGCACAAAACTCAAAGTACTGGATTTCAGACATGCTGATGTTGGTAAAATGGGAGAATACCTGAAAAGGAGCTGATGGCATGGATAGGCACAGGAGAAGAGGAAGCATGGAGGGGCATAATCGAACGAGAACACCCATCTCCATGGGCGCCCATCTCCTTGGGCGGCCATACGAAAGGGCGGGACAAACCGCATTTTCTGAAAAAGATGGGTGCCCATCTTTTTTTTGACAATACGGGTTGTGCGGGGCAAATGCCTAGGATTTGGGCGTTTTTGAGCTGGGCGCCCATCTCAAAAATGAACAAATCTAAGGCATTGGGTCATGGGAGGGGCCAGGATTCGTAGTGCACTGGTCCCCCTCACATGCCAGGACACCAACTGGGCACCCTAGGGGGCACTTTTACAAATTACAAAAGAACATTAAAAGAGCTCCCAGGTGCATAGCATAGCACCCTTCCCTTGTGTGCTGAGCCCCCCAAATCCCCCCAACACCCACTGACCACACGTCTACACCATTACCATAGCCCTAAGGGGTGAAGGGGGGCACCTACATGTGGGTACAGTGGGTTTGGGATTTTTTTGGAGGGCTCAGCATTAAGCACCACAAGTGTAACAGGTAGGGGGGATGGGCTTGGGTCCACCTGCCTGAAGTCCACTGTACCCACTAACAACTGCTCCAGGGACCTGCATACTGCTGTGATGGAGCTGGGTATGACATTTGAGGCTGGCATACAGGCTGGAAAAAAAAAAGTTTTGAAAGTTCTTTTTTTTGTGGTGGTCATCTGGTCATTTAGGGCACTTTTTTGGGACTTGTTCGTGAAAAAAAGGGGTCCAAAAAAAGTGCCCTAAATTCTCGCTATTGGCACCCATTTTTTTCGATTATCGGCCAAAGGCGCCCATCTCTCCTCGGCCGATAACCACCCCCCAGTCCCGCCTTCACCACGCCTGCGACACGCCCCCGTCAACTTTGGCCGTTTCCGTGACGGAGTGCAGTTGAAGGCACCCAAAATCGGCTTTCGATTATACCGATTTGGGCGCCTTTGCGAGATGGCCGCCCATCTCCCGATTTGGGTCGAAATATGGGCGCCCATCACTTTAGAAAATAAGCTGGATAGTCATCTAAGCTGAAATCTGCTATAAATATGGTAACTGATCTTTACACAAGGAAAGAAAACAAAAACAAGAGAAACAGGAAGCCTATATGGTTCTCCAAACAAGTGAAAATCACACACAGATTAGATTCACTCCCTAAATAAAGATAACCCATAAACATCCAGTGAATCATTGTACTGACACTCCCACTTTTTTTCAAAAAATGAGGGAGGAAAAAGACCTCATACAACTGTGGCAAACAACTGCACAGAGAACCAGACCGCTGAATCAGCGAATCCACAAGCACACAGCTAAAAAAGTTCATCATCGATCAAAAAGCCTCCACTACAATGTTGTTAAATTGTGCAAACAAAACATTGAAATGTACAAACAAAATAAAGCAAAAATCTGTCACATCAAAATCAATCTTCAACACAGTAGTGTCATGCAAATACAGTCACAAAATATGAGCACTTATCTTATTTGTGCTGTATCCCAGTCCATAGTTGCTCAGTCTTAGCAGGAGGTAGTGTTCTATTGTGGATTAGAAACTGGTTAAAAGATAGAGAGTAGGGTTAAATGGTCAGTATTCTCAATAGAGAAGGGTAGTTAGTGGGGTTCCCCAGGGGTCTGTGCTGGGACTGCTGATTTTTAACATATTTATAAATGACCTAGAGATGGGAGTAACTAGTGAGATAATTAAATTTGTTGATGGCACAAAGTTATCCAAAATCGTTAAATCGCAGGATGATTGTGAAAAATTGCAAGAGGACCTTATGAGACTGGGCGTCTAAATGGCAGATGATGTTTAAAGTGAGCAAGTGCAAAGTGGAACCCGAATTATAGCTACGTCATGCAAGGTTCCACGTTAGGCATCACAGACCAAGAAAGGGATGTAGGTGTCGTCGTTGATGATACTTTGAAACCTTCTGCTCAGTGTGCTGCTGCGGCTAAGAAAGCAAATAGAATGTTAGGTATTATTAGGAAAGGACAAAAATGAGGACATTATAATAATGCCTTTGTATTGCTCCATGGTGCGACCGCACCTTGAATATTGTGTTCAGTTCTGGTCGCCGCATCTCAAAAAAGCCACATTGAGTCTGCAAATAGGTGGGAAAATGTGGGATACAAATGCAACAAATAAATAAATGCACTAACAAAAATATTGGCATGCGGAAATTTACTGCCTGAGACTTTATCACCACCTATTTAGGAGGCAGTAAGGGCTCACACGCTAACTCAGCAGTAATCAGGCAATGCCCCCACTCTAGAAAATAGAAAAATATTTTCTGGCGCAGGAAGCATCATGCAGCAAGCACAAATTACTGCAGGGCATCTGGGCACGACCCACGCGCTATCTGCACGGTAGCCTTTCTGCGGCTTAGTAAAATGGCCCCTTAATAATTAATCCCACTCTACCTTTCACAGAGTCTTTCATCAAATTCACACAAATTAGTAATTGATAGAGAAGAAAAACATTATCTTAAAATCTTCATCTTGTACCAACAATGTCCACTGTTTTGCCAATGCGTAGCTGCTTCAGGTATGAGTAAAGGCAGATGTAGGTGGAATTAATTTCATTTGCCTTTGCACAAGAAACAAAAGTTTGAATGCATCAATAATATTCTTCAAAATGTACTCACACTGCAAAATGACTTATATCGCACCCATAACTGCTATTCCCTTCTGTATGACATGAATTTAAAAAATGGCATTCAGCTTTTAAAAATGTTAACTCAGATTGCATGTTTAAAAACAGTCAAACAAGTCAGATTAAAAAATTATCTCATTTTAGAACAATAATGTCATTCAATTTGGCCATTTAAAACTTTAGGATATCCAGATTTTAATTTGAATATCCATCTTTGTACATGCTGACAGAGTATTAATTTCTTATTTTCTCTATGGTATGATACAGGAACTTGATTAACAATGCAACATTTCAATGAGTCAAAAGCAAGCAATAATGCAGAGCAATGTATGACCAAAGGGGAATCCAATCACTGCTGGATGTACTAACATATGTTTGCCTCTTGTAGATGTAAGATGAAGATATTGAGGTTTATCTGACTTTTGATATGTTTGAACCATTAATTTATAGAACTGTGGCTGTTAGAGTTCAGTTTATAATATATTTTTGGCAGAACCAATTAGTCTCCACATCCCTGGTTTTGTTTCTGTTAAAATTAACTCACAACTCAACATACACAAATCATGCAAAATATTTGTAATAAAAAGTCATAGCCTCAGAAAGCTAGCAACAATTCATTTTCAACCAATTTCTGCCCTGACCCCTCCACACACATACACACCTTCCCCCCCCCCCCCCCCCCCCCCCCCCCAATCACACACAACATACTCTAGATCCAGGAATTTCTTGATATAGTTTGCCGAGGGGGTGTGGTTTGTTTGAGCTTTTTTTTTTTACATGTGGCTATGATTATATGAATCTGGTGTGTTATTTAAAACAGAAATGTATTGGTGAACATGTAAGCGTTACTGCCAATGTTTTTATTGTCCATTTCATGGTTTGGTTTCTTTAGTATAGTGATTATGTTATTCAATATGGTTTGGCTCATGGTTTCCCTGCTTTTTGTGTAAATTTATTCTGGTTTGGTTTGGTTTTGACAATAGAATTCCAGAAGTGTGCATTTTTCATAAAATGAAATTTCAAGGATATGGGGTCATCATCTGAAACATAAGAAAAGTCAAAAGTTATGTGAGAAAATACTTTTGCACTGAGAAGATATTGGACAGCTGGAACAAGATTTTCACACATGTTTTTAAGAACCAAAACAGTAGTAAAATTCATGCATGCATGAGATAGAAACAGTAACCTTAGTGTCGAGGGAGAGAGAAGACAATAAGGCAAGATTTGTGACAGCAATAGCAGGCAAACTTAATGGATCAATTAGACTTTTCTGCAAAATTCTTTTTTCTTTCTATTTTATAAACTGTACACTATACAGTACACCTATCTTCTGCTGGGGCTGCTTCTTGTAATCCCACAGCATTAGCTCTAGTTCCGACTTCTGATTTTAGTTTAACCAATAAATACTTATTCACCCCAGTGTGCTAAAAGTAAACTCAGTATTTATTGGATAATACCAGAAAAAAACCACTTCCACTAGTACTTTTTGACCCCCTAACCTTTGCCTGCATTGGATCTTCTATTTTTGTACTTTTCCCAAGCAGATGATGCCTCAGCTGCACCAATGAATGCATTTGATTCTATTGGAAAAGATACCTAGCAATTGCACCTGCACTGTGAAAATACTGATAAACACTGAGAGGCCCTTTTACTAAATCACGTAGGTGCCTATGAGTGTCCTACGCACATCAGTTTTGAACTACTGCCTGGGTACCGCGTGGCCAGGGCGGTAATTCCATTTTTTATGCGCATCCACTAAGCGGGTCTGAAAATTTCTGACCCGCGGCGCTAACCAGGTAGTAATCGGCATTGTACTCGTGTAGACCATTACCACCCGGTTAACTCATGAAACCTTACCACTAGGACAATGGGTGGCAGTAAGGTCTGAGGCCCAAAATGGACATGCGCCAAATTTTATTTTGCCGCATGTCCATTTTCTGCCAAATAAAAAAGGCCTTTTATGCAGGTGCGCTGAAAAATGGACCTATGTGCATCTAATACACGCGTCTATACCAGCATTTTTCGGCAAACCTTATTAAAAGGACCCCTGATAATTTTGTACTCTCAAAGAACCTTTAATTAGCTGGGCAATGAACATCCAAATTTATAAACACCTAAAAATAGAAGCCCTAGCTATAAAGAAATAGTTTGGGAGAGGTTGAAGGAGGTTTCAGATAATTTAAATTAGTATTAACTCTCCAGAGCAGTGGCATTCCGAGGGGCGCTGACACCCAGGGCAGATCGCCAATGCGCCCTGCCCCCCCCAGGTGCAGCGCCCTCCCCCCATGCAGCGCCCCCCCCCGGCGAAGGGACATCCCCCCACCCTGGCGAAAGAACCCCCCCCGGGTGCACGCCGCTGGGGGGGGTGCCGCGTGCCGGTCAGCGTCGTTGGTTTCCATGCTCCCTGTGCCCCGGACTGTTCCGGGGCAGAGGAAGCATGGAAACCAACGACGCTGACCGGTGTGCGGCACCCCCCCAGCGGCGTGCACCCAGGGTGGACTGCCCCCCCCGCCCCCCCCCCCCCCTTGGTACGCCACTGCTCCAGAGATTATGTACTGTCTCTAATTATCTCTGTACTGTGCAAAGTAAATCTGATCAAACTACAGAAATTAATAGTAGCAGTAATAAAGTGAAGTTACTCACCTGTAGCAAATATTTCCCAAGGACATGTGGGTGATGTCATCTGATTGAGCCCCAGCACAGAGATGCTTTGCAGCATTCACTTACTGTAGAAGCTTTTGGCAGAATTGACCACACATACACGCACCTTCCTGCTCATCATCACCAGCGCAGGATCAAAGCAGTCTAATACAATAGCATTGGAGGCTAGTCTGTTGTGTGATTCAGTGTGGAGCAGTACTAAGGGACCTTGTTGTTCAGATGAGAGGTGAAGAGATCTATCAAAAGGATGCCTCACTCTCAAAAGACCTCTTGGGCTATGTCCATGCTGAGAAACCACATACATGTGGTTGCATTATCTGAATCTTCTGCAACTTTATAAATAGGGATTCCCAAGGATAACCATATCATATATAACTATGCAAAAATCCTTTCCAAATTAGTATATAACAAATGTTTACTGCTTACAATTTTTTAATTTTTATAAAAAATGGAAGTAAAAGCCTTAACTGACTCCTTTATGGCTACAGGCCAAACATTTCTGGGAGTAGAATAAAGGTACTCGATTGAGGAGTCCGTACATCTTTAAGAGATGAAAGTTAAGTAAAAAGCTCTTATGAACTGAGTACATTTATATATGACTAAAATTTTGGGGGGAAGTCCTTTAGCCAATGATGACTACATGAACCTCCAGAAATGTTTGGCCTGTAGCCATAAAGGAGTCAGTTGAGGCTTTTCCTCCCTTTTTTCATAAAAATTGAAAAATAGCAGTAAACGTTTGTTATATACTCATTTGGAGAGGATTATTGCATAGTTGCATTATCTGACTTAGTCAATTGGACAGACAGTTGTTCCTCCATGTCAGGTAAGTGGCTCTAAGCACCATGCAATTGCTGGATGCCCCAGTGCCATATCCTGATTGCTTCATCATACAGGAGGTATGACCCCATGCCTCCCTGCTTATTGACATAATACATTGCAACCTGATTGGCTAATGTGCCAAATTTCCTCATTCAAATGGACAATCTCTGAAAGCCTTTAGAGCATTCCAAATGGCCTATAGTTCCAGGAGGTTGATATGATGCTGAGTGTCTAGGAAGGACCACTGAACTTGGGTGTGGAGCCCATATACATGAGCTCCCCAGCCCAGATTAGATGCATCTCTTGTCAATGTCTTGTGAACATAAGAACATAAGAATAGCCATACTGGGTCAGACTAATGGTCCACCTAGCCCAGTATCCTACTTCCTATAGTGGCCAATCCAGGTCATATATACATGGCAGAATCCCAGGAGTAGCAAGATTCCATGCTGTTGATCCCAGGGATAAGTAGTGGATTTCCCCCTATCTATCTTGTGGGGTGAAAGAATTTGGAATGGTAGTCCCATGGTCAAATTGATTCAAATTATCCACCATGACACAGATTTCTGGAGAGAAGGAATGACAGTGATGCCATCTGCTAGGTTTTCTGAGGTCTGGGACTACTAGGAAGTTAGGGTCACTAGGCTGGCCTCAAATGGAGGCATGCCAAGGGTATGACATACACAGTTGAGGCCATGAGGCCTGGTAATCTCAACATCTGCTGAGATGATATCTGCTGGCTTTGCCGAACTTGCAGCGCTATGGAAACCAATGCCTCCACTAGTCAATGCAGAAGAAAAGCTCAGGCCTGAGCTGTAACTAGCAGGGCTCCTATTAACTCCAATTGTTGGGTATGAAGGAGATGGTTCTTGGGATAGTTTATGACAAACTCTAGTAGCTCCAGCACCCAAATAGTTTTTTGCACTGATTCCTCTTTACTTTGATGTGCTTTTTACCACCCAGTCATCCAGATAGGGAAACACAGTGTGGTGATGCTGTGTCTATAGGTAGACATTTTCCCCCCAATATTCAGCCAGTAGTAGGCAGCACTTTTTCTGTCCGCTACTGGCATTAAACCCGAATATTCAATCCCAGGACATTTCCAGCGACCAGCATTGAATATCTGGTTAGTGAGGCTGATATTCAGCACTAACGGGTTAAGTGCTTAGCAAAGATAGACCTGCTATTTATGCGGCCTATTTTAACTGCTAAACATAGCTGGTTTGGCGCTGAATATCCACACCTAACTAGCTATGTTGCATGATATAGCTGGTTAGCAGCTAGTTGCTAGCTACGAATATTCAGCAGGAGATAACTGGCTATCTCCAGCTGAATATCCACAGTTTGGTGCTAAAACACTATTTAACTAGCCATGAGCCATTCCTGGTCGGTTAAAAAGTTTTGAATATAGGGCCCTTTACGAATTATCTGGGAGCCAACGTAAAGCCAAAGGGCAGAATGCAATACTGGTGTGTTTCCCAATTCAAAATATTAGATGCTTCCTGTAAGTAGGATGTATCTGAATGTGGGTGTTGGAATCCTTCAAGGCCAGAAAGCATAGCCAATTGTTTTCCTGAATCATTGGGATTAAGGTGCACAGAGAAACCATCCTGAACTTCTCTTTTGATAGATATTAGTAATGATTAGTAGTAATGCTAGTAGTAGTAATAATAGTAGTAATATTAGTATAGAGCCCTTTGGTCTAGGATGGAATGAAATCCTCCTGTGTTTTTGGAAACCAGGAAGTACTTGAAGTAAAATCCCTTCCCTTTTTCCCCTGGTGGCAAGGGTTTGACCACATTGGCCTGTAAAAGGAAAAAGTTTCATATAAGCAATTCTTGGTGCTGAGAGCTTAACTTTGAAGCTGTTGGTGAGCAATTTGGAGAGATTTTGTGCTAATCCCTCCAAATTGCCTACTCCTCGGCAGAACAGCCCGGGAGGGATCCTCTCGAGTGGATGCCCTGGTTGACCAGGCCTCAGCCTCGCCGACCCGGGAATCCTCGCACCGCCGTCGTGCCCCCCCCCCCGGCAGGAATTGCCCGGGAATCGAGTCACAGCGGAGCGAGGAGAGAGCCCGCCAGGAACCAGGCTTGGCGCCCTTGCCCATCAACCCATCCACGCGGACGCGACCTGCCCTTGTGGCGGCGCCTGAAGCGCCCGACCGGGAGACTCCATCGCCGGCCAGCACCACTCGTTCAGGTTTATACGCACCACCGTTTAAACCTCAACGGAGCTCCAGGTCCAGACGGCAAGCTAAGTGATTTGTTTCCTGCCACAGATCGTTCCAGTCCGTCTTCTCCGTCTTTTCCTGCGTGTTCTGGTCCTGTCGCTCAGCTCTCCTCTGTTCCAGCCCACCTAATCCAGCCTGTTCCAGAGTGTTTCAGCCCTGCTGCCCAGCTCTCCTCTACCCCATCTTGTTCCAGTCCAACTGTTCCAGCCAGCTCCAGCTCACTCCAGTCCTGCCGCCCAGCTCGCCCAGCCGCAGTCCGTCGGATCCAGCTTCTCCCTGTTTGTTCCAGCTACCTGCTCCTGCGTCTCCCTGCTTGTTCCAGCTACCTGCTCCAGTCCTGCCGCCCAGCTCGCCCAGCCGCAGTCCGTCGGATCCAGCTTCTCCCTGTTTGTTCCAGCCACCTGCTCCTGCCTCTCCCTGCTTGTTCCAGCTACCTGCTCCAGTCCTGCCGCCCAGCTCACCCAGCCGCAGTCTGTCAGATCCAGCTTTCCCCTGTTTGTTCCAGCTACCTGCTCCTGCCTCTCCCTGCTTGTTCCAGCTACCTGCTCCAGTCCTGCCGCCCAGCTCGCCCAGCCGCAGTCCGTCGGATCCAGCTTCTCCCTGTTTGTTCCAGCTACCTGCTCCTGCCTCTCCCTGCTTGTTCCACCTACCTGCTCCAGTCCTGCCGCCCAGCTCGCCCAGCTGCAGTCTGTCGGATCCAGCTTCTCCCTGTTTGTTCCAGCTACCTGCTCCTGCCTCTCCCTACTTGTTCCAGCTACCTGCTCCAGCTTACCGCAGTCCGTCGAATCCAGCTTCTCCCTGCTTGTTCCAGCCGCAGTCCGCCCGACCCAGCTGGATCCAGCTTCTCCCTGCTTATACCAGCCATCTACTCCAGCTTGTTCCAACCAGCCTACTACCTGCTCCAGCTTACTGCAGTCCGTCGGATCCAGCTTCTCCCTGCTTGTTCCAGCCATCTACTCCAGCTTGTTCCAACCCGCCTACTACCTGCTCCAGCTTACTGCAGTCCGTCGGATCCAGCTTCTCCCTGCTTGTTCCAGCCGTAGTCCATCGGATCCAGCTTCTCCCTCTTTGTTCCAGCCGTAGTCCGTCAGATCCAGCTTCTCCCTGTTCCAGCCATCTGCTCCAACCTGTTCCAGCCCGCCTGACCCAGCTCATTCAGCTCATCCCAGTCCATCTGCACCAGCCTGTTCCAGTCCGCCTCCTCCAGCCTGTTCCAGCCCGCCTGACCCAGCTCATCCAGCTCGTCCCAGTCCATCTGCACCAGCCTGTTCCAATCCACCTGATCCAGCCTGCTCCAGTCCGCCTGATCCAGCTCCTCCCTGATCCAGCTTGTTCCTGTCCACCTGATCCAGCCTCTCACTGCCTGTTCCAGCTTGTTCTAATTGCTTTTTAAATTCTGCAATATTGTAGACTTTGAGGCTTAAACTGCACCTCACCGCAAATCCTCATTTTATTTGCTTTATTAATTGCCGCTCTTCAATCTGCAATATTGCTAGCATTTAGGCTTAGCTGCATCTCACTGTAATCTACTTTAATTATTGATTGAACTGCTTTAATGCTAATGTTTAAATCCTCAAGTTGTTACCTCGACTTCTGATGCATATTGAACACCTCCTTTAACTGTTGACTGAATTCCTTTACTCTATCCCAACTGCTGATTGAATTCCTCTAGACACTATCACTCCCTATGCCTTAGCTGTTGCCTGCTGTCCCAGTCCTAGCCTTCCTGCCTTCCTCCTCTACTCCTATCACCTTAGCCACTTCACATTTATCCGCACCCACCTTAGCCCTATATATGGCCCCATACACATTCTCTTCATCACCCTGTCCCTTCCTAACATCTTCCCCCCTCCCCCTCCACTGTCTACCTCAGGAACTCATTGCCCACCCTTGTCCCCTCCCGTCCACTCCCCAGCTCTCCTGCCCCCCTCATCATTCCTAGCTCTCAACCTTTTACACGTCCTTCCCACCATTAACCCATCCCCATTCCTCCTTAACACATCCCGTCTTCGTCATCTTCGTCGACCCTCCTCCGCACTCTCTTACTCCTTCTCCTACTTTCCGCAGGTGACATCAATCCCAATCCAGGTCCCCCTCACCTCTCCTCTCCATATCCACGTAACCGGTCCCAGAATGCCTCCAATCTCATCCCTATTCCCCTTCTACCCCCCGCTTCCCTCCCCTTCTCGTGTGCCCTATGGAATGCCCACTCAGTATGCAACAAACTCTCCTTCACCCACGATTTATTCATCTCCCGCTCCCTTCAACTGCTTGCTTTAACTGAAACTTGGAGAACTCCTAATGACACTGCCTCAATCGCAGCCCTATGCCATGGAGGATATCTTTTCTCCCACACTCCCCGCCCAGATGCACGCGGTGGAGGCGTTGGGTTTCTTCTCTCACCCTCCTGTAGTTTCCAACCCCTCCTCCTGCCACAGTCTCACTGTTTCTCATCCTTCGAAACTCATGCCATCCGGCTATTCTACCCAACTCCACTCAGAGTTGCAGTCATCTACCGCCCCCCTGATAAGCCCCTCTCCTCATTCCTTACTGACTTCGACGCTTGGCTCACCATCTTTCTTGATCCCTCATCTCCATCCCTCATTCTTGGTGATTTTAATATTCACGTTGACAACCCATCCAACTCCTACGCTTCTAAATTCCTCTCTCTGACATCCTCCTTTAACCTCCAACTATGCTCTACCACCCCTACTCACCATAATGGCCATTGTCTAGACCTCGTTCTCTTCTCTTCCTGCTCACCTTCCAACTTCTGCACCTCAGTCCTTCCAATCTCAGATCATCACCTAATCACCCTCACACTTCACCACCCTCCCCCTCAACCTCGCCCAACTATAACCACTGCCTTCAGGAATCTCCAAGCTGTCGACCCCCCTACCCTATCCTCTCTCATCTCCAATATCTTCCCTTCCATCTCATCTTCTGAATCTGTCGACACGGCTGTCTCTACCTACAATGAAATTCTCTCCACTGCTCTGGACACCCTAGCACCATCTGTCTCTCGCCCCACCAAACGCATTAATCCCCAGCCCTGGTTAACCCCTTGCATCCGTTACCTTCACTCCTGCACCCAATCTGCTGAACGACTCTGGAGGAAATCTCGCACCCTGCCAGACTTCACCCATTACAAATTCATGCTTTCCTCCTTCCAGTCCTCCCTATTCCTTGCCAAACAGGAATATTACTCTCAACTAACCAATTCTCTTGGCTCCAACCCTCGTCGCCTCTTCGCCACCCTCAACTCCCTACTTAAAGTGCCTTCCGCTCCCACCCACCCCCCCCCCCTTCACTCTCTCCTCAAACACTAGCTGACTACTTCCGCGATAAACTGCAGAAGATAAACCTTGAATTCACTTCCAAGCCTTCTCCTCCCTGTGACTTCTTAACCCACTCCCTCAACCAACCCAACCTGGCCTCCTTCTCCTCCTTCCCTGAGATCACCGAAGAGGACACTGCTCACCTACTTTCTTCCTCTAAGTGTACCACCTGTTCCTCTGATCCCATTCCCACCAATCTGCTTAACAACATCTCTCCTACAGTTATCCCTTCAATCTGTCACATCATCAACCTCTCTCTCTCCACTGCTACTGTCCCTGACACCTTCAAGCATGCTGTAGTCACATCACTTCTAAAAAAAACCTTCACTTGACCCCACCTGTCCCTCCAACTACCGCCCCATCTCTCTTCTTCCCTTCCTCTCCAAATTACTTGAACGGGCTGTCCACAGCCGCTGCCTTGATTTCCTCTCCTCTCAGGCTGTCCTCGATCAGCTTCAATCTGGCTTTCGCCCACTACACTCGACGGAAACAGCACTCTCTAAAGTCTGCAATGACCTGTTCCTTGCCAAATCCAAAGGTCACTATTCCATCCTCATCTTCCTTGACCTATCGGCCGCCTTTGACACCGTTAATCATAATTTACTTCTTGACACACTGTTCTCATTCGGGTTCCAGGGCTCCATCCTCTCCTGGTTCTCTTCGTACCTTTCCCAACGCACCTTCAGAGTATTTTCTAATGGCTCTTCTTCCACCCCCATCCCGCTCTCTGTTGGGGTTCCTCAAGGATCTGTCCTTGGACCGCTTCTTTTCTCGATCTACACCTCTTCCCTGGGCTCGCTGATCTCATCACATGGTTTCCAGTACCATCTCTATGCTGATGACACCCAGCTTTATCTCTTCACTCCCGACATCACAGTCGAAACCCAGGCCAAAGTTTCGGCCTGCCTCTCAGACATCGCTGCCTGGATGTCCAACCGGCATCTGAAACTGAACATGGCAAAGACCGAGCTCCTTGTCTTTCCACCCAAACCCTCTTCTCCTCTTCCCCCACTTTCCGTCTCTGTTGACAATGCCCTCATCCTCCCCATCTCTTTAGCCCACAATCTCGGAGTCATCTTCGACTCCTCCCTCTCCTTCTCTGCCCATATCCAGCAGACAGCTAAGACCTGTCACTTCTTCCTCTTTAATATTAGCAAAATTCGCCCATTCCTCTCTGAACAGACCACCCGAACCCTCGTCCACTCGCTCGTTACCTCTCGTCTTGACTATTGCAATCTTCTTCTCGCTGGCCTCCTGCTTAGCCATCTATCCCCCCTTCAATCTGTCCAAAATTCCGCCGCACGTCTTATCTACCGCGTGAATCGATACTCTCATATCACCCCTCTCCTCAAGTCGCTTCACTGGCTCCCGATCCGCTACCATATACAGTTCAAGCTTCTCCTATTGACCTTCAAGTGCACTCAATCTACAGCCCCCCTTTACCTCTCTACCCTCCTCTCCCCATATGTTCCCACCCGTAACCTCCGCTCTCAGGACAAATCACTACTATCTGTACCCTTCTCTACCACCGCTAACTCCAGACTCCGCCCCTTCTGCCTCGCATCACCTTATGCCTGGAACAGACTTCCCGAGCCCATACGCCATGCGCCCTCCCTGCCCATCTTCAAGTCCTTACTCAAAGCCCATCTCTTCTCCCTTGCTTTTGGCGCCTAACCACCTTCCCTACATAGCATATAACCTTTAGATTGTAAGCTACCTACATTGACTACATAAGTTGTAAGTTACCTACACTGACTACATAGTTTGTAACCTTTAGATTGTAAGCTCTCTTGAGCAGGGACTGTCCTTCCCCATGCTAAAAATGTACAGCGCTGCGTAACCCTGGCAGCGCTATAGAAATGCTAAGTAGTAGTAGTAGTAGTAATGTAGGGTGTAACCCAACCAGACTATTCTGAGAACCCACTGATCTGAGGCTATAAGGGGTCACCTTTCTTGGAAACAAATAATCATCCATCCTACCAGTAGATCATCCAGAACAGCTGCTTTTATTGCAGCTATGCTCTCCTGGAGCCAGTCAAAAGCTTGTCCCTTGCTTTAATTGGGAAACTGGCTGGGACGTTTGAGCTCTCTGCTTCTGGTGATGGGAGTGTGAGCTATGGGCTGTCTGGGATGGACAAAAAGGAGGAGAGAAAATACACCTTTGAGAGTAATAGGTCCTCTGCTGCCTTTTGGCCAAGTACATCCTGATAGAAGAGGCCATACTAGGAGTCTGCCGGGAGAGTAACTTGATCCAAAGCCTAAGTCAAGACAGATCACAGCTAAGTGAAACTGGAACATACAACATTAGTGGGACTATTGCATTCAGAAAGGGGAAGAGGGTAAACACTAAGGTGTTACTTACCTGAGTAGGTCTGGATTGTGTATCTGAAAAAAAGAACACACAAAGAATCATTTCTTTGAAGAAAAATTGTGTCATACAAAATTTAAGTAAATTGATATAAGGTTAAATTTGATACTTAACTGATGGTGTTCCTGGGTTCTGTTGGAGATTCCAGAGGGAGAAACTGTAAAACCGGGTACCTGAAATTTAACAAGTTAAGAAATAGTATTTCTTTAATCTTTGTGAAGCATATTTATTGGCTTTGTAAGTAAATTTTATTGTGAGCCAGCTAGCTCTTATTTTAATCTGAGTTACATTTTAAATAAAAAAGATGTTCATTTTCAAATCCAACTTGTTGTCTGGATATATGCATCAGAGAAGTTTTTGTATTGTATTCAGTGGGGTATCCAGACGGCCGATTTGGGGAAGAGGGGGAGGGCACCAAACCAAATTTTCTGCCTGCCTGAATACAAAATATAAATACCTGAGCTGGTGGGGATCCCTAAGCTCTGCTAACCGAAGGCCTCCTCCTCCAATCCAGCAGCCAGCGGCCAGAAATCTCCACACTTTGCAGCTGGTGGCAGTATACCCGAGCTTCCACTGCTGCCCCCCCCTCTTCCACCACGTATGTTCGGTTTTTATTAGCGCCTCATTTGCTTCTTGTTACTCATGCTACTTCAACTAGGGTTACCATATTTTGACCCCCAAAAAGGAGGACACATGCCCCGCCCCCACCATGCCCCCTTTCACACCCCACCATGCCCCCTTTCACACCCTCGCTCTGCCCCCTGTCACATTTTCCCCTCCTCCCTGTCACACACACCGTTACTCCCCATCCCCTTCACCCCCCTCCCCTTACTTTACTACTGCCCTGGTGGTCTAGTGACCTCTTCGGGGCAGGAAACAGCCCCCTCTTTCCTGCCCGCAGCGCTGCCCTGCATGCATCCTTCCTGTTCCTGATCTCGGCGCAGATTCAAAATGGCCGCCGAGAGTTGAAGTCTCACAAGGTCACTTTTCCCACCAGTCTGCCCATTTGTCCAGAAATCCAGACAAACGGGCAGATTGGCAAAATTCACCCGGTTGCCTGGACATGTGCTCAAAAAGAGGACATGTCCAGGTAAATCCGGACATATGGTAACCCTAACTTCAACCCTGCTCATCTCTCCTCCTTGCTTTGGTTGAAAAATCTGGGGGTCTCCACCAGCCTCACAGCTCTGCCTGGACTCCTCTTCTTTTCTTTGAAAAGTGCAGCCTAGGTGCTGAAACTGAAACCAAAATTCAGCCAGTCTCTACCAATCCCCATTGGTAGGAATGGAGTTGGAGTACTCCCACAAGGCTTAGAACAGGAGTGGGCACCTACAGTGTATGACCCCAACCCGCCATCGCCAACCCGCCGTCGCCTACCTTTGCTGGCGGGGGACCCGAACCCCCGCCAACCGAGCCAAAGTCCTCTTCTTCCCAATCCCGCGCAAGGCTTCGCTGTAGCCTGACGTCCTGCATGTACAACGTGCAGGACGTCAGACTCACAGAAACAGAACGAAGCCATCTTGCAAGGACATCAGACTAGAACGAAGCCTTGCGTGGGATTGGGAAGAAGAGGACTTCGGCTTGGCTGGCGAAGGTTGGGGTCCCCCACCAGCAAAGGTAGGCAACGGCGGGTTGGCGGCGTCGAGAGGGTCAAAGTTGGGGGGGGGTTCGGAAATGGTGGGGGGGGGTCAAAGTTGGTGGCAGGGGGCGGTGGCACCGGGGGGGGGGCTAAAATGTGCCCCCTCACCTCGGGCTCTGGATCCCCCTCCCGCCGAAGTCTGGCTACGCCCCTCATATCACCCCTGTTTCTCCTTTCCTCCAGGATATACATGTTCAGGTCAGCAAGTCTCTCCTCATACGTCTTGTAACACCCATTCTCGTAGCTTTTCTTTGCACCGCTTCAATTCTTTTTACATCCTTAGCAAGATACGGCCTCCAAAACTGAACACAATACTCCAGGTAGGGCCTCACCAATGACTTATACAGGGGCATTAAAACCTCTTTTCTTCTTTTATTCAATACCTTTCTTGCTTTCTTTTACCCAGTATCTCTCTTCATTCCCACAAATCTGCCTTTCTTTCTCTATCTTATTTTTGCCACAAGTCACAGATGACATCTGTCATTCATCTCTCCCACTTCTTTCTACTTCATTTTTTGTACTTTGGTATAGAAGCACTGCAACTGAATCATTCCTGTGTGAATAATCCTAGGAAACTGAGAGCTGCAGATTGAAGTCAGCCAATGGGAGAGTGATGGCCATTGTGGACCCCAATAAGCATCTATTATTTGGGAAAGGAGCAAGTGGTGATCAGAGGGATGCAGACTGTTTGTTGTGCATCCATAAAAAGGGGTAAAGAATGCAGCAGATTTCACAGCCACAAAAGTTTGCTTGTACCACTAGTTCCCAAACTGTGGGTCACAGTCCCAAATGGAGTTTTATTTGGTGTTGCAACCACATACGCAATAAATAAAAAATGCAAGCCACACCCATGCTACAACCTGGTCTGCATGGCTTAATGGGAGTAAAGACTGGCCTGTAGCAAAGGAAGACTAGTGGACAGGAAGACTGGTGCTAGAACTAAGTTAGGAGCTAAAGTTGTATGATATATTTTTTAATTATTTTATTTTTATTTAAACTTTTGGCATTTTTCATACAAACAAGTTGTACATTTGGGTAGCTTGCCAGGTGCCCTTGACCTGGATTGGCCGCTGTCAGGGACAGGATGCTGGGCTCGATGGACCTTTGGTCTTTTCCCAGTATGGCATTACTTATGTACTTACGAATTTTTGAGGTTGTGCAGATTTAAAGTTTGGAAACACTGGCATGCTGTATGCCAAAAAAAATATCATCAAATCCTACACATCAAATGAGTTAAGGTGTTCAGATTTGGATTAAATCTGACCCTGAATCTGAAAAGGATTTATTCTCTCTCTAAGAAAAATTTGATTTGCACTAATCCATATGGGGAAAGGTGCTAGATAAAGCTACATCAAATTAGTTCATGTCTCTTCTGTACACTCATGCTTCACTTCTCTAAGATCTTACTGAAACGGACTGTAGTGAGCTGAAATATTCTATTCACTGTTCATAATCCAGATCATCGCCACGAAAAAGCCAGCAATCTCTCAGAAAAGTTGTGAGTGCCATTAAAAGGTCATGTGGGTTTAGTTTTCATAGACAGAGTCAAATGCCCTTAGCATAATTAGTACATAGGAAGACATTTATAGCAGCCAAGCTCATTATTCAAAGAAAGCACCCATCCTACCCTTTCCCTTCCTCAATGATTTTTTGCTCTGAAAGGGTGAAAAAAAAACATGTAGGATACAGCACACAATAAATTTGTTTATGGCATGAGTTTTATTAATAGTGGCAATCACAGCAACTTTTATGGATATTCTTTGTTCACATCAGCTCCAGCATTGTCTGCTGAGTTGGTGGGAACCCCCACAGGATACTCATAAATGGACAAATTTACAATCTGGCCTGTGTAAAATGCCCACAGCAGTCCTGACATCCCAGTTGTCTTTGTGTTCTTGCACCACCTGTGATGCCAGAGGGCAGGGGGTCAGAGCACAGCAATTCTGCTAACTTTCCACAAATCAGGATCAACTGGTCTACATTTATCTACATCTGAATGCTTGGTTTGGGTTCTTAGATCTTGATTTGAGATGATATGGTTTAGAATCAAAGGTTCTTTCTCTCTTTGACTTGGTAATTTACAAGAATATATGCATTAAACAGTATTACTAAAAAGAACAAACAATGTATAGCTACAGCAAAATTAAATGTACAGATCATTTATGTAACAAAAAAGTTGGTATACCTTAAGAGAGCAAAAACATGTCCAATTATTAGGGCTTCTGACTTTAGGTTTTAGCTGGTTAATACAGATAAAATACCCCTGCTTAAGGCAATGTAGCTGCGCTAACCAATTAGGACAGAACATACCCACTCTGTCCCCAGACCCACCCTAGCGCTAAAAAATAAAAAACTATTTTTTCACGTGGGTAGTGCGCACTTGCAAAAACTACCATGAGACACCTGAGTGCAACCTGCAGTAAGCACACATTAGTGCTTACCGCAGCTTAGTAAAAGTACCCCTTAGTCTGATATGATGTTTTCTATAATTATATTTATACATGTTTGAATAACTGACACATGCCATTTGTATGGTTATGTATTAGATTTAGGGGCTCATTTTCAGGCTCTACAACAGCTTCAGATATGATAGCTATTTCTATTATATACAAGCAGGTCCTAGGAGCAGCCTAGTGGTCAGTTCAGAGGACTGTAGAAACAGGGACTCAGGCCCATATCCCACTCTAACAGGAACACTTGTAGTGGAACATGTGAGTCTACTGTACCTATATATAGGTGACATCTGCAGGTATAAGAGCTATTGTAGTGGTGTACAGTTGGGTACACTAGGTTTTTGGTGGGTTTTGGATGGCTCCCCATAAAATATAAGGGGGTAAAAGTGAGATGAGTATCTTGGACCTTTTATGTGAAATCCACTGCAGTGCCCCCTAGGGTGTCCCACTGCTCTTCTGGGATGCCTGTGTGTGTGTGTGTGTGTGCGTGTGCGTGTGCGTGTGTGTGTTAGCAAATGGCCATTTTTGATACAAAAAGTTGAACATTTTTCTGGTTTGAAAATGGCCATATTCACTACTGGAAACATCGAAAATCTGATTTAGACATCATATCAAAAATGCACCTCTTAATTTAGGGCATCTTTTACTAAAGCGTGCTCACGTTTTTAGCACGAGCTAAAATTGGTCGTGCGCTAAACATTAGAGACGCCCATAGGATGTTTTTCCTGATAATGCACAACGAGCTTTAACGTGGCTCTAAACCTGATGCAATCAAGGTTTTAGATATATAGGCAGCTGGGGCAATAGATGGAACATCATGAGGCTATACTGTGGTAAGAAAATTATCCTAAGTAAAAAATTCAGTCAGTGTGTAGACAGGCTTTTAAACTAGAGGAAGGAGGTGGCAGGTAGTAAAAAACAAACTTTAGGATGTTAACCCCAGCAAAAGCTTTATGGTTGTGGGGGAAAATAACAAGAGAGATGAGTCAGTACAGTAGGAGTAAATAATATTCACACCCTTGTTAAGCAATATAGAACAGAGTCATTCAAGTAGAAATTATGTTATCCACTCTGGATGTTATTTTGTAAACCACATCTCTCAATTAGTGGTACTGAGTTCAGACTCCTAAGATATGCTTAAAAATAGGGCTCTACTGAATATTCAGCCCCCTAGTGCCCCAAATGGATTATTTATATTCGCCTTATGTTCAGTCGAATATGAATAATGCATTCTGAGCACTAGGGGTCCAAATATTTGACACAGCCCTAATGTTTATACTACTAAATTAAATACATATAACTGATTTACATGAGGAATAGAACTATTTTTATAGTAAAAAAAAAAAGTGTAAGTAAATGAAGTCAGAAATTACTACTATATAAAAGTAATCTATAAAATTTAGAATTTCAGAGAGTAAAAGTAAAATATTGGTTCTGAAATGCTAGAATGCACGTTAAGCAGGTCTTTGTTGGAAGAAACACACTTTTTCCATAAAACACAGAAATAACTGTCACCTGTTGTTACGCACAAGTGATTACGGAGGTTGGCTTATGACCAAGATCGAGAAGCAGGTCACTTCCCTTGGGAACAGCAGGCACTGCAGGCAGTGCACAGGTTGTTCCAATACTGATCAGTCAGAGAGATGATGTAGATGAGAGCAATTGTTATATGAAGGAAGTTGTAGCTGAGTTGAGTTGATGTCTTTTATATCATTCTGTTATCAACACTGTCTCAGATGGTTTGATAATTAGTGTTCATTATTGCTTGTTAAGTTACACATGTATTCCATGCGGAAATCTAAATGCAATATATATAGAATCTGCTCCTATGCGCTGACCTCAAATATTCTGCGGAAGATAGTCGTTTATCCCTCACTGAATTTTCATAGCGAATTCCCGGAGCCATTCCTGAATATCAGCTGGTAGATGTTTAAAAAAACAGGCATTTCCCACATCACCTAAATTTGTATGTGGTCTTACAGTATGGAATTGAGTTAGAAACTCAGATTTAGTAAATAAATATATGGAGTTTGTTAAAAAAAAAACAACTTTTTTCAGTTTAGTGCCTGTGTTGAATACAGTCTAATCTCTACACCATGAAGATATCTAAATCCTACCAGGGCAATTTATTGGAAACCTATCTTCCAAAATCAGCATTTTTTAAAACCTTTATTTCCATTTCTGCCAGTGTAGCTTTGAATCTGATGGACAAAATCAATGAATAATGTATAATAATTTGTCAATCTGCGTCCCTGGATGGCTGACTGGCTGGGTTCGTAACCATATGCAAATCAGCTACTAGGTAATTGGCTCACCTCCAGCCTTCCCTTCCCTCTCAGTGTTCCGCCCTCGTAGAAAGAGGAAATCATGTCAGAGGAAGGCGGGACACTGAAAGGGAAGGAAAGGGAAGGCTGGAGGCGAGCCCAGCCCAGCCTGCCATTTTCACTAACGCCGCTGCGACTTCAGGTAAAATAAAAGTTTTAAAGGAAGGTCGGCAGGAAGGAAAGGAGGGCTTTGTAGGAGAAGAGGGCGGGCAGGTGAGGGCTGGGGTTGAACTGGAACTCGAGTGCTTAAAAGGGGGGCAGATGGAGGCTGGGGTGAGTCCAGTGGCGTAGCCAGAAGTCAATTTTTGGGTGGGCCAACAGGTTGGATGGGTGGGCACTAGACAGTGGTTTGCTGGTAAATGTTTAACAACAGGCTCTCTCCCCGGTCCACCTCTGCGCCCCCCCTCAAAATTGCAGAGCTGGCTATAGCCGGGGAGAGAGCCTGGGGGGGGGGGAGGCAATGCATTACTCTCTCCAGGAAAAAAAAAATTAAATGATCCCAGGTTCCAATCTAATTCATGTTTAATGTGGGATAATATGCCATAAATAAGTAAATAAATAAATATAAACTTTTAATGTTGAGCACCTGATTCTCAAAGTGGACATATTCCAAACACTATAATGAAAATAAAATGATTTTTTTTTCTACCTTTGTTGTCTGGTGACTTTGTTTTTCTGATCATGCTGGCCCAGTATCTGATTCTGCTGCTATCTGTCCTCTTATCTCCGTTTCCAGAGCTTCCTTTCCATTTATTTCTTTACTTTTCTCCTTTCTTCTTCATTTCTTGCTCTACATCCGTAAGTAAAAGCTGGGTCCTCCGCAGACTTGACTGTCCAGTGGATCCAGCTTCTGCCTATTTTCTCCATCCATGAGCTGTTTTTCTCCTCTCTTCCTTTCCCTCATATATCCTTCCTCTCTCTTCCCTCCCCTCCATCCATGTCAGCATTTCTTCTCTCTCCCTTTCCCTCCATCCATGTGCATCTCCTTCCTCTGTCTTCCCTGCCCTCCATCCATGTCCAGAATTTCTTCTTTCTCCCCTCCATCCATGTGCATCTCCTTCCTGTCTTCCCTTCCTTCCCCTCCATCCATGTCCAACAATTCTCTCCCTGCCCTCCCCTCCATCCACCCATGTCCAGCAACCATCCTCTCTCCACTGCCCTTCCCTCCATCCATGTCCAGCAACTCTCTTCTACCCTCCCCTCCATTCACCTATGTCCAGCAACTCTCCTCTCCCCTGCCCCCCTCTATCCACCCATGTCCAGCAACTCCCCTGCCCTCCATCCATCTATCCATCCATCCATATCCAGAAATTCTCCTCTCTTCCCTGCCCCCCTCCATCCATCCATATCCAGAAATTCTCCTCTCTCCCCTGCCCTCCCCTCCATGTCCAGCAATTTCTCCTCTCTCCCTGGTCCTTGTCCTCCCATCCATGTCCATCGATGCTCCTCTCTCCCCTTTGACCATCTCCCTCTCATTCCCTCTCCAGCATTCCCATTCCCCCCTCTGTCTCTCCCTTACCCAGTCTCCTAAATTCCTCCCCCATCTTTCACCCACTTCATTAGTCCCCCATTCCCCATACTCTGTACTTACTACCCCTCCCAGTCCCATCTATCTCCTGCTCCTTCCTTCTGCTCACCACCCCTCCCAGACCCATCCTTCCCTCTGCTCACCAACCCTCCCAGTCCCATCCATCTTCTGCTCCTTCCCTCAGCTCACTACCCCTCCCAGTCCCATCCTTCCCTCTGCTCACCACCCTCTGCTGAATAAAGAAGACAACATGGATGCAGGCAGCACAGCAGCTCACTGGTTTCCTTGCTGTGCTTTAAGTGAATGGCGACGGCTGCGCAGGGGAGTAGAAAGAGATTTTAAATCAATGGCTTCCTTCTGTAGTCACAGCAGTGAACTGGCGGGCGGCGGCACTAAAAGCATAAAGCAGCGAAGCTCTTCGATTCTGTCCTTCGCTTTCCGTTTCCTGCCCTCTCAGCGTCCTGCCTTCCTTTGATGTCATTTCCTTTTGGGCGGGCGGGACGCTGAGAGGGCAGGAAACGGAAAGCGAAGGACGGAATCGAAGAGCTTCGCTCGCTGCTTTATGCTTTTATTGCCGCCGCCCGCTAGTTCGCTGCTGCTGCCAGTCTGGAGAGATCAGCTGGGTGGGCGGGCCTGAGCTGAAATTGGGTGGGCCTGGGCCCACCCAGGCCCACCCATAGCTACGCCCCTGGGTGAGTCACTGGACATGGATTGGATAGAATGGGAGGGGAGGGGAGAATCGCTGGACATGGAGGGGAGGGCAGGGGAGAGAGGAGAAATCGCTTAGACAATAGCCTTCCTAGGGCCCATTTCATTTTTGGAGAAATGGGCTTTTTTGCTTGTTGTTAATAGTGTTAACAACCATGTACTGTGTTAACTACAGATGTATGCACTGGTTCCAGTTAGATCTGAATTCTCTCCCTTCTACCTCAGGAAGGTTTGATTGTTTTGAAGGGTGGACCACTCTCGTTCATACTGGGAAAAACCTAAACTGAATTCTGATCTGACACACTAATTAAAATATGGGTTTCCTTTGATTACCAGTTTTGATTCAGTCTCAGCAAAATTGTGCTTTGAAATTAAGATGAATAAAATTCTTTGATATATATGTGTTTTGCTTTTCCATGTTGCTAGAAGTGAGAACAGCATAAATATGTTACCTGGAAAAAAAACATTAAATTAAGGCAATGCATATAAAGATATAATGATAACAAATAATGAAATAAAAACCAATAATCAACATACATTGAAAAGCAATCATAGAACTGAAATCATTACATAGAGGTTTTTCTTTATGGACAAAAACGTCTTTTCAAGAGATAAGTAACCCCTTTCCAACAGACTGCTGAAAAGTCTCTCACAGAATGCCAAGACATTCATGAATCATTTATCAAAATGTTGCCAGAATTTATAGTGTTCCAGGAGATTTCAGAACAAACCAAAACATTCTATTAATATATAGTTCAGTCTTAGTCAAGATAATGCTGCCAAAAAGACTCAGGGTAATGTGTTTTGGATGCACATAGGTCCATTTTTCAGCGCACCTGCAAAAATGGCCTTGGGTTTTTTGGCCGAAAATGGACATGCAGCAAAATAAAAATTAGCGTGCGCTCATTTTGGGCCTGAGCTCTTACCACCACCCATTCACTTAGCGGTAAGGTCTCATGCTTTAACCGGGCGGTAGTCATTAGTGCAACATGTCAGAAAATAAAAAATATTTTCCGATGCACATAGCAGATGAGTGTAAAAAATGGAATTATCGCCAGGGGCATGCGGTAGCCGGGCGGTAGTTCCAAATTGACATGCATTGGATGCCTATGTGCCTTAGTAAAAGGGCCCCTTAGATTACAACCAAAATAGGTTAAAGAAAATTATCTAATAGATTCAGATCATCATGTATAGGCTGAGCCAGTCCTCTATTGGTCCCCATTGCCTTAAGAAATACAGGAATACATGTCCCATTTGCAGTAGGATGGAAGTTTTCAACCAGACTAGGTCAAGCTACCCCTGATGACCTGAAGTTATCATGTAACTGTAGGTCATGATTATTTGGGCTATAGTCAAACCAGGTCACAGCAACATTTCATATCTCAAGTTCTCAGACTACTCCTTTATCTACAATTAAATTTTGATAGATGTTGACAGGACTTTTAGTTATATCAGAAAATAGTTGAGTTCTTGGAGCAAAAACTGCCATGCCCAGTACAAGTTTTCTTACATCAGATTTTTATTTTTCTAAATGTAATTTTCTTACTAGCAGGATGCATTTTTTTCTTAAAAACTTATACAAAATGGAACTCATATGAAGAATATTTGCTTGGCAAACACTAATTGGGACAAACTGAAAATGCTTTTAGTGGCTGCTGGTATTTTTTAAGTTTTTACATCACAAATATCTAGTTTTGAGTTAAACTTTAAAGCTGGTGTACGATGCAGTCTGTATGTTTCTTGTTACAGAAGCATTTACAGTTATAAGATAGGAATCAGCACATTATCTCATGCTGAATTTTGTTTTCTGACCGTGCACAAGAATTAACAGATGTGCACAAAGCTGAATAAAATTTTAAAATTCTGATTCCTTAAAAACAAAGTTTTAAAAGGTTGCAAAGAACTTAAAAAATGCAATAGGCAAAGAATGAACTAAAAAAAACTATTCTCACAAATGTTAACAATGACATGACAAACAGGAAATTCAAGTATTTTTAAAAGTGGGAGGGATGTCACAAATTTTCTAGAGGTAAACAATTACTATGGTATATGCATGTGTGAAAAGAACTAATGAGAACTGAATGCTCTGTGGCCTTAATTTCCCTTTGTTCATATACAAAAACAAGGATTTAATGAGTCAGCTCTAATATATTAAGGGGTATATTTACTAAAGGGCATTAGCATTTCTAACGTGCCCTTAAATTTAAGGTGCATTAAACACTAGCACGCCTATACATTTCTATGGGCGCATTAGCGTTTAACGTGTGAAAACCATTTACATGCGTCAAAAATGCTAATGTGCCCATAGCGCACCTTAGTAAACATCATATGTGTGAAAGAAAACAGAAAATTGAACTAGAAGCTGTTAAAGTTGTCATAGTTTCTCAGGATCCAATGCTCAGAAGTAAATGCGGGCACTAGAGGCCATTAGCGCCAGACTAGCGTCTGCGTTTACCAGCACACAATGCTAAAATACCCCTACCATGGCACACAATGTTGAAATACCCCTACCACAGGAAACAACAAGCACGCCCACTGTCAGTGCAAGTAGCATGCTAATGTAGTCAAACACATTCAAATAGAGGTAATTTCCTGTTCCCTCCAATGCTCGTAGAACAGTGAACTCCACAAGGGTGCCCGTACTGCTGCAAACACTACACCAGCTTGAAGCTGACATTAGGGTTTTCTGAAGTAGCCCCACATGTAAGTTAACTGATCTCTAGGCTTTCTTGAATCCTAACTGGTTTGCCCTGCATCAGTGTTCTTTGCAGTGTATTGACAATTTTGCAATTTTTTTTTCAACTAGAAATATTAAATAGCTAAGTAACAGCTGAAAACAGAAAGCAGATTTCTAGTACGCTACTTATTGTGCAAAGTCAAATTAGCTGTACCAGGAATGAAATCTCACCCTGGATTAACTCATGAGAAAATAGACTGTGCACTTTGGGTTGAAAAGTTTTATATATTTTAGGAATGAGTACAGCAAAAAACTTCTGGCCATAAAAGCAAGGCAGAAAGGGAAGGACCCCCCACCCCTCCCCCTCATTACCACTGACACCTTGCATTAGCCTATACAATCTTCACATCATTATATTTTTTGTAAACAAAAATATAGATCAAATAATTGTACCACTGCCTTTAAAATCCGGAGAACTCGGTCGGCACCTCTTCCTCCTCCTTCCCTCCTCCTCCCTCTGATGTTCTGGGCATGCGCTCAAGAGCTGAGCTGGGCGTGCGCTCAAGAGCTGTGCTTAAAGTACAGTTTTTGGGCACATGTGCCAAGCACTATCTTCCCCCTTAACTTCCAAACAACTTCCAAATGTTCAACGCTATCAGCGTGCCTATCTTTGCATCTCATTAGCGTTGAGCACTAGGGAGTTGTTCTGCCATGCTGTTCCAGTGTTGTTTCTCCGGCACTTTTCAGTACACCACCAGAGGTTTGAGTATCGGGACCTCACTGTGAACAGAAAATTTAGTGAAGCCAGATTCAGAGTTTCAGAATCACGTACTAGATAAATCACTGCAGGAAATAATCAAGGTATAATAATCATGGATAACTCTCCTTCAAGCTGTATCTAATACATTTTAAAAATGAGTTACTACTGATATCTGTTTGCTACAATAATGTATCTCAATTGACTCTGAATATTGTGCTAAACCATGCTAAGTGCTAAATGTGCTTAACACAGGGAAAAAAGACATCGTAAAACGCATTAAAGCATTTTGTGGTAATTTGCCTTGCACCCTCTGCTAATTGCGCATTATTTTTTTTCTAATTTTTTCAGGAGGGGACATGCCATGAGTGTAGGGAATGAGCATAGAAACAATACCCAACTTGCATATTCTAACTAGCACACTTAGGGTCCCTTTTACTAAGCTGCGGTAAAAAGGGCCCTGCGCTAGAGGCAAGGCCATTTTTGCCGCGTGCTGGGGCCCTTTTTACTGCAGCAGGTAAAAAGGTTGAAAAAAAACACATGGTCATGCAATAAGATTGCTTTTACCGCATGGTCATGCGAGGGGAGCACTTGCATCACCCACTGAGATGGGGGTAAGGCTTTCCTCGCTAACCCGGCATTAACTGGGTAGCCTGCAGCGCTGCCTGATTACTGCCGGGTAACCCCATATGGAAATAGTTTTTCAATATTTCTGCTAGCGCTGGAAATGCTGCACACTGGAGGTGGAACTACCACAGGCTCCCACGTTGGTCCAGCGGTAGCTCCATATCTGTATGTGGTAAGCCCACAATGGGCTTACCACTGCTTAGTAAAAGGGCCCCTTTTATAAAATCATGCTAGTGGTTCCTGGCACAGCAAATGTGATGCAGCCCATTCAATTCAAATAGGCTTCCTTGCATTTGCTGCACTATTGTTAGTAATATGTAATTTAGCTTAAAAATCAAGCATGGTTCACGAAAATTGGAGGGTGGCCAATGTAACTCTGATTTTTAAAAAAAGGTTCCAGAGGAGATCTGGGATATTATAGACTGGTGAGCCTGATGTTGGTGCCAGGCAAAATGGTAGAGACTATTATAAAGAACAAAATTGCAGAGCATATTCAAAAGCATGGATTAATGAGACAAAGTCAACATGGATTTAGTGAAGGGAAATCTTGCCTCACCGATCTATTACATTTCTTTGAAGGGGTGAACAAACATGTCAATAGAGGTGAGCTGGTCGATATTATGTATCTGGATTTTCAAAAGGTGTTTGACAAAGTACTTCATGAAAGACTTCAGAGGAAATAGGAGGTAGTGTCCTGTTGTAGATTAAAGACTGGTTAAAGGATAGAAAACAGAGAGTAGGACTAAATGATCAGTATTTTCAATGGAGAAGGGTAGATAGTGGGGTTCCGCAGGGGTCTGTGCTGGGACTGCTGCTTTTCAACATATTTATAAATGATCTAGAGGTGGGAGTAACTAGTGAGGTAATTAAATTTGCTGATGACACAAAGTTATTCAAAGTTGTTAAATCACAAGAGGATTGTGAAAAATTACGAGACTGGGCGTCTAAATGTCGGATGATGTTTAATATGAGCAAGTGCAAAGTGATGCATGTGGGAAAGAGGAACTCGAATTATAGTTACATAATGCAAGGTTCCACGTTAGGAGTTACGGACCAAGAAAGGGATCTGGGTGTCATTGTTGATGATACGTTGAACCCTCTGCTCAGTGTGCAGCAGCGACGGCTAAGAAAGCAAATAGAATGTTAGGTATTATTAAGAAAGGAATGGAAAACAAAAATGAGGACATTATAATACCTTTTTATCGCTCCATGGTGTGACCGCACCTCGAATATTGTGTTCAATTCTGATCACCACATCTCAAAAAAGATATAGTGGAATTAGAAAAGGTACAGAGAAGGATGATGAAAATGATAAAGGGGATGTGATGACTTCCCAATGAGGAAAGGCTAAAGTGGCTAGCCAGCTTATTTTCAAAAGAGAAAGACGCCCATATTTCGACCCAAATCGGGAGATGGGCGTCTTTCTCCCGTGGGCGAACAAATCGGTATAATTGAAAGCCGATTTTGGTCATCTTCAACTGCACTTCGTCGCAGAAATGAACAAAGTTGACGGGGGTGTGTCAGAGGTGTGGTGAAGGTGGGACTGGGGCGTGGTTATCGGCCGAGGAAAGATGGGCGTCTTTAGCTGATAATCGAAACAAGAAGGGAGTTTTGGATGAGAATTTGGTCCGCTTTATTTGGACCCTCTTTTTTCAGGTCCAAGTCCCAAAAAAGAGCCCAAACTGACCAGATGACTACCGGAAGGAATCGGGGATGACCTCCCCTGACTCCCCCAGTGGTCACTAACCTCCTCCCACCAAAATAAAAAACACTTTAAAAACTTTTTTGCAGCCTCTATGCCAGCTTCAAATGCCGTACCCACCTCCATGACAGCAGAATGTGTTCTATCCTCTGACAGCATTTCCCTGGTTCTGATGTGGCTCTCGGGTGAGGGTGACACCTTTTCTGTTATGCGCACTGCAGAGTCACATCAGCAATGCATTGTGGTGGGTGTATGGTATTGAGCTCCGTGATTCCACTAGCTTGTGTTAAATGCTCACGATGTTGGTAGTTGGTAGGCTCTACTCCCATGGTGCTTTTCCCCCTGCTTTCTGGGTCAGAGTGTGCCCTGTTTTGTTTCCGGTAGTCCATGAGGTAGTAGTGGCCATTTTTGTAAGCCAGTTTTAGATCCCGTTCATGTGTTAGCCACGTTACAGAACTTAGTTCTTACCTTGAATGTTGCTGAAAGAGGGCATTGTACAGCATTCTGCCAGCTCTGACCTACTGCTAATCTCAGTACCAGCGAGACTCGTTGCCAGTGGGGCACAACCTCTGATCTGCAGTTAACTGTGAGTAAGCGTGCTTATTCCAATAAAGGACGTTTTCAGAGAGATTAGTCTTCAGATGTCAACTAGTGTGCCAAGGTTATACAGCAGCAACCAGTCCTAGAGGCCTGCGTGTATGCAGATCCCTGGAGCACTTTTAGTGGGTACCGCAGTGCACTTCAGGCAGGCGGACCCAGGCCCATCCCCCCTACCTGTAACACTTGTGCTGGTAAATGGGAGGTCTCCAAAACCCACTGTACCCACATGTAGGTGCCCCCTTCACCCCTAAGAGCTATGGTAGTGTTGTACATTTGTGGGTAGTGGGTTTTGAGGGAGGGGGGTTGGGGGCTCAGCACCCGTGGTAAGGGAGCTATGCATGTGGGAGCGTTTTCTGAAGTCCACCGCACTGACCTCTAGGGTGTCCAGTTGGTATCCTGGCATGTCAGGGGGCAAGTGTACTACGAATCCTGGCCCCTCCCACGACCAAATGGCTTGGATTAGGACGTTTCTGAGCTGGGCGTTTTTAGTTTCCATTATCGCTAAAAAAACAAACGCCCAGCTCAGAAACAACTAAATCCATGGCATTTTGGTCTGTACAAACCATATTTTCGAAATGAAAGATGGACGCCTATTTTTTTCGAAAATACGGTCTGTCCCGCCTCTTCACATACCCGTTTTCGGACATAGACGCCTATGGAGATGGGCTTTCGCGTTCGATTATGCCCCTCTAGAGCTCTTCAGCTTGGAGAAAAGAAGGTTGAGCGGAGATATGATAGATGTCTATAATTTAATGAGTGGAGTGGAACGGGTAGACATGAATTGCTTGTTTACTCTTTCCACAAATACTAGGACTAGGGGAACACAATTAAGCTACAAAGTAGTAAATTTAAAACAAATCAGAGCAAATAGTTCTTCACTCAATGTGTAATTAAACTCTGGAATTTGTTGCCAGAGAATGTAGTAAAAGCAGTTAGCTTAGTGGGGTTTAAAAAAAAGGTTTGGATGTATTCATAAAGAAAAAAGTCCACAGACCATTATTAAAATGGACTTGGGGAAAATCTACTGCTTATTTCTGGAATAAGCAGCAGAAAATGTATTGTACTGTTTTAGGATCTTGCCAGGTACTTGTTACCTGGATTGGCCACTGTTGGAAACAGGATGCTGGGCTTGATGGACCTTCAGTCTGTCCCAGTATGGCAACACTTATGTACTTAAATCACTAGCGCGGTTTAGTAAAAAAAGGCCCTTAACTAGATAACTTGGACTTAATGCAGAAGCACTTAGCACTTCCTACATAGGAAGCAGTAAGTATTCCTGCATTATTTTTTGCAAGTCCCGTGCACTAATGGAACAATTAGCATGGAAGCTGAAAAAAAATGAAAAAATCCTTAATATACTGCTGCTTTAGAACAAATAACTGCCTAGCATAATTTTAGTGTTCTTTGCTACTATTGTTGTTTGTGTGTTCCGTAAATGGTGTTAAAACGGACCTGCAGCTCTTCTATGTTCTTTTCAGACTATTTCTAATAGCACTTTTCCCAAATGCACAAAATAAGGAAAGGTCTTGCAGGACAAGCATTGACATGTATCGCTGAAGATATACAGCCAGATGTAACTTGTCTGTTTGTTTCCACAGTAAGGAAAAATTCCCCAGTTATTAAAACTTGGGTTGTTGGACTCACTGTGTATTAACAATAATGTCTGTCAATGCTTATCTGCAGTTTGTTGCACAACTTGCAAACAAGAAATTTGTCAGAATTACTGCTTTTGTTGTGCTTCATCACACAGAAACACTATTGTATTTACACTGGATAATGTATTTACTAGTTTATGGCACAGTCAAAAAATAAAGAAAGCCTGCTTTCTGCAGGAGTATAAATGTAGCTAAATGGATAATCATAATTGTCTATTATTTACCATTAAATCTGTATATCTGAGCTTTATGCTCTATGTAATGGTAACTGGAAATTATTTTTCTACCACTTCACCTTGGGGTCCTTTTACGAAGGCACACTGAAAAATGGCTTGTGGTAGTGTGGGCGCAGGCTTTGGGTGCGCGTCGATCCATTTTTTTAGAACGCCTGTAAAAACAGCCTGCTTTTTCCGAAAATGGACGTGCGTCAAAATGAAAATTGCCGCGTGTCCATTTTGGGTCTGAGACCTTACCACCAGCTATTGACCTAGCAATAAAGGCTCATGCGGTAACCAGGCGGTAATGACCTACGTGCGCCAAATGCCACTTGGCACGTGTCCGTTACGCGTGCCCGAAAATAAAAAATATTTTTCAGACATACGTATCGAACGCATGCCAAAAATGAAATTACCGCAAGAGCCATGCGGTAGTCAGGCAGTAACTCCATTTTGGTGCGTGTTGGGCGCCAGTAGATGCTTATAAGGCTTAGTAAAAGGGCCACTTTGTGACTACATTTTTACTATCCAGAGGGGGTGGGGAAGAATTAAAATAGAAAACCCTTAGAGGCCCTTTAAAGCTAAAAAGGCACTACATGGAATGCACTCAGGCATCCCATGGTAGTTTTGGGATCGGCATACACCAATCCCATGTTAAAAAAATATATACAAAATAGCACGGGGGATATTTTCAGAGGTGGAGGGTAGGCATGCCCTGCGCTAATTGAGTAGTGCAGGTAAATCACCACATGCTGCCCAATTAGTATGGGGTTAGCACGGGATCCCTTATCGACTAGAAAATACGTGACAGCAAGGGCTCACACGTTAATAGCCACACACTAATTGGGAAATTAGCGTGTGGCCATTAAGGGGAAAACTGAAATTGTAGCCATTTTACAGCTGCGTTAAAAGTGGCCTCGGCGCATGGGAAACCCACATGCTAAAAATAGCACAGGCCACTTTTTAGCCTGGCTTAGAAAAGGGCCCCTTAGCATTTACAAATTCCTTCATTCAGTTTCTAAATGCATTAATTGATTTCAAGTGATAGATTTTATATGCGTTTTAGATCTCCTAAGTTTTAAATGTGTTCAGTTTTGTTTTCTTCACATACCTCCTCCTCTCTCTGCATGGGATAAATCTAGTTACTTTTTCACTCTGAACTCCATTATAGGATCACAGTGGCCGTACAAACCACACAGAGTTAAGCAAACAAAGGAATTTTTCATTTTCTTTTTCATTCAATAAAGTTCCATTTTCTGTCACCCTACAACCTTTTGACCTGGGTCCTAATGGCACTGGTCACTCAAGGGCAAAAGTTCAGCAGTGGGTTAAGTCTGTGTGTGTTTGTGTTGAAGAGAGGTTCTGTCTGTTCTTACTTCCTCTTGTCTGTTCTTACACAATGCAAACTACTTTCCAAAGTTCACTCCTGCCGGGAGAGCTCCCTCCCCTGCCAAGCAGGTTAGAAAAGCCAGTGTTCTCATTTTGCTTCACCAGAGTCTTTTGTTTTCCTTGCAGCTGGACAATGCTAATCACATGCTTATTCTGTGGGTCCAGGAGCAAATGTAACACATTGTCAATTTAAAATAACTTTGTTTTAGCAGTGGGATGTTTTATAGTTCTGTTTGCCCCTCTCCCCCAATATATGTTCATGAAAAGCTTTCTTTTTTTTTTTTTTCTTTCATTTATAAGAGCTTATTTTAATTTTCTACTATTCCACATGTGTTCCTGTAAATGAATAGCTTTTATTTGACACTAAATTCAGTCCATACACAAATTCACAAGCCATGAGCTGTTCATGTAAAATGAAAACCCTTGGCTAATGAAAACAGGACTCTTGTTTTAATTTGGAAAGGGTAAGAAGAAGTTTAGAACCTTCTCTCTCTCTCTCACTCGCTTTATGTTCCACGATAATAAAACATTGAAAATTCAGAACATAGTTTGAAAGATCATTTTGACAAACTAGTTGTGCAAGAAGAAAGAATTTGTCTGTGCATTTATTTTTATGTGCTGAACAGCTGGTAGTTTAAATCTAGCAGATGCTCACAATCACATAAGGGAAAGTTCACCCAATAAATAAAAAACAGATTTCTCTGAAGAACATGTGTGTCAGTATGGGTGATCCTTCACATAACTTGGCTTTGTTAATCTGATCAAAACACAGAGAACCCATTTGAAGAATTCCACAGTTATACTATTATATAACAGAGGTGAAGTATTTAGGTTAATTTACCCTTAGATGGATGCAGCCATGATAAAACCATCAAGTTACCAGAGTAGATGAGATATGGTCACGTACAGATGGATGAAACAGAGAAAATGACAGCAGATAAAAACCATTGGGTCTATCCAATCTGCTCATCCATGCCATCTACTATCCACTCCTCTACCTTGGAGATCCTATGTGCTTTCCCTTTGCTTTCTTGAATTCAAATTCATTCAATCTCCACCACCTCCATAAGAAAGTATTTCCTTAGCTTACTCCTGAGTCTATATCCCCTTTCAACTTCATCCTATGCCCCCTCATTATAGAGCTTCCTTTCCATTCAAAGAGACTTGCTTCTTGTGTGTTTATATTATGGAGGTATTTAAAGGTTTCTACTATATCTCCTCTCTCATGCCTGTCTTCCAAGGTATAACTATTGAAATCTTTAAATCTGTCACCATATGCTTTATAACAAAGACCACATTTTAGTATCCACCCTCTGGACCAACTCCATCATGTTTATTTCCTTTTAACGTTGTGGACTTCAGAATTGTACATAGTACTCTAAATGGAGTGTCTCTAGAGACTTATAAAGGGACACTATCACCTCCTTTTCCTGTTGGCTGTTCCTCCAAGCATTTTTCTGGCTTTTGTCATCACCTTTTCTACCTGTTTGTCTAACTTAAGATCATCAGATACAATCACGCCAAAGCCCCACTATTTGTTTGTGCACAGAAGTACTTTATCCCTTATTTTGTACCAGTCCTTCACATTTTTACAGCCCATAACCTATATCTTATCTGCCAAATTCTAGACATAGTAACATAGTAGATGACGGCAGAAAAAGACCTGCATGGTCCATCCAGTCTGCCCAAGAGAAACTCATATGTGTATACCTTACCTTGAATTTGTACCTGTCCTTTTCAGGGCACAGACCATATAAGTCTGCCCAGCAGTATTTCCCGCCTCCCAACCACCAGTCCCGCCTCCCATCACCGGCTCTGGTACAGACCGTATAAGTCTGCCCTCCCCTATCCTCGCCTCCCAACCACCACCCCCTCTTCCCCCCAACTGCTCCGCCACCCAATTTCAGCTAAGCTTCTGAGGATCCATTCCTTCTGCACAGGATTCCTCTAAGCATATCCCACGCATGTTTGAACTCCGTTACCGTTTTCATCTCCACCACCTCCCGCGGGAGGGCATTCCAAGCGTCCACCACCCTCTCCGTGAAAAAATACTTCCTGACATCTTTCCTGAGTCTGCCCCCCTTCAATCTCATTTCATGTCCTCTCGTTCTACCACCTTCCCATCTCCGGAAAAGATTCGTTTGCGGATTAATACCTTTCAAATATTTGAACGTCTGTATCATATCACCCCTGTTCCTCCTTTCCTCCAGGGTGTACATGTTCAGGTCAGCAAGCCTCTCTTCATACGTCTTGGAACGTAAATCCCATACCATCCTCGTAGCTTTTCTTTGCACCGCTTCCATTTTTTTAACATCCTTCGCAAGATACGGCCTCCAAAACTGAACACAATACTCCAGGTGGGGCCTCACCAACGTCTTATACAGGGGCATTAAAACCTCCTTTCTTCAGCTGGTCACTCCTCTCTCTATACAGCCTAGCAATCTTCTAGCTACTGCCACCGCCTTGTCGCACTGTTTCGTCACCTTCAGGTCCTCAGATACTATCACCCCAAGATCCCTCTCCCGTCCGTGCCTATCAGACTCTCCCCGCCTAACACATACGTCTCCCTTGGATTTCTAATCCCTATGTGCATCACTTTGCATTTCTTCGCATTGAATTTTAATTGCCAAACGTTAGACCATTCTTCTAGCTTCTTCAGATCTTTTTTCATGTTTTCCACTCCCTCCATTCTTCAAGCTTTGCTAGATCTCTCCTTATGTTATACGAACCATGAGGGGGTACCTACCCTACTGCAGATTTTGGTATCATTCACAAATAGGCCAACCTTACCAGAACATCCTTCCACAATATGGCTTACAAAATGTTAAAAAGAACCAAACCAGAACTGATTCTTATGGCACTGCACTAGTAATGTCCCTTTCCTTAGAATGAACTCCATTAAGCACCACCCTTTGTCATCTTCCACTCAACTAGTTTCTAACCCAGGCAGCCACTTTAGGGCCTATACTGAGGGCACTCAAGTTTATTTATACATCATCTATGTGGAACTGTGTCAAAAGCTTTTTCTAAAAACCTAAACATATCACATCTAGCACTCTCCCTTGATCCAATTGTTCAGTCACCCAGTCAAAGAAATTAATCAGATTTGTCTGTAAAGAGCTACCTCTAACAGAATCATGCTGCCTCAGGTCCTGCAATCCACTGGATTCCAGAAACCTCACTATCTTCTGTTTTAGAAGCATTTCCAAATAAATAATTTGCTCACCACAGAGGGCTGACTGACTAACTGGCCTGTAGTTTCCAACCTCTTCCTTTCTTTTATGGAGAGGGACCACATCCTCCTTTCTCCAGACTTCCGGGACTACTCCTGATTCCTCATTTCTGTAACATGCCTGAGGACCTCTGCCAGAGTGGCTGCCATGGATGCATCCAAGGTTGACTGTTCTGTGGCTGCATCTTCCACAAGAGGTAGCTCCCTGCTGTGGCCCTGTGGTGACTCTGCTGTTGGTGTTGATGGCTCCTGGTGGGGTACCTGACCTTCATTGCTGTGTTCCTCCTCACCAGGGTGTCCTGGGGAGGCATGTTTGCATATATCTCCTCCATCTGTTCCTGCAGCTTATGGTGTACTGGCTCTCAGGGTGGGCCCCAGGTTAAGTGTCTCTGACCCCCCCCCCCCCACACACACACACACACACACACTGACACCTCCATCATTTCCTTTTCCCTAAGGGTCTCCTCCTCCTGAGATGACCCCACATCCTCTTTCAGCAAAGGCTCATCTCCCCCCCTGTTTATGGGGTTGTGCCACATCCTGCAGTGACTGTCCAGTTTGTCCCTCCTCCTCCTTCTCCTCCTCCTCCTGCTCCTCTTCCTCCTTTTAAGGGCTTTTATGCTTGTCTTCCTCTTCCTCTTCCTCCCCCTCCTCTTCTCAGCCTTGTACCTCCTGGCTCCATCATGTGCCAGACAGATACCTGTGTGTGAGCAAGGAGTACATGTCAGTTACATACATTGTACATGATTCAATGTATGGGAGTGCATTAGGCTACATGATTCAATGTATGGGAGTGCATATGGGTAGATTGTTTCTATGCTCTTATGTTACCTAGGACAGGTGCCTCAGTGCAAACCTTCCATGTGGCAAAGCTGTGCAGTGTAGAAAAGATCCTGCTGGTCCTCAGCTCAGAGCCCTTTTCCTCTGTTGTCTCACTTCCTTAGGGATCTTTCCACTCAAAACCCGGCTCCCTGGGGAGACAGGCTGTTTCCAGCACCTTTCAATAAAGTAGCAAAGCCTTTAAACACAGTTCCACTCGCAGCAGGGCTTTTCCAAACACAGCCCTAAATGTAGCTACGTCTTGCAAGGTTCCGCGTTAGGAGTTACGGATCAAGAAAGGGATCTGGGTGTCGTCATCGATGATACGCTGAAACCTTCTGCTCAGTGTGCTGCTGCGGCTAGGAAAGCGAATAGAATGTTGGGTGTTATTAGGAAGGGTATGGAGTCCAGGTGTGCGGATGTTATAATGCCGTTGTATCGCTCCATGGTGCGACCGCACCTGGAGTATTGTGTTCAGTACTGGTCTCCGTATCTCAAAAAAGATATAGTAGAATTGGAAAAGGTACAGCGAAGGGCGACGAAAATGATAGTGGGGATGGGACGACTTTCCTATGAAGAGAGGCTGAGAAGGCTAGGGCTTTTCAGCTTCGAGAAGAGACGGCTGAGGGGAGATATGATAGAAGTGTATAAAATAATGAGTGGAATGGATCGGGTGGATGTGAAGCGACTGTTCACGCTATCCAAAAATACTAGGACTAGAGGGCATGAGTTGAAGCTACAGTGTGGTAAATTTAAAACGAATCGGAGAAAATTTTTCTTCACCCAACGTGTAATTAGACTCTGGAATTCGTTGCCGGAGAACGTGGTACGGGCGGTTAGCTTGACGGAGTTTAAAAAGGGGTTAGATAGATTCCTAAAGGACAAGTCCATAGACCGCTATTAAATGGACTTGGAAAAATTCCGCATTTTTAGGTATAACTTGTCTGGAATGTTTTTACGTTTGGGGAGCGTGCCAGGTGCCCTTGACCTGGATTGGCCACTGTCGGTGACAGGATGCTGGGCTAGATGGACCTTTGGTCTTTCCCAGTATGGCACTACTTATGTACTTATGTACTTATGTAGTCTCAAAAAGTAGCAAGGCCTTTAAACACAGTTCCACTTGCAGCAGGGCTTTTCCAAACACAGCCCTAAATGTAGCCAGGCTTTTCAACCACAATATCACCAAGTAGCAAGGCTTTTAAACACAGTTCCACTTGCAGCAGGGCCTTTCCAAACACAGCCCTAAATGTAGCCTGGCTTTTCAAACACAGTATCACCAAGTAGCAAGGCTTTTAAACACAGTTCCACTTGCAGCAGGGCCTTTCCAAACACAGCCCTAAATGTAACCTGGCTTTTCAAACACAGTCTCAAAAAGTAGCAAGGCCTTTAAACACAGAGCCACTTACAGCAGGGCTTTTCCAAACACAGCCCTAAATGTAGCCTGGCTTTTCAAACACAGTATCACTAAGTAGCAAGGTTTTTAAACGCAGTTCCACTTGCAGCAGGGCTTTTCCAAACAAAGCCCTAAATGTAGCCTGGCTTTTCAAACACAGTATCACTAAGTAGCAAGGCTTTGCGCGGGCTCAAAGCCTCCGGGTCCCACCCTCTTGGTCAGCCTTTTCTCCTGACCTCCTCCCGCTTGACCCGGACAGCCCCCTATACCTCCTGCTCTGACTGAGTCAGAGCCAACAGCTCCATCGGTTCCTCAGGGACCTCTTCTGGCTCTCCTTGCTCCATGGCCTCCTGTTCCTCCTCCTCCCCTCTCTCTGGAGCCCAGTCCATTTTCTCCTCTCCCCACCCCTTTTCCAGCTGATCTCTCTTTTCCTCATTAACTGGGCTAGGCTGCTTTTCCTTCCCACACCCTCGGTTCAGCCACCTCCTCCACCAGGGTGGTGACTCAGCTTTTCCCCTTTTCGGGCAGCCCTCTTCTGGAGCTTCTTGGTTTTGCACCCTATTTCTCCTTACCCGGGGTTCTCCTGGGGCTTTCTGGGACTTGTAGTGTTCTACTCTTATGTCCCTTTTGGGCAGGATCGGAACCCCCACCGGGCCTTCTTTCCCTTTTTGGTAGCCGGGGTTCCTCCCCATCCCCTTTCTTTCTCCAGACTCCTTACCATACTCCTTACATACCCCCCCCTTAAGCTTTCACTCCCCCCCCCCCCCCCCCCGTTTTCCCTTTTCCTCTGTATCGTCCCCTACCCGGGATAGGGCGTCCACATTCGCCAAACACTTCCCCGGACGATGCTCCACTGTGTACTGGAAGGGTTGCAAGGCTAAATACCAGCGCATCAGCCTTCCATTGTTGTTTTTCATTAAATTAAGCCACTTCAGTGGAGCATGATCCGTCACCAACTTGAAGGGTCGCCCTTCCAGATAGACTGTACATTCCTGCACCGCCCATCTTATGGCTAGACACTCCTTCTCTATGGTGGAATAATGGGTCTCATGCGGTAGGAGTTTTCGGCTTAGATACAGAACAGGGTACTCTGCCTCTTCGTGTTCTTGAGACAGCACCGCCCCTAGCCCCCTACCCGAAGCATCGGTTTGCAGGATAAAAGTTTTTCTGAAATCTACTGCCTTCAACACCGGTTCCTGGCACAGGGCATTCTGCATCTGCTCTAGGGCCCGTAACTCCTCCTCCCCCCATCTCAGCTGATCGGGGTTCTTACCCTTCAACATATCGGTTAAGGGGGTAGCTATTTCGGAAAAGTGAGGGATGAATCGCCTGTAATAGCCCACCATACCTAGGAATCGCCGCAACTGTTTTTTTCGGCTGGGCCTGGGAAATTCTTGGATGCTTTGAACTTTGTTCAATAAAGGCCGCACCTCTCCTCGGCCTACGTTATAGCCTAAGTATTTGACCCTATATTGGGCAAAGCAACACTTTTTAGGGTTAAGGGTAAGACCCGCCTCCCGAAAAGCTTGCAGCACTGCCCCGACCTGCTTTAAATGGGTGTCCCAGTCCTCACTGTGGATTACCACATCATCCATATACGCTGCCGCATAGGTCTGATGTGGTCTGAGGACTTGGTCAAGCAAGCGTTGGCAGCTGGCCGCAGCTGAATTGAGGCCAAAAGGCAGCCTTTTAAATTGGTATAAGCCCATGGGGGTACTAAAAGCGGTTTTCGCTTGGGCCTCGTGAGACAGGGGGATTTGCCAGTACCCTTTTGTTAAATCGAGAGTAGTCAGATACTGGGCAGCTCCCAACCGGTCCACTAGCTCCTCTATATACGGCATAGGATAAGCATCCGTTTGGGAGATCGTATTAAGTTGCCTGAAATCAATACAAAATCTCCATTCGCCCTCAGGCTTAGGTACTAACACTACCGGGCTGGACCAAGGACTATGGGACTCCTCAATTACCCCAAAGTCTAACATTTCTTGTACTTGGGTAATGACTTCCCTCCTCTTCATCGGGGAGAGTCTATAGGGCCTTTGCCTTACGATCTTCCCCGGCTCGGTGATTATCTCGTGCTCTACTAAGTGGGTACTCCCCGGACAGGCCGTCAACACATCCTTAAAGCGCTCTAAGAGCCTTCCTATTTCCTTCCTTTTCTCCTGGGGTAACTGGGGATTCACTCCGGGCTCGCCGTGCTTAAAAATCTCCCTTATTTGAGGTCCTAACTCCTCGCCCCCCCCCCTTCTTCCTCACAGGTTTGATACCCTACCCTAGCTACCCAGGGTTTCATGAGATTAACGTGAAATGTTTGTACTCTACCCCTCTCATTCGCCACCTCATAGGTGAGGGGACCGAGTCTCCTCCTTACCACCCAAGGTCCTTTCCACCGGGAGGAGAACCTATGTGGATCTTCCGAAATTAATATCAGGACCCTGTCCCCTGGGGAAAACTCCCTTTCCCGGGTCCCTTTGTCATAATACCCCTTTTGTTGTTCTTGGCTATGTTCTAGTTGGTCTTGGGCATATTCTTGTATCCTGTCTAACCGGCCCCTTAGATCCTGTAAATACTCCACCACGGTTTTATCGGTTGTTTCGGGGGGCACCCAGTGCTCCTGCACTATATCTAACATACCCCTGGGGCGCCTCCCAAACATTAATTCAAAAGGGGAAACCCCTAAGGAGGCTTGCACCTTTTCCCGGTAGGCGTACAACACGAATGGTAAAAGCTGGTCCCACCCGGTCCTATCCGCCCCCAAGGCTTTTTTTAGCATACCCTTTAGGGTCCGGTTAAAGCGTTCCACCATCCCATTTGTTTGGGGGTGGTAAGCCGCCGTGCGTATATGTTTTATTCCAAAGGCTTCCCATACCTGCCTCAATGTCTGCGACATAAAATTGGACCCCCGGTCGGTCAATACTTCTTGGGGGAACCCTACCTCGCAAAAAATTTTTATAAGCTCCCTAGCGATATTCCTCGCCGAAATATTCCTTAAGGGCAGGGCCCATGGATATCGGGTGGCCATGTCCATCACCACTAACACGTAGAGGAACCCTCTCTGTGACCTTGTCACCGGCCCTATGATATCCATGGCCATTCTCCTCCCAGGTTGGTCTACCCTAGGCAGCGGCATTAAAGGGGCTTTTGGAGGGAATCTGTCTGATACCTTTTGACAGTTGGGACAGGATTTACAGTATCTTTCCACCTCCCCATAAATCCCTGGCCAATAAAATCGGGCCAATATTTGGTTTAGTGTAGCTTGGGAGCCCTTATGCCCCCCCAGGGGATGATCATGGCCAGCCTTACCACCAGAGAACGGAACGCCCGGGGTACCACTAGCTGTTTCCCTCCCCCCGAGTTCTCCCAGCTAGGCACCTTCCTATACAATATATTCCCGTCCACCATGAACCCGGAGGCTGCCTGGCCTTCCCCCTGGTGGGCCCTCTCCCACGCATACTCCAGAGTAGGGTCTGTGGCCTGCTCTCGGTGAAATTGGGGAAACTGTTCCCTCAATTCCTCCGGGGCCACCGGCAGGTAACTTTCCCTCTGTACCCTCTGAAGAGCCTCCCTTCTATCCTTCTGTTCCTTTCTTTTCAAGGTTTTTCCTTTCCTCTCTCGGCCTGGATCCCCCGGGACCTCGCCTTGAAAAGGAAAAACATCCCCGAGGTCCTCCCCTCCCCTATCTGCCTCACGTCTAGACTGAGCTCTGGTGGTAATCAACACTTTTTTTTCTCCCATACATTCCCTAAACTGGGGCCAATCCCTTCCTAGGATCATATCCTTGGGTAATCTGGGCAGAATAGCCACCGCAAGCTTTATGTCCCCCAGGGGTCCCTGTAAGTTGACCCTGTGGAGGGCATACGGCGTCTTAGCCCCATGAATACATTGTATGGCCACTTTTCCTTCATAGATCTCCCTCCCCGGGTGTCTCCTCCTCCGTATCTGTTCCCAGAGCCCTCTAGAGATCATGGACTGATCTGCGCCTGAGTCTAACATTGCCGTAACGGGTACCCCCTCTACCTTAACCTGAGTCAGGTACCGGGGCATACCCCCTTTTTCCAGACGCGAGATCCATCCCTCCCGCCACTGGCAGTCCTTTTTTAAATGTCCAGCGCTACCACACTTAAAACACCCCCTGTTCCCAAAAGGGGCAGCCTTTTTACTCGGGCCTGCAACTACCTCGGGCTTCCTACCCCAAGTCGGGGTCTCTGGCTGGATGAGGGAAACTTTGGGGGACCCCTCTTTCTCTACCACCCGGGCTTTTCCTCCTTCCAGCCCTGGGGTACCCCACTGCTGGGCCTCTAGGTAGCACTCCAACCCAGCCGTCACCCCCTCCACCGTCTTACATCCCCTCTTTATTAATTCAGCCCTAATTCCTTCGGGAAGCCCCTGAAGGAATTGCTCCACCACCAACTCCTGCAATACCTCTTGCAGGCTATGTTGCTCGGGCTCCAGCCATTTTTTTACTAAATCCATAAGTTTATTTGCTACGGCTCTAGGGGGGGTACCCTTTTCCCATTTTGTGGCTCTAAACTTGCGTCTGTAAGCCTGTGTACTGAGGCCATATCGATCTTTAATAGCCTCTTTCAGTCTTGCATAATTGGCAGCATCTACAGGAGATAAATCCCTAAAGGCTGCCAATGCCTCCCCTGACAAAGAAGGCACTAACCTCATAGCCCATTGCTCTCCTGGCCACCCCGCCGCCCCAGCCACCCTTTCAAATGCCGTTAAAAAATCATCCACATTATCTTGTTCTGACAATTTTCCCCAGTTAAGTGAATGTAGGGATACAGGTCCTACCGCTCCTCCTGCTCCGATCCCTTGTCCATTAGTTCCAGCTCCCTCCTCCCGGGGAGTAGCAGCTCCTCTCTGAAAAAAATCCTGCAGCATGTTCAGTACGGGTTGCTGTTGATCGCGAGCGGCGGCCAGGGAGTCTTCGACTATTTTGGCGGTCAGCTCCTGTTGTTTTTGAAATTGCAGAGTCATCCATCCGAAGATCTCCTTGGGGTCCATCTCGAGGCCGGCACCACCACCTGGGGAAAAACAACAGAGAAAACTCCTCCAAGGGCGATTACCCCTTTTTATGTTGGGCTCTTTTCTTCCCCTTTTTTATCTCCCCTCCCACGTCCGGCCCGCTTACCGGAACCCCAGATGGGTCTGCGCCTTTCTCCGCGTTGGCCCTCCCGAGGGGCTTCTCCCTCCGTCTGATCCCAGTCTCCTCTCTAGCGACAGGTCCTGTAGAAAGATCCCACCACTGCCACCATTTGTAGAAAAGATCCTGCTGGTCCTCAGCTCAGAGCCCTTTTCCTCTGTTGTCTCACTTCCTTAGGGATCTTTCCACTCAAAACCCGGCTCCCTGGGGAGACAGGCTGTTTCCAGCACCTTTCAATAAAGTAGCAAGGCCTTTAAACACAGTTCTACTCGCAGCAGGGCTTTTCCAAACACAGCCCTAAATGTAGCCAGGCTTTTCAAACACAGTCTCAAAAAGTAGCAAGGCCTTTAAACACAGTTCCACTTGCAGCAGGGCTTTTCCAAACACAGCCCTAAATGTAGCCAGGCTTTTCAACCACAATATCACCAAGTAGCAAGGCTTTTAAACACAGTTCCACTTGCAGCAGGGCCTTTCCAAACACAGCCCTAAATGTAGCCTGGCTTTTCAAACACAGTATCACCAAGTAGCAAGGCTTTTAAACACAGTTCCACTTGCAGCAGGGCCTTTCCAAACACAGCCCTAAATGTAGCCTGGCTTTTCAAACACAGTCTCAAAAAGTAGCAAGGCCTTTAAACACAGAGCCACTTACAGCAGGGCTTTTCCAAACACAGCCCTAAATGTAGCCAGGCTTTTCAAACCCAGTATCACAAAGTAGCAAGGTTTTTAAACACAGTTCCACTTGCAGCAGGGCTTTTCCAAACACAGCCCTAAATGTAGCCTGGCTTTTCAAACACAGTATCACTAAGTAGCAAGGTTTTTAAACACAGTTCCACTTGCAGTAGGGCTTTTCCAAACAAAGCCCTAAATGTAGCCTGGCTTTTCAAATACAGTATCACTAAGTAGCAAGGCTTTGCGCGGGCTCAAAGCCTCCGGGTCCCACCCTCTTGGTCAGCCTTTTCTCCTGACCTCCTCCCGCTTGACCCGGACAGCCCCCTATACCTCCTGCTCTGACTGAGTCAGAGCCAACAGCTCCATCGGTTCCTCAGGGACCTCTTCTGGCTCTCCTTGCTCCATGGCCTCCTGTTCCTCCTCCTCCCCTCTCTCTGGAGCCCAGTCCATTTTCTCCTCTCCCCACCCCTTTTCCAGCTGATCTCTCTTTTCCTCATTAACCGGGCTAGGCTGCTTTTCCTTCCCCCACCCTCGGTTCAGCCACCTCCTCCACCAGGGTGGTGACTCAGCTTTTCCCCTTTTCGGGCAGCCCTCTTCTGGAGCTTCTTGGTTTTGCACCCTATTTCTCCTTACCCGGGGTTCTCCTGGGGCTTTCTGGGACTTGTAGTGTTCTACTCTTATGTCCCTTTTGGGCAGGATCGGAACCCCCACCGGGCCTTCTTTCCCTTTTTGGTAGCCGGGGTTCCTCCCCATCCCCTTTCTTTCTCCAGACTCCTTACCATACTCCTTACAGCAGATGCGACCTTGACATGGCCAGGGCTGCAAATAGCAACCTGGCCAGCATACCAGTACAGCTGGCCAATGCTAGGCAGGTTCTGTGACTGTTAGGGGCTGTGTGGTGAGTGCTGGGGGACATATGACCAATGATATGCCATGGAAGTCACTGATGTGAGTTGTTCACATGTGAGGGTAGGCAACATATGGGTGAGAGATCAAGCTTTGATATGTTGGAGATGCTGGAATGGGGAACCACTGGCTTGGACATGAAGAGCACATGTGTTGTACCTGTGATAATGATAAAGTAACAGGTGCTGCCTACAGAGGAATGAGATGGGTCACCAAACCTTAAATGCCTTTCCATGCCTTCTTGCCATCTTTACAGGAAACTCCTTAATACTGTCACAGTACTGGATTGGAGGTGGGATACATATGTTTGGGATGGCACCCCAACATAATAGCCCAGACAAAATAGCCTCTTAACAAAATAGCCCCCTTGACAAAATAGCCTATCAGAAAAATAAAAGGTATGCTAAAATCTTTATTGAAAGACGTAAGCAACACAGCGTTTCACAAAAATAAAAAGTATATTAAAATCTGCATCAAAGTATATTAAAAACTGCATTTTCATACTGTATATACAGTTCAATTCTTAATAAACTATCATATTCTTTAAATATATAAATTATGCGCTACACTTTTAAGGAAGGTAATAATATCATCTGCCTTGTACATTGGAAGAAATGCCCTCAAACGTTTCTCTAGTTGTATATACTTTGACTTAGAAGACTCTGGGTGTCGAATGCCTGCATGATAGCAATAAAATTATATTTCAGTATGATCTTGTTCCCTCCTGAAATGATCGACAAGTTTAAATATTGATGGATGGTGACAGCCGATGGTTTGTTTGAATATAATCGGTGCCATGCTTCTACTGAGTTATTAGTATGCGGCAAACCATCCAGCATGCGACTCCATGCAGTCCAAATTCCAATTGGATAACTGTGATTTCAATGCTGATGCCTAATAAATTTGTCCTCCCAGTAATCAAACACTAGTGTTATCTCAGGAGGACAGGTTTCAATGACGTTCTCAAACCCTGCTGGGACATCTTCTAATGGTGGGAAACTCAATGCAAGCAGCATCTTTATGTTAATCTTGATATCTTCATTATCTCTGTACGCATCTGATAAACCTGTATCTTGCACTTTCCTCCAAAGACACTGTCCTAGATGAAATAAACAAGCACTTAATGAACAGACTGGAAACAATTTTGACACCGCATTCTGACTTGCTTTCTCAAAGTCAGATAGCACGCTTACGGGTTTCAAATTGGGATTTAAGTCCAAAAGCTTCTTAAACACATGCATTTAGGTTTCTTCCTTTTTGCCCCTCAGCAGAATGTAAATTAATGGCTTTGTAGTCCTGTCAATCAAGGCATAAACCAAAAAAACTTGAAAAAAACAGTTCCGGGGAGACTTTAAAAGTACCATCAATGAACCAGTGAGGGTTTTCTTCGAGAAGGTGTAGATTTTCACTCATTCCAAACATCAGTATCTGATTCTCATCACCAACACCTGAATCACATAGCAGGAAGTTGGAATTTCTGGATGTCAGTCGAAGTCCACTGGGGATATCAATCTTGGCAACAGTCCAATGGTTGGAATAAGGATGATGAGCATACTTTCGTCTGCGCTCTATGGCCCGTTGAGAAGCTATATATGCTGGAAGATGAACAGCTTACTCCAGAGAAATTCTATTGGTACACTGTTATATAATCTGCCTTGGCTTTTCCATTCCATGTTCAGCATGTTTTCTCATCTCGGCAACACTGTGAACTGCTTCTTTCTTGGCTACATCAGGTGCATGGTTATGTTCAGAAATAGTGGTTACTCTTTGTCTCATACTTTAAGACGTCCTTTACAAAATGTTGTTAGATAATGCCATGACATGCTTCCATCCACATTAATCCGTGCCTTCCAATAACGATATTCATATTTCAACAACAACTGTTTCCTTTTTTGCGACTCAATAAACTCCATTGTAATCAACCTACAGAATATTGGCAAAACATTAAGAACATGCAAAAACATGCAAAATCGAGGACTCGAGAAACAACCTAATCTGTGAAAGGAGAGCACTACCCACAGAGAAGTCACCAATTTTAAAAGTGTAATAGACTTGAAAGAAAAGTCATGCAAAATGTGTTATGACTTCACAAATGATAATAAAACACAAAGTGTGTCGGTGCATTGAGAAGGCTGATTTAATCAAATAAGGAGCACATTTAACAAGGGTGAAAACATAATGTGAAACTTAGAAGAAATGAACGTGACAAATATGAGGATAAAAATGCTCCTTATTTGATTAAATCAGTCTTGTCTTATTTTTATGTCAATGCTTCTTTCTTTCTTTCTTTCTTTCTTTTCTTTCTTTCTTTTCTTTCTTTCTTTCTTTCTTTTCTTTCTTTCTTTCTTTCTTTCCAAATCGCATACACTTACAAAGTGTACTGGTGCATTGAGAAGGCTGATTTAGTCATATTTTACTATTGTTATGCTGTTAACAAAATTGTATCTGCTGTACACCGCCTTGGGTGAATCTCTTCATAACGATGGTTAATAAATACCAATAAATAAGGAACATGTTAACAAGGGTGCAAACATAATGGGGCCGATATTCAGACTGTGGGAGTTAGACCAGCTAACTCCAGTGGTTGGTGCTGAGTTGGATATTCAATGCTAGGCCAGTTCTGGTGACCGGCATTGAATATCTGGTTTGTTTTTGGCTGTTTTAAAGATAACCGGCTAAGTCGATATTCAGACCTAGCCAGTTATCTTTAAACCAGCCAAAGAAATCTCACATTTTCACATGGTCAAATATGGCCACTAAACTGGCTTTAAGAATCGTCAGATAGCCAGTTATATCGGGCGATATAACCAGCTATTTGCTAGCTTAATGTAGCTTCCTCGTCTCAGAAGGCCCTGCAAGCTCTATTATTACCCGTGGCCGAATACCTCAAGCCTGCAGTTCACCTCTGAGCTCGGAGACAATTAAACTAACCTCGCCTCCAAAGTCCTAGACCATGGAGAGGAAAGAAAACTAAAAGGATTTTAGGACCCAGTAACTAGACAGATGGTAAGTACAAGTTACAAGTTGTTTATTTAAACCCAATTTGGAGTATGGAAAATGTGATGTTCTTAACATATTAGGTTCTTTTGTAACATAAAAATACACTTAAACATAAAAATACACTTAAACATAAACTAATAACATAATTTTTCCTAACAGGTGCAGTAGTAGAACAACAGTGAAACCAACAGACAAGTATTAAACAAAGTATCGTATTTGCTCTCTCTCAATCTATAAATTTCCTTTATCGTCTGTGTCTCAAGAATCAATTTTTTTGAATCACTTTATGTCTTTTAGGTGTGAACACCCAGATTCAGTTTCTAGAACAGGTAAGTCAGATTAAACAGTGACCTTTCAGTGTCCTTTTTGCATAGCAGTGAAGACTTATCTTTGGTCTTTCTTAGAGCTTCTTCTTGCTTGTACGTTGGAGCTCAGGATCTTCTCTTCCAGTACAGGAATCTACTGCCTCACACTTTAAATGAAATCAACAACAAAAAAACCTTCCTTCCTAACAGCAGGAACAGCACTAGCTGGGATTCAGGGATAACTGTGGCTTGCTAACTAACAAAAAAATAATAATAATTGTATAACTTTAAATAGTTTCTCTGTTCTTGTACTGAGTTCCCTAACTAAGGAAGGGCACTCTTCATTGAATCTTGTAGTCACACTGCCCACAGCAACTTGGTCTCTCCAAACTCATGCAATCTTCCACAGTAGTGCACCAGCAGACCATGTAGAACACACATACTGCAAACCCAACCTTAAGCTTGGAGACCAGTTTTCCTAGTGGCTTAATTGGGATTAATTCCCTTGCATAAACCTGTTTTACACAACCATGCACAGGGTCTCTCCACTACAGTCTTAACTGCAAAACATTTAAACAGGACACACAAAAAAAAACAGTTTACTTCTTTCTTTCTCTTGTTCAAATCCAACACCTTTCACCTTCAGCTCACTTCCCCTGAATTCAGTGTTTCAGTACTAAACACTAGCAGAGAAATTCCCTTTCACATACTTAAACAACACACAAAAAAGACATCAGTTTTAGAACTTTCTGTTTCTGCTCAAATCCAACACTTTTCACCTTTAGCCCATTTTTATAAGTTTAAACACACATTTAAATATATTTAGACTTTTATCATAAATCTCTGTCAAATTTCTATAAAACTAGAGATGCTCACTCAAATTAAATTATGCATCACCCCACATACATGCCCAAGCGATGCCCACTCAAAAAACCCAAATCCAACACTCAGAGCATTAGGGCCAGCCGCAGAAAGCGCAGCTCCATGCAGGAAGTCTAGAACTGCTTCTGGAGCCACAGCACTGGCCACCAACAATCTCTGGGAGCCCGGAGCCTCCCCCGGACCCCAGGTAAAAATAAAAAATAAATAAATATAACCCACTGGGTTACATTAATCGGAGATATTCCGTGGGGGATAGCCAGTTATCCCCCACTGAATGTCAGCAGATAGCCAGTTAAGTGCTATTTAACCAGTCAGCAGCCGTTCTGGCTGGTTAAATAATGCTGAATGTTGAGGGAATGTGTTGTGAATAATGAAAAGTAGAAACCGTGGTAAATGCTTGATAAAACACAATTGGTGCACTTTCAATACCATAAAGAATGAAAACCCAGGAAAGTAAAGCAATACTGAAGATATTTCAAGATAAGATCGAGCCATTTTGATGGGATATTAATTTGTCGAGGACCAAAATGGCCTGCCATTTTTCGGCAGGCCATTTTGACAGTGGCTATTATGTCAGGGGCTATTGTATCGGGGGCTTTTTGTTAGTTTTTTTGTGTCAGGACATTTTTATCATGGCTTTTTTGATGGGCCTATTTTGCCTCAGTACCATTTGGGAGGATACTGCTATGTTATTATCATGGCTAGGCCTTTTATGCACCTCATTGATCCCGGTACCTGAACACAATCCCAAGATCCATGTACATTATATTTTGTATAGCAATGGGAATTGTGTAAGGGAGTAGTAAGTCCCCAAGCCTGTGCTGTAACTATAATGAGGTGCAACCTGTCTATTTTAGAGTTTTATGGCTCCTGCTGTGGATAGTGCAAACTATGATGGCTAGAAATGTTATTGGATAAAATAGCTGATTTTTGATTTTGCAATGGTCTGCACATTCTGAGTGGGATCAGGGTCCTGAAGGGCCTGGTCTTTGGATGGCACCAAGTGCTCTGATGGCCTCTGTGGACTCTGTTGTGTCTTCTATGGTCAATACTGTGTGAGGTGTGGCCTAGCAGATAAGGCTGTGGCCTCAGAATGTAGCAGAACTCGGATCTTCCCACTGCAGCTCCTTGTGCTTCTGGACAAGTTACTTTATCCTCCATAGCTATTGCTACGAGCACTTTGACTATAAGAGGGTGGTAGGGCACATCCCATCCTTTACATGTGTTATCAATGGTTTTGTGTTAGCTGTAACACATTGTAGTGTATATGAGGGTTATGGCCATACTGTGTTGAAGGTTATTGCATACACATTCATTGCTCCTGTTATGCTAGGTGGTTGTTATTCACCTTCCTCTGCCTGATGCACTGAATGAGAGACCTTGCCATATGCAACAGAAGTTCCACCTTAGCACCTCCAAGTCTCGGCATACCCCTAAACATCTGGAAAGCACAAGTTTGAGAGGACAGGTTCGTGTAGTGGTCCTTCTTAGCTTTACAGACCCTACCCATCTTCAAATCCTTGCTCAAAGCCCACCTCTTCAATGCTGCTTTCAGCACCTAACCTTTATACCTTTCAGGAAATCTAGACTGCCCCTATTTGACTGACTGTACATTTGTCCTTTAGATTGTAAGCTCCTTTGAGCAGGGACTGTCCTTCTATGTTAAATTGTACAGCGCTGCGTAACCCTAGTAGCGCTTTAGAAATGTCAAGTAGTAGTAGTAGTTCCCATATGATTTGTTTTGCTATGCTCCTCAAACATGCTGTGACTGCACAGGTCAGCCATTTTGGGAGTTTCTGGAGAGGTCCTGGCTAGACTTAGGTGAGCAGTCTGCACATGGTGATTGTGGATGTCTTTGAGCATTCATATCCATGAGGGCCTTGCTCTTCATTGTTGACATCTGTACTGTGGCAACGAGGTGGTGAGGTAAAGTTGGTAATGACATGTGGGACTTATGGTTGCTGTCTCTGCATTTTTGGGCTGCTGCCAACATGCATATGTAGGTGTGGAGTGGCAGGCCTGAATTTATGGATGGTGTCTTAGAAATGTGCAGGCCATCATTTCAGCCTTGCATGCTGGGGGTTCCATATGAGGTTGGAGGACATGCTCTGTCCTTTCCTGAACAGGGGGGCCATGGTGACAGGAGGGGCTTCCTGGCAATCCCATCAACTCTGAATGTGCAGGTGACCCTAGGAATGTATAGTGATTGCCTGTCACTAATATTGGGCCCATAGCTGCACTGCATGATAGATACCTTGCTAGGGTCTGCCGGATATGCCTCCATATCCACATGCTAAGTCATGTGGGGGGGAGCCTTCAATGCTGCCTAAATCACTGTCTCCTGTGGATCATACAGAGCACAGCAAGGAGGTTGCTCTCCTCTGAGCTAAAATTCAGCTCCCACCTGAAGGACATTCTTATGCTCTATGTGTGGGCTACACAGAACACTGTTCCAATGCGCAGGAAACTGGACATCACTGCCCATGCAACCGATCCAGCAAATGTCCACTTCCACACTTGGCCATCCTTACTATGTATGGCTATTGAAGATTATTTTATAAAGTATGGACAACTATCTTCAGACAGCCAAGTCTATATAGGGAACATCCAAATTATGGACATCTCCGTGATGATTTTGGAATGCATAAGAACATTCATTGCTCTATTTCTGGTTTGGGGCGATTGCTTGGTATGCCCATAGTTTGATGTACATTTGATGTGTCTTTATAAAAAAAATCCCAGTACAAATGCTGCATAAATCACAGATTAAATAAAGCCATAGACATGTGTAAGAGCAATGTAAGAGCAGTGCAAGACCAGGGTAAGGGCAGGTGAAAATGTACACATGTGCAATACACATGAACACGTATAAAGTACATAAACTGAGTCTCTACCTATGTTCTGCCTCAAACTCACTCCTGAATACATCTATATTCAGGGTGTGTAAAAATATTTATGTTCTGATCATTGTACACCATTGCCATTTTATACACATATGCTGTCATATATGCAAGAAAATAGCTATAAAAAAATTTCCCCATATGTCACCTTACAGTGACAGTTTTTTAAAAGTCTCATATTATTTTTTAAAAAGCAGCAAGCATAAGCTCACAAGAATTTTTATACTATTTTATGTCTTTATGATCTCACAACTGGCCTACTGTTTATAAATAAGATAAAAAGTTAATAATAGGGCAAATGCTAGTTAATTACAAAACTAATGACACTGGTGCAAAGACTGTAGGTACTTTTACCCACAGGCTCTGCAAATTATCAAAAGGAAAATACAGGCATTCATTCTTTCCTTTTGAAAAACGGCTTGGGAAGAACTATCTTCCACAGATTTCCACCAGCTTTTTGTGTGTGTACATTTTGGTGAAAAATAGTGTCTGTGGTTTTGAAAATGCAAAATTAAACAGGTTATTGCCTCACCCTGACTTTTCCCCACCTTCAAGCCTGCATAGTTTTCCCTGGGGAAAACTATGTGCACTGTCGATTCTTACGTATGCTTTTGCCTATGGAATAGGGTGACAATGTTGAAGTAGCCAATTTACTTGTAAATAAATATTAACCCAAGAAAATTGTCCTCCCCAAGCTATCCAAATGTCTTAAATACTTGTAAAACCTCAGTGTACCTGAATGTAACTCATCTTGAACTACTGGTGAAAAAGGTTTGAATAAAATCCAAATAAATAAATAAAGTTTATTTCACAATTTTATTTTAACAGAACGCTCTCTGAAAAGTCAAGTGCTCTTATGTGTCAGTGTTCAACAGCCTGCCTTATACAAATCAACTGGTATTTTGCACTGGCACATCAACGTTTAAAGGGAAAGTAGGTGCGTACCTTCACCTTGAAAACTGCTCACATGTACCAAAGACCTGCACACTTTGCATTCGTTTCTTTTAGAGAGCAGATCATTGCTGCAAGAGTGTGCACAGATTTGAAAATCCAGTCTACATATGTTGTCTGCCAATCCTGCCCAAACCACGACCCTGGGAATGTACACCCTCTATCTGGCTACGAGTGAATAAATCATGGAATGCTCACATGTATTTTTTAATCTTTATTTTTCTTTAAACTTCAACATTTTTGTACTAACATCTGTTCCACATGTATTGCATTAGTACATTACCATTTTACATAACTGGAATCTTTCTCCTTTTGGAAAAATCCCAAGCTCCTGTAGAAAACACCCTTTAATAGGCCCAGTACTGTGCACATGGTATAGAACAGCAATAAAGCTGCACTTTGAACCACACACATCCCCCATAAAACCAGTCTTACATGTATTTTTACCCAGATTGGGTGAAGATCATTTTCAACTTACCTGGATAAATGGTTTTTATAATTGTCTTTTAACTGGTTAACCCACAACATCTTTTATTTATTTAGATTTTGCTCATACCTTTTTCAGTAGTAGCTCACAGTGAGGTACATTCAGGTACTCTGGATATTTCTCTGTCCCAGGAGGGCTCACAATCTAAGTTTGTACCTGAGGCAATGGAGGGTTAAGTGACTTGCCCAAGATCACAAGGAGCAGCAGTGGGATTTGAATCAGCCACCTCTAGATTGCAAGACCAGTGCTCTAACCACTAGGCCACTCCTCCACTATTACATTTTTTTAAAGAACACTTCTTTGGGTGTGTCACTCACACTACAAAATAACGGGCCAAAAAAAAAAAGCCAACAGAAGGGATTCACAATAACTCTCTATAATTTTTGAATACTTTTTTGATTCAAATGGCAAAAATTAACTATATCTGAGGAAAATGTGAAGTGATACATGCCTGTATCCAGCTGCGAATACCACAATAAATTCACACAGAGCCTTTCCCGGCTGAAACATTAGATAAATCAATATACACATACAATAAAGTTTATGTTACTCTCTCACACACTGAACAAGAAAGCAGGCTGCACTGTTCTGGATTAAGTTTGTAAGAACTTTTCAGGCTAAAGTTCACAACTTTATAAATTCCTTATCTATGAATATCATTCTTATACAAGTCCTGAAGAAAATGTTATCATCACACTAGAAGCAAATCACAGCTTTCTGTCAAAAAGAAAAGTCAACAATGTAGAATTATGGTACAGGGAGCCAAATGGAGGGATTTTTCAAAAACAAACAATGGTCACAGTCATGCAATCAGCTGCTCCTAAGTGGTATTTTTACACCCAGACTTCCATAAGGCATGCATCACCTTTTGGCACCATCTATCACACATCTGTGACCTGTCTGTGAGCACAGTTGTTAACAAGCATCACAAATTTCACCAGCCATGCATTGCTCAGTTTAAGAATTCCTCCCAGCTAGAAGTACTAGAGAATAAACATTTTCATTTGTTTTAAAAATGTAAGAATTGAATTTCCCCATCAGTTATAAACAATGTGATGACCAGTTTATTAACTGCAAAGGAATTGAAACATTGGCCACTGGAACAAAGCAATTTGCAAAATGATAAAATATTAAAGGGACCAATATTGCATGTTATTCATTTCCATGCTGGAAAACATGTGTATATAAGAAAACTTTGCCTCAAGTCCAGCATCCTGTCTCTGACAGTGGATATTCTTGGTCCTTTGGAAGAAGTACTCAACAGATCCTAACAATGATGGTGAGGATTGGGGTGAAATCCATTCACAACTATTCATTCCTGTTTCCAACACAAAAAGTTGCATTCTTCAATCCTAGCTTCCTAATAGTTGACAGTGAATGCATCCTTCAGAAACTTATGCAAATCTTTTATAATACCAGTAATAATACTGGACTTGACCACATCTTCCAGAAATAGATTACACAGCTTAATTCTATATTGGCTGAAAGAATACTTTCTTAAATTTGTTTTAAAGATGCTACCGGTTAGTTTATGGAATGTCCTCTAGTCTTAGTGCTATTTAAGGGTCCACAGTAAAGCCTTTTGAAAATTGATCTATAGACATAGGAAATAAAAACAAGAGTATCATAATTCCTCTGTGTGGATCCATGGTGCAACCACACAATGACTATTAGGTAGTATTCTGATTACCCCATCTCAAAAATATAGTCAATGGAAAACATGCAATGAAAGGTAACGGAAATTATAAAGAGTATGACATTTTTCCTTTATAAAGTCTTGATAGATTTGGACTCTTCAGCTTAGAGAAGAGCATCTAAGAGTGGATATGATAGAAGTTTTTGTAATCAAGGATCAGGAAATAAATGTGTCTGCCATGCACGCCACCAATATCTGATCATATTCTCAGATGACAGCAAAATGCCTTGTTGATTGGAGGAGCCAATCAAAACAATTTCAGATCCCAATCCCAAGCACTTTAGTTGTTGATGCTGTGTAGAGTAAAATTTTGGTCATCACATGGCCCCAATAACCCACTCTGTTCAGCTGCCTGTGGATATTATTCAGCCTAGAGAGTGTGGAAGGTGTAGGAGGACTGGGCTCAGTTGTTATCTGGTTCAGCTTTGTCATTTTCATCTCAATTCCTGTGAATAATACAACAGCCGTGTCTTAGGACTCCTGCATCATTGTGACATTATCCCTAGGATTCTATGTATCGCACCTTGATGTCTACACGGAAATCGAAGCGTATTCCATCACAATGCACGTAACTTAATTAGTTAACAAGCTAATCAGTGTTGATAATTGGATGTTAACAAGCAGTTATCAGCACTAATTGGTATTAATTAGAATTTATGTGCACTACTTCTTAACCATATTCTGAAACATGGTGCTTACAAGTCGCATACTGAAAAGTGGGAGTGGTTATGAGAGTGGAATGGGCAGGTTGTGGGCATTTCTAAAATCTATGCATGTTGTTATAGAATACTAGTAAAAAAGGCCCGTTTCTGGAACGAAAGAAACGGGCGCTAGCAAGGTTTTCCTGGGAGTGTGTATGTTTGAGAGAGAGAGGCAGAGTGAATGTGCGGGTGTGTGACAGAGTGAGACTGTGTGTGTGACAGTGTGTGTGTGAGAATGAGAGTGTGTGACAGGGCCCCCTCCCCTGTTCCTAATGCCCCTCACCCCGTTCCCTCCCCTCCTTTTCCTCCTGCTTCCCACACTTTCGGTTCCTTAAGGCTTTCAAAAGTCTATGTACCCCCGTGGCCCTAACGCCCAGTATCCGGATACCCCACCGCTTTCCTCCTCAACCCTCCCCCAAGATGTAATACTTTCACGTCGTTCATTTTTTTAAAAAAGTGTCCTATCTACCCTGTGTACAAATGCCCGGCATTCAGATGGTGTTCCTCTCGTAAATTTTCATTTCTTTCATTCATTCAGAACTTGCCCCCCCCCCCCCCCCCCTGAACACTTTTGGTTCCTTCAGTCTTTTAAAACTCTCCTGTGTGCTAATGGGCAGCATTGAGATTGTTTCCCTGTCCCAAATTTGCATGTCTTTCAGTCATTCACAACTCCCCCCCCTCCCCCCATTTAACACTTTCGGGTTCCTTCAGTCTTTTAAAACTCTCCTATCAACCCTGTGTCCTAATGGCCAGCACTCAGATTGTTTTGCTTTGCCAAATTGTCTGTCACTGATGTCACTGAGGTCAGTGCCTGCCTGCCTAGCAGACCACTTCTGGCAGGCACGGTCCCAAGCACATCCTGTTGGAGGTGAGAATTATTATATAGGATACCGGCTCTGCAACTAATTTAAGTGTCAGTTTTGCCTCAGGCCCACCCAGAAGCACAGTCCCTCCTGCAGTTCCAACACCTCTGTGTCTTCCTCACCCTCTCCCACCCCCGCCGCAGTGCTTGCACTTTGCTATTGGCACTGCCTGGCAGCAACTCACAGACACAGCGTCCTGCTCCGGAGCTTTCCATCTGCTGCACAGATGCAACTTCCTGTTTACACAGGGACGCAGCAGAGGGAAGACCCCAGAGCAAGATGCTGCTCCTGTGAGTTGCTGCCAGGCAGTGCCGATAGCAAAGTGCAAGCACTGCGGCGGGGGTGGGAGAGGGAGAGGATCACTGCAAAAGGGCAATATTCATCTAGCCACTCGTGGGCCTGCGGCGATGATATAATCCTTAAAAGCAGCGCGGGACCTCCCAGTCACGTTATGCTGATGGCTCTGCGGCATTATTCTCTGTGTTTCCTGTTTTTGTCAATTGTTTTTCCTTGTTTGCTGATCTGCTTTTTTAAATAGTTTTTTTTTTCTTTTGTTTTGCTAATTCCATTCCCTCTTTCCCCTTGTATGCTGGTTAATTATCACTTATTCCTTCTGTTTTTTATAACACTTGTCCATGCTTAAAAATGGCAACCATTTTTGACCCTTCATCTTTATATGTCAGCACTTTTTGGGTATTTGGGTATTTCTGAATACCTAGGATAGCAGCTCTATGGGGCAATTCTGTAACGTGTTCACCACTATTCACTTGCTGATTACATGCGTGAGAGCCCTGTTTACTAAGCCGTGCTAGAGCTAATGCTAGAGACACCCAAATATTCCTATGGGTGTCTCTAGCATTAACATGTGCTAAGTTTTAGTGCACACTAAAAAGTTAGCATGCCTACAGTGCAGCTTAGTAAACAGGGCCTTAAAGGTTTAGAATAATGAAAGGTTCAAAAGCAGCTAGCGTTGAGCCTTTTAATATCGCTGTCTGCTGGCACCGAGGGGGTTAAATCAGGGTGGATGATTAAAAGAGCCGGGGAGATTAGGACTGGTCATAAGAAAGGACAGTCAGCCAGGAGAATGGAGATTGGTGGTGAGGGAGAGTGGTAAGTGGGTTGATGGGGGTCTTGAGCACAAGACATTTTCTGGCAGGCTTTTGCCTTTTGGGAGAGTAGGTAGGGTAGGAAGGGTGGTGTTGGTTCTTCTGAGGATTTTTTTTGTCCCTCCCAGCCCTTCCCTTTCATGGGCTCCAGGTGGTAGGCTGCTTGTGGAAACTCTGCTTTAGGGAGGTTTTGCGAGGTGAGTCGCAGCTAGACAGGAGAAAAGGGATGATATGTGAAACTGTGGTTTATGTGTCTAGCAAAAGAGGGAATTTAACAAACTCAAGTGCGTTACCGCTTTCAGTGGATTGCAAGTTTGGGCCCTGTTAGAGAAACACCGGTTAGTGGGAATATTCAGCGGCACTGTCCAGTTCAGTGCCACTAAATATCCCCACTTAACCTCAGACAAGAGATTTAAATGGTCAGAAGCCTCCCTTGTAATTTAAATAGCTTTGAATGCTGGGCTCCTAATTATTAATAATTGAGGTTAACAGTAGCATATACCCTCTATCCATGTATTGCAAACCAGGTGGTTTTGTGACTGCTTACATAAGTACATAAGTAATGCCACACTGGGAAAAGACCAAAGGTCCATCGAGCCCAACATCCTGTCCACGACAGCGGCCAATCCAGGCCAAGGGCACCTGGCAAGCTTCCCAAACGTACAAATTCTATACATGTTATTCCTGGAATTGTGGATTTTTCCCAAGTCCATTTAGTAGCGGTTTATGGACTTGTTCTTTAGGAAACTGTCTAACCCCTTTTTAAACTCTGCTAAGCTAACCGCCTTCACCACGTTCTCCAGCAACGAATTCCAGAGTTTAATTATGCGTTGGGTGAAGAAATTTTTCTCCGATTTGTTTTAAATTTACTACACTGTAGTTTCATCGCATGCCCCCTAGTCCTAGTATTTTTGGAAAGCACGAACAGGCGCTTCACATCCACCTTTTCCACTCCACTCATTATTTTATATACCTCTATCATGTACTGTTCCCTTGGATTCTTGTAACCCAAGTGCATGACCCTGCATTTCTTAGCATTAAATCTTGGTTGCCAATTATTGGAACATTGTTCAAGCTTAGCTAGACCTTCCTCATGCTATCCACACCCTCTGGGGTGTCCACCCTATTACAGAGTTTGGTGTCATTCACAAAGAGACAAACCTTACCAGACAGGCCTTCCGCAATATCACTCACAAAGATCTTAAAAAGAGCAGGCCCAGGGACTTCCCAGCTGTATTATTAAATCCAGCAAGTTAATCTGTTAATTGTTAAGGGGGTCGTCTACTAAGGTGCGCTAGCGTTTTCAGCTCATGCTATAAATCAGTTGGCGCTAAATGCTGAGACACCCATAGGAATATAACAGTGTTTAGCGCCAGCTGATTTTTAGCATGAGCTGAAAACACTAGCGCACTTCAGTAAAAGACCTCCTAAATATATCTGCTGTATGTTCACATGCAATACCTTTGAGATTTTGAGTGCATGTATCATTTGTATCTTATAAACAATAAAGAGAAGTGACTGAAAAGAAATGAAGAATGAAAAGGCCTACACACAGAAATACAAGCACTAAAAAATAAAAAAAAATACAACAGCAGAAAAGTCAAGAAGTCGACCATTCCATAGAGCGAGGATGAAAACCAAAGAGTGAGCGGTTTTTTGGGGCTGGGTTTTTTTTTGTTTTGTTCTTTTACATGGAATAACCATGGTATAAATATAGAATGAATAAGTATCATATTGATTTCCCAATGAAAAAAATCTGCATAAAATAATGTTTGCTTTTCGTTGGTGCCTCTGAAAGGATATTGATAGAGAAGAGGCAATATGAGATAATTTTGAAAGGAATTTGTCTATCTAACTCATTACAGTTAGCTCATTTATAGCCTGTTAATACCAGCAACATAGTTCATAGCTGATTATAACTAAGATACTAGACTAAGAAAAATTTAGGATGTAAAAATTTAGCAAGAATTATCATAATCAGCAACAATCTCACCAAGACATCTCTACGCAAATGAAAATTACAACATATTACTTCCTTAATACATATTTATAAAACAACAATATCTCTAATCCCTTCTTGAAAATAATGTAAGTAGGGATACACCTTAGCTTAGATGGAAGAGTATTCCATAAGGTAGCTGCCTGATTTGCAAAGAAGCATGTAAACAGTTTCTTCAAAATAATTCCCCGAGGACTAGGAAAAGAAAATAAAGATGAATTACTGGTATTGTATTGTAGAGCTGATTAAAAAAACATGCTAGAGAAAGCATGTATTGAGGACTTAAACCGCATACAATCTTATATAGTAAACATCCCAGTTTAAATAGTGACCCTAGCCTCCACAGGAAGCCAATGCAGCTTAATAAAGGTGTAATTCAATCTGATTTCTTAAGAGGAAAAAATCAGATGTACAGGCACATTTTGAATAGTCTCAATTTTTCTCAATATTTGTTTCAATAAGCCTAGATACACAATATTGCAATAATCCAATCTACTAAGAACTCAGCACTTCCTTGCATACATTTTCTGGACTGAAAAGTGCCCTCCATTCAGTGGCAATATATGTGGACTGGTTTCAGACAGAGCATAGGCCCCGGGATATGGCAGGGGAAACAAAGTACACTGGAAGGTAAGCTCAGATTTCTTCCTACTGGCTAGGCCAATTGGCATTTTCTTCTCTTAGGCTTGCCTCTCAAGGTCAGTGCACTGGCACCGTGGGTCAAATGAGTGAGAGAAGGGACTTTAAAGAGTGTAAAAGAGCCTTCAAATGAGTATGATACACTCAAAATGAGTGGGGCTTGAACGTATCTCTGCTACAGCATAGAAGACAAAGGCAGTAACCGTGTCCCCTGCAGTACAATACACTTGGATTCCACTTAATAACTGAACCGATGCATAGTACTTCATAAAAATAAGTAACAAAGAGGCAGGATCCTGTGAAAATCCAGGCTGTATTTCCTGTGCAATTGTAATGCTAACACACTTGCACAGCGCAGTCAATAAATCTTTCAATAGTACCAATTTACCTGGGATTCAAATGAAACATTGTTTGTCTAATGTATACTGAAGCTGATAGAGGTAATTCTGCATCTACACTGTGGTAGCAGAAGTGGGGTAATCTGCTGCATTCTTCCTGGGCAGACAGCTGTAAATGCAGACATGTGTCTGTCTTCTGTTTGTTGAAAGGGGCCTAGATGATAATCATCCTGCTGTAACAACACAAAACCAAAACTGAATTCATTCACTTTATTGACCACCCTAGACTGACTGCAACAATAAAGTGGAAATACCTGTCTTTTGCTGATTTTATCTTTATTATGCTAAGCTTAATTGATCCCCTGTTGCTGGGTCACATGAACATATTGGAAAACTGAAACATCTGTTAGGAATTAAGGACTCATTGAATCAAAGTTGTCTGACCCCTAGAAGGTGAACAGTGATAAAATAGGTGAAAAGTGCATTCTAAGTGCATGATGCAAAGGTTTGCTTCTCTGTGTAAGATTCAAGTATTCAAATTAGACATTTTGGGAATGAGTGTGAAGAGGATGCATAGGTGAAGGGTGGGTTGGAGGTGCGACCGTGTCCATAAAATGGGTAAATGAGCCATGTGTGTGCAAATGTGTACATGTGCATAGGTGAATAGATGGAGTCTGTGTGAGACTAATTCCCTCATTCCACCCAGCACAAACAGACTCCATATATTACCTTGTGGAATGGGATAAAAGATGCAAATGCATACTAGATGAAATAGCACCATTACGAATAAGAACTTCACATAAGCATAACTCGATACCATGGTTCAATGATGAACTGAAAAAGCTAAAAACACAATCCAGGAAACTTGAACGAGCATGGAGAAAAACAAAAGTTGAAAATACACTCAACACATGGAAACAATCACAAAGAAAATACAAATACACAATAAGACAGACCAAAAGATCATACTATAAAACTAAAATAGGGACAAATTACAAAGACACAAAGAAATTATACCAGCTCATGAACAAACTCCTAGACACCAACTTGGTCACTACATCAAATACAGACATCCATCTGCAGATAAACTTGCTAAGTATTTCAATGAAAACCTACGCAACACTCTACCTCAGGACAACACTGACATCGAAATCTTCCTTAATGAGTTGGACCCAACCACTGGAGAATACCCGGCCGACCAAACCTGGTTAAAATTCGCCCTCCTTACCATTGATGCAGTTGCACAGGCGATCAGCAGGTTCTCCAACACTCACTGTAAACTAGATACCTGTCCCAACTACCTAATGAAATCCGCCCGTGACCGCTTCATAGCAGACCTCACATCCCACCTAAGCTACATGCTTCAGCAAGGTCTCTTCCCTAAAGAAAATGGCAATATCCTACTCACTCCGATACCAAAAGACACCAAGAAAAAAACAAATGAAATCACTAACTACCGTCCAGTAGCATCCATTCAGTTGTCAGTCAAACTGATGGAAAGCATGGTAGCCAAACAACTTACAGATTATATAAACAAATTCTCAATATTACATGAATCACAGTCAGGTTTTCTCCTCCTCCACGGCACAGAAACAGTACTACTCACTCTCCTAGCCAAATTCAAGCAGGAAATAGCAATAGGCAAAAATATCCTCCTCCTCTAATTCGACATGTCTAGTGCATTCGACATGGTAAACCATAATCTATATAAATAATTCTCACCTCCAACGTTCTGAACCTCACTGTGTGGCAGGGAAACATTGAAGCCCTGTAGTCTTCTAGGCTGTCAGCACCACTCACTCTCACTCTCACTCATAGACCCGCCCTCAGCCACACCCCATCCACACATAATTCACAACCCCAACATTCTAAATGCAAATTTGTAGTTGCAAGATCCCATGAGTGTATGCCCCGCCCTCGTGCCACAACGTGATGACGTGGAGGGCGGGGCTATGACACTCAGCCAATCGCCAGTTCCACCACCCTCCGACGCTACCCCCCCGACACACTGCGAGAAACAGCGGCCTACGCAGGGCCTCCACCTCCCCCCCCCCGACGCACAGCGACAAACACCGAGCTACGCAGGGGGAGGAGTGCCGTCCGAACACCTGATCCGCCGGGACCCCGAAGCTGCCGCCCGCCAAAAAAAAACTACCCATCTGCACCCTCCCCACGCTGCCGTCCTGCGCCCTCCCGACGCTGCCGCAGGTAAACCTTGCTAGTGCCCGTTTCATTGCTCACAGAAACGGGCCTTTTTTACTAGTATATTAATAAGATTACTAGATAAGTTCAGGATTGGTGGAAACATACTTAGCTGGATCAAGGGTTTCCTAACCACAAGAACGTATCAAGTAAAATCAAACTCAAACATACCATCACCGTGGAAAGCAGACTGTGAAGTACCACAAAGATCACCACTATCACCAATCCTCTTCAACCTAATGATGACCCCACTAGCCAAGTCCTTATCCAACCAAGGCCTTAACCCTTTCATCTATGCAGACAATGTTACAATATTCATAGGCGCCGACTCCGTGGGTGCTATGGGTGCTCGAGCACCCCCAATAGTCACCCACTGGAAGTTCCCTGCAGGGCATCCCCCCTCCCTCCGAAATTTAAAAGTCACTTATCTTACCTCCTCGTCGGAGGAGTTACATCTGCAGCAGCAGCCCAGGAAAAAGCGTGCAGGCAGGAGACTCAGAGCTGTTCCGTTTGGTCTCTCTGAGCTCTGGTCCCGCCCTCATTTCCTGTTTACGCAAGGGCGGGACCAGAGCTGAGAGAGAGCAGACAGAACAGCTCTGAGTCTCCTGCCTGCATGCTTTTTTCTGGGCTGCTGCTGCTGCTGCAGATGTAACTCCTCCAACCAGGAGGTAAGATGAGTGACTTTTAAATTTGGAAGGAGGGAGGGAGATGGGGGGGCCACCCTGGAACTCGGAGGGAGAGGGGGGGTCTGGAACTGGGAGGGTGAGAAGGGGGGCCTGGAATAGGGAGGGTGAAAGGGGGGGCCTGGACTGGCCTGGCCTAGAACCGGGAGAGTGAGAGGGGGGCTGGAACTTGGAGGCAGGGAGGGAGGCCTGGAACTCGGAGGGAGGGAGAGGGGAGGAGGGCAGGAGAATGCACCACCTGTAAAAAAAAGAAAAAAAGAAAAATTTAGCACCCCCAATAATTTTGAAAAGTTGGCTCCTATGACAATATTCATTCCTTGCAAATCTAAACTGACAGAAATCACCAACGAAATCAAGATCAGCTTGAACATCATGGACTCTTGGGCAAATGCATTTCAACTAAAACTAAATAAAGAAAAAACACACTGTCTCATCCTCTCATCCCTACACAGAGCAGATAACCCCACAATTATCAACACCCCAGATTACACCCTCCCTATGTCAAAAGCTTGAAAATCCTCGGCGTTACAATGGACCGCAACTTAACACTAGAGAGCCAAGTGACATCCACAACAAAGAAAATGTTCCACTGAACGTGGAAACTCAAACGCATGAAACAATTCTTCCCGAGGGGAACATTTCTCAACCTGATACAATCAATGGTACTAAGTTATGTAGACTACTGCAATGGAATTTATGCGGGATGCAAAGAACAAACCTTAAAGAAACTTCAGACCGCTCAAAGCACGGCAGCTAGGCTTATCTTCGGAAAAATGCTATTTGAAAGTGCAAAACCCCTTCGCGAAAAGCTACACTGGCTCCCAATCAAAGAATGCATTGCTTTCAAAATCTGCACTCTGGTTCACAAAATTATCTATGGTGAAGCTCCGGGATACATGACACACTTGATCGACCTACCAACTAGAAACACATCCGAATCAACACGAACGTGTACCTAAATCTGCAATACCCAAGCTGCAAAGGACTCAACTACAAATCATCTTATGCGTCCAGTTTTTCCTACATAAGCACACAACTTTGGAACACATTACCAAAAGCCTTGAAAACTACGAATGACCACCTAAACTTCCGAAAAAAACACTAAAAACTAACCTGTTTAAAAAGGCATACCCTACCGATCCAACATAAATGCCTGGTCTTTGCAACACAACAAAACTAAAGAACGTAATGGATATAACACAACTCTTCTGTTGTACGATTCCCTAGTGAGGCTGTGCCACATGAACTTTATCTTACCACAACATCACTTTGTATTTGTTTACACCGGAGTCTGTAACGCCTCTCCGGTACTATGTAAACCAGATTGTGCCTACAAATAGGTGGGAAAATGTGGGATATAAATGTAACAAATAATAAAAGGCTGCCTACATTTAAGTGCCATTTGCAAGCTTAAATTTAAAGAATATTGTCATTTATGTGCACAAGTGCACACTTAAGCATGTAAATATCAGGCGTGTCCCTAATCGTTATTCTGTAATTACATGTTAAAATGGCTTAGCATGTAATTGCAAAAGGGACATTCACAGGGTAGGGGCATGGACATATAACAGGCAGGCTTAACATTTGCATGGGCCACTTATAGAATACTGTAAGTTACATGTGTAAATGCCAAATTTAGGCACTCACATTTATGCCAGCCATAGACCTGGCATAAGCATGTTTAGGCACATCAATGCCTCTCTATGCTAGTGTTCTACAAGGAATAATTCAAACAACCATGTGGAGACAATAGTTGTGCTCAATAATAAGTGAAACACTACACAGCCACAATGAGCCAAGTTCACCCCAATGTGAGCTCGTGGTATTAAAACACACGTGGAAAAAGACTTAAAACATCCAGATGCTAGAGAAACCATGCGTCTTTACTGGGGCTATGAATTTTAACATTGGTCAAAAAACCTCATTGCCATTGTTTTAAATTTATCACCATGTGCAATTTAATCTCCCCTTTTACAAAGCCATGTTAGAAGCTGCTGATGCTGTATTGCCGACACAGCTGTGCAGCAGCTTTGTAAAAGGGGAGTCCTTTGTGCACCATTTAGAAAAGTACAACAAAATTCATGCAACATACAAAACTTTAAAAAATAAGGATGAAAGTTGTGTTTCTTATTTTTTGAACATTTGTATGTTGCATGAATTTTGTTGCAGTGTTTTAAAAGATGAACACAAAACTTTTTAATTGTACATGGTGATAAATGTAACACAATGACAGCAAAGATTTTTGACCAATGGTAAAATTCACAGCCCCAGTAAAGACACAGGGTTTCTGTAGCATTTGGATGTTTGAGATCTTTTTTCTCATGTGTCTTAATACCATAAGTTTACATTGGTGTGAACTTTGCTCATTGTGGTTGTGTAGTATTCTCTAAGGACACATATGCACATAAGTATTCTTATAGGATAGGCTCGCAGTCCATGGAAAGTAGGCATATAAATTGTGGTGCTTTGTTATTGAATTACCCCATGTGAATTGTGGGATGTGCAATACCGAGTAAGTTGATTGAGGGGGTACAGTAGCAGTATGTTCCCTCCAGGTATGCCACCTGAGTAGGTGGGATGTTGGTCTGTGAATGAGTGGCAAGATGTGTTGTGTTTGAGTGAAGAGGATTGTGAGTCACCCCCATTCCCTTCTTTCCCCTCCACTCCCCCTTTTCTCTTCCATTTCACTTCTTCCAATCCTCACTTCTTCTTCACTTCTTTTCTCTCACCTTCTTTCCCTTCCTTTCCCTCTTCCTCCTTTTCCTTCATCTTCTGTTCCACCTCCTTACCATGTATGTACATACATCTAGGCTGATTCTGAACTTGAACTTGAGTGGCTGTGTTCCCTACTGCTAAAGGGGATGGCTCGTTTTTTCTACATAGGATTGCAGGGATCTAGCCCTTTAAGGGATGTGGGTCACCAGCTGCTTTTCATTTTGGATGTAGCCTATCAGGCGCGGGGTAGGTGGGTATGTTAAGAGGGTGAACATGACGTCAGACGCTTTCATCTGGTGTGTGAAGAGTCGAGACGCGAACCCACTCGGGGTTTAGGTGTCCGAAAACAGTTAAAAGTTTGGTATTGTAAGTAAGGTTGTTTTGAGAATTCTCATTTTGTTGAATTGGTTGCTTTGATACATTACAGCATGTGTGTGAGCGGTGTTGGATTATTGGCATGTTTGTGTTTTAGTTTCCCTTTCTGAAGAAGATGCATGAAACTCGGCCAGAGTTAAAGGGAAGTGGAGCTGGCTAGAATATTTTGTTGAATGGATTGATTTGGTTTTAACAGCACTAACGCGAGCACGATATATCCTCCAAAGGAAGTTGTAAAACAGGTCTGTTTATTTGGTTATGATTTGTTTTGGGAGAATCTTAAGAACTGTATGTGGGTTATATATGCAATGTTATTAAGTGCACTGTACCTCCTTTTGAACACGCTAGGTAGCTATAACATGTAGATTTGAAGGTTACACTTGTTTGAGCTCATTAGTTCAGTAGTGAGGAGACTTAATGTATTTTGAATTTTGAATTTAGGACAATGTGATTATGTTCTTTTAATATATTGAATATATGCTGTATACAGAAGGTTCTTTGGTTTAATCTATGCTATATGCATAAGAGTTCAGAATCAGCCTAGATGTATGTACATACATGGTAAGGAGGTGAAACACTAAATGTGCAATGATGGTTCCATCTGTGACATCACCACATACTCCCTTTGGGGATATAATGGTTGGAATGGGTATGGTCTGAGCACATTTAAACACTATATAATTGCATTATAAAAAATTAAAAAGTATATTGTTAATACAAAATGTAATGTCAAATAGTAAGACAGTCTAACTGTACAAGAAAAAGAAAACACAAGAGCACGAGTCTAGGCAACAGGCCGGCCTGGCGGGACAACAAAAAGCAAAAGCACTTAGCTGGAAGCGGTGAGACCGCTGGCAGTCAGATAAAGGTTCATTCTGTCAGGACTCTCATGTAAGCCGCGGGACCTCTGCGGCAAGCTCTCTCAGAACCAGGAGATGAGCAGCAGCAAAGCAACGGAACTCAAAATTCTCTCGTGTAGAAACAAACAGTCTCTGAATTGCCTGAGCCGAACGCTCCCAAAGCAAGTAAAACAATAACAGTCTCTGAAATGCCTGAGCTGAATGCTCCTAAGGCAAGCAGGTCAGTAACAGTCTCAGAAATGCCTGAGCCAAGTGCTCCCATGGCAAAAGACACACACAGGCACAGTGCAGCAAACAGGAACCAGGAACAGCCCACGCAGATCCCTCCATGTTTCCAGCACACACACAGTCCAAAATTCAGCACAGAGCCTACTCACTGCAGCCAGCAACCAGGGACTCACAGTGGATGACTGGGGACTCAGCTGAAGGGCAAGTAGCTCTCAGGACTTCAAGGCAAGGAAGCAGGCTTCACTGGAACAGAGCAAGAAGAAGAAGCTGCAGCAAAGCTTCAGGCAGGGCCGTGCCTAGGGTCTCTGGTGCCCCCCTGCAGCCTATCAGTTGGCGCCCCCCCCCCTGCAGACTATCAGTTGGCGGCGGCGGCGATGCGGCCCCCCCCCCCCCCCCCCCCCCCGTGAAAATGATCGCTCACCACTTGCCACACTGACAGGAATTGTCAGCAATATTCTTAGAAAGAAGTTGCTATACATTGCAAAATAAGATAGCAGATGTAAATTCTCAAAGTGGACATATTCCAAACACTAAAATGAAAATAAAATGATTTTTTTTCTACCTTTGTTGTCTGGTGACTTTCTTTTTCTGATCATGCTGGCCCAGTATCTGATTCTGCTGCTATCTGTCCTCTTAACTCCGTTTCCAGGGCTTCCTTTCCTTTCCTCCTTTCTTCTTCATTTCTGGTCCTCAGCTTCTGCCTATTTTCTTCATCCATGTGCAGTTTTTCTCCTCTCTTCCTTTTCCCTCATTTCATCTCCTTCATCTCTCTTCCTTCCCCTCTATGTCCAGCAATTTCTCCTCTCTCCCTGAGCCCTGCCCTCCCAATCCATGCCCATCCATGCTCCTCTGTCCCCTGCCCCCTCCATTCATCCCTTTCCAGCAATTCCCCTCTCTCCCTGAGCCCTGCCCTCCCAATCCATGCCCATCCATGCTCCTCTGTCCCCTGCCCCCTCCATTCATCCTTTTCCAGCAATTCCCCTCTCTCCCTTCCATGCCCCCCCCCCCCTCGCATCCATGCTCCTCTCTCTCCCATGTCCCAGCCTGGCCCGCCCTCTTCTCCCCCCCCCTTCGCATCCATGCCCCCCCTTCGCATCCATGCTAAGTAGTAGTAGTCATTTCTCCCCTGCCCTCCCGCTCCCATTGTTCAACTGCGGCTGCCCACCCTCTTCTCTCCTCCCCAACATCCCTTTTCTTTTTTTTTTTCTTTTAAAATTTACCTCCGTGGCAGTTCCGGCAGCGCAGCGTCAGGGAAGGAGGCGGCGCTCCCAACATCTAGCCTTCCCTTTGCTGTGTTCCGCCTTCTTCTGACATCATCCTTGACGTCAGAAGAAGGCGGAACACAGCGAAGGGAAGGCTAGAGACGTCGGGAGCGCCACCTCCTTCCCTGATGCTGCGCTGCCGGAACCGCCACCACGGAGGTAAATTTAAAGAGAAAAAAAAAGAAAAGGGAGGGCGAGCAAGGTGAGCATGGTGCGGCGGCGCCCCCCCCCCCCCCCCAGGGAAGCGCCCCCCTGCCATGCTTACCTCGCTTACCGGGTCAGCACGGCCCTGGCTTCAGGTCATGGCCTGACAATGAAACAGCAGATGGAACTAGCAGAGCCTCAGGCAGGCCTGAGTTCAATCAAGGATTATTGCCAGAACACTGAGTGCACACAGAAGTCAGTTTAAGAAGGGCACAGTACTGATGATATCACCAGCTTGGTCCATCTAGCCCAGTACCCTGCTTCCAACAGTGGCTAAGCCAGGTCACAAGTACCTGGCAGAAACCCAAATAGTAGCAATATTCCGTGATACCAATCCCCGGGCAAGCAGTGGCTTCCCCAGGTCCATTTCAATAAGAAATGTCATATGCAAATTAGAATTTACCAGGCATGTGGGAAATAACAGCATGCTCTTCTTCCACTCCTCATTTGGTATACACATGTCAACTCCTATAATTTGACACCTGCTTCATATGAAGGGAGGGGGGAGATTTCTTAAGCTGTGGTAAAGGACAAGCTTTTATCATACCCTGAATTACCATGGGAGTTGCTATCCAGCAGGACCACAGTACCACAGGTTGCTGACTGCCATGATAAATGAATAGCATTGTTTGCAAGCTACTTCACAAGCAGTGCTGATCCAGCAGCCTGGAACCATCAAAGCCACAGTCCCAAACTGCATCTTAAAGGTGCCATAATACTTTCCCTTTCACCCCTCCAATCATCATCCCAACCATCCAATGACTTCTGAGCCTCCTACTCCCCCTCCCCCCCCCACACACACACAAGACCCCCAATCCCTGATGACAACGGAACCCTACAAACACTAGGGGTCATGTTTCCATATAAGGAAACATTGGGGGGATTGGGATCTTGTGTGGGAGATGCAGGTGTCATCGGTGGTTGGGGTGATAATTGGAGGATGGGAGGCATATCACAAGGCCACTTGAAGATGCAGCCCAGAAACACTGATTATCCCAGGGCAGTAAAATAATCTCAGCTTTTGACTCTCATTACTATGTACCCTGTGGTGATTTCATTATCACTGCGCTATAGTAATTTAAGTCATATTAGTGCTCTTTAACTCGCATTAAGAGGCAAATAATGTGACTTAAAGCTTTAGCACAGCTTCATAACTACCCTACGCTTCTCCCCCAAATTTTAATTTTCTACCATGCACATTATTTCAGGACTCATGTAACAGAATGCAATGGAGAAATAGTTGTGGGATGTATGGTGCAGTGTCCAATGGTGAGATGGAGGATGAGTGAGAATAAAATAGGCAGATGTGAGAGAAAAAAAGAAACCAACATACATTTAAAGTGTAATTTTATACATTTTTATTGGCAGTCAATCCTGTTTTAAACACAGAAGAGAGTTTTTTTATGCACAAGTAAAAAGTGGGCAGGGAAATGTTTTCTTCTACTATGATATGATCGAAGTATCTGTGTGTTTGGAGGAGGAGTTTATGCAGAACAGAGCAGAGTTATATGTGTACTCTCATACTTCATGAGTTTAAACCAACTCCCTAGGTATATTTGCCCATAATTGTTGTATGTTTCGTGAGGGTAATTTATAAAGACACATAGATAGGGGTGGAATGTGACCAAAAATTGACCAGGGCATGAGTTTTCCTCAGTTTCTCTCCTACCTCCTTCTCACATTACCTTGCCTCTTCTATTGCTTCAGACTCTGTCTGCTATTGAGCCTGATCCTACTCAATGCTGTAGGAACCATGCCTATAATTGATATAAACAAAGTGCAGTAATAGTACGACCCCATCCAGTTTGCCCTCTTAAAAGCACAAGGGTTTCATGGGCTGGCAGCTATCACAAAACTGCTAGCCTGAAAACCCCAGTACCTTTAAATGTGTAGCCAGAATATGACCATTTACAGGTGTATTGTACATTATTTACTTAGATTTTGTTCACACCTTTTTCAGTAGCAGCTCAGGTACACTAGATATTTTCCTGCCCCTAGAGAGCTCACAATCTAATTTTTTACCTGAGGCAATAAAAGGTTAAGGGGCTCTTTTACTAAAGGGTTGACGTGCAGCAAACCCCTCCTTGGACACATACAAGAAACTTTCTCAATATTGGGGGTGTTCAAGCACCCACAGCACCCACAGAGTCGGCTCAAATGGTGCCAGGCCCCTGTTTGAGGCCAGGGAGAAGCTGACACACTCAAGTGGGGGGCCCCCTACGTCATGTGTCTGCTCCTCCCCAGCCTCCAAGGGGGGCCCGGCGCCTCGGTCCGTCTCTCACCTGCTCCAGTGTGCCAGGACCGGTTCCAGATAGAAGGAGAGAGACAGACCCCAGGGCCTGATATCCCTTATATGGTGTGAAGCCCCGCCCAGCGCATCCCAGGATACACTGGGCAGGGCTGGGTGCTGCCATTTTCAAGGTGGTGGTGCTGCTGGAAGAGGTAGTATACCTCCCTCCTCCAACAAAGGTACAGGGGCTGTGGAAGAGGGCCGCTAGACCACCAGGTTGGGGGGGTTGATTTGCAGCCCACTGGATCACCAGGGCTTCTTTTGGGAGGATGCTAGGGGGAGTTAGGGGTGCTGGAGACATACCAGAAATCCAGCCCCCACTTAACATGTGTTGGGGAGGGTCAGGGGACTGGAGGTTGTCGTTGGCTAGGGGTCGAAGTTCCTGAGAGGGGGGCTTCTGTGGAGGGTTTGTATTGGGGGGAATGGGGGGGCCTGCTAGCATGAAAATGTATGCAGGACAGGGCTCACCATTCTTCCCCAATGGTATGCAAACCCTAACGCAGCTCCGAGCTGGCAAAGGTTTTGCATAGACAGCACGCCAATATTTGGCGTGCTGCTCGCTGATCATTGGGGAGGAATGTTTAGCATGCATATGCATGCTAGTTGCATTCAGAGCCCGTGGGCACATTGTTTCACACGCTCGGGGGCTCTGATCGTGGGGCGTAGCAAACACAGGCACTACTATGGCGCTAATAGCCTCTAGCGTCTGTGTTTGCTTCTGGTCATCGGCCATGAAAGAATAAGCCAGTTCATACCTTCACAGGTTGGCCATGAAAGACGCCTGCTAGAGGAGAAAGGATTCAAGAAGGATCAGGGGCAAGAAACAGAACTAAAACATTTGCTGCCTTGTTTTAGTGCACAGCAATAGGGAGCCTGTCCACCCCTACAAAATCTTAAAGGAAAGGGTTAGGAGGTCAGTTTGTGTTTCTGCTACAACAACCAGGGTGCCGTTTTCCATCTATACAGGGCTGAAGAGTACAACAATCTACCATTTATTACCATCTTGACTACTGGAGCTACCTACGAACAACTGGAGGTTGAGAAAATTATAAGTGAATAATAACTGAGCTCTGATTATATATTTAACATCAGTCAATATGAACAGCAGATATCCTAAACTGTGTGCTTGAAAGTCCCTCACCAACCTGGTGAGTAGGTTTAACCATCTAAGGGAATTAAAGTAACCGTAATTGTGTTTTCATCTATGTCTGGAGAGAGGAGGAAAGAACTGTAAATAGTTATTACTTGATCAATGAAGATAAAGTGTACTGTGCCCAAATCATTTAAAGGACAGCAAAGTTTGATTCAGACAGAAAACTGTGTGTGGCATGAATTATGAAGTAAAAGTGTGGTGCAGCTTGATGTGGCCTCCCCAGATAAACCTAGACTCCCACCCCTGGTCCCAAGCCAACAAATTTGATGTGTGCCCCTTCCACCCAGATTCCCAGGCTTACTCCAGGCAGACAAGGGGGTTGCAGTTAGGGTCTTCAAGTGGTTAGAGCAGCAAGCTGAGGACCAGGGAAGAGAGTTCAAATCCTGCTTCTCCTACAGACTCTCCTTTTGACTTTGGGAAGTCACTTCATTCCCCATTGTCTTAGGTACAATTTAGATTACAAGCTTACTTGGAAAGGAAAATAACTTGTGTATCTGTAGTTGTAACTCACCTTGAACTCAGATTTGGAAAGGTTAGTAAATAAATCTTGTGTCCAAGAATTTTTTTATAGTATCTGTGTGTCTTCCACCTGCATAGTAAGGACACTGCCACCATAACACTGTGGCACAGCTACTTCTATGTGCCCACACAGTGTGCCAAACTGTGGGGCACTTTTATTAAGCTGCGGTAAAAACTGGCCTTAGCGTGCCCATACATGGGTCTTTTCCATGCGCTAAGGCCATTTTTACCACAGCTAGTTTTCTATTTTTTATATTAATGGCCATGTGTTAATGTTGCCTTTAGCATGCGGCCATTTAAAAAAAATGATCACATGAGCTCTTACTGCCACCCATTTCGTAGGTGTTAAGGGTTCATGCGGTATTCCTGCACTAACCACTTAGCATGCAGTAGTGTAGCTGCGCTAAATGGTTAGTACACAGAAACGCCCACTCTCCATCTCCAAACATGTCCCCTCCAAAAGAAATAAAAATATTTTTTGCATGCAGTTAGCATGCTCTGATTTGACAATTACCACAGGATGCCTAAGCACGTACCACAGTATGCCATTTTAAGCTGAATTAGCCGTGCATTAGCACCTAACACAGCTCAGTAAAAGGGCACCTTTATTACCAGAGTACCTGTCACAAACACAAAAACTGTGTGTGTGCCATTTTCCTTGTCTTCACCTGCCCTTTACTGTTTCACAATCACTATGGAGTTTGATTTCTGCTATATACAAAACCTCACATTTTTTTCTTCTAATACACAGAATGAGTGGGGAAGACCAGCCCCTGTCTACCTGTGACTGAGCCTTGAATGTGTTATTACATTTTCGCTTTATTTCCATCTAAGACAGATAATATTTTTCAATTTTCACCTCTTTGTAAATTATCCTGGCTTGCAGCTAAGAAAGCACATTATTCTTCTGAATTCTAGGAAAGAAATGAATAGAAAATGGTGTTACTTTCTGTTTTTAGTTTTTTGCTGACATCATTAGCCATAGGACTTGGAGGACTGAAGCTGAGATAGGTTTGCTTGCTGAGGGTTAAAAAATTTCAACATGATTAGTGAAATTAGCCGAGATTGGGTGGCAGAGCCGGTGGCGGGAGGCGGGGATAGTGCTGGGCAGACTTATACGGTCTGTGCCAGAGCCGGTGGTGGGAGGCGGGGCTGGTGGTTGGAAGGCGGGGATAGTGCTGGGCAGACTTATACGGTCTGTGCCCTGAAGAGGACAGGTACAAATCAAAGCAGGGTATACACAAAAAGTAGCACATATGAGTTTATCTTGTTGGGTAGACTGGATGGACCATGCAGGTCTTTTTCTGCCATCATTTACTATGTTACTATGATTAGTGAAGTGATTCCTGCTTCTTTCTTGTCCTTTCCCAATGTGGGTCTACCATGTCTGGCCAAGCAAACATAGGCTGTTTTCTTGGCCCTATAGACTGGAATGGATCTGAAAGCAGAATATGCTGACATTTACCCCCAGATTCTACAAATAGCGTGCAAATTTCCGCATGCAAAATTACACACTATCCTGAGATGTGTGCACAATTAAATTAGCTAACAAGCCAATCAGCACATATAATTGGGTGCTATCAATTATTGGTGTTACCTGGCAACATTTTGGATTTGTGCATGTATCTTGCTAGGCGCTATTCTATAAAGATCCATGAGCAAATCTAATAAAGCCCAACTCAAAAGGGGGTGTGGCCATGGGTGATTTTATGGAATCATGACAGCGTTTGGTTTTATCATATGCAGATGATATTTTTATTTTGATTACAGTGGATTTTGGTTATTAACAAAATTGTTTAATTTTGGATAGTATAGAAAGAACTCAAAGATGGGCTTCCTTAAAGTTCTTAAAATTAAACACCATCAAAACTAAATTGTTATATTTTGGTATCTTGGTTTCAGGTATTCCTAAGCCTATAAAATGAAAATCAGGCGAGGAACTCCCTTTTGATGTTTCTTCAAGGGTTTTAGGGTTTATTCTGGATTCTTAGTTAACTATGGAAAATAAGGTTAATAATTTGAGTAGGAAAGGGTTTTTTTCATAAATTATGTCAATTAAGAAAAGTGAGGTCTTTATTTGTTCAGGAGAATTTTCGGTTTTAGTAGAGGCATTGATTTTGATCCAGTTTGATTGTAGTGCTCTTTACAATGGATTAAATCATAAGTTTTTATATAAACTTCAACTTCTTCAGAACACAGCAGCAAAATTAATTTATAGGTGTAAAAATGTTGATTGGACATCTCCTTTATTGTGTAAACTACATTGATTGCCTGTTGAAGCTAGTTTGGAGTTCAAGGTAACATGCTGGGTATATAAATTTATTTGGGGAAATTGTCCATTATCTATGCTTGAATTATTAACTTTCCCCTCTACAAGACTTAGTTCTCTTTTTAGTTCTATACTTAATCTTGGATTTTCTTTGGTTAAAAATATTAAACTGAAATGATTTCATGCAAGCTCTTTTTGTTATCTGTCCAGTGAGATTTGGAACATGGTATCTTTGCAAATTGTTTACTAAAGCTTAGCTCAAGTTATTTGCAGCAGGGCCCGTTTTATTCCTATGGGCCCTGTTGCAGATAACTTGAGCTAAGCTTTAGTAAACAACCTCTTTACCTAATTATTTTCAATTTTGCAAGGATTTAAAGTCCTTCCTTTTTAGTAAATTCTATGATCTAAATTAGTGAATTTTAATTTTGATCTATGTTCTTTTCTTATGACAGATTAGCTGCCTTGGTATCTGTTTTATGTTACCTGCTTTGATTCCTGAGTTAGTTATAAGTGGGATAGAAGCACTAGAATAGAATAGAATAGAATAAGAGGGGCATGGGTGGGTCAAGAATTTTCACTAAATATGTACGCAGTATGACTGAGTATTGGAGATCCGCACCTAAATTATGCACCAGAATTTATACCAGGTTTCAGTTATTGTAAATCCTCACACCCAAAGTTTGGTGCAGAAATCAGCTCTAAGCTACTCAGAACGCCGTTTATAGAATAGTGCTCCATGCAGATTATTTTTGTGCAATTTTTTAAGCACCATTTACTGAATCTAGTCCGTAGTTAATTTGAAGGGACTGAACCAAAGATAGCCTCAGTTGCCTCATTATTCCATTAGTTTTAAAATGAATTCATATCCCAATTTTGTACAATTTACTTTAGCAAAACTATACCTCATCTTGTTTGGATGCCTTGGGTGGGATGCTTTTTCTTCAAAGCTGTTGTCAGTGATGCATAGATAGATTAGTGTGGTTACTCTAATTTTGAAAGGCAGGCTGACTGTACGGGCAGGCTTTGAATGAATAGTCAGAAGACTGTGCATGCTGCCATACAGTTAAACAGTCAACAAGGAAAAAAATAGTGTAGCCAACACAACTCTTCAAAGGACCAAGAAGATGATCTCAAGTTAATAAAAAAAAAAGTCTTTATTTAATCAAGGACTCAGACTCAAAATAAAGAGTTTTTTAAACTTGAGATTGTCTTCTTGGTCCTCCACTTTTGTGGTTTGTTACACTGTGAGATAGAAACAACCATAAAATGCTGGTGTGATCCTGCCCTGGCAGAAATATACCAAGAAAGACTGATGGACTCAAGGACATTATTGCAGATTCTAAAAAATTTCTAATGTTCCAGGAGAAGTTTCAGACAAGTAATGTTATGTTGTGTACAAAAAAGGAAAATCTAAGTATTTTGTAAAAGACAAGCAACACAATCCCATGCAGAGATAGTAGTATTATCTCTATAAAAGTGATTTTTGTCACAACAAAGTGTAACCAGTGATTTTTCACAGTAAAAGATCTCATCACCTTTCTCTTTCCTTACATTGAGTAAAGTGTAATGGCATGGTTTGCTTGAGCTATGTTTGCTGATTTGTCCCTGAGAGGTAAAAAAAATATAAACCAGATAATACTGCTACCATAGACTAGAAAGCTAGCTGTAAGGGTGCAAAAAAAGGCCTTCCGGAAATAAGTTTGCCCTTGGTTAGAATAAATATGTTTAGTTTTGGGGTTCAGGAGAGGAACTAAAAATAATCTAATTGTTGGGATGAATAACCCTTTGTGGGTCAGCCTATGGGAGTAATGAGGCATGTGAATGGAGCAAATTTGATTGTTCTGCTTCCCACAAGCCCTAAATTTCTATTTTTGAACTGTGCTGAATATCTGTTATCCACCCCACATTGTTCTCAGATAGACTCTTTTATGACAATTGCTATTTGGCAAAACTTGAATTTCCTGAGTTGTTCACCTTCTGAAGCAGAGAAACATGGGAGGTTAATCAACCCCTAAATTAAAAGTATGGAAACACCAAACTCTCTCAGTCTTCCTTAGCTTAGGATCGTGCAGCTGCTGTTTTCTCAGTGTTGTCTTCAGGCAATTTCCTGTTGCTATAGCTGATAGCTTGCCAGCGCCTGCCCAGGCCTTTCAAGTGTCAACACTCCAAACTTTGCTGGGATGGTCAAATGCTTGTTAATGAGATATAGCAGCTGGGTAGGAGAAAACCACTGAGATGTATAAAGGAACACCGCTGGTGCAAGAAGCAATGCCTTTTGAATCTTTTCAGTAGGCTGAAGGCTTTCAAATCAAAGAGGGCATGTAGTATTCATTAATAAATAGTTTCCCATGCAACTGCTATAGGGTAAGATAGACAGGTAAACTTGTGCTAAAGGGTTTTTTTTCCTTTCTCTCTAAAAAACGTATTTTAAAAAGTATATTAACCACTAAGGAAGGCAATCATAGTGTCTATAGAAACATTTAACAGAGATAGTCATTATGCTTTTGGGATACTTAAAATTTGCACAACTCTTTCCATCACTATTCAAAAGCCAGTAAAAAAATATATATTTAGACCCATAAAATAGGTGCAATCTTTGTTATTTCTATTTAACAATTCTATCTTAGCATCCCCATTTCTCTATTGGATTTTCTTCCCCTTTTATAACTTTTTTTTGGGGGGGTGTTAAAGCAGAAGCTGAACCAAGGATAACAGTGTAGCTTAATAGTTCAAGAACTGAAGTGGAACAGCAGGGGAAAAAGCAGCTTCAGATCTGAACCCCATTGTGGGGGTTGTTTTATAAAGACATTTTTGGCCTCTTATAAAATACTGACCAGTTAAAAGTATGCATAATGATATGATAGTGGGTGTATACAGGGACAGAGTTTGGGTAAAGTATGGGTGGAGTTCATAAGTATACACACAGATTGTAAAATATGCTATTTTGCGCACATACTTGAGTAATTTAGATGTGGACATTTACACTTGCTCGACAGCAGGCATAAATAACTGCACCTGCAAAGTAGGTGTGATTTCTGCAGCTTTCTACTACTTATCATTTCTATAGCGCTATAAGACGTACGCAGTGCTGTACACTTAAACATGAAGAAACAGTCACTGCTCAATACAGCTTACAATCTAATTAGGACAGACAAATAGGACAAATAAGAGATAAGGGAATAACTAAGGTGGGAATGACAAAATACAGGTACTGGACAGGTGAATAAGGGTTAGGAGTTAAAAGCAGCACCAAAAAGGTGGGCCTTTAGCCTAGATTTGAAGATGGCCAGAACCTATTGTTTTATAATAGGGGCACAGCCATACAGCCAATTTTTTAACTAGTGATTTGCGAGTGGTTCTTTGGTTATTTATTTTATATACGTTTTATGATGTAAGCTTAGATTTAAGTGGGTTAGAAATGTTTTAAGTAAATTTTGGGTGGGCCTGAGCTCAAAGAGGGTAGGCATGAAATTTTTTCTCTGCCTCTGCCCTCCCCCCACTCCCCACCCCTCCCAGGGCACCTCTCAACTCAAAATATAAACACTTTAGCTAATGAGGATCCCCAAGGTCTGTCAGCTGAAGACTTCCTCCGAAAGTGTACAGAACTCCCTTTTACCAAGCTTGGCAGGCAGCAGCAATGTCCCTGAGCTGCCAGTGTCAGCAACCCAAGCTTGCTTAGTTGTCAGTGGCTTAAGAATGCTACTGCCAACTTCAGAACTTGGTAAAAGGGAGTTCTGGCCACCTTTGGAGAAGGTCCTCAGCTGCCGGTGCTTGGGGATCCCCACCAGATACAGTGTTAGACAAAGGAAGGGGGCCCCGTTGATCCCCTCTCCCCTTTGCCTCCCCATCTGCCAGTACTACCACACTGAAAGGTCCTCACTAAACACAGCCCATTTAACTGGACAGAAATGACCCCTGAACAATTAAATATTTTTTCACTGCCTAACCATGAATATTCCACGTAGTAACCAGTTATCTCCACTGAATATTCACGGTTTAGCACTGAAAGGTTGACTGGCTATGTTGTATGATAACCGGCAATATTCAGCACTGACCAACTAAGTTTAGCTGACAAATCAGACCACATAAATAGCAGTCCTATCTCTGCCCGCTATTAACTTAAGTGGCCAGTGATAAACATTTGCTTAGCTGGTTAAGTTAGTGCCAGCCCCCCCCCCCCCCCCCCCAAAAAAAATAAAAAATATTCAATGCCCATCACCAGAAATGGCCTGTCATTAAATATCTGGGGTCAGAGCTGACTGCAGCACTTATGCAGGCTGCCTCCTGCCGGCTGAATATCAGCCCCTACATCTTTTGGTCTGAGTTATTTATTAGGGTTTTATTTCTCTCTTTTCAGGTTTCAAATTAGGATCTAATCATGTTTGGAGCAAAAATTGTGCTAAATACAGACTAAACCTAATCAATAGAACTTATTTATCTCTTATAATCATCAGTTGATATATTAAATCAAGATCCAGTCTTTCTATTGCCCTCAAGTACCCAAAGGTTCTATTCATCTTTAGTATCCTATGGATCCCACATTTCACTGCCTCTTCCTATATCAAAGGTTATACTCCTTGGGGGTGATGCTGGGGTGACTCTTTACTATGATACTACACTGTATTTGCTATAGGTCTCTTATAGGTCTCTTATAGGTCATCTCCTTTCCTCATTCTTGGGGATTTTAACTTTCATGTTACTGACCCCTCTAACTCTTATATTTCTCAATTTCTTGCCTTAACATCCTCCTTCAATCTTCAACTGTGTTCCACCGCCCCTCCTCACCAGAATGGCCACTGTCTTGATCTTGTATTCTTCTCCAACTGCTCACCCTCCAATTTCATTGCCTCTGCTCTTCCCCTATCTGACCATCATCTTTTAACTTTTACACTTAGACACCCTCCTCCTCAGTCCTGTCCTATTCTAACCAACACGTTTAGGAATCTACAGGCTATTGACCCTTCTACCCTGTCCTCCAGTATCTCTAATCTTTTCTCTGTTGCTATGTCAACCAAGTCCGTCGATGAGGCTGTCTCTTCCTATAATACTGTTCTGTCATCTACTGTAGACACTCTCGCTCCTCCCGTGTCTCGTCCTGTAAAACGTACCAACCTTGGATGACCCCTACTATCCGCTACCTAAGCTCTTGTGCCCGCTCTGCTGAACGCCTTTGGCTTAAATCTCATGCCCATGCCGACTTCATACACTTCAAATTCTTACTGACCTCCTTCCAATCTGCTCTCCAACTTGCCAAACAGGATTATTATATCCAATTGACTAACTCTATTGGTTCGAACCCTCGACATCTCTTTGACACGCTAAACTCTCTCCTCAAAGTGCCTTCTCCTCCAACTCCCCCTTCACTTTCTTCCCAGACTTTGGCTGATTACTTTCACGATAAGGTTCACAGGATTAAACTTGAATTTGCAAACAGCTCTCCTCCACCCCTCTTCCCTTAGTCCACTCTCTCAACCCTCTTACCCCTGCCTCCTTTCCTTCCTTTTCCGAAATCACTGAAGAAGAAACCTTACTTCTTCTTTCATCCTCAAAACTAACCACCTGCCCCACTGACCCCATCCCCACTCATCTACTCAACACTATCTCTCCTGCTGTCACCCCTTTCATCTGTCATATTCTCAATCTTTCACTTTCCACTGCAATTGTCCCTTATGCCTTCAAACATGCCGTAGTCACCCCACTCCTCAAAAAAAACCTTCTCTAGATCCTACCTCTCCTTCCAACTATCGCCCCATCTCCCTCCTCCCTTTCTTATCCAAGATACTAGAACGTGCTGTCCTCCTTCGCTGCCTTGACTTTCTTTCTTCTCAGGCTATTCTTGATCCTCTCCAGTCTGGCTTTCGCCCCCTTCATTCAACTGAAACTGCACTTGCTAAAGTCTCCAATGATCTATTCCTGGCTAAATCCAAAGGGCTCCACTCTATCCTCATCCTTCTTGATCTTTCTGCTGCTTTTGACACTGTTGATCACAACCTACTCCTTAGCACGCTGTCCTCACTTGGATTTCGGAACTCTGCTCTTTCCTGGTTTTCTTCTTATCTCTCTCAGCGTACTTTTAGTGTTTACTCTGCTGGATCCTCCTCTTCCTCTATCCCGGTCTCAGTGGGTGTACCTCAGGGATCTGTCTTAGGACCTCTCCTTTTCTCCATCTATACTTCCTCCCTTGTTGCTCTGATTTCAGCCCACGGTTTTCAATATCACCTTTATGCTGATACCTGAAACCACCAAAGGGAGCACAGTCAAGTGTAGTGTGCCTGAAGTGGGAATTGAACTCAGCTCCTCAGGACCAAAGTCCACCACCCTAACCACTAGGCCACTCCTCCACTATAAAGGTGCACTTTTACCAAATGGCAGTAAAAGGTGGCCTGTGTTGGCATTGGCATATGGGACTGCCGCACACCTAGGCCACCTGTTACCACTGCTGGTAAAAAGGCCTTATTTTTAAAGGGCCAGTAAATGCCCATGCATTAATTTAAAAATTGCCACGGGGCTATTTACAGCCAGATCCCTTAATGCCTCCTATTTAACTGTGCACTGCCTGATTACCGTCGGGCATGTCCCCTGGAACTAGAAAGCAAAAAGGTGTTTTCTAGCACCAGAAATGGCACATGGGAGGCCTGAAACTACCACCGGGCTCCTGGGTGAGCCCAGAAGTAGGGACAATTTGCTGCTCACCAAGCTGGCAGTAGCCCTACTGCCCTTCAGTAAAAGGGCACCTAAGTGCCAATCTTTATATGCAAGATATAGTAGAATTGGAAAAGGTACAGCGAAGGGCGACGAAAATGATAGTGGGGATGGGACGACTTTCCTATGAAGAGAGGCTGAGAAGGCTAGGGCTTTTCAGCTTGGAGAAGAGACGGCTGAGGGGAGATATGATAGAAGTGTATAAAATAATGAGTGGAATGGATCGGGTGGATGTGAAGCGACTGTTCACACTATCCAAAAATACTAGGACTAGAGGGCATGAGTTGAAGCTACAGTGTGGTAAATTTAAAACGAATCGGAGAAAATTTTTCTTCACCCAACGTGTAATTAGACTCTGGAATTCGTTGCCGGAGAACGTGGTACGGGCGGTTAGCTTGACGGAGTTTAAAAAGGGGTTAGATAGATTCCTAAAGGACAAGTCCATAGACCGCTATTAAATGGACTTGGAAAAATTCCGCATTTTTAGGTATAACTTGTCTGGAATGTTGTTACGTTTGGGGAGCGTGCCAGGTGCCCTTGACCTGGATTGGCCACTGTCGGTGACAGGATGCTGGGCTAGATGGACCTTTGGTCTTTCCCAGTATGGCACTACTTATGTACTTATGTACTTATAAGTGCACAGATAAGTGTCATTTACAATATTTTAATTGCTTCTATGATAAATTCAGTGAATAAGACTAATATATTGAAATAAAACAATTAAAAATATATAAAAATATAAACATTTCATATAAAGAATGGTACTTTATGGACTTATGGAGTTTTTTTAGGACCTATGATGGCTGAATGTGTGGCATTAAGTTATATTTTTATTCCTACAGTGTATGTCCTTTTTCTCCACAAATTCTTTTGAATGTGTAAAGATTAAGGGATATTGGGGTGATTATTTTTATTATTAGTGTTAACTTCACCCTATTCTGTATATAGTGGTCATGAGCTAATGTTGCCATTAGCGCGTGGCCATTTTTAAAAAATTACTATGTAAGCACTTACAGCCATCTATTTTGTAGACTGTAAGGACTCACATGGTATCTGTGTCTAACCAGTTAGCATGTGGTAATGTAGATGCCCTAACTGGTTAGTGCAGGAACACCCATTCTCTGCCCCTGACACTGCCTTTCAAAAAAAGAAAAATGTTGTAGCACGCACATATTTTGAAGTTTCTGCAGAATGTTTGAACGCATCCCATGGTTCTCCATTTTTTTGCTGTGATAGGCACATGTTAGCATTTAATGCAGTTTAATTCTGATGATAAGGCAAAATGTTTAAGTCTCAGCAAACAAGAAAATTAAATGGATGTCAAGTAGCATTTTGGTAGAGCCCTTGTATATATTTATATGCATACCACATTACTTTTATTATTAGTTAAATACCATAGTAGTTTACAACTTTTATGAAATTATTACCAGGTCATGAATACAGTGCTCTCAAACAAGACAATTAATGGTCAACCTGAGCAAGTATTAAGGAAACACAGGATGTAGTTTAGAAAAAAATAAAAACATTGCTCAAAAATATTTTTGTTGCAATTATTTACATATGGAAACTTAAATGGAAGATATGTGGGTTGGCAGGAAGACAGATGAGTGGGAGGAAACTGTCCCTGGAGCTCAAGCCAACGGTTCATAGGGCCAGAATTTTATTCTGGCTCTGCTCTTACTGCAAATATAAAAAACATGCTTTTCTGGAAATCCTGATATTGTTCCCTATTGTGAATATATCTAAATATATAAACAGCCATTTATATTTAACTGGAGCCAGCCCATGCAGTTTTAATTTGCGTCTCAAAACCCAGAGGAATTCATAGGAACTTTCTGCACTACGGTGGACAAGCCTGTGCAGATGAATCAATATAAATCTGGTTTGCTTATTTGTATTTAAAACAGGAAAAGCCACATCCTAACTCTGCTTGCTCTCTATATAGGAGGAAAGTGGTTAGAAACAAATAGTTTGGTAATAAAAAAGCAAATTATGAGCTTATATTAAAGCAGTGCTAGCATGATGTGTTTTAATATTTTTTTCACTTATTGTACTTTGATCTTGAGTGCTGTTTTATCATGTTGTAGTCCTCACCAGCTATGAATTCCTGTTTCTATATAATCTAAGTAGGTGGATCACACATTTACTTCCTCTAAGTGATTAAGGTGTCCTTTTACAAAGCTGCAAGTACAAAAAAAATGGTATAGGAAAAACCCATGTAAGGGCATGATAAGGCCGTTTTTACCCAGTGCTGTAGCTATGAGTGGCCCTGGGCAATCCCGCTGAGAGACAAGGCCGCCCCCGGGCCACCCCCCTACCCGAGGTCGCCGGGCCACCCGCCACCGGGCCAGGCCATTTCTCCAGCCCCGGGCCCTCTGCACTGACCTTAAGCGCCTCACCTTCAAAAGCGCAGCAAGCAGCAGCAGTCGACTCCTTCCTTCCGTGTCCCGCCCTCGCCTGATGTAACTTCCGCGAGGGCGGGACATGGAAGGAAGGAGTGGTCTGCAGCTGCTTGCTGTGCTTTTGAAGGTAAGGCGCTTAAGTTCAATGCCAGGGAGCGACGGAGGGTGGGCGGGCCGGACTGTGGCAGCGGGTGCCGGGCCCCCCCCCCCCCCGGAGGCCCGGGCCCAGGGAATTTTGTCCCCCCCTCTCGGTGGCCCTGGCCCTGGGTGGGCCCAAGTCCACCCATTCTTACCTCAGTCAGGTCCACCATGTCTGGTCCCCCAACACACTTCCAGGGTGGCCACATGGCTCCTGTCGCTTCTTCTCTTCTTTCTCCAGATCCGTCTGCGGCCTGGCAACTCCTTCCCTCCCTACCTCATCATAAGTACATAAGTATTGCCACACTGGGACAGACTAAAGGTCCATCAATCCCAGCATTCTGTTTTCAACAGTGGCCAATCCAGGTGACAAATACCTGCAAGATCCTGAAAAAGTTTGATACATTTTATACTGCTTATCCCAGAATTAAGCAGTGGATTTTCCCCAAGTCAGTTTAATAACATTCTATGGACTTTTCATTTGACAGCAGCAGCAGCAACGTACATCCGCTAGCAACGCTGGTCTCTGCAGGCTTCCCTCTACTGCGTCACGCCCTCGCTGATGTCACTTCCTGTTTCCTGTGGCAGGAAACAGCAGAGGGAAGCCTACAGAGACCCAGCGAATGTGCATTTCTACTGCCCATGAACATAGAGGTACACTGGGGAAGGGGGTTGCTGCATCGCAAGCAGGGGAAAACATCGGGTCTGGGATGGAGGAGAGGGAAAGAGATGCAGGAGAAAGGGATTTTTTCGGGAGGCCCACCTAAAATAACTGTGGGCCTTCCCAAAATAATCGTTCTGGCTATGCCACTGTTTTTACCATGGCCAGCAAATGGCTGATTTTCTATTTTTCCTATTAATGGACATGCGCTAATGTTGTCATTACTGTGTGAGCATTTACTGATACCTATTTTGTAGGTGGTAAGGGCTCAGGCAGTAATCTAGCACTACCTAATTAGAGAGTAGTAATATGGACATTCTGATAAGTGCAGGAACGCCTATTCTCTGCCCCCAGATGCCCCCTCAAACAAAAAATAAAAAATGTTTTTTTTAATGCAGTTAATGTATGTCGATTTGAAACTTACCACAGGACACTTACTTACCAGAGTAAGCCATTTTAAGCTGTGGTAAGCACATGCTAGGGCTTACGCCAACTTAGTACAAGGGCCCTTACATTTTTACAATTTAAGGAGTCCTTTTACTAAGCTGCACTTGGAGGAGTGGCCTTCTGGTTAGAGCACCAGTCTTGACAGAGGTGGCTGGTTCAAATCCCACTGCTGCTCCTTGTGATCTTGGGCAAGTCACTTAATCCTCCATTGCCTTAGATTGTGAGCCCTCCTGGGACAGGGAACTACCCAGTGTACCTGAATGTAACTCACCTTGAGCCACTACTGAAAAAGGTGTGAGCAAAATCCAAATAAATAAAATAAAAAGTTGCCTGGCTATCCCCAACACACTGGGGCCAATTTTAGCATGGCAGCAAGATGTCCCCGTTTTCTATTACTCCCATTAATGACCACACAATAATTTCCTCATTTGTGCATGGCCATTAGTGCGTGTGCACTTACCGACATCTATTTTCTAGGCAGTAAGGGTCTCACGCACTAATCCTGTACCAATCGGTTAGCATGCAGCGATGTAGTTGTGCTAACCGATTAGCGCAGAATACACCTACTATCCACCCCTCAAGACATGCCCCCACTGCTAAAACATAAATTCTATCTTTTAGCAAGTGGATAGCGCCCACCCCACGGTAACACTTTTTACCCTGCGGTAAGCATGCGTTAGAACTTACTACAGCTTAGTAAAAGGGCCCCTAAATGACTAGTGTAGTGGGATTCAAAAGAGGTTTATAAACGTTCCTAGAGAAAAAATCCATAAAACTTATTGGCCAAGTAGATGGGAGAGCTGCTGGATAGAAGCTATGGGAAACAGATGTTAATTTTGGGAACTGCTGGGTACTTTTGACCTAGATTGGCCACTGTTAGAGATAGGATGCTGGTTTCAATGGACCTTAGTTTGACTCATCCTGGCTTTTCTTATGTTCTTCTACGGCTGTCCCCCATCACTCAGCAGCATTGATCTGTACTGTCATGCAGCAAGACCTGAGTTTGACTCCTGGCAAAGATCTTACCAGGCTCAGTCGCCAGGCTGGGCTACCACAGAGGTAGTGTTTATAGTCTCTGGAAAGAGATTCATAGTTACTGTGCAATAGCAACACCTAGTGGCTGGATTTAAGTTCCATGATTGCAGGGCTTTGAAAGAAGCTCTGGTATATGGAGATCAGCGGAGGACTGTCAGTACAATGGCTGGACTAAAGTAAGTTGGAAGAAGATTTTAAACAGATGTAAAGATGTCTAGGTAGCAAATAAAGGCCCATGGGATTAGATTCCAAGTGTGGTTCCAACTGAGGTGAAAACCCAAAAGGAACTGGAGGAAGCTGCCTGATGAAAACAATAACACATAGAAAATGCCCAGATCTTTTGAAAGGTGAATACTGCATAAGAACAATCATCAGCTTTGTAAAAGCAGATATTCAAGAGATATCCACATTAAAATAAAATAAAATATTTGTCATAGTTTAAGAGAAAAATAAAATATGATAGCAGATAGCAATCACAGTTCAGGATAGGATTAAGACATAGGAAAACTAGCAAATGTTAAGAGGGGCCCTCTCAGATGAGCTAATTCAATGACTCTAAAGGTAGATCTTAACCCTGGTTAGCTAGTTCCTGACACAAAGAAGAGCTGAAAAGGAAAGACAGGCGCTACCATTGTCCTCAGAGGTTTGTCTATTCTCCCTAACTGCTGCTACATTGTTCTCCGATTGGCAAGAACTTCTTACCTATATAAGTACATAAGTAGTGCCATACTGGGAAAGACCAAAGGTCCATCGAACCCAGCATCCTGTTTCCAACAGTGGCCAATCCAGGTCACAAATACTTGGCAAGATCCCAAAAATGTACAAAACATTTTATACTGCTTATCCCAGAAATAGTGGATTTTCCCCAAGTCCATTTAATAACGGTCTATGGAGATTTCCTTTAGGAAGCCGTCCAAACCTTTTTTAAACTCCGCTAAGCTAACCGCCTTTACCACATTCTCTGGCAACAAATTTCAGAGTTTAATTACACGTTGACTGAAGAAAACCTTTCTCCGATTCGTTTTAAATTTACTACATTGTAGCTTCATCGCATGCCCCCTAGTCCTAGTATTTTTGGAAAGTGTGAACAGATGCTTCACATCTACCCGTTGCTTCCCTATCTGCTGCTTTTCCTCTGCAGTCAGAATCACAGGAGGACACGGGCATTTGTGGGAGTTTTAAAATGTATTCATATTTTGAAGGGGAAGGGGCAACATGCCTCTTTGCCTAGAGTCCCCCTCCCCCCCCCCCCAAAAAAGGATTATCCTGCCTTGACACAAGTTGCAGCGCCATAAACCTCAGTTGATCTTCAGCTTTATTAATTCATCCTAATTAGGAATCCTTTGTGCCATACACATGCATTCTTAAATTCTGCTACTTTATCACTTCCACTTCGCATAAGAGTATCTCAAGTATCCACCACCATTTCAGTGAAGAAATATTTCCCACCGTTGCTCGAAGTTTGAAGTTCACAGGAAGAACAGCCACCATAAACACCCTATTAATACCTTCCACTCCACCTGTGCACATGCTTATATATACCCATATTCAACAGCAGCCAATCCAGCTCACAAGTACCTGACAAGATCCCAGAACAATGAAACAGATTTTATGCTGCTTATCCCAGAAATAAGCAGTGGATTTTCTCAAGTCCATCTTAATAATGGCTTGTGGACATTTCTTTTAGGAAACTATCCAAACCTTTTTTTAAACCCTGCAAAGCTACCTGGTTTTATCACATTCTCTGGCAATGAATTCCAAAGTTCTAGATTTAAATCTGCCCTAAAAGCAAATTATTTTTTGTAATGATTTGGTAGATGAAACTGCCATCTTCAAAACACTGGATACCTGGCTCATGGCAGGGGCAGTCACTGCATGCACCAGGCTCTGTGGATAATGTCACCCACATGTGAGAATATTATTCCTTCTTGTCCTTGGAGAAACATTGTTAGGCAAATCATTTTATAGAAACTACATGATTTCTGTTACAGTGCTGTTGAATATCACTGTTCCTATGGCCAACAGGAAGATGCTGGACTGGAGATCTAGGACTGACTGGAAGCCAAGTGTTAAAGTACCTGCGTATATTTACAGAATTCTGCAATTATTGTTCTGTTTAATATGTTATATTATTTTAATGCATTATTTTGATTTCTTTTTTGTTCACATAATTCCCTGGAGTGTGTTCAATGTACATAATACCATCAATAATAGAGGTACTAGGTGTGGGAGGCAGCAGTAGTCAAAAGTGCCCCTACTGTCCCTTTACTGTTGACACAGGTGTTGCTGCCCCTAGGATTTTAACATGGCTCACCATGTCTTATCTCACCCCACCCTGCCCTAGCCCCACTCCACTTTAGCCTCCCCAAACATCTGAGTCACCAACCACCTATGTGCAGTAGAATGCTCTAAAACGTTTTCCTGAAGTTGGAGAGCAGTTCCTATGCAGGGCTCCATCAGATGATGGCACCCACTTTGTTTACCCATGGCTCTATTCAACTGGGTCCAAACAGCTATTTATACAATTCAGCTTTCCATTGGCTTTTGGGAATGACACTAATCTTGTAATCTACTTTTTCCCCATTTCTCTTTCTTCCATAAAGCATAAGACGTCCCCATTTATTCCCTCTCTATGTCCCTTTCTTATTGGGCTTTCAGTCTGCTGGTTGCCAAGGTTTGCTAACAACCAGTATCCTGTCTAGTATCTCTCATTCTTTCCAAAAGGGTATTCTCATTTCTCTTTTCATGTCTTCAAACTTCTAGAGCTGCTCGGGTATACTGCCAGTCCCTAGTAGATTATACTAAAGCCCTCCTGAAAGACCTGCATTCTTCAGTCCACTTTCTTTGATCCCAACCCAGAACTTTCTAGACATGCAAATGATCTCTCATCAATAGTCCAACCACTTATTCCTCTGGAATGGTCCATCTAAGACTGGCCTATTGGTATTCAATTGATATATTATGTTGCAGTAGCTATGATGCCTCTTATCCTTCACCTTTAGGTGACTCATACATTACAAGTTAACTTGAGAATGGCTTTGGGATTTGCCTGACTATTCTATACCACAGAGCAATTTTTCAGTATTAACCATTGAGTTGCATGTAGCATAAATGCAGAGAATTCTATAAATGGGTGCCTATTTTTAGGCACTTAGAAGGTGCCTATTTGGAGCTTATTCTATAAAGAAAAATAAGCATCAACTTTCCTTCATAGAATACTAGTGTAGTGATGTAAAAACACATATATAATATAGGTGTGACCACTTATACCAACCATGCATCATAGACTGCTAATAAGCATGCATAAATTATAGTATTCTGTAATTTACCCATGCAACAATGTGCCCCACCCACACTCCCCTATACTCTGTCCATATGTATGCCCATCTTCAAACTACATGTCATCACTTTTAAGTGCCATTTTATAGAATCCATTAGCTCAATATTTATATATGTATGCACATATACATGTGCATATATGCTGGTATTCTGGTCACTTATGTATGTTCTTGGCACCTAAATGTTGGCACCCTCTTTATAGAAATTAGGCACTGAATATGATATTTATACTGAATCCTATCAAATTCTTTTTTTATAATTAAGCAGCAATTTATCATATTAGTTAAGCAATATTTTTTGACTTAAGTGGTACATACTGACCTAATAATAAAATAGGTGTGCAGGATGATGCAAAGAATAACAATTCATATGGATGGAAATTATATAGAGTTATTTATTACTTCTCTATATTTATTATACTGCTCCCCCTCTGTCTGCTCTGAGTGCCAAAATGTCTGACATTTGCATATTTTCCATTCTTTCACTTTTTAAATATGTCAGTTGCTGAAAGTAGCATTGGCCACCCTCGGCATTAACATCTGGCTGGGGGTACTGCTCTGCAGGTTTTCCATTGCAAAGATCCATTGTTAGTCATGTAGAACTGCCATCGTAACTTCATTTGCACCAGCTAGGCAATGTAGAAATGTAACACCTTTTTTCTTATATACTGCCTTTCCAGATAAAGAAATGCCTGTGCTGATTGCCAGAGATGTAATGGAGCATAACAAAAACATAGGGTTGTGATACCTGGCAGGACAGAGGCATGCAGCTCTCCTACCTATACCTACCGTGTATATTTTTACTACTTTCTTCATTTATCTGCTTATGGAGGTACCGGTGTTTGAAAAGATTTACTGGGCTCAACTTGAATTTTAGCCAGGTAGATTTGCACTGTATAAAATTGTATCTCTCTAAGGGTGTAATTTTATAGAGCTATCTTATTTTTATTTATTGCACTTGTATCCCACATTTTCCCACCTATTTGCAGGCTCAATGTTGCTTACAAAGACCTGTTATGGCATCGCCATACCAGGGTACAAAATACAATTGATGTTATACAGATTCAAGGAAAACAAGAGGATCTGGTCAAGCAGTTATAGATAGATAAGTTCTGAATAAAGGTAGTTAGGAGTTGTGTCATGGTTAGTTATGGGATCCCCTGGTAAGCCTTGTTAAAGAGGTGAGTTTTCAGAGATTTGCGGAAGCTACTTAATTCGTTGATTGATTTCAAGTGAGTTAGGAGTGCATTCCACGCCTGCGTGCCTATGTAGGAAAAGCTGGTCGCGTGTGTTCGTTTGTATTTTACTCCTTTACAGCTGGGGAAGTGTAGGTTAAGAAATGTTCGGGCAGATCTCTTAGCATTTCTGGGTGGCAGGTCAACGAGGTCCATCATGTACGATGGGGCATCTCCGTATATGATTTTATGAACAATCGTGCAGGTCTTGAATGTGGTACATTCTTTAAGTGGAAGCCAGTGTAGTTTTTTTCTTAGAGGTTTTGCACTTTCATATTTTGTTTTTCCAAAAATGAGCCTAGCTGCGGTATTCTGGGCTGTTTGTAATTTCTTGATGGTCTGTTCTTTACAGCCGGTGTAAAGTGCATTGCAATAGTCCAGGTGGCTTAGTACCATTGATTGTATTAGTTGGCGAAAAATGGCCCTTGGGAAGAAAGGTTTAACTCTTTTTAGTTTCCACATGGAATGGAACATCTTCTTAGTTGTGTTTGTCACGTGGTTTTCGAGTGTGAGATTTCGATCAATGGTGTCTCCAAGAATATTCAGAGTTTTTGAAACGGGGAGGGGAAAGTTTGGTGTAGGGATGTTAGTGAATTCATTTGTGTTATGTTGGGAGGTGAGTATAAGGCATTGTGTTTTTTCTGCGTTAAGTTTTAGCTGAAATGCGTCCGCCCAGGAGTGCATAATTTGAAAGCTTTGGTTGATCTTTTGGGTGATTTCCTTTAGATCATTCTTGAATGGGATGTAGATCATGACATCGTCTGCATATATGTATGGATTGAGGTTTTGGTTGGCTAGTAACTTGGCGAAGGGTATCATCATTAGGTTGAAGAGGGTCAGCGAGAGGGGGGATCCTTGGGGAACTCCACATTCAGGTGTCCATGGGGCTGAGATAATTGCGTTAGCAGTTACTTGGTATGATCTCGTGGTCAGGAATCCTTTGAACCAATTAAGAACATTACCTCCTACTCCAAATTATTCTAGGATATGTAAAAGTATTTTGTGGTTGACCATGTCAAAGGCACTGGACATGTCAAATTGTAAGAGAAGGTGCTACCTTTAGCATGTGGGTTTCCCATGTGCTGCAGCAACATTTAGCACGGTGCGACCAAAACCACAGGAAGTGGAAAGAACACAAACATCCCACATAGAATCACAGGACAAGGCAAGGAGTGAGAATGGAGCAAACAGTAGAAGACCATGAGTAGTAATATTAACCTATTTGGAGGGAATAGTGTCAAGAGAATAAGTAGTAAGTTTGACAGAGAAAAGTTTGTGGTCGGATTAAAAGATGACCACAACTCAAAGTGTAGGGTAGATCCAGGTGACTGAGTTTTAATGGGAGAATATTGATCAGAGTCAGGTAGTTGAGACAGGCTTTAACAAGTGGGTAGGGTGAACTGTATTTCACTGATCTTAGAGCTACGGAATTGTACAAGGTCCTCTACACATGGCATGGATGTAGAAAAGAAGTTTGAGTTGAAAGAGGATAATTCTGATAAGACAGAGAAGTTTTTTAATGTCTGTTTTATAAGAACTTGTGAAATTCAGGTTTCACTGTAGCATGCCATTTTAATATTGCTATTGCCCTCATCATGTGTTACAAATGAGCACACAAACTAAATACAGTATTTTTATTACTATAGTTGTCTAGATTTCCATGGCTATATCTGTTTGTCTTGATGTTTTATTGCTGTGGGGAACATCTACAGTACCTGCACATTTGATTCCAATAAATCTTTTCAGATATAAAGTTTTGTAGTATGATTGAAACTTTCATGGCAATTTCATTCAAATCTGAACAAAGAATACTGAAAAGTCATTGAATTTTCTATGGTTGATTGCTGCTGGCCTACTGCAGCCTGAACAGTTTAGTTTATCTCTAATTTAATCAATGACTTTCCCATCAATATTCATCCAGCGATGGACAATGTTTTTTTTAAATGGCTTGATATTCATTGTTGGTCATGTTCTGGCACTGGCATTGACTATTGGCATCTTACTGGACTTGTGCAGGCTGCCGTGGCCCCTCCCCAGGCCTACCTTAGTCTCTAGTGGTCCAGTGGGGCAATGGGGGCAGGGGTGGACCCAACTTGCTCCTGGCCCTAGCGGCTCCATTGTAAAAATGGCCACCATGACCTCTAGCAGTAGTCTGTAAGGGCTGGTGTGAGTGCGGTTCACTCCTGCCCCCATCACCCCACTGAACCACTAGAGAATAAGGTAGGCCCAAGAGGCCTATTCTAATTGGGAGGAGAAAAGGAGCCTGCAATTGGGTTGAGGGAAGTAAGGGGCAGTGATTGTGCCAGGGAAGAGGGGGGATCAGAGACTGTGCTGGGGGCAAGGGAAGTCAGTGATTGTGGGTGGGAGGAGTGATCATAACTTGCTGGGGTGGACGTGAGGAAGGGAAGGACATAGTACTCTACAAGTCTGGACCTGGAAGTTATACAGCTCCCAGTTGATATTTAGCATCCACATAATTCCCAGCTCCTCTCCAGGTCCTGCACTTCCCCTCATCTGCCCATTTCAAATATGGCTGATGAGTATCAATATTCAGAGGTACTATCCAGTTAAGTGCCACTGAATATCAATGGCTAGGCAGACATAAGCAACTTAAACAGAGAGGAAGTTCTCCTGCCTGTTTAAATTACTTTGAATATTTACCCCTTTAATCTTTAATGCTTGTTTGAAAAAAGTGAAGTTACAACAGCCCGAAACTAAGCAGAAAAAGAAGACAGTGCCTTTCAGATTCTCTGATTAACACTAGGAATGTGTAGTACTATAGATCCCTCTGTTCAACTCTCTACCTGCTTTAAAACCCCCAAGATACTGATTGTGCAAACAGAAATTTTTCTCCAGATATACAGAAGCTAGTTTCTTAGCTGGTTGTGCTTACATATGCTCCTGAGAGGGATCATAAAAACAGGCTTGTAAAGTAAATTTCCCCTTGGTCTTAGAGCAGAAATGTCCACTAGATCCATAAATTGCTTGTTTGACCTAGCCTTCCTGCAGGGAGGGCTGCAATTAATTAGGGCTTCTCTGACCAGCATTCGAGGTGTTACTGTATACCACCGATGGGAATTACTGGCAGGGTTTTCCAAAGACATTGGGATCCCTAGGACTGTTAAAAATGAAACATGTGCTTTAGCCTGCAAGAAAAGGGCTTGATTGTGAAGATGGAGGACAGTATGGCCCCTATTTTGAAAAGAAACAGGGGATGCTTTCATTCCACAGAATCTCTCTTTAAAAAAAAAAAAATCTATTGGAACAGTGAGAAGCCATGTGAGTAGGATTTTTTAAAATAAATAAGTTCAATTATTTAATAATCCTGACAATTTGTAAGACAATTTTTTGTAACTTGGCTGCTTATGGCTTGTTCAGAAAGTTACAGCCTCTTTTACAAAGCCGCACTTACGATTCCTGTGTGCTAAGTGAGAGGAAGCCCATAGCAATTCTGTGGACTTCCTCTCATTTACCATGCAGGAATCGCTAGCACAGCTTTCTAAAAGAAGCCCTTAGTGATTTAAATACAGAAGATTTTTAAAATGTCACAGCTTCCTATATCTTATTCAATAAACAATTTATGATATATCAGATTAAGTTATATTTTGGTTCTACATAGTGATCATCAGGGTGGAATATGACATACTGTAAGCTGGAAATAAAATCCTTGGTCGTCCTCCCACTTTTATTTTATTTCTTGTTGTTGTCCGTGGGGCGTCTAGAGTTCTCCGCCTTCTGGCAGATATTTTTTCTCTATACTGTAAGCTGGAGCCACGATAGCTGTAAAAACATTTATTTTGTTCATTTCATGAATACCCTAATGAAGGTTATCCTATAGTACCATAACTTAATGTGATATAAACTAATATAAATCTTGAATACCTTCTATATCTATCTGAGTCTGGTCTCAAGACCAACTTCATAAGGGTTTACCTGAATGCAATTAGTTCATTATTATCAATCATAAGTGTGTAGAGGGTAAGCCTATCTCTGGACAGCCTCTAGTTGTTCGCTTCATGAGAGGTTTGCTATTGTCAAAGCCCCGTCAAACCTCCACCCGTGTCATGGGACCTCAACGTCATTCTCACCCAGCTGAGGAAAGCTCCTTTCGAGCCACTGGATTCTTGCCATCTGTGCTTTCCCTGAGATTGGTAGCATGGAATGTTGCTACTATTTGGGTTTCTACCAGGCACTTGTGACCTGGATTGGCCACTACTGGAAGTATCCAATTTTCGACCAGTGGCTAGTATTCCATGGATGGCAAAACTTATGGAATCATTAGTTGCGCAGCAATTTACATCATATTTTGAGTCTTTTCATTGTCTGCATAATTTTCATTTTGGATTTAGGACTATGTACAGTACAGAATCATTATTGGTATTCTTGGTTTCTAAAGTTCGAGAATTTCTCAGTCAGGAAATTCACAGGCATAAATGGGGGCCCGCGACAAAAAAAATAAATAAAACTTAAACGCGGGTGAAAAGGAAACTAAGGAAAATAAGAGGATTAAAAAATAATAATAATGAAAGAAAAAAGAAGAAAAAGTGAAGGGAAAAACTAGAAAAAAGGCGCTGAAACACAGTAAAGGGTCTTCCTGGGCATGTGAGGAGCAACAAAAAGCACAGCTGCTTCCTTCCTCAGAAAGAAAGAAACTGCAGAGCAGCGGATGTGCTGCGGATGGGAAGGTGCTCCGTGCATGCGCAGTGGGATGCGGCTTGTGCCCCAGAAGGCTCTCGAAACTTTTTCTTGCTGGCTAATGTGCCGAATCCCAGGTGAAGTGGATCGTCTACCCACTTGTGTGAATGATAAGCCTGCTTGTCCTCGGAGAAGTTAAGTTATAGGGGCACGACACAGCAGAGATAAGGGTCTGGGTTAGCCAGGTAGCGTATTACTACTGCCACTGCCGGCAAAGAATTCAGGTTTCATGGACTGGGGGGGTCTGAGGGAAGACAAGGAAGAGATGCTGAACTCATAGGTGGAAGGGAAGAGGAGTGAAGTAGAGAAAAAAACACTGCTCTGTGTACCAGCCCTGATACACACCTCCTAGGTGTTCACAACACGACACACTAATGTATCATGACACATTAGTTGACAGCCACTGTTCTAGGAAGTGGAGGGTGTACCTGGGAATAATATATCACTTTCTGTTGTTGTTGTGAGTTATAATAAAACAAGTAGTTGAGACATCTGAATACGTTACACTTCTACAATGACCTTTTAAAATACTAAGGTTTATGAGGCACTGGCACATCTAATCAGCAGGTTTACATCCTATATAATAAAACGCACCTCCAACATTCTGAAGCTGACTGCATGGCTGAGGCATTCCTGCTCTCTGTATCCATCTCCTAAATTGACATCACGTACTTCCGGGTTCGTCACAAGCAGAAGTGACCAACCACACAAGGTTCTCCGCTTCAGAATGTTGGAGGTGCATTCTATTAAATAGAATTGGTCAATTCCTAGAAGCACAGCCAAAGCTCAGCGTCCTGCACAGTAATGCTCAGACATCAGAGAGAGAGGGGGGGCCTGACACCAGAGAGGGGGGGAGGTATCTCTGTCACACACACTCTCTCTCTCTCTCTCCTCTCTCTCTCTCTCTCTCTCTCTCTCTCTCTCTCCTCTCTCTCTCTCTCTCTCTCTCTCTCTCTCTTTCTCTCTCTCTCACAGTCAAGGTCTTTCTCTCTCTCACTTTCACACACTGTCTCTCACACACTCTATGCCTCACACTGTATCACATTCACTCTCTATATATCAGAAACGTCACTCACAACACTCTCTTGGTCTCATACCTCAGTCCTCACAGAAAGTCTGTGTCTCACACACACTCTCTCTCTCGCACACACTGTATCTGTGGGAAACACACACTCCTCTCTCTCATCTCACACTGTGTCTCACATACGCACTTGCACACACTTCATTCCACACACACACTCTCTCTCACCAGGACACACTCGCACCACAGACTCACTCTCATCTCTCTCACAGACACACACTTGCACATTCACATCTCTCTCCACACAGTCACTCTCACATACACTCTCTCAAAACATAACACACTCCTAGGAAACCTTGCTAGCGCCCGTTTCATTTGTGTCAGAAACGGGCCTTTTTTACTAGTATGTAATAACTCTATACATGAAAGTAGTGATTTTAGAAGCCTCTAATTCAGGGGTGGACTGACCATTGGAACAATAGGGCAGTTTCCAAGGGCCCATAGCAGTAGGGGGCCCACTCTCCCCTATCTTCCACCTCATTTAATCACTTTTGGTAGGTGGTTAGGGGCCCATGGCCCTTATTGCACGAGGGCCCAGAACACTGTCAGTCCACCCCTGCTCTAATTAGGCATGTGTGTCCACAACACAAACTGTTTTTGAAGGAAACATGTTCTGGACAGGCCTAAAAAGTACTACTACTACTAATCATTTCTATAGCGCTAGTAGACATACGCAGTGCTGTACACATATGCATATATTTCCTATTTTGCAGCAGTAATAGATTTGTTCATTGGCATTTATTTCTGCTCAGAATCATGTGTGTCAGCTAACTGTGTTTGGACTTAGACTTTGAAGAAATGACTGAGTGGGCAATTGTGCTTACTTCTCTGGTATGTAAAGCCAACTCAAAACTCTCAAACTTAAGTTTTGTATCTTGGCTCCTTTATTGGCTCCCCTTGGATGTCCAGTTTTGTGAAGTCTGGCAATTAACACGTATATGTGCTACAATTATCCATAAGCCACTGGATCCTGTATAGGTTGGCCAAAGTTGGGCCAGGATCACAGATCCATGTGTAAACTAATTAGCCAATCAGGCAATAGCAATCAATCGTTGATGTTACCAAGCACTTAATTCGCAGTAATTAGGAGTTACATGTGTACCTAATTTTCATAGCAACTCAAAGGGGGCATGTACATGGGAGGGGCATGAGCAGGTTAGTGGCGTTCCCAGAAATGAGGTGGTACATTATAGAATACCTGTATTTTGTGTCCCTAACTGCTATCAGTTGGGCACAAGCCTTTGGCAGACATAAATGCTCACGCTTAAAGTAAGGTGCAAAGTGTTCATTAAGCCAGTATTCTGTAAAGGTTGTTCCACACAGAGATCCCTTTACAGAATATTAGCTTAGCATGGATCATCCTAGCGCCTAGGCGCCATGTATCGAATCTACCTCATAGGATGCAAAATTAGTTATTTACAGGTGTAAATGGTGCTACTTACATGTTCACAGCCATTGGAGCCAGCTCTGTGGGTGCTTGGGAACCCCCAATATTGAGAGAATTCCTTGTGTGTGTCCAGGTAGGAGTGATGTTGCTCTTTATTGAATGTTTATTTTTGTAAAATGCCTGCTCCTGCTGTATATGTCATCACCAGTTTCACATGTTTTTCCCATGACCTACAGGTATTTTACAAAAGAGTAGGTGTTCAGTAAGCCTTTTATAAAACACATTGCAAATTTTGTACATCCCATCTTGGACATCCCTTTATCTACCTAAATGACCTATGCAGAATTGGGCCTCTTAAGTCTAACTGTTCAGTAATCTATGCTGTGATGCCTAAGATAGCAAATAACTAAGAATATATAATTCAATCAAGGTCAACATTTTTTTAATGGCTTCTCACTATTTCAAGAATAATAATCACTCTTCCTGGGTTAAATTTCTTTCATATAATATACTTTTGAACAGTAGTGTTGCGCAGCTGGAAGCATACTGAGGATAGTTAATCATTAATTTTCCATGGTTCATATTTACTGTCTGTTTTATGTGGTTTCATATAGTTCCTCATTCTATTAAGCATTAAAGCTGTCCTCTGGGGGGGGGTTCACACACTGGATCTTTATCTCACTGTTATCGCTGTCCAGACATGGCATTACAGCCCACTGTTTATAAGCTTACACCATGGTGTTCAGTCTTAATAAACACAGCTGTTTCCATGGCAACACAACAGCTGCAATGTCAGAGGCAGTCACACACACTGAGCATGCCTGGAGGCTGCAAACAGGTGCACCTAAAGGCTGGGGCTGTTATTTATTTCACCCATGACACTAATTTCATTGTCAACTTCTGGCTTTACAATTAAGTGTGTGTTAGGATAACACGAAGGAATTCAGACACATATGGTCAACTGAAATTTCAGCTCACTTCCTCTCTCATTCCCTCTCTCTGTTTATTAGTCAGTCTCATTTTCTGGAGTACACGATAGGAGACTAGTTTTGAAAGTCATAACATTTATTCTTCTTCAGAAACCAGACAGCTTTCAACCACTGTAAAACTACTATCAATAAAATGTATAGCATAATATAAACTATTATGGCCATACAGGCATAGGTTTTATATTACAAACTCATTTAATATGTGTTTCTGGTTTTATGTACCTCAAAGACCCAAACTGGTTGGCACTTGAAGATAGTAGAATTATAACTAAATGCTAAATTTGCTGAGTTCTCCCATTACTAATTCAATGAATATAAATAGTATGTATAATAACTTAAAATAGCAATGTTAAGTATCTCTACTGTTGCTCTACAGTAAGATGTATATATAAACATCAAAACATAGAAAGTAGAGAATGAACATCTCCTTCAGTCAACGGCTGTTGAAGTTCCCTGTTTCTTTATCCCACTGTTCAGATCTGTTCCCGAAACCTCTCATCTCTCCTTTTCATCCTCAGTGCTCATTTTCTGCTCTCTCTCTCTATCCTCTGCTCAAATAGTTCACTGTCTGCCCATAGTGAAAAGGGAACAGCTGAAAGCATATGTAAACAGAGAGGGCTAGTGAAGGATCATACAGTAGTGGGAATGAAGATATGCAGCATTCCCTGCTCTGAAGAAGCAATGATCAGTTGGGTTGGGCACATGTTTTCATTCTTGCCCTGCCAACACAGAATCAAGGCAATGTTTAGTCCTGTGGTCTTTCCATCTTCCTGGTGTATTAGGTTGGAAAGGGGTACTTGTCCAACACAGTCTGAGTACACATGGTTCCTGTATTATATGGGAGCCAGTCCAGCTTATAATCGAACGAGAAAAACGCCCAAGTTCCGACCTAAATCGGGAGATGGACGTTTATCTCACAAAAACGAATAAAGCGGTATAATCGAAAGCCGATTTTTGGGCGTTTTCAACTGCACTCCGTCGCGGATGTGGACAAAGTTTATGGGGGCGTGTCAGAGGTGTGGCGAAGGCGGAACTGGGGCGTGGTTATCTGCCGAACAAAGATGGGCGCATTTCAGCGATAATGGGAAGAAAGTATGCGTTTTTAGCTAGAATTTAGGACACTTTTCCTGGACCCTGTTTTTCACGAATAAGGCCCCAAAAAGTGCCCTAAATGACCAGATGACCACTGGAGGGAATCGGGGATGACCTCCCCTGACTCCCCCAGTGGTACCTAACCCCCTCCCACCACAAAAAAATGATGTTTCACACATTTTTATTTTCACCCTCAAATGTCATACCCAGCTCCCTGGCAGCAGTATGCAGGTCACTGGAGGAGTTGTTAGGAGGTGCAGTGGACTTCAGGCAGGTGGACCCAGGCCCATCCCCCCCTACCTGTTACAATTGTGCTGCTTAATGCTTATTAGTCGTCCAACCCCCTCCCCCAAACCCACTGTACCCACATGTAGGTGCCCCCCTTCACCCCTTAGGGCTATAGTAATGGTGTAGACTTGTGGGCAGTGGGTTTTGAGGGGGATTTGGGGGCTCAACACACAAGGGAAGGGTGCTATGCACCTGGGAGCTCTTTGACCTTTTTTTTTGTTTTGTAAAAGTGCCCCCTAGGGTGCCCGGTTGATGTCCTGGCATGTGAGGGGGACCAGTGCACTACGAATCCTGGCCCCTCCACGAATAAATGTCTTGGATTTATTCGTTTTTGAGCTGGGCGCTTTCATTTTCTATTAATCGCTGAAAAACAAAAACGCCCAGCTCACACATTGTTGAATAAAACATGGGCGTCTATTTTTTTCGAAAATACGGTTCGGTCCGCCCCTTCACTGACCCGTTCTCGGAGATAAACGCCCATGGAGATAGGCGTTTTCGTTCAATTATGCCCCTCAGTAGGCTTAGGTTTGTTGAGCAGTGCAGATGTATCATGATTGTGGCAGGGACCCTTCATCGAGTGAGATCTAGTAGAACTACTCTGGCTTCACTCCCAGCACTCCTACCCATGAAGTACTCCTTTTTGCCCACTTCCTCTGTTTTTTCTGAGCATCAATTGCTTTATTGTCCCTGTTCTGATAAGAACAGCACAAATATTAGATACACGTTCTTGGAGTAGAAACTTGCCTCTTTCCCTTCCCATTACGTCTCTGCTCTAAAATACAGATTTGGCCACTCTCCCCAGGGCAGGCTCAAGGCATGAGCCTGGTGTGGCACTGGTTCAGGGCACCAAAGCTCAAGGACGCTAAAAGTCTGCATAACCAGCTCAGCCTTCACAGCAGCAAGAGTATGTTTTGCTCTCGCTGCTATGCTATCTTCGCTGCATGGCCACTGGCTCTACTGTAGGTTTAAATATGGAAACAGGTACTTTCTATGCTCGCATTTAAACCTGAGGCAATGCCAATGATCAAGCACAGAGGACAGCACAGTGGTGAGGGCACAGCAACAAAGTCTCATCACTATAAAAGGTAGAGTCAATGCCAGCAGGGGGTGGAGGAAGTGGAATGGGGCAGGTTGGAGATATGCTGATGCAGACTTGAGGGGGGGGGGAAGCTGCTGTAGTAATATACTGCCATATCTGTTTCTGTGCATAACACATGCATTAGCCTAACTGAGACCTATGAACCAATCTCAGACTGCATCATAACCATCCTGTCATGGATTCCTAATGCACTGCATATTAGACTTTGCCAAGGACACTTGTTGTGCTAGAGACACCGAATTAGCCTTTGTTCATTGTTTTTTGTGTGCTCATGAGACCTGAGACCTTATATTTTTGAGGCATATGTCCTTGGTTAGCAACACTGTATGTAAATCGGCCTAAACCAGTCTGTTACCCTAGTCCATTCTTGCTTGTGTTTTGTTCATCAGCATTTCAGCCATTACTTGCCACCTTTTTCACATGGACACCTGTACTTGATTGATTCCAAGGGAATTCATGTGGGTTTTCACCGACTATAGGAAAATAAGCCAAGCTATGCCATCCTTCACAGAGATGTGTGAAAGAATCTTAAGCCTAAGCTTCCTAAGCTACACCAAGCTGTGCAAAGAGCTGAGTAGAATGTGATAGCAAAAAGACTGTTTAACTGAGAGCATTTGGACTCTTAGACACTTTTCTGTGATAAGAGTTACTCTGCCATCCAAAATGTAGTTCATTAGGAACTGTGAGTGCCTGAGCACTCAATGCTCATAAATGTACCTGAACTACAAGCTTGTGTCATACCAAATTACAGTCAGTACTGTGTACCATCCCAGTTATACTAAGTTCCTGAAAATAGCATGCTTCCAGAATTCCAGAATCACCGAGAACACAGACTAAAGACATCGCAGAGCAGAGCCATGCTAGCTACATGACCTTGTACAGTCAGGAGCCAACTGTGAAATATCAGCTCAGAGTCCAGGAGGAAGAATTGAGGCCACACTGAGGGAGCTAAAAGGATTCTTCTATGTGCATCCCACAATTTGGGTGAAACCAGTGGTATCCTTTCTATGGTCCAAGATTAGATAGAAAGCATTGCTAAGTTCCACATGTGATTCAGGACCTTTGGCTTGTGGTTCCTTAGGATGTTATTTGTCTGATAGGGAATAGCAAGACTGTATCAGGAATAATTATTAGTTGTACTGTCTTGCCAGTTCATTACTGTGTTCATAGGAGTCAACTTTTCAAAATTATTGAGGGTGCTAAGCCCAATGAAAATAACCCCTCCCTGAACACATACAATGAATTTTCTCAATATTGGGGGTGCACAAGCACCCACAGCACCCACAGAGTCAGCTCCAATGACTGTGTTAAGTTTTGCATTTGCTTTTATATATATATATATATCCTGTTCTGCCCCATTGCATGGAGGCAAGTTACCTGTTATAGACATTGCTTATAGCCAAGTTCAATACCTGTGTCTTTACATAGGATAAGACTGCAAATCTTTGTCATTCTTTGATAGGCTCTTCCTAAGCACGTGTCCCAATTCTCTGTGTCTTATGGGACTCACCCTAATGGCTAGCTTGATTCTGTAAGCTTGCTGGGTAGTTAGCCCAAGAAGGTTTAATGAAGACAGGAGACTGCATTTATTTATTTATTTATCACATTTGTATCCCGCCTTTTCCCACTGATTGCGGGCTCAAAGTGGCTTACAATAATACTGCTGTAAAGTTACAATGCAAGAAGTACAATTTTTTGCAAATTGAGAGCAGGATAGAAATAACAGTTAACAGCGATAGGTATTGAAGTAAGATATAATTAACAATTAATCAGTAGTAAATAAGAAGATGACAAGGTGTAATTAGAGTCCATTGGATCTTATAATAGTAAGGGATAATTCTGATTATGTTGAACCTGAGGAATAAGCCTTCTTGAACAATACTGTTTTCAATGATTTCCTAAAGTTTAGGTAGTTCTGGGTAGTTTTTGTTAATTTGGGTAAGGCATTCCATAGTTGAGTGCCAATGTAAATGAAGTTTGAGGCGTAAATTGATTTATATTTTAAGCCATTACAGTCTGGGTAGTGTAAGTTCAGATATGATCGTGAAGAACTGGTTCTGTTTCTGGGTGGTAAATCAACCAATTCAAGCATGTATTCTGGTACCTCACCATAGAATATTCTGTGGATTAATGTACATATTTTAAAGGCTATTCGTTCTTTTATAGGAAGCCAATGCAGAATTTCTCTGAGTGGTTTTGCAGATTCGAATTTAGATTTTCCAAATATCAGTCTTGCCGCAGTATTTTGGGCTGTTTGTAATTTCTTGAGTAGTTGTTCTTTGCATCCTGCATGACTTCAAAAAGCTGAAGCTATCTCCCCCCACAGCCGCCATATTGCCGCATGCTTGTTGGTAGCATTTTTATTTCATCTCAGTTAAAGAAACGTGCTGACATGTGCAGCATACGGATAAACACAGAGGAATAATCAGAATGGAATAACCTTGCATCGGCTTAGAGTAGTAATTACTTCTAAATTGTAATCAGTATGTTATTTCAACAGGTTGGTTATAGGGACACCCTAGCACGCATTGTATTGGTGCTGAGATGTTTTCACCTAGTAAAAGACCACCAAAACAGAGATCATGTTATGAGAATCAGGTGCTCAACATTCAGAGTTTTTATTTTAAACTACAAAGGTTTTTTTTTTAAACCTTAATTATATTGAAACCTGGGAGCATTTAAAATCATTTTTCTTGTAGCTAGATTAAAAGAGAAAGATGATATATGGGAACATATCCTTTTGTTTTGTGGAATGCAGTGGTATATTATAAAAATGCAATATAATTTTATACACTGTACACAACTGCTTATCTACTTCTGGTTTTTCAGCTCAGCTACCAAAGAAAAGATGCAAAGTTATTACTGACTTATAACAGGGCTGTGTGGGATCTCAAGGTCAGCTAGCCCAACAGTTTAGGATGTACTCTGTAGAAGTTGTTGACTTTGGTGATGTGTGTATGGATGTCTGTTCTAGTCTGTGCACGTGATAATGCATGTATGATTTCTGAACAAGAGGCATCAATAAAAGACAGACTTTTACATGCCAAGTTGGATGGATAGTGTTCACAATGAGCTCCTTTTATTATCGACCAGAAAGAAGAGATTTCAGTTTTGGCACTGAATAAATCATTACATGAACAAAATAGCAGAAAACCAATGGACTGCATTATAGCCTATTTACTTACGTTTCAACAAATGTGAGATCTACATGAAACCACATATTAATTTTTATTATTTTGACTTATAAAACCACATGTCCCTGAAACAGGCTCTAAACAGAATAATCCATTTATGTATCTAAAAAGTAAACTTCTACAAAAGAGATGATATGAAGATGTGATTCCATTGTGCCCCAATAAAAGGAGAGCTTAATTTTACTTCCATTTTATTTCAATATATTCCATTGTTTATAAAACCAGGCTTCCCAAGGCAGATTACAAGAACAGTTAAGATGAACCTATCAGGAAACAGGATATCCTCACAAAGATTTGGCAATGTATTATTGTATTGTATAGAACAGTGTAGAAAAATGAGCACAAAATACAGAGTTTATTACTGCTGTTTCTACGAGCTACAATAATTTTTAATGCTGTTTTAGTGATTTTCAATTTTATTTCAGGATATATATCTACATATTGGAGGTTTTCAAAAAAATAATAAAGTTGTCAAATAAAAAAAATCACGCATAGGCAGTCATAAGCATTTGCTATTGCTTTTATATAAGAAAAAAATTAAGCCATATACCCCCTGTTTACAAAGCCACACTAGTGGCTGCTAGTGCACTAATGCTTTCACAGTCCATTCACTTTGAATGGGCTGTGTCGGCATTGCCAGACGGCAGCCACTAGCATGGCTTTGTAAACAGGGGGGATAGCGCAGCACTGAAATCCACAATACAGCACTGCGAATACAGCAAGCGCTGGAGCAGTTCCAAATACATTTTGAATATAACCCCCCCCCCCTTTCACAGACCCCTTGAAAAAATCTCCAACCCCCACCCCCCCCCCCCCCCCCCCCCCCCCCCGGCCGCCCCCAACTCTTCTTAGATTCCCCCTGCTTCAGAGAAGCCTTGGGTTACATTGGGATTTAAAAAAGAGACATTTTTACCTTTCCAGTCTCCACCAAGAGAAACCATATACACACAGAGTAATCTTGTCCACAGTCAAAGTCTGTACAACCTACTGGGGTTGTGGCTCCAGACACCTTTCAAGGAAGATCCTTACTGAGGGAGTTTCCCAAAGTACTAATGAATGGGATATTCCACTGCCACAAAAAATGCAACAAGAATAGGAGAACTGGAAAGACTCTCTGAAGACTCTTGAACAACTGCACACCTCACACACTTACATCCCTGCTGCACTCAGTACTGCCTCTCACAAAGAGATTTGCATTTTCTCAGACACTTCTGAAAGGCCACGCAGCAGTGGCCTATTTGAAAGCTAAGACACAGATAGGCTATCTCATGTGGGATTCATCTTTGACAGAGCCAAGTTGGCACCACAACCCAATCATACCATTCCATGCTTAAAATTGTGTGGAACATTGCTGGCAGTAAAGATAGCAGAAATGAGACTCAATGAAGTGGACATTCAAATAGATACAGTCAATGTTTACACTGACAGTAAAGTTGTCCTGGGCTATATCTACAACCAAACCAGGAGATTTTATGTGTATGTCAGTAACAGAGTTGAGCATATACAAAGTCAACACAACAGAACAGTGGCATTATGTGCAAACTAACCAAAATTCAGCAGACTGTGCCACCAGTGTCTTGTCTAATGGAAACCATGTGGTTATCAGGACCAGACTTTCTTCTAAACCCTGACCACAAATCTCCAGTGACTGAAAACTCCTTTGTACTTATAGACCCTGACTCTGATACAGAAATCGATCCTGAGATGATTGTTCTTGCCACCAACATTGAGGGGCATAATCGAACGTGGACACCCATCTCCATGGGCGACTATCTCCGAAGACGGGTCCGTGAAGGGGCAGGACAGACCGTATTTTTGAAAAAGCTGGGCGTCCATCTTTTGTTTCGATAATACGATTGGTGCCGGGCAAATGCATCAGATTTAGGCAGATTTGAGCTCGGCGGTATCAGTTTTCAGCGATAATGAAACCAAAGCCGCCCAGCTCAAAAAACGAACAACTCACAAGGCATTTGGTCAAGGGAGGGGCCAGGATTCGTAGTGCACTTGTCCCCCTCACATGCCAGGACACCAACCGGCACCCTAGGGGGCACTTGTAACAAAGTAAAAAAAAAAAAATACCTCCCAAGTCCATAGCTCCCTTACCTTGGGTGCTGAGCCCCCCAAATCCCCCCCCCCAAACCCACTGCCCACAAGTCTACACCATTACCATAGCCCTTATGGGTGAAGGGGGGCACCTAGATGTGGGTACAGTGGGTTTTGGGGGCGGTTTGGAGGGGCTCTCATTTACCAGCACAAGTGTAACATGTGGGGGGGGATGGGCCTGGGTCCACCTGGCTGAAGTCCACTGCACCCACTAACAACTGCTCCAGGGACCTGCATACTGCTGCATGGAGCTGGGTAGACATTTGAGGCTGGCATACAGGCTGGAAAAAAAAGTTTTTAAAGTTCTTTTTTTTGGTGGGAGGGGGTTAGTGACCACTGGTGGAGTCGGGAGGGTCATCCCCGATTCCCTCCAGTGGTCATCTGGGCAGTTGGGGCACTTTTTGGGGGACTTTCTTCATGAAAAAAAGGGTCAAAAAAAAAGCGGCCCAAATTCTCGCTACTGCCGCCCTTCTTTTTTCCATTATCGGCCGAGCCGCGCCCATCTCTCTTCGGCCGATAAACACGCCCCAGTCCCACCTTCACCACACCTCCGACACGCCCCCATCAATTTTGTTCGTTCCCCAACAGACTGCAGTTGGAGGTGCCCAAATCGGCTTTCGATTATACCGATTTGGGTGCGCATGAGGAGAAAGGCGCTCATCTCCTGATTTGGGGTCGAAATATGGCTGGATTGTGTCTTCAGTTTGTCAACCAGCTGATGATAAGCAGACACCGACCACCAAAATGCTGTCAGAGATACAGAACTACAGATCATCAATGATAACTTGCCACCACATGGGAATTTCGACACAAGACTTCCCTGGAAGACAAGGAACTTCTTCAGCAGAGGCATTACTGAGCCAGTGATCCACACCACAAAGAGATGAGGACATCATGGACCATTGTCCACTCCAGAAACTCAAAAGACTTTTTCACGCTCTTTTGTTTGTTGTTTGTGTTGTATGGCTCTCATTTCAGCTCCTGCGAGACTGTGAAAGAGAATCCACCAGAGCAACAGTGAAGCTGAGACAATCCTGGAGTTGCCAGCTTTATTTATAGGCTTTGCATGGAATATGAAAAAATAAAAAAAAAAACCAGCACCCAAATTTTGATATATCAATGACTCGTTTCACAAGGGCCACCTTACCCTTGACTTGCATGCCTCTTCATAGGTCTAACTTTATTTAATATATTATTCTCAAATTTGCTAATATTTTCAGGCATATTTTCAAACATATAGTTTTGTAAAATATAAAAAAAGCACTTAATTTAATGATGATGAATATTCTTTAATCTCTGGACCATTAGCCAGATAGATTATTCCTGGAAAATGGGCTCAAACCTGCTAGAGAGGTGGTAGCACATAGCTGCACTTTCATTCCTAAGCTCTCCACTGATCTCTTGGATTAGTTGGTACTGTTAGTTTCAGTGTTTAGAAATCAGGTCTAAGGGTAGATGAATCAAGAAACTCAGACTTGTAATCTAAGTTGGCCTACTTAGGGATGTTATGTTTTCTGCAGAATTAATGACATACAGACAGTGGAAATGTCTTACAGAAAATTCATTCTTCCAACCCATGTCAGTTTCAGTGATTTTCTGTTTGCCAGTGCCAAAGGGATGCTTTCATTTTTATGGAAATGGAAAACTAATTCAAAGCTCTCCACTAGCCAATAGTGGGATTGGCAGTACAACTGGCTAGTTTATTCTCACCACAGATATCTCAGAACAGGATCATGGTTGACAGAGCTAAAGGCTCAACTGACGTTCATGCTGTTTTCAGTGGTATTCAAAATGGGATTATTTCCTGTACTGTTCTAAACTGGAGTAAAATACAAAAATTAAATTAGAGTTGCTATGATGAACATTCTGTTTAATAATGCTTACCGGTGAGAAAATATATATCTTAATAAAACAGGTTATTGGGTATCTTCTCATGTGCGTTGTCTTTCCCTCCCCCCCCCCCCCCCTCTTTCTTCTGTATACTATTCTTTCACTTATTCAGTCCTATCTTATTATATACTAGTAAAAAGGCCCGTTTCTGTTTTAAAGGAAACGGGCGCTAGCAAGGTTTTCCTCGGAGTATGTATGTTTGAGAGAGTGTGTGTGAGAGTGACTGTGAGTGTGTGTAACAGAGAGAGAATGAGACTGGGTGCGAGTGTGTGTGTGAGAATGAGAGTATGTGCCAGGGTCCCCTCTCCCTCCCAGTTCCAGGGTCGTTGTCCCCCCCCCCCAGTCTGTGTCCCAGTTGCAGGGGGTCCCCCTCCCTCTCTTCCTTCCTCCCCCCTTTTTCCCAGTTGCAGGGTCCACCCTCCCTCCCAGTTGCAGGGCTTCCCGGTCTCCCTCCCTCCCTCCCTCCCAGTTGCAGGGTCTCCCTCCCTCCCAGTTGCAGGGTCTCCTGGCCTCCCTCCCAATTGCAGGATCTCTCTCCCTCCTTCCCAGTTGCAGGGTCTGTCTGTCTCCCCCCTCCTTTTGTCCTCCACGTTTTAAGGCACTGTCTTTCCAGTTGAAACAGCTTTAGACTTGTTTCAGATGGAACAACAATTTAAAAACAACAATGTGAAGCAGCAGCTCCTAGGTTTGCTGTTTTTTGAGTGTATACCAATGACGGCTGCATAGGGTAGTGGAAACAGAGATTAACCAATGGGCTTCCTTGCTTACCGTAGACTTGCTTTGCTGACTTGCACTCCTGTGTATGAAACGCCTGCAGCATCTCATAGGTTTGCTTGCTTTGTTTTGAGTGAACGGGGATGATGGCTGCTCTGGATTTGGACCCGCTGCCCTTTTCCTCCCCCCTCTTCCGAGTCGGCACTGGACCCTGACCCCTGCCCTGAGCCCTCACCTGCTTCCTCCGCATTGTACAGTCGCCGCAGCTGCTCGCTCGCCGTCCTCCCTCTTCGTCCAAATCTGGACTTGGAGTGGAGAGAGAGGGCGGCGGCGGTTTTTTGAGGGTGGGTGGTTCAGGAGGTTGGCAGCCAGACTCGAGCGATGCCTAGGCAGGGGGAGGAGTAGGGAAACACGCTCCGCGTGTTTCCCTACTCATCCCCCTGTCTGGGTCGCTGTTTGCTGCTGAGCGTCAGGCTGGTGACTTCACCCGAGGCGCAGCCAATCAGTGGGATTCCTGATGTCATCTTGATCTACAGCACCTAGCAGACCACGGCGGAAGCCAGGCAGCTTCCGAACGTTGGAGGTGAGAATTATTATATAGGATATATCTTCTGCTGTCATTTTGCTAATTTTTCCCATCTCTCCCATGTCACTGATGAATGAGGTTTGTAATACTATTAGGAGCCAAATTTAAATTGTGAGCAAAGGGCAGGGGAAAATGTGTAAAAGTCTTTATCTCAATTTTCTTGTATAATTTTGAAATAACAATGCCCCAATGTCATTACCTCATGCAACTCTAAAAAGGAAAACAAAAATCTACAGAATAAACCATACATTGGAAAACTTGTGAATATACCCCCAGATTCTATATAGTGTAACCTAGTTGTGCATGCAAATCTGGATTTGCACGTGCAATTTAATTAGCTTAGCAAGCCAATCAGCACTGATAATTGCCAAATAACAAGCAATTATTGACACTAATTGGCAATAATTAGAATTTACACACACAACTGTCTAAGTGTATTCTGTACAGTAATGCGTATAAATTCTAAGGTGACTAGTTGAAAAGGGGGCATCGCCATGGGCGTAGAATGGGTGGGTTGTGGGCATTTCTCAAACTATGCACATTGTTATAGTATACACTTTATCTGCGCCTAATTTAGCCATAAGCATTTATACCAAGTTTTATTTGCCATAACTTCCTACAACTAAATTTAGTTACGAGGATGGGTGCTAAGCGGGTTTTTTTCAGCGACGATTTTTTAAACAGGATATATAGAATCTAGCCCATAATGCTGAGGAACCTTCTGCCTCATTCACATAGTACTTTTGAGGAAAAGATACACAATGCTTTTTGCATAAATTCTTCCTTGCACAGGATATTTTGACTGTAGAGTTCTTTTTCCCTCCTAATGTTACTAGAAGTGGGCAAAAGAGGTGCTGTTTCAAACCAGTGCCAGTAAACTTATTTTGTAAGTTCCCCATTTGATATTACATTTATAGACAACAACATTCTTCAAGAGAGTAACCAAATGTAAAGAATCTGGCGTGTTTTTCAGTGAAAATATAATTTTCAAGGAATCCTATATAATAAAACGCACCTCCAACATTCTGAAGCTGACTGCATGGCTGAGGCATTCCTGCTCTCTGTATCCATCTCCTGAATTGACATCACGTACTTCCGGGTTTGTCACAAGCAGAAGTGACCAACCACACGAGGTTTCTCCGCCTCAGAATGTTGGTGGTGCATTCTATTAAATAGGATTGCTCAGTTCCTTGAAGCACAGCCAGAGCTCAGCGTCCTGCACAGTAACGCTCAGACACCAGAGAGAGAGAGGGGGGGGGGGGGGCTGACACCAGAGAAAGGGAGGGAGAGGGGCCTGACACCAGAGAGGGGGGGAAAGTATCTCTATCACACACACACACTCTCTCTCACACACTCTCTCTCTCTCACAGTCAATGTCTTTCTCATTCTCACACACTGTATCTCACACACTCTATGTCTCATACTGTATCACATTCACTCTATGTGTCACACAGTCACTCACACACTCTCTTGGTCTCATACACTCAGTCTCACAGAAAGTCTGTGTCTCACACACACTCTCTCTCTCTCGCACACACTGTATCTGTGTGAAACACACTCTTCTCTCTCTCTCACACTGTGTCTCACATACGCACTTACACGCACTCTCATTCTCACACACACACTCTCTCTCTCACAGACACACTCGCACCCAGACTCACTCTCTCTCTCTCTCTCTCGCACATTCACTCTCTCTCTCACAAACAGTCACTCTCACATACACTCTCTCAAACATACACACTCCTAGGAAAACCTTGCTAGCGCCCGTTTCATTTGTGTCAGAAACGGGCCTTTTTTACTAGTAATATATATTTTTATGGCATATCAAAACCAGCTGCCTAAAAATATTTTAATGGACACTATATATGCATATTAACGTTTTAATGTATTCTATTTAAGATATGTACCATCCCAGAAAATGTAATCATTGCTCATTCATTGTGAATCAGGCTCCCTAGTGGAATAAAACTCACTTCATCCAGCATAAAGATGCATTTGTGCCTCTTGCATCTCCTTGTAAACAGATTTATAAGAAGTCTACATTTCCTGTGCCTCAGGGTGGTAGAATTCACCTCCAGCAGTTATGAGTCATGGCTTTGGATCCCATGGATAATAGAAATCTGCATAGCAGCTGGCTCATATATACTGAGAGACAAGAGAAGGTCCAGCCAAGCTACTTTCCAAATAACATGTGTGTGCTTAAGTGCTGTGATCTAGCCAACAAATAGCTTTTTTAGCTGCTCAGATATATCTCATGGTATCAACAGGAACAGCAAAGGAAATATGGCAATTCTACCACTGGCTGACATATGGCTCTTTGATAAGAAACTATCAACTTGAAAAATGTTACCTAAAAAAATCTGACAAAATCAGACACTGTTCTTGGGTGTTTCTTGTCTGCTCCTCTCTGAAAGGCTATAATAAATTTTCAGTACACTGTCTGGCATGCATACTTTTTAGCCCACAGAACTTCAACCAATATTCAAAAACAACAAATTCTTGAACTAACTTAGGAGGTCTTTTACTAAAGTGCAGTAAGACTTTGCATTTTATCACACTTTAACTGCAAAAATTAATGTGCAGTAAATGCAAAGGCTGTGTGGTAAATGTTAGGGGCATTCCCAACATGTCCTATGTGCTTACTACACAGAGATGGTCTTTGCCACATGTAAGACTGTAATTAATGATAGTCCACACCCATTCTCTGCCCATAACCTGCCTAGTTCCCACCCCATAACAGGCCAAGCAGTTAATGCATGAATTATCACATGCAAGGGTGGTAAAATTTAATGTGTATGAGTGGTAACAGCACATGCTAGTTTGCACGTTAACCCCAGGAGACTATATATGACTCTCAAAATTCCATGTGGGAATTAGGCGCATGCCCAATTTCTGTGTGCAATGTAATTGAGTAGTGAACCAATTAGCACTGATAATCGGGTGCTAACAATCAATTATTGACACTGGCAACAATTAGAATTTATGAGCGTATCTTTATAAGTGTATTCTACAAAGAGGCACACATAAATTCTAGTGCATGGATCTGAAAAGGGGCATGACCATGGGAGGGGCATTGGAGTTCCAAGAATTTACACACACTGTTACAGAATATGCTTGACCCTCACTTAATCTGGGCGCAGGTATTTACGCCAGGTTTCAGTTGGTGTAAATCCTCATGCCTAAAAGTTAGACATGGCTCCTGGTGCTAGGCACTATTCTATAAACAGGGCCCAACTTTTTTCCGGTGCCATATATAGAATTTAGTCCTATCTGCATTAATAAAAGGCCTCTTAGATTGTAGGTCTGAATTAAGCAAAAGAATTATGTCTTCAGGAAACAGGGAAATAGTTACTGTACCTGAATGAAACTCACCTTGATTTACTATTGAAGAGCCATTGGCTAAATCAAAATAAATAAATATATTTGCTTGCTTTCCAGTTAAACCTCTATGCCTACACCTACACCATCTAAAATGCTAGTACACTGCACCTAAGTAAGTCAACTCAGATTACCAGCTACATCCAAGTGTACATTTTTTTTTAAATGTGAAATGTAATTTTCTCTTACAACCAATCGCTTACATTTGTGCATCAGGGAGTCATATTTCTGCCATTGGCGGTGTCACTAATATTCATATGCATAATATGCATATTTATTAGGGATATCCTGAAAACCTGGCTTATTTTCAGTCCTTGAGGACTGAACCTAGACAAGCCTGATCTATATAGCCCTTTACCTGCTATTTCAAGGAAGAAATTAAAAGCATTGATCTGAGTGTACAGCTAACTCCTTTGCCATGGCCCAGGGTCTCACAAACTTCTCACTTCCCGGGAGGCCTCGGCCAAGTGATTCCAGCTGTGTATTGGTGACAGGCAGGCTGCCTAGCTTTCCTGCCAGTAATGTGCCTTCACATCCCTCTATGTAGTTTGTGTCTCCACACTGCTGCTCTGTGGCACCTCCAGGATAAGAGTGACCCCAGAGGATACTGGCTGTTTTCCGTATCCTTTAGCAGTGTCAAAGGCTAGTATCAAAATGGATCTGCTCCCCAGCCTTTGATGCCAAATAGGGCTTGTTTCGCTAAACAAATTGCTTGGACTCCCCCAGTGGCTGGCCCAGGTCCCTTCTCGCCATGATTCCTGTTGCCACAGATGATTGCCTGGGAGCGGGCTTGGTTCATTGAAACCCATGACCGAGGACTCTGATCACTCGTGTTCTCATCCTTAGTGTCAGGCAGATCATCCATCTGGGAAGTTTCCTTGATTCAGCTAGTTAAGCCCTCCAGCTCTTTGTACATCACATGGTTAAATGCTTCTGCCTGTGTCAGCTGAGCCTGGGCCTGACCTAGCTGTTCCCTCAGGACCTACGTGCCACTGTCCAGCTCTGCTACCTTCCCCTGAACCCCTGAAATTCTTGAGATTGTAGCTGTAGCCTGGTATTCACACTAGCCAGCATTTGGAGTCATTCTAGCACTGTATTGTAACTCCACCAGGTTCTCATTAGTTGCTCTTGTAGCTCAGAGTACTACCATAGGGGTACTGTGTCTGCCAGCTCCTGTTCCAGCCACTTAGCTTCCCCCTTGACACTCTCATATCATTCCTCGTTTGCCGGAATGATCTCTTTGGTTTCTTGCAATTCCTTGAGCAGTTCTTTGGCCTATGCCACCAGAATCTTCTGGGAAGATCTCTTGGTAATTAGTTGGCAATGTGCCGGTGGCTGCTCAGGTTTTTGGATGCACAGGTTCTGTGTTATTTCTTCAGCCTGTTGCTCAATGGTTTCCAACAACCCTTTCCTCTCTTCATCCACAGCATCACAGATGGATCAAAGTTCTGTCATAAATTTTGCATTTTACTGTATAAGGGTTCTCAGGTTGTCTTCATATTCCTTCCTTCCTTTCTTGATCTTGCTTCCTAGTCCAGCTGAACGTGAAGAGATTCCTTCTCTTACTTCATTGTCTTTTTACATCTAGTTGCTTGCTCTAAATTTCCCTCCAAGTCAGCAATATAGTGGTTAGTCCTCCCCATCTCACTATATTGACCTGAGGGCCGGTCCTGAACTCCCACTGGCTGACCCTGGATAGGGTCCTTCTCCTCACATGAGTGATTCACCACGCCTGACAGACAATCCAGGACCTCCATCTTTGCCCTTTGTCTGCAAGGAGTTCTTCTTCCATTGCACTCAGACTATCTAAAGGGGCTTCATCAACTGCAGCTCCTAAATTCAGAGGGCAGGGTTTAGGCAGTTTTGGGTTCTCTGTATCCTTGTCAGGACTTTCCTTCTTCTTCAAGCCAGCAGTTAGCTGGATCCAAAGGGGTACAAACTTGGAAAACCTCAGCCGAAAACAACTGGGTAGGGAAGTCATGGCACAATCACCACTTCCAACTAAGCCTGCCTGACTGACATTTTGATGAATACCAGAGCTGTAGGATATTGTCTCTGGTCCCCATGCATGCATGACAGTTTCACAGTTTGCTCATCGTTCATTTGGAGTTGGTTGGCCACACCCGTCTAAACAAGGGTCCGCACACTGCCGGAGTCTATCAGGGACTGGTAGAAGTTCCCATTTAATTCAATTTTTAGCACACAGCTCTATCTCTCAAGTGGGAAAGTCTCCACAAAACAGCACCTCTATAATATCATCCATCTCAGACAGTCCCAGGCCATGTGGCCTTTCTCCCCACACTTGAAACAGGCGTAAGAGAGAGCTAGTCTCATGAACAGGTCGGTTGAGGTTGTTGTGTTTGTGGGGGCAAGGGTCTCCTTTGCTCCAACCCGGTTTTCTGAGGTGTTGGGCAAGGATATGGTTTCAGGTCCCTGGAGGTTTCAGACCCTATCTTTTCTCTTCCCAGGACTCCAATCTTTATAGAGTTCAGCTTCAGGTTGGGCTTGGAAAAAAGCCTCAGATACCTCCAAGGTGCCCTCCAGCATCAAGTTAGGGTGTTGCCTCACCCACTGTTTCATGGATGGAGGTAACCCTCTGGTTGTAGTTATCTCTAGGCTACTTCCTTGAGCCTCTAAAGAAACTTCGGGAATTCTCTTTTACTTGTAGAGACCCCTTTCGATATCACTGCTGATAGGCTTCCTGTGTGCAGCCTGCCCTCTCCAGAATGGCAGTCTTCACTTCTGCGTTGTGGCTGTCCCACTGGAGTTGACGTTCTGGAAGGCAGTATGGCTGCTACCAGTTAGAAGATTCCCTAAATAGGCCATCCATGATGCTTCTGGCCAACTAGATAAGTAAGCTGTCCTCTCATAATTCATCAGGAAATAGTCTGGATCATCTTCTAGTACCATTTGTGATGTATAGAACGCCCACCTGGTCTCCCTGTTGTCTTTTTCATACCTGACTGCCACTATAAATACTATTTGAAGGGACAGAAATTTACCTTGGTAGCTAAGTATGCCTCCCTTGAATGGTTGCAGCAGAAGAATGGCAATCATAATTACCAAGAGGGCAGTTTTCCAAGGTTCTAAACCTTTCCCAGTAATGCTTAGTGCTGTACTTCCTCAGGACAGGCACAGAACCACTGGAAAGGAGAAAAACTGGCACAGCCTCAGGAAGGGAGGTGCTCCACACCTGTAGTGCTTTCCTGGAGGGAAAGACATCAGTCTTTAGGGATGATCCAGAGTTTAGATCAAGCCCATTTCCCCTGGCTTACTAAGCAGTATACCCTGGAAGCCAAACTGAGGCTGGGAAATGAGTGGAGCCCATTATCCCAGGGAAGACGCCATGGTAAAAAGCCTACTGTTACCTGAAGGAAGAGGATGAAACAAGGAGAGACACCTGCCTGAGGGGAGGTCTGGCCTTTGTCATGGAGAACTGGCTGCAGAAGAAAATGGACTACCCAACCCTGTGGGAAGGCAGACCCCAAAGTTAATGCAGTGCCAGGAAGTGGGGGAAGGAACTGGAGCCTGGTCCTCACTGTAGAAACACTGTCATGAGACAGGGACTGACCTGCCAGAAAGGAGAGAGAGAGAGAGAGAGAGAGGTTCCGGGGGCAAATGCCTGAATGAATGGAGTTTGTTCTGAAAAACGGAGCAGTTGCCAGTGGAGAAGAATATGGGAATTTCTCCTGTATAATCTGTTGGATTATTTGTAGTAAATAATTAGCAGATTTTAGTACACACAGCTTCAGCTTTAGAAATGTTAATTTCTTTCTTCATCTCTCTCTCATTCACCCCTGAATAATTCACTGCTGAGTCACTTTAAAGTTGAAGTAACAAAACATCTGTTTACTCACAGTTTGTAGTTAGATTATAATCAGACAGGCTTATATATACATATTACTATACATTTGTATTATCAGCTCCTTCCATGTGCTTAGATGGTAATGGATGCTCACACCACCATAGATCCTCTCAGGTTAGGAGAGATCATGAGCTCCATGTGCTCCATGTGCTGCATGTGCTGCATCTGCTGTGTCTAACCCCCACAGGAAGTTGCATAGCTGTGTGACCTCTCTAAGTAATTCACATCAGAGGTCACAGAGTAATCACAGAGAAATAATAGGTGACAGGCAATGCATGTAAAATACAATTACATTCCAACAAACCCCTTCTCATGCATAACTGTCATGCAATTATTTATTCATACAAAGTCCAAGCTTTATACGCAGATTCACAAAATGTTCTCTGGGTAACGGTTTGGTCATGATGTCAGCTGTCATCTCACTGGTGTGACAATAGTGTAGACTGATGACCCCTTCTTTTGCCAACTCTCGCACGTTGTGGTATTTCGTTGCGATGTGCTTGGTGCGTGACTGAACCTTGTCATTCTGTGACAGTCGGATGCAGCTCTGATTATCTTCCATTATCTGGATTGGTCTCTGTTCAGCTATACCAAAATCCAGCATAAGTTTTTCAATCCACATCAGTTCTCTGCACGCTTCCGATACGGCCACGTATTCAGCTTCTGTAGAAGACAAACTCACAATACTTTGTTTATGACTGGCCCATGAAATTTGTACATTTCCATACATAAACACATATCCACTTGTGGATTTATAATCAGAATGATCCCCTGCCCAATCTGAATCACAGTAACATATTAGTTTTGGATTACTATTGGCTGAAATCTTTAATTTACAATCAATGGTACCCTTTAAATACCTTACCATCCTTTTAACTGCAGTCCAATCTGATTTGGTAGGTGAGCTGACCCTTCTGCTCAAAATTCCTACTGCATTTGCTATATCAGCCCTGTATGTGGTAGCTAGATATAAAAGCTTACCTATGGCTGATCTATATTGGATGTTATCTGGTAAAGGTTCTCTTACTGTTTCATCCTTCAGAAAATCAGTGATCATGGGAGTGCTTACAACTTGGGCATCTTGCATACCTAAACTTTCAATAAGCTCATTTATTTTCTGCTTCTGGCTTAGAAGATAAGAACCATCATTTTGTTTCTCAATTTCTATACCAAGATAGTATGACACATTACCAAGTTCTTTTATCTCAACATTGAGGTTTAAATATTTTACAATGTCCTTGTACTCTTGCTCACTTTTGCTTGCAATGAGCAGATCATCAACAAAAGCTAAAATGTATGCATATTGTCCATTTGTGCACCTAGTGTACAAGCATTTATCTGCTTCACCTTGCTTAAATCCTAAATTTGTCAATATTTCATGCAATTTTTCATTCCAACATTTTGCACTTTGCTTTAATCCATAAAGACCTTTGTTTAATTTACACACTAGCTGTCTTTGTTTTGTATTTATGAAACCTGTTGGTTGTTCCATGTACAAGTCTTCAGTTATTTCTCCATGAAGAAATGCTGTTTTCACATCAATGTGGTTGACTTGCATGCCTTTTGAGACTGCAATGCTCAGAAGTGTTCTTATTGTCGTGTGTTTCACTACAGGTGCAAACACTTCATCAAAATCTTCTCCATATTTTTGAAGATATCCCTTTGCGACTAATCTGGCTTTATACCTTTCCACTTTTCCTTGTGCATTCCTTTTTAACTTGAATACCCATTTGCATCCTATAGCTTTCTTGCCAGGAGGTAATTTTGTAAGAATCCAAGTATTATTTTTATCCAATGCATCAATTTCTTCTTGTGCAGCTTTATGCCATTCAGCAGCTTCTTCTGCTGGCATTTTCTCAATCTCATCCCATGTTAAGGGCTCTTGAGCTTCTGCTGACTTTGTTAAGTAAGACAGTCTTGGGGGTGGAACACCTTTGTTTTCCCTGGATGAGCGTCTGACAACAGGTTGGTCTGACCTTTCCGCATCCTCTATATCTGAGAGTTCTTCTCCAATTGATTCCCCTTCTCCAACTGTACTGTCTTCTTCAATGATCCTTTCTGTGTCTGCTTCCTCTGCCTGTTCCTCGTTAGATACAGGTGAGTTGCTTTCAGACATCTGCCTTGGTATGGCATTTATATACACTGGCATGTCTATTATGGTTCTAGTTTCATATTCTGGATGATAAGGCTCATCTGGGATAATCCAGCCTTTATCAACCCTTTTGTTTTCATCAAAATATGTAACATGTCTTATGCCAACAATGCCAGTTTTCAGATTCAAAATTCTATATCCTTTGTGTCCTGGAGCATAGCCAACTAAAATGCCCCTTTCTGTTGTGGAATCCAGCTTATGCCTTCTTTGCTTTGGTACATGAGCATATGCTGTACTTCCAAATGTTCTTATATGTGACAGGTTTGGCTTCCTACCATGCCATGTCTCATGTGGTGTGCGCTCAGCGCCTTTAGTTGGCATTCTGTTTTGTAGGTACACTGCTGTGAGAATGGCTTCCCCCCATAGTCTTTTAGGGAGATTGCTATCTGACAGCATACATCTGGTCATTTCCACAAGTGACCTAAATTTTCTCTCTGCAACAGAATTTTGCTCTGGTGTATAAGCTACTGTTGTGATATGTTGAATGCCTTCTTGTTCTAGAAATGTGCGCATGCTTTGTGAAGTGAACTCACCACCATTGTCGGTCTGAAGAACCTTTGGTTTTCTTTCAAATTTATTGCTCACCATGGCTACGTATTTCTTCAGCATGTCTGTGACTTGACTTTTTTCTTTCAGCAAATAGGCCACACAATATCTAGAGAAATCATCCAAGAATATTAGCACAAATCTGTTATTTCCCAATGATGGGATATTAAACGGTCCACATAAGTCACTGTGTATTAAGTCCAGCACTTTATTACTCCTATTTCCTGTGTATGCAGGAAATGAGGGTCTCACACCTTTTTGAGTAACACAGTCTATGCATTTCTCCATTTTACCAGCATCTGCACTTATTTGAATGCCGGTGGCTAGTTGCCCACTGTGAAGATCCTGGATCACCTTAGAATCACGATGTCCCAGGCGGCGGTGCCAGATTTCCAGACTACATTTACCATCATTCTTCCTTACTTGCGCCATATGTGAGGCTTCACCTGAAATGTTCAGCTTATAAACATCATTATGCATAAAAGCTTCAGCATACACTTCATCATTTTTAGAGATTGTGCACTTATTGTTTTCAAAATGAATCACAAATCCCTTCTTATCTAATGTAGATACACTAAGCATATTACAAACTGCTTGGGGAATATACAAGACATCACTTACAGGAATTTCTTTAACTTCATTAGACACTTTGCATTTTAAGAATCCAATACCTTTTGCTTGGATCTTAGCAGTCCCTGCGTTTGCAGTTTTAAGAATTCCTTCTTCTGGACACATTTCCTGAAAGAAATTCTTACAATTGGTTAAATGGCATGTGCTCCCTGAATCCAAAATCCAAGTACTTTCATTTGAATTATTATTTACCATAGTCAAAGATTTTTCTGCCATTAGAAAGCCCTTGTGTTTATCTTTGTCCTTCATACATTTCCTGGTTTGAAAATTCTTTAGTTCCATTGGCTTAGGTGAGCTAGAGGGAGTGTTTTGTGTTTCCTTACACCATTTAGATACATGTCCCTCCTTTCCACATGAGTAGCAAATCAGCTTGCCCTTGGGTGGAGTTTTCCCATAGCTCCGCCTTCCTCTGTTCTTTGCCAAGAAATTTGTTTCATTTCTCTCTGACTTGCTTTGAGAACACATCTCCTCAGAATCATTTATTATGCATTCCTGCCTTAGTTTTGATGTTGCCTGTTCAAAAGATTGCCCTTCAATGGCCTCATTTACAGACCTAAAAACATCAAACTTCTTTGATAGTGAGGTAAAAAGAAATGCTCTTTTCAATGCATCACACATGGGAATTCCAGAAAGTTCTAATTTTTGAAATGAAGACATAAGATGCATAATGTGATCATTACATTTACTTTTATCCCTTAATTTGGTTTCATTCAACTCTGCCAACCAAATTGGTTGCTGCTTTGCATATGTAGTTGCATACATAGTTCTCAGTTTATATAAAATGTCCTTTGGTGTATCTTTTCCCTCCACTAATATGGCTTGTTTCTCTGAGAGAGCTTCCAAAAGCATGCACTTCACATAATAGTTTGCATTGTCCCATTCAGCCATATTTTCAGCTGTTCTGTCTTGGTCTAAGCATATATCTAATCTTTTTGCTCGAAGGAAACATATGAATCTTAATTCCCACTGCTGATAATTAAACTCAGTTAATCTAGGCACCTTGAGAGAATAGAACAATGGTGAATTTCTTCCCTCAGCCATTTTCTTAGCCTTCTGTCTGCTGTGTGGGGGGAGAGAGAGACAGACTGAATCTTTCCTTTAAAACTTAAGAGAAAAATGTGGCCTTTTTTTTCTGCCTGGTAATATTTCTCTTCTTTTTCAATTCCTGGCCCTGGGCCCATAACCCTTTTGTTGGATTATTTGTAGTAAATAATTAGCAGATTTTAGTACACACAGCTTCAGCTTTAGAAATGTTAATTTCTTTCTTCATCTCTCTCTCATTCACCCCTGAATAATTCACTGCTGAGTCACTTTAAAGTTGAAGTAACAAAACATCTGTTTACTCACAGTTTGTAGTTAGATTATAATCAGACAGGCTTATATATACATATTACTATACATTTGTATTATCAGCTCCTTCCATGTGCTTAGATGGTAATGGATGCTCACACCACCATAGATCCTCTCAGGTTAGGAGAGATCATGAGCTCCATGTGCTCCATGTGCTGCATGTGCTGCATCTGCTGTGTCTAACCCCCACAGGAAGTTGCATAGCTGTGTGACCTCTCTAAGTAATTCACATCAGAGGTCACAGAGTAATCACAGAGAAATAATAGGTGACAGGCAATGCATGTAAAATACAATTACATTCCAACATAATCCATGTCCTCAGTTTCAGCTGAGATCAAGTTAGTGAAAAGACGTGGTCGGTGAGAGGTTCACTAAGGACACAGCTCTGTGTCCTGGAAATGCTGGTTAAAACCTATGAAAAACATATAAACTGTCATGGCCTCAAACTGAAAGTTTGTTGCTGGAAGAAATGTTAAACCCTTCCTATGCTTTTTGTATAAATCCTTTTAGTGGTAAAGCTAAGTGAAAGCAGTGAGTGACATTCTTAATAATGAACTTGCTGCTGTGAACCTTTTTGGGCTTTTGCCTTTTCAGTCCTGAGCCAGCATGTTATAAGGACTTATGCTGTGTTTTCAGACTTAACTCTGATTATTGAATTTCATTATTTTTGCTGAATAAAAGCCTTCATGTTTTGGAACTTGGTTGCTTGTGAATGCCAGAGCTGAAAGTGGGAAATCCATACCGGAGTCAGATCCGAATTTGTGTTTTTCTTTCCTGGTTTCTTCAAAGGGAAGTGTTCGAGTGAGCAAACCCAGTGATGCGGATCATGCCACACTCTGCATGGCACCACACATTTTACCATTTTTTTTCAGTACTGAAACCAAGGGAACAGCTTGCACCCTGGGGACCTGTATTGCTTGTGTCACTTGTACCAAAGAGTTGCACTGTATCTCCAGCGAAGTTTGGATCTATATACTCCTTTCACCCTCCCTACATTTCAACTCTTTATCTCCCACTACATTTCCTGTCATTAGGGATGTACACGGATAAAAGTTTTCAGTTTGATATTGGTTCACTTGGTCTGTAGTAGAGTCCTTTCAATCAGTGTTTCCCAAGTCCAGTCCTGGAGTATCCCTTGCCAGTCAGGTTTTCAGGATATCCACAAAGAATATGCATAAAAGAGATTTGCATATACTGGAGGCAGTGTATGCAAATCAAGTCATGCATATTCTTTGTGGATATCCTGAAAACGTGACTGGCAAGGGATACTGCAGGACTGGACTTGGGAAACACTGCTTTAAATATCTTGGGGTCATTCATTATTAATTCCAAGTTATCACTGTAGAGCAAATTTATCAGGGTGTTCAGAAGAGATTTTTTTGTGCATCAGTGACTGAGAGTTGTTTGAGATTATTTTGATGCTTCTCTATTGCATTCTTTGTGTCTGTCTCTTTTCATATCCACGGTGGACTATTGTAATGTGATTTATGTAGGAGTTTCTAAGGTCTGCCTTCAGTGTTTGCAAACCCTTCATAATGTGGCTGTCCGCTTGCTATGTGCTGCTCGGTATAGAGACCATGCTAGTCCACTGCTGGCCCAATGCCGGTGGTTGCCAATTTGGTATTGAGTGTGATTTAAGATTTTGATATTGGCACATAAGGCGCTTTACATGCTTGAACCAACATATTTGGCTTTGCTTGTTGTATCTTATGTTCTGGGGAGGGCCTTGCAATCTGTGTCCTCTTGTAGTTTGTGCACGCCTTGACTGGCAGAGGCTCAGTTAACCTGTACTCATGAGTCTGCATTCTTTTATTTGGTGCCCCATCTTTGAAATGAGTTGCCTTTATTTCTCTGGGCTGAAGCGTCCTTAAAACAGTTTAAGAAATTGTTGAAGACACATTTCTTTGTCCTAGCCTTCGAAAATCAGCCATAGAGGGACGGTTAGCACTGCTAGATACCTGCAAGTCTTGGTATGAATATTCTGTCCTTTGTTTGCTTATTGTATACCCTATTTTGTGCTGGCATTCTTTTGCTATGTTTTTTTCCTATTGTTTACTGTGAACCACTGTGATCATTTTTAATAGCAACAGCAGTATATCAAATATGAATAAACTATAAACTATACTATAAACTCTCTTCTCAGTTGTCAAATTTCTTTCTGTCCATTTATTGATTTGTGTTAATAAAACATTTTTAACACGTTAGACCTTTTTAACATATTTGTTAACTAGCATTAAATTGATTTTCCGTGCACTACATTTTTCAAGGTACACTAGCAAATACACCCTTCCTGCAGTGTCGTCTTTTCTTTCAAACTCTCTCCAACTATTCTGTCTGCATTGCTCATTAACACTCCCAAGCCCTATCCCTAACTACATTTTTTTATCATGGTCACTTTAATAGTGTAGATAAACCCCTAAAAAAATAGTACAAAACATACTTGAATTGATTAAAATTTCAGAGCCTAATTTTAAAATATAAAAGACTGAGGCTTGTTGCCTTAAAATGGAAGCAATCAAAACCTGCATTTTTTTCCAACAAGCAATGTATTCTCTCTTACGTTCAGCAATACCTCCATTCCAGGTTTTACAACAGGAGTCCAACACTGATAGTTTTCAGATTTTCTTAATGGCCACAACTAAACAAAACCACTTGGGTTTCTTGGCCTTCAAGTAAGTTAATGCTTAAAAGTGTACAGCATTGTGGAAAGTTTTCTGATCATATAAAACAGGCCATTTGTTGTATGTTGAAATCAGTTTCAGCTGAAACCAGCTGATATGCTTAACTTTCATTTTTAAACAAAACAATATGGTGTTTGTGTCAGTTTAGCTACACATGTGGAAGAAAACTCAGAAACAAACTATGGGTGTTTTAATTTTATCAAGCTAAAATGTTTCTCCAATATTAATTTCATAGTGGCAATACTTGATAAATCAGGCCAAAGGCTAACTCAGTCTGTCAATTTCTACAAAATTAAGATCTCTTTTATTATGAAATGCCTGCTTTTCAAGTAACAGAAATGCTTTAAAAATGTATTTATTACTGAAAGATAGTAATTATAGGACTAGAGTTACTAAGGTATGCTACTGTTAACATATACTATTTCACCACCATTTGTGTTATCTTACTGCAAGTCGCTTTTTATTCAAAAGGACCAAGAGGTCCCTTTACTAAGGCATGGTAGACATAACTCAGGCCTACCATGTGCTAAAAGGACTTGCTGAGGCATCCAGTGGTAGTTTTCTGCTCAGCGCATGCTAATCCCATGGGTGGAAAGTAGATGTGCCTGTGCTAATTGGGTAGCACGGGCACATTACCGCTTGCTACCCATTTAGCACAGGAGCCCATACCATCTCCTAAACAGGTGGCAGTAAGGACTCCTGCAGTAATGGCCACACACTAATGGGAAAATTAGCACTTGGCCATTATAAAACAATACGGCAAGGAGGTCATTTTACCATGGCGCTAAAAGTGGCTGCAGTGCACAGAATACCCGCATGCTGACACCATCGCAGACCACTTGTTAACACAGCTTGGTAAAATGGATTAGTAGCCTAATGGTTAGTGCCGTGGCCTGGGAACCAGAGGAAGTGGGTATAATTCCCACTACAACTTATTGTGACTCTGGACAAGTCACTTAACGCTCCATTGCCCCAGGTACAAAATCTGTACCTGTATATAATATATATAATCACTTTGATTATAACCACAGAAAGGCAGTATATCAAACCCCATCCCACCCCTTTCCTTTCCTTTTAAAAGGACCCTCTAGTTACTAGTAAATGCGTGTAAACAGCAAAATAGTATCTTAATGATAATATGTCTTAGTAACTCTAGATCTTATTGTCTTATATTGGCAAAAATTTGCAGAACATACAAACATAAGAATAGCCATACTGGATCAGACCAATGGTCAATCTAGCCCACAAGTACCTGGCAGAAACCCAAATAGTGGCAACATCCCATGCTACCAATTCCAGGGCAAACAGTAGCTTCCCCATGTCTGACTCAATAGCAGACTATGGACTTTTCCTCCAGGAACTTGTCCAAACCTTATTTTAAAGCCAGATATGCTAACCGCAGTTACTACATCCTCCAGCAAAGAGTTCCAGAGCTTAACTATTCATTGACTGAAAAATATTTCCTCCTATTTGTTTTAAAAGTATTTCCATGTAACTTCCTTGAGTGTCCCCTAGTCTTTATACTTTTGGAACGAGTGAAAAGTCGATTAACTTCTACTTGTTCTATACCACTCAGGATTCTGTAGACCTAAATTATATCTCCTCTCATCGGTCTCTTTTCCAAGTTGAAGAACCTTAACTTCTTTAGCCTTTCCTCATATGAAAGGAGTTCCATCCCCTTTATCATTTTGGTCGCTCTTCTTTGAACATTTTCTAATTCCACTATATCTTTTTTGAGACCAGAAATGAACACAATACTCAGGGTGAAGTCGCACCATGGAGCGATACAGAGGCATTACAGTATTCTTGATCTTATTTACCATCCCTTTTCTAACAATACTTAGCATGCTGTTTGCTTTTTTGGCCACCACCACACACTGAGCAGAAGATTTCAGTGTATTATCTACAATGACACCTAGATATTTTTCAAATGCCAAGAGAAGAAAGGCCCAAATACAGTCCTCGTCTGGACTCAGCTGCTGTCATTCTAGCCCAGAAAATTAAGGAGTGCCTACATATCCACAATTTAACATATATAATCTTTCAAAGCCTTGGATCACCAGTGTCCCAAATGCTGAAAGGCCTGCCTTGGCAAACCTTGGGCTGCAGAAAAAGTGGCTCTAGTCTGGAAAGAATGTGTCCTATAAAAGCTTGGATCAAAACTTGCCCTACTCATGCTACATTTAAGCACAGTACTAAAATGAAACAGGAATCGATCAACATGGTTCTTAAAATCCAGGCACGTGGTAGTGTAAAAATATGTGCACAAACAACTGGACATGTGATCAGTTTGGGCATAGGCCTCATCAGAACAGAAGAGTTGTCCTACTGGGTCAGACCAAAAGTCCATCTAACCTAATTTTCTGATACCAACAGTGGTAAGATTCCATGCTACTTAAGGGATAAGAAGTGGCTTTCCCCAGGTCTACCTTAATAATGGTTTATGGACTTTTCCTCCAGGAATTTGTTCAAAACTTTTTTAAATAAAGCTTCATTAACTGCTTTTACCACTTGCTCTGGCAATAAGTTCCAGAGCCTAACTATACATTGAGTGAAAATCTTTTAAATGTGCTACTATTGGGCTCATTTTCGAAAGAGAAGGATGTCCATCTTTTGACATAAATCGGAAGATGGACGTCCTTCTCCCAGGGACGTCCAAATCGGTATAATCGAAACCCACTGCACCTTCAGAGTACACTCTCATGGATCTTCCTCCACTCCCATCCCACTATCTGTTGGAGTTCCCCAGGGATCTGTCCTTGGACCCCTTCTCTTCTCAATCTACACCTCCTCCCTAGGCTCACTGATCTCATCTCATGGTTTTCAGTATCATCTTTATGCTGATGACACCCAGCTATATCTCTCCACACCAGACATCACCGCGGAGACCCAGGCCAAGGTATCGGCCTGCTTATCCGACATTGCTGCCTGGATGTCCAACCGCCACCTGAAGCTGAACATGTCCAGAACCGAGTTCGTCATCTTTCCACCTAAACCCACCTCTCCTCTTCCTCCACTCTCTATCTCAGTTGATAACACCCTCATCCACCCCGTCCCATCTGCCCGCAACCTCGGAGTCATCTTCGATTCCTCCCTCTCCTTCTCTGCGCATATCCAACAGACTGCCAAGACCTGTCACTTCTTCCTCTTCAACATCAGCAAAATTCGCCCTTTCCTATCTGAGCACACCACACGAACTCTCGTCCACGCTCTCATTACCTCTCGCCTTGACTACTGCAACTTACTCCTCACCGGCCATCTATCCCCCCTTCAATCCGTTCAGAACGCTGCCGCACGTCTTATATTCCGCCAGAACCGATATACTCATATCACCCCTCTCCTCAACTCACTTCACTGGCTTCCGATCAGATACCACATACAATTCAAGATTCTTCTCCTTACCTACAAATGCACCCAGTCTGCGGCTCCTCACTACCCCTCTACCCTCATCTCCCCCTATGTTCCCGCCTGTAACCTCCGCTCACAGGACAAATCCCTCCTATCAGTTCCCTTCTCCACCACTGCCAACTCCAGGCTCCGCTCATTCTGCTTTGCCTCACCCTATGCTTGGAACAATCTTCCTCAACCCCTATGCCAAGCCCCCTCTCTACCCATCTTCAAATCTCTGCTTAAAACTCACCTCTTCAAGGCTGTTTTCGGCACCTAACCTTTCGTGAAATATAGTATGCCCTATCAGACGGACTCTACACTTGTCTTTTGACTGTACACCTGTCTTTAGATTGTTTAGATTGTCTTTAGATTGTACACCTATCTTTTAGATTGTAAGCTCCTTGAGCAGGGACTGTCCTTCCATGTTAAATTGTACAGTGCTGCGTAACCCTAGTAGCGCTTTAGAAATGTTAATTAGTAGTAGAAACCCAATTTAGGACGTCTCCAACTGCACTCTCTCACAAGGACAGCCAAAGTTCAAGGGGGCATGTCAGAGGATTAGTGAAGGCGGGACTTGGGCGTGCCTAACACTTGGACATCCTTGACCCATAATAAAAAAAAACAAGGACGTCCCTGACGAACACTTGGACATTTTCACCTGGACCTATTTTTCTTACGACTAAGGCACAAAAAGGTGCCCAAAATGACCAGATGACCACTGGAGAGAATCGGGGATGACCTCCCGTTACTCTCCCAGTGGTCACTAACCCCCTCCCATCCTCAAAAAACATCTTTAAAATATTTTGTGCTAGCATCTATGACAGCCTCAGATGTCATACTCAGGTCCATGATAGCGCATGCAGGTCCCTGGAGCAGTTTTAGTGGGAACTGCAGTGCACTTCAGACAGGCAGACCCAGGCCCATACCCCCCCCCTACCTGTTACATTTGTGGAGCAAACAGCAAGCTCTCCAAAACCCACCACAAACCCACTGTACTCACATCTAGGTGCCGGTTTTGGGGGGGTTTGGGGGGCTCAGCACACAAGGTAAGGGAGCTATGTACCTGGGAGCATTTTATGAAGTCCACTGCAGTGCCCCCTAGGGTGCCTGGTTTGTGTCCTGGCATGTGAGGGGGACCAGTGCACTACAAATGCTGGCTCCTCCCACGACCAAATGGCTTGTATTAGGACGTTTTTGATATGGACGTCTTTGGTTTCGAAAATCGCTGAAAGTCAGAAACGTCCATGTCTAGGGACGTCCAAATCTAGGGATGTCCAAATTTAAGGACTTGAATGTCCCTGACAGCATTTTCAAAATGAAAGATGGATGCCCATCTTGTTTCGAAAATATGGGTTTCCCAGCCCCTGGATTTTGCCGTTTTGCAAGGACGTCCAAATTGAAAATGCCCCTCCATGTAACCTCAAGGAAACTTAAGTCCCCATACCAATGAGATTGGTCTTAGGTCACTGGATTCTTAAACACTTTTGCTGCCACTATTAATGTGTAACACTGCAAAAACTGGAAACTGAAATGATATATGAACAAAGACAGAGGTATAAATGTCAGTCAACACCTTAAATAAGTTTACCAAAACAACATGTAAGATTGGATATCATAGCACACTATTCCCATTAAACATAAAACAGTAACACATCCTGAGAAACTAGGACCAGTAGTCCCAAGCCTAAGGGGGGTCAAAGACCTTGGGATAATGCCTCCTTGAAAAGCACAATGAACCTTCAGAATTGGTGTGACATCACAAGATATGATGTTTTGTTAAAAGACTCAACATGGTCCATGTTTCGGCAAAAGGCCTGCATCAGGGGTCTTGATGATTGTGGCTTCTTTATGTGACAAAATTGGATTAGTGAGAAAATTTCCAATTAACAAACAAATCATATACAATAAAATGAAATGCCGTCCAAAACAAGCAGTAGCTTTGCCAAACTGTCTCACAACAATTGATGCAGCTCGAAATCAATTGTTGTGAGACAATTTGGCAAAGCTATTGTTTCTTTTAGACTGGTGTTTCATACTATTATATATGGTTTGTTAGTTAATTGGAAATTTTCTCACTGATCTAATTTTGGCACATAAAGAAGCCACAGTCGCAGGCTTTCGCGGAAGCACAGACCATGTTAGGTCTTTTATTAAAACACTAGTAAAAAAGCCCCGTTTCTGATGCAAATGAAACGGGGGCTAGCAAGGTTTTCTTCTGTGTGCATGTGGGAGTGTGTGTGTTCCTGCCCTCTCTCCCCTCCCCCCTCTGAGTCCTTCATTGTTACAGAGAGAGCGATTTGATTTCCTGCTTTGCTGTTTTCCTTCACTGTTTGTGTTAGAGAGAGAGCGAGGGCAGGGCAGACACTCATGGGGAAACCGGATATCTCTCCCCCTTCACACTTCCGGTTGGAGGCTTCATAGAACATTGGTGTTGCCTTTTATATATAGAGATAATTGTGATGCCAACCCAATTCTGCAGGCCCATTGTGGTTTTTGTTTATGGTTTGGATTGCTCTTTATGCTTTGGATTCCCTCTTTTCCTGTTTCCTAATACCTTCTTGGCCAGAATGACATAGGAGAAACTTGCAAACCCCTATGCAATGCAAAATGGCATATATGAATGCACAGGGAGGAAGGAAAACCCTGTTCTCCTTCTCCAACACAGAGCACTTTCAGAAGAAAACCTCAATAAGCAAAGGCTAAAAAATCTGATTAAATTGCTATCCCTGCTCCCAGAGAATGATTTAAAACTTTGTCAGCTGTGTATAATGCTTTACAGAGAGTTGTGATTTAAAAAAAAACACTCAATAAGCAATAACCAACCTGTGGTGAAAATAATATTCCTGATTCCAAGGAATTAAATTTAAAAAACCCTTAGAAGGACTGAAACCCTCTCAGCTGTGCCTGATTCTGCCAGAAAGCCATATGAAAAGAAATACCCAATAAGCAGAAACCAAAACTATGGTAAAACTGACATTCATGCTCCCAAGGAAATCATTAAAGACCTTGGAATGACTGAAAACCTTCTCAACTATGCTCATTGCTTCAAAAAGAACCATTTCAAACACTGAGCTATGATCCAAGCATTGCAACTCTCCTTAAGAGGCAATGAGTCAGTAACTCCTTCAAAAAACCTGGGCAGGAAAATGGCGGCCAACTCGCAGTTTCTCTGTGAGCAACGTGGTACTGAACTGAGGCAACTGAATATGCCTTAGTTCAATCAGAAATTACTGTGCTTTCATCCACAGGGCTCTCCTCCATGATATGAAACCAGAGAGAAGCTGCTGAGATCAAAGAAGCACTCTCTCCCTGTTGTCTGCCAACTTCCAGATTGGGAAAACTAATTGGTGCTCTCCACAGGGGCTTCTCACTGAAGCATTTCTGCTCCTCGCCTCAGGCATAGGCGGTCGGTGGTCCAACTGTTTGGGGAGGCTAAAGGGGGCGGGGTGAGGGGTGGGGCCAGGGGTGGAGCTTAAATCCATAATTGTCTGATAACACACAGAAAAAATAAATAAATACAAATAAAAGTCACAATTAATACCTTTTATTAAATTTAGATATTAGATATGTATCATATGTCAAAGAATAAAGTGGTTGCTCAAAGCATATTCTAACCACAATAGCTCAACTGCAAAACACTATGCACAACTTTGTGCAAAAAACTGTACCATAAATATTACACTGGGCAGAACCTAATACACCAATATACCACCCATACGGAAAATGCAGACCATCAACAATATGAAACAAGGGATCATATCATCACAATTCTCATGTAGAGCCACAAAACATCCTAATTCATGTTTAAAGTGGGATAAAATGCCATAAATAAGTAAATAAATATAAACTTTTAATGTTGAGCATCTGATTCTCAAAGTGGACATATTCCAAACACTGTAATGAAAATAACATGATCTTTTCCACCTTTGTTGTCTGGTGACCTTTTCTGATCATGCTGGCCCAGTATCCGATTCTGCTGCTATCTGTCCTCAGTGCAGGTCAGGAAGTCATCCTCCTTAAATATCTCCCTGACAACCCAGGACACCTCCAGCCAACCCCCCCCCCCCCCCCTGCTCTCCCAGCAGTAAGGTAAACAAATTAAACCATAAACCAATTTCTACAACTGGTTACACAAGGCTAGAGGGCTTTCACTGCAGCTCCTGCTGTGAGGATGGAGGTAAATCAACAATTTAAACCCCTCAGAGCAGCGGGACTCCACAGCTGATCCATCCTGCTGCAGCAGGGGAGGCTTACCCTATCCAAGCCTCTTATACCAGGCACCTCAGGCATAAGAATTTACATCAGGGGTCTGTGATGCTGCTTTTTAGCATATTTATAAATGATCTAGAGATGGGAGTAACTAGTGAGGTAATTAAATTTGCTGACAACACAAAGTTATTCGAAGTTGTTAAATCACGATTAGATTGTGAAAAATTACAAGAGGACCTTACGAGACTGAGAGACTGGGCATCCAAATGGCAGATGATGTTTAATGTGAGCAAGTGCAAAGTGATGCATGTGGGAAAGAGGAACCCGAACTATTGCTACGTAATGCAAGGTTCCACATCAGGGGCGTATCTGAACTGCGGCGGTAGGGGGGGCCAGGGCCAGAGAGGGGGGGCACATTATAGCCCCCCCCCCCCCCGCCGCCGCCGCCGCCGCCATTGCCGATCCCCCTCCCCCCAGCCGCTGCCATTGCTAACCCTCCCCCTCCGTTGCTCGCCTACCTTCGCTGGCGGGGGACCCCAACCCCCGCCAGCCGAGGTCCGCGTCCTCCTGCCGCTGCCGGCTGCCTTTGGTCCTTTCATTCTTCCATTGAAGCTGGCGCCGACGAAAAAGTTTCTTTTGAATCTGACGTCGCTGCACGTTGCACGTTGTACGTGCAGGACGTCAGACTCAGAAACAATTTCTGAGTCTGACGTCCTGCACGTACAACGTGCAGCGACGTCAGACTCAAAAGAAACTTTCGTCGGCGCCAGCTTCAATGGAAGAATTAAAGGACCAAAGGCAGCCGGCAGCGGCAGGAGGACGCGGACCTCGGCTGGCGGGGGTTGGGGTCCCCCGCCAGCGAAGGTAGGCGAGCAACGGAGGGGGAGGGTTGGCAGCGGTAGGGGGGTCCAGGGCGAAATCTGCGGGGGCCCAGGCCCCTGAGGCCCCACGCAGATACGCCCCTGTTCCACATTAGGAGTCACTGACCAGGAAAGGGATCTAGGTGTCATCATTGATGATAAGTTGAAACCCTCTGCTCAATGTGCAGCGGCAGCTAAGAAAGTAAATAGAATGTTAGGTATTATTAGGAAAGGAATGGAAAACAAAAATGAGGACATTATAATGCCTTTGTATCGCTCCATGGTGCGACCACACCTCATATATTGTGTTCAATTCTGTTCACCACATGCTAATATTTTCTGTATTATTTGGGGCCTATTTGCTAACCTACAGTCTCCCCCCCCCCCCCCCCCCCCCCACCCTACACACACACACACACATACACACACAAAAAAGCTCCTGCCTAGAGGTGCATATCATTGATAATATAGTGGAAATGGCATGTCTCTTCTTTCCACACCCCCACATAGCTGCAAAATATGTGAAGTAAACATATGCCCCAAAGCCCTGTTAAACAATCACAACACTGCCCTCTTTGGCTGCATCCCCATCCTCTTTGTAGCAAGATTCTATACTACCAATCCCAGGGCAAGCAGTGGCTTCTTCCATGTCTATCTCAATAGCAGACTGCCATCATTTTCTCCCTCAGCTGTCTCTTTTCCAAGCTGAAGAGTCGAATCTCTTTAGCCTTTCCTTGTATTAGAGGAGTTCCGGCCCCTTTATCATTTTGGTTGTCCTTCTTTGAACCGTTTCTAATTCCACTGTATCTTTTTTGAGATACAACGGCCAGAATTGCATACAGTATACAAGGTGAGGTTGCACCATGGAGCGATAAAGAGGCATTATAGTATTTTTCATCTTATTTTCTATCTCTTTCCTAATCATTCCTAGCATCCTGTTTCCTTTTTTTGGCCACCTCTGTACACAAGATTTCAGCATATTGTCTACGATGACACCTAGACCCTTTTCTTGGGTCCCTTTCCTAAGGTGGACCCTAGCATCAAGTAACTGTGATTTGGATTATTCTTCACAATGTGTATCACTTTGCATTTGTCCATAATAATTTGTTCACACCGAAGTCTGCAAATGTCTCTCCGGTACTATGTAAGCCACATTGAGCCTACAAATAGGTGGGAAAATGTGGGATACAAATGTAACAAATAAATAAATAAATATATTAAATGTCATCTGCCATTTGGATGCCTAGTCTTCCAATTTCCTAAGGCCTTCCTGCAATTTTTCACAGTCCATATGTGTTTTAACAACTTTGAATAGTTTTGTGTCATCTGCAAACTTAATCACCTCACTTGTCACTCCGAATTCCAGATCATTTATAAATATATTAAATAGCACCAGTCTCAGTATAAATCCCTGTGACACTTCTATTGATCCTTTTAATTGTGCCATTTAATTAGTGAAATCAGAGTATAGGGGCAAAAATAATCTTTAAGCTTTTTTTTCTTTGTTTTAAATTGTGCCCCTTTCACAGAAAATGTAATCTCTTCAGTTTTACTTAAGAAAGCTCAACAGAAGGAATATTGAAAGGATGAATAAATTAGAGCATCTTTCTGGTCTTGGTACTTGGCCTCTTGAACATAAACAGCCAGATGTTTTTTTGCCTCTGTGGTGAAATGCTGAGTACATCTAGCCCATAGTAATTCTGGCTACTTTTCATCAAAGGAAGGATTGTGCTTATCTTCCTATTCACAAGGATATTTTTGCAGGATTTTCAAGAGCCTTGCATGAAAGTCATGTTCTGAGACTTTTTGGCAACTCTATACCATGTCTGTGATAAAATAGAAAGAGATTCCTGAGAGAAACAAAACACAAAGCCAACTCGGTGAAACCTCATAAAGCACTATACTTGATTAACTGCCAAAATTTGGTGGTATAAAATCAAGAAAGAACTATATTTCACTTATGGTCCTGGGATTCCCTTTCTTACCACATAAGGGAATAGTGTGAGTCTTATTGCTGACTGTGTACTTTACTTTGTACTCCATGAGAAACATGTGTTACCTCCATTTCTTTCACTAATTAGTACAAGGACTATCCTTTACTACAAAATTTTCTCTTATCGGGGAGAGACACAGAACAAATTGCAACAATGCTCTCTAGAGGTACAAAAAGGTATATATTATGGGGGATTTGGGATTTATCTCAGACCTTTCTCACTAGTTCAAGGTAGGTATTTTCTTGTCCCTGGAGGTCCGACTGTCATATTGTTCTTTATACTCTATCCTTCGCTGTTTTCATTAGCAAATCAACTGTGATGTATATTTAGGGCTTCTTTTCCTAGAGGCTTATTCATTGTACGTTGTTGATTTTCCAGATAATCAGAGCTTCCTTGAGGGCATAAAAATCAATGTTGATTGGTGTTTATGTATCACAGATTCTATTACAGGGTATGTTCTTCAGGTGTAATCATGCATGAACGTTTGTGTCATTTAGGAGCATTAGCACATAAAACTTAACAAAAATTGATTGGATCATACAAGACAAACCAGGGAGAGGTGAGAGAGTACTAATGGAAATGGTGCTTTTCTGGTGTTTATCCAATTAACACTTATTTTAATGTTTTTGCATCAGAAACCTAGAATCAGAAGTCCTGTGTATATTGATCTAGAATATGAACAGTTGGAGATAGTAGACCATGCATTCATACTTTAGCTGAAAGAATCTAATTCCTTGGGGTGTGATATCTCCACCATATCCTCTAAATAATATGTATACAAACATCTGCACACATATAGTAAAAGATGATCTCAGATTAAAATTCATCAACATATTTTCCTTGTGCTTCAAGTGACTTAGGGCTCCTTTTACAAAGCCGCGGTAGTGATTCCCATGCAGCAAATGTGATTGCCCATAGGAACTGAATGGGCTTTGTCGCATTTTCCGCACTGGGAATTACTATTGTGGCTTTGTAAAAGAAACCCTTAGGTAACTTCTAGTAAAAGTTTGCATTGACTAAAGTTCCTCCTGCACACTTCTTAGATCAGATCTAGTGATTAATTTTCAGGCATTTTTCAAAGATCAAAGTGTAAACACAGGGGGGGGGGGGTTGATGCAGAAACTACTGCAGGTGACAGCGCATGTTAGTAACCTAGTAACGTGAGTAACATAATAGATGATGGCAGAGAAAGACCTGTACGGTCCATCCAGTCTGCCCACAGGATAAGCTCAAATGTGCTACTTTATGTGTATACCTGACCTTGATTTGTATCTGCCATTTTCAGGGCACAGACCGTAGACGTCTGCCCAGACCTAGCCCCGCCTCCCAATCACTAGCCCCACCTCCCACCACTGGCAAGAGGTGAGCAATCAATTTAAAAGCTGCCCAATGCAAAAATGGTTTTGCACTGAAGTAAAACCTCACATTAGGCACCAGTGCAAAGCCCATATAAATTGATGGTAAAAAAAAGCTATTAGCTATTCTGCCCTGATGCACAACTGATTTTAAGGCGAAAACAAAATGGGAATTTTACTTGAAGCAGTGTAGAAGGGTTGGTTCACCCTCTGCATTGGGGCAGAAAGGCTAATAGCTTCCCCCTCAGGGCCCACCAAAAATGTCAGCACCCTGATCCCCACACCCCCTACCTCTGAAAAAATATTACCAGTGTCTAGCACCACCCTTCCACCCCTCTCTGATATGACCAGCCTTCTCTTGCTCCCTCTCCTCTAGTAAAACCTCTGGTATCTGGTGGCACCCCTCCCTCCCTTCTCCTTCAGCCAGACTCCCCCCCCCCCCTCCTTCAACTTAAAAAAAAAGAAAAAAAACAATGTCCTAGTTTCTGGTGGTAGTCCCCACCCCAACTCCTTCCCTAGACCCTCCAGAGCCCCACATCTTAATGAAGTAGGAGCAATATCCATTTGCTCCTGTCTCTGCACTGCTAACTCTGAAAATGTCAGCATCTGACCCCACATAGTATATCCTGGGTGAGTAGAGGCTACCAAATAAGGGAAAAATTCCCTTACTTGGCAGACCAACCCCACTTTGTAGATCCAAGGAGACACCAAGTGGTGTCAAGCACTGCCATTTTCAAAGATGGTGACACAGAGGCAGAAGCAAGTGAGCATCATTCCTGCCTTATTAAGGTACATAGGTCTGAAGAGCCTAGGGAAGGGGTTGGGGTGGAGGGGGATGCCACTAAACACCAGAGAATTTTTTTAAGTCAGGAAAAGGGAGGATGCAGACAGGGGGAAGGGAGGGAAAGGTGCACTAGACACCAGGGATTTTCTTAACAAGGGAGGAGGGTTGGGTTGGAGGGGTGGGAGGGCGGTTGCTGCTCAACACCAAGAATTTTTAGTTTTTGAGACAGAGTGTGTGTGTGTGGGGGGGGGGGTAATTTTAGGGGAGAGACAGTGCTGTTATACACCAGGGAATATTTTAATATGGGGCAAGGGGCCGGGTCCACTTCAGTCGAGTTGGGGTCCTAAGCCAATCACAATTCATGCACTGACAAGAACGGGAACATTTTGCAAAGAGCTACATAATACTGAGATGCTTTTAACAGTGTAGTAATTTGCAAACTCATTACTTACTGCATACCGTGGGAATCTTTCCTTGCTAATTTCATAGTAGAAGCTGAGTGATGAACCAGCTCTACCATGTGGCTAATTATGGTCCCTTCTTGGCCACTAGGAACAGATTGAAACACCAAACAGCATGGAGAAATTATGTCTTACCTGATAATTTTCTTTCCTTTAGATGCAGCAGATTAATCCATGGACTTGTGGGTTGTGTCCATCTACCAGCAGGTGGAGATAAAGAACACTGAACTGAAGTGGTATGTGGGACGTCATGCTCCTAGTTCAGTCAGTATTCGAATAGCAAAGCAGAGAGGAAACACCAGAAGACACACCGCAAGAACTTTCTCCTCCCCCATGGTAACTGAGATCCAGTGGATTAAAATACCTGTAAATCAACAGCAAACAACACACACTTCCAACAATAATAACAACAGCAAAAACAAAAACTCCCACAGCACTCCACGCAAAGGAAGTGGGCTGCCCAGAAAAACTTATCTGAAAAACCAGGGTGGGCTTCTGGATTCATCTGCTGCATCTAAAGGAAAGAAAATTATCAGGTAAGACATAATTTTTCCTCCCTTAACACCAGCAGTAGATGAATCCAGAGACTTGTGGGATGTAACAAAGCAGTCCTTAAGTAGGGTTGGAACCAGAGGCCCCCGCAGAAATCACTGCCACCCCAAAAGCCGCATCAGAGCACCGTGCCACATCCAGACGATAATGCTTTGAAAAAATGTGAAGTTTCGACCACTTCGCTGCCCTGCAAATCTCAAGCACTGGAAGCAGCCAGGCCTCCACCCAAGAAGACGCAAGTGCCTGAGTAGAGTGCGCCTGAAAGTATAGAGGAATTGATTTACCATCCACCAAGTAAGCTGACACAATAGCCTCCTTAACCCAACAGGCAATGGTGGCTTTGGACATTGCGTCTCCCTTCCGAGAACCCACAAAAAGCACAAACAAATGATCTGATGTGCGAAAGTTGTTAGTGGCCTCCAAGTAACGCAGAAGAACTCGACACACATCTAAAAGGCACAAAGAACAAAAATCCCTCGGGTATGCCTCTCTCTGAAAGGCATGCAAGAGCAACGCCTGATTGAGATGAAAAGTTGTCACCACCTTAGACAAAAAGGAAGGCACCATGTGGACTTCAACTTCTTCTAGGGTAAACCAAAGAAACAGCTGTTGACACGACAACACCTGAAGTTCTGACACTCGGCATACCGAAGCAATGGCAACAATATTTCAGGAGGCTTTCTTTCTGGTTCACTAGACAACCTGGTTGTTAGCCTCTGATTCAACATGATTTATTTGAATTTATTTCTTACCATGTAGCTTTGCTTACTGATGTTTTAGGTTGTTGGGATCTTAATTTACATCTTGAGGATATGTCAGATCCTAATGTGTTGAGCTTTAATGCATTTTTATGTTCTTTACATTTACATCTCTATCAAAAGCAAGTCACTCATATCAGGGATCATCATTTAGATTTTATATCTACGTCACCTTTTTCTACTAGACATACTTTAGTTACTAGCAATGTTTGGATTCCATTTGGTCTGATCACTTTTTATTGGATTTTACACTATTGTTGCCCAGGACCAATTTTGGAGTGCAGTTGTTCCTTAATTAAAAACCTTAGAGGGTGACCCAACACTAATGATATCAACATGAGATCAACTTGTCAGAATCACTCAATGCTATTGCTCTTCTGTCTTTAAGATCTACTTCTCATAGAATTTATGCTCCTTGGTTTTCTGAGTAGCTTTTGACCCAGAAGCGAGTTTGTCAACACCTTGAGCATTTGTGTCACAAAACTAGTAGCTTTGAAAATAAGCAAGTTTGGAAGCTGTCATTAAAACATTATAAATTTTTATTAACCAAAGCAAAGAAGTCTAATTTTTCTAAAATAGCGGACAGTCTCTGGTTGATCATAAAAAGCTATTTAGAGAGGTTACAAATCTATTTACTACTACTTCACTTACTGCTACTTCTTGTTTTATTCAACCATCTGCTTCAGATTTTAGACATTATTTTTCTGATAAAATGATAATATTTGTTATTCCCTAATTGAGATGACAATGAAGGTACATATGCTGATAGACTATGGTCTTCTTTCCTTCTTTTAGTACAAATCAGGTTTCTTCCTTATTGCATGAATCTGCATCTTTTGCTGTGTGCTTGATAGTTGTCCCTCTTTTTTGTTAAAAATGCACCTTTGGAAATTCTTCTGTGGATTAGCATGTTATTGGATCATATAGTTCTCACTCCTACCTACTAGCTTTAGACCTATTGCTAGCATCCCCATGTTGACCATGCTCATGGATTCATTGGTTCCAGAGGCAAAGAAATTGCTATGCCATGGCAAGCAAAAGGCTCTTTTACAATTTGATCAATCTGCTGCATTTGATACAGTAAGTCTTATGCTTTTGTTGTATAAGTTCAATCCTATAATTGCTCAACACTATCTCCAGACTTATACCACAATTAAAATCAGGAAATGCAGTACAAACATCTTTCCAAATGAAATCTTCAAAGACCTCAGTGGTAACTCATTTCACATAGGATCACAATCCTATGAGTTACCCTCATCCTCATCAGTCTTTCACATTTTTTAAATTTTATTATTTTTACTTATAAACTATTTTTGACAATTTTTAATATAATAAAAATAACTTATACAGAGAGACCCAAAACCAACATGAATCATGTTTCACCAGTTGGGCTGCATCAGGGTTAGTCTTCTGTTTCTGAATAAAGTTCCTCCATATCATTCATGTTGATTGCAGGTCTCTTTGTATATTTTTATTACACATTCTTTAAGAGACTGATCGAGTATATCATCTAGGTCCAAAAGACAATTATACATACTACATAAAATCAAGTTAGTTTGTACGTCTGATGAAGTGTTATTGTTCGGTAGCAACTGAAGTAGAATAGGTTCAATTAGGGATTTTTCTAAAATAAACCACATGGGTATATATTCATTGCTGTGTGATAACCAATAACAAATTTCTTGTAATAGAAAAGTTTAGTGGTAGAGGAGAAAATCTGGGAACACAACTCCCGTCTTTTCCTTAGGTGCTTTAATTTTTTTTACAGCAATTTTTGGTGGTTTATATTTCCAAAGGAAGAGAGTCAAAAAAATGTTCTGATTGCTTATAAAATGAACAAGGAAATAGAATGGGGACAATAATCAGTATGAAGTTTATCTTTAGGGCCACCATCATTTTAATTGTTTCTATTCTCCCCACTACAATAGGTGCAGAGGATGCCATGAATGTAAAAGTGATTTTAAACAGATAAGAATAAGCTCACTATTATGTTTAATAGTGACTGAGAGATCAGTGAATAAATCAATTCCAAGATAGCTGAGTTTTGAAGAAGCCCAGATTAAACCAAATGGACGTATTAAATCAGAGTGAGCATGAACATTTAGAGGGAAAGTTTCAGTTTTTTGCTGATTAATCTCATAACCACAAAAAATAGAAAAAGAATCTATTAATTTGAACAGGCTGGATAGTGAAAGAGAAGGGCTGCATATGTAGAGCAGAACATCGTCTGCATAAGCTGTAACTTTATAGTCTATTTGTTTATAAGAGATACCTGTGATTTGGGGATAAGATCTAATTGCTTTAGGAAGTGGCTCAAGAGCTAGGTTAAATAAAAATGGAGACAGAGGGCATTCTTGACTGTGCCTCTATGTAGTAGAATGCGTTCTGATTAACAGTTATTTGTCAAAATACATGCTCTAGGATTATAGTACTTTTATCAATAAAAGAGGAGTGTATTCCAAACCATTCCATTATGTGAAAAAGATAGGCAGAAGTAGCCTAATGGTTAGTGCAGTGGGCTTTGATCCTGGCAACCTGCGTTCAATTCCCACTGCAGCTCCTTGTGACCTTGGGCAAGTCGTCTAACCCTCCATCTATTTGAGAGTATTCTTGCATCTAATATATAAAGGGCCTCTTTTACTAAACTGCACTAGCAATTCCTGGTATAGCAAATGCGCCACAGCCTATTCATTTTGAATGGGCTGCGTTGCATTTGCTGCATGGGAATTGCTATTGCTGTTTAGTAAAAGAGACCTGAAGTGAGATAGGTCTGTAGTTTTGTACTAATTGTGGATCTTTATTAGGTTAAAGTATAACAGTAATTATCATCTCAGCAAAGTGACTTCTGGATATAGTAGTGGGGTTTTCATGATTAAATAATTTTGTAATAAAGGAGATGATACAATTTTAAAAAGTTTATAGATTTCAACAGGAATAACATCTAGACCTGGAGTTTTTCCACTTTGTAAATCTTTTAGGGTTATCGAAATGTCCTCTTCATCAATTTCTGTAGCATAGAATTGTCTAGATCTCAAAATTGTGGTTTAGTTAAAAAGGAAATAAATCTATTCCTAAAACATTACTTTTAGAGTCAGGTGTATATAGTTGAGAATAAAATTGATGAGAAATCTGTGATATGTCTGCTAAGAAAGTAAGTACTTCACTTTTTTTATTATTATTGCTGGAATTTGGACTTTCATTCTTTGCCTTTTCAGATAGTTTGCCAACATTTTACTGCTCTGAGAGCCTCTTTTATCAAGCCACACTAGTGGTTCCCGTACGGTAATGCCAACGAAGCCCATTCAAAAACGGACTTAGATGTTTTATCGAAAATGCTCTTGAAAGTGTGTGTAGCTCTTCAAGCATTGTATCGGCCAATGCAAGGGAGTTTTTCCCCAGTGCCATCTTTCAGGGGTCAGTGGATCGTGTTTTGTGTGCTTAGATCCAGCAGGTAGGAAATGTTGAGTATCCACTTCTGTTGGTTTCAATGTAGACATATTTGCAATGATAAAATATAGAAGTTCCTTGGAAGGAAACATGAACGTAAATATTACTATCCTTAGAGAGGAAATTGGGCATAGACATGTTCTCTTCCTTTCTTTCCTCAATTATGCTTCATCATACATGAAATAATATACCACTTGCAACTGAAAGATTCAAACACACTAATTTTACAGGCCTGAGCAACAGTGCATGGACCCAAACCATAATATAACTTCATACCCTTCATGCCCAACTCTCTTCATTCCCAATCTTCGCTTGCTACTTTTAAAACCATGCTCAAAACCTATCTCTTTGCAGACACCTACGATGACTGATGCTGTAGCTTTCCTAGGGGGTATTTTACTAAAGATTAGCTCAAGTTATCTGCAGCAGGGCCCATAGGAATAAAATGGGACCTGCTCCAGATAACTCAAGCTAACCTTTAGTAAACGACACCCCTAATTTCTTATGGAGCCATCCCCTTTTGTTTTACCCCTGTTTCCTAACAAAATGATTATAGGTCCTCTCTCCTTTCCACTCTATTTCCTTGTGTTGTCATCCTCTCCTTATTGTTTTTTTTAAGCCCTCTCTTCTTTATATGTTTTGTTAGATTGTAAGCTGCTCAAATGGTCTCCAAAGGGTGGGATAGGACATTTTGAATAAACTTGGAAACTTGCTGTCCTCTCTTCCCTAATTCAAGCTGAGATCATGCAGAATATTCATGCCCAATGCAGTGTGTGTTGAATGATGGGCATTATGGGTATTTGGGTATCACAGCTATATAAAAACCACTGAGGCCTACACAGCTCTCTTTTTCTTGCTGTACTTGAGAAAGAGCAAACCTTCCAATTCTTCTCACCCCCAAAGTTATGGTTTAGTTGATAATATTATGTCACTGCTATTATTTTTTGCCTTTAAAAGCAGATGAGTATACCTAAGCTAAAAGATTGACAGTTGGCAATAATTTTATTAGTAGGACTGCATTAGTCAGAAATAAATTTTTGTAATTAGTGTTATAATAAAAGGAGAGAGAGAATAGCCTGGTGATTAGCATAATTGGTTAAGCATCAAAATAGCATTATTCATACACTTCTTCTCCCACTGAAACCAAATCACTTTATTTCGCCTTCGCTCAGATACCCACTTAGCTATAAGCCTTTTAGGATAGGGATTTGATGTAACTATATGTAACATTGTACAGCACTATATAGATGCTGAAATAAATGGATAAATGCCAGCAGCCAATTTTATCAGTTACCAGTGCTTTTCCAGATATCAGCATTGCATATCCAGATATAAAAAACCCAAGACAGCTGACTTTTAATAAAATGCTGACAGCCACAGGTTGAATATCGGGGGGAATATTGGAAAACAACTTATTTTTGTAAATTTAAGTGCAATCAGAAGACTGTCAACAAAACAATGATGTAAATTGAAAAAAACAACAGCGATGCCCATTTGCAAATAGTTTCAAGAGAGAGTCACAAGTAGCTGCTCTAATTAACGGGTGTGCTACATGAGAGAATAAAAATCAATTTCAGTTCATTCCTGGTGGAGTGTTAACATTGTAGTGTAGTCTTCCTAACTTACACCAAAAGAAAGAAAGATCAACCCATCTTTGTCTGTGGTCTGTAGTACAGATATAGCAATAGGAAAGGAGACAAAGCTTAGGCCTTTATTTATTATGGTCTTTCCCAGAGACATCCTTGATAAATCAGTCCCTTGGTTATTTGAGTCCAACATAAATAATCTAAGAAGCGTAGTTCAAGAAAATGTGGTGCACATGGGAAGAATCTTGGTTTCTATATTTGCTACTCTCCATTTTTTTCCTCTGACACCAATCTGTGTGTGGCAGCATAGAGTTAGAATACATTTTTGTTACGAATAGGTGCACTGTCCAGATATGACTGCCTGGTCCTTAGTAGACCCTATTAAAATCCTTATTTCGATTTCTTACTTTGAGGTAAGCAATCACCATTAAATTCTACCCTTCCAGATCACAAGCAAATTACCTGCTCGCTACTTTGCTTTGCAGGTTTAATTGTTAGAATGATAGCATATCAATTTTAGTGGTTCATTTGAGCCCTTTATTGGACTTTTGAACTGCTCAGATTTAACTACATTTTAATTTTCAAATGTATTTTGATTCCTGTATCTTAAGCCAGAACATTTTCTGTTTTCTTCTGTGTCCTCCTTTGTTCTGGTAAAAGCATACTATTAACAAGAATAAATAAAATTCAGTCTGGTTCAGTGTTTATATGACATATGTGCCAGTGGTGACAGGCTGGAAAATGGATTGGATTTTTGAGTCTGTAAATGGAATGTCCACATTCTCAAGATTGTTATAAATGAATTCACAGGCAGCTGGACTTCCTGTACAGCTATCAGCAATTGATTACTCTGTCAACCCTGGGTTCTATGGTATTTTCAGTTTGAATTTGGTAGCATATTTGTCTAAGGTAGCAAACTCATCATGGTGGTTTCTACATTAAAACAAACACAGGGGGATAATCAGTAACCTGAGTATGTAATTATTTATACAAACTCTGTCTTCCAACAGCAGCACTTTAAAATGCTTAGCTGATGTGTCTACTTAAAATGTAGTGTCAGAATTGCAAAGGTTATGGTGAACAGCAAGGACCTAGAAAAATTAGGTTACAAGAAGTTTCCAATTGTATGTCAATGGGGAAAAAAAATGTTAGATCTTGCAAAACAGGAGGAAGGAATTAAGCCAGGAGCAAGTTTCTTCCTCATTTGAAGAAAAAGTTAAAGCCATTCTTGTGAACCATAAAGGCCTTGGAATCATTTAGGGGCCCTTTTACAAAGGCATGGTAGGCTCTACGTTGGTGTAGCACTTGTCAAAACGAGACTACCACCAGGTTAGTACGATCCCTGGCAGTAAGTTCTGATTTGGCACGCACCTATAATGACAGGACAAATTATTTTTTTTTATTTCCTACCACCCACGGCATTTCTGGCATTAATCGGCAGTTGGTGCGCACCGACTGGTCACTGCACATTTAGCACGTGAGCCCTTACCGCTAGTTAAATGGGTGGCATTAAAGGCTCATGCCATAAATAGGTGCGCACTCATTTCAATTTTACTGCAGGCCCTTTTCCCATCCCATTGAAATAAAGCCCTTTTTCCCAGTCACGGTAGAAACTGGCCAGGCGCATGCCAAAAACACATATCCACACTATCGCAGGCTGCTTTTTGCCGTGCCTTAATAAAAGGACCCCTTAATTTTTGGTAGCTGCAGGTAAGCTGCTAGAGTTTACCTGAGTGGCCTAGTGGTTAGGGTGGTGGACTTTGGTCCTGAGGAACTGAGTTCAATTCCCACTTCAGACACAGGCAGCTCCTTGTGACTATGGGCAAGTCACTTAACCCTCCATTGCCCCATATAAGCTGCTTTGAGCCTGCCATGAGTGGGAAAGCATGGGGTACCAATGTAAAAAAAAAAAAGTAGATATTCTATGCCTATATACACTAAATAAAAATAGAAGAGTTATCTTTTAAATATGTAAGGGGTCCTGACAGTCCCTACCCTTTATCAATAGGGGATGTGTGGAAAGGGTTCAGCATTTATGTGGTCTGCAAGGTCAACACAGAGGGTCAATAGGAAAGAAAACTCATAAATACAAGAAGCTTTACTAGAAAATCTACTCTCACTAAGATAAGCATGAACTTATTTATTTCCTCTAGTACTACGAAGCAGGACTTTTAGGCACCACTATTTGGATGCAAGAGAATAGGTGCCATAGTATAGGCACCTCCCTTTGGGCACCAATACAAATTGGCGTCGCACTTCTCGGCACCCAAATGGGATGTGTCTAAAGTTCCCCCCTCCCCTGCATTCACTAGGATCTGAACCGGGGCCATCTGGGCCGGCACAGGCATTGTGCTTCGGGCAAAAGGTCCTTGGAGCATAAGGCAGATCACAGCTATCCCAGGCAGTGCCTTTGAGGGAGGAAAATTACCTGTTCCGTCTTCTCTCAGCTACCTCCTGGGCAGCTATGCTCTCCCTTATGCTCCGAGGGCCACCCCACCCGCAGCATCATGCCTCTGCTGGCCTGGAAGGACCCTGTCTCAGATCCCAGTGAGTGTGAGGAAGGGGGAGTTCTTAGAAGCTGCCTGTATGGGTGTCCAATAGTGGGGCACCAATACAGCAGTGCCCAAAAGTCACAGGCACAAAAATGGCAGCACCCAAACACCATGCCCACAGTACTCGTTCCTTTTCGATTTCTTTGTTTCTGTTTATGGTGTATCACTTTTCTGAAGTCTTCTCCTTTCATGTATTTGCTCTTCTTGCTTGCATTAGTGCTCAGTAATCTTCTTGCTCTCCTTTTCTCTTGGTTGTAGTACTATTAACCTACCAAACGTTTTATTGAAACTAACACCTTATACCGTGGATCTTGTGTCTTTCTCTGTAACTTAAGTATATTTTTAAAATTACTGGGACAACTAACTAAGCAAGAAAAACAGGTAACAATTTTCTGTAAATAGAATTTCCTGTTCTATTATTTTGATCCCTTGTTACTTTGAGTTCTGTCACTTCTTCTGGCTGACTGCTTTTTTTCAGTCACAATCTGTCTTACTCATAGACTTTGACACATGCACCGTCAGTCACACATAGGCAGTGACTTCACATTCTGCCTCTAGGCCGATATGCAACTGTGTCGTCACAAAATTTCATCCAGCTATATCCAAGCACAGGGACAGCAGTACCACATCTGAACAAGCCTGGCCTTGGGGCTAATAGGCCTGACTCAGATAGTGGTTTAACTGGCTTACTGGTCAAATTCAACCAAGCAAAATTAAACTGTTTACTCCTTAGGTTCTGCCTATTTTAAAACCAGTATCATTTTAATAGGTATATATTTATTACCACAAACAGAATTTTTCATTACACTTTTCAGTATGCCTTGCCAGAAATTTTTATTGCATACTTCCCTGGTACCATAAGCTTGCCAATCTTACACTTTCAGGAACCCATACAATTTCATACTGAATTCTCTGTCTTAGAGAACCACCACATCAGCACATCCTGTCAGCACCAGCTCTTCAGCCCTTCTCCTCTAACTGAAACTGTCCCATCTCCTAGAAAATAGACTCCATCTCCCAGGAGACGGACACTACTGATGTAATTCGTGATGTCATTATTCATGTCACATAGTAGCCTCTTCGCCAATTGGATGTATGCACTAAGACTACTTTTTAATTTTGCATGCATGGTGATTCCAGTTTGCAAGTAATAATCTCCATCTTAACTGCCTGGGTTTTTTTATGAATAAAGAATTTCACAGTTTTCTCACAGAATCCTGTTTCACTCAAAAACATTTTCATACCTATATTAAAGCAAAATTAAGCCCACAACATTTTCCCACATTTATAAGTATTATAAATTATGTTCACCCATTTTTCACATAAATACACTCAGAAAACATCTCAAACCTCCTGATGTCCAGCCCAAAAATTTACAGTAAGACTCCCTTTTAAGTTCCCAATCAGCAGGTCTCCTTAACAGATGTTCTTGACCTCAATTCTAGCTCACACACAAAATTACAATTTTGGCACATAAAAGTTAGTACATCGGGTCCAAAAACCTTTCAGCCTCCTGACCCCCCAAGGACCACAAATAAATGTTTTAAATGTTCCTGGAGCCTGATCCTGGGGACATCAAAAATGGCCCTTAAAAATTAAAATAAACAAAAATAACATGCAGAAGAGTCCTTACCTGGGTCCCAAGATGTCCGTCAAGCAACCATCATTCTTAAATTCAATCTGGTAGGACCCCCTCCAGTGACAGTGGTGCCCATAACCTCACAGCAACCCACTGGATACACTTAAAAATTTGGAGCCCACTGGAGCTCCAGAGCACAACTGAGCAAGTGCAAAAAGCTGCACATGCTCATTACATTCCAGCCCAGTTCCAGCCAATCCCTGGTCTTTCTTAGCTGCAACAGCCATATCGTCTGCTCTCCACGGAAGGGCCCAGTACCCTGAAGACTCAGCCTCCTGAAGTGTTAAGGTGGCCTAGCCATCTGCCTGGGGTTACCATGCGGCCCCTTAGAGGGTCTACCCCAACACAGCTCAGGTCTGCCTGCACCTGATGCTTGTGCCCTATACTAGCACCCCTCCTCCCACCGACTGAGTCTCAACCGCATCTGGGCGAGTCTCCTGCTCTCAAATTATCCCCAATGATTTCTAGTTACTGGAGGCCACACTCCTAGAGGTCCCACAGTTCCCAGAAAGGACTCACAGACCCAAAACACAAACCACCAGGATTCTTTATCAGTCCAGACAGGCAAAGTCACCAAACTGAAAATTATTTATTATCTTAAAAATGAGAACAATGAACAGAAAAAGTGCAATCAGCAAAACAATAACAGGTAACTGAAATATGGATCAATTATAACACTAACTAAACATTTGTTTACTTTCTAAAAAGTACCTGGAGAGATCAGGAAACATGTTGCTCGCAGATTATCAAATATAACTGATCAAAGGCCTCACCAAAGATATCTGTCTCTCTCTCTTCTCCCTGGCTAAGACTGGGGGAAAAGCCAGTAAAATCCAAATGAAATTGAGCTCCTGGGTCAATCAGAGCCCAGAACAACCAGTTTTAAAAGTATATTGCTCACAGTACTGTAGATCAGTTTCTTACTGTCAGACCTGTGAGTTCTTGTACCAAGTAGAGCGCTGCCGAGCCCGGTACTCAGACCATGTTCTGCTTTGCGGCCGGACAACCCCTGGTTTCACCTGCGCTGACCGCCGTTCCCCAGAGGTTGAACCCCTAGGTGTGGGCGGCCTGCAGGGCTTATGAGATAGAGCAGGAAGCGGGGTGATGAATGTGATGGACAGACAGGCAGCAGGCAAGAGAGTGATCCAGGTACAGGCAGAGTCAGTAGGCAGGCAGCAGACAAAAGAGTAATCCAGGTACAGGCAGAGTCAGCAATGAAGAACAAAGTAGAGGAGAAGCACAGTACTGAGCAAGTAACACCTACCAAAGTAGAAGCCGAAGCAAGGAGTCTAGGGAGAGCTCAGCTAATAAAGTGCTGGCGTCTGACATCAGCAGGGAGAAAGGGCACAGTCATAGGACAAAAGCAGGGGAAGGAGGAGTCGGAAAACCAATAGGAGAGAAGCAAGGGAAGCTAGGCAGAGGAAGAGCAGACCCAGGTGGGTGGAAGCAATGCAATCAAGGAGCCTGGAAGCCAGGCAGAGAGAGAGCAGAGCCAGGTGCATGGAAGCAAAGCAATCAAGGCGCCTGCAGCCAGAGAAGAACTACACACACATGGCTCAGGGCTGTGCCAGTCAAGTGTGCGTGTCGACGGGACCCTGCGCAGCCCGAGCACGCTGCTTGCGTTGAGGTAGGGGACATGACACTCACTGAGTGAAACTAAAGAGGAAGTGATCCTGATTAGGAAAGCCGAATATAGTTGTGCTACTAGAGCTTACAAAAAAAAAAAACAGATAAGAATAAATACTTGCATTATGACAGATTTTATAATAAGAGTTTGAAGCAAAATTTACCATTTTATCAGTTTCTAAGGTTAAAATGCTTATGCTTTAATTTGGATGATTTTGAGAGGAAGGCACAGGCTATGACAGGCATTCTCTTTTCTATAAAAACTTTAACATAAAACATGCACCGCCTCCTGGCCACTAGAAGAAATACACTTCAGGAAATAATTAAGGCAATTTTACAGGCTTAATAAACCCACTGTTCTGTCACACCCACGGTCCAGTGAGCGGCCAGAGATATCTGGGAAATTTGACACCAGACTCGGCGAATACTCATGCAGATGTCAGCCAGCTACAGGAAGCAAGTCAATTGCAAGTAACATCAGCTCCCACATTTTGCCCTGGGAGGAAGGTGTGGCTGAGCACCAGAAACGTTTGGCTCAAGATGCCCTCAGAGGTTCGCATCCAGGTTCATCGGCCCTTTTGCAGTGCATTGTCAGCTGGGTCCAGTTACGTATCATTTACGTCTTCTCCCCACCATGCGCATTCACAATGCCTTCCATGTCTCCCTGCTAAAACCTGAAGTGTTATTGAACACAGAGGCTAGATACTCTCCACCGCCTATATTAGCAATTGCCACTGACCATGAATTTGAAGTACGGTACATACTGGATGCTAAGAGGGAGACGACACTATCTCCTGGCCTGGAAGGTGTACGGACCAGAAGATAGCACATGGAAACTTGCTATTAACAAGCGAGCCCCAGTACTCATTAGGCATTTTCATCACCTTTATCCCCTTAAGCCCAAAACTAGGGGGCTGAAGAAAGGACTTCAGGAGGGGGTGCTGTCATGCCCCTCACCTGGTTCAGGAAGCTGCTAGAGTCCTACATAAGATTGTGCCTAAGAGTCTTCTGAGTGTTTACTTACTGGTTGCTGTACTTCCTTTTTATAGCCCTAGATGGAGCACTGACAGATGACCTCAATTCCTGGCTAGGGATATATAAGGAAGTGCTCTACATTCCTTCAATGATTTGGCAATAGGCTTTTAGAGTTGTGCCTCTCCAGTGTTCATTACCTGGCCAGTTCCCCCTTCCAGCCAGGGGGCGTAGCCAGACTTCGGCGGCAGGGGAATCCAGAGCCCGAGGTGAGGGGGCACATTTTAGCTCCCCCCCCCGACGCCGCCACCACCACCACCAACAACAACTTTTACCCCCCCCCCCCTGCCGATGACCCTCTCAACCCCCCTCCCGCCACCAACCCTCCCCCACCATCGCCTACCTTTGCTGGCAGAGGACCCCAACCCCCGCCAACCGAGGTCCTCTTCTTCCTTCATTCTGTTTCCGAGTCTGTCGTCCTGCATGTTGTACGTGCAGGACGTTAGACTCAGAAACAGAACGAAGGACGAAGAGGACCTCGGCTGGCGGGGGTTGGGGTCCCCTGCCAGCAAAGGTAGCAGACAGCGACGGCGGGTTGGCAGCGGGAGGGGGGGTCGAGAGGGTCGGCGGCAGGGGGGTCCAGGGCCAAATCTATGGGGGCCCAGGCCCCCGTGGCCCCACGTAGCTACACCCCTGCTTCCAGCACTGTTTGTTACTGCTTCCAACCCTGTTTCTTCCTGATTGTAGCCCTGCTTGTTTCAGCCCTGTTTGTTACTGCTTCCAGCCCTGCTTGTTCTAGTCCTGCCTGTTCCAGTCCTTTAGCCCTGCATGTTCTTGTCTCCAGCCTTGCTGTTCCAGCTACTCCCTGGCCTCAATTATGTTAGGCCAGCCCCCAAGTGCTCTCTTAAGAACCAACCTCTATACAAACCCTGTCGTATTCCAGCCAGTCTGCTAGGTCCTGCCGAATCCTATGCTTCTGCCTGTCCTAATCAGGTCCTACCTTCTCTAGTTAGTACATAAGTACATAAGTACATAAGTAGTGCCATACTGGGAAAGACCAAAGGTCCATCTAGCCCAGCATCCTGTCACCGACAGTGGCCAATCCAGGTCAAGGGCACCTGGCACGCTCCCCAAACGTAAAAACATTCCAGACAAGTTGTACCTAAAAATGAGGAATTTTTCCAGTCCATTTAATAGCGGTCTATGGACTTGTCCTTTAGGAATCTATCTAACCCCTTTTTAAACTCCGTCAAGCTAACCGCCCGTACCACGTTCTCCGGCAATGAATTCCAGAGTCTAATTACACGTTGGGTGAAGAAAAATTTTCTCCGATTCGTTTTAAATTTACCACACTGTAGCTTCAACTCATGCCCTCTAGTCCTAGTATTTTTGGATAGCGTGAACAGTCGCTTCACCTCCACCCGATCCATTCCACTCATTATTTTATACACTTCTATCATATCTCCCCTCAGCCGTCTCTTCTCCAAGCTGAAAAGCCCTAGCCTTCTCAGCCTCTCTTCATAGGAAAGTCGTCCCATCCCCACTATCATTTTCGTCGCCCTTCGCTGTACCTTTTCCAATTCTACTATATCTTTTTTGAGATACGGAGACCAGTACTGAACACAATACTCCAGGTGCGGTCGCACCATGGAGCGATACAACGGCATTATAACATCCGCACACCTGGACTCCATACCCTTCTTAATAACACCCAACATTCTATTCGCTTTCCTAGCCGCAGCAGCACACTGAGCAGAAGGTTTCAGCGTATCATCGACGACGACACCCAGATCCCTTTCTTGATCCGTAACTCCTAACGCGGAACCTTGCAAGACGTAGCTATAATTCGGGTTCCTCTTACCCACATGCATCACTTTGCACTTGTCAACATTGAACTTCATCTGCCACTTGCACGCCCATTCTCCCAGTCTCGCAAGGTCCTCCTGTAATCGTTCACATTCCTCCTGCGACTTGACGACCCTGAATAATTTTGTGTCATCGGCGAATTTAATTACCTCACTAGTTATTCCCATCTCTAGGTCATTTATAAATACATTAAAAAGCAACGGACCCAGCACAGACCCCTGCGGGACCCCACTAACTACCCTCCTCCACTGAGAATACTGGCCACGCAATCCTACTCTCTGCTTCCTATCTTTCAACCAGTTCTTAATCCATAATAATACCCTACCTCCGATTCCATGACTCTGCAATTTCTTCAGGAGTCTTTCGTGCGGCACTTTGTCAAACGCCTTCTGAAAATCCAGATATACAATATCAACCGGCTCCCCATTGTCCACATGTTTGCTTACCCCCTCAAAAAAATGCATTAGATTGGTGAGGCAAGACTTCCCTTCACTAAATCCGTGCTGACTTTGTCTCATCAGTCCATGTTTTTGTATATGCTCTGCAATTTTATTCTTAATAATAGCCTCCACCATCTTGCCCGGCACCGACGTCAGACTCACCGGTCTATAATTTCCCGGATCTCCTCTGGAACCCTTCTTAAAAATCGGAGTAACATTGGCTACCCTCCAGTCTTCCGGTATTACACTCGATTTTAGGGACAGATTGCATATTTCTAACAGTAGCTCCGCAAGTTCATTTTTTAGTTCTATTAATACTCTGGGATGAATACCATCAGGTCCCGGTGATTTACTACTCTTCAGCTTGCTGAACTGACCCATTACATCCTCCAAGGTTACAGAGAATTTGTTTAGTTTCTCCGATTCCCCCGCTTCAAATATTCTTTCCGGCACCGGTGTCCCCCCCAAATCCTCCTCGGTGAAGACCGAAGCAAAGAATTCGTTTAATTTCTCCGCTACGGCTTTGTCCTCCTTGATCGCCCCTTTAACACCATTTTCGTCCAGCGGCCCAACCGACTCTTTGGCCGGTTTCCTGCTTTTAATGTATCTAAAAAAGTTTTTACTATGTATTTTTGCTTCCAACGCTAATTTCTTCTCAAAGTCCTTTTTTGCCCTCCTTATCTCCGCTTTGCCAAGAAGTCCCATCAGCAACCATCGACGAGGACCTGCATGGCACTTACACCGTACAGGTTGAGTCAACCTCATCATTGTCCAAGGGCACACCTTTCCCAAGCATGACACAGACAATCTCTTCAACAGCAAAATGTGGTCAACTAAATCAAAAGCAGACCAAAGGTTAAAAGAGACATCCAAGGTTGCCCAACATCTGTCCAACTCCACATAGACCTCACTAATCAATGATATCAGAATCATCTCACAACTGTGTCCTAATCTAAAACCCAACTTATAAGGGTACAAAGCATGAACCCCATCAACATGAGCCATCAACTGTTGGCAAAACAATCTTCTCAGTAATCTTATAAATGAAGCAAAGAGTCCTATAGTTCACTGGAACAGATGGATTGAGGGTAGCTCCCTTTAAAATTGGTCAATGGCCTTTTCCAAGATAAAGGTAGCTGCCCAATGCTTTTGTCAACAAAAGCATTAACTGGAATGAGAGGAGTGCTCTGGGTGGGTAGAAAGGGTTAACCCAGCCTGGGAGAAGAACAGGAAAGTTCTGTTTTTGCATAAAATACAAATCCTGGAAAGTTTCTTTGGAGTGAGAGTGTAGTTATTTTGCTCCCAGTCTGAGAAAGAAATATAAATAAAAGTGTGGCTTATAACCCTACAGCCTACCGGAATCAAGCCCGGCCCCAGCCCGCACCCAGCTCAGAAAGAAATAAAACTTTTGAGGTGGCCCTGGTTCAGGCACTGACCAGAAGAGCTAGCTGGTGCCCGAAACCGTGTGGTGAGACCAGGATTACACTTGCATTTGGAAATGTTGAAGAACTGTAAGGTTTCCTCCAGCCAAGTGGACACAGAATTGAGGCAAGAATCAGGACAGCTGTAGTAGAAGATGATGTTGAAAGGGTATACAAGATCTGAAGATCTGCATCATAATAGGGGCTATAGCCTTGAGATTGGACAATGGTCAAGAGAGGCTCCAGGAAGATATTAAATAGAGTAGGAGCAAGTTTGAACCCTGTGGAACACCACAAATAGTTGTGTACATCTGGGAGATAGAGGAGCCAAGAGATACTTGAAAGGTGTGGTCAGAGAGAAAAGAATGAAACCATCTAAGAACAGTGCAAGAGATCCCCCCAAGTGGTGAATTCTGAGAAGAAGAAGGTTATAATCAACAAGAACAAAGGCGGAAGAAAGATCTCAGGAAACAAGAATCACTGAGGAATGTTTGTCCAGAGAAGTTCTTATTTCATCGTTCATAGCCCTATATGCAAACCAACTTGTTGCAGGTGTAAGGCAAATTTTTTTCTTTAAGAAGGAAGGAAGTTGCACCAGCACAATTGTCTCCAGTATTTTGAAGGAGAAAAAAAGATTAGACATGGGGTGAAAGCTAGCAGGATCAGCAGAATCTAAATGTGGCTTTTTAAGCAGTGCTTTTTTTGTGCCGGTACGCGCTGGTACAGCGTACCGGCACCTCTTTTCCTAGGGCCAGCTCACCTGCCCGCCTTAGCTCTCCGACATCCCTGCTCTCTCTTCCTGCCGCTCTGCGACACGTTTAAATCTTTTATTTTTTTCTTTTTACCTGAAGTCGCAGCACTGGCAGCGGTGTTAGTGATAGCAGCAGGCTCACCTCCTCCAGCCTTCCCTTACCGAGTCTCAGTGTCCCGCCTTCCTCTGACGTAGTTTCCTGTTTCCATGAGGGCGGGACACTGAGACTCGGGAAGGGAAGGCTGGAGGAGGTGAGCCTGCTGCTTTCACTAATGACGGCGCTGCAACTTCAGGTAAAAAAAATAAATAAAAGATTTAAACACGTCACTGGGTAGCAGGAACAGAAAGCAGGACTGTTGGGGAACTAAGGGCAGGCAGGTAGGGCAGGGGTTGGTACTGGAACTCAATGGGGGCACGTGGAGGCTGGGGCAAGTTTCTGGACATGGAGGGGAGGATAGGGGCAAAGGAGAATCTCTGGACATGGAGGGAAGGGCAGAGGAGAATCACTGGACATGGATGGGAGGGGAGGGCAGGGCAGGGGAGAGAATAGAAATCACTGGATATAGATGGGAGGAGAGGGCAGAGGAGAATCGCTGGACATGGAGGGCAGGGCAGGGGAGAGAGGAGAATCACTGGACATGGTTGGGAGGGGAGGATAGGGGCAAAGGAGAATCGCTGGACATAGATGGGAGGGGAGGGCAGAGGAAAATCGCTGGACATGGATGTGAAGGGAGGGCAGGGGAGAGAGCAGAGAGCAGAGTTGCTGGACATGGATGGATGGAGGGAAGGGCAGGAGAAATGCATGTATTTGCAAGAGGATGAGCTCATGGGTGAAACATACTGCAACTTACACATGGCTAGGCGCATTGATATCACAGAAGAACAGTTACACTACCATTCTATAATGGAACAATGGTGCATAAGTATTTAATGCTAGTTAATGATAGTGCAAAGAGGACCATCATTAGGTTGAAGAATATTGGTGAGAGTGGTGAGCCCTGGAGTACTCTGCATTCTGCTTTCCATGGGGTGGAGATCGAAGAGTGTGATTTCACTTGGTAGGTTCTGGCAGGGGCGTATCTGCGTGGGGCCTCAGGGGCCTGGGCCCCCGCAGATTTTGCCCTGGACCCCCCTACCGCCATCAACCCTCCCCCGCTGCCGTTCTTACTTTTGCTGGCGGGGGACCCCAACCCCCGCCAGCCGAGGTCTGCTTCCACCTGCCGCTGCCTTCAAAACTTCTTCTTCAGCCGGCGGGGGACCCCAAACCCCCGCCAGCCGCCCCGCGCTGTTTAAAATTCATCTTCGGCCTCCGTGGCCGTGCTGCTGGGATAGGCGGCGCTGTTGAAATCCACTTCGGAGTCTGACGTCGCAGCACGTACAACGTACAACGACGTCAGACTCCGAAGTGGATTTCAACAGCGCCGCCTATCCCAGCAGCACGGCCACGGAGGCCGAAGATGAATTTTAAACAGCGCGGGGCGGCTGGCGGGGGTTTGGGGTCCCCCGCCGGCTGAAGAAGAAGTTTTGAAGGCAGCGGCAGGTGGAAGCAGACCTCGGCTGGCGGGGGTTGGGGTCCCCCGCCAGCAAAAGTAAGAACGGCAGCGGGGGAGGGTTGGCGGCGGGAGGGGGGTGGAGAGACTAAGTCATTGGTGGCGGTGGGGGCTCGGCGGCGGCGGCGGCGGCGGCGGCGGGGGGGGGGGGGCGCTAAAATGTGCCCCCTCTCTCTGGCTCTGGCCCCCCCTACCGCCGGAGTCCAGATACGCCCCTGGGTTCTGGTGGTTAGAAATCCCTTGAACCATTTGAGTACGTTACCTCCTATTCTTATTGTGTCGAGGATTCTTTGTAAGATGGTGTGGTCTACCAAGTCAAATGCACTGGACATGTCAAATTGAAATGGATGTTTTCCCTTTCGAAATTTCTTGTTTGAATTTGGCTAATAGTGTGATTAGTTCCGTTCTATGCTGTGATCGGGCCTAAATTCTGATTGGGACTCATGTAGTATGGAAAATTTGTTGAGGTAGTTGGTTGGCTGTGATTCCTTCCATTATTTTGGTCTGTAGGGATATGGCTGCTATTGATCTGTCGTTAGTGGTATCCTTAATGGGGTTTTGATTTTTTTTTTTTTTTTTTTTAGTGTCCTTTGGAATTGGTGTGAGAATTTGATTCTTAGAACATGAAGTTTAGGTGGAAAGTGATTTGAACTGTGAAGCATGTAGAAGGGGTTTTCATTATGTAGTTGGGACATGCCTCAAGGGAGCAGTGTGCAGTTGAGAATTTTTTTATCGTTTGTGTGACTGTTTCATTAGTGAGTTTTGTGAAGATTATCCAGGTTCTTTCTGCTGGTGTTTCCTCTGGGGAGTGGCCGAGTACGTCTAGTAAATTCTCAAGGTTGGTATTAGCCTGTGATAGATTCTTGCATATGTTGAGGACTTTCTCCTCAAAGTATCTGGCCAGTTCTTGTGCTAGTGGGGGCTCGTTGTTTCCTGTTGTTAGGGATCTGGTATTTAGTAGGTTATTTACAAGTTTGTAGAGTTTCTGTGTAATCTTGGCCTATTTGTTCTTTGTAGTATTTTCTCTTGGTCTAATTTTGTTTTTGTATTTTCTTTGTGCTTCTCTCCATGTGCTGATGGTGGAATATATATTTTTTTTTTTTGGGGGGGGGGGGGTCCAGATACGTTTCTGCTTTCTACTTTGGGCTTTTCATTTTTTTAGGTCTTCATTGTACGTATATAGGACTGAAAGACAGAAAGAAGATAGATCACACGCACACAAAATAGGCAGAATTGCATTGGCTGCACCATCCTGCACTGCCCTGTTGGGTTTATCTTGTTTTCAAGAATATAATTCTCTTATTTATTAGTGGCAGGGATGAATTCTTTCCTGGTTTCCTTCCTCCTTTTCTTCCTGCTTCCCGGATTCTAGGCCCATGCATTCTGTATTGCTAGCTTCTGCTACTAAGGTATCTCTGGGTCTCTCAGCAAAATACTGCTTCTTTGCCAATATTTTCAGCAAGAAATAAGCTAAGACTCTACCCAAACATCAGGAATCTGACATTGAACTGTTTCCTAGGACAATGCCACTCCATGGTCATATGTAACCACTATCTGGACCGCAAACCAAGGCCATGTCAGATTATATCATGGAAAACCTAGCATGAGGCTTTATACATCCTTTAAATCCTCTGTTTGAACAAGGTTCTTTTTTGTGAAAAGTAGAATGGATCTTTCAGCCTTACATCAATTATCAAGGCCTTAATAAAATTGCTGTTAAGGATAGATATCCCCTGCCATTGATCTCCAAATTGTTAAATAGGTTCTGAAATGAAAAGATTTTCACCAAATTGGATCTTCATGAGGCCTATAACCTCATTTGGACCAGACAAGACAACAAGTGGAAAACTGCCTTTAATAAAAGTGGTGCCCCAACAGTTTTCCAAGCCTTTGTCAATGATATCTTCACGGATCTTCTTTCATAATATGTGGTAGCCTACCTGGATAGTATCTTGATCTTCTCCCCCAACCTGACCAGCCATAGACAGTCCTGGAAGTTCTATACCAGCTATTTCAGCATTAGCTCATTGCCAAACTGGAGAAATGTCTTTGAGCAGAAGCAGGTTTGTTTTCTGGGTTACATAATGTTAGATGGATGTTTTGAGATGGATGTTTGTGTTTATGTTTATTAAGATTTTTATAGCACCTGTAAATGACCACGTCTATCTAGGCCCTGTGCAATCTAAAATACCAACAAACATGAAAAGAACTCCAAAAATTCAACAGGAAAGGAGACACCATTCAATCAAGATCAATCATCTGTTCGTATCATACAACAAATCCAGTGTGTCTAGTTATCCAGCTGTAGGACAGATGGTGTGCATAGAATTTCAGTGCAGTAAATTAAACTCTAACATGTAAAAATGAGTTTTTAAATACTTGCAGAGACAGTTTGCTATGGATGTGTGGCGGGTATCCTAGTAAAAGGTTGCTGCTGTACTCAAGTGGTCTGTACTGTGGGTCTCAAGTCTTTTTAGTGTTTCTTGGACTTTGTCAAGTATTATAGGTGATTCATCCAGAACTTTTGTAAGGTACTGGTTCCTCCTATGGCACTACAAACTCTAAGAATCCTTAGGCTGAGATGGCCTTTGACAACTTGAAATGACTCTTTGCCTCTGCTTCTGTGCTAAGCCATCCAGAGCTATGCAAGCCATTCACTTTGGAAGTAGGTGCTAGGGAAATACTACTACAAAGCCTAGACCCCAAAGCTTGGCTCCACCCATGTTGCTGCTTTCCTGGAAATTTTCCCCTACTGAGTGCATTTTTATTTATGTTTTAAATTAATATTTTCAATTATATCTTCCATACAGAATGGATAAATCAGGAAAATACATGAAAACAACAACAACAAAAAGAAAAAGATATACAAATACATCCAGCAACTAGTCCACATTATAGATAGAGGAAGTACATCAACTAAATAAAAAGATAATATGCTCAACAAAAAAAGAAAGAACCAACTGCAAAATTGTCAAGTTTAGGACCCAATTAATCTATCCTCCTTACCAAAAGACCCAATTTGTGGAACAAATTTAACTAGAGGATGTCTCATTTATATCATTTTCCAACTGAATAGGGTCTACAAAGAAAAAAAAATAGTTTTCCTTATGGGAGATCATACACTTACAGGGAAGCTTGAGGAAAAAAGTAGCATTCATAGTCAAAACTTAAGGTTTCAGTCACAAGACTGCTTTCCTGTGCAATTGGGTTAATCTAGGCACATCTGTATACGTTATACTTGGTTTTAATCACGATGCACTAAACACGGGTGATATGGAGTTATAACAGACCGCACATTTATCTAACCAGCTAAGGTAAGTGGAAAAGGTTTTGTTCATGATATCATTGATTAATGTCAGCACAAAATTTAAAATACCCTGTTTAGATAGGATAGGAAGGAAGGGTAAGTGCTGTGATGTTTGGCGGCTATATATCTACTCCATAACATCTTCTGACCACAAAAAGATTCCTGTTTTTTTCCCAAAATACAGTATCAAGATGGAATTTTCTCAACCTCAGAATGAAATGGGACTAATAAAGTTGCATGATTAAGAGGCTCATTTTCAAAGTGCATAGACTTATAAAGTTACATAAGGTTATCCTGGGAGGACTTCTATAAAAGGGAATAATTCCAAACTATCCATTGATGATACCCATCTCCTCCCCTCCTCCACTTCCATTCGCACTATAGAACCCCTTGGAGGATCATAAGGATTTGCAAATGACAAGGAGTTAGCCTGAGGGTACAATAAAACCTCCTTCAAATACTTCCTAAGAAGCTCAAGGGGAGACAGGAAGTGGGTTATAGGAAGTGTAACAATCTCAAATTTGTTGCCCTAAATATTGTTCTCTATCTGCTCAAGCTTAGTAAGTACTACTAAAATGTCCTTAATTTAGCCATTCCCACCACTTGCATTGATGACACCTGGTCCAGAACCCTCTTCAGTCACATTTCTAATGATGTCAACAAAACATCTTTCTCCCACAATTCCTAAACAGTCCTTTTTAGAAAACTCACAATATTGAGTTGCATTTTTCTTCAGAGAAGCCTCAGTCTGAGTCATAATCAGCCATATATTATTCAAGGAAACATTGAAAGGCTAGCTAGCCAGGCCAGACTGAACATACACACTGAAACCTAAGGGCATAGGAACCACTTGAGAAAGGGGAACATCCTTAGTTGTACCAGGGTCAGCAGCTACAAATGGATAAAGTATTCCTCCAGGAAAGAAGCAGAAGCTAGAGTTTGCCCACTACTAGGAGGAGGAAAAAATCCCAAAGCTTCACTCATACTACTGGAAAGCTGGTAGGGGGTTCCACCCCCCCCCCCCCCCAAACTCTAGCAGGGGACAGGAAACTTGTAATTGCCCTTCCTTTTCCCTGTTCGTTTTTACCATAGCCAATACAGGAAAAAGAAGTTCAGATTCCCACTCCTCACACCTTCTGAAGGGTACCAAAGGGGCATGCCCCTATCTGCAGTTGTGTACTGTTCTAGGCTTTGAGGTCATATAGGGACCTTGTTGATGCTGGATGATATCAGCTGGGAGTGACAAACACCAGCCCACAGTTCTCTTTCCACCACTTACTCTGGAAGTTGAAATAAACTTTGGACCAGAATTCCTTCTATCCACAGGTAGACCTCCTCTCTCTCAAGCTGTCCATAGTTAGGAATTAAGATTTTATAAGGATCTTGTCAACATCAGATGATATCACCTTGGAGCACTGCACACCAACTCATAGGTTTCTCTCCACTATTTCCACTGGTACCTGAAACAAACACCATTTAAAGCTCCTTCCACCCACAGATAGATCTCACACTGTCCACAGTAGGCCCTAAAGTCTCACAGGGGTCCGTTAATACCAGATGTCATCAGCTTGGAGTGCTACACACCATACCATGGGTCCCTCTCCACCACTTACTCCAGCTGCTGGAACAAACATTGGACTACAGATCTTTCCACTCACAGGTAGTCCTCCTATTTCTCTGAGCATAATTATGGTGTAGATAACAAAGAACTTCTCACCATCAAGTAGGCCTTGAACAGTGAAGGCATTTCTTAGAGGGGACTACCTTTCTAGTCATAAGCCTGACTGACTGATCACAAGAATCCACTGTATATTGAGGCTACTGGACATTTGAACCCTTAACAAGTCTGTTGGGCCATGTTTTTTTTTTGTTGCATGATTCCAGTTTATCATCTATCATCCCAGCTCAAAAAATGTCAGGGATGATTCACAAATCACCTCTGAAGATAGCCTCAATACAATTGACAAGGGTACCATCATACCTCCTTCCAAGATTGTTGCAAATATCATGAATTCAGAAACATTTCCCAAAAATTCTGTGGTGTAGAACCCCCAGGTCCAATTCCTCCTGGCAAGTGATCAAACGGAGACATAACTCCAAGTTGTCTGGCCATCAGGGGGAGGGAGGGAGGAATCCTTTAGAGCATTGGAGCCTTCTGTTGACCCTCTATGAACAAAGACTGTGCATCTTATGTTTTGGCCCTGCTTTGTATGCTAGGACCAAGATTCCTCTGTGTGGCATCCTACAGCCATTTCCTGTACCATTGAAGTCTTAATCTCATCTTGCCATGAACTATATAACTGATCTCCTGCCTTTCTGCACCTGTACAGCAATTCTATGGCTGCTGATCAGCTTTCTCAAATGGCACATTTTATTTCTATTGCCAGGTTGTCCTCTGCTCCCCAACTGGCAATCATAATTATGAAAGAGATTATGGTGATTATTTTAGAAGCCATGGTGGGGCATAATCAAATGGGGTGCCCAAGTTTTCCTGAGGCCGTCCTCGCAGGACGTCCCCACGAAGGGGCGGGGAAACTCGTATTATCGAAACACGATGGGTTTCCATCTTTCGTTTCGATAATACGGTCGGGGACGCCCAAATCTCAACATTTAGGTCGACCTTAGAGATGGTCGACCTAAATGTTGAGATAGAGATGGTTGTCCCCGGTTTTTGGCGATAATGGAAACCGAGGACGCCCATCTCAAAAACGACCAAATCCAACTCATTTGGTCATGGGAGAAGCCAGCATTCGTATTGCACTGGTCTCCCTCACATTCCAGGACACCAATCGGGCACCCTAGAGGGCACTGCAGTAGACTAACTGATGCACTAACTGAACGGAAAAGGCCCTTCCCTTACCGATCCCTTAGCGATTCGGAAAGGAATGGGCATGCATGAAGGAAATTGCATGCAAATGAACTGCTCACTGTTAGCTCATTTGCACACGATTTCCTTCCTAAGGAGGGGAAGCTAGTGCAGAGCAGCCAAGCATAATGCGTGGCTGCTCTGCGCATGCCAAAGACAGCTTCATACACACAGACAAGCTGCACGTATAATGGCCGTCTACAACCTGAAATAAATTGCCATCTACAACCTTAGAAAAATACAAGTCCAGGTGAAAACATCCAAATGCTCGTCAGTGATGTCTTTTTTTTTTAGTCTTTTTTAGAGGATGGGTGAAGGACGTCCTTTGACGATGTCCAAAATGTGGATGTTTCTGTGAGAAGGACATCCATGCCTTTGCTATGCTTCTGGCACCCTTTATTTATTTGGATTACAAGTAGCACCAGTAGGATTTGAACCAGCCACTTCTGGATTGCAAGACCAGTGCTCTAACCACTAGGCCACTCCTCCACTCAACTTCACGCCCTTGAAATTTGGCCGTCCCTGTGGGGGGGCAGCAGTTCAGGACGTCCAAAATGTTTGAAAGAAGGACGTCCATGTCTTCGCTATGCCTCTGCCGACTCACACATACCTCCCCCCCAGGGACCTGCATACTGCTGTGATGGACCTGAGTATGACATTTCAGGCTGGCAAAAAAAGTTTTTAAAATTGTTTTTTTCAGGGTGGGAGGTGGTTAGTGACCACTGGGGGAGTCAGGGGAGGTCATCCCCGATTCCCTCCGGTGGTCATCTGGTCAGTTTGGGCACCTTTTTGAGGCTTGGTCATAACAAAAAATGGACCAAGTAAAGTTGCCCAAGTGCTCGTCAGGGATGCCCTTCTTTTTTCCATTATCGCTCAAGGACACCCATCTGTTAGGCACGCCCCAGTCCCACCTTCGCTACGCCGCCAACATGCCCCCATGAACTTTGGTCGTCCCCACGACAGGAAGCAGTTGGGGTCGCCCAAAATCAGCAAAATCATGCCAATTTGGGTGACCCTGAGAGAAGGACGCCCATCTCCCGATTTGTGTCGAAAGATGGGTGCCCTTCTCTTTCAAAAATAAGCCTGCTAGTCATATAAACCAGCATTTAGACGTGTATATTGCATATATGACTAAATCCAGATTTTAGAAATCCAAAATATATGGGATTCATTTTTGAAAGAGAAAAATGTCCAAAAAGTGTCATAAAGCAACTTTTGGATGGATTTCTTCTCAAAACGTCCAAATCGGTATTTTTGAAACCTATTTTGCAAACATCCATCTATCTATGCAGTTCGTTTGCAGTACATCCAAATCAAAAGGGGTATTTTTTGGGTGTTTTAAAGGCTGGATTAGGGTAGGCTTAAGGCGTGCCTTACACTTGGATGTTTTACAGCCATAATGGAACAAATCCAAAATGTCTAGGGCAAAAACTTCAATGTTTTAGTCTAGACCTGTTTTTACAATGAATAAAATACAAAAAGGTGCCCTAAATGACCACTGGAGGGATTCAGGGATAACCCCCCCCCCTTTAATCCCCCAGTGGTCACTGACCCCCCTCCCACCCCCAAAAAATGTAAATAAAAATAGCACTCACCAGCCTCTATTAGAGCCTGAGATGTTATAGCCAGGTCTAGGAGCAGCATACAGGTCCTTAGAGTAGCATAGTGGTGGGTGGTAGTGGATTTTGGATGGTTCAGCAGACAAGATAAGGGAGCAACGGTAAGATGTGTACCTGGGAGCATTTATATGAAGTCCACAGCAGTGCCCCTAGAGTGCCCCATTGCTCCTCTCCTGGATGTCTAGGAGACCAGTCTGCTAAAAATGCTGGCCTCTCCTACATCCCAATGGTTTGCTTTTCTACGTTTTTCACATGTACATTTTTTTCAAAAATGTTCTGAAAAAATAAATACACAGAGATTAAATCTTGTTTCAGACATTTTTGTTTTTCAAAAATAGTTATATTTGCTATTCGGATTTGGGATGTTTATCACAAAACATCCAAAGTCCGACTTATACCTCATGTTGAAAATGTCACGCCACATATCCACATTGCAAATATGTGCATATGGCAATGGGTCATCATCTGGGCACATTTTGGGCAGGACCATGGCAAGGCTAAAATATATATATATATATATATATGTATACTCCCAGTTTCAGAAGGGGGATGCACATTTATGTCCACCAAAATCAACTTCAAGAGTTACAGCTGATCGAAGGGACCTCTTTTTTATGTGAAGGTGTTCATTTTGTTTAGTGCTTTAAAGGAGGGATTAGGGGAGGTTACCTCCTTATTACCCCTTATTCCAGCACTTTACTGCAAGGATCAGGGGAGGTTGCCATGTTGGCCTTGTTGATAATTAGACATTAAGACTTGCCAGCACATATATATCCATTCCTGCACGTATTTTAAAAAAAGACTCTGTTTTCTAAAATAATAGTGGAAATCGACACATCCCATTTTGGATGTTTAAATTCCTATTTCTACGTTATATCTAAAATGGGAATTTATATGCCCACATAGTATTCTAGTCTTTATTATGTTTGATTGAGGACCTCAATTTGTTGTCAGATTCTGAAAGGCCTTTTGCAAAAAATTGGATATCACATTGCATTTTTCTTCTGGCTACCATCTTCAGACTAATGGCCTGTCTGAATGAATCAATCAAGACCTAGAACAATTTGATGTTTTGTGTCAGCTCACTCAAATGATTGGATGAATCTGCTTGTTTGGGCTGAGCTTGCCCACAGAAATCACCTGAATTAGTCTATGGTATCTCTCCATTCTTTGCCATCTATGTCCAGCATCTCATCTGCTGTCAATGACTCTGTTTGTCACTCCCAGCATATCTAGAAGTAGGTAGACTGCAGCTTGAAGAAAACAATGATACAACAAAAGAAGTTTGTAGACTGGCATCACAGGGAATATGTGCTTGAAGCTCCTATGTTGAAAACTGGGTTCTAGATTCATTGAACTTTATGCCATCATAGAAAAAAATCAATCCAGTAACAGTGCTTCTGCTACTTGCTGACTCCCCAAAGGTAACCTCTGCTTTTCAAGTCTTCTTATTGAAGCCTATTGTCCTGGATCCTTTTGGTCAGCAGTGGGATCCTAGATCCCATTCTAGTGGATAGCCAGCCAGAATTTGAAGAGATTCTGGATTCTAGAATATTCTACCAGATGACTCAAAGTGCTTTGGAAAGCTTTTCGATCCAGAGAAGAGATCCTGGGTTGAATCGACCAACCTTCATGGCTTTGTCCTCCTGAAGAAATTTTGTCTCCAAATGTTCTGTGGGTCTTTCAGAAGCTGCCCCTGCTAAATTATAGACAAAGAATAAAAAAGGCAAGATCTATAATCAGTAAATCAGCAAACAACAGATCTATAAACCAACAGTGGTCGCCAGTCAGAGTTATTATCAGTGATGCTACTTATATGGATTGGCACTTAACTTCATATGCTGGCTGGGCCAACTGAATATCAGGCCCAAGGTTTTAATATTTTTCATATGAACAAAAAATCTATTAAAAATATTATCTGCCAAAACTAATGTAAGAAAACATTTAATTTACTGCACAACTTACTTACAGCATTAGCTCAGTATTAATCAATGGTGCCCTTCTTAGCTCATTCTAGTACTGCAGAAATGCTTAAGAAAATGCGGGGAATAGGAAAAGGAGATGTCATAATGCCTAGGCAAACCTCTCCTTTTGATCCAACTATGTAAAGGAAGATAAATGGCAAGATGTGCAGACATACTTTACAGTTCAGAAGCCAAAGTTTCCAAAAGCTATCAGCACAGGATCTGCTCAGTAATTGCCAGCTATGTCCTTCCATTGCTTGTAACAGATACAAAGCAGCTGTGCTTTGGTAGAGGCAGGAATGAGAGACAGGGGAGGAAGCAGAGGGGCAGGGCCATGAGCACTAACAAACACTAGAACCAGCTGTAGACTGCAGGTCACATTTCCACTGCAAGAAAACATTGTTGTTTAATATTTGCCAGACACTGAAGCAATTCATCACAAGGTCTAAGTGGAACGAAAATGTCTGAAATGGCCTGTTGAAGATTAACTGGATGTATCACATTTCTAGTGTGATCACCTAAATGAGAAGCAAAATATAGTAGGAACCTTGTTGTGAAGACACACACTCATGTGCTGCAGTAGCATAGCTCCCCCACCCCCTCCCTGCCTTGCTCACTCTAGTAATGTATTAAGGAAATCCTATTGCCAGAATACTTGTGTTCATTAGAGGGCAAGGAAACAATACAGGAGAACTTTGGCCTTGCTAAATTCCTTTCTTCAAGCTGAGGATGTGTCATTAAAGATTGTACTGCAATAATAAGTCCTGTCTATTGACTAAGGACATATACAGTTCTGAACATCAAGTTCACAAAGCATTAAAGGAAATAGAAACAGATAAAAGCCACAATACACATCTATCTCAGATTGTTCAGGTTAGTGAGAAACTGATTTGCTGACTTGTTATAAAAAAACAAGAAAGCTAACTGCTAATATCTCAACCTTAAACTGCCTTTAACATTAAATACAACTGTTTTCCATTTGTTCCCATGCTGGATTCTAAGTTTCTTTCCCTTATCTGGCAACACAGAAAGCATGAGTTATCAAATCAGTCTCTTCACATCCCCTGACATTCGGTGACCAACAGCACCACCATGCTGTTCTCTAACTCCTTGCTTCATGGGTTCTCCTTCAAATCACTCAAGTTCCATGGTTTCACCTCTGTTGCAGGCAGGATAACTTGGTTGGCCTTTGTTTTATCAATTTGCCCTAGGCAAGGATTAATTTACAAAATATAATAATGTATAGGGAGAGTAAGTATTATAGTGCTAAACCAACACAGTGAATAATAAAATTCTTAAGAAAATTCTATTATATAGGAGGGAAAGACCTCATCAAACTATGGCAACATGTGAATTGATGTCATGAACTACTCTTTTTGTGTTCATTCTTGCCCACAGTTAAAACAGTAATCATAGGTCATAAACCTTCTTTAAAACAAAATACTGTCCAAAAATATATATTTAAATGTGCCACTCAATTAGACTTCAATCATTGCACGAAAACAACACTTATCTTGTATCACCACTCTCGTAGTGTCCACCATCAAAGGCACAATTGTTTGCATGTGATAATACACACTTTCCTAGTCTGAAGCATACGAAGAAAGCAGTGCCAGTCCCGACAGGGACCCATTTCATGCATAATCAGCGCTCTCTGATTGGACACTATTTTGTTTTACAGGAGGTTTTTGACCTATGATTACTGTTTTAACTGTGAGCAAGAGTCAACACAAAAAAAGTAGTTCATGATATCTATTCACATGTTGCCACAGTTTGATGAGGTCTTTTCCTCCTATATAAGAGAATTTTCTTAAGAATTTTATTATTCACTGTGTTGGTTTAGGATTACTTAGCCTGTACTTTTGAGTGAATATGATCCGGGTTTTGTATTTCAACACCAAGTTTTAGTAATGCACATAAATGAGTACATATTAGGATGTAAAAATTGTCCCAGGCTTTCTGACAGCAGTGGCAAGAGCTAACCCGGTCTGAAAAGTCACCTGTCTCCACCTATAAAAGCATACGTATTGCAATTTAACCAAATTAGACAAGCAACTCAGTCTTGTTACAGAAAAATACGCATTAAAGGAGATACAGGAAAAAGAAAATTTAAAAACATAGAGGCCCTTTTACTAAAGTTTAGCATGTGCTATGTGCCATGTAGCCCATAGGTATAAAATAGGACATGCAACATGTAGAGCACACTAAGTAAAAGGGCCCTATAGGCAATATTCAAGCAGGAAAGGAAAAGCTCTGTTAGACCCCAAATAAGTGGGAAGACGAGTAACAAACTAAGGGATCCTTTTACTAAGGTGCACTGAAAAATGGGCTGTGGTAGTGTAGGCGCATGTTGTGGACGTGCACAGATCCATTTTTCAGCACAACTGTAAAAAAGGCATTTTTTAAAAATTTTGCCGAAAGTGGACGTGTGGCAAAATAAAACTTGGTGCACATCCATTTTGGGTCGGAGACCTTACCGCCAGCCATTGACTTAGCGGTAAGGTCTCTCGGGTTAACCATGTGGTAATCGCCTACGTTCGTCAAGTCAGAGTTACCGCCCGATTTTCACCATGCGCCAGAAAATGAAATATATTTTCCGGCGCACATAGCAGACCCACGCCAAAAATGAAATTACTGCATGGGCCACGCGGTAGCCAGGTGGTAACTCCAAATTGACACGCGTTGGGCATGTGTAGGCGCCTACACGTCTTAGTGAAAGGGCCCTTAAGGGTCTCTTTTACTAAGCCATGCTAGCGATTCCCAACATGGCAAATGAGAGGAAGCCCATTCAGTTCCTATAGGCTTCCTCTCATTTGCACATGAGATTTGCCCTAAAAGGGTACTTTCAAAGAAAATAAAAATTATGTAGCAATGCAACAGCAAGCCAACATTACATAACCCCTTGTTATGTTATGTTGTATGTCAAATAGATTCTGAGCGGATCACAACAAGATTTAATCTACAATCTAGGAGAAATACAACCTTCACAGAAAGACAACACTATTCACAGAATATATATTTTTACAAATATATATTTGTAACCATCAGTTTTTTGCTCTGTGAATTTAACAGTCTAATCTCTTAATAGCAAACTCTATAAATTTACACAGTCTTTTTTTATTATTTATTATTTACGAGGTAAAGAGACTTCAGATCTCCGGTGCCATTCTTTTTCCTTTGAACAGCAACACTCCGCTATGCCGCTGGTTTTTTATAACTGCCAGTGCGGTAACATGCGGGAATCCTCATCAGTCTAATCTACCTCTTTTTATTTATTATTGCAGTTCCTCAGTATATATATCTGCAATATTTTCAAAATTGCACTTATCTTTTCTTCGGGCGTTTTTCAGATAGGCTTGATTTTAAAGATAAATTACACATTACTAACAATAGTTCCACAAGTTCATTTTTCAATTCTATCAGTACTCTCGGATGAATACCATCCAATCCAGGAGATTTACTACTGGTCATTACATCCTCCAGGTTTACAGAGATTTCATTTAGTTTCTCTAACTTGTTGGCATTGAATACTATTTCTGGCACCAGTATTGCTCCCAAATCTTCCTCAGTGAAGACCGAAGCAAAGAATCCATTTAGCCTGTCCGCTATGGCTTTGTCTTCCCTGAGTGTGCCTTTTACCCCTCGGTCATCTAGCGGTCCAACCGATTCTTTTGCCAGCTTCTTGCTTTTAATATACCTTAAAAAAAAATTTACTGTGTTTTTGCCTCCAACGCAATCTTCTTTTCAAAGTCCCTCTTTGCCTTCCTTATCAGCGCTTTGCATTTGACTTGGCATTCCTTATGCTGTTTCTTATTATTTTCAGTCTGATCCTTCTTCCATTTTCTGAAGGATTTTCTTTTAGCTCTAATAGCTTCCTTCACCTCACTTTTTAAACATGCTGGCTGTCGTTTGGTCTTACTTCCTCCTTTTTTAATACATGGAATATATTTGGTCTCGGCTTCCAGGATGGTGTTTTTGAACAGCATCCATGCCTGATGTAAATTTTTGACCTTCGCAGCTGCTCCTCTAAATTATTTTTTCACCATTCTTCTCATTTTATCTTAGTCTCTTCTTGAAAGTTAAATGCTAATGTATTGGATTTCCTGTGTGTACTTGCTCCAAAGCCGATATCAAATCTGATCATATCATGATCACTGTTATCAAGCGGCCCCAGCACCATTACCTCCTGTACCGTATAATGCGCTTCTCTAAGGACTAGGTCTAGAATTTTTCCTCCTCTTGTTGGCTCCTTTACTAGCTGCTCCATAAAGCAGTCCTTGATTTCATCAAGGAATTTTGCCTATCATGCCCTGATGTTACATTTCCCCAGTCAATATCGGGTAATTGAAATCGCTCATTATTATTGTGTTGCACGGTTTGTTAGCCTCCCTATTTTCTGCATCTGTCTGTTCTGTCTGTTCATCCTGGCCAGGTGGACAATAGTGCACTCCTATCATTATCCTTTTCCCCTTTACACATGGAATTTCAATCTATAGGGATTCCAAGATGTGTTTTGTTCCTTGCAAAATTTTCAATCTATTTGATTCAAGGCCCTCCTTGACATACAACGCTATCCCTCCACCAATTCGATCCACCCTATCACTACAATATAATTTGTACCCTGGTATGACAGTGTCCCACTAGATATCCGCCTTCCATCAGTTCTCAGAGATGCCTATTATATCAAATTTTTCATTTAGTGCAATATATTCTAACTCTCCCATCTTATTTCTTAGGCTTCTGGCATTCGCATATAGACATTTCAAACTATGTTTGTTGTTCCTATTTACATCTTGCTCAGTAGTTGACAGTGTTAATTTGCAATCTTTTGTCTGATTTTTATTTAAAGACACCTGATATATTATGATCTATTTTGCAACCTCGCTATCGTGATACCCTATCTTCCCTGTTTTGGTGACATGTGATATTGTGACAAGGTGTGCTGTCATATAAAGGTAGTTACATTTTACAAATTGCCTTAATAAAATAAGTAAAAGGTTTAAGCACTGAACACTGATCAGTGCTTAAACCATTTACTTATTTTATTAAGGCACTGATTACATGTGATAAGGTACTTCTGAGGTAACTCTACCTGGAACCGTGACATGTTACAAAACTAGGAAGTAGCCTTGACACATGAAGTGATATGTAACACAAAAAATGTCATTTGCAAGCTAAAGATATGTTATTTTTTAGCTTAATGAATCAGCCTCAGTGGGAGAAAATGTTCAGAAATCATGCCCATATTTTCACACAAGGCTTCATTGAGAAGGGATTCTGTGCATATTTGAGGGAAAAGTTGAAAAGTCTTGCCTTCAACATTTGTCATGATTTACACTCCTGAGCTTGGCGAACATAATTATTTTTTTTTAAAGTTTCACATTCTTTAGCCTCTTACCCTTCTTATGCAGTATTATCAGCTTCCACTTTTTCCAAATGTGCATGATGTAATCTGAGGGATGCACATTCAAACAAGATAAAAAGAAGATACTGTAGAATGAAATGAGTGACATCATGCATTCTATGGCTAAGAGAAGAGGGTGGGTCTGAAAATCATATATATCCCAGCTACACACTTTTGCAAGTTGCATATCTTTAGCCCTACTTTTGGACTTAGAGAGGGTAATTTTATAACAGGTCACCTTGTTAAATTGGGCAGGAAAATGCTTTTTTTCCACCTAGTTTATACAGACACATAGGTGCCTATGGTAGTCTTTTAAGAATCTCTATTCTTGAATGTCTGAAAATTGGCATTTAGATATCCATATTGCATGGACATCCAAATTTTTATACAAAGCCAGGATATGGACATCCAGTGGCATAGGAAGGGGGGGCGGTGGGGCAGTCCGCCCCGGGTGCACGCCGCTGGGGGGGGTGTCGTCTCCGTTGGTTCCTTGCTCCCTCTGCCCCGGAACAGGTTACTTCCTGTTCCGGGGCAGAGAGAGCAAGGAACCAATGGAGCCGACACAGGTCCCAGCGACGTGAACTCGGGGGCGGATCGGCCCTCCCGCCCGCCCTCCCCTCGCTTCTAAAGTAAGTAAGTAAGTAAGAAAGAAAGAAAGAAAACAAGAAAGAATGCACTCTGGGGGGGGGGTGCGTGCTGGAGGGGGGGGCGCCGTGCTGCACCCTGGGGGGGGGGTGCGCAGCAGCGACCCACCCTGGGTGTCAGCCGCCCTCGCTATGGCACTGTGTACATCTAACACTGCAGTACGTCCTATAGTTTGGGCATGTTTTGGGTGGGACTAGGGAGGAACCAAAATATGGACATACAATTCTGATCACAGAAGGGGAAGGGACAACCATGGCTTAAAGAATGGGCATTGTTATTTAGACCTGGTACTTGGCATGTCCAGGTTATAGTTGCTATGATTGAGCAACTGTCCACTGGCGGGATTAAGGCACGACACCTCCTTAATCCTCCAGTGGTCACTGTTCCCCTTCCTCTCGCCCAAATGTGAAACCGACAAGAGATCCAAAGAATACAGAGAGGTTAAAGTCAAGCTACAGCAAAGGTCCAGCACTATGACAGTTTCAGGTACTATGGATATTCTTAACATAGCAATATTCAGGTGTGAGGAGTAGTCTAATGGTTGGTACTGTGGATTGAGAATCAAGGGACTAGGTTCAAATCTCACTTCAGGTTTTGTTTTTGATTTTTAATTGTGAGCCCACCAAGGAAAGAACAATATCTACTACACCTGAATATGTAAGATACCTGCAAGCCTGGAGTACATTCAGGTACTGTAGGTATTTTTCCTGTTACTGGAGAGCTCATGATTTGAAAATTTAAAAAAAAAAAACAGAAACACCTGAAGTGTTTTGTGACTTTGCTTAATATGTTCTCTCTACTGGAGGCTAAAGCCAGTTTTTAGCATGTTTAATAATTTCCTTGGCCCAGTAGAGATTGCTCCAGCTAGGATAGACTTGATAATACTTCTGTGGTCCAGCTGTTGGGGATTGCGTCTGTTTGGGGATTTAGTCTCCTCTGTATGATATCGTATGATGGTCACTTCCTCTATACAGCCTGCATGTTTTCTGGTAGGCCATTTCAAAGAAGGGGAAATGGAGGAGGGAGCTGAAAGGGTCTTATCTTGATTGGCAGGGTGGGGAGGGGTATTGGTGGCATTCAGGAGAGCTACATTTGGGCATTGTGGTACACTGGGCTAGCCGTAGGGAAGAACTTGGGCAATATGCTGCTTCAGCATGCTGTTTGGTTTGGGCTGTAAAACTTCTGCTATTAATGGTGCTGGGTAAATTTGTAACATTTCAAGTTTGAGATTTAAATTCTCCTTGAAAAAGACAACTGATGTTTAAGGAGTTGCACTTTTTTTTTAAAATAGATGTGGTCTTAATTCAAGAGACACATCTATTGGTGAAACATGAGAAATAAATCTTTACCTCTTATTATATATATTTTGCATCTAATAGAGATCAAAGAAAAACTAGAGGGGAAGCAATTCTTCTCACTAAGTCTCTGAATTATAAAATCCATACTGTACTTTGTGACCAGGAGGGCAGTTATTTGTTCTTGGTACTTTCTATTCAGGGTCAGGAATGCACTTTGGGAAATATTTATGGCTTTACAGCAAGCACTGGGGAATTCTTTGAATATTTGGAGGACACCCTACTTAATATTATGAAGGGAATTCTGCTCTTGGGGGGTGATTGGAATGTAACTACCAACTCGGGTTTAGATGGTACTAAAGGAGGATGCACATGGGAATATAAAGGGGCAGCAGGTTTAGCAAGTTTAATGGCACATTTTAATTTGATGGATATTTGGAGATTGATGCACCCTGTGAAAAAGATTATTCTTGTTATTTCTCAGCCTATAATTCGTATTCTCCCATTGCTTTTGGCTATTGGACCAGCATATCTTAGGTGAGGTGCGAGCAGTTTCTACAGAAGCTATTTCATGGTCAGACCATGCCCCAGTGTGGTTCGAACTAGAGAGGGGACAGACGGGAAGGAGACGGTCACATCAGATTTTGAATGGTAGTCTGTGGGCTGATCAGGACACCCACGATAAGATCAGGGAGCATATTCCCTGTTATCTGGAAACTAATGGCACTGTTGAGTATTCCCCTGGGATTATTTGGAAAAAGTAACTAGGGGTTATCTTGTATCAAAAGGGGTCCATAAAAAGAAATTTTGTACACATCAAGAAGAACATTTAAGGGCTCCGTTATGCTGTTTGGAAGCCCTGCATAAGGAGAGGAAATTACTGGCTTATAAACTTAAAGCTTTGAGAGTTCAGAACAATATCTGTAGTATCTGTCATATTTGGAAAGATGGATGAGTGGTGTGGACTGATCAGCAGATCCACGTTTGCAGGATAGACTAGCCTTCCAAGAAAAAGAGTTGCTATTCAGACCCATCTCCCACCTTGAGGTCTTAGGGACTATAAGACCCTTCCTGCAAGGAAAGTCCCAGGGATGGATGGCTTCATAGTGAAATTTTATAAAGTGTTTACTGAAGATCTTTTGGAAATGCTGGTTAAACTTTATGTCATATCGTAGGAAATGGTTATGCCCAGTTCTATATGTATGGTGGGCGTGACTGTTCTCTGAAAACTGGGCAAAGACTCTTTAGATTGCAGCTCATACTGGCCTATTTCACTCCTAGGAGTAGATTACAAAATCCTTAGCAAGATCTTAGCTGATAGACTTCAGAGTGTGATCAAGCTTCTGGTCCATGAGGACCAGGCGGGATTTATTCATGGGAGCAGAGAAGATTAATAGTAACATAGTAAGCGACAGCAGATAAAAACCTGAACGGTCCAGTCTGCCCAACAGTCACGCTCATTATCAATTCATAATTAAATCAACAATGAACTTGATATTATATACTTGATTATGGTCTTTCTTTGGCGTTTCTGGGATATAGCCCTGTCCTTATGTTCCAACTGCTGGAGTTGTCATCGAAGCCCACTCCAGCCTATTTGTCTTCTCATTTGTGGGAAATAGACTGTAAAAGTCTGTCCAGCACTGTCCTCATGTTCCAGCCACTAAAGTTGCTGTCTAAGCCCTTTCCAGCCTATCCTAAACCAGATTGCCATATATGAGACACAGACCATACAAGTCTGCCCGGTATCGGCCCTAGTTCATCACAGCCGGAGTCACCATCTGAGTGTCACTCGACACATCTACACACATGCAGTCATTTAAGTTTAGGTTTTTTTATAACTTCCATTTTCTAATTAGACATCCTCTGTGTTCATCCCATGCCTTTTTGAATTCCATCACTATTTGTGTCTCTACCACCTCCTTAATGGAGACTTTCCACATCTATGCTGTTAATGCAAGGAGGAGGAGGAGGCAGCACTCAAAGAACTTGGTACTTGGTAAGTAAGAGGGTGGTGCAAGTACAGCATACACTTCCACAGGAACCCCGCAGGAATCGTTTCCATCCCCATGGGAACCCCGCCAGAATTACTTCCGTCCCCACGGGAACCCCACAGGAACAGCTTCCGTCCCCAAAGGAACCCTGCAGAACTGCTTGTGTCCCTGTGGGAAGACCGCGGGTTCTGCAGGATTCCTATGGACCCAGTTCCCATTCAAGTCTCTAGTTTGGACAAGTTCCTGGAGGAAAAGTCCATAGACTCCTATAGAGATACACATGGGAAAGCCACTGCTTGCCTTGGGATTGGTAGCATGGTATGTTGCTACTATTTGAGTTTCTGCCAGGTACTTGTGACCAGGATTGGCCAACTGCAAAGATTAGGACATCTTTCAGAGATAATGGAAGAGGAAGACACATCCAAGTCAGAAACTGACATTTGTATTTAGACCTGTTGCAGTCACATCCAAGTAATAAAAAGGTGCTCTGATTGACCAGCTGACCACTGAACGGTTTAAGGCTTGACCCCTATATAATCTCCCAGTTGATACTGTCCCCCTCCCACCCCTTAAGAGGTGAAACTGAAAGGGGATACAAGGCTCTGTGACAGCATCAGGTATTATGGGCAAAGCAGCAAGCAGCTCCCAGAAGTAGCCTAGTGGTCAGTGCAGTAGACTGTGAACAAGGGGATCCAGGACCAAATCCCACTCTACCTAGTACATTTGTAGTAGAAATTGTGAGATTTCCAACTACAACAAACTACATACTGTACATACACATACAAGACATCTGCAGATTTGAAGGCTATTGTAGTGGTGAACAGTTAGGTACAGTAGGTTTTATTATGTCCCTGCAGGGCTCACAGTACAAAATAAAGGAGTTATGGTGGAAACTGTACCTGGGTGCAATTGTTTAAAGTCCGCTGTAATCATCTACAGGGATGTCTGTGTGGCCATTTCTCTCAAAATGATGCTGGACAGACGTTCTTGTGCCTGGTTTTTGGGGCATTTATAATTGGATATGTCAGCTTGGAAAATGGCTCTTCTTTTTAGACGTCTTCTGGGCAAAAATGTTGATCTTTGAGCTATCTTCGAAAGGGAAACCTAGACGTTTTTCCTGTTCAAAAATGGCTCTAAGATGGATGGGTTTTTTTGGTTCATAATGAACAAAACATCCCAATTCAGACTTGGACAACTTATCGAAAATGCCTCTCTATGGTGCCCTTTTATTACCGCCAGGCTAATGCAGGAGCCCGGCGATAGTGCAAGTGCATGCCATGTGCCATTTCCAGGGCTCAAAAAATAATTTTATTTTCTTAGTGCTGAGGGCTTACCTAGTTACCACTGGGTTAGTGTGTGAGCCCTTATCACCTCCTAAATAGGAGGCAATAAGTGCTCATGCAGGAAATGGCCATGTGGCAAATGCTTAACTTACCGCATGGCCATTTCCATTTAAAAAAAATCATTTTACCCATTGTGGTGAAAGGGGGCCTCGGCACGCAGCAAACCCACATGCCGATGCCACTGCTGGAGTCCTTTTACCACAGCTTGGTAAAAGGACCCCTATCCAGCTTATTTTCAAAAGAGATCGCCGGCCATCTTCCGACACAAATCGGGAGATGGCCAGCAATCTCCTGAACCTGGCCAAATCGGTATAATCGAAAGCCGATTTTAGCCGGCGCCAACTGCTTTCCATCAAGGAGCCGGCCAATCTTCAAGGCAGGGTATAGAAGGCAGGACGGGGTGGGGCGGGGCAGGGGAGTGGTTACGAGATGGCCGGCTTCGCCCGATAATGGAAAAAAGATGACCGGCTCAGACGAGCATTTCGCCAGCTGCACTTGGTCCATTTATTTTTAGGACCAAGTCTCAAAAAAGTGCCCCAATTGACCAGATGACCACCGGAGGGAATTGGGATCACCTCCCTTTACTCCCACAGTGGTCACCAACCCCCTCCCACCCAAAAAAAGTTAAAATAAAACATATTTTGCCAGCCTCTATGCCAGCCTCAAATGTCATACCCAGCTCCATGACAACAGTTTGCAGGTCCATGGAGCACTTTTAGTGGATGCACTGCACTTCAGGCAGGTGGACCCAGGCCCATCCCCCCCAACCTGTTACACTTGTGGTGGTATATGTTGAGCCCTCCAAAAAAAAACAAAACCCACTGTACCCACATGTAGGTGCCCCCCTTCACCCCTAAGGACTATGGTAGTGGTGTAGAGTTGTAGAGAGTGGGTTTTGGGAGGATTTGGGGGGCTCAGCACACGCGGAAAGGGAGGTATGCACCTGGGAGCAATTTTTGAAGTCCACTGCAGTGCCCCCTAGGGTGCCCGGTTGGTGTCCTGGCATGTCAGGGGGGCCAGTGCACTACAAATGCTGGCTCCTCCCATGACCAAAAAGCTTGCATTTTGCCGGGTTTGAGATGGCCGGGCCCGGTTTCCATTATGGCCAAAAACCGAAGCCAGCCATCTCTAAACCCAGTGATCTCAACATTTGACCTAAATGTTGAGATGTAGCCGGCGCCAACCGTATTATCGAAGGAAAGGATGGCCGGCCATCTTTTTCTATAATACGGTTGGCTCCGCCCCTTTATGGCGCCGGCCACATGGTTAGCCGGCCATCTATTTGGCCGACGCCGTTCGATTATGCCCCTCCACATGGACTATGCATACTTTTAGGCATGACCTAATTTTATAAGAGGCTTCTTAGGCACATAAATCAACATTCTACACTTAAAAAATGTCTACAAAATTACCTCTAGAATACAATAGTTATATTTGCTGACCCTCTTCCCCCAAATTTCCCAGTGCATGAATTTTCATACTTGCACACTCACATCTGATAGAATCATGTTTTCGATATTTTGATAACTGAACTAATCTTTTTTAAACAATTTCTATTATGCCTTCTTTATATTTACAGATGGACTTGCTGGATATTAGTTTTTCCACAATAATATCATGACATCTTACTTGAGATATAAGATTAGGACAGACATGTGTCCTCCAGAATAACAGGTTCAAGTTTTGAAATTTACATTGAAATGAGCCCAAAACACAGATGCCTGCAATCAGTATTGTGTTTTTAACTGTGTTTTGGTCAAACTGAAAGGGAGAATATTGTTCCTCATCTAGATTCCTTTTCTCTCATTGAAGTCATTGGTCCATTTCTATCCCTGGAGAGTTTGTGAATGTGGGAATACGGGCTCTAACAGAAAACACTTGGTCTGTTTTCAGTTCCTCACACATACTCCAGAGTTCATGTTACGGTTATCGGAAGGAATCTATGAAAAATGAAGCTGTGCACAACTGCAGCTCATCAGCAAGGCTTAACCCTGTCAAGAGGGGATGAAACAGGAAGTGCTTTGTGACACTGACTGGCAGAAATGCAAACTGATGAAGAAAACACGCTGGAGGAAAGTGTATCCTAGGCAGCAAGCAGGAGCACAGTATACGAACTAAAATTATATTCTAGAATGACCAAGATCAGAAAGCATGGTGGGGCATGCCAGGTAGACATTTCAACAAAAGGATCAGTTGCAGTGGCCAATTTAAATTTCACAAAAATACAGCTGAGGAAGAAACGTGGGTTAGGTTGCAGGAAAGGGGAGGTGGTGATGTACAAAAAGATAACATTTTTATTGTACATATGCTATTCTTGACATCCTAATGCAAAGGTTAATATGGTTCTTGGCACAGATGTACCAGCAGTCACATAAAAGTCAGCAAAGTAACAGATTAAAGTGGCTTCTTGTGATGCAATGATGTATCAAAAAACTTTTCTAATTATTTAACTAGTTTTCTTTCTTTCCATTTGTTTAACTTTTCCATAAAGAAGCTTACTATCTTAATATTTTTCAAAAGTAAAATATGATCAGCATGCCAGCATGTCAAAAGTGCATTATCAAGAGTAAATTACCATATTCCACCATGAAATTCAGAACTTTTCTATGTGAAAGATGAAAAATCTATACTCGCTTTTAAAAAATGAGTATAGATTTTCCATACCTATAGAAAGCAGGAACATAAAAAGCAAGTGTCATGTAATTGCTTCTTCTCCAGCATAGTCTACCTAATTATGTTATCGTTGTCCAACTGATAAATCTTATGTTAGTGAAACAGCACAGAACAATCAGAAAATTGTTAAGTATGCACCACTACAAAATATACAATTTAATGATGACAACTCTAAATAAAATTTTAAAGCACGAAGACAATGAAGAATGTGGAATATCAAAAAGTACAGGTACATAAAGTCCCAGATTCAGATGTTCTTAAAGGGAATTTGACCAAGAGGTCTTAATTACCCACTGATATAGGAGGGAGATGGTAGATAACAGGGAAAATATATGACTAGATAGATTCATTCTCCTTAGTACATGGTACAGAAAATTGGCAATGCACCAGAACTGAGGTGAACTTGACAGACGCTTGCACATAACTATGCTTTATCCAGCATGGAAATATCTTCAGGCTAACAGCTATTAAATATCCAGCCTGGGAAAAATTATTTTAAATTTTGAGAATGTTCAACTAGGCAGGATAGTGCCTATTACGCATCTTTACAAACTAACAGTTCAGAACCTTCACACTGTTTTTATTAGTCTCTAACAAAATGTAAATATTAAAGTAGTGACCAATGAGGCCTGGTGACAGTGCCAAGCAGAATGGTAGAAACCAGTGGCGTAGCTCCCGTTAAATGGCTTGTAGTACAGAAGAAGTCGGTGGTGTGCCTAGCTGCCAACACTGGAACTCCTCGCACATGCTCAGTTCATACACAGGCTTAGACTTTCTCTCTCTCTCCCCTCCCCTCCCCTCCCCCAATTCTGCTCCATTTTTAATAAAGGTAAACATACCACTGTTTTGAAACATCCTCTGTGTTCATCCCATGCCTTTTTGAATTCCATCACTATTTTATTCACAAAGGAGGTTGGCCAATTTCAACAGGGCTTTACCAATACATGAACACCTGTTTTCCCACAGGAATGGCTTTGTAAATTGCCCTTCCCAGGCCCTAATTGACTAGTCAGCAGAATAACATTTTCATTACTAATGTAAAACAATTGTCTCAGATGCTAAAGAGGTCAGGACTGATGACATACCACATGCTTAGGGAAGTTGTAAGAGGAGAGAATGCCTGGGCCTCTCTCCACACAAAGAGAAAGATCGAATGTATCTGTTGCTACTTGTAAATAAACTACATTGAAGGAACCAAGCAAATGGTAAAAGTGACAAAAATTATATTTTATGTTACAATAGTATGAATCAGAGAGTGTTATATATATCTCAGAAATTTTGTATAAAGATTCTTTGCTCCATATTCAGGTGAGGTCCTACTCTGCATAGTGTAATACCCTATCTGGCTGATATTCAGCTAGTGGCAGTCAGTGTTTTTTAAAAGGTGATTGGCACTGGCTAGATTAGCCCCAGGTATTCAGTGCCGGGCTATGTGTGGGCATCAGCACTAAATATCCTGTGCTAAGTTTAGTAGGACTGGCCAGTGGAGCATATGCAGGTCCTGACCGATATTCAGCTGGGGCCCACCTAAGACAGTTATGCAGGCCCCAGCTGAATATCAGCCAGGACCCGCATAATTGCAAAACCTTTAGAATAACCACTGATCCCTCCCCCCTAACAAAGAGCCCTCTGATCTGCCCGCCTCCCAACATAGGAGCCTCTGATCCCCACCCCTCCCTCCACCCTTCTAACATGGATAGCCCCCCCCCCCATCTATGTCTACCTACATATCCCTGGTGGTCCAATGTGGTATTGGGGGTAGGAGTGATTCCCACTTGCTCTTGCCCCTAGCAGCTGCCATTCCAAAATGGCTGCCGAGACCTCTCTTGGCAGCCTCACTGTACTAATATTCAGTGCTGGCACCCGCATAGCTAACCGGCTGAATTTAGGACAGCTTTTGAACTGTCCTAAATTGACCAGGCAAGATATGCGGGTGCTAGCACTGAATACTGCATAACTATCGGCTTCTTGCCACTGCCCCCTATACCACCCCAAGGGTTTGGTACAATTGGTCTTATGACAGTTCATCTAATGGACAATTGGTCTAATGACAGTTAGTCTAAGGATACAATTCGTCCAAAGTCCAACTCGTCCAAAAGTTAATTCATCTAAGGGACAATTGGTCTAAAAATTACACAATCAAGATAAAAGATGTGAAGTCATACATTTGTCATGTGGCAAATCACTTTTTAAAAGTCAATAATGAGAGTACACCACATGCTTTAATCTAATCAAATCATTAACCCTGGAAGCCAATCGGTATTGTACTACAATAGGTAAAAATTTAAAAATTTAACTGAATGTGATAGAAGTGCAAAGTCACAAGTGTTTAATATAGAAGAGTAAAGACTTCAGTCTTGAATGAATGTATTAAATTACTACAACATTTGTTTAAGAAGCCAGATATTAAATATGACTACTGCTTTGAAAATAGGCCTGTTCGTGAATGAGATGAAAACAAAAGCTATGAAATGAAATCGTATGTTACAGTTGTATGAAAGGTAGAAACTGTTTTAAAAGTTTATGCTTCAAGTATGAAATCCAGAACTGCAGCTGATGTTCAGTTAGTGCAAAAAGTGGTGTTTGAGGTAAAATATTTCAGTTAAATCACAACTGTTACAGTGGATACATTAAGGAATGGAATTCTGCGAGTTGATAGATTCAGAAAACAGGAAAGAGAAGTTAGTTGCCCAGGATTATTTTCTGTGCCTGAAATGTAAGCGTGTCAGAAAGATGACAGGAGAAACTGCTTACTACTGGAGATGCGAAGATAGAGACTGTAATGGGTCAGCACAGCAATCACAATAATCATTAATGGCCAGCATCAACTACAAAAGTTTGGAGAACATCTGATGCACACTGCTGCTGACCGAGCTGATGTTGCCAGTGTGAAGGCTTCCTTGAAACAAGCTATCGCCCAAATTGTTCAATACAGACTTGCAACAATGAACCCTGCTGCTCAATCATACCTGCTGAATGCAGCATCTTTGAAGAAAACTGTCAAATGAGTCCAGAAAGAAGATCATCCAGAACTTTTGACCTTGACTGATTTGGTTATTTCTTCAGAATACACAAACACTCTCATCGAGGAGACTTTCCATAGTTCAGAGAAAGTCTTGCAGTTCACAACGGTCACCAATGCTCGCAAGCTCAGTGAGAATCAGTACTGGATCATGGATGGGACATTCAAAACCAGTCCTACTGTATTCACTCAACTGTATTCAATGCAAGCTCCTGTTGGCCCTGATGACATAAGTCAAATCCTGCCACTGGCTTATGGCCTCATGTCATGTAAGTCTCTGAAATGCTACAAAACATTATTTCAGGACTTAGTGGACTTTGCATCTGTCAACAATATCTCCCTGAAACCTCCCATTGTTATTCCGGCTTCGAATAGGCAGCCGTACAAGTCTCTGCAGAAGAATTTCATGACTCCATTCATAATGATTGCTTTTTCCATTTTGGGAAAAGTATATTTCTTTGAAGGGGTGAACAAACATGTGGATAAAGGTGAGCCGGTTGATATTGTGTATCTGGAGTTTCAGAAGGCATTTGATAAAGTACCTCATGAAAGACTCCAGAGGAAATTGGAGAGTCATGGGATAGGAGGTACTGTTCTATTGTGGATTAAAAACTGGTTAAAAGATAGAAAACAGAGAGTAGGGTTAAATGGTCAGTATTCTCAATGGAGAAGGGTAGTTAGTGGGGTTCCCCAGGGGTCTGTGCTGGGACCGCTGCTTTTTAACATATTTAGAAATGGGAGATGGGCGTAACTAGTGAGGTAATTAAATTTGCTGATGACACAAAGTTATTCAAAGCTGTTAAATCGCAGGAGGATTGTGAAAAACTACAAGAGGACCTTACGAGACTGGGAGACTGGGCATCTAAATGGCAGATGATGTTTAATGTGAGCAAGTGCAAAGTGATGCATGTGGGAAAGAGGAACCTGAATTATAGCTAAGTCATGTAAGGTTCCAGGTCAGGAGTCACAGACCAAGAAAGGGATCTAGGTGTCGTTGTTGATGATACGTTGAAACCTTCTGCTCAGTGTGCTGCTGCGGCTAAGAAAGCAAACAGAATGTTAGGTATTATTAGGAAAGGAATGGAAAACAAAAATGAGGATGTTATAATGCCTTTGTATCGCTCCATGGTGTAACCGCATCTCGAATATTGTGTTCAATTCTGGTCGCCACATCTCAAAAAAGATATAGTGGAATTACAAAAGGTGCAGAGAAGGGCGATGAAAATGATAAAGGGGATGGGACGACTTCCCTATGAGAAAAGGCTAAAGCATCTAGGGCTCTTCAGCTTGGAGAAAAGGCGGCCGAGGGGAGATATGACAGAGGTCTATAAAATAATGAGTGGAGTTGAACGGGTAAATGTGAAGCATCTGTTTATGCTTTCCAAAAACACTAGGACTAGGGGGCATGCAATGACGCTACAATGTAGTAAATTTAAAACAAATTGGAGAAAATGTTTCTTCACTCAATGTGCAATTAAACTCTGGAATTCGTTGCCAGAGAATGTGGTAAAGGCGGTTAGCTTAGCGGAGTTTTAAAAAGGTTTGGATGGCTTCTTAAAGGAAAAGTCTATAGACCATTATTAAATGGACTTGGGGACAATCCACTATTTCTGGGATAAGCAGTATAAAATGTTTTGTACTTTTTTGGGATCTTGCCAGGTATTTGTGACCTGGATTGGTCACTGTTGGAAACAAGATGCTAGGTTTGATGGACCTTTGGTCTTTCCCAGTATGGCAATACTTAGGTACTTATATAACAACTATAAGAACAACTATATAACAACTATAAGAACAACTAATTAAGAAACTTCAGACCGCACAGAATACAGCAGCTAGACTGATCTTCGGAAAATCAAAATTTGAAAGTGCCAAACCGCTTCCTGAAAAATTGCATTGGCTTTCCATCAAAGAACACATTGCCTTCAAGGTTTGCATTCTGCTCCACAGGATTATTTACGGCATAGTTCCTGGATACATGTTGAACCCAATAAATCTGCCACCCAGAAACAGTACCAGTTTATCCCGAACTTACTTAAATTTACATTATCCAGACTGCAATGGTCTTTGATACAAATCAACTTATGCATCCAGCTTCTCTTACATAAGTACACAACTGTGGAACACACTGCCTAAAACCGTGAAATCAATTCATAACCATCTTAACTTCAGGAAGTCACTGAAAACCACCTTGTTTAAGAAGGCCTACCCCTCTGATTCAACTTAATTTTCTACTTCCTGTGATACAGCAAAACTATGGACCGTATTGGACTTTTTATCATATCTTTGTTGCCTTATACTCATGTTACTTATAGGTTTACTACTATTTTGTGTATTTGTATTTTACCGAACCGGAGCCTACTTCTACGGTATTATGTAAGCCACATTGAGCCTGCAACTAAGTGGGAAAATGTGGGGTATAAATGTGTTAAATAATATATATATATATATATATATATATATATATATATATATATATATATATATATATATATTGTGATAAAGTCACCTCCAGGATAGTTGGAACTACAAGTCCCAGAAGGCATTTCAGGCAAGGAGCCAGGGGGTGAGATGGAAAACCCGGACTGGACTCCTAGCTGCAATAGGGGAAGACAAGGGAATAAGCTGACAGGATGTGTAGATTGGCTGCCCCTAGGGGGAAAGAGAGCTAGGAAACCCTGTATGCAGGAGCTCCTCATTAGGCCCAGGCTCAACTCAGCTGGTATGGGTGTGTAGAGAAGCTAATGAGTGGAGAATGATTGGTTGTGAAGGCAGAAGCCAGGGATTGATTAGGCAGGTGGGAAACAGTCTCAGAGTTCAGTTCAGGGAGAGCAGCAAGGAAGGTGAGAGGCAGTTGCAGGCTGAAAACCCTTAGGCATAGAGGTCCCTAAAGTACTGAAGTCTGAGAGGCAGTTGCAGGCTGAAAACCCTTGGGCAGGGAGGTCCCTAAAGTACTGAAGTCTTGGAAGTATTTGCAGACTGAAAATCCTTGGGTGACAGGAAGTCCCAAAAGTATTGAATTCACTGTGAAGCTGATGCAGGGGAAAACCCTTGGGTAGAAGGAGTCCCTAAAATATTGAACTCTCCTGAAGGTAAAGAGGATAGAAGGTAGAAACTGCTGCTTGGTGACTGAACTGTGATGATGAACTGAAAGAACTGTTTGTCTTGGGAATTGAATTACTATTTATTGTGTACTGGATAAAGAGCCCAGACTGGAGCCTGTAAGCCTGTATTGAATCCTGGTATGTGCTATGCTGCTGTTGGAACTGTGTACTAGAAACCTGCATGGAATAAAAGTTCTTAAGAGTGAAGTTACTGGTGGACATCTATTTCTTCATTGTGCCGGGAACCTGTGGCTGGAGGAGATTGTTCTATCCTTGGCTGCACCTAGGGGCACCTGGTTACTATATATATATTTTTTTCTCCCAAATCATACTATCCTATCTTGTCTAACCTCTCTTTTCCTAGTCATATATTATCAAGCTCAACTTATCATACACTACCAAGCCCAACATTACATTGTTTCACGACTGTTTTTGACATTTCTATTCTATAACTTTGTATTGCAAATTACTATGTAAGCCGCATTGAGCCTGCATTGTGTGGGAAAGAACAGGGTACAAATGTAATAAATAAATAAGATAGAGGGCCTAGGACTATCAAATCAATATGCAACAGATGAGGACTTCAGTATAAAAATTCACCATATCACAGCACTAGCATTTCTTCCTCCTAATGAAATTCAACTGGCATGGCTTGAATTGAAAGGAGCCCTTCCTGATGAAGCAGCTGACCTCGCCCAATAATTTGATGAAAATTATGTTCATGGACAGGTTCGCAGGGCTCTTCACAACCAGCAAATCAGATCACCTCTGTTTCCACCATCTCTGTGGTCAGTCAATGCACATGTTGACCTGGGCATACCAAGAACACAGAACATAATGGAATCATAGCATAGAGGGCTGGAAGTTTTGGTTGGAAGAGCACATGTTGGAGTTTATAAATTGATCGCTGAATTGAAGAAAGAGCAGAAAGATGTTGAAGGTCAGATTGAATGCATAATAAGAGGTGAGCAATGAAAGAAACATAAAAATGATGAAAGAATACGTGAAGATCATATGTCCATTTTTGCACAATGAGCCTCCTACAATATTTTCTACATGGCATTGCCCACAATCTGCACTTTTAGATCACTGACAAATGTTCGTATTTTTAATTTTCTCATATTAACTTTCTTCACATATATATATTTATAAAATTAACTTCTTTCATAAAGTTTGTATGTTAATGTTTAATTTCTGTATCTTGCTGTAGTTTTTCCTTACATAATTACACTGTTTTTTGCATCAGTATCCTGTCTCCTCTTTTGTTTAGACCAATTGTACCAGTAGACCAACTGACCCATTAGCATTTGTGTAATTTAGACTAATTTCATTAGATGAACTGTCATTACACCAATTGTCAGGGATCCCCACCCTAGACGCCACCTGCCCACTTTCTACATGGGTGGTCTAAGCTGATATTCAGCAGCACTGCTCAGTTAAGATCTACTGAATATTGACGATTGTGTGCCTCCAAGTGATTTAAACAGACAAGAGCCTCTCCTGCCCCCCTTACATCGCTTTAAATATCAGGTGGTAGATTTTTACACATGTAAATGCCACCTAATTCTTCTAAAATGACCTCCTATTTGTCCAACATAGAAGCAGAGAAAAATGTAGGCAGATAAAGACCATATTGTCTATCTAGTCTGCCCATCCATGCCATCTACTCTCCCTATCACTCCCTTAGAGATCCTATGTACTTGTCCCAAACTCTCTTGATTTCAGAATTCAGATACTGATTTCATCTCTACCACTTCCACTATGAGGCCATTCCACAAATATTATACCCTTTATAGCCTATGAAACTACAGGAATAATATATACTCATAATTGAACAAAAGTCATAATTCTCAATCCTTATTCCAAATGTACCTGAAGTCAGTGTTAGGTAGACACAGACTGTACCATTACAGGATAATTAGACCCTTGACTAGGAATTAGAATGACAGAGTATTACACTATTCAGAGAAGGGCCTCACCTAAAACTAATTAAAAGACCAAAACTTCATAGTATAGAAATTGATTCCTTAATTACCTCCTCTTGTACCTGCATTTTCATAACATCTTGCATTTACATGTGTATTTGACATCATTTATGTATGTAATACCTAGTCAAGCTACTCTATTTTTGCATTCTTTTTTTCTTTCTTTTTTTTTTTCAAAATGGCTGCTTTTGCTATAAATGCTGACAAATATACATATAACATCCAAAGTTAAGTAACTCTTTTATTGCGTGTGTTTTCTGTACAGTGTCTGTTCCCACTATACATGCTAGCAAATACACATATAAAATCCAGAGTCAATTTGCTCTTTTTTTGTATGTTTTATTTTAATGTGCAATGATTGTTCTTACTGTTTATACTGGAAAGGGTACTTCTACCTGTCCTTATATCCATTTTAGAAAAGGCTATATATATATATATATATATATATATATATATATATATAGTGAGTCTTTTGTAAAATGTGACATCCAAATGGCAAAAAAAACGTTTATTGGAAAAAGTGCAAAAAACTAAGTCCATAATGCAAGAGATAAATGTTTTCCGATATTCAAAAATACACTAAAAAAGGTTTTTAAAAAGACGCACTGCTAATGTCATAGATGTTTTGAGACAAACATCTCCACCAATCAGAAATAGAGAACGCAAAACATGCAACAGCTATAGTGCTCCCAATGTTGAGAAAACGTCCGACACAATGGCAGGATGTCCCTCCACATGCAAAATGTGCATATATATATACCTCTGCACATGGAAGAACATTCCTCATTGTGGACAGCCATGTCACTGCGCAGGGAGCCCAAGTTCTCAGTGCAGGAGTGTGAGCTCCTAGTCTTCCTCTTTCTCTGGCACAGGACAGAGATATCTAAGCGCCACCACCACCTACCACCCCACATTGTCTCCATGAGGGCATGGAGATCCATCAGAAGCAACATGGAAAGGTGAATGTGAAGCAGTGCCCTCCAGGATCACATCACCACTCATGGGCAAGCACCATACATGGTTAAGGTCAGATACAGTGAGTTCTTATTTAGTTGTTGCAATACATTGTATTAAGTTTTCATAATAAAGAATAACAAAACACTGATAAAATCAGAATGTCCACAACATCCAATGATAAGTAATTAAGGGGACCCCCCCTAAACCCTCCCCCAGCCTAATCCCCCCCCCCTCCACCCACCCAGCCCCAGCATGCTGCCCCATGTCTACACACTGATAGGAACATTGGCAGCAGCTCACTAAAGTACATGAAGCAACCCAAAGGCACACTTGCTTTACCCCACTGGCCATCACTACCTCCCAGCAGCAGTGCACATGTACCACAGAAAGGCCACCATGCCATCCTCACTCCCCATGGCCACTTCAGATCACATAGTGCCTGTGCCTGTGTACTGCACACTCACCCTCTCAGCACCCCCTCCCCCCTCCCCCAAATCTGGCTGTTTCCATCTGTCACAGGCTATGTGAAGAGCACTGAACATGTCATTAAAAAGGTATGTATGTGAAGCCAAGATGCTCCATCACCTGAACCCAGTCTCCACAAATTTGTATTTCCCAGATAATTTGGAATACAGCATGACCTTGAGGTGCTCAGGCGCTAGTACAGGCGGATACAGCAGGAAAACCCAGGCCTCATCCAGCGCATGAAGGAGCACCTCAGGGCTAAAAATAAATACTACTGACATTGCACCCCTATACAGCTCCATCCTGGATCAAGGCCTGAGTATGCAGCTACCCTCATTAAAATGTGTCCACAACCCCATATCCACTAGTTTGTGTTCACTTTCTCAAATCCAGGCTGACACGTGCGGTCAGACGCCAGACGAGAGAAATCCAAGAAGCTGCTTTTAGCAACACTACAAAACAACTACAAGCTCAATCTAAAGAAAACGAAGCTAAATTGATCAGATTACACGGTGAAATATCAAAAAAGTGACCTTTTGGATGGCAAAAAGACTCCTGATGCAGGCCAGATAGGCCGAAACAGAGCTGTGTCGAGTCTTGCTCACCGACTTTTTTTTATTATACATTATTTTTCTTCATTCTTGTTCATTAAATTGTTTTATTGGATTTTGAACTGAAGCTTCGTCCACCATTATATTATATTTTTGGTCATCTTCGCTGTTCTTTGTTTCCTGTTTACGATTTTGTGAAGACTTGTTTCTTCTGTTTTTTGCATCACAGCTAATCCCAAACCTATAAAATGATATGGAAAGGGAGGGGGAGGGGAAAGTGATGTTGGACAGCACCCTGCTGTGACCAAAGAAAAGAGTCCAGCATGTCACACACATCTACCTAGCACATTGCAGCAGCTATGACAAGGGAAATAAAGCAGTAACCAGAAGGCCCCATAGTAAGAATCAAACTCGCATACCTTATATTAAGAGACCACAGCCCTAATCCCTATGTCACACACACAGCTGATAAAGGAATGTTCAAGGAGGACAGTACACTGACCACAAAGGGCTGTTAGAGACAAGTTGCCACTGAAATACTACTACTACTTATCATTTCTAAAGTGCTACTAGACGTACGCAGCGCTGTACACTTGAACATGAAGAGACAGTCCCTGCTTGACAGAGCTTACAATCTAATTAGGACAAACAGGACAAACGAGATAAGAGAATATTAAAGTGAGAATAATAAAATAAGGGTTCTGAACAAGTGAATAAGGGTTAGGAGTTAAAAGCAGCATCAAAAAGGTGGGCTTTTAGTACAGTATAGCTATTAACACTAAGTAACATCTAAGCTAAATTGTGAAATTAATCTCAAGCTATAGCTCTCATAATTGCAGTAACCTTGTATTAAAATTATTGTATTAAAAGAAACTCAGTTTTACGATAAAATAAGAAACTGCCTGGGCCACCTTTCAAGTTGATGACTTCTCATGGCCCAGAGCCCACACTGATTGTATATACCATTTGAGAGGTCCAAAGTTAGATATGCTGCCCTGTGAAATATCCCTCAGGGCCAACGTTGTATGCCTTTGAAATCTTATCATTACAGTGAGTTACAAATCCCTCCTTAGGGAAACTACCACCTATGTGTACTCCTCCCTCCATCCCTGCTCCCCACAAGACTATGTTCATGAGTCATGGGGTGATGTGCAGCCACTGGCATCAGTGAGGGCCACAAACCAGCTAGAATGATTTCATCACAAATATATGCCCCCAAACCTAGTTTTCCCACCTTGCAGTATGTAAATTGCCTTTCAAATGGAGGTTCCAGCAGAGGTGGTCAGAAGGGTGGGAAGATCAAACAGGGTCTCCTACCATCTCCCAGCCAACAGTATGCCATATAGGCATGGGGATGCATACACACCCATATTCCTGACAAGAGCTGTAACAATGGTCTCATCCATGCAACAGTGCAGTGGCATACTACCTCCCAGCCAGTGCCTGGTCACCCATGGCCCTCCAATAGGGCCAGGACCCATCTTGCGTGCCCATAGGGAGAAAACCTTCTCAGGGGACAAGCAGCTATCATATCATTGGCTCTGGGATTCCCTGCTATGTAATCTCATTGTTACCACAGATCATAGATGTCCCCCCAGGCAACAACCAACACTCCCATACATTTTTAAAGGTTTTAAAATCCTATCTTTCCACTGAAAAGTATTATTAAGAATAAAATCAGCGACCTCCAAGTTTGACATTAATATGCAGATGTGATGCCAGTTTGCAATGAATAAGGTTTTTTTTTTTGTATAGAGTCATCCCTAGAGAAGAATTAGTGGCATAAGAAAGATCAACAAACAGGCAACATCTTGTCCAAATGTATCATTAAAATTGTAGCTGTTTTTATGATTTGACAGGCTTATCCATTAAGCTATTAACAATGATAGGTTTTAGGGATTTTTCAACAAATCTAGTTGATGCTATTAAATGCTCACATAAGTGCTTTTTATTATCATAATGTTAGTATGCCTTCTAATATTTTGTAATGAGATCCTCCTCTGAATGTTCTTACCACAAATCCATAAAAAGATGTGCAATAGAATATATAAGAATCTGAGACAATTCACTATGGATGTGCATATGGCAAAAAAAAAAAATTTCAGTTTGTTTTTGGTTTGTTTGGGCTTCTTTTTCAAGTTTTGGATTTTCTTTTTTTTATTCTCTTCATACATTTGTTTTAATACAACATAGTGTATGCATTAGAATTTCCCAATGCACACAAACTCCCTACTTCTAGAAAGTTGTGTGCTCAAATTTGTGCACACAAGTTATAGAATACCGTTAGTTGCACACATTACTTAATTGAATAGAGAACCAATAAATGTATTTATTTATTTATGACATTTATATCCCGCATTAACCCGAATAGAACTCAGGTTCAGTGTGGCTTACATAACAATTAGAAAAGCATGAACATGTTCAAAATACATTAGCAGAAAGTAAAATACAATGTTAAACCTGTAAAACTTGAGTTAGGAGCAGATGTAATGAAATACTTAGGGTCCTGTTTACAAAGGCACTCTAGCGTTCTTTAGAGTGCACTAAAAATTTGTGTGTGCTATGTAGGTGCCCATACGAATATTGTGGGCACCTACACAGTTAGTGCTCGCTAATTTTTAGCGCACGCTAAAGAATGCTAGCATGCCTTTGTAAACAGGGCCCTTTGGGCTCCTTTTACTAAGCAGTGGTAAGCCCAACGTGGGCTTACAGCTCGTTATACAGGAAGTATCATCGGGCTATGGTAGTGCCGGATTGTACCAGGCAGTATTCGGGCAGTACCGCTTGCTGCCCAGTTACCAGCAGATTAACATGAGAGCCCTTACTGCGGCTGAGGGGTGATATGATAGAGAAGTACAAAATAATGAGTGGGGTAGAGCAGACAGATGTGAAGCGTTTGTTTACGCTTTCTAACAATAATAGAACCAGGGGACACAAGATGAAATTAGAATGTGGTAGGTTTAAAACAAATTGGAGAAAGTTTTTCTTTACTCAGCGCGTGGTTAGACTCTGGAACTCATTGTCAGAGAAGGTAGTGACGGCAGCTGGCCTTGCTGAGTTTAAAGGGGGTCTGGACAGATTCCTGAAGGAAAAGTCTACTGGTCGTTATTAAAATTTGGGGTTTTGCCAGGTTCTTGGGGCCTGGATTGGCCGCTGTCGGAGACAGAGTGCTGGGCTTGATGGACCTTTGGTCTTTTCCCAGCGTGGCAGTGCTTATGTACTTATGCACCTCAATGGGTGGCAGTAAGGGGTCCCCCCGAAAATGGCCATGCAGCAAGTGCTTTACTTGCCGCCTGGCCATTTCCTGTAGGAAAGCAAGACTTCCCTTTTACCAGGTGCGGTAAAAGGGGACCTTGGTGCACATGTAAAACACGCGCCAACAGCAGCACCAACCCCCTTTTGCTGCAGCTTGGTAAAAGGGGCCCTTTGTGATTTAAGCTAGATAATTGAATTATGGAGGAAAAAGGTAAAGGGCTAGGATTAAGTGGGATAGACAGGAGTAGTGGGCGGTGGGATGAGGTAAAAATTAATGCCATGAGTTTATTTGAGAAGAGTGCTTATTTCCTTAAAGGCTAGACTGAAGAAGTGAGTTTTCAATAGACTTCAGAATAACAAATAATAATTGGTGCATTTGATGGTTTTAGGTAAGGAGTTCCAAATTTTAGTGCCTTGATATGAAAAGTTAGCAGTATGGATTAATTTGTAGGTTGCTTTCTTACAATTCGGGAAATGTAGGGTAAGATATTCTCTAGATGATTTAGAGGCATTACATGAAGATAATACAATGAGGTTGTTCATGTATATTAGGGCCGAACCATACAAAAATTGTGAATGAAGGTACATAGTTTAAATAATAGTCTATCTTTTATTGGCAGCCAATGTAAATCATACAGAAGGGGGGTTGCTTTGGCAAAGCATGGTAGTCTGAATATGAGACGTGTGGCACTGTTTAGAGCAGTGTGTATTTTTTTAAAGAGATCCCCTTTAAGACCTGCATAAATAGAGTTGCAGTAATCAAATTTTGTTAGGGCTAGGGACTGAACTAGGGTACAGAAGATTGATTTTGCGAAGAATGGTCTTAGTCGCCTCAGTTTCCATAATGAATTGAAAACACTTGAGACCACTTTGGAAATTTGGTAATCTAAAGTGAGGAATTGGTCATTTGTGACTCCTAAGATTTTCATAGTTGAGTCAAGGGGATATGTGATGTTCTCAGTGGTAAATGATTTAAGATTTATAGCGTGATAAGGATTAGCAATTATTTAGAATTTAGTTTTATCGGTGTTGAGTTTTAATTTGAAATTGGATGTCTAAGATTCCACTAGAGAGATACCTAGTAATTTCATTTATTTCTTTAGTGAATGGAATGTGGAAGGTAACACCATCTACATAAATGAATGTTAGGAGACCATTTTCTCCAGTAAATTGCCTAATGAAATCAACATGATATTAAATAGAATGGGGGACAGAGAGCCCTGGGGCACTCCACAAACAGGGGACCATGCTGATGAAATTGGACCTGGTTGTTTAACTTGGTATGATCTAGAACTTAGGAAGCTTGAGAACCATTTTAACACAGCTCCACAGATTCCCTAATGGTCAAGGATGTTTAGAAGGCACTGGACATATCAAATTGGAATATTAATATTTTATTTCCAAATCAAAGTTCTCAACTAACTTTAGCTAGGAAGGTGGTAAGAACAGTTTCAATACTACAACAAGGTCTAAAACTGGATTGTAACCTATGTAAAAAGGAGTTAAGTTGGAGATAGTTGGTGAGTGACTAACCCCTCCATTACCTTTACCAATAATGGGATTGAAGCCACTGGTCTGTAGTTAGAGACTACACTTAAACTGGTTTGGGTATTCTTCAGTATGGGAGTCAAAATAATGTTGCCATTTTGAGGGGAAAATAGGCCCCAAGATAGCATTAAAGTTATGTTTGAGTGCAAATAGCTTATGAGTAAATTAGGGGCTGATTTGGGAAGGGAAGTTATCAAGTAGGCATTGTGATTTAGCATATTTGTGAAGAGTGTATTTGACTTGATCAGTTGTAAGTGGGTGAAAGGCCAACCAGATTCTGTCTGCTTGGGAGCATAGTGGTGAAGGAAAACGATCTATTGATGTTAGGGAGTTATTTAGTCCTTGTCTGATTTTAGTTATTTTCTGCTTGAAATATGATGCCAATTGATCAGCTGTTGAAGTGGGTTTGTTTGTGGTAGTTACAGTTTGAGAATTCAATAGCTTATTTACTGGTATGTAAAGTTTTCATGGATTAACTGTTTTTTCACCTATAAGTTTTGAATAGTAAGAGGTTTTTGCTTAGTAAGTGGTGTTAACCAGCAATAATAGACTAGAATTGACCTTAATTAGAACCAATTACCAGTTATGCATGTAATTCCTCTTAGTTTTTTATTCTACAAGTTGCACACTAAAATTCCAGAGCACGTCATTCAAGCTTGTGTGAACCTCAGAGGGGCTTTTCAGGCAGTTACGTGCATGGGTTATATAATATTAGCATTTATGTGCCTACAGTTAGGTACAGTTAGCCATTGAGCTAGTGTAAGTGTTCACACCTAAAGTTAGGCATGTGAATGCAGACTTATGCTAATAATCTATAATGGCAGTTGAACACACAGCTGCTGTTATAGATTTCATGCTTAACTCGCATCATCCTGGTGCCCAGCTTTAGGAAATCTATGGAGAATTACACCCAAATTGACTTGACATGTGTTAATTCATAGGTTAATATGTGTAAAATTGATTTAACATGCAATAAATTATTAAGGCATGCTAACAAACCCAATAAGGGTAATTTTAGGGGTTTTTTAAATGTATTTCATATCATTTTTTTCTTCATTCAAGGTTTATTTTCTTGAATGTATAATGATATAAACTGAAATAAATATTTTCTAAAAACACGTGGGTGCTTATATGTTTGTAAAATACTAGCACAAATCCCATAGAAATTGTGCATGCATATTGTAGAAAATACAGGAATATATTGCACCTTTGCCTACATTCTACTTATATTCCACCCCAGAACATGCCTAGAAGAAACACACATAAAAGTATACTGTAATAACTGTAATCCCGGTAGCAAACCTTCAGGGGTGGTAGGCTCCCTTTAGCAGTCCACAAAAAAAGTCCTTCCAGACAACACAGCTTTTAGTTCCAAACAGTTTATTTCCCCTCCTCCACAAAATCTCAGTTCAAGGGGTTAAAGTCCCATTCAGTTTCCAAACTAAAGCAACAAGAAAAAAAACTTCCCTTTAAATCCAAGTTCTCCCCCAGTTCAACAGCCTGGGTTTCAGTTTTAAAAGTCTTTCCGCTTGGGTGGTTGCAGAATGGCAGTACACCGCCCACAACACAGCTAATTGACTCCTGTGACCACCCACTGCCTTCAGTCCCTGCAACTCTGCCCCAAAGTACAATTACAGTCCATGTCCATTGGTTCCTCCAAACCTGGTGTGTTGGTCTCTCCAGCCTCTCCTTCCTCCAAACACTCCATTAACTCTGCTTCTCTGCTAGGCTGTTGGTTGGAGACCTCCTCCCCCTCCCAGGTGGAAGGAATCTTGTACTGATTTCTAACCCAAGGGTATTGAGCTTTGTCATCCCTGCTCCCCCTTCTGGCCCTCGCCTGCCATCGCAGCTGCTCTCTCCAGTCCTTTTCCCCCTCCCTTCCACGTGGAGGCCATACTGGGTTTTGGGACCTACCACCCCGATCCCTTCTCTCAGGGCCTTGTGGAGAATGTAGTCTGGCCCCATACCTCCTCCTGAGCTGCTTAGACCCTCCAACTTCCTTACAATATACAGAGTAATTTTATAAAAGGCATTGTATGAGTATAAACTGCCATTAAGTCAGTATAATAGGAGTAAACGGTCTGTTATAAAATTCAGACTGCCTTAAAAGTACGTACATTGATATGATGGGGAATGTTTTGCCAGTAGACCTGTACAGGGATGGAGTTTGAGAGGCGTAGGGGCACAGTTTGCAAGTATGTACATAGATCATAAAATACATTACTCTATGTGCATACGTAAATATTTTAGGCACAGACATTTATACCTTCTATAGCGTAAATATCCATACCTGCAAAATAAGCATGATTTCTACTGCTTACGCTAGTATTTATAAAGACACATATGCACCTATGCGTTTTTATAAAATAACACCTAAGTAGGCATCTACTTGCCATCTTAAACTAGGTGCCCCCTTATAAAATACCCACTCTGAGCCCCCCCTTCATCCACCCACATCTGATCAACTGTCGGGATCAACCTATATTTGCCTGTAGGATAGTTTTCCAAGGAATATAGGGACAGATTTACATAAGAACATAAGCATTGCAGTACTGGGATAGACCGAAGTTCCAACAAGCACAGCATCCTGTTTCCAACAGTGACCAATCCAGGTTACAAGTAACTGGCAAGATCCCAAAACAGTACATTTTATGCTGCTTATCTTAGAAATAAGCAGTGGATTTTCCCCAAGTCCATATAAATAACGGCTTATGGACTTTTCTTTTGGGAAGTTATCCAAATCTTTTTTAAAACCCGTTAGGCTAACTGCCACATTCTCTGGCAATGAATTCCAGAGATTAATTACACATTGAGTGAAGAAAAGCTTTTCTGATTCGTTTTAAATTTACTACTTTGTACCTTCATTGTGTGTCCCCTAGTCCTTGTATTTTTGGAAAGAGCAGGCGATACATGTCTACCTGTTCCACTTCACTCATTATTTTATATACCTCTATTATATCTCCCCTCAGCCATCATTTCTCCAAGCTGAAGAGCCCTAGTTGCTTTAGCCTTTCCTCGCTGGGAAGTCATCACATTCCCTTTATCATTTTTGTTGCCCTTCTCTGTATCTTTTCTAATTCCACTATATCTTTTTCAAGATGCGGTGATTGGAATTGAACACAATATTCAGGGTGCGGTTGCACCGTGAAGCGATACAAAGGCATTATAACGTCCTCGTTTTTGTTTTCCACTCCTTTCCTAATAATGCCTAACATTCTATTTGCTTTCTTAGCTGCCGCCGCACACTGAGCAGCGGGTTTCAACGTATCATCAACGATGACGCCTAGATCCCTTTCCTGGTCAGTGACTCCTAATGTGGAACCTTGCATTATATAGCTATAATTTGGGTTCCTCTTTCCTACATGCATCATTTTGCACTTGCTCATATGAAACGTCATCTGCCAATTAGATACCAAGTCTCTCAGTCTCGTAAGGTCCTCTTGTAATTTTTCACAATCCTCTTGTGATTAACAACTTTGAATAACTTTGTGTCATCAGCAAATTACCTCACTAGGTACTCCCATCTCTAGACCATTTATAAATATGTTAAAAAGCAATGGTCCCAGCATAGACCCCTGAGGAACCCCACTATCTACCCTTCTCCATTGAGAATACTGACCATTTAACCCTAGTTTCTGTTTTCTATCTTTTAACCAGTCTTTAATCCTCAATAGGACACTACCTCCTATCTCATGATTCTCCAAGTTCTTCTAGGATCTTTCATGAGGTACTTTGTCAAACACCTTTTGAAAATCCAAATAGACAATATTGAATGGCTCACCTTTATCCACATGTTTGTTCACCCCTTCAAAGAAATGTAATAGATTGGCAAGATAATAGGCAAGATTTCCCTTCACTAAATCCATGTTGGCTTTGTCTCATTAATACTTGCTTTTGAATATGCTCTGCAATTTTGTTCTTTATAATAGTCTCTACCATTTTGCCCAGCACCGACAACAGGCTCACCACTCTATAATTTCCCAGATCTCCTCTTGAACCTTTTTTAAAAATCGCTGTTACATTGGCCACCCTCCAACCTTCCAGTTCCAAGTTTGATTGTAATTGAACATTCTTTTAAAGAAAAGATCGTCCTACGCTCAGTCTGGGAATCAGACTTCCAATTTTCCCTCACTGATCGACAGTGGAGAACTTTCTTGGCTAAAACAAGCAGACCAATCTCTTCAGCAAGTTTCCTTCAATCTCTTTTCTTCCTATATCATAGAGTTTTATGGACTCCTCGTAAAATGAAAGTAGTTGGCTTGCTTACTCATAATTTATGTTGGTCATGCAATAATCATCATGGAGGCCTTCTCCACTTGATCTATGAGTGTCACTGTACTTATCTATTTTGGACTAAAATTTGGCAGATAATCACATCTATATTTAATTTCATCAAAACCTTGATTCCCAAAAAGATTATTTTTGTTTCACTGATGTTAGTCTATTCCTTGGATATTCATCAATCTAAACGTTTTAACACATTGATTACAATTACCCTCAAATATATATTATCTAATTGAAAAGATAACATACAACTTAAGGACCCTTTTACTAGGGCATTTTGAAGAATGGCCTGCAGTAGTATAGACGTGTGGTTTGGGCGAGCGCAGAATCATTTTTCTGTGTACCTGTAAAAAATGTCTTTTAAAACTTTTTGCAGAAAATGGCCGTGCGGCAAAATGAAAATTGTCGCGTGTCCATTTTGGGTCTAAGACCTTACCACCAGCCATTGACCTAGCGGTAAGGTCTCACATGGTAACCAGGCAATAATGGTCTATGTGTGTTAAATGCTGATTACTGCATGATTACTAGATTTGAACTGGGCACATCTGGATGTCAAGAGTGGTGCTCTATCCACTAGGCCACTCCTCCACTTCAAATTATTAGGAAAGGGATGCAAAATAAGACCAAGAACATTATAATGCCTCTATATCGCTCCATGCGACCTCACCTTGAGTACTGCATTCAATTCTGGTCACTGTATCTCAAAAAAAATATAGTGGAATTAGAAAAGGTTCGAAGAAGAGCAGCCAAAATGATAGAGGGGATGGAACTGCTCCCATATGAGGAAAGGCTAAAGAGGTTAGAGCTCTTCAGCTTGGAAAAGAGATGGCTGAGGAATATAATTGAGGTTTACAAAATCCTGAGTGGTATGGAGTGGGTGGAGGTCAAAATACTTTTAAAACAAATAGTAGGAAATATTTTTTCACTCAAAGAATAGTCAAGTTCTGGAACTCATTGCCAAAGGGCATGGTAATGGCGGTTAGCGAATCTGGGTTTAGAAAAGGTTTGGTCAAGTTCCTGGAGCAAAAGTCTGTTATTACGATGGACCATGGGGAAGCCACTGCTTGCTCTGGATTGGTAACATGGAACAGTGCTACTGTTATGGCAGGAAATGTGAGCTCTTGTGCCCTGACTGAGCACGGCGAAGATGGAGTGACGCCGCACTCGGTCAGGCAGCCAGACAACCCCTAGCTTCACCTGGGAAGTGACCACCGTTCCTGAGAGTTGAGCCCTCAGGTGCAGGCAGCCACCAGGACTTCTGGAACCGCGGGGTTGCACAGCCACCGACCCAACAGGCGAGAGCAAACACAGTCCAGGAACAAAGGGGTCAGCAGTGCAGCAAGTAATCAGGAACAGTCTGAGGTCTGGGCAGGCAGCAACACAATGCGAAGTCAAGAAACAATCCAAGGTCTGGTACACAGGAAAACACTGGAACAAGGTAGCCGTCCAGAAACACGGGACAAGAACCACGACCTCTATGCAGCAGAAGCCGACGCATGGAAGGACTGGAAGCAGGGCTTTAAATAGTACAGGAATTAGGCTCAACCATGTGCAGCTGTTCCAAGATGGCTGCCCCCCCCATCAGAGGAGATGCTCTATGCCCAAGTATGGGCTTCCTTCCTGAAGCAGCTCAGCTCCAAGATGGCTGCCACCACCTGAGATGCCCATCACCAAGATGGCTGCCCTAACCTGGAAATACCCACATCCAAGATGGCCGCCCTAACCCAGAGATACCCACATCCAAGATGGCCACCGCATCCTCGAATGCCCATACCCTGCGCAAGCAGACTGCACCTCTGGTAGCAGAGCGTAACAGCTACTAATTGGTATTTCTGCCAGGTACTTGTGACCTGGATTGGCCACTGCTGGGAAGCAGGATCTGACTAGATGAACCATTGGTGTGGCCCAGTATATGACTATTCATATGTTCTTATGTCTCTCTCTGCAAAGAGTTGGGAACCATTTAAAACACCCTTACACCAGTAGTTCGAGAGTGACTCCTAAATATGCAGTTATTAGGTCATGGGGTCTGTTATGATCAGATAATTGTGTCATGCTACTGGGGAGGGAAGGAGGGGTGGGTAGGGTTAGGATATTTTGGTTTCTTGTTGCAATAGTGATTTTCTCGTTAATCTGTAATCATGTGTGATTTATATTTGTGAAACATGATTGTAAACATTAAGAGGAAAATTCTGTAAATGGTACTCCAAATTCAACACTGACAAAAATTGGCACTGAAAGGTATTCTGTAATGGGTGTTCTGGGATCAGCACCCTTTATAGAATAGCCCATAGCAATGGATTCAAGCTCAACGTAGGGTGGAGGAGTTACACTTAAGTGTAAATCCCGGCACGCACGTGGGTTTAGATCCCTGAATTCTTTAACACTGCTCGCATTTAACGGGAACGCCCCTGCCAACCCCATGCTCTTCCATGGCCATGCCCCCTGTGCAGATCCACTTGGAAACGCACTATTCTATAAATGAGCACGTAAACTGTGTTTTCGTGTAGATCTACCATTTCCTGCCCTATTTCAGTGCCTTGCATCTTGTTATGCTTTTTCACACCAAAATTCAGCACTAGAAGTAGTACTAACATTCGTCACCCTATATAGAAAATATAGCCTTTCTCTCTAAGGGTCTTTTGGGCTATCTGACTGATACACTTGTTAGCTTTTCTTAATAACACATGTTGTATTGGTAATTTCTTAATAATTTGACAAAATTATTCTGCATGTGTGCTAATGAATAGACATTCCAATAAATCAGAGTAATAGTTTTCTACTATGGCTCTTGAGACTGAATCAGTCTCAATAATTACTATCCCATATAGAAATGATAAACAGTAAAAGAAAATTGTATATTAAAATGCAGAAAGGAAGAAGCCTAGCACCAATATAAGTTTAAAAAAATGATTTCAGCATGTTATAAGCTCTGGTTTCAATTAGAACAGTTGCGTGGGGACAGAAATTTCACCATCCCTCTGTTTGTGCCTTTTCGTGCTGCCTCCAGAGTCTCTAATCACGTCAGCACTACTTACACAATGCAATCCCCTAGACCGATACCTTAAAAGAACCAGACAACTGGTAGCACTATTTAGACTGCAACAAAGACAAAAAGAGACCAAGGAAGCGCTTCCTGGGGTTAACACAGGTTATTTAATTATCCAGAGATTAGGATTAAAAAAATAAGAAAATATCAAGTATAGTCTAGAATATGACAGAAATGAGAACATATATAGAAATGGAAATGGCAATGGAAAGTGGGAGCAGGACATTCTTTCAGACTCCCTGGCTTGGGAGCCAAAAGAGATGTACACTGCCCAACCTCCTATCTGGCAGAGAAATTATATAGGGTTTCTTTTCCCTTACAAGACAAAAAAGGGAGAACAAGGGGGAGGGGTTGTCACACCCCCTTAGTTAGCACCTTACAGTCAGTCAGGATCTCTAGTATCAATAAAATACATAGCATCTGTTTATATTTCCTTTGAAGATGCATTGGTCTGTTGTCCAAATGTTTTGGACATACATTTCTCAACCCTTTAATTAGTATCTCCCCATATTCTAAAAGAGACAAAGTTTACTGCTTCCAGTTGCTATAGAGGTGTTAGGTTTCTCTTGTCAATAGAACTATTGCTTTTGACTCCAGGGACCAGGGAGATAGTGGTTTGAATTGTTCTAGGCAGAGAAGGAAATAAGGTGTTACCTGATTCATGGTTGTAAAAGGGTAATTCGGTCCTGGTAGTAGCCTTAATCCAGCTGGCCATATTCAAAGGGAGAGATTCGCCCCCTTCTGCATAATATTTCTTACTTATCCAGTCCTTACTACAGGATTTTCTATCTCTCTCTCCTCTGTCAGCCCTGCCCCCTACACCTGGAACTTCCTTTGATCTGCATCCTAAAAGTCTCTCAAGGCTAATACACACATTCATGTGAACAGCAAATGGACAACCAATGGCAGGAGCTCATTGTCTTTCACTTGCTTGGTCAGAGGAAGGTGGGGGGAAAGAGGTGGGGGGGTACTTGCTCAACCTGGCCTGCTAATATCAATTGTAATTTACAGAAAAAAGAGAAATTTCTACTTCTCATCGTCTGTACATTAATTCTTAGATATTAGATACTTAGCAGCACTGAAACTGCTTGGTTCAGGCCTTCATAAGTACAATGTCGCTCATCCTCAATGGAATCTAACCAATACCCACCTTTACCCGCTAAGATCCATTCCCTCCCCATAATCATCTCCTCCATCCCCACCCGTACCTGCAGGAGTTGACAGTTATTTACTTGCTCGCAGCCCTCTCTTTCCTCCCAACCCCAACAGTCTCCCATTGTTTTTTGGGTGGTGTTCACTATTTAACCAATGGGTATTCTATGCCTCAGCCTGATGTTCCAGCTGCATCTCTATTTATTTTTATTTATTTGTTACATTTGTATCCTATATTTTCCCACCTATTTGCAGGCTCAATGTGGGCTTACATCAGGGGCGTAGCCACGGGCGGGCCCAGGTGGGGCCTGGGCCCACCCAAGTTCGGGTCAGGCCCGTCCAGCAGCAAAGTTCCTGAGTGATGGCGATTCCAGTCGCAGCGATTCCCACACGCTGCCTGCCAGTGCCGGCTGCCATTCAATCTCCTCGCGCTACTAAGCGCTAACCCGGAAGTCTCTCCTCTGCAGGAGAGACTTCCGGGTTAGCGCTTAGTAGCGAGAGGAGATTGTTGAGCGGCAGCCGGCAGGCAGCGTGTGGGAATCGCTGCGACTGGAATCGCCATCACTCAGGAACTTTGCTGCTGGACGGGCCTGACCCGAACTTGGGTGGGCCCAGGCCCACCTGGGCCCGCCCGTGGCTACGCCCCTGATGTAAGCCACATTGAGCCTGCAAATAGGGTGGCTGCATCTCTATTTATTTTTATTTATTTGTTACATTTGTATCCTATATTTTCCCACCTATTTGCAGGCTCAATGTGGCTTACATCAGGGGCGTAGCCACGAGCGGGCCCAGGTGGGCCTGGGCCCACCCAAGTTCGGGTCAGGCCCGTCCAGCAGCAAAGTTCCTGAGTGATGGCGATTCCAGTCGCAGCGATTCCCACACGCTGCCTGCCAGTGCCGGCTGCCATTCAATCTCCTCGCGCTACTAAGCGCTAACCCGGAGTCTCTCCTCTGCAGGAGAGACTTCCGGTTAGCGCTTAGTAGCGAGAGGAGATTGTTGAGCGGCAGCCGGCAGGCAGCGTGTGGGAACGCTGCGACTGGAATCGCCGTCAGGAACTTGCTGCTGGGCGGGCCTGCAAGGAGGGTGAGATGCTGCAGCTGCACGGGGGGAGGGAAGATGTCCATGGGGGAGGGAAGACAGGGAGCCCAGCAGCTGCACAGAGGGTAAGGGAAGATGGAAAGAAAGATGCTGCACAGGGGGGAGGGAAGATGGAAAAGATGAGGCTTGGTTGGTGGGTGAGGGAGATGCAGCAAAGGGGTGGAGGGGTGAGGAAGGGAGAAGTCTTGGCTGTGTATGAGGTGGAGGGGAGGGACACATGCTGCATACAGAGTGGTAGGTGGGGAGGGGGGAGCAATGGTAGGCATAGGAGTGGAGAGGAGGGAGAATGGTGGGTATAGTGGAGGGAGGGAGGGCGGAGCAGAGAAAATTTTGTGCCCACCCACTTTGGGCTCAGGCCCACCCAAAACGGCTGTCTGGCTACGCCACTGGCTTACATAGTACTGTAAAGGCGTTCACCAATCCAGTATGAACAAATACAGTAATGTTGTGGGTAGAATAAGGTTCGTGTGTACAGGCATTCCAAGCCTCATTCTGGTGCTCCAGTTGCCTCTCTCAGTGCATTCTAACCTCATTCTGGAGTCACCAGAGATCTTGACCACACTCCTATGGGAATCCCATAGCAACTTCTTCCATGCCTGCAGGAATCCTACAGCAACGTCTTTCATACCCATGGGAATCTTGTCAGTTCCGCAGGATTCCTGCAATCCCCATTCCAGTGCAGCTCTCTAGTTTCAACCTGACCATATCTAAAATCAACAGCTAATAATGTGTGAATCTTCAGTAAAACAGAGTATCTGAGAGCAGTTAGCCTAGTTGTGAAAACCCAAGTGTCTTGCTTCACATCACATCTTACCATATGAGCAGGACCAGATTAATACTTTGTGGGGCCCTAGTCAAATATTTTCATTTGTAGGTCCTATTTATGCAGCCCACAAATGAATAAACCAGCACCTCCTTCCAGGGATCTCCATTCCTAGTATTTTTAGGCTGCTCCCCCCTCCATATCCTCTCCTAAAGTATCTTGGCAGAGAGTGCAGGTGGTGGTTCTGGGTGTAGCAGCAGCAGTAATTGTCTTGCAGTATTAGCAGAAGTATCATGAGACTGCCATTTTGAAGTTGGAGCAATGGGAAGGAGCAAATGGGCATCACTCCTGCCTTTGCTTCATAGACCACTCAGGGATTGTAAAAGTAGGCTCAAATGGCTTATGGTGGGATAGGGAAAATGGAGGGAAACCTTGTTCAGAGGAGCTATACTTTGAGAGGGAGAGAAAAAGGAATGAAGGGGGGATCGGATAGACTTTTAGTCTGTCCCAGTTAGGGTTGCCAACTGGATCCAAATTTGCCCAACAGGCTTGATCCACTCCTGGGTTTACTCCAGTTTTGCTTTTCTTAGGGAATACAATGGGGAAATCAGAAGTACAAGTCCATGCATACAATGGAGTAAACCCAGGAATGGATCAACTCTGTTGGGGTGAATGTGGATTCAGTTGGCAATCCTAGTCCCAGTACAGTGATGCTTATGAACTCATGACGACAGAGTTGACACCTGGTTTGTAAGATGGCCTAGTCTCTGAGCTGGTGTCATTACTGTACAGTTTGTGGTTGCCAGTGAATATCCGTTTCAGTTTAAGTGGCTGTTATTAAACCAGGATAGGGCTACCACCAAAGGCCTTTAACAGGGTAGAATCATTGTCCAGGATAGACTGCAGATAGCCTGATATGTGTAGTGGCTCTATAGCTTAGAGCTGTAAGTAACAACTACAGGTGTCCAGTTATTTTCTGGAAGTTTTCAACAAAAAATTTTTGTTCTCAATGCTTCATTTTCTATGTGGTGTGATGTAATCAATCTGTTTGGTCCATCAGATTTTTACCAATAAAATAGCAACATTTGTTTCTGGAAATGGTGGTTACCACTAACAACAACATCTTTCTCAAATAATGTTAGTTCTAACAGCTATACTTCAAGAACTGGTTTCCGTTGGTTAAAAGGGCTGTTAAGAATAGTTTACAAAATATATAATCTGTAAATCAAGGAAGGATTAGAGAGATAAACGTGAAGAAACTCGACAACCTTGCAATGACAAGATGCTGATAATGTTATGGCCGTAGGGGGAATATGCTACTACAAGGTGGATTCTGCTGTACTGTGTATTTAATAGCTCAGGATAATATAAGAGGAAGTATGGTGTATAGATTATTTTGCCCACTACTGTTATTCTACTTACTTTACAAGAAAGATTCACTATTTGTTATTTGGACACAAACTTTTTAGCAGCTTTTCTCCCTAAACACATAATGCAGCTCCTAAAGTTTATTTTTCCTATAGACGAGCATCACTCTGGCTTTGGTGACATACAACCTAAATGAATGTAACATGATCCCAGTTTTAAAATTTCATCTTTAAGCTGGTTAATGCTTTGCTAAATGAGCACACTCATAGTCTTAAATTGTAGGGCTTTGAGCACATTAATCTGTTGCTGAGCACCAACAGAAAGAGCCCCGTGAAACACAGAGTCACAGAATGAAATCTTCAAGAACGTGGCAGCTGCAGGATGAAGAGTATTAAAAGCTATTCTGTAGTTGTGATCAGACAAAAATACTATTTAAACTGCAGATCTGCAGATTTGATGCGGCTGCATTTTACTTTAAGAAGGCCTGGCAAAAGTGTTGGTTCTGCTATGATTTAAACCCAAAAGAGTTTAAAGTCAAAATGCAGAAGGGAGATTTCCTTTTTTTTATGTTAAGAAAGAATGATTTCACTGTAAGGAGGGCCAAGTTATGAAATATACACCTAGGAAGGTTGTGTATGTGGCATCTGTATGATTCTCTGAGAAACAAAAAATAGCATCATGTAACATTAGTGAAGAGAATAATATATTATGGTATTGCATAAATTACATTACTGATGACAATCAGAAAACTGATGAACTAAATGGATGCAAGTCTTTTTCTCAGTGATTTCACTACAGCCTGTACCTGGCCGAATCTGATCATAAGAAAACTTCACTTCATGAGTTCTTGTGGAGTTTAAGGGGCCTTTTCACTAAAGTATGATAAACATTTTGCGCTTACTACATGGAGATGTAAATATTAATGCACAGTAAATGCAAAGCCTTTGTGCTGTTATAGACATTCCATACAGTTACAGTAAAGACAAGGCCAGTTTTAGACATTTTGGTGTACAGGGGGCACCCTGATCCCGATCCCCCTTCTCCTCCTTGCCCCTCCCTGATCTCCCCACCCACCATTACTACCCCTATAATGGCTTCTTCACAAACAAAACACAGTCAGACCTTCACCAAATACATAACAAGGGATTACAAATTAGAAACAGAAATATGAAGACCAAATTGAACTGGTAACCCCAAGAAATTAAACTTGACAAGTACTGCAACACTGGAGAAATAAAAACAGAAATGCACTTCCTTTTGTATGGAATATAATACAAAGACATCTACAAAGCGCATATCCCAAAGCTAACATATTCCAGTTAATAAATTTAAAATCAAACACTTTTGTTTCTACCTTTGTTGTCTGGATAGTTTTATTTTACCATTTTGTTTGTCCTAATTTCTCTTTTCTGCATTTCTGTTTGTCTTCTGCCTAATTCTCCTTGTAATGGCTGCTGTCCATTTGTCTTTTCTCTTCTGTCCTGTCTCAGGGGCGTATCTGCGTGGGGCCACAGGGGCCTGGGCCTCCGCAGATTTCACCCTGGCCCCCTCCCGCCGCCAACCCCGCTGACGTTGTTTACCTTTGCTGGCGGGGGACCCCAACCCCCGCCAGCCGAGGTCCACTTCCGCCTGCTTTTAAAAATAATTCTTCAGCTGGCGGAGGACCCCAACCCCCGCCAGCCGCCAAGATCTTCAAAGTTCTTGTTCGTCATCTTCCTCCGTCCGTGGCATGCTGTACGCTGTTGATTCAGAGTCTGACGTCACACCACATTGTATGCGCGTACAACGTGGTGCGACGTCAGACTCCAAATCAACAGCGTACAGCATGGCCATGGACGGAGGAGGACGACAAACAAGAACTTTGAAGACCTCGGTGGCTGGCGGGGGTGGGGTCCCCCGCCAGCTGAAGAAGTATTTTTAAAAGCAGGCGGAAGCGGACCTCGGCTGGCGGGGGTTGGGGTCCCCCGCCAGCAAAGGTAAACAACGTCAGCGGGTGGCGGCGGGAGAGGAGGTGGAGAGAGTCGTTGGTGGCAGGGGGGGCTCTGGCAATGGCTGGGGGGCTCTGGCAATGGCGGGGGGGGGGGTCGGTGGTGCCAGGGGGGGCTAAAATGTGCCCCCTCCCTCTGGCCCTGGCCCCCCCTACTGCCAGAGTCCAGATATGCCCCTGTCCTGTCTCCTCCTGTCTTGTTCCATTCTCTCACTACACTTCTCTCTGACATATTGATCTTTCCCTTTTAGCTCTTTACTCCAGTTTACTTTTTTTTTTTTTTTTTACTTTTCTGCCTCTGTCCACTCAAATTTCACCCTCTTTCTCCTCCTTCTTTTAATTTTCAGCTACTTAACAATTTTCCATCTCTTTCACTTATGCCCTAGCGCTCCTATTTTTCATCTCATTCCTTCCCCAGCTTCCTATTCCCTTTCATCTCGTTCCTTCCCCAGCTTCCTATTCCCTTTCATCTTTCTTCTATGGCCCATTGCCACATTTTTGCCCTCTATACTCAGTATCCTCCTCTCACTCATCTCCCTGCCACCACCCCCAGTATCTCCTACATTGTACCACCATTTCCAGTACACCCCTTCCCTCTATTCTTATAGCCCAGCATCTCCTCTCCCTCCTCCACCCTTGGAGCCTGTCATTTCCCTGTCTCTTTCCCCCACCCCCAAGCATCTTCCTGACATATCTCTTTCTTTGTACCCCCCTCCATGGTCCAGCATTTGTCCCTCTGTCTTTCCTGCTCTTCACCCCCTCTCCCCCCATTATCCAACAATCTGTACTTCTCTTCTTTTCCCTCCCTCCTCACCACCCCGGGTTCAACATCCCTCCCTCTCTCTTTCTTCCTAGCCTCCTGTTGTCCAGTATATTTCCCTCCCTCCCTTCTACCCTGGGGTCCAACCTATCTCCCTCTCTCTATATTATTGTCTTCCTTCTCTCTCTCCCTCCATCCCTCCCTCCTTACCACCCCAGGATCCAGCATCTCTTCTACTCCCTTCCTTACCTCCATCTCACTGTCTACATCTCGGTCTCTCTCCCTTCCCTCTGTTCTGAGGCCATCATTTCTTCCTTCAGTCCCCCTCTCCCCATCCCCCGTTTCTCATTAAAACTGTTCTGGGGGTTCCCGTGGTCAGGCATCTCCTCCCTTTCTCTCCACCCTGTCTGAGATCTCCCCAGTATACTTTATAAGGCACTTTTCTTTACAGAGCATGCCAGCACAGAAGCGATTCTGGTAGGCTATCTGTGCCAACCTCCAATCTTTCCCTCTGCTGCATTCTGCTCTTGCGGAAATAGGAAATTGTGTCAGAGGGGAAAGAACGTGGCAGAGGGAAAGGTCAACACAGATGGCCAATCAGAATTGCTGCTGTGATAACGTGCTCTGTAGAAAAAATGCCTTGTAATGTACACCGGTAGATTTATGAGAGTGATATTTTTGTTGGTGTAGTACTCATAATACTAATTTTCTCCTGTTTTATCAACCACTGCCAGTTTCTTAGCTTCTCTTCAGGATGTTTTGCAGGTTATGGCCCATAAATATATTTTTGCATCACAATTGATTGCTTTGGGTGATTTTAATGTTCATAGTGATGGTTCTGTTGATTCTTTGGTATTTGAATGTCTGAGTTTTCTTACAGATCCTGACTTCATCCAGTATGTAATGGTACCTACTCATTACGAGGTCACATACTGGATCTCTGATCAAACTCTGACCTTTCGTTAGTCCTTTGCCATGGTCTGATCCTTTGTTCATCATGGTAGTCTTTGTTCTGCTCTCTCTCTCTCCTGATAGGTACTGTCTTACTCAGAAGATTAGCATGCATTTAACCAGAGTATAGAACATCATTGAAGACTCAGAACTCTTGAACCAAATCTTCTTTAATGCAAATCAAACAAAGGAAATATGACTTACAATTAGATGTGCTGAACAAGAGTTTCTGCCTAGCAAACTAAGAGCCTGTTCTCACCAGCTCACCCTGTATACCTGAGAGGCCAGGAAATCTCAGCACTGGCTGATGAATAGATACTGTCAATACTTTAAATGGTAAAAACCTGATCATTTACAATAGCATGAAAGGGGAGTATGCAACAGAGACAGAAAAGTTAGCTTACAGGTAAAGATGGAAGGGAGGGGAGCACCAAAGAAGGAGGGCACAAGCATGAATAGGAACAGAGATCATGACAGTAGTCATATCACAGTGTAAGGTGGCAAAAAGGAAGTCTAGAAAGTGTGACGAGAAAAAAAGCCAATTAGAAATAAATATGGTCAAATTATATTTGTCATACATAGAGAACAATAAACAAACTCACACAGAAAAAATACAGGTATTTAAAAAATGATTGGAATTAATAAGCGCCTCTTTTACCAAACCATGCTAGCGATCCTGGCATAGCAATGCTGACAAAGCCCATTCACTGTGAATGGGCTTCGTCAGCATTGCCACTAGGGAATCACTAGCGCAGTTGGTAAAAGAGGTCCTAAATTAATTAAATAAATTGAACATCCAAAGTAACATTTCAACACCTAAACCAACTATATGTATGTAAGTGCATGCCACATGCCCAGCGGTATTTATAACATAGGCACACAACCCACATAGTGCATAAATGCCAGGGGGGCATATACATGGGTGGGACTTGGGCAGATCATGAGGGGTCCCACATTTACATACATAACTTACAGAATGCTGTAAGTTATGCACTAAGGAGGCATATTTAGGCACATGCATTTATACCTGTCATTACATGATCTAAATAAGTGTGTCTAAATGATGGCAAGCAAATGCTAACTTATGCTAATATTCTATAATGGAATCTGGGTGCCCAGATGTCATTACAAAATTAGCGCATTGCACGCTGCATCATGGCACCTAACTTTTTGTGTGCTTTATTGAATTGCTCCCAGAATGTATAGCAACTCATAGCACATAGTCTAGTGTTCAATTCTCCACATTTACATAACCAACTTTATTTTTGTTGTGCCAACAACATAGAATGAAGCTGCAGGATCTCCTCCAGATGCAGCTACAGGACTGGCCCCATAATTAGCAGAAGAGAGAAAAGAAGCTAAGCTAGGGTCAGCCAGTAGTGTCTGGTCAACCCTGATTTCTGTTCCATGAGAACGCCACGCAGGCCTTATAGGTGCAATGAGGTGAACAACACCCTTCAGAGGCACCCTCAAGCTCTCATAAGGGTCTTCACTGCAATAGCTGATTTCATCTTCCTCCCCCAAAGCAAATTGTAAATATTTTCGCATTAAAGGATATACACATACACATAAGAAATATCTATATTCGATTTCATTTCTTGCAGCTACTGTGAGATGGTGGACTTGTGTGAGGGAAGGGAGTTGTTCATGCTGTTGTGCTGCCTTCCTCTCCTCTTCACTGTCAGTGCTTTGCAGCACAGGGCCCTCATGTGTGGGCATCCTACAGGTGAAAGTAAGGTTGTGGAGCATGCAATAGGCTGGAAAATATCGCATGTTTTGCCTGGGGTGTAAAGCTATTCTCCCCTACCTTCCCCCACCCACAGAGGTGCAGTTAAGTGGGTCACCAGGGGAGTAACTGCTCCACCAAATGGGCTTCCAATGGCAATGGTGCCTATTTTTCACTCTGCCCCCCCCCCCCCAACCTGTTTGTCCAGGCACCTGAAGTGAATTTTCCATATGCCAAAAGTTCTTTCTATTACAGCTTTAGTCTGCCTGCAAACCTTATTATAGTTCTCTTCTGTTTTCCCCTCTGGAAGTGCTATTACAGTCATAAGCCTGGTCTTGAGAAGATAGGTTTCATCACCTGCAAGAGTAACAAAACCTGCAAGAGTAAAAAGTAGAGAAGATATGAGTGGTGTATACTTGATGGTGCGAAAGTTAACATATCAATACAATACAATATAAAATCTTATATATTGTCATTCCCAAAAACTGGATCAACATAAAGGAAACTTAGAATGATAAAAATTAATATACTGTTTCTACTACCTTCAATAACCCACTGACTTGTATTCTATTCCACTGCCTTCCAGGGAAATGGGTCCAAGCTAACACAGTCTTCCTTGATTTCCTAACAAAAAACGTGAACATTACATGCAACCTGTTGCTAGGTGATATAAACTTACACCTAAACATGTTAATTGATCCTGCGGTTAAAGACCCTCTCAGCTTCTTAGAATCTCTCAACTTCTACTTACCAATGAATCAGACAACCCACGAAACGTGCAACCAACTAGATCTAATCGTACATACAACTCAACATCTAGCCCAAATATTGGAATAGGAAAATGGCCCCCCCTTGCTCTGCAGAAGCAAAAAGTAGGAAGAGTTGGCCCCCCCTTGCTGTGATCAGAACATTTCCTAGTAGACTTCAACATTATATGGTCACAACATAATGGTGACACCCGATGACACAACAACAACACCCCAAACAACCAGAGAATACAGTATAATACCAGAGGGAAAATTGATGCCACCACATTCTGGGACACGATAGACAAACACTGCTCAACAATATCCAAGGAGGAAGCAAAATTAGAAGAATAGAATGAGGTCTGCAAAGATATCTTAGATGGCATTGCCCACATGAAAGCAAAAGAAAAATCAAAGCATAGCAAAAACAAATGGTACAATTCGGATCTACTACTACTAAAAACAATTGTGTAGACAGAACGAACCTGGAAAAAAGACAAAACCAAGATGAACATATCTAACTGGACACAAGAAATTTCCAGATATAAAATCAAACTAGTTGAAGCCAAAAGAACCTATTATTCCAAATTGATCAAGAAGGATATCACCAACACCAAACATCTCTTCTCCATAGTCAACAACCTTGTAAATGTAGGTGAAATTACTATCCCCTCATGGGAATCCACCCCCACAGGAGAACAACTAGCCCTCTACTTTAGAGAGAAAATTGCCAAAATTAGAACACAATTTAGTACCGACACCACCGAAGTACACCTAAATAACAGACATGCTGAAAAAGCAATACCATCAGATATGATATGGGACAACTTCCACACCATTAAAAGGGATGACCTGGACCGGCTTATTAACAAATTCTCTAAATCCCACTCTAAACTGGATAACTGTCCAACTAACCTTATGAGGTATGCCTCTCCTAAATTCAAATCTATGATTTCCAACTGTCTGACTTTCTGACCAATGTTGTCTTCCCATTATCTATGGGGAATATCATTCTCACACCGATATTAAAAAATAACAGGAATCCAAGGTAAATGTAAGCAACTACAGACCAGTAGCCTCCATAGCATTTATGATAAAACTAATGGAAGGCCTAGTTACCATTCAGCTAGCTGAATATCTAGAGAGATTTGATGTGCCACACAGCTCAGAATCAGGGTTCCAGACTAATTTTTCAACTGGGATTAATCAATCAAAGTTTAATAAATTAATGCTGAATGTTGGCACTATCCAATTCAATTGTAGCCATACCTGTATCACCACTTAATTTTAACCTGTGAAAGGCCCAATTATAGTTAACCAGATAAATTGTCTCAATATTGACCTCAAAGATATCTCAGAGACACAGAAAAAGTAGATCTGGGTAGACTGACCTGCTTATAATCGAAATAGAAAAACGCCTATATTGTGACCCAAATCGGGGGAGATAGCGTTTATCTCACAAAAACGAATAAGCGGTATAATCGAAAGCTGAATTTGGACGTTTTCAACTGCACTCCGTTGCGGATGCGAACAAAGTTGATGGGGGCGTGTCAAAGGCGGAACTGGGGCGTGGTTATCAGCCGATCAGAGATGGGCGCCTTTCGCCGATATGGAAAAAATATGCGTTTTTAGCGAGAATTTAGGGCACTTTTCCTGGACCCTGTTTTTCCCCGAATAAGGCCCCAAAAAGTGCCCTAAATGACCAGATGACCACTGGAGGGAATCGGGGATGACCTCCCCTGACTCCCCCAGTGGTCACAAACCCCCTCCCACCACAAAATATGCCGTTTCACAACTTTTATTTTCACCCTCAAATGTCATACCCACCTCCCTGGCAGCAGTATGCAGGTCACTGGAGCAGTTATTAGGGGTGCAGTGGACTTCAGGCAGTGTGGACCCAGGCCAATCCCCCCCCCCCACCTGTTTACACTTGTGCTGGTAAATGGGAGCCCTTCAAACCGCCCCCAAACCCACATGTAGGTGCCCCCCTTCACCCCTTAGGGCTATAATAATGGTGTAGACTTGTGGGCAGTGCGTTTTGAGGGGGATTTGGGGGGCTCAACACCCAAGGGAAGAGTGCTATGCACCTGGGAGCTGTTTTACCTTGCTTTTTTTTTTTTGTAAAAGTGCCCCCTAGGGTGCCCGGTTGGTGTCCTGGCATGTGACGGGGACCAGTGCACTACGAATCCTGGCCCCTCCCACGAATAAATGTCTTGGAGTTATTCGTTTTTGAGCTGGGCGCTTTTCGGTTTCCATTATCGCTGAAAAACAAAAACGCCCAGCTCAAAAAAAGATAAACGTCCATGTTTTTCGAAAATACGCTTCGGTCCGCCCTTTCACGGACCCGTTCTCGGAGATAAACGCCCATGGAGATAGACGTTTCCGTTCGATTATGCCCCTTTGAGTGTCCTTTTCTGCCAACATTTTCAAATGCCTATAATATCTCAATTTATAATTTACCCAGCAAAAATATATCATGCAGATTGGAACAGAGTGACATTATAAATAGCAAAAATAATATTTATTTACAGAAATACAAAGAAAAAGCCTAACAATTAGTCACTTTCCTGTGGCACAGAAAATAGTGCTGGGTGGGATGTGGCAGGTCCTCTCTCTGTCAGATGAGTGTGTGGGGGTAGGGAGGGGGCGGGGTAAGATGGCCTCTGTCTCATGCAGCTGCAGAAGAATGCCGTTTTGTTGTTCCAGCATAAGAAAAGTAATACATAAATCCTTGTTAAATGCAAACCATCTACTATGGACATCTTAAACACAATACCACAAAAAAAGAGAGAAAGTAAACAGGAAATGGAATTGCTTAAGGCATACAACAGTAAAGGGAAAAAGGAGCTGAAGAACTGATAGAAACCAGAACAATTCTAAAGTTCCAACATTGTAATCAATGACATATGACCATGTAGCAGGAGGGAGAGGAATGATAGTAACACTACAAAGAAAACAAGGAAAAGAAAATTCATTCTTGTCAGACATACACAAAACAAATGGGTAAGGTGGTGGAAGCTTTTCTTAACAAAAATTACTGCATATATGGATAAACATGGGAAAGATGGGTTTCGCAAAGGGGAGTCATACTTCACTAATCTACAAGAATTCTTTGAAGGTACAAACAAGAATGTGGATAAAGGCAAGTGAGTCAATATAGTACAGCTGGATTTCAGAATGTATACTATTATGGATTGGTGATTATTTATAGAATAAGAAATCAAACGTTCATGGTCAGTTTTTCCAGTGAAGAATGGGAAATAGCAGACCCAGGACATGTCAAGGACCAGTGTTGTTCAGCTTACTCATTAATGATCTAAAATAGGAATCAAAAGTGAGGTAATTACATCTGTATATGACAAAATTATTCAAAGCAGTTAATACTGGGAGAATAGCAAGAGGTTCTGATTGATCCAGGTGTTGAAATTGGGGAACAAGGCATCTAATTGGTACATGGAGAAAAAGTAATTCCAGTTATGGGATCTATACAAAAAATTTGTCAAGCACATGTCTTGTACATAAAAAAAGGCCTGGTTGTGATGGAAGGCCTGTTGCCATACTGTGCATGTTAATGAAGACTGAAAAGCAGGGCCAGTGCAAGGGTAAAGGATATCTGTGCCCTAAGTAACCCTAACTTGCACTCTAATCAAACCTTTTTCTTTTTCCCCCCCCCCCCCCCATATCAATCGTGCAACATCATTAATCTTATCTTGTTTTCTCCAACCTGCTCTCCATCTTTCAGAAACCCAAAAAACAATAGTAATTAGACTTTAATTTATCAGCGGATGAGCTCCTGAGGGCAGCAGGAGGAAAGGCGCGTAACAGCTCTTAGGTTTACTCTGAGGTGTCTCAGATGCAGTGGCGTAGCAAGGGGGCGGTCTGCCCCGGGTGTCAGCTCAAGGGGGGTGCTCCCTGCCAGCTCCCCCCCCCCCCGGGTGCAGCATGATGACACCCCCCCTCGGCGCATCAACACCCCCAGACACAGGCCTCGCGCCTGCATGTAAAGAAGTGTGGATCGTCTCATTGGGCCTTCCCTCACTCTGTCTGGCCCGCCCTCCGCTGACGCAACTTCCTATTTCCACAAGGGCGGGACAGACAGCATGAGGGAAGGCCCAATGAGACGATCCACACTTCTTTTACATGCAGGCACTGCACCTTGCCTCGCCACGGCTTCTGAGATTTCTTTAAAGGTAGGGTGCGGGAGCTGGTTGAACGGAGTGAGGAGGGTAGGCACTGGGTCGGGGGAGGGTGTTGATGTGTCGAGGGGGGGATGTCATTGTGCTGTACCCGGGGGGGGGGGGGGTGCAACGGCGAACCGCCCCAGGTGGCAGCCCCCCTTGCTACGCCACTGCTCAGATGAAACCAATGCCCTATTAAGTGCCCTTCCTCCTGCTGGTCACAGGAGCTTGGGTGCCAATGAATTTTAAAGGTCTGTGTCACTGCCCTTTGCCCACCCTAAGAATGTCAGCACTCTAAATTACTCCCGGTTCACCTAAAGGATGTGCCAGCCGGCTGAAAAAAATATTGTGTATGCATGCAAAGAAGAACTTCATTTGAAATTAGGGTTACAATGCTCATGCTAAATAAAACTCAACAGATCTTCAGGCGATGTGTACTAATAGCAACAAATTCGCTGAGGTTGTCTTCTGTTTCCCTGGCAAGTGGGAACCTGCATACAAAACTGTATACCAAACAAATCAGTGAAAGAAGACATGAGATTCTTTAAATTCTTGAAAAGTAAAACCTACATTCCTGCCATCAATTCTGTTACACTGCACTATTTTACAGAGACAACCATGCACTTTCTCTTGATTTTTCTCTGGTATTTTCCAAGCATATATAAATTGATTTGATTTATTCACTTGATATACAGCTTTATGTCCAAGGCACCATAGCAGTTTACAATGACATAATTAAATGTTTAAAACATGAATAAAAAAATCATAAAACAAAAACATTCTACAATTACACACAAAATTTTATCATCACATTTCTAGAGAAAAATAGGAAATATAGTTTGATAAAGTGAACATGTGCATAGTTTGGGGGGAAGGGGGCAGTGCCCCCCAAAACAGCTTGCCACCCCCTGCATCGCCACAGACCTGCCAAGTCTCCTGCATTGAGCGGGTTATCTCTCACACTCTCCACCAAAGCGGGAAAGTCTCCCGCTGATTGGGGCAGTCCTGTGAGGCACTGAGTCTGCCACACTCCTCCTCCGGCATCTTTCCATTCCCACCGCCACCGTAACTCCTACCCCCCCCCCCCCCCCCCGGACTAGCATCTCCTCTTTTCCTTCTTCCCTCCCTCAACCCTCTTCCCCTGAATGCTACCTTTGTTTCAAAACTTGCTGGGCAGTCGCAGCGATTCACAGGCCAGACCGACATTCTCTCTCTACTGCAGTGGTCTGTCCTCCCTCTGAGGTAACTTCCTGTTTCTACTGGGGTGGGCCGCGTTGCAGAAAGAGAAGATGTCAGCCGGCTGCAGAGCAGCACCTGTGAATTGCTGCCACTGCTGGCAAGTTTTGAAACAAATTAAAGGTAGGCTCGGGGGAAGAAGTTTGAGGGAGGAAGAGGGAAGAAATAACAATTGAATATCACTAATACAGCTTAAAAAATTATTGCAGCTGGTAGAGAAACAGCAGTTATAAACTGTATTTTGTGCTAATTTTTCTACACTATTCTATAAATACAGATAGCCAAATTTCAGTGAGGATATTCTGTTTCTGCCTTGGGAAGCCTGGTGTTATAAAGATGGAATACACTGAAATTAAATGGAAGTAAAATTAAACTCTTCTTTCATTGGAGCACATGGAATCCCATCTGCATCTGGGAGAGGTGGGGCAGAGGGAAGGAGCAGAAGATGGATGGGACTGGGGGGTGGGAGAGGGGAAGAAGCAGGATGTGAAATGAGGGATATGAGAAGAAGGGAAGAAAAGGGAATGATGTGGGGAAAGGTTGAGAAATATTAGGAAAGGGATGGAAAATAAGACTAAGAATATTATAATGCTTCTGTATTGCTCCATGGTGCGACCTCACCTTGAGTATTGAGATATAGCTGAATTAGAAAAGAAGAATGACCAAATGATAAAGGGGCTAGAACTCCTCTCATATGAGGAAAAGCTAAAGAGGTTAGGGCTCTTCAGCTTGGAAAAGAGACGGATGAGTGGAGATGCGATTGAGGTCTACAAAATCCTGAGTGGTGTAGAGCGGGTAAAGGTGAATTGATTTTTTACTCTTTCAAAAAGTATAAAGTCTAGGGGAAACTCAATGAAGTTACATGGAAGTACTTTTAAAACAAATAGGAGGAAATATTTTTTCACTCAATGAATAGTTAAGCTCTGGAACTCGTTGCCAGAGGTTTTGGTAACAGCAGTTAACGTATCTGGGTTTATAAAAGGTTTGGACAAGTTCCTGGAAGAAAAGTCCATAGTCTGCTATTGAGACAGACTAGGGGAAGCCAGTGCTTGCCCTGGGATTGGTAGCATGAAATGTTGCTACTCTTTGGGTTTCTGCCAGGTACTTGTGACCTGGACTGGCCACTGTTGGAAGCAGGATATTGGGCTAGATGGACCATTGCTCTGACCCAGTATGGCTATTCTTATGTTCTTAACACTAGAGACAGTGAACAGCATGGTAAGCAGGCAGCTAAGGTCCTACCATGAAAGCATAAGTGATACAAGGAGATCTGCAGAACTGGTGGGGGAGGAAGAACCCCATTAGCTGAAAGAGAGGTGAAGCAGATAAGACTGAGTGTTGCAGTGATTTGGGGAGCCAAAATCTTGCCAGACATAGTACAGTCAGTTCTAGAGTACCTGTGCAAAATGGCTGGAGTGTAGCCTAGACCCATCAGACAGAGGTTTCCACTGACAGAGATGGGGATATGGAGGACAGCGGAAGGAAGAAACAGCCATAGGAGAAGGATAGAGCCATGCAAAACCATGGAAGGGCCTGGAGTGGTGAGAGAAGGAAAGGTGCCAAAGCACAGCGGGGGATTGGACAATGCAAGAAGGAAAAAGTGAACCACACAAACCCTGCCTATACCCTCACACCCAAACAGTGAACCCTCCCAGTCACCCAATTCACATACACAGAGCCAGCATTCTTATTTACATACACCACACCCATTCACACACTAATACACATAAATCCACATACTTATTCACTCACACACAGAAATCTGGAAACAAAGAAAATACAAATATGCAATAAGACAAACCAAAAGGTCATATTACAAAACTAAAATAGGGCCAGATTACAAGGACACGAAGAAACTATACCAACTCGTAAACCAACTACTAGACGCCACTCCGGTCACTATAACCAGTACGGACATCCCATCAGCAGACAAACTCGCTAATTATTTCATTGATTGCAAACTTACGTAACACATTACCCCAGGACAATACCGATATCAAACACTTCATCAACAGCATGGACCCAACCCCTGGAGAATACCCTCTGGACTGAACCTGGGCCAACTTCACTCTCCTCACCGTTCAAACAGTCACCCAGGCGATCAGTAGATTCTCCAACACTCACTGCAAACTGGATATCTGTCCCAGTTACCTATTAAAATCCGCCCCGACCGCTTCATAGGAGACCCCACCTAAACTACATGCTTCAGCAAGGCCTCTTCCCTAAGGAAAATGGCAACATCCTACTCACCCCACTACCAAAAGATACCAAGAAAAAAGCAAACAATATCACAAACTACCGCCCAAGTAGCATCTATCCCACTGGTAGTCAAACTCGCGGAAAGCATGGTAACCAAACAACTCACTGAATATATAAATAAATTCTCAATACTACATGAGTCACAATCAGGATTTCGCCCCCTCCATAGCACTGAAACAGTACTAATTACCCTCTTAGCCAATTCAAGCAGGAAATAGCAATAGGAAAAAGCATATTTCTACTCCAATTCGATATGTCTAGTGCATTCGACATGGTAAACCATAATATACTACTAAGACTATTAGACTACTTCGGGATTGGTGGTAATATACTCAGTTGGTTCAAGGGTTTCCTAACCACTAGAACTTATCAAGTGAAATCAAACTCAAACATGTCATCACCGTGGAAAGCAGACTGTGGAGTACCTCAAGGATCACCACTTTCACCAATCCTTTTCAACCTAATGATAACCCCACTAGCCAAGTCCTTATCCAACCACGGCCTTAACCCTTTCATCTATGAAGACAATGTCACAATATACATCCCTTACAAACATGATCTAACAGAAATCACCAACAAAATCAAGTTCAGCTTAAACATCATGAAGTTATGGGCAAATGCAGAAAAAACACACTGTCTCATCCTTTCATCCCACTATAATACTGACAACCCTCATCTGCTTAATTTTTGTATTTATTCTCCCTTCCCTCTTGCCATCAACTGTCATTGTAATTCTCTTCTTAGTTCATTGTAAGCCGCTTTGGGGCTGCGTTCTGTGGCAAAAGGCGGGGTATAAATGATCTAAAATAAATAAATATATATACCCCAGAGTACACCCTCCCTATCTCAGACAGCCTGAAAATCCTTGGCGTTACAATCGATCGAAACCTTACACTAGAGAGCCAAGTGAATTCCACAACTAAGAAAATGTTCCAAACAATGTGGAAACTCAAATGCATGAAATCATTCTTCCTGAAATATTTTGCAACCTGATACAATCAATGGTATTAAGTCATGTAGACTACTGCAATGGAATTTATGCGGAATGCAAAGAACAAATCATAAAGAAACTTCAGACCGCTCAAAACACGGCAGCCAGGCTTATATTCAGAAAAACGCAATTTGAAAGCGCAAAACCCCTCTGAGAAAAGCTACATTGGCTCCCAATCAAAGAACGTATTGCTTTCAAAATCTGCACCATGGTTCATAAAATTATCTACGGAGAAGCTCCGGGATACATGTCAGACCTCATAGACCTACCAATTAGAAACATATCCAGATCCACACGAACATACCTAAATCTCCACTACCCAAGCTGCAAAAGACTTAAATACAAATCAACGTATGCATCCAGTTTCTCCTACATAAGCACACAACTGTGGAACACATTACCTAAAACTGTGAAAACAACGTATGACCACCTCAACTTCCGGAAATCATTAAAAACCAATCTGTTCAAAAAGGCATACCTACTGATCCAACTTAAATGCCTGGACTCCGCAACACAACAAAACCACAGCACGTAATGGACACAACAAACTTCTCCGCTCTATGATTCCTCAATATGTCTATTCCACACGAACCTTATCCTATCACAACATCACTTCGTATTTGTTCATATCGGAGCCGGCAAACGCCTCTCCAATACTATGTAAGCCACATTGAGCCTGCAAATAGGTGGGAAAATGTGGGATACAAATGTAACAATTAAAAATAAAATAAATCCCTCATCCACTCAGTCTTTGATATACACACACACAACACTCCATGCATATAAATCCATCCTCCTCACCTATATATCCCAACCACACCCCGAACCCCACAACCCCCATGCATAGATATCTCCCAGCACCATCCACACAGCCACTCCACCACTTGAGCAGTATATGTCACTCCATCATTTTTGACAGGCTTTTCCAGTAGTACTAATAAAGTCCTCTTTCAGATTCCAGAAGCATCATGCTCTTGAGTGTGTTGAAACAAGCTCACTGTAACACTTGTTGGTAACAGGCCTGTGTTTATGGAATTTAATGTCCAAGGAAGTGAGTTTTACTGAAGATTATTTGACTTTTTGAAAGTTAATTAAGACTTGTTTTTTTTCCAAAAGCTTTGAGTTAGGATCTTAAGCAGCTATTATAGCAGACATAAAAGATTATGCCCCCTCCCAATGTGGTGCCATACTGAACCAACCCAGCAGTGCCAGAAGTTGTTCCAGTGACAAGCCTTAATCCCCAATAACTTCTCTCTCAGCCAACTCCAGGGGGCAATGGGGCATTCCATGCACTGGCTCCCAGCTTGATGAGGCTGACTAACTTCTCCTGCCCTTCACAGACAGTGTGGAAGCCAACAAGCTGCTTCCCAATCTCAGTGGAACCAGTCTATCTTCCGTGCTCATTAAATTTCGGGCCCTCCGAAGGTTCTGTACCAGATTCATAGGTCATGATACCAGCAACCTCGAGGATGGCCTGAATCAGCTCAAGAACAGAACCCTGCACCTGTGGGTAGGTACGTATCTGTCCTTCCTTCTTTTCCATTGTAACCAGCACAAACAGATGTCAATACAGATGCTGAATCACAGCACTTCTGCCCAGGGCTGCTGAGAGACTAGGCTGCCCCCGGGGCCCCATCCCCAAGGTCATCGCCACCGCCCCCCCCCCCCCAGGCCACCATGCCACAGTTCCCACCCGCCCCCCCTCCGTCCATCACTGGGCCGGGCCCCCTGCTTTGAAATCATCACAGCGCTTCACCTGTCACCTCGGTGACTGAAAGCGCAGCAGCGGCAGATTGGATTCGCCTCCCTTCGGGCCTTCCATCCCTGTGTCCCGCCCTCACGGAAGTTACATCAGATGAGGGTGGGACACAGGGAATGATTTCAATGTAGGGGGCCCAGCCCGGTGGCGGACGGTTGACGGTGCCGAGGGCGGCTGAGACCGGTGACTGCAGCGCCAGGTCCCCTTTGGAGGCCCGGACCCGGAGAATTTTGTCCCCCCTGCCCCCCCCCCCCCCTGCTCGGTGGCCCTGCTTCTGCCTCAAACATCATCTTGACTCCCACAGGTTTGGGACAGTCTTCATCTGGTTTCTCCTCAGAGGCCCGTCTAATATGGATTGTCCTCTATAGCATAGCCCTCTGAGTCATTGAAACATAAGAATAGCCATACTGGGTCAGACCAATGGTCCATCTAGCCCAGTATACTGCTTCCAGCAGTGGCCAATTTAGGTCACAAGTTCCTGGCAGTATCCCAAATAGTAGCAAGATTTGCTACTGATCCCAGGGACAAGCAGTGGCTTTCCTCATGTCTATCTCAATAGCAGTCTACGAACACTTCGTCCAGAAACTTGCCCAAACCTTTTTTAAACCCAGAAACATAGAAGCCCATCCTCCACTATAAGGTAGTGTCCCTTCAGAGGGCCTTTCTCCTTCTTCTACCAGTTTTTTCTTATGTATGTTCCTACTTAAGATCAGCATATTCCTCTTCAGTTGGCCATCACTAATGACTGGCAATTCTATCTTTAAAATTGCATCATATCATGAAGAACTGTGTTATAATTTTGTTAAATCAATTGTCTTTACCTTTGTATTTCTTCTGCCAAAATTTTAAGCATTCAGACAGTCAGCTCAGGGGACTGAAAACATATGGCATATCTGTGTTAAATTCTTGGGGAAAGGGGGAGGAGGAGAAAGAAATGTTCCACAGAACCTTCTTTGGGCCTTCAAAATATCATAATTCTGGGAAACATATTAGCCATTGCTATGCATTTTAACATCTGTCTTCATTTGTTGTACTTTTGAAATTTAATTTCTAATAATGCTTTGTACAGATCATCTCTGAAAATATTATTCAGTGTTTACATTGTCAGAAAAAATATATTTCTTAAAATAAAAATCTCACTAGGCTTTTGAGATTGTAAGATTAAGTGATTTCTGTAATAACATTTCTGAAATTGCATGTCTTTAATCCATCAGTTTTTCTCAGTCACATACACATAGGTAAGAAGGAAAAAAATAAAAAGATGTTGTATGCTCAAGGTCATTTCATAAGATGTTAGTGGTTAAAGGCCTGAATGTTCCTGAGTTACAAAGATTTATTGTTTGTGTGGGACAAACCTCCCCAGTATGGGACAGAGATAAAAAAGGAGTTCCAAGTAGATCAAGGTCAGCCCAGATATATGAATAGCATAAATGCTATTAATCTACTGCAGCACGAATCAGAGAATTTCAGCAAGCTATGGCATGAGGTTTTTATGCCACTTTGTGTTACATAATGAGTATATTCATGGTGTACATATGCATACTGTCCAAGCTGGCACAGAAACCGCTTTAAATAGCTTGAAAGAACAAATCAAAGCATTGGATCTGTGACTCTAAAAGGTAATAGGGATGTTCAACACAGCACCAGGTTTCAATATTTGCAGGACTCCATAGAATCAAACTCTGTTGGAAATAGCGTGAGAAAGGATTTCTGAGCTGGATTGCTCACAGCTTATTGTGTATAATTCCGCCTTACCTCATTATCTACTTTTTTTTCAGGAGTTAGCAAAGAAGCCGGGTAATACATGAAAAGATTGTTAACTGGAAAACATGAGATTTTTTTGTGCCAGGACTAAAAGTTCAAAATGAACTAAGTTCCTTTTTTGATAGGGCAACAGATCCAAAAACCTAGAAAACAGCCCTAAAAACACATTGAAAGTACCCAGGATATACAGCTGCATATCTACAAAATCATCACTCTGTTGGAGGAAAGTGATAAAGGAGATAACTTTTGAACCTCTTTCGCTTTGGAAGTAGAACCAATTACAGTGTTAATTCATTCAAGTACACAAAATAAAGGTGAAACCTTTTATTACAGTTCCAATCCAGTATGTTTACAAATAGATTTCAAGAGCTGTACTTACTATATTGGGTCTGTACAAAAATATGCAAGAGATGGTGTTTCCTGACAAAGAAAAGAATTGATAAAGGCTTTAGAGCTCAAATGAGAAAAACATAAATTTAAAAGGTATTCATCTAGTGCAATTTCTAAAGAATAGGCCTGTGTAGTCTTGAAAAGCTATTAACTATCTTGCCTTTTTGTTTGGCCAATAAAAGGCTTCATAGAGGGGCATAATCGAACGCCCATCTCCATGGGCGTCTCTGTCCGAGAACGGGTACATGAAGGGGTGAGACAGACCGTATTTTTGAAAAAAATGGCCGCCCATCTTTTTTTTTCGATAATACGGTTTGTGCCCAGCAAATGCATTGGATATGTGCGGATTTGAGCTGGGTGGTTTCGTTTTTTAGCGATAATGGAAAACGAAGGTGCCCAGCTCAAAAACGAACAAATCCAAGGCATTGGGTCGTAGGAGGGGCCAGGATTCGTAGTGCACTGGTCCCCTTCACATGCCAGGACACCAACCGGGCACCCTAGGGGGCACTTGTAAAAAGTAAAAAAAAAAAAAAAGTTAAATACCTCCCCAAGTCCATAGCTCCCATCCCTTGGGTGCTGATCCCCCCAAATCCCCCCCAAAACCCACTACCCACAATTCTACACCATTACCATAGCACTTATGGGTGAAGGGGGGGGCACCTAGATGTGGGTACAGTGGGTTTTGCGGGGTTTTGGAGGACTCAACATTAACCACCACAAGTGTAACAGGTAAGGGGGGATGGGCCTGGGTCCACCTGCCTTAAGTCAACTGCACCCATTAACAACTGCTCCAGGGACCTGCATACTGCTGTGATGGAGCTGGGTATGGCATTTGAGGCTGGCATATAGGCTGGAAAAAAAAGTTGTTAAAGTTGTTTTTTTTTGGTGGGAGGGGGTTAGTGACCACTGGGGGAGGAGTCAGGGGTGGTCATCCCCGATTCCCTCCGGTGGTCATCTGGTCAGTTCCGCCTTCACCACACCTCCGACACGCCCCCATCAACTTTGTTCGTTCCCACGTCGTAGTGCAGTTGCAGGCGCCTAAAATCGGCTTTCGATTATACCGATTTGGGCGCCTTTGCGAGATGGGCACCCATCTCCCGATTTGGGTTGAAATCTAGGTGCCCATCACTTTCAAAAATAAGGCTGATAGCCTACCAAGAATCCCAAAGGCACAGAATGGGAAAGAGTCAAGCAAGCCTGCGTTGTACACCTTGTATAATTCCTATATGCACATTGCATAAGTATTCAACCTCATCCTAGGCCCGTCGTCCACTTGAAATATAGTTTTCCTTAATCTAAATACTTAGGGGTCCTTTTACTAAGGTGTGCTGAAAAATGAACTGCACTGGTGTAGATGCGTGTATTGGACGTGCACAGGTCCATTTTTCAGCACACCTGAAAAAAAGGACTTTTGGGGGAGGCCGAAAATGGACGTGTGGCAAAATAAAAATTGGCGTGCGTCCATTTTGGGCCTGAGACCTTACCGCCACCCATTGACTTAGCGATAAAGTCTCATGTGTTAACCGGGTGGTCATCGCCAGTGCATGTACACTGCCGATTACTGCCTGGTTAGTGCCACACGTCGGAAATTTTCTAACACGCTTAGTGGATGTGCGTAAAAAATGAAATTACCACCCAGGTCACATGGTAGCCGGGCAGTAGTTTCAAACTGGCACACGTTGGGCGCACGTAGGCGTCTACGCAGCTTAGTAAAATTGCCCCTTAGAGTCTGATGTTCAAAATGATTAAAGTTCCTACCTGGTTAAATCATGCTGAGGTCAGGAAGGATATTCAGCAGCACTTAATTGGGCAGTGCCACTGAATATCCCCTTTAACTGCAATGGCACTGTCTGGGCAGTGCTGGGGCAGTCCTGGAAGTTATGTGGGCAGCAGCATATTCAGTACCAGAGCTTGCATGTTTTCATGGGAAAATGAGATTGAATAAATAACAGTGCTATCTTTGCCCAATTAGCTATTTGGGTATGGCACTGAATATCAGCTATACCTACATAACTTCCTGGTACTGCCGCTGACCCAGATATTCAATCTCAATGCCCAGATAGGTCTAAATTAGCTGGCAGCAGTCAGCATTAAAAAAATGCTCACTGCCACTGGCTCAAAGTTGACCCGTTAATTTCTAGTTGCCAGCTATAGAGGTGGCCTGCATAGGGTTTAGACTGTCTTCTGCAGAGAAAGACTGAAGAAAGAGACAAGGCCATTGTCTTTACTGTGTGGTACAAAGACATTTTGCTCTGACTTTGAGGCAGTGCATGGGTATCCTATGATTTTGGTCACCATTTTCTTGAATCGGGTGGCTCAAGGCCTATGTTAGTTTCCTTTTGTTCATCCTCTGAAACATCTGATCATGAGGTTAGCCGTCATTGATTCTTATATTAGTCGTGATTTTGTCCACTCACATGGGACACTGCTGAAGCCAAGCACACTGCCAATACCCATCTTGGCCACTAGGTTGGGAAGTTGTGCCGCAGGTCATCATGGATTTGAACTTAACTGTTGGTACTTGTTATTTGGAGTCCATTTCTTTATAGGTCACGGATGCATTATCTTGAACCATTTTTGGGGGGTTACTTTGGCTTCAGGAACATAAACTGCTTATTGACTGGCAACAGACCATTTCTTCATCTCCATCCTGTTTTTTTCCTCTTCTGACCCTGATCCCTGACCTATGGATCCTGTCCTTGTAATCTCCAGCCTTAAAGTACCTCTACATCTCCTAGCGGAATACCACTCATTTTCCAATTTTTTCAGCAAGCAGCAAGCTGATACTCTTCCTAAATATGATTGTGTCATTGATCTATTGCTTGGGAAAATGTCAAATCATCATGGGCAAGAAAGCCAGCAGATCAATATCACAACAAAAAGATTTTATTGAAGATACCGTGTATGAACAAATCGCCCGACACAGGCCGTGTTTCGCCCATCTAGGGCTGTGTCAGGGGCTACTATGAACAGATATATAATAATTATCATAGATCATAATAAATAAAATATAACACACAGGCAGGATGAACTGGAGACAGGCAAGGCAGGCTCAGACTGGCAACAGACAAGGTAAGGCAAGACTGGAACTGAGGACAAGGCAGGCAAAGCTGGAACAGGCAAGGCAGGCAGACAGGGCAATGCAGAAAACCGTGTCTTCAAAGAGGTTCCCTGGCAACAGCAGTAATTCACAGCTGCTGCTTGCAGCCTGCTTGGAGCACCTCTTCTACTGCGACTCGATCGCTTCTGACACAACTTCCTGTTTAACTGGGAGTGGACCAGGGCAGAAGAGACACTCCAAGCAGGCTGCTAGAAGTGGCTGTGAATTACTGCTGCTGCCAAAGAACCTCCTTCAAGATGTGATTTTAAGGTAGACAATGGGGGGGGAGTGGAGAGGGGATTTTGAGGGAAGAAAGTTGAACAATCAAGGAGAAATGTGAGTTCACAAAGGTGGAAGCACTGGGCCCCCTGGTGCTCTAAGTCCTCAGGCAGTGCTTGGTTGCCCGAACAGTCAGTCTTTCCCTGCCCATGGCATGCCTGGAAGGCAACTGCAGCACACCGGTTGAAAAACACAGCTCTATAAAAGTAGATATGTATATATACACAAAGAAGAGATTTTTTACATAAGTAGCTGAGACTATGTTTTTAAGAATCTCTTGGGTGAATCTCTTCATAAAGGCGGTTAATAAATCCCAATAAAGAACAAGCTCTGGTTAACCAGGAGCAAATGAAAGAAAACACCACAATAGCAGACTCATCACCTACAAAACAAAACCTCCTCTTCTCCCTCCCACTCACAATGCTACAGCTGTCAGCCAGCATGCACATTAAAATTCAGACACTACTAATAGGAGAGGTTTTGCAGCTGTCATGGTCACAGCAGCTAGTTGTGATACCTAAGCAGACAGGTCAGAATGAAAGTGATCACATTTAACAAAATCAGACATAGGAATACTGAAGTGCCAGTTCTAGCATTGTTATAGTTTTGAAGCACAGCAAATTGGGTCAGGATCATCGTAATCTGTGAAGTTATGTACATACAGTTTGTCTGGAAATGCACAGGTCCCAGTGTGGTTCTACTATAACAATATTTCAGCCAAGAAGGGCAGCTGTGTCTGTGCTGAACAGACTGAAAAATCCTATTATCTCTCATAGACACAAATCTCAGGTTCTCTTCTTGTCCACATAGAGAAAAAGACAGCAAGTAAGCCTAATTCAACACACTCAGATCAGTACTTTTCAACAGATTTTTAAATTTAACTATTAGTTCTAAATAATTATTTCAGACTTGCACAATCACTTCAATATTTTAAAGCTAGGGGAGTTTATGATGAAACCCAGGTCTTTTACTAAAGATTAGCTTGAGTTACCTGCAACAGGGCCCATTTTATTCCTTTAGGCCCTGCTGCAGATAACTCGAGCTAACCTTTAGTAAAAGACCCCCCCCCCAAGAAAAGACCATGACGCCAAGTTTAAAAGATGGCAGTTGAGAGGAAATAATGACAGCTTAACAAAAAAAGCATTTAACTGTGTCCGAGAATTAAAAACACATTCAGAAAGTATTGCAAATGAGGCATCCCGATTAACAAGAAACTTTCCAGTTTAAAACACGTCCTGAGCTACGTATCATAGGGGCACCTCCATTTAGGCATAAGCTGGTATCAGCGCACCAAACATTTAGGCACCCACTGTTACACCAGCTATAAAACTGGCATAAGTACGGGCATCTAAATGTGGCAGAAGACATGCATAACTTACAGTTTTCTGCAATTTATGCACATAAGTGGGAGTCCTGACCATGCTCCACCTATGTGTACACCAATATGCACTATGTAAATTATTCAGTATTTACAGAAATAGCGTGTAGGTGCCCTGCTGACACTTTCAACGGTACATGTACACATACATGCATAAGTACCAGTATTCTTGACATTTACACATTCAAACTGTGCATAAATGCAAGCACCAAGATTATAAAATTGACCTCTATGTTTCCAGTTATAAAACACAGTGTGCATTCTCTCCTGCAAGCATGGCTTCTACAAATTCAATGAGATACATACAAAAGAAAGCTAATAGACTCTAATAACTCTCTAACTTGTGTTGATATGTTAAGAACAAAAAAAAAAAGAAAACAACCCAGAATTAGAATAAATTGAAAGTGATCTGCTCAATACAGCCTAGGAGATGCACCTAGATACCTTTGACTTTAGACACAGAATTGAGGATCCTGAGGAAAAAATAGGAGAACATATGAAGATTTAGGCTGTCTTTCAACAAAAAGGAACCACATCAAATAAAAATAAAAAAACAAGGGGCTCATTTATAAAACAGATGTGCTAGAGAACATAACAATATGGCTTTCACATTTTTAACGGAAATATTTTGCTAAAACTTGCAAACCAGGGCTATACCTGAATAACTGAGAATGCTTTTTCCTGAAAGCATGACCCGAAAGGCTTCTTATTACTTGACTGGTGAGGGCAGGGTCGGTTTTAGAGATGCTGGGGCCCAGGGCTGAAATTAAGGAGGAGGCCCCCAATTCCCTCTCCTCTCTGCCCTCTCCCTGATTTCCCCACCCACTAAAACTACCACACATAAAACAACTTTAAATGACTTCTCACATAAAATATAGACAGATTACCAAATACAGAATAAGGGATCACACATTAGAAATACAGATACCAAAAGAGAACCCCAAGAAGTTAAGCTCGTCAAGTACAGCAGCTCTGGAGAAATAAAAGTAGGAATGCACTTCATTTTGTACTGAACACAATCAATGGCAAATTAACTGCTCCCTTGCTGTGAACCACCTCTTTCCCCTCCTCACATCCAGTGACCAGAACTCTCCAAGCTGCTTATAGAGTCTTACTTATTGGGGGGTCCCCATTTCAGTTTTTGTCTGATGTTTTTTGCCCCCCTATTTTGTATCAGGTGAGGGTCTGTCCATGTTCTGCATGTCTGACTGAGGAGGATTCTGCTAAAATGTAGTGTCTGTGTAGTATTATGTAACAGTCCAGCTTGTTCCAGTTTCCCAGTAGCAGGTATACTGGTGCTCTAGGGCCCAGTCTAATATTTATAATGCTGTCTTTTCATAGGTGGGTCAGGGCTGATATAGTTTGGTAAGTTGTTCTTGTATAGGTTTTGAGTGTCTTTTTGCAGGGTTTTGTGTTATTTTGCAAAGTGACGGCCTGCTTGAAAGCAGGATCTGGGGCAAGAGCTCCAAAGTTGGCCCTTGTCACCCAAATAAAAATGCTAGGACTAGTGGTATCCGCATCCTGTAGAATCACCATACAAACAAAAACTTATCTGCTTTAAGCAAAGTATCTGGCAGTGGATGGAGCATGAGCTGTTCATGAGGTAATAATCACAATTTGAATATTTTTTTGTATGGCATGTTCTAAGAAGGATAGCTCCATGTTTGTGATATAGAATTGGACCTTCAGGATTTATAAAGATTCTGACCAATTCTGTAGAGAATACAGAAGGCTTTATGAATGATGCTATCAATTAACATGCTAATTTCAACGGGGTGAGGGAGAAGGCTATGATGTTTGAAAATGTCACTTTGACTTGCCCCCCACCCCCCACCCTAGCTGCCATCCCAACATTTCTGTCTAGAGACACCACTGGCCAAAGGTACATATTTTCAAAATTACTCCGGATTATATGTAGTCATTTTAGTTCTGTCTCCCTTTTATACCTGCCCTATTTCTTTCTGACATGTGATGGGATGCATGAACTCTGTATCCACAACGGCAACAGCAGCATAAAGTAATTTGAAGTCACTTATTTTGTATTTGGCAAGACTCTATCCATGTACTGTATATATAGGACTGATGTGCAGTATTCTGCTGATATGTCGTTTCTGTGTAGAAAATCCTGTTCATGTTTTCCCAGTAAAAGATGTTGGTATTATAGGGACTGGAGCAATATTTTCAGTGATGCCTTTTTATATGTTCCATACCTGGTAAAAGCGGGTGTGGCCTACTGTAGGGGCAGAGCTATAGTGACCCACCCCTAAGGTTGCTTGTATGAGTACCTGTACCTTTTTTCATACAAAAAAGCACTGGACACAAGAAACATCTTCTGATGATTTGGGATAGCTACATTCAACATATGACAACATAGGGTAGAAGCCTTCTGCTGAATACCTTGTAATTTGTTGTTGTGGATCTCCCATGGCCGTAGTCCTATCTTTATGCAGTCCTCTCTCTCTTCTACTTAACTGTTTTTCTTTTTGGTCACTGGAAGCCATAAGAAACAAGGCTAATGATGCCCATGGGGTTTTAGTTGGGTATGGGTGTAGGGAGGGGACGTGCATATATCGAGAATGATGAGCCCTTTTCTTTTGGTGCTCTTTGTAATTTCATCAGTTTTCTTAGTAATGTTAATATGTCATGTTTATGGATGCTCGATTGTGCTTGTGCTATATCGATTCCAGTCTTGTCTTTGGTTGGGGGGAGGATGGGGACTGTTAAAAAAATTGTAAATATTGAACATTGTCACGGCTGTGCCCTTCTTAACCCCACGGGCTCACCTTGTTCTTTGGCCGGGCATCGGGGTCAGTTCCCGCGACACTCTCCGAGGCTCCCTATAATACAGATAAGGCACTGCTTGTTAAGGACTTTTCCATCCCATTCCAAAGATTAAAAATATTTTGTAAAGTCACATTTTTTCTTGGGCAGTTTTCCAAAAAGAATTATTTTAGAATATAATGCACTAAAGTGAACTAGAGAAAGAAGCAGATAAGTGTTGAAATAATATATATGCCCTGGAAATGGACTAGACTGTTATAATCTTGTTGTGTCAGAATACAAGCAGCATTATGCATCTCAGAGCAGAAGACAACACAGAAAAAAGGAGGATTCAAAGTTAATCCTTAAAATTTTGTGTATTGAGCCTAGAAGATGTTTCTTTGTGAAAGATTGGGTAAGATGTTTCTTTGTGAAAGATTGGATATAACAAAATGTGAATGTACTCTATATTCATTTATGACTGGATTTACTAAGACGCTCTACCACCCATTAATGCATGCTATTAGTTAATATTTTTCATTGTATTAAATGGGACCTCCAGTAAGAAAGGTGCATTAATGCTTATTAGCGCATACTAATGTGGTAGCATGCCTTAGTAAATCTATTATTGTTTAATTCCTTCTTATTGAAGTTTACTTCTCTAAAATTAGGATAACAATTTGAATTTATGCTACTACTTCTTTAAAAGAAACACCAGCATCAATATTATAATGTTTTTAATTAGAGAAGAAAACCCTATTATAGAAAAAGTGTTCTAAACTATATAAAAATATTTTAATGCATTTAGTAAACTTTACTATTCTTTCATTTTAGATTTAATGCAATACAGAACATTCCCTAGAACTCCATGTAAACCAGCTGCCATATACTAAAGAGTTAATCAAATTTTATATACAAATATTTTTTCAGGAAAAGTTTGCCCAAAGTTTAAAATCATGTGTATAACACATCCAGAAAAAATGTTTCCAGTTATGCTTTAGTCCCAGATGAGGAAAGGATTCTAAGAGGCATAAAGTATATATAAATCATTCTGACACTGCATTTTATTCCAGACTCCAAGGCACATAGCAAAATTGGCTTAGTGTACCCAAACTATGGAGGCAGCTGCTCCTTCCCAAATGGACAGGAAATAGCAAAGAAAGAATAGAACATCTGACACATGTGGAAGAAATTGCTGAACCTTTGAAAACAATGTCCCAATCCCCTGCTTCCAAATAATGAGATTTCAGGATACCAGAACACCAATGATTGGATAACAAGAATGCCTTAACTCTCTGCAGCCCTTGGATTACAAGGGCATGGAAATCTTCAGAGGTATAATGTGGCAACCAGCAAGAAAATTAATATGAGGTATATTTTGAAATAAATATATTTATACATTCATGCAAATGGGGGGGGAAACTAATTCATTGAAATGGGCCAAGAAAACTTTTTTTCTAAGCTGAGCGGGTGTCCTCCAACTGCTTATTTCTGGGATAAGCAGCATAACATGTTTTGTACTTTTGGGGGATTTTGCCAGGTATTTGTGACCTGGATTTCCCACTGATGGAGACAGGATGCTGGGCTTGATGGACCTTTGGTCTGTCCCAGTATGGCAATACTTATGTACTTAACTGCATTGTTACCAGTAGGGGGTGATATGTTTTCAATCGCTATGGACAGGCAGGTTCCTTGGAGTCCTGCAGAACTTGCTTGTCCCTCACTATTGAAAATGGGATAGTGAAACAGCACCCCCCACTGGCAGGACTGTAGATGGAGGACTCCTTCTCCACTTAGAGGGAACAGTGCCTATAGCAGCTTCCTTTCCCTTCAGGTTGAGCCTTCTGATACTCAGAAGCTGCCAAGACCTGAAGTACAGGGGTCCCAAAGAGAAGGGAGTAGATACAAGACATCTAGTGGAAGAGGCAAGAGATAAATAGGGCAAACAGCAAATCCAAGGTGACAGGCAGAGTTCAAGACAGAGAGCACAGGCACCTGGAATCAACAGAGAAAGCAAAGTTACTTACCTGTAGCAGGTGTTCTCCAAGTACTGCAGGCATATATATTCACATGTGGGTGACATCAGCCATGAAGCCTGATGTGAGAACTGCCATAGTGCACTGTAACTTTAAAACTTTGAGGCAGTGCTCCCACCACACATGTGCGGGTGCCTTCCCACCTGATACTCGAGTGCTGGACCAACTAATACTAAAGCTAAGAAGACAATTCCAAGGGGAGGTGGGAGGGATGTGAGAATATGTGATTGCTGTCCTTGGAGAACATCTGCTACAGGTAAGTAACTATGCTCCAGATAATATGCTAGAGCATGCTTGCAGTCTAAAGTATGCAGTGCTGCTTCTCCAGGATGAGAGTGTGGCTTAGGGAAGAAGACAGTACAATGGACTGATTGTGGTGGAACTCTTATACCACTATAGTGAGGAATTTTGGTTGGGTTCGGAGAACAATCCTATCATGGTAGAACCTGGTGTAAGGTGGGTCTGCCACCAGGGCTTGAAGTTTGCTTGTTTTATTTATTTATGCATTATTGTATCCCACTGTTATCCAAAACCAAGTTTTGGTTCAAAGTGGCTTACAGTTTACATTCTGGTAGAAAATTACAATGATTGTTTACATTTGCATTCTGGTAGAAATTACAGTATTGATTTACAAATAGGAAGTGACTATCAATTAGGAATCTACTATCAATGATAGTTTACAATTATGAAGTGAAAAGGTTTTCAATGGTTTATTTACTTATTGTAGAATTTTTAAAAGGTAGGTTTTCAGTTCTTTTTTTGAACTGGAGATAATTGGTGATGTTTTTTGTGACCTTTGGTATTGAGTTCCACAGTTTGTAATCCAGGTAACGAAATCCAGCCATGTAGATATTTTTGTAGGTTATGTTTTGCAGTTGGGTAGGTGAAAGAGCAGGTAGTCTCTGGTTTATGGACTTGCGTTTCATGGGGATACTTCAATCATATCTAGCATATATTCAGGCGACATATCGAATGATATTTTGTAAATAATGGCACTAGCTTTGAAGATTAGTCTTGCCTTGATTGGCAGCTAGTGTAGTATTTTGAGCAGTGGGGTAGCTCTTTCAAATTTTGATTTCTTGAATATTAGCCTTGGTCCGTGTTTTGGATGGTTTGTAGCAATTTTAGTTTGTTCTCTTTCCCCCCTAAGTAGACTGCATTGCAATAGTCTAATTGTGATAATATCATTGATTTGTACTATTGTCTGGAATGATTGTCTTGGAAAATAATTCCTGATCCTTCTCAGTTTCTATAGCGTTCTATAGTGTTCTAAATCAACCTACCAACTAGAAACACATCCGAATCAACACGAACGTACCTAAATCTGCACTACCCAAGCTGCAAATGACTCAAATACAAATCAACTTACACATCCAGTCTCTCCTACATAAGCACACAACTGTGGCACGCATTACCAAAAGCCTTGAAAACTACGTACGACCACCTAAACTTCTGGAAAAAACTAAAAACTAACCTGTTTAAAAAGGCATACCCTACCAATCCAACATAAATGCCTGATCTCTGCAACACAACAAAACTAAAGTATGTAATGGACATAACACAACTCTTCCGTTGTACGATTCCCTAATGTGGCTGTGCCACATGAACTTTATCTTACCACAACATCACTTTGTATTTGTTTTCACCGGAATTTCCAAACGCCTCTCCTTTTGATAGCATATATGTGATGTGTTTGGTGATGCACTCGATGAACCATTCTACATGGCGTCACACCATCCAAGCTCCTCAGCTCCATCTGGACGCCTTTAATGACCAAGGCGTCACCATCGCTATCTTGCTGTGGTTTTCCATGCACCCCACTGTCCCTGGGATCCTGGGAGCTCCTAAGCAGATCCCGGTGCTCTGGCACAGATCTGGCCCCACATAGGCCCATTTGGGTCTGAGTCAGTCCATTTCTTAGGAGCGCCTCGCGGTATCTTCTTTAAGTCCACCATTTTGTGACTGGCAGAAGTGCTACTAAGCAATACTTTATAGGTGAGGAACTTTAGAGAACAGGAATGGATTGTTTCAAATGGAGGTTTCATGAGATCTGTGAGGATGACAGTGAGATCCCACACTATCAGAGTTGGTTTGATAGGAGGTTTGGTATGAAATAATAAACCCTAAATGAATCTAAACTATCAAGGAAAAAAGGCTTATCAACCCTAGAGTGAAGAGTGCTAATGGCACTCAGCTGTACTCTGATTGAATTAGATTTGAGGCCAGAATCTTCCAAGGGTTCTCCAGAAAATCAACCTAACCTTAGTCTCTGCAGGTTTATATGCATGGAGGGCAGGTCAAAGGTCACTTGGTCTTTAAAACCTGCAAACTTCAAAAATCATAGCCAAAATTTAATTCCAAAACTATAGAAGGGCTAAAAAAACCCCACCTTTAAACAATAAAACAGACCTTATAAAAGCTAAATTAAAGCTCAAAATGTCTCGATTAAATTCCCTGAGGACTGAAAAAGAAATGTCATAATCGATAAAAGAACATATACCCACCTAAATTGCTAAAAATCACTGCAAAATGCTGTAAAGGTCACCCCAAAACACTATTTGATTGCCAGCCTCAGATGTCATACTCAGGTCCATGACAGCAGTATGCAGGTCCCTGGAGCAGTTTTAGTGGGTGCAGTGCACTTCAGGCAGGCAGACCCAGGCCCATCCCCCCACCTATTATGTTTGTGGAGGAACAGCAAGCCCTCCAAAATCCACCACAATCCCACTGTACCCACCTCTAGGTGCCACCCTTCACCCGTAAAGGCTATGGTAGTGGGTACAGTTGTGGATAGTAGGTTTTGGGGGGCTCATCACACAAGGTAAGGGAGCTATGTACCTGGAAGCAATTTATGATGTCCACTGCAGTGCCCCCTAGTTTGCCTGGTTGGTGTCCTGGAATGTCAGGGGGACCAGTGCACTACAAATGCTGGCTCCTCCCACAACCAAATGGCTTGCATTTGGTCGTTTCTGGGATGGACGTCCTTGGTTTCGATTATCAACGAAAATCAGAAACGACCAAGTCTAGGGTTGACCATCTCTAAGGACAACCAAATTAACATTTGCATCTTAGCCATATGTACTTGAAGATGAGGATTACCCTGTACCTAGTGATAAACAGCAATGTATAGTGATAAACAGCAATGTATACATCTCCTTCGTTTATCCTGTAACAACTAATAATCAGCGATGTCTACATCTCCTTCACTGAATCAAGCGCTTATCATCACATAAATGCAGGTAAAGAACGATTTATACTTCTACTTCACTGAATCATCTATTTCCATCACCTTCTGCCATTAACAATTTACTATCATCAGCATAACATATAAAGTGCCAGTGAAAATGAATAACTCCAGTATATAAGAAAGCAGCAGGCCCGTAGGCTATTGGCAGCAGTGTCTAGTAAAGTGCCATCCCAGCAGGCTATTGAAGTGTGTACCTTGTGTTGTGGTTAGTCTCTAAGAAAACTGCAAGCCCAAGTTAAGATAGTAGGTCAACGCACAAAACCCACCCGCAGTAAAACTGTGCCTGTTGGCAGCTTGGCAGAGATCCTTATGAGGTTTTTCATGTGTACCTATGCCAAGCAACAAAACATAGGGGTTGTATCTATGACTGGACGACTCACCCGCAGCGCCTGCATGGCACTGACAAGATGGCCGACAGAGTTTGTCTGCCTGATGTCACAACCCAGATGGCCGAGCCACCAGTGTCATTGCTGCCCTAAACTTGGCCACACAACTAAGATGGCATGGCCACCCCTGCTGCTGCATCCCCTTGGTGGCACATCCACCAAGCATGCGCTGAAAGCACAAATACGACCGTGGCGAACAGTCGTCCACCCCTCAATCTGAAATAAACCCCATTAGCAGCATCCAACTGCAGTACCCTTGAATAAAACCAATGAACAATGTCCACAATCCACATCTGATGAAGGTGCTTATGTAAGTAAGAAATATGCAACATATCTCAATGATTCTGAAATTGAGAAATAAGGGATAAACCACAAACAATCGATCTGGAGTGCATATACTGATTATTACCCTGTACAAATCCTGACAATGTGTGGTGAAACTCATAAGTATTCTGCATATTATGTAATGGTTAAAATGGCGACCTCCCTGCATGCTACATGAAAGGTTGACAAGCAGGCGCATCACAAAGTATAGCACAGCATCAGAGACATACCAAATGGCCAGAAGGACAACCATTTCCACCGGATCCATGTGCGCCGCCAACTCGGTGACTATGGTGCAGCGTTGTTGCCAGGGGCAAGTAGAGGACAGCGTGCCTCTTCCATGTATGCAAGAACTGCACCTTGACACAGCCCGTCATACACTGCCCCCTGGACTGGCCATCCCTCACTGCGAGGGGAGAGGGAGTCTTGCTCTTCACTCCTGCCACCCAAAACCCACCTCCATTCAGTCTCTGCTCCACGCACCCTCTAAGGGCCTAGTAGCCATCTTGGCACATCCTTCACCAGCTACCTGGCTGCCCCCTCCTGGCCCATGGACATCCACATTCCACCCACACAGGCTCTAGAGAAAGTGTGTCCAGATATTGGCTTGTGAATCGGTAGCTGGAGTACCAAGAAAAAGCACTGGGAGTTGGAAGAAAGGTACCCCGCTGCTCCGCAGCCCAATGGAAGGCCAGTGAGAGGAAAAAATGCTACACAGCTGCAGGCTCACCCATCCAAAAGAGCACAGAAGCCAGATGCATGAGGGCACACAACTCATTGCAAAAAAACCACAGGAATACCACTCTTCAGGCGAACATGCCAAAAACCCATGTGTCAGGAAGTCACGCTCCCCCTCACATTCAGCAGGCCCTGGCTGCTCACGAACGCCACATATAAACTCCTCACGAGGTTGACACACCCGCCATGGCTCCCAAAGAGCATCCGGGGCTGAGATCAGTGAAACATCTGGCGGGATCTCGCAAGGAGGCCTCACACAGCACGGGAGTTGGAAATTATCCACTCCAAACTTCCCGTGCCCACCTGACCCACTGTGTTCCAGCAACCCACACTGACCTGCATACTTTAGCCTGAAACTGGATGAAACCAAGACTGCATTAAACACACAAACGAAGGTAAGCATCAGCAAAAAGCAACCGGACAGCTAAGCCATTGGAGCAGCCAGGCAACATGGTGCCTGTTCTATGCAAATTCTCTTCTTTGTTCCTGGTCTCCACATTTTCCCCGCTTCTTGCCCTTCCTTCCCCTTTGTTACGCATATCTACCCCTCTCTATGCTTCTCCCTTGATTGCTTTGCTTTCCTTAAACTTGTTTAGCCCTATCTTTTATCCTACCTGTCCTCCCACCCCTCCCCTGTTTCCCCCTCCCGATCCTTTCCCACATATGCCTGGCCACCGCCATTTATGTGTCTGCCTTCCCTATGCGGTTAGGTCATTATCTCTCTTTTCCATTGAACGAGAGTATGTTGGTAATGTAAATGTTTAATTTCCCCCTCCCCCCTCCAGAGAAGCAGTAAGTTCTGTAAAGAAGGAAAAGATCACTAATGAGCCTCCTCGTAATCATGAAATGATTGTGCTTGCTTTCTGTTTGTAACCTGGGAACAAAACAGAATAGAACAGTATTAGTAATGAATATGAACCTGGTATTGCAAATAACCAGTAAATTTTCCTTCTTCCCAAGATCAATGACTTTTGTTAGGAAGTCTCATCCCTGAAGTCTGCTTGGTTCTTAGAGGCTATGCATTTCTGAAAAATAAACGATGTGCTAAAAATCCTGGATTTGGTGGTAACCTGAAGGAAGGGGACAAATTAGGTTTGCAGGGCACAGGAACAAAGCAACTTTGATTGCTGGACTCAGAAGTAGCAGAACAAATAATTAATGACTAGAGCTCACAAAGGGTCAAATAGCCCACCCAGTATAAAAGAATGGAACATTTTCCCCTTTAGCAGTTCCATATAAAGGGTATGGGTCTATATGCACATGCCTTTCAATTAATTTACCTGTGACTGGGTACATTATGCTTATCAATGAAAAGAAGCTTAGGCCTCACCAAGACAGTCAGATTCTGAAAGATAATATTGAAACCAACAGCCATGTTCCATTCTTCATCTTATTATCAAGATTTGCAATAATTTCCACAGCCACCAAGATGCAAAAAAGATTCAGGATATAAATGGAATGATAAATCTGTTAATACTGACTTCACTTGCAAAGGTCTTCAGCCTGATTGGTGATGAAGAGATGCCCATTTAGGGGAAAATATGAGGAGCTGAAACATACTGTCTTGAAGATACTGATTTTGACAAACAGTTCTTTTTATTGATGTGAACAGCTTCTGCTCTGGAATTCTGCTTTAGCAGCTAACCTTGCTTATAGTTGAGAAGCTCAATAAACCAGTGTTTTCTTATGCAATAAAAAATAGATACAAATCAAACAATTCTGTGGTTGACACAATAATGTACAAATTATGAAAAATAGCATTCTTTGAGACTTTAGGTTTACCCCTCACTGAGTTTGGGCATCTTGTCATAAGTTTGATCTTTACCATAAAAGTTAGTGGGAACTTATGCCACAAACAAAAGCAATTTCAGATGACCGGAAGAAAGTAACAAAGTAGTTGATGCTCATATTTCTGAACAAGGTTACAAGACTATTTCTTTATATTTGGGGTTCCATTCATTCATGCAATGACTCTACCCAGGAACAGTCATCCTGCCAAGAACACCCAACGGTGTGAACTGTAAGATTATCCAATAGTCACAAAGAACCCCAAGCTAACATTTGAAGATCTGTAGGCATTTCTCACTGCAATTGATGTAAAGGATCATGCGCCAACCATTCTGAAAAATCTGAATGCAAAGGGTGTTCATGGGAGGAGGGTTAAGAAGAAACCACTGCTCTTAAAAAGAATACTGCCACCTACCTCAAGTATACCCAAAAGCACCTGCCACCCCCCCCCCCCCCCCCCCCCCCCCCGTTTTCTATTTCTGTTGATGGCTCTCCTCATTCTCCCTGTCTCCTCAGCTTGAAACCTTGGGTTCATCTTTGACTCTTCTCTCTCCTTCTCTGCTCATATCCAGCAGATTGCCAAGACCTGTCGTTTCTTTCTTTACAACATCCGTAAAATCCGCCCCCTTCCTTCCGAGCACTCTACCAAAACCCTCATCCACACCCTTGTCACCTCTCGTTTAGACTACTGCAATCTGCTTCTTGCTGGCCTCCCACTTAGTCACCTCTCCCCTCTCCAGTCGGTTCAAAACTCTGCTGCCCGTCTCATCTTCCACCAGGGTCGCTTTACTCATACTACCCCTCTCCTCAAGACCCTTCACTGGCTCCCTATCCGTTTTTGCATCCTATTCAAACTTCTTCTACTAACCTATAAATGTACTTACTCTGCTGCTCCCCAGTATCTCTCCACACTCGTCCATCCCTACCACCCCTTCCCGTGCACTCCGCTCAATGGATAAATCCTTCTTATCTGTTCCCTCTCCACTACTGCCAACTCCAGACTTCGCGCCTTCTGTCTCGCTGCACCCTACGCCTGGAATAAACTTCCTGAGCTCCTACGTCTTGCCCCATCCTTGGCCACCTTTAAATCTAGACTGAATGCCCACCTCTTTAACATTGCTTTTGACTCTTAACCACTTGTAACCACTCGCCTCCACCTACCCTCCTCTCTTCCTTCCGTTCACATTAATGATTTGATTTGCTTACTTTATTTATTTTTTGTCTATTAGATTGTAAGCTCTTTGAGCAGGGACTGTCTTTATTCTATGTTTGTGCAGCGCTGCGTATGCCTTGTAGCGCTATAGAAATGCTAAATAGTAGTAGTAGTAGTTAGGACTTCTGGAATGATGTATCAAAAGCTGAACTTTTAGGTTACAAAAACCAAACACTATCTTCTAAAGCTTGTGTGTGAGGGGGGAGGGGGCTACTGTTTTGCTGTTTCAGAACCCAGATTACTTACCATCAATTGATGGAGCCATAAATTCTGCTTTATATAAGAAAATTCTAGAGGGCAATGTCAGGGTACCCATCTATGAGCTGAAGCTGAGCTGATAGTGGATCATGCAGCAAGACAACCTTAAAAATTCAAGTAACTTTACTACAGAATGACTGAAGAGATTTCATATGTTTGACTTGATCTGTCTAAGTACAAATCTAAACCTTATTGAAATCATGCTGCAAGACCGAAAGCAAGTTCTTCATGCAATAATGCATTGAAATGCCACAGAGGTTAAATAGTTCTTTATGGAAGAATCAACCAAAATTTCTCATGAGCAATAAGAGACTAGACTACAGTTACAGTAGTTGAGACAGCCAAGGTGTAGAAAAGCCACAGGAGCTATGCTTGGTATATGAACTACTGCACAATGACCCAAGGTGGCTATGTTTCAGCAAATGCCTGCATCAGAGGCCTTTATTAAAATAAACTCTTCACTAGAATCAAGAGGGGAAAAAAACCCTGAATGCTGGAGCAGCTGTTGCATCCTTATTCATAGGTCTTCAAAATATCAGGACAAAAGTATCAGCTTGGGAGCAAGAAATAGCTTGTTCCTTCTTGTTAAATAATGTATTCACAGTCCTACTTTGAATGTATCACTGGATTCTGTTAGTTCATCAGATTCCTTATGGAGTGTGCTCAGAACTTCAGTGGCTTGTAGTCATCTTTCAAGGATTCTTGAGTTGAATGCAGGGCCTTGAGAGAAGTTCTGAGAAGGAACCTATAAAGTCATCCACAAGGAATCTGATGATGAACAAATGGAATCCAGGAAGACATTCCAAACTAGGACTAGGAATACATGCTCTAGTATGAATGAATGAACTAAAATTGTACCCCAAACTTCTACAGATTGGGTAGAAAAAGATATTAAGCACACATGAAAGTTGTTGAAAACTTAGTTCTTTCTAGGGTAGATAAAAGGATAGAAGGTTGGAGAAGGTGTGATAGGTTTAGATGTGAGGAAAATTTTGTTATTGTCTAGAAGTGTATTGTAGATGTAGCATGTTTTCATATTATGAATGTGTACCTGTAAAGTGTATGAACAAGAAATTTTGCTGATATTAGTGGTATATAATTTTGTATTGTTGAGAACTCCTTTCCTTTCTTTGGGACAAGATTATGAAATACGTTACCATCAGATTTAAGACACTTACCCTACTATTTCTCTTTTAGGAAGTTTTAAGACTTAACTATTTGATCATTAATTGAATCTGCTAGCTGTTGATTGTTAGTTTATATTTTAAATTGCTTTATTATTTTTTCTCTATTGTAGAGTTCCCTTGATATGTTATTTCTCTCTAATGCAGGGTTTCTTTCTGGTTATGTAAACTGCCATGAATCCTTTTGGAAACAAGTGGTATATAAGACTCCAATGGAATAGGATAGAGTAGAATAGTATTAAAGATAAAGCCATAATCTATGCTAAAATACAGACCACGCTAGAGGGCTCTCAAACTTTCTCAGCATTGTAGAATGTATTCATGCAATTTGTGTATGAGACAGGATAAAGAAATTATGCCCTTTTCTCTCACACCTTTTACAGTTGAAACCATGAGATCTTCTAAAGGAATCTGAAACACTCTCTAGGCAAATTCAAGGAATGAACTAATACTCTCTCAACATCCAGGCTACAAGGACAAAGAATGAAGCACTAAGCATAAGAACTGCGTACTGAATCAGATCAAGGTTCATCAAGCCCAGTATCCTATTTTCCAACAGTAGCCAAACAAGGATTCCAAAGAACAGGTAGATTCCATGCTATATACAGTGGTTTCCCTTAGTCTACATAAGGGACCTTTTACTAAGGCTTAGCATGTGCTAACAGAATTAGTATGCAGTAATGCTAAGAAGCCCATAGATATAAAATGGTCTTCTTAGTAATTAGCACATACTAAGCTTTAGTAAAAGAGTCCCTTAGTTAACAAACAGCTTACGGACTGTTCCTCTAGAACGGTCCAAACGTTTTTAAACCCAGCTATGCTGTTTTTACCACATCCTCCAGCAACAAATTCCAGGGCTTAGCTATGCATTGAGTGAAAAAATGTTCTCTGATTAGTTTCAAATGTGTTACTTAGTACGAATAAACAACTGATTTCTTTCTGATCCTGAGCTATGTGGATTGAGGCAATTGTTCAACTAATATGGTTCCCAGATGGACACCTGCTTAACAATTAGGAACCAAATTTGTGTTGGCCAAAAGGAAGCTATAAATATGATAGTTCAAGTCTCTTCTGAATTTCAGTAAAGGTTTCATTATGTTTCAGTAAAGCTGTTATGGTTTGATATATTGTATATGTAAAGCAGTATATCAAGACCTTTTAATAACAATAATAATAATAGAAGAATTGGAATATACACATGCAGAAGGGAAAAGGCATCTGAGAGGAATTTGCTCTCCATCCCTTTCTTCAACAGAACTGGAGAACATTTCTATTTGAAGTCACACATGGATCTAGCATGTGTGTTCCACAAATATTTTACTACTACTAATAATAATTTCTATAGAGCTATTAGATGTATACAGTGCTGTACACATTATATACAGGTACCTTCTCTGTCCCTAGATAGCTCACAATCTAAGTGTTTATACCTATTGTTTGTCATCTCTCTTTCCAGAGACCACTTGTGACTATCTAGGAACCAATTCTGCCCACTAGGATGTTCCCATCTCTTGTTAGATATTTGGCCTAAAATGTTATTCCTTGTAAAATAGCCTATTTTCATATTCTGAGAGCTTCCCAGCAGTGGAGATATGAACCTACTCCTTCTTCCTCCCTACTTGGTGAAGTAAAAAAAATAGTCACCTGTTTCAATTAGAATATTTTTTCTATTAGTTAACCAACCTCTGAACAGTGGCATAGCTAGCATACTTGACACCCGGGGCCGACCTTTTTTTTAACACCCCCCCCCCCCCCCCCCCCCCCCCATGAAAAAATTATTTTTAGCAATAATCATGAAATGAGATAAATGGTCAGAAAAGAAACAGACAGTGAACATGAACATTTTCATTTATTGAAACTTGAAGACGTAATCATCACGCCAGTAAAAACAAACAAAATAAATATTACAATACAAAAAAGGGAAAAAGTAAAGGATTAATACTTTTTAATTACAGTAATGTATTTTTTGAAAAAGATGTGGAAACCTACAAATTGGTGTGTTGCAGTAACGAAGAAGAACAAAATTATAGTTTCTGTTTTCGAGCCCTAACTTCTGCAAATTTGTCAATTACTTCATCAAAATTTATCTCTTTGCATATTCATGTTCAATGGACAGGAAAGCCAGATTTGTCAATCTATCTTCATTCATAGTTGATCGAAGAACACTTTTTATTAATTTTAATTTTGAAAAGTTTCTTTCACATGAAGCAACGGATAAATAGTTAGGAAAAGTTTTTAAACATAAGGATAAGTTGGCACAGATTCATAAAAATCCCATTTCACAATAAATTCCAGAAATTGCAATACTGTCCATGTCTTTGTTTCTTCCAGATTGATTCCAGCAGCTTTTAAATGTCTCCATAGTCAAAAAATTTCCACTACACTTTCTCAGAAGAAAACTCATCATAAATTTCAACTATATTTGGTAAAGCTTACAAGTTTTTCTTCTTCTGCAAAAATCAGAGAGAATGGCTGAATGATAGCAAACACTGACCTTATTTGATCCATTGCTTAGAACGAGTCTTCAATTCTGGTGGAAAACGATCAAGGCATTCAAACATAGCCCTTTTGGTTTCTTCTGGCAACATAAGACCAGCATCTTTTGTTGTTTCTCCAGGCATTCTTCTTCGAAATTTGATTTGTTTTTCTATGGCAATGTCCATTTCCTTACATTTTGTTGTTGCATAGTTAATGGCCTTCTCCACAATTTCTATGCGCTGATCTTCAAGGAACAGTTTTAAAGGTTGCATTTTCACTGTACATTGTTCGAGGCTGATTCCGGCTGTTTGCAAGTATTTTTGTGTCTGATTTACCTCATCTAAAACCTCACACCAGAGAAAAAGATAACTCAGAAAAGAAAAATCGCACACAGCAGAGAGCAAAGTCTGAGCTGATCCTCTTGTATCCGTATTTTCTTTTGGATCACACAGTACTTCAAAGGTAGAGATTAACTTGTCAACATGTGTCTTTACAGCACGCACAGCTTCATAATGAGCACTCCATCTTGTCTGGGAAAGTCTTTTTACTGTTACACCTACATTCTGCAGCACTTCCCATCGATGAGTTGAGACTGAAAAGAATGAGTAAATTTTTTTCCAAAGTTCCAAAAAATGTCACACATGAAGAAACACTTTCAAAAGAGTGAACTCCGCAAAGGTTCAGAGAATGATTTGCACAAGGCACAAATAAAGACTTGGGATTAATTTCTTTGATCATGCCTGAACACCACCCTGAATACCAGCCATAGTTGCAGCGTTGTCAAATCCTTGACCACGACAGAGGTTTATGTCCAGTCCATCACTATCCAGTTGTTTCAAGATCTGTTCTGTGAGTTCAGCAGCAGTCTTCCCGGAAATAGGAAAGAAGCCCAAGAATGATTCCTTTATTTCAACTTTATCATCTTCAATTTGGACATATCTGATCACTTCACACATTTGATCAGTGTGTGAAACATCAGGAGTGCTATCAAAAAGAATTCCAAAGTATTTTGCTTTTTTAATATTTGCCACTATTTTTTCTTTGACATAATTTCCCAGAAGATGAATGAATTCATTTTGAATTGTTGGAGATAAGTATGAAGTCAATCGCCTTTCAGAAGGAACAGTATGACTGATTTTTACAAAATGTTCCTTCAAAATTGGGTCATAATTTTAGAGTAATCCTACCAACTCCAAAAATTTTCCTTTGTTTGCTGATGACCTATCCTCTCTGTGTCCTCGGAAAGGAAGGTTTTGTTTGGCCAAAAACATAACTACATCCAAAAGGACAATGTAAATGTCTCTCCAGGTTTTTCTCTCTCTATCCATTTCCACTGATGGATTTTATCAATAGTTTTTTGGAGTTGCAGTCCCCATTGCCAAGGTCTTCCATTTTTCTAAGCAGGACAGATGATGTTCAGATATCTCATGCTCAGGAACTTTAGGATTTAACTTCCACCAGTTTTTAAAGCCAGTTATAAAAACTGATGTTCCAGCTTTTGTCTCATTATCTGCTAACAGTCTGCAGCAAAAACAGAACAAACTATTTTTTGATTTTGAATAAATCATCCAAGTTCTCAACACTTTTTCACCCTTTGGTAAAGATTTATAAAACCATGAAGTTGTTAAGTGTCGACTGCCTCCTTTGCTCTTTTTTCCTTCTCGTTGAACTGCAGAGAAAGGTCCAACTTTATTCTGAAGAGGTTCACTTCCCCTTTTAACCAGATTAACTCTCAAGTCATCTGGAACCGGTATTGGCCAAGAAGCGATATCAGAATAAAGTGCCATTTCTTCAAACTCTTGTTGGTCTCTACTACTAGTGTCTCTTTCTTCTCCATTGCTATCAATTCCTTTCTCTTCCTCATTATCAGTGCTTATAGATGATGATGATTCATTGTCATCTTTCAGCCCTATGTCATCTAAATCATCTTGTGTTGTTTCTAGTATAGGTGCTTTGGATGTGCCACCTTCTTCCAATTTTCATTACCTATATGCGATGTGAAGGCATTACATATTTCAACATAGATCCAGGCATTGCTTCAATTGCCTCCTCTTTTGCTTTTTTAATTTTTCTTTGTTGTGCTCCACTGAGTCGATGTCGTTTCATGTTGGTATCCCACCTCAAATGTTTTTATGAAATTCAGAATAAATATGAACCAGTTGGTGGAATGGATAATTCTAACCATCTTTTGCTTTCTTATAATTACTACTACTACTACTTATTTCTAAAGCACTACTAGACGTACGCAGCGCTGTATACTTGAACATGAAGAGACAGTCCCTCCTCGACACAGCTTACAATTTAATTAGGACAAACAAGAGATAAGGGAATATTAAAGTGAGGATGATAAAATAAGGGTTCTGAACAAAGTGAATAAGGGTTAGGAGTTAAAAGCAGCATCAAAAAGGTGGGCTTTTAGCTTAGATTTGAAGACGGCCAGAGATGGAGCTTGATGTACCGGCTCAGGAAGTCTATTCCAGGCATACGGTGCAGCAAGATAAAAGGAACGGAGTCTGGAGTTAGCAGTGGAGGAGAAGGGGTGCAGATAAGAGAGAATTACCCAGTGAACGGAGTTCCCGGGGAGGAATATAGGGAGAGATGAGAGTAGAGGAGCTGCAGAGTGAATGCACTTATAGGTCAATAAGAAGAGTTTGAACTGTATGCAGAAACGGATAGGAAGCCAGTTAAGTGACTTGAGGAGAGGGCTAATATGAGCATAACGACACTGGCGGAATATTAGTCATGCAGCAGAATTTTGAACAGATTGAAGAGGAGAGAGATGGCTAAGTGGAAGACCTGTGAGAAGCAAGTTGCAATAGTCTAAGAGAGAGGTGATAAGAGTGTGGATGAGGGTTCTGGTAGTGTGCTCAGAAAGGAAAGGGTGAATTTTGGTGATCTTATAGAGAAAGAAACAACAGGTTTTAGCAGTCTGCTGAATATGTGCAGAGAAGGATGAATATGTCTGCTGAATATGTGCATACAATGCAACACCACGGAAGCAGAAACAGTGATAGTGATGATGTATGCATGTCCCCCTAGTACTGTGCAAAAATATTGATAGCAGATGTAAATTTGAAAAAACTAACAATACCAACAATCAACCACTTTACCAAATAACAATAGAATATAGAAATAAAATAAAATAAAACAATATGTAAAATAAAATAATAATTTTTATTGGGCTAATAAATATAGCTTTCATCCATTGGCTGCCTTTCCATCTCGAGTCTGCCCCCTCTCTCTGCCCCTTTCCATCCAGCCGCATGTGTCTGCCCGTTCTCTCCCTTCCTTCCGTGTATACCCCCTCTCTCTCTCTGCCCCTTTCCATCCAGCATCAGAGCATCTGCCTCCTTTCTTTGCCCCTTATTCCATTCAGTGTCTGGTCTACTACTACTACTTATCATTTCTATAGCGCTACAAGGCATACACAAAAAGACAGTCCCTGCTCAAAGAGCTTACAATCTAGATAAGACATGAGACAGAACAATTAAGGGTAGGGGAATAAAAAAGGTGAGATATTACTACTACTACTTAGCATTTCTATAGCGCTGCCAGGGTTACGCAGCGCTGTACAAGTTTAAACATGGGGAAGGACAGTCCCTGCTCAAGAGAGCTTACAATCTAAAGAGGATAGGGCAATAAGTGAGGGTACTGAGTAAGAGAGTCATGGTTAGGAGTCGAAAGCAGTAGCAAGAGGTGGGGCTTTAAGCCTAGATTTGAAGACAGCCAGAGACTGAGCCTGACGTTCCGGCTCAGGGAGTCTATTCCAGGCATAGGGAGCAGCGAGATAGAAGGAACGGAGCCTGGTCTGCCCTTTCTTCTCATTTCTAGTGCCGTCTGCCCCTCTGTCTGTTCCCTCCATGCTCCATCCATCATCATCATGCCCACTTTCTCTCCCATGTCCCATCCAGTAGTGTTCTTGTCCCTCCCCCCCCTCCTGACCTTTTACATTATGAATATGACCCCTCAACATCCCCCCGTCCTGATCTTTTACATTATTATTATGACCCCTCTCTCAACACCCCCCACCCCGACTGCAGCTTGCTGGTCTTGCTCCTCATCAAATTTCTAGACTAGCAGCACTGTGACTGTAACAGCAGCAGCCAAATAAATAATAAAAGATCCATGCCACGGGGGCTGGGCCATTACCTGGATAAAGACTTGAGATGTCTTCTGCTGGTGGGCCCGTGGACGGCAGGGGTGGAGCCTGGAGAGGAGGACGGAGTCCAGCAGCAGAGCAGCCACTAGCCACTGCAGTGAGTGCAGTCACAGTGAGTCAGGGCAGTCAGAGCCAGGCAGAGAGCCTCAGCACCTGGGCCACACTCAGAGAGGTCTCGGAGACCCGAACGGGAGTCTGTACAGACGGCGAGACGCGACTCACGATTAGCTCCCTTCTTCACGCAGCGCCAGCAGGCTCGCCTCCACAACACCGCAAGGGCAGGCGCATTGATGTGCACGCAGGGGGAGGAGCAATGACGTCATCGAGAGCAGAGCCGCTGGAGAGGCCTGGAAGTGAGGAGGAAGCAGGAGGAGACAAGCAGTGCTGCGTGCAGGTATAAAGCACGCGGGCGCTGCATCGTGATTCAATCATTAGGGGAAGCGGGGCATCGGCGGACCAGAGCACAGGCCACCCCCATTGGTTGGCACCCAGGGCGGTCCGCCCCCACCGCCCCGCCCTCGCTACGCCATTGGATAAACCAACTAAAAAAAACAGTCTGCAGTACCCATTTTGAAACAAAATGTTTTATTGAGATTTCTGAATGAGTCATTGAATGAAAAATATAGAAAAATAAAATCACAGACAGAATTCTAAAAAAAATACAAACAGAATGTTAAACGATGCAATGAATTGTATTTGTTCCACACATGGGAAAGGTTAGTTTTGACTTGTTAATTTAAGATCATTTACCTTCTTAAATTTAGAAAGTTTAATAAGGTACCTAATTTACTAATGTACTTTTACTTTTCTTTAACATGTGTTCAAGTCAGAAATTGTTTTTGTCTTAAAGTTAATAAGGTTCCCCCCCCCCTCCACACACACACACAGATGGAATGGGCGAAAAGACTTAGTAAATCAGGCCTTAAAATTTTAATATAATATTTCCAGCTTGTCATTATTAACAGTAAAGTTCCAGCTTGAAAAACACAATTTTAGAAAGCAAAGGTGCAAAATGCAATGTTAGTGGTTATAATCCAGGCTCCAGTTGTAGCATGACTTTAAGAGATGATTTTTTAAACTACAGAATAATCATTACTAGAACAAATAGCTAACAAAAGTTCATGGCTTATATATTTATTTGCTGGCCAACCTAGCACATTAATGAAAATTGTTTTAGCACTTCATGAAACAAATATTTTGGATACTTTTAATTTAAAGTGATACTGAACCATTTCATTTTTCTCTGAAGGGCCTCAGCAATGTATTATTTCAAACTATAGCAAAACAGGGATCCTTAAATGATGATTCAAATGTAAAGAATTAAATAAGACTGATGCTAAAGTTACTTTACCTTCTGCAAGCTTTACCCTGGGATTTATTGCCTTTTGGTATGTTTGTTTTAGTTACAATTGTATGACAGGACAAACTATATTTTAAGGGGGTGATTTTACAAGCCATTTATGAAGATACAACAGAAGTTTATGTGCAGAAACAGCTTTGAACTGCCTGGACTACCTGTGGGTAAAAGCAGTTTACCCAAATTAAATAAAGGTAGGCAGGGTTGGAGAAGGGATACCAGAAATGTGCATACTTTATTAACTATGCATGTAAAACAAAGAAATTTGTGTACACTCAACAGCACCCTGCAGTACCTTCCATGGGATATTTTATTTTTTACAGTATATTGCACTCACCACTAGGCTACACCTCAGACCTCCATGGGGTAATTTTTAAAGAGAAAATATGCACATACTCATTGTACGTTAGATAGCCTATTACCCACAGAGGGGTACCTATTTATAAAAACACATAGGCACCTTTATAAAATTGCACCTAGACTGAAGGCGTCAATGTTATGTGTACCATTGAGCAGCTGCAAATGTACCTGCATATTTTATAATATGCAAATATAAAACGCAACTGCCCCACACTCAGTCACTGAGTATGCACAGGTTTACACTATGAATACTTTTACACATAACCAAATTTTATAAGAGACCGAATACAACTCAACTCAAAATACTAAGAGGTGAAGTGGAAAAGCCAAGCCAAACAATGTCACTCACAATATAGCAAACAGCATTTATCTGGCTTAATTGGGAAGCAGAACTTGAGTAAAGAGGTTGTCATGCTGAAGTAATTTAGTTTAAATGCCTAAGCGCTGAAGCAGTGCGATTGGTGAAATTTTGGTTCCAGCTGTCACCTGTGCTGCTGTGAAGATCTGCTGGAAGATTCGTCAGATTTGTTGAAAATGTAATCCACAGATAAATGTTTCATATTTTCAGATTATTGTTCTGTTGCTTTCTAATATTAGTAAATATTATGGCGGAGTTATTTTTAGACCTATGATGTAGTATGGGTTCAAAATTAAGCCATATAAATACTGTTGGCTATATGTTAGAGACACTGAGGTTCTCTGCTTAAACTGTTAAGGTACTTTCAGAATGAAGTAGTTTAGGATTTTGGCAAATTTTAGAAGAGTCCATTTATGCGCTTAAATCAGAACTTCAAACATAAAAAAGGTTTATAAAATTATCCTCTTATTATCCAAATCAGAACAAATATATATTACTTAATTTAAAATGAGAAAACACAAGGCTAAATACATTTGGACAATCTATAATATGAAATTTAAACAGTAATTGATAAATGATTATTTACATTGGTAATGTTGATTTTCATTTTTTAAACTACTCATTCCTGAATTGGGTAGATTCCTTTCCAAAATCAGTATTAAAAATACATGAATATGAGTAGTGATTTATCTTTATATAAAAGGAAGTTCATTTCTGAATAACCAGGTCTGATGTTATTTCATTGAATCCATTTCTATCTCATTTAGAATTGTAAGGCCAAGGAGACAGAACATGCATGTGGACTGCAACATGATTCTTTTTTATCGACAGTCCAAAATAGTAGAAGAGGCCAATCCAACTGTAGACAAATAGTTCAAAAATAAATAGAAGGAGAAACAGGAAGTAGTAGTAGTTTTTCTTAAAAAGGTGCAAACAAGAAATAACTGTCAAATACAATTTAAAAAGTGGCAAACGCAAAGAAATCCACACTGTTGAAAATTATAACTCTAACCCAACATGTTTCAGCATGATTGCCTGTGTCAGGGACACATAACCAATTCCAACCACCTATACAGACAGACATGGGAGCACAGGGTCTGGATCAGTCAAACATAGAAGAAAAATAATAAAAAATATAAAATGATAATAAGGAACATTGGAAAGGAAGTGGTTATGTAACAAATAGTGTTAATAATGTAAAAAACAAAAGTGTCGCCCCATGAATGGTAACCCCACAGCACCCCAAAATATATATCATGGAGCATACACAGCTATAAGCCAACCAAAATGAATTAAACCCTGCTAGGGCTATAAGGTACTAGTCTCACGGAATGTCATCCCAGCATATAAATTAGTCATATTTACAAAAAATATATTTATAAAGAACATATTAACAGACATGTTTACAAAATGACCTCCGCCATCTGTACCTTGAAATGTCTAACTAGTACTAGGCTCTAGAGTACTGGTCCTCAATGCAGTCCTCGGAACATATCTAGCCAGTCAGGTTTTCAGGATACCCACAATGATTATGTATGAAATAGTTTTGCATACAATGGAGATAGTGCATGCAAATTTATCTCATGCATACATATGGTAGCAATCCTGAAAATCTGATTGAGTGAGTGTGTCCGGAGGACTGGACTGAGAACCCCTGTTTCTGAACAAACAAACAAAGATAAAGCACACAATTGCGCATAAACCCTCCAAAAACAGTATCAAAATTAAAAGACTGAAACTAGCACTCTAAAGTGAAAGACAGCTCTTTAAATTATATACACTGAGAACATTACTTGTTAAATGTTGGCTTTACAGCAAGTCAACTCTTCAATGTTTGTAAACAGATGTTGAGGAACATTTTCTAAAGTTGTTTTTGTTTAGTCTCTCACTTTTGAGTGTAATTAATTTATTTGTTAGAGTGATGTTCCATGAGGCCAGTACCATTTGTAGTTTTTGAATTTTAGGAATTATCTGACTTTTCATTTTTGCATAGTATATGTGGTACATCTATGAATATTAACATATACCAGCTGATATCCAAAGCAGTTTAAGCAAGCAGGAGAGGCTGCTGCTCATTTAAATCACCTGGGGCCACCCAACCGCCAATATCTAGCAGCACTTAACCGAGCAGTGTCACTGAATATCAGCTCTGACCAGCTCAAAAAAAGTGGGCACATCAGGGGTGCTACAGGAGGCAGATTTTGGGAGGACTCAGCAGTTTTGCAGGTGCCAACAACAGCTGTCCTACCTAATTTTGAACACTTAGGGGCTCATTTTCAACGAACTTAGACTTACAAAGTAAGGAACTTTGTAAGTCTAAGTGTTCTGAAAATCAACCAGTTAGCTATGCGGGCCCCAGCACTGAATATCGGCTGGGGCCTCCATAAAGTATAATTGCAAGCAGCTTCTTATGCATGTAGAATTGTCTTCCAAAGTAAACTTGCATATGTATATGGTCTATGATGTGCCTTCTTTTTTTTTTGTTTTGCTTTTCTGGGTTTAAAAATTGGGGGTCAACACTTTTGTGCATATTTCACACTATTTCTTTACATAGGGGCCCTTTTAATAAGGCGCGGGAGAGCCAACACGAAGGCAGCGCATGCCAAATCTACACTACTGCTGGGCTAGCATGTGTGCCCAGCAGTAATTGAGTTTGGGGTGCGCTGAATCCCACAGTAGAAAATAATTTTCTATTTTCTACCGGGGGGGGGGGGGGGGGGGGGGGGGGGGGCATTCCTAACAGTAGTCAGCAGTTGGCGCACGCTACATGGTTACCACATGCGTAGCACGTGAGCCCTTACCACTAAATGAATGGGTGGCAGTAAGAGCTCATGCTGTAAATAGGCATGCGCTAGTTTTAATTTCAGTGCATGTCAATTTCCCGGTCCATTATAAAAGGCCCTTTTCCCAGCCGCAGTAAAAAATGGCTCCAGTGCGCACCCAAAACATGCGCCCACACTACTGCAGGCCACTTTTTACTGCGGTTTAGTAAAAGGACCCCATGATGCCTTTTTTTCCATTGCCCCTTATTATTGGTTTTGTTTTAATTATTATTGTTTTTTTTTTTTGCTTATTTTTCTTTATTGCTATATTTTGACTTATCCAGACCCTTTGCTCCCATATCTTTCTTGTATAGGAGGTGTAAGACTAGCTCTTCAGAACTGGTTAAGTGCCCCTGATGCAGGCAATGATACAGGCAATTACAGCAACACATGCTGGGCTACAGCCTTTGCCATCTTTAAACTAGTTTTTACAGTTATTTCTTGTGAATACTTTTTTTTTAAAGAGCTACTATCAGTTCCTTTATCCACTGCTATTTTTTGGAGTCTTTTGTATGGACCACATCTTACCTCTACTTTAGATCTGAAGACCTTGTTATCATTTTACTAATATTCTTAAAAAATAGCACATATGCAAAAATAAAGCCAGTGCTTAACATATATATTTAATGTATTGGCATCAGAGCATAACCCAGGCTGTCATTCTCTTTTGTAGCGGTATGGATTTTTTCATTAATTTCTTCACCGCTTTTGGTACTCTTCAAAACTGCTGTCTTAGGTTACATATCATTTCACATTGGTACAGGAAAGGAATGCCTGATCCACACCACCTGTGGATACAGAAAGAAAAAAAAACTCATCAGCAGATTGCACCTACATGAACTTCTTTAAAAAGGCAGACCTATGGCCCACAAATCTCTTCATTATGACCTTTAAGCAGTGACTCTCAACCTAGTCCTTGGGACATACTCATTCAGTCAAGGTTTCCGAATATCCACAATGAATATGCATGAGATAGATTTGAATGCATTGACTCTTTGGAATGCAAATCTACCTCATTCATATTCATTGTGGATATCCTGAAAAACTGACTGGCTGGGTGTGCCCTAAGAACTGGCTTGAAAAGCACTGGCCTATGGGATCGGGAGCACTGAGTTTGGGAACTGTCTATTCATGATTCAAAAACAACATGACTAGGTCAGAAGGAATTAGAAGAAGGGACAATGAAAAACTAAACCATGAAATGAGGATAGAAGTATAATAAAAGGCAGCTTACAGGCTGGAAAATGTAGAAGAGGGGATAAAAAAAAAAGGCTGGATAAAAAGGAGTAAAACAGAAGTGAAATTGTTTACCAATAACTAGTGAGATGCATGACCATGTACAACCTCCAAATGTTCTGAAAGGACCCAAAGGTACCTAATGCTCATAAGCAGCAGTTTCCATGTTGCTGTAGCCCCTCAGATACCTTCAGTTCTATAACATAATTTTGTCTGGGCAAGTGTTTTGTGGGTATGGAGGTGAGAGCGGACAATTCCTAAAATCAGTGTTCCCTTCTATGCTGCATGGCAGTCTGCTGCTTGCATTCTTGTCATCGGGCATATTGCAGTAATCATGAAGGCAAGCAGGTTCTTCTGGAGTCCCAGGGGATCGGCACACCCTGTATGACTGAAATTGCAACATGGATGCAGCATGCCAGACAGAATATAGTCAGCAGACTCCTACACAACTAAGGATCACTGCCTGAAAGGAGGCCATATAAATAACAGTGGCAAGTGACTATGTGGACTGAACACCAATTCACAGATTTACAAATCTCCTCAATGAAGGTAAACTTAGGGTTACCATATGTCCAGTTTTACTCGGACATGTCTTCATTTTGAGGACACAGCCAAGCAGGTTTTGCGGACAAACAGACAGGCTAGCGGGCAGGCGGGTGTCCTATCCTCCCCTCCCCTCCTTTACCTTAGTGTGGTGCCCTGATGGTCTAGTGACCTCTTTGGGGCAGGAAAGAGCCCCCTCTTTCCTGCCCAGCGCATCTGCAGACTGTCTTTCTCTTGGCACCGATTCGAAATGGCTGCTGAGAGATCAAGCGACTGCCTCGTGAGACTTCTGCAGAAGTCTTGCAAGGTTGCTGCATGAACTCTCAGCAGCCATTCTGAATCGGCACTGGGAGAAAGTCTGCAGACACGCTGGGCAGGAAAGAGGGGGTTCTTTCCTGCCCTGAAGAGGTCACTAGACCACCAGGCCACCACACTAAAATAACGGAGGATAGGGGAGGGGAGGGATGGTGAATGGAGTCATGTGAGTGGAGGGAGGCTGGAAAATTGGAGAGGGGATCTACATGGAGGGGGAGATGGGGGATCTGACTTTCTTTGGGTAGGGGATTAAACAGACAGGGGCAGGGTGATACAAGGGGGCAGAGCAGGGGTACGACAGGCAGTGAGGCATGTGTCCTCTTTTTTCTTATGGCAAATATGGTAACCCTAGGTAAACCTTCAGTCAGAGACTGAAATTACCATGGCCCCAATATTATGACCCTTCACAGACCTGCCTGGTAATAAGAAAAGTAGATGTAAACTACAATCCAAATATAAACTATGTATCCTTTCACAGCATACAGTTGTGTGCATTAGATTAGGCACCTCCAGTCAAACTGAATGTTTAATAAATTTCTGCATGAAGAGAAGCTCACAACGTCTATATAGTGAAAAGTTAAACACCAACGGCAGAAGGATAGCAGCAACCATTAAATGAAACGGCGAAGTGATCGCGAAGTGTGATTCAATATCACCATTTATTAAAATAAAATCACACATGGCTGTGTTTCGGAGTATGCTACCTGCATCAGGGGTCTGTGACTTTAAATCTGTGTATTAATAAATCAACATAAGGTCACTGTCAGTATGAAGCTTTTTGGCGTCTAAACAAACATACTGCTATTGCTACTGTGAGTGACAGCATCTTCCTAAATTTTAATGGTAATTACAATTTGCTGATTTTAACAAACTGATAGAAATAAAGTGAATGTGAAAATTTGAAATCTCCTTCCAGTCAATTCATTCCTAATTTTATTTTTAAGTTGTCTCAACATAAAATATTGAAGGCCCTGTTTACTAAGCCGCGCTATAGGCGCACTAGCGTTTTTAGCACATACTGCTAGAGACTCCCATAGGAATACATAGGTGTCTCTAGCGTTTAGATAGAGCAAAACTGAACGCAATACTCAACGTGCGAACACACCATGGAGTGACACAAAGGCATTATAGTATTTTTGGTCTCATTCACCATCCCTTTCCTAATAATTCCTAGCATCCTGTTTGCTTTTTTGGCCACCACCGCACACTGAGCAGCAGATTTCAGCGTATTATCTACAACGACACCCAGATATTTTTCTTGAGTGCTGACCCCCAAGGAGGACCCTAGCATCAGATAACTATGATTCAGTTTATTCCTTCCAATGTGCATCACCTTGCATTTGTCCACATTAAATTTCATCTGCCATTTGGATGCCCACTCTTCCAATTTCCTAAGGTCTTCCTGAAATATTACACAGTCCGCATGTGTTTTAACAACCTTGAATAGTTTTGTATCATATGCAAATTTAATCACCTCACTCATAGTTCCAAATTCCATATCATTTATACAATATGTTAAATAGCACCGGTTCCAGTACAGATCATATATAAGTACATAAGTACTACCATACTGGGAAAGACCAAAGGTCCATCAAGCCCAGCATCATGTTTCCAACAGTAGCCCATCCAGGTCACAAATACCTGGCAAGATCCCCAAAAAGTAGAAAACATTCTATACTGCTTATCCCAGAAATAGTGGATTTTCCCCAAATCCATTTAATAATGGTCTATGGATTTTTCCTTTAGGAAGCTGTCCAAACCTTTTTTTAAACTCTGCTAAGCTAACCGCCTTTACCACATTCTACGGCAATGAATTCCAGAGTTTAATTACAAGTTGAGTGAAGAAAACTTTTCTCCAATTCATTTTAAATTTACTACATTGTAGCTTCATCGCATGCCCCCTAGTCCAAGTATTTTTGGAAAGCGTAAACAGACGCTTCACATCTACCTGTTCCACTCCACTCATCATTTTATAGACCTCTATCATATCTCCCCTTAGCCTCCTTTTCTCCAAACTGAAGAGCCCTAGATGCTTTAGCCTTTCCTCATAGGGAAGTCATCCCATCCCCTTTATCATTTTCGTCGCCCTTCTCTTCACCTTTTCTAATTCCACTATATCTTTTTTGAGATACGGCGATCAGAATTGCAATACAAAGGCATTATAAACACCCTCATTTTTGTTTTCCATTCCTTTCCTAATAATACCAATCATTCTAGTTGCTTTCTTAGCCGCCACAGCACACTGAGCAGAAGGTTTCAACATATCATCAACGACGACACCTAGATCCCTCTCTTGGTCGGTGACTCCTAAAGTGGAACCTTGCATGACGTAGCTATAATTCGGGTTCCTCTTTCCCATATGCATCACTTTGCACTTGCTCACATTAAATGTCATCTGCTATTTAGACGCCCAGTCTCCCAGTCTCGTAAGATCCGCTTGTAATTTTTCACAATCCTCCCGCGATTTAACAACTTTGAATAACTGTGACTCATCAGCAAATTTAATTACCTCACTAGTTACACCCATCTCCCATTTATAAATATGTTAAAAAGCAGCAGTCCCAGCACAGACCCCTGGGGAACCCCACTAACTACCCTTCTCCACTGAGAATACTGACCATTTAACCCTACTCTCTGTTTTCTATCTTTTAACCAGTTTTTAATCCACAATAGAACAATACCTCCTATCCCATGACTCTCCAATTTCCTCTGGAGTCTTTCATGAGGTACTTTGTCAAACGCCTTCTGAAAATTCAGATACACAATATCAACCAGCTCACCTTTATCCACATGATTGTTCACCCCTTCAAAGAAATGTAGTAGATTGGTGAGGCAAGATTTCCCTTCACTAAATCCACGTTGACTTTCAGTCTTATTTTCGAAAGTGATGGGCGTCCAGATTTTGACCCAAATAGGGAGATGGGCGCCCATCTCGCAAAGGCACCCAAATTGGTATAATCGAAAGCTGATTTTGGGCGTCTTCAACTGCAATCTGTTGCGGAAACGGGCAAAGTTGACGGGGGCGTGTCGGAGGCGTGGTGAAGGTGGGACTGGGGCGTGTTTATCGGCCGAGGAGAGATGGGCACCTTCGGCCGATAATCGAAAAAAGAAAGGAGTTTTTAGCGCTAATTTCGGTCATTTTTTGGACCCTTTTTTTCCATGAACAAGTCTCAAAAAAGTGCCCTAAATGACCAAATGACCACCGGAGGGAATCGGGGATGACCACCCGACTCCCCCAGTGGTCACTAACCCCCTCCCACCATAAAAAACAACTTTAACAACTTTTTTTCAGCCTGTATGCCAGCCTCAAATGCCACACCCAGCTCCATCACAGCAGTATGCAGGTCCCTGGAGCAGTTGTTAGTGGGTGCAGTGGACTTCACCCTGGTGGACCCAGGCCCATCCCCCCCACCTGTTACACTTGTGGTGGTAAATGGGAGCCCTCCAAACCGCCCCCAAAACCCACTGTAACCACATGTAGGTGCCCCCCTTCAGCCATAAGGGCTATGGTAATGGTGTAGAGTTGTGGGCAGTGGGTTTTGGGGGGATTTGAGGGGCTCAGCACCCAAGGGATGGGACCTATGGACTTGGGAGGTATTTAACTTTTTTTTTTTTTTAATTGTAACAAGTGCCCCCTAGGGTGCCCGGTTGGTGTCCTGGCATGTCAGGGGGACCAGTGCACTACGAATCCTGGCCCCTCCCACGACCCAATGCCTTAAATTTGTTCGTTTTTGAACTGGGCGCCTTCGGTTTCCATTATCGCTGAAAAACGAAACCGCCCAGCTCAAATCCGCACAACTCCAATGCATTTGCCAGGCACAAACCGTATTATCGAAAAAAGATGGCTGCTCATTTTTTTTTCGAAAATAGTCTGTCCCGCCCCTTCACGTATCCGTTCTCGGACATAGACGCCCATGGAGATGGGCGTTCGCGTTCGATTATGCCCCTCTATCTCATTACTCCATGCTTTTGAATATGCTCTGTAATTTTGTTCTTTATAATAGTCTCTACCATTCTGCCCGGCACCGACATCAGACTCACCAGTCTATAATTTCCCGGATCTCCTCTGGAAGCTTTTAAAAACTGGCGTTACGTTGGCCACCCTCCAATCTTCCAGTACCACGCTCAATTTTAAGGATAAATTACATGCAATAACTCTGCAAGCTCATTTTTTTAGTTCTATCAGTACTCTGGGATGAATACCATCCGGTCCAGGATATTTGCTACTCTTCAGTTTGTAGAACTGCCCCATTACATCCTCCAGGTTTACAGAGAATTCATTAAGTTTCTCCAACTCGTCAGCTTCGAATACCATTTCTGGCACCGGTAATCCACCCAAATCTTCCTCGGTGAAGACAGAAGCAAAGAATTCATGTAATCTCTCAGCTACGGCTTTGTCTTCCCTGATCGCCCCTTTTACTCCTCGGTCATCAAGCAGACCAACCGATTCTTTTGCCAGCTTCTTGATTTTAATATACCTAAAAAAAAATTTTTACTATGTGTTTTTGCCTCCAACGCAATCTTTTTTTTAAATCCCTCTTTGCCTTCCTTATCAGCGCTTTGCATTTGACTTGACATTCCTTATGCTGTTTCTTATTATTTTCAGTCAGTTCCTTCTTCCATTTTCTGAAGGATTTCCTTTTAGCTCTAATAGCTTCCTTCACCTCACTTTTTAACCATGCCGGCTGTCGTGTGGTCTTCCCTCCCTCCTTTTTTAATACACGGAATATATTTGGCCTGGGCTTCCAGGATGGTATTTTTGAACAGCAACCGCAGAAACAAAAGGGGTTCGCAGTTTCCACAAAAATTCAACAAAAGAAGGAAGTGGAAAACACAACTTCAAGAGATCAATCCGAGACAAGGGGTGAGATGCTCCAGGAAAGCTTTATTAGGACCCTACACGGTCCGTGTTTCGGCTTTTAAAAAAGCCTTCATCAGGGGTCTATAAAATAACATAACATATATATAATAATTAAATTAAAATCAGACAAAATATATAACAACAAATATGAAAACAAACCTAATATAAAAACACCTAATATAAAAATTAAATCAAATCCTCTGACTTAGAATTTTAAATATTAACTAAACTAATACAAGTATTATTGCTATATCATTAGACAAACATCATAGAGATCAAATAGTAAATAAATAATATTTAAATGAATAATTTTGGAAGCACTGTAAAAATCTATTTCAAAAAATATGTTGTATCTGTATTACCATGGGCATGTAATATCAATATCTACTATAATAAAACTCACCCTCAACGTTCTGAAGTCACTCAGTCACTCACTGAAGGGTTCATGGATTCATGGTGGTGAAGCCACAACACTGACCATGTCTCTCTGCCCCGCCCTCGCATGACGGACCAATCAGAAAAAACACCCTCACAACATTCTGAAACACAAAGGACCATCACAACACCGTTCCCAGGCAACACTAGGCAACGTAAGACGGACCAATCAGAGGAAACTACGTGACAATAAGGGAGGAGCATTCCCCAGCAGAATGGCTCATTATCTGTGCAGCACGGAGAGCACAGAACCACCGCTGGAACGAGAGAAGAATATTCCTGCTGTGGGTATGTGCAAAAATAGACCGGGGGAGGGGGGGGAGAAATTTTTAAATGCCTAATGCCAGTACTGAAGAGTGCCAGAGGGCCTATAGCACAGACTATATTTGGGATCACTTGACATGGAGTCAGAGGAGCCGGAAAACAACGTGCCCGTCACCCTCTGGGACGTGGGCGAACAGGACAAGCTGCGGCCCAGCTGGAAGGATTACCCGCGACCCAGCCAGCAGCAAACAGCGACCAAGGAAGGGGGAGGAGTACTCCCTTCCCTGCCTAGGAATCGCTGGAGACTGGCTGCCAAACTAACGAAACAACCGCACACCGATGCACCACCTCCATCATTCGAAAGGCATCCACTCTTTCTTCAACAGAAATGCAAACTAATAATACAAAACAAACAAAGAATACATGGTTTCTCAGGCGGCTGCAGGTAACTCACCACCCCCTTCCTCTTCCCCTTTTGCCGAAGCGGCCAAGGACGTGCCCAACCATCCCCAGCCTCAGGCAAGCTGTCTCCCACCTCGGGGATTCCCCGAGCACCCGGAAAAAGACGGCGCTGATTCCTGCAGCGCATAAATGTTCCAGCATTCACCTGCAGCCGGCCTGAAATGGACCAAACATACCGGATCACCCCCCGACGGCCCGAGACCGTGCTGTTCTCCCTTCTGCCAACTTAAAACAACCATCCCCGTCCTCAGGCAAGCCGTCACCCACCTCCAGGATGCCCAGAACCCCAGGCCAATGGAAAAAGATGGCGCTGCTTCCAACAGCACATTTCTCTTCCAGCATTCCCCTACAGCAGCCCTGAAACGGCCAAAAAATACCGACAGACAAAGAGCGTGCTCCTCTACCTTCCGCCCATCTAAAACAACACTGCTGCCTCAGCACAACACAAAAAAAAAACATGGAAAAAAAAAACAACACTCAAAGGCTGACCCCCCTACAACCACATTTTCATTTCACCAACAGAAAGACCCTCCTCCACAAACCTCCTTGACAGACAAAACCACACACACACACAATACAACAGAAACACACCCTCAAAGCCACACACCAATCCAACCCACTTTGCCAGCAAAGCACAGCACATCCCCCAACCCCCAAGCAAAAAACAAAACAAAAAAAGACACACATCAACAACCTGCACACACACCGCACCCTCACACACTCACACACACACAAAATAACTCTGTGACACATACACACACACACAAAAAAAAAACACATGCTAGCGCCCGTTTCATTGGTTTCGGAAACAGGCCTTTTTTACTAGTATAGTTATATATTTTATTTTTTCATTCATTTTTTATTCATTAAAATTTTTTTCATGATGTGGGTCGTTATATGTTTTGACATATTTTATTTTTATTACTATTTTTGTATTTAGCAATTTTTCTTATTTCTTCTATTTATGTAAAATTTTTTTCTGCTGTCCTTTTACAGAGACGACATTTCATGTGCTCCATTGTCAATCAGTATACACTTTGTGCATCCACTGATCGGTATGTTCAATTTTCATTTCTGTTTAATTTGTATGTATTAAGAAATCATCTGTTGTAGATACTTTGTATTTTTATTTAGCATGTTATTGTTATTTAGTACATTATATTCATTATTAGTTTTTATGTTTAAAGAAATTTGTTCTGTTATACGTTATATTAATTTATGTACTTATGGATTGATATTACATGCCCATGGTAATACAGATACAATGTATTTTTTGAAATAGGTTTTTACAATGCTTCCAAAATTATTCATTTAAATATTATTTATTTACTATTTGATATTATTTTATAATAGGTGTTTTTATATTAGGTTTGTTTTCATATTTGTTGTTATATATTTTGTCTGATTTTAATTTAATTATTATATATATGTTATTTTATAGACCCCTGATGAAGGCTTTTTTAAAAGCCGAAACACGGACCGTGTAGGGTCCTAATAAAGCTTTCCTAGAGCATCTCACCCCTTGTCTCGGATTGATCTCTTGAAGTTGTGTTTTCCACTTCTTGCTTTTGTTTTTTTGTTTATTTTTGAACAGCATCCATGCCTGATGAAAATGTTTGACCCTCGCAGCCGCTCCTCTACGTTTTTTTTCACCGTTCTCATTTTATCATAGTCTCCTTTTCAAAAGTTAAATAACGCATTGGATTTCCTGCATATACTTAATCCAAAGCTAATATCAAATCCGATCATATTATGATCACTGTTATCAAGTGGCCCCCATCACCATTACCTCCCGCACCAGATCATGTGCTCCACTAAGGACTAGGTCTAGAATTTTTCCTTATCTTGTCAGCTCCTGTACCAGTTGCTCCATAAAGCAGTCCTTGATTTCGTCAAGGAAATTTACCTCCCCAGCATGCCCTGATGTTACATTTACCCAGTCAATATCAGGATAATTGAAATCACCCATTATCATTGTGTTGCCCAGTTTGATAGCCTCCCTAATTTCTGATAACATTTCTACATCTGTCTGTTCATTCTAGCCATGCGGATGGTAGTACACTCCTATCACTATACTTTTCCCCTTTACACATGGAATTTCAATCCATAGGGATTCCAAGATGTGTTTTGTTTCCTGCAGAATTTTCAATCTATTTGTTTCAAGGCCCTCCTTAACATACAATTCTACCCCTCCACCCTATCACTACGACATAATTTATACCCCGGTATGACAGTGTCCCACTGGTTATCCTACTTCCACCAGGTCTCAGAGATGCCTATTATCTAATTTTTCATTTAGTGCAATATATTCTAATTCTCCCATCTTATTTCTTAGGCTTCATATATAGATATTTCAAACTATGTTTGTTGTTCCTATTTACATCATGCTCAGTACTTGACAGTATTAATTTGCAATCTTTTGTCTGATTTTTATTTGAGGACACCTGATCTACTTTTAAAAAATACTTCATCAGGGGTCTATAAAATAACATATATATAATAATTTAATTAAAATCAGACAAAATATATAACAACAAATATGAAAACAAACCTAATATAAAAACACCTATTATAAAATAATATCAAATAGTAAATAAATAATATTTAAATGAATAATTTTGGAAGCATTGTAAAAACCTATTTCAAAAAATATATTGTATCTGTATTACCATGGGCATGTAATATCAATCCATAAGTACATAAATTAATATAACGTATAACAGAACAAATTTCTTTAAACATAAAAACTAATAATGAATATAATGTACTAAATAAAAATAACAATAACATGCTAAATAAAAATACAAAGTATCTACAACAGATGATTTCTTAATACATACAAATTAAACAGAAATGAAAATTGAACATACCGATCAGTGGATGCACAAAGTGTATACTGATTGACAATGGAGCACATGAAATGTCGTCTCTGTAAAAGGACAGCAGAAAAAAATACCCTATTATTTATTTGTTAGGATTTATTTACCGCCTTTTTGAAGGAATTCACTCAAGGCGGTGTACAGTAAGAATAGATCAAACATGAGCAGTCAATTAGAGCAGTAAAAATATTCGAACAACAATACAAAGTATGGCATGGTATACTGCTTGCAATGACAAAGTGAATGATACATACCTCTAGCAGGTGTTCTCCGAGGACAGCAGGCTGATAGTTCTCACGACTGGGTGATGTCCGCGGCAGCCCCCACCAACCGGAAGAAGCTTCGCGGGCGGTCCGCACGCAGGGCACGCCCACCGCACATGCGCAGCCGTCTTCCCGCCCGTGCGTGACCGTTCCCGCCAGTTGAATGACAAGCAAAAATGATGAAACGCAACTCCAAAGGGGAGGAGGGAGGGTAGGTGAGAACAATCAGCCTGCTGTCCTCGGAGAACACCTGCTACAGGTATGTATCATTCACTTTCTCCGAGGCCAAGCAGGCTGCTTGTTCTCACAACTGGGGTATCCCTAGCTCTCAGGCTCACTGAAAACAAGAACCCAGGTCAATTGAGCCTCGCAACGGCGAGGATACAACAGAAAATTGACCTATGAAGAACAACTAACTGAGAGTGCAGCCTGACCAGAATAAATGCGGGTCCTGGAGGGTGGAGTTGGATTTACACCCCAAACAGATTCTGCAGCACCGACTGCCCGAACCGACTGTCGCGTCGGGTATCCTGCTGGAGGCAGTAATGTGATGTGAATGTGTGGACAGATGACCACGTCGCAGCCTTACAAATCTCTTCAATAGTGGCTGACTTCAAGTGGGCCACTGACGCTGCCATGGCTCTAACACTATGAGCCGTGACATGACCCTCAAGAGCCAGCCCAGCCTGGGAGTAAGTGAAGGAAATGCAATCTGCTAGCCAATTGGAGATGGTGCGTTTCCCAACAGCGACCCCTAGCCTGTTAGGGTCGAAAGAAACAAACAATTGGGTGGACTGTCTGTGGGGCTGTGTCCGCTCCAAGTAGAAGGCCAATGTGTGCAACTGACGTTCAGCAGGGCGGGTATGCGGCCTGGGGAAGAATGTTGGCAAGACAATTGACTGGTTAAGATGGAACTCCGACACCACCTTCGGCAGGAACTTTGGGTGGGTGCGGAGCACTACTCTGTTGTGATGAAATTTGGTATATGGAGCATGAGCTACCAGGGCTTGAAGCTCACTGACCCTACGAGCTGAAGTAACTGCCACCAAGAAAATGACCTTCCAGGTCAAGTACTTCAGATGGCAGGTATTCAGTGGCTCAAAAGGAGGTTTCATCAGCTGGGTGAGGACGACGTTGAGATCCCATGACACTGCAGGAGGCTTGATAGGGGGCTTTGACAGAAGCAAGCCTCTCATGAATCGAACAACTAAAGGCTCTCCAGAGATGGCTTTACCTTCCACACGATAATGCTAAGCACTAATCGCACTAAGGTGATTCCTTACTGAGTTGGTCTTGAGGCCAGACTCTGATAAGTGCAGAAGGTACTCAAGCAGGTTCTGTGCAGGGCAAGAACGAGGTTCTAGGGCCTTGCTCTCACACCAAACGACAAACCTCCTCCACTTGAAAAAGTAACTCTTTCGTGGAATCCTTCCTAGAGGCAAGCAAGACATGGGAGACACCCTCCGACAGACCCAACGCAGCGAAGTCTACGCCCTCAACATCCAGGCCGTGAGAGCCAGAGACTGAAGGTTAGGGTGCAGCAACGCTCCGTCGTTCTGCGAAATGAGAGTCGGAAAACACTCCAATCTCCACAGTTCTTCTGAGGACAACTCCAGAAGAAAAGGGAACCAGATCTGATGGGGCCAAAAGGGCGCTATCAGAATCATGGTGCCGCGGTCTTGCTTGAGCTTCAGTAAGGTCTTCCCCACCAAAGGTATGGGAGGATAAGCATACAGGAGGCCGGTCCCCCAATGAAGGAGAAAGGCATCTGACGCTAGCCTGTCGTGTGCCTGAAGTCTGGAACAGAACAGAGGCAGCTTGTGGTTGGTCTGAAAGGCGAAAAGGTCCACCGAGGGGGTGCCCCACTCTCGGAAGATCTTGCGTACCACTCTGGAATGAAGCGACCACTCGTGCAGTTGCATGACTCTGCTCAGTCTGTCGGCCAGACTGTTGTTTACACCTGCCAGGTACGTGGCTTGAAGGAGCATGCCGAACTGGCAAGCCCAACGCCACATCCCGACGGCTTCCTGACACAAGGGGCGAGATCCGGTGCCCCCCCTGCTTGTTGGTGTAATACATTGCAACCTGATTGTCTGTCCGAATTTGGATAATTTGGCAGGACAGCCGATCTCTGAAAGCCTTCAGTGCGTTCCAGATCGCTCGGAGCTCCAGGAGGTTGATCTGCAGATCCTTTTCCTGGAGGGACCACAGACCCTGGGTGTGAAGCCCATCGACATGAACTCCCCACCCCAGGCGAGATGCATCCGTCGTCAGCACTTTCGTCGGCTGTGGAATTTGGAATGGACGTCCCAGGGTCAAATTGGTCCGAATGGTCCACCAGAGCAGTGAAGTGCGGCAACTGGTGGAGAGGCGGATGACATCTTCTAGATTCCCGGTGGCTTGGAACCACTGGGAAGCTAGGGTCCATTGAGCAGATCTCATGTGAAGACGAGCCATGGGAGTCACATGGACTGTGGAGGCCATATGACCCAGAAGTCTCAACATCTGCCGAGCTGTGACCTGCGGAGACGCTCTGGTCTGCGAAGCCAGGGACAGGAGGTTGTTGGCCCTCGCTTCAGGAAGGAAGGCCTGAGCCGTCTGGGTATTCAGCAGAGCTCCCATGAATTCCAGAGACTGGGTTGGCTGGAGATGGGACTTTGGGTAATTTATCACAAACCCCAGCAGCTCCAGGAGTTGAATAGTGCACTGCATGGACCGGAGGGTTCCTGCCTCCGAGGTGTTCTTGACCAGCCAATCGTCGAGATATGGGAACACGTGCACTCCCAGCTTGCGTAGATACGCCGCTACCACCACGAGGCACTTTGTAAAGACCTGTGGGGCAGAGGCGAGCCCAAAGGGCAGCACACAATACTGAAAATGCCGTGTGCCCAGGCGGAATCTGAGATACTGTCTGTGAGCTGGCAGTATCGGGATGTGAGTGTATGCGTCCTTTAAATCCAGAGAACATAGCCAATCGTTTTTCTGAATCTTTGGCAGAAGGGTGCCCAAGGAAAGCATCCTGAACTTTTCTTTGACCAGGAATTTGTTCAGGCCTCTCAGGTCTAGGATGGGACGCATCCCCCCTGTTTTCTTTTCCACAAGGAAGTACCTGGAATAGAATCCCTGCCCTTCCTGCCCGGGTGGTACGGGCTCGACCGCATTGGCGCTGAAAAGGGCGGAGAGTTCCTCTGCAAGTACCTGCTTGTGATGGGAGCTGAAGGATTGAGCTCCCAGAGGACAATTTGGTGGCAGGGAGGCCAAATTCAGGGCGTATCCGCACCGCACTATTTGGAGAACCCACTGGTCGGAGGTTATGAGAGGCCACCTTTGGTGAAAAAATTTCAACCTCCCTCCGACCAGCAGATCGTCCGGTACGGACACTTTGAGGGCGGCTATGTTTCCATGGATCCAGTCAAAAGCCCGTCCCCGGCTTTTGCTGTGGAGGCGCAGGGGGCTGCTTAGGCGCACGCTGTTGACGAGAACGAGCACGCTGGGGCTGTCCCTGTGCCTGACGAGGCCTTCGGGCCGGCTGGGTGTACCTACGCTTGGTAAAAGCATAGGGTGCAGCCTGCCAGGCCCGGGAAAAACGTCCACCTGCTGAGGTGGATGCTGAAGGCGCCCGGTGGGAGAGCTTGTCGAGGGCGGTTTCCCGCTGATGCAGTTGGTCCACCAGCTGCTCGACCTTCTCACCAAAAATATTATCCCCCCGGCAAGGGACGTCAGCCAGTCTCTGCTGGGTGCGGTTGTCCAGGTCAGAGGCACGCAGCCATGAGAGCCTGCGCATCACTATACCTTGGGCCGCAGCACGAGATGCTACGTCACAGGTGTCATATATACCCCTGGACAGGAACTTTCTGCACGCCTTCAGCTGCCTGACCACCTCCTGAAAAGGCCTGGACTGCTCCGGCGGGAGCTTGTCAACCAGGTCCGCCAGTTGCTTCACATTGTTCCGCATGTGGATGCTCGTGTAGAGCTGGTAAGACTGGATGCGGGTCACGAGCATGGAAGATTGGTAGGCCTTCCTCCCAAACGAGTCCAGAGTGCGAGACTCCCGCCCTGGGGGCGCCGAGGCGGTATCCCTCGAACTCCGTGCCCTCTTGAGAGCAGAATCCACGACCGCCGAGTCATGAGGCAATTGGGGCCGCATTAACTCTGGTTCCGAGTGGATTCTGTACTGGGACTCTGCTTTCTTGGGGATGATGGGATTAGATAATGGTCTCATCCAGTTCCGAAGCAGTGTCTCTTTGAGGACATTGTGCAACGGTACCGTGGAGGACTCTCTAGGTGGTGATGGATAATCGAGGACCTCGAGCATCTCAGCCCTCGACTCATCCACAGAGACCACGGGAAAGGGAATGCATATAGACATATCCCTGACAAAGGAGGCAAAGGAGAGGCTCTCAGGAGGTGAGAGCTTTCTCTCTGGTGAAGGCGTGGGGTCGGAGGGAAGGCCCACAGTCTCCTCTGAGGAGAAATATCTGGGGTCCTTCTCCTCCCCCCACGAGGCCTCTTCCTCGGTGTCAGACATAAGCTCATGCAGCTGAGTCCTCAACCGGGCCCGGCTCGACGTCGAGGCACCGAGGCCTCAGTGTCGTCGAGTGGTGGACTCCCGCGCCGTCGGGGACGAAGCTCCCTCCATCGACGTCGACAGGGACTCCACCTGCGTGGCGGTCGAGACCGGCGCCGCAAGCGGCGTCGGCGTCGAAGGCCTCGGCACCGGGCTAGAGCTCGCCGGCGCCACAGTCAACGGCGCCGAGGGCGCAAGCACCCCCGGCGCCGGCACAGTCTGGCGCATCAGCCCTTCCAGGATCCCCGGAAGGATGGCTCAGAGGCACTCGTCCAGGCCCGCTGCCGGGAAAGACGGGGGGGCCGGTAGAGGCGTCGGTGCCGGAAGCTGCTCGGGTCCAGGAGACTGCACCGAAGTGCTGGGACCCTGACGCGTCAGTACCTCCACTACCGAGGGGGACCTCTCCTCTCGACGCTGACGCTTACTCGGCGTCGACTCCTCTCTGGCGCCGGGGGCCGGATGTATCCATGGCGACCGATGATGGTGCTTCTTTGTTTTCTTGCGATGCCCGTCATCGGCGCTAGGCGGCATGGAGGAGGAGGAGGTCGATCCCCCTCGGTCTCGAGGGACCGGGTCAGACAGGGTTCGGTCCCGAGGGCCATGGGCAGAGGGAGTGACCGGGGCCGATTGCCCACGCGGCCTCTCACCCCTACCGTCACCGGAGGACCGGCGGGCCGACGGGACCTGTGCTCCTGGGGTCGATGGCATCGGTGCCGATTTCGCGGACATCGATACCGGTACCGAAGAACCGGCCGTCGATACCGATGCCGTCGAGGTCGACGTCGAGGGGCCGGCGCAAGTTCCAAAAAGACGGTCCCGAAGAACTTGCCTCGCAACTTGAGTCCGTTTCCGGAGACCAAGACACAAAGTACACGACTTGGTATCGTGCTCCGGCCCGAGGCACTGGAGGCACCAAGCGTGAGTGTCGGTCTGCGAGATAGGCCGGCCGCACCGACCACACTTCTTAAATCCACTCGGGACCTTCGAGGACATCAACAGAAAAATTGCGTCGGCGAAATCAAAGTCGTCGATGGTGGTGGTAAAATCACACCTCGAAAAACAACTCGACCGCGCGGCCACAAGGCCGCAACGCGACGCCCCCCGCTAGAAAACGAGGGGAAATACAGCGCGTTCTCTTTTTTTTTTTTTTTACAGAAAAAGAAAATTTTTAAGAACGCGGAACAAAATAAAACGAAAATAAACGAAGGTTCGCAAACAACGCGACGGTTTTCCGGGGCTGAGGAAGAGAGAGGTGAACACGTCTCTCTCCAGGCGCGGAAAAGAAAAGACTGGCGGGAACGGTCATGCACGGGCGGGACAACGGCCGCGCATGCGCGGTGGGCGTGCCCTGCGTGCGGACCGCCCGCGAAGCTTCTTCCGGTTGGTGAGGGCTGCCGCGGACATCACCCAGTCATGAGAACAAGCAGCCTGCTTGTCCTCGGAGAACACAATGAGGCATATTTTCAAAGCACTTAGCCTTCCAAAGTTCCATAGAAACCTATGGAACTTTGGAAGGCTAAGTGCTTTGAAAATATGCCTCAATATGTACTAGATCATTATAATTGGTAGTGAGGGGTAAGGCATATAGATGAGTAAGAAAGCAGGAAGAATTAGAAAGTAAGGTGATTGATTTGAAGAAAGTTGCATGTGAGGTCAGAGAGATGGTTAAATATTATCTCAGCTAGGCTAGGAGTGGGTAAACATGTCCCGCTGCAGTATGTGCAGCCCGAGTCAATCCTTGTGTGTGTGAGTGAGACTAACAAGTTAGTTACTTCTTCCATTAAAGGCTTGGTTGAAGAGACAAGCTTTCACCTGCTTCCTGAAGTAGAGGTAGTCCTGTGTTAAGCGGAGTCTTTCAGGCAATGCATTCCAGAGTGTGGGGGCTCCGGAGAAGGCTCGCATGCAGGTATCACATCGTGTAATGTCTTTTGGAGAGGGTGTTAGTGAAAGTCTGTGGGAGGACCTTAGTATCCTTGGCGGTGTGTGGAGGATCATCCTATTTTTCAGATATTCGGGGCCATTTCCTTTCAGGGCCTTGAAGATCAGACAGAGTTTTAAATTTAGCTCTGCATTGTACTGGTAGCCAATGAAGCTTTTGCAAAAATGGTATGATGTGGTCACGTCGCTTGCAACCTTCTATGAGTCTTGCTGCTGCATTCTGAATCAAATGGAGCTGGTGCAGGCCCTTTGTAGTCAGACCATTGTATAGTGCATGGCAGTAATCCAGTCTTGATGTTACCAAGGTATGCACAACTGGAATAAGATTTACCTTCTCGATGTAAGGAGAGAAGCAGCGTAGCTGTCGCAAATAGTAGAAGCAGCTCTTGAAGGTTGCTTGGATTTGGGGAATCAGAGTAAGTGTTGAATCTAACTGTATTCCAAGGTTCCTGATTTGTGATTTGAGGGGGAGTTCATACTTCCCAAAAGGGATTTTGATGTCAGGTATGTATCAACTTGTGTTAGGGAACCAGAGAAGCTCGCTTTTACTTGGGTTCAGGCAAAGTTTGTTGTGTTTAGCCCATTCTTGAATTGATGTTAGACAAGTGATCAGTTTATTCAAGGCTGTAGGTAAGTCAGGTTCAATGGGTATGAGTAGCTGCACATCATCCACATAGATGCAGAACTGAGTGTCCATTGACCGAATCAGCTCAGCTAGTGACTTGAGGTAGATATTGAACAGAATAGGTGACAGTATCAATCCTTGTGATACCCCGCAGGTCAGTGTCCATGGTGGTGATGAGTTGCTGCCAATCATTATGGATTGTTGCCTGTCTGATAGGATCTGAACCAGGCAAGTACTGTTCCATTGATACCTGTTTCTGTCAGTCGTGCTAGCAAGATATCATGATCCAAAGTGTCAAAAGCTGCTCAGAAATCTAGCAGTACTAACATCGAGCCAAATCCCTTGTCTCGGTTTCTGTGAAGATCATCTAGCAGGGATACGAGGACCGTTTCTGTTCCACAACCAGGTCTGAATCCAGATTGACATGGATCTAGCCAGTTACTCTTTTCTAGCCATTCATTAAGTTGAACACAGACTGTTTGTTCTATCAGTTTCCCTAGAAACGGGATGTTGGATACTGGCCTGTAACTTTCAAATTTGTCCTGGTCAAGGTTGTTTTTCTTCAGCAGAGGGCGAACCACTGCCCTTTTTAATGCTGTTGGTAGTTGCCCATTAGAAAGAGAGATGTTCACAATTTTTGTGGCGCCTTCTATAAGGCCCATACTTGCCTGCTGCACTATCTTTGATGGACAGGGATCGAGGGAGCAGGTAGTTGGTCGAAGGTCTCTTAGGATTTTGTCAAGGCTCTCCACTGTCAGGTTAAAAGTGTTCCATCTGTCTCTGTTAGGAGGGGGTGAGTTTTTGCACCCCTGGTTGACTGGTTGGGCACTGGGTGGGACTGCCTGTAAATCCTGGTGGAGACTTTTAATTTTGTTGGCAAAGTATGCAGCAAAATCATTGCAGTTCAGTTTAGACTGGGCAAGCTGGTTTTGTTTTGGGGGGTTGCAGTAGGCTGTTTACTATACTGAACAGCTGCTTGGTTGAATTGGCAGCCTGTGCACTGCGTTGAGAAAAATACTGTTTTTTTGTTGCTGTTAAGGCTTGGCGGTACTTTGCCATGTGCTTCCTGCAGTTTAGCCTGTCTTCATCCAGATGATATTTGCGCCATCTCCTTTCCAGTTTTTGTCCTTCGCGTTTAAGGATCCGAAGTTCTGGAGCAAATCAAGGTGAGCGTTTGTGAGTGGGGCATAAGACCTTTTTTAGTGGTGCTGTTTTCTCTAAGGTCTTGGCTAAGTGTCTAGTCCAGATGTCAACTTGTTCTGCCACTGTTGTCTTTTTATCTTCCCTGTTTTGGTGATATCTTTTAAAGATAACTTATTCCGAACCATGCGCTTTTCAGCGACTGTCAGTCTTCCCCCAGTTTCTAGTTTAAAAGCTGCTCTATCTCCATTTTAAATGCTGATGCCAGCAGCCTGGGTCCCACTCTGGTTAAGGTGGAGCCCAGTTCCTAACAAATCCAAAACCCTCCTCCCTGCACCATCGTCTCATCCACACAAGTCTGCAGTACACAAAATTTTCATACAGCACCCTGTAGACGTAACTTCAATCAGTGGCCAGAAAAACCTCTCCCTCCTTACCATATAAACTTTTTCTTTTATTCAATTCTCATTTTTATTTCTATTTTCCATTAAACAATTCTTTACTTTCCTTGTTTTCAGCAACACAGTCCTAAGTATAAAATCAGCACACTTATCTTTTCAAGTTTCTCTCTGCACTTTCCGATGGGACCTGTTTCACAATGAAGCTTCATCAGGGGTAATATGTGCTTATTAAGCTGCACTCATTTTACAGCATCATTGATGCTATAAAATGAAAGCAGCTTAATAAGCAAATGTGTCCCCACTGGGAAGGTCAGAGAGAAGGCTGATAAGTGTCCTGATTTTATACTTCAAAATATGTTGCTACAGAAAAGGAAAATGAAAAATTATTAAATGAAAAATAGAAATAAAAATAAGAATTAAATAAAATAACGTTTATATGGTAGGGAGGGAAAGGATTTTCTGGCCAATCAATCATGTAACTTCAATCACCTGCAGGATGCTGTATAAAAGATTTGCGTACTGCAGACTTCTGAGGCCTTTTCCTCTCCTTTTTTCAAGGTAATAGATTTTGGGGCACCTAGAGCCTCTTTTATCAAGCCACGCAGTATTGCCAAAGCAGCCCATTCAAAGTGAGGCTTTGTCGGCATTACCGCACCGGAAGCCACTAGCACAGATTGATAAAAGAGGCCCTTAGTGTCTTTTGATGTTCCACAATTTTTGCACAGATACTGTGAATTGCTTTTTGTGAACTATTCCCTTTTCTAGTTGTTTATGTTCACTTTAGTCATTAATATGCGGATGTGCAAACCAGTAACCAGGGTGTCCCTCTGAAATAACATTGATGCAGGGTTCTGCCTCAGATGATGTAGTTGCTAGGCTGCACGGGACTTTTAAGTTACTATTGGCACTTTAGCAGCATGTGCTGAAGTTCCACTCTATTACACAGGTTGAAACCACTAGGTCTGGCACCCTGACTGATGCCAGACTGATCCAATGGCCCTGACTATGATCCTAACACCTATATTTCTCAGACACTTCAGAAGGATATTATAATTTATGGTGCCAAATGCTGCCATCAAAATACCACAGAACAGTCACTCCTTTTGTCAATTTTTAAACAAGAGATTAAAGTGCTTTGGCCCATTCGGAACTTAACTGAAATGAGTCTAAAATATTTCTATTATCTAAAGTGCCTAAGGGATCAGATATGATGGACATGGAGGAAATTACAACCAAGGTGAGATCCAAAGTCCGTAGACTCCAACATATAGATGTGTGAGAATATTAGATCACATTGTGCCTTCAGAGAAAGATCCATGATAAAGTCTATATTGAGGTGAAACCACCAGCCAGGCTGGAGTATGGATTGGAAAAGGAACTGAACTATTTTTAATACAAGGCACTCTTTTCTATGAATGTTAAGAGCAGACATCTTATCATTGGAAGTACAAAAAATATTTTGAGATCTACTTTAATATTTTATAGAGGAATGGGAGCATGACTTGTCTTGAAGCAATAATTTAAATTTTGTGTAAACATTTGCCACTGGAAGTCTAAATGGATATCTCTTTAGATGTTCCATGAAAGAAGGAAGATCTACTGACGATAAGGATATTTTTGACACATTTAAGTATAGAACATTGTTAGTTGCACAACATATCTACAGTGGTGGAAATAAGTATTTGATCCCTTGCTGATTTTGTAAGTTTGCCCACTGACAAAGACATGAGCAGCCCATAATTGAAGGGTAGGTTATTGGTAACAGTGAGAGATAGCACATCACAAATTAAATCCGGAAAATCACATTGTGGAAAGTATATGAATTTATTTGCATTCTGCAGAGGGAAATAAGTATTTAATCCCTCTGGCAAACAAGACCTAATACTTGGTGGCAAAACCCTTGTTGGCAAGCACAGCGGTCAGACGTCTTCTGTAGTTGATGATGAGGTTTGCACACATGTCAGGAGGAATTTTGGTCCACTCCTCTTTGCAGATCATCTCTAAATCATTAAGAGTTCTGGGCTGTCGCTTGGCAACTCGCAGCTTCAGCTCCCTCCATAAGTTTTCAATGGGATTAAGGTCTGGTGACTGGCTAGGCCACTCCATGACCCTAATGTGCTTCTTCCTGAGCCACTCCTTTGTTGCCTTGGCTGTATGTTTTGGGTCATTGTCGTGCTGGAAGACCCAGCCACGACCCATTTTTAAGGCCCTGGCGGAGGGAAGGAGGTTGTCACTCAGAATTGTACGGTACATGGCCCCATCCATTCTCCCATTGATGCGGTGAAGTAGTCCTGTGCCCTTAGCAGAGAAACACCCCCAAAACATAACATTTCCACCTCCATGCTTGACAGTGGGGACGGTGTTCTTTGGGTCATAGGCAGCATTTCTCTTCCTCCAAACACGGCGAGTTGAGTTCATGCCAAAGAGCTCAATTTTTGTCTCATCTGACCACAGCACCTTCTCCCAATCACTCTCGGCATCATCCAGGTGTTCACTGGCAAACTTCAGACGGGCCGTCACATGTGCCTTCCGGAGCAGGGGGACCTTGCGGGCACTGCAGGATTGCAATCCGTTATGTCGTAATGTGTTACCAATGGTTTTCGTGGTGACAGTGGTCCCAGCTGCCTTGAGATCATTGACAAGTTCCCCCCTTGTAGTTGTAGGCTGATTTCTAACCTTCCTCATGATCAAGGATACCCCACGAGGTGAGATTTTGCGTGGAGCCCCAGATCTTTGTCGATTGACAGTCATTTTGTACTTCTTCCATTTTCTTACTATGGCACCAACAGTTGTCTCCTTCTCGCCCAGCGTCTTACTGATGGTTTTGTAGCCCATTCCAGCCTTGTGCAGGTGTATGATCTTGTCCCTGACATCCTTAGACAGCTCCTTGCTCTTGGCCATTTTGTAGAGGTTAGAGTCTGACTGATTCACTGAGTCTGTGGACAGGTGTCTTTCATACAGGTGACCATTGCCGACAGCTGTCTGTCATGCAGGTAACGAGTTGATTTGGAGCATCTACCTGGTCTGTAGGGGCCAGATCTCTTACTGGTTGGTGGGGGATCAAATACTTATTTCCCTCTGCAGAATGCAAATAAATTCATATACTTTCCACAATGTGATTTTCCGGATTTAATTTGTGATGTGCTATCTCTCACTGTTACCAATAACCTACCCTTCAATTATGGGCTGCTCATGTCTTTGTCAGTGGGCAAACTTACAAAATCAGCAAGGGATCAAATACTTATTTCCACCACTGTATATTTTGGAATATCCTGGACAATGATCAATTGAAAACTCTGACAGCTGACTGGAAATTGTTCCAGTGTTATTTGATTAGTTATGAGTCCACTATTCCCTACTAGTAAAAGAGGCCCGTTTCTGATAGAAATGAAACGGGCGCTAGCAAGGTTCCATGCCCCACTCCCTACCTCCCTTCCCTCTCTCTCCTCCGAGTTCCAACTCCCCTCCCCTCAGAGTTCCATGCCCCCCTACCTCCCTTCCTCTCCTCCGAGTTCCAGGACCCCCTCCACTTTGAGCTCCAGGACTCACCTCCCTCCCCTTCAAGTTCCAGGACCCCTCCCTCCCCTTCGAGTTCCAGAACTCCCTCTCCCCTCCCCGTTCCATGTCCCCCCTCTCGTCCGAGTTCCAGACCCCCGCACATCCCTCCCTCTCTCTCTCCTCCGAGTGCAAGCACGATCTGTCCGCCTGACCCTCGCCTTCCTAAGTGTTGGCTGTAATTTAAAACTTGTTACCTCGTGGTCCGGCGTCAGCAGTGAAGGCGAGCGGCGCTTCAGCCTGCCTTCCCTCTGTCTCAGCTCTGCCTCTGGTCCCGCCCTCATTTCCTGTTTCCAGAAGGGCGGGACCAGAGGCAGAGCTGAGACAGAAGGGAATGCAGGCTGAAGCGCCACTCGCCTTCACTGCTGACGCCGGACCCTGAGGTAAGAATTTTTAAATTCTGGCCGGCACGCAGGAAGGCGAGAAGCAGGCAGAGGACAGGTCATGCTTGCACTCGGAGGGGAGAGAGAGAGAGGGAGGGAGGTGCGGGGGTCTGGGGCTCGGAGGAGAGGGGGGGCATGGAACTCGGAGGGAAGCGGTCCTGGAACTTGAAGGGGAGGGGGGCCTGGAACTCGTCGGAGAGGGAGGGAGGGAGGGAGGGGGGCATGGAACTCGGAGGGAGGACTGGGGGGGAAGAAGAGGGGCGATTCTCTACTCACCTCCAACAATCTGTGGCTGGCTGGCTGGTGCTGGCTTCCCTTCCCTTTCACTGATCCGCCCTCTGACGTCATCGCGAGGGTGGACCAATGGGAAGTGTGTTACGAACCCAGGCATCCAGACGTAGAACGTTTGAGGTGCAAATTATTATATAGGATATTTTCTTTAAAGAAAGGTGAGTTCATATGAATTACTAAAGAACATGTACCTAAATAATTAAATACAAGAGTTGTATTTATTTAGGTACATGTTCTTTAGTAATTCATTAAATAAAGTATCCTGCATTATTTTTGATTAACTCTGGCTTATTGAGTTCATGATCAGGTGAAGAAAGTAGTATGTTCTGTCTTTTATAAACTTTACTTATGGCAATGTTTGAAAATCTAAGGAGGTAATTCTATAAGGAGGGTACCAAGAACATATGAAATTAACCTGAATACTGGTACTTGCGCATGTAGGTGCTCACATACACACATAAATGCCAATATTCCAGCTATATGCTATTCTGTAAAATGGCACCTATAAATGGAAGGTGCATAGTTTGCAACTAGTTTCACATGGGCAGAGTTTGGGTGGAACATGGGAAGGCCACACATTCACACGTTTATGTCAAAATCCTATAATCTATGCAAGATCATTTACACCAGCTCCATGGCTGGTGTTAAGTGATTGTGCTTAGAACAGGGCTCGGCAAACGGTCAATTGTGATTGACCAGTTGATTGTGAGTTCACAACCAAAAAATATAATAGCTGTACTCTCTCACACTTGGGCCCCAGCCTACTTTGACATCCATTCATTTCCTTTCCGCCCTGTATCATACAGCATGCACTGGCATTCGCAAGCTAGCTGAAACCAATGAAGGTAGGCGTACAGATGGATGATTTCCTTCAGTGTTGTCATTGGATATGAAAACTATAACTTACCGAGATTGCATGTGGGATAACATGGTGTGCAGTGACCTATCTTCTTTCGCACTGCTACCTCCAGGTAAAAATGAATACACACACAAATAAAACAAACACACAAAAAAAACTGGTGACGTACCATTCCATTATACAATGCATGATGGGTACCTGTCCTGTGAAATCAGTCAGTTTCTGACAAATTTTGGGATACAATACATTGTAACACATTTTCCAGTCAATCTTGGTCAAATTGAAAGTTTGAAAATAGATCTCTACACTGAAATGTTTGCCGACCCCTGGTCTACATTCTTGGCATGTTATGCTGGTATTCTATAAAAAGAAGTAGGCATCTGCTTTTCTTTACACAATAGGTTTCAAGTAGGTCACTAGTAGGTACCCCTTTACAGAATTATCCTGTATGTGCTCAATTCAATAAAGGACGCTAAAACATAGGTGCCAAAAATTTGGGCACTGTCAATTTAGTATAAGTCCACACTTTTGGCACGTAACTCTAGGCAGGAGCACTTACGCCATGTCAATGGCTGGTTTAAATGCTCATGACCAAATACTGGCAGTTACGCAAGTAACTAACAGTATTCTTTAACTTAGTACCTCATTGTTTTCCATGCCTCTGACACGCCCATGCCAACGTCCCACCTGAAGTTGTGTGCTATAGAAATTAGGTGTAAGTTTATCAACGGGGCTAAGTCATTTACATGCTTACCTACAAATCAGTGCTTGTTAATGCCAATTATTGGTATTTACTGCCAATTTAGAATCAATAAGCTAATTTATTTATGCATATAAACGACCCCTGTGCACCCAACTGTGCATCCAATTTTTAGCAACCTTTGTAGAATTTGGGGGCATAAGTCCATAATATATTTTAAACTTGTATAGCAGCCTTAATTTGAGCTGTTTGGATTATTGCAATAGATTATTGGGGTTACCAGAAGTAACAGACACTTCTTCAAAATAGTATAAAAATGCTGTAGAGTTGACTGGTGTTAGTAGTAGGTCTGCTAGAATTTCTCCAACTTTGAAGTCTTCTACATTGGCTCCCATACAACAGAAATTCAGTTTAAAATTCGTTCCTTGATTTTTAAAGTACTGCATGAAATTCAGCTAGCGTATCTAAGGAAAGCCCTAGATTGTCATATATCAAGCTGAACTTTAAGATCTGCTGAGTCTCATCAACTAAGCATTTTAAGGCTGTAGGTTGCTAGATTTGCTGAGGAGAGTAGGGACTGCTTGACTTCTATCACTGGGTCAACATTATGGAATGTCTTGTCTAGGGTCATTCATTCAGAAGATAAATTTTATCTTTTAAAAATGTTTGATGACATGATTGTTTAGGAATGCCCTTGGGGATGAGGGGAGTGATCAGCCTCCCTATTTCCTTATTCAGTGATAGAGAATAGGGAAGCTGATTGCTTTAATAACTGTCATTGAAGGGCTATTACTTGTTAAATCAATTTTGTTATATCAAAGATGTGAATAAAATGTGTCCAATGTAATCCTTAGCCAAACAGGACTGAGGAGGTCTCTAAGTATCAACAGCTAAACAGGAAATCCGATGCACAACTATAGAAAATTTCTAGGCTTTCCCACAGCTTTCTAAGCAATGCTCTGCAACACCACCATCAGACGACATTACCCATATGAGAAGCTGATTCATCCTGTTGGCTCTTGAAGAATTATTTTCTTACCTTTAGTACAAGAAGAAAAACCGTGTTCTATGAGCAGCGGCCATACTTTCAGACATGTTTCTGACTTTCAAATAATTGACAAATCCTCTGAAGAACAGGAGGAGGCCTAAAAATGTAAAAATCAAAAAGTGTTATATCACTGAACCCATCATAATGACCAATAAAAATGAAAGCGGAGTTGCTTTCCTGTTATAGATGTTCCTGGACATCAGGATATAAGGTCCTCATACATGGTGATATTGAACGAAGCCCAGGTTGGAGCAGTGGCTACCAAGCTTCTAGAGCTTTCTGCTATGTTCTGAGTATATGAGGGATGTCCCACGTCACCCTGGTCATGTAAGCCCATCCATCAGCTGAGCACTGCGTAATTTGAAAAAGCCAACTACTTGGAAAGGAAAGGGAGTTTTGAAAGAACTGGTATCCTGCTGTCCTCTGAGATCACTTGTTATAGGTAAGCAATGCAACTTTCTTCAAGAACAAGAATATGCAGACTTCACACATGTAAATCCCTATTAGAATAAACTGTAGAAGAAAATATTGCCAACAGGCTATATTATTTTGGAGGGGGTGAGGGAGGGAGACAAACAGGAAATAAAAATGGGCCATGGGGGAATATTGTTGGATTCTAAACCTCAAAGAGATTTTGCAAGACAACTTTACCAAATCTATTGGGGGTCTTTGTCCAAACAATAATAGAAAGTGAACTTGTGGATGCAACTCCATATCATATCCTTGCAAATTGTTTCCCTGAAGGCTTTCAGTTGGCCCACAAAATTCTCCTAATTGAAACTATCAAAGCCAGTCAGGAGAAAAGGGCATGCCAAAACATGAACATGGGCCATCTCTCAAAGGATGACTTGCAGAGTCACTTATCTTCCAGGGAAGGAAAAAGCCTCAGCAGACAGATTCATCTAGTTCTCAGAACCCCAACAGTAATCATTGGATGGAGAAGTAGCAAAGAGGCTATTCTGTGGAGGAGTGGCCTAGTGGTTAGGGTGGTGGTCTTTGGTCCTGGGGAACTGATGAACTGAGTTCAAGTCCCACTTCAGGCACAGGCAGCTCCTTGTGACTCTGGGCAAGTCACTTAACCCTCCATTGCCCCTGGTACAAATAAGTACCTGTATACAATATATAAACCGCATTGAGCCTGCCATGAGTGGGAAAGCGCGGGGTACAAATGTAACAAAAATAAAAAATAAAAAAATTCTACAAATAGGGAGCACCTCCGTTTGCATCTCCTTTATACAGAAGCTTTCTCCAGTTGTGTGTGAAGGAGGAAGACACAAGCAAACAAGTGTCAAATGCTTTTCCCTGGATGAAGGAAAGTACCTTCTTTATATATATCCTCAAATTACTCTGGTAACAAAAAGTTTGTTAAAACTCAGAAGAGAACAGTGACTCTGACCCTAAGAGTGTCCTATCTGCCAAGACAGAAATAGTTCCCACTCCGTTAGGAGTTGTCCATTTTGGAAGTCAGTTTGGCTGGGGAATTCCTAAATTATCATCACAGAATTAGGGAATATTGTGCTGTCCTTCTCAGCCTAAGCCAGTGATTCCCAAATCTGTCCTGGGGAACCTCAACCAGTCAGGTTTTCATGGATATCCACCAATATGCATGAGATAGTATTTGCAAAACAAAGGAAGCATTTTATGCAAATTGATCTCATAATATAGAAAAATGTTGGTATGAATATTCATGGTGGATATCGTGAAAATATATCAACTGCCTAAGTTCCTAACAGAGGGGCCCTTTTACTAAGCGTCGGTAAGCCCAATGCAGGCTTACCGCTCGCTATTCCAGAACTAGTGCGGGACTACCATAGGAGCCCGGTGGTAGTTCCCACCCCCTGTGCGCGCCATTTCTGCAGCTACCAAAAATGTTCTATTTTTGTAGTGTTGGTGCTTAGCTTGCGGTAATCGCTGCCCGATACCACCAGATTAGAGCGGGAGCTCTTACTGCCACCTCAATGGGTGGCAGTAAGGGCTCCCCCCCCCTGAAATAGCTGTGCGGCAAGTGGATCACTTACTATATGGCCATTTCTCTTCTTCCAAAAAAGATAGCCTTTTACCCGCTGTGGTAAAAGGGGCCTCAGCACATATCAAAAACACATGCTGATGCTAGCGCAGACCCCTTTTTACTGCAGCTTAGTAAAAAGGCTCCAGGGACAGGATTCCTACCATCACAAAACAGACATGGCTGCTGAAAGAGTAGTTCCAAAACTGGGAAATGTGGATTAGGGAATGGAATGTAGTAATATCAGGAAGGGTGAGGGAAGCAAGAAAAAGTATCATGCTGAGGTAGGAATGAAGGGAACGTGGTAACACCAAGTAGGAGGTAAAAGAAAGTGATGCTGATGCCAGAGAAGGGGTAGTGGGAAGGAAGGGAAAGTGATGCAAAGGGATAACGGTGAAGGAGCAAAGGGAAGGTGATGCCAGGTTGGGGGGAGAGAGGAGATAGGGAAGTTGCTTGCAATAACAAAGTAAACCCAGTGATCGGTGTACAATAACATAACTTAACCTAGTACGGGCATGCCTAACATTTAGATGCCCACACTTACATCAGCCATATCTAACAGAAACAGCTACTGTCTAGATCTCAGACACGAACCAGCACTTAATGGTGCGACAGCTTCCTCTTCTATACAAGGCAAACGAGACCCATACTTAAGCAAGTGTTTATGAAACTGAGGCCCCACAATTAGTCTTTGCCCATGGCCCCATTTTCCCAATGGCCACTCTTGTTTTGTATTGTATTGCAATGGGCATGTTCAGTAAGCTACCCAAGATATGTTCAGCTGGCAATACAGTTGTCATATAAAATGTTGCACATATGCACAGCTTTTTTTAGAGACTGGTACAGAAGACAAAATATATCATTAAACATGTAATGATTTCAAAATATGCATCATATTACTCAGCATATGAATAAAATGGTTGCCCTATGTCAGAATACTGGATCACATTGCTGAAGAATGATATTTCTTCTGAACTGCAACTTACCAAGTACTAGAAATATCCACCAAAGCCAGTACTGTCCATTAAAGTATCCAGTGAAATAGTCTGAGAACTAAATAAAAAAGTAAGCTTTTAGTATCATCACACACAGAATAAAGTACACACTTCTTACAATATAAATGCATGAACATTACAAAACAGTTAATCTAGTAGACTTAAGTACTTAATAGTCATTTTAAGGAATTTTACCTGTCCAGAATATATTACACAAGAAACCCAGGGGGTCTTTTACTATTAAAGCTTAGCTCAAGTTATCTACAGCAGGGCCCATTTTATTGTTATGGGCTTTTCCTGCAGATAACTCGAGCTAAGCTTTAGTAAAAGTCCCCCCACCCCACAATTAATCCATAAAAAGCAAAAACTAAATTCCAAAGAGCATGGAATGTTAATCAAGCTTTAAAGAGATTATTACTTAGTCCTAAGAGGCACACTGCACATAACACTTTATCAAGGGACAGTCATATTTGTGACACAACATACATTAGCACAATCATATTCTGATATGTTTGGGAAAGTTTTAATGAAAATAAAATTGTTGAAACAGCACATTTTTTCTCACCTATAACGTGTTTTTTTTAATATAGACAGCAGGATTGATCAGGTGATGTCATTTGCAATCTAGTTACAGTGTTGTATAGTAATTAATTAAATGCTTAAGTAAAACTTTTGACACTTTTACTTATAAAGAAGTACAGGATAACATTTGTTACTTTTACTGAAGTAATAATTTTGTCAATTTTTACTTCTTTTACTCAAGTTTACATCTGTTGCTTACAGTTAAAAGTTAAAGTGAAAGTGACACATAAATGATGATTCCTCAGTACATCAAACGAAACAGCAAAACCGGGCACAGGATTTTGCTATTGCAAATTTGGTCATGCAAACAGTGAATCATCTCGTCTTAAATTTTGTTGTTCAGTGAATAGAGCCCATGAGAACAGTAGTTTCCTGTGTTTATTGAACTGGTTACTGGTCACCATCCTTAACACAACAGTCATGTGTTGGGTCACTTTATTTATTTTTGAACATTTATACCCCACTTTTTTCCACAGTCGTGCAGACTCAAAGTGGCTTACAATGTGCAGAATAGGCCAAATTACATTGGGAGAATTACAAATCTCAAAAGAAGAATAGACAGAAAAGGGATGAAGAAAAGGGGAAAAGGTTAGAAAGAGGGAAAGGAAGATGAGGTGATTCAGAAGTAGGCTATCCAAGAAAGGCCAATCAAAGGTGGAGTCCAGGCGCTGAAACGACACTGAGTGACTAGAACAGCTTCCAGCAAACAATCCAAAAGAGTGCAGATGAGATATCCATGCTCGACCAGGAAAAAGAAGCAGCATGCCACGAGCAGGACCGTGTGGGGCAGGATGTGATGAGAGTTGAAACAGCAGGCTGCAGAAAGCGCCGAAAGCAGCTCGTCAACCGTCCACTCCAGCTCCTCAGACAATGGCTGCAGCAGCCAGGAGACGCAAATCTAGTTTGAAAGATTTATTATGATGTTGACTCTTATCAGCTCCTTCAGCAGACATGGCCTCTACGTCTGTAGTACTTTTAAGTTCTGCTGTATCTCTAATTTCTTTGTTCTCCCTGCTCAAATCACACTCCCCAAATCATTGCTACTGAAAATTTCTTTCCAAAAAGGATGTTGCAGCAGTACTGACCAGTTTAATCTCTTTTAGACATCTTTTTGAAGCAGTCCATCAAGCAAATTAAGAAAGTCTGGTGATGGTTTGGCTGCAATGGATCCTGAATACATTTCATACAGCACACAGCCCAGCGATCACAGATCACTGGCTACAGAGAAGTCCGCTCCATGGATGACTTCTGAAGCTGTGTATAGTGGAGACCCTTTCTCTCTGCCTTTCAAGTTTCTGTGTGGTATGCTTTCTCCATCATCATTTGTACCCTCTTCTGATCCAACAAAAGCAAAGAATTCCTCCAAATTTTCTCCTTCTGCTTTTGCCAAACTGAAATTGCTGAACTTCAAGGTTCCAGGTCCATCCAGCAATATCTTTGCAGGCGTGAGCTCACAGAAAATAATTCCAAGATTGTGAATACGATATAATCCAGTAACCAAATCAACGCCAAATTCTCTCACTACTTCTTCAGGTAACTGCTCATCCTGAGCAATAACCATCTCTAGGGAACCACCTGTGCATAGCTCCACTACAAGCCACAGATGATTACTTGTTTCATACCATTCATGAAAGGTGACCACATTCTTATGTCTAATATCATGGGTAAGGCGAACCCAGTTAGTAATTTCTGGCTTTTTGCTTTTATCAATACAAAGAATTGCAACAAAATTGATGGTGCCTTTTCGTCTGCCTTTATAAACAACAGACTTGCTTCCTTAACACAACACTTATGAGTTGGGTCACTTTATTTATTTTTGAACATTTATACCCCACTTTTTTCCACAGTCGTGCGGACTCAAAGGGGCTTACAATCTGCAGAATAGGCCAAATTACATTGGGAGAATTACAAATCTCAAAAGAAGAACAGACGGAAGAGGGATGAAGAAAAGGGGAAAAGGCTAGAAAGAGGGAAAAGAAGATGAGGTGATGCAGAAGTAGGCTATCCAAGACAGGCCAGTCAAAGGTGGAGTCCAGGCACTGAAACGACACTGAGTGACTAGAACAGCTTCCAGCAAGGCAATCCAAAAGAGTGCAGATGAGATATCCATGCTCGACCAGAGAAAAGAAGCAGCATGCCACCAGCAGGACCGTGTGGGGCTTAAGATGGTTGCAATTCTTGATGAACAAACATATACATACGTCTGTATCACAACAGGCTGCCCATCATCCCATGGAAAATTTTACATTAGGTTTACTGTCCACTGGATTGATAGAGTCTTTAGAGGAAGTCTCTTGTCTGGCCTTAAGACTGAAAGGTTGCCACGTAGTTTACATACTTGCATCAGTTCTTTAAGATATTCAAATAGAATTTGCTATAAAATGAGAAATTGTTAAAACAACAACAGACACTGAAATCCGTCTTTGTAATTGGACATACTGACAATTATAACAAAGATGCAAGTGATGAATTAGATAGCACTATTTCTAATACATATGATAATGACAATAATGATAAAGTATTCTTTAGTCAAGTGTTTCAGGAATTCCCTTGATCAAAACCTGCCGTCCCAGTAAGAAAACATCAGTAATACTGCAGCCTGGTATGATTTGAATGAACTTTTCATCTGACTGAACAATCCACTTTCTGCTAATGTAGTTGCTGAACACCATTTTAGCTGTGCTGGATTAATGACTCACAGGCACATTCGCATGAGTAAGGAGAAATTAGGCCTTACCTGCTAATTTGCTTTCCTTTAGTCCCTCCAGACCAGCACAGGATTGGATCGGCCCAGGATTGAACTGATGGGTTGTTATCTCCCTTCCAGCAGGTGGAGACTAAGAAGTTCTGACTCTAGGAGCCAATAGGAACCCTGGCCATGTGACTCTAGACTCAGTAATTGAATAACAAAGCAGGAAAGGAAAGAGACACAGTTCTGTGGCACCGGAAATCTGAGCAGCCTTGTAAGCACTGAGAAGAAGTACAGACGCGTAATTCAAGCGTCTCATGCCGGCAAACACAACCCTCCTTGGGGAAGATGTTTGAGAGCCAGCCAATTATGATACTCAAATCAGTGCTCTTAAAGCTGAGTCCAATGACTTCTTATTATTATTATAACCTTTTTTTTTTTTTTTAAATGAACAGATAAAGAGAACACACAGAGCAGCTCCGACCCGGAACTCTCCGGAACGATAACAAAAAACCACCTACAAACAGTTTATCAAAACAAAACGAACTGAAAGTCTGGGAGGGACCTGGGCCAGTCCGGAGGGACTAAAGGAAAGCAAATTAGCAGGTAAGGCCTAATTTCTCCTTCCTTAGCGTCCCTCCAGACCGGCCCAGAATTGGACTGATGGGATGTAACAAAGCAGTACCCTTAAGGGAGGGACCCCAGCAAACCTGCCGTATGGACCCTAGCTCCAAAAACCGCTTCCTGACGACACTGAACATCCAGCCTGTAATGCTTAGAAAAAGAATGCAAGGAAGCCCAAGTTGCGGCTTTACAAAGGTCCCCTGGTACCGGATAAAGAAGCACCATGGAACTGGCCAAGTGAAATGGAGAATCCGGGACATCCCATTGCGCCTGGATGACATCCTTGATATCCTGGTGCATAGGGAACGTCTTCCCCAAGTGCTTAATGCCCTTGACTAAGAGATCCACCACCTTATGTACCTCAGGAACTGCAGCCTGCTCCTCCTCCTCAAAATGAAGGGTAGAAGCCACCAAGGATATTAACTCCTGAAGATCTTCTTTATGGAATATCCACACGACCGAGGGGTCCTCCCCCCACAGGAAGGGAATCTGCACTTGGATCAGAAGAGAGATGATCCTCTACCTGTTGTGCATCCAAAACTTCCACCTCCTCCTCCACCTCCAAGGCAGGCAGATCTAACTCTGTATCAGAGAGCTGCTCCTCAGGGAGATCCCAAGATCCCTGGGCTCTCTTAGATGGAGGAAAATGATTTGTCAGGCCACCCCCAGAGGAGGCAGGAGAAGAAGCAGCCTCAGCATCAGATTTTTTTTAAATAAGAAAGCCTGGTACATTTGTAAAACAAACTCAGAAGGGCAACCCTCCTCCTGAGAAGACAAATTCTGAGGCATAGCAACCCCGGAGTTCTCAGGTTGCAACGACCGAGCTGGGCTGTCTCTATCTGGAAGGGAAGAAGAACCTGTCAAAATGGCCACCTTTCCCACCGAGGAAGACACGCTGGCGGGCTCTGACGTGGGGACTGCCAACGCTGAATGAGTCGCGACTGCAGGGACCGAAGGAGGGGGAGGCACCGCCGTAGCTTCTCCACCATTCTGGCCCTGCTTTCTCTCTCTTTTTTTTTTTTTTTTTAACTAAGTGCCGCACAGGCTCTCCCGCCGACACTGCCACCCTGGAAAATGACGAAGCTGCTCTGCTCGTTCGTTCCGCGGGACTAAAGGCTGCTCTTTTTTTTTTTTTTAAGTACACAGTGGCTGCCTCTCCCTAAGCTGAAACACCCTTCCTCCGAAGGGGTAAAGCTCTTCCCTGCTGACAGAAGCAGCCCAGAAAAGTGGGAGCAAAGGAGCGAGGAAAAGAGGGGGAGGGACCTGGTACCCCCGAATATACACCCCAGAGCACAAGAGACCCGGTGCACAGAATAAGAAAATCCTCCCCCCCCCCTTTTTTTTTTAAATAGCCAAGAGAAGGAAATAAGAGAAGAGACTAAGGGCTCACCTCCTTCCACCTTCTGGAGACTGAGATTACCGAGCCTAGGGTCACATGGCCAGGGCTCCTATTGGTTCCTAGAGTCAGAACTTTTCAGTCTCCACCTGCTGAAAGAGTGCATAACCCATCAGTCCAATCCTGGGCCAGTCCAGAGGGATGCTAAGGAACAGTCATTTTCAAGAATGTAGTTTTACTACAAGCAAAGTGTCTTGAATTGTAGAGCAATAAAGTTCAGATAAAAACGTTAACAGTGGTACTTTTATCTTTTACTGAAAAGTATGATATTAGGAAATAACTTTTTTACTTTCACTTAAGTAAATTTGTTTATGTATTCTTCACTGAACTTTTACGTAAGTATTAAAATATATATTTATTTTCACTTTTATTTAAGTACTTTGACCTAGTACTTGGAACAACACCGATGAAACAGATCTCTTTGAGCTCAGAACTAAGTGTAAAGTTCATAAATACATGGCCACCTTAGTCCCTCCCCTCAGTTAGTTTCATGGCTCAAGAAAAAAAATACAACTTTTGGGGCACTGAGAGGGATTGTATTCCTGATTAATCCTCCTGCCTACAAAAAACACCAGATACAGGAGAACAACAACGCTTTTCCTATTGAAAAGTTAGATTAAGTAAGGTACATAAATGGATGACTCCCAAAGTTCAGGGCTGCTCAAGTCAACTTTGATCCACTGTCCATATACAGCCTGGTGGTCCAAATGAGAAAAATCAGAATGGCAATGTTACCATGGCAGATGGCCCCACAACTTGACCAAACTCACCATCTCTGATCCTGGACTGCTCCAAGCAGAAATAAAACTAAGTATGAAAGGGGACCAACTTGTACGGTCTGTGTCCAGTATAAGGCAAGACAGTCTGAGATGGGCTGGAGAGGTCTTTCATGGCACCTTCAGTGGTTAGAACATGAGGACAGTGCCAGGCAGAAATGTAGTCTGTGTCCCGTGTATGACAAGACAGACTCAGATATGCTAAAGTGGACTTCAAAAGCAAAGCTAGTGGTTGAAAAATAGGGACAGTGCCGGGTGGCCTTCTATGGCCCATGTCCAAGAAATACCAAAGAAAGACCAGGATAAAATATTTTATATCACATTTGTTGTTGGTTTAATCATGAATTGATAATGAGTGTGACTGATAGGCTGGTTCAAGGGGGAGGAGCAGTACTTTATGCCAAAACTGATATAAAAGCAACTGTAATGCACTGGGTGTGAGAAAAGAATGAAGCACTGTAAGCCATCTTGAAAAGAGATGATAGCACTTACATACACACATATTATCTACAGACCACCATCTCAGAAAGAGGAACTAAAGAGAGCTCTAGTCATAGATATCCAAAATTAGGAATGAAAGGTGAGATGCTGCTGCTAGAAGATTTCAACCTACAAGATGACTACAGCATTCCATCTGCAGAATTGGAAAGAAGTAGAGAGAGATCATGGATACCTTTTCAAAGCGATGTACTCAGGCATAGGGTAAAAAAAACCCATATGGGAAGGGTGGCGCTGGATCTAGTGCTTATAAATGAAATGTGTTCATGGGGCCCACCTGGGAAGCAGTGATGATCATATGGTATGGGTTGATTTTAAAAGTTAATCCAGTATCTAGATATATCAAGCTCAAAGTAAAGAGCTTCAAACATGCTAGCTTTATCAAAATGACACAGTGCCTGAAAGAGAAGCTGGCAGAGTGTGAGGAAATAAATGGAAGCAAAAGGACAGAGGACAAAACAAAAGAGCTATAAAAAGAGCAATGGATCGTTATGCTACGGAAGTAAAGAAAAGCAAAGGGAAAAGAAAGCCATTATGGGTTTCCTAGGAGGTAGCTGACAAAATAAAAGGCTAGTGTTCACAAAGTACAAAGAATAGCAAAGGGAGAACAGAGAAAAGAATATCAGGTAAAGCTGAGAGAAACAAAAAGAGAAATCAGGAAGGCAAGGGCAGAAGAAAAAATGGCCAGAGGTGTGATAAAACTCTTTTCAGGTACGTCCAGGAAAGGAGAAAGGCCATAAGTGGAATTCTAAAACCAAAATATGCTGCAAATAAGGAGAATGACTAGGAAACAGCAGAAATGTTAAGCACCTTTGTTGAGTCTTCATACAGGAAAGACCTGGAGAGAGACCATGGATAACTAGCAAATACACGTATCAAAATTAAATAGATAAGGCATCTTTCATAGAAGAGGATGTCCATGAAGAACTTGAAGGGCTGAAAGTGGACAAAGCCACAGGACCAGACAGAATGCATTCCAAGATACAAACAGAGCTCAGAGATCTTCTGACAAATCCCCTGAAGGATATGTTTAACAGATGCCTGGAGATGGGATGTTCCATATAACTGGAGGAGGACAGATGTGGTTCCTCTTCAAAGAAATAGCAACAAAGAGGAAGAGTAAGAGGAGTAAACCTCATCTCGGTGATAGAAAAAGGCAATAATTTTTTTAACATTCTAGTAGGAAGAAAGATCCCAGATTGTGCGCTTCTGGACAACTGAGAGGAGCTGGATGAGACTGCCTATAGATCCTGGCAAAGAATAATGTTATGCAGAAAAGTCACGGGCAGACTGGTTTGTTGTAAGAGTTGTAGTAGGTCATTACTATGCTGAATAGGTGCTTGGTCAAATTGGCAACTTGTTCAATGTACTGAGAGAGATTGTTTTTTGGCAGCTGCAAAGGCTTGGTGGCACTCTGTCATCTGTTTCTTACAGTTTAACAGAAGGTTCAAGAGTAAGAAGTGCAGGAAGAGCATCCCATAAGAAGGGAACTCTTTCTGACCCTCTCCGTCTTGAGCCTTCTATTAGGAAATTCAAATCTGCACTAAAACCAAGGCTACCAGGGTAAGGGTTGGGTTTCACCTATAGCTGCCTTGACTTCAAATGGTTTTCCTGCTCCATGCTCTCTCTTTCCAATCATTTAATGGAGTTCTTTTCCTAACTTCCCTTGGATTTTAATGTGTAAACCACTTTATTAATTACTATAAAGAGCAGTACATTAGGTTCGATAATCCATAAAGTTAGCCAATCACCATTAACCTATGAGCTCTGATTCAAGATGAAATCTTGGCAGATCAGTATCAACTGACATTATATGCAGTATTTTGTTTGCATAAATTATACACAACAGGCTTAATAAATGCAGGATCTGTCCCAGGGGCTTAAAAAAACATTAAATAACAAGGATAAACATGACTATGAAACCACAATCCTGCTTAATAGGATTTAAGGCAGAGTATTGGACTGATACAGAGAGACCCTTTCCATCAGGAAGTATACCAGCCACTGGTATGCCTGATGGCTAATTCTCAGGTCCTAGCATCTGTTTAATAAGCTAGCATGATCAACCAGATCAAATGCATATAAAACACAATCCATAAAGCCTGCCTCTGCTTGTCAAAAAGGTAGAATATCTCTTCCACAGATAAGAGAGTTTTCAGATCTGTGTGAACTTGAAAATCTGCTTAAGACTGGTAGAAGTTATTAGTGTCTTTAAGAAAAGGGAACAGTTGAGGGGCAACAACTAACTCAAATTGTAAAATGTCTACTGGATTATAATTTAGCCCAGAGTGGCATCTTACCTACATTTTTTCTAAGAAAGGAACAAAGCACTTCACTAAGGGTTTGCATAAAGTTCTCTACTGAAGTTTCATCTCAAAAGTGAGCTTTCTGAGCGTAACAATTCAAGTGTAGTTTATAGTTTATTAAAAATGTTCTATACCACTCAAACTGACTGGCAGAGCTGAGTGATGCACAAGCTAAAAACAAAAATAATTGGAAAGGAACTCTAATATGAAAGGAAAGAACCAATCTCACTAACAGAATAGTGAAAAGAAAAGGGGAAGAAGGTAAAGGAAAAGAAGATACAAAATAACCTTAAATTAATATAAATCTCAAGATTTACACTCTAAACAAACTAGCAAAAGAAACAAAACAAATAAGATTAATAAAATTAACTCCACTTGAGACTCTGATGGGCCAGTGGCCCTCAAAACTCTCCCCCCAACCATACTCCAGTATAAAAGAAAAAAGTGCTGGAACCAAAACTCCTCCCATTCCCCAAGGATTAGCCCAAATGTCCAAAATCCAGCAGGGTTCATCAGGAATCTCTACTTAATCTGGCCTGTGACAAACATTTTAGAAAATATTCCCCAACTCCTTTTATTTAGATTTTGCTCATACCTTTTTCAGTAGTAGCTCAAGGTGAGTTACATTCAGGTACACTGGATATTTCTCTGTCCCAGGAGGGCTCACAATCTAAGTTTATACCTGACGCAACGGAGGGTTAAGTGACTTGCCCAAGATCACAAGGAGCAGCAGTGGGATTTGAACCTGCCACCTCTGGATTGCAAAACCAGTGCTCTAACCACTAGGCCACTCCTCCATCCTCAGGTAACAACACATGAGAATCGCTCCTTGGTAATACTGAATTTTACAGTATTGGGATAAGTAGAGGGGGAGGGGGAGATTGGGGGAGGGGTGTCCTGGGATCTGCACCTTTTTTTATTTTTTACAAGGGCTGAGGTTTTCAATGGGAGACCGTGGGAATTAGTAAGAGGGCTGGAGAGAGTTGGAGGACTACTAGCTTACTAAGGAATTCGGGGACTGGCACAGGGCCTGCAGGTCATTTAAAAGCCTGTTGTCACTGCGTTTAAGTGACATTTTTGAAAAAGAATTATCATGCATTGTCATAGCTGTTAACATGCAAAGTTCTTAACCATGTCAAATATCCCAATACATTTTTCATGTGTTAACTATGGGCTATAGATGAGCTGGGAGTTTAGCCGTATCACACAGTTGAACAGTACAAAAATAATCATTAGCCTGTAACTATTTATCAAAGTTAGTACACTGACCTAATACATTTCTTCTTAATTTTCAGACATAATCCTGCTGTCACTACTGTACTTTACCAAAACATTGTCTACCCCTTCCAACTACATAATCTCATTGTAATGCAACCTGTGATATAGGCCAGTAATCAATTTACTTATATTTCACAAAAGGAAGGTAGTTCTCAAAAACTAGCCAGAAATGTATTAAGTTATTCTAACAAAAAGATATCACCTTAGCTTTTCTTGTTAGCTTTTTTTCCCATATCCAAATGGACTAGCACAGTTAAGTATACAACTTTATCATGAAGAAAGAGTGACACAATGTGGCGATACAGATGAAGTGTGAGCTAATAATTGTAATTATACTACTATTTGTATTACATTTCCCTAATTATATTTTAACCCCTATATGTATTACTTTAGCAACAGATGCACATATTGTCATTCCAATAAAGTTTTCTGAATTTGAGTCTATTATCTCTTGATTTCTATTGCATTCTGCCACTCTTATCACATACTATTAAATCAGTTTAAAAGGTAAGAAAGCATTTTGGAGCACCATTTCCAGCTTTCATAATTTGGAGGTTTGGATTCCAGATTGAGGGTGTATCCTAACCAGACTATTTGAAGAACCCACCGGTCGGAAGTTATGAGAGGCAACCTCTGGTGAAAAAACATCAACCTCCCCCTAACCAGCAAGTTGTCCAAAACGGACACTTTTACTGAGGCTATGCTTTCCTGGAGCCAATCAAAAGCCTGTCACTTGTTTTTCCTGAGGAGCAGCAGGGGCCTTGGGTGCATGCTGTTGATGGGAACGAGCACGCTGGGGCGGAGCCTGAAGAATCAGTCCTTGGGGATCATGGGACCAGACAGAGGGGGCACCCAGTTTCGTATAAGGACTTCCCAGAGTACCTTATGCAAAGGAGCTGTCACTGCCTCTTTAGGTGGAGAGGTGTAGTTCAGGACCTCAAGTATCTCAGCCCTGGGCTCATCTTCCACATCTACGGGGAATGGAATGGCTCCAGCCATTTCCCACACAAAAGATGAAAAGGAGAGGCTCTCAGGAGGAGACCGTCTTCTTTCAGGTGGAGGGGAAGGTTCAGAGGAGATCCCAAAGGACTCATCGGATGAAAAGTACCTGGGATCTTCCTCTGACTCCCACGAACGCTCCTCCACAGTATCAGAAAGCACTTCCCTCAGTGACCTCCGAGACTGTACCCACCTCAACGCCGAAGACCTATGGTCTCGATGGCGATGTCAAGGGGCCGACGCCCACATGGACTGCGGGGAAGCTTCCTCCACCAACGTCGATGTGAAATCGACCTGGGTGGCAGCTGATACCGGAGCCGTAAGCAGCAATGAGCTCGGGGACCTCACCACAGGTGGAGGGCCAGACGCAGCTGAAGCAGACGGCACAGCAGGCGCAAGCACCCCCGACACCGAAGCAGATTGGCTCAGTATCCTTCCAGAAGCTCTGGAAGCAAGACCGGTATGCGCTCGTCGAAAGCTGCCATCGGAGAAGGCTGCTGGGCCGGTGGAGCAGTCGGTGGCAGAGTCTCTCGAGGCTTGGAAGAAGGAACCGGACTGCTGAGAGGCCGACGCATCGGCACCTCCTGTATGGAGGGGGTGCTGTCCTCCCGGCGCCAACGCTTCTCGGGTGCCAAATCCCTCGGTGTCCCGGAGCTCCCGGCACCGTGCATCGAGGGGGAATGTTGTCAGTGCTTCTTAGCCTTCGCTCGATGCACCTCACCAAGGATCCTCGGTGCCGACGAGGATGACATCAAATTCCCATGTCGCCTCGGGGTCGGGTCTGATGGTGGACAGTTCCGGGGGACCTGTATAGCAGGCTTCGAGGTAGGTGGAGACCCATTCAATGCCTCACTGCTCTCAGCGTGCCATGGTCTCTCAGCAGCCATGCCTACCTCCGCACCAGACATCGATGCATCCCTCGATGTCAACGTTTGAAGCTGATGGGGGTCTTCAATGACATGGAAGGGAAGACAGCAGTGGCTAAATGAAAAGGCCTGAAAGGACACAAAAATAACAGAGGACCTGGCCGAGCAGCCTAAAACCGGCCGCACCAGAAAACAGTGGAAATAAAATTCTAAGAAAATAAAAGGAAAAATTATATATATATATATATATATATATATATACAGTATATATATATAATTATTATTATTTATTTCTTTTGAAAACAAAGGGAAGCAAAGAAAGACTTGAAAAAAGCCGAAAAAACACTTGAAGGCTCTTTCCCAGACTGCGAGAGGAACCACAGAAATGGGCTGTTGCTCCTCACATGAAAGAAAAAGAACTCAGGAGCGTGGCGGGCAGGACAACACTCGGAGCATGAGCAGTGCGATGCGTGGCGCGCTCAGAAGGCTCTAACAAAAACCTTTTGATATGTGAAATGCCGGTTCCCAGGCCGGCACGGATCGCCGACCCAGTTCTGAGTATAATCCAGCCTGCTTGTCCTCGGAGAACGAACGTACCCCACGTATAGGGGGTGGGACGCCGGAGAAGGAAAGTGGAATGCGGTGGATTCTGATAGCTTATCTTTGTTGAGTTGTCCACTTTCTCTGCTCTTAATTGCCTTTTTCATTGAGCCTCTTGTGGGTCTGATTCAAAACTCTCTACAGCTTAAGGGTATGGTGGTGCAGGCAGTAGAGCAATGTTGTATGCAGACAACGTGTTGTAATATACAGCAGAACTGAATAATTTACTTCCTGATTTCTTGGGCATCTTAGATATGTTTAGGGTGGTATAGGAATATAAATTGAAACTGGCAAAATACAAGATTATGCCCCTGAGGAGATATTTATGGTTATTGGAGGTCCAATTAGTGTGTCTGTATCAGTGGAATAATAAGGCGCTATGCTATCTTGATGTCTTGTTGTTGGTGCAAATGAGTGAACTAGTTTAGCTCAGTTATCAACCATTGATGAAGAGACTGCAGAGAGAGAAGAGTACACAGTTTTGTTTGCACCTCAGTTGGTTAGGCTGGGTGAATACAATTCTGATAGTTGGCTATGTAGGGTATTATACATCTTTAAAATGCTTCTGGTTTGGGCTCCTGAATCATTTTTTTCATGCATTGGATAACTGTATGACCGTTTTATGGGGGACCAGAAGCCTTGGGTTTGATTGATGGTGCTGCAGCAACTGGAGTATTCGTGTGGTAGGGGAGGGTCAGTCCTTCTGAATTTTGTAGGCAATATTGGGTGTTGCTGTTGAATCTACAATTGCAATGGAGTAAGCCCAGCAGATTTCAACATTGGGTGGATATTGAGAAAGGTAGGTTACTTAGAGCAGTGGAGATCTCCCTTGGGGTAGGTGAAAGTTACATAAGAGTTTCGGGGTAGAGCTTATTCTGAGAAAACATGGAATTTTGGCCAATTGACTTCAGAACTCCAGTAAACAAACTTTATTTTTTTTTTGTGATGGGCTATTTTTGTCAAGGGGGCTGTTTTGTCGAGGGTTATTTTGTGGGAGGTGCCATTTTATCCAGGGCTATTTTGTTAGAGGCCGATTTGACAAGGGTTATTTTGTTGCAAGGCTATTTTGTCGGGGCTATTTATGACAGGGTGCCTGAAAAAGGGGAAAGGCATGATAAAAAAGAAAGGGAAAGTTCCTAGCCAAAGTCAAGGACTAAATGCAGCCTGATGACGATGAAAAAGGAAAGGAAACTTAAACTGGGGAAAATAAACTAAAAGCTTAAGGGAAACAAAGAAAAGAGGTTCCACAACAGGAACACAATAATGGGAGAAAAAAAACAAGCGAAAAATAGCCGAACGGCACCAAAAAAGCTCTTTAGGACCGAGCGATATGAGGAGATAGTAAAAAAAACATGCCCTCTCCTCACCACGGTAGAAAAAGAACTGAGGAGACTGCGTGCTCACGGCAGTCAGGAAGGCACCCTCACATGCTGGTAGAAAAAGAAATGAGGAGACTGCGTTCTCACAGCAGTCAGGAAGGCACCCGCACATGCATGGTGGAGCATGTCTCGCACTCCACAAAGCTCTCTATTTATATTTTTATAAGTTCCGGACCGGGAAACTCAGGTCTGCGTGACACACTTGTGAGAATAAATAAGCCTGTATGTCCTTGGAGAAATAGGTATACACTTTTTCAGTGCACATGAAAAATTTTACTAACTACTCCCAATTTAAAAAGTGTGCCTTACAGACACATGTACTGTCAGTTATTACTTTTCTTTGTGAAGAAAATTTCTGATAATGAAACTGCAGCAGTTTGAAAGGCGAAATGAAATACAGATTTTCAATTATTGACAGGATCAAAACAATCATGCTTAAAATAGCTATTTATTTATTATTTGTGAGACAGTAATTTGTGAGCTGTGATCTAGTAATTTTTGCTCCTTAATTTAAAAAAAACGTAAACATAAGATACTTAGGGACCCTTTCGCTAAGCCATGGTAGGAACTAGTGCGTGTGTACCATGCACCAAAAAGCACTACTGCAGTAGTGTGCTGATTTTAGTGCGGTAGGCGTGGCTATGGGTAGAGGGGAGGCGTGCCTAGCGCTAATTGGGTAGTGTGAATACATTGCCACAGGAGTAGTGCGGGATCCCTTACAGTCTAGTAAATAGGTTGTGGAAAGGACTCCTGCGGTAATAGCCACATGCTAATTGGGAAATTAGTGAGTGGCCATTATAGGATTCAAAGTGGCCACAGAACGCAGAAAACCCACGGGCTACAAACAGCACCGGCCACTTCTGAGCACAGCTTAGTAAAAAGGCCCCTTAGAGGCTCATTTTCAAAGCACATAGACTTACAAAGTTGCATAGGTTATTATGTAACTTTTTAAGTCTATGTGCTTTGAAAATGAGCACCCCATTACACAATTTAGACCACAATCTTGTTAACTGTTATATGGACTCAGGAACATAAATTCAATTACTCACCCGCACAATTAAAATCCATTTGATAAGGGAAAGACCAAATCCACATATTGCTCCATATCTTCCAGCTATGGTATTAGTTATACAGAAGGATAAGCAAAATCCAATCCAGTTGAAAATAAATGCCACTAGAAAAAGAAAAAGCATTCAATACTAACATGAAGATCCCAACAAAATGAAAAAAAGGCAATATAACTATACAACAAATATATCGTAGGAAGGCTACACAATGCACATGTTCTGGATTATACTCTTGCTGTACAAAAATGAGGCCAAAGAAACCATGGAACTGGTTGCGCAGGTATTCCACCAGAAATTGACAGTAATATTGCCATTAACTTAGAGTTTAATAAAACCACTAGATATGACAACAATGTAATGGGCACAATCAGCTAACAGAAATATTTCTATTATTTCATTCAAAAATAAAGATTTTCTGTAGTAAGAGAAGGAAAATGAGTTAATACAACTGCAAAGTACCACAACACAGGTGCACATTAGTTTCATATTTCTTGATGATAGGTACTGCTGTTTTACCACCTTTTCACAGCATTCAAAAAAGGGATCATTACAATTTTCCCAAGTTGGATCTTTGGGGACATAAAGAGGGACATTTTCAAAAAAACATCCAAGTCAGAATTGGGATGTTTAGCTCATTAAGTCCAAAAAAAACCCATCCATCTTAGAGCCACTTTCGAACAGGAAAAACATCCCTTTCAAAAATGACTCAAAGATGGATGGTATTGCACTGAAGATGTCTATAAAGGGAAGCTATTTTCCAAACTGACACATCCAACTTATAAACACCAACCCCCCCCCCCCCCCCCCCCCAAAAAAAAAAAAAAAGACAGACACAAGAATGTCTGTCTAGCATAATTTTGAGAAAAATGGCCACACAGACATCCATGCCGATCAGAGAAGCAGCCTAATGGTCAATGCAGTGGACTTTAAACAATGGCACCCATGTACAATTTCCACCATAACTCCATAATTTTGTATTGTGAACCCTCCAGAAACAGAATAAAACCTACTGTGCCTAACTATATACTATTACAATTGCCTTTCACCCTGAAGGTGTCACCTATAAATTTATATACAGTAGGTAATTTCATGGTTTTGGAGGGCTCACAATTTCCACCATAAATATACTTCAGGGCGTGGAATTTGGACCTGGATTCCTTTGTTCACAGTCCACTGCATTGACCACTTGGCTACTCCTGAGAGCTGCTTGCTGATGTTGGGTAGGCTCATACTATCTAATGCTATCACATAGCCTGATATCCCTTTTCAGTTCCACTTCTTATGGAGGTGGAAGGGCAGCATCCACTGGGAGATTAAAGACGGGTCAATTCTTAATCCCGCCAGTGGTCAGCTGGTCAGTCAGAGAACATTTTTATAACTTAGGTGTCTTTTTACTAAGGCATGCTAGAAAGTGGCCGGCACTGTGATTAGCATGCGAGTTTGCCATGCGCTCCAGCACTAATTTCCCCATTAGCGCATGACCATAGGTGGCGGTAAGGGCTCTCATGCACTCCTGTGCTAATCAGACAGTGTGCGATAATGGGCTTGCACTACCTGATTAGCGCAGGCACGTGTACTCTCTGCCACAGATACACCTCCCACGGAAGTAGCGCGTGCTGTTGGCCAAACTACTGCAGGACATCTCAGCACTTCCCTTTTACACGCTAGAGGCCCACATTAGGCCTACCATGCCTTAGTAAAAAGGCCCCTTAGATGTGACTGAAACAGGTCTAAGCAAACATGTCCTCCTCCTGTTGCCTTGGACGTTTCTTCCTGTTCCATTATTGCTGAAAAAGATGTCCTAATTTTGGGCTCACCCAAGTTATGGCCAAAACACACTTCCAATATGTCCCTTTACTATTTGGGCGAACTGAATTGAAACACATCATAATTTTGTTTTGAAAATTGTGATTTAGACATTTTCAGCAGAGGAACTTTTTTGACCATTTTGAGACACCAATGTGCTTTGAAAATGAGCATCAAAGGCACTGAAAGAGATATGTGTACACGCCATGATGTCTGACTTTCTTTTTCATTTTTTTTCTTTTTGTATTTGCAAATGCTTATGACAAAGTTCAGTATAAGTACGACAGAGCTATTTACATATAATGGATGCAAGCTTCTATTTAAATACTGTAATGTGACAGATCAGCACTGAATTTAGTAAGGAGATGGGGGTGTTTATTAAAAACTGAAATCCAATTATTACTGTGTTTTTCATGGTTAGTTTACAGTTTGTTGAGCATTCTGAATTACAAATTGAGGAAGTCCCCAAAGTAGGCACATTTTCATGCTGAAAACAGTGTTGGGTGATTAAGACTTTTGTAACATATTTATTTATTAGGATTTATATATCTCCTTAATGAAAAAATTCACCAAAGGTGGTGTACAGCAAGAATAAGCCAAACAAAAGCAATAGACAACTACAGCAGAAAACATATTCAAATAACAATGCACATTACAGCATAGTATGCTACTTACAATGTGAACACTAACATTAAAACATCTTAGCAGCATAGGATGTAAGCATAAGTGGAACATATGAACAAGGCAGAGTAACAGGAGTTACTTTAGAAAAAAAAGGTGACTAACATAGTATAATCATGTCTATTAGCACTGTGTGCTATTTAGACATATTGAGTTGCTACCAGAATTTCTGAAGTACAACCTTGCCAGCATAACTTGCTATCTTAGCAGTGCATCTAAAAAAGTTAAGGTCATATGACCTCTTATGCATTTGACATACTTTTGAAGCATTTAATGCAATGGGCCCTATTTACTAACAACGTGCCTTAATGCCCCTGTAATAGCTAGGCTAGATGCAGGAAGAAACCCCCAGGTACATACAAATGAAGGTGCTAGTGCCATAGCCAAGTAAAGATGGGCTCTGACAAAGCTAATTTCGGCACAGCATATTAAAAAGAACAAGAACAAATTAATTGTTTGTCTTCTGCAGGAACAGACATTCAATCGCAGTAAAGTACTGGAAAAAAACACACAAGGTGAAGGAACAAAGACACCACTACAAAAAGTCACAAGAAAAAACAGAGTAGGGTATCCCATGGTGCTTTCAACACAAGACCAAGATACATGAAGTATTTATTGTAGTAAAGGCATCTCTAAAAATTGACTCAACACAGTGACGTGTTTTGGAGTTTCCGCCTGCGTCAGGAGTCTGTGAGTAAATAGACTCAGATATGTCTGACTCACTGAATCGCAGCGCACCCTTGATTTAAAGGAGCAAATATTGATTTTTTTTCTCATCAAAGTCTTTTAACAGCCTTTTGTCTCAATAGCAGACATACCCGAGGCTGTTTACTCTGATACAGGCAGAAACGCTGAAACAGGGGCATCATGTCAAGTCAATTTTTAGAGATGCCTTTACTACAATAAATGTTCCATACACTGAACTTCATGCGTCTTGGTCTTGCGTTGGAAGCACCACTGGATACCTTACTCCTTTTCCAGTAAAGTTTAATAAACAGTCAGTATTTTAAATATTCAGGATTTATTTTTGTGTTATCAAACACATGCAAATACTATCTTGCACACAGAACTTCAAACAAATGAGCTGTCAATTTATCCAGTTCCAGGACAGAAACTTTTGAACGTACATCCGAAAGCATGCAATTGCATGAAATTGGCGCTGCAGGTCCCTTAATGCATCAGGATAAGCTTGTTAATAAAATTCAAGACTGCCTGAAATTTCCCTCCTGCAACTTGGTAGCATTAAAAAGTTATCTTGGACATACAACTGAGTTGAAAATGCAAATAACTAGTTCAACATGTTATATTGCACAAGCATTGTCAGCTCTTCAAATTCATTAGGAAGACGAGATAAGTGACACATGGTCTAAAACAAAAGACCTCCAGATAATGCTGGCATTCAGATCCTCTGTTAATTTTAAACCTCACAATACAAATTACCCCAATCATACTCATTCCATTAGGAATCATTTAACTTTATTATATAAAATGCATACATAATAACCAGGAGAGGGCTGACTGCCATCACCACAGTGAGGTACTTCTCTCATGTCAAATCTGCTAAAACTGTTTAGTGCATTTGGACTTAATCTGTTCTATCCCACAAATCTACCACTAGATGGCAGCCAGAAATTATAAATTAATTCAAGGTAATCAATAGAAATAGAACAAAATAAAACATGGAAAAGAAAATAAGATGATACCTTTTTTACTGGACATAACTTAATACACTTCTTGATTAGCTTTCGAAGGTTGCCCTTCTTCATCAGATCGGAAATAAGCAAATGTTGGTAGGTACAGGTCTTTATCAAGTGAAACATCAAAGCATTTCAGTGACAATCTAACAGGATGAGGGTGGATAGGTGAGAGACAGGAAAGTCGGGTGGATGAGGGACAGGGAGATATGCATGGAGATAGGAGGGTGACAAAGCAGTACAATTTTATGGTTTATAATGGGCTAGAAAACCCAGATCTTTGTTAAGATCTGGGTTTAACAATGGATATCTATCTATAAATAATGGGCACTGCGATGGGCACCAGGACAGCACCCCAATATGCCAACCTCTTTATGGCTGAGCTGGAAGAGACATTTCTGAATACATACCAGACCAAACCCCTAAAATACTACCAGTACATCAATGACATTTTTATGATTTTGACTGAGGGGGAAGAAACTCTGAAACAATTTTACAATTCCTTCAATACATACCATCCTACAATCAGATTCAAAATTGACTACTCCCCAGAAAAAGTCAGTTTTTTGGACACCACAGACTCAATCAGCAATCAGTGATGTAGAACGACTCTTGATGCAACTATGTACAAGACCTATCTGCCTTCATGCTGACATGCTGCAGAGCCTTTAAGACTCTCCTAGAAGTTTTAGTTAAAGGCTCAATTAAATACAGATGGTCTTTTATGGTAGCTCTCTGTTTCCCTGGTGGGGGGGGGGGGGGGGGGGAAGGGAGCAAGCTTTGCAGAGCAGAGCAAAGGCTCCTGATAAGGCCTGGAAAATACTGGAGGCTAGCTTAGCACATAGCCCTCCTTCAGTGGTACCAAAAACAAAGTCTGGCCTCTCTAAATCTAAGAAATGGCACCGGACCCACCTCCAGGGGTAAACACCTCACCGGGAAGGACATGGAATATGTCACTTGACCGGGCGTGCCTAACAGTGCCCTTGCTTTGTGATGGGCTCATGGTAGGCTTGTGATGCCTGCACCGTTCACTGCAAATTGCTGGAGATATATCATTTGACATATTGCTGGTTTCATACTATTGCTAGCTTTTTGTTGTTAATTATGCAAATGGCGGGAAATAGGGTTTGATTACAGTGGTGATCTCCCTGTTTCACATCAGAAACTTTACTGTTGGTCTGGGGGTGGGAGGAATGGGTCTTTTTCTTCTCTCTTTTCTTTTTCCCATCCCCTGGAGCAGCTTTACTCTCCAGAGTGTCGGGAACATACAGGTAGTTCCCGATTGGGTGGGTTTGGGGAAGGTGGGCGAACCATTTTATGTGCAGTGGAGGATGAGTGCTAGGTACTATTATTTTTCTCTTTTATTAAGTGGCATTACCAATGGCCAACGACAATACGGTACTTACCATTAATGTCAAGGGGCTTAAATCTCCCCCCCCCCCACACACACACACACCATAAGCGCTTCATGTTGTTTCAAAAGCTGACACATCAACAGGCACAAACAGTGTTTGTACAGGAAACGCACCTCCATTTATGTCATGAGCCTTTGCTTCATCATCAACTTTATCCCACCGCTGTCTTTGCACTGGCTCATGATGGTGCTGCACAAAGACCTTAGTGTTTAAATACAGCATGTACAGTGTGACATCAATGGAAGAGCAGAGACTCCTGATAATGCCTGGAAAATACTGGAAGCTAGCTTAGCACACAGCCCTCCTTCAGTGGTACCAGAAACAAAGTCTGGCCTCTCTAATTCTAAGAAATGGCATCGGACCCCCTTCAGGGGTAAACACCTCACCAGGAAGGACATGGAATATGTCACTAGACCAGGCGTGCCTAACAGTGCCCTTGCTTTGTGATGGGCTCATGGTAGGCTTGTGATGCCTGCACCATTCACTGCAAATTGCTGAAGATATATCATTTGACATATTGCTGTTTTCATACCATTGCTAGCTTTTTGTTGTTAATTATGTAAATGGCGGGAAATAGGGTTTGATTACAGCGGTGATCTCCCTGTTTCACATCAGCAACTTTAACTGTTGGTCTGGGGGTGGGAAGAATGGGTCTTTTTCTTCTCTCTTCTTTTTCCCTTCCCCTGGAGCAGCTTTGTTAATATGTATGCACCTAATGAACACCAGGTGGAATTTTTTGACTGATTTAAATGTGAGCCAGCGGGCTTTGCGAAGGAGACTTGAACATTTGGAGGGGTTTTAATTCTCAAATAAATCCCTACTTAGGTTCTTCTGGGAGGACCACAAGAGGTGACCATAAACTTGCCCAAGGATTAAAAGATTCAGTGCATGACTTAGGTCTATGCAATACCTGGAGGGATATTCATGGTAACCAGAGAGATTACACATACTACTCTGACCCACACAATCTTACACCCGTATTGACTACATATTTATTAACAACTGTCTCAGAGGGCAGATAATGGGAGCAGTAATAGGAAATATTACCTTCTCCGATTATGCCCCATGCTGAGTGGATTTGAGGGGGTTTGGCGTAGTGAAGCAAGAAAGGTATTGGTCTTAAGACTAACTTGCTTACAGCTGAGTGCATAATGAAGGAATATAAGTCACTGTTGAAAGATTATTTGGAAAATAATTTAGACTCAGGTACTTCCCTCCTTATCATTTGACCCAGAGTTTTTTCTTACAGCAGGCCTCTCGACAAAAGTGACAGAAGGAGGGACAAAAGAGTATACTTCTGGCAAAAATTGCTAACTTGGAGGCTACACACAAATGTTCAGGCTCCAAGCGGATGTGGAGTGCTCTGCAAGCAGCTTGTCTTTCCCCAAGCGGGCTTCATCAGGAGGTGCTTGCACTACATTTGAACAAGGCTAGACAGTTGCAATACAAGTACTCAGGTAAGGAGAGTTCACTATTGGCCTAAATTGCAAAAGGCTCGATCTAATTGGTGGACAGTGGCTAAGATTAAGGGATTCCTCTGGGGTGATGGTTAACTCGTCTCCTCAGATTAGAGACAAATTTCTTTAAATTTTGGTTGAACTTTACACTACAGGCCCTCACAATAACTCTGAGTGTCAACTTCCAAATTTGTCCCTGGTTCAGCGACAAGGGTTAGATGCTGATATCACCTCTCAATAAATTGTGTCTGCCACTAGATAGCTGGCCACTGGTGAAGCCTCTGGGTTGGATGGGCTACCTTTGGAATTCTATAGAACCTTTTCAGCTGAGCTTTCTCCACTGTAAATAGTAAATAGAACAAAGGCAGTTGATGGGCTTCCCCTATGATGTTAGAGGCCTGGATCACAGTTATCTCTAAAGAAAGGAAAGATAAGTCTGACTGTGCATCCTACAGGCCGATATCCATGTTAAACGCAGAAGTAAAAATCTTTGCCAATGGTTTGGTGGACCAGTTGGAAGTGGTTCTGCCCTTCCTGGTGCATCCATATCAGGTGGGATTTGTCCCTAAATACCAAGCGGCAGACAACACCCATAGGATGGTTAACATCAACTACCAGGCTATCACTGATGTTTCTCATGATTTCCTCCTGGGCATAGATGCTGAGAAGGCATTTGAGGCGGTCCACTGGGACTTTTTGGCCCAAGTGCTTTGTAAATTGGAGGTGGGAGAGGGATTTAAATGAGGGTTAAGAGTCTGTACTCTTTCCTAAAGCCTGTGTTTGGGTGAATGGGAGACACTCTGTGATGTTCCCTCTTGCATGGGACACCAAACAGGGTTGTCCTCTATCTTCTATGTTGTTTGCACTGGTGATGGAGCCCCTAGCATCAGCAATTAGAGCTAACCTGGAGGTCGAGGGCGTTGGGTGACTGGGAATACGTTTGTTTGTGGATGTTTTATTATTAACCGACCCCATTACTACATCAGTGGCGTGCAGTCAGGGACTTCAAAGGATTCATTGAATCCTCAGCCTGTTATTTTATCTTTGATCCAGTTGGTCCCTTCCCTTCCCTGTCAGCAACAGAGCAGACAGCACGATTGGTGCAAAGGAGTAATTCCGCCTCAGTGGAGTGCAGTAGTGCCTTCAGTGAATACACTGAATTCCCAAATGTTTAGGGTGGACCCTATCAGATGTGCTCAGGATTCAGAAGGCTAAGTCTGCCAACTATCTGGATTTTTTCAGGATTCTAAAAATTGGGAATTACCTGTCTCAAAGTCAGAAAGATGGCTAAGCGTGTGGATATTTTTTCAGACTTTAGCCTACTCCAGCTCTCTAATATTCCCCTTTCCAGTGCAGAAGCTGTGGTAGAATCCAGCCAATGGGAAGGCTTCTAGTCTGGAAGGACCGAGGGCTGTGGGTGAAGCTGAGCCCTGGACAGGGTTTTGAAGAGAATCAAAACCAGTGAGTTTTTTTTTTGGGGGGGGGGGGGATGGGGCACAGATTGTTGAAAAAGAGTAGGACTGAATAATAGGGGAAAGTGTGAAACATCTGCTGTCAGCTGGGGAAAAGGACTGGCCGCAAATACCAGAATTTTATATGACGGTGGGTAGACCTGGGGGGGGGGGGGGGGGGGGGGGAGAGCACCACCTCAACCTTATCCAGCCTAGATCTTCTTTTCAACGTTCATCGTATGTTACTTCTAAAAGGAGATACAATTCTCGTAAACCATACTCTTTCAATAGGTACAACTCTAACTACAAATACAACAATAAACCAATTAGACCTCAGCAGTCTAAGAATTCTTAAAGAGAAAGGAGAACACCTAAGCCAGCGCCCACTATGGCACCTAAACCCTTTTCTTCTTTTTGACCAGTCACTTCCAAAAGACTTACCAGTTGGGGGCCGTCTTCAATTTTTTGCTCCGCAGTGGTCCCTTATCACTTCAGACAGGTGGGTTCTTTTGATTGTACAACAAGGATATCGTCTTCATTTTGCGAATCCTCCACCTCACACGCATATTGTCACTTCTCAGATTTCTTCCTGTCACCTTCATGTCCTTCAGGAAGAAATTTCCCGTCTCCTGCAGATCAATGCGATCGAACTGGTGCAGGAGTGTCACCGGAACACGGGTTTTTATTCCAAAAAAGAACGGAGGTCTACGCTCTATTCTGGATTTAAGATCCCTAAATAGATTTCTCAAAAAAGAAAAGTTCAGAATGACAATTCTCCAAATGATTCTTCCACTGCTGGATCAACATGCCCGGCTGGTGTCTCTCGACCTTCAGGACGCATATTTGCCCATTCCTATTCACCGTTCGTCCAGAAGGTATCTTCGTTTTCAAGTGGATTCTCATCATTACCAATTTCAAGTTCTTCCATTTGGCCTATCTTCAGCACCAAGAGTAGTTACAAAATGTGTGATCACAATCATATCCTATCTTTGTCAACAGAGAATAACGATTTTTCCTTATCTGGACGATTGGCTCATCTCCTCACCGACTGCTCAAGATGCTCTCCAAGCACTGCAGAAGGCCACCTCTCTTCTAAAAGTTCTGGGGTTCCTCATCAACTCAGAGAAGTCTCAACTTCTTCCAGTTCAACAACTTCAATTCATAGGAGCAGTGTTGCATACACCTCGAATACTAGCGTACTTGCCTCTCAGCAGAGCCACGCACATTCGTTTTCTCATCTCTCACCTGAGTCACCTGGGGCATATGGCGGCTGCGTTACCAGTGGTACCTTTAGCAAGACTACACATGAGGCCTTTGCAGTGGCATCTGAGAGACCGATGGATCCAAGCTCTTCATCCTCTATCAGCAAAGATAGGACTTTCTCTCAGTCTAAAAGCTTCTCTGCAATGGTGGACTCACACCCCAAATCTACTTCAACGTCAAATCTACTTCAACATATGCCATTTCGACCTCCTCTACCTTCAATTTATCTAACTACCGATGCATCCAAACAGGGGTGGGGAGCACACATAAACTCTTAAAAAATGCAAGTTCTTTGGACTCTCAAGGAGACTTCATGCAGTATCAATCTCCTGGAACTACGAGCTATCAAATTGGCTCTTCAAGCATTTCGCATTTACCTCTCTCATCAACAAATTCAGGTGGCGATGTACTATATCAACAAGGAAGGGGGTACCGGATCCCGACAGTTATGCATGGAAGCTCTTCAGATCTGGCATCATGTTTCTCATGTCCACGATCTCAGCATCCTACCTGCCTGGGGTGCAAAATGCCTTAGCAGATTCACTAAGCAGAAAATTGCAGGCTCACAAGTGGTCACTCAAGAGCACTGTTACATACGCTCTGTTCAGCAGGGGGGGGGTCAGCCTCTCATCGACCTGTTTGCGTCCCCTCTCAATGCCAAATGTCGCAGATTTTGTTCAAAGTTTCCCAGTCCGAACAGAATAGCGGAAGACGCTTTCCAGATCCCTTGGACGGAGGGCCTTCTCTATGATTTTCCTCCGATTCCACTCATTTCCAAAATACTACAGAAGGTGAAGTCAGAAGGAGCGTCTCTTTTATTGATAGCTCCTTATTGGCCGAGGCAGGCATGGTTCACGTGTCTCCTAAACCTAACCTTGTGGCCTCCGCTTTCACTAGAACTGCACCTGATAACACAACATCAGGGCAGTCTTCTTCATCCGGACATTGCATCTCTACGCCTCACGGCTTGGCTAGTCGGTCCCAATCAAACATGATTTTTTTCTCAGGGCGTTCTCAAAGTTCTTCTAGCCTCCAGGAAAGAGAAATCTTTCAGAGCAAAATGGAAGCGTTTTTCTACTTGCTGTTCCCGTTATGGTCTCTACCCGGATGCTTCTCTGTCTCGTGTCTTGGATTATCTCCTCCATCTGGCAAAATCAGGATTATCGTACTCGTCAATAAGACTTCATTTGTCAGTCCTCTCAGTGTTCCATGATTTGATGGACAATTTGACACTCATGCAACATCCAGTTTCGAAAAGGGACTCATGCACCTTTACCCTCCCATTCGTCTACCAACTCCAGCATGGAACCTTAATTTAGTACTCAGTGTGCTTATGACTTCTCATTTCGAACCACTTCACAGCACAGACATCAGATACCTTACTTGGAAGACACTATTTTTGATAACTTTGACTTCAGCACGCCTTATTGGTGAGATCCAGGCCCTAATCCACAATCCGCTGTATACACAGTTACTCCATGATAAGGCCGTGCTCCGCACTCACCCGAAGTTCTTACCTAAGGTAGTCTCATCTTCTCACTTAAATCAAGTAATAGAACTGCCAACTTTTTATCCTCCTCCGCATGATTCTGAGGATCACAGAAAATTTCATACCTGGACTGTCTATGTCGCGTGCTCGAGGACCTTGGCAGACGGTCAGGCTTCTTCCCCGGGAGCACTGGGTACGTGAGTCCTTGGGCCACTACCGTGGAGCGGCAGTGGCAGGCAAGATCACCTCCAAGGTAGAGATGAGACAAGACTGGAACGGAACCCCGGACTGGAGTTCTACACAGGAATACATGGAACTGGAACGCACCGGACGGGTGCGCACTGGAGTGGAGCCCGCTGGACTGGAACACACTGGAGTGGCCCCACTGGACTGGAACATACAGGAGTGAAACCCGCTGGACTGGAACACACTGGAGCGGAACCCACGGGACCGGAACCCGCTGGACTGGAACACACTGGACCTAGGCTTCACCTACGCTTAACCACCTTTCCCCGAGGGTTGAGCCCTCAGGTTCGGGCGGCCGGCAGGACTTACAGGAAAAACCGGAACTGGAACTTGCAAGCAGGACCAGCGAGAATGAGGATCCAGGAGTGCCTCCAGGCACCTAGGCGAAGGCAAGGCAGACAGGCAGGGAATGTCCGGGTTCGGCAGTAGGCAGGTTTAAACACAATGACTAGTAAACTGTACCCAAGCTAATAGGAAAGCTATGCCCAGGCAAACCAGTCATACACAAGTAGGGTTACCATATGGCTCCAGAAAAAGGAGGACGGATTGAGCCAGCCGGATTTTACTTCCATTGCTTTCAATGGAAGTTATTGAGCCAGCCAGGTTTTACTTCCATTGCTTTCAATGGAAAAGCAATGGAAGTAAAACCCGGCTGGCTCAATCCGTCCTCCTTTTTCTGGAGCCATATGGTAACCCTATACACAAGAAACATACACTAAGCAAACTCAGGAGAACTAGTAAAGCTATACACCAGCTAACAACCAAAGCTGTGCCCAAGCTAACAAGTCATACACTGGAAACATACACAGAGCAAACTAAGGAGACTTAGTAAAGCTATACACCAGCTGACAACCAAAGCTGTGCCCAAGCTAACAAGTCATACACTGGAAACATACACAGAGCAAACTCAGGAGACTTAGTAAAGCTATACACCAGCTGACAACCAAAGCTGTGCCCAAGCTAACAAGTCATACACTGGAAACATACAAAGAGCAAACTCAGGAGACTTAGTAAAGCTATACACCAGCTAACAACCAAAGCTGTGCCCAAGCTAACAAGTCACACACTGGAAACATACACAGAGCAAACGCAGGAGACTTAGTAAAGTTATACACCAGCTAACAACCAAAGCTGTGCCCAAGCTAACAAGTCCTACACTAGGAACATACACAGAGAACTAGCGAAGCTACACACAGGCTAACAAGCAAAGCTGTGCCCAAGCTAACAAGTCCTACACTAGGAACATACACAGAGAACTAGCAAAGCTATACACAGGCTAACAAGAAAACTGTGCCCAAGCTATCTAGTCAAACATAGAAACTCACACAGAGCAAACACTGAAACAGTGTACAGAGCACTCTACACACCAGGGCTCTTAGACAAAATGCAAAGGCAAAGGCTGTAGTCTCTAAGTGATTAATAAAGCCCCTCCACACCAGAGGCACAGCTGCAGCAATCACCTTGCATCCAAACAGAGGCTTGGCACACAGAGAAGTCAGCCCAGCGGGAGCCATCTTGGATACTGGCATAGAGGAGTCGGCGGCAGCCATCTTGGAAGAGGCATAGCCCACACAGGTGAGGTTCAATAGGGCAATCAGCACACAGAGCCAGAGAGAAACTAAGACAGAGACAGACACAGAGACAAGCAGAAGCCAGCACAGCCACTGACTCCCAGAAACAGGGTAAGTCTGAGGGTGGTCACGGCCACAGCCGTGACAGTCTAAGAGCTCTAACCATTTATCTTGATAGAACCAAATCTAAGAATAGACCTTCTCAATTATTTCTTTCCCTTCGGTCTACTCTACATCCGCAACCAGTGACAAAAGGAACATTATCTCAATGAATTGCAAAGTATATTGCTTTGTGTTATCAGCTGGCACAGTCATCTAATCTCTCAGACATTCCTCATATGACAGCTCACAATCTCAGGGCCATAGCGGCCACAATGGCTCACTTGCAAAGAACTCCTTTACAGAACATCTGTAGAGCAGCTACTTGGTCAACGAAGCACACTTTTACGAAACATTATTGCATCGATACAACTTCATCTGCTTATGCAGTTTTTGGTCATTCCGTCTTGTCTTCTGTACTATGAGGCGTCAACTACCAGCTTCTCCTCACACAGGTACCAGTTTTTTTTTCTTTTCAATAGACATAAGTTGTTTAGTCTGTTACCTGTGTAGCTTGGGAGTCTTCATTTGTGTGCCTGCAAGATACTCTGTCCAGGGAGAAATAGAAGTTGCCTACGATAGTTCTCCTTGGACAGATGATCTTGCAGCCACACGATCCCTCCCAACTCTCCCTTATGTTGCTGCCAGCTGTTATACTAACTGAAAAGGGGCGGGTTCGGGCTGGACACAATATACTGTTAGATGGAGCAGGAATTTGCACGAGAGCATATGTAAATAGCCTTTAAGTTTTATGCTTTGCTACGGGTCCGGGTCAGTGACGTCACGGGGGAGTCACTTCATTTGTGTGGCTGCAAGATCATCTGTCCAAGAACAACTAACGTTACAGGTAGGCAACTTCTATTTCACTCTCACTTAAATCAGCACCAGCAGTCTCAGGTGTTTGCTTCAACTTGCTTTACTGAACAGCAACTAAAATGAACAATTTCATAAACAGTCAACTTGGTCTGTACAGTTTCAGGGCATCAGATAATCATGGAATAGTTTCAGATATTATTTCCCAATGATTTCAAAACACACAAAGTTAGGATCAGCTTATCTCAGTCTCTATTAACTCTGTCCCATTTCAGATCAAGGTTCCTTTGAGCATACAATGAAAGTCCTGCCAGAAATGAGGATCTCCCGCCTCAATTTCTCCTACCCAGGGTGTCTTTTACCCCAGGACGCCTTCTGCTCCTTGAACAGCTGGCGAAGAGATCTGGCCTGCTCTGATGGGAGAGAGTCTGTCAAATCAGACATACTGTGCACCAAGTTCCGCAAATACAGGCTCATGTAGAGCTGGTAAGATTGTATGCGGGAAATGAGCATAGAGGCCTGATACATCTTCCGCCCAAAAGAATCCACAGTTTGAGCTTCTCTGCCCAGGGGCACTGAAGACTAGTACCTGGAACTCCAGGCTCTTTTCAGCGCAGATTGCACCACCAGGGAATGATGAGGCAACTGAGGCCTATCAAACCCTAGGGAACTTTGGATCTGATACCTGGTGTCAATCTTTTTTGGAAGGACAGGGACCGACAGAGGGGACTCCCAGTTCTTCACCTGAACTTCTTTCAGGATCTGGTAACAAGGGACCATCACAGCCTCTCTAGGATGAGAGTTGTAGTCCAGGACTTTGAACAACTCAGCCCTTGGCTTGTCCTCCGTTTCCAAATGAATTGAAATGGCAGCCGCCATTTCTCTTACAAAACTTGGGAAGGAAAGGCACTCAGGTGGAGACTTCCTTTTTTCCTCAAAAGGGGAGGGGAGGGGACAGATTGAATCCCAGAGGACTCCTCCTTTTGAGACGTGCTTAGGGTCCTCATCAGAGGTCCATGAGCGCTCATCGGTGTCAGCAAAATACTCCTCATGGGAGGGCTGCGACCAAGCCTGCCTCAAGATAGATGAACCACATCCTGGTCTGGAGAGGCGTCAAAGCCCAGGCTCCACCCTCAATTCCAGCAAAGCTTCCTCCCCTGACGTCAAGGGGGTGCCAGACAGACAGCAGTTGACGCCGGTACTGCACGTGGCACCGGGGTTGGAGGCCTCACCACAGGCTGAGGGTCTTGTGGGGCTGCAGATAAAGGCATGGTTGCTGCAAGCAACCCAGGCACCAATGCATTCGATGCAGTATGCTGAAGGATCCCCGCTCATCAAGGGCCGCCATCAGGAAAGGCTGGAGCATTGGTTGAGAAGCAGCCTGCTGAACCTTTGAGGTCGGAGCAGGGGCCTGGTCCTGGCTGCATGGAGACCCATGCGTCGGCACCTCCACAATGGAGGGAGAGAGGTCCTCCCTATGCAACGCTTCTCGGGGACCAGCTCCCTCAGTGCCCTAGTGCTCCCAGCACCATATGTTGAGGTGGAAAGATGCCGGTCATCAATATTCGTCGGTGCCAACAAGGACGACGTTCAATCCCCATGTCTCCTCGGTGTCGGGTTAGATACTGACCGTTCCCTGTGGCCCTGCATTCCAGTTGACATCAAGGCAGATGGAGACCTACTCGATGCATGATCACTCCCAATGTCTGATAAGGGCCTAGCAGCCAGAGAGACCAATGCCAGTGCAAGGTTCGATGCCAATACCGATCCAACATCAAGGTTTCGAACCTGAATCCAAAAATGTTTTCTTTTTGAGCATCTCGGACATCTGAGTCCTTTTCTTCATTCAAAGGCAAAGAACACAGCTGGAAGAGGTATGTTCACACCCCAAACACTGAAGACACCAAGAATGGGTGCCCTTACCAGAGATGGTCCTATTGTACCGGGCACAGCGCTTAAAGATACTGGGAACATTTGATGATATGGAAGGGAAAACAGCCATGGTCAAATCAAAGACTTGATGATGATTCTAAAAAGGAGCAAATCACGAAGAAAAACAAGGACAAGAGCCTGACTGGAGCTCAGTCCTAAGAGGGCACAGAAAAAAAAATTAGAAGTGAGGAAAAATAAACTAAACCTATATGGGGAAAAAGGAAAAACTCCCCAAAAGGGGGAAACGAGACGCACGGGTAAAATAAATCCAGCTGGGAAGGCATGAAAACCTCAAATTAAAAACACAACAGATACAGTGAGGGAGCCGAGAAACAGCATGTCTTCTCCTCACAGTGGATGAGAGAAGACTGCTGGTCCCAATTTCTCGTGGCAGGCGGAAAGGAACTCGCACATGAAAAGTGGGGACAGTGGCGCGTCTTAAAACTATATTATGTTTTTTAGCATTCTGCACCGGGCGACGTGGATAACGTCACCCACATGTGAGAATATGGCTTGCTTGTCCTCAGAGAATGTATGTTTCTTTAGTGTAGTCAAGACTATCTTTTCAGCTATTAGCATGCCTTTATGGAACTCCTCTCCTTGTCATGTTAGACTGGAACAGAATTATTTGAAGTTTAGGTAGAAAGTTAAAACTTTTTATGACAGGTTATAACTTGTGAGAGGGGTAATTGCTGTCAATTATTAATATTAATTTTATTTTCACTGTATTTTTTATGTTTTTTTTCTTGTACTTCTTGTATTGTTTTGAATTCCTTATCTGGAAAATTGTACAACGCATTGAACCCTATAAGGGAAAACTGCAGTTAACAAGAATGATATTGATAAAGGAGGGATCACGCCTAAAACAGCTGCTGATCATAAGGGTATGCTAGGAAGACTGGGACTCTCTATCACAGCTTCCAGGGGGAGAGAGGAAGGGCTGGCCTTAGCACAGAACTAAGAGCTAATAGGGAAAGCTCACAAGGAGTCCATCAAAGGAAACTGCAAACTATAGGGATAGCAGCCCTAGTACACAGTGCTATCTATACACAGACCATGCAATTGAATACAAATAATACTCATACCAAACATACATAACAATGCATCCCGCTACCATGAATATGGGGGCAGAAAGCGAATGCTACATACCTGTAGAAGGTATTCTCCGAGGACAGCAGGCTGATTGTTCTCACTGATGGGTGACGTCCACGGCAGCCCCTCCAATCGGAACTTCACTAGCAAAGGCCTTTGCTAGTCCTCGTGCGCCGGTGTGATGCGCGGCCGTCTTCCCGCCCAAACCGGCTCGTGTTCGTCAGTCCCGTATGTAGCAAGACAAAGACAAGGGAAGACACAACTCCAAAGGGAAGGCGGGCGGGTTTGTGAGAACAATCAGCCTGCTGTCCTCGGAGAATACCTTCTACAGGTATGTAGCATTCGCTTTCTCCGAGGACAAGCAGGCTGCTTGTTCTCACTTATGGGGTATCCCTAGCCCCCAGGCTCACTCAAAACAACAAACATGGTCAGTTGGGCCTCGCAACGGCGAGGACATAACTAAGATTGACCTAAACTTTTCCAACTAACTGAGAGTGCAGCCTGGAACAGAATAAAAATGGGCCTAGGGGGGTGGAGTTGGATTCTAAACCCCAAACAGATTCTGAAGCACTGACTGCCCGAACCGACTGTCGCGTCGGGTATCCTGCTGCAGGCAGTAATGGGATGTGAATGTGTGGACAGATGACCACGTCGCAGCTTTGCAGATCTCTTCAATAGTGGCTGACTTCAAGTGGGCCACTGACGCAGCCATGGCTCTGACATTGTGAGCCGTGACATGACCCTCAAAAGCCAGCCCAGCCTGGGCGTAAGTGAAGGAAATGCAATCTGCTAGCCAATTGGATATGGTGCGTTTCCCCACAGCCACTCCCCTCCTGTTGGGATCAAAAGAAACAAACAATTGGGCGGACTGTCTGTTGGGCTGTGTCCGCTCCAGATAGAAGGCCAATGCTCTTTTGCAGTCCAATGTGTGCAGCTGACGTTCAGCAGGGCAGGAATGAGGACGGGGAAAAAATGTTGGCAAGACAATTGACTGGTTCAGATGGAACTCCGACACTACCTTCGGCAAGAACTTAGGGTGAGTGCGGAGGACTACTCTATTATGATGAAATTTGGTGTAAGGGGCCTGGGCTACCAGGGCCTGAAGCTCACTGACTCTACGAGCTGAAGTAACTGCCACCAAGAAAATGACCTTCCAGGTCAAGTACTTCAGATGGCAGGAGTTCAGTGGCTCAAAAGGAGGTTTCATCAGCTGGGTGAGAACGACATTGAGATCCCATGACACTGTAGGAGGTTTGACGGGGGGCTTTGACAAAAGCAAACCTCTCATGAAGCGAACAACTAAAGGCTGTCCTGAGATCGGCTTACCTTCCACACGGTAATGGTATACACTGATTGCGCTAAGGTGAACCCTTACAGAGTTGGTCTTGAGACCAGACTCAGACAAGTGCAGAAGGTATTCAAGCAGGGTCTGTGTAGGACAAGAGCGAGGATCTAAGGCCTTGCTGTCACACCAGACGGCAAACCTCCTCCATAAAAAGAAGTAACTGCTCTTAGTGGAATCTTTCCTGGAAGCAAGCAAGACACGGGAGACACCCTCTGACAGACCCAAAGAGGCAAAGTCTACGCTCTCAACATCCAGGCCGTGAGAGCCAGAGACCGGAGGTTGGGATGCAGAAGCGCCCCTTCGTCCTGTGTGATGAGGGTCGGAAAACACTCCAATCGCCAGGGTTCTTCGGAGGACAACTCCAGAAGAAGAGGGAACCAGATCTGACGCGGCCAAAAAGGAGCAATCAGAATCATGGTGCCTCGGTCTTGCTTGAGTTTCAACAAAGTCTTCCCCACCAGAGGTATGGGAGGATAAGCATACAGCAGGCCTTCCCCCCAATCCAGAAGGAAGGCATCCGATGCCAGTATGCCGTGGGCCTGAAGTCTGGAACAGAACTGAGGGACCTTGTGGTTGGCTCGAGATGCAAAGAGATCTAACAAGGGGGTGCCCCACACCTGGAAGATCTGGCACACTACTCTGGAGTTGAGCGACCACTCGTGAGGTTGCATAATCCTGCTCAACCTGTCGGTCAGACTGTTGTTTACGCCTGCCAGATATGTGGCTTGGAGCCACATGCCGTAACGGCGAGCCCAGAGCCACATGCTGACGGCTTCCTGACATAGGGGGCGAGATCCGGTGCCCCCCTGCTTGTTGATGTAATACATGGCAACCTGGTTGTCTGTCTGAATTTGGATAATTTGATGGGACAGCCGATCTCTGAAAGCCTTCAGAGCGACCCAAAAAACAACAAGGCAAACGATCTGCAAAATCCAATATGGGAAAGAAAGCCATCAGATCAATGTCACAACAAAAAGATTTTATTGAAGATACCGTGTATGAACAAATCGCCCGACACAGGCCGTGTTTCGCCCACCTAGGGCTGCGTCAGGGGCTACAATGAACAAATATATAATAATTATCATAGATCATAATAAATAAAATATAACACACATACGAACATAATATATCAAATATATGAATTGACAAAAAACAATTAATAAAATATGGAATATTACTAGGTATACATAGAGAGTATACTAAAATAATTACATGAATAAACATATCGATACGCACTGTCCAATATAAATAATATATATATATATATACATGTACATAAAAGAGCATATATAAGAATATATATATATAAAAGAAGTATATATAATGCAACAATTATATGACAGTGCATATAAACATATATATAAAAGCATAATAAAATCTGACATCACGTAACAGCAAATCAAGGGCACTGGTATAGGTTATGAACTTCAATACAAATATGCATATAAAAAAATTTATAAATGAGATAAAAGGCACATACCTAATTTGAAATCTTCGTAAAGGGGCAAATATGGTGCATAAAAGTCAAGAAAAAACCAGCTAAAACGGGAATCCCTATAATCATGAATCAAAAAGAATTAATAAAAGCAAAAAATAAAATTAGAGCGGATCAAGACTAATAATATGACATTAGTTTAGGTATCATAGGGGGTATTGACACTACATTGTGTATTGACATGACTAGTGCAATGTGTTTATAAAAAATACTATATACAAAACGTCTTGCAATCAAAACAACATCATGGCACAGCAATGTCACATATATAAACACTAAGTGCAATGCAATAATAAAATATCTAAAATGTTACAAGTGCCGTGTTATAAAATGATGCACTTATTGTTTTGTATGACAAACAATTATCAGTGCCCTTAAAGGCTGACAGAAGCGCAATGAAATATTAATACAGCATCAGAGGAGAATTAAACCACCACGTTGCCAGTAAACTTCCTGCTATACTACTTCAAGTGATTGTATGTAAAAACAGGGATGATTACAACATTAAAGCAGGGACCACAAAAAGTGTGGATATCAACATCTCTAAAAAGCAAAACTGCTACAGTCTGAAGATTAAAAACAAAAGTGCAATACTGCTTCAAGTGAATATGTATGAAAACAAGTAAATGCCAATAGTGCAATGATGCGCATACATAAAATGTGTCTCAAAACAAAATATACTTACTGTGGTCTCTAGCATACACAAATGGACACACCATTATTGAAGCTGGAAAAACTATTGCAAGAGTCCTGTGATGTTTATATGCATCATTTCCGGGTCAAAGTTCAAAAAAGCAACAAATTAAATTAAAGAATGCCAGAGACTAAAAAAAGGGGAAATAGCTATGAATCAAATCAAATTTATATGCAATGATTGATTAATAAATGCAGTGAAGAAAATACTGAATAAAAAACAATAATGAATGTGATCTGATGTAACACAGGATATGTAAATTATATTGATGATGGGACTATGTGCGGTAAAGAATAAAATTTTAAAAAATGAAAATAAATTGAATTAAAATTAAAATAAAAAAAATATGAACCTATACACCTCTTCTGCTGGGAGACCGTTTGATTTGTATAAAAACCACTGAAAACAAAAATGTAAAAAATATGTATGTGAACACCCTAAGTAAAAAAGAGCATGTCAGTGAGCCATATATATAGAAAATGCACAACAATAAAAATATAAGAACAAATTAAAAACCAAATATATATATATATATATATATATTGTGAATAAAAAATGAAAGAATAAAAAAAAAAAAGAACAATATTATTTCACAGGAATACTGATAGGTCAGTATCCATGTTCAGACCCTGAGGATGTAATGTTTGTAACTCAAAAATGAATTGTTGTTCCTTTCTTAGGAGGAGGGTGTCTACTGTTCCACCTCTCCAGTTCTTTTTGTGCACAAATGCAAAAACGTTATTTATGTGGTTATCTGTCCGTGTGGTTTAGCCTATATAGGTAAAACCAAGAGACAATTTAACACTAGAATAATCGAGCATAAAAGTGCTATAACAAGGAATGCACTTGAGAAACCACTGGTGGAACATTCAAAAACCTTAGGACATCTTTTTGAAGAACTGCGTTTTTGCATTACATCCTCAGGGTCTGAACATGGAGACTGACCTATCAGTATTCCTGTGAAATAATATTGTTCTTTTTTTTATTTTTATTTTTTTTATTCTTTCATTTTTTATTCACAATATATATACAGTGGGGGAAATAAGTATTTGATCCCTTGCTGATTTTGTAAGTTTGCCCACTGACAAAGACATGAGCAGCCCATAATTGAAGGGTAGGTTATTGGTAACAGTGAGAGATAGCACATCACAAATTAAATCCGGAAAATCACATTGTGGAAAGTATATGAATTTATTTGCATTCTGCAGAGGGAAATAAGTATTTAATCCCTCTGGCAAACAAGACCTAATACTTGGTGGCAAAACCCTTGTTGGCAAGCACAGCGGTCAGACGTCTTCTGTAGTTGATGATGAGGTTTGCACACATGTCAGGAGGAATTTTGGTCCACTCCTCTTTGCAGATCATCTCTAAATCATTAAGAGTTCTGGGCTGTCGCTTGGCAACTTGCAGCTTCAGCTCCCTCCATAAGTTTTCAATGGGATTAAGGTCTGGTGACTGGCTAGGCCACTCCATGACCCTAATGTGCTTCTTCCTGAGCCACTCCTTTGTTGCCTTGGCTGTATGTTTTGGGTCATTGTCGTGCTGGAAGACCCAGCCACGACCCATTTTTAAGGCCCTGGCGGAGGGAAGGAGGTTGTCACTCAGAATTGTACGGTACATGGCCCCATCCATTCTCCCATTGATGCGGTGAAGTAGTCCTGTGCCCTTAGCAGAGAAACACCCCCAAAACATAACATTTCCACCTCCATGCTTGACAGTGGGGACGGTGTTCTTTGGGTCATAGGCAGCATTTCTCTTCCTCCAAACACGGCGAGTTGAGTTCATGCCAAAGAGCTCAATTTTTGTCTCATCTGACCACAGCACCTTCTCCCAATCACTCTCCGCATCATCCAGGTGTGCACTGGCAAACTTCAGACGGGCCGTCACATGTGCCTTGCGGAGCAGGGGGACCTTGCGGGCACTGCAGGATTGCAATCCGTTATGTCGTAATGTGTTACCAATGGTTTTCGTGGTGACAGTGGTCCCAGCTGCCTTGAGATCATTGACAAGTTCCCCCCTTGTAGTTGTAGGCTGATTTCTAACCTTCCTCATGATCAAGGATACCCCACGAGGTGAGATTTTGCGTGGAGCCCCAGATCTTTGTCGATTGACAGTCATTTTGTACTTCTTCCATTTTCTTACTATGGCACCAACAGTTGTCTCCTTCTCGCCCAGCGTCTTACTGATGGTTTTGTAGCCCATTCCAGCCTTGTGCAGGTGTATGATCTTGTCCCTGACATCCTTAGACAGCTCCTTGCTCTTGGCCATTTTGTAGAGGTTAGAGTCTGACTGATTCACTGAGTCTGTGGACAGGTGTCTTTCATACAGGTGACCATTGCCGACAGCTGTCTGTCATGCAGGTAACGAGTTGATTTGGAGCATCTACCTGGTCTGTAGGGGCCAGATCTCTTACTGGTTGGTGGGGGATCAAATACTTATTTCCCTCTGCAGAATGCAAATAAATTCATATACTTTCCACAATGTGATTTTCCGGATTTAATTTGTGATGTGCTATCTCTCACTGTTACCAATAACCTACCCTTCAATTATGGGCTGCTCATGTCTTTGTCAGTGGGCAAACTTACAAAATCAGCAAGGGATCAAATACTTATTTCCCCCACTGTATATATATATATATATATATATATATATATATATATATATATATATATTTGGTTTTTAATTTGTTCTTATATTTTTATTGTTGTGCATTTTCTATATATATGGCTCACTGACATGCTCTTTTTTTACTTAGGGTGTTCACATACATATTTTTTACATTTTTGTTTTCAGTGGTTTTTATACAAATCAAACGGTCTCCCAGCAGAAGAGGTGTATAAGTTCATATTTTTTTTATTTTAATTCAATTTATTTTCATTTTTTTAAATTTTATTCTTTACCGCACATAGTCCCATCAAACATATAAATGGCGAGTGACCGACTCACTCGCAAATGCGCAGTAGAGACTTCCCTCTGTCCCGCCCCCGCGTCAATACGTGATGACGGGGGGGGGGCGGGACAGAGAGGGAAACTGCGCCGCCGAGGTTGCTGCCGCCACCCCTCCACCCGGCCCGGGCCCTCTCTTCCCTTCTGAACTTACACATCCATTCGCCGAACGCAGCAACGCACATCAGCTGAGCTGCAGTGAGCCCTTCCTTCTTTGCCTGTGGCCCCGCCCTCCTGTGACGTAACGTCAGCGAGGGCGGGACACACACAGGCAGAGAAGGAAGGGGCAGCTCAGCTGATGTGCCTTGCTGCATTCGGCGAATGGATGTGTAAGTTCAAAAGTAAAGAGAGGGCCTGGGCCAGGTGGAGGGGTGGCGGCGGCGGCGACTTCGCGGGGGGGAGGGGAGCGGTGGTGACCGCGGGGGGAGGAAAACCTCAATACCAGCCCATTTTTACGGGCTCAACGGCTAGTCATCAATATAATTTACATATCCTGTGTTACATCAGATCACATTCATTATTGTTTTTTATTCAGTATTTTCTTCACTGCATTTATTAATCGATCATTGCATATAAATTTGATTTGACTCATAGCTATTTCCCCTTTTTTTAGTCTCTGGCATTCTTTAATTTAATTTGTTGCTTTTTTGAACTTTGACCCGGAAATGATGCATATAAACATCACAGGACACTTGCAATAGTTTTTCCAGCTTCAATAATGGTGTGTCCATTTGTGTATGCTAGAGACCACAGTAAGTATATTTTTGTTTTGAGACACATTTTATGTATGCGCATCATTGCACTATTGGCATTTACTTGTTTTCATACATATTCACTTGAAGCAGTATTGCACTTTTGTTTTTAATCTTCAGACTGTAGCAGTTTTGCTTTTTAGAGATGTCGATATCCACACTTTTTGTGGTCCCTGCTTTAATGTTGTAATCATCCCTGTTTTTACATACAATCACTTGAAGTAGTATAGCAGGAAGTTTACTGGCAACGTGGTGGTTTAATTCTCCTCTGATGCTGTATTAATATTTCATTGCGCTTCTGTCAGCCTTTAAGGGCACTGATAATTGTTTGTCATACATAACAATAAGTGCATCATTTTATAACACGGCACTTGTAACATTTTAGATATTTTATTATTACATTGCACTTAGTGTTTATATATGTGACATTGCTGTGCCATGATGTTGTTTTGATTGCAAGACGTTTTGTATATAGTATTTTTTATAAACACATTGCACTAGTCATGTCAATACACAATGTAGTGTCAATACCCCCTATGATACCTAAACTAATGTCATATTATTAGTCTTGATCCGCTCTAATTTTATTTTTTGCTTTTTATTAATTCTTTTTGATTCATGATTATAGGGATTCCCGTTTTAGCTGGTTTTTTTTTTACTTTTATGCACCATATTTGCCCCTTTACGAAGGTTTCAAATTAGGTATGTGCCTTTTATTATCTCATTTATAAATTTTTTTATATACATATTTGTATTGAAGTTCATAACCTATACCAGTGCCCTTGATTTGCTGTTACGTGATGTCAGATTTTATTATGCTTTTATATATATGTTTATATGCACTGTCATATAATTGTTGCATTATATATACTTCTTTTATATATAGATATATATTCTTATATATGCTCTTTTATGTACATGTATATATATATATATATATATATATATATTATTTATATTGGACAGTGCGTATCGATATGTTTATTCATGTAATTATTTTAGTATACTCTCTATGTATACCTAGTAATATTCCATATTTTATTAATTGTTTTTTGTCAATTCATATATTTGATATATTATGTTCGTATGTGTGTTATATTTTATTTATTATGATCTATGATAATTATTATATATTTGTTCATTGTAGCCCCTGACGCAGCCCTAGGTGGGCGAAACACGGCCTGTGTCGGGCGATTTGTTCATACACGGTATCTTCAATAAAGCCTTCAGAGCGTTCCAGACCGCTCATAACTCCAGGAGATTGATCTCCAGATCGCGTTCCTGGAGGGACCTGCTTCCTTGAGTGTGAAGTCCATCGACATGAGCTCCCCACCCCAGGAGAGACGCATCCGTAGTCAGCACCTTTTGTGGCTGAGGAATTTGGAAGGGGCGTCCCAGAGTCAAATTGGCCCAAATCGTCCACCAGCACAGGGATTTGAGAAAACTCGTGGACAGGTGGATCACGTCCTCTAGATCCCCAGCAGCCTGAAACCACTGGGAAGCTAGGGTCCATTGAGCAGATCGCATGTGAAGACGAGCCATGGGAGTCACATGGACTGTGGAGGCCATGTGGCCAAGCAATCTCAACATCTGCCGAGCTGTGATCTGCTGGGACGCTCGTACTCGGGAGACGAGGGACAGCAGATTGTTGGCCCTCGTCTCCGGGAGATAGGCACGAGCTGTCCGAGAATCCAGCCGAGCTCCTATGAATTTGAGTCTCTGTACTGGGAGAAGATGGGACTTTGGATAATTTATCACAAACCTCAGTAGCTCCAGGAGGCGAATAGTCATCTGCATGGACTGTAGAGCTCCTGCCTCGGATGTGTTCTTTACCAGCCAATCGTCGAGATAAGGGAACACGTGTACTCCCAGCCTGCGAAGCGCTGCTGCTACTACAGCCAGGCACTTTGTGAACACTCTGGGCGCAGAGGCGAACCCAAAGGGTAGCACACAGTACTGGAAGTGACGTGTGCCCATCTGAAATCGCAGATACTGCCTGTGAGCTGGCAATATCGGGATGTGCGTGTAGGCATCCTTCAAGTCCAGAGAGCATAGCCAATCGTTTTCCTGAATCATGGGAAAAAGGGTGCCCAGGGAAAGCATCCTGAACTTTTCCTTGACCAGATATTTGTTCAGGGCCCTTAGGTCTAGGATGGGACGCATCCCCCCTGTTTTCTTTTCCACAAGGAAGTACCTGGAATAGAATCCCAGCCCTTCTTGCCCGGATGGCACGGGCTCGACCGCATTGGCGCTGAGAAGGACGGAGAGTTCCTCTGCAAGTACCTGCTTGTGCTGGAAGCTGTAGGACTGAGCTCCCGGAGGGCAATTTGTAGGCTTTGAGGCCAAATTGAGGGTGTATCCTTGCCAGACTATTTGAAGAACCCAACGGTCGGAGGTTATAAGAGGCCACCGTTGGTGAAAAACTTTCAACCTCCCCCCGACCGGCAGATCGCCCGGCACGGACACATTGACGTCGGCTATGCTCTGCTGGAGCCAGTCAAAAGCTCGTCCCCTGCTTTTGCTGGGGAGCCGTGGGGCCTTGCTGAGGCGCACGCTGCTGACGAGAGCGAGCGCGCTGGGGCTTAGCCTGGGCTGCAGGCTGTCGAGAAGGAGGATTGTACCTACGGTTACCAGAAGAGTAGGGAACAGCCCTCCTTCCCCCATAAAAACGTCTACCTGAGGAGGTAGATGCTGAAGGCTGCCGGCGGGAGAACTTGTCGAAAGCGGTATCCCGCTGGTGGAGCTGCTCTACCACCTGTTCGACTTTCTCTCCAAAAATGTTGTCTGCTCGGCAAGGGGAGTCCGCAATCCGCTGCTGGCTGAATCTTGGCCACGAGCATAGAAGAATGGTAGGCCTTCCTCCCAAAGAAGTCTAAGGTTCTAGAGTCCTTGCCCGGGGGCGCCGAAGCATGCTCCCTAGAACTCTTAGCCTTGTTTAGGGCCAGATCCACCACACCAGAGTCGTGAGGCAACTGAGTGTGCATCAGTTCTGGGTTCCCATGGATCCGGTACTGGGACTCGATCTTCTTGGGAATGTGGGGATTAGTTAAAGGCTTGGTCCAGTTCGCCAGCAATGTCTTTTTTAGGACATGATGCATGGGTACTGTGGACGCTTCCTTAGGTGGAGAAGGATAGTCCAAGAGCTCAAACATTTCAGCCCTGGGCTCATCCTCCACGACCACCGGGAAGGGGATGGCCGTAGACATCTCCCGGACAAAGGCCGCAAAAGACAGACTCTCGGGAGGAGAAAGCTGCCTTTCAGGGGAGGGAGTGGGATCAGAAGGAAGGCCATCAGACTCCTTGTCAGAGAAATATCTGATGTCCTTCTCCTCCTCCCACAAGGCCTCACCATCGGTATCAGACACAAGTTCATGAACCTGTGACTGAAGCCGTGCCCGACTCGACTCCGTGGAAACACAGCCATGGTGGGAGCGTCGAGAGGTAGACTCCCTCGCCAGCACCGGCAAAGCTCCCTCCGCCGACGTCGTCGGGGAGTCTTCCTGGGAGGCAGCCGGTACCGCAAGAGGTACCGATGTCGGAGACCTCACCCCGGGCAAAGGGCCAGCCGGCGCCTCACTCGACGGTACCGGTGGCGCAAGCACCCCTGGTACCGGAGGGGAAGGGCGCAACAGCTCTCCCAGGATCTCTGGGAGAACGGCCCGGAGACTCTCGTGCAGAGCGGCTGTGGAGAAAGACATGGAAGCCGATGCAGGCGTCGAGGTCAGAGTCTGTTCCGGGCATGGAGGCAGTTCCGGGCTGTCCAAGGTGGAGCGCATCGACACCTCCTGAACAGAAGGTGAGCGATCCTCCCGGTGCCAATGCCTACTGGGTGCCGACTCCCTCGGCGACCCAGAGCTCTCGGTACCGATGCAGGAAGGAGACCGGTGTCGATGCTTCTTCGATTTCTTCAAACGAAGCATGTCACCGGTACCGATGAGGAGGACGTAGAATCCAACCGTCTCTTCCTCGGGGCCGAGGCCGAAGAAGGTCGGTCTCGGGGGGGCTGTACCGCAGGAGCCCTCAAGGTAGGAGGAGACCCACCCGAAGGCTCACCGCCACCAGCAGGGGAATGGACAGCCCTCACCTGCACTCCAGTCGAAGCACCACCGTCCGACGACATCAGCAACAGCGGAGGTCCCGGTACCACCGACGCAGCCTTCCGATGTCTCGGTACCGACGATGCAGAGGGTCAAAACTTCGATGCTGTCGATGTAGTCGATGCCGAGGTCGAAGACTTCGATGCTGTCGACGTCGATGCACTCGATGCCTCCGGTGCTGTTGTCGACGAAGAGCCCGAGAACAACACGTTCCACTGGGCCAATCTCACTACCTGAGTCCTCTTCTGTAAAAGAGCACAAAGACTACAGGCCTGCGGGCGGTGCCCAGCCCCCAGACACTGAAGACATGACGCGTGCCTATCAGTGAGCGAGATTACCCGGGCGCACTGGGTGCACTTCTTGAAGCCGCTGGGAGACTTCGATGACATGGGCGGAAAAATCACGCCGGCAAATCAAAATTTGCGATGGTGACGAAGGGCACCAAAAATAAGGGAAAGAGAAAAACCCGTACCGAGGCCACAAAAAAGGCCTACCCCGAAAGTGAAAGGAAACTTACGCCGGGGAAACAAACTGGACACACGGGAAGAGACAAAGTCTCTTTTTCTTTTTTTAGCGAAATCGCGAAGACGTACGAGGGTCAACTTGAGGGGCACGAAACGGCGGCAAAACACGACTGTCCCAAGCGCGGACAAAAGAAGACTGACGAACACAAGCCGGTTCGGGTGGGAAGACGGCCGCGCATGCGCGGTGCACACCGGCGCGCGAGGACTAGCAAAGGCCTTTGCTAGTGAAGTTCCGATTGGAGGGGCTGCCGTGGACGTCACCCATCAGTGAGAACAAGCAGCCTGCTTGTCCTCGGAGAACACACACTGCAAATTTTCCCTCTCTTGGTTCAGAGACTTCCGCCTCAGTGCTCGGGGACTTGACGAGGATGGGCAACCAATGTCAATAATTTGCTCAATACAACCTCTTTTATTAACTCCTGGCTAGAGACTTGCAAGGGAATGAGGTTCCTGTGGGGACGGAAGCAGTTCTGCGGGATTTCTGTGGGGATGGAAACAATTCCTGTGGGGTTCCCGTGGAAGTGTACGCTGCAGTTGCGTCAGCCTCTCACCTACTGAGTACCAAGTTCTTTGAGTTCTGTCTCCTCCTCCTTGCTTTAACAGCACAGATGCGGAAAGTCTCCATTAAGGAGGTGGTAGAGACTCAAATGGTGACGGAATTCAAAAAGGCGTGGGATGAACACAGAGTATCTCTAATTAGAAAATGGAAGTTATAAAAAACCTAAACTTAAATGGCTACATGTGTATGGATGTGTCGAGTGACGCTTAGATGGTGACTGATTGTGATGAACTAGGGCCGAAACCGGGCAGACTTATATGGTCTGTGTCTCATATATGGCAATCTGGTTTAGGATGGGCTGGAAAGGGTTAGACAGCAATTTTAGTGGCTAGAACATGAGGACAGTGCTGGACAGACTTTAACGGTCTGTGTCCCACAAATGAGAAGACAAATAGTGGGCTTCGAAGGCAACTCCAGCAGTTGGAACATAAGGACAGGGCCAGGACGACTTCTATGGTTTATGTCCCACAAACACCAAAGAAAGACCATAATCAAGTATATAATATCATGTTCATTGTTCATTTACTTATGAATTGATAATAAGTGTGACTACTGGGCAGTGTGGATGGACCGTTCAGGTTTTTACCTGCCATCACTTACTATGTAATTGTTAACCCTCTCTGCTCCCAGGCTGATGTGCAGACCTCAGCTCTGACACAGGCACAGTGTTATAGAATATGGGGATTTCGTGCCCAACTTGTGCACCAAGATGTCACCTGACCTACTGGTGCGTGCATGTGGCAACCTCTCAGCACACAGTGCCAGTGAATCAGAGACAAGTCTTACATGTGCGTACCAGAGTGTTCCAAGTTCCAACATCTATTCCTTCCTTGCCTGTAGTTTTGTGGCTCAAACTCAGAAAGAGCCAGAGAGACAAATGGATTTTTTTTTATGTACCATTAAATTCTTGTGAGACTGAGTGGGGACGGGAAAGATTCCAGTGGGGGCGGGTAAGATGGGTAAGCTTTCTGTCCCTGTGCAACTCTCTATTCTTGGCCCTGCCCCTTCCCAAATCCACCCACCAAGCTGGCAGTCCCAGCCCCTGATTTCTTAGTGACCTCCCCGAAAATACTCTCACCTTCCGCCTGCAGCACAGGCACTTTTCAGGAGGGGTCACACATCCCTGATACACACCCAGCAATTTACATGTGTACAAAGTTACACTTTCTCCCAGGAACAGTGATGTGTCCAAGGATTCTATCTAAAGCTAGTGAACACGCCACCATCAAAGAGCTTAGGCCATCAGAGACTACGGACTCCCCAAGCCACCTGGCCCATACTATTGGTACTGCTCTTCCCCACTTGTTTCTCCGAGTATGGCGAAACAGAAATGCCCAACACAGAAGGGAGACTTCCTTGACCCCATGACCACACTGTGGGAGCACCCACTGGGAGGGACTCGTGGCTGTGAAGACACAGCAACCCCCATACTCTACCAGAGGAAAATACATGCATTCACCCCTAGACTGAAACATTTGGCCCCAGCCCATATACTACACCCTTGGGAGTGAGACTTGCCTTCAAACTCCTGCTGTACCAGTTCATCTGTACCAGAGAAATGCTGGTAAGTTCCAGGGCTGCACCACTCCTTATACTGGTATTGACTTCACTGAAACATCAGTGTTCTCTGCTTCCATCTGCTGATTGGGGGCATAATGAACTATCTGAACTGGACCAGCAGGATAAGAATATGTTTGTTTTTATTGGGAAATTATCTTAACAAATTTTGCCAACACTGCTACCTTCACACAAGTAATATTTCCTCACAAACCAAGGATTTTGAGACAGACAGCTCATCATATTAATTTGATTCTTCCTCTTACAAAGTCATGCATACACTTGGTGATTCAGCTAAAAACGTCTGACGCTACCTGGTGGGTCAGTGGCCATACTGCATATTGGGTAAATCTCTCTTATCTGCACCCTTCTCCTCCACTGCTAACTCCAGACTCCATTCCTTTTATCTTGCTGCACCATATGCCTGGAATAAACTTCCTGAGCCGTTACGTCAAGCTCCATCTCTGACCTTCTTCAAATCTAAGCTAAAAGCCCACCTTTTTGATGCTGCTTTTAACTCCTAACCCTTGTTCACTTGTTCAGAACCCTTATTTTATCATCCTCACTTTAATATTCCCTTATCTCTTGTTTGTCCTGTTTGTCTGTCCTAATTAGATTGTAAGCTCTGTCGAGCAGGGACTGTCTCTTTATGTTCAAGTGTACAGCGCTGCGTACGTCTAGTAGCGCTATAGAAATTATAAGTAGTAGTAGTAGTAAAGACCCTGGTCCTGTCCTTGACTTGGGTCTTCCACAAACTGGGAGGACTGGAGATACTGAACAGTCAACATTCACAGTTGCTGGGACGGGAGAGAACCATTGTAGTCATTAAGAGTGATGTCTGGTGACTAGAATAAGAATCCTAGAGACAGGGTCTGGAAGGTCTGCTAGTATATGGCGCCCAGCTTCAAGACCATTGCGGCAATAAGTGGACTAAAAACAATGAGGATAATTTTAAATAAACATGGGAAAGAAATAATACATAAAAACTACTTACTGAAAAATGCCAACATGAAAATGCCATCATTACCAACTCTAAGTTGATCTGCATCATTGAAGTCTTCTCTTGATGGATATTCTTCCTCCTAAATTTATAAATAAAAATAAAATGTGCACGTTGGCTTTAATGAAGGAATGGAATACAAACTTAAGAATGTAATTTGCCATCTGAGAAAATTCTTTAATGCGATCAGTTTCAAATACCCTAAAAACACCTTTAAGCAAATTCAGCTTGTACTCTTTCTTTATGTAACTTGCTCTTAAAATTTGTAACCCACTACCAAACAGGCCCTACAGCAGGCTTTGACAAATTCTTTTAGAACCTAGGAGCCAACCTAAGAATCTAGGAGCCAGAATTGAAACAACTGAAATTTATTTATGCATACTTATGGAGCGCCCAAGCTGATATAGAACAAAGTACTTATTACAGCAGCAGTTTATCAATAGAAATCAAACAAAATAAAACATGGAAAAGAAAATAAGATGATACCTTTTTTATTGGACATAACTTAATACATTTCTTGATTAGCTTTCGAAGGTTGCCCTTCTTCCTCCGATCTGAGGAAGAAGGGCAACCTTCGAAAGCTAATCAAGAAATGTATTAAGTTATGTCCAATAAAAAAGGTATCATCTTATTTTCTTTTCCATGTTTTATTTTGTTTGATTTCTATTGATAACCTTAAGAGTGGACTAACACGGCTACCACACTCCTCTAGCAGCAGTTTAAAAAGAGAAAAATCCAACAAAGGTGTGAAACAACAGTAAATACAGTGATGTAAAAAAATGTTTTTGTACCCCTTCTGACTTCCCCTAATATTGCATATATGTCACACTGAGTGGTTTCTGATCTTTAAACAAAATGTAATATTAGATAAAGGGAAACTGAGTAAACACATAATACTGAAACAGAAGGAAAGGGTTATGTTAATTCACTACAAACATACTGGTGAAGGAAGAATCTGTATGAGTTGCTGTGCTGTGTTTATGCTCAACAAAGGAAAGGCTTACAGATGGTTTCTCTCTCTGTCAACAGTCTCAGCCTGCCCTCTCACAATCTTTAAAGCTCTCATTACTAAATGTTTTGTGCTTTTTCCATCTCAATAAGACATATATTCCCCTGACACCTTATGTTTTCAAAATATCCAGTTGGGTCTAATTATCCTGTTCCTCATCTGGTTAGGTGCATGTTTGTAAAATAAAGGTGTTATAAAGTTATCAGGCTAGACT